>NC_091690.1:18867500-21367500 GCF_041296265.1 Equus caballus | reverse complement strand
ATTCAACAGCAAATACTGCCCGAGCACCAGTGCTAGGCTAGGCACTGAGCCTCACTGAGGCTGGGGTGGAATGTGGACAGGACAGACTCATCCCCGCCCTCCCCACACTTCAGTCAGCCCCTCCCATCACTCCTGCCCCTAACTACAATGGCGCTTTATAGCTTATCACTGCCAGAATTCACAGCTGAGCCGTGCTACATCCTTGTCCTTTTAATGCTAACTTCTTTAGAGAAACGATGCAAGGCAATGCTGTGGAGGAAAGAACACAGGCTCTGAGGTCAGAGAGTCCGGGGTTCAAATGGCAGCTCTGCCTCTTGCTAGCTGTGTGGCCCTGGGCACGTTCTTAAGCTAGCTCAAGAGAAGATGTGGTACCCAGGCAGAATCAATTCTCTGTCACAGTGTGAGGACCACTAGCTTCTGCTGGAGCAAGCAGCTGACACTGCCTGACGTCTTAGGATCACGGTCCCTTAGCTTCTGTCAGGGTGGGATCTGAGGAATATCCTAGTCAGATACCAGACAGCCGTTCTCTAGACTGGACACCAGGCAATGACTTTACTCTCTCCTTGCAATCTGTGCATAATATACGAGAAATAACATCAAGGTCTTCTTTTTCTGATCAGTTCACAAAACGATCAAGCCAGCTTTTTTGCAGAGTTCTTTTTCTGCCTCCTCTGCAGACTTGTTTGAGTATATTTTTGAATTGTTCTGGGAAACATATATAGCTTGTTAGTCCAAAGTGAGGTTACCATGACTCTGACTTCTGCTAGGGGGAAGAATCTAGGAGAGAGTAAGATAGGCTCTGGATGCCCTTTCAAACAAATTCTGCCAGTTCTGCACAATATTATTTGGCCATCCTCAGAGCAGGGAGAATGTGCCTGAGTCCAGTAAATCTCCCTGGGCCACAGGTATGCTCCCATGGGGTCTGTCACGTACCCCTGCTAAACAGTAAAGAGCAAAAGGACTCCCACCCCTGTTTGTCCTTGCCTCTTTATCCCACATTCTCCTTTTCTTCGTGGCTTGGAGGGTGGTTTGGGGTGATTGTAATAAAGTGTAAAATTAAATTGATTTGTCTTTGGTCATAGAATCTTACCTCACTCTTAAGTCTAACAAAAAAGCACTTGAGTCCATTAAAAGGTGGTAGAATAATCAGACCACTCCAAAATCCAACCAAAATGACAATTTAAAAAAGTGTGAGAGGTGGGGATGGCCCTGTAGCTGAGTGGTTAAGTTCACGCACTCCACTGCAGGTGGCCCAGTGTTTCGTTGGTTCGAATCCTGGGCACGGACACGGCACTGCTCATCAAGCCATGCTGAGGCAGCGTCCCACATGCCACAACTAGAAGGACCCACAACAAAGAATATGCAACTATGTACCGGGGGACTTTGGGGAGAAAAAGGAAAAAAATTAAAAAATCTTTAAAAAAAAAAAGTATGAGAGGGAATCAATTCACAAAAATGCTTGGAACAGAAGACAGGGCAAGAAAGTACCAAAGAATTCACAAGATGAATTAAATCATACTGATTGCAAACAACAGTGACAGAAGGCTGCTATGAGACAAGAGCCATTTTTCAAAGCAGAGACCCCTCCTCACCATCCTCCACCCAAAAATGAGGATCTGGAGACCCCGAGTGGGAGGAGGAGGTGCCGTGCAGGTCATCGACTGGAGTGAGGTCTTCAAGGGTCGTTCTCTCCAGCAATTTGTCCCCAGATTGAAGCTGAAAAATCTGAAGAAATTGGGAGTTCTTCTGGAAATGGATAGGATTTCACACTGGAACTGGCATCCTAAAGTAGGGCCATCCCAATTGTGCCTACTGCTCCCCGCTCACACACCCTAAAGAAAGCTGCGGGTACGAATGGCCCACCCACACGTATTCAGCCGATTCCTTCAAGGGAAATAACAGCAAAGAAATCTACACACAGCTGCCCAGCTAATCCACCTGGTCCTCCCCTCATAAATATGCGCGGACTATCAAGGACCAGCAGACCCTTAAGGAGAACACAGAGGAACAAACAGCTTGAAGGAACAAACAGGCCCCTGAACAACAGAATAGGGGAAATACACAGAACTCAAGGAATTCCGTTTAGTAATCTTAAAAAGATTTGAGAAGAAACTGCATCTATAAAGAATAAGGTGCTATGAAAATATAATTGTTGAAACAGAAAGACAAGAAAATACTACCCCACCATGGGAAGCAAAAAGACAAAGAGAGACATATAACATGAGAGAAAAACTGAGAGGCATAGAAGATTAACCAAGGTCAATATCCATCTCATAGAAGTCCTGCAAGAGAGAAAACCAAGAAGGAGGAAGGGAGAAAAGAATCAAATAAATATTTCTGAGGTCTTTATTGCTAAAGGGCCCTCAAAGTACTGAGCAGGATGATTCTAGAAAGCCCAATGCCTAGATATATCCTCACGTCCTTTGAGAACACAGATTAAGAGAAGACTCTAAAACCACTTGGGGAAGGAGTTTATCTACAAAGGATTGCTAATCCTCTCAACAACACTCCAGATGAGAGAAGACAGTGGGGTGATCCCTCCAAAATTTTGAGTAAAGTTATTTTGAACCCAGAGGCCACCCAGGTGAGAGGACAAAATAAAGATATTTTCAGACCTGCAAAGACCCAGACATTTTACTGGAAAAAAATTCCCTGAGGATATACTCCAGGAAAACAAGAAACAAAAAGGAACCTTTGGAAATAAACAAAGGCCAAGCAATGAGAACAAGCAAAAGTTATAAATTCAGAGCGTACAAGGGAGTCAGCCACCATCACTTACATTTTGGCAGAGACTCAAAGACAAGCAAAAGAGCGGGGCATCCTATGTGACTGGTTAGGGGAGCACATTTGGATTTCTCTGGTTGTCCCTAACTTGGAAGCAGGGTTAAAAGTTAGGGAAAGTGTCAGAAATCAATCAAGTCTCAGCCTTTTGGAGCCTATTGTTACCGAGGTTCTTTTTTGGCTTCCTGGCTGGTTGTTCGAGACAGTGCTCTGACTTCCTACAAGTCTGACTCAGAGACAGCAGGCTGGCTTCCTGCGCTGGTTACTGCAGATAAGGGGTTGGTGTCCTGGGTTGGTTGCTGCAGATTGTCGGTCAGAGTTTCACTTTTTTATATTGTCCATTTGTATATTCCATCTCTCAAACCTGAGAAAGAAAGACATGAGATCCAGCCAGCAGTGGAACTAAGTCAGGAGTCCCTGGAAAAGCTCAGGGCAACATAGTTAGAAAGAATTCTGTTCCAAATTGCCCATTCTACAAGCAGAATGATGAGGAAGTTGGACATTCTTAGTCATACAGAGAAGAGGGTGTGTATTGCTCAGTCAACAAGAAAAGAGACGCATGCAATTAGAAATTCCAGGGTGAGAGTCACGTTGCAGATACGCAATAAAGAAAAACGAGTTATTATTTTGAAGGGTTGATAGAGTACAGCAGGACTCCATCTGACCTTGATACTTAGAACAGTCTCCTTGGAGCAGCCAAGATTTAGTAACATAGGATTATATCTCCTGTATAGATCCAAACACTCTACTGATCCTACGGTGAATAATATTTACAAAATCACAATATTGTTAAAGCTATGTATTGATTTTCAATTTTTAGCATCAACATATATATAAACAAAGCATGAAAGGACTAATTATGTTTACGGTATGAAATATAAATGTTCTAAACTTTGACAAAGTAAAAGTAAAGTCAACCTTGACCAATATTGCGAGGAGGAGGAGGAAGGGGGAGGAAATGTGGCATTAATTTCCTCGTGTTACATGGTGGAGAAACAAGAGATACTAAGTTAATGAATCAAGAAATAAAGGTTTAAGCACCTTATTTTAAATCCTAGAGGAAATAAATAGAAGAATAAAAATATAACAAAAATTGGCAGGGAGAAGTGAGGGGAAGAACACGCCTCATCTATCATAGTGGGGAGTCAATAGCTACAGTTTCAAATTGATGAATCAAGAAATAGAAATGTAAGCACACCATCTGAGTTATGGATAAAACCACCAGCTCCCCAAAAAGAGTCGAGCAAAGAATAGGACCAGCAGTGGACGTGCAGAGGGAGCCTTACTTTTCATTTTGTACCCTCCTGTGCTATTTTAATTGTTATTTCCCTGAGTATATGTGGTTAATATTCCTTTCCTTTTCTTTTTCTTTTCTTTTTTCGGGGGGAGGAAGATTGGTCCTGAGCTAACATCTGTGCCAATCTTCCTCCATTTTTGTATGTGGGACACCGCCACAGCATGGCTTGACAAGCAGTGTGTAGGTAGGCACCCAGGATCCGAACCTGTGAACCCTGGGCCACTGAAACGGAGCACACAAACTTAATCACTACGCCACCAGGCCAGCCCCTAATATTCCTTTCTTTCTTTTAAGTTTAAAAGAAGAAATAAAGATTTAGGGGCAACACTCAAGTGCTTCCACAGAGCTAACTTCTTTTTCTCTGTCCCCCGAAACAACCTCGGCCTTATTATTTGACTCGGCCTCACCAAAGTTGTGATTTCTGCTGCATTTTCTCAAACTCACCTCCTTGGGGACACACAAGAGACATTTCATACATGCTTATTGCATAGATGAGATGACCGAGATTCCTTCCTTGGATACATGTTTACAGAGCGCCCATATGTGCTGGGCTCCGGGATTCAGGAGTGAACAAAACGCAGTCCTCCCCCTCAGGGAAAGTATCTATAATCTCTTGGCGAGACAGACACAAACAAAGAGAACCTGTCCCTCCTTCACCCGAGAGAAACGAACACAGGCTTGAGAGCCAGACAAACCCAAGTCCGCACCTCTGTTACCAGTTATGAGACCTCGAGCCAATGACTAAACCTCTCTGAGCCTCAGTGCCCCTGTCTGTAAAATAAGGGTGCTGCCTTTCAGGATGGTTGGAAGAGTAAGAATGTAGCCAGGCTCCCAAAGGGAGATACAAAGTCATTCCTTTCTTTTTTTATACAATATCAAGGAAATATAAAAATCAATTAAAGTTTCAAAGCCCTTTGGGAGGAGCTTATAACAATATAAATGTCAAATTACTTCTGCTTTATATGAGCCAAATAAGTGGAAAGAAAACCCAGATTAAAAGATACTTGAGGGGCGTTTAGACTTTGAGCCTCTTGGTGTTGATGACTTTGAAAGTCAGCAGAATGAATCTTCATTCAAGAAAGACTATTTCCCAAGGTGTATTTGGGGAAACACTAGCAACAAGGGGTCAATAGCCAAAGAAACAGTAGGAACACAGCATACGACAGCCCTCTCTTGGAAAGTCGTAATGCATGATAGCATGATAAATGCCCTGAGAAGTCCTGCAGCAAACAGACCTATTCAACCCACAGTTTCCAACTTACTTCATCTTGGAACTCTTCCACCCACTCATGGCCCTATCCCGCCTACACATCCTCTGCCCACCCTAATTCTACGGAGCTGGTACCTAGCAGAACATACTTTAGAAAATGATGAAGTAGAGGGCTTGTTGATTCTGTTCAGCTCAAGCCAGAGCTAATAGTCATGATGAGATTCCTGGCACTGAAATAGTTCACCAGACTTGAGCAAGGCCATGTGGCCAACTGCAGACCTCACCATGGACAACTAGATCTCTCCTAAAAGTTCTTAACATTCTGTGGGTGGCATACGAGTGGCAGCAGAATCCATCTGAGCCTGGGGCTGATTTGTGCAGCCTGTGAACCGTGCTGAGGGAGCAGCAGAGACAGAAACAGGCGCCTCGGGGCTCCTGCATCAAGTCGGGTTCAACAGTGAACCTGAACCATCATGTCTTTCAGTCTACCCACCAGTGCTGGGAAATCCACCCCAAGAACATCTGCTCCTCAAATGGCCGACTGACTAGTGCTATGAACGTTTCTGGAGCCTATCACACAAGGAGGTGTACAGTGGCAGGTGCCAGAGGAGCCACTGGGTACCCCTGGCCTCACATGCCCTCAGCCGCCTACCCCTGCTCCCCCACCCACCCACATCACATGCCACTCACACCGAGAGCTACCTCCTGGCTTCTAGCACATGCCAAAAAGAGCTGTCCTTGGGACACAGTGGCCAGGAAAGAGTTTTGGAGACAACACTGCTGCTGCTGGGAAAAGCCAGCAAATCAAAGGGCATGACTGGCATCTCCTCCTGTCTCCGTGACATCTTCATTTGGAGCAGAGAGTGGAGTTTGGGGAACGCTGACAGCTGCTGCTCCTCCTGCAGGAGGCCTGGCGCCCACAGTCCCTCCAAATGGCAAGTTCTGTTGCTCCCTCCTCCCACTCTGAGGCTTGCGGGCTGTCACCTGAAGCCTCGCCTGGCTTTGTTCCCCTCTACAGACGCTCCCCAGCAGCCAGGCTCGTGTTCTGCCTGACATTCACACCTACTCTGTTCAAACCACATCGAGGAGTCGGGAAAGACACACAAAGTGGAAGATAGAGGAATAGGCAACTGCCTACTGGGGGTCAGTGGAGCAGGAAAAGTCCTCTTCCCTCTGGAACATTCTCTCCCAGCAGCTGTAAATGCCTCAAATATTCGAGTAACAGTTGCATTCCTTTGGCTGAGAGCAGGGAGAGCAAGAGGGAGGTATGTGGTGTGTGTCTTCTTCTCCCTCCTCTGCGTTGGTGGCAGACGTCCTACACAACCCCGAATTCACTCCTGGTGCACCCTGACTTGGCACCCCACTCCTTCTCAACCCTCACTTGGCACCCCGTTCCTTCTCAGCCTCTGCTGTACTAAACTTCCCACGAGGTTTTAATCCCATTACAATATCTTCTCTTCTCATATTTGTGGATTAAATGAAAAGACTTGAAATAATTTAGAGTAATCCAGGAAAAAATAAAGTACAGTGGTGGGAGACCAATGATAAATGGAAGCAAAAATGGTAACTGTTGATAAATGTTGAAGCTGATGGATACGCGTGGGCTCATTACACTTTTCTCTCTACTTCTGTGTGTTTGAAAATCCTATAATAAAAATTTAAATTGAAATACACACACATAAGCATACCTTCCTAGTTTCCCTCCCTATCTGACATCACCTTAAACAGTTATTGGCAATTTAAATTGTAATGTGAACGAGTTTTAGTTTTTGCGTCTTTTTTTTTGAGAGCAGATTTTGATAGTAATGTAATAGAAAGATACCTGAATTCTCAGTGGGCGGCAAAAGGCCATCAGTAGTGGGGGAAAAGAGAGCCAAACGTATTTGGGAGGTGAGGTCCCTAAAAACGTGGAAAGGTGCTTACTTTACAAACAGTAGAGGCTGGTGCTTCTTAAGCACAATCACACTGGGACTGGGAAGTTTGGTGCGGAAACCAAATGGCCACCTGCTCTTGGCATCATTGATTTCTGAGGCATTCATCTTTGCTGTTATCCACTGCTGCTTTTCGCATCAACCAGCTTGAGTGTTAGAGGCCAAGGTTTCTCTTTGAGGTGTGAACTTTAAGTCTGTGGGCCAGCCCACCTGCTGTTTCAATGGACCCAGTCTTCAAGTTAAGGACTCCATTCTTTTCTCTGATCCCAAGGATCCAGTCTCAGCCTCCTGCAGATTTAGAAGACTTCACTTCTTGTCCATAATTTATTGAACTCTTCTCGTTCAAGTTTCTCAAACATTGAGAAGAGGCCACCCATCAAAATACTTTGAAGTGGGAGAAGTTGCTCTTCCCAGCCCACCAGCTCCTCTTCCCATTATGTCCCCCTCTAAACTCAGGCTGTTCCCCTGTTCAAAAACAGTCAACAAAAAAGCAATTCTGCTACAGGAAACATCAATGCTTAAAGCATTCAGCAATAGGAGTCTGGTTAAATAAATTAGAGTTATCCACACAATGGAATATCTATGCAACTGTCAAAAAGGATGAATTGGATCCACAGGGGCTGATATGAATGGATCTCCAAGATACACTGTTTAGAGTGTGGTGAAAGTCCAATTGCCCTGTGGGCCTGAAGGGACAACTTCACTCCCTGCACAGAGAGGAAGAGCCTTACCTGTTAGTTACCAGGTGACCACTGACAAAGCCTGCCCCTCAGCAGAAAGCCAGATTTAAATGGTCGAGCACAGAGGGATGGCAGGGTTTGAAAACGGTCTTGAGCCTTGTTTCAGGAAAAAGTAAAGCTATTCTCTATGCAGAGAGCTAACAGTAGCTGAAAGGAACAAAGTCTGGCACGATTTTTACATACTTATGCCTTCCTTTTGGGGGTGGAAATCAGTTACCTCAAGATCCAAACCTACAAGCTGCAAGTTTCTGAGCATCCAGAATTCTCTTTGTTTATTTCCTTCTTTTCACACTTGAGTATTTAATAAAGATCTTTGAAAATGCTGCAAGATCCCATTCATGCCTGGGACAAAGAAGGAAGGAAGTGTTGTGGTTCCTGGGTCTAAATTTCAAAGGGGAAGATGTGCACCCTCGGGTGGGATGAGGTCAAATAATATGACAACACCAGCAGGGAGCTGAACTTTAAGGGATCAAGTTCCTTCTGTTCACACTCTCATCTGGATAGTTTCTTTTTATAACTCTTCTTTACTGGAGGTTTTGAGGTTACCTTAGTAGGGTGTGGCAGAGACTGTCACACTCTCCCTTTGTACCACAAATATTCTCTGATGTTCAGCTGGGCAAATGGCTATGTGGAATAAACACTATATTTCTCGACCTCTCTTACCAACTGTGGCCAATTAACTAAGTCATGGTCAAAGAAAAGTAAGAAGACATGGTAAATGCAGTGGTAAGTGTGATTTCTGGGCAGAGCCCTCAAAGAGAAAGATGCAGATTCCTCCTCCTTTCTTTTTCCTGCTGACTGGAATGTGAACATAATGGCTGGAGCTTGAACAGCCATTATGGGCCAGTAGGTGGAAGTTTCATGTTGAAGATAGAGAGCAAGAAGTGATAAGGAGGTTGGGTTCCCCATGATTGTGAAACTACCTTACCAGTTCAGGACAGCCTATATTTACTTGAGAAATAAACTTTGATTTAGTTTAAGTCATTGTTGTGTTGGATTTTCTATCGCTCATAGCCAAGTTTAAACCTGGCTAATAGAAACAGAAAATCTTCTAAGGTCTTTTGCCTTACAAAAGGCCAAGACCTTTATCAGATATGTGTGTGTAGGTGTGTATATGAATCTTTTCAAAGCCCTGAAATAGCTCAACAGTCATTTTCACACCACATGGAACTGAGAATAAGATTACCAAAGAGGGTTGCAGGGATGGGTCACGTGCCCACTCTCATATTTCTGTAGAAAGATCTCATTCCTGCAGCTGTTTCAGAGTCTCCATTCCCTTTTTCTCCAGCCCAGCATGGGATCACTGGCTGGGCTGCAGAATCTGTAGGCAGTAGGTGAGAAGGAGGCTCTCTCAGAGTCTCTTGCTTTATTTCAGAGCAGCATCAATTAATTCCTGTAACAGTCCAAGTAACTAGGTCAGGATGGTCCAGTTACAGTGACCAGCGCTCCCCTGAGTCTTTGGTAAGAACCTCAATTGTGGTACTGGACTACTTATCCCTTTTTCTTCCCACAACCCAGATTTAACCCAGCTTAAGCTAAATTTGAGCAACATTTAGTCAGAACTGACTCTTCCTTTCAGATTCACCATCTCATGTAGAACCACCGCCAAGATGCAGATTTCCATGAAAGCCCTAACAGGAAACCCATCATTCTCAACGTTGAACCCATGGATACATAAAAAAATATGAAAGCCAAGATTACTCGCAATCAGCCAGGACTGATTTTGCTGGAAAAACAACTGGAAGATGGATGCACCAATGTCCCATCACAACATTCAAAAGGAGATCACTTTTGACTTGATGGTGATGTTAAGGAAAAGAAGTCATCTTAAATACTCCCAAAAAGAACAAGCACAAGAGAAAGAAGGTGGAGCTGGTTGCTCTGAAATACTATAAAGTTGATGATACTGGCAAAATTGGTCGCCCTCTCCTGGAGTGTCTTTCTGAAGACCTCTTCATGGTGAGCCACCTTGACACACACGACTGTGCAAGTGTTATCCAATCCTTGTTTCAACAAACCAGAAGACAAGGAAACGTGTGTGAGTGTAATACAAGACCAGAATGACTTTAAATATTGACTTTTATTCCAATGTTTTAAATACAAAGATGTTACTCCTGAAAAGACAAAACTATAGTGGCAGAGAACAGACCAGTGGTTGCCAGGGGTTACGGGTAGGCAGAGGATATGATTACTAAGGGGCAGCATGAGGGAGCTTTTTGGGGTAATGGAAGGCTTTTGTGTCCTTATTTGTGTTGGTGATGGTTCCACAAATTTACATGTGTTAAAATTCATAGAACTATATATCAAAAAAAATTCAAGCTTACTAAACAAGAGCTTTTTAATTAAATTAAATTAAATTTTAAAAGGTCTTTTCTAAGCTGCAAAAAGTAAACAAATCCATAGGCTAGCTCATGAAGAAACTAACAGTGAATGTGTAGCCGCTCCTTCCAGGCACCGCTGGCATCTAGGTGCCAGTCTTATGCTGTACTTCACACTCAGAGGCCGCTGTGTCACTTAGAGATGGCCGCAGGGATGAGCACTTAGATCAGAAAGAGCCAAGCCACTGGTGTAAGGACAGTGGGACAGCAGCTAGTCATGAAAGCTATTACGTCTTCTTGCAGAGGGGCATTCTCTGTGCATGGTGAGTCCCAGGAGACCTCCAGAGTGTACAAAATAAAGCAGCTTGCAAAAGAGAAAAGGGAAATGCTCAGCCAGCTCAACCCGACTGATTAACCAGAAGAGTTATACCACCACCAAAAAACAACAACAAAACCTACGCACAACGTAATGTAAGCATCACTGTCTATTTTCTGCAGATACCTGACCGAGCACAAAGCTTCCTGCCCGGAGGCTTCCAATGGCTCATAAAAAACTAGAACCAACCGTGGAGCTGGGAAGGAGGTTGGCACACAGGGAGGAGAGTCCCAAAATGAGATCAAATTTCCCGCAAGCACAGTACAATGGAAACACAGAGTCAAATTAGCTTAATTTATAGGCAAGTGCAGAATTTGAAGTTCTTACCCACCTGAGCTTGGGGACTGAGATTGGTGCCTGCCATGCCAACAAAACTCACACACTGGTCACTTTCAATGACTAAGTAGTATTCCTTCTTCCTTCCCCACTCCCTTTCTCCAGGAGTGACAGAGATGCTATCTGTGCCCCACAGCACCTCCCTTCAGCCCACCTGGGATCGCAGCTGCAGATGGGACAGATAGCTCCCATGCACAATCCAAGGCACCAACTCAAGCACCCTCCTCGTCTCTCTGATGTCGGCCTCAGGGGTTTTTTTCCCAAATCTCAGAAGCTAAGAACACAAGGCAGTCTGAAGGTAAGGGATTAATACCCCAGATGGCAACCCTCAACCAATGGCTAGAAGGTGGTGAATAAATGCACGGGCCTCCCCTCCAGAGGGACAATTCTGACAGGTCCTCATCAGGACTGAGCCCAGTTGCCCATTGTGGTAACCAGCTCACAACTGACTTCTCCTCCTTTCTGGTCTCCCTCTCTCCTTTTCCTCGGATCCCTGGCAAATAAACTAACCGCTCCCCAATCCCTGTTTCAGGCTCACCTTTCAGAGAGACCCAAACTAAGACAAATGGCTAGATTATTACTCTCTACTCCATCTCACTCATTCTATGAGGTCCTAGAGCCAGCTCCTCGAACATAATTGCACATTTCCATCAAATGCCAATGGCTGGAGAAACTTAAATCTCTTAATGTCAGTAAATGGGCTAAGACGTTTGGGCTGTTTCTAAGGAGGAAGCTGCAGCGACATCCCCTTCGTCTCAGTCACCTTGAACCATTTCGGAAAGCTGCTCATGCCTCTCACCCCTGGCCCGGTACCCCACGGCCCCCTGGCTGTAACCAGCAGGTCCTGACCGTTTTGGTCTCCTGCTCCCTGTTTGTGTAATGAGCCCCAGGAGGCTGGCGCTCTAAGCATTTCGGTGCCCACTGGAGGGTTTGCAATTTCTTCACTAATTAGGGAGGTGAAAGGGCCATGCAGTGAAGACTCTGCTCCTGCATCTGACACCAGCCGTTACACCAGGTGGCATATACTTCTCCCCACTCTCATCAGTCTGTTCCAGCCCGTTGCCTCCCAGCCACAACTGCTCAGGTTAAGATGCATCAAGATGGAAAGTTGCCACTTGATTAAGATAAAAATAAAATAATCAAAATATGTAACACGTTCCTCCTTTGAACAGATGGCCGGGGAGCTTGCCTCATAACACTGAACATCAAAAATGCATCAGAGGCTCATCTTCCCACATAATCAAGAATTTGCTCACTGTTTGTACTACAGCCAGGCAGAAGTTGGAGATGCCATCAACAAAGGAGACGCCATCAACAAAGCCATCAACAAAGACTGAGAAACGACAGAGAAACAGTCAATTCCACCATGCCCTGTTCTCAGTCTGTCAGGTAATGCTGGTCTACAGCAGACACTGTGTCAGTGTGTGCATGGGATGGGAGAGGAGGAAGCATGGGTGTAAACTAAATGAAAGATGTGGCAGCTCACCCTTTCAAGAGGGCCTGCCGCTCCCCTTTATCAGACTGCGCCTGTTGACATTTCCTCCAAAGAGAAAGTATTCCAGCCTCCTCATGTTTTTTATCTCATGGAGACAGCCCAGTCCACACACTTGTCACTTCACTCCAGTTACAACAACATTTAGGCATGTTGCATTACGATTTATTTGTTTACTTGCCTTACCTCTCTTGAATTCTTTGAAGGCAAGGACCATTTCTTGATATTACAGATCCCAGCCGAGACTTAAATAAATGTTTCCTGAATGAATGAATGAATAAAAATAGTCAGACTTATTGAAAGAGCCTCTCCGTTGGTCTGGCTTCCTCCATTCTCTTTGCTCCGTTCCACACGGCCACCAGTTTAAATCTTTCTAAGCCACTCAATGAGACAGACTGATAGGTGCTATGAAATTATCTCCAAGATATATGGTGAGGTGAAAAAAGGAAGATTCAGAACAATGTGTGTATTATACATGTATAATTGATTTAAAAGGAGAAAAGGGATATTTACATATATAGTTTATATATTCCTAAATATTTCCAGGACATATAAGAAAATGAGGTGGAGCTAGGAGCTGGGAATGGAAAATGAGCTTGCTTTTATTACACATGCCTGTGTACTCTGAATTTTTACCTTGCACATGTATTTCTACTTTTTCAATTTAAAAAGCCAGTTAAGAATCATTTTAAGAATCACTGGTTCAATTACTCTTCTGCTCAAAAATATTCATTGACTATTTCCTACAAGTCAGTTAATCTCATAAGCCCCAACCTAACTTTCTAACCTTTCCCTGGTTAAAACCCTCTGCAGACCCTCTCACTAGTAAACTAGTCTCTCTGCTATGGGATCATTTACACCAGTCATCAGAGCTGTTGGCAAATATCCCAGTTCTCCTTCCAGGCACATGGTAAGATTATTTTTCCCTGCCCCCTCTGAAGTTAGGAGTAGTCATGTGTCATGCCCCTAATGGGTGGGGATGAAGATGGAAGTGTTAGGAGCTTGTGGTTGGCACCTTCTACAATGGCTCCCAATGATCCTCGCCTCTGGCATTTATACAGTTGTATTGTCACCTCCCTTTAAGAGTGGGCTGGACCTAGTGACTTGCTTCTAACAAATAGAATATGGCAAAAATAATGGAATGTCACTTCCAAGATTAGGTAATAAAAGTCTATGGCTTCCGTCTTGCTGGCATTCTCTCTCTCTGGCTCTTTTCATGTGCTTGCCCTGATGGAGAAAGCCACTCACCAAGAAACTAAGGGTGGCCTCTGGCTCTCAGTCCAACAGTCGTTGAGAAAACAATCTTGTCAACAACAATGTGAGTGAGCCTGGAAGTTGATCCCAGCCCAGTTAAACCTTGAAATGACTATAGTGCCTTGACTGCAGTCTTATAAAAGACTCTGAGCTGAAGGACTCAGTTAAGACCTACAGAAATAGTAACATCATAAATGCATGTTGTTTTAAGCCACTAAGTTTTGCTGCATAATTTGTTATGCGGCAATAGATAACGAGCATAGAGCCACTGCACCATTCCCTTCCTCCTGCTCTGGTGATTCTGAAAGCACAGGGTTGAGATAGACCTCATCCTGAGTGTCTGTGATGAGTAGAGCCCCCCCATCAACCCACACTGAATAAGTAGACTGAACAAGATACAAACCTTTGACTCTTGGGGTTGTTTGTTTCTACTGCACAACTTAGTCCATCCTGACTAATATGCCAGGTATTTGAAAGTATGTGAAATCACTCTGGAATCTTGTATGTGACAGTACTGTGGAATTGTAAAGTACAATCCAAATGTAAAATATTACCATTACTGCCTGAACATTGATTGCTCCTATATCCTGACCCTTTGGACCCCATCTCTCCTCTCCAGCTGTTCACGTCTACTATTCTTCATTCCAACCTCTCCCACTAACTACTCTCCAACAACTGCAGCCTATAGCAATCTGTCCACCTCCTCTGAGAACTAGTCATCCCCATACTTCTCTTCCGTATCACTTATTACAATTGCAACTAATTATGTGTGTCTATTTATTCAGTGTCTATCATTCCCCATTAGAAAATAAACTCCATGAAGACAAGCATCTTATTGGTTTTATTCATCATTATATTCCCAGCACCTGGGAACAAACATTTAAATAAATATTTAAATGAATGAATGAATCCACACACACTTATCCTCCTCTGTAGATTCATTTTGACACAATCATAGAATGTTGTGTTAGTTATTTTCGTATCTCATACGTTATGGATTACATCTCCCAAGGAGATTCTGAGTCCCTTGAGCACGAATTGCATCCTTCATCCAGCCAGCACACCTTGCCTTCAGAGCATCGTACGCCTTAAACAGAGTACAATGCCTAGCATAGTGTCTTGCTCATGGTTGGAACATGAGCTAAATTATTAATTTATTAATTATTAATAACTACTAAATTAATAATATACCATGTGCTCAACAAATAATTGATGAATAAATTAATATAAAATAAGCATATATCAATATAATGGTGTGACTACAATTCTAAAGGAAATAACAGAGCTAATGAGAGAGGAGTATCAGTCGAGAACTGACGAGAAAGGCTTTCTGCAGGAGAGCATGGGTACGAATTTGTAAGGGGGCAGAGAAATGACCTCGCATGGAATGGGAGACTGTGCCATGCACCAGGCTAAATGCTGTGCAGGTACTATTGTGTTTAACCTTCAGATCAGCCCTATGTCCTATGTTCTATTATCCCCACTTTACAAATGAGGAAACTGGAGCTCAGAGAGGTTAAGTGATTTGCCCAAGTTCACAGAGCTAACAAACGGCAGGAGCAACAACAAACCCAGACCTGCCTTTCTCCAAAATCCACCTCTTTCTACCATGCCAGAACATATTTGGATGTAAGCCTGGCTCTGCCATTTATTGGCTATATGGCCTTGGGCAATTTGCTTAACCTCTCTTGCCTCAGTTTCCAAGTTTGGGTTAATTATAATACCTATCTCACAGGGTTGTTGTGAATATTAAGTGAGATGATACATGTAAAGTGCTGAGAACAGTTCCTGGGCCATTGTAGGGACTCAGTAAATGTTAGCCATTGTTATAACTTCTTTAAAAATGGATTTCAGACAAAAGACCTTTTTCCCCCTCCCAAAAGAGAATTTCTCTTAATGCCCCTTTCACTGACATCTACTTTCATCTGGTATTCCTACAGCCTGAACTCTGGGACTGCAAGAAGGGAATTTCAGGGACATAAAAAGCCACGTGGGAAACCCAAGGACAGTTTTCATCTCACCTGCCCCCTACTCACACACTCACTTCTTGCCCACCCCACACATTGCCCCCCTTAGCCTAGAATCCACAGCACAAACTCAAGGCGTGGCTAATTCTGACAGGTCCTCAAACAGGACCAGCAACATAATTTGCAAGGCCCAGTGCAGAATGAAAATGTGGAGCCCCTTGTTCAAAAGGTATTAAGATTCTCAAGACAGTGACAGTAGAGCATTAAACCAAGCACAGGGCCCTTCTCAGTATGGGGCCTATGCAACCACACAAGTCACGTGCCCATGAAGCTGTCCCTGTGCCCAAGCCTCTCCAGAGGGGCCAAAACAGCGGGGAGAGTTGGAGGGAAATCTCCCACCTTGGCTTCTCCATCCAGGCAAAACCCGATCTTCCAAACTCCTTCCTGCAAATTAACTCAGTATTTTGATTAAAAACCATGATAAACTTGTGGGCGCAACAAAAGAAGAAACTGATGTTTTAATACAACTCATTAGAGAACCTTTATTAACTTCAGAAATAGAAAGAGGATATAAAATAGAAAGATTAGTTTAAAATCAACACTGCACTGGTAAGGGCGGCCACAATTCCAGCGACATTAATTGCTGGGTCGTCTCATTACTGATTAAATAAGAAATCTCAAATACCATTAGACAATTGTGATTAAATGTATGTCATTCTAATTGAATGTGTGGTTTATTGCCTTCCACGGAATCGGCAGGTCACCTTCCTGTTTTGTGTATTTGGAAAGGGCACATCTATGCAGTGACAGCACGCAGAGCCATTATTTCTCAGACAGCCCTCAAACCCTCGGAGTTGTATCCTAAAATATGGCTGTATTTGCAGGTAGGGAAGAAGATGCAGTACAATAGGGAAGCTGAAATGATGAAAATAAATCCCGGTTAATGTCACGGCTGGGCACTTTTCCCTCTCATCTCATTACCTGGCTCTGAGTTTTCTGACACCTGAGTCGCTTGTGGGCCCTCTGGCTTTGGAGTCATTTGAGGACTAGGGGGAGCTGGGCATCCTCTTGGCTCAGAAAGGAAGCTCGGACTCCTTGAAATCTGATCTGGCTGGGATCATGGGGAAATGAAAAACCTTTGGTCTCATCTCTCCCTCACTTCTGCTAAGGAGCCTGGGCAGAAGAGCCTTCTAAGGCCCTTTCTTTTTGGTTTCCAAGAACAAGGATACAAAATGAATTTTGTACCCACTCTGACTGGTATTTGCTACCCACCTATCCCTTGGGACATGGTCTATAATCCCCCTACCCTCCTGCGCTTTACTTTTCTTGGATTAAGAGTCAAGGTGAAGGAGGACAAGCATCTGGGCCTGTGCCTGTGAGCTCTATTGCCCCACACAGGGGGATTATGCAGTAGGTTAAGTTGTTCTTAATAGCCTTCTATTGCATACACACAAAAAGAGTTGACCTTTCTAAACTCCAGATCTGGTCACAGCACTACTCAGCTTCAGGTGAAAGCTGGGTTTGTCCTACCAGCTGGGCCTTCAAGGCCCTTCACCACCTGACCCAACCTCCCTCTCCTACTGACATGCTACACCTCGGTGCAGACTCTCAATAGACCCCAACACAGTGACACTTCTTTGTCTTTGCTCATGCCATCTGCTCTGCCTGGAATGCTCTTGTACCCGTAACTGGGAAGTTACTTGATAGCCATGCTTCTCTAGACCCACTAGAAAGGAGTGAGAATTTCTTCTCCTCTCAAGAGTTAAGCCATTGTTCCTAAATTCAACGCTCCCCTACCACCAGGGGGCAGTCAACATGGTTTCACATTTCAGTTCAAAGGACGAGAAAGGAGGGGTCCACACAAATACAGCCTGTTGGTGAAGGCTGAGATTTTGCAGGCTGGTGACTGTGTGCTGCCAGAGGAGATGCAGGCACCAAGCTTCCTGCCTTGGGAGCCACAGTGTGGCCTGATGAGTCGGGTGCCACCCGCAAAGCTGCTCATCATCCAGGAGACCAGGTGGGCCTGGACAGGAAGCTGAGGCCAGACTGGTTCAGGAGGGTCCACAATGCTAGACAGACGGTGGAAGAGCAGCTGGTGGGAGAGCAGCCTCAGATCCCTGAACAGCGGATACCACAGACCGAGACCCACATCAGTTCGGAACTTCCTGGAAGACCTCAGGAACGGGGGGGGGCAGGAGGGGGGGAGGTTTGCCCAAAATAATGACTGATTTTTAGACATCCTGCCAACCTTAGCCAGGAGGGACTCAGAGATAGAGTTGATCTGACTGGATACTTGTCCTTAAGTGCCATGGAGCAGCTCATACCAGATACACCCCCACTGCTTGCGCACACGAAGGCTCCTCATCTCCTCCATGAAGACTTCCCCCACGGCTCCTCCAGCAGCCTCACATCCACACTGCTAGGAGAGCACTGAGCACACAGGGTGCCAGCGGGGTGTGTACGAGCATCTCCCAGTCTAGAGTAATCCCACCCTTGTATCCCCAGTGCCTAGCAGCATGCCTAGCACACAGCACATGCTCAGTAAATATTGAAGGCAGAAAAGAAGGAGGGAGGGAAGGAACCTCAGACTGCTCAGATCACTACCAAACTACCTCCTATACATCACCGAACCAGACCTCCCCACCCAAACCTGCCCCCTGCCCCCACCCCCTCCACCAGGCCCTGCCACTTGTGCCCATAACACTCAGGGTATTCACAGCATACTTGATTCACTGAGAGGCAGTAAAATATACTGGTCACAAGCCCTGCCTCTGGAGCCAGCTCATCTGTGTTCAAATCCTAGCTATGCCACTTCTCAGCTGTGTGACCTTAGGTAAATTATTTAACTTTTCTGTGCTTCATCTATGATAAAGGTGATATAGTAGCATCTACTTTATAGAGTTGTCATGAGGGTTAAATGAGTAGACCATGTGAAGTATTTAGAAGGATACATGGCATGTAGTAAACGCTATATTATTATTGCATTATGATCATCTACTTAAAAACTTGTCTCCCCACTAAACCAGGAGCTCCCTGAGGCTGTGTTGATTTTTATATATCCTGTACTTAGCACAACTCCCAGCCTGGCTTCGAATGGGCATCAATAGATGATTGGTGGATGAATGAATGAATGATGTAGATTTTAGGAAGAGTGTAATGCTATGGTGAGCCTGCGGAAGACACAGCCCCAAGGGCTGGGGGTGGTATGGCTTTAAGACTGCTTGGTAAGGGGCAGACTGGTCTGCAGGGGGCTGGGAGAGGTGGGGCCGAGTCTCCAGGGGTGCTAGGGCCTCACTGGAGGAAGAGGAGGCCCAGAAGTCTCAGGATGAAGATGATATTGAAAAGGGATAGAGACAGAAATAGCTGCCTTGAGGCCGGCTGATGGCCGAGTGGTCAGTTTGCACACTCCGCTTCGGCAGCCCAGGGTTTTGCCAGTTCGGATCCTGGGCGCAGACCTAGCACTGCTCATCAAGCCATGCTGAGGTGGCGTCCCACATGCCACAACTAGAAGGACGCCCAACTGAAATATGCAACTATGTACTGGGGGGCTTTGGGAAGAAGGAAAAAAAGAAGATTGGCAACAGGTGCCAATCTTAAAAAACAAAAAGAAATAGCTGTCTTTCCTCCCATTCTGCATTCATGTCCCTCTCCTCTCTTTCCCCTTTCTCCGTCTAATTACCTCTTCCTCCACTCCCATACTCAGGAATAGTGAGAGAGAGCAAGGCTAACAAGGAAAGTGCACTGGGTCACTGCCATTGCATGGGAAGATCACAGATGGAAAGATATATACTGAAATCGTCGGCTGCTCCATTCAGCCACCCCTCCTGGCCGGCGTCTCTGTGGGCAGAGAAGGCATCAGCGCTTCTGTGCAGCCTGAAATAAATGATGAGGGAAGTGCCATCATCCGACTGACAGCCTGCCTGCTGGATGCTCATACAAGAAGCCTTTCTTTTCCATTTCGTCAATTCTTCTTTGGTACAAAACAAAAATCAGTCATGACTCACTACAAATTTACAACTTTCCCAATTTGGAAGTCCAGCTTTTAAGCCCCCTTTCAACATGCTGTCCTAACTCGGGCCTCAGGTCTGGAGCACAGAATCCCTCCCCGTGGTCTATCAACACAGCCAAGAGACGGTCTGTCCGAAGCCAGAGCTACAGCCACCCCCGAGAAGAGTTTCTCTCCATTAGAATTTGTAGTCAAAGGCCCCAGCGTGTTCCGGTTCTGGAATCTCATTTCATTTCTGCCGTGCACTTTGCAGGCTGGTAGGTGTGACAAATTGTCTTATCTTTGTCTAACCTTTGTTGGACCCAGGCTTGCTTCAGGGTTTAACTTTAATATATGGCTTCAGTTTAATAGCAAAGTGGTTCTCTTAAAATGTCAGAGGATAAAATGCTGAGTCATTCACCAAGAAAAGTCTGGTCCCGAGTAGAAATTTGAGTCACTGGGGCGTACAGAGGAATACCACGTATCTTCAGTCTGAATAGAGGGGGACAGAACTTAAGTTCAGATCAAATTTAGAAGGTAGTTCTGAGCTCCAAAGGGACTATTTGCTCTGAAAGACAAGAATGAATCAGATAGAAGGATGAGGCACCAGCTGAAATATTGTTACTCCTAAAAGTAAACACAGCAATGTAGATGTGACATGTAACATTTTATATACTTAACAACTGACCAAGTTATACTAAATGAGACAAAACTCTGAAAACAACCAAACACAGTTAGAGGTGTAAGAAGTGAGACAGTCCTGTCCATATGTCTAGAAGGCTCTTTTATTTTTGCTTTGTAATTGTATTGTCTTTACATTTATAAGTGAGTTAAACTCCCCAGTAATAATTGTTTCAGGAGGACTCATTAATGGAATCCTAAAATCAGTGGGCAGGATATGATGAGAAACAGAGTATTTAAAGTATCTCCCCACAAAATGCTTATTAATGACAAAAGTAAAAACACTAACTTTTAGTGGAGAAACCTGGCCGTCCCCACCTGAAGCAAGAGATCAAAGTTCACGTCACTGATACTGGAACCAAGAGAGATCGCGTGCCTCCTGATATGATGCTCTGAGAAGGACATGACTTCCCTTCCTTGATATTCTTGCCAAAAATGCATAACCTGGATTTAAATCACAAGGAATCATCACATAAACCCAAATTAAGAACATTCTAGAAGATAACTGGCCAGTACTTTTTAAAAGTGAAAAGGTCATGAGAGACAAATTAAAACTGAAGAATTATTCCAGATGAAAGGAGACCAAGGAGACACGACAATTGAATGCAATGTGTCTTCCTGGACTGGATCCTGGGCCTAAAAAAGGGCATTAGTGGAAAAACTGGCAAAATTTTGAATTAAGTCTACAGATTAGATAATAGTATTGTATCAATGTTAATTTCCTAGTTCTGCTCATTGTATTCTAGGTTGTATAAAATGTCAACATTTAGGCGAATCTGGGTGAAGGGTGTATGGAAACTCTCTGTATTATTTTTGCAAATTTTTTCTTAAATTTTAAATTTATTCAAAATGAAAAGTTGAAAATAAATAAAAGTTTAAGTGAATTAAAGGATCTCAATTTAGCAATTTTAAGAATGGGGGGAGAAGATCCTTGTTCTGCAAAACCCCTATTCCCCAGTCTCAGAGAAAGAGAATTTTGGTAACTGTTGAAAACATAATAGAACTATCAAAAATACATGGAACCAGGTACATAAATAATGAAGTCATGAGAGGTTTTTTTTCCTGTAATTGTGTAAAATCTGAAAATTTTGCATCAAGTTGGACAATATGAGCTTTGAAGCTAGCAGAGATGGTATGAAGTAAGCCAGAGTGGCTCTCTCTTTTCCCACAGAGCAAAACAAAGCCAGCCAGCACCACCACCTGGAAACCAGGGGCCTCTGGCTGAGCTTCCCTTCACTCTGTCTCCTCCTCCATGAAGTGGATCCATCTTAGCGCCTGTACTCAGGGGTGTGGAAGGGCAGTGCAAACTATGTGTCACTGTCCTCCTGCAGAGCAGGGCACAGCAATGCTGCTGCCGCACTGGGGAACATCCTGGCCACCGTGCTGCAGCTTGCTTGGTTGGAGGGGACAGCGGCCTAAGGAACCAGTCTCACTCTGGGACAGCCATATTTGAAGTCTCTGGCCTCAGTCTCCATGCCTCCCTCTGGGGTTTCTTCACCTCGCTGAGCAAGGCCTGGGATGGGCAAGGGTCCTCTGCAAGGGATGAGACAAGCCCTGCACTCACCAGCACAGTCATGTCACGTGGGACTTTGAGCCGCCAGCTCCCTGCTGCCTCCCAGTCCACCTCCACTTTCTCATCAGCATGCTCCCTGCCGCCACGCTACAGTGCTAGAGATGCGATGTGAATTTTACATCACTAACCTGGTGCCACACGTGGTAAAGGCAGGCTGGCGACAGGCGGGCGCCTGGGTCTGGCAGGAGACAAGGAGACTGGCAGGCTGGGGCCCCACTGAGCTCTTTTTCATGGATACTGGGGTGGAAGCCTGCCAGGGTGCCCCCATTCCACCCCAGGCCCCAGCCATGGAGAGATCTCATTCATTCCCCATCCACTGTACCCATACCTGCTGCCACCAGCTCATTCCCAACCCCCAGAGCACAAAAAAAATTGCTTTTCACTTTTGAGAAGGGCTGAGAAGCCTGCAGTTCCTCCAGGCCCTGCACTGCCTGGTTCACAGGCAGCAGCCAGGCAGGCGGCATTTGTTGGTGTGTGCCCATCAAAGTCACTCTCTGATCTGCCCGTTCTCTCTCTTAGTCCTGGCTCCTATTCAACAGCCTGTCCTCTGAGGGCAAATGGAGAGCGGCAAGGCGGCTCCCCAGCCTCTGGGTGCTGCTCTCCCTCTTCCCAACAGCTAAGTCGACAAAGGGTTATGGAGCCCCTCTTATCTGTCAAGAAAGCCACAACTGTCAAGAGCCGTCTGCAGAAGGCTTCGAAATCAGACAAATCAGGATGCAAGCTCTGGCCCTAGAGCTTGCTAGCTGTGCATCCTGGTCTGAGTCATTACCTTCCTGATTTCAATTACTCACTTGTACAATAGAGAAAATGACATGCACCTTGCAGGGTTGTTTTGGGGCTCAAACGAGATGATATCTACAAATCACCTAGTGCAGGATGTGGCACACACAGGACAGCCAGGAAATGTTTAGTTCCAACCTTCTTAATAACATAATTATTGTTCATTGAGCATACCAGCCTCTGATGTGGGCACTTTATCTACATCATCTCATGTAATCTCATCATAAACCTGTCAGGTAGCAATCTTCATTCCCTTACAGAGGTCAAGTAACTTGCTCAAGGTCATACAGGCAGGAAATGGCAGAGCCAGGACTCAATCCTCCTGATCCCAAACACCAGGCTTTCTGGTCTTCACAGCATGGGATCCCTCCTTTGTCACACGTCAGGACTGGGCTGACACCAACAACAATTGGGGCAATTGGGAGGCACCAGATCCTGGACCAGAAGAAGGTGCAAGAAGGAAGCCCAGTCCAGGATCCCAGCAACAGACCCCATGATGGAAGGGAAGGAGCACCACAGCTCAAAGTACAATCATACAAACTGATGGAGCCTCATACCAGCTTGCGGGAGGTGGTGCCGGCAGAGAGTCCACCTGAGTAACTGAGCACAGCTGGGGAACCTGGGTCAGACGACACTCAGAGCACTGTATGGTCGGTATGAGGGAGGTATGCTGGTCAGATTACCTTGCTATTCAAAGCATGGTTCCAGGACCAGCAGCATCACCTGGGAGCTTGTTAGAAATGCAGAACCTCAGGCCCTCTCAGGCTTTCTGAATCAGACTCTGATGCTTAACAATATTCACAGGTGTTTCTTATGCACATTAAAGTTTGAGAAGCACTGGGTCAGAAGGTAGCTGGTCCTGAGCCACCAAACTGGGGAAAGCATAGAGCAGCGGTTCTCAATCGTGGCTGGATAGCAAATCACCTGGGGAGGTTTTAAAAACCCCAATGCCAGGGCCAACCCCAGATCTCTTGAATCAGAACCTGGGGGAAGAATGAAGTTATCAGTGTTTTAAGACTCCCCAGGTAGGCATGAGGGTGTGGGTGTTAAGAGGAAGAAACCGCAAATCAGGTTCAAATTCTAACTCCATGTACTGACCGTGTCACCTTGGGCACATCACCTCATTTCTCCGAGCTGCAGAGTCCTCAACTGGACAGCAGTGACAATCACGACATCTAGCCCATGCGGTTATTTGTGAAGCTCTGTGACCCAGGAACCATGAATACCCTCGCAAACTATAAAGTGCTATAATGGTGGTACCTATTCTTTTTGCTTTTCATGTCTCATTTCCTCTGCAGCTCAAAAACCAAAGGAAGTGAGGCCTCATTTCTTTTGGCTTTGTCTTTTAATTTAACCCTAATTCATCCTCACAAAGTCCCTAGAAGGCACAGGAGAAAAACATCCACCAGATTTGCCTCACTTAGTGCCTACTGAATCCCCTGCCCACCCTGGTTCTTCTCATCTCCCTCCCAGCGCCGCGGTATGTGACACACTGGAGGAAGAGGAGAAAGAGCAACCAGGTCTGAGCTCCCAGGCCTTACAGTCTGACAAACCAGTCAGCACTTGCAGCTCCAAAGTCTTGTCCAGGATGCACACAGACGTACTCATCATGTGGGCTGGGGTCAAGAGCGCTACTTCGATCTACATGGAGTCTCTTCCTTTTGGCCAGATCAGGATGGGTCAACTGCAAACTAAGACAAGAGGGACTGCTAGAAAGAACAGGGACATGGAGAAGACCTGTGTTCAAGTGTGAGCCTTCGGGTGAGGGGGGATCAGGTCCAGAATGCTTTGCTTAACCCCAGCTCTGCTCTGACTTACCTATGCCATTAGACGAATTGTTTAATCACTCTTCCAAGTTCCCACCGCTCCTCCTGATGTCATGCTACAAATCTCTATTAACCGTTGGAATATTGTTGGAAATTTATGAATAGTCCATCCAACGTCAATTAATAAAGAATGCCTTCTATTTAGAGATATTTGATCATACTTAAAGCACTTGACAGATGGTGAACAAAGTATTATTATCCCCATTTTATGAATTCAAAAACTGAGATTTGGGTCCATTGATAAAATTGCCCAAGATCTTAAAGTTTTATGTGACAGGCAGTGTCAAGAAAAAAATCCAGGATTTCTGGCTCCTAGGCCAGTGCTCTCCCACACTGCTCACTACGGCTGAATTCCATTGAATGTATCCGTGAGAAACATATTTCCATTTCTACCTCCCTAGAAAAAAGAAATGGTGGCCGGTGTGCCATGTCCAGTTGTGACTGGTCCTTTTTCTAGAATTGAAGGAAGAGTTCAGTTTCCAAATAAAGTCGCAGCTGGAAAGAAAGTTTGCAAAATGTGGATTTCATATTAAAGAGTCTTTCTGATTAGAGGGGAGTGGGAAAAATGCCAAGGCAAACGTAATGGGAGACAGCTGGAGATGCAGGTGTGCAGCCTTATAAATTACTCAGCAACTCTCCCCAGGAGCCCCCCAAGACCTACAGCTCAACGGGAATACGGGTGCTCCCTTCCACCCAAGTAATTCACAGGCCTGAGAGGAGGATCATGGCCAGGCCCTCCAGCTCCCCTCACGACAGGACCTAATGGGCTTTATTCCAAAGGCCAAGAGCGGTAGGCACCCTTAGGGAGTCTGCCCAGGTCACAACGAGCCTCTTTCTCTGAGAACTGCCTCCCACCCCTCAGGTGGAGCCAGCAGTCATTTCTGTACCTTCACACACATATATCCACCCAGCCACAGTTGATTGGACCAGGGCGGTCATCTGAACCAAGCCAGCCCCATCAAATTCTCTCTCTCCCTGGAGTCTGAAATTAGGACAGACTCCAGGCAGAGGCATCTGTCTGTCTAAGCTGGGTTACTTGAATGGAGGGGAGGAAAACTCAGGAGCCATGAGGCTCCAGAGTTTGACCCTATGCACATGGAGAAGCAGACAAAGTCATATATACATCCTGAAGAGGCCTTGGTCTACAATTAATGTTTTTTTGAGAGGGGCGCAAAGGAAGAGCATGAAGGAAGGGTCTGGATTCCTCACAGCTTCAGAGCTCCTGTCGCAACTCTTAAAAGGCCCAAGTGTCCTTGGATTCTGTAAGATGCTCCAGCATCCCAATATGCTCTTTTTCTTCTTTTTCTTCTCTTTCTTTTCCACCCCCCACCCCACCCCCAAGCCCACTGGCTGTAGTTGGTTTCTGTTATTAACAACCCAAAGAATCTTGGATAGGACTCCAGATAAGAAAAATTACCCACCATTTGATGACCGTTTGATACAGCCACGTGCTACCAAAGAACTCGCTCCTGCCACCTCCAAAGGCCCACCGAATGGAATTTAGAAAAGCATCTGAGACAACCTGAGACCCAGCAGAAGCTTCATGAAGTGATTTAAGGCTCACAGAACATGATAAATAATTAAAATGGATTTTTAAAAATAAAATAAAATCAGGTCCGATTAGGGTTTAAAATGACATCTGGCTAGCTGCTCCTGAGGAAGCGCCTGCAAACTTCTCTCTAAATTATTCGTGATGCAGAAAAAAGACAAAAATTCACAACAACATCAAAAATGAAGACCAGCCAACAATCTACTACCAGAATCTAGAAGGAATTCCTTTTACCTAAGTAAAGCTACTGAAGCTGAGCTACACTGAGACATACAATCTGTGCTTCACCTTGTAAAACACAGTAGCCACATCCACCTGAAAAGTGATAGGAAGACTTTGCCTTTCTCCTACTTTTTCCCCCAGCTCAGAGACCCAGGACCAAACCAAACAAAAACCTGGCTCTCTACTATGGGTGCTACTCTTTGGATGAGCCAGAAAACTGTTCTGTCTCCCCTAATCTATCCACGTCCATTCCCAGAATGCAATTCCTGGGAAACCGTGGAGCAGGAAGTAGAAGAGGACCAGCAATTGCACATCACATTTTGGAAGTTTTTTTCCCACACATGATGCTTCACAGGCAGGACAAAAGTAGTTTGTGCTGGAGAGCAAGATTTTCACATACTCCATCAGTTCTGAATGTTGGAGAACGGGCAGAAGAAGTAGAAGGAGATCCCACATCCGTTCAGCAGGACCACACAAGATGAATCTCAGCAGTTCCCAGAAATTTGAGATGCTGTGCTTCTCAACTGGCCCCCCAGCTACAGACCTAAAGAATAGGTAAAACAAAGAAAAAGGGGGGGGGCGGGGGGCTGGCCCAGTGGATGAGTGGTTAAGTTCGCGCACTCTGCTTCAGCGGCCCAGGGTTTCACCACTTCAGATCCTGGGTGCAGACATGGCACCACTCATCAAGCCATGCTGAGGCAGCATCCCACATGCCACAACTAGAAGGACCCACAGCCAAAAAATACACAACTATTTACTGGGGGGCTTTGGAGAAAAAGGAAAAAATTAAATCTTTTAAAAAAAAAAAAAAAAGGATAGGGCAGTGAGTATAGCCAAGGACATTCCACACTCCTCCCCCTTAGCAAGAATCAAGTCTTCACAGAGTTCTACTTGCTTAAAGGTAAATAAAGTGAGAGTGCGGGGTCTTCGTGGGGTCTACAGAAAAACATGCCATGTATGGGAAAGAGTATCACCTAGAAGACTAAGAAAAAGAGCACACCTCTGAAGATGATTTGCTATAGAAACCAGAAGAAAATTTTAGGAAATTGGCATCTATAATATGAAAAGCATAATGTGGCCCTGTGACATTGAAACTGAAAACTATATGGGAAAACAAGGTGAGATAAATTGATACCAGGATAAGCTTCAAAGACTGCCACCAGAGATGACATTTTAGGTTCTTATAAAAATGTAAGGTAGGCAGGGCTCCTTTGTTTCTGCTAAGCCTAATTGTGATTCTTTTAAAATAAATAATGAGGGGGCTGGCCCTGTGGCCAAGTGGTTAAGTATGTGCACTCCACTTCAGCAGCCGGGGATTTCACCTGTTCGGATCCTGGGCACAGACATGGCACCACTCATCAAGCCATGCTGACATGGCATCCCACATGCCACAGCTAGAAGGACCCACAACTAAAAAAAAATATACAACTATGTACTGGGGGGCTTTGAGAGAAAAAGGAAAAGTAAAATCTTAAAATAAATGAGACAGAACTTTTAGAACAAAAGAGACAGCAGCTAGTTAAAATGTTGAGTGGAGTTTTAAAAAATAGCTCATCCAAAACAATATTAAACAATATTCAATTATTATCCACCCAAGTTTCAGCCCCTTGTTTGTGAGAGTTCTCTTCTTGTATCAAGTGTCTTGAGCAAATCAGAACACCACATATCCACTGGAGAAAGATGGTATTCTGAAACTTTTTGTTTTGGCAGAAATTATGGGAGTGTTAAAATCCAAGAATAACTTTATTCCCTCATTTGAGATAGTTTCACTGTTCACGTTACTCTCTTTTTTAGCAGCAACAATAAATAATTAAGAAAGCAAAATCAAGGGCAGTTCTCACAGAAATTTTGCAAGAATTCTGTGAAAATCTTTTAGAAAAGATACACAGTGATTTTAGAACATGTCAATAGAGTAACTTCACCTGCTGTAAAAATATACCCAACATTTGTATATTGGATGAAATATAATAAAAGTTGATCCATCACTTACAAAACAGCACAAGACAAATGTTCCCAGTTGCCAAGAGTGTCTCCCAACCCTTGGGCACCCAGGCTAACAAAAGTTCTGCCATCTTCATCATGCCTCCAAGGTTGTCCTTGTCATTTCCTGGCACTCAGCTGGAATGGGGGAAACGAGCATGGAGGAGAGCTCATTGAATGCTCTTTATGGGGAAGTCCTATAAGTCACACACATCACTTGGATTCACATTCCATCAACTAGAACTCAGTTGCATGGTAAACATCAGAGGGGTTCAGGCATATAAAGGAGAATTTGACCAATGGTCTCCAAGAGCAGATGGAAAGGAAGCTGGTTTTCATAAGAAAAATATTTCCAAGAAAACAAAATTATTAAACAATCATTAAAAGCCACATACAGAAAGCAGCAAATGAGTGAACTTGGCATGGCAGAAAATCAAGTAAGTATTATGGATGGCAAACTTAAGAAACACTTTCAAAATGCAGAGAAATAGAACAAAGAATTGAAACTATCATATTTCACTGATTCTAAGACATTCCTTTTTCCACAGGTTAACACCTTGGAAATCAGGTTAAGTCTTAGTATCAGTGGCATCTTATAATCATTGTGGTCCAGGGAGCATTCATGGTGAGGTTTTCAAGTGCCAGGCATGGCGCAACTTGGTGTCAGCTATTCCTGTTGTAGGCACTTTAATTGAGTTATGTACATTGTTCCGATTACATGTGCGTTTAATTGCCCTTTAAAATGTCTTTTAAAAGATTACACTATGATTTGGCATTGCAACAAGAAGTTATTGTGTATGCAGAAAGGCGTGGGATTAGAGCAACTGGATGTAATTTGATATTACCAAAGCAAATATCTGTTATTGGAGCAATGACTGCAATTCTTTTTTTAAAAAAAAGAAAAACCAAGTTCTTTACAGGATCTGAAAAGAGGAAAAGAAGTTATCCTTAAGTAGAAGCTATGTTATATTTCCTCACTGAGATTGCCTGTCACATGCCAAACAATGCAATTGAAGGCAGGAGAAACTGCCAAATCTCTCAAAAGAGATGAAATAGTTCAAACAAGAAAGAGGCTGGTGTGATCAACTTACCAATTTCACAGGACTGTAATTATGGCATTATGTCATAGTTTAATTGGCAGCATTTTTTCTTCCTTAGTTGTACATAAAATAATAGTGCTTCTTACAATCAGTACTATCTTAGATTCAATAAAATACAGTAATTAAAAAAGAAGATGATAGCTATGGAAGACCAGGAATAGAGATTCAGCCTAAGAATTATGTTTCTGAAGAAGAATCCAGAGCAATCAAAGGAGAAGCAATCCTTGAAGATATAATTAAAGAAAACTTTCCAAAAAGGCATGGGGAGAGGGGAACCTAAGAGGAATGAAATGGATAAACCAGGTTCTAGGTAAAAGTGACTAAGAGAGACTCACATTCAGAAATAGCTTGACAAGTTTTTAAATTATAAACAAATAAGAAAATCTTTTTTATATACATCAAGACCAAAAAAAAAAAAAAAAAAGGAGAGAGAATAAAGGAATAAAAACCATGCCAATGTTCTTCTCTTCCACAACCATAGAGCAATGTCTGCAGAGTTTTGACTTGCAAAGCATTTAGATGCAAGTACATCACTCACAGAGAAGTTTTAGTTTTTGAGAGGAGACAACAAAAAGACATTCATAATAGCTCAAAATGTCTGCTACTCACATATTCTTTAAATCACTTCAAAATATATTCCAGCTGCCCAAGTGATGACTAAAATTAGGAGCTCAAGAATAGAAAAAACAAAACATAAAAGGACTGACAGTGAGCACTGAAGCCAATTAAACATGGAGATAAGTCTAAAATAATTGTTTAAATGCAGTTACAAGATGGAATATGTGTCAAAAATACTCTAAACCCAGGAAACATACAACATCAAAAAATAATTTAATAATAACCCAGATTCCAAATCCATATTTTTTTTCCTTTTTCTCCCCAAAGCACCCCCAGTACATAGTTGTATATTTTTAGTTGTGGGTCCTTCTAGTTGTGGCATGTGGGAGGGCGCCTCAGCGTGCTTGATGAGCGCTGCCATGTCCGTGCCCAGGATCCAAACCGGCGAAACCCTGAGCCGCGGAAGCAGAGCATGCGGGAACTTAACCACTCGGCCATGGGGCTGGCCCCCCAAATCCATATTTAACTAAAAAACTTTTAGGTAAGAAGGGGGAACAGAGGGAAATAAAAGTATACAAAGTCTTCATCCTCCACAGTTGTGAGCCTAAAATACCAGTTGGTGTTCACATACTTTCTTATAAACACATTACATATGAGAGTAAGGGGCAGTCCTTAAAAAGATAAAGAGAACTTCACCCCTGTCTCAAGGTGTTTAGTCTGGAGACCTCTAGCCAACACACAAGATAGATTTTAATGTTACGAGAAAAAAACAAACAAATGTTGAATTCCTCGATGAAGCCGTGGAGAGCCAGTCTTCAAATGATTTTAGACCTTACTGCCTCAGTTTTTTCTATTCCTCCTGGTAAAAGATTCCTAAAATCTGGCATGAAAGGCTGCAGAGTTCTTGTTTATGGATCTTGTTCACACGGGCCCTCTGTACCTGAGGACAGCATCTCATGCACACACACACACAGGCACACACACACACACAGTGTCAGTGCAAGTCATGACAGTCCTCAGGCTGGACTGGCCTTGTTCAATAGCATCACTGGTGTCATCAAGAAAGACAGACACAAAAATTCCGACCCCCTGGGGGGGTCTCCACAGGAACTACTGTTACACACACAGCACTTAGGCCTGAAGTCAGTACATATACCAGGTGTTTGCCAGTCACTATTTAATGTAATGCTCACGACAACCATCCAAATAGATGCCATTTTTCCAATTTTACAAGTGAAAAAAACTGAGGCTCAGAAAGATTGTTTTCCAGAATTACACAGCCAGTAAGCAGGTGGCACAGAGGCATCTCCAAGCCAGATATTTCTGGCTCCAAAGTTCAGCACATCACATCACACCATTTCCCTAATTCAAAGAGAGAAGGTAGAAGGAAAGGGAGCGAGGAGATTAATTTTGCAATTTATTAAAGTGTTCGCACAGGCGCTTCCTCTTGTACAAAACAGTAAGAATAATCATGATGATGAAGATGATGCGATGCACTGAGCTCGGACCTGCTTGATCCTCGCTAAAACACTCACAGCGTGAGTATGGGGCTGCTTTTCTCTGACATACAGGGTTCGGAGACATTCCCAGGGAGTGCTCCCGCCTCTACGGTTTGGTTAGCAAGCACCAATTACTGCACCTTCAGTCCTCGCAATCTCTTGAGTATTCCGGGCTAACCCTTGTCCTACCGGCAGGAAGACTAGATTGTCATTGGTTTACCTGAAAGAGTTCAAGTTCTAAGGCACTGTTCCTACCAGGGCTTTGAGAAGGGCACGATAACTAAGACAAAAGAATGCATCTCTAATAGTCAAATTTTAGACACATACAAGGGAGTTATTTTCAATCCCCTCCCCACTTCCGCCAAAAAAAAAAAAAATTCTTCACATCGCACCACATTGAGACAGTGGTTCCTCATCTGTGTGCCGAGGGCTTGGCTCATCTTGGTGTTACCTAACTCAATGTCTTGCTCCCCCACAAATCACGCGTAGACACCAAACCAGGGCGTAACACGCCCTGGAGATTGACCCAAGGCCAGCTCCCAGGCCAGCCGTTCCCTGGGAGGCATCGAGCCGCTGCTCGGAGCACCCAGTCTGTCTCCGTACTCAGCGGTCCCTCCTCTCTGGGGTCCGCCCGGCCAGCCTCGGCGCCCGCGGGAGGGTCCCCGAGCCGCCTCCGTCCCCGCCCCGGGAGGCGCCGCGGTGGCGGGCGGGCCGCTGCTGCCACCTCTTGGCCGCCTGGCTCCCAGCCGCACTCAGGTCCCCCACCCCCACCTCCTACCCCGCCCCCAAAACCCTCCCCAGACGTCCCGGGGCTGGGAGGGTGACGACCCTCCCCACGGGGACTTCCAACAGATGGAAGCGTCTTCCTTTCGGGTCACTCCCGGTGCGCGCCCCGGAAGGGATGTGGGGATGAGTGCGGCCAGCACCGACCTCCTCCAGGGTTCTGCGGAGCAGGTGCCCGCGCCCCTTCCTGGCTTGGAGATCCAGAAAACGCCCCAGTTCCCCGGGGCCACTCCATGGCCCCCTAGGCACACCGGTTAACAACCAGGAGCCCCAAATGTGGGCCAGCCGGGCTGCCTAAAGGAATACAGGTTACAGCAGAGGTTTTTAAACTCAGATTCCTATGTCAAACCCATTGAATTAGAATCTCCAGGGCAGAGGACAAGAAACTATTTTTGCAAAGTTCCCAAGGCCATCCTTGAAGGTCAGGCAGGCTGGGAACCCACTAAATCAGAAAATCTACATGACTTTTTCCTGTCACCCGTGTGCACACACAAACACACACTGCTGAATCTGTGAAAAGATAAACACCCAACCCCAGGTCCAGTGCCTGGAAAGAGAAAGATTTCACTGAGAGCTGGTCACCTAGCCCAGGGGTAGTTTTCCAGCCTTCTCTGTTCACTGTGCCCTCAGTGGCTCAGTAACTTTTTTCACAGTCCCCCCTAGGCCAAAAGCAGTCCCTAAGGGTTCTGTTAAATAGTTAGGCTCAAACAATGTAATTACGTATTTATGTCCTAACTGAGTATCCATTAGAAAAAACAATAGATATAAATTGCAGGGGGGCGGGGGGGATATTTTTATTCCATCCTTAAATAACCACAACTACTTGCTAATGGGATGTGTGTGCCAGTTGGGCACTGCACAGCGTCTCAAACCTTGGAATCAGATTAGACCCTGCCACCTTCATTTCCTGTTCTATATTGATTTCCCCATGGTGCTGGCTTTTTATCACAGCAACCACGGAAAAGCCAGCTTCCCAAAGATGTGATGTCATCAAACAGCGAGTAGGGCTACTTAATAGTGAAACTGCAAACTATCCTGAGCTGGTTAGTAGTTTGCATGGAGTCCTACATATGTCAAGGGTCACCTTAAACATTTCACATGTCCCACGGAGGCCCTGTGAGTTCACTGCAGCGCCCCAGGACACATGCGTGGACCTAGCTCCCCGCTCGTCTCTCTGTCTCATCACTCACCACGCCCCCCAGGGTTCACGGTGCGCCAGCTACAAGGACCTTCTTTCTTCTCTTGCCTGTGCCGGGTGCTTTCCCTCCTCAGCACATTTCATCCTTGCTGTTTTCTCTGCCTTAAATGCTCTTCCTTCCCCAGGTCCTGGCAAGGGGGACTCCTCTCAGCCTGCAGGTCTCAGTTCAAATGTTCCTGCACTCTCTGAAGGCTTCTGGGGCCTCCCACCAAATTCCTCTCGCTATGTCAGCCTGTTTCCTTGTCTTTGTAGCTCTTATCGCTACCTGAAGTTATCCTGTGTATTTATTTATTGGCTTACTTACTTATTGTCTAGCTTCCCCATCAGAATGTGAGCTTTATGAGAACAGGGAATTTTGTTCATTACTGTTTCCCCAGCATCTAGAACGATGCTTAGCAATAAGTAGACAATCACCAGTTGTTTAACAAATGAATGCAGCCACTACACCCAGCCCAGAGAGATAAAGCTATGAAGAATGTGCTTCATGGTGTTAGTCCCTTTGATCTTCACAACAGCTGTTAAAATATAGATCTGATTAACCCTGCTTTATAGATGAGGAAGTCAAGGTTCGGAGAAGTTAAGCATTCCAGGCTGCACAGCTAAAGCGGTGGAGCTAAGATTCAAATTCAGGTCTAGCTGACTCCAAGGCTTCTTTTCATAAAGCCACATTGCCTCCCATGGACTTCCGTTATCTGCCCAGAGAAGCTGAGGCCGGTGGCAAAGTCAGGCAGTGGATCCTGGGGGCTAATCCCCAGAGTCCTTAGAAGAGAAACTGGCCCAGGTTGGAATTCCCCCCTAGAGCCCCCAGCCTACCTCCAGTAGAGACCAGCAGAGGTGCCCCTCCCTGGGGAGGTCTTGCCTCTCTGGGTCCTCTGGCCAGTGGCTGGCACAGGGAGGTCTCCTGCAGCCGTATCTTCTGGCCTGGCCCATGTTCCGCTGTAAACCTAATGGCACGTGTAACTGGTGGCTGCCTCTAACTGCCAAGATCCTGTTGATCATCCTGTCAGGGAGGGGGCTAACACAGACACTGCAATCGAGGATTGATGAGCACCCACCATGCCCTCTTCACTGGGTACTAAGGGGGCCCACATTTTAGGCCGCCCCTGAGTGAGGCAAGGATTGTCAGGGCACACTCACCTGTAGTCCCCAGGAAATTTTAGGTTGCCATGACTCCCTGGGAGGAACTGTCAGAGGACACACAGGTCAGATGTTGGGTGGCTGGACACTGAATTTGAGGCCCTTGTACAAAGGAGAGGAGATTAAAATTTGGTCTGTAAAGTCAAGAGACCGTGCTTTGTCATTTTCCTCTTCACATGGCTTGCTTTACCACCTTACTATTAAGCTGGGTGGGTCAGGCAGGAAAACAACCCTCTCCTCACCTTTCTACTCCCTTTGCCTGGCCCAGCTGACTCCTGCTTATTGTCTAAGACTCAATTGACTTGGTTCCACCCCCAGGAAGCCTGCCCTAGCCCCTGAGCCTGGGCCAGGTACCTCTCCTCTAGGCTCAAAATACCCCACGTATAACTGGATCCTGGTGCTCAACACACTGCATTGTAATTAGACGTGTCCCCACCAGAGTGGGAGCTGTTCTGAGATGGGAACTGTGACTTATTCACTATCTTATCTCCCGCCCTTAGTACCATGCCTGGCATATAGTAGGAGTTTAGCAAATGTTTGTGATGAATGAGTTACTGAATTACCAGACCATGTGTTTGAGTGTGGTTGGGAACACAGAATCACCATAGTTCTAGTCTCTGTGTAGCCGGTATTCATAGGATCCTGGAAAAGACCTTAGAGGTCATCTAAGCCAGCACACAGCTGCCTGCAACCTGAGGTCCTTGCACTGGAAGGGTGGCCTGCTAAAACCACAAACCCGAAGAGAATGCCACCCTGGGAAAGGCTTGGCCACAGGCTACTGTCCTTTCTTAAGGCTGTGAGCCTGCATCACTGACTGTTTAGAACAAACTCTCCATGACTCAACTTCATTATCTCCTACGCTGAGTCGGAGCCTCCCTGGGTGCTGCATCAGGTCACTGTGATTGCTCCTTCTTGGGTTTGTGACATTACCTCCACACACAGCAGCAACCCCCGCTTCCTTTACAGCAAAAATAGCTTGCCAGGAAAATTGTCAGAAAAGCGATTAACATGGACTGGGTAACAAGAAAGCAGCAACACGTAAGAACAAAGGAGACAAGTCTTCATAGCAAAGTTTACAATCGGCTGCCCTGGAAGCCAGCGGCTGGGGACCTAGGGATCCAGGCTTTAGTCATCAGGCTCTGCCGCTGATGCTTTATCTCAGAAGAGCAGAGCGCCTCCTTTCATCATGAGCCGGAAGCTTGGCTGGTGTGGGAGCCTGCAGGGACCTCCTGAAGCCGGTGATGAGAGAAACAGGCGGCAGCTCAGGAGAAAGGCAGACAGTCTCCCCACCCGCCGCCTATGGAGAAACAGCTGCTTCTCTGCAGCAGAACTCGGAGCTGCTCAAGAGAGAACAAACATTTAGGAAACATGAGGTGACCAACTGTCTGCTGATGGGCAAGGTCATGGGGAGAAATGAGAGAGAGACAGAGAGAGAGAGAAACAAGGAGGGAGGAAGAGACAGAGACACAAACTGAGAAACAGAAGTTGAGAACATAAAAAAGAATTTTTTAAAAGAATGAGTTTTTACAATCAATGAGTTGTGTGAGCATGAGGGGCTCACGTGGGAGTTGGGAGGGGATTATGAAAGCATAACCAGAATATTCTAGACCTCATCACTGGTAACTACAAAGCCAGATCACATTTATTTTCAATTCCCAAGTTGTGATCACCTGAGATTTAGGTTCCAAGCCCCCACTGACCAACCCATCAGCATGTCCTGCAGCTGCCTCTGTGAGATGCTGTGCCTGCCTCACAGCAACTTAAGAACAAGCCCCTGAAGTGGAGGTCCTTCCACTCTGGCCTCCCCATCAGGCCTCCACCATGGTGCCCATGAGCTCACTGCTCTGCAAGGCACCACCATGACTGCCATTCTGGCCACCAGGGAAAGGACCCTGCTCTGAGCCCTTCTTCTCAGTCCTTACTTTGGGATCCACCCTTCTCCAAGACCACACAGCATGCCTGGAACCACCTACATTTATCATGAATTTCTGGGAGGATTGGAGGAATGAAGGGACCTACATAGGTCCCAGTGCAGCCACATGCCCACCCACCTTCATGGGGCCAGGTGTCACTCATCTCCCACCACTAGAAACATGCCAGGCACCTCCATGCTCTGGGTTCTGAGTCTGAGAGATGTTGCCCCACCCCAGTCTAAGGCCTACCTCCCAAAACCAATAAATGCCCTGGATTGCCCCTTTTTACATCCCTTCCCTTCTGGGGTACACCACTGCTACCCACCCTGTAGTCCAGATGGGCTCAAGAAAGACCATCTCACCATGGCATACAACGGTACATTTCCCAAAACCTGGCTGATTCTATTCTTAAGTAACCTCGCGTGGGGGATGTCAAAAGCTCAGTTCAGGTTCTTTCTAGTTTCTTTTCAACAAGGGTCAGAATTAGGTGGGCCGGTCCCAGTGACGTTCCCGCTCACGTGTAGATGCCAGCGGACTCTCTTCTCAAAACTATCAATTGAAAGTTTGCACTCTGTGGCTTCAGAAAGAGAGTCCACATGTTCTGGCTCTGCCATTCTCTCTAGCCCACCTCTAGTCACCTTGTCATATTCAATCTTTCCTTTGTCTCATCTACCTCCGAGCCTTTGCACAGCTGTGTCTTCTGCCTGGCATGTCCTTCTTTGCAATACCTACTCATCTTCAAAACTCAGTCCAAACACTACTGCTTCTGGGGAATGTTCCCTGACTTAAAACATCTAACCCGGTTGTCCCTGCTCTGTGCTCCCACTCCCATGCCTGCCTGACTCGTAGGAGGTACTCAAAAACGCTTCTTGCGTGGAAGAGTGATTGAAAGAGGTCACCAGGAATAAATTCCCTGGGGGCTACGATGGGGACTCTCATTGGTCACCAAAATCTGTCTTCTTCTGTTATAGGAATAGAGCTGTGGCTGGGCACTGGCTACCAGGAAGGGATATTTCCCAATGCCCCTTGCTTCCGTGGGACTAAGTTCTCACCATTGGAAAATGAGCAAAAGTAATGTGTTTCACTTAAAAATACCTCCATGTGCTCCTCCGTGTTCTTTCTGGAACCCAGAAGTGCCTGCATCCCAGCTTTAGTCAGCAGTTCTGACAAATGACCCTGGGGATGATGCTGGGTTCTGGAAAGCCCTTGTGGAACAAATGAGCTCATCTACTCAACCAAAGACTATTAAATGAGAGAGAAATAAGCCTCAATGTTCTTTAAGCCACTGTATTCCTGGGTGTTTTTCTTACAATGGTTTTGTCTTTTATCCTAACAAGATATTATTTCACCCAATCATAACAAGAGCAGGCAATTTCCTGGCATGAGTCACATCTGGTTTCAGCTCACAATAGTGATAATACTCTCTAAGGACCAATTTTGTATAATGTGGTGGTTCGGAGCACGTACTGAGCATTCTAGAGAATAACAAGGTGCCTCCCCAGCACCATCTATGTGAAGTGACAAGTATGGCCTCTCTCTTTTTTCCAGCAGGTTATCTACCTGTTTCCTCCTTCATTTTGTCTCACCCTTTTCCTGCTCTTTGAGACACAATGGAGGATCCAACAGGAACCAACCACACTCAGTGGCAGCACTAACCAGCCAAGTGGTCTTGAGCAAGTCACATGCCTTCTCAGGGCAGCTTTCTTTCCCTCCTTCTTGAAGATGGAGGGCTGGACTTGATCAGTGCTTCTCAACCCTGGCTGTTCATCAGAATCACCCAGGGAGCTTTTAAAAATTGAAATGCTGAGTCCCATGCCAGACCAATTAAAACCAAATTTCTGCTGGTAGAGACCTTCAAACTTGGAACTAAATCCAGTTTTCAGATTGACTTCATCACACCCTAAGGCTATCTTGGTCTGGTCACAGTCCACCCCAGTCTTCAGTGGACTTTGTATCATAGTGACAGCCCAACACCTAGGACAGTAGTAAGTGTCACACAGAGTAGATGCTTATTTTTCCTTCTGAGAGGTTGTTGTCATTTTGGATAAATTCCATATTTCCTGAACTTGATTTTAGAATATGTGAATGGAACTTTCTCTAAGGAGGGAAAAAAACTAAATTAAGTTGATTTTTAGTCCTATGAGGTCTCCAACAGATTGCTACAGCAGAAAGAACATAAGCTTTGGAGTCATTCAGACCTGGGTTTGAATCCCAGCTCTGCCCCTCCCTGCTGTGTGGCTTGGGCAAGTGACTCATTGGCCCCATCTCTAACTGACAAGGCCGCTCTAACTACAAAGTGAAGAGCGTCTCCTGGAGTAATGCAAATAGACAACCTGCAGCAGCCCTGGCTGAACCTCTAAGTCTAGTTTCCTTAGTTTACTGTAAAATGGGAATAATAATAGTTACAACACAGCTTTGATGCAAAAATATGAACAATGCATGTGAAGCAGTTAGTATAGCACCTAGCAGATAGAAAGCATTCAGTAAATGTTAATTTTCTCCCACTTCCCCTGACAAGTCCTCTATATCCCCAAACCTATGCATTTGTGTCCCCTGAATGGGAGGGACTCCTATTCCATAGCCACGTGAGATGCTTGTGAGGACACCTGTAGATGCAAGGGCAACTGAGACCCAGGCGATGCTCAGTGTGGCCCCAGCAAGGCAGCCACTAAGAACAGGGCAAGTTTTGCATTGCACAACTCCTGAGGGCTCCTTTCACTCTGTGATCATCACAGGTTTGTCTGGTTACTACAACAGCTTTCTGGAAGATGTCAGTGAAGTGTCTTGAGAAAGTGGTGCCTTTTTCTAAATTGGAAGAAATTTGCTCTATCAACCAGCAGCAGGGTGACATCCCCACTTCCTATCCCCTCTGGCCCAATGTCACATGGTCCCTCATCAGCCAACCAATCAACCTGCCCACAAGGTAAATCCTGATTATGCCTGTCTCAAGGACACATAAACCATTCTTTGTGTCCACCGACCACACAATGAGAATGGGAAACACAGCAGGACAAATGGAAAAGATGAATCCCACCAAGAGATGTCCTGAAGCTTCCGTTCTGTGAGAGCTCCCAGCCCCCTGCAGTGCAGACCGAATCACCCAGCTCCCAGACAAGCTCCAACTCTCAACAGCTACATATGAGCTCCTGGACGGGATAGCACTATGGCATGCCACACCCACATGCCCTTCTAAAGGAAACTGCCCACCCTCAGCCCCTGCTACAAAGACATCCCCAGGCAGTTCTGTTTCGTATCACACCCTCCCCTTTCAAATGTTTGCAACAGGAAGCAGACCCCCAAATGGCCAATCCACTGACTGGCCAGAGACCTTGGATGTGGCCAAGCACCAAAAAAAGGGGGTGGTGGCAACAATTGGATTTCTATCTCAGGAAACAGAACTGGGAAATGCCAAGAAAAGAAGTCAGCTGGTGGCGAGAGCCAAGACTGAAATGTCACGAGGTGGAGAGAGTGGAGAAATGTCAGAGGGACTGCACTGAGCTATAGGTAAACAGTTATGAATAAGCAGAACCTATGATGTAGAGAAAAGACAAGAGTGGAATTCAGGACAGGGGAGCTGGTCAGCAGCAAGTAGAGAAGTCAGGCTGCCTTATGGGGGGAACTAGAGCAAAATCCAGGCCCTCTGCTCCAGTGTGACCTTAGGTCCAAAATGCAGCTCTGCAGACATCCTTTCTCCCGTTGCTCCACTGTCCTTGTGACTTCCTCCCCAACTTCCCTCGAACTGGTGTGAAGGAGTCTGTTCAACCGCAACTAAAAGAACTCAAATAAACCACTTCGCAAGTAGAGATGGACAGAGAAAATTATGCAAGGAGCCAATTAATAAGGAACCTACCTAAAAGAAGAATAGCTCTTCTGGAGCTTCTGGAAACAGAACTAATTAACATATGTATAACCGTTTGAAATCTTTGGCTTGGGAAAATTATGAGAAACATGAAAATTGAAGCTGAGCTCTCTCTCTCTCATCAATCACCACTGCAAAATCAGTTCATTTTAGTCAGAAAGCCAGACGGAGGGCCTTGTCATCTACAGCTCTCCCACCCACATCTCAGTGGATCTTGAGCTGTAAAGAAATTCTCCTGCAAAGAGCTAGGGGGAGGAAAGCATCTTGAAACACATCCCAGTGGCCACTAGAGGGAGATGCTTCCCTGTGAAACATGTCACAGCCAGTTTCCCACCAGGGAGGATTCTTAGCTGAGACCAGATGTGAGGGGACCCATTCTCCTTCTTCCCCTTTCAGAAATGTGAAGAAGCAGCATCCTCTCAGGAACCAGACGGGCTCTGTCTCCGCCTTGGTCAAGACGAGACCATGTTTTACAAAGTTCACGTGATAATCCAGAGTTCATGCAGAGCAAGGCAGCAGGAGTGGACCGGGAGGTGGAAAGAGGAAGCTAGGAGAAGAGGAGCATAATGCTGCCCTCAAACAGCTGAGAGGAAAAGCGGAGGGGGCTCACCCACTCAGTGCTGCTTCAGACAGCAGAATAGGACCCGTGGGTGAGAGCTACAGGGAGAAACTTAGACACTTGATGCAAGAAGGGCTCCTTGAAAACAGAGCCGACTGACCGTGGAGTAGGCTGCTGGGCAGGAAGCTAAAGGAGCTGACCTTGACACCTTCTGGGTGTGGTGCAGATGGACACCTGTACTGTGTGAGAGGTTGGTCTCGTGGTCTCCGAGGTTGCTTCCAACTCTGAAGTCTACAGGAGGGAGAGAAGTGACCTGCGTTCCCCTGCCCACTGGTGGCTCTTTGCCTGCCGTACTACCACATACCACCAGGGGGTGGGGCTGCTCTGACAGAAGCTATACCACTGAGGTTTTCAGAGGCACAGCCTGGGAGCTAAGCGCCCACACTAGACTAAAAGTCTACCTGTTATGCCAGGACAGCACAATGAGTCCAGCTCTGTTGTATCCCCACTGCTCCAAACACATTGCAAGGGCATGTAAAATATAAAAAGAGGAAACCAAAAAATATAGTATCTCCAATCACCAGCATAAGGCCTGTTTCCAGACCAAAGATTCAGGAGGCCAAGAGGAAGCAGCCACAATATCTCTAGACAAGTAGAGTTGAACACATAGGAAGAGAAAGGGAAAAAGTCCCAAAGCTTCCAATTTCAAACGAGCCTTCAAATCGAAAATTACAAAACACATGGAGAAATCAAATGCTGAGCAGAACAGCCAAAAACATCAATAATCTGAACATGAACCAAGCCAGCTGCAATCAGTTTAGGATGCAGCATAACAGACATACATAAGTATGTCGAGGATGTTCGACAGATAACTGAAGGCATAATGTCTGCCACGCGAACAAAGGCAATGGCTGAGCGACACATGCAGCTGGCCCGCTGGAGCAGCTCTCACTGGGATAAACGCACAGAGAGGCACAGGAGCATGTGTGCAGGTACCCATGGCCCTTTTCTCCTAGGGCAGCACACAGAGGTCTAGCACGGCCCGACATGAGATGCTAGGAGAAGGACCCTGACTCTCAGACTGAGGGGCTTTGATGCTGTTGACTAGGGAAGCATCAGTCTCTTCCTGGAGTAGTCAGAGGCTGGGTGATGTGGCAGAACCTGGGCTCAGTGTCCTTAGCGGGAGGTAGCACCAGCACCTTCCCACGGGATTAGGTCCAAGCCTAGTGGCTGCAGCTATGTGACTGAGCAACCTCGTGGCAAGGATTCATGGTTGGGGAAGCGCCACCTCCCCTGCAGGCAGGATGAGGACAGGGCTGGTACCCAGTCCTTGCTGTTGATCAGGATTGATTGTCACAAGCACTGGGCCAGTTCCTATGTATCCCTGAAGGAAATCATCGCCTTTTCTGGGAGGCCCACCTGTAGGAGACCAGTCCAGGAGAAGTCCACTCTTACCTCTCAGTATCTACTTCAAAAGGAACACAAAAAATTAGGAAACCAAAACAGGTAGACATGAAAAATGTTTTTTTAATTTTGGAAATGAAAATCATAGAAATTAAATTTTAAAACTCAACAGTCACAAAAATCCCTACGCTGACCACAGTCAGAGAGAGTATTAGTAAATTCAAAGAAGGCAGTGTAGAATTCACCCACAATGCAGCCAGAGACACAAATCAAAAGTATGAAAGATTACATAAGACGGCAGATGGACTAGGAGGATCAAACCAACATCCAATAGGAGTTTCAGAAGAAGAAAATGAAGGAAATGGTGAAGAAATCTTACTTTATTCCTCTCTTTGTCTCACTTCCTGCACCAATCCATCAGCAGATTCTCTTGACTTGATGTTCAAAATATACTCTGTATCTAACAACTTCTACCCTCCCTGTCCCCACCACCGTGATCCAAGCCGCCACCATCTCTCACCTTCTAACTGATCTCTAGCCCCTTACAGTTTGGTCTCCATGCAGGAGCCAATATGATCACTATAAAACATAAATCTGGTCCCATCCATCCCTGCCAAAAGCCTTCCAATGGCTGCCCATCACATTTAGAGCAACATCCAAAGCCCTTACTACGTTCTCTAAGTTCCTTCATGATCTGGCCTGCAGTGAACATGCCAATGCCAACTCGCATCCTAGCCCTCGGTCCGCTCCACTGCACTGACCTCCTTGCTGTTCCTCCAACACTGAGGCCACTCCACCTCAGGACATTTGCACCCATTTTTCCCTCTGCCTAGGGGAAACATCATCCAGATTATTGCATGATTCCACTCACTTCCTCATTCATTCACCTCTCTGCTGAAACGTCCCTCATCAGAGAGGATGTCCCCATCCTTCTACCTACATCCCCCACCGCACCCCCCATCACTGCCCTTACAGACCCGTGGAGATAGAGTGGCCTCTTCGGCAAATGGTGTTGATGTAACTGGTTATCCATATGGGAAAAAAAAATAGATTCTTATCTCCCACCATCACAAAAATTAATCCCTGGTAAATTCAAGACCCAAAAGTGACGTGCAAAACTTCCAAACTTTAAAAGAAAATATAGGGGGATATCTTCTTAAGACCTCAGGGAAGGAGAGATTTTCTTTAAAAAGAGTCAAAAACACACTGCCCGTAAAAGAAAAGATTATAAATGTGACCATGTTAAAACTTAAAATGTATGTTCAGCAAAACCCACCACAAAGAAATGTAAAAGACAAGCCACATTTTGAGGAAAGATGTAACACATACAGCCAGCAAATGTTCAGTATCCTGTATTATAAAGAACTCCCACAAATAATAAGAAGATGACAAAAGACCAAATAGAGAAAAGGATATGACGAGGCACCTCAGAGAACAGGAAGCCAAAATGGCCACACTACAAATGTGAGAGAGAACGTACTAAAAGTTTATGTTCACCAAAATAAAGGAAATATGCCCTGAAACAATGAGATACTGATTCACACCAGATTTGCAGAAATTAAAGCCTGACAATTTCGAGCATTAACAGGGCTGTGGAGCATTTCCAGTCACTACCGAAAAGAAGGGATGTTTAACCCAAGACCTGAAAAAATCAGAAGGAGCCTGCCATTCGAGGAGCTCAGGGAAGAATTTGTAGAAACCAGGAGGAGGGTGGTGTGGCTGAAATGCAGCATGAGAGGAAGAGGAAGGATCCCTGTGGCACCTGCTGCTGAGCGTCGGGTAGGGGGACAAGCTCAGAGTCTGCGGGGAGTTCCAGCCTGGGTGTGTGGAGCAGCAGCGGGCCTGTGAAACTCTTGGTGACATGCCCATCCAAGCAGGCAAACTCCCTACCTCCTTATTCTCTATCTCAGGACACCAGGCGCAGCCAGGTCTTACGGGACCTGAAGCTTGTACAGTGTGGAAGGCCGTCTTTAAGAAAAAGTTTACAAAATCACAAATTCAAAACAGCCAGGCCCCCATGGAAGTGAGGGACCTTGAAAGTTAAGCTTCATTCGCCCCATGGTAATCTGCTTCTGCCTACACATATCATAGTTGGCAATTAATTTGTTTACTTTTTAATTGCCTGTCTGCACGACTAAACTGTATGGTCCACAGGGTAGGGGTCATCTTGTTCTTGCACCACCTAGCATGGTGCTTATCACAGAGTGGTGTTTGATGAGTCTCACGGAATGGATTAAATGGGTAGCACCACAAGCCCCAAGGGGCGGAACGATGTCCTTGGAATCTTCTCTGCCCTGTTGCTCCGAACTTTGGCCCCTCTGGCCTTGGGTTCTGCAGTTAGGAATCCCCTATATGGAGGTCAAGGCCTTCTGCTGGCCCACACCAGCCCTCCTTTCCTCATCTGTCTCCCTTTATCACCTTCCTCTCCTCTCCCACAAGCCTTAACTCCTCCCTGAACATCCCCTGTGCCTTTCCCACTGTGCCTTCATGCCTAAAATTCTCTTCCTCCTCCTGGCATGTCCAAATCCTACACTGCCCTCAAGGTCCAAACCAATTGCCTCCTCTTCTGCTCTCCCAAGCCCCCGCTAAAACTAATTTCCCCTTCGTCTCAAATCCTAAAGCCCACTATCTGTCTTTTGCTATGGTGACCATCCCTCTCTACCTGATTTCATTGCTGTTTATGCTCCTCCTCTCCCAAGGATAAGCTCCTTGAGGATGGTTGGATTCGTCTCTGTGTTTCCTCCCACCCGTCCACTATCCAGATGGAGAGTGCCTTGCATGAATCAATACTGACTGAATGAATGCAAGATGTTCACAGATCGCCTCGGCAAGACGTAACAACTAATCAATAAGGGGTTGGAAGGAGGAGGTGTGGAGAAGGACATCCTGGATTCTGGTGCTGCCGTATTCCCAGGCAGAATACAGGAGGACAAACAGGTTTGAGAGGGAAGACAATGATTCCATTTTAGGCAGGTGGAGTTGGATGTACCCACAGGACATCCACGTGCTGATGAATAGAGTAGCTGGCACCCAGGAGAGAGGGCCAGGCTGGAAACAATGCAAAGGATTTCCAGTGATCTCACTGTCTCCATTTAATGAATTAAAAAAATAGAACTTGGCGAAGGAACTTGTTCAAACCTGTATGGCAGAAAGTAGCAGATTCCAGGAGTAGATTCTGTCTGAGCCTATACTGCCTGGGAAGAGGACAGTAGGCAGCAGCCTCTCCCTGGGAGATTCAGGAGGGGACTCAGGAGGTTCTGGATTCTACTGGTGACTCCAGTGGTTTGGGGAATATGGAAGCCTAAGCAGTCCCTCTCTTGAGCTCACGTGCTCAAAGACAGACCAAGGTGGTTGAAAAAGCCCTGGCTTGGGAAATGTGAAACCTGCCACTAATTTATGTAGTACCTTAGGCAAGTCATTTTGCCTTTCAGTGCCTCAGTTTCCTCAACTGTAAAATGAGGTTAAACACATGATCCCTGAGGGCTGTTATAATTCTAACACAGGTGGATCCATAATTCAGCTCTTCAATTTTTGTATTTTTTAATACAAGCCCAGGATCATTTCTTTTCTAAGTACTTTGTTTCTGATTGTAATAGCAATATTATTTCTATAATGTTCATTGTAGAAAATTTGGCCAAAAGGAAAAACCCAAAGAAGGAAAGAAAAATCACTACCATATCACCAGTCAGAGACACAACTGCTAACATTTTGCCTAATTTCTACTGGTCTTTCTTTTACTGTGCAAATATACATACGTCCTTTTTTTTTTTTTTTTTTTTACAGAAATTGGGTAATAATACCCACTCCTAACTGAGCATCTGATAACCACCAGGCTCAGAACCTAGTGGTTTATGGACATGTCACCAATGCTTACAGAAACCCTGCAGGGCAGAGAGCAATGTCCCCATTTAACAGAAAAGAAAACTAAAGCACAAAAAAGGTCAAGTGACCTATCTGAGGCCAACTAGCCAGTAAGGAACAGACCAGAATTCTAAAATTCCTGCCATACTAGCTTTCTGAGCTGGGTTTTTTTAAACTTAATTCATCTTTAACATAGTCCCACTTTTCAAATACTTTCCTACCACATTATTATAAGTTGCTTCAAGGTACTCATCACGCAGCCCTTGCTGGTTAGCATTTAAGCTGTTTTCTATCTTCACCATCATGGACAATGCTATGATTATCTCCTTTCATATAATTCTTTCCACTCAGCAAATTTCCTTAGGGTAAATTTGTAGAGTTTGAACATCTAGGTGAAAGGATATGTGCATTCTTAAGGCTAATGACAAATACTGTCAGGTTGCCTCCCTAAAAAATTGAACAATTATTCTCCCTCTAACAATTTATCAAAGTTCCATTTACCGGCAACCTTTAATGTTGGGAATTATCTTGTTTATATTAATCTTTGCTGATGTTATAAATGAAATTTCTGGTCAATGAAGTTGAACTTCTGTCATTGAAAATTTTATGATTTATTTTAAGAAGCATTTATTATACAAATCCTTGGAAGACAGAAGAGAAATGAAGGAATGGAATGAAAGAGAGGGAAAATTAATTTTATTCATTTAACAAAAACCAAGTACTTAACATATGCAGAGCATGTTACAAGCCCTGCAGGCATTAAAATGAATAAGAGTGAGCAAATATTGAGCACCAATGCTATGCTCAAGACCAGGCATGCTAAGTATCATGGGAGACACAAAAGAAGGTACAACATTTATCCTCTAAGAGGAGGGAAAAAAACAAACACACAAGAAGGTGTTTTGAACTCAATTCTTCCCCTCCCTGTTCTTTCATGGAACTGCTTTCTATCTCCAAGATGACTTTTTGGGTCAACTTTAACCCATTGTTACCTGTCCACATGCATCTCTTCCTGAATCAACTGAGAGCCCCAGAGGGCAGGGATGGTGTCTTACTCATACTCCTGTCACATTATGTCGGTGAGTGATTTCATAATTACTTCACAATTATTCAGTGTTGTAAAATATTGGCAGGTTGCCATGTTCTCTTCCCATCGCCCACCCCATCATATTAGTCCACTGTGTGCCTGAGAGCATCAGAAACACAGGTGGGCACTCGTATACAAGGTCATAGGACTATACATTAACATTAACACATTAAAATACTGATTTGATTAAATAACCACCACACTCCACTTCACTCCACTCCACTTCAACTGGTAGATTCCCAGGATTTTCATTTGTCAGTTCATTTACATGACTGAATATGTAGGGGATTCAAGAGTGTTGAGTTTGTTCTTTTTGTTTGTTACTCTGTCTCATAACATACTAATGTTCTCAACTCCTTCCTGCCCTTCCAGGCCCGACAGACCTCATGATCACCTCCCGCCACCCCGTCACAGTGTCTGGCTCAGGAAACCAGCCTCTCCCACCTAGGCTGCACCAAGTTCATTTCACAGGCGGCTGTGGTCTCATTTTCCCTCTTTCTCCTGCTGAATCTTTTCTAGCCGCCTCCGGCCCTATCCCTTTGTCCCTCTCATTGCAGTTTCACACGCAGCCCCTGCAAGGTCTCCTTTCTCCTTTCTCTAAGGATGGAAGGCACTCCCTAAGTTTTCCCTTTACTATTCTCTGACATAATTTTATCTGTATTGCCCAAAGCATCTAGGGCCAGCTTAGCTAAATGAACATTGTGCTTCATTCAGAATTGATTAATTCAAATTTTGATCAGAATTTCGAGAGAGTTTCAGATTAGTGTGGTCTGAAGGGATTGGAAAAGACTGGCTGCCAAAGATGGGACTTGAACCCAACCTCATGTATAAGTAAGACTCAGATGACAAGGTGGGCAGGGGTGTGTATAACAACTGTCATTGACCACACAGGCCCTATACCAGGTGCTGTATCTATGCTATCTCATTGAATGCCACCAGGCACTATTCGCCCAAGACCACCAAGAACACCATGCCCGGTCAGCAGTTCCCAAACGTCAGAGTGTGTGAGAATCACCATAAAGCTGAATAAAATGACACAGGGGTGTCACGTCCTCAGATCTGGGTTGTGGCCTAGGAATATGCATTTTTTAATAAACATCCTGTGACAGAGATGCAGATGTCCAAGGACCACAGTAGTCTATCCAAATGGGATCATTCTGGAGCTCCAGCTCCCCTTTGGACCCTTGGAATCAGCCAGTCTATTAACACCTCCAGAGCCCACCATCCCCAGTCAGTGTCCACCATGAAAGCCCATCCAGTCATGCCTCCTCCACAGAACACTTCCGTGCTACTCCGTCCTCCCCCTCCTCCTCTGTTTCCCCCTCTAACAAAGCTTCCCTCTGTACCACTTGAAGCCCCCACTGCCTAGTAAGTTCCCCTACATCAGCAACCCTTTCCCTGCACCTTGTGATTTTAGATGAAACTCAACTCTCTGCTGAGGACACCACTTCCGGGGCCACCACTGGCCTCTATGGTGCCTTGGGTAAATTAGAAAAAGGTGGCCCCTCTGGGTGGAGAGGTCACAATGGTTAAAAGTGTCTCCCTAGGCATTCTAGCCCCTGCGGACCCAAAGTGTGGGGAAAGCTCAGATTTCAGCCCTTCCCTCCCTCAGACAGCACACAAACAATACAGACTCCAGCCTGACTACTTCCTTGTAACCCTCCATGGAGATTGCTCAACCTTCCATTCCCCCACTGGCCCGAGGTCAAGAAGGGGGTGCTGTCCTCTTCACTCCCCAGTGCCATCTCCAAACCTTTACTCTCCTCCTTCCTGTGAAAGCCTCTGCCATTCTGACGCTTGGCCATGTGGTTATATCAGCCTCTATTGCTCCTCATGACCATCAGCCTCCAACCTCGTCACTAAAAACTGACAGCCTATCTCTCTCCTTCACATCCGCCATCTTCCTACATAACTTGGATGTCCATAACCTGTCCAACACTGGAGTCACAGTTCACAAACCTCCTCAATCCAGTGGCCTTCACCTCTACCCCACACAGGTCCCCCCACATCTGGGAACCTTGTCAGAATTGCCCCTCTTCAGAAATCTCAAACTCCTGTAGCCCAGCCCCATACAGCAATCCTCTCCCTGCGCGGCTCTCTCCTGCTCTCACTCCTGCTACGTCTACTCCTCAGCATCACAGAGACCTCTCGTCCCGAGTCCTTCATTTGCTGCCTGCTCAGGCTAGACCACACAGCTGACCACCTGAATCATTCTCTCACAAGCATTTACCTTCAATCTCATTTTTTCTGGGAAAATCCAACCCCAATGAATCCAGTGATCCACCTCCTACCCTCCTCCGCTCAGGCTGTGAATGCGGCTGAAGAAAAGCGCACAATTCAACCACAGCACCATGGTCTCCAAATTCTAGTGGAGGGCCACACATCAAACATCCTTACTTGTGCTTTGTAGGCCATCTCCCTCACTCTTCTCAGGAACTGCTCCAACCTCCACAGCCCTCTTCAAGCCCCACACCCACTAACCCCAAAGCCCCTCCATCTCGGCAGATACCTCTTCCTATTTTAATGAGAAAATTGAAGACATAAAATGAGAGCTACCTTAATTTTCCAGCCCTACCTATACCCTTATCAATCTCTGCACCCCTCCTTTTTCCTTCTGTCCGAGGATGAGTGTCCTTCCTCCTGCCCCAGGCCAGTCTCTCCATTCGTGCTCTCCACCCTTGGAACCTGTCTTCATCAGTTTTCATTCCTTATCTTTCAATCTCTCCTTCTCTAGTGTTTCTTGCCTCTTAGCCTACAAATATGCTCAAGTTTCGCAGCATTTAAAAACATTACCTTCCTTCCAGCCCCACTTTATCTCCTTCCTTCTTTTTTTATTAAAACCTAGGGGCTGGCCCAGTGGTGCAGTGGTTAAATTCGCACGATCTGCTTCAGCAGCTCAGGGTTCACCGGTTCGGATCCCAGGTGCGGACATAGCACTGCTTGGCAAGCCATGCTGTGGCAGGAGTCCCACATATAAAGTGGAGGAGGATTGGCAACAGATGTTAGCTCAGGGCCAGTCTTCCTCAGCAAAAAGAGGAGGATTGGCAGCAGGTGTTAGCTCAGGGCTAATCTTCCTCAAAGGAAAAAAAAAACCCTATACTTGCTCTTCTCACTTCCTGACCTCCCCTTCCCAATTCAATCCACTGCAGGCTCTGAACGCCTATTCACCACTCCTCAGTCAAAAATCATTAACGCCTTTCCATTGCCAAATTCAGTGCATAGTTTCTAAACTTGTCTTAGTATTGCATTTGACCCTATTGCTCACTCTCTCCTTCCTGAAACTGTCTACTCCCTTGTGACTGTAATGACACTCTCTCTCTGTCAGTGTGGGTCTTCACCTTAGAATCCTCCTCCACCCACCACTTAATCATTGGAGTTTCCTGTCAATTAGTCTTTAAACTACTGCTTTTAACATTCTACCCAGTGTTCTTGGACAATGGCATCTATGTTGAAGTTTTCACTATTTCCAATATTCTGCTAACTTGCAAGTCTTTACTCTAGCCTGGACTTCCTTCCTGAACATCAGATTTCAATGCACAACCGCATGCTAAACATCTCCATTAGGACATTCCATAGGCACCTTAAACCAGACCTGTCTGAAACTGAACTCATCATCTCCACCCTTGCCCCAAACCTGCTCCTCCTGTGATCCCCATCTTAGTCAACGGCACCATCATCCACACATCCGGGCAAGCTAGATACCTGCAGTCATCCTTAACTCCACCCTCTTCTCAGCCTCTAGACTCTGCTCTTTTTATTGCCTTAATTTGTAAAATCTGTCCCCTCCCCTCTGTGCCCTACAACTGTTGACTATTTTGTGATAATTCATCATCACTCACCTAGACTATTGCAACAGCCTCCTAATTGGACTTCTGATTCCATATTTTGCACTCTCACATCCCTTCTCCACATAATCACTAAAGTGATTGATCCAAACACAGATCTGGCCATGTCACTCTCCTGCTTAAAACCTTGTTGCCTATAGGATAGAGTTTTAAATTCTTGGCTTGACCTACAAGGCCTCCCACAACTTGGTCCCATTCACTCTCCAGCATCAGCACCATCAGTTCTTGTCTTGAACATTATGTTTTAGTAATTCCCTGCTCCCATCACGCTGTTTCACACCTCCATACTTCTTTCTCCAGGAACACTCAACCCCAACCTCCACCCACTTGTGTGGGTCATCTTCTCCCATCCTTCAAAACAGCTCATCTGCCATTTACTTCTAAAAGCATTCTTGCCCTTCCTTTATACTCCTAAGGCACCCTGTGCTTACCTCTATCTTGGCATTTACCCATTATTTTGAAATTATCTATTTACGGGACTACCTCCTAACCCTAAACCAAATTCAAAAGCAAGGATCAAGTACTGGGTACCAATCTTTGTGCTCTCCCTCCCAACCCCCAATGCTGAGCACAGTGCCTGACACATATTAAGTACTCAAAAAATAATTGTCGAATTGATGGTCACAGCAGGGCTATGAGGCAGGTACCACAAGTGAAAAAATTCAGACTCAAAGAGTAGGTTACATGCTAGTAGATGGGAGAGCAGTGACTTGAAACTGACTCTAAGGCCTATGCTCTTTCAAGTACAACCTAGAAAACACAAGCTAAGCAAGGGGATGGAGATGAGAATGTGTCCAGGGCACCAGCCAAAGGGTGATGGTGTATGTGAGCAATCTAGGGAAATGAAGGTGGGCGAGATTCTGGGGGGCAGAACAGTGTAGGCTTGAGGCCCTGTCATTGTTTCTAAGCAAAGCCCTGATATTATAAACTGCCGGCAATGCAAGCCTGAGCTGCCCAGCAGCTAAATCTACATGCTGGGCTGAAGGCAGCCAGTGTTCCCACAAACACTCACAACTCTGCTTCACATTACAACCATCTTCTGAGTCCCGCACTTAACCCCTCGAAAACAAGCCTCCAGGAAGTTCCTAGTGTAGATCAAGACATGGAATATCCAGGGGATATTAGAAGAGAAATAAACATGGACCTGTGTGAACAAGAGCTGCCGTGTCCCTCAGCCTCTCCTGGGAGGTCCCCATCATTCTCCCACCCACCCTCCAGCAGCCTTCCCCTGCAACCTGAAACACAGAAGGCAGCCAACAAAAGGAGTCAAGAGGCAGAGGCATGAGACAAGCCAATGAAAGCTCAGGCCCGGGAACCCACAGAATGACGAGAACATTCTGAGGGAGCAGCCAAGGAGAGGGACTGTTAGATGGAGCTAAAGGCCCCACACCTGCATGCATCAGAACATGGCTGTCCCCTGCACGCCTCCCTCTGGAGCTCCTAGGCTAGAAGGTGATTGTTCTGGACAAGGAAGGCACAAGGACCTAGGCTTGGAATAATCCCAGCGAAAGAAAACTAAAAGTATCATCCTGTGTTGACAAAACACAGGAAAAGGCAGCAAGGGTGTGGATAACAAAAGAAGATAGGGTGCCTCGCCTCTGGTAAACTCCATGCCAAACAAAGGTGAAGAGCCAGAATGACCTCAATAGCAGAGAATCTGGCAGGCATCCAGGACATGGACTCCCCTACCCTCTGTCCTCACTCGAATCTCTGGGGGACAAGCCAACCTATCACCTCTCCTAAAGGGTTCTAGGAACAGGAGAATGCACTTCCTGCCCAGAGAAGGAGGCTAGAAGAGCCTCAGCTCTGAATCATAGTTTTCAGTCACAAATGGAGACTCCTGCACCTTCTCCCCACCTTTGCTTCTGCTCTGCAGACTGAGATAAAGGCCTTCAGCTTACAAAGTTTCACGAGAAAGAGGAATTTGCTATCCTCCTTTCTCACCTCCCCTTAGCCAACCAAGTCCAGCTCCACCCCAACTCAGCTGCAATAGATAGCTCATGACAAGCTAGACAGGCTCTGTCCTGGAGCCCTAGTGAAGCACCTGCAGCTCTGACTCAACTTTTGTTGCTCAAGGACTGGGATCTTGGAATTCCCCTCTGGAGGAGGTGTGGGCAGCTGCCGGGCACCACCTTGGTGGAATCTCTCCAATAATAACAACAAGGAAATCAAAAATTTATTGAGTGCTTTCTCTATGCCAAGCATTGTGCTTTACATGCATCATCTCATTAAAAGTTCCCAACAACCTTATGTGGTGCATACTACCATTATCCCCATCTTATGGACAAGGAAATAGAGCAGTTCAATACATTGGTCTGAGGTCACAGGCACAGCAAATGGAGAAGTGGGGATACGACACAGATCTTTCTTTCCAGCTTCAGAGATCCTGCTCTTAACCATCCACATAGAAGGGGCCGTCTTCCTTGCCTCTGTGTAGATCTCCTTCTCATTGTATGGACTATGATTTTTCCCTATTGATAGCTGCTCAAGTTTTCAGAACTCTCTTGGTCTCCCATTGGAATATAAGCTTCCTGAGGTTAGAAATCAGTTTAATGGCCCTTTGGAAGTGATAACAAGAACATAAATGTTGACTGACCAACTGAAGCGTTCGAAATACCTTGGATGTTTAATAAATGGTATTTATTGGTTGTTACTAAAATCATTAATATTTCACTCACCAGGTGATTGCTTTCCTCTAGAGCAGAGTTTCAAAACTTCAGCACTATTGACATTTGGGACTGGAAAATTCATTTTCGTGGGGGTGTCCTGTGCATTGTTGTTTTGTAGTGCCTCTGACCTCTACTCACTAGATGCCAGTAGCACCCCCCCCACCACCACCATTTGTGACAACCAAAAACACCTGCAGACATGGCTAAATGCTCCCTGGGTGGCAAAATTGCCCCCAGTTGAAACTATTGCTCTAGAGTAAGCAAATAAAAATGACAGTACTTATTCTCTCAGAGTAAAACAGCAAGAAAGCTTATTTCCACATTCAATAAAAGTGTTCTTATTACTCATAGTTAATAAATATGAGAGTTCCTGAGAATTACTTGTAGAGTAAAAGCCCCAGAGCACCAATTTCAGAAAATCAAGATAATGTTCCTATTATGCATGAACGAAATCACTTTCTACTTGCAGAATCTTTTGTAGTGGGATGTCACAGGCTGGTAGGAACCTAGAGCCAAAAAGGAAAGGCCTAGGTTCAAATCCCAGCTCGCACCCCAAATAATTTTTGTAATAAGATAGAGTAAATATAAATATTTTAAAATCTCATCTCCTTTACTTACTAGCTTTTGGTCAATTACTTAATATCGCTGAGTCTCAGTTCCTGTAAAATAGAGGTGATGGTTTCTAGCTCAGAATTAAATCCTAATGAGGAGTAAATCCAACAGCTAGAAAGCAACTATCTCGCAAAGTTTGGTCCAAGAGAGCTCAAAAAGAGTCACTTCTTGCCCTGTCCCCACTTGTCACCAGGCCCTTGAGAGAATCACACGTCTGATTTATTTTTGTTGTCTCCACACCATCCAGCAGAGCAGTTCTCAACCCCAGCTGCACCTGCAGCCTGCAGAGCTTTCAAAATGCTCATGATGCATTTCAAAACGTGGGCCCCACTGCACACGCACTAGATCAGAATCTCTGGCTTGAGAGTATATATTGTAAGTATTGAAAAATTTATTCACGATAAAGGTAATATATTATCTTTCACACAATTTTACTGATGCCAAAAAATAAAACAGTAATAATATTTGTATCAGTTCTTAAAATATGGTAATATTATATTAATCATTAATAATCAATACATTATAAATAACAAATAAATCAGTGTACCTCCAAATGGCATCTATTGTATCCTTAGGATCCACAAGTTCCATTAGAAACTTTAGATTTTATGTTTTAATTTCAATGATCTTTTAAATTTAGCCTTTACATGTTATTAAAAAAAAAATTTTTGAAGTGATAGTTCTCAACCGAACAACATGTTCATAGAATGACTTTGATTTCTTAAGTCAGTGTTTCTCAAAGCTTCAGGAAACAGTGCTACAAATAATTCTGAAACTAATGTATCAATAACAAACTACATAAGTGACAAAACTGCATTGTACACAAGGCAACAAATAGAGCTTGTTATCAGTATACACTACCATTTGTTTTGTTTTTATGAAACATAAGATGCTATAGTATACAGTAGGGATATTTAAATGCTATTACATAGTATCAAATCAGTACCAAAGGAAACGTCACAGTTCATGATTAATGGCAGAAGTTAGCAGCATGTAAGGGAATTAAGTGAATTAAAGTATGTTCCTGTGACACAAATAATGGAACGATATTGAAAAGGGAAAGGTATGGGCTAGATCAGAGCTGTGTTTCAGTAGCCTTGCTGTATACCACATCAGCACATCATAAACTCAAGGGGAGCAGGGCATTGTCTTATTCTCCCAGTGCCTACAACAGCACCAAACCCACAGAGACACTCAGCAAACATTTCTGAAATAGTGAACCCCACCTTCCTCTTATTATCTTATTCTATCTTTATGTTCCCTGTGTCCTTAACTTCTTACTTTTCAAATCTTGTATTTCTGTAAGCTCCCTTAAATCCTATGTGATAAAGGTAGGATATTACGAAATCTATACACTTTTAAAGAATTGGAAGTAAGGGAACTCCTGTAAGTAGCATATTTCCTTTACTTTGCCCCTGGAGAGCCGTCTCCATCACATTCTGGTCAGACCTCCACACTGATCCACAGATCATCCTGGGAGTTCCAATTCATGCCCCACTGATTAAACTGTCCCATAGTTTTTCACTTTTGAGTTGTCCAGTTAAACAGTAAGGACAAGGCATTTGAATTTCTTGATAAAATGCTATGCCCTCCAAAGAAATTTCAAAGTGTAGCCAACGGGAACTAAGGAGAGTCATTTGGTTCCAGAGATATCTGACTTGGACTTGCTAAACTCTCCTGAGACACCCTGCAATGCACTTCCTTTCAGGCAGAGTTCTTGTCTCTCCAGGGAGGAACACACCCTGGCTGGCCATGTAATCAGGGTCCCCAAACCTTCCTCCTCCCGCTGCTGGGGATGCCCTTCTAGTTCCTCTTCTGTTTGGGGATTGGGAAGCACCGAGCCCTGACTTCTCTTCTTGTCTCATCTCACTTCCTCACCCACCAACCCACTCTTTGACCAGACCACTAAGTGCCCTCAACACTTTCGTTTCTGCCTAAAAATGAATGAAATCAATTTGTAATCTTGGGGGGACAATGGATTCTAATATTAGAAGGAGAAGCTTGAAAGTTTCAACCTCCCACTCAGTGAGAAAGAAGTCTTTGAACACTCTTCCTGAGACAACTTTCCAGAGCCTACTTAAATGCCAGCAATCTCTGCTTCTTACCACAGTAACACAGGCATTTCTGGAAATTACGATGCAAATTAAATCTTTGTAGATCCCTGCTTTCCAGACTTTGGATTTCAGAGACCTAGATAGGGTGCCAATTTTTCATTTTGCCAAATAAGGACATTAAAAAAATAAACAGGGGGGCTGGCCCCGTGGCCGAGTGGTTAAGTTCGCGCGCTCCGCTGCAGGTGACCCAGTGTTTCGTTGGTTCGAACCCTGGGCGCGGACATGGCACTGCTCATCAAACCACGCTGAGGCAGCGTCCCACATACCACAACTAGAAGGACCCACAACGAAGAATATACAACTATGTACCGGGGGGCTTTGGGGAGAAAAAGGAAAAAAATAAAATCTTTAAAAAATAAAAATAAAAAAAATAAAAAATAAAAAAAATAAACAGATAAAAGTGGAGGAGGATCTACTATCTACAATCTACAAGGACCACAATTTCATAAAAGAAAGGATATTTTAACAACAAAACATCAAAAAGCTGTAATGTTAGAATAAAAGGCAGACCTTTAAATTGAGTAAATTTTCATGTTCTCTTTTAAAATCTCATCATTTTGCTCTCATTACTCTCATTCCATGAGGACAAGTGAACAGGTGATCAAGACTGTTGCCAGGCTGGAGTTTGGCAACAAGTGACTGTAAGGCTGGGGGTATTTTCCCCTAAAGCTGCACGACCTTGAGCAGCTTACTCAATGCCCCCAACCCTTGTCCACTGACCAAGGACACAAATGAGGCAAAGTGGGTAAAGCACTGTGACAATCTAACTGTGCTCTTGGCACACAATGTAGGATTAAATGAAGCCACAGATGTGACCAACAATGTCTTGAGCAAGAATATAACAATCAACTATTGCAATAGTAAACTTCTCTCCAAGTTCTATAGAACGCAAATAGACTGGGCAAGAGTCCCAAATGTACTACAAAGTATACACACAGCATATTAAAACTAAAGTGTTCTGTGCCTTGACTTTGACCCATCTGAACCTAAAATGCTAAGTAGCAGCAAGCATGTATTAACTGGATAGTAGAATTGCACAGTGGAGAACACACCCGGCCAAGAGGAAGGAAGAGGATGGGGAATGTTGTAGTCCTGACTTTGGCACTAAGTGGGTCTATAGCCTTCGGCAAATTTAATCTTTTCGTGTTTGGTTTTCTTAGATGTAAATGAGAAAGTTTGATTAAAAGGATCTCTTAGGGCCAGTTCAGCTTGAAAATTCTTAATGTCAGATATAAGGATATAATAGTGTGTCACCTCTCAGAGAACTTGCAAGCCTCAGGAAATGAGGATGGTCTCCATCTTCTAAACAGCTGACCAGTAGATTATCTTCTAAAGCATAAGGATCCACACTATGAGATCCTCAGAAGCATAACACCCACCACCCTGAACCAAATAGCCAAAGGGGACAACCTAATCTGTCCCTCAATCAACGAGTGTTGACTTAAGTACCCACTGTGGGCAAACAAATAAGAATAAACATTCTCTGGGCCCCTCTCTCTCCCAGGTAGCCTTCCTCTTAGATTTGCATCATGACCTGCCATCGGTGGCTAAGAACCACCACTTATGGAGTGCTGACTGTGGCATGCATGTTACCTGCATTGTCCCTTAAATTTTCACACAATCCTGCAAGGTTGGTATTATTATCTCCATTATCTGAATAAGACAAATGAGGTTCAGATAGGTTAAGTGCAGTCCAAGGTTTCAACATGAGGGACAGGATTCAAATTGGGGCCTCTCTGACTCTAAAACCTACTCTCTTGTCCCCATGGGCACTATGTTGCATCTCTCACACCTTTGACACACCCAGGAGACTGGATCAAAAACCCAGAGGTGCCTCAGGCTGACGATCACTTCATTCACCAGTGGTCACTTCTGGTGAATTTTAGGGAAGCTCCCTTTAGACTTTGACTTTAGGAAGATCAGCTGTTCTCTCCTCTCTGTAGCTCTCCTTCTCAGAAAGACCAACGAGGTATTGAAGTGCCCACTAGACTTTCTACAGCATGAAGAGTCTCAGCATATGAGCTCTAGGCAGACTGGCAAGTTTGAGGTGCAAGGTATAGTCATAGAACCCAGGTTTCCAACTTCAACAATTAGTCTGACATCCAGTTCTGACCTGGTTTACTCAGATCAGCTGCTAAACCCTTGCTAGTCAAGGTGTGATCCATTGATCAGCAGCATCCTGGCATCACCTGGGGGCCTGTTACAAATGAGGACTCTCAGGCCCCACACCAGACCTACTGAATCAGAAACTATGTTTGCAAGATGTGATTCAAATGCACATTAAAGTTTAAAAAAGCACTATTCTAGAATCACCTATGGAGCTTTTTAAAAGTGTGAATTTCCAGGACTAGAGTCCAAAATTCCAGAGAAAGGAGTAGAGGAATAGAGGAAAGCCCAAATACTTTTAAAAACTAGTTCTCCTGTGATCCCCTGTCCTCAAGAAAAATCAAGTCCTTTCTGGCTGAAATCAAAGGGCAACTTTGTTTCGCCAACAACTGTCCCTGTAGCCAATGTTGATGACTTCATACAGACCCTCTCTTGGGTTGAGCTCTATGTCGCAGTGAATGAATGGAACAATCCTGCTTAAATCAGTTTTCCCCTCTAAGTTGTTTCCTGTCCCCCTAGTCTTCTGCCCCTAGTTCATAGTAAGGTTTAGACTATTGCGTCAACATCAACCACAGAACTCCTATATTTTCTTTTCTCTTGATCCACTGCCTTAATCTGGTACAAAGGAAGGAAGGAAACAAATTAACACGTGTAACAAACCTACTATGTCAGACCCACCTCATCCCCCAAAGCAGTTTACATATATTTCTCACTTAATATACTTAAAAATATGTAAGATTGCAATTAATACCCCAATTTTCAGAAGAGGAGGCTAAATCTCAGATAGGTTAAAACTCTCCCAAAGCCAGGTTGCTAAACAGGATCTAATACTCAAATTCTGCTGCATTCTTTCTACTACCCCAACTTACCTACACAGAATATTACATACATAAAATTCTTACTGAGATATAATTCACACACTGTAAAATTCAATTTCAGTGGTTTTTAGTATATTCACAAGATTATGAAACTATCACCACAATCTAATGCCAGAACATTTCCATCACCCCAAAAAGAAACCCCAAACCAAGTAGTAGTCACTTCCCATTCTCCCTGTTCCCTAAGACCCTGGCAACTAATTTCTGTCTCTGTGGATTTGCCTATTCTGGATATTTCATGTAAGTAAAATCATATAATATGAGTCTTTTGTGTCTGGTTTCTTTCACTTACCATAATGCTTTCAAGGTTCATCCACGTTGTGGCACCTCTCAGTACTTCATTCCTTTTTACAGTTGAGTGATATTCCATTATATGGATACACCACATTTTTTTATCCACTTATCAGTTGATGGACATTCGGGTTGTTTCCACTTTTAGGCTATTACAAGTAATCCTCCTATAAAAATTCATGTACAAGTTTTTGTGTGGGCACATATTTTTAATTCTCTTGAGTATATACCTAGGAGTGGAGTTGCTGGGTCATATCATAGTAACTCTATGTTTAATTTTTCGAAGAAATGTCAAACTGTTTTCCAAAGTGGCTGCATCATTTTACATGCCCACCAGCAGTGTATGAGGGTTCCAATTTCTCCATATCCTTGTCAACACTTATCATCTGTCATTTTGATCAAAGCCATCCTAGTGGCTGTGAAGTAGTACCTCTTTGTAGTATTTATTTGCATTTTCCTAATGACTAATGCTATCGAACATCTTTTCATGTACTTATTGGCCATTTGTATATACTCTTTGGAGAAAGTATTTAAATCCTTTGCCCATTTTTAAATTGGGATATTTGTCCTTTTTTATTGTTGAGTTGTAAGTGTTCTTTATATATTCTGGATACTAGGCCCCTATCAGACATATGATTTGCAAATGTTTTCTCCCACTATCTGAGCTGTCTTTTCATTTCCTTGATAGTGTCCTTTTTAGTTTTGATGAAGTCCAACTTAATTATTTTTTCTTTGGTTGCTTTTGCTTTGGGCATTATATCTATTAAACTGTTGCCTAATCCAAGGCCATGAAGATTTATACCTATGGTTTCTTCTAAGAGTTTTATAGTTTAAATTCTTCCATTTAGGTCTTTGATTCACCCTGAGTTAATTTTTTACATGGTGTTAGCAGGGGTCAAATTTCATTCATTTACATGTAGATATCCCATTGTTGCAGTAGCATTAGTTGAAAAGACTGTTCTTTGCCCCATCAAACTGTCTTGGCACCCCTGTCAAAAATCAGATGATCATAAACATATGGGTTTATTTCTGGACTCTCAACTCTATTCCATTGATCTATATGTCTGTCCTTATGCCAGTACCACATTGTCTTGATTACTATAGCTTTGTAGTAAGTTTTTATATTAGTAAGTGTGAGTCTTCCAACTTTCTTGTTGTTGTTGTTGTTGTTGTTTCAAGGTCATTTTGGCTATTCTGGGTCCTTTGTTGTAGTTTTTGATATACAAGTCTTGTATTTCTTTTGTTAAATTTATTCAATATCTTTATTGAATATCTTCAAGTTTACTGAAACTTTCTTCTGCCAGTTCAAATCTGTTAAGTTCTTCTTGTGAATTTTTCATTTCAGTTATTATAGTTTCCAACTACAGAATTTCTATGTGGTTCTTTTTATCATTTCTATCTCTTTATTAACATTCTTTATTTAGTGAGTCATCATCTTCATACTTTCTTTTCATTATTTAGACATAGTTTCTTTTAGTTCTTTGAACACATTTATAATACAGTCGTGCATCACTTAACAACAGGGATACGTTCTGAGAAGTGCAAAGTTAGGCAATGTTGTTGTTGTGCAAACCTCATAGAGTGTACTCACATAAACCTAGAAGGTACAGCCACCTACAGACCTAAGCTACGTGGTACTATCTTCTGGGACTACTGTCATATATGTGGTCCATTGTTGACCAAAACATCCTTATGTGGCACATGACTGTATTTGAGTTAATGTCTTTGTCTAGTAAGTCCAACAACTGAGTTTCCTCAGGGACAGTGTCTACTGGCTGGAAGTTTTTTCCTGTGTATGGACCATACTTTCTTGTTCCTTTGTATGTCTTGTAATTTTTTGTTGAAAATTGAACATTTAAAAAATATAACGTGGCCATTGTGGACACCAGATTCCCCTCCCTCCTAGGGTTTCTTGTTATTCCCATTGGTTATTGTTGTTTGTTGCTGTTGCTACTGTTTGTTTGTTTAGCAACTTTTCTGAAAGTCTATTTTTGATCATGTGCAGCCACTGAAGTCCCTGCTCAATTAGCTTAGTGGTGAATTAATGAATAGACAGAGATTTCCTTAAATGCCTTGAAACACTAAGTCTCTCAAACTTTGCCGAGTTCCTCCAGTTGTGTATTTTGGGGCATGCCTTCACTGGTCAGATAGGCAGTTTACAATTCTACCTTTGCCTTCATTTCCTACTTGTACAGAGTCTCAAGTTCAGCCAGAGATGAGAAATTAGGGCTTTCTCGGCTCTTTCCTGGACGTATGCATAGCCCTCTACATGCAAATGGCCTTCCATATTTCCAGGAATTTATCAGAGCTTTTCAAAGCCCCCAACTGACATCTCATTCCCCAGTATTTTCTTTTATGTTTTTTGTTCAGCTCCTTGTTAATCTCAGTTGGAATCACTGCCTCAGGCAGCCAAAATGTTAAGAAATTCCCACTGATTATTTTCAACAAATACCCTAGCAATAAGGCTGTTTACATAGAGAAAGTTCTGAGTCAAGTCAAATTTTTAAAAGCCCTGAGAATTCAGCTTTATAGGCAATTTCCAGACAGGTCACATAGTGACAATTCTCTGGAGTGGGGCTTTTTGGAGAGCGCCAAACCCTTCCATTGTGTCCCTTCCATTGCCTGCTAGTTTGCTGATCTTCATGGCAACCATAGTTACAAGGCTATTGGTTTTTAAGGCTACTGCAGAGGTGGCGGGAGAGGCGTGGGAATAGGGCAAGTTAAAAATGCCACAATGCTCACTTGCTTAATGAGATTCAGCCATTTTTCTTATACAAATGCTCCTCAGATTGTTGTAAACCTTTGGTTAATTTCTAGAGTTCTGAAAAAGTTGACTTTGACCATTTTTGCTAGTGTTCCCACTGCTTTTCTGGAGGAGTGGATTTTTCAGAGGTCCTTACTCCACCATTCTGTAAGTGCTTCTCTTGAAGAAACATTTATACATATCACCTTGATTCAGTTCTACACTTTTTGTTTTCTTTCCTACTCAAGTTGTAGAATATTTCTTCCTTCTTTTCTCCTTCAGTGAGTAAATCATAAAAATCAGAGAAGAGGTATGAAAAAACATATTTTCTGATTTTTTTAGTAGTTTTCTTGTGCTATGATGCTATGGAGGAAAGTGTCAGGAGCAAGGTGAAAAAAAGCTGCTTCTTTCCAAAGAAATAAATATAAATCCATAAGCACAGTCTTCCTAGTTCTATGCTAGTCACAAAATGAACTGGGATTATAGACACGTTCAATTAAGGAGACTTGGAAAAGGATATGTAATATTCCAAGGAAAGAGGGCTTTTATGACTGAATAGAGAAGGGAGAAGAGTGGAGCTTCTAAATGAGCCAGGTATGTGGTGACTACTCAACTCAGAATTTCACCTTGCTGGCATTAAACCTTTCTCAACAGCTCTTCAAATAGCAGATGCTAAGGTGAATGAGATGCAAAATAAAACCATGATCTGTACATTCCCTCTCTTGAGCAAAACTGGAGTTTTAAAGGATCATGGTGACAAGTAAAAGGAGATCCATTCCTGGTGATATCTTGGGCCAAATTCCAGAAGCCAGTTCATTTTAGGGAGGAGTGGGAAGAAGATTTGCATGTATGACCTCACCCAGAAGCTCCAGCCCAGGAGCATATAAACAAGTAAGTCGTAGTTCTTACCCAGTTCCAGGCCCAGCAGTTCCCAGGTCAAGACTATGGCAGTCCTCAGGTCCATGCTGCTGCCACTGGGGCTGTGTCTGTGCCTCAGACTGCTGTTTTCTTCTGCCAACCCTGTCGCTGACATTGACAACTGCATGCCCTTTGATAAGGTCATCACCACCACTGGCTCAGCCATCAGGGTTGATTCAGATGTCTATAAAAGCAACAAAATCTACACAGGTAAGGAGAAGCCGTTCTCTCTGTTGTCCTTTGTACTCTGAGGGGAGTTAACCAGAATTTCAGAACAGATCCCTCCATTCTGCTCTCAATCACACAAAACATGTGTTTTTGACCCGGATGGGAAATGGGAGCAGAAAGAGAACAAGTGAGAAAGTGGATTGGGTGGGTCTATTTCTGCATCTTCCCTGTGTGAACCTGATCCACAGGAGTCATTAAGTCCCAACTCCCAGGTTAACTGAGCCCCAGTAAGAGCATACATGCAGCAAATCCTCTGATGTAAATAAAATGAGCACTTTTATTATTTTAAGGGATAATAATTACATCACAGTTTGTAGTCTTTTCATGGCTATTTGATAAAACAATGCTGCCACGGATGATTGTATATTGCACAATTCCAGGAAGCACTGTTGACATCTAGTCTATGGGTGCAAAATCTAGTGAGCTGGGCAGGGAAAGTATTACTATCCCACCTTATTTATGAGGAGCCTGAAGCTAAGAGAAGTTAAATGACTTGCTCAGGGTTTCACTGCTAGTAAGTGGCAGAACTGGTTCTTAAATGTTGGTCTTTTCATTCCTAATCCCATGCTTTTCTTAGAGGTGCCTAGTCTTGTTTTATAAATATCCCTTTTTGGATCAATGAAACCTAGAAGTCAAGGCAAGTGCTTTCTAATTACTTTCATAATAACAACAACAACATTTAATGTGGTGTTTATATATGTTAATGCATTAAGTCCTCTTAACAACCTATTAGGTAGATACTGTTTTCATTCCCATTTTGTAGATGAGAAAACAGAGGTAGAGATGCTAGGGACTTGTTCAGGTCACAAAATTACTTAAATGGTGGAGCTGGGGTATGAACCTGAGCCTTAACCACTATACTATAAGCTTCTCAATTATAGAAATGAGAGCGAAGTCTTCTTACTATGTGTTGAGTCCTGTTCTAAGAGTAAATGCTATTATCTTCCCATTTTATAGATAAGAACTGAGGCACAGGGAAGTTAAAGTTTCACCCAAGGTTATTAGTAGGTAGTATAGCTAATATGTGAACCTAAATAACAGCCAAAATGTGTCCAGCTTTGTCCAGCCAGGCTGTCCAGTTTCAGAGCCTGCCTTCTTATCTACTCTGTTATCCTGCCTCTCTTAGAACTTTAACCAAATTTTGCAGAAACCACCAGGGTGATATCCACACCATGGTCTACAGATTCCAGGCTTCAGCAGGAGAACTAGAGCCTGCCTTTGCACACTCATCCCAGCTTGTCCTTTTTTCTATTTTTTTTCATAAGGTCTGTCGCTAAGGGGCTTAGTTGTGACAGGGCTATGTCCCACTTCCTCAGGCAGTGGATCTTGTCCTACCAGGGCAGGGCGGACCAGATGCAGCATATGTGTGACTTTTTACATGAGGAAGGACCTGAGGGGTCGGAGGGACTAATGCAAAAGAGATCACAGAGCTCTGACCTAAGACAACACATCACGAGGCGAAGGATTTTGCTGTTGAAATGGAAGAAAATGAAACCTAACTTGTGACGATGCTGGGGAGGAGGGGATGGAATGGGAGCCTTCTGAAAGTAGAAAGATAGGAGAAAGAAGGGTCAAAAGAGATCCATAGGACCCCTTGAAAGAGAACATGCTGGATGAGAGGGAAATCACAGCATGTACAGAGGCATTAGGTAGAGCAGAGGGAAAGGGGAAGGACGAAAGGAAGTCTCACTGGACGCCCACTACGCACCACGCACTTCCCCAAACTGCATCTGATTTCATCTCAGAACAGAAGTGTGCTAAAGCTCTGTGATAAACTGACCCACTATAGGGATGATTTAAGTTAAGAGTCAAAATCCTATGCCCACGGAGCTGTGAAGCGCCAGATTCCACACGTAGGATTACACATCAGGCTCCACGATTTCCTTGTAGAGTGTCATTGCAGCACTGAGACTCAGGACTTTTAGGGGGACTGAGTAAATACCCACACAGGCCAAACACTTCTCCTTATTTTGATTTTGAATTTTTTTTTAATTTCAGAGTTTGTGTCAACAGGTGGTAAGTCAGGTATAAATGGCTCAGCAAGTCCCAAGACACAATTGCAGCTCAGGCAGTATCTTAGCACAGGTTCCCTGGGTCTGTCTTGATATCAATGAAAGAAGCCGTAATGCAGAGACATTTACATTAAGACTGTGCTGAGTAAGTACCCGCCTTCATTTTTCACCTCTGTGGGCAAGAAGGAGGTAACTTGCCTGCGTTTTTTTTTTTTTTCTGAACTTTCAGCTTTAAGGACACTCTACCACAATAGATGCCCAACATTTTAAGTCAATCAATGATTAGTTATTTAGCACCCTCCAGGTACCCAGCACTGGGCTGGCCACATACTGACACAGATGAAACAAACCACAGTGTATGGTACAAACTAGAATGTAATTAAGTACTCAAATCTACATTAGAAAACAAATGTTTCAGGAGTGAGAGACAGGTGGCTGAACTGGCCCAGGGGTGGGACATAAGCAGGATCTTAGAGAATAAGAAGGGGTGGGCTGTGTGATGAGAAGGAAGGATTCCAGACAGGCAGCCAGACATGAACAAAGGCCAGGGCATGTGTGAGCCAGGTGTGTCTGCAGAACCAGAAGAAGACTGGGTGCCCCTAGAGTGGGAGAGCAAATAGCAGGGTGAACTAGGTTATGAGGGTCTTAAAAGCCATATGCTGGGTACTGTAATCGACAGAACAGACGCAGACATGTTTATATGGTATAGAAAGAAGGGCACTTTGAAGGTTTGGGAGAGGAGTGTGTCTTGATGAAAGTGTTGTGTGTGGAAGCCTGATCTGGCCGCAGCCTGAGGGGAGGATAATGTGGAGGCCAGAAATCCAGATAATAAAGATGCATAAAAGGGAGGAAAAGAGGAGGCAAGCCAGAGTGAAAGGAAAGCAGAAGAAAGGACAGAGGCAAGAGCATGCCCATGGGACAGCTGACAGACTTGATGACTATCTGGATGACACCATTGCTCGTCACTATCCATCTCACCATCATGCACACATCTAGGACAAACATCAGGTTCTCGCTGAGCAAGTCAAGGCCTGTGGGATCTGGCTCAGCCTACCTTGATTGGCAAAAACAAACAGAACAGAGAAATGTTTTGTGATAGAAATAATAACAGTTGCAATTTATCCAACACCCACCATGTATTAAAGTCCTTACATTGTTCTCTTTACTCCTCCCAGGAACCTTTCAAGATAAGGTATCATAGTCTCCATATAACGAGGGATAATGTCATTATCCTTGTCATTATGCCCTGGTGCAAAGTAGGCATTCAATAAATATTTGTGGAGTGAATGATAAACAATAAGGAAACTGAGGGTCAGAAGTAAAATGACTTGGTCCAAAATGTCAGAGCTAGAATTCAGATTCAGGACTGTCAGATCCCATTACGCTACGTGATCGATTTTCTTTGCTTTGTGTGAAGGAGAAGTCTTTGAAGGAATTTTGGGTGGCTGAGAGGGCCCTGGAGAACAACACCTGAGCACTGGGGAATTCATTCAGAAGGGATCTTCTGTGGGAAGAAATGGACAGACTGAAAAATTCTCTTGAAATTTCTCCCCCATTACACATCAGAATGCTGAAAGTAACAAGCAGAATTAACGAGCGTCAGTGGGGTCTCTGTGAGCACACCCTTGGCTAGGTCAATAAGGATGACTCACCTGAGTGGAGAAGGTCAGGGAACCCAAAGGGGTTATTTGACAGGTACTTGGATTAGGGGCCCTAGGGCTCAGCGGCCCCTGTTCCCTCATCCCCAACAAGGGAGACCAAGAGCATCAGCATTTCTGGGATGAAGAAATGGGCTTTTCCTTGATTTGGCAGTAACAGTCCCTTATTCCATGAAGCACTTCCCAAAGGGCCCACTTCACCCTTTCATATGCATCAACACTTTCTCTCCCCACACTCCACTCCCCCTGAGAGAAGGGGAGAACAGGCTTATCCTCCTCATCTGATAGATGGGAACCAGGTTCAAGAGGTTAAGAGCTAACCAGGATCTCACCCCCAGTGTGTAGCAAAACCAAAGCCAGAGTACAGGTCTTCCTTTGTCCACGTTTTACTGTAGAAAATTGGGAAAATCCAAAAAAACACTAGGAAGAAAATAAAAATCATCTATAATCCCAGTGCTAATAAATCACTGCATTTAATATCTTGATGTATTTCCTTCCAGACTTTTTTCAACTTCTTTTACAAAAATGGGACCAGGATATATGTACAAACTATTTATAACTTTCTTTTTTCACACAATTTTGATTTCAGGACACTTATCCCTTGTCTTACTGCACAATGCTGATTGTTTCCATATTGTTTCTTCCTAGTATGGGTTCCTGTGAACAACAGTATCAGCTCTGTGGTCCTACGAGCAGTGGACAACAACAACAACTCCATAGGCAACTGGCAAAAAGCAGACAAGTATTGCAACAGCAGTGCCATCTATAACCTGAAGGACTCACACAACATGATCTTCGTGGCAAACTGGATATCTCCTAATTCCAGGAACATAACCACAGTCGAGCTACAGTAAGAACCTATCTATCTGTGATTTGCTTTCGGCATTTACAATTTCATATTGGGTTTACACAGTTTTACACTGGCCTTGAAGGACTCCAACTACAATCCAGCTATGATGTGGAGAATTCAGTTGCTGCACTCATTTTCTGCCATGTCATTCTTTGTCCTACTTTTATCTATAGGAGTTTATATACACACACATATACACACACCAGGTACACTCAACATAAACAGAAAGAACTGGTGTTAAAGAAAACCAGAGCTGGACAGTAGTTGAAGCAAAATGAATTAATGAATAAGTAAAAACTGATTATATTCAGGTCTATTGCAATAGGAGAAAAGAGATCTCAGTATAGAACCAGGCTCAATTCTGAATACAACATGGGCAAATGGGCTTTTATAGCCAAGGAGAAAGCTGGGGGTCAGTGGATGGAAAATTACTAAAAAAAACATCAAGGCCTGTAAGGGGGGATCTGGCTAAACTGACCTAACAGGATTCTTGCAGAAGGCAGGCCAGGGTGATCAGACATCACCTGGGGCGGGGTGGAGGAGAAAGAACTCGATCAGATATTAAGGGTGATCAGATATCAACGGTGGGAGGTTCTTGCTAAACTGACTTAGCAGGGTTTTTGCTCAAACTGGATTTTACAAAGAAGTACACAGAGGGGCATAGAAGAAGGTTCTAGAGCCTGACTAAAGTCTGGTCAAGCAAAGAATCTTTGTCACTGGGCACCCTGTTTGCTTCAAATTCTCTATATTCAAACTGGAAAGTCATTTTTTAAAACATAGATTCATTTTGGAAATGGTCTGCTAACTGAAAGTGTGATGATTGTGTAATAAATCTGGCTTCCTAGTGTCACACAAAATGGGCGCACTCAGATTCTGAGGTGAGGCCACCTGGGGACTCACATTACACTTGAACAAAAAAACCTTCCTCCCAGCTAGGGATTCGCTATTGAGATGACGTTAGGAACCAAATGCTGAGAGGTCCTTACACTTTCGGACTGCTGTTTTGTACTTACAGGGCTGGTCTGACCCTCAGGCCACATCCACTGTGAGCAGCCACCAAATCCCCGTGGACAGTGGTGGTGATGATGCTGTCAAGCCATCCTGCCCTCTGCTGCCATGCCATGGGCCTGGTCGGACCTAGCTGGCTCTGGAGGAGGCATTACTATGCCCACAGAGTGACTTGCAAGAGTAGAATCCAAAGAGAGCTGCTTACAATCCAGCCTCACAATGACAGTACTGTCTTAGAAGCCGGCCAAGGCTAATTAGGGCAATGTCTTTCCTTTCATCTCACCTCATTAAAGCCTCTGCACTCCAGGCAACAACAGATAAAAGACCAAACAGTGACAGTATGCAATGGAAACAGCACATTCCTGCTGGCAGTGTGGTCTCCAGACTCCTAACTCGCACCCCACTACGTGCACTGGCCTCTCTACCTGTTTACAATATACACACATGGCCTTGATCAGCAAGGCTGACAAGGAAGGAAGGAGCAGCACATATGATGGAATACAGAAAGCAGGGAAGTCCACTATGCTGGGTAGGGCACAAAAGAGATGTGAGGAGGCCCCTGCCCACGAGACTTTACGATGAGGTTTGGGGAGGCAAGGCCAAGCAGAGATAATTACTGAGGTTAAACAGCACTTCCTCAAGAAAGCATTCCCTAAACGCCCAGATTAAGTTCCAGCTGCCCGTTATTCACTCTCATAACTTCCACTGCTTCATCAGAGCACACATCACAAGTGTGATCAATTGTTTAACTCATTAGCTGATTATTCGTTTAAAATCTGCTCTCTGAAAGGACTGTAGGTGCCACAAGGGTAAGAACCATGCCTGTATTGTTCACTGCTGTCCCTTCAGCACAAAGCACAGTAATTGGCATGTCATGCACTCCCATTAATTAGTTCTTGAATGCACGAACAAGAGATTGATACAATAATGAGCCCACTGATATAAGAGCAACAGACTACGCTGTACAGATCATTTAACAAATATTAAGCACCTACTATGTGTCAGGCATTGTTGACAGCAGAACCTGCCCTTAAGGAGCTGGCCCTCCAGTGGTAGGAGAGGCTCAAACAAAGGCAATGCAGTAGAGGGGCATGTCTCTCTGGTGGAGATCTGTCTGGGTTAATGACAACAGGGAGAAATGATTTCATGGAGGACACTGTTGAGTCTGTGGGCATATGACCAGGATGGATATTACAGGCAGAAGAACTGGCTTGAACAGACCAGAGGTGTATACCACCAGCCTGTGGGGAGTTCAGGGTGATGAAGTCAGTAAGGGACGGACAGGATCTTGTCTAGACAAAAATCATGGAGGATCTTAGTTAAAATAATATAGAGCTGACCAGTATTTAATGATCTGCTAATTGTGCTGTAAAGAAAGTAAGCACAAAAGGAATTAAGACACTGGGGTCCCCTGGGAAGGCAGAAATGTGAGCTGAACTTGTGAGTTCCACAGCTGAGGTCCTCACCATTATCTCTCATTGATTTGCCCTCCACAGAGCCTTCACTATCAATTTCGACAACGTGGCTACATTTTCTTTTCTGAAACTGAAAAAAAATGGTAAGTCCTTCTGCAGCCTATTTACATATCTGGCAGTGAACTTAATCAGCATGAAAAATTACTTTGTGGAGGCCCTAGAAAAAAGACTCTTTGGCTCACTCATTACCCAGATGTCAATTGAGTCTCCCAGTACCTTGAGACCTACATAAGATTAGCTCAATCCCTTATCCTATGCCCTGTGGGAAATAACAGCCATCCCTAAGATTTCCGTCAATTCCCAGGGGCCTCGTATTCTCGCAGTCACCTGTGGCTTCAGACTCCTGCTTCCTCAGAAGCTGTTTCTATTCAATACCACATAGACACCAATATGAATGTCAACTCCTTCCGCAATTTCCAGAAAGAATTCCCACCCACACAAAGCCTTCATAGGCATAGCAGACTTTAACCAAAGGGTCTAAGGGAGGAGGGGAGAGATTTGCACAAAGAATGGTTGCTAGCATAGAAATACCAGGAATTTCATTAGTTCTCAGAGTGGCCTTTGGCCACCACCAATACCATCGGGAATTTCAATTGGCCTTTCCCAGGCTGTAGTCCTCAAACCATCCTGAGGTACCTCGCCCTTCCTCTCCCTTCTCCATCCCCTTCCTTCTCCCTTACCTCCCTCTAGGGAGCGTAAACAAATTCAAGAAGCTGAGGTTCAGAAAACAAAGGTAACTTGCCTAAAGCCACACAAAAACTAAATGGTAAAACTAGGACTCAAATTCCACATCGCATACTTTCTTCTGCTTTTCTTAGACTTACACCAAAACTATAAAGGCAATCTTTTTTTTTAACGAAGTTTTTAAATATAAGATTCACCAAGAACAAGAACCATTAGTCTTTCTCGTTGTCCAAATAACAGGTCTTCCTCATGAGCCCCTAAACACTGAAACACACCTAGTATGCTGCCCATTTTCCTGCCAGTCAGGCACTGCCAATGTAGTGAAAGAGATATCTATTTTCAACAACAAATTTTAAAGTGATTACGCCTAATCAAACTATTATATAAAAGCCTTAAACTGTTTCCTTGGTGGTTTTCCCTCTGTGAAAAAAACTGGGATGTTATTTTCTTGCTCAAAGACATTTTTGAGATGAAGCTTTGTGTAAATGCTAAGAAAGAAAAGAAAAATATTTCTAGTCAGGACTCCTTAGCTCCATGCTAATAAAATCCAGTTAAAAAAAGAAAAAGAAAGGGGTTGTGTTCAGACTTCCTGGTTCAGTGGGATACTTGAGAAACAAGGGGAAATGATAAATGAGATAAGACAATGCCACAGAACTGGAAGGCACCCTCCAGGCAGGCAGAAGAAGGCACAGGCCTGAGCGAATCACTCACATCTCCCTCCTTCCTTAGAATCCCTCTGTGATTCACTCACTCCCTTGGAGGTAGCATTGCCAAACTCCAGTCTTTCCAGAATCAGACAACCCCCCAGGGCTGCAAGCCTGGCTTCTCTGCTTCTCTGCAAGGCACCCTCGGAGAACCACTGCGTGATCAGATCCCAGCAAGTGAAAATGACTAGGGCCTCAGAAACCGTGATTCAGGGGTTTGGACGGGGCCTCTTTCCACTTCCTTTTAAAGTGGGGGTAGCCATGCTCAGGCCCAGATGGTATCCAGTTCTTACAGGCTTTATATGCAACCTTTGAAATTAGCATGAAAAAATTAAATTGTGTCATTGTGGATCATATTTGCACTGATTGATCTAATGTTAAGGACATGAAGACGTTTGAGAGCTGATTACCTACCCAATAACAATTTAGTAGTTGGGTAAATTCAGTATAAATTCCTTCCCCCATAGGACTGTGTAGATCTTAAGGATACAAAGTGTTTCTTACTTATTTTTTCTTCCTTGACATTCTGTACCCTCTTTTATTCCCCCTCCTCTATACACCTTTGGCTCTTGAGAAGTGTTTATTGAATTTTGCTCGTGAACTCGCTCTAGTGTTCCATCAGATTAGCCTCCTTTCTCTAGTGCCCACCCACCACCCAAAAGAGGTTCTGATAACATTGTTTTCTTTGCAGAGATGACCACAAGCTTGACCCCCACGACCTCAACCTCCAAGCCCTCCACAACCTCCAGGCCCTCCATGACCTCCATGGCCTCCAAGACCTCCATGGCCTCCATGACCTCCATGGCCTCCAAGACCTCCATGGCCTCCAAGACCTCCAGTACCAGGCCAACCACAACCCCACATCGAACCACACCCAGAAGCTTGGCCAACAGAGTCTTCCTCAGCCCCATCACAGATGCCATCCATATCCTGCTCATCTTTCTCACCAGCAAACTTCTATTCTAGAAGGAAGCTAGGGGAACAATTGCTCCTGCCTCCACTGCATTCTCCTACATTCAGCTCCAAGCCAGTGCTCCGATATGTGTGTGAACAAAGGCTTTACGTTCTCAAATGTACAGCTCTACTGCCACCACTTCAGACCCACACAGAGACGTAAGGGTAACTCAGTGGAGAGTAGCTAGTCCACTCACTGGTGGACTTGGGGCACACAGATGTTCAAATGGATCTTTCAGTACATAAATTAGGCTTTTTGTAACTACTTAGACCCTGTCTGGGTATAACCTGGAATTCTGGCTCTCTTTAATATGTTGACAGCCAATTTAAACTTTTCTTCATTGCCAGATGATTCCTCTGCACCCCTGAGTCTCTGTGGGAAGAATCTTTCCTCACTTTCAAGATGATCTCAGATTTCTGACGAAACCCACTCAGGTTACACAGAGCTTCTATGATTCATGTGATTCAACTAGGAAAGGAGAAAGAGTTAATAGCCCTGATGCTATTGGCAACATCAGTAGCATTTGAAGGGCAAGAAAATAAGAATGTGCCATGTCTGAGCAGCCAAGGATAGGTGAAGATTATGGTATAAAAGCATTATTTTCTATGTCATACCAAATAAACCATACTTCAAACAAGAATGATGAAGGTGTTAAATTCAAATATGTGTTTAATGAGTGATTACTTTAACTTAAAATACAGAGAATGTTATTTAAGTTTATTCATTGATGGGAGCATTAAAAAATTAATAGAATGGTGAGAGTTTTCAAGGCCAGATCTAAGGTAAAATTTTCTCAATTTCAATTTTCCTCAAGTGCAAACTGGGCACTTTTCCTCCAATGATAATTTCCACTAAGATAAATGGGACAAGATATTTACAATATTCATAATATAATGCAAAACCAAAAGAAAGCATGGTATTTCCAGTAATAAGCAACAAAATTTTCTTTTAATAAATATGCTAAATTTCAGTATGCCAACATGCAGCGACTGTTCTTCCTCAGAGACGATTTCTGTCAATATCCTCTTTTTCCCTCTTGATAGACCATACTTTCCTATTTTGTACGTCTTTAATTTCTTTGTTGAAAACTGGACATTTTGAATATTATAATGTGGTAACTCAGGAAATCGGATTCTCCCTTCTCCCTAGGGTATACTGTTGTTGCTTGTCGAGGGCTGCAGTCATCCATTTGTTTAGTGACTTTTCTACAGTATTTTTGCAAAGACTTCATTCCTTCTTGTGTATGGTCACTGAAGGCTCTTTTCTGTGATCTAAGCAGTCAGCCAGTGACATGACAGATTTTTGTTAAATGTCAAAATTTAGCAGTCTCTTTCCTCATTATGCATTCCCCTCATAGCTGTGAGTTTTTATTAGATTCTAGAGCTCTGAAAAAGTTGACTCTGATAGTTTTTGCCAGCTTAATGTTTGCTTTAGTGGCGGGGCCATTCTTAGAACTCATTACTCCACCATTTCCTGTGACATCACTCAGTAGCAACTATTAGTATCTGCCAGGCTCTGTAGTAAGCACTGTATATGCACTGTGTCATTTAATCCTCACAACAACCCTATAAAACATATCCATTTGACAGATGAGGATACTTGGGCAGAGAGAGAGAAATAATTTGCCCAAAGTTACTCAGTGAGTCAGTAGTGAAGCTGGGTTTTGAAGAGTGGTCTATTCCACTTCAAAGCCTGCACCCTTAACCAGGACACCCTGAGCAGCTCCTGCTCACCCGGGATCCCTCAGAACAACTGGTAACCCTGGGTCATGTGACAAGCAAAGAGTATGAGTGTCCCTTGCTGATACAACAAGCAGGCTGCATGTTCCGCAGTGCTCCTCCATGCCCCACTTCTCTGCTGCCATCTCCAAGATAAGCTACGGTGATTCCTGACCCGACAAGCTAGGAACAAGCTTCCTGTTTATCTTTCATAGCCCAACCTGGCCCCCAGCTCACGCTCAATGTGGAAGGTGTGACACATATTGGAGCCCCAGGAAAGATATTCTATGAAGCTGGAAAACTTTTAGACTCAAAGAAAGCTGAGTTCAGACAAGCAGTATAGAGGTGGCTGAGCAAAAGCATCGGATTAGGAGACAGGAAACTGTTAAATTCCAGTCCTGCTACAAAGTAGAAAGGCGACCTTACACAAGTGGTTTTACTTTCTTTCACCTCAGTTTTTTCACCTGTTAGATAAAGGGTCGGCCCAGTATGCCAGCCCTCTTCCAGGTCTCAATTTTGATTTCTCTGTCACACCCAGACCTAGTTCTAAAGGTCTGGTCAGAGACACTAAGCAGCTATTACCTTACACCATACCTGGTTGATTGAGAGAGGCTGCTGGGAGCACCGTGAGAAGGATTCTGAAGCAAAATCCAGGCTCAGAAATAGTGTTGTATTCAACGAGTGATATCTTCCTTGGGCTCAGGAGGCAGGAATTGAAGCAGCACAGGTTCCAGGTATTTGCCATCCTTGGTCACTCCTTAAGTGAATCCAGTAAGTGGCAAGCAGGGTGGGTTGCAGAATAAGAGTAGAGGACTAAGGAAGTGTGTACATTTGCAGTGTCAGGAATAGCTAACCCTGATCCTCACTAATGGGAAAGTGATACACCAAAAGGAAAACAAAGCACACAGGCCACTGCAAGGAAGCCCACAGGCTGCACCTCATGCACGGAAAGAAGAGATGAACAAGAGACACATGGCTTATCGCTCCCACACTCACTTGCCCAAACTTGTTCTTCCACTTTTGTGTTTTCTTGTTTGCAGCTTCGTGTTTTGTAAATTCAATGCATTCTTATTCTGTGTTAGAAAGAGCAATTGCCTACCCATTTAAGGGAAGTGGCAATTCATTCTGAGAAAGTAGGAAAGAAGACTGATGCCTTCCAAATCCCATTACCTCAAAGATCTTCACACACCAGAAAGAGTCTCAAACCTGGTCAATGGTCCAACTGTAACACCAATCATTCAGAGCAGGAAAAAATGCAGAACAGCCAGAAAATTGAGACAGTATCTTATTGTCGTCTATCAACCCCCAAATTACTTTTTAAAGTACATGTTGAAAATATTAATAATTAAGTAAAACTCTATTATTTCATAAGAGAGGTAGTTTGGCAGTTATCTTAAAAGTCTTAAATTGTCTTAAAGCATGAACTCTGAAGCCAGGCTGTGCGGGTTCAGTTACATCTGACTTTTCCCCTTATTAGTTGTGAGACCTTGTACAAGTAACTCAACTTCTATGTGTGTCAGTTTCCTCATCCGTAGAACAGGGAGAAAAATAGTAGCTACGTATAGGTTGTTGTGGAGATTAAATCAGTTAATGTATATAAAGCACCCAGAACAGCACCTGGCACAAAGTAAGCACTATATAATTATTTAATGCCTAAAAAAGGGCACCACAAATGATACATTGATGTATAAGAAAGCCAAGTATTATAACAATATAAATATGCACAAATAAAATGGTGCCTACAACAAGGACTAAAATTATTCATTTGTAACTATTATAAGAAATAGCTAATGTCTGCTTTCCCGTCTTTCTCCCTCCAGCTCCAGCTTCACCTTCAAACTTCTAAGGGGAAGGTCTTCTAACTTCCTGAGTCAGCTCCTAAGCTCTCTCTTCTTGTGGAGAATCTAAATAATGGGTAAATGGGTTAAATTATTCTACATAATAAAGAGCTGAGTCAGGAGAGAGGGTGGGGCAAGAAAGAGGAAAAGAGAGTTTGGGTTGGGTACTGTGGGAGTGGAGACAGGAGGAAAATTTTCGAGCCTCTGTGGACTGAAAGTAGGGTCTAGGGAATTTTCTAAGTGCTGTTCTCAGTTACAAACAGGTTCTTCCTTAATGTCCTTCAAGAGATACATGTGAAAATTGGAATTATTTTACCTTTTTTTCTAAAAGATTGGCACCTGAGTTAACATCTGTTGCCAATCTTCTTTTTGTTTTTCCTTCTTCTTCTCCCCAAAGCCCCCCATAGTTGTCTGTTCTAGTTGTGAGTGCCTCTGGTTGTACTATGTGGGATGCCACCCGAGCATAGCCTGATAAACGGTGCCATGTCCATGCCCAGGATCTGAACTGGCGAAACGCTGGGCCACCAAAGTGGAGCATGCGAACTTAACCACTCGGCCACGGGGCCAGCCCCAAGAATTATTTTACTTCTGATTGCTGGACTGTATTTCTTTGAATGTGGCTCAGCAGTGAAACTGGGACATATGGACCACCCCCACTCTGCTTTTACATAAGTTACATCCAGAATGAAGTTAAATATATACACCTGATACAAGTGGGAACTAATTTAACATATGCAAAAAATCTACATATTTATCTATGCAAACATATATAACCTATACATAAAAATAACTTTAAACTCAGATGCTTGAATACAACAAACTCAAAAAAAGCCTTTGGCTAAAATATGTAGACAAAGCAATTTAAAGAGCTTGGGATGGATCAGCAAGTTGCATGAAAGACTAGAGGAATCACCCAAGCTGAACAGATAAAAGAACAAATAATTAAAAAGAACAAGATCAGTCTAAGGGAATTCTAGGACAATATCAAGCACACTGACATGCGTATTATAAGTGTCCCAGAAGGAGAAGAGAGACACAAAGGGGCAGAGAATCTATTTGAAGAAAAAATAGCTTAAAACTTTCCTAACCTAAGGAAGGAAACAGATACGCAGGTACAAGAAGCACAGAGGGCACCAAACAAGATAAACTGAAAGAGGCCCACACCAAGACACATTATAATTAAAATGTCCAAAATTAAAGATAAAGAGAATGCTGAAAGCCACAAGAGAAAGGCAACAAGTGACACACAAAATCCCATAAGGGTATCAGCTGACTTCTCAGCAGAAAACTTACAGGCTAGAAGCCAGTGGCATGATATATTTAAAGTGCTGAAAGGAAAAAACCCACAGCCAAGAATACTCCACCCAAAAAGGTTATCATTCAGAATGGAAGGGGACATAAAGAATTTCCCAGACAAGCAAAAATTAAAGGAGTTTATCCACCAAGAAACCAGTTTTACAAGAAATGCTATAGGGACTTATTTAAGTGGGAAAGAGAAGATCACAAATTGCAATAAGAAAATTATCAAAAAAAAGGGCAATAAAATCACTGGTAAAGGCAAAAATATAGTAAGGAAGCAAATCAACCAACTATGAAGATAATATGAAGGTCAAAAGACAAAAGTACTAAAATTACCTATTTCAATGATAAGAGGGTAATGGATACACAAACACAAAATGAGAGGTTCAATATGATATCAAAAACATAAAATGTGGGAGTAAGGGAGTAACAGAGTAGAGTTCTTAGAAAGACGTCAAACTAAAGAGACCATCAACTTAATGTAGATTGCTATATACATAGGTTATTATACATGAACCTCATGGTAATTACAAACCAGAAACCTATATTCAATACAAAAATAATTAAGAGAAAGGAGCCCAAACATAATACTAAAGAAAGCCATCAAACCACAAGGGAAGAGAGCAAGAGAAGAAGAAAGGAACAGAGAAGAACTACTAAAACATCCAGAAAAAAGTAACAAAATGGCAATAAGTACATGTTTATCAATAGCTACTTTAAATTTCAATGGACTAAATGTTCCAATCAAAAGGCACAGAGTGGTCCATTGGATAAAAAAACAAGTCCCATATATACACTGCATACAAGAGACACACTTCAGACCTAAAGATACAAACTGAAAGTGAAGGGATGGAAAAAGATACTCCATGCAAACGGCAAAGAAAAGAAAGCTGGGGTAGCAATACTCATATCAGATAAAATAGACTTCAAAACAAAAACTGTAACAAGAGACAAAGAAGGACACTACATAATGATAAAGGGAACCATCCAACAAGAGGCTATAACACTTGTAAATATGCACCCAACATAAGAGCAACTAAATATATAAAGCAATTATCAACAAACATAAAAGGAGAAATAGACAATAACACAGTAATAGTCGGGGACCTTAACACTCCACTTACACCAATGGATAGATCATCCAAACAAGATCAACAGAGAAACATTGACCTTAACACATTAGACCAGGTGGACTTAGTAGACATATACAGAACATTCCATCTAAAAACTGCAGAATACACATTCTTTTCAAATGCACAGGGAGTATTCTCCAGGATTGATCACATTAGGCCACAAAACAAGTCTCAATAAATTTAAGAAGACTGAAATAATACTAAGCATCTTTTCTGACCACAAAGGTACAAAACTAGAAACCAACTACAGGAAGAAAATCAAAAAAGACACAAATATGTGGAGATTAAACAAAATGCTACTGGGGCTGGCCCAGTGGCTCAGCGGTTAAGTGCGCACAGTCCACTTCGGTGGCGGGGGGTTCAGCGGTTTGGATCCCAGGTGTGAATATGGCACTGCTTGGCACGCCATGCTGTGGCAGGCGTCCCACATATAAAGTAGAGGAAGATGGGCACGGATGTTAGCCCAGGGCCAGTCTTCCTCAGCAAAAAGAGGAGGATTGGCAACAGTTAGCTCAGGGCTAATCTTCCTCAAAAAAAAAAAAAAAAAAAACACTACTGAACAACGATTGGGTCAATGAATAAATCAAAGGAGAAATAAAAAGATACCTAGAAACAAACAAAAATGAAAATACAACATGCCAAAATCTATGGAGTACAGCAAAAGTGGTTCTAAAAGAGAAGTTTATAGCAAGACAGGTCTACCCCAACAAACAAATTAAAATCTCAAATAAACAATCTAACAGTGTATCTAAAGGAACTGGAAAAAGAAGAAAAACAAAGCCCCAAATCAGTTGAAGAAAGGATATAATAAAATTCAGAGCATAAATAAATGAAATAGAGACTAAAAAAAAAAAACAATAGAAAAAAATGAATGAAACCAAGAGCTGGTTCTTTGAAAAGATAAACAAAATTGACAAAACTTTAGCTAGACTCACCAAGAAAAAAAGAGAGAAGGCTCAAATAAATAAAATCAGAAATGGAGGAAGAGAAATTACAATGGACACCTTGGAAATACAAAATATTATAAGAGAATACCACGAAAAGCTATACGCCAAAAAATTGGATACTCTAGAAAAAATGGATAAATTCTTAGAATCATACAACCTTCTGAAACTGAATCAAGAAGAAATAGGGAATTTAAATAGACCAGTCACCAGTAAGGAGACCAAAACAGTAATCAAAAACCTACCAAAAAATAAAAGTCCAGGATCAGACGGCTTCCCTGGTGAATTCTACCACATATTCAAAGAAGATTTAATACCTATCCTTCCAAGTCTTCCAAAAAAATTGAAGAAGACAGGGAAGCTTCCTAACGCATTCTACGAAGCCAACATTACCCTGATACCAAAACCAGACAAGGACAACACAAAAAAGAAAATTACAGGCCAATATCACTGATGAACAGTGATGCAAAAATCCCCAGCAAAATACTAGCAAATCAAATACAACAATATATTAAAAAGATCATACACCATGATCAAGTGGGATTTATTCCAAGGAGGCAGAGATGGTTCAACATCCCCAAATCAATCAGCATGATAAACCACACTAGCAAAATGAAGAACAAAAATTACACTATCATCTCAATAGATGCAGAGAAAGCATTTGACAAGACACAGCATCCATTTACGATAAAAACTGTGAATAAAATGGGTATAGAAGGAAAATACCTCAACATAATAAAGGCCATACATGACAAACCCACAGCTAATATCATTCTCAATGGAGAAAAGCTGAAAGATATCCCTCTAAGAACAGGAACCAGACAAGAATGCCCACTTTCACCACTCAATTAACATAGTATTGGAAGACTTAGCCAGAGTAATCAGGCAAGAAAAAGAAATAAAAGGGATCCAAATTGGAAAGGAAGGAGTGAAACTGTCACTATTTGCAGATGACATGATTTTAAATATAGAAAACCTTAAAGAATCCACTAAAAAACTTTTAGAAATAGGGGGCTAGCCCTGTAGCCAAACGGCTGAGTTCACGTGCTCTGCTTCTGTGGCCTTGAGTTCGCCAGCTGAGATCCTGGGTGTGGACCTACGCACCGCTCATCAGGTCATGCTGTGGTGGCATCCCACACAGAAGAACCAGAATGACCTCCAACTAGGATACACAACTATATACTGGGGCCTTGGGGAGGAAAAAAAGAGGAAGACTGGCAACAGATATTAGCTCAGGATCAATCTTCCTCACCAAAAAGTATTAAAAAAAATCTTCAAGGTCAACAAAATGAAAACTTTTAGAAACAATAAATGAATATGGTAAAGCTGCAGGATACAAAATCAACATACAAAAATCAGTTGCGTTTCTATACACTAACAATGAAGTAGCAGAAAGAGAAATTAAGAATACAATCCCATTTACAATTGCAACAAAAAGAATAAAATATCTGGGAATAAACTTAACGAAAGAGGTGAAAGATCTGTACACCGAAAACTATAAAACATTGTTGAAAGAAACTGAAGAAGACATAAAGAAATGGAAAGATATTTTGTGCTCTTGGATTGGAAGAATTAACATAGTTAAAATGTCCATACTTCCTAAAGCAATCTACAGATTCAATGCAATCTCCAACAAAGTTCCAACAACATTTTTCACAGAAATAGAACAAAGAATCCTAAAATTTATATGGAAAAGCAAAAGACCCCAAATAGCCAAAGGAGTCCCGAGACAAAAGAACAAAACTGGAGGTATCACACTTCCTGATTTCAAAACATACTACAAAGCTATAGTAACCAAAACAGCAGGATACTGGCACAAAAACAGACATAGAGATCAATGGAACAGAATCAAGAGCCCAGAAATAAACCCACACATCTACAGACAGCTACTTTTCAACAAGGCAGCCAACATACAATGGAGAAAGGAAAGTCTCTTCAATAAATGGTGTTGGGAAAACTGGACAGCCACATGCAAAAGAATGAAAGTAGACCATTATCTTACACCATACACAAAAATTTACTCAAAATGGATTAAAGACTTGAATGTAAGACCTGGAACCATTAAACTTCTAGAAGAAAACATAAGCAGTACGCTCTTTGACATCGGTCTTAGCAACATATTTTCAAGTACCATGTCTGACCGGGCAAGGGGAACAACAGAAAATATAAACAAATGGGACTACATCAAACTAAAAAGCTGCTAGACAGCAAAGGAAACCATCAACAAAACAAAAAGCCAACCTAACAACTGGGAGAAGATATTTGCAAACCATCTATCTGATAAGGGGTTAATACCCAAAATATACAAAGAACTAATACATTTCAACAACAAAAGAACTAATAACTCAATTAAAAAATGGGCAAAAAGATGCGAATAGAGATTTCTCCAAAGAAGATATACAGATGGCCAACAGGCACATGAAAGGATGTTCAACATCATTAACTATCAGGGAAATGCAAACCAAAACTACAATGAGCTATCACCTCACTCCCGGCAGAATGGCTATAATTAACGAGACAGGAAACAAGTGTTGGAGAGGATGTGGAGAGAAGGGAACCCTCATACACTGCTGATGGGAGTGCAAACTGGTGCAGCCACTATGGAAAACAGTATGGAGAGTCCTCAAAAAATTAAGAATAGAAGTACCGTATGATTGAGCTATTTCAGTGCTGGGTATTTATCCAAATGACATGAAAACACGAATGTATAAAGACACATGCACCCCTATGTTCACTGCAGGATTATTCCCAATAGCCAAGACTTGGAAGCAACCTAGGTGCCCATCAAGGGACAAACGGATAAAGAAGATGTGGTATTTATACACAATGGAATACTACTCAGCCATAAGAAATGATGAAATTCGGCCATTTGTGACAACATGGATGGACCTTGAGGGCATTATGCTAAATGAAATAAGTCAGAGGGAGAAAGTCAAATACTGTTATGATCTCACTCACAATTAGAAGATAAAAACAATGACAAACACACACATAGAAACAGAGACTGGATTGGTGGTTGCCAGAGGTGAAGCGAGGAGGGAGAAGGGTGAAAGGGGTGATTAGGCACATGTATGGTGATGGGTTGTAATTAGTCTTTGGGTGGCGAACAGGATGTAATCTACACAGAAATTGAAATATAATGACATATGCCTGAAATTTATATAATGTTATAAACCAATATTATCGCAATAAAAAATAAATTAATTTTTTAAAAGAGAAGAAGAAGACAGAAAAGACAAAAAAGGAAAACAATAAAAGGACATTGGGGAATAGAAAATAACATAAAGAGCTTGGAAAAATCTTTGAAATAGTTATTTTAATTGCTGAGTCTGTTTTTTTCTTTTTTTTTTTTAAGCCAAACAAACCTAGGTTCCAATTACAGCTCTTCCACTTGCTGAGTGACTTTGAACAAGACTCTTAATCTCCTTACACCCAAGATTCCTCGGGGTGAACTGGAGCTGACTCCTACCTTAAAGAGTCATAGTGATTGAGACACTGGACACAAATGGCTGGCATAATGTTAATTCACAATAAGCCAACGAATGCAAAAACCTGAAGTTAGTTAACTACACAGACATCAACACAATCTCAAATGAGAGTGGAATGTTCTCCCCCACAATCTGGGTAGGTTGCATTCTTTTTCCTTTTCTAAACAGTTTTCTCCTTCAAGATTGGAGCCTTGATTTCCCCCTAGTACTTTGGGAATTATTAAAAGTTATTATGGCAACAAATCAGGCCCTCGTTTGCTGAAAAACACATATTGTCTCAATGTTGCCACAGATCTGTTCAGTTCTACACTCTACAAGGAACCCTGTTCCTAGGGGCCAAACAGATGGAACGATAAACGGCATTCTTTGCAAGACCAGCTGAGGCCCTCTCTGCCTGGGGCAAACCTACTCTCCAGGAGCCACAATAACTACCCACCAATCTTTACTGTTTATCTTGCTATAAAGGGAGTACCTAGTCAGTGAGCCCCTGAGTTAGGGCTGCTAACAAATGATGGTGTGGTCATGAAGATGGCAATTTACTAAGACACCCTCGATTCAGAGTCCTAGCCCATCCTTAGCAGCTGAGGACTAAAATTTTACCCACGAATGGAAATGGAAAATTCCCAGGAAGATAAAGTTAGCCAAATAAACAGATTGGAGGAATACTTAGGGGGTCTTATTTTATGTTGTGATGGTTGTTCTCTAAACTGAAGCACATAAAGAATAACACCTATCTGAAGTATGCTTGAAAAGTTTGGCATTAAAGTTTTGTGGTTTTGGGGGGGGTTTTTTGTGAGGCAGATTGGCCCTGAGCTAACATCTGTTGCCAATCTTCCCCTTTTTGCTGGAGGAAGATTGTCAGTGAGCTAACATTTGTGCCAATCTTCCTCTATTTTATGTGGGACGCTGCCACAGTGTGGCTAGATGAGCAGTGCTAGATTCACGCCCAGGATCCAAACCTGCAAACCCCAAGCTGCTGAAGTGGAGTGCAAACACTTAACCACTATGCCACCAGGCTGGCCCCTAAATCTCAAATTTTTACCAAACCAAGTTCAACGAGTTCTTTACAGATGGCAGGCACTTTCATCCATTCAATAATCCAATATCTTGGAGATGTATAGCAGGCACTGGACTAGGCCCTAGGAAACAAAAATGAGTCAGACAGACAGGGCTCTGGCCCTCATGAAGTTGACATCCTCAAGGTTGGGACAGACAATAAAGTGGCAAGCAAATAAATAAGACAAAATGAAACATATATATAAAATTTTAAAACTGCAAGAAAGTGGAGTGTATAGGTATTACAATAGAAAATAACAGAGGATTTCTACCTATATAGGGTGATTGAGGAAGGCTTCTTCAAGAGGGTGATATTTAGGCTGGAATATGAAGAATATTAGGTTTTTGAAAGGGATGGAGGTGGGGTAGGGGCAGCATTCCAGGCAGAAGGGCAGAAAATGCAAAGATCTTGAGGCAGGAATGAAATTGGTGTGCTTTAGGACTTAAGAAAAGGCCAGTGTGACCAAAACATAGTGAACGGCTTGAGGCTGGGAAGTACACAGTGGCTGGATCATAGAGGGCTTGGCAGGCCAATGTGAGGAGTTTGCATTATATTTTAAAAGCAACAGGAAGCTTTCAAAAGGTAACATGGTGGGGGGTTGGGGGGGCGGGGCAGAGAGGAGTGTTGAAGAGAACCAAAGTGGAAGCAGGAGACTGGCTAAGACGCCATGTCAGTGACCCAGGCAAGAAATGGTGGCGGTTTGGATTGGGGTGGTGGTATTGGAAACGGAGAGAAAGACAAAAATCATTACACACTTTGGAGGTAGAACCAATAGAACTTTCTGAAAGATTAGGGGTAGGAGGTAGGAATTCAGGACAACTCCCAGATTTCTGGCTTGAAAATATGAATGTATGGTAATGGCATTTTTCGGGAAGACTGATGGAAGAATAGATTCTGAAGAAGAAATCAGAAAGTCACTTTTGGAAATGTTAAGTTGGAGATGCCCATGAGACACCCGACTACTCCTAGGCGGTACTATCTGTGGGCAAATAAAAACTTTAAAAGGTGAAAGACAACCCTAGCCCTTCTGTTTCTGCAGGTTGTCATCAGCCAAGGTGCTCATATTTATTAAGACGTTTGTGAAAGGTGAAAAGGGTTTTTAAGCTTATTCATATTTATTAGCATACTAAATCGGGAATTTTCACTGAATAATAAACTGGTTGGACGAAGGTGAACTTGGGCTTAAGTACTGAGGACTTGTTTCAAGGGCATCTTTAAGAAGACAAGTTTGGGATGTCATTTCTTTAGCCAAGAACCAAGAAAAAAAACAGAACAGTGTTCTAATTCTCTTCTTTTAATGATGAATACTCCTGTCTCGATAGTGACAGAATACTGGCGGGAGAGTGTGGGTGGATTTTGAAGGAAGCAAACCAAGCAGTGAGCTCCTTGAAAGCAGAAGAGCTGCTCTGAAAATGCTCCAGGGTAGGAACCACCTTCTCCCACTTTTCTTTTGTGGGGACAGCAGATCTCTCTGCCACTATGTGGAGACAGCGTTTATCTGGGACATTTTCCAAAAGTGTCTTGCAACAGAATCTTGCTATAAAGTTAAATTGTGTGAAACTAGCAATGATTCTTCTATCTGCAAGGGAGGCTAGAAATAGCCCAGACATAACAAAAGCAAAATGAGCACAATCTGTTTCCCATGTTCAAGACACTTTCTTTCCAGGAGGAAAGTAAAAGTTTGGAGTTTTTTAAAAACAAGACGGACGCTTATCATAGGTCTAGTCTATTAGTGGCCACAAGTATACAACTGATCATATTATTCTGGCCACATTTGTAACACATTGGTGGTGACAACATCACTTCAGGCAACAGAAATGATAGGGTTCTGGTCATTCAGTTCAGAGATATGGTCGATATAATTTTTCTTAACTTCACACTTTAGAGTCGGTTTTAATTTCAAGAATCACAGCTCAAAGATTTCTAAATTTACCTACTTACAAACCCCACCATTCCCGTTGGAAACAACCGCTGCGGCTCTGATAATTCACTCTGGTAAAGTGAGATGTGCTTTCCCTGGGGTAAAAACGGGCAAGATACACACCCTCTGCCTACCTCTCCTCCTCATCTCCTCATCTCCTGCTATTGTCCACATCACACTTTACACATTAGAATATACATGTAATCCACCCCCCAAGGGTGGGATGGACCTACAGACTTGCTTCTAAGGAACAAAACACAAAAAAAGAGATTAGTTTACAAGACTGTGACTTCTGTCTTGCTAGCCCTCCCTCTCCCACCTTCCTCCTCTCTCCTCCTCCCCCTCCCCCTCTCTCCTGCTGGCACTCTCCCTTGCCCTCTTCCTTGCTCACTCTGATGAAGCAAGCTGCCATGTTGTGAGTTGCTCTCTGAAGAGGCCTATATGGCAAGAAAGGGAGGGAGGAACTGAGGCCTCAGTCCAACAACCCATGAGGAGCTGAATCCTGTCAAAAACGACGTGAGTCGGGAAGCTGATCCTTCCTAGATAAACCTTGAGATGACTGCAGCCTTCCCAGTGATCCTGAGCCAGGGTCCCAGCTATGCCACATCCAGATTTCTGGAACATTAAAACTGTGAGATACAGCCATAAAAAAAGACAAAATCATCCCATTTGCAACACATGGATGGACCTGGAGGGTATTGTGCTAAGCGAAATAAGCCAGACTGAGAACGACAAAGACCATATGATTTCACTTATGTGTGGAATATAAACAAACACATGGACAAAGAAAACAGTTCAGTCATTACCAGGGGAAGGGGGGTGGAGGGTGGGCACAGGGGGTGAAGGGGAGCACTTATGTGATGACAGATAAGAAATAATGTACAACTGAAATTTCACAATGATGTAAACTATTATGAATCTCCATTTTATTTTATTTTTTTAATAAAGATTTTTATTTTTTTCCTTTTTCTCCCCAAAGCCCCCCAGTACATAGTTGTATATTCTTCGTTGTGGGTCCTTCTAGTTGTGGAATGTGGGACGCTGCCTCAGCGTGGTTTGATGAGCAGTGCCATGTCCGCGCCCAGGATTTGAACCAACGAAACACTGGGCCGCCTGCAGCGGAGCACGCGAACTTAACCACTCGGCCATGGGGCCAGCCCCTGAATCTCCATTTTAAAAAAAGTAAAAAAAAAAAAAAACTGTGAGATAATAAATGTGCATTGTTTTAAGCTACTATGTTTGGGGTATGTTGCTATGCAGCAGTAGAGAACTAATACACTCACCCGCAGGGTGGTTATAAGGACAAAGTGAGGTAATATAGAAAGTCCTCAGCAGAATGCCTGACACCACAGGAGGCACTGCACAACACTAGCTCTATTCTCCTTGCCCTGTCGCTCTATTTCCACTGCCACCACCACACTCCTAACACCCACCGCCTCATGTCTAGATCCTTGCAACAGGCTTTGCAACTGGTTTCCTTGCTTCCCTTTGTCCAGCTGGTTATCTTTCTTAAAAAACAAACAAACAAAACTTGAACAGCTCCCTATTCCTGCAAGGATAAAAACCAAACTGATAGTCAAGGCCCTCCAGGCTGTCCCCATTGTTTCCAAGCTACCTTCCCAACACTCTCACACCTCGTCACCACTCTATTAAGGTTAATCTATTCACTATCTCCCAAATACATTCCCAGCCTCTAACCTCACTAGTAAAATCCGACCCTTAGGGTACTTATTCCCTCTTTTCTGCTGAATTCCAAACCACCACTCCCCCTGCCCCAGCACTTCAGTACCATTCAAGACTTCCCTCCTCCACTAAGCTCTTCCAAACCTCACCACCCCACAGCAATCTTTTTCCTTCTCTAAATTAATATTTACTCATTTGGTTTTTAAAATCATCAAGATATAAAATCTGAGAACAGGCAGAAGCAACTTCAGAAAGCATCTGGTCCAAGCACTCATTTTATGGTAAAGAAACTGAGGCTCTGAGATGAAAGTGAGACAACTCAATAGTAAGAGGACCAGGACTAAAATTCAAACCTCAAAAGTTTCATGTCATTCAATTCTGAAAATATTTACAAAGTGTCCATTATGTATAAGGCACTATAAAACTTCAGCAGTTTCTACCAATATGCCATCCATTTATTTAATCAACAAAAAATTATTGAGTAGTATTTACCAGATACTCTGCTTAGAATAAAGACTTTGTCCATAAGGAATTCAAGGTAGTGAAAAATCAGAAAGTTAAAGCAACAATTGAAATATAGTTTGATAAGGTCTCCGACAGCAGGTTCTAGGGAGACTTAGAAGAAAATCACCTACATATTTAGTCCTTCACTCAACTACTCACTTATTCACTCAAGAGACAGATAGATAGATAGATAGACAGACAGATAGAAAGACAGATGATTGACAGAACTCCCAATTTCCTACGGAGAGCAAGTAAAAAAAGTGCTCTCTTGAAATAACTCATAAACAACAAACACCTGGAATGTCCATGTTACTATGAAAAATAATGTTTTTCTAATATGATATCAGATCTGCAAAATTGGCATTTGAAAAAAAAATCTTGAAATATGCATACATTATCCTTTTTTTACAGTCTGTGTTTGGGAGTTAGACAGACCCTGAGTGTCAAACACTCAGTTTGCTATTTATTTGCTGAGTGATCTTAGGCAAGTAGCTTAAACTCACTCAATTTTAATATTCTCATCTGTAAAATAGGTATAATACCTACCTTGCACGGTATTTGTGGGAATTAAAACATAAAGTGCCTTAATAAACTATAGCTATCCTGTCTTTCAAGTCATCAGTACAAAATATATAGGAACAAGTAACATAAAAATTGTGTTTGATAACTAAAACACATTCAGATTTTTTTAAGTGGGCCCTGCATTACTATCAAAATTTATCATAAAATTCCTGCAGTTACTAACTCTCCAAAATAAAAGTATACTCCTCTGAAAATGTCTCTAATAGAGTAACCACTGCGTAAGTCTTTTTGCTATTTTCAGGAGGAAACAGTCTGAGAATACATTGTGTATTAGTTGCTATGTGGAGAGAAAAATAAAACCCTATAAGAAGTAGAATACTAAAGAGAACACGAGAGAGAACAGTTCTTTGTGCAAAGCAAGTAAATACATTCCTGTGGATTTAGTCATGAGCAAAAGACACCAGAGATGAATGCCAAGAATACAGTTCAACTTAATCAAGTAAGTTTAATGATCAGAACAAAATGGGATCAATTAGGAAAAACTGTATACAAGAGATGCTTTACAGAGTAATATATCCTTTTCATGTTGATTATTTTAATAGGGTTTAATATATGTGATTATCCTTCAGTCTTCCGAGTTAAAACTGTTCAGGTGGCCGTAGGTCTGGAAACATGCACAAATATTAATAATAAGTAGTTTACCGATATTCCATGATTTGTTCAACATGCTGTTCCTCACTAGCAATTCATAGTTTAATAAGCTGTGCAAAATTTCAATGAACGATATGCAGTAAAGCAGCATTTCCATCAGTCCTTGTACATCCATTTACAATGCACTGCCTCAGATGATTTGTGTGTCTAATTTTCACTGAATAAACTTGGGCCTGAAGCATACCCTAGAACAAACAGTCAAGGAATACACGTTGTCTACATTTCCAGACTCTGTGATCACCTGTATTTTATTTGTTTAAGATTCACCTACTGTAAGTCTTATAAACACTTTTGCCATTTATATTATATCAAGAGAAAAACGAATACTAAAAATGAGATAATGAAAAAACAAAAATAGATTTCTTTTGCTTTCAAATAATTCTACACCAAAACATTTTGCTGAAATGAAGTGATTTTTAACCTACAGATGAAAGACTCCTAAGTAATACTCAGGATACATTACAAATTTGGTTTTAGATAAATTTCAATTTAAAACAGGTCTTACTGACAATTTCAATAAATTAGGCACTCAAGAACTCAATGTGGAGGTCCAACAACTATGTGATGATTTCTTAACAGTCCGAGGGGAAAAAGATCTTTTTCAAATATGGAAATCAATTAAATCTTTCTATAGTATCTACCCCTAAGACCTATTCTCCTTTATAAACTACAATGTTATTGTCAGTTTCATATACTTTCACTTTATAAAGAACACCCACAGGAAGAAATTTCTGGAGGTTTTCCCAGATATATACAGCTACATTTTCTGTTGTGCTGTAGAAGAAAAGAAAAGAAGATCAAAAGGCAAATAAACAAAATTTCATGTTTAATAGTTACAGAGAACACAAATTCTAGCTTTTAAAAGATATCGTTAAACTAAAACTTTAGAAATCACACAGTCATCAGACAAAATGTTAAAATCAATTCTTCTTCCTTACTATCTATACATAAGGCAAGACAGTCACACTCACCTTACAATATCTGCAAAGTATGGCACATCCAGATCCAGATTCTTATGATCAAGGGGCTTCATAATTGCCTCCTTTAGACAAACAAAGGAAAAACATCATTGATTCCATTTATGACTCTTAATTCCAAAGTGTTCCACCTTTGCCTCTAAACCTTACCTGATCATTTAGCCGCTAACTCAATACTTGTAAGTACTATATCTGTGTCTTACAAACCAATCTTACAAAGTTTAAAGTTGTAAAATAAAGTAAGGCCCAGCTCTCCATAATGACTGGTTATCCTCATTACTGCATGCAAAGAGGTAAGACACCAAAAAGTAGAGAAGAACTCACTGGAGCTTTCTCATAACGAGCCATTGTGATTCATAATTCAGTTTAACACTTCTTGAATTCTGTCCCAAAACCTACCAGAAATACTTCTCCCTAAAGTCTCACCTTCAGCATAATGCCACAATGTTTTAGGACAAAGATCCAGTGAATACTACATTTTTATAAAGCAGGCTAAGACTGAAATTATGTAAGTGGTTCTAAATTTCTGCTATAAGAAGTAACTTAAGAATGATCTTGGGCTTTAGGAGAAAAAACCTAAATACATAAAGACTGTTATTGTTTCCTAATGTTTATATACAGTCATGCACCACGTATAATCACATTTCAGTCAACGATGGACCACACATATAATGTTGGCCTCATAAGATTAATACCATATAGCCTATGTGTGTAGTAGACTTCACCATCTAGGTTTGTGTAAGCACACTCCAGGCACTCTACGATGTTTGCACAATGACAAAACTGCCCAACAGTGCATTTCTCAGAACATATCCCTGTGGTTAAGGGACGTGTGACTGTACACAAACATAATGTTTTTCTTTGTCAATGGCAAGAATTGTAACTGTCTCATCCTTTCTAAGTTTTTACTTTCAGCTGTCATACAAAATCTAAGCATTTGTGAAACAATCTAAGTTTCCATATGGTATAGTTCCAAGAAGGGTACTTTAATAACAATAATAGCAATCATTTTTTGAGCAAAACCAGAATCATATAAAAAGATAAGCCCTAAACCAAACAACCTTTAAAATAGATCAAACAATATCTACGTGGATATCAAGAAAATAAATATCTTTGTTTTATCTTCAATTCTAGTTCAGGTCCCAACTTTTCCATTGAAGCCTGTTCTACAGGGCTCTTTCTAACTCTACCCTCCATGGCCATGATGAGCTACTTTTACTGATAGGAGTGTGTGGTGTCCTTCAGGTATACAAAGGTGGGAAAAAGTATAGAGAACCTGTCTAGTATTTAACCACAAGCTTGCTGGGGATGTCTCATATTCCTCATATTGTTGTCTTGTCTTGGACAATACTGTGTGTATATGTCCCCAGTAAGTGCAAGAACTCTGTCTTTATAGCTTTCCTAAAGTACTTTGAACACAGTGCTGTTTGTTCATTCTTCATTCTCTTATTCATTTATTCAACCAACACTTATTAAGCACTTATCATTCTGTACCTGCTAGAAAAGGCAACACAAGCACTCTGTGAGTAAGGGGTATGTCTCAGGCATCTTTGTATTTCTAGTACTTAGCTCAAAGACTGAGGCAAAGTATGCAAATATATGGATTATAAGTAATGTGAAAGTAAGGATTATTAATAACAGCATTTTTATGAAACAAATGTCAAATTTTAGAACAAAAATAAGGAGCAGAGCTGAAGGGAAGAACCAAAGAAACAGGCGAAATGAGGGAATAAAAATGAAGCTGGATAGGACATCTACTCCCAGCTTTGTAAAGGACTAACCACACGACCTAGGGCAAGTCAGTGAACTGTCCAGCGTCTCTCAGTCTTAATCTATAGAATGAAGAAATTGGTCTAGATAATCTCTAGACAAGAACTCTATAATGATGCAATCAGTAAGCCCTTTATCGCATAACTTCTTTTGTGTCATCCCTCTGACGAAGTGCCCCAGTGAGTTTATAATAAAGCTAGAGTGAATGACACAGGTTCGTGTTAAAAATCTGTGACCAAAGGCATAAGGAAAATTCAGAGAAGGGAAAAAACCCTCAAAGAGAAAGTTGTATCTTGAAAGAAGGGTAGAATGTGTTAAATGGAGGAAATTAGGATATGCCAGCAAGAAATACAAGATTAATATGCCACATGTATTCCCATCATTGTCATACAACTGTGACTAATTTCCACTGTCACCCAAACACCTTTAGAAGAACACGAAAGTAGTTCCTCCAACTGCCCCCCCACTCCCACACCCAATTCCACTCACGAGGTCACAGAACCTCTGGAGACACTCGGCTGGGGAAGCAAAAAGGGGGCCATTAAATATTATACTTAGAGGGCAGCACATAATAAATATCCAATGTGCCATTACCTCCATATACTCTTTGAGGTCAGTCAAATTCATAACCATGCCTGTAACAGGATCAATCTAAAGAATAAACAACAAAGGTGAATATTACTATAATATGCTCTCTTCGTATTTAAACCTCTGGTAAATTATTAAAGGCTGTCCAAGGTGCAGAAATTGTGCCCACATCTGCCTTCCTCCCCAAGACAATCATCGATCTCAGCACAGAAACACCAAGTGCTCTAGGCAACCTGTTCATTATACTGCTCTTCTACCTGTCCATGCACAGCACAGTAAAGATGACACATTGGGAAAGGAAAGGTCTGGAATGGCAGCAGCTCACCATACACAAAGGTCAACAATGAAGCAATACTGATTTGAACAGAATTTTGCAACACAGAATCCATCACGTAGGCTGAAAGAGCGTCCAGCAATCTTCACAAACCATACAGATATTTTCAGCACGTACCTCTCCTTGTACTGTCACCACGACTATGGGAAAGAGAACAAAATACCAAAAAACCAGCATGACTTTCAACAGATTAACATCCAAGCACAAGTCTGGAACATAAATTAAGTATCAGATCTCTGGCCTGCAAAGCCGTATATTTTCCCCAAAACATCTTTTCTTTTAGTTAAGATCTTTTTATCAACTAAAGCAAGACTCAGCCAAGACAGAGGAGCTTAGAAGTAGCTTTGGGTAAGCAGAGGAGCTTAGCCAAGGCCAAAAAGGGCATAAATTCTGCTTATGATGTTGATGCACTGGGTAAGAAGCTCCATTACGTAGGCTCGAGATACTGCTCGATCACTGCCTGTAAAAGTAGAAAATGTACAGCAAGAAGTCCAGCTACACACTGAGCTAGTCCAACTCTGGGCAGTACGTTTCTGAGCAAGCACAACTATTACTGGGCCTAAAACGCTTATCCTTTTACTCACGTGAATGTATACACAGTTTACAGCAATGCTTTGTAAATTAACAAGTGCTTGTATGAAGCATTTGAAAAATCTTGATGATTAAAGAGCTTTATAAATTAATAACTTTCATATATTTTTTCAGCTCCACACATACACCACTAGGTATTATGTGATAAATGAGTAAATGAGAACGAGAGGTATCACAGATCAAGTAAGAGGCGGTAACTAAACTAGAAATCCTGATCTTCTGCCACTTTTTCTGGTCCTTTTTCTCCACCATACCATATGCTGTGATGCTCTATGGCTTACGGAGCTGTTTTTTGACACCTCAGCTAGATCTCAATGAATCAAGTCTCTTACCCTTGCATAAATTAATTACTTTCTTGGAACACAGCTGGCAAAGTTTTAGACCCAATGTATTTTCCTGCCATACAGCATATTCCCAACCGATATTCCCCTTTTGCCAGTCATTATTTACTCAAAGAACACAATCTAATTTTAAAACTGGCCTCAGCGATACCTAATTAGAAGGAAACATGGTGCCAAAAGGATCTCATTATGCACACTAAGACCAAGGAAAAAATTATTTAAACCATTTATTTTTTTGGACTATCTGTAACAGAGCAGACAATTGCAAGGTAACTCTTAAGACATATCCAACCAAGGCAACAGATCTTTTCATTTTGAACTTCCACTGAACTTCTCATTCAAGGCTCAAAGCATTCACGCTCTGCTCTGTCCACAAGGCTTCCTACTCACTCAGACCACGTTTGCCGAACACTCTTTCACCCTTATTGAAAGGGCTAAAATTTCATCAGTTTTTCTCTCACCTTTATAATTGTGCCCATGGCCATTTGGATTGTTGCATTTCCCAAAGAGTTTCAAGTTTTCTTCATTACTCAGAGATTTGCTGAACAAAAAAAACAAAAAAAAAGTCAACACGACTCAAGTTCAGACACCTTCTCTATTCCCTTCATTTATTATTGGCTCTAGGCTTTGAAAAGCTTCACAATTTGTTATTACTTTAGCTCACCAAATGGAAAGCCATAAATCAATTTGATTTCATTACTCAGCTTTATGTTAGAAACCAGGGCATGCCCCCTAATTAGACTACAGCACCACACAAATTAGCATAAACAAATTCAACACTCTTTCACAGCAAGATTCCAACAACTGATCTGCTCAAGGCCCCTCTATTTTTCAACTCAGTAAACATTTACTGAACACTTACTACATACTAGGCACGGGACGAATGAAGTAAGGGCATACAATGACAAAAGAAGATGCTTGTCCTCAAGTGGCTTAAAATCTCATTCCTCCTGAAAAATAATTACACGACCTGGTATGTCTCCTCTTTCACAATCTTGCTTTATTAGGGCCTCAACTACTGCCTACTGACAACTTCACCAATCCATTGAGCGGTATTCAAACTAGGTGAAACTTCAAAATTATAATACTCAGCTGTTGTTCCAAATAGAGAACAATTTTCTTAATAGATTTTTATACCTAGACTTGTCCAGTCAGCTCTACATCTTCAGCGAGGCCTTATCACCCTCCTACGCTTGAGCTTTCTATTTTACAAGCCCTTTCTCTCTGAGACCCTCTTTATTATTTCCTCCACTTTCTCCTGCTCATCCACTTCTTACATTTAGAGTACTACAGCTCGCAAAGCTTCTGCACAAAATGATCCCGCTGTACCCTCCACAAAACTGGCCACATTGTACACTCCGGACAGAGGCAGCGACCGGTGCATGCTGATCCCGGCTGCATCCCCGTTACCTAGCACAAGACCAGACAAGCAGCAACAAACACCCGTCCAGTGAACGAACGGATGACCCTTGTCAGGGAGAAATTATTATCCTCATTTTAATAAGGAAACGGACGCTCAGAGCGTGGAGCTTGCTAATGAGCGGCAACACTCTGCTCAAAATCAACTCTTCAGTGCAATCGAGCCGCCAGGACGCTGGGTTCAAATCCCAGCTGTGCTGCTTGCTCTCAGAGCTGCCTTAGGAAACTGAACATCTGGGTGCATTTTATCTTCGGTAAAAGGTGCTTGTCTTGCTGTAATTGTGTCAGTTCCAGGAGCTAATGCTCCTGGCATGTAACCGTAGCTAACGTTTCTTGAGTGTACCGTGTTCCTGGCGCTGTGTAATCTGGGCAGGTTTAACTCCTCTGAACGTCCCCTTTGAGCTAAACTAGGGGAATCTAAGATTGGACAGAGAAGTTGCTTCAGGTCACAGAGGCAGCGACAGGAGCTGTTTGATTGCGCGCCCCGGCCGTGTCTCTCCGCAGTCGGCTGCGTTACCCCCCACGCAGCACGGCCTCCTCTGGAGCCCGGTCGACCCCAGATGTCTCTGTTACTGTGTCAAGGAAGCCAGGCGGCCGCACGAAGGCCCGAGTGCGCCCCGCCCACGCCTCGGTTCGCACCCGGGACCCCGTCCCCCAACACTGGCACTGTGCGCACACCCCACCTGTGGAGCCGGTGGGTCGCGCTGAAGGAGACGAGGCGGGACACTCGCGCCCGGCGGCGGCCGCAGCCCACCGCGCTCATGGCCTCGCAGGCCGCGCGGGCACCGGCGCCTCCCTCCTCGGCGCGCGCGGGCTCGGCGGGCGGGGCCTCCCCGCGGCTGCGCAGGGCGGGCGGCGACCCCAGAGCGCTGTCCGCTTCGCGAGGCGGCCGCGTCGTCGGGCGGCGGGGCTCCCTCTGCCGCCTGGAGGCAGTAACAGGTGTCCTTACTATCTAAATCTCTGGACACCAAGAGTCCAAATAGCTAGGTGTACCTTGGAGCGGTCAGATTAGGTGGGTGGGGTTTTAGTGTCCCTCATTTTTATGTCTGCTCAGCCTGAGGCCACGTCACGCGGTTAGGGTCAATCTGGACATACTCTGGGTCCTGGAGGGACCTCTTGGAACCACCCCTCCCACTCCCTACTAGAAAGCCCTGGGTTACAACAGAAACCTCCAGTGGCTGGTTACTCTGAGATGAGTCCCAGGGTCAGTGCGCTTAAAGCATAAAGGGAGCAGGAATTGGAGGGCATGTGTGGGACCACGTGGCTTTCAGAGATGATACTACCTTTGGACTAAAGATTCTTACTAAGAGAAATTCTCAAGCTGTTCTTATCAGCCACACGCATGCACGGACCCGTTTATCACTCTGGGTTGGCGCCATGTAAACACATGCCCCCGTGAACACACACAGCAATCCTCCGTCCAGTGTAGACCCCTCTGGAGTGATGAAAGCGTTGTGTTTCCTCTCATCTGCTCATAAGGAGTGTCCAAACTACTTACAGGTCCCAGTAAAATGTCACATCTTGTCTCCATTCATTCTTAAATATTTATTGAATATGTACTCTGTGGCTGGCACTCTTCCAGGCATTGGGAAGCATGGACAAAACCATGGGAGTGGTAGAAATATAAGTTCCAATGGTGATTTCTCTCAAATCTCTCCTGTCTCCAGCTATATGTTGTTTGCTCTGCATTAAATTATTTATGTGTTATGTGCAAACATTCTTCACACATTTTCAAATACTTTTCTGACCTCCCCCATTGGGCCGTAAAGAAAAAACTTCCAAGAATTATACACTTCAGAGATTTTTGAGATAGAGACTATCTAGTTCAGTCCTCTCACTCTACAGATAAGAAAACACAGGCCCATATAAGTGAATTACTTATCCAAGATGACTGATAAACAATATTTCCCAGGCATTGACTACATCAGATAAATACTCTTAACAACACCATAATACTCAGTGGTCACACAAACACTTTATTCATTCCAAAACAGTTGAAAGAATCAAATTAAAAAGTAGAAGGAATTTCTGAGAAATTGCTTTACTTATTGACTTCAGGAAAAATTTAGTCATTGCATTTGAAGAGTTCTTGCTCTAAATTTTTTTATTAAAGCTAATTCTATATAAAGGTATTCACCAAATTCACTCTCAGTGATCCTGTTATGGTTGAATTGTCCCCCCCAAAAATTAATGTATTGAAGTCCTAACCCCCAGTACCTCAGAATATGACTTTATTTGGAAATAGGGTCTTTGCAGATGTAATTTGTTAAGATAAGGTCACTAGGGTGGACCCAAATCCCTTTTCCCCTCACTTGTGCACCACACACTCCCCTTCCTGAGTCTGCAGACAATGGCCAGTGATGAGTTGGCTGGAGAGAGGGGAAGAGGCCCTGCCTAGGTTTGAGTCTTAGTCATATGCTCACTCAATTTTATGAGCACTTTCTCCATTGGATTACCAGGCATACGCTCCCAGATTTTAAAATGTCATCAATCCTTTTTCGTCTTTTCCTTTAAGAACCTTATAGATGGTAGAGCCAAGGTAGAATTCAGGCATCCTTGGGTCAAAATTTTATGATTATACTGCTAACTTTTATATGTTTAAATTTCACTCCCTGTGTATCAGGATGGAGTAAAGGTTTACAAACAGAGGAAAGACGTGATCAGATCTGTGTACTTCCCAGATGTCAACTAGAGTCTCCTTGACCCTTCAGATTCAGAGGAGATCTAGATCAAACCTCCATGTCTTGTCTGGGGAGTACAATGCCTTTCCAAGGACTTCCGTGAAATAGCAGATGATTTATGTTCTTATGGCTACCTCAGCCTCTAAGCTCCCACATCTGCTACATTCACTCTGTTGAGGCATCTTCTTCCCATTCTGTAACTGCTACTGTTGTTCTGTATCTCACCAACCCAGATACAAAACTTGGAACTTTTATTTTATTGCCACAATGTAAACCCCCACACGTGGCATTTGTGTGTATGGAACACTTCATTAAAGCGGATAGAGTTTGTGACGTTTATAATAACTCAAGGAAAATTGAGAAGCAATTGATTATGTTGGTCCAGGACTGTGCAGTGAGCCTAATGAGGTGACTACATGTTTGGGGGGCTTCTCCAGCAACATTCAGCCTGCACAGGGAGCAAGGACAGTTTAACTGGCCCAGGGTTGGAGTTTAGCGGAGGGAGGGGATATAACTGGAGGAAAAGGGAACAAGGGATTTTGAAGGCCTTAGCAAGAGTGTGGCTTAAGTGATAGACCTAGGCTGATTCGAGCTGTTGGTAAAAACTGGGGAGGGTTAGAAATGTGGAGATTATATGGTCTCTAGTGCCACCTGTTGCCCAACTAACTGAAGAACTATCTACTTTTCATCAATCTCTGAAGAACTATACATCTGGAGATTAGAAGAAATGCCTGATTTTAGTGATGTCCCTCAAAAGAACACCCTATGCGGGGTGGGAGGTGGTAGTGGGGGTTCAAATGCAGTGGCATCTGCATGGACAGCACAGAAACAGCCAGTTTAGAAGAAGCCTCCAAGAATGACATAGCTGGCTTCCTGTTGTCTGTGAGTACCTTGGGACCAGTGGCAACAGGCAGGCTGGGATGGAAAAAACATGTTACTTTTCAGATCTATATTCATATTCTACTATCTATGATTATTTGTATTTCTCCTCCTAAGTGTGAGGACCTCTGTCACCCGCCTATCTGGTGGTGGTAATGACCCAGTTCTAGTTTTTCTTTCATGTATTCATATTACATAGAGGAAGATATGTCTAGTAAATATAAATTTAAAACTCTCTTCAAAAGGTTGTATCAACACTTGCTTAATGTTTTCAAGGAAGAGTCTGAAGAAAATATAAACCCATAATTATCTCATGAATTCTGTTTCTAATAGAAATTTAAAACCCAGTTATCTATGGTTTGAAAGGTAAGATGCCCTTTTTGCTCTCTCTTCTGTACAGAGCACATTCATTTTAAACGTAGTTCCCAGATCTTGTGGTTGTTCCATCAGATGTTTACGAAGGTGCCGTGGAACCCATAAGGCATTTGCACAGGCACCTCTGCTCGGCCCAGTTCTTCAAAGTTCTTGGCATCCAAGACTAGGAGAAAATTGCTTTCATTCTAGAAAAGGAAAGATAGTACTGAAAATTCCTTTTTTTTCCCCATCAAAAATCTATCTCCTCCACTGGGCTGTAAAGTCACTAAGGGAGAGACCATGTCCTACTCATCTTCATATCTATCCCCAGCTCTGAGCACAGTGCCCTGCCTATCCATTCACTGAACGTTTGTTGAATTGGTAAACTAGACTGAAAAAGAAATTATGGTGAAGAAGTTCATATCTAGAGCAAAAAAATTAAGTTGTTTACATTAATCACCTTCATAGGATCTCTTTGAGTTTAAGGATTTTTTTTTTTTTTTTTTTTTTTGGCTGAAGAGGCTTCACCCTGAGCTGACATCTGTTGCTAACCTTCCTCTTTTTGCTTGTGGAAGATTTGCTCTAAGCTGACATCTGTGCCAACCTTCCTCTATTTTGTATGTGGGTCGCCACCACAGCATGGCCACCAATGAGTGGTATGGGTCCACACCTAGGAACCAAACCTGGGCCACCAAAGTGGAACACACAGAACTTAACCACTAGGCCACAGGGGCCAGACTCGCATGATCTTTCTACCTGCCCCTTTTCAATCTCTCAAGAGACATAGAAATTCTTTCCTCCAAATCAGAAATGCCTCCATTTCATGTTACTGTGGAGCTGTTCAAAAGGTAGCATTGCAGGGCTGACTGAGAATTTCCCTGGCCTAATTACAGGAGTGGCAAGTACATGTATGAGGAGTAAGTTCTCCTAAACCCATGGCAGACATTACTAATTGACCACAGCATTTTTCTCACCAAACCCTTAAAAAGCCTCAGAATCCTATACCCCAGGCAGCCACCAATAATTGATCAAAACTGGTACTCAAAGTGAACCTATTTGCCATAAGATTGCCCTAGATGAGAAGTTAGATATCAATATTATTGAAACACTAGGTCAGGGCTTGCCACATTAGACTTTTGGGTCATTCGATTGGAATTGGCAGCATAGAAGATGGTATGAATATTAGACCAGAAGTCAGAAGATTAAGATTCAAATTCTGGCTTTACCACCATGCAATCTGTTGCAAGTCTTGGCTTCCTTAAGTTACAAATTCCACATGTGTAAAATGTTATCCCACAAACTCATTTTGATCACTAAATCAGATAATACATATGAAAGTAGTTTGTAAATAAATTCCTATGCAAATGTAAATTACTACCATGGTTCTACAAATAGAACTTTAAAATAACAATAAAGTACGGATTATGATAAAAGAGTATGTAAATAGTAAGGAGAGGAACAGAAGGGAGATTGTGCCATAATGGAATCAAAATCACCTATCAATAGCATCACTAAATATAACCCTCAAAGGGCTCAGTGCTCATTTTCTTTCTGACTAGTGATAGTGAAATACATTTACCTGGTTGGGAGTGATCACCACGGAAAGAATAACCCCACCATCTTCTTCATTGGCTCCTGGTACTGGAACAAAAACAGGTTCTGAGGGATAAAAGCCATCTTCTCTCCAAACCTGTAAATCCCAAAAAAAGGATCTGATAAAAGGCTGGTTATGAGCTGGAAACTTTCTATAGCTTTTGTCACTCCCAGCATGAATTGGGCTGTCAATGTAATATTCCAACTGTAAAAGAATCAGGCTCCCTGAGTTGAATATAGGCTAGAGAGAGGGAGCTTTTGAGCTGCAGATTCCATGATCATCAAACACAATTTGTATAATTATAACTTCCCACCAACCTGAAATATAGGCATCCCAACAACCTTAACCCCACGATTTCTCTAAAAGTAACATCATGCACAGAATTGTTTTTCTGGGCTTGTGGTTCATTGAGATGCTTTAGAGGGAACAGACTCCTAACCTAGGTGATCCCATGGTTCTCAAACTTAACAAAAGCAAATGGCTGAGCTGCTTAAATACTAAAGAATCACAAGAGCTACCTTAAACAAAACAGAAACTACTTCGACGGTCTTTTAAGAGTTCAGGAAAGGAAAGAGATTTTCCTTACCTTCAGTGTCTTGTTTACCACATCAACCTTGATCAGCGAATCCCCCACCAGATGCCGAAAGCCACAGCCATAGAAGAAATGATACTTTTTGCCACTGAATTGGCCATAGTTGATCTGGGGAAATTCAACACCTCCTTGCTCCTCTAGGTCCTCGGGATGCAGATTTTCATAAGAGCACCAAATCTAAAAGAGGTTCCAAAGGATTTGTAGTAATTTTTAATTCTCACTTATTTTCTTCAGTGTAGGTCAGTGAGGGGCTAATACACTATAAAAGTTTGTGACAGGGCTTGGAAACGGCAGTCCTACGTCATTTTTCACATTGTTCCTCTTTCTATCATATATATGAATACATAAAAGATTATTGGGTTTGGTGACTAAGCTGTCAAATGGCACAGGAGGGGCAAGTGGGCTTTTTATTCTACTAAAGCTAAGACATTGACAGCTCCATGACGATGTGCCTGTGATAAGCACAAATTACCTAAAAGGTTGGGCTGGTCCATACCAATCTCAAATACTTAGACATTTCATAACCATTAGAAAGTTGCATACATCTGTTTCAAAATACAAAAAGGATAGGTAAACACAGTGCTCACTCCCACCCAGAATTCTGCGGTTCTTGTGCAAGCAATGTTCCATAACCTTACCCTGTTTAGTTGCATGTTACGAAACTTACTGGGCACCGAACATTGTGGAGAAAAACCAATGAAAAAACTAATACTGTTAAAGTTCAAAGTCTTAGTGTAATGTCCATTCACAGCATACCTTTCCATCAGCCTGTTTCACAGCACTGGCCGAAGAATAGGACAATGGGCTGAGGTTCTTTCCTTCAGGGGCATCCAAACTGACATGTAAAGGCAAAACAAATCTTCGAGGGAAAGACTTGGCTGCTGAATTATAGACCTGTTCAGGAAAGAGAAATAAACAGATGAGAAAATTGTCATTCATAGGATAACAGTATGTCCCAGTAATTTAGACCCGGTCAACATTATTGGCATTCCTAAGTAATTGTGTAAATGATAATTTTCATTCATTCATTTGTTCAACAAGTATCTGTTGAGTACCTACCATAGGCCAAGCACTGTTTTAGACACTGGGAATACAGCAGTGAACAAAACAAAGTCTCTGGCCTCATGGAATTTATATTCTAGTGGAGAAAGAATGCTGAGAAATAAGAAATAAAATATACGCTATTGGGGTCGGCTCAGTGGCACAGCAGTTAAGTGCGCACGCTCCGCTTTGGCAGCCTGGGGCTCGCTGGTTCGGATCCCGGGTGCAGACATAGCACCACTGGCAAGCCATGCTGTGGTAGGCATCCCACATATAAACTGGAGGAAGACGGGCACAGATGTTAGCTCAGGGCCAGTCTTCCTCAGCAAAAAGAGGAGGATTGGCAGCACATGTTAGCTCAGGGCTAATCTTCCTCAAAAAGAAAATATATATATATATATATGTTATTAATTAGTGTCAAATAAACAAATGATTATATAGCCCAAGGTCTGACAGTGATAAGTGCCATTAAGAAATATAGTGCAGGGTGAGAGACTAGAGAGTAACAAGGGGTGCTTCCTTCTTCAGGTTTGGTCACGGTAAACCTCTGTGCAGAAAAGGACTAATTTAGCAGACCTCAGTTGCTCAAACCCTGCACATTCTCAGGAAAAGCCTGTTTTCATGACTGGTCCTTGGCTGGCACCTGGAAACCGAATTCTTGGAATATTCTGTCTGATAGTGGTTTTGCACGCCTGAGGCGTTGAGTCACACTGTACTTGTTTGTCCAGATAGTTTGTGATAACAATGTGATTTATAATGAACACTTGCTTTCCCTCTGGGAGTCTGGAGCTTCAGGAACTGAGGTTACTCATGTAGGGGCTATATGCCTACGTGCTGATCTCCAACAAAAACCCTGGACAACCAGCTTGGGTGAGCTTCCTTCGCAGACAACATTTCACACATGCTGTCACAACAAATTGCTGGAGGAATTAGACGTGTCCTGTGTGACTCTACTAGGAGACGACTCTTGGAAGCATGCACCTGGTTTCCTCTAGACTTCATCCCATGTGCCTTTGCCTTTTGCTGATTTTTCTAGGACCTGTGAGCCCTCCTAGTGAATCATCAAACCAAGGAGTGGTCTTGGGGACCACCAACACAGTCTCTCTGCAGAGATGGTGTTTAAGCAGGAGACTCTAATAAAATAAGTGAATTTTTCTGACAATAAGAATGCTTAAAACACATTTTCCTCTCTTGAAATACTGTAAAATGGAGAACAAACCGTGCCTTTTCCCCTCATATACCTAGTCCACGTTATCTCCATCTCATGCCAAAATGTTTTTACTGAGCAAAGATTTAGCGCCATTTTTAAGTTTCATAAAGAGTTAGCTTTTAAAAAATTACTTTTAAATTTATTTAGATATATTTCTCTTTTGCAAAACTATAGCTGAACACAAAGAGATTTCCAATAATGGTGGATTAGGTAATGTGGATCAACTGTCCCATTGAGAACAGCTAGAAAAGCTAGAAAAAATGTTTAAAAAAAGCTACTTGAAGGCATTGGTGAGCTAAAAAGGCAGTGAAGAACAATGGGGCAGAGACTTGGGAGGAGAAGAAAATCCACAGAGACATACTAGATATTGGGGGCAACTTTTCCCCTAAGCACATCAGCTGCTTTTAGGAAAAGGCAGCTGAAAGGCTGAGAAAAATAAAAGAATTTTTTAATTAAACTTTTTTATTTTGAGCTCACTGCAGATTCACATGCAGTTGTAAGAAATAATACAAACAAATGTACAATTGATTAAAAACTTGGCAAAAGACTGGAATAGACATTTCACAAAAAAAAAATACAAATGCCCAATAAGTACATGAAAAGATGCTCAATATCATTAGTCATTAGGAAATGTGAATCAAAACCACAATGAAATAACACTTTACATCGTTAGGATGGCTATTACTAGGGGGAAAAGAACAGAAAATAACAAACGTTAGTAAGAATGTGAAAAAAGTAGAACCCTGTGCATGCTGGTGGGAAGGTAAAATGGTGCAGCTGCTATGGGAAACAGTTTGGCAGTTCCTCAAACAGTTAGATATAGAATTATCATGAGATCCAGCAATTCCATTTCTAAGTATATGCCAAAGAGAAGCGAAAACAGGGACTCAGATATTTGTATGCCAATGTTCGTAACAGCATTATTCACAAAAACCAAAAGGTGAAAATAACCCAAATGTCCACCAACAGATAAAGAGATAAACAACATGTGGTATACACATATAATGAAATATTATTCAACCTTAAAAGGATGAGATTCTGATACATATTACAACATGGGTGCCCATTGAAAAGATTATGCCAAATAAAATGTCAGACACAAAAGAACCAATCTTGTATGATTCCACTTATATGATGTACCTAAAATAGGCATATTCATAGCAACAGAAAGTAGAATAGAGGCTACCAAGGGTTGGGGGTGGGTGTGAGGGTAGGGGCGGAGGGGTGTAGAATAGAGAGTTGTTATTCAGCGGATACAGAGTTTCTGTGTGTGATGATGAAAAAGCTCTGGAAATGGATAGTGGTGATGGTACAACATTGTTAACATACTTAATGGTACTGAACCGTACACCTAAAAATGGTTAAAAGGGTAAATTTTATGTCATGTATATTTTATCACATTAAAAAAATGCAGAGAGAGCCCATGTATCTTTCATCCATTTTCACCAATGATAATGTCTTGCATAACTACAGCACAATATCAGAACTGGGAAATTTACATTGATATAATCCATCAAATTCATTCAGATTTCATCAGTTTAACATACACTTGTTTGTGTGTGTGTGTCTATTTAGTTCTGTGCAATTTCATCATGTGTAAATTCATGTGATCACCACACAACACTCAAGATACAGAACAGTTCCATACATACACAATGAAATACTACTCAGCCATAAAAAAAGATAAAATCTTGCCATTTGCAACAATATGGATGGACCTTGAGTGTATTAGTCTAAGCGAAATAAGTCAAATGGGAAAAGACAATTACCATATGATTTCACTCATGTGGAAGATAAACAAACAAACATACAGATGTGGAGAACAGATTGGTGGTTACCAGAGCGGATGGGGGGTGAGGGGAGGTGAAGGAGTAAAGGGTCACATGTGTAAGCAACAGATGGCAACTAGACTTTGGATGGTAAACGCGATGCCGTCTATACAGAAGCTAAAATATAATGTTGTACACCTGAAATTTATATAATGTTATAAACCAATGTTATCTCAATAAAATAATAAAATTAAATTAAATTTTAAAAAAGATACAAAACAGTTCCATCACCACAAGGATCCTTCATGCTACCCTTTTATAAGGATATAGCCACACCAACTCCCCCACCACTTGATCCTAATGAGAAGAGATTTTGATAGTTCTGAGGAGCTAGAGAGACAAAAGTTGGAGTTCAGGGTCTGCAAAGAAGGGGATGCCCTGATAAACCTCTAACTCTTTGCGTCAGGACCACTTAGGTCTGCACCCTAGGAGTAAAAATAACTAGAAATACTCCAGCTCTTGCCGAGACTGTATCCTCACTCAAATTATCTCAACCCCTATAAATAGATTAAGAATATCTGGAATTGATAATGTATCCTAGCCACCTGCCAGAAGCAAATGAAAATCTTCTCTGTGGGAAGATAACATCATCCTGGGTCTCAAAATATCTCCACAATTTTTCAAACCCAATATTCCATATATGATAAAAATTAACCAGCACATGAGAAGACAAGAGAGTATGATAAAAAGAAACAATAAGACAAAGAACAGATGCTAGAAACAGAACCACAGGGGATCCAGATAATAGAGTTATCAGACTTTATTCTCAATATGTTGGAGGAAATTCCTTTCAACTGAGAATTGTAGCAGAGAACTAGAAATTATAAAGGAGAATCAAATCAAAATTCTAGAACTGAAAAATGCAATGAGTTTAAGAACTTAGTGGCTAGGTTTAACAGCAGAATAGACACGGCTAAAGAGAGAATGTTTGACTGTAAGACAGATAAGAAAAAATATCTTTAGAGAGAGAAAAGGATGGAAAATACTAAAAATAACATAAGCAACAGAGGACAGAGTGTAAAGGGGTAACATATGTGTGCTGCAGTCCCAGAAAGAAAAGAGACAAAGGTTTTACCAGATGTAATAGTTGGAGAAATAAGGGGTGAAATTTTTCAAAACTAATTAAAGACATCAAACCATAGATTCCAGACTCCCTAAACCTCCAAGTAAAATAAATCAAAATAAAACCATATTGAGAGATATCATTAACTACAGAAAATCAAAGAAAAGATCTTAAAAACAGTCACAGCGGAAAAAAGATCAACTTTAAAGGTGCAAAGCTTAGACTGACAACTGATTTTTTAACAGAAATCAGAAGATAATAAAATGGTGACCTTATAGTGTCAAAAGAAAATAACAAACAACCTAATTCTTTATCCAATGAAAACATCCTTTAAGAAAGAAGATAAAATAAAGACATTTTTTTTTTAAGATTGCCACCTGAGTTAACAACTGTTGCCAATCTTTTCTTCTCCTTTCCACTTTTTTCTCCCCAAGTCCCGCCAGCACATAGCTGTATATTTTAGTTGTGGGTCCTTCTAGTTGTGGCACATGGGACGCTGCCTCAGCATGGTCTGACAAGCGGTGCCATGTCCACACCCAGGATCCGAACCAGTGAAACCCTGGGCCCCGAAGCGGACCGTGCAAACTTAACCACTCGGCCATGGGGCCGGCCCCAAGACATTTTTCTGACGAGCAAAAACAGATTTCATCACCAGCATATCTGAACTAAAGAAAATACTAAAAGATATTCTTCAGTCAGAAAGAAAATGATTCCATGTGGAAGCTCAGAGAGTTTGGAAGGAATTAAGAGCAATAGAAAGGTAGAGATGTGGGTAAAGGGGTAGTATGGGTAATCAAGATTTTACATAAAGCCACACTAATAATAATGCCTTATAGGGTTTAATAGAGAGAGAGAATTAAAATACACAAGAACGGTAGCATAGAAATCAGAAGTAGAGTAAATGGAGTAAAGTGTTCCTAAGTCCTTGGATTGTCTGGAAAGAATTAAAAGAACCAATTTATAATATATTGTGTTAAATCAAGGATGTATACCATAATCTCTAAAATAACTACTAAAAGAATGTATAACTATCAAGCTAATGGGCGAGGGTGGGGTGAAGTTTGGGGGAGGGGGGGTGGAAAGGAAATAAGAAAATATACTCAAACAATCCAGAGAAGGCAAGAAAGGAGAGAGAAAAAAAACTAGTGACACAAATAGAAAGCAAATAGGAAGATGGCATATTTAAATTCCAATATATTGTTGATTCGTTCAAATAAATGCCCCAATGAAACGTTAAGAATTGGCACAATAGAGCCACCCCTGACGGCCTAGTGGTTAAAGTTTCATGTTCTCCACTTTGGTGACCTGGGTTCTCTTCCCAGTCACAAAACCACACTACCTATCTGTCACTTGCCACGCTGTGGTGGCAGCTCACGTAGAAAAACTAGAAGGACTTACAACTAGGATATACAACCATGCTTGGGGTTTTTGGGAGAAGAAAACAAAGAAAGAATTAGCACAATGGATTTTTAAAATATATGCTGCTTACAAGGTACAGATCTAGAAAGATTAAAAGTAAAAGAATGGAAAAGTTACAGCATGCAAACATTAAGCAAAAAGTAGACTTCAAAGCAAAAAGCATTACTCAAAGATAAATGTTCAATAAACTAGGAAGGGAAAACAATTCTAAATTTGTATGTACTTAATAACAGAGCACCAAAATATATAAAGTAAAAATTAGCATAACTATAAGGAGACAGAAAAATCTATACTCCAAGTAAGAGATTTTAATATACCTTTCATGTTATATGATAACTGATATAATAGAGATCAATAAAAATAGAGAAGATTTGAATAATATTAACAAATATGACCTAATTGACACATATAAAATACTGCATCCAAAATCTAGGACATATATTATTTTAAGTACACATAAAACATTTAAAAAATGATCTTGGGGGCCAGCCTGATGGCACAGCGGTTAAGTTCGCACGTCCCGCTTCTCGGCGGCCCAGGGTTCGCTGGTTCAGATCCCAGGTGTGGACATGGCACCGCTTGGCACACCATGCTGTCCCTACCAGGTGTCCCACATATAAAGTAGAGGAAGATGGGCATGGATGTTAGCTCAGGGCCAGTCTTCCTCAGCGAAAAGAGGAGGATTGGCAGTAGTTAGCTCAGGGCTAATCTTCCTCAAAAAAAAAAAATGATCTTATGCTGGGCCATAAGGCAAATCTCAATAAATTTTATGTTTAGAATCATACAGCAAAATTAAGCTAGAAATCAATGTCAAAAAATAACTAGAAAAGTGCCCATATGCTAGAAAATTGAAAGACACATTTCAAAGAAGAAATCTCAATAAGATTTAGAAAATACTTTCACTGAAAAGTAATAAAAATAAAACATAAAACTTGTGAGATGCAGCCAAAGCTCTTTAGAGTGAAATTTTTTTTCTCAAAGGTATATTTTGGGGGGAAAGGATCAAAAATAAAGGATCCATACCCTTAGAAAAAGAACACTAAATTAAACACAAAGAAAGTAGAAAAGGAAATAATTAAGAGCAGAAATCAATGAAACTGAAAACAAACAGACATTTAAGAGGATCAGCTAAGCCAAAAAGATGGTCCTTTGAAAAGCCTCATTAAATTGCTAAGATCCTGGCAAGCCTAAACAAACAAAAAAGGCAGTCAGTAAAAACAACCATATTAGAGATAAAAACAGGGAATATCAATTAACCCTACATACATTTTTTAAAAACATAAGATGATATTATGAATAACATTAGGTCAATAAATTTGAAATTTTAGACGACATGGATAAATCTCTAGAAAAACACAATTTGCCAAATCTGACACAATAAGAAATAGAGAATCAGAATAATCCTATATTATTAAAGAAATAGAACTCATAATTTACGATCACCTATTAAGAAATTAATAGGTAGATCTTTACTGTTGAATTATCCCAAACATGTAAGAAATATTGCCAATCTTATATATTTTCATACAAAGAATAGATAAGAGAACAATTTCCAACTCATTTCATGAGAGCAGCAAAACCTTAACACCAAAACCTAACAAGGACATTATAAGGAAGAAAAATTACAGGGCAACTTTATTCATGAAATACATGCAAAAAAATCCTAAACAAAATATTAGCAAAGCAAACTTAGCAATATATTAAAACAAAAATACAGTGGAACCAATTGGAATTTAGTTCAGGAATGAAAGGTTAGTTAACACTCAAAAATCAATCAATAGCTGTTAGAAATTTTTTTAAAATCAATCAGTGTGCTTCACCACATCAATGGAATAAAGGCTAAGTCGTGTGATTCTCTCAATAGCACAGAAAAAAATTTGATAAAATCTAACGTCCATCTATGATAAAAATTTTTAGTAAACTAGAAGGGAACTTTCCTAATTGAACAAAAAGTATCTTTAAAAAAAATATTTTGATAACTGATGTCCACACAAAACAATAGGGAAGAATAGGTGGAACATGGTATTTTTAGGGCAGTAAAACTATTCTGTATGATACGATAATGGTGGATACATGACATTATGCATTTTTCGAAGTCCATAGAACTGTACAATACAAAAAGTGAACCCTGATGTAAACTATGGACTTCAGTTAATAATAATGTATCAATATTGGTTCATCATTTGTAACAAATATACCACATCGAGGCAAGATGTTAATAATAGGGGAAACTGAGGGAATAAAGGGAAGGGAACTCTGTACTCTGCTTGATTTTTCTTTAAACCTAAGACTTCTCTAAAAAATCAAGTCACTAGTGTTTTTTTTTAATCTACAGCAAACAGCATACTTGATGGTAAAATGTTGAAATCTTTTCCTCTCAGACAGGGAACAGACAAGGATGCCAACTATCACCACTTACATTGAACACTGTCCTGGAGGTGCAGTGAAATAAGGCAAAAAAAGAATACCAATAGTTTGGAAAGGAAGAAAAGAAACTGTCACTACTTGCATATGATATGATTGTAGATGTACAAAATCTTAAAAAAGCTATAAATTACTAGAATTTATAAGTGTAATTACAGCATTACTGAACACAAGATCAATAACAAAAACCAACCATACTGCTATACAGCAGTATTAACATAAAGGAAAGCAAAAGTAAATAACATGTAAAATAATGTCAAAAAATATCAAATACCTAGGAATAAATCTAACAAAAGACGTATAAAATTTTTAACGAGAAAACTATAAAACACTCAAAGGAATTAAGGAAGTCCCAAGGAAATGGAAGGATATATTGTGTTCATGTACTGGAAGACTCCACATTGTGTAAAGATGTTAATCCTCACTCAAGCTGATATATAGATTCACTGCAAATGTAATTAAAATCTGAAAGGGTTTTTGTTTTTGTTTTGTGTGTGTGTGTCTGTGTGTGAAAACTGACAAGCTGATTCTAAAATTTATACAAAAATGTAAAGGACCAGAAATGGCCATGACACTCATTGTAGAGGAAAAAATTAGGAGGACCTGATCTACTAAACATCAAGATTTTTTATAATAGTGACAGTAATTAGAACAACGTAGCACTCGCACAAGTATACTTAAGGAGACCAATGGACCAGACTATAGAGTCCAGAAACAGAACAATACATATATGGATACGTAATTTTTAGAATTAAAAAATCTTCTAGAAGATAACATAGGAGAATATTTTCATGACCTTAGCATAGGAAGATGTCTGAAACAGGATGAACAATGGACTACTCATGTCTGTTCATCAAAAGGTACCATTAAGATAAACTGATAAAGGTATCTACAAAAATACCTGCAGTAATTTCATAATTAATGGTGAATTATTAAAAATTTTCCAAATTAGATGGGGAAAATGATTACTGCTATGACCACTTCTTTTCAGCTTGAGGTCCTAGCTAGTACAATAAGGCAAGAAGAAAGAAAAGGCATAAATATTGGAAAGAAAGAAATAAAACTGTCATTATTTTCAGATAACATGATTACATACATAGAAAATCCAAAATAATCTACAGATCAACTATTTTTAAAATAATAAGCAAATTTAGCATGGTCTTTAAATATGAGGTCATCATACAGAATCAGTTGCATTTCTATATACAAATGAAAGTTTAAAAGATACCATTTACAATATTTTCAAAATACACTAAATACCTAGGTATAAATTCAACAAAAGATATCTAATATCCTTATGCTGAAAACTATAAACATTACTGAGAAAAATTTTTAAAAGACTCAAACAAATGGAGAGATATTCCATGTTTGTGGACTGGAGACTCAATATTTCTCACTATTGTAAATATGTCAATTATCCCCAAATTGATCCATAGTTGCAACATGATCCCAATCAGAGGGGTTTTTTTTTTTCTTTGCAAAAACTGACAAGTTGATTCTAAAATTTATGGAAATGCAAAAGGCCAAGAAAAACTCAGACAATCTGAAAAAAGAAAAGAGCTAAAGGACTTACACTGCAGCTATCAAGACCTATCATATGCCTATAATAACACAAATAAGCTTAGTAAGTATAAGTAAAGTTTAAAAGTAATGTTTTTAAAAGATTTAAAAATAAAACTCTAACTGAAAACAATTTACACTACATAATCCAAGGAAAAATTTTACCTTGGATTCAGTATCAGGAAAAAGTGAATCCCTTCAGCTGGATAAACCAATAGACTTTCTTTCATCACAGAACTAAGATCATAGTCTGTTTTGTTCTCCTTTCCAGGAAACATAAGTCTGTTTAGTGCTCAAATGTAACAAGGAACTAATCACAAGTGCTTCAAAACACATCTCTTGACTTTCTTTAACATGCTTTTTATTTAAGTATTAAGTAAGTACTTCAAATTATTTTTAAGTATTAAATAAATAAATGACAAAGCTGTGTCTTCACTTTAAAACCATTCTCCCTCCTTATCTGCCAAAGAAGCAAGAGAAACAGCTAATGCCAAAGCCAAAGCCAGAACTTGGCTAATTCAAAATTAATTTCACAACTCCTGACAAATCAAAGGTGTTTACCTGATCAAGTCCTTCCCCAGCTTTCCTAAGATTCTGTAGTTGGTAAATTTCTAGGTTTTCTCCATTATCTTGACAGCACAAATCAATTACAACACAGCCCTGGTCCTCAAAGGCATTGATTTGATGAAAAGTAACAAAAGGTTTACTGTAGTACATCCCTGGAAGAAGCTGCAGGGGAAAACACAAACAAGGAAAAAGAGACATTTTATTTTATTTATATTTTTTTCCTTTAAGGAACAGATCCACAAAACTCAAATTAAGAAGATTCCCCCCTTGAAGTGACAGGCCCGGTAGGTGTAAAAAGTAGAATTTGGAATGTAGAAGCAAATCCGCTTTGATTTAAGCACTGCTTGCTCAAGTCGTCTCATCTCATATTAATCAATGAACTCGGGCTATTTGATATAGACCAATCAACTGCCACAACTAACTTAAAAGTCCTCATGAAACATGGTCCATTGTTTTGAAGAATAAATAAATCCTGGACTCTAACTACATGGTTAAATAGAAAATACTGCTATTAAGTAGCTTATGATAAATTAAGTGACTAATTCTTTGAAAAATGCACTCAATTTTATTAAGATGGGATTTTTTTTGGTAATGAAATTAGGGTACAGTAAATTTAGAATACTATCTCTTTAGAGAGGTAAAAAGTAGACAAATATAATAGTGCTTTTAATCAGGAGTATAGAAAGATATTTAGCCAATGTGCTTTGGACTTTGGTAGGATTATCACATTTACATATCAAGCAGTGGTAGAAGTAACTAACTGAAGTACCATTGCAAAAGTTAAGGAACACCTCCGTATAAACAAGATCCTCTTCAGCAAATATTATGATATGGAAAAACCCATGCTAAGAAGGTGTCTAGATGTCATTTTAATTGAATCAGATAATTAAAAGGATAAAATCGCTTCCTACAAAATCCACTAATAAGTAGTTAGCCCTACCTATGGAAAAAGGTATATCCTTGATTAAGAGCATCTTACACAAGCAATGCCCAGTGAAGGTAAAAATCAACATATGGAAATTTGCCTTTGTGTCCAATCATTTTCATGATAAATATACTCAAAATACTCCACCTGTCCAGTGTGCTTATCCACCACATGAAACCGTGTATTATACTGGGGTTCCCAGCTTATTGCATCAGAAAAGGCCTTTCCCCGAATTTTGGAAGTGACAATTCTCCACAGATTCATCTTTAGAGGCTGTTCAATGAAGATTATGTAGTTCCTTGTCATTCCTAAAAGGTTCCAGCAAACAATAAAATGTTATTTCGCAAATTAGAGTTGTCTGAAATGTGAGTTATGGGGACTTGTCTGAATGCCTGGACATTTTACTGCTGACCTAAACAAATCCCAGACAGAAATAATTCTTCACTGTTTCCCAGCTTTGCTGTACATATTTCCTGTCCCTACATGAAAAAGAGAACTGCTTAGAATAACTTGAGTTGAATGCCTTCAGCTTGCTGGTTACCCCTTTTTTGTTCTTTCTTTTTGAATTGTTTTGGTTTAGGAACAAGGTAAAGAAGCATAATATTAAAGTGTTGATTATGATCTGAAACTTTATTCCCTAATCCTTTTGCTATTTATACTGGGGGTAAGGATTCAGGAACAGACTGGCTATAAAGGTTTACAATGCAGAAGATAAACACTCTGAGAAAAAGCTGAAGCAATCTGTACAGACTATGAATTCTTCCCGCAAATACAGTCAAGACCTTTTCAGTCAAGACCTTTTCAGGTATGATTATTATCTGTGGACTCTAAAGTTACCTAAAATTTTGAATCCTGTCAATTTTTAATGGTCAAATGATTTTTTTTTTAATTTTACTTTTTAACAGTGTTTTTTATTTTCACAATAAATTGAAGGGACGGTACACAGATTTCCCATATATCCCCTAGCCCCACACATGCATAGCCTCCCCATTATCAACATCTCCCACTAGAGTGGTACATTTGTTACAACTGATGAACCTACACTGACACATTGTAACCACCCAAAGTCCATAGTTTACATTACAGTTCACTCTTGGTGTTGTCAATTAATTTTTTAGTACTTGCTTGTACTAAAATAACTATATATTTTCAAGCAGTCAGTTGGCTAGGGTAAGAAGTACATGACTAAACAGAATAAACTTAACTGACATTAAAATGCAGTCTTGATCTCATTAGCCCCGTACTCTGACAAGCTGTATTAACACAGTACTTGCCAAAACTAGTCCCTCTGCTATGGCGACATTAGGGCAGGTCCCATTACAATTTACCTTCTCTCTGCACTCACCAAAGCTATGGTAGTAAGAAGGTTTCATCTTCTCTGCAGAGGCAATAGAACATACCACCTGGGCTCCATGGATTGTCTCCCCAAGGTCCACCTTCTCTGGAGGAACTCGAATAACATTATAGCAAGAACCTGGAAAACGGAAAATCCTGTCTTGTTTTACATACTTTCTAGAGTAAAAGATAACTCTTGTACTTGCGGACTAGGCAAAAGCAGTTAAGAGCTTTATACAATGTGCATGACATCCATATTTCGTGAAGAGTTATTTCAAACAAAGACTTGTATATAAAAAACATATTAACTTTATAAAAATTATTAGCTAAGGTTTTGAAACAATACACACAAAGTAATCAACCATTTTTTTGCTCTCAAATGGTTTACTATCTTTTAATGCTCTCAAATGGTTACTTTCTCACTCCCTGAAGGTGCACTCAATCCCTACTTCATAGGAAAAGATAACGTAGCAGCCAGGAATATCCTCAAATTCTACTTGTCCCTCCCCTCACTCTCCACTATCATCTCCATTTGCATCTATGTGCAACACCTTCCCTTCAGTCCTCTGAATCCCTGGGGTCACTTTGGGGTCCCATCTCATCCTGTCTCATGAACATTCATTTATACAATCATTCATCTGACTATTGCTTACTACTTCTTCAATAACCAACTCAAGCGTCCACTCATCAAGTAGCCTTCCCTGACTCCTTCCCAGCCCAAAGGTATTTGGAGCCCTCTTCTATGCCCTGATTATATCTATACAGTCATAGCACTTATCCCATCGTACTATAATTTTCCTGCTTGTTTATCTTCTTCCCAGGAGACTGGTGAGCTCTTCAAAGGCAGGATCATCTCTGCATCCTCAGTACCAAACAAGGACTTAGCATTTAGCAGGTACATTATAAACAGCTTTGATGGATTAACTAACAACATATGTTTGTTAAATGATTCAATGAATGAACAAATATTGATGTCATACTGAATTAACTTCCTGTTATTAGAACTGCCAATGTAGGTACTGAAGAACTTGGGTAACACAGAATTTTGCAATCACTAGCTTCCTTTGGAACAAGATAACCACTTATTCGGCAACTACTTATTAAGTGCCAACTATATTCCAAGCAATCTTCCAACTGTCCTAAGTACCATATTCCAGACGCTTCTATACAGGAGTGTACAAAAGAAACACAAGGCTCTTTTTTCATAAAGCTCAAATTCTAATAAATTATACGATAACTAAAAAATATAATGCATCAGATGATGATAAGAGGACAATTTAGAGAATTTTTCATTTCAAAAAGCCTTTTTAAAACATCTGAAAAAGCTAAAACAATTAAAAGCTTTTTACTTCCTAAAGATAGAAATTACCAGCAAGCACTTTATCACAATGAGAATCACTAAATTTCCCCTAGATGAAATTTAGCATCCTAGGTAGTATAGCTCCCTGTAGCTACATGTACATTTGAGTTCTAGTCCGAAAACTCCTCACTGAACCAAATAATCAAGTAAGAAAAACGAAGTAAATCCAGTTCTAGTTGAGATCAGAAGATAAAGAGAAGAATTTCCTGTCTCAGCAATTGGGTTAAGCGACAAATACTCAAGTGACTAAATTTAAACACTAGTAGAACTATTTTAACCACAAGTCTTGAAGGCATGATTAAGGGAGACAGACCCAAGAAACACCCAGCAGAGGAATGACCTGCCCAACACTGTGAGTCTAACTCTGCGAGATTCTTTAGATCTTGTGACAGCAAATTGAGGCAAAGCAATAAGCCCAGCCTCTGATGATTGGCGAAAGGGCTCCTCAAAGATCCAGGGGCCACTTGCACCAAAATCAGCAGGGAATCTTGTTAAATGCACCAAGAAAAGGAGTCAGGGGGTGGTTAAAAAGCAGATTCTTGGCCCCTTTTCAGTTCTACTGAACCAGAATCTCTGAAGATGAAGCCTAGCAATCTACATTGCTAGGAAGCATTCTGGGTGATTCTTAGGCACACTAAAGGCTGAGAATCACTGATCTAATGACTATTTATTTTAGGATATATAATTGAGAATTGTTAAACAGTATTTCTCATTTTATGATCTAGTTACAAAATTATCTACTTGGTTAACAGAGTTAATAAGAAATTGATTTTTTTAATGATCAAAAAAGACGGATGACAAAAAACTGCTGAGTCAGTTTACCCACTTGCTGAAACATTTTACCAAAAAGGATGTTTGCTGTTTCCTGTAACAGCTTTGAAGAATACATCCCTATCTGAGATCAAGCAATAAAGAAGAGGGGAGATGGCTGGGTGATGAAGTTTCCAGGGTACCCTATCTCTACTTGAGCCAGTAAAAACACATCTGCAGTATTCATTTTCAGATACACTCATACGTATAAATACGGAGAGGTAGAGACGAACAACCCACAAAGCCAATTACTCACCAAAGGTATACATTAACCTATACAAAAGGTAATCTGTACAAAGGTGTCATAGGTTATAGATGATAGACTGATTGACAGCTAAGATAGATAGAAAGATCTACTACTTATACTTACACCTTCCTTTTCAAACACAGAGAAACATTTGTACTCAAGTAGGAACGTGAATTTGCATGCCCTGAGAGAGTCTTCTGTACTCAGTGGTAAACAATTCTTAAGTTGGTCTAACAGTGACTAATAGCAAGCCTTGGGTTGTGATTCAGGCTTGCTGACAAGTCTGGTCTTATACACTTGGAAGCTTGCCTAAGCAAGTATCTTAAACCGTCTCAAGATTCACTGCCCTTGTCTGTAAAAAGGGGATAATAATAGTACCTTTCTCAGAGAGTTGTTAGAAGGATTAAATGAAAAAATATATGAAAAAACACTTAACACCAGCACATACTAGACACTCAATAAATGTTAGCTATCATTATCAGGTATTAAAACTTTCTCAGCAGGGGGCTGGCCCGGTGGCACAGCGGTTAAGTTCGCATGCTCCACTTCAGCAGCCTGGGGTTTGCTGGTTCGGATCTCAGGTGCGGACCTACATACTGTTTGTCAAGCCATGCTGTGGCAGGCATCACACATATAAAGCAGAGGAAGATGGGCACGGATGTTAGCTCAGGGCCAGTCTTCCTCAGCAAAAAAAAAAAAGAGGAGGATTGGCAGCAGATGTTAGTTCAGGGCTAATCTTCCTCAAAAAAAAAAAAAAGAAAAGAACTTTCTGAGCAGATTGGTAGGCAGTTGGGGAAGTACATGGATATCAGGAAAGAGATGTGGTATAAGTGACTGTGAATGCAATTGCACTATAACCTCAACTGACTTTAGTGTGTTACTTCCATGATAAAAATAAATTCCTTCCCATGTGATAGACAATGTAGCTTCCCTACATCTCGCTGCTGCAGCATTCTAAATTTCTTACACTTACAATATGGTACTTACTAAAAATTCAAGTTTAAGAAACACGTACTGAAAATCCCTACAATGCTTGTGAACCAGAAAGCACAATGGACCATAAATGTGTGAGCCATGCTGAAACAGCCAAATAGAAAATCAGCATCTTAGCATATGTGTGGAATGACCACAGAACACATACTTAATGATAAATTACATACTTTAAGTTCAGTGACGCTACTTTAGAGATTTCTCTCTGAAACTTTCAAATGAAGTTTCATATGTTTACATCTTAACCATAACGGAACATGAGAAGCTAGTTAATTTTCAATTGCTTTTTAAAAAGACCTCCATTCTAACTTTACCATGTGGCCCATAGGAGTTTCCCATGTTGTAGGCTGTTCCATCCGGGTCGTAATGAGGATGTGCAGTTGCTCCATTCACAGCAATAAATTTGCTCCAGTCTACCTGCAAATTTAAGACCATCAGAGACTTTTCAGTGTTACATGGGCAGATCTCATGGGCACAGACAGTAAGGATGTGCCAACAATTTTAAAACAAAATATGAAAACTACAGTCTAAGCCCTAAGATCTCACCTCTGAGAAATCAAAATTATTTTTCCTACTAAAGCAAAAGAAACTAAGACAAAAAAACGAAACTAAAAATAAACAAAACCCCTACCACCAAAAATGGACAAAATGATTATCCAGTAAGGATTTTGTACGTGTGTGTGTGCCCACAATCATAGGAAAGTTCAACAGAATAAGAACTAAAATTGAGGTCCAAAATTTTATTTTATTTCTAATTAATGTGCTACATAAAGGCAGTATAGGTCTAGACAATCTCCGTTCAATTCCCCCTGTAGCTAGGAAGAACATGAACTGGCCAAAAATAAATCTGTACTATTCTGTTTCTCCTTCACCCTAGCCTTCAGATATTAGAAGTAAGGAGGAAGTCTAAAATTATCTTTAAGGAAGACCAACCCCACAGGGCATTCTAATCAGGACAGAGAGTGCACAATGACTTGAAACAGTGGGTAACTTTGTTTTTGTTTGGTTAAGGCTTCAATTTCTTCTTCAGATATCTACTACTCTAAAAATATTTCAAATGGAAAGAAATTTTAGGGTCTGTTTTATTTACTTTTTAACCTATATTTTACCTTTTCTGTTTTTTCCAGGGTCTCAATGTCCACTTTATTCATAAAGTTGGTCTCAGTACTGATGTAGTAATCACCCTTGTACCGCACATAGTTGACATTAGTGTTGTCAGTCATTGCTGAAACCAAACCCCAGAGTTATTAAAACACAACAACTTACTATAACAGGCCCCAAGCACTCAATCAGGGAGAGAAAGCAGTTTAAACATCCTCTCATACCAAAAAAAAAGTCTATTTCAAGATTTATCTTTATATAAATTGTCATATATCATAATAATTTAAGTAATCATCACCATCACCTGCAAATTCTGGGTCCATTAAAGGCTGCTTACCAAGCTGTTCAAACTTTGACATAAAACGTTCAAAAATACTCTTGCATGGATCAGGGAGGGCCAGTGTGCCAAATTCTGAGATCACAATTCGATCATGAACACTGTTGGCCTTGTATGTATCACTCTGTAGAAACTTGCTCCTATATGTCACTGTGCCCTTCTCTATCTTGAACTGGTGAAGCAAAGCCATTCCATCAAACCAGTGATTGTACCTTCAAACAAGAGCAAAAATAGAAAAACAAATATTAATAAGAAAAACACGGTTTCCAAATGAGAGATTTCAAATAGAGAGAGAAGGAAACGGGACAAGTTCCCAGCAGAACCTGATTAGTCAGAGAATTTGAAATTAAAGGGTAACAGCTTTTGAGTATGTCCTGAAGCACAACAGGAAACAGCAACTTACCTTCTCCTGACCCTTATCCTCTGTCAAAAAGCTCACACTTCAGAGGGCTAAAGAGAAAATCTAAGCTGGTGCCTACTGAGATAATTCTGATCTTTACCCTATAGTCAAGAGAATAGCGTGAGAGAAATGCTTAACATTTCTCAGATTAAAATCGCTTCCTAAGCGTTTAGAACTAGTTATCTTTTATATCTTGTATATATTACATTTTCCATTTACTTTAAAATTTTTCTAATTTATCAAAATTATGCTAAAGTAAACAAATAAGATGATTGTCCTTACTGGATAATCATTTTTGTCCATATGATTACACTAGAAATGACCTATTTAAATGACGGAACATCCAAAAACTAAGGAAAAGATTGTGGCTTTACTTTTAAAAGGGTTTAGCATCATGTTGTCTTTCCTTTCATATGCTTGACAGATTGAATGCTTAATTTCAGCATAAATAAGGGAAGCTAACATCATCATCTTAAAAGGCAATGGTCCTGAAAGCAGGGATTCAAAGAGAAATTTGTACATCCATATTTATAACAGCATTATTTACAATAACCAAAAGGTGGAAGCAACCCAAGTATCCATCAATAGATAAATGGATAAACAAAATGTTTACATACAACGAAGTATTATTCAACCTTAAAAAGGAAGCATCTGTCACATGCTACGACATGGATGAAACTTCAGGACATTATGCTAAATGAAATAAACCAATCACAAAAAGACAAATACTGTATGATACCACTTACATGCAGTATCTAAAGTAGTCGAATTCATAAAAACAGAAAGTAGAATGGGACTGAGGGAAGGGGAAATGGGAAGCTATTGTTTAATGAGTATGGGCTTTCAATTTTGCAAGATGAAAAAGTTCTGAAGATTGTTTCTTAACAATGTAAATAAACCTAACACTAACCTGTATGCTTAAAAATAGTTGAGATGCTAAATTTTGTTATGTGTTTTTTACCACAATAAAAAAAAATGCAGGAAGTAAGAAAGTAGAGAAAAGGCCCTCTTTACCCAGTGACTTAAGATGCCGTCTTTATCATAAACTAAATTTCCGTAAGTTCTTTTTTTTTTTTGTAAAGATTGGCACCTGAGCTAACAACTGTTGCCAATCTCTTTTTTTTTTCCTCCAAAGCCACCCAGTACATGGTTGTACATTCTAGTTGTGAGTGCCTCTGGTTGTGCTATGTGGGACGCCGCCTCAGCATGGCCTGACGAGCAGTGCCATGTCCCCGCCCAGGATCCAAACTGGCGAAACCTTGGGCCACCGAGGTGGAGAACTCGAATTTAAAAACTCAGCCATGGGGCCAGCCCCCTCCATAAGTTCTTGAGTCTGTTTCTGGGCTTTCTACTCTGTGTCACTTGTCTATTTACCTATTCATGCACCGATGTCACAATGTTTTAATTATAGAGGTTTTATAGTATATTTTAACGCCTAGTAGGCCTAGTCCTTCCACTGAAAATTTTCTTTTTTAGTTTTTTCTTGACTATTCTGGGATATTTATTTTTCCATATGAACTTTAGTATCGATTTGTCTAACTTCCTTAAAAATTTTGTTGGAATTTTTATTAACATTGCATTAAATTTAAAAATTAATTTAGGGAGAACTGACATCTTTATGATGTTGAATCATCCTAATTAAGAACAGAGGATGCCTTCCATGTGTTAAATGTGTCTTTCAGGAGTATTTTAAAGTTTGCACATTTCTTGTTAAGTTCATTTCCAAGTATTTAATCTTCTTTGCTGTTATTGTAAATGGCGTTTTCTACCATTATGTTTTTTTTTTTTTTGAGGAAGACTAGCCCTGAACTAGCTGCCGCCAATCCTCCTCTTTTTGCTGAGGAAGGCCGAGCTGAGCTAACATCCGTGCCCATCTTCCTCTACTTTCTATGTGGGACGCCTACCACAGCATGGTGCTTGCCAAGTGGTGCCATGTCCGCACCCGGGATCCGAACCGGCAAACCCCAGGCCACCAAAGCAGAACGTGCGCGCTTAACCTCTGCGCCACCGGGCCGGCCCCAAGTTTTCTACCATTATGTTAGCTGATTATTGTGTAGATGAAGGCTATTGACTTCAGTATGTCAATTTTACTTGCTGTTACCTTACCTGTTATTGTTTGAGTTAGTTTGGTCACTGATTCTCTATGCTTTTCCAGGTCTACCATGATATCATCTACAAAAAGAGACAGTTTTACTTTACTGATCCTTATGCTTCTAATCAATTTCTTTAGTCTAATTATATTGGTTATATTTAGTTGAATAGTAGTTGAGATAGTGGCCATCCTTTCCTTGCTCCAGCCTTAGAAAAAATACTTGTAGTGTTTCCCAATTTAGTATTACTGGTTTTAGGACAAAGATTAGGATATATTAATGTCTATATATGTATTTATACACACACATATGTGTGTGTCTGTGTTCGAATAATCATGTTAAGAAAGTATCCATCAAATCTTATTTCTTCAGTATTTTTAGGAGAAATGGATGTTGAATTTTCACAAGTTTTATCAGCATTTATGGAGATGATTATTTTTCCTGAGACATATTAATATGGTATATGATATTAATGGATTTCCAAATAATGAATCTACCTTGCACTCTTGGAATTAATCCTACTTGATCATAGTAAATTATAGTTTTAATGTAGTACTGGATTCTGTTTGTTAACAAAATATTTATTAGTACTATACATTTTGTACTTTTTCATGGATATTCATATATAATAGCAATAAATAATAGTTCTCATTTTTGTACCATCTTTATCATGTGTAGATATCAATATTACACTTGCTTCATAAGAAGAAGTGAGAAGTTTCCTTTCATTTTCTATTCTCTGATACATCTTCGGGACTATCAGATATTTGAAAGTTTGCTAGAATTTCCCTGTGAAACAATCTGGGCCGGGTGCCTTCTGAAAAGTAGTTCCTTAATAAGTTTCTCTTCTCCCTCTACAGAAATTGGTCTGTTTAAACTTTCTATCTCTATCAACCGTGGTAATCTGTATTTCCCCAGGAAATTACTCATTTCATCAAAGTTTTCAAATGTATTTGCACAGAGCCTACAAAGTCTCTTGTAATTTTTCAACTATTTCAATGGTTTCTTTCCAATTGTCATTTCTTACTTTTGTACATTTGTGCTTTCTCTCTTTCTCTTCTTGATCATGTTAGCTAGTGGTTTCTCTATCTTGTTAATTTTTTTCAAAAAATATTAAAAATTAAATAGTTTCAATAATTATTGCTATTCTGGTCTAACTCCCTCTAAAACTACAATACAGAGAGCCAAACACAATACTCTGGGTGTAAAACCAGACATTGAGGTTCCCCAATTAAGATATTTCATGTTCTTTTATTTCCTCCTTATTTTTCTTTGTTACTACCTCATACGGTTGTCAATCAAAACTCCTTAGTAATTTTTAACACGTTCTGCTGTTAAACCACATCTCTTTCATACTGTGCATGTAAATTTGTTTTTGTCCTCCATATTTACCTTTAATAATTTACAACTTGTTCGATTCCATCTCACAAGATTCTTCTAGAGTCTGTCATTCAATGCATTCATTTAATCAAATCAACCCACATTTCTTGAGTCCCTCCTATCTGCCAGACATTGTACCAAGACCAGTGCTTACAGGCACATAAGCAACTATGCCACAAAGTGATTACTGAGACAATGCAGAAGTGTTAAAAAATGCTATCCATGCACAGCAGGAGCAACAGGATGTAAGGATGTGGGGATCCAGGAAAGGTCAAGAGGGGAAGAGACATTTCCCTAGTTCTTAAGCCTGTTTGCCATTTGAAGAAGAGAAGGGCATCCCAGGCAGAGATGGAAAAAGAGGAAGAGTCGTGAAGGCATATATCTTGAAGGAAGAGCCAGTTAACAAGTCAGTGTTTTGGCAAAGCCATCAGTGGCAGGCAATGATGATGGAGATACAGGTCAGCACAAGACCTGTCGGCACTTAAAGACTATAGGCTTAAAGACCTTCAAGAGGAAAGTGTGGAGTTTTGAAAGAGGAGAGTGAAACTGTAAGACCACCATTTTAGAAAGGTCACTCTGGATACAGGGCAGAATATGAGATAGAAAGAGACGCATCTAGACTTGGAGAAACCAATGAGGAGACCAAGCAATAATTCAGTTGAGAGAAACTGAAGCACTACAGTAAGATAAGGACAAATTCCAAAAAAAGTCAAAGGTGACTGACAGAATGTAGGCAGTGACAAAAAGAGAGAGCCAAAAAGTCATACTCGAAGTGATGGCGATGCAGAATAGGTGAAGAGCAAGTATTGGGGGAAAAGCAAATCGCTCAGTTTTGAATAAGAGTATGAGCTATTTGTAAATATCAGGGTAAAGATGTTCCACAACCAGTTGGTAAAATACAGGTCTAGAGGGGGCTGGCCTGCTGGCATAGTGGTTAAGTTCACATGCTCTGCTTCACCGGCCCCAGTTTTGCAGGTTCAGATCCCAGGCACACACCTACACACCACTCATCAAGCCATGCTGTGATGGCATTCCACATATAAAATAGAAGAAGATTGGCACAGATGTTAGCTCAGCAACAATCTTCCTCACACACACACACACACACACACACAAAATACAGGTCTAGAGCACAAGAGACAGGGGTGGGGTGGGAGATACAAGTTTGAGAGTTATCTATGTGGGACAGGAATAGGCACAGGCACAAATGAGATAATAATTACCACCTACTGAATATTTTCTACATGCCAGGTACTGTGCTAAGCACTTTACCACATCTTTCCTTATATATAAAATATATATTTGTCCCCCACACATTGATCCTGTGAGGAACTATTATTTCCATGTTTCAGATGTGGAAACCAAGGTTCAGAGCAAGAACATGCCCAGGGCCACAGGGCTGGTAAGTAGCAGAACAAGGATCTGAACTCAATGCTGACTCTAAATCCTGGTATCTCCACCATCCCAAAACGTAAGGTGAACTATAAGAAGTCATCTGGCAGGAAAAGGCGCGGAGAGAGAGGGCACTGAAGGGAAAGAAGAGAATGGAAACGTACTGGGGCCAATTCTTGTCAGCCATTGAATGAGGTACTTCATATGCCTTGTCTCCTTTAATCCTCATACCCAGTCACTAAAATCAGTATTATTAGTCCCATTTTCCACATGGAAATCCTTGCTCAAGATCACAGCACTCATAAGTGATGAAAATGGGATTTGAATCCCCTCCATCTTACTCCAAAGAATATATTATTTCCACTATACCAAAGAAAGCACAAAATGCAAGAAAAGAAAAAAATATTCAGGGCAGAGGCTGAGATATATCAAAGGGACAAGTGAAGTGAGATGAGCAACAAAAAAAATTACTTTAGAATATACTCATAAAATTTATAAAATTATTTAGAACATGCAACCAGAGGGATAGAAGAAGAATCAGGGGAAAGTGTTATGTGGGAATCCAGGGACGGGAGAACTTAAGACGGGTGATCAGTAAGGTCAAACACTGTAGAAAAGTCAGGCTGAGGACTGGAAAGTCCATTTCATTGAATAGTTAACAGACTTTGGTGAGTTTTTTGAGAACTGATACTGTAAAGTGGTGGGGTTAAAAGTCAGAGGGCAGTGAACTGAGACCTCAAGAGGGGGGAAAACAGAAGTAGTAAAGAGAGGAAAAGGGTATTAGCTGAAGAGGAAGATGGGATAGGCAATGAGGGTTTTTTTTAGGATGAGAAGATATTTGAAGACTGAAATGAAGGGTTAGTGAAAGAGAAATTGGTACAAGGGGAGGAGTGTGAATGATGCAGCAAGATTTCAGAGGAGGGGAAGAGGGCCACTTCCTCCTCTTGATCATGAGGAAGCAGGAATAGGCACCTAGGTGGGGAAATTTGGACATGGGGAAGAGGGAGATTAAAGGAGCTCGAATCCAACTGCCCCTCTATTCATTATGAAGTAGGCCAGTTTATCTGTTGAGAGTGAAAGAACAGGGAGAATGAGGGGGACTTCAGGAAAGGGACCTGTGGGGAGCTGGAAAGAACAATGACTGCTCAAGATTCCTGCGTGGCACCAAGGACTCAGCTAGAGCTGGAAATCATCATTTTGTAATTGAATCAATCAGCAAGGTTATGAGATTTCCTCTAGAAGTGCTCAGCAGGCCTGAGGCATGAGTGGAGGAAACCAGGAATGGGCTAATCTAGGACTGGAAATGGTCAGAGGAGAGGCAGTGATCACCAGCGCCGAGGAAGTGAGGATGGTGGTAACAGTGTATTTGAAGTGACTGATGGTGGAATCCGCACCAGGAAGAGGAAATTAAAGGAGAGCTGATAAGCTGAGAGGAGAGAACAGTAAGGAGAGGAGAGCTTAATGAGACTGAAAATAAGTGGACTGAAAATAACAAATAGAGGAGTGTGAAAATTGAGGTTTTGAGTACAAAAGAAGAGTTTCAGAGTTCAAGATTTCAGAGGTAAGACAATTCTGTGGAAGGAGTTCCAGGATGTAGACTTAGTATACGGCCTTGTTGAAGTGGCACAGAGGGGGACAATTACTGCAGTGGGGACAGTCAAGGAACCAGAGGCTAGACTTCTTCATCATGGATCCTGAAGTCATTCTAAGAGAGTAGAAGAAGTTAAAATGCTAACGATATTTACTATTCTGCCCAGATTCATGTAATTTAAAAAACTGATAAGCACGCCTTCAATGAAATCATTAATAAAACATTTTTAATTGAAGAAAGGCCTTTATCATGTCATTACTATGTCTTCATGTTGAGAGACCTACTAAGTGGCATCGAACAAAGAGATGAGAGATTCACAACCGAGTGGGGCTCTTCCTAACCACAGGTTAAGGGTTACACTGGCTTTAGGTCTCTTCCACTCGCTTTAAGTCTAATGTGGGGATTTGACCACTAAACTACATCTCAGTTTGTCTCCTCTTTGACCTGAAAATATCTATACTTCACACCCAGGAGCAGACAAGACCCATTCTTGCTTTAAAAGCCTACTACTGGGGCCGGCCCCTTGGCCAAGTGGTTAAGTTCGCGCGCTCCACTGCAGGCAGCCCAGTGTTTCGTCGGTTCAAATCCTCGGCACAGACACGGCACCACTCATTGAGCTATGCTGAGGCGGCATCCCACATGCCACAACTAAAAAGGATCCACAACTAAGAATATCCAACTACGTACTGGTGGGCCTTGGGGAGAAAAAGGAAAAAAATAAAATGTTTAAAAAAAAAAAAGCCTACTGCTGACTCTGAAAAAATTGATTTGAAGGATGAAGTAGACACTTATGAGGACCAGCCTCACCACCCACTTCTCCCACAAAGATGTTTACCTTAAAAGAGGCCTGTGGTGCAAGCCTAGGCCCTGAGTGGCTCTGCTGCTTGGTTTAAAATTTACTAGAGCTGCTTCTGCAGCAGATGAAATACCATATGCTTTTTGCAAGAGGCTGTTACTCTCTGGGGGTTGGACTAGTGGTTTTATTTTTCTCTTCCTCCTCCTCCTATTCTTTCTTTTTGTCTCATAATCTTTTTTCAAATTATAACTTGTGTGAAATCCAGATATGTAAAATAGGAAAAAGCAGAGCTTCTCTGGATAGGACCAGGATGGGAAGCCACAAGCCAGCTCACTCATGCTCTTTTTCTCTACCTCCAAACCATCTCCCCAACTCCCAGCCCTGCCAGCCCCCACTCCAGGCATCTAAACTAACTTTTAAGGGCTTCTTGAAGCAGCCAGGGATGGGGAGAACCACTGCATTTTATTTCCTTTTAGCACTATCATCTTATAAGTCTATTATTCAGTGAAGACAAGATGCAACAGGTTCAGCAAATTAAAATATCTGGAATATTAAGAAACATACCTTGAACGTGTCCATAATTCTTGATCTGCTTCCAACAACAGCTAGGAAAAGCACAGTATGACCGTGATCATAGTCCCACCAGGCCCATGGGAATGGGGTAACTAACAGAAAGTAGAATGGATAGTTGCCAGAGGCTTGGGGAAAGGGAGAAGGGGGAGTTATTGTTTAATGGGTACAGAATTTCAGTTTTGCAAGACGAAAAGTGGACGGATGGCTGTGATGATAGCACATCAATGTGAATGTACATAATGCTACTGAGCTGTACACTTAAAAAGAGTTAAGGTGGCGTAGTGGTTAAGTTTGGCATGCTCCACTTTGGCAGTTCAGGTTTGTGGGTTCAGATCCTGGGCATGGACCTACACCACTCATCAGCCATGCTACAGCGGCAACCCATATATAAAATAGAGGAAGACTGCAACGGATCTTAGCTCAGAGCGAATCTTCCTCAGAAAAAAAAGGAAAAGTTAAGATGGTAAATGTAATGTGTATTTTGCCACATTTTTTTTTAAAGGCAATCGTTCCTGGAATACCGTCCAGCCTTTAAAAATAATGGTCATTCAGATTTCATAACAACATGAATAAAAAGGCTTTTGACAGTGTGAGGTTTTTTAAAACTAGAGCAAAAAAATCCGCTAATATCTAAAATATATAAAGAACTCATACAACTCAACAGCAAAAGACAAACAATCTGAATAAAAAGATCTGAATAGACATTCTCCCAAAGAAGATATACAGATGGGCAACATCACTAATCATCAGGGAAATGCAAATCAAAACCACAATGAGCTATCACCTCACATCTGTTAGAATGGCTATTATTAAAAAGACAAGAAATAAGAAGTGTTGGCAAGGATGTGGAGAAAAGGGCACCCTGTTGGTGGGAAGGTAAACTGGTGTAGGTACTATGGAAAACAGTATGGAGGTTCCTCACCAAATTAAAAATAGAACTACCATGTGATCCAGCAATTCCACTTCTGGGTATTTATCTGAAGTAAAAAAAAACACTAACTGGAAAAGATATATGCACTCCCATGTTCACTGCAGCATTATTTACAATAGCCAAGATATGGAAACAACCTAAGTGTCCATCAACGGATGAATGGATAAAGAAAATGTGGTACATATATATAATGGAATATTATTTAGCCATAGAAAAAGAAAGAAATGTTACCCATTTATGACAACATGGATGGACTTTGAGGGCATTATGCTAAGTAAAATAAGTCAGACAGAGATAAACAAATACTGTATGATCTCACTTGTATGCAGAATCTAAAAAACAAACAAGCTCACAGATACAGAAAAAAGATTGGTGGTTGCAAGAAGTGGGGGGTTGTGAAATGGGTGAATGGATTCAAAAGGTACAAACTTCCAGTTATAAAGTGAATAAGTCAGGGGGCCAGTCCCGTGCCCAAGTGGTTGGGTTTGCACACTCCACTTCAGCAGCCCAGGGTTTCGCCAGTTCAGATCCTGGGCGCGAACACAGCACCACTCATCAGGCCATGCTGAGGTGGCATCCCACATAGCACAACCAGAGGCACTCACAGCTAGAATATACAACTATGTACTGGGGGGCTTTTGGAAGGAAAAAAAAGAAGATTGGCAACAGTTGTTAGCTCAGGTGCCAATCTGTAAAAAAAATAATAATAATAAAAAACATAAAAATAAACAAGCCATGGGGATGTAAGGTACAGCATAGTGACTATAGTTAATAATACTGTATGGCATGTTTGAAAGTTGCTAAGAGAGTAAATCATAAAAGCCCTCATCAAAAGAAAAAAACTTTTTTTGCATGGTGACGAATGTTAACTAGACTTATTGTGGTGGTAATTTTGCAATATATACAAATATCGAATTATTATGTTGTCCACCTGAAACTAATATTGTTATATGTCAATTATATCTCAATTTAAAAATTCTACATATAACATGATTGTAACTATTTAAAACAAATCTATAGAAATGGGGGGAAGACTAGCAGGAAATACACCCAAGTGCTAACAGAGAATGTGGTACACACTTTTTCCTCCTCTCTTCTATATTTTGAAAAGTTTTATACGGGTAAAAACTTTAATAATGAAAAAAAGCCTCTAATATTTAAAAATGTTTAAAGCAAAACAGATTCTTTCCTTCCCATAGGGTTTCTTCACATCACTTCATGTCCTTAGTAGACGGAGAAATGATACACTAAAGAGTTATTGGCTTTTTTCAGAAACAGACTCATAGATAGAGAAAACAAATTGATGGGTGCCAGAAGATGAGGGGATGGGTAAAATAGGTGAAAGGAACTAAGTACAAACTTCCATTCATAAAATAAATGTCATAGGGATGTAACATACAGCATAAGGAATATGGTCAATAATACCACAATACCTTTATATAGTTACAGATGGTAACTAGACATATTGTGATCATTTCAGAACGTATAAAAATATTGAATCACTATGTTGTATATCTAAAACTAATACAATATTGTATGTCAATTATAGTTCAATAAAAATAAATAAATAGGGGCCAGCCCTGTGGTGCAGCAGTTAAGTTCGCACATTCCGCTTCTCGGTGGCCCGGGGTTCGCCAGTTCAGATCCCGGATGCGGACATGGCACTACTTGGCAAAAAGCCATGCTGTGGTAGGCATCCCACATGTAAAGTAGAGGAAGATGGGCATGGATGTTAGTCCAAAGCCAGTCTTCCTCAGCAAAAAGAGGAGGATTGGCAGCAGTTAGCTCAGGGCTAACCTTCATCAAAAAAAACAAAGAAATAAATAAAATAATAAATAAATAAATAAATAATGATAAAACTAATTGCTGTTAGGATTTATTTCAAAAGGAAAGTGGTAGTATAAGACATGATACTGTGATCATAAGAAGAAAATAACAAATGAACAAAAAGAGTAAAACACAGTTAGGAATCTCTAATTTCTAGGTGGAAATTAATTTACTAATTTTAGCTAATACCAGTTATCAAAAATTTTCATTGACCAGAAAAAGCAGAGTTCTCTTTAAACAGTCAGTGTTATTTTTCCTCAGTTTTAGAATAACTATGGGAATGCTCTAAAATTCTCTACGGCATTTAGTTTTAATAAAATAACTTTTTTAGAAGAGTTATCGGGGTTTTTCATTTAGTTACATATATTTATTGAATGCTATTTAAGTGAGGGCACTGTCCTAGAAATTGGGGATATGAGGTAAACATGAAAAAGCCCTGCCCTCCTGGAACTTACATTCTAGTGGGGGAACACAGCTAATTTAAATAAATAAACAAAAAACACTAGACATTGTGGGGCCAGTCCCATGGCTGAGTGACTAAGTTCACGTGCTCCTCTGCGGTAGCCCAGGGTTTCACTGGTTTGGAACCTGGGCAGGGAAATGGCACCGCTCATCAGGCCACGTAGAGGAGGCGTCCCACATGCCACAACTAGAAGGACCTACAACTAAGATGTACAGCTATGTGCTGGGGGGGTTTGGGGAGATAAAGCAGAAAAAAGAAAAAAAGATTGGCAACAGTTGTTAGCTCAGGTGCCAATCTTTAAAAAAAAAAAAAACTAGACATTGATAGTGCTGTGCAGAGAATTAAAATAGGTAATACAATAAATAAGAGCATTTTTAGATTGGGAGATCAGGCAGGGCTCAAAGGACATGAGATTTGAACTGATATCTGAGTGACAAGAATTAGACTTGAAAGATAGATGAGAGAGCCAATGCTAAGACTGAGCAAAAATAAACATGCCCAGCTTGAGGAACTGAAAGAGCCATTGTGTCTGCGGACTACTGGGTAAGGCAGTGGTATGAGGTGAAGACATTGTCCCTTCCTTCAGGAACTTGTGGTGAAATAGAGTTCACTAGTCACACAGACAGTTCCTGTTACTTCTCTTTTGGCATAAACCTTCAGAGGACATCAAATTCATAATATTCTGCAGAGAAGAAAATCAGGACTTTTAAAAATAATTAAATCTCCATTTTTTTGCTATAGGCTACAGTTTCCTCATCTTTAATCAACGGGATTGCATGGCAATGTTAGCCACAGAGAGGAAGCAGATACTAATGCATATTGCATAGGAGCAGCCCATGCTAAGAAATCCAGATTGTTCTCCAAAATCAAGACTTACTTATCCTTCCCAAACTCAAATTTCCCGGGTCCAATTCGAAGTAAATAGCCATTGAGCCAGTCAGGAAAATGTCCTCGGACTCGAGCAGCGACAATCTGTGGAGTCTCCTCCACCGTGGTGAGTAGTGGTGCAATACATGGAAGACCCTCCCTCCTACTGACGATCACTTTTTTCTGATGAGTATTTTCCATGTACTTCTTCAAAACTGTGAAGAGGAAATCAAAAGCACAAACAATTTTACCAATCTCCCATAAACATGCCTGTTTCTCCATAGACAATAATCCTACCTACTGGTAAGGGAAATGGAAACATAGCACCAAATACCGTCTCCAAATACCTCTCTCCTTCCTCATTCTCAGACCATCAACTCTTTAGTTCTCCATTTTTGAACCACAATAATCCTTTTTATATTCTTGAAGTACAAATCTGCCTAAGAAGTAACTCAGGACTTTAATTACTACTATTATCGTTTCTCACAGTTGAACAACGCTCATCTTTTCACCAGACTGAATCTACATGCTAACCCTAGATGTGCTAATAGTAAAACTCATTTGTTACAATAAAAAATGGCCACCATTCAATATTATCATAATTACATTGACCTCAGTACTTCAGTACACCAGAACATGATCCCAAAGATAGAGCAATTTGTAAAAATTTAGTAGGAGCTATAATTTAATTTCTTCTATTTTAATGCCATACACATGAACGTACATGGCATTTTCTAGGAGAAGGGTGTCATGAATTAAATTATGCAGTAATACGTGGTTTGAAATTACTTGAAGTTCAAAAGCCACAAGAAGAAAAAAATCATATATAATAACGAGCTAAAATTGTCCCCATTATTTCACACTTATTGAGTGTTCACAAGGCAGTATTGCCTAACACAGAAGGGTGATCAAATATATAATTAATTAGGTACTATAAAATACAGTCCTTTATTTTATTTCATAAAACTTTAACAGTGATATAGAAGTCTAAACTAGAAAAACAAATTAACACATAGGGACACTATTCCTCTGAAGAAGTGAGATTTGTATTCTTTTAGCAAAATATTTTATAATATTAAATCTAATATTCCATTTCTTTCCAATTTTTTCAAAAATTCAGTTTAGAGCACATGGGACCTTCTATTTTCTTATACGTAATGTAGGAGACAGAAAAAATTCCCCTTCTTCCCATCTAGGTTCTTTGGCTGGTCTAACACCTGAGTTGATATAAGGCAAATTAACAAGAGAAAAACAAACTTAATTATGTACATATGGAGCCCTATAAAGATATGAAGACTCAAAGAGCAGCCAGGTAATTGAGGCTTATATAACATTCTGAGCTAAGAAAAGGGATTGGGTTCTGGGAATAAAAAGAGAAGAAAGGTCATTCACAGGAAGGAGAGAGATGTTTGGAAAAGCAAAGTTTGGTCTGTTATGCAGGTAAGTTTCTTAGGTACAAAAGCATCTCTGGTAATAGCTCTCTTCCTAGTACAGATCCCCTTTCCAATTTAAATTTAGGCAGTTGATGGGGAGGTAAAAGAGCTTTCCTGAATTTGCTCAGGTATGATGCCCTTTAGCTCAAAATAATCTTTATGCTAAAGAGACATATTTTGAGGTGGCAAAATCTGCTCCCATTCAGTCCCGCCTCTGAAACTTCAAATAAGAAGTTTCACAATCCAGAAGCTAAGTTGGTAGGTTGCTCCCCATCTCATTGAACCAGTCTCAGTCTTGAGAACAGATCAGTTCAGTTAAAACAGTTATGTCTCATTTCAGGAGGTGGGTGACGCAGGTGGTCTCCCAAAGTAAGGCCTATATTGCATAAGCAAGCAATCAGGTATTTAATAAGAGGCAATTCTATGGAAACAAAAAAAAAGTTAATGATTGGACCAGACTATAAACCCAATCTGAATCTCAAGGACTGCCAGTTGAGAGAAGATAAGATTTCTAGATTTAAGGGTCAAAGCATCTTTTGCAATTTGAATGTCTCTGATGACATCATCAAGTATTTAGGTAAATGTTCCGTGTGGCCCATACAGCAACATGCACAAAGGTCATCCATATGTGAGCTGTTGTGGGAATTTCTCTGAAGTTTATATCAAAGTTGCTCAGGTTCAGTTTGCAGGATTCAGGAAAAGGACAGTTATAGTTCTCAATGATTCCAAGTCAATAAGAGTGGGAGAACATTGGAGATGTTAATTTGAAGATTTGTAGCCAGATTATTTGAAGCAATTAAAAGAATTTAGAATGCAGTCCACTTTACAGGTAAATAACAAAACCTCAAAGACAATTAATAGAACTAGAATCTGATATCCACAAGAATGTATTATAGTTTCTACCGAAATAGAATTTTTCTCTCTACAATCACGCCATTTGTACCAACAATAATTATAGTAAAAATAATTTGTTTGCAAAATAAGTCTAGTCATTAAATTTGGCCTAGTTATTTATATAAATGCAGCAAGAACAGTGATTGATCATATAAGCTGTCTTGAATCTGCTTTACTGAAACTTTTCATTGGAAATCTCAGACTTGCCATCAGACTTCACCTGCAATACCTACAGATCTGGATGAATTCCTCTCTTCTCAAGCTCTCCCAAAATATCCTGAGGTTCTTGCACCTACCAAGAAGTGACCATCCTTACTCACCTGGTTAAGACTGCAAGGTACCAGGCTGTTTTTTCCAAAGCACCTTATTGGCTCCATAAAGTCAACCTTAGTTCCTTAAAGCTGTCTGGTCATATCTGATTCTATGCACAGCTCTCTCAAATATGACATTCCAGTCAAAGCATTTGTAATACAACCAATGTTTCCAATTGTGTCTTGTTACAAGGAGAACAGATTCTTATTGAACTTATGCAAAGAAATATATTGTCAAAACGAATGTTCACTAAGTTTCCAAATTCTAGAGGGACCAGGTAGGGAGAAAAAGTAATTGTTTCATCTTTGATTATAAGGGTATAACTTTACCAAATTGCTATAAGTCATAGCTGACTTAAGAGAAAAGAGGAAAAAAGTTTCCTTAAATCTAGAAAAACAAAAAGTAAAGAACCAGCAGTGTTTCAAACAAAAATCCCTCATTAGTTCATTCAGTCCGATGTTGTTAATTCCTGTTCTGCTTGAATTCAGGTTTTACATTAGTTCTGGAAATTCTTACCCAGTTTAGTTTTACAATCTTAAAGTTATTAGAAACCTGTGCTTGCCAGAGTCCTTTCCATGAATCTCCTTGGAAATGAAGCACTTTTGCAGGAACACTTTTGCAAAAGCATCAGAGTGAAACAATAACTGTAAATGACAGAAGACTTTAAAATGGTCATGGTCAAAAATCTTGGGGCTGGCCCCGTGGCCGAGTGGTTAAGTTCGCGCGCTCCGCTGCAGGCGGCCCAGTGTTTCATCGGTTCGAATCCTGGGCGCGGACATGGCACTGCTCGTCAGACCACGCTGAGGCAGCGTCCCACATGCCACAACTAGAGGAACCCACAACGAAGAATACACAACTATGTACCGGGGGGCTTTGGGGAGAAAAAGGAAAAAAATAAAATAAAATCTTTAAAAAAAAAAAAATCTGATAAGAGTTTACTATAACGCAATTGACAAGAAAATTTGCTTATTTCTGTGACATATACCATTTTAAGAGAATAACCAGAATTATGACTGGTAACATTATAACAAGATATACTAGATAGCTTGGAATTTCATACAATTTCTGGAACATTTATATTAATACAGCCACAAAAAATACAATCTAAAAGTTTAGCATTACCCCTTAGTTGACATTGCTTCCCTACATAATTTAACATATCAAGTAAGCCTAATTATTTTAACCTTTCCCCACCCCATTTTTTTTTAATAAGGAGAGAGAATAAATCTTTTGAGATGTTCCAGGAGCCCTCTGGACAATCCCAAAGTTAGTTCCAGGTCAAAAAGACTTCATTTAGAATTTGATTTGGTTGGTGAAGTTTGTGAAAAGTATCAAAATATTTGGACACTTGACTAAATAGGATCACAGATCATTATGAAACAGTACTTAATTATCTATTTGACTGAAGTGATAGTAAAAGATTTCAAAGGCAAATGCAGAAGGTTGCATAGTTGTGAGCAAAACTTAGCTCTTTTAATATTAGGAAGATTCAGTTTTCTTAAATAATCAAAGACCTAATGATAAAGATACGGGAAATTATTTTGACAAAACACATAATTTTTGCTTTCTAGGCAGATTACTTAAAAGGTAAAGAAAAGCCTTTCACGATCTCTTATCAGTAGCAGACCAACAATCCAAGAAAACTTTGTCCTTTACAGATGAAAGAAAATCAAGTTTTAGTTTTACATAAGTACTCTACTGATTTTAAAGCTTAACTGTATAGCCCTTATAATAAATTCATTCAATTTTAGCCAACTTGACCACACAATGTAAGATTCTCTCTCTCTCTCTTTCTCTCTTCACAATTTTCTATTTAATTTGTCGTTTATTCTCTCTTTTCCTGTTTTGAAGTAACCAGTTTTACTTTGGGACAAATTAACTTTCTTTTCCCTTAAAAAAAATGCATCTTCATATCTCATACTTTTTCTCACCAAAAAGCACATCCTGTTTCCCTTGTATACAGAGTTTTTTCCCCTTATTTTTCTAGTAATTTTAATTATATATATTAATTAGAATTCTTAACCTATAGAAACTTTAATTTCTAGTGAAAACTAAGAAGCAAGCAATTGTGAACTATTACACTAGCATTCTTCAGATTGGCAAACTTATGAATACATTTCCTAATTTCTAAAAACATACGCCCTTTTTAAAATAGCACAGTCCTTCAAGGTGGTATGAGACATATTTGCTAACAGACCCAAATTTATCTTTAATTTTTCTGTGATAGGAAGCCAAAAGTAGATCAATTCATTCAGTAATTAATGCTTCATTATTTTCTCTTCTTTGGAAATGATTTAGATATTCAATGATCTTCCAGCATTTAACTTAGCAAAACTCTAAAGTCTTTAGTCACCAAAAAGATTTGGGTAAACTATTTAAGTAGAGATACCATAAAATATATCTATTGTCTAAAGCTCACCCAAAAACTCTTATCTCATTTACATCAATCTATTCATTTGGTGCTAACAATTATGTTTAGGCTACCCACAAAAATTTCATGAGAAATTAGACAAAGTCAGCCATCATTCTAAGTTATTTTTTTCTTGCTGACAAATTTTAGAACAGAGATAACACGAATTTATTTGATTAATAAACCCAGGTAGAATAAAAGTTGCATGTCTACATTATATTCAATGTTGATAACTCTAAAGACATATCTATTTTAATTAAACCAACAAACTTAAACTAGCTTTCAGACCAAATATTTTTCCAGATCACCTAAGAAAGCACTGGGGTTAGTTGTGAGCAAAACTTAGCTCTTGTTATATTTCTGAGAATTTTAGGAATACTTAATTCATATAAGCACTTGTTGGTTTTTAAGCCAATTAAATAGAGCTCTTTTACAAATTAATTTTAGCAATATTAGAAAAAATTAGAAAAATACCATACAACACATATATACAGACACAGAGACCTTATAGATACTAAAATTTTAGCCATGAGTCAGGGACGAGAATACAAAACTCACTAGTTTATAAAAGAACAGTTGAATCCAAATTTTCTTTTGACAATTGGAATAAGTTAAGTTTACCTGCTTAGATGGCTAAAGCTTTTTATCAATATTTGTAGGAAGGACATTTAAGATTTTTCATTAGCCCAATTTCCAAATAGCTCCTTTTTACTCCTTCTGATGAGAAACTTCTCCCTAAAGTTTCATTTCATTTCAAAGAATGGCTATGTCTTAGAGTAGACAGAGGCAGAAAATCTACATCACAAAAGCACAGAGAAATTATCTGTTTTCTCCAAGATGGAGTTTTGGGGGCATATTTGCTTATTACCAGAGGCCTATAGTAATTACTATTTAAATTTTTCCTTCTTTGTTTTTAAGTGCAGGACAATTGTACTTCCAGGGTCCTGATTTTTTTTTTTTTACAATATCTGAAAATATCTGAAGGCAAATGGGAAGGGGTGTAAACGGACTTTGAATTGCTCTCAGAGATATGCTTTTTCTCTAAAGATTTAAGTTGCAAATCAAGATCTATTGATTTTAACTCCTTTTTTCTCTTGTATTCCTTCAAGCTATCTTCAAAGAACTGAGTAGCTGCTTCCAATATAATGCTTAGAGGTTGACTAGCCCATTAAACCACACTATTTTGAATATATCTTTTTATATCAGGGAGAAAATTTTCTCCTAAGGTGGAAATTAAAAGACTTCTATGTTCTGGAGCTTCAGGGTTTAGTACAGTATGCCTTTGAAAAGTCTATATAAAGTGTTCAATAAAGGCCTTCGCAGGCCAGCCCAGTAGTGCAGCGGTTAAGTGCACACATTCTGCTTTGGCAGCCTGGGGTTCACCAGTTCAGATCCCAGGTGTGGACATGGCACCACTCAGCAAGCCATGCTGTGGCAGGCATCCCACATATAAAGTAGAGGAAGATGGGCATGGATGTTAGCTCAGGGCCAGTCTTCCTCAGCAAAAAGAGGAGAATTGACAGTAGTTAGCTCAGGGCTAATCTTCCTCAAAAAAAAGAAAAAAAGTCCTTTGGATGCTCTCCTTGTTTCTGAATGCACAATTTAACTTAGACCAATTCACCTTAGTCGGGAAAGCCTCTACTATTGCTCCTATCAGCCCCTGAATATCAGCCTTCAGCTGAGCCATTTCCTGGTCATTTGTAGGAGGACCTGGGAAAAATTCTGGCTATCTGTTTCCTCTGTGAGAGGTGTTTTCCCCATTTGGCTTGTATGATAACTATAGTATAATCATGGGTAGGAAGAACGCCTTTTAACAGCCAATCTAGGTCCCTGAAAACGGGGCTGTGAATGGCTACTAATCTTTCCAATTCCTCTCTAAACTCGGTAGGATCTTCCGAAAGTGGAGGTAAAAGGGCTTTACAATTTAGAAGACCTGCTGCTGTCCAGGGGAACATGAATTCATTCCAGTCGGGATCCAGGGGTCCTACATCCTCAAAGGATACCGCATAGGAAGGCCTGAAGCTGGCAGAGCCTCATTACAGAGCCCTGAAAGTAGGAGGAATTGTAAAGATGGCAAAGTGAGCCGTACCACCTGTCTTGGGGGCTTCTGCTAAATTCACTTCCTGGCTTTTAATATCTACATGAGTAACCTGTATACCCCAGGTCTGGAGATCAGCCTGGAGTGCTTGTTGTAAATCCTGGAAAGAAAGGAAAGTCAAAATAGGCAGCTTGGTGTTTAAGGGATTTTCTGGGGAAGTTGGAGTCGTCTTGGGATCTAAGGAAATTTGCTGACGTGATGGAGCTGGATTTTGAGGGGTGTTTAGATCAGGGGCCCAGAGATCCAAAAGATCTTCTGGAGGGTCAGGGACAAAGAGTTGGGGATAAAACGGGTGTATAAGAAAGTGGAGAAGGGGAATTTACATTAGATGTGGAATTTAATTTTTGTTGTAAGTCCAATTTCTGTTCTTTTACCTTATTAAGGGAGTCCTTAAAGCCAGCTGTTATATTCCTTTGTATCCACTTTTAAACTTGGTCTTTCCATAGGTACCAATAAGACAAGTTTTTAGGATAAGAGCTCTCTAAAAAAAAATTTTTTCTGTTAAATATAGGCAATTCAAAGGATCCATCATTTGGCCATTGGCAAATAGTCACTTATAGTAATCTCAATAGCAATGGAAACCAATAGGCCTTTTTATGGCTTAGCATGGATGCAAGAGGCTTTCCAAACAAGAGTGCAAAAGATGCAGCTCTCACAGCATCCAGAAAGTTCACTCCCAGAGTTAGCCTAAGAAAGCAAAGACCTTCATTGACACAGGTGGTAACGTAGCCGCAGGCCCTCCAGGACCAGTTCAACTGACCCCATCTTATCGACAGAGTAATTAAGAGTTGTCCTGCAAGAGCTAAGACCTTTTGTCTAGTTCAGGCCAGTTGAGACCACCAACCCATCAACTGGGCCTGCACAAATGCTCAACAAGTGACCTTTTTGACATCAAGGAGCTAAAAACTCCACTCTCAGATCATGGTAATGCCGCCATTTTGTGAGCACGCATCCTTAGAAGAGGCGTGAAGCTTGACTTCGTTTGTGCAGATCATCACTTACCTCACTTCTCTTTACCTTCAATCATTCATCTCCACACTTCGGACTGCCCTGGCCTTTATCCCATAAATTGCGCCCCAAGCCCCTATCTCTTTGCAGATAGATCTCGCAAAATAAAGCTACATTTCTTTTCCCACAAGCTGATGCCATAATAATTGGTGTTTTTTTATGCACATTGCGCAAGAGAATCCCAATTTTGAACAGTAAGAATGGTGTAGTGCAAATGGTGTCTCCAGTTTCCCACAAGAACGTGAGATGCCTCCAATCACAGACCCACTATTTGGTGACATTGGGCAAGAGCTACCGGAAGAGGACTTTTCCAGCACCAACAAGACAATGAAGACTGAGATGACAAAGACCCCTTATGGATCAGGACCCCTTATGACAATCAGCCCCAAGAGTTTGCACAGTCAGACAAAGGGAATGCTGCTTATTGACCCACAGCTTATTTGGCTATCTGCCAGATGCACACCACCACACGAATCCTCCAGTTGGCAGAGACTAGAGAGAATATTCTCACTGTTCATAAATCCAACCTCTCAGGACATAGAACAAGATGATAGAGACAAAAGAAAATAATGACCATCTCTGGAAGGAAAGGGATCAGTAGAAAATAAAAGTACTCCTTACAAATTTTTACCACAGTCTCGATACTCATGAAACTAGTTAATACAAGTATTTTTTCCTGCTAATCTAAATTTAGAAAAAGAAAAGGACTCTTACCACTCTCGATTCCAACAAACTCTGTAGGCAGAGATCTGAGAGACTGACATGGTAAGAATTCTTACCTTCTGCTGGCTTTTGTCAGAGGTCCCAGGATCTCTCAGCTACAGTAGCCTTGGAGCGAGCAGTATCCAGCCAGTGAAAGTCCCTTTGTAGTTGCCAACTGTAGGAGGGGAAAAATTTTCCCTTCTTCCCTTATAGGTTCTTTGGCTAGTCTAATAACTAAATAGATGTAAGACAGATTAACAGGAGAAAAACAAGTTTAATTATGAACACATGAGAGCCTCATAAAGATATGAAGACTCAAAGGGCAGCCAGGTAATTGAGACTTATATAATATCCTAAGCAAAGAAAAGGGGCAGGGATCTGGGAAAGAAAGGTCACTCACAGGAAAGCAGAGGAGATGTTTAGAAAACAAAGGTTGCTCTGTTATGCAGATAAGTTTCTTAAGATAAAAGACATCTCTAGTAACAGCTCTCTTCCTAGTACAGGCCCCCTTTCCAATGCAAATTTAGGCAACTGAGGAGTGAGAGGTAAAAGAGCTTTCCTGAATCTGCTGGGGTTTGATTGCCTTTAGCTCAAAATAATCCTCATGCTAAAGAGACATATTTTGGGGTGGCAAAACCTGCTGCCCTTCAGTAACAATTCAAGTCAAACCTAACTATTTCCTGATTTCCCAAATAAAATTCACTTTCAGTCTGCATGCCCTTCCCACTAATCTATCCCTAAGGAAATTCTACCTATTGTTCAAAGTCTATTCCTTTAAGAGGCAGCATATTGTAATATATTTAAGAGCGTGGGCCCAGGCTCTGCCTGGCTTCAGAATGCTTAGGTTCAAATCTTGGCCTGCCATTTTCCAAATAAATAGCCTTGAGCAAAACAATTAACCTCTCTATGCTCTGTTTCCTTTTTCTAAGATGGGGATGATAATAACTCTTATTGCTCCTAAAGCTGCAAACAATAACTGAGTTAGGTTATGAAAAGTTCTTACAACATAGGAAATACTCAAAAAATGACAGATATTATTATTTATATAACTTTTAATGATCAATCCAACAAGATGTAATATCTTTTTTCTTTGAATTATTTATTCATTCAGCAAAGTGGTAGGCACTGCTGAGGGATAAAAACTATTAGAACCCTAATGTAAAGGAACTTACTGCCTGGTAAACAGACATACGAATGGATCATTTTTACTGTAATCACTGTTTTGTTTGAGCATTGTTTCTCAAGGTATGGTCTGAGGACTACTTGGAACACTCATACCTGGTGTTACTGCTAAAACGTAGATTCATGGACTCTAGTCTGGACCTAATAAATCAGAATCTCTGAGGTATGGTAAGCAGGTATTCTTAGGCATATTAAAATTTGAGAACTACCATATTTGAGGTATGAAGAGGATGCTTTGAAAACTAAGAGGAGAAGACCCTTGGATATCTTTCTACTTTCATGAATATGCTTATTTATCTTACTCTCCTCTTAAAATAAATTCCCTGAGGCTAGGTATTTTACTCCTCTTACTTAAATAGAATTAAACTGAATAAACTGATTGGTCATTTGTCTGAATAGAGATTCATGAATTTACAACATTTGACATTTTAGAAAATACTCAGACGTCTATATATTCTCTACTCCATAGCATGCTACCGGCTGTTTACTACGTACTCTTCAAATTTTCTGTAATACTTCATATTGTGGTCAACAACTCCTTAAACCCTTTTCTGTTCTTGGCTTCCAAGACATTGCACTTTTCTAACTTTCCTGTTCCCTCTTTGTTTGCTTTATGCCAGCTTCACTACCTGTTAGCTGAAAACCTTGGGTAAGTTACTAATCACTCTGAGCCTCAGGTTTTTCAAGGATAAAATGGGAATAATGGAGACAAAAGGAGGATAATACTTCCCATTCATGTCTATCGTCATAACTAAATATAATTATAGTAGATAATTTCCAAATGTTAATTCCCTTTATTAGCTCCTCTTGCCCTTATCACCTCATGAATGTGTTCCTAAGGTCTGATGTTGGACTTTTACTCTTTAATTTCAGCACTTTCTCTCGGTAATCTTATCTAGTTTCAATTTCACCAAGTACTTCTTGCAAGTGACTCCCCGTATGTCAAGAGAGAATTTTTCATTTTCCCCCTTCCAAATTAATCTTGCCACCTGCTACATCACCTAGTTTCAAAATCTCTGTGGGTCTTGAATTCACCTTCTTGACTTTCCCCTCACATTCACTAAGTTGTTAAGTTCTGCTGACTATATCCACGCAGGGCCAGGAAAAGGATGCTGAGGGGATGATATCGGATAGCCAGTACAAATTACTAGGGCTCAGAAGTTTGCAAGGGTGTCTGGGGGCAAATCTTTTATAGGGAGTTTTATCAGTCCATCCCTCCCAGGCAGTGTCCCCAATTTTCCCTCTGGCCCAAACCTGTTCTCATCAACACTGAGCCTTCAAATTCTCTTGCCTATCAGTCACTTCCTTTCTACTGTCCTGATAAAGGCCCTTACAACCTCGTAGATGGATATTATCACAGCCTCTTAATTTGAAAGAGAAACTAGACAGAAAGCTGTCTTCTATGCCAGAGCTTTCTAATTGGTGGGCTTCTTGATCCCCTTAGCCCTTGGGATGGTCAGAGGCCCCAAGCCAATCTCATCCAGCTCTAAGCAGCTCATCCAGGCTCCAGATCCCATCTAATTTACTCCAATGTGAGATAAAAATATTATCATTTTCTATGTGTGCTACAATGTGAAAAAGGTTGGGAAGCACTACTACTAAATTAATCTTCCTAAGTATTGATCTGATGGTATCATATATTCCTGCATAAAATCTTCACAAATGACTACTCACTGTCTACCAAGTAATTCTAAACTGCTTGGCTAGGCACTGTACAGTCTCACACCAACCTATCTGTCCAGTTCTGCCTCTCACTAATGCTGTCCTCTCCAGTCAAACTGAACCACTCTCCATTCTCTTCTCCTCATCATAATTGTACCCTTCTCTTCACCTAGGATATTTTCCATCTCCTGCAGGAGAAATTCACTTACCTTACCCATCCTTCAAGATCCAGTGCCATGTCACCTGCTTCATAAACACAACATTCCCATTTCCTACAGCAAGAACTGATTCTCTTAGTCTGAACTCACACAGCCTGTTTTAGCTTTCTTATGGCACTTATCTTATTCTGTCTTGTGCATTAAAGATGAACATACTTTATAACCTCTGCTACCAGTATTCCTTGAGTACAAGGTCTTGGATCTGCTCCCACCCCAGTACCTAACTCACTGCCTTTCATACTGCAAGTACTAAATTATTGAATTAAACAATTTTAAAGTTGAGGCCAGCCCCATAGCCAAGTGGTTAAAGTTCAGGCACTCCACTTCAGCCGCCCAAGGTTTTGCCAGTTCGGATCCTGGGCACGGACCTAGCACCACTCATCAATCCATGCTGAGGCAGCATCCCACATAGCAGAGCCAGAAGGACCTACAACTAGAATATACAACTATGTACTGGGAGGCTTTCGGCAGAAAAAGGAAGGGAAAAATTTTTTAAAAGATTGGCAAAAGATGTTAGCTCAGGTGCCAAACTTAAAAAAAAAAATTTAAAGCTTATAGTATATATCAGTATGATTTCTGATAACTCTGTATCAGCCAATTTAGAAAAATAAAATCATGTATCGATAGTAGCTATAATAAAAAGCTACAGAAAAATAAACAGAAGTTTTAATGCAGTACCCTAGAATGCAAATAGAAGAACCAAACATTTACATTAGAACATGTAGCAGCGATTTCCAATTGATAAAGATCTAAAGAGTGATCGGTTGCAGATAAAAAAGAATTGCTAAACCCTGAATCCTGCCTCTATATGTTGTGTAAAATACACAAACGGAAAGGCTGTTTCCCTGACAACAAGTAAACAAATCCCACCTCTTTAATTCCCAGCTCTGTGGCGTTGCTGTATGCATCCGCTCCACACAGAGTGGAAAACTTCAGAAGCCCCCAGTATTCTTCAGGAAAGAGGCACAGAATTCTAAGTTCAGGCTGGTAGGAAGAGGAACAGGAAGGGGAAAACCTCTTACCTGGAATCCAGCGCACTCTCACAGAAAGGAGACCCATTGTAATGGGAGAAAGATTGCTGACAAAATGGAGATAGATTTGAAAAACCATGTTTGCGGTGACTTTAGCAGCAGCAGCTCCCGTGATTTCCAAATCCTCCTACTCACTGGCAGTGAGCTGAAACATGCACTTCCTGGGCTGTCCCTGGCTCACTGACAGAACAGGAGGGAATGGGAGGAAGCGGGAGCTGGTGGAGAGGCGGGGTTTCAAAATTCCCACAATCTCTCTCTCATTTCCATGACAAGTATCCCAACAACCTGTCTATAAGTAGCTGTCTGAAATATTAAAATTGGACTACCAACAGTGGTCTTCCTTCCTAAACTTTCCTCTTTCAAATCTGTCCTCACACTACAATTAAGTCAGTTGATCCACAGGATCAATTTCATTATGCCGCCCCTCTCTGAAAGATTCAGATCTCCACTTTCCTTACAGAATAAAGTCCAAATTTAGTCTGTCAACAAAGGACTCTACAACATGGCCACAACCTACATTTCATCCTTTGTCTCTTTGCCTTTCTAGTACTTTCATCCATCCTTTTATTTTATTTTCATTTAATTTACAAAACATTTTCTGACAATCTAATGTGAATAAGTCCCTGTGAAGGTATGCCCTTAAAAAAGTTCTAACCAAATATTTTATTAATTTAACATTTTTGAGCACAAATGTATCAAATAACTGTGCTACAAATTGAGAATATCAAGAAACAAAATTCAGTCCCTGCTTTCTACTAGTTTAGATGATACGCTATACCCCTGTGTGAATCCTCAGCCCAGTAAAATGACTGCTGAACATACCAAGTGTTTCGTTCTTCTGTGCCTTTGAACAAAATTTTCCCTGCCTGAAATATCCTCCATCTTTCCTTTTCAAAAACCTATTTCAACATCTACCTCTCTGACCCCCTTGCCAAAGGCCTTCTAGTAACTCCCACTAGGAGGAGTTACTAGCAACGCCACAGAGATACTTCTAACACTTACACGTCATGTCTTCCTAGCAAAGACAAGTAAGTATATTTCAAGAAAGGGATGGTTAAAACTATCAGAAGGGAGAACAGAGAGTATCTTACACTATTCTGTATTCCCTACAATGTCTTGCAGAGTATGATGTACAAAGATATTAGATATGTATTTTGATTTGTAATCAGTGAAAAATATAAACTTGTGAAATTTCATTGAAATGAAAGAGTGATATCAGATGTATAAATTAAAGGGCAATGTTATTCCTGCAATAGTCTACCTCCAGTTGTGAGATAATTATTCTTGTTTATGTGGATGGTACCAAAGACATCAAAATTTGATAAAAATAAGCCTTAATTAGGCTCTGAGGAACTTTTACTCTCAGAGGTAGCTGTTCGGACCAGTAAACACATTGTGACTATAAACCAGTTCCCTATTTTAATCAGACAAATGAAATGATCCAATCAATTCTCTAAACCTGCAGAGGGAAGGACCAGATGCTGAACAACGGTGACACCAACAAGCTATAACAAGTATACTATGAAACCCACTCTGAAGCAATCTGTTAGCCTCATTTTCACATTGATAATAATCGCTCAGAAAAAAACAACTCAAGAACATTTTTTTAATGATCATGGGCCAGTAGTCATCGTTGTATTCAGAACATTAAAGAACTCTATAACATAACAGACTAACTCAAAATCCAGGTGACATGTCATATCAACTCAAATAGAGTCTTCTGGTTGTATTTAGTATTTAAAAAATCCCATTTCTAATAGTTACTTCATTGACCTCCAAACTATCCCATGCCATGAGCATATCCCTCTACAAACCTAGTAATTTTTTCCACTGAATGATTAATATTTTTAGTAATATTATTTTACTTTACTATTTTTAATCCTTTCTTGAATGAATATTTATGTTACATGGTATATATGCCTTAAAATAATAAATTGATGAAATGAGATTTTATTTTAACATTTAGAAGGCAGCAAGGCAAACATGCTGTCCACCTGAGGAATACCAAATTCCCTGTGGCACTGTTTGTAAATATGTCCAAACCTGTTACGCTTATATCAGCAAAATATACATATTATAGACTGAATTATCTATATGATTGAAAAATGGGTGCTGTCATTTTTTTAAGTCTGATTAATATAGTTATTATATCTAATTACATAACATATTGAAGGTTTGCAATAAAAGCACAGCAATAACTTTCATTGAAGTGAGAATTTTTTTTAGTTTGATGAGTATTAGAGATCCTCTAGTCCAAATTCAATTTCTGAATTATATTAGGATTGAAATGATCCACCAAGGTCACCTTGTTGTTTAGTCAATCTCTTCACTTCTGGATTACTAGTCTTTATCCGCTACCACACAGCTGCTAAAGCTTCTAAATATAATTCATTAACTGCACCATTAATATTGTTGATTGTAAAAAAGCCAACTCATACAAGGTTCTGGTTAGTAATCTCTGGTTTTTATTTTACCACTTTTACCACAAGAAAATAATTTTAAACCAAGAATTTTTATTAGCCATGTACAATAATAGTGAAAATAATCAAATGGTAACGTTAAATAGCAATAGCACAGTTATATTTTATTACATATTGAGAAATTGGACAAATTACTTTTGGGTTTCAATTTTTTTATACTATTGACCATGAAAAACATTTTAAAACTATCTCCAAAGCTATCTATCTATTTAAACAAAATATTCTAAAAGAAAAAGTGCAATATTGTTAAACATTATCAAATTAACCTGAGTTCTCTTTTTGAAGTTTAAGAAAGGCCAGGAGGTTTAAGAAAAAAAAGAAAGAAAATAATTCATATATAAGTTAAATAATTTACACTTTTATAAAATATGCCAAGTATTTGACCCTCAAAAGAAAAGCTACATACTTCATATTAATGTCCAGATTAAAGTCCCTTTTAACTCTAGAAAAGAAATTCAAGGAGTTTCCCCTTATGTTTAAGGTACACATTTTCCTTTAACAACTAGAGAGTTTTCAGAGCATAAATGTCATTCTCTCATTACAACAATAATGGGCTTAAATTCTCAGCTTATTTTAAGTACACAACTTTATCTGTGCAGTGTGTTTGCAATCATTGTAAACCTTTGTCTAAGGAGCTCTCTTTTTTGTATTAGAAAGTTTTCAATAGTATTGGCTTCTTTGAAGAGTCCATCTATCTCGTCAATATAAGATGCATCTACTGCTGCTCTCTCACTAATGGGGAAAAAATTGTAAGTTAAACTAAATAGTTTTAACATCTAGACACACTACCATAGTGATGTTCTTTATTATTCCAAATTTGTTAGCTATTTCATTTAAATGGCTTTGAACATCAGAAAGCCTCGTTAATTTACAAACACTCTTCACTAAAAGTTAAATTAGTCCCACAAATATTTTTATCAAGTCTCCTAACACAGCAAAATGTGTATCTTATACATTATAATTCTAATATTAAACTATATACATTATTTTAACAGCCACACAAACCATTATTCAAATACAGTGACTGTCCAGTAGTTTAAAAAAATACCTTATAAAACACAATCTCAGGCCAATTAAATATTTAAATTCAGCCTTCAAATGTATATAGAAAATAGTTAAGTACTTCATAAATATAAATATTTATTTTATCTTTAATATCACTCTATCATTATCATTAGCTTTACCAAATGGTATTTGTCTCAAAGAGGTTTTTTCACAAAATTTTAAATGTTGTATCATCATATTAGAGATCAAAATATATCCAGCCTAGCATTAGCTCTGGTAGTAGCAAAACAAAGGATGGTTATAGGGAAGTTTGGGGTTATCTTTTGAAAATAACCAACTAATCTATCACAAGAAACTGAGGTAGAATAAAAAATTCCAAAATTATAATTACTGGACAGGTTTTGCAGCAACTGAACTAAACTTCCCACTATGGAGCTTCCAGCAGAAAACTTCTACAGTCATGCACTGCATAACAGTGTTTCAGTGAACAGTGGACCACATATACAATGGCGATCCCGTAAGATTAGTACCATAAGGCCTAGCTGTATAGTAGACCATACCATCTAGGTTTGTGTAAATGCACTCTAGGACGTTCACACAATGACAAAATCGCCTAATGATGTATTTCTCAGAACATACTCTTCTCATTAAACAATGCATGACTGTATTTCTAAGAGAAAGACTAAAGAGAATTATAAGTACTTGCCTTAAGATCTTTGCATATGTAGACAACATTAGATTAATTTCCTTGCTCATATCTGTTCAAAAAAAAAATCACTGGGTAAGTTAAAAACTGTAAGAAACCTTCTGTATCAGAAAATCAATGTATAGAAATATAAGCATTTTATACATCACCATTCAAATCTTTCTCCAGGGCTTCATCTTTATAAAATAGTCCAGAGCTTTCAGAGAAAGAGGAATCTGATTTTCCAAGAGAGGAAAGTTGTGGACTATCTGGCATTTGAGACTATTAGAAGAAAGTAAAAAAACAGGTAAACAGTCAACAAGATCTTTAGAACATATACATTCTCTCAAAAAAGAAAAAAGCAAATAAAATGTCTTTCAGAAAAAAAGCAAGTATGCTAGAAATTATATGCTCTTGTGTCCTAAATACTCATTTGAAATTTTATCATTCAGGAAACTTTCAGACCCAACAAGCAGCTTGTTCAACATACTAAATTTTATTTTCGTTTTACCTTAGACCTTGAATATGTTATTAATCCCTGATAAAGAAGTTTCCTGTTTCTTGAACCAGTAGATGTTTCCAGAGCAATACTTTGATTTTAACAATAGCCAAATGCTCGCAAAATTTTACAAGATAACATAACCTTTAAGGGAGCAAATAAATAATGTTCCAAATGCAAACAGATCAATTGATGGGGGTCATAGTGAAGGAGAGCAGGATACAGTGGTCTCTTTAAAAATATCAGCAACTACAGTACCTAGGTATTCTACTTATTATAGCAAAATAACTATTTAAAGCTCTATGTATCACAAAGGTGTGAACCCACTTCTGTCTCTAGATCACAAATTACCACAAAGAAATCTCCCCACAGTTTCTTGAAGGCCTGCACTTGGTGCAAATACAGCTGGAGTCAACACAGTTCCTGCTGGGACAATCCCAGCTCTGGGAATATGAAAACATTAAATTCCATTTACCAATATAACTTCGTTACATGGAAGAAATTTGAGAAGCATATAAAATAAAATAGAAGGCTCCGGGAGCATACAGATTACCTCCAACTCTCTTGTTCTCTTGCAATTTCTGGTATCAGGTTTTACAAGGTGACTTGCCATCATATTCCGGAGGCAAGAGCTGCAAAGTTTAGAGCAATGCCAAATTTAAGTACAAAATCGATGCTAGAGCTCTCCTGAATCCTTCCTTCTCCTTCCATTCCTACTGCCACTGTGAATTTAGGCTCTCCTTCTCTGTCACTTACCTAAACTACTCAATTTCTCCCTTCCCTATTTCATCTGCCAACTGCTGTTTGGGCAATCTTTCCAAAACTCTGATTCCCATATTCCCTTAACCTTTCATAACTCTGACTATTGCATTCTTTAAACTCAGAAACCTTCCCTTGGCTACTGATCGCTCCAGAATAAGTTCAAACTGCATGGTATGGCGGCCAAAGTCCTACATCACCTGGGGCCAACCCACTTCTCCCATGATTTTCACGTACTCCCTCTAGATACAGTCAGCCAAACTAGCAGTTTCTTTGGCACTTCCGCCTTGTTTCAGGGTTCATTTAAGATCCTTCTACCTTCATAAATTCTTAATGTTGACCTAGATCTTAAAGTTCATCTAATTCAATTTCATTTTTTACAGAGGTGAAAACAGGTGCAGAGATAGGTGACCAAGATCAAACAAGTAAAACAAGCCAGACTAGAACCAAAATCTCTTCTAGTCTGAGATCGTTTCCACTGTCCTATCTTACCTTCCTGTAGCATCGAACTTTACTTTTAAATCACTTTCCCACAAATTCTGAAGCCAATTTCCCTAGGAGTCTGAAAGATTAAGTTTAAACTTAAAGCCAAAATGCTGAAACCTAGGATGATATAGTCTCTACAGCTTAAGAGATGAGGAGCCCTGTCTACACTCAAGTTACTGTGCTTGTTTTTTGAGAAACTATGCTGACCTGGCTAATTGTAATGAATCTGATTAGTCATACATAATAATCATATATGTCAGATAGCAATCACAAATAATAAAGATGTTTGTTTCGTAAATTCTGTACAGCGCTTCTACATTCCTGTCAGCTTTCTAATATACACACTTAAGCGCTACGATAAAAACGTGGAAAAATGCACAGTAGTGCTCACTTTCCCTCGGGAAGTTCAAAACTGCTTCAGAGAAGCCAACACGAGAGTCGTTCTCTTCCCTCTTCCCCTTTCTGTTTTTTCCTTTTACATCTCTTATCTCCTCTCTCATAGTCCTATTTCCACAAAAATAAATTTCCTGTCACAGCTTAGGGTCTCAGCCGGATCCAGGCCTGGTCAAGAGGCTGGGCCTCGTCATGTGACAAACACCATTCACAGCCACTTCCCCCCGCTATGCAATCTCAGGCGTCGGGAACTTAGTCATTACCAAGAAGTACCCCTTTGCCTTATGCAACTTTTTCTCCCAGACTTCTCTTTCTTCTCAAGGCCACCTGGGCCCCTGAGGCCATTTCACCTTTTTTCTCACTTCCGCCCCCCTCTCCTTCCTCCCCACTAGAGACCCCGAGAAGAAGCTTCTATCCTCTTGCTGCCTTATTTCACACCCTCACGGGCGCTCATCCCTCCAGCCCACCCCAAGATGGGTCTGGTACCAAGCGCCTGGACCTTCCTCGCCAGCGACAGCGCGGAAATGGAGAGATCACAGGGTGCGAATGCGCAGATGGTGCGGGCGGCCGCGAGGCACGGCGTTCCCAGCGGTCAGCGCGCCAGTCACGTGACCCCGCGCGAGGCCTCTGGGAGCTTGGCGTGGGGCGTCCAGCTGCCGCGGAAAGGCAGCTTTGTATCTTCCGCTCTTTCTCTCGCTTTAGACTCTCTGTCAAACAAAAAGTCTTCCTCTGACTCCCGGCCTGTTTGTGGAAGAAGGGAAAAAGCTGATGCAGGTCTCTCAAGAAAGAACAAGGAAGCCTCGCCACAGCAAGGCAGGGGTGTGGCCCCGCCTCTTGGAATCTCAGTAAAGGAACGCAAAATAGTACACCCACCGCCACTTTTCAAGTACAAGTTCCGTCCTATGCCAGGTGCTTGGTTTGAAGGAAGAGTTTCTACCGACATTCCCGCGGCCTGCAAGCGAAAGTTCTAGATCCAGAGACTACGTTCCTTCAGTTCTTTTTGTTTGATGCAAGCAGACTTCTGGAGTCACACCCTTTTAGAAAAGTTCCTACTTGATGTGTCACTAAGTGTAGTGGACTTAATTGGCAGCTCTCAAAAAATACTTTGCAACACGCATGGCTCGCATCCTTGAAGCTCAGCCTCCTCGCGTGTTTTAATGTGGTGACTTTGACCTGCCGGTTCAAAGATAGACGTTCTAAACTAAAGCCTAGTTAGTAGATGTAGAAGAAAGCAAGCATATCACCTCATAAAGCAAAGGTCACTAACACCCCCCCATAAATTCCAGGTACATGATCTTACACCTTAGCAAATTATATTTAACATGTTTTTCCTTTTTGGTTTATTTAAATGTTTGTTGTCATAAAGACTTGTAAGTTTTGTGTGTGTGTGTTTATCTGTTGGCCGTTTGTGAAGAAGCTGATTGTTTTAAGTAAGTTCCTAGGAAACAAGTACTCTGTTTAACTTAATAAAACTAGGCCAGATGATTATGGTGCAGTCATTAAAGGATCCCAATTACTGTCCGAGGATGATGCCAATCTGTGTTGAAATTTTCCTTATCTGTGGTAAAATGAAGGAAAAAGGAAGGAGTTTTTCATAAACCCAATGTATTTACTTTAAAGGGTTGTCCTTTATACTATGTCCTTTCTAATTTTTTGGTGTTAAAGTGTCCTTTCCTGCAATAGAAATCTAAAGATTTTTAAATTTTTAATGTCCTTATTTGGTAAAATATAAAGTTGTCCCCTCAGTGTCTCTCTCCTCTTCATTCTAATCATTATTTTTGTTATTATTCTTAATGGTCTGTTAAATCCAAAAGTCTGGGAAATACTGATCTAATTCTTCTTCCAGCCTTCACGTTGTATAACAGCTAAACAGTCATGTAGTTCTTAAAATATTTCCAGGGAAAATGATTTCATCTAATAAATAACTGTTAACATCAAATTAAGAGAAACCATGGTCATTTTATTTTATTTTTAAAGTCTTATCTTCTGTTTATAAGCTAAATAAGAGAAAGTGAGAGGGTGTGGAGGGTTATGGTTATCTAGTGCTTTAAAAATTCAAAGGGCTGTCACCATCCCATGTAATCTTCGCAAAAATCTCTATGGATGGGGCTGGCTCGGCCAAGTGGTTTGGTGGCCCAGGGTTTCACTGGTTCGCATCCTGGGAGCAGACATGGCCCCGCTCATCAGGCCATGCTGAGGCAGCGTCCTGGGTGCCACAACTAGAAGGACCCACAACTAAAAATATACAACTATGTACTGGGGGGCTTTAGGGAGAAAAAGGAAAAATAAGATCTTTAAAAAAAAAAAAATCCTGTGGTGTAGGCAGGACTTGGAGACCCAAATGGGTTGCTCTATCTCACAGAAAAAGATGTTTGTCCCAAAACTAAGAAATGGGTAAGTTATACATTCTATGTCTTTACACCTGGAGTGAAACAATTGGCAATGGGCCATTTAAAATTAATGTTTAATTTTAAACATTGTTTGATGCTCTGCTTCTGATCCCTGTTTGACCCCACTTCATGCTTTCGTGTTAACTGGCCCAGTTGGACGCTACAGGTGGAGGACGAAAACTTCTTATGTCTGTTTCAACCGTGTGTATTCTTATCATAAACTTCTTAAATGTGCTATTTTTTTCTTCTGATAGTCACCGCACCAAGCAGCTCCAACCATACTGCTGCAGACTTCGTTTGTAATCACTGCTGTGGAATGATGTTTTTATGACCTTAGAAAATGAAAACCCTATCTTGTTAAAAATAAAACCAAAAAACCCAACTAGCTATTTATGTAAGCAGTTTGTTTCCTTACTCTAGAACTCCTCTGTTTTCATACAGTCTCTGTAGTAGCTATAAAAGCAAAAATAAAAAGTCACCTTGTTAATTCCTTTGCTAGCAAGATAATACAATTAGCACGTGTTCAAGAGAAAATTGTCTAAGAAACTTTGTCTCTGCTAATTATTTTCAAGGCTTTGACTCTGCTTTTTAAAAGTTATGTTTTAGGTGCTATGATTACATTATAGGACTTATTCTAATGGGGCTGATTATTCAGCTCTGTTAAATGAGAAAAAAGTTTTATGCCGAAGTGTGAGTAGAAAGTCTCAAAATAGAGATTAATGTGAGAAAAGATGCTTCTAACTGACCAAGCAAGTGCTTTTTTCAAAGTGCTTGGATGTACTTCTGAAAAAGGTACAAGCTTTGGAAGGGCCGGGGCTCCAACTTTTACAGAAGAAATGATGCTGTTGAAATAATGATTTTACATTAAAAGAAATACCCATATTCTCTGACACTTTGTTTCAAGTTCTGTCACCGCAGGAGAGAGCCCAGGTTTGAAGGCGGTCCAAGGCGTGCCAGAACAGTCTCCTCCCTCCGCCCTCTTCCTCTTTCTCCCAAGCGCCTGGGCCCCTCACTGCTCCCAGGACAGCTGTTGAATCTGGACGAGCAGTGAGGAGTTCCGTTTTCCGATGCTTTCTGCGTTCCTGGCTGCTTGCTGTGGCTGCTGAAGGGGCCGCCGCCTTCCACCGTTTACACAGCCTCAGGAAAAGAAAGGAACTTCGTACCTTCCAGATCGCTTCCTCTCGTAGGAAACTACTGAGCACAGGTAAGAAATACCATTCATTCTTCTTTATTTGGAAACCTGGCATGGCGATTAGAGGTAGATAACTTAGAAAAGCGATTGAAAGGAATTTAAGTCCTTTGACATCACTGTGATGGGCAGGCGGTAACAACGTCAGTGACATAGCAAAGTCAGAGGAGAAACTTTTTCTCTCTTTTAGCCAACGTTGGAGAGTATCACTTTAGAGGAGATTCTCAAACTTTTAGGTCTCATGACCTCTTTACACTCCTAAAAATTATTGAGGACCCCAAAGAATTGATGTTTCCCTAGGTTATTTACTGTCATTTACTGTATTAGAAGTTAAAACTGAGAATTTAAAAAATAGTGACCTGTGAATTTATTTTGAAATAGCAATAAGCGCATCACGTTAGCATAAACAGTATTCGTATTTATAGATCACTATATATTCCAAAGTAATCTACTGTGATGAGTGATGTTGTTTTCATTTTTACAAATCTCTTTAATGCCTGGCTTAATAGAAGGCAGCTGTGTTCTCTTCCGCTTCTGCATTCGGTCTATGCCGCATCACACAGAATGTAGCATCTAGTAAACTACTGTACACTCGTGAGAGAATGAAAGAGACAAATTAAGGGCCGGCCCAGTGGTGCAGCAGTTAAGTGCTCACATTCCACTCTGGGGGCCCGGGTTCGTGGGTTGGGATCCCGGGTGCAGGCATGGCACCGCTTGGCACGCCATGCTGTGGTAGGCGTCCCACGTGTAAAATAGAGGAAGATGGGCATAGATGTTAGCTCAAGGCCAGGCTTCCTCAGAAAAAAGGGGAGGATTGGCAGGAGTTAGCTCAAGGCTAATCTTCCTAAAAAAAAAAAAAAAGAAAGAAAAAGACAAATTACATCTTAGAATTATTATGAAAATCACTTTGACCCTGTGAGCCCCCTGCGAATCACTGCTTTAGAATGATGAATTTCTCTTTAAACGGAGTCTTAATTCCCTTTAAAGGGAGACTAAGTTATTTTAAAAGCAAACCAAATATTTGGCACAGGTTGATGATCTTAATGGAATCTGCATCAGCACCCTTAGGCTGGGCTACAGTTGGACAATATTATAGCATTCCCCAGGAGAATTTTATTTCACAATAAGGAAAGGGCTGAATAGATATCTCTATTTTGAAGTATGAATAAAAAATTAGGACGCCCCCCTTAAATGCCTCTTTTCTTTTTGCCTATATCCAGCTATTTCAAGTTCTATTAAATCTTCTTTCAAAATATCTTTTTTAATCTGGCTTGTTCATACAGAAGCCACATGAATGTTATAAATTCTTACGTGAATTTCTACAGTAGTTTCGTAGCCTGTCTCTGATCATTTTCATAATGCACTTGCCAACTCAGTAACCTGCTTTTCCTATTGCCTGTGAGATTATTTTACATGAATTCCAGAACCCTCCATAATCTAACCCCCCTCCCCACCTTGTGTTCACTGCAGGAAAGCAGGATTGTTCCACTACAGTCAAAAAATGGCTCCATTCAGTCCACTCCCCACCACAGCACTGTTTTAATTATCACAGAAATGCTCATCCATGCCCTTCTCCATCTATTCAAATCTTAAGCATTCTTTAAGATTAAATTCAATTCTCCTTTTCACACAAGCCCATTCCAACTACATCAGTTCCATTTTGGCTTTTCGCTCTGAGTCTGTATTTAGCAGTTGATTATATATACTTTTTGTCATTAACTATTTACTTAAATTTTTTCCTAAGTATTCTTCCTCCCCCAACTCCACCATACCCATGTATATACCTTCATAAGATGGCAAAATTTTCAAGGACCAAATGATTAATGGAATTGAAAAGTTAGGTTTTGATCTTGTTGCTGTCAAGATGACTACCTACCTGATTTTAGGGAATTAGTTAGGTAACGTGCTTCCTCATTTCATCCCATACCTATTATACAGAACTGAAATTCCACAGCAAGGATAAACATAATCATAGTTGCTTTTCAAGTTCAAGGCATTTTTACTTATAATCTAATAGTACTTTTTTTTTTTTTTAAGGAAGATTAACCCTGAGCTAACTACTGCCAATCCTCCTCTTTTTGCTGAGGAAGACTGGCTCTGACTAACGTCTGTGCCCATCTTCTTTTACTTTATATCTGGGACACCTGCCACAGCATGGCTTGCCAAGTGTGATGTCATGTCCGCACCCGGGATCCGAACTGGTGAACCCTGGGCCGCCGAAGCAGAACGTGCGCACTTAACCACTGTGCCACCGGGCCAGCCCCTAATAGTGTGTTTTTAAATTCCTAGTGGCTTAATGCTGACTATACAAGAAATATTCAGTCAGTATTGTTGTTTTAGAATTATGAAGAAGTGGTTACTAGGGCATTTCCCACATATAAATGGTTCTCTGCTTGCAGCCTTGACTAGAATCTAGCATTACAGAATGCCGAAGCTGGAAAAGACCTTAAAGACTGAGCATTCAACACCCTCCTTGTCCAACTGTGGAAAATGAGACCCTCAGAATTAAATGAGTTGCCCTAGACAAGATTGGAACGCATGTGGCCTAATTTACATCCTGACTCTCTACCATCCACTAGCCTCTGGCTAGTTTCCAAGGCTTGTATAACTAAAATTCTTTTTTGTTTCAAAGAACCAGTTGTCACTGCATGCTCCTGGGAGGATCTTTCTAAGGTGGTATATAACTCGTTTAAAAAGAAGTCAATAATCTGATAATCTTAGATGAAATATTCAAAGCATTTTTATCCAATGGGAACTATAATTTTCATAGATTAGAGTTAAGAAAGCAAAGGAACACAGATGAGAAAGGAAAAGAGGAAAACTGTGGGGAACAGAGGAAGGGAGGCAGAACACTTGTAATCATAGATGTTTTGAAATCTAATAAAAAGAGCAGTAAGAAAGAATTCAAAATAAACACTCACATGGAATAAAAAATAAACTAATAGGGAAAAAAAAGAAGAAGAAGAATATTAGAGAAATTATTCTATTTTTTAAAATCTCTTTTCAGACTTCCCTCATTTTCTTTCTCTTTCTCATCGGCTTTCAGATGGAGTAAAAGTTTTAAGAGAAAAAAATTCTACCAGTCCCTTTATTCACTGTTGTTGTGGCGACAGGGTTTATCATAGAAACATTTATTTATTTAATATTTATTGAGCTCCTGCTATGTATAAGCTCTTTCCAGGTGTTGAAGATTCAAAAAAAAGGACAATACATTTTCTTAAAGAAACTCAGATTGAAGCTGGACAGACCTATTTGTAATTTACCAAATCTTAATTTAGAGTAGTAAGAGCTATTTCAGAAGCGTGAAGGCAGGGGTGGGATGGGCACTGATAAGAGAATGATTATCTAGGAATGGAGAAGACAAGAAAGTTTTCCAAGAGATGTTTGAGCTAGGACTTAAAGAGAAGGATGAAGAAGGGCTCGGCAGGCAAAAAAAGCAGAAGTTCCAGCCTGGCAGTGGAAATAACTTTGGCAACAGTACAGAGTGGAGGAAGAGTCTGGAAGCAAGAAAAACAAGTAAAGGAATATTAAAATACAAGATACTGGAAGTGGTAAGGGCTTGATTTAAAACAGGGCTGGTGGAAATGGAGAGGAGATACCAAATTCTAGAGAAATTTCTGAGTTATAATCTACAGTATTTATGAGACAGGAAAGGTTAAAGGAGTCAAGAAGGACTCCCAGGTCTCAGTTCTGTTTTTTTTTTTAATTGAGGAAGATCAGCCCTGACCTAACAATTGCCATCAATCCTCCTCTTTTTGCTGAGGAAGACTGGTCCTGAGCTAACATCTGTGCCCATCTTCCTCTACTTTGTATGTGGGATGCCTACCACACCATGGCGTGCCAAGTGGTGCCGTGTCCGCACTGGGGATCCGAACCTGCGAACCCAGGGCCGCCAAAGCCGAACGTGCGCACTTAACCACTGCGCCACTGGACCAGCCCCAGGTCTCAGTTTTGGACAGATTATTTGGACGTGTTTTGGAAAATAATTCATTAGGATACCTTACAGTCAGAACTGTGGGTCTGGAGCCAGAAATTGAAATTTGAAAGTTATATAGCCCCCAGGAACTACTGCCCTCTCTCTTCACTTCCTAAAAGAATAGTTTGTGTTCACTGACTTTTCTTTTTTCCTATCCCATTCTGTCCTAGATGTTTGTTAACTTGCCTTCTGCTACACTTTTCCCAAACTGTTCTGCTGATTCCACACTTCCTAGTTGTCGATTTCGTTGAACAGGTTTAAGCCTGTATCTAAATTATGGGCTCTGACGCGTCTGATTTCAAGCAGCTCCTCTGGAAGCTCCTTTCTCCCTTGACTTCTGTGGCTCTTCACTCCTAGATTTGCAAAACTGAACTAATTATTTTCCACTCAAGCGTGTCTTTCATTCTCTTTTTTCTTAGTTAATGAGGTAATCACTCAACAAATTGCTGTAGCCAGAAATTTGAAGTCATCGGCAGTTCCTTGTTCTTCTGTTTGACCCACAACTAATCAGCTAAAAAGTTCTGTTTAATCTCTCTGAATCCATCCTCTCCCTCTTTGATCGCACAGCCACTACCTTGGTTTATAGCTTCATCAACTCTTGCCTTAACTGTTAAAATTGCTTCTAAGGTTCTTTTCTGGCCTGTGTCCAGTCTTGCCCCATCAAATCCCTTCTCTACACTGCTGCCAGAGTGAGCTTTTTAAAACATACATTTGACCATATCTTTCTCCTTCTTGAAAGTCAATATTTTTTCAGAAAAAAATTCAGGGCCAGCCCTATGACGTAGTGGTCGGTTTCAGCATGCTTCACTTCAGTGGCCCAGGTTCACAGGTTCAGGTCCCGGGCATGGACTTACACCACTCACCAGCCATGCTGTGGCAGTGACCCACATACAAAAAATAGAGAAAGATTGGCACAGATTTTAGCCCGTGGCTAATCTTCCTCATGCAAAAAAAGAGGAGGATTGGTGGGTGATGTTAGCTTAGGGCTAATCTTTCTCAGCAAAAAAAAAAAATTCAAACTCTTTAACCTACTTAAATAGGCCTTTGAATCTGACTTTCCTTTACAAGCTTGTGTCAAACTGAACTACATTGCAAGTTACATTTTATGTAAATTAAGTTAGGCAGAATCAAACAGAATGTAATATAATGTAAAAATAATAGTCTCACTCTATAGGCAAAATGGAAATGTGAGCTCCTCCAAATTAAATAGTTTATCTAGAAGGACAATTTGAAAACTGGTAGGCCAAGTGAGTTGTGAACTATTAACTCTTGCCACATGGAAGTGTCTCATACCTAGTAGAATTATCTGCTTCTGTGTCAGTATCATGTAAGCTAGGCTATTCTTTAAATATCTCAGAAGTTCTTGAGACATACAGGTTATTGTTGTGCTGTTATTTTTTTTAACACACACTATTATAATTTAAAGTATTTTTTTATCTGATAACAATGTTATCAAAGTACTAAGAGGTATTATTACTGTTTGTGCTGTATTATTTGTACCTTAAAATAAATAAGTTGGGGAAAAGTTAGATGCAAGAAAACAATAATAAAAAGGCCAAGTGTCACCACGATAGGCCTTGTGGAGAGAGCCCTCTGCAAAACATTAGTAATAATGCTGAGAAAGTTGAAAAACAGAAAGAAATAAAGAATACACTTTGGTCGTTGTAGATTTATGTACCCAAGGATATTTCCTCACATACTTTTATATTTATTCCCAGGGAACTGTTAATTGTGAACTATGTGAGATCTTCAGAAACGCATTCTTCCTGTTAAACGTAACTGCATTGGCATTAATTACAGTAAAAATGATGACGCTCCAAACAAGCCATGTTCTCTCAGCTTCCCTGCTTCCTGGCTTTTGCTCCCATTACTCCCTCTTTGTGGAATGCTCTTCTCTGGGCCTTGAAAATGCCTGCCTGTCTTTCAAGGCAGCATCTCTTCCTCAATCATCATTTCCTCTAAAAAGCCTTCTTCCACACCACCAGGCAGAGAGAGAGGATCTCCTGTAAATCCAGCTCTTACAACATTCATTTTACTATTTTGTAATTGTTTATGTATTTGTCTCTGCCACTAGATTCTTGAGTAATTGGAGGGTAGGAACTAAGTCTCAATCGTGTGTTTTGTCAGCTTTCTAGCACCATGCCTGATACATAGTGGGTGCTCAAGAATTAATTGATGAATGAATTCAAATATTGTGTAGTAGTAGAATTTCTTAAGGTAAATATGTGCTTCTCTAAATCCATTCACTCATCAACTAACTAAATGTTCACTGTCTTAAACACTAGTAATTTCATCCAGTTCCTGCACATACTACTTGGTACTTTTCAGGTGAATAACTTTCAAAATATATGTGTATTACATAGTATTAAAGTTTGTAGAGAAGACCACCCTAGCCATTATTTTACCAATTTATATATATATTATATATATAATATATTCACATAAATTTTTTAACTATCCTCATTTGCATGTGTATAAGGAACTGAACCTGTTGTGTGAGATCTTTATATATTATGGAGAGTAACCCCTTACCGGATATATGATTTGCAAGTATTTTCTTTGCAAATTGCAAAGTTGATGGGGTGTAAAAAAAAATTTTTTAACATAGTTTGATATAGTATATATGTGCTTCTTTATTAACACATTAAGTAAGATCCACTGGTGGGACTAATAACTTCCATATATTTCAAAGTAGTAGTAAGTTTAAACCATATTTCAAAATCTCCTCAACAATTATAACACAATAGGAAATACATATTTCTATTAGTGACAGTGATAGGTGCTTCTGATGATACTGTGGTTTGTTTCCTACACCATGGAAGGAACTGCTAAATTTCGGTTAGAAGTTGGTGAAAATAACTGTGCAAATTTTTCCCATCCAAATTCACAAACTTCCCAGATTTATAACCCCTGCTCCATAGTCAAAGGTCTGGGCCGGCCCCGTGGCCCAGTGGTTAAGCTCGAGCCTCCGTTTCGGGGGCCCAGGGTTTTGCCAATTCGGATCCTGGGTGTGGACATGGCACTGCTCATCAGGCCACGTTGGGGTGGCGTCCCACATGCCACAACTAGAAGGACCCTCAACTAAAAATACACAACCATGTGCTGGGGGGATTTGGGGGGAAAAAGCAGGAAAAAAAAGAGATTGGCAACAGTTGTTAGCTCAGGTGCCAAAAGAAAAAAAAAAGGTGGGGAAGGATACACATCATATTGGGGTGGGGTGGGGTGGGGTGGAGCAGGGGAGAAGAGTAAAACGAAGAATTTTTTTTTTTTTTTTAAGATTTTATTTTTTTCCTCTTTCTCCCCAAAGCCCCCCGGTACATAGTTGTATATTCTTCGTTTTGGGTCCTTCTAGTTGTGGCATGTGGGACGCTGCCTCAGCGTGGTTTGATGAGCAGTGCCATGTCCGCGCCCAGGATTCGAACCAACGAAACACTGGGCCGCCTGCAGCGGAGCGCGCGAACTTAACCGCTCGGCCACGGGGCCAGCCCCTAAAACGAAGAATTTTTAACATTTTCAAATCCTGTGGGGTTTTTTTTACAGAAAGATTGTATTTATGTATTACTTGTGTAAAAGGCATAGTATAATCCAGACTCCAGAGCAAAAGCTGCTGCTGCTCAGGGAGGAAGAGGGCCATCAGATTCCAAAGCCCTTCGGTCCCCTCCCACCCTGCCCCCACTCGCAAGCGGAAACACCATTTTTATCATCACCTCACCTTTAGCACTTTGACAATGAAGTCACAAACCTTCAATCTCTCATGCATAGGAAGCCACTGGTTGTAAAACAGAAAGAACCAGTCCCTAGTTAAATGACAGGATTAGGTGTGTTTCTGGCATCCTATATTTATATTGATAATATATTTATATTTCCCCCAAAATACTAGGATGATAATTTAGTTTAATAGTGGACCACTTATCCACCCTTTGTAACATTGTTTAATTAGAAAATCCTTTCTAGATTCCAAGTATCTGATGGTTTGTAAGAGAACATTTGAACATGTGTATTCACAAACTGAAGACTTTTCAGCACTTATTAAATGTCCAGCATTCATCAGCATACTGAGTGATTCACTGTCTTCTGAGTTTGGAGAGAATATATAGCAGTAAGAAGTAAAGGATCCCTTTTGTGTAAAAGGAACAATCACTACCTTTTAACAGATGACTCTTTGCTTTCAGTAGGAATAAAGATGGCCGCTGGACCAGTAGAAGACAATTGCATTAGCTTGGTGGAAATGAAATTTATTGACAACACACTTTACTTTGTAGGTAAGTCTGAAGCCATAGGCCAAATACAGGGTTCAGATAAATATATTGAACTAGAAGGGGTATGGGGCAAACTATTAAGTGACTCCTTTTTGTCACCAAATTCCATTGTAATACTAATGACACTCTTTTCTGGGGAAAAAAAATAGCTTCTAATTAACTATAATATGTCCAAGGTCCCAGCACCTTATCCCACCACATGTCCTGGCACTTTAGTTAGCAGTAGCCCACTCACAACGTGGCTGCAGGTGTATGTCATGAAAATCCCACAAAATTGGGTACATTCAGGGAATACAATTTCCGAAATTAAAGTGGCAAATTATGTAAGAGATACCTTAAGTCTAGGGTTCTGTGAATGAGTTATACCATTTTATGTAAATATGTGACAAATGAAAACACATTCTTATGATTAATCTTCCATGGGCAGTTTGGCTTCATTTGAAAACTTCAGAGAAAGTCATTAGGTGACTTTCCACTGAAACAATAAATTTAAGAGTAAAATCTATCACTTTATAAAATTTCTTTTTAGCTACAAATTTAAATTTATAAACCCTGAATTTAAGTTTTTATATCTAACTTACATGAGAACACACTAAGTCTAATGAGCTTCATTTTATGGGGCCTTTTGGATGAGGATATAATATTTCTGTTGGAGGTCAACAAAGGGCATCACTGGTAAGTATGGGGTTAAATAATAGGGAGTTGTAGAGAAGAGTAATAAAAGGGTAGAGTGAGGGGAGAGTCTGAATTGAAATATAGAATTTAACATATTTTGTTTATCTTTTTTCCCCTTTAGCTGAAAACGATGGTAAAGTATACATTTATTTCTCTTTCTTTGCAAAAATTACTTGAGTAAGCATCTCACAGACACATCCATGTCACCGTTCACAGCAGAGAGAAACTGGTACTAATCTATTTGAGAAGCTAATCTTCCCTCAAAGGAATGTGGACTCAATAGCACAGCTTTGAAATAAACATGATCATAAGGGATACAAAGAAGAACCTCTAAACAATATGTTTCTCTACACCTTAGGAAATTCTCTACCTCTTAGAATCTACAAAATAGACCTTGCCCGTTACATAGATCCTGAGATTAGCAGGAAGTCATGGACTATCTGGAGTACATAGGAAAAACGGATTGAAGCATGAGAACTGTCCAAAATCAAGAACTCTTCCTTCTTCAACCCTCTGTTTCAGAAGTGCTTTGGGAATAAGTTTAGGAGGCTACCAGTGGGCAGAGAATTCTGAAAGTAGAGGAGATGGGGAAGGGTAGAGCAAATAGAACTATGGGGTTGAGTCATTGTCTTCTTAAGAAGTGGATGCACCCAGCCTTTGTTCTTACGGCATTCAGGGAGCATCAGCCTGTGGTCCTCTAACAGACCCCTAGATTATTAAAGTCATTAGTTTCTCATACTTTTCCTTAAAAATAGCACTTTCCCCATTCGTAAGGTAATCCTTACTGGACTAGAAATAGAAAACAGCAACTTTTTAAAAATACTATTCCTTCATGTTTCTTCCCCGCCCCCCCCCCCACTTTATTGAGATATGATTGAGATATAACTCATGTTTTTTAAAGATTGCCCTTCTCTGCATTGATTTAATTCAATAAATATTGAGATCTGTATCTCAGGCACTGTGTTAGGCACTAGGATATAATGGTGAGCAAAACACAATTCCTATAGGGAGAAGCAAGCACATAAGGAAGGCAATTGGAATATGGTATGTTAAGTGTTACAAAGGCACAGGATACTATGGGAGCATAGAAGGAGCACCCAATTCAGTCCAGTAGATTCTGGGAGGGCATTTTGCAGGAGGGACAGATTTGAAGAATGAATAGGAGTTAGCTAAGAGAAGGTGTTCTGGGCAGAGAGAAGACCATGTGCAAAGGCCAAGTTATGAAAGAAAGCATAGCATGTAGGAGGAATTAATAATGATTCAGAATGAGAGTAGAGTGGGAGTAGAAGAATGGTGAGAGAAGAATGATAAATAGGGTGCAGATCATGAAGTTTCTCTTATTCCAAAATATGGAGTTTGGACCTTATCTTTGGGGTTATGGGGATTTATTAAGCAAAATATATATGATCTAGGATACAGATTAGTTTGCTGTAACAAAGAGATCCAAAAATGTAGTAACTGAATAAGATAGAAAATATTTTTCTCAAAAACGAGTCCAAGTAGGTAGTTCATGATTAGTACAGCTAGATGCAGCCTGATGATGCTAGGATCTCAAGTTTCTTCTCTCTTGCTATTCCATCATCCCATACTTACTGAATTCACTCACATACTGTACTTGAAAACCATCATCACATTTCTTGGGTCCACAGCCCCTGTAGCAAGAAAGAGTTCAAAATAAGAGGAAGCCAGGCCCGTTCCTTTTAAAGACTCTACTTGGAAGTTGTATACATCAGTTCCACTCATAGTCCATTGACTAGAATTTAGTCATATGGCCACACCAACTGAAAGGAAATCTGGAAAATATAATCTTTATTCTGAGTGGCCGTGTGCCTCATTAAAATTCAGAGATAACATGATCATATCTCTGAATTTTCACTTTAATTAAAATCGAACTTTAATTCTTTCTGGCTTGAGTGTAAATAATTGACATGGGGACAAAAAAAGGGGGATGCCAATTAAGAGGCTATTATTGTAGTCCCTATAAGAAATCATGGTGACATGAATTGAGGTAGGCACAATGGGGTGTCAATGAAGTATTTAGAAATATTTGGAAGAATGAACAGGACATGGTTTGGGGTTGGATTTGGAAGGGGATGGAGAGAAAGATAGAAAAGATGCTGCCTGTTTTTTTTTCACCTACGCAATTTGTACCATTCAGTGAAATAGGAAACACAAGAAGAAGAGCAGGGTAAAGAGATATGCAGGGCAAAGAGGACTACAGATGATGAATTTAGTTTTGGATCTTGTCTGTGGGACATCCTAGTGGAGATGTCCAGGAGACTCTTAGACATAATGATTCTGAGCTCAGGGTGAAAGTTTGGGCTGGAGATATAGAGGTAGGAGGCTTATGCATAGAACTGGCATCTGAAGCTGTAGGAATAAAAGGACAAATCAGGAAATGTGTAGCATGAAAAAGTAAAAGCTAAGGACTAAACTCTGAGAAATACTTTCATTTAAAGGATGCAGTAAACATAAATAAATAAATAAAGGATGCAGTTCTTTATTAAGAACAGAGCAGGGTAACCAAAGAGGAAGAAGAAAAACCAAGAGAATGCCACAAAATCCCAGGAGAGCATCTTAAGATGGAGGTAATAGGCACTGTGTTGAATTTTGCAGCCTTGAAAATCAAAAACTGGAAAGCACCTATTATATTTAGCAACAGGGAGTGTGGTGATCTCAGTGAAAGCAGTTTGATGGCAAAATGGAGGCAGACTGCAACGAGTAGAAGAGTGAATGGAAAGTACGGAGATGATACAGACAGTTCCTGCCAGAAGCTTGGCTGTTAAAAGGAGGAGAGAAACAAGGCTAGCTACAGAGTAGGATATGGTTGGTGGAGGATTTTTAAATCTCAAAATGAAAAGAGCTTTATGTTTTTCTGATTATAAAAATAATGTGTTTATTATAAATAATTCAGGCAATGAAGATAAGAACATCTTATAGAAGATTCTTATAGAAGAAAAATATTCTTTCTTATAGAAGAATATAGATATATAGAATATTCTTATATAGGATGTAACATAGAAACATGTAGAATATAAGAATATTCTTTCTTATATAAGAATATTTATTCTTCTTATAGAAGAAAAATAAAGACGTGAAATAACCCAGAAATAATCATTACCATGATTTTGATGTTGTAGTTCTGTACTTCTTTCAATATATATATTATACTGCACCTAGGCTTCTTTTTCTAATTTAATACACATGGACATCTTTCCAAGGCAGTGAATAATTACAATTATATTAAATTCACGATATTCCATAGTAAAGGCATATCAAAATTTATTTGATCAACCCCCAATTAATGAACATTTAAATTGTTTCCAATTTGTTGTTATTAATAGTGCTCCCCTAAACATGCTTGTAAAGAAATATTTACATGTTTGTCTGGTTGTTTCTTTAGGTTAAAATCCTGGAAGTAGAATTGCTGGGTTGATAGAAGAGAGGGAATGATTGATAAATCGAGGTTTCAATAGAAAGTTCTTGTAGAGCACAGATAGGATTAGCCTTAGATACCAGAAGGGGCACCTTTCCACATTTTCCTTTAGGACAAGAGAGGTAGAAGTAACTGGTGGTGCTGCAGTTAAGTCTCTAAGTGGAGTAGCAGGAAATCATTTGCTGAAAGTGAAAGCAGAGGTGATGATGTAGAGATAAGAGTGAAGAAGGGTTAAAGTTGCAGCTCCGGACTATGGGAGAGGGTGACGGACTGTAAAAGAGAAGAAGAATTGACAAGTGATGTGTCTGTAATGGCACCAATTTACACATTTGTGTAATTGTTTACTAGCAGCACTCAGCAGTCAGGTTTGGAGTTTTGTAGTAGAAAGACAAATGAGTTCGGGATTTAAGGTGCTGGCAAAAGGGTACATAAAATGGTGAACATGAGGTCCGGGCTGCATAGAGAAGGAAGGGAAGACAGAAAGAGGTTAGATAGAAAATGCAAGAGTCAGGAGGACTCAACGAAGTGGAGGAAAAGTATTAAAAAACTAAAAAGATGGGAGATTTTGGTCAGAAAGTAGGATATTTGAATTTAAGATTTCAGAGGTAGAGTTGTTCTGAGTGATAATAAACATACCCTTGAAAGTGAGTTAAAAAACACCACGCAACTTTATCTTAGCTGCTTCTGTAACAGAAAATTGTGATTAATAGCTATTGAAAACTGAAATGTATAGTATGCCTATTTGTAAATTTAGAAAAAAAACTTATTTTTTTAATGAGATTTATTGTGCATTGTAGAAAACCTGGAATCAGATTACTTTGGCAGGCTTGAACCTAAACTCTCAATCATACGAAATTTGAACGACCAAGTTCTCTTCATTAACCAGGGAAATCAACCTGTGTTTGAGGATATGCCTGATTCTGATTGTACAGGTATTTTTTTATATATATTTGCAAATGTAGAAATGACAAGCTACTTCTCATTCTGTTTTACTGCCTGTATTTTTCTATGATAGACCTAGTCCTTAGATGAAGTCATAGGAGTAGTAATAATTTCACTTACAAGAAACTTTATAGGGCACTCATATTTTTCAGGTGGGGCAAAAAATTGATACAATAAAGATATTGCTAGAGGTCACACTACTCTGAGCCTACATTTGGATCACCACTTCCTTCACTGTAATTGCATTAACCATGTAAGATGTCTATAGAGTTGGCTCCTTAATACCTGCTGGTTATAGCTGAAATTTGCTGATAGCATTTTCAAAACTCAAAATTAAAAATAAACACACTAACATTTCAAATAAGTCTGTCTTCTACCAGAAATTTAGAGTACCTTAGAAAATGAATGTTTACTGTGCCTTCCAAGGTATGAATTCTAAACATTAGAGTTTAGGCAGAGTTGAAGCAGTGAATGTGTGCTCTTGAAAAATACTGAACTTTTACCTTAACAGATTTTTAATATTCTATTTAGCATTTAAAAGTTAAAGACAATCTTTTAGAATTTGGAATATCTCTAAGACACTCAAAAAGTTGCTGCATTTGTGTTGTGATACATATTCGAATGTGTTTTAAAGAATGTATGAGTAGCTGTGCATAGTCTCCTTCTGCTAACTGGCTGAATCTCAGAGTACGGGGTTGGTAATGGATCTATTAAGGATTGTCCTTTGGCTAATTTCCATAAATATTGATTTGCAAAAATTCTTCTAACTAGAGTTCTCATTTATTAATGCTTATTTCAGACAATGCACCCCAGACCGTATTTATCATATATATGTATAAAGATAGCCTCACTAGAGGTCTAGCGGTAACCATCTCTGTGAAGTGTGAGAAAACGTCTACTCTCTCCTGTAAGAACAAAATTATTTCCTTTAAGGTAAGGCTGAGCCTTAATTTATTTTAGTCATATTTATACACAAAATTAGAAAACTCTCAAATATCCTCAGTCCAACCTTTTGTCTAGAGCAAGAATAGCAAGAAGCAGAGAACCATTAAAATGGATAGTTACTAAAAATTGCCACTTTAACCTGTTGTAGTAACATCATGGTTTTTCTGAGCCTGCCGTAGGGAGGAAGGGGCGCGATACTTGTTTCATGACCTGGGTCTTCTGATTGATCAATCTATAGATAAATAATAATATAAAATATGTATGTGAATTATCATATTTATTTAAGAATTGCATATGCCTTTCCAGAATAAGTCTTGCTACACAGGATGAAGCTAATTGCCCTTCTGTAAACCTTCTACTTAGTAAATTATGATGATAATATTTTAATCTCTAATTGTTTTGTTCCTGTTTCTTATCCTAAGTCTTGGCTACATCCTTCAGCTTTCAGTTGGTGTATGTTGTTTTTAATGTTAATCTAACTGAATAAAATTAACAAGATCAGTTGTAAAAGCAATAGTATAATGTGTCTCAAAGACAGCTATCAATTATTTCCAGCCACTGCTTTCTTTCTGTGTTCTCCATTTTTTTCTCCATTATTATGTTTCTCTATTTTCTCCATTATTATTAAACTACCACTAACTGTAGCTACAGATTGACCGAAAAAACTTTCCTCCCAATGAGAGCAGCCAGGAAATGCTAACAAATTAATTGTGTTTCAAAGGTGAATCCCATGTCATGAAGATTTTCTGAGTGGGGATTTGCCAGTAAGGAACTGCTCTCAAGATCACGCAGGTCCCACTGAAAGTTAAAGTATAAGCTTGATGGACATGCCAAGGGAAAACTTGGGAGGGAGGAAAAAGCCACTTTAAAATATAATCCAAGTAAAATCAGTGTGTATGCAACAAATATAGCCCCCAAACAAATCCCTTAGCCATCCCCTTCCAACCAGAGTGCCACCCCTTCAGGTGGCAATTTGAAGTCCCCACTCTCTGGGCTGCTAGTCAGGAAGCTTAGTTATCAAAATGGCTTTAGAGGCCTGGGAGTGTCAGGTAGGGTTGGGAGGATTTAAGCATGTTGTTATTGGCAACAAAATCAGAAGGAAGGGAGGGAGATGGCCAAGGTCAAGCCGTGTGGAGTAGAGGAAAACTAATTCAGCTGCAGAAGCAGATTCGGAAACTGGGATAGCCTCACCTGTAAGTGGATTCTTACTGAGAGATACAGGGGAGAGTGTCAAGAAGATGCAAATAATGCTTGGCATATAGTAGGAATTGGGGCAAATCCAGGTTTAGGGGAGCCTGAAGCTTATACAATTGGGGCAGCCCTTTCGAAGAAAGAGCATATAAAATAACCCAAGGCGTAAAGTTGACGATTCATTTAGAATAAGAAAAGAAGGAGGCTTGGAAGAGACCTGTGCAACTGAGGGGCTCTGGCATTCAAGCTTCACTAGCTTCATCGCAAATCTGCTTCTCAAAGGAACTCGGTGAATGTTAGTTGGAGGGAGTGGGGAGGAAGAAGTAGGCTAGGATCAGTTTTAGCTGATGCTCTTTAATCCCTTTCCCCCGACTAATAAAGGTCTTAGTGGTGATTATAAATATGGACTAAGTTCTACATAATAAGACACAGCTGGCTGCCATTCTATGCTCACCTTTCTGTGTTGGTTACTAGTTATAAAGTCCTAGTGCTTAGAGTTACCCCTGTCTTTCTTTGGGCAAGAACCTTCAAGACACCAAAAGAGATTTGCTTCAAGAGGTTACTGTCAGTGTCTGTTTCTTGTATATACATCCAGCCTTGGTTAGGATTCTCTCAGACTTACTAATGCACTTGGAAAAGGGCCAAAAGAACAGGGGCCAGCCCGGTGGCGCAGCGGTTAAGTTCGCACGTTCTGTTTCAGCAGCCCGGGGTGCACCAGTTCAGATCCCGGGTGCGGACATGGCACCGATGGGCAAGCCATGCTGTGGTAGGCGTCCCACGTATAAAGTAGAGGAAGATGGGCACGGATGTTAGCTCAGGGCCAGTCTTCCTCAGCAAAAGGAGACAGATTGGCAGCAGTTAGCTCAGGGCTAATCTTCCTCAAAAAAAAAAAAGAACAGATGTTAGGTTAAGCTTAACTTTCCCTCAGTTCAGATTCAACCCCTCCTCTTGTAAAGAATCCCTTAGGCCCTTAGAGCACCAGGCTTTCTAAGTTGGGGGTTCCCCAGGGTCACCAGGATTGTTTCCACATCCATTCGTGTGTATAATGGGTTGAATAGTCCACACCAAAACCAAGGAAAGCTGCTCTTCTAGGATTTCCTCGTGTTTGTTCTGAAATGTGACATTGAACTGTGATTAGAGATCACTTCTACCTCTCCACACCCCAACCTTCAACTATAACTTTCCATGCTAGGTTTGAACTGACAGGTTCATCTCCCTTTAGTATTTCTAAAGCTTTTGAAATTTCAGCTAAGGATTATTTCTCACTTTTACGTTAGACTTTAGCTTAGTCTCAAATTGGCTTCACCAGCTTAGAGTCTCTTGCTAAATTCTCATATACTGTAGACAGCTGCAGAAATAAGTGCCAGTAGGGGATCCAGTTTATATTGTCATCAATTCAGGACTCACGTTTGTCAATAAAGGACAAACGTCAAGAGTTATGACTATAAATTCCATAATTGAGAAATTTGGAGCCAACCCCACCCCACCCCCCGCAGTTCTTTCGGGCATCTTAGGAGAAAGCTGGAATGCCATTTTGGGTCTGGAGGTCATTCAGTCAGTCCTTAGTTAGGATCATGGAGATCTTTGTCACCATGGGGTTAAGATTAAGTTCAAAATGTCTACTGGTTCCAGGATTAACATGGAAAGAACTTGGGTGGTCCTCACATTTTCTAGTCCATCCTGTAAAGTAGACGTGACGCAACAACAGGAAAAGTGCAGGTAGTACTATCAGTTAGATGACCAGCAGGATTATGGTTTCAAGTGATCTAGCCATTCTTGAGAAAACCCTATTCTGAAGCTGAAAGATATAGGACTCAGTATTTGCCCTTACAGAGCAGGGCCCATCCAGTAGACTACTTTCACAATAGAAATTCAGGACTACTATAGAACTGGAGTGCTTGGCAGAAAAAGTCAAAGTCTGTTGGCTAAGCCAGTACAGCAGGGCTGTACAGGAGCCCAGGACCTAGCCCTAGAACGAATGGTGTGTCTGTTTACAGCAAGTTTCAGTTCTAGGCTCCGCTGAAGGAAGGAAGAAACTGAGATTCCTGCCCCTCCTGCTCTCTCACATTTGGCTCACAAACTAGAGCTAGGCTAGGCCTGTGGGTGGGGGTCATCAATATCTTTAGCTGTGAATGGTTGGAGAAGACAGGCACTGACATTAGCCCAAAAAGGTTGTGGTCTTTGCTGGAGCTCTACTTCTTGAGCAGGTGTGGACTCCACTCAAGGGGAGAGAAGAGAAGGAAGCTATCTGGTGGATAAATGTGGAAAAACTTAGAGACCTAGACCTGAATGTGCATTTCATGGTTGGAAAAGCCAGAGTGGACAGGGAGAATAAGAGATTGGGAATTAAGAGGGGGAGATCAGTATTCCTATAGTCAGAGATTTTTTTTCCTTAACTTTTGAGAATAAAAACTTCTTTAGTTCTATGCAATAATATACTTCAAGATAAACTGCACATATTCAAATTGTTCATGTCCTTAAAAAATTGAGTAATTTTTTTTCTCAATAGGAAATGAGTCCTCCTGAGAATATCAATGATGAAGGAAATGACATCATATTCTTTCAGAGAAGTGTTCCAGGACATGATGATAAGATACAGTTTGAGTCTTCACTGTATAAAGGATACTTTCTAGCTTGTGAAAAAGAGAATGATCTTTTCAAACTCATTTTGAAAGAAAAGGATGAAAATGGGGATAAATCTGTAATGTTCACTGTTCAAAACCAGAACTAGATATTAAAATTGCATAGTTGAAACTTTCTGAGTTTTTGTCTTTCAAAAAGTTTATGAGTTTGAACCTATAACTGTGATGAATAAAATGAATACTGCTCCCAAAAGATACCACTAAGAAATGAATAATAAACTTTCACAAAATTGAATTGACTCCCTCTTATCAGGTGAATAAAATATTTGTAAAATGTAGAAAGAATGCATAGTTTGAAAAAACATTCTACATTGTTAATTGGAACATAGATTATACTCAGTAGAAGTGTTTTGAATCTTCTAATGATGAAAGATACTGATGTTTGAATTTTCTAATTCTTAAAAATATCATTAAAACCGTCAAGATTTTATAAAGCGACCACTTCACTTGACTAATTCCTGCATTTCTTCCAAAGTCAGAATATCTTTAAAAGTCAGATTGATCCTGAATCTGCAAACATACAAAAAGGATTATACACTCTGATCAAGAGGCATTCAACCCAGAAATGCAAAGATGCTTCTAAAATCAATGTAGTACACCATCTTAATAGAATAAAGGATAAAAACCACACAAACATCTCAATAGGTGCAGAAGTAGCATTTGATAAAATCTAATTCATAGTAAAAATCCTCAAACAACTTGAAAGAGAAGAGAACTTCCTCAATGTGATAAAGGGCATTTATGAAAAACCTACAGCTAACGTCGTACTTAATGGTGAAAAAAATAATGCAAGAATGTCAGCCCTTGCAACTTCTATTCAACATCATACTGGAGGTTCTAGCCAGTAAGGAAAAGAAAGGTCATCTAGATTAGAAAAGGAGTATAACTGTCCTTATTTGCAGACAACATGATTGTGTATGCAGAAGATCGTAAGGAAAACACATACATGCTCGCAAACCCCTATTAAAGTTAATAAACAAGTTCAACAAGGTTACAGAATACACGATTAACATACAAAAATAAATTGTATTTCTATATACAAGAATGAACAACCTGAAAATAAAAATAAAGCGATTGCATTAACAATAGTATTAAAAAGAATAAAATGAATAAATTTAGCAAGAGAATTGCAAGACTTGTTCAGTGAAAATTTCAAAACATTGTTGAGGGAAATGAAATATGGTCTGAATGAATGGAGAGACATTCCATGTTCACTGGTTGGAAGATTCAGTATTGTTAAGATGGCAGTTCTCCTAAATCAATCTACAGGTTCAACTCAATCTCCATCAAAATTCTAGCAGGTTTTTTTTGCAGAAATTGACAAGAGAAACCTAAAATGTATATGGAAAGCCAAAAGACACCAAATAGCCAAAAAAAATTTTGAAAAAGAACAAAGTTGGAGAATTTTCGCTTCCTAATCTTAAAACTTAATATAAGTTACAGTTATCAGAATAGTTCGGTACTGACATAAGGATAAAAGTATAGATCAATGGAACAGATTTGAGAGTTCATAAATAAACCCTTATATTTATGGTCAATTGATTTTTTTAATTGAAGTATAATTGACATACAACATTATGTTAGTTTCAGCTACAACATAATGATTCAATATTTGTACATATTGTGAAATGTTCACCACAATAAGTCTAGTTAACATCCATCAACATACCTAGTTACTTAGTTATAGAATTCCTTTTTCTTGTGATAAGAACTTTTAAGATTTACTCTCTTAGCAACTTTCAGATATGCAATACAGTATCATTAACTATATTCACCATGCCGTCCATTACATCTCCATGACTTATTTATTTTATAACTGGAAGTGCCAATTGATTTTTGACAAGGGCAGTTTGATAGAAAAAGAGTCTTTTCAACAAATGGTGATGGGACAATTGGATATTCACATGCAAAAAAAATGAATGTAGACCCTTACCTCACATTATATACAAAAATTAATTCAAAATGGATCAAAGACATTCATGTAAGGGCTAACACTATAAAGCTTTTAGAATAAAACAGGAGAAAATGTCAAGACCCTTGGGCTAGGCAAAGATTTTTTAGAGGCAATCTGAGAAACATGATCCATTGAAAAAAATTAATAAATTGGACTTAAAATTCAAAATTTGGGGATAAAACTGGATGAACCGTATGAGACCTCTCTATCCTATCTTTGCAACTTCTGTGAACCCTTATTTCAAAATTTTAAAAAAACTTTGCACTCAAAAAACATTAAGAAAATGAAAAGACAAGGCACAGATTGGGAGAAAATATTTGTAAATCACATATATGGCAAAAAACTTGTATCATACAAAGGATGCTTACAACTCAAGAAGAAGAAAATCCAATTTTTAAATGGGCAAAAGATTTGAATAGACGTTTCTCCAAAGAAGATGTACAAATGGCTCACAAGCACATGAAAGGATGCTTAACATCATTAGTCATGAGGGAAATGCAAATCAAAACCACCAGCTATTACTTCATATCTACCAGGTTAGCTATGATTGGAAAGACAGATGATAACAAGCATTGGGAAAGATGTACAGAAACAGGAATTCTCACGCATTGCTGGTGGAAATGTAAAGTAGTATAGCCACTTTCAAAAGCAGTTTTGCAGTTTCTGAAAAGGTTAAATATAAGTTTTTAATATGACCTAGCAATTCCACTCCTACATATCAAAACATATCTAAAACATATGTTCAAAGATTCATACATTAATTTTCTTAGCAGCTTTATTCATAATAGCCAAAAAGTGGAAAGAACCCAAATACCTATTAACTGGTGAAGAGAGAAACAAAATGTGGTATATCCATAATGGAATACCAATACTAGTAAAAAAGAGTAAAATGTAGATACGTGCTACAATATGAATGAACTTTAAAAACATGCTAAATGAAAGAAGCCAAACACAAAAGATTACATATTATGTGACTCTATTTATATGAAATATCCAGAAAAGGCAAATCTATAGCAACAGAAAAGTAGATTCATGTTTGCCTAGGGTTGGGGGTGGGAATAAGGTTTAACTATAAACAGATATGAAGAATCTTATGGGGAGAAAAAAATGCTGTAAAACTGGATACGGTAATGGTTGCAAATTTACTGAAAGTCATTGAATTGTATACTTAAAATGGGTGAATTGACAGTATATAAATTTTACGTCAGAAAAGTTATTTTAAAAGGGATGTCAGTTTGATCAAGTTTTTATAACTTTTGTAATTTCCTTACTATAAAATTGACATATTCTTTACAAAAATTTTAGAAAATACAAAGGAGCAAAAAGAAGAAAATTTAAACACCCATCCTTCCATCTTCAGATAACCATATTTGACGTTTTGACATGGGTCCTTACAGTTTTTCTTTCTTTAGGGACGTAGGCTGAAAAACGAAAACAGTCCCTACCCCTTGACCTAGACAGAATCTGGCATACATTTACCACAATCCTTTCAAAGCTGCAGCTGAAATCTTGGACATGCAAAGGAAAAGCCTGAGCTGAATCTGGATGTAAGGAATGGAAAGAGCTGAATGGTTCTGCATAAAGAAAGAGGGGCCTCTGAGAGGGAGAGTACAAAGAGAGTCCAAGCTTGAGTTTCCCCACCACAAAAAAAGAAAAAAAAAAATAAACACAGAGCCCGGAACAAGGACTTGTGTGTAGGTAATTTATTTGAGCAGTGATCCCAGGGAGCGGAGTGAGAAAGCTGGGAGTGTGAGAAAAGGAAGGTGGGAAAGCTACTGTAAGGTGTGTGATCAAGCTTGTCACTGTGGGCCTGATTTGTCCAGAACCTCCTGAGAAGCATAAAGAATGCCTCCCAAAATCATCCCCCTGGAGGAAGGGAGGCAGGGGCATTCACCCACCAGCTCCTGACACTCATTAGCTGAAGGTTGCCCATGGGGATGTTAACCCCTACACTTCTGAGCTGTGCTTGGCCAGGCAGATTTATCTGCAGCAGAAAGTGAAAAGACACACAGCACACTTGGGGCAATGTTGTTAGTAAAGTTGATAGGGAACTGCCCACTACAGTTACTGCCAAAATCAGAAGTGGGCTGAAGAAATGTAACACAGGGCACCAGACTGGATCAGAGCCTCGTGGGAAGAAGGAAGAGGTCAGGTGGTGGAAATCATCAGAGGACTTTTTAAGCACAGAGAAGTAGAATTCCCTTTTTCATTGAATCTAAGATGCCATTGATTGTAAAATGCACATTATTCTGGGTACCACTGAGAAAGAAAAGACACTGCCGACTACACTCTGACATGCCTTCAGTTGTAAGACACGTTCTTATTTCAGAAATATTAAAATGAGAGAAGTTGCGTGTCTTAAAATTGACGAAATACAACGTTAAACTCTTCGTATTACTGGAACGTAAATGCCTCCATCTCCAACCTTTAATAAAGTCTGCTAAACACAGAACACTTTGTGCGGCTCATTTTTTGTGCAAATTAGGGGGAATGGCTGAATTTCACATCTGAATCAATGTGAACAGCAGACTGACATGCGTTGGATGTCAAGATAACCACTGTTGGAGGAAGCAGGAGCTTGGAACCAAAGGTGGCTCTGAGTCTCAGGAATCTGAAGAACTATGATAACAACTTTGGACTTTCTTCCGTTCACAGAATGGAGTTTGAGCCAGTCTTAACAAGATCTTAATAGACAGGGAGATCACTTTTTAAAAGAACACAAAACTAGGATCATATTAAACAGACTATTTTATGTCCTTTTCTTCTTAATTATGTAATTTGATCATTTTTTTTTTTAGATTTTTTTTCATTTTTCCTTTTTCTCCCCAAAGCCCTCCGGTACATAGTCATATATTTTTAGTTGTGGATCCTTCCAGTTGTGGCACGTGGGATGCCTCCTCAGCATAGTTTGACGAGAGGTGCCATGTCCGCGCCCAGGATCGGAACCGGTGAAACCCTGGGCCTCGGAAGCAGAGCACACGAACCTAACCACTCAGCCACAGGGCCGGCCCCTGATCACTTCCTTAACTGGCTAAAAGCTGAAATCAGTTTGTCACAGGTCTGAATCTTAGAAAAATAAATCTGATCCTGTGGTGCTATCTTATCTGTAGGCTTTCCTTCAATAAATTTGGCATTCTTAAACTTTTTAATAATAAAAATAAATAATGATTAAGACAGAACACAGTGTGTCTAAAAACAGCTTTGTTTAATCACTCTTGACCAGTCGTCTCCAGCTTTGTCAGGTTTAAGAAACTGAAGGATTGAGTCGTGCCTTTTTCTTTTCTAAACTGTTTTGGTCTTACTTTCTTTATATGTTGACTCCTGACAATATAATATGGAGATTTAAAGAGGTAGTGTGAAGTGATGAAATGAAGATAATGGGGTTTGGAGACAAGCAACCTTGTTTTGAATCTTGTCTCATGACCCAAGACTTGTCCCATAACCAAAGTACACATCTCTTGTACTCGACCACCTCATAGGGTGGTTGTACAGATTATTACTACTGAGAGCATCTGGCACTGGAACATGGTAGTTAATAAGTATTATTTCCCTTCTTGTACATCTTCACGCACCCACTACCCACTACCACGTGAGCCACACGTGAGTGCACACACGCATCGTCTGTCAGAGAGAAACAGGGCCTTTCCTTCCTACGAGAACTAAACCTGTATTGCTTTAGGTCATTTCTTTTCCTACAACGTGTAAACTCATTGCTTACTCTGAAGGAATAAAAACAGCACTGCTTTTCCTACCATTCTTTCTGGCTCTTAGACATATATTGCTTTTCCCCTATCGTATCTCAACACATGGGCTCTATGAGAGAAAATGTCAGGTCATAAAAGTCTGTTTTGTTTTGCTTGTTGACATCCAAATTTTCAACCCTTGATTTTGTTGCACCCAAAAATATCCAATTTCACCTTAGTCCACAGAAAATAGTGTGAGGGAGGAAGAGATTTTCTTCTAGAATCCTTCTAGGTTCTTCTGACTGGTCTAAGAGTTAAATGGACGTGAGGCAGATTAACAGGAGAAAATCAAGTTTAATTTTACACGTGCAGGAAGCCCACATACATGAGACGGTCAGAGACCCCACATACATGACAGGTTCAGACACAGAAAGGTAAAATGAGATATTTATGCCATCTTGAGCCCAGGAATGGGATAGGAGCCTGGGGCTTCAGAGGGGAGGAGGTTAATCCACAGGGCATTAAGAAGAGCACAGGTTCAGTAATTAGATGTTGGCCCTGACATAGAGATAGGTCATAAAAATTTATTTCTGGAGCCAGCCCTGATGGCCCAGCAGTTGAAGTTCAATGTGCTCCACTTTGGAGGCCCAGGTTCGGTTCCCAGGAGCAGAATCATCTGTCAGTAGCCAGACTGTAATGGCGGTTCACATTCAAGAACTAGAAGAATTCACAACTATATAAAACTATGTGCTAGGGCTTGCGTGGTGGGAGGGAGACTAACAACAAACATTAGCTTAGGACGAATCTACCCTTGCAAAAAAAAAGAATTATTTCTGGTAATAATTCTTATTATGGGCAAGGGCCCCAAGTGAAATTCTTTAAGGGAGAGGTAAAGTTTCTGTTGAGCCTGCAGGGTCTCAAACGTCTTTAGCTCAAAGTATTCCACATGCCAAAGTGGCACATCTTGGGGTGGCCTTTTCCAAACCCCTTGAATAGCAATTCAAAGATTGCAGTTTTGCTAAATCTACTTATGATTGTCTCTGGACCCACAAAACCCACATAGGAGAACAAAATTTTCTATTCACATCTGAAGACATTTGAAGGCTCAAAATTTAGCCTTTGATTTTTCCTCCGATGATAATGGGTTTGCTCATGGATGGGCCCTCACGCCTGTGAGTGGACTCTGTGTTTTGTCTATGACCTAAATTAAGCATATCTCAGAGAGCTCAGTTCAGGAAACTAGAAAGTAAAAGCAGTCAAAGGTATAGGCATTGGAAACCATAAAATTTGGTGCAAGATGACGTGAGATGCCACCGGCCCCCAAAAGAGCTCCTCAATTGACCTACAAAGGAAACACTTTCTCTTTCTGGCTCTTAGACTGCAAGACAGTCTGCAAGATATTTTTAGTATCCTTAACTCATGTTGTGAAGCCATTTGACAGAAGCGAAACAACAAGTGGAGATATTTCCAGAAAGCTCTCAGATACCATATTCTGAACACAATGCCTTTTAAGACCAGAAGCACACGTAAGGCAGAACCTAGAGCCTTCCAAAGATGCGTTACAACAAGACGGGTAAAAACAAAGCACAGAGGGAGAAGAGGACCTCTGGTTGGCTGACTGGGGAGACCTTCACAGAAAAAGTGTCATCAAAGCTAAGCATGGAAGGACAAGAAGAATTTCAATAGATGAATGTGAGGAAGGACTCTTTCCTCCTAGGGTGTGAACCTGGATTTGTTGAAAGTTCTCTTTGAAGGTTAGAGCGCTAATGACGTAGCAGGTACGAGTCTTAGTCCTTAAACTCTAATGGGCAAGAAATACAACCTTGTTTTCTATGTTTTCATTTCTACTCCAAGTTTTCACAATGTTGAGGTAGTAGACACTTAATTTAAATAATTGCCGGGTGCCCCTCTTTCTCCACAGCTGTATTTAAGTTCCATAGAGTAAATAATATAAAGGTGTCCAGGATGGGATGGGCAGGGAATCTAGCCCTTGGTCATTGTCAACAGAGTTTCACATCTGCTGAGATGTCCATCATCCCCTTTTGGTCCCTGACCAACTATCCACAAAGTTGCTACTGTGTAGGCTCTCATTCCTGTCCACAAAGCCCCTGTAGGTGTATGGCTCTCTGCATCTACGTGGTTAACATTATTGGGTTGCTGGTCCAGGATCCAAGTGATCTCTCTCTATTATGTAACAGACAGGTGATTGGGGTGGGATTAACATAAACCACTCCCCCCTACCATTTCCGTTGGTGGATCCTGATTGGCTCAGGCATAATCCCATCCTTCTCTCCTTGATGGCAAGTTGTTAGAGTGGTTATTTTAGGGGCATGCACGTGACTGAGGTTGGTCCAAACTAAAGCCCAGGAGTACTTTTCCACGCTTGGAAAAATTAGTTCCCTTTCTGAACAGGCAGATTGAGACCTGGAACAGACAGAACAATTTGCTTTTAGGAGGAAAGCCAGCCTGAGGACAAAGCCAATACTCACAAGAGAACAGCAATGGAGCCAGCACCTGATCAGTCTCTCTTACCTCTGAGCTTTATTACCAAGCCAATAAAATCCATTTATTGTTTATATCAGTTGGAATGGAATTTCTTATTACTTTCGTACAAAACCCAGTCTACTTTAGTGACACTCCTGGGCACACTGAAAGTATTCTGGTTGTTTGGGATCCACTGGGATTCAGAGAACTCTGAGAGGTCGTTCAGGTTTGATCTACTGGATATGCCACATAACCATTTCTTTTTTACTGTCTTGCTGCCTCCTAGGGCTCTAGGCAGAAGAGGGGGCATAGAAATCCTCTATTCTTATTTCTCAAAAGCCATCTGCAAGTGTTTGGGGGGAGGTGTCGACCTATACCCCATTCCTAGAACTCAGCCTGGTGGGAAGTCAGGTCTCCAAGACCTACTCAGCAAGAAGGCTCTCATTGGTTCCCCTCCATGTTTACCTCCTCCCCTGCTTTGAGGCTTACTTTCCTAGTTGGGAAGGGAGAGTGTGTACAAACTGTAGGAGGGTAGCCTGCTCATCCTGTACCTCCAAACAAATTTATCTCCTCTGTGTCCTCTTCCTTTCCTTGGCTGAACTGTTGGTGGTGGGGCATAAAGACCAAAGGATGACAGGAAAAACAGGAAAGGAAATGGAGAGTTATCACAGAGCAACGCTCCCTGGGCAGAGCAAGGTCTGCATCAGAAATAAATACCATATAAATGTTGACTCTCAAATTTATACTTGAAGTGCAGACCTCTCTCCTGAACTACAGCCTCATATATTAGTCATATACTACGTTAGTATATACATATATTAGTCATATATACATATGACTGAGTCATATACTCAACATTCTTACTTGGATGCCTAACAGACAACACACACTTCACTTGTCTAAAATGGAATCATCCTAGCAATTTCCTCCATCCATATTTGTCACCACAGCCCTGACTGTCCTCCAGACCAGGCTTTGTGGTTGAAGGCCTTGAGAAGAACTTTCTGTGGCATGGCCAAGGAAGGCTCCTCCTAGAAAGAGAGGTTGAGTGGTGCCCTGAGGCATCTCTGCTGTTCTGGCACCACTAAACCCTGCCTTCCTGCCTATGCTTTCATGGCACTTGTCACTGCAGGGCTCTGTTTATAGGGTCCTAGTTTCTAAGAGTATCCCCTAAATCCACGTCTGTACCCACAGTAGTTGACTGTGAACTTGTATATTACCACTCACTGATTTGGGCGCAGTCCTTAGCAAACAGAAATATAAGCCAATAATGAAGCTCTTCCTGCAGAGGGTCACCGGTCTCATGTCCGTTCAAGTCCGCACAGGCAGATGCTGGTTTGGTAGGGGCCTGAGCCCTCTCCAATGAAACAGCGTCTTTAAGAAAAATAATACAGGGGCTGGCCCCATGGCCAAGTGGTTAAATTCACGTGCTCCACTTTGGTGGCCCAGAGTTTCATGGGTTCAGATCCTGGGTGCAGACACAGCACTGCTCATCAAGCCATGCTGAGGCGACGTCCCACATGCCACAACTAGAAGGACACACAACTAAAAATATACAACTATGTACCAGGGGTCTTTGGGGAAAAAAGGGAGAATAAAATCTTCAAAAAGAAAAAAAAAAAGAAAAGAAAAATAATACAATATTATGAACAAAAATCAGGTACAAAAATGAATACTTATTTAGAATAAGAAAAGAAATCAAATTACAATTTTTAAAAGCTGACAAATTCCATAAATATTACTATATACGGATAAATAATATTAATTTCCTGAAACACACACATAATATCTTTAAATGTTTTAATATTTGTTAATTTTTAAGTTGCCATTCTATGAAATTAACTTAGCTTTGGTGTGCAGTTTATGGATTTTTAACAGATATTCGTGAAATTACTAACGTAAGTAAGATACAGAATTGCAACCAAATTCCCTCATACTGCCCCTTTGCAGTCAAACCCACCTCTCAATCCTCACCCATGGAAAATACAGATTGTTTGTCTTCTGTATAGTTTTATCCTTTCCAGAACGTTACACAAAAGCAATCATACACTATGTAAATATTTTGGACTGGATTTTTCCATTCAACAAAATGCCTTTGTGATCCATCCAAGTTTTTGCATCTTCTATAGTTCAGTCCTTTTCATTGTTGAATTATCCCAAAAAACCTGCTCCGCTCACAGTTATTCCCATCTTAGTTGATAGCAACTCTATCCTTCTAGTTGTTCAAGCCAAACACCTCGAAGTAGCCCTTGACCCCTCTTTTTCTCTCAAGCTCACATCTAATCCATCAGGAAAGCAGGTTGGCTCTATCTTTAAAATACACCGAGACTCCAATCGCTTCTCAGCACCTCCACTGCTACCGCCCTGATTTGAGCCACTTCTTCTCACCTGGGTTACCGTGACAGCCTCTCACCCGGTCCCCGGGCTCCCACCCTTGGCTTCCCTACCATCTATTCTCAACATAGCAGCTGCAGTGTCCTTTTGAAAACATAAATTCTTCTCAAAATTCTGTACAGGCTCCCCATTCCATCAGAGTAAAAGCCAAAGTCCTTATAACAGCTTACAAGACCCTATGCCAACTGGTCCCCACTTACTCTCCAGTTTTGGCTCCTACTTCTCTTCTCATTTATTCTGCTCCAGCCACACTGGCCAGTCTGTTCCTCAAACACACCACACATATTTCCACCATAGGGTCCACTTGTTTTCTCTGCCTGGAATTCTGTCCACCTCCCTCCCGTGCAGATGCCCATTGACTAATTCCCCACCTCCTTCAAGACTCCGATGAAATCTCTGTTTTTCGAGGAGGCTTACCCTGACTGCTCTATGTAAGACCATCACCTGCCCCATCCCACCTCCAGGCACTACTGATCCCCCTTACACTGCATTGCTTTTCATCGACAGGCCCATCACCTTCTAACATACTATATAATTAACTTATACACTATGCCATTGTTTGTTGTGAGAGCCCCCATAGGATATTGGCTCCATGAAGGCAGGGACGTGTATCTGTTTGATTTACTGATGTATTCCAAGCACCTAGTGCAGAACCTGAAACATAGCAGGTGCTCAATATATGAGTATATATGAGTGAGTGAAGAAGGTAAAGTACAAATTCTGGGGCTTAAAACTTTCTTACAGACAGAGTAAGTCAGTCAATAAAAAGCACAGACTTCCAAGTTCTCTGAAGTGTTGAGGACCACAGAGAATAGCCTCAGCTTTCTGAGCTGGGGGCAGAGGGCAACATCTGTGACTTTCAATTTTGCCCATCACTCAGCAGGGGTTGGCAGCCTCAGCACCTCCCAAGGTTAAAAATACTTACTATAGAAGAGAGAATGCCAACACCTGCTGGGCCCAGCGCCACCGAGGAGAGCTGTGCAGGTGGTGCATGTTGTACAAAATGAACACAGTGACCCTGGCTGGTTGGCATTCCTTTCTCACCTTAGTGACACCTCACACCCTGACCTTCCAGTTTCCAGAAAGGCCCACCCTTCCTTCCTGGCACCCTGACAGGGCTGGTTATACCCAGCCAAGTGGTAGTAAAACTCCTCCCTATCGAATGCCTGTTGTGTGCCAGACATTATTTCATTTAACTGCACAGGTATCCATGAATCCACTGCCTAATACAGAGGCTTGAAAGGCTAGTGCAGTCTATGCCAGCTGCTCACAAATTGCTTAAGGAAGCAATAACAACCTGAAGGGCTGGGGGTAGGGCAGAGTCTCCCTACTCCTCTAACTAGTGGGGAAGCCTGGGCTGCCTGCCAAAGTCACGACTTTCATCAGTCAGTGGTTCCGTGACGCTAAGAACTTGGTTTCCTGGTCCCTTCTCGTCTCCATTGTCTGACTATCAGTCTTTGATCTGCCACCTCACCACCTCCCCTCATTGATTTCCAGCCAGCTCTTCAAGGTCGGAAGCCATGTGTTGCATCCCTGAAGCTCACATGTTATTTTCACCCATAGGTAGAGGAAGACAAAGCAAGTTAACAAGAATTATTTGAGTGCCTTTCATGCATCCAACAAGTATTTATTGTGCCCACACTATGAGCCAAGCTCTTTTATAGACACTAACAATTTGGCAAATAAGAGAGACAGATTTCTGTTCTCAAGGTGATTACATTCTAGGAGAGAGGAAATGAGACTAGAAACAATTTTTTTTAAAAGATCACAATATCAGATAGTGAAAAATGCAATGGGGAGAATTAAGAAAGTTTGTGAAGAAGCGGCAGTTAAACTAAGATCTGCAGGCCAAGACAGAGGTTCTCATGCCCAGATTATGAGGAAGTACATTCTAGGCAAAGAAAACAGCCAGTGCAAATGTCCTGAGGCTGGAATGAGTTTGGAGTGTACGAGGCAAAGAAAGGGGTTTCTATGGCCAAAGGAGAGTTGGCAGAAGGCAGAGTGGCCATGGATGGGGTGGGAGGGGTAGTTGAGGCTTGATCAGAGGCTTTGTGGACTCAGGTAAGGAGTGTGGATTTTACCTAAGTGCCAATAGAGGGCTTTAAGCAGGGGGACGACGTGATCTGATTTATGTTTCTAAAAGATCATTCTGGGGCCAGCCCGGTGACGTAGTGGTTAAGTTCACACGTTCCACATCGGCAGCCCAGGGTTTGCCGGTTCGGATCCCGGGTGCAGACATGGCACCGTTTGGCAAGCCATGCTGTGGCAGGCGTCCCACATATAAAATAGAGGAAGACGGGCACGGACGTTAGCTCAGGGCCAGGCTTCCTCAGCAAATAGAGGAGGATTTGCAGCAGTTAGCTCAGGACTAATCTTCCTCAAAAAAAAAAGAAAAAATCATTCTGGCCACTGGGAGGAGAATGGACTTTAGGTAAAGGTGGAAGCAGGGAGACAAGAGGCAATGTACTCGCCTGGGTGAGTGATGATAACAGCGGATGAGGATATAGTAGTGGAAGTGGAGAGAATTCTGAGATTCACATGTGTTTTGGAGGAGAGCAGAGTCAGCAGGAATTGCTGGTGGATTGGACGTGAGGGTAAGAGTAGGCAGGTCCAGTATGACCCCCAGGTTTGGGGCTGACATCGCTGTGCCCACAGACACCTGGCCTAGGTGTCCGATCTTACCTCTCAAGCAAGCTGAATACCTAAAGGGTATAGTTCATTTACTGTTCTCTCTACAAAAATCTGCCCCTCTACATTTACAGTGGAATTTTCCGTGTGCAAAATCACATACAGACAGACATCTTCAAAAAGGCCTCCAGACAGGCTTGATGTTGATTATTGAATTGTCACGTTTGAGGTAATGACTACAAGGGCAGTGTATCATCCATCCCTAAAGCAAGATAAAGAGAGATAAACCTACTGTATGCCTATTCATAATAACATACACAACCAACATACATGCTTGTGACTTTAAAAATTGAGACCAAAAATCAAATTGTAGCCCACGTTTTTCCAGATCCTCTAATTGCTTCCATAGAATTCAACAGACAGAATAGGTCTTGTTCATAATTGCAAAGCCCCAATTAAAAAAAAAAGAAAGGAAGAGGCTGTTATCCCCATTGCACAGAAGAGTAAACCGAGGTGCTGAGGAAATGAAAGATGGAAGCTCAGGAAGTGAAATATTTTGCCCCAAGATCACATGCCAGTCCCTGGTAGTGCCAGACCTCCAGGCCCCCTGGTCAATCCAGTGCTTCTTCCACGATGCCATAAGATTTTCCCATAAACCACAACACTATTTATTGGACATCCTGGGCCCCAAGGAGAGAAGAAAAATGAAGTTCAAAATAAAGAGACTAATTGAGACCTTAGTAGAGGCGCACGAGCCAATATCCAGTGAGCGTACCAGAGAGACAGCAGGCAAGATCCGTGCCTTCAGGAAATTGAGAGCCAGAGAGTTAGTCACTTGGCAGATATCATTAAGCACCAACAACATGCCAGGCATTGTTCTAGGTGCTTGGCACACACAGATGAAGCAGACACAGAGCTGGATTTAAGAAACATGACTGTCTATAAGAGAAAAAAACAAATATATTTGAAAAGTGTTAAAAGGAAAAAACCAAAAAAGACATTGTAAATGGGGTCTATGTTATGCCAAAATCATCCATCAATTCAGTAAATTCAGCTTTTAAAACTGGTTTCTTGGGAACAGTTTAGTGGTTAGCAGAGGGGAAGCGGGTTGGGGAGGGAGCATAAGGGGTAAAGGGGCACATTTATGTGGTAACGGACAAACAATAATTTACAACTGAAATTTCACAACGTTATAAACTATTATGACCTCAGCAAAATTTTTTTAATTGGTTTTTTTTTAATTAGGTGGGTTATTGGGGATCTTGCAATAAAAGAAAAGCAATTGCTTAATTGTTTTTACCTTTACTGGTAATCCTAATAACTATTGCAGTTATGCATGGCCTTACAGAGCTATAGATATCTATACTGACAATAAGCATCAGACACAGCAACAGCACATTAAACACAAAAAATGTTTATTAGTCATGAAGGCCACAACAGGGAAGCCAAGCCAAGTAAGGTTCCTCAGCGAACTCTTCCTAGAAGAGGAGATTTTTAATCAGACTTAAGGTAAGAGACTTGTTCTGGTAGAAAAAAAGAGGAAACAATTACTACATACTGTCGATTTCTCAAAAGTGTCATCACATGTGTTTTGTTTGTTTTATTTACAGTAAGAAGAATAAGACTATAGGGAAAAATTTGTGTTCAGTGGAAAACTACTGTCTGTTTTTAATTGAGGTATAATTGAGATATTATATTAGTTTCAGGTGTACAACATAACTATTTGATATTTGTGTGTATTGCAAAATGATCACCACAATAAGTCTAGCTGACATCCATCACTGTACATAGTTACAGAACTTTTTTTCTTATGATGAGAATTTTAAGATCTACTCTCTTAGCAACTTTCAAATATGCAATTCAGTATTATTGACTATAGTTGCCAAGATGTACATTACATCCCTATGACTTCTTTATGGGGATGTAATGTACACCCCTTTTTCACTGTTTGAGCCCAACCCCCCACCCCCACCTCTGGCAACCACCAATCTGTTCTGTGTATCTATGAGCTTGGTTGTTTTTTTTAGATTCCACATATAAGCGAGATCATATGGTGTTTGTCTTTCTCTGTCCAGTTTATTTCACCTAGCATAATGCCCTCAAGGTCCATCCATGTTGTCACAAATGGCAAGATTTCATTCTTTTTTATGGCTGAATAATATTCCATTGCACATGTATATATTTATATATACACACATATATACACATATATACATATACATACATACATACATATATACATATACATATATATATACACCACATTTTCTTTACCCTTTCATCCATTGATGGACATTTAAGCTGTTTCCACATCAAACTGCATTGTCTTAAGAAGACTCTTTCAGTTATCTGATTCCAATTCTATTGGAGCTATTTTACTATTCTGTAAGTTGTACACAACTAATAGCAACACGAAATAATTCTCGTCTATAGACATGCAAGTTCTGTCCCATCCAGTGGAAGAGCGATTGACTTTCCTCCTTCCTTCTGGAACACTACTTTGGCCACCATTTGCACATTTATTTCAATATTCTTGATCTAAAACTGGTTTGTTCTTTGGATTCTCTTTTGAACCAGTCGTAACCTCTTCCTGGTTCCTTCATTGATTAACGACTAGAATAAAATCTTTAATGTGTGTTTATGTTTATACCTGTATAAGAGTCATGACTTCACTTTATATTGAAAGTTACCTTTTAACAGGATAAAAGAGAGACAGGCAATATAAGAAAGTGAGAGAAACTGAGGGGAAGAGGAGGAGACAAAGGGAAAAAAGATAAAGCAGTTCTCTTGTGTGCAAAGTCTGAGGGGAATAAACTAGAAGTCAGGTCTTCTGAGAGAGTCGATTGGATGTAAACTTTTCTTTTTTGCATCTGCTGTTCTCTTGAGTTGTGGCATTAGTGTGTGTTGGAGAAATATAATTAGGAACAAAATCTCCCAATCCAGAAAACCTCTCCACAAAGGAAGAGAAAGAAAAGTTTTATTATTGAATAAGCATTGAAACAGAACGTTATGCGCATGCCAAGCAATCTGCTAAGAGGTTGCAAAAACTGAAAGAAATCGCATCCCCTTAGACAGCCAAGCAGATACAACCCATTACTTCTGTGTTCTCCAGAGAAGCAGTAACTAGTCCTCATGATAGCACCATTTATTACATATAGTTCATTCTAAATTCACCTAGTAATTGAGGTGATCAACTGTGTTAGTTAATTGGTTTTATACAAAGAAAAAATAAATTTCTATCTTTGTGACAAGAGGTAGTTTTGCAAGTGGGAGCCAGATACCCACTGAATGAGGCTCCTACCTGCCCACAGAAACTGGGAGATAGGGGCGCTATTTGAGAGATGGCCCCCAGGTCTTTCAGAAAGACATCCTGGGTCATAAAGCTGGCAAAAGCCTTATTTAACTTTCAAAAGGATTTGCATGTATTTCAGAGACGGAGACATAACCGACAATGATCAGTGTTCTGAAGTAAATGCTCTCAGAAGGGGTAAGGGGGACATGTCTCCTCCCTTACTTTTAAGGAGGAGAACTAAGCCTCTTACTGTAGACGTTTGTTTGCCCTACATGTGTAAATCATTACTCACGTAACTGTAATATTCAACTGCACAGTTGGAGGTGTGAGCAATGCCCTCCCCACAAAATGTAATGCTCATCCCCCGAGTGCAAGTCCAGTTCAGTCTCCGTAAGGCCTCTGCTCCCCTGGAGTGTGCGGGAACCCTGTGTGAGTACAGTGTCCAGAGAGAGGGAAAGAGAGCTCCCCCACCCCCATCCCCCAACCCTGTGACATTTGAGGCTGAAGGATGCCTCTGTCACCACCAGACTGGTTTTAGAAGGGTTGCTCTGAGAGCTAGCGTCACAGACGTCCTGAGAAAAGTCTGAGGGACTTGCCATTTGCTGCTCTGGTCTAAAGAGTTCCTCGAGAGAGGACAAGCTCATGCCTCACTGTGAAGCTCGGTCAGGGGTTCTGCAGATGACAGTACTTCTCACACAGCTACTTCCCCAGGAGGCCAGACTGCCCCAAGAAAGCTGGGTGAGGCCAGCTTCCAGCACTGATCACCCCACAGACCAAGAGCTGTGCCCTTCTCCTCACCTGACTGGCACAGAGGCCAGCTCACTGGTTCCATCTTCAGCCATCATGGGTATTTTATAGCAGGGAACTAGAACCCCTGGTCTTACCTGCCACCAAGCTTAAACACAGCGTCCCTCCTTCTAGACTCCCTAACCTTGAGGCAAGAGACTGGACTCTTAAAGCCTATCCTTTCAAGAGGCTCCTGAGTTCCCCATACAAATTTCCACCTCCTCCTCAGAGCCATGCACATGAGGAAATTGGAAGAGGGGAGGGGGGGCAGTTACACTCTTCCCCTTGGGCATTGGAGAAAAAAGTCACAATTCCACAGTCAGGAAAAGCCAGTCAAGGATTTCTTCAGGTAATTTCTGCTGTAAGTAATTTGCTTCCTCCACTTAAAGGTCAAGAAGCAGCATAATCTCAAAGCTCTTCCTTAACCGGGCATCTAGCTACGCTGGATCAATGAGCTTAGAACTTGAGAAGTAATCTTTCCGTGTACTCAATGCAAAAATTCAGGTTTTAAATTAAGGTTTACTTCCCCTTTGCAATGAGGGAAAAAAAACGAGGTAACTTTTAGAAATAGACTTTGAAACCTTGAGATAGGTAATCAGATTACCAACTAGTCCTACTGACATTTGAGTCACGCTGCCCTCCATCCTTTGTTTCTTGAGAGCACGGGACTCTGCCTTATTCCAAAACAGCCCCAATTAGAATTAAAGCTGCATTTAGTTTTTGCTATGGTTCTGAGTCTTTTTCTTAATCGCCTTTCCTTTTAATTGGATATTACAATATTTCTAATACTTTATACTTTTTTAAAGCATATAAAGGAAAAGTTCAAACTAAAATGGATTGACTATGATTATTCAAATAGCTACAGTGTTGCCAGAGTACTATTGCGTTAGTTTATCCTTGCAGCTGTCAAATTGAGCAAGAGGTGTGGGGATTTCCACCCAATTTAAAGCAAAATGATCTGAAGAGAGAGTTATATTCAGATTAAGCAGCTTCACTGCCCGTGTGACTAATCTTGGTTCTTAAATTTCACGGGCTCTGCTGACTCACTTCTCTATTTAAGATGTTTATTGCCCAGGAAATAACACTTACACCATCAGAATCCATTTCCACTTTGAATGATGCCAAAGTTACGAAGTAGCATGGGAAAAGGCTGACCTCCTTATCTGTGAGTTACAACATGAATGCCAGCAAAGGAGAAAACTTTTACCTTTTACAGGAATCCTTAACTTATCCAGCGTTATTGACCAATGTTGAGAGGTAAAGAGGCGACAGTTGACTGACCAGACTAGGCTCCCCTATTTGCCTGACCTTTGGTGCGGTCACCAGGGGTCATGGAAACAGGCTTCAAATTGAAGGATCAGATCCTTACATTTGTCTAGTTGCCCAGTAGAGATTAAGTTCTGGCTGTGCTCTTAAGAGAGTAATTTATAAGCCAAAATGCCAATTTATTCAGTTTCTATGCACATACATGAGTGTGCACACACATACGTGCACAATAAAACTGTCAAACGGACAAAATTCCAGTGTCCATTAGTCAATATACTCACTTCCTAGTTAAAAAAAAAATCTATTTAGAAATCAAATCATTATCAGAATTTTACTTTTGAATATAGTATCCTGTCTATTGTCTTGTGTGCCTTTGAGCTCCTGGAGATCAAGAGACGGGTTTTTTTCATCTTTATATTCCCAGGGCCCAGCACAGTGCCTGGTACACAGTAGACACTTAAATATGTTTTAATACATGAGTGAATGAATGATGATGTATGTGAAAACTCTGCAAATTGCAAGGCACTATATAAAGAAAGAATTATGATTATGAATAAGGAGTGGTGACCTTAAGCTACCACTGATTAATGTATCCATCTTTGCAGTGGGAGCAATGGAAGTATGAAAGTAAACATTGGGAAGCAAGTGCACGTGTATAAAAGCAAGATTAATGTCAAAACGTCAATTAATAGTTTTAGATAACATTGAAAGAGATATAAAGTACAGAAAATGGGGTTTTAAAAGCATTTCAGATGACCAAAATATAAGAATGAATTGATGTGCAGAGAGAGAGGAAGGGGAACCCGAAAACTAAAACTTCATACCTCCGCACCACGTGTCTATTAACTCCAAAACTCGGTTCCATACCTAACAGGAGAAAATGTCTCTGTAGGAGATTGTTCAAAAATTTCTGCTTGCATGTCTTTTCCCTTGGAGGGTGGGAATGAGGAAAAACAAAAATACGGGTCAGTCAACGAGCGAAAACTTTCCAGAGAAGATTGTCAGGATCATTTTACCTTAGAAAAAGAAAGAGGTCACACTGTTGTGTTTAGGTGAGATGCTGAGTATATTTGGGTTAAAATATACACTAAGTCAGAGAGAATCTGTAGTGGTTAGACCCTGATCTGGCCAGAAAAATATTTTGATTCTCTAAACTTATTAAGTAAGACTAAGAAGCTAAATAAAAAGGCGTTGAATTCCCCAAACCTCTAAGTCACAGGAAGAAATAAGTCAATGACAAATAAGCCCCTAATTCTGCTGGAAGAGCCTTGAGAGAGAGTAATCAGTGATGGACATAGTTTGGGGATGGGGAAGAGGTGCCATGGCCACAAACTTGGCAGAGCCACCGACATGGTTGAGTCCTGGCTCGGGAGGCACCGTTCATTCTATGCTGGCCATCAGTCACATCCATCTGCTCAGGGGAAGAGTATGCACACTGGAAGCGGGAGAACAGGTGGACAATAGAAAGTGCCACTTCCTTCTGTATTCACAGCATCCTAATTTCCTTTTATTTTAAGTGTATGGTATTTTTTAAAAAAATCTTCATATGGGTAGAATATTGAGCTAGGCCAGGAAAGATTTAGATGAGCTAGTACTGAAGTCGTTTAGCAGCGATGTCCCTTTCTTCCCACTGGAAGGAGTAGTTTCTGCTTCTGGCCCATAGTCTCTGTCTCCTGAAGGTCGCCTCTCCCCGCAAGAAAGAGAAAAGAAATCATACTGGCAGCTGTTTTTTTGTTTTTGTTCTTTCGTTTTGTCTTTCAGTCACGTGAATCTCAAAGTGCAACTGGGCAGAAAGTTTGAGGAAACTAACTAGCCCTTGAGTATACGACCCTGGTGTCATTTAGAGTTGGGGGAGGAAGCAGAGACAATCTTACTAGGACAGCATTTTTAAAAATCACAATTCCTCATGGACTAGAATAGCTGAGACTGACAGAAAGCCAGGCAATAGGAGAAAAGAAAAATGCAACTTCAACAGGGCAGAAGGATACGAAGCGAAAAACTGCTGGAAACTAGGACATATGCATCTCACTCTGCTCTCCACACAGAGATTTTCAGCAAGGATTCAATCATTATGCCACCGAACAGAAATCAGAACCAAAGGGAATCCTCACTCACTCTGCCTGGGAGCAAAAACTGAATCTAAACAGATATCACCGTGTTCAAAGTGGAAAACAGAATAAAAAAAAATCAGCGTGGAAACTATTAAAAAAAACAAAACAATAAAGCAAGAGAAAGGAAAAGGTATTCCAGAGATTCAGAAGCTTTACATACATCTGAATGGCTTTTCGCTGGAGCCTGAAGAAAATTACAGGAAATTGTTGGATGTCTTAAGTGGACTTGAAGAAGACATGAATGTAGGCGAGTGACGAAGTAGAAGAAATAAGATAAGCAAAATTTTGATAATTGTGAAAGCTGAGAGATGGGTACTTGTGTAGGTTTTTTAATTTGTATAGCAAAAGTTTTCAAAACTAAAGATCTGTTAGAGATAATGCATTCATTGTGCAAAATTGCAAAATGTTACACATAGCCACAAAAAAATAATTTCGCTTCAATATATGAGTGATATGAGTAAGAAAACATACTTTTTAAAAATCCCATTTATAGTCATAAGAAGGAGCATATTGGGAATAATCTAATTAGGTAATAAAAGCTACTCAGAGAAAAAGGATAAAACTTAAGAGAAATAAAGGACCCCTAAAACAGATAGAGAGATGCTCATGGACGAGAACACTAAATACAGTGAAGATGGCAATGCTTTCCAAGTTAACATCCAGATTTAATACAGAACCTAAAGCAGAACCATGTTAATGGGTATAGGTTAAAATTCCCATTCATATACTTTTTTAGCCATAGCATTTCTTTTAAGCTCTAGAGTCTTATGTATTAATCGTATCTTTTATTTTTCTATGTTTCATGATGTTTTGACATCTTTGGAGGGCCTTGCTGGCTGGAGAGAATCTGCCTTGAGGGCTAGCTAATTCCTAAGACGGTAAACAACTTGTTGGTGAGCCCACCTTTCCTATACAAACCAACCAATCTCAAATCCATTCTCCCAACCACCTGCTTTCTCCAGCTCTCACACACAAAGCCAATATCTCTCTTGCCCTAAATCAACCCAGGGCCAGACACCAGACAACTAGAGTCAGCCCTAGCCCACTGGAATTACTCAAACTATCCAATCCTGAACAGTTTGCTTTTCCCTGTCTTGCCTTTCCTGCAAAAACACACAATAAAAGCTGTGGCCTATGCTTTTCCCTCGCTGCTATCTGCCTCCTGACTAACACTGGTGCTTCCCACTGTGGCCCTGCATGGCACAGCGTGCCTTTCGTTTCTAAGGCAACTTTTTTTTCAATGGCATTGACCTCTCCATGTTTCCACTCAAGTTATTTTTATAAATGAAGAGCTGGGTACAAACCATCTTACTTTTCTGCATTCTTTGGCCAAGAGGCTTAGCTCTTTTTTTTTTTTATGTCTAGTTTTTTTGTCAGAGCAGCTGCTACTGCCAAAAAATATTTATTTACAATGTCACTGTATTGTTGAGCATCTGTTGATCACTCTCGAGCTGCACACTGCGTCACTTCTGTTTACAACACCTCCTTCCATTCAGGTGTGTGCTGCTCATTTGCTGATGAAAAGGCGGAGGCTACAGAAGCCACACTCATTCATTCATCCAACAACTTCTTCCTGATGACTCAGCATGTGCTAGACAGTGTGCTGAGTTCAAGCGTGGGAATATAAAGGTATCTGAGACAGGAGCCCAGGCCTTAAAAGTGTCACAATCCAACTGGGTAAGTAAAACATGAACGGAAGATTTCTAAGTTATAATAAGATGGGAATTTAACTCAGTGCCATTTCTTTTGCTTTCACATCCTTTTTACAGTTCTCCTGGAGAGCTGTCTCACAGCCGTGACGCTGATACGGAAGTCCACTTGGCAAAAGTGCTTACTTGTTTGTACAGAAGGAAAAAGAGCTATTTAAATGACCAGTAGGTGTTTTCTGAGAGTGAATAAAAAAAAACTCTAAGATTCAGGGTCAAATCTCAAGACTTGGGGAGATTGTTCCGTTTTGTCACTGTTGAAGGGGAATTAGAGGTCTCCTGTGTTTCACTTGGTTTCTAAGCATAGCTATTGCTTTTTTAACTGGGAAGCATGGCTGAAAAACCAAAGGAAGGAATACAGAACACACGCAGACACGTTTTTGTCAGGAAAGGTTCAGATTATATGACAATGACAAACTTTTGCCTGGCAAAGAAATATGTAAATACAATGAGATTCATATGGCAACAACTTTATTTTTAAAGCTGGGTTAACTTCCTGAGAATAATATGTAACCAAATTAAATCAAAATGGAATATAAACCTCTCTAGTTGATTAAATACATGAGTTAAGAAAAGGAGGGAAAAGGCAAAAGAAAAAAAAGATGAAAAGACACTGATGGCAACTATGTTGACACACAGTTCTAGAGGGTGACAGCCATGAATAAAAAGATGAGGAAGAATTGAGCAAGAAGATGGGGCAGGTCATTCCAGGCAGAGGGAACAGGAGATGCAAAAGTATGATAATGTTTTTACTTCAGCCTCTGATTGCTTATACACCTGTGACCATGCACCATGGCTCAGCTTTCCTCCTACGCAGCATCTTAACTTCGGTTCATTATAGCAAATTCTTTATGGTACATGCCAGAAGCCTCTCTTCACTTTCACTACAACTATTAGGATGTCTTTCAATGGGCTGGCCTGGGAGCTTTGCTTTTAATCAATCCTTTCCCACACTATAACTTTAAAATGCCATGTGGGGGGCCGGCCGGTGGCGCAGCGGTTAAGTGTGCACATGGAGCTTCTCTGTGGCCTGGGGTTCGCAGGTTCGGATCCTGGGTGAGGACATGGCACCGCTTGGCAAGCCATGCTGCGGTAGGCATCCCACATTTAAAGTAGAGGAAGATGGGCACGGATGTTAGCTCAGGGCCGGTCTTCCTCAGCAAAAAGAGAAGGATTGGCAGCAGATGTTAGCTCAGGACTAATCTTCCTCAAAAAAAAAAAAAAAAAAACGCCACATAGGAAAATTAAATGCTGTATGAATCCCATTCCCCATTCTTCGTGTTCAGACTTACTTTGTGAACTTACTCATATTACTGCCCTTTACAGTCATTTCATAAACTTTCACTTACCTGTCTCCCCGTCCCCCAGACCATGAGCTCCTGGGGTGCTGGAACTCTCTTTTTTCTGTGCATATTTACATACATGTTGAAGGGGACTGGACAGGATGTCGAATGACTCTAACTCCTCTTTCTCACAGGATCCTCATCAAGCTGTGTGGTTTTCTTTATCTTTTCTGCTTTTCTGCCTGCGTCACTATAACTTCACCTATTGAGTTATCAAGCTTTCTCATCCTTGGTCGTCACATAAGTGCTATGGTATCTAATTATGGTTTTGATTATTGTAAGTAAAGATGTTGCTATTTTCATATATTTAAAAGTCATTCGTCTGCCTATAACCCCTGCTCACTTTTCAAAAGAGTTGTTTGTATTCCTCACTGATTTATTTTCTAAGACAATAATTAATCTGTAAATCAATCCATGAAAATGGTATTTAACCCATTAAAAGTATAGTTTTGGAGTCAGGTGGATCTGTGTTTAATTCTTGGCTCTGGGTATTTGTCGTCATCTCTAAAATAGGGATGAAAATAATACGTCCTGTCCTGTAGATGTCATGAGTATTATGAGAAAAGTAGCAGTGTACCTAGTATATAATTATAGGTACCATTTAATGTTTACTATCATCATTATTAGAAATAAAAACATTAATAACAGTAATTAAATTTTATATTGGCATAGCATTTTAAAATGTTCTAAGTATTTTAACATCTTTTAAAATCTTTATAACAATCCTGTAAAGTACATAGGACTCTGCTGACATAATGCCTCACCTGTGCTCTCTAGACTAGAGGAGTGAATAGAGTTCAGGTAAGCTTTTTAGGTCAGATAGGTGAGAACACAAAGCCCAGGTAGGCTAGGTGTAGGAGCTAATTCAAATCTCACCTTATAAGTGGTAGAAGGACTCCATGCACGGGGCTGAGCCTGAATGCAGGAAATATAAAGGAACGCTGGACAGGGGTTTTTGCATAATGTAACCCAGATGTCACCTGAAGTTTTCTTGAGATCTAATATTCCATGCAATGTGGAAGCTCCAAGTCGCCACCTCCTACCCCAAAGATTCTGCAAATTCCTAGGAGGCTTACATTCTCCTGGTCACTTCTGGCTCCAAAGTCCTTCTTCCAGTGAATTGGTATAGTTTGTGGATCATCTTAGCATCCAACTTGTGCTCTGCATTAAGGATATTGCTTTGACCTTTGATAGGAATTCACTCTTGATACAATTTCCAAAATAAAATGAAACAAAACACTCACACTCTTACAAGGCATAGTAGATATTACTGAAAATTTGTGAGGGACAAAAGAATGAGTTACATTGTCAAAATGTAAAAATAAAAATCTTCAAATTGCACACGGACACACTCGTCCATCTTTTGGTCACTCCACAATCAGAAATTTTTTTCACTGGTTTCTATACCCCTCTGGTCCCCCAGATCCCAGGCTCACTCCATCTTGCCACCTCTTTTCTCATCTGCTCCTCTAATCTCTCCTCTTTCCTGAGTCCCTTCCTAAATTAGTTTTAGTAACTTCAAATTCTCCTTGTTTCATTTTGCAGAACAATTTAGCTCCCCTCAATGTTTGCCCTCAAACTCGGGCTTACACCTGCATTTCCCAATCCATTACGCGCTCAGCAGAATAAAACGGATTTTCATATAACTAACATTTTTAGAAGACTTTTCTTTGTGTGTTGACCCCATTCTCTCAGTTGTGGTTATACAGCACATTTTCCCCCCTCCACTACATCATCATTTAAAATTTCATACAGTACCAACATATTTGTCTCCATGTCCATTCCCAGTGCTCAAATGTTAACCGGGTAAGTGAACACACTTTCTGGAGAGTGAGGACGACGAAGTTCCAGACACCAACACTCTTCAGTCTGCAACGATGAAGATCGCCAGCCTACATCTACTCACTACCAAAACTCACCCAGCTAATTTCATCAAAGAATGCAGAGCAGAAAGTGGCCAACTCCAGCAGGATGATAAAATACACACTACCTATGCACTGTTGTTTTCTTTCGTTAAATCTATTTTTCTGATTGGAATATATGTTCATTGCCAAAAAATAAACAAACACTGCAAAAACATATAATGTAACCACTATTAATAGCATGGTATATATATATTATATGTATATACACATAATATATATACAAATTTTCTAAACAAAATTGGAATCAAACTATAGTAACCACTGCTTTGTTTTTAGTTAAAATGTAAAAACACAACTTACACATCTCAACTTTCACATCTTAACTTTAAGGTTAAATGTTTTTATGATGTGTGTGATTTGGGAGGAAGACAAACTATGAAGAACATTCTGGTAAAATTATTCCTTTAAGTCACATCGCTGGGAATGTTACGTTATATCCTGACAGATCCCAATTATATCTTCCTCACCAAGCTATGGACACTTCTTTAACGAGCTGTGGTAGCCCAACAAGCAATCTGACCCTTTAAGCCATGGTAGAAGATCTAAGTGCATTGTCATTTCTTTGAATGTATTAAATGGATCGTATTTGCTGCAATGAAGTAAATAGTTGAGACTAGAATCTACAAGGAAGGGAGATGCAAGCCTTTGCCTGTAGTCAAATCCTTCCTTTCATCATACTTACTGTTGTTTCTCAAGCTGGACAGTTAGCTCATTGACTCTTTCTTCCCTTCTAGACTATGTTTATAAGGCTATAAACATAGCATCTAAGGATGTCTTGGACTGCAGGAAGTAAGCTTTGCTATATATCATTTTTAATTGTACATTTTCCATTATTACCTAATTTCCACTATAACTCATTCTTTGGCCTACAAATTATTTTGAAGTATCTTTCTTACTTTAAGAATATATCACACTGGGGATTGTTTTGGCTATCTGTATTGTTATTACATTCTAATTTTAATGCATTATGATCAGAAAATGTGATCTGTATGGTATTGATTCTTTGGTATTTGTTGAGGCTTTTTTTTGTAGTCTATATACATGGTGAGGCGTGTTCTTGAAAACAGTGTGCATTCCCTAATTGCTGGGTTCAAAGTTCTATGTATGTCTACTAAATAAAGCTTCTTAATTTTATCTTTTAAATCTTCCACATCATTATTAATTTTTGTCAAATTGATTCATCCATCTCTGAAAGACACTTGACATTTTCCACACTTCCTCTTAGAATTCTGTCAATTTTGGTTTTGGAAATTTGAGGCTATAATTATTGGGTGTATATAGGTTCAGGATTATTATAACATATTGGTGAATTTTTTATTTTACCGTGTAACAACCCTCTATCTTTAACAGTCCTTTAGCTTTAAAGTCTACTTTGAATGATATAAATATAGATATGCCAGCTTTCTTTTGGTTTGTATTGTACTATATTTTTTTATCCCTTTACTTTCATCCTTTCTATGTTCTTATATTTTAGGTATATTTCTTGTACAGTATATAGCTGGATTTTGGCTTTTTTTTTAAAAAGATTTTATTTTTCCTTTTTCTCCCCAAAGGCCCCCAGTACATAGTTGTGTATTTTTTTTTACTTGTGGGTCCTTCCAGTTTTGGCGTGTGGAATGCTGCTTCAGCATGGCTTGATGAGTGATGCCATGTCCACGTCCAGGATTTGAACTGGTGAAATCCTGGGCCGCCGAAGCAGAGCACACAAACTTAACCACTCAGCCACGAGGCTGGCCCCTGGATTTTGTTTTATCTCATCTGAGAATCTCCATTTTTTAATTGAGAAGTTCCATGTGTACAACATTATAATCAACGTCTGTATACATTACTGCATGCTCACCACCAAAATCTAGTTTCCATCCATCGCTATACGATTGACCCCCTTTACCCATTTCGCCCTCGTCTGACCTCCCTTCCCCTCTAGTAACCACCAATCCATTCTCTGTATCTATGTGTTTGTGTTTGTTTTGTTTTGTTTGTTCATTTAGTTTGTTTCTTTATATTCCATATATGAGTGAAACCATACAGTATTTGTTGTTCTCTGTCTGATTTATTTCACTTAACATAATACTCTCAAGGTCTAACCATGCTGTCACAAATGGCAAGATTTCATCTTTTTTATGGCTGAGTAGTATTTCATTGCATATATACATCACATCTTCCTTTATCCATTGGTCCATCAAAGGCCATTTATGTTGTTTCCATATCTTGGCTATTGTAAATGATGCTGCAGTGAACACAGGATGCATGTATCTTTTCAAATTAGTATTTTGTATTCTTTGGATAAATACCCAGAAATGGAATAGCTAGATATATGGTATTTCTATTCTTAATTTTTTGAGGCATCTCCATACTGTTTCCCATAGTAGCTGCACCAATTTACGTTCCCTTTTCTCCTTATCCTCTCCAACACTTATTATTTGTTGTCTTTTTGATGATACCCATTCCGATGGACGTGAGGTGATACTGCACTGTGGTTTTCATTTCATTTCCCTAATAATTAGTGATGTTGAGTACCCTTTCATGTGCCTGTTAGCCATCTGTATATCTTCTTTGGAAAATGGCCATTCAGATACTCTGCCCATTTTTTTTTTTAAAGATTTTATTTTTCCTTTTTCTCCCAAAGCCCCCTGGTACATAGTTGTGTATTTTTAGTTGTGGGTCCTTCTAGTTGTGGCATGTAGAACACCGCCTCATCATGGCTTGATGAGTAGTGCCGTGTCTACACCCAGGATTCAAAGTGGCGAAATCCTGGGCTGCCGAAGCACAGCATGCGAACTTAACCATGCAGCCACAGGACCAGCGCTTCTCTGCCCATTTTTTAATGGGGTTGATTTGTTGTTGTTGTTAAGTTGTATGAGTTCTTTATATGTTTTGGATATTAACCCCTTATCAGATATATGATTTGCAAGTATCTTCTTCCATTTGGTAGGTTGTCTTTTCATTTGTTGATGGTTTCCTATGCCGTGCAGGAGCTTTTTAGTTTGATGTAGTCCCATTTTCTTACTCTTTCTTTTGTTTCCTTTGCCTGAGGAAATATATCCAAAACATATTGCTAAAACTGATGTCAAAGAGCATACTGCCTATGTTTTCTTCTAGGAGTTTTATGGTTTCAAGTTTTACATTCAAGTCTTTAATCCATTTTGAGTTAATTTTTGTGTATGGTGTAAGATAGTGGTCTAATTTCATTCTTTTGCATGTGGCTGTCCAGTTTTCCCAACACAATTTATTAAAGAGACTTTCCTTTCTCCATTATGTGTTCTTGGCTCCTTTATCACAAATTAGTTGTCCATACCTGTGTGGGTTTATTTCTGGGTTCTCAATTCTGTTCCATTGATCTGTGTGTTTGTTTTTCTGCCAATACTATGCTGTTTTGATTTCTATAGATTTGTAGTATAATTTGAAAATAGGGAATGTGATTCCTCCAGGTTTGTTCTTTTTTCTCAGGACTGCTTTGGCTATTTGGGGTCTTTTGTGGTTCCACACAAATTCTAAAAAATTTTGTCCTATTTCTGTGAAAAAGGTCATTGAAATTTTTATAGGGATTGCATTGAATCTGTAGATCACTTTAAGTAATATGGACATTTTAATAATGTTAATTTATTCTTTTTGTTTCAATTATAAATGGGACTGTTTTCTTAATTTCTCTTTCTGCTAATTCACTGTTAGTGTATAGAAACACAACATATTTTTGTGTATCAATTTTGTGCTCCTTAACTTTTATTCATTTATTATTTCTAATAGTGTTTTAGTGTAGTCTTTAGGGTTTTCTATATACAAGATCATGTCATTTGCAAATAGAGATAATTTTACTTCTTCCTTTCTGATTTAGATGACTTTTATTTCTTTTTCTTGCCTAAATGCTCTAGCTAAGACTTCCAATACCATGTTGAATAAAAGTAGTAGGCATCCTTGCCTTGTTCCTGATTTTATAAGGATAGCGTTCAGTTTTTCACCATTAGTTGTGATGTTAGCTGTGGGTTTGTCATGTATGGCCTTTATTATGTTGAGGTATGTTCCTTCTACATTTATTTTATTGAAAGTTTTTATCCTAAATGGATGCTGAATCTTGTCAAATGTTTTTTCTGCATCTATTGAGATGATCATATGGTTTTTAGCCTTCATCTTGTTAATGTGGTGTATCACATTGATTGATTTGCGGATGTTGAACCATCCTTGCATCCTTGGTATAAATCCCACTTGATCATGGTATATGATCCTTTTAATGTATTGTTGTATTCGCTTTGCTAATATTTTGTTGAGGATTTTTATATCTATGTTCATCAGAGATATTGGCCTGTAGTTTTCTTTTTTGTGGTTGTCCTTGTCCGGTTTTGGTATAGGGTAATCTTGGCCTTGTAAAATGAGTTAGGAAATATTCCCTCCTCTTCAATTTTTAGAAGAATTTGACAAGGATAGGTACCAAATCTTCTTTGAATGTTTGGTAGAATTCACCAGTGAAACCATCTAGTCCTGGACTTTTGTTTTTTGGGACATTTTTGATTACTGTTTCAATCTCCTTACTACTGATTGGTCTATTCAGATTTTCTATTTCTTCATGATTCAGTCTTGGAAAGTCATAAGAGTCTAAGAATTTATCCAGTTCTTCTAAGTTGTCCAGTTTGTTGGTGTACTTGTTCATAGTAGTCTCATAATTTTTTTGTATTTCTGTGGTATCCATTGTAACTTTTCCTGTTTCATTTCTGATTTTATTTATTTGAGGCTTCTCTCTTTTTTTCTTAGTGAATCTAGCTAACGGTCTGTCAATTTTGTTTATCTTTTCAAAGAAGTAACTCAGTTTCGTTGATCTTTTTTATTGTCTTTTTAGTCTCTATTTCATTTATTTCTGCTCTGATTTTTACTATTTCCTTTACTGTACTGACCTTGGGTTTCATTTGTTATTCTTTTTCTCGTTCCTTTAGGTTTGAGGCTAGATTACTTACTTTAGATTTTTCTTACTTCTTGAGGTATGCCTGTATTGCTATAAACTTCTCTCTAATCACCACTTTTGCTGCATCTCATAGATTTTGGCATGTTGTATTTCCATTTTCATTTGTCTTCAGGTATTTTTTTATTTCTCCTTTGATTTCCTCATTGACCCAATAATTGTTCAGTAGCATGTTGTTTAGTCTCCACATATTTGTGACTTTTTCAGCTTTCTCCTTGATTTCTAGTTTCATACCGTTGTGGTCAGAAAAGTTGCTTGATACGATTTCAATCTTAAATTTATTGAGATTTGTTTTGTGTCCCAGCATATGGTCTATCCTTGAGGATGTTCCATGTGCACTTGAGAAAAATGTGTATTCTCCTGGTTTTGGATGGAATGTTCTATATATAGCTCTTAAGTCCACCTGGTCTAATGTTTCATTTAAGGCTGTTGTTCTCTTTTTGACTTTGTGTCTGGATAATCTATCCACTGATATAAGTAGTGGTGCTAAATTTCCCTACTATTATCATATTGCTGTCAATTTCTCCCTTTAGGTCTGTTAATAACTGTTTTATACATTTTGGTGCTCCTATGTTAGGTGCATATATATTAATAAATGTTATGTCTTCTTGATGGATTGTGTCCTTTATCATTATGTAATGTCCATTTTTGCCTCTTGTCAACTTTTGTTGGCTTAAAGCCTATTTTGCCTGATATAAATATAGCTACACTCACTTTTTTTTTGGCCACCATTTGCTTGGAGTATCATCTTCCATCCCTTCACTTTGAGTGAGCCTATGTTTGTCTTTAGAGCTGAGATGAGTCTCCTGGGGGCCGCATATAGTTGGGTCTTGTTTTCTAATCCATCCAGCCACTCTGTCTTTTGATTGGTGAATTCAATCCATTTACATTTAGGACGATTATTGATATATGAAGACTTAGTACTACCATTTTATCTTTTGTTTTCTGGTTGCTCTATATCTGTTGTTTCTTTTTCCTCGTGTTTCTGTCTGTCATTTTAGTTTGGCAGTTTTTATGATGTTTTTCTCAGTTTCCTCTATTTTTATGTTTTGTGGCTCTGCTTTGGTTTTTTGTTTTGTGGTTACCATAAGGTTTGTATAAAACGTCTCATAGACAAAGTAGTCATTTATCTGCTGATAGCATTTTATCTTCATTTGCCTATACAGGTTCCATCCTTTTCTTCTTCCTGTTTTATATTTTGTTATCACAAATTATCTTTTTATGTTGTGAGTTCACTACCAAATTGAAATACCAAAAGTTATTTTTAATGCTTTTTTTCTTTAACCTTTATGCTGTAAGTGTGTTGACTAACCTATTCTGATACAAAGTTGCAATTTTCTGATTTTGTATGTCTATTTATTACCTTAGTCAAAGTTTTGTGTACTTTTGCCTTTTCATTTCAGGTAGAAGAGCTCCTTTCAACATTTCTTGTAAGGCAGGTCTAATGGTGATTAACTCCCTCCCTCAGCTTTTGATTGTCTGGGAAAGCCTTTATTTCTCCTTCATATCTGAAGGACAATTTTTCTGGATAGAGTATTGTTGGCTAACAGTTTTTATCTTTCAATCTTTACTTTACAATCAGTCATTCTACTCTTTCTTGGCCTGTAGAGTTTCTGCTCAGAAATCTGCTGATAGACTAATAGGAATTTCTTTTCTTTTTTTTTTTTATTAATGTTATGATAGATTACAAGCTTGTGAGATTTCAGTTGTACATTTTTGTTAGTCATGTTGTGGGTACACCACTTCCCCCTCCGTACCCTCCCCCCACCCCCCCCTTTTCCCTGGTAACCACCGATCAGATCTCCTTCTCAATATACTAATTTCCACCTATGAGTGGAGTCATATAGAGTTCGTCTTTCTCTGACTGACTTATTTCGCTTAACATAATGCCCTCGAGGTCCATCCACGTTGTTGTGAATGGGCCAATTTCGTCTTTTTTTATGGCTGAGTAGTATTCCATTGTGTATATATACCACATCTTCTTTATCCAGTCATCAGTTTCTGGGCATGTAGGCTGGTTCCACGTCTTGGCTATTGTAAATAATGCTGCGATGAACATAGGGGTGCAACGGACTCTTGAGATATCTGTTATCAGGTTCTTAGGATAGATACCCAGTAATGGGATGGCTGGGTCATAGGGTATTTCTATTTTTAACTTTTTGAGAAATCTCCATACTGTTTTCCACAGTGGCTGTACCAGTTTGCATTCCCACCAACAGTGTATGAGGGTTCCTCTTTCTCCACAACCTCTCCAACATTTGTCGTTCTTGGTTTTGGATGTTTTTGCCAATCTAACGGGGGTAAGGTGATATCTTAGTGTAGTTTTGATTTGCATTTCCCTGATGATTAGCGATGATGAACATCTTTTCATGTGTCTATTGGCCATATTCATATCTTCTTTTGAGAAATGTCTGTTCATGTCCTCTGCCCATTTTTTGATCGGGTTGTTTGTTTTTTTGTTGTTAAGCAGTGTGAGTTCTTTGTATATTATGGAGATTAACCCTTTGTCGGATAAGTGGCTTGTAAATATTTTTTCCCAATTAGTGAGCTGTTTTTTTGTTTCAATTCTGTTTTCCCTTGCCTTGAAGAAGCTCTTTAGTCTGATGAAGTCCCATTTGTTTATTCTTTCTATTGTTTCCCTCAACTGAGGAGTTACAGTGTCCGAAAAGATTCTTTTGAAACTGATGTCAAAGAGTGTACTGCCTATATTCTCTTCCAAAAGACTTATTGTCTCAGGCCTAATCTTTAGGTCTTTGATCCATTTTGAGTTTATTTTGGTGTGTGGTGAAAAAGAATGGTCGATTTTCAATCTTTTGCATGTGGCTGTCCAGTTTTCCCAGCACCATTTGTTGAAGAGACTTTCTTTTCTCCATTGTAGGCCCTCTGCTCCTTTGTCGAAGATTAGCTGTCCATAGATGTGTGGTTTTATCTCGGGGCTTTCAATTCTGTTCCATTGATCTGTGGACCTGTTTTTGTACCAGTACCATGCTGTTTTGATCACTGTAGCTTTGTAGTATGCTTTGAAATCGGGGATTGTGATTCCGCCGGCTTTGTTTTTCTTGCTCAGGATTGCTTTAGCAATTCGCGGTCTTTTGTTCCCCCATATGAATTTTAGGATTGTTTGTTCAATTTCTGTGAAGAATGTTCTTGGGATTCTGATTGGGATAGCATTGAATCTGTATATTGCTTTAGGTAGTATGGACATTTTAACTATGTTTATTCTTCCAATCCATGTACAAGGAATGTTTTTCCATCTCTTTATGTCATCGCCTATTTCTTTCAAGAAAGTCTTGTAGTTTTCATTGTATAGATCCTTCACTTCCTTGGTTAAGTTTATCCCAAGGTTAGACTAATAGGAATTTCTTTGTAGGTTATTGTCTTTTTTCCTTTAGCTACTTTTCAAATTCTTTCTTTATCATTGACTTTTGACAGTTTTACTATAATGTGTCTTGGAGAAAGTCTTTTTGTTTTGAGATAATTCGGTGTTATATTATCTTCATGGACTTGTATATCAGTTCCTTCCCTAGGTTTTGGAAGTTCTCAGTGATTATTTCTTTAAATAAGCTCTCTGCTCCCTTCTCCCTCTCCTCTCCTTCTAGGATACCCATTATCCTTATGACGCCTTTTCTAATGGAGTCAGATAGTTCTTGTAGAGTTATTTCATTTTTTCAAAAAATCTTAGTGCTCTCTTCTCTTCTATCTGAATCATTACTAGATTTCTATCTTTGAGCTTGCCAATTTTCTCTTCCATGTGGTGTGCTCTGTTTCCAATGCCTTCTAATGCACTCTTCACCTCATTTATTGAGTTCTTCAGCTCCAGAATTTCTGTTTGGTTGTTTCCTAGAGTTTAAATCTCTTTGGTTAAGTATTCCTTCTGTTGATTAATTTTATTCCTGAGCTCATTGAACTGGCTTTCTGAGTTTTCTTGTAGCTCACTGAGTTTCTTCATGACAGCTATTTTTCTCTGTCAGATCACAATCTTCTGTGAATTGAAGTTTGGTTTCTGGAGAGTTGTCATTTTTGTGTGTGTGATACCATGTTACCCTTATTTTTCATGGTGCTTGCTGAGCTGTTCCTCTGCTGGCACATTTCAAGTAGTGAACGCCTTTTTTATTTAGGTAAAGCTTTGTTTACTTTGATTTTAATTCAACAGATTGGTAATCAGAGGCCTTTCTTTTGATTTTCAGTAGGTGGCACTATAACACAAGTTTTTTATCTTAACCTGTGCTGCCTCTGGCTATATTTGAGAATTGGCTCTTTCCACCCTCCACTGCCTCTGCCAGAGGTGTCAGCAGTGCCCTCCTCATAGCTGCTTATGCCTCTGGGGTCACTGGTACCTTGCTTCTGCTGGTGTCTCTGCAGTCACTGGCATCACTTGAGTCAGGGGCACCACCACTGCTGCAGCAGGGGAAGGGTGAGGGTGGGGAGAAAACCAGGTTTGTATGTGCCACTGCTGTGGGCAGGGGGTGTGAAGCAGTGGGTCCCCCGCCACTGCTGTCTGGTTCCCTTTGGCTACAGGCACTGCTGTGGCTGGGATGCCAGAGTTGTGTGCGGTGCCTCTGCTACTATTGGGTTCCCTGGGGCTGCAGGCTCAGCTGCTGTGGCCAGCAGGCCAGGATCACAGACACTGCCTCTGCTGTTCCCCTAGTTCCACCTTCTCCATGTGTTCCAATCCACCCACCTTCAGATGTACAGAGGTGTAGATCTCTCTGGCACCCTACTATGTTGGGCAGAGGAACCTTTGCTTAGTTACAGATGTTTTACTAGTTGTAGACTTAAGGGGAGAGACAAAGGGAGCATCTCACACCACTGTGATGCTGACGTCACTCTCCTAAGAGTCTCTCTGTATTTTAACCAGCAAGTTTAACACATTGACCAGCCCAGTGATTAGTGCTATATCTGGATTTAATTTCTGCCATCTTATTTTGGGCAATTTACCATGTATTTCTTCTTTTTCCCCCTCCTATTATTTAAGTTAATTAGTAAATCATCCTTGGACACCTGGATAATTTCTAAGTAAGATAGAGAATACAAAACATTTGTCACCAATGATAGTTTTAATATACCTTTAACTATTTTTACAGATTATAGATTGATTATCAGTTAACATGTTTAATAGAATGTTCCTATGCCCTTGGGGGATACTAGTGTTTACTGAGATACTTTGTACATCAGCTCTTAGTCACCTGCCTTCTAGTTTTCTCTCTGTCTGTAAGGGAACAGACATTTATTACTGTGGTTAAAAGTTGTAATTAATATGGGTGATTAAGACTATATTAAATACAGTAGTTGCAGTAAAAGAATATATAAATCTGAAAACATTAATACATTTTGTCTACTTATCAAGGAAAATTTTAAAGTTTACTAAGGTGAAAAATCCAACAAGATATGTGTTTGCCTAATACGCTAAGATTAATTACATGTTAAAGCTAAAGTCAAAAGCTTTAAATCTATCATTTAATTATATATTTTTGTATGTATAACCATGCACATATGAAGAAAATATCAAGTAGTAGAAAAAAAAGCTTATGAATCATTTTTAAAAAGAAAATCAGTAGTAAAGAATAAGATTGTTCTTTAAATATAGTTTTTGTGGCTTCGTCATTCTCTTCAATCAGTCTTAGCAAAAGTTCCTCACTTCTAAAAAAGCTTCCTATTGTATGTATTGTCACTCTAAAGGAAGATGTTTTCCTATATTCAGTAATTGTGACTTATGCCTATATTTAATAACCAATTTTCTTGGACAATTTTTTTTTTATTTCCTAAACTCAAGGCTTAAATTCAGAATAATAAAACTGTTAAGAGGCCTTTTACATCTAAACTTTCTTTGGAGTGTCCCAGATGGTGACAATGTTTTTTATTTTCCTACCTTGTGAAAGGAGAGATACTAAAAATAATTAGGTATATTTTGTATTCTTCATATTTTGATTAACTAAAACCACTATATGAGCTGACCTTAAACAGGCTTTTTCTCTCTTAAATAATAACCTCTCTTACAATAATCTCTAACTTTGGGTATTCCTAACTATGCTACACCCTTCTCATTGGTCATGAAAGACAGGATTGTACTTTAGTGATCCTTACTCAAAAGTAGGAACCATATAAAAGCTTCTTGCCTTCTGTAATATTATTTCATTGTCTGTTCCTTTTATAACTATTAAATGCTGCTCCAATCTAAATCTAGCTGCCCTACTTCTCCTTCCTGATAAAGGGTAATTTCACTCTTTTCAACAGCTGTTAAACTCTAAGCACGCCTCATCCTGTTTTGACTGATGCTATCATGTACAACCCTGATATATTACCATTTGATGATGACTCATAACTTAAAAAGAATCAAGGTATACTTTATCCTAAATATGCTGTAACTTTTGAAATATTCTATTTTGGAATATTTTCAAAATATTCAGATGGAACCAACATCTCAGACAGCTGAACTGATAGCTCTATTAAGAGCATGCCATCTTGCTAAATAATTAAGAATTAACGTCCATGCTGTCTATGGATGAGCATTCAGGATTGCTTGAGATTTCAGCATATTGTGCAATCAAAAGTATTTTCTGACTTCCTCAGACAATTCAAACAAAAATTGAAAATAAATTATTGTCTTATTGACAACACCCAGAGAAACTTTGTCATTAAGAATAAAGCTTAAGGGCTGGCCCCACGGCCAAGTGGTCATGTTCGCATGCTCCGCTTCAGCAGCCCAGGGTTTCGCTGGTTTGGATCCTGGGCACAGACATGGCTCATCATGACATGCTGAGGCAGCATCCCACATACCACAACTAGAAGGACTCACAACTAAAAATATACAACTATGTACCAGGGGGCTTTGGGGAGAAAAAAGGAAAAAATAAAATATTTAAAAAAAAAAAAAGAATAAAGCCTATACTAAAGTTAATACTATAAAGCCTACTACCATACAAAGGGGCCTTTCTAGCATTACCAACATATTATAAAGACAGCTGTTCAATCTTATTTCTTTATAAGACAGACTAATTAAAATACAACACTCTGGGGGGCTGCCCCCCTGGCCTAGTGGTTAAGTTCAGTGTGCTCCACTTCGGCAGCCTGGGTTCAGTTCCCAGGCACACACAAACACCACTCATCAGTGGTTGTGCTGTGGGGGCAACTCACATACAAAATAGCTCAGGGAAAATCTTCCTCAGCAATAAATAAATAAATAAATAAATAAAATACAACACTCTTCCCTCATTGGAGGTGTGAGGGTGGATCAGGGGAAAGACACCAGCTTTGTCAAGACTGTTTCATACTGCATGGTGTCTCCCAAATGACCTCCAGACTGAAAATAATTATGCTGAAGGAGTTAATAATAGCCCAAATTACAGGAACAAATTGGCTCAAACTTTGCAAAAATATTAGTTAAAAAATTTTTACCTAGGAGGCTTAACGAGTGATAAAATTTTACTCATTTTAATTATAATCCAGAAAACGTATGAAGAAATCCCCACATCAAAGACCATTTGAATATTTACAAACGGATTTAATTCAGTTGACCAAATTACAACCCTTTAAGTACTTTTAAATAACAGTTTATAACTTTTCTGGTTAGACTGAAACTTTCCCTTAGTTCTAAGTTTTATGCCTAGGCCTAATGACATTCCAAGTTACATTTTAAAATTTTCATAAGCTCTCATATGAAACTGTTACAGAAAGACCTCATGAGGCTGAGTTTGACTCATCCCCTAACAGACTCCATGCTTGGTATGTTGCAATCACTACATTTTTTCAAAAATGAATCTTATATACACAGTCTTATGCCCAACATACAGGTTATATCTCTGAAAGGCCTATCATCAGACATATTGCGCCCCCTACCATCACCAGCATAATCCACAACTGGGAGACTAGATTTAGTAGAAGAGATGCCAATAAACGTCAGCCTTACAACCATTTCAGGTACTTTTAACTTCAAATATAGTTCTTAAGGTCCAGGCCCAGAGCCGTGGACACATGCTTCCCAGTGTAGTGTAAAGGTGCTTAGGATTCTATAATTTGGATATCCAGACTGAGAATTGACCCCGACATTCATTGTAAGGACTCCAGAGAAACAGATGACTTTCCTAAGTAGACTCCAGCTCCCAAGATTCTGTGGATGGAGAAGAGAACATGAAGGGGAGACCACTTTCTCCAAAGACCTTCTGATGCTTGATCTGACAACTGACTTATATTTAGACTTCCATCACATTGTGTTTATATTCTGTGTCTGAAAATTCCGCCAGGGTCTGAATTCTTTGGGGATGTGGTTCTTTCTGGTTTTTGTGCTGACTCTTGTTCAGGGTGTTCCTGTATGTATTGTGGTTTTTTGCTGGAAGTTCAGTTCATTGGAACTTTGTGGGCATTTCTGAGGCTTGTGTTGGGGAAACCTTCCTCCAGTAAGGATCTGTTTACTTCTGCCCGGCATCTGGGGCACTACCAAGCTGGGGAAACGTTACACTTGCAGCATGTAGTCTTTTGAGACACGCAGATAGTATGAACTCAGGCCGCAAACTGCCATGAGGGCTGGCCCTTAGCCGCATATTCTCCAAGGAGATATTCTTTCCTCCAACCAGAACAGACAAGTTTCTCTGCTCTCCGCTTTTTCAGGTAAAAATTACTTAATTCACCCTTCCTTGAAGGCAAAACTCTTTGTGGTTCCTGTTTTTAGGGAATCTCCAATCTAACTCCAATTTGAGTCCAAAGCTTTGCTCCTAGCCCACGTTGCCTTCTTGAAATGAGAACTCCAGGTCACCTGGGATTTTATTAAACAATCTCAGGGCAATTGATGCCACTGGCATTTGCTTACCTCCCTAAATGCATGCTCATTTTGTTTTGGCTTGAAAGGGTTTCATTTTGCAAACTTATTCATGTTTTTTTTAAATCACTCTCTGCACGTTTTTTATTTTTGGTAAGGAAGATTGGCCCTGAGCTAACATCTGCTGCCAATCTTCCTCTTTTTGCTTGATGAAGATCGTCACTCAGTTAACATCCATGCCCATCTTCCTCTACTTTGTATGTGGGACACCACCACAGCATGGCTGGATGAGCAGTGCATAGGTCCGCACCTAGGATCCACCAAACCCCAGGCCACCAAAGCAGAGTGTGTGCACTTAACCACTACACCAGGCCGGCCCCTCAGTCATGTTTTAAAGGGTGTTCTTCTCATATAACGTCCTTAGGTGCGTCATAGTAAAATAACTTCTAAAATTTAGTCTGTCATATAGCCCAAAATAGAAGTTGACAAATTCTATCTCTTCTTGGATATCTCACAAATCCAAAACTTGGGTAGTGACCTACCCCCCCACTACCATATCTAATTCTCCTTCAAAAATTAATGACGCCATTCGGGGCCAGTCCAGTGGTGTGGCAATTAGGTTTGCATGCTCCACTTTGGCAGCCCAGGGTTCACTGGTTTGGATCCCCGGTACACATGTACACACGACTTGTCAAGCCATGCTGTGGCAGACGTCCCACATATGAAATAGAGGAAGATGGGCACAGATGTTAGCTCAGGGCCAATCTTCCTCAAAAAAATAAATAAATAAATAAATAAATAATGACACCACTTCCTGTCCACCTATTTATGACAAAAAAATTGAGCACAGTCTCCCTCCTCTCTCCATCTTTCACACCCCAGTACAACTCTTATTGATTCCAAGTTCTAAACATCTCAATTTGTTCTCTTCTTCATTCTGGCTACTACTGCCTTCAGAATTCAGCATTTCTTTTCTGGATCACTGAAATAATCTCCGTTTCCATGCTTACCTCACTCAGATCCACACTTCACACAGCTGCCAGCATGAATATTTAAAAGAAACATCTGACCACATCATTTGCATAATTAAAAATCTTCGATGACTCTTCATTGCCATTAAGATAGTCTCAATGACTTCCCCTGGCATATATAGTCCTCTACAATCAGTCCCCGTCTATGCTGCAGTCCTACCAAATCGCGTGCAATCTTCTGCTCCATGTATGCTCCTCGAGTTACGCTCACGCCTCACCCCAGCTTCCTTGGCCACCTGTCAGCTCCTTATCTTTCAGAACCCAAGTCAAGACTCTTCCAGGAAACTTGCAAGCAAATTCTTTTTTTTTTTTTAATCTTTTTTTTATTTTATTTTTTTTTCCTTTTTCTCCCCAAAGCCCCCGGGTACATAGTTGTATATTTTAGTTATGGGTCCTTCTAGTTGTGGCATGTGGGACGCTGCCTCAGCGTGGTTTGATGAGCAGTGCCATGTCCGTGCCCAGGACTCGAACCACCAAAACACCGGGCTGCCTGCAGCGAAGCGTGCAAACTTAACCACTCGGCCACGGGGCCCCACAAGCAAATTCTTACTGCACCTTTTGTTACATCACTGCTCGATGTGCTTAACTATTATTGCACTTATCACACTATATTGCAATCATTCACCTGTCCCAATTAGACTATCAATTCCTTTTAAGGGCAGAGAAATTCTTCTCTCTTTAGCCACAGTACCTGGTGCAGTGCCAATTCCATGGGGTTCTAAGTACCTACTGAATGAATGTTTTTGATTTCTACAATACCTTATGAAACTAATTCCTACTTTCCACTGACTGCCCAGGTTCGGGCCCTTTCTTCTACCTCTATCCTCTTAAACGTCCTTCTGCCTCTAGTTTATCAAACTTCCTAATATCACCTAAATTCTTTCTGAAGCACAGTTCTGATCATGCCCTGCTTAACCTTAGAAATCTCCTATTGCTGGTAGCCCCTACCTCTTCTCCCTGCTGCTCCAGCAGCTCACAGCAACCCACTGATTTTCCAAAGTGACAGCTCAGCTCTACCCTAATTACAAAACCAACCAGGCCCTGTGGCAGGCAGTACCCAACCAGCCTCCACTCTACCTTCTCAATCCTCAGCTAACGAAATTTGTTAGGATTAGACACCCTTCCTACCTAACACCTACTACTTAATCTTAATACTCTCCTCATACCAAACTACTCATACTCAGTATATGTCTGCCAATAACATGTAAGTCTTTTTTGTAGTACAGTACTTTGCATCAGATTTACCTAACTGCTAAGCCCCAGAAGGAAATTTAAGCACTAGGTCCTGTTTTAGTGCTGTAGATGAAACACACACTCAGTTCTATTGAATAAAACTAGGGACAGTTATTACATAAAAGAATACATTTTTATTATATAGCATTTTATTTTTAAAAAACTTTATTTTCATAGAATACATTTTCACATTGGTGAGTCCCATAGTGGGAAAATAACAATTTATTACTTACAGTTTTATACTTGTGGACAGATTATTTTAGGACAAGTAAAATAAACACATTTGAGGATTAAGTCTCAGCTTAGCATCTGTAATATCTGATACATCTATAAGGGGATCTCTTCCCTACATGGAACTTCTCTATATTCAGAAGCTCTCCAGGCTCTTCCTAGGATTTAGAAATTAGTAATATGAAATACCAGCATTTCCTAATTTTAAAGTTTCCCTAGAACATGTAACCATCAGTAACTGGTATCGACTGAACAGAAAGGGAAAGTTTCAAAAATTAAACACTGCCTAATTTTCTGCAAAGTCTTTCCCTTTCTCCATCACTCCCGGGACAAATACAGATGTTTGATCAGGTAGTGATAGTAATAAAGGTGAATTCCCTTTAAGAGTTCGATAAACTAAAAGGCAAAAGCTCATATATAATGTTTAGTTACACTGTGAGTCTTGTGGGAAACTGGGAGACAATCCCTCAACTCGCTAGAATATGGAACTCAGTCTCACAATTTCTTGGATACAGTTCCTCTCAAACCTTTTCCTCAAAGAGTAAATTCTAAAAACAACCAGGTGACTAGGAGAAGAGGTTTGTCACACCAATGGACTTATCTGTTATTTCCTCCCTATTGTGAGTTGAATGGCATGACAGAGCAGAGGCAAAGAGGTGTACAATCAATTCTCAAGGTATTAAGTCAAAAAGGTCACAGTTTCCACAGCATGGCAACAGCTTTGCAAATGCCCACATCATGATAGTTGAAATAACAAAGCCCAGCAAAGGTTAAAGCCGAGAGCGCCAAAAGGCCTGTCTGGGAAGCTTTCTGCAATGTATCCCCTCGAACATAGTCAGTAACAACTTGTCCAAGGCCCCTAAAGAAATAAAAAAATCACAGTACAAATGAAAAATCACAAGTGAAGTTAGAAGGCTATACAGATAACTTGGCTGCAAAAAATAATCAGTCAGCTTCAAAATGCAACTCATGGTAACAAGAACCATAAACCAAAATGAAGGACTCAAGAGTTTTCTAATAATATAATAAATTCTTCCTATTCTTCAGATTCAATTTTCCAGAATCATTTATATCAGAGACAGTAAATAATTACTACTCTATTTACAAAATCTAGGGTTTTTTCTTTCAAACTAAACCATATGCTCTACCGAGTTTTTCATTAATTCAAGAAGAATTTATCAGGCAGATATTATGTGCCAGAATCTGTTACAGATGTTGAGAGAAGAGCAAACAAGACAGCATCCCTGCCCTTTATGGTACATTCTACTGAAGAAAAAGTACATACGTGCTCTAAAGAAATATTTTAGAAAGGATGACCTGAATGAGAAGAACATTCCAAATAAAAGTGACAATGATCTTGCTATCTTTGAGGAATAGTCAAAAGGTCAGTGCAGCTGGAGAACATGGAGATCAGAAGGCAAGGGCAGAAAACATAAGGCCTTGAAGGTCATGATAAGGAGTTTGAATTTTATTTGAAATACAATGGGAAGCCAGGGATGTGCTTTAAGCAGGGAATGACCTAATTTTACTTTGTTTTAAATAAGTTTTATTGAGATATAATTCATGTACCGTAAAATTAACCCTTTTAAAGTGTACAATTCAAGGGCTTTTAGTATATTCACAGAGTTTGTGCAACATCATCACCATTTAATTCCAGAACATTTTCATCATCCCAAAAAGAAACGCTGTACCCACTAGCCCATTACCCAACCACTAATTTGTTTTCTGTTTCAATGGACTTGCCTGTTCTGGACATTTTACATAAATGAAATCATACAATATGTGGCCTTTTGTGTTGAGTTTTTTTCACTTAGCATGTTTTCAAGATTCAGCCATATTGTGGCAAGTGTCATTACTTCAATCCTTTGTATGGCCAAATAATATTTCTTTCTAAGAATATATCACATTTTGCTTAGCTATTCATCAGCTGATACACATTTGGATTGTTTTCACTTTTTGGCTATTATAAATAACACTTCTATGAACACTACTACACAAGTTTTTGTGTGGGGACATATGTTTTCAATTTTGGGAGTTATACACCTAAAAGTAGAATCGTTGAGTCACATGGTAAACTCCACAACTTTTAGACGGAACTGCCAAACTGTCTTCCAAAGTGGCTGCAACGTTTCACATTCTCAACATTACATGAGGACTCCAACTTCTCCACAGCTATAGAGCCATTCTAGTGGGTGTGAAGTAGTATCTCATTCTGGTTTTGATTGGCATTTCTCTAATAACAAACAATGTTGAGCATTTTTTCATGTGCTTATTAGGCATTTGTATATCTTCTTAGGATAAATGTAATTTTACTTTTTAAAAAGGTCACTCTGGTGGTAGCGTGGCGAATGGACAGTGCAGGCAGGAGAAAGGGGGCAAGAAGAGAAACAGAGAACTAGCTAGGAGGCAACTGAAGTAGCCTAGGCAAGATTGTTGGCTAAACCCAGGCTGTGACGGGGATATACTGTGGCGTGAGAACCCAGGCTATGTTTTGAGGAGAGAACTAACAGAAAAAGTTGATGGACTGGATGTGGGGTAAGACAAAAAGAAATATCCAGAATGACTCCCAGGATTTTTGGCTTGAGCAACCAGATTTAATTGAGTTAGGGAAGAAGAGGAGAGTAGGTGGTTTTGAGGGGAAATCAAGAGAGATTTGGGGGGAAAAAGAGTGATTTTGGCAATGTTAAATTCAGGATGACTATGAAACATCTAAGTGAACATGTCAGTTAGACAACTGCAAATATAAATCTGCAACCAGGGGCAGAGGTCAGATCTGAGCTCACCTCTGGAAAGTGTGTACATGGAGAAATTAAGAAAGCCAAGACTGAGCCTGGGGTTCAGACCTTTATTATTTAGAAGTCAAACAAGACGACAAGGAGCTGGCGGAGGAGACCGAGAAGGTACAGCTGGTGAGGTGGAAGAAAACAAGGTACGTATGGCATCTAGGAAGTCAAAGAAACATTATTTAAGGAAGAAATGGTCAATTAAGTAGAATGCTGTTGAGAGTTGAAGTGAGTGGAGGACAGAGAATAGACAACTGGATTTGGAAAAATGAAGGTCTTTGGTGACTTTGGTAAGAAAGACTTCAGTACAATAGTTGGGATAAAGGTCCAATTAATGTGTGTTAAGAGACTGGATGCTGAGGAACTAGTGCACAGTTACAGACAACTCTTTCAAGTCTTTTTGTGTGTGTGAAAAAGAAGGACAATTAGTAAGGCAACTGGAGGAGAAACCAATAAAAAAAGCATTACTTTAGAATTATCTCTTATTGTGATTTTTCATTAATTTAGATGGATCTCCTTCCAAGAAACACATATTAGAGAAGTATTACTGTACCTGTGAGCTGATATTTTATACACAACTAGAATCCTTTATTTTGAAAAGTCTATCTGGTTAAAGGGTAATTCTCCTAACCCACCTCAAAACCCCAAGAAAGCAAAATCTCCTTTAACACTAGCTAGAAAATGCTTCTGACAAGTCACTTAACCTCCCTGAGGTTTCATTTCCACATCGATAAAATAACAGGGTGGGTTAAGATACTCCCCTCGTCCTTTCCGTTCTAACAATCCGAAAACGCCTCCCCTACCCAGTGTCATACTGTCCTTGCCAAACAACATAAATGAACAAGTCAAGAAACCTGTTATTTACAATTTTCTAGGAGGTTCACTAACTTAGAAAGTCTAACAAACTACACCGGAAAAAATAAACAGAAACTGGAAATTCATTCATTCAACAGGTATTTACTTAGTACTGTGTGTCAGGTGCTGTTCTAGGCACTAAAGATATAACAGCAGACAAAATAGTCAAAAATCCATATGATACTTCATTTTTTAAAAAGGGCAAGACTGGGGCCAGCCCCGTGGCCAAGTGGTTAAGTTCACGCACTTTGCTTTGGCGGCCCAGGGTTTCATAGGTTTGGATCCCGGGCATGGACATGGCACCACTCATCAGGCCATGCTGAGGCGGCCTCCCACATAGCACAACCAGAGGGACCTACGACTAGAATATACAACTATGCACAAGGGTGCTTTGGGGAGAAGAAAAAAAAAAACATTGGGAACAGCTGTTACCTCAGGTGCCAATTTGAAAAAAAAAAAGAAAGGGCAAGACTGAACTATAGTATATAGGGATACACATTTGGGTGATAAAACTATGATGAAATGTAAACAAGTGATTACTACAAAAATCAGGATAGCGGTTCCTGGTTGGGGGTTGAACAGTTATGAATGAGACAGAACACAAGAAGAGGCTTCTGGAGTAGGTGGCAAAGTTCTTATTTCTTGACCTGAGTAGTATTACTGTTATAATAATTCATTAAGCCATAGATTTGATTTTTGTGTTTTTCTATATCCGAGCCTTCATTCTAGTGAGGGGAGACAAGGAATATACAAAATAATAAATAGATGACATAGTATAGTAGAAGGTAATGAGTGCCACTGAGAAAAATAAAACAAGAGGGAAGGATAAGGAACGTTGGGAAGGACACTGCAATTTCGAATAAGTGGTTAGAGAAGGCTTCACTGAGAAGGTGACACAGAAGATGTGAAGGAAATGAGGGAATAAACGAAGTATAACTAGAAAAAGTGAGTTTTAGGCAGAAGGAACAGTAAGCATAGAGCCCCGAGGCCTGGAGTGTCCCTGGCATGTTCAAGAAATGTCACAGAAGCCAGTGTGAATAAGGAGAGCGTACCTGGAGATAAGGGAAGAAATGGGGCCGGACCACACAGAATCTGTAAACCACTGTAAGAATTCTGACTTTTAGTTTGAGTAAGATTAGGAGACAACAAGCGGTTTTGAGAAGGGAAATGTCTTGACCTAACAATATTTTAAGAGGATCACTGGGGCTGCTGTGTTGGGAACAGACAGAACGGGGAGCAGTTAGGAGACTACTACTGGAATCAAGGATGATTACCAAGCTTAGGGCTTGAGCAAACAGAAGAAGGTAAATGCCACTAATTCAGATGAGCAAGAGTGCTGGAGGAAGAGACGTGGGGGGATCAGAAACTCAGTTTTTTATAACACACTATACTCAAATGCCTATTAGATATGGAAGTGAAGACATTGAGTAGGTGGGTACATAAATCTGGGCATATAAATGTTTTATATATATTTTAAAGTTTTCCACAGGTCTTGAGTAGCTCAATCAACTTCTCCCTCATATGCAACAAAGAGACAAGCTCACAGCAAACAAACTGAGCAGACGATGCAGTACTGAAGGGACTGCTGTACTTGCCAGTGGCTATGGAGAGTGAGCGCCGCAGCCAGGGAGTAGTCCATCGCAGAGCAAGGATTCAAATAAGCAGCTGGAAGCAGGCCCAGGAGCAAAACGCTGACAACCCTCTCACTAGTCCAGTGGAGAGATGCAGCCTTGGAACCAGCTAGAGAAAAAAAGGACCAAATTCATAAGAGTTGAAGGGGGAAACACATCTCTCACATTCAATATTTGCCACAAAATAATCCAAACTGACAGAATGGCAAACAGTATGCAATAAGACTCAACTCGGAGCATAAAGAGGGTGAGATTAAGAAGGTAACTGAGAGAGGTGCTATCTCCCTTGTCTGAAGTCTTTTAGCACAGGGCTTCTCAATGCCTACAAACACTGATTAGAAGACAGATCCGCTTTGCTGATAGGCAAGAAGATGGACGAAATGTCTTTGCAGAATGACTAATCTTGGACTTCAGTGTAATGGACAGATACCTTACAAATATAAGTTAGTGACACTTGAGGATTTCCTTTAAAATATTAGTCTTTTATTTACACCTTGTAATCTTTGGAAGTAAGGTAATATTTAAAAAGCCTCCCAAAACAAAATTAAACCAGCCAACTCAAAGAGAAGCAAAATTCTGATGTCAAGTTTTAGGATCATGGTCCTTCTGTTCCATCACTTATAAATAGCCCAAAACAGATATGAAACATGAAAACTTCCTTTAAACAAGTGAAAAACAAAATGAGCTTTAAACATTTCTTTGAGAGTCTCTATCTTTTTTTGGTTACAGACTCCATTGGGAATCTAACAAAAGGATGGAGCTACTTCCTGGAAAAATGCATGTAGACAAAGACATTAAAAACAATGTACACAATGTCAGGGGCTTTCCTTCAGTCCCATGCACACCAAGTTAAAACCACCCTGCTAAACCTAATTGAACTAAGCAAAGGAATGCAGAAATAAAAACTTTTCGAAGCTAAAATAATTCTAAAAAGCAGAAAAACTACAGTTGCCTAATTTCTCATAACTCGGATGCAAGCATCTCTAAATGGCTGACTCAAGTATCAAGAGAAGTCTTTCTCTCTGTAAAATACTGATATTTCCAGACTTTAAAAATAATTAGTTAACTCATTATTCACCTATAGCTTTTTTAAGACTAATTTTAATAATACGTAAACAGTATTCATCCAAGAAATTCCATGATTTTAATATCAACCTAATAAGCAAGTCAATTACAGCTATAAATATGCATGACTTTTTTAATTGTCTACTATTCTAAAGTATCCACATCTGGCTCCTCTCCATTAGCTAAATAAATAAGAGTGACTAAACTATATACAACACTCTTCCTACAGAGCTATTTTCTTTTTAAAAAACTAAAATTTTTGAAAAGACATAGACCAGAAGGTTCTCTATGAATGTAAATGGCATCATACAACCATGCTGGCATTATCTGCTCAAAGGTGTAGGCTAGGTCTTCATTTGACAGAGTTAGACATAAGAGGTCCCACCACAGACAGCAAGTCCTGCCAGTAGCGTGATAATTAGCCCAGATGAAGATGGCCAGAGCCCAGAAAGCAGAGCCAATGGAGAAAACATACAATGGCGGGTGGGTGACAGGTGAATTTGCTGCGATCCACACCATCCTGGGGTAGGTCGGTCCTGGAGAAATGCTGAGACTTGAGCAGGTCTGATCACTGAGGTTCGGAGCAAGAGAGCTGAGGAAAGAACCATTAAGGGGATGATAAGCACCTCTCCTTTAACAGGATTGACAGACTTTTTTTTTTAAAGATTTTATTTTTTTCCTTTTTCTCCCCAAAGCTCCCCAGTACATAGTTGTATATTCTTCGTTGTGGGTCCTTCTAGTTGTGGCATGTGGGACGCTGCCTCAGCGTGGTTTGATGAGCAGTGCCACGTCCGTGCCCAGGATTCGAACCAACGAAACACTGGGCCGCCTGCAGCGGAGCGCACGAACTTAACCCCTCGGCCACGGGGCCAGCCCCTGACAGACTTTCTAAATGATCATAGGCAAGCTACTTAACCCCAAATAGGATAACACCTCATCTCTAAAATGAGGATGGCATCTATTTCACTGGGTTGCTGTGAGGTCAGACTAAGCAGCCACTGAAAGATCGAACTGTCAATGAACCACTTACGTAAAAGGACTTCATTTTTACTAATTTTAAAAAGTAAATTATGGGGGTCGCTGCAGGTGGCCCAGTGTTTCGTTCGTTTGGGTCCTGGGCGAGGACATGGTACTGCTCATCAAACCAAGTTGAGGTGGCGTCCCACATGCCACAGCTAAAAGGACCCACAACGAAGAATATACAACTGTGTACCAGGTGGCTTTGGGGAGAAAAAGGAAAGGATAAAATCTTTAAAAAAAAAAAAAAAAAGTAAATTATGGGGGCCGGCCCCATGGCCGAGTGGTTAAGTTCGCACCCTCCACTTCACCAGTTCAAATCCTGAGTGCAGACATGGCACCACTCATCAGGCCATGTTGAGGCGGCGTCCCACATGCCACAACTAGAAGGAGCCACATAGTATAACTACGTACTGGAGGGATTTGGGGAGAAAAAGCAGGAAAAAAAAAAAAAAGATTGGCAACATTTGTTAGCTCAGGTGCCAATCTTTAAAAAAAAAAAAAAGTAAATTATGGCTCCTTTCTCCTTCCATGTATTCATCTATTCATGCAACAAACATTCACTACATGTAAGATTATGCTCTGCACTGGAGCAAGAGATAAAAGACAAAGTCTTTGTCGTAAGGAATTCAGTCTAGTCTGGGAAGTTCATCTACTACTGTCTTGCTTCTCAAGATTAATTTCTCCACTTGTATTCTTGAACTCATCCCTCTCTGTCCCCTTTGGGATCCTGTCTCTGGGTTAAAAAACAGACAGACCAGGTTTACCCAACTCCACCACTTACTAGCTGTGAGATGATGAGCAATTAAGTTAAACAGGTTCTCTAAGCCTGAATGTCCTCATTTGTAAAATGAAGTAACAGCAGGTCATAATACTCTGTTGAAAATTAAACAATATATGCAAGGTGCTCAGCATAATTCCCAGAATGTTATAAGCACTCAATAAAAGGTAAAAATTTCTCTCCTGTATCTTTAACCTCTCCTTCCTTCCTATTGGTCATTTTGCCTCAACTGATGTAATATACTTAACCCTTCCCTTGATCCTATGTCCTCTAATGCCTGTGCACTCTTGCCCTGCTCTCTTTCTTTCCTTTCTAACCATGCTTCTTTAAAGTGTCGTCTAAATCACTTCAACTTCCTTACTTTCCTATCATTTTTCAACTCTGAAACTTGTCTTCATTCCCACCAAAGCTGTTTTGGCAAGTCCCCAATGGTCTCCATGGGGCCATATCCAACAGGTACTGTTCAGTATCCATCTTATTGGGCCTTTTTGCATCACCTGGCATTGGTGGCGCTTCCTCCCTTCTTTTCTTTGACAAAACTCTCTTCTGGTCCTCCCTTTGATTCTTTGGCCATCCTATATCAGCCTCGTCCTGCATTCACTCTTAAACATTTTCCCAGGATTCTATCATCTGCCCATTGCTCTCTTTGCTTCCTGTGCCCACCCCTGGCCATTTCGTCCACTCAGCTTCTATTACGTATAAGCTGATGACACCCAATTCTGTATCTCTAGCCCTGGTATCTCTCCAGAGTTTCAGGAGTTAAAGTGCCTGCTCAGTATCTCCCCTGAGATATCCTACGTGGTCCTCAAACCATGCCAAAAACTAAAATCATTCTTTAACTCACTTTCTCATCCAAACCTGGCTCCCATTTGCATGTTCCTTACTTGATTTAATGACATCTCAGCTACTCTTTAACCTAACCCGGAAATCTGCAAGTCATGTAGGACTTTGTCCCTAAATTCAGTCAATTGATAAATCATATTGATCTAACTCCTTAACATTTCTTGAGACAATCTTCTCTTTTTTGAACTACTTTCCAAGTTCAAGACCTCACCATCCTTGCCTGGACTACTACAACAACAGTGTCCTATCTGATCTCCCTGACTTGTGTCTTAGCCTGCCCCATCTCCCATGATAGCCATCCACCACATTGTACCAAAGTGCTTAATCTGCTGCAAACATATGTCAAATCTTTCAATGGCTCCACCTTCATACCCGGTAAAATGCATACTCCTTATCAAGACAAGTTCTTCTGTGATTTGACTCCAGTTCACCTTTATAGATTCATCTCTCATTTCTCAACTTGAGCTTCACACTCCAGTATCTGATTTGTTTTGTTTTTTCTCATACCAAGCAGTTTCTACAACTTCATCAATGCTTTTGCTCATCCCTGCAGCTCTACCTGTGATGTGCCCTTCTTCCCATAGCTATCCTTATCCTCAAGACTCAAATCAGGCACACCTCCTTCAGGAACCAGGGCAAGGTAATCTTTCCAAAATAGAGCTAAATGTATTCTTCCTCTGGACTAGCATAACAATTTACGTACAACACAATTCTTTTTGCTTTATGTTAAATTATGCTTATATGCGTTTTCCCTATAAAAATGAAAACTCTTTGAGCGCAGGAACTATGTTTTATTCACATTTATGCTAACCTTACTAGAGTACCTGGTATAACCCAGTTCCATGATTATCGAATTGATCCCCCCCACCTCTACACCAACTGCAGGGGAAATGGGCAAGACCAGGCTTTGGCACTTAGATTCCAACACACTTTTCTGTTTCAGGGTGGGAGCATTCGAAGGACAGTGAATGGGGAGAAAAAGAGAACTTTTAGGAATAGCCTCAGCAGGACTGTAACTTCCAGAAGAAGCTCTTTGTCAGATTACCCCATCACCACGCCAGCCTAGAGCAGCGGAGATACGCGCTCGGGCGAACGTCTGGGTCAGGAAGCAAGGGTGGTCACTGCCGTGGTTTCGGCAGGAGCCAGAGCGGCCAAAGGAAAGGAGGAGGGATTCCCTGCTCAAGAGGTCTCACCACCCTGCAGACGAATCCTCAGCGCATGTCCTTCCCCGGCTGGAGGCTGGGCTAAGAACCTCCAGCCGCCAAGATTCCTCACCTCGGCCTCCTTGGGCACCGCAGAGGACACTCAGCCTCCAGAGAATCGCCATCTCGCTCCTGAAGGCTCAAGGTCATCCAGCAACCCGGAAGCAGTTATACGACAACTCCCGCCCCACAACGGTGAACGAAAACAACGAAAAGGAAAACACAGCGTGAACCGGAAGTCGGGTGTCCGCGCGCGTGCCCGCTGCGCATGCGCATACGCATTCGACGGAAGGTCCGGAGTCCAACGCGGAGAATGGCGGACTTGCGTGAGGCGGATGAAGCGGAACTGCAGCGCCTGGTGGCGGCTGAACAGCAGAAGGCGCAGTTCACTGCACAGGTGCGGGGACAAGGACCAGGGTGAAGAGAAAGGAGGGTGAAGTACGGGTCCCGGGTACAGTGGCGGCGCAGTGAGGCCGCCTGATGCTCCATCTCTGCTACGCCAGCTTCCCCTCACAGCAGAGAGGACTTGGCTGCTGGTGACCGATAGTGCTCAGGTGCCGCTAAGCAGGCCCAGCCTGGGGAGACGAGAAGGTGTCAAGCAGAAGAAAGAGTTGGGCGACGGAAGGGCATGGGAGCCTGCGTTGGCGGCGAGCTCTCTGGGCTGGCATTCAGAAGATCTGGGTTCTAAGCTTGCCTCTGCCTCTTGCCGGCCACGTGCCCCTGGACAAGGCACCCATCCACTGAGTCTTGGTTTCGTTGTCGCTCGCTGCCTTACTGGATTGTGAGGATCATATGCGACAATGTATTTGAAAACGATAGAGCAGTAGAACATAATCGGACAAAGATGGGCTCTGGAGACAGTCTAGACTATTAGATTAGAACAAGCGTTTTTTGAAGCCCTTTAGGCATGGTTGCAACCCTGGCGTCGTCTCTTACTAGCCGCATGACCTTGGGCTAATTACTTAACCACACCTCTTAAACGGAGGTGACAGTCGTCTTTTAGGGCTGCAGAAAAGATTGACTGAATGTTTAGTACCCAGCCTCCCAAAAAGTAAGTCTTTAGTAAATGGTTATTTTCTAACCCCCCTTTTTTAGGAGGGGGAGGGCTCGTTGGGGAGAAGTAACAAGAATCCTGATTAGAAATCTTAGGGTCCTGAACATTATGAAAGTGCACACCTTTTCTGTGCCTGTATTTGCATTTTTCAGGAGAGTGGATCCATAACCGTCATCGGATTCTCAAAATATGACCATTACCCCCCAAAGGTTAAGAACTCACCTACTCTGTAAGGGATAGGTTTGGAATGAGATGAGTGCAGTGGTTTGGGGGAATTAATTCGTACCGTACCTTCCTTCCCAGTTTACACTGGTGCTAGTTTGAGAATATAAGAGAAGGTATTAACCCTGCCTGAAAATTTACAATCTGATTAAGAACTTGACACAAAAAGAAAATAATAGACAGTGGCCTTCAAGGAGGTAAGAATTTTAACTGTTTTAAAGGATAGGGAAATCTTTAGGGAGGGCATTCCAGGAGTATTATTAAGAGTCAAGTTGAGTATGCTTTATGTGGACCTCATTGAAACAGTACAGACTGGAGATTAAATAAGGGAGTGCCCTGAGTGGCTAACAGGGAAATTGATACATTAACAAACACAGGGGTGACTTGATGGGAAGTATTTTTTAATTACTAAAAAGGAGAAAAACAGAAAAGGAGAGGATAGAGGATTGTTGCAATGTAGGGATAAGGATCTAAGCCACCTTGATGACAAATTAGAAAGTGAGGAAAGAGGAGAGCCCATAGTTTGTTGATTGAAAGAATGATTTAGTCAGGTGACGGAAAATGGGAAGGAAATAGAAAATTGGTAGGCCTGTCTGCAGACCCCAATGGTTACTATTTTTCCTTCCTCTTAGGTGCATCACTTCATGGAACTCTGTTGGGATAAATGTGTGGAGAAGCCAGGGAATCGCCTAGACTCTCGCACTGAAAATTGTCTCTCTAGCTGTGTGGACCGCTTCATTGACACTACTCTTACTATCACCAGTCGGTTTGCCCAGATTGTACAGAAAGGAGGGCAGTAGGCCAGCCCCTGGGACAATGACAAAAGAAGCAAAAGACTTGTTATTAAGCAGATTGAAGGGCCGGTGGGGGAAGGTTGTCAACCCACTGTCAGTCAGGTCAACTTCAGGCTATTACCAAGCCTGTTGGTACGAAAAAGGAACAGATCAAATGTTCAAAAAGTGAATTTTATTTATTTGGAATTCAGAAATTCCATGTTGTATCACAATAGTTATTCAATAAATGTCAATTCTCCAACTCTTTTTTTTTTTTGGAATCCCATTTTAGGATTTAATATAGAAATCTCTGATTGGCAAGAACACTAGAAATAAATATGTTCCAAAGCCAGTACTGCAAATGGGAGATCTTAGGTTTTGATGAGCCATCCTAAGCCATATTTAAGGGGGCTGGAAGAAGCATCCAAGCTTTAGCCTAAGGCATAGAAGAGAATTTGGGGTTGAGCAAGGTGAAGAACAGGAAACAGCTTTATTGCTTATACGTGACCAAGAAAAGGTAAACATGGCAAACAAAACAAAACAGGCAAGATGTATATTCGCTGGGAAAGAGGCCTGCTAGTGTGGGAGGAAGGAAAAGTCAAGACCTAAATAGAAGCCACTTCCTGGAGATGCCTTGTTCCACTGGCCCCTCTTCCCGAGTCTGTGCTTAGAATCAGTAATTTTATAGCACAGAAACAATGCTAAAAATATATATGCTGAAAATCCCTTCCAACAGATTTCACTTGCTCCAAGAACAAAACAATTGCTTTAGGTTAAGAGGTAGTAATTATAGACTGTTCTTCCCCCCTTGGGCCCCTACCAGTCCCAAAGGTAAAAATATACACCATGGAACACTGATAATTGAGTACCGAAGTATTAATATTTCAAATAAATATCCCAAAAGGTAGCACCTGCTTATAATCAAGGGATAGGGAACCTCTGGCCAACCATGTATTTTATGACTAAGAATTTTAATAGAAATCTGTTCTGTAAAGAGAACAAATTTAGTAGTTAGAACCACAAAGTATTACCACCTCATGGAATGCTGTCATAGTTATATTCTATTGCTGGTGTCTTACACTGTCCTGCTACCATGAAATATGTTTGTATTACACATGGGAAAAGTAAGGCTAGGGATGTTAACTTACCTGCTCTGAACCTCATAACCAATCAGTGGCAGAACCAAGACCAAAGTCTGAGTTTTCAAGCTTTTTACTCAGCCCATGAAGCAACCACCAGGAAAAAACAATGTGTCACCTGATCTGTCATAATGAAAAAATTCACTTGTGTTCTGCCAGCCTTCGTTCAAAGATATTTTGGTTTCTTGAGAATTAACATAGTAGGGATCACAGTAGTCATGCGCCACATAAGGATGTTTCGGTCAACAACAGACCCATGTGCAACAGTGGTCCCATAAGATTAGTACCATATAGCCTAGGTGTATAAGTACCCTCTGATGTTTGCACAACTATAAAATCACCTAACGACACATTTCTTAGAACGCATCCTCATTGTTAACCGACACATGACTGTATCTTAGCAAAGGGAAATAACCAAAGGCAGACTGGGAAGAAGTGGCTATGTCCCTGAGAAGCCTGTTTCATTCTGGAACTGATTGAACCTAGTTTCAGGGAAAACCTAAAGTTCATTAACAGATCTAAAAATGAACAAGGAAGATAACATTTAAATGGCAGTTGCTGCCCTGAATCCTGTTCAGAGCACCATTAGATGGCATGACTAATTCCTCATTCTTCCCCATTTGGTTGAGGACTTACCTAAGACAACTGAAGAAATAATTTTGAACACAAGTCCATTTAGGCAATATGCACCAATGGAACTAGAAAACCACTTTGTATCCAATTACCATGTTTAGGGGTATATTGAGTAGCCACTGACCCTGTCCAGCAGGGGAATTTGACAGAAAATCCTAGTCTCTTCTAATACCAGCTATCTATGGATGTTATCATGAAGGGAAAATGTTCTTATGCTCATTTCCTCATTAAGTAAATAGGACCACACCTGTGGGGCCAAAATACAGAAAGATGAAAGCACCAAGAATGAAGACAAAAAAAGTCAAGTTGTGGCACCTGCTATATAAACAGACGAGAGCAACTTGATGTTGCCTTATACCATCCTACACAGCACTGGTTCCAATCCACCTCTTGATCCCATTCCTTGCTTTCCCCAAATCCAACATTCCAATTGGTGTACCCAGGTCATTACTGGATTCAGCTTTCTGGGTCCTTTAATTTGCTGTATATGCACTCTATGCTAAAAGTGATTAATTGCCAAAAAATAATCTCTTCAAGAAAACTTAATAACAAAATACCAGATTCCCTATTAACAGTAAGAGGGTCAAGTTTAACAGGCCAAAATGAAAGATAAGAAGTCTGTGAGAACGTATACAGATGGCACAGGACAGCTCTGACCTCAGGCCCCCTGTGCTGAGCAATACAGTCAACAGGAAACCCCAAGGTGTAAAAGCTGTAAATAGCCAGGGTCTCATGGAAACTGGAGAGTGTTTCTTTCTCATTTAGTCATCCTCTGAACTCTCGGCAGACCTTTCATCTGTAGCCACTTTCCAATTTGTGCGTTTGTTTGTCCTCTCCTGGATTTCATTGTTAACTACAGGGATATGAACTTTTTTCTCTCTCTTTTTCCTCTTGGTTTTCTTAGTGTCTCTTTCCTCACTTTCCTCAGAACTGCTGGATGCGGAATCATCTGACCGGGAACTGTCACTTTCTGCCTCTAAGAATAAAGCAGGTTTTCTGAGAGACTTTTTCCTGGATTTTTTCTTGTGCTTATGTGGTTGTTTCCTTTTCCTGGTACTAGAAGCCCCAGTTTCTTCTGAGAACTCGCTTGAGGAATCTGCTGTTATATCTGTGGCTTCCTTTTTGCTTTTCTTCTGTTTTTTGTGTGACTTTTTTTTCTGCTTTTTTTTGTGGGCTTTCTTTGACTTCTTGTGTTTGTGAGATTCATGGGAAGATGATTTTACCTGGGGAGATGTTTTTTGTCCATTGGTAATATCTTGCTGATCACTACTAATAAAAAAAGAGAAACTTTTACCAAAGAAAATAAAAAGTGTATTTATATTTTACTATTCCACATTCTAGACAGGAAGTTGGGGGTTAACACCTAAATATTAAATCAGAGCTTTGACACAGGGTTACTAAGCGACTATCACCTTCACTGAGTTTTTGTTTCCTTATCTTTAAAATGAAGATAAAAATTCTAACCTGCCATACTGAGTTACTGTATGGAATCCTATATATAAAACCTAAGTGCTATAGATACGCAGAACACCAATGAGGGAAAGGCAAAACACCAATGGTCTCCCAGCTAAGTTGCCTATTATTTCTCTGGTTACATTTTTAATGGCACATGTTATATCCTTTGTAAAAATCAGGAACTCAATTCATAGTCTGGACTTTGTACTAATCTTATCTTGTAACTTTTTCTTCAGTAAGCCTATTTGCCTTACCTGTCTGTTTCAAATTCTTCAGGGTATAACTCTTTATAACCACTGTGACCCCATCTGTAAGATGACATATTTTATTACACATACTATAAGGCAATGCATACATTTTTAAAATTAAGACAAATTAGACTTACGAGCACATGCTTACACAGATATACACACAGAACAAAGAAAACAGAGATAAAGTAGAGCCAACGCCACATTATAGCTCAGTAACTTAGTTGGCTGTATTTTCTGTACCGCACACTATCATTTCAGACACAAAGGATTCCTTTGTCCATCTGTAAGAGAACTTGCCCTTCTCTTCCTTAAGAAACACTAAGGAACACTCATACTCTGCTCGTTAGCTGTGAAGTACTTCTCCAAAAACACTTCACAACATAATGCTGTCTACATTTTTTTTAAATTTTTTAAATTACAACTTTACTGAGATATAATTCATATACCATAAAATTCACCCTCTTAACATGTACAATTCAGTGGCTTTTAGTATATTCAGAGTTGTGCAACCATCACCACTATCTAATTTCAGAACATTTTCATCACCCCAAAAAGAAACTCTACCTGTTAACTCTCCATTCCTCCCTCTTTTGTAGCCCATGGCAACCACTAATCTACTTTCTTTCTCTAGATTTGCCTATTCTGGACATATCATATAAAAAAGAATCAGACAAATGCCTTTTGTGTCTGGCTTTTTTCACCTAGCATAATGTTTTTAAGGTTCATCCATGCTGTACCATGTATCACTACTTTATTCCTTTTACTGCCAAATAACATTCAATTACCATTCAATATACCACATCTTGTTTATTCATTCATTAGTTGATAGACATCTGGGTTTCCTCTTTTTGGCCATTATCAATAGTTATGCTATGAACATTTGTGTACAAGTTTCTGTAGCGATAATTAATTTTTAAAAGTATACTTTCTCAGGCCAAATAGCATTAATGGTCACAAGAATTTAGTCACAAACCTGTCTGGCATGTTAGCTTCATAATCATATAACTTCTTGTTCCAGGATTTAGCCTTAAGAAAATCATCTTCTAATGTCCCAGAAATTTCATTCTTTGGCCTCCAATAGTCTCTTTGACTTTCTTCATCAAAACCATCACTACGCATCCGGCTATAAAACAGAAGAACTTTTAGGTTTAGAAGCAATCTGTGAGGTTACTTTATGGAACATCATGCACTAAATTCATTGAACAAGCTAAGGGGAGAACAAAACAACCTGATACCTAATGTTAAAAAAAAAAATCACGTGAGAGCTAGCCCTGGCCTAGTGGTTAAAGTTCAGCACTCTCACTGCTTCGGTGGCCCAGGTTTGTCTCCCAGTTGCAGAACCACACCACTCATCTGTCAGTTGCCACGCTGTGGTGGTGGCTCACATAGAAGAACTACAAGGACTTATAACTACGATATACAACCATGCACTGGGGCTTTGGGAGAAAAAAAAAAAATTGGGAAAATACATGATCTGTTCCTCTCTATAAGTCTTTACAGTTGTCCAATGAAAACCAGACCATTACTACTCATTCTATTACAGAGTACAGACAAAATGACTTCTGGACTGCGGCATGCTGTAGCTCCCTCACTGGTTTTCAACTAGGAGGGCATGCAAAGAAGGAAGCAGAGCATAATCACAGCTGGGGACATTTCAAACTACTCTAGAGATTTTGAAATACAACCCCTTCCCTGAAAACCAGCAACCTGCTATAGTGAGCAAGGCCTAACCCATGAGTATGTTGGGGTACGAGAACCACTTATCCCGCCTGTGCTTATATGTTGACTAACAGGTCACCAAGCCAGCTAATCAGTTATCAAAAATGTTTAAGGGGGGCTGGCCCCGTGGCCGAGTGGTTAAGTTCGCGCGCTCCGCTGCAGGCGGCCCAGTGTTTCATTGGTTCGAATCCTGGGCGCGGACATGGCACTGCTCATCAGACCACGCTGAGGCAGCGTCTCACATACCACAACTAGAAGGACCCACAATGAAGAATATACAACTATGTACCGGGGGGCTTTGGGGAGAAAAAGGAAAAAATAAAATTAAAAAAAAAAAAAAAAAAATGTTTAAGGGCCTCCTATGTGCCAGGGACTGTTCTAACTGCTGGGAATATAATAGCAATTGAGGCAATCAGAATCTCTGCCCCTAAAGAGATTGTTATTAAAAATTTATTCACCATAACAAGCATTAATAGTCCACTCTAAAAGAAAAATATTTTGTTCATGGAAATGCCACTTGGAATTGAACAACCAATACAAAACAAATCATCATCTTCAGTAACTGTACTTCTAAATTCTCAAAGGACCATCTTTTTAGAAAACAGACTGAAAAGATATTTATTTTTATGTTGAGACTCTGACTTCTTTAACATGGATACCCTGAATACTTTATTGTCTGAAGCCGTTCACACCCCCCAAAGTTCACATACTCCACAGGCACAATCACTCTCCTTAAATATCTTACTATTAACTATTTCCCTGGGTGGCTTTAGAAATCAGCATTATTACTTTATAGTCATTTTTCATACACAGAGCTCTACACTAGCAGGCATATGAGGCCCAAGAGATGTTCCCAATACTCAGACGCTTCTATACCTCCACGGGTAAGACAACTAAGCCTGCACAATCCTTCATATTCACATTCAAATTATTAAGAAGGTAATGTGAAAGGCTGTGTGACTTGGCAAAGATAGTGAGTAGATGGAGTAAACAAAAGGCTGAGAGAGAGAATGAAAGACTAACAGGGGAAAGGAGTGAATGATCAGCTAAGTGACCATAAGATACCAATAGAAAATCTTAAGTAAAAAGCCATCCAGCAAAGTCAGAATTCACAGAATCTCTGAAGTTTACAATTGTTTAAGGTAGAATTTTTAAATTCTCCATTGCAAACAAATACAAAGAGTGAGGCCATATGCATCCTGGCCATTACCTTTATGCTTGGGTCTAGATTTATGAGAGTCAGAAGACTTAGGGACTCACAGAACTGAGTTCATCTATCTTTAGCACACCAAAGTGTTTTTAAACAAAAGTTGATGATTCTGAGTAAGATGAGAATTATTACAGTTCTCAGAGCTGCAACTTCACCTTGAACTGCTGGGTAACATTTCCCTTTTAGTCCCCCGGTAAGCATCTTCCATCTGTTTCTCCAGTTCTCTTATTTTCCACATATCCGATTCCTCCTGAATCTAGATTTTTTAAAAAGGAAAGAAATAAAAATAAGTTAACAAAAATAACTTTACATCACAGAAAAGTAACTGAAGATACAGTCTGCACTAATTATTGGATTACAGACTGGGTTACAATGAGGAACCTGGGAAGCAAATCCTGGTTTCTCTAGAGTGGTTAAAAAAATCTGACCCCGTAAATCACAAATAAGTAGAATTTTGCAGCAAAAGGAGAACTTTTTAACCCCTACAAAGACACACTTACCACCTCATCAATTTTGCAATTATGCTGCAATTAGCAAATGATAATGTCTTATGTTTCTAAAATGCTTTATGATTCTAATTGTATCATCTCAGTTGAAACTTAAGCAATCTTATGAGGAAAACAAAGCAGGTACCATTATTACATTTTACTGAGAAGAAACAAAAGCTCAGAGATTTTACCAAAGTCAAAAGCTGGTAAGGACAGGTCTTTAAACTTTCTAGGCTAAGTCTCTTTTCACAACATTATAATCTTTGTTAAGCAAAGCAAAACAAAATAGAACAAACAGTATGAGAACTGCTGGAGAATTTCCTGAAAAGCAGATTACAACTGCCCAAAGAACAAGAATACACTTTATTTCTAAGTCTTCATGTAATGTTTTGTTCGATCTGTGGTTGGTTTCTCTCTTTTAGCCACGACTTTCAAATCCAAGCTCACCACCCAGCTAGGGGTTGTTTAACCTAACGACAGAGGCTGCTTAGGTAACAATTACACCTTCACTCACAATCAAAATATCAGGTAATATGATAGTAATAACACTTATGATCAAACTAGGAGTTGTACAGTTCACCAAAGAAAACCAAAGGGTCCTCGGCCCTCTTTTCATCATATGTGCTCTCCTAGGTGACCGCATCTCTTCTCATGACCTCTATCAATTCCCACATATCAATAATCCCCAAACCTTTATGTCCAGCCTCAACTTTTCTCCTTTCCTCCAAGTCTGAATTTTCACCTGTTTGGACATCCTATAAGCACCTCACCATCAACATGTACAAAACCAAACTAATTACCTTTCCCATCACACTTGTCCCTTTGCTTTTGTTTCTCATCTCAATTAATGGCATCATCATCATTCACCCATTCAATATACATAACCCAAGATGTTTATATTCGATTCTATAATTATCATTATCATCCTATAAGTCACAAAGTTCTTTGGATTCTATCTCCTAAATTCTTCATCTTCATCAGTACTATCACTGCTTTCATGCCAACCCCTCACTCTCTCTCATCTGAAACACAGTATTTACCTAACTGATTTCTCTCCTGTTTCACCCATCTGCTCTATCCCCCACCCAGCTAACAAATCGTCTTTCTAAAATACAATTATGTCACATCCTCCTTAAAAACATTTGATGGCTGCTTTATTGCCTAGAGGAAAAGTCTAATCTCCAAGCATCATAATCCAACTCTAATTTATCACTCAGGCCTCATCGTCACTATACCCCGCATTCCCTATTTTCTGGATGCACACAATTTCTTGCCATGCCCCAAGTGCTTCATGCACTATCTTGTTGCCATGTTAGTACATGATGTTCTGTCTGGAATGATCTTTTACACCTGGCAAACTTGAAACTGTTCATCAAGAACTAGTTCAGGAGCCGGCCCCGTGGCCAAGTGGTTAAGTTCACGTGCTCTGCTTCGGCGGCCCAGAGTTTCATGGTTTGGATCCTGGGCATGGACATGGCACCGCTCATCAGGCCATGCTGAGGCAGCCTCCCACATGCCACAGCTAGAAGGACCCACAACTAAAAATATACAACTATGTACCAGGGGGCTTCGGGGAGAAAAAGGGAGAATAAAATCTTAGAAAAATAAAAAAATAAAATAAAAAGGAATTAGTTCTAATATCAGCAACTCAAATACCACCAGTTCTGTGAAGCCTTTCCTAATTCCCCGAGGCAGATTTCACTATTCCTTCCTCAGTGCACTAAAGCACTTTGTATATGTCTCTGTTACAAGTACTTATCAAATTATATTGTAATTATCTATTTTATTCATCTTTGTATCTCCCAACTGTACCAAAATAATGCTAGGTGCACTGCATACGCTCATCGAAGGCTGAGAAATAACGAGGTTCTACCTCTCACCTTATTGTGAGCATCTGTGTGCCGGATGACATTCCTCAGGAGGACTTTCCCCAATGGAACCCGGGACATTCTTCAATCTGAAATGAATCAATAAATAACATTTAATAATAACAATTCTCTTTATTACTTGTCTTCCATTACAATGTTATAAAGAAGCGTATGGTAAAGGAACGATCACTGAACTGGAAGTCAGAGATCCTGAGGAATAGTTTTTCCTTCACCATTAAAAGGGGGAAATGCCTGACCACACTAATGTCAGGATGAAAGGAGATAATGTACACTGGAGTTCTTTGAAACTGCACAAAATTAAGTGCTTTCAAGAGCATCATTTTATTTAATCCTCAAAATAACTCTATTATTTTATATAAGGCAAGTAACTTCCTTCCTACTTGGTAGATGAAATTCCCTTAAAGCCATAACTTGCCCCAGGCGACACAGTCCAAGGCAAACGAGGTCCTGATTAGAAATCAACTCTGGAATCCCAAAATTAGTTTGCGAATACCTAGACTTGAGAGCCTCAGGGATCACAAATGTCAACAGTAACAAAAACTGAGACCCAAAACCATCGAATGCAGAGATACCCTCAATTTCTCCATTTAGGGGAATTTCATTTTCTATTCTGACAGGGATATTCACGTGTGCACTAGCAGGGGCTTTGTGCAACCACCCCACCACTCACTCACCCCTCGATCCTGAGGAAATCAGGCATCTTGTTAGTGTGAGACGAAGAACCACTCCATTACAAGATCTCCTCCGACCCAGGAAGCCAAGGAGTCAGGGCTCAAAGGCAGCTCTGCAGCTTCACCCGAGTCCTTCGTGAAAATGCAGCCTTCCCACGGGTTATTCTGCCCTCACCCGCGGCCCAGGCCACGGCTGCCTTTCCCCTAGCCCAGACCGACAATCTCTCCGGACCGAGGCCCGAGGCTGCGCCGGCGCGGGATCCGGACGGCGGGGCGGCTGGGGCATTCCCCGCTCACGCTCCTCCGGGATGGCCCCGGGGGGTGGGTTTAGCTCCCCAGAAAGGATGGGGACGCGCTGGAGGGGTATGGCCGTCGACTGGGCCCCAAGAAGCATCTAGCGTGCCTGAAGGGGGAGTTGAGGCTTCCAAGTGGAAGAGAGAAAAAACACCCCCATTTTTGTCACCGGGATCCCTGCCCCCCTGCGGCCACAGAGCTCCCGGTAACCTTCCCTCCAAACGCCCTCCCCACACAAATACACACAAACACACCCATACCGTGCGCCGCAGCCTCGCGTGGCGGGGGTGGGGGGAGAAAGCGGTCTGCGAGAAAAGCGAGCAGGCTTCCCTTTCAGACCGGAAGTCGTGCTCCTGAGAAATTCTTCCCACCAACAGGACGCCCAGAGACTCCCACAGGGAGGGTTTCCAGGACACTCTAGAGGTCGACAGGTGCAGAAGGGAGGCGGGCGGCTTCCTGAAAAAGAAGTGGGTCGGGCTCAGCTGAAAAGCTAGCCCAGCAGCAGAAGGGGGAGATTCCGGAACTGGATGTGAAAGGACCTTTCTGTCTGCAGCTTCCCGGACCCAATTAGATGTTGTACCCAGTCTGGTTACCCTGGTAACAGGTGTCGCGGTTTGTCAAGGAACTGAGAGAGGAGGTGAGTCTGCCGAACTGTGGAATGATTGTCTGTCGATTCAGTTCCCCATTTAGTTTGATCCTAATATAGTATTCGAAGAACCCAAACCTCGTCTTTTCCTCATTCTGTGGCTGCTGTGGGACACGTCTCCAGTGAGGGAGGTTATCTCAAGACAGAGAGGATATTATTATTCTCATCTAGTGTTTACCAGGTGTTCCGGCCTCTATTAGCTTACTTAATCCTCACAGGAACCCTATGAGATAGGTATTATCGTCGTCGTTCTGGGGAGAATAACGTGAGGCACATATATAGATTATTTCTTAAGGTCGCACACCCAGGAGGTGATAGAGCTAAGACTGGAATCGAGGCTTCTGGCTGGAGCCCATGCTTTTAAATACTAGGCTATGCTGAGGACTGAGGAAGTCTCATGTGGCCCTCACCCCACACACACCTCTGGCAATTTCAGGACTGGATAGGCACCAGTCAGCCAATACCTAGGTACTGGAACAAGAAAATCACCAGGAAATCCAGACTTAAAGTGACTACTCTGTCCCCTCAGGGCTTGTGAGGTTCTAGGCAGAGGTAAGGCCCTATTTGAGAGGACAACTTGAGAATTTAGGAAGGGGTGGTAGGTAATTAGAGAATAAGGAAAAGATATAGTGGTGCTGAGCCCAGTTTTTTAGACACAGGTGTTAAGGATAGCTGCTAACTTCACCCAAACAATTTCTGACCTTTTCCTCCTCCACTAAAAGAAGAAAGGAATCAATAGTTACAAAGACTTTCTTTTCCCTTAAGTCATGTCTTTCCACAGACTTAAGAGGCCTATTCACTTGAATCATGGAGTCATCCTCAAAGGGTCTGCTCAGCCAAGTTACTCAATTCTGGAACCTCCTAGATGATCTGGCTGAAAGCAATCCTGAGAGCTATGAGAAGTTCATTCAACAGCAGTTGAAAGAGGGGAAACAGCTCTGTGCAGCCCCAGAACCACAGTTCTGTCTACAAACTAGGATCCTGGTATGTAGAGTCGGTGCCCAGGGATGGGGAGGTCCTGAATGAAATGATCCTGTAGTAGTGTGTTAGTGTGGGAGATTGTTTTCAAGGAGTAAGAATGGGACATTCATATTTGATATATTTTGGAGATCTCAAAATGAGCCATTTTTCTGCTAGAATGAAAATAAGTAATTTAATGATTTAATAGAGCTGCATGGAGTTGGAGATTTTTCAAATAAAGAGAACTTATTTAGTGTGGGAAGTAAGGAAGTGGTGAAACAGGGTCAAACAAATTCACCTGGAACAGCTGCTTAGATCAACTCCTCCTGCCTCCTCCCAGATACTCTGGGAGCAGCAACTGGATTCTTGATGAAAAGCCAGCAGCTTTGGGGAAATCAGGTAACAGTCTAATTTCTCAAACACAGTTTTAATACATGCAATGACTTACTTGGAGCCTAAAGTTCTCACTCTTCAAATTCTTTGACCTTTAAGATATTTAAAAATAAAAAACTAGATTTTGAGATATGCAAAATTATTTGCTTTCTAGAAACCAAAAGAAAAAATACTTTTTATCAACCTATGTGGGTGGAAAAGGATCCCAGCTCCCCAGTCAACCACACATCCAGTACCTCTAAGTATTGGAAGACCAGAAGATATGTCTGAGGCATCAGGTACATAGAATTATGGCCGAGAAAACACATTAAAAAAATTTTATTGAGAATAAGCATGGACCAAATTTTACTTGGCAAAAGGCATTATAAGTAAAATATTTTATTTAGTTATAATGTAGTTAATGACTAATAAGTGTACCTTTATTGAATACTGTTTGGTTTTTCTAATAATATGAGCCGTTTTTAACCCAAATAAAATATAAGAATCGAATTTATACTCTCTAGCTTTATCAGGATTATGGCTTAATGTATTACCTGACAATATCCTTAGTGAAACAAGTTGTCTTCATTTCACACCCTCTGAATTACACACACAGATGTTTACACAGTCATCGATGTTGCCTATAATCCTGATGTTCTCCAGGCAGCAGAAAAGGACCAAGTAAAAAAAGATCAATTAATATGGATGGCCATGAAATGCATTGAGGAACAACTTCAGTTCACTCTCTCACACTCTTACCATATCACCAAATTTAGGATAAAAGGAAGCATTCAAAGGATGAAACAAAATCTGATGAGAATCCAAACTGACCCCACAGATTTAAGAGAGAAAATGAGAAAGGGTAAGTTAATGAATGGAAATAGAAAATTAAACTGATTTAAATTTGTTTGCATCCTGTGTACATTTTGCAAACTAGAAGTCTCAATTTTAAAAGAAACTTAAGATAGATAAATATAAAGATTATATATTAGAAATATTAGCGTGTCCTTAAAGATTTTTAAATCCTGCATACTTTTAAACCAAATTCTTTGGTTTAAGACTCTTTTAAGATTCCCAAACTAATTTAGCTGCAGCTTTATCTGCCATCTCAGCTAACACTACATATAGCTTATGGCCTGTTAGTATTTTATGTTGTTGATTAATTTTGTGATTTCATCTTCCCCCTTTTTTTCATAAAGAACTAACCCTTGAACAGATAAGAAGCAGTACTGTGAGCAACACAGATCACTTTCCTCAACTTTTACTGCCAAAAAACCAAGTTTCAGGCAAAACAGGGTGTCTGATACAAGAGATGTCCAGTACAGAGATCCAGGTGGAGATGAAAAGACCAATCTACGAATTAAAAGTTGTGGTGGATCAAAATGAGAAACCTCTGAAAATTGAATTAAAAGTAGAATTACCTGGTATTAATTCAGTATCTCTCTGTGACCTTAGTGTTTCTGAGGTAAGTTGAATAGATAATACTGTAAATTTCTATCAGTCAACATTCACTAGATCACGCTATAGTAACAAACTCTACAATCTCAGTGGTTTACAATAATTGTCAGGTGACATGTCAGCTAGCCCTGCTCTGCTCCACAAGTCTTGCACATTTCAAGATAACAGGTGAAGGAGCAATTTCCATCTGAGATATGCCATTCTCATGGCAAAGGGAAAATAGAAATGGCCAAACCATGCAGTGGATCCTAAAACTTCCTCTCAGACATGGCATATGTCACTTTTACTCACATTCTGTGGGCCGAAGTAAGTCACAAGGCCAGGTCCTATATCAGTAGGGCTGGGAAGAATATCCTTTTCACAGCTGGCCACAGGAAGTTACATGGTAGAGAGATGTAATCCTTTTACAGCAACTAATTGGCAACAATCCTACAACCTACCACAGTCCACTCTCTTGGTCACAGACATTTGCTTCTCTCCCCAAGGAAGACCTCCAATCCCAGCATCAGATTCCAAATTACATGATTTTGCCATCGTAGTCCACCTTCTGCTCCTCTTGATCCACAAAGACAAGCTATCGACTCTTGTAACCCCATGCACCATACAATGTGGAATGAGGAGAGGATAACCATAGTTAGCGGTCTCAGTTCGGAAATGCGAAAAATATGAGCCAGAGCAGTTCTGAAATCCTGGTAGGCAGATATTGCAAGGGTCACTTTCCTGGTGGTAGATGTTCTTGCTTAGGTCCCATGACAAGGTTCGTTGATTACCTCGCCCCCTAGTTCCATTATTTTCTGTGTCCTTCAGTTCCATTCTTTGGGAGGTTTTTTCCTTTTTCACTATCCACCTTGGCCACATCTGAAAATAACATTGGAGACTACGCTATCCTTGGGTGCTAAGGAGCTAACGCAGCCTGTTTCATGCCCACGGAATGTAAGGGTGCAGAGATTATTTTAAATTAGTTTTAGTCCAGGCTGGCAGCATTTTATTTCTTTGATTCCCATCAGTCTACCAAAATTCTTCTTAGATATGTCGATTTTTCAATGGTCTGTCTCTTTTGACCTAATTGCTGTCATTTGGGCAAAATGTAAGGATCTACTGAGCTCCACCTTAATCCAGTCAGGTTTTAACAAAGGGTATAAAGACTTGTGATTTAGTCTTTGCCTCTAGGCTGTTTTAATCAGCCTTTGTTGATAAAACGTAATTTTATCCTTTACTGGTTGAAAAGAAAAATTAGTTCCATTTTTCAGTCTTAGAATTTCTGGGCTCTGTATATTCCCTTTCAATTTTTCTTGTAAACTGGGAAATTCTTTTCTAAGTTCATCTTTTTGTAGTACCTTGTTAAATGTAGCCCATAGAACCAATGCATAATACCAACATTTCATTTTCCCATTTCTTTACCTAAAGCCACAAATTAACCAGATACATTATTTGTCTTCCAAATTATTGTGATAGTTTTACTCAGAGCTTTAGCGCTATAAAACATGGATCACCATCTTTCCACTCTCCAGTAAGTTTCCTTGCTCTTTGCTGTTCAGCCCCAAAGTCCATGCCACATAATTTAGGATGGCAACATTCATCTTCTGGTACCATATCAGTTAACTTTCGATGTATTGTGCAGCAGTAACAAATAACCTCAAAATCTCAGGGATTTATATCAGCAATTTTAATGCTCATTGCCAGTCATATAGCAATAAGTAGGTTCTTCTCAGGGGAAAGGAGTGAATAACTGGGAACAATAATCTGGTAGCACAAACTTTAACCAGAAAATACTTTTCTATTTTCATCTTTTAAAATCTTTCTTGGTTTATTATTCTTAGGATGATTTACTGATCGAGGTCTCTGAGAAGTACAGATTACATCTGAATCTTCCAGAATCTGTGGATACTGAAATGACTACAGCAAAATTTATTAAAGAGAAAGCTACATTATTCGTCACGATGCCACTTGTGTAAATCAAGAGCATCACGTGTTTTGGGTTTTCAGTGCTAAAGTCATGGGAATTATAGGACCCTCATTACGGGTGAAGAGGTAGTGGTTTATCTTAAACACTAGTTTCATATTTTCTAAGAGTTCCTTTAGATGGAATGAGATTTTTTTCATCAGCTGTTTTTTTTTTTTAACTCACTCTTTCTCCTCAAATAAACTTGGCATCAGGCAGAAACTACTAAAGTCTTGCCATGATATACTTGTTTTGAAGATATTTGTAATGGTCTTAAGTAATTTAAGTATCATTTGGGGAATTTTGTTTCTAAGTAACTTGTGAGAATTCCTGGTTTACTGGTTGAAAAAAATTTTGTCTCGAGTAAATTTTTGCATTAGGAATAAGTCCTAGACTGTGCAAGATGTTTTTTATTACCAAGATGGGCCATAGCAATTAAAGTTTCCACCAGCAATAAAGATACAGGGCCTATGTAATAATATGCAAACCTCTGCTTCTATGAACCTCTGTACTTCTATAAAACAGCTCTGGCAGCAGTCTAAGCTACCCAAGCCAACCTTTAAATGTCAGATGTGGACTTGTCTTTGGATTGGATACATGCAGTAACAGTAACTGAATGTTATTGCACGTAAGACACAAAATACATCCAATTCTAGTTTAAGAAAAAGGAGTTGACTTTTGAGACAAGTGCCTTTCTCCTAATAATTTTAAAAATACAGAAGTAGGGGCTGGCCCTGTGGCCGAGTGGTTAAGTTCGCGCGCTCTGCTGCAGGCAGCCCAGTGTTTCGTTGGTTCGAATCCTGGGCGTGGTGGACATGGCACTGCTCATCAAACCATGCTGAGGCAGCGTCCCACATGCCACAACTAGAAGGAACCACAACGAAGAAAATACAACTATGTACCGGGGGGCTTTGGGCTTTGGGGAGAAAAAAGGGGAAAAAAAATAAAATCTTTAAAAAAAAAAAATGCAGAAGTAATGTACTTTTCAACTCCTATACATCTAAGTTGTCAAACGGTTGTTCAATACCAAGCTATCAACTTTCCAATTTATATCACAAGTAAGCAAGGTTCATTTCAAACTTTAAACATCCCTTAATTGTCTTTTCTAGATACAAAACAGCTTCCTTGTAATTATTGGTTTCTAGTTCAACATAAGGTCTTTAAATGAGGTCCTTCTTAATTTTAAAGCTTTTTAACTTTAGAAACTAATGTTGTATGTGTAATAGAAATAACTAATATATGACATTTAAAAACAAATATAATTTTCTTAAACCTGGCCTGGATCTGAATTCTCCTAGCAATAGAATAGTACATCATCAAAGTTTTCCACAAGTGTATAACGTCCTAAAATTAACAAACCTATTATATTCTCATCCCTCAGAAAACTTGGAATGCTTTCCTCTTTCCTTCTACAAAATCGCTGTCAAATCACATTCCTAGAAACTCCCATACCTCCCCACGCAGAACTAACTGAATCATCTACTCGTGCAGTCACAGCACTTAGGTGTTACTTGTGTCAGCAGCTATGTGCCTGTACACTCATTACTAAAGTGTGTATCAAGATCTAACAACGCTTAAAGTTAAAATGTTAAATTGACAACCGATTTTGCAAAACATGTCACATATTGTTTCAATGGATTTTATATTCATAAAAACATATCTCACCCTCCCTACAAAAAGCAAAACTTTGCCCAAGAGCATTAACTAATGAACTGTGGAGTAAATTTGAATTGTATCAAGTTTTTTCCTCAAAATTGGAAATTATTTGAGATGGACATTAATTATCTTTGATTTAGGGAGATTTTTCTACAAACTTGGTTTTAGAGGGATTATCGGCAGTGATTATATTCCCATGTATTCCAGGGCTTGTGCATTACTAGGTAATGAGTATTCCTTGCAACACATTCCTGTCATCTCGCGTTGGTCAACTCCTCTTGTAACCATGCCTTGGGACATCATATCTTCACTCACTCAGGACTGGAGTTAAATATCTAACAGAGCTACACCCCAACATGAGGTGCTTCAGTAACTCCTTGAGCTTAAACTATCCTCCTAAACTCAGTCCTTATTTTACCAATTCTAGAAAACCAAAATGTATCAAGAGCTTATATGTACATAGCTGTCCCTGGTCTTAATCATTTAATGGGAAAAACAATTACCAAAAGATCAAAAATTAGGCAAGACACATTAGAAATATACAGTTAAAATTTTTTTTTTTTAATATTGGCACCTGAGCTAACCTTTGTTGCCAATCTTCTTTTTCTTTTTTTTCTTCTTCTCCCCAAAGCCCCCCAGTACATAGTTGTATATCCTCGCCATGAGTGCCTCTGGCTGTGCTATGTGGGATGCACCTCAGCATGGCTTGATGAGCAGAGCCATGTCCGCACCCAGGATCCAAACCGGCGAAACCCTGGGCCGCAGAAGTGGAGCGCATGAACTTAACCACTCGGCCACAGGGCCAGCCTATATAGTTTAATTTTTAAACAATCTAATTTGAACCAAAAAACACTACTTCTAACTTTTTTTCTTTCAGTTCTGGTAAGAGAAATAGAATGAATCCAGATTTAAATTATAGCTCAGATTTTTAACTCAGAACAATTTTTATTAGAAGGAGTTTTTATTTTTCTATCAAGGGAACAACAGAGCCATAAGCATTAGCAAAGAATGAATTGTTTTTGAAGTTTCATGTATTTGAACCAGATGTGGCTCATATTGACGATGGTCCCCTGTGATAAGCTTGTTCCTTCTGCATAATCTTCAATTCAAGCTAAAATTACTAAATACTGAAAAATCAGATTAATGTATTGAATTGTCTTCATAATAATACAGCAAGGATGTTTGCGGAATATACGGAGTGTCACTTGTGCACCATGTAATAATAAAAGATTCAACACTGAAAGACCTAAATTTCAGGGGATAGTCCACGTAGTACATATACAAGGAAGCACTGGTCAGATTTATTTTAAATAGTCATAAACAATTCCAAGTATTTATTGAAACATATCAATTCAATAGAAAGTCTGGAATTGTAATAATGTTCCCAATTCATTTTTATTATCCTAAATATCACCTCCTCCTTCCTCGCCACAGAAGAAAGGCAAATTGTAACAAAATAGAAAAAAATATTTAGGCTGATAAGGAAGCATGCAACCTAAATAATTTTTTCTCTGCAATAGGATTTTAGGACTTTCTTATTTTACATGAGACAACACTGGGGTGGAAAAACACAGAACACTTTTTTTGTACACATTTAATATTTTTTCCTTTATCCAAGTAGACATGACCACTTTGTTTTGGCCATGATCTTTTAGCACTCCAAACTGTTCACCAGTGTATCTCTCCCCCTCTTCTTTTCAGACAGGACTTGGTGATAAATGGACTTTGGCACATACCTCACTAGAAATCATATTTTACATATGTACACTTATTCCATAGTTACTTGACACAGTTTGCCAAAGTTATTTGAGTAATAAATTCTAGTAATTAAGTTCATTTGCAAGTAACCACCAGTTAATCTTGGAGGAAAAATTCTACTTTCACAACTTCTCTCAGTTAAATTCTATAAGCATATTCTTTTATTTGGAGATAACTGTGGAATTCTGCTCTCAGAATTATACATTTAAATTGTTTACATAACTACCCATACAAATTCTCACTTATACCAAGTAGCTGGTTTATATTTATATCTTCATCTCAAGAGGGGAAAACAACCATTTCAGGATTCATAGAAAAATAAAGAACAGTTGATTTAAGAGGTCTAAGAAAATGGTGACTTTTAAAATTTCACTTATTTTCCTTTAAGTTCTCTACCCTTCCTATCCCTGATAAACCAAGATCATGTAACAGAAAAATTTAAATTAGGGTTAAATTCCAAAATCAAGCTTCAATTCAAAGAGAATTCTCTTTTCCAAGAGAACTAATTTTCCTGACTTCTCTTTCCCTCAAATCTAAGCAAAAGATGTGAGGCAATTAAATTTCAAAACCTCAAGGTTTCATCCAGGTTACTTTTCGAACCTGTCTCAATAGGGAACCACAATTCTACTTCTATATTTCCCAGTGGAAGTACTTATCACCAAAGGGCTAGGCCACATGTCCCTTGACTAGGAGTACACAGCTTAAAATCTGGTGTTTATTAAATGTGCACAATATTTGAGTGTAATTGGCATTTAAAAAAATTCAGTAATGCACATTACAAATAACTTATCCAGACAGACTCAAAAATAACTGGTTAACTTTAAAATAAAAAGAATACCTGTTTAATAACATATTTATATCTTGATAAGAATGAACCAGTGTGACCTGGGAGAGTCTAGAAATTCTTGGGTTAATTATAACAACATAGTGATAGGTTTTTCAAGGTACTTTCTAAACTCAGCAAGCCATTGGGCTCCAACTGCTCCATCCACAACCCGATGATCACAACTGAGTGTAACAGACATCATGCTAGCCACATCAAATCTAGAAAAAGATAAAAACATTATTAGGTATTCTGAAAGCAATCACTAGATCTGCCAGTAACCAGCCCAACTGCCAACTCCTACTCTTAATCCCAACCAGGTATCACCATTCTCTACCAAGTCTTCATGTCCTGTATACCTCTAGCTCATATTAATAGCTTGAAGAAATAGACCAAACAGCCATCTGGAGCGTGGGTCAGCAAACTACAGCCCACAGGCCAAATCTCACCAAATGCAGGTTAATTAGGATTCATTTATGTATTCCCTATGCTTGCTTTCATACTATAATGGCAGATAACTGCAACAGAGACCACATGATCTGAAAAGCCTAAAATATTAACTATCTGGCTCTTTAATAAAAAGTATACTGACCCCTGACTTACAGTAAATAAGGTCTCCCATCTCAAATAGGATTAACTACATTTAGTAAAATAAGAGATGCTGCCCTGAGAAACTTCATTCTATACTTACGTCTGACTCTACCTGAAGCTTCAATATGCCATGCCAATAACTGTAAAACTGAGACTCAAGAACAGGTGTAATGTAATGAAAATGAGCTTACAACTCCCTCTCCATTTTGGCACTCACCCTTTTTCATTATCAGCTGGAAGCAGTCTATCCTCTGAAGCACCAACTGCCAGAATACATGCTTGAGGTGGGTTAATAATAGCAGAGAAGTTCTTAATTCCAAACATTCCTAAATTGGAGATTGTAAAAGTGCCACCCTTGAAAAGAGATTAAAAACAGATCACGTTAATTGCTCGTCAACATAAATAAGAAAAAATGACAACTGTTTGTGAAAGACTTTAAGATAATCTTTTACTCTAAGAAGGCCTCTGAACTGCCATAAGACAGAGAGAAAGAAAGGAAAGGAAAATGGAATATGAAGTGATGGATACGTTAATTAGCTTGACTGTGATCATTTCACAATGTATACATATATCAAAATGTCAAGTTGTACACCTTAAATATGCACAATTCCTATTTGCTAATTATACATTAGTAAAACTGAAAGAAAAAAAAAGGCCTGAATGGAATACACTTTACTGAAAATATATAACATTTACAATTTGAATAAAAGTCAATTGTGTGGCACATTAGTTGGAAAACATCCTATTTTCAGCTTTTGACAGGCTACTCAATTTTTATTTTCAGGTCCTTGTGTCAGTGAGAATACAAGGTAGAATCAAAAGGTGTAAATCCATTAAAAGCATAATGGTGACCTTAAAAACAACACAATTCTTAACATTCAGAAGGTTAATAAATAATACCTTACCTGGAATTCGTGTGGCTGTAGTTTACCCTCTCGTGCTTTGGTTGCTAAGGAAACAACATCATTAGCAATGGTTTCCAGTCCTTTTATATGTGCATTAAATACAATAGGTGTGATGAGTCCTGCAGGAGTACTGACTGCAACGCTGATATCAACAACATGATTTCTATTTAAAAAGAAAAAAAAGAGATCTCAATAATTATCAACAATGTTTATTAGGAGCTTATGTGTCAGGTTAAGCAAGAATATTGATATTTACTTCAGTTTGTGTACTGCTCAGCCAGAGAGATATCTTTCCTGTTTTTACATTTTGCTGTGCCCTCTCCTTGGTCTGCACTTTTTTAAATGAATGAGAAATGTGTTAGTAGGTTGGTTTCACATGCACTCTCTAATTCCCTGCCTCCTCTGCCTTGACTAACACATGTGTAGGTGGGGACAAAAGGCTCAGAGCATTCAGTGAGAATTAAAGAGAACTCCTTGGATTGTGAGATGAAGTGTTTGGCTGCAGTTGAGTCTGCAAGCAGAGCTTGAGCAGATGAAAGGAAGAGTGAAGGGAAGGAACTGCATTCTGGGAGAAACAGGAGAGCTAAGGATGTAGGGTGGTCATGTCTCAGAATATAAAAGTAGGATTCCTACGGCCAGCCTGGTGGCTGAGTGGTTAAGTTCGTGCACTCTGCTGCGGCGGGCCAAGGTTTCACTGGTTCCAATCCTGGGCACAGACATGACCCCGCTCATCAGGCCATGCTGAGGCAGCGTCCCACATGCCACAACTAGAAGGACCCACAACTAAAAATATACAACTATGTACCAGGGGTCTTTGGGGAGAAAAAGGAAAAAAAAATAAAATAAAATCTTAAAAAAAAAAAAAGTAGGATTCCTAATCTTTTTCTACACCAGGGCACCTTTGCACTGGAGTTCCTTCTCAGAATACATTTTTTTTAACACAGAAAATAAAATGCTCAAATTACCAGAAAATCAAAAAACTACACTGAAAGTCAGATATCAAACTATTCAAAAAACAAAAGTGTGATATATGTGCTTCTGTATTAATAACAAGATCTTGCAGCAGGTCTAATAATAGCTATGATTTTGAAGTGATGATAAGTAAAACAATATATATTTTTTTTAAACATTGGCACCTGAGCTAACAACTACTGCCAATCTTCTTTTTTGTTTTCTTCTGCTTTTTCTCCCCAAATTCCCCCAGTACATAGTTGTATATTTTAGTTGTGGGTCCTTCTAGTTGTGGCATGTGGGACGCCACCTCAGCACGGCCTAATGAATGGTGTCATGTCCGTGCCCAGGATCCAAACCAGCGAAACCCTGGGGCCACCAAAGCAGAGCGCACGAACTTAACCACTCGGCCACGGGGCCGGCCCCAGTAAAACAATATTTTGAGACATGTGCAACAACCACAATGTGATATCAAAATAATGTTACTGGTTACCAGCACAAGTACTGTTAATACCTCTTTTTTTTTTTTTTAAAGATTTTATTTTTTCCTTTTTCTCCCCAAAGCCCCCCAGTACATAGTTGTATATTCTTCGTTGTGGTCCCTTCTAGTTGTAGCATGTGGGACGCTGCCTCAGCGTGGTTTGATGAGCAGTGCCATGTCCGTGCCCAGGATTCGAACCAATGAAACACTGGGCCGCCTGCAGCGGAGCACACAGACTTAACCACTCGGCCACGGGGCCAGCCCCTGTTAATACCTCTTTTATTCTCTACATTTATAATAGGAGGAAAAGCTAGATTTCAGTTGCAGGTTAGTGGAAAAGAATGATTTTTTTCCTCATCCAAGTTGCCAAACTCCTGAATTATATCCACACCTCCTTAAGGGCCCCTGCTAAAGTGTTCTGCAATCGAGAAAAAGTTAAAACTTCACAAGAAGGAAGAACTCCAGCTCATTCTAGGCACAAGCTTTAGAAGATTACAGCTACCAAATCCCTCAATGTGCCCAAGCTGGCCTGATGGAGCCGGCTTTTGTCACTTGCAAACATAGGGACCTGCTCTAGCAAAAGTGTGTGACCCTTAGCAGCTACCACAGCTGTGCTCTGGTTAAGGTACCACATGGCAAATAACTTCTTTCTTAGTAAAATTATCTTGTTATTACAATATTATCTAAAGATCTTCCTCATAAGAGAGTACAGATGGTGTTTCCTATCTTGTTCACCACCGAATCCAGCAAACAGTACATGTTCAACAAATATTTGTTGAATGGCTGTATGAACAAATGAATGAAGGGCATTTAGTAAGAATTAATGACTAATTCATAGAACTTGCTTTGCAACCTTGATCCTTTCATCTAAGTAGTGTTTCTTCAGATATTCTTAAAAAGTTAAACATATATTTACCCTATGACCCAGCAACTCCACTCGAAGGAATCCGACTGAGAAATGACAACATGTCAACACAGAGAATTGTATGCAAATGTTCACAACAGCCCTCTAAAAGATAAGTCTATGTTTTAATCCCAGAATCTATCAATGTGACCTCATTTAGTAAAATGGTCTTCACAGGTATAATTAGGATCTTGAGATGAGATCATCCTGGACTATCTGGGTGGGCCATAAATCCAATGCCAAGAGTCCTTATAAAAGATAGAAGAGAAGACACAGCCACAAAGAAGGCCATGTGAAGATGGAAGGAGAGGTTGGAGCTATGCAGTCACAAGCCAAAGAGTGCCTGGAGCCACCAAGGAAAAAGAATCAGCAGATTACCTGGTATGTGTGACAAGACTGCAAAATGGTTTAAAGTTCTCTTGGGGAGTTTCAGAAAAATTCATGATAAGTACAGAGAAAACTAGCTCCCTCATAGGCAATCATTAATATCAGTTAGGTGAGTATTCATGGTATTTACATATCTTAGTCATCAACAATATTTTCATTGGAATAAAAATATTAACACTGAATACTGATTTATTCAAAATTTGTGCTATATCAACTTGGTAGGATGATGGTGTGTATGTGTGTGTGTGCGCACACACACATACACACACATGTAAGAAGAACACAACACAGCTAAATCTTAATCTTCAACAATAAGTCAGTTGGTGAAGTAAAACATGAAAAATTCATACAAGGCAACAGAAAAATGTTATTTAGAAATATGAAGGTAAATATCAGAAGAAATAATAGTTTAAAAGTTGTGTTTGCATCTTGGGAGTAGAGCTCAGATTACAGGTCAAGTTGGTCACTGTAAACCATGGAGCAATATTCTAAAGTATATACTATTCTTTTAATAAAAACTAAGTTAATAATAATACAAGAGCCTACACAGTAGAAAAAGCCTAGGCTTAGGAATCAGAATCCTGGTTCCAATCACAATCCTGCTACTTACTAACCTATTAACTCAGGGAAAGTTACTTAACTCACTGAGCCTCAGTTTCTTCATCTAGAAAATGGACGTGAAAGCACCTAACTCATAAGGTGGTCATAGGATTAAATGAGACAAATGTGGAAGACACTGAGCACCATGCCGGTCACACGCCACCATAATATTAACAAATACTGGATTTTGGTTCTGTTTTCAATTTTGCTCCCACCCCTCAAGTTCAGCAGAACTAAAAGGTGAACAAAACCCATTTCAAGCCAGCTTTGTGAGAGTCATCATCAACTTAATTATACATATCTGTACAGTTATCTCCCTTTGCTAAACTCATATAAAGAATTTGTAGTCTTTACTAACTAAATTTAGCACTATCTCATAAATAGTTTTATATTGTTTTCAAACTGTTTTACCTACAGAACTCACGTTCCACTCTGTATTCCATTTTTCCTTACCTCCTATACTCCTAGTCATATATAATGCAAGAAAACTGCTGATGAATATATACCTTCCCTACTAGTGTTATACTTACTGTCTTATAACTGTGTCCAGCCAAGAAGAATTTGCTTCAGGAACTTTTAAACATGCTAAAGCTGAAGCTTTTATGATGAAATCATTGACGGAAATTTTGCTTCTTCCTTCTAACATCTGCAAAGATAAGAAACCATTGTAGTTTCTTAAATTCTCTTCCCAAAGACTGAAACTATATAATCTCAGGGGGTTAGGGGAGGACACACACATACAAATGTTCTGAGGTGGAAAGGATGAAATAAAACCAAAAGTTGGTTCTTTCATCCTTTTAAATTTAGGCCTTTGCAGCTGTTAAGCTTTCTGCTAAGCACTGCTTTAGCTGCATCCCATAAGTTATGGTATGTTATGCCGTCCTTTTCATTTATCTCAACAAAACCAAGTTGGTTCTTTGAAAAGAACAACAAAATGCCAAACATTTAGGTAGAGTGACAAAGAAAAAGAAGATTCAAATTCCTAAAATCAGAAACGAAGTAGGGGACATTACTATCTACCTTACAGAATTAAAAAGGATTACAGGTAATACTATGAACAAACATATACTAACAAATTAGATAACCTGGGTGAAATAGACAAATTCCTAGAAAGATAGAAACTACCAAAATTGAATCAAAAATAAACAGAACCACTGAATGGATTTATAACTAGTAAAGACACTGAATTGGTAATTAAAAAACTGGAAAAGCCACATTTGAAAGCCTAGACCCAAATGGCTTCCCTGGTGAATTCTATGAAATATTTAAAGAATTACAATCAATTCTTCACACACTCTTCTAAAAAATAGTGGAGGACAGAACACTTTCTCACTCATTCTATAAGGCCAGTATTGGCCTGATACCAAAAGTAGACCAAGATATCTCGATTGAAAACAAGAAAAAAACCCCTACAAATCAACATGCAAAAATCAGTTGCATTTCAAGGAGTGATGTCAGCATCATGGCAGAGTGAGCTCTCCCCATAAACTCTCCCCTCTAAGATACAACGAAAAGGACATTCATATTCCAACAGAGGACATCCACACAACACAAAAGGTGTCTGAGAGACCCACACAGCCACACACATTGGAAGGTGGAGGTGCTGGAGCACCACCCCCAAGGAAGTGATACAAGGTAAGAGAAAGCTTCTCTTTCTGCTTGAAGGGAAGCAACTCAGTGACTCCACGTGGCTCCACAAGAAAAGGGGGGAGAGAGCGGTGGCCCTCCGCAGGAACACCATAGATCTCTGAGGTGCCTCTCAGCCCAGGGGAAAGCCCCACACAGAGGTGACTAGCTATTGTAGGGGTGTCTTCATCAAGCCAGTGCTCCAGGAGAGCAGATATCAAGGGCAGAGCAAGAAGCCCTAAGACTGCACAGAAGAAAGAAAGCGCCCCAGCACCTGGGAGCTGTCCTACAGATTGCAGCAGGCTCCAAATACGCAGTTCTTGACTCCAACCCAGTGGCAAAAGGCGGAAGTGACAATGAAATACTACCACAATGTGGAGGCACATATCCATGCCATCTAGCAGTATGAAAAGATATATTAAATCTCCAGACCAGAAGGAAAATGATAACTGCCCAGAAATCAACCCTAAAGACACAAAAATCTATAAACTAAATGACAGAGAATTCAAAATAGCTATCATTAAAAAACTCAATGAGTTAAAAGAGAATGCAGATAGTTCAACAAATTCAGGAGCTACTCCACAAAAGAGTTCAAACTATAAAGAACAACAAACTAGAAATATTGGAGATGACAAAAACAATGGATGAGACAAAGCAGAACATGGATTCCCTGAACAAGAGACCTGATATCATGGAGGAACGAATCAGCAATATTGAGGACAGAATCTAGAAACGCTCCAGATGGAGAGAACTAAGACTAAAAAGAAATGAAGAAAGTCTCCAAGAAATATCTGACTCACTTAGGAAATGTAACATAAGGATTATAGGTATTCAAGAGGGAGAAGAGGAGAATGGTGCAGAAAACTTGTTCAAAGAAATAATAGTGGAGAACTTCCCAAACCAGGGGAAAGAGATGGAAATCCACGTGAAAGAGGCAAACAGATCTCCTACTGCAAGGGAAATACTAGCAAAGCTGGCAAAAGTCAATGACAAAGAAAAAATACTAAGAGCAGCAAGGCAGAAGAAAATGATGCACAAAGGACAAAGGAAATCCTATCAGGCTTTCAGCAGATTTCTCAGCAGAAACATTACAAGCTAGGAGAGAGTGGAATGATATACTCAAATCTTTGAAAGATAGAAACTTTCAGCCAAAAATACTCTATCTACCAAAAATATCCTTCACATATGATGGAGAAATAAAAACTTTCCACAAGACCCTAACCCACTACAAGAAATCCTCAAGAAGGCCCTCATACCTGAAAAGAAGAGAAGGGGTTACAGAGCCCTGAGTAAGGAGATAAATAGGCACACAAGATCAGAAAATTGCAGCTATCCATCAGAACAAGTTAGCAAACACTCAAGTAAAATATTAAAGGTAAAGGGAAGGAAAAGAACAAAAACTAAGATAATCTTGTAATTTTAAACACAAACTCACAACACAAGATGGAATAAGATGAGACAAAAACAACTTAGGCTGGGGTCAGCCCAGTGGCACAGCATTTAAGTGCACACGTTCTGCTTTGGTGGCCTAGGGTTTGCTGTTTCGGATCCTGGGTCCGGACATGGCACTGCTTGGCAAGCCATGCTGTGGTAGGCATCCCACATATAAAGTAGAGGAAGATGGGCATGGATGTTAGCTTAGGGCCAGTCTTCCTCAGCAAAAAGAGGAGGATTGGCAGCAGTTAGCTCAGGGCTAATCTTCCTCAAAAAAAAAAAAAAAAAAAACTTAGGAGGGGAAGAGGAAGGTGATTGAGTCAGCTTAGTCTAAGGAGATAAGAGGTCATCAGAAAATGGACTATCTGATCTAGGAGATTTTGTATACAAACCTCATGGTAACCACTAAACAAAAAAGCAGAACGAGAGGCAAATAATAAATAAGGAGAAAACTAAGAAAGCCAGCATAAAAAACTACCCAACTGAACTGGTAGTCCAAAACACACAAGATGAGTGACAAAGGAAATGCAAGAGAACCAGAAAACAAGTGATAAAATGGCAGCATGAAGCCCTGATATATCAACAATCACTCTAAATGTAAATGGGTTGAATTCTCCAATACAAAGACATAGAGTGGCGACATGGATTAAAGAACAGGACCCAACAACATGCTGCCTCCAGGAAACACACCTCAGCTCCAATGACAAACACAGGCTCAGAGTGAAGGGATGGAAGACATACTCTAAGCTAATGGCAAACAAAGGAAAGCAGGTGGTGCAATACTTCTAGCAGACAAAGTAGACCAAGATAAGACAGGAAGAGAGATGAACAGGGACAGTATATAATGATCAAAGGAACACTCCACCAAGAAGATATAACACTTATAAATATCTATGAACCCAACACAGGAGCACCAAAGTACATCAAGCAACTATTAACAAATCCAAAAGGAGACATTAACAACAACACAATAATGGTAGGGGATCTCAACACTCCACTCACATCAACGGATAGATCATCCAGATAGAAAGTCAATAAGGAAACAGTGGAATTAAATGAAAAACTAGGCCAAAGGAACTTAATATAGATATATATAGAACACGCCATCCAAAACCAGCAGATTACACATTCTTCTCAAGTGCACATGGAACATTCTCAAGGACAGACGATATGTTGGGAAACAAAGCAAGCCTCAATAAATTTAAGAAGACTGAAATCACATCAAGCATCTTTTCCAACTATAACGCTATGAAACTACAAATTAACTATAAGAAAAAAGCTGAGAAAGGGACAAAAATGTGGAGACTAAAAAACATGCTACTGAACACCAATGGACCATTGAAGAAATTAAAGGAGAAATCAAAAAATATTTGGAGAAAAATGAAAATAAAAACATACCATACCAACTCATATAGGATGCAGCAAAAGCAGTCCTAAGAGGAAAATTCATCACAATACAGGTTCACCTTAACAAACAAGAAAAATCCCAAATAAGCAATCTCACAGTACACCTAACAGAATTAGAAAAAGAAGAATAAACAAAACCCAAAGTCAGCAGGAGAGAAATAATAAAAATCAGAACAGAAATAAATGCAATTGAAACAAAAAAGACAGCAGAAAGGATCAATGAAACAAAGAGCTGGTTCTTTGAGAAGATAAACAAAATTGACAAACCCTTAGCCAGACTAAAAGGCACAAGGTAAGAGAGAAAGCTCAAATAAATAAAATTAGAAATGAAAGAAGAGAAATTACAATGGATACCAAAGAAATACAAAAGATTATAAGAGGATACTATGAAAAGCTATATGTCAACAAAATGGACAATCTAGAAGAAATGGATAAATTCTTAGACTCTTACAACCTCCCAAAGCTGAACCAATAAGAAATAGATAATCTGAATAAACAAATCACAAGTAAAGAGACTGAAACTGTAACCAAAAACATCCTAAAAAATAAAAGTCCAGGACCAGAGAGCTTCCCTGGAGAACTCTACTAAACAGTCAAAGATGATTTTAATACCTATCCTTCTCAAACTATTCCAAAAAATTAGGTAAGACACAACACTTCCTAACACATTCTATGAGACCAACATCACCTTGATACCAAAGCCTGACAAGGACAACATAAGAAAGGAAAACTACAGGCCAATATGGCTGATGAACATAGATGCAAAAATCCTCAACAAAATATTGGCAAACCAGATACAGCAATACATCAAAATGATCATAGACCGTGATCAAGTGGGATATATACCAGGGACATAGGGATGGTTCAACATCCGCAAATCAATGTGATACACCACATTAACAAAATTAGGGATAAAAACCACAAGATCATCTCAATAGATACAGAGAAAACATCTGACAAGATCCAACATCCATTTATGATAAAAACTCTTAACAAAATGGGGATAGAATGCAAGTACCTCAACATAATAAATGTCATATATGACAAACCCACAGCCAACATCATACTTAATGGGGAAAAACTGAACGCCATCCCTCCAAGAACAGGAACAGGACAAGGATGCCCACTACCACCACTCTTATTCAACACTGTACAGGAGGTTTTGGCCAGAGCAATTAAGCAAGAAAAAGGAATAAAAGGAATCCAAATAGGAAACGAAGAAGTAAAACTCTGGCTGCTTGCAGGCAACATGACTTTTTTTTAATAAAGATTTTTATTTTTTTCCTTTTTATCCCCAAAGTCCCCCAGTACACAGTTGTATATTCTTAGTTGTGGGTCCCTCTAGCTGTGGTATGTGGGATGCTGCCTCAGCGTAGCTTGACGAGCAGTGCCATGTCTGCACTCAGGATTCAAACCGACCAAACACTGGGCTGCCTGCAGCAGAGCGTGCAAACTTAACCACTTGGGCACGGGGCCAGCCCCAGGCAACATGATTGTATAAATAGAAAACCCTGAAGAATCCACTGGAAAACTATTAGAAATAATCAACAACTACAGCAAAGTTGCAGGGTACAAAATCAACTTACAAAAATCAGTTGCATTTCTATACTCTAATAACAAACTAACAGAAAGAGAACTCAAGAATACAATCCCACTTACAACCTCAACAAAAAGAATAAAATATCTAGGAATACATTTAACCAAGGAGATGAAAGAGGGACCAGCATGTGGCCAAGTGGTTAAGTTTGCATGCTCCACTTCAGCAGCCCAGGATTTCCCCAGAATCTACACCTATGTACTGGGGGTCTTTGGGGAGAAGAATTAAAAAAAAAAAAAAGATTGGAAACAGTTGTTAGCTCAGGTGCCAATCTTAAAAAAAAAAAAAAAAAAAGGAGGTGAAAGACCTACACAATGAAAACTATAGGACATCACTGAAAGAAATTGATGAGGACATGAAGAAACGGAAAGATATTCCATGAACATGGATCGGAAGAATAAACATAGTTAAAATGTCCATACTACCTATAGCAATCTACAGATTCAATGCAATCCCGATCAGAATCCCAATGACATTCTTCATGGAACTAGAACAAAGAATCCTAAAATTCATATGGGGTAATGAAAGACCCTGAACAGCTAAAGCAATCCTGAGAAAAAAGAACAAAGCTGGAGGCATCACAATCCCTGACTTCAAAATGTACTACAAAGCTATAGGAATCAAAACAGCATGGTGCTGGTACACAAACAGGCACACACATCAATGGAACAGAACTGAAAGCCCAGAAATAAAACCACACATCTATGGACAGCTAATCTTTTGACAAAGGTGCTAAGAACATACAATGGAGAAAAGATAATCTCTTCAATAAATGGTGTCGGGAAAACTGGACAGCCACACACAAAAAGTAGACCATTATCCTATGCCATACACAAAGATAAACTCAAAATGGATCAAAGACTTGAAGGTAAGACCTGAAACCATAAAACTTCTGGAAGAAAATACAGGTAGTACACTCTCTGACTTTGATCTTAAAAGGGTCTTTTTGAATACCATGTCTTCTCAGACAAGGGAAACAAAAGAAAAAATAAACAAGTGGGATTTCATCAGACTGAAGAGCTTCTGCAAGGCAAAGGAAACAGGATCAAAACAAAGACAACCACCAAGTGGGAGAAAATATTTGCAAACCATTTATCTGACAAGGGGTTAATCTCCATAATATATAAAGAATTCACACAACTGAACAACAAAAAAACAAACAACCCAATCAAAACATGGGCAGAGGATACGAACAGACATTTCTCTAAAGAAGATATATAGATGGCCAATAGGCACATGAAAAGTTGTTCAACATCACTAATCATCAGGGAAATGCAAATCAAAACTACAATAAGATATCACCTCATACCCATTAAAATGGCTATAATCACTAAGACAAAAAATAACAAATGAAGAGGTTGTGGAGAAAAGGGAACCCTCATATGCTTCTGGTGGGAATACAAACTGGTGCAGCCACTATGGAAAATAGTATGGAGATTTCTCAAAAAACTAAAAATAGAAATACCATAAGACTCAGGTATCCCACCACTAGGTATCTATCCAAAGAACTTGAAATCAAAAATTCAAAGTGACTTGGGCACCCCTATGTTCATTGCAGCATTATTCACAATAGCCAAGATTTGGAAGCAACCCAAGTGCCCATCGACCAAACTGGATAAAGATGTGGTATATGTATACAATGGAATACCACTCAGCCATAAAAAAGGATAAAACCATCCCATTCACAACAACATGGATGGATCTGGAGGGTATTATATTAAATGAAATAAGCTAGAGAAAGACAAACACTGTATGATTTCACTCATATGTGGAAGATAAACACACGGACAAAGAGAATAGTTTAGTGGTTACCAGGGGGAAGGAGCGTGGGGGGTTGGGCAGAAAGGGTGAAGGGGAGCACTTATATGGTGACGGAGAAACAATAATATACAAGTGAAATCTCACAATGTTGTAAACTATTATGAACTCAATAAAAAAAATCAGTTGCATTTCTATACATTGATAATGAACTGGCAGAAAGAGAAGTCAAGAACACAATCCCATTTACAATCACAACAGAAAGAATAAAATACCTAGGAATAAGTTTAATCAAGGAGGTAAAACACCTAAACACTGAAAACTATAAGACATTATTGAAAGAAACCAAAGAAGACATAAAGAAATGGCAAGATATTCCATGCTCACAAACTGGAAGAATAAACATAGTTAAAATATCCATAGCACCTAAAGCAACCTACAGATTCAATGCAATCTCAACCAGAATCCCAATGACATTCTTCGCAGAAAGAGAATAAAGAATCCTAAAATTTATATGGAACAACAGAAGATTGTGAATAGCGAAAACAATCCTGAGAAAAAAGAACAAAGTTGGAGGTATCACACTCCCTGAATTCAAATCATACTACATAGCAATGGTAATCAAAACAGCATGGTACTGGCAGAAAAACACACACACACAGATCAATGGAAAAGAATTTGAGAGCCCAAAAATGAAACCACACATCTATGGACAGCTAATCTTTGGCAAAAGAGTCAATAATGTACAATGGAGAAAGGAAAGTCTCTTCAAGAAGTGCTGTTGGGAAAACTGGGCAGCCACATGCAAAAGAATGGAAGTAGACCATTGTCTTACACCATACCCAAAAATGAACTCAAAATGAATTAAAGAATTGAATGTAAGACCTGAAACCATATAACTCTTAGAAGAAAATAAAGGGGGTACACATCAGTCTTAGCAGTATCTTTCTAAATACCATGCCTACTCAGGCAAGAGAAACAAAAGAAAAACAAATAGGCCATCGGATTAAAAAGCCTCTGCACAGCAAAGGAAACCATCAACAAAACAAAAAGACAACCCACCAACTGGGAGAAAATATTTGCAAATCACATAGCTGACAAAGGGTTAATTTCCAAAAAGCACTCATACAACTCAACAACAAAAAAATGAACCACCTGATCAAAAAATGGGCAGAGGATATGAACAGACATTTCTCCAAAGAAGATATCTAGATGGCCAATAGACAAATGAAAAGATGATCAACAGGGGCCGGCTCGGTGGCACAGTAGTTAAGTGTGCAGGTTCCGCTTCGGCGGCCTGGGGTTCGCTGGTTTGGATCCCAGGTGCAGACATGGCACCGCTTGGCACGCCATGCTGTGGCAAGCATCCCACATATAAAGTAGTGGAAGATGGGCATGGATGTTAGCTCAGAGCCAGTCTTCCTCAGCAAAAAGAGGAGGATTGGGGAGAGGGGGCAGAGCAAAATGGCAGGGTGAGCTGACCCGGGATTCTCTCCCCTCCAAAATAGAACAAAAGATTGGAAGAACTGAATTTCAGAGGATAAACATAACGCCAGCTCGTTAGAGACCTACAATACCAAGAAGGCGGAGATCATAACCTTGCTTGCACCTTCGGAGGCGCTGGAACGGTAGGAGAGAACATCGCTCCCTCCCCTAGAGTCTGCAATCGCTGTGGCACGGGTCGGGAAGGAGCGGGGGAGGGGCCGCGCGACTGGGGGATCATCCGCTGATTCAGTGGAGACCCGCTGACGGGGGGAAAGCTTCCGTCCCCGGGGACCCCATAAATCAAGGGCCTTGGGAGACCAGAGAACAGAACTGATCTGAACCCAGACCAGTGCGAGTGAGTAACAGCCCCTCCCCCCTGCTGGCAAAGCCAGTGGGCGCAGCCGTCTTGCCCCAAGGCAGAGAGCTCATAACACGCGGCTCTTGACCCCCATCTAGTGGCGACAGGCTGTAACTGCAACTGAATTCTACCACCATGGGAAAAAACCGCTCCTCTACCATCCAGCAATTGATAAAAGCCCCAGACCAGAAGGAAAACAATAAAAACAGAGAATTAAGTCCTGAGGACTTGGAATTAGGTAAACTAAGTGATAATGAATTCAGAGCAGCTATAATCAAAAAACTCAATGAAGTAGAGAGAAAGAGAAACAAGCCGAGTTCTGGAGTTACTTCACAAAAGAGATTGAAATCATAAAGAAGAATCAAACAGAATTACTTGAGATGAAAAACACAATGGACCAGATAAAACAGAATACAGATTCCCTGAATGCCCGTGTAGACAACATAGAGGAGAAAATTAGCATAATCAAAGATAGACAGGCTGAATGGCGCCAGACAGAGGAAGAGGAAGAAAGAGAACTACGAATTAAAAAAAATGAGGAAAATCTCTGAGAGATAATGGATTCAATGAAGAGTAAGAACATAAGGATCATAGGAATTCCCGAGAATGTGGAAAAGGAAAATGGAGCAGAAAGTGTGCCTAACGAAATTATTGAAGAGAACTTCCCAAATCTAGGGATCGACGGAGAAATGTGTGTAGAGGAGGGTTTTAGATCTCCTAGATTTGTCAATGTAAAAAGACCTACTGCAAGGCACATAGTAGTAAAGTTGGCAGATAGGAAAGATAAGAAGAGAATATCAGGGAAGTAAGGAAACAAAAAGAGAATAACCTATAAAGGAGCCCCTATCAGACTGTCAGCGGATTTCTCTACAGAAACCCTACAAGCTAGGAGAGAATGGAGTGATATATTCAAAGCTTTAAAGGATAAAAATCTTCAGCCAAGAATACTCTATCCAGCAAGAATTTCCTTCAGATATGAGGGAGAAATTAAATCTTTTCCAGACAAACAAAAGTTAAGGGAATTTGTAACTAAAAGCCCTCCATTACAAGAAATCCTCAAGAAGGCTCTCATACCTGAAAAAAGAAAAAGGGAGAAAGGGGACACAATCCACAGACTAGGGAGACCGATGGATAGAACCAGAACAGGATAGCAAATATTCAATTATAGCATTAGAGTAAAGGTAAGGAAACTACCAAAACAAGGATGATCTTAGCACTCTACTACAAATTAATAAGACAAGTTGGAATAAAAAATGAAAATAATTATTTAGGAGGGGAAGAGCAAAGGGTCTAAATCAGTATTGGTCAAGTAGGTAAGAGACCACCAGAGAATAGACTATATTATACAGGAGATTCTAAATACAAACTTCAAGATAGACACTAAAATAAAGTACAGAACAGAGTCACAAATCATAAATAAGGAAAAATCTAAGAAACCCAGCATAAGAAATTGCAGTATTAAATGGGTAGTCTAAAGCAAACAGGAAAAGAAACACAGGCAAACAAGATAATGAGTGACAGATTAACAGCATTAAGTCCACATGCATCAATAATCACTCTCAATGTGAACGGATTGAACTCTCCAATAAAAAGACACAGAGTGGCAAAACGGATTAAAGAACACGATCCAACAATTTGTTGCCTCCAGGAAACAGACCTCAGCCCCAAGGACAAACACAGACTCAGGGTGAAGGGGTGGAGGACAATACTTCAAGCAAATAGCAAAGAAAAAAAGGTAGGTGTTGCAATTCTCATATCAGACCAAGTGGATTTCAAAATAAGACAGGTAAAGAGAGACACAGAGGGACAATATATAATGATCAAAGGGACACTTCATCAAGAAGAAATAATGCTTATAAATATCTATGCACCCAACACAGGAGCACCAAGATTCATAAAGCAACTATTAACAGACCTAAAGGAAGATGTTAACAACAACACAATAATAGTAGGAGACCTCAACACCCCACTCACATCAATGGACAGATCATCCAGACAGAAAATCAACAAGGAAATAGTGGAGCCAAATGAAAAACTAAAACAATTGGACTTAACAGACATATATAGATCACTCCACCCTGAAAGAGCTGAATACACATTCTTCTCAAGTGCACATGGAACATTCTCTAGGATAGACCATAAGTTGGGAAACAAGGCAAGCCTCTACAAATTTAAAATAAATGGAAATAATAACAAGCATCTTCTCAGATCATAGTGCTATAAGGCTAGAAATTAATTACAAGAAAAAAGCTGAGAAAGGCACAAAGATGTGGAGACTAAACAACACACTACTGAACAAGCAACAGATCACTGAAGAAATTAAAGAAGAAATAAAAAAATACCTGGAAACAAATGAAAATGATAGCATGCCATACCAACTCATATGGGATACAGCAAAAGCTGTATTAAGAGGAAAATTCATCGCAATACAGGCACATCTTAACAAACAAGAAAAATCCAAAATAAGCAACCTTAAAGCACATCTAACTGAACTAGAGAAAAAAGAACAAATGAAGCCCAAAGTCAGCAGAAGGAGAGAAATAATAAAAATCAGAGCAGAAATAAATACTATTGAAATGAAAAAGGCAGTAGAAAGGATCAATGAGACAAAGAGCTGGTTTTTTTAGAAGATAAATAAAATTGACAAACCACTAGCCAGACTTACAAAGCAAAAAGGGAGAAAGCTCAAATAAACAAAATCAGAAATGAGTGAGGAGAAATAACAACACACTCTGCAGAAATACAACAGATTATAAGAGAATACTACAAAAAACTATATACCAACAGAATGGATAACCTAGAGGAAATGTATAAATTCTTGGACTCCTACAATCTCCCAAAGCTCACTCAAGAAGAGGCAGACAATTTGAACAGACCAATCACAAGGAAAGAGATTGAAACAGCAATCAAAAACATCCCAAAGAATAAAATCCCAGGACCAGATGGCTTTCCTGGGGAATTCTACCAAACTTTCAGAGAGGATTTAATACCTATCCTTTTCAAGCTATTCCAAAATATTAGGGAAGATGGAACACTTCCTAACACATTCTATGAGGCCAACATCACGCTGATACCAAAACCTGATACAGGACACCACGAAAAAAGAGAACTACAGGCCAATATCGCTGATGAACATAGATGCAAAAATTCTAAACAAAATTTTGGCAACCAGAATTCAGCAATTCATCAAAAGAATCATACATCAGGATCAGGTGGGATTCATACCAGGGACACAGGGATGGTTCAACATCTGCAAATCAATCAACGTGATACACCACATCAACAAACTGAGGAATAAAAACCACATGATCATCTCAATAGATGCAGAGAAGGCATTTGACAAGATCCAACAGCCATTTATGATAAAAACTCTGAACAAAATGGGCATAGAAGGAAACTACCTCAACATAATAAAGGCCATATACGACAAACCCATAGCCAACATCATACTCAATGGGCAAAAACTGAACGCCATCCCCCTGAAAACAGGAACGAGACAAGGATGCCCTCTATCACCACTCTTATTTAACATAGTACTGGAGGTCCTGGCCAGAGCAATCAGGCAAGAAAAAGGAATAAAAGGAATCCAAATAGGGAGGGAAGAAGTGAAACTCTCGCTGTTTGCAGACGACATGATCTTATATATAGAAAATCCCAAAGAAACCATTGGAAAACTGTTAGAAGTAATCAACAACTACAGCAAAGTTGCAGGGTATAAAATCAATTTGCATAAATCAGTAGCATTTCTATACTCAAGTAATGAATCAACAGAAAAAGAACTCAAGAATACAATACCATTCACAATCGCAACAAAAAGAATAAAATACCTTGGGGTAAATTTAACTAAGGAAGTGAAGGACCTATATAATGAAAATTACAAGGCCTTTCTGAGAGAATTGGATGATGACATAAGGAGATGGAAAGACATTCCATGTACATGGATTGGAAGAATAAACATAGTTAAAATGTCCGTTCTACCTAAAGCAATCTACAGATTCAACGCCATCCCAATCAGAATCCCAAGGACATTCTTTACAGAATTAGAACAAAGAATCCTAAAATTCATATGGGGCAACAAAAGACCCCGAATTTCTAAAGCAATCCTGAGAAAAAAGAACAAACCGGGAAAACATACTACAAAGCTACAGTAATCAAAACAGCATGGTACTGGTACAAAAACAGGTGCACAGATCAATGGAACAAAATTGAAAGCCCAGAAATAAAACCACACATCTATGGACAGCTTATCTTTGACAAAGGAGCTGAGGGCATACAATGGAGAAAAGAAAGTCTTTCCAACAAATGGTGCTGGGAAAACTGGAAAGCCACATGTAAAAGAATGAAAATTGACCATTCTTTTTCACTATTCACCAAAATAAACTCAAAATGGATTAAAGACCTAAAGGTGAGACCTGAAACCATAAGGCTTCCGGAAGAAAACGTAGGCCGTACATTCTTTGACATCAGTATTAAACGGATCTTTTTGGACACCATGCCTTCTCAGAGAAGGGAAACAATAGAAAGAATAAACAAATGGGACTTCATCAGATTAAAGAGCTTCTTCAAGGCAAATTAAAACAGGACTGAAACAAAAAAACAACCCACTAACTGGGAAAAAATATTTGCAAGTCATATATCTGACAAAGGCTTAATATCCATAATATATAAAGAACTCTCGCAACTCAACAACAAAACATCAAACAACCCAATCAAAAAATGGGCTGGAGACATGAACAGACATTTCTCCAAGGAAGATATACTGATGGCCAATAGACACATGAAAAGATGCTCATCATCACTGATCATCAGGGAAATGCAAATCAAAACTACACTGAGATATCACCTTACACCCGTTAGAATGACAAAAATATCTAAAACTAATAGCAACAAATGTTGGAGAGATTGTGGAGAAAAAGGAACCCTCATACACTGCTGGTGGGAATGCAAACTGGTGCAGCCACTATGGAAAACAGCATGGAGATTCCTCAAAAAATTAAAAATAGAACTACCCTATGATCCAGCCATCCCACTACTGGGTATTTAGCCAAAGAGCTTGAAGTCAGCAATCCCAAAAGTCCTGTGCACCCCAATGTTTATTGCAGCACTGTTTACAATAGCCAAGACGTGGAAGCAACCTAAGTGTCCAGCAACAGACGAATGGATAAAGAAGATGTGGTACATATATACAATGGAATACTACTCAGCTGCAAAACAGAACAAAACCATTCTATTTGCAGTAACATGGATGGACCTTGAGAGAATTATGTTAAGTGAAATAAGCCAGCGAGAGAAGGATAATCTGTGTATGACTCCACTCATATGAGGAATTTAAAATTATGGACTAAGAACAGTTTAGTGGATACCAGGGGAAAGGTGGGGTGGGGGGTGGGCACAAAGGGTGAAGTGGTGCACCTACAACATGACTGACAAACATTAATGTACAACTGAAATTTCACAAGATTGTAACCTATCAATAACTCAATAAAAAAAAAAGAGGAGGATTGGCAACAGTTAACTCAGGGCTAATCTTTCTCAAAAAAAAAAAAGATGATCAACATCACTAATTATTAGGGACATGCAAATCAAAACTACAATGAGATATCACCTCATACCCGTCAGATGGCTATATTTAACAAAACAAGAAATAACAAGTGTTGGGGAGGATGTGAAGAAAAGGGAACCCTCATATACTGCTGGTGGGAATGCAAACTGGTGTGGCCACTATGGAAAAGAGTATGGAGATTTCTCAAAAAATTAAAAATAGAAATACCACATGACCCAGCTATCCCACTACTGGGTATCTATCCAAAGAACTTGAAATCAGCAAATCAAAGAGATTTACGCATCCCCATGTTCATCACAGCATTGTTTATAATACCCAGTAAGTGGAAGCAACCCAAGTGCCCATCAACGGATGAATGGATAAAAAAGATGCTGTGTACATATACACAATGGTCTACTACTCAGCCATAAAAAAAGACAAAATCACGTCATTTGCGACAACATGGGTGGACCTTGAGGGTATTATGCTAAGTGAAATAAGCCAGAGAAAGACAAATACTCTATGATTTCACTCATATGTGGAAGATAAACCCACAGATAAGGAGAACAGAGTAATGGTTATCAGAGGAGAAGGAGGTGGGGAGAGGGTGAAAGGGATAAAGGGGCATATATGTATGATGATGGACAAAAACTAGACTATTGGTGGTGAACACGTGGTCTATACAGAAACTGAAATATAATAATGTACATCTGAAATTTACACAATGTTATAAGCCAGTAAGACTGCAATAAAAAAATCAATTAAAAAAATTTTTTTTGAAAACTACAGGTTAATATTTCTTACAGATATAGACGCAAAATCCTCAAAAATATTCTAGAAAACCAAATCTAGCAATATATGAAAAGGATTATTCATCATGACCAAATGGGATTTGTCCTAAGAATGGTAAACATCTAAAAAGCAATTAATGTAATAATATCCTAATGGAATATAGGACAAAAACCACATGACCATCTCAATAGACACAGAAAAAGGATATTTGACAAAATTCAACACCCCTTTTGATAAAAATACTCAACAAACTATGAATAGAAGGGAACTTCCTCACCCTGCTGATAAAATAGACATATAAAAACTCCAAATCATCATCATACTTCAGTGATGAAAGACCTATTTCCCCCTAAGATCAAGACAAAGATGTCCACTCTTGCCAATTCAATTCAACATTGTCATAGATGTGTTAGCCAGACAAGTTAGGAAAGAAAAGGAAATAAAAGGCATCCAGACTGGAAAGGAAAAAGCAAAACTTCCTCTATTTGAAGATGACATGATTTTGTATATAGAAAATTCTAAGGAACACACAAAAAACAAGGTTGCAGGATATAAAATCAAAATACAAAAATAAACTGTTTCTACACAATGGCAATGAACAATCTGAAAACGAAATTTACAATAGTATCAAAAAGAATAAAATACCTAGGAATAAATTTAAAAGAGCAAAAACTTATACTCTATAAAAATTGTTGAAAGAAATTAAAGAAGACCTAAATAAATGGAAAGATATCCCATGTTCATGGAGTGGGAACACTTAATTTTGTTAAAATGGCAATACTCCCCACATGGATCTACAGATTCAATGAAATCTCTATCCCCATAGGAAATATCTAGAAAAGGCAAACCTATAAGACAGAAAGTAGATTAGTGGTTGGCTAGGGCTGGGAAGGATGAGAGGATTGGGGTAGGGGTTATGGCTAAGGGGTGCATGGTTTCATTTTACGGTGATGAAAATGTTTTAAAATTTATTGTGGTGATGGTCACACAACTCAGAATATACTAAAAACCACTGAATTATAAACTTTAAATGGGTAAATGGTACAGTATGTGAATTATATAAGAATAAACTGTTTTAAATAAATGAATAAAATAATACATTGCACATAAAACTTCCATGCCTAATTTCCAAACAAATTTATTATAAAATAGCTTTAATATTTTGACAATAAAAGTATGCCATGATCTTTAACCCTGTAGTCAGTTGCAAAGTTCTACTGATGCTTCATTCATTCATTAATATTTGAGAGTCTACTCTGTGCTGGGCATATAACTCTAAAGCTCTAGATATAAAACAGTGAAAAAAATGGGTAAAAATTCTTCTCAGGGAGCCTATATTCTAAAGGGGATGGATAGATAATAAATAACTAAAACATATAGTATGGCAAATAGTGTTAAGTGTTGAGCAGAAAAATAAAGTAGGGAAAAAGAACTAAACAGAGACCCCACCACTCACTCCACTCCTCTTTCCTTAATTTTAGCATAAGGTGACCAGGGAAGACCAGAGAAGGTGATATTGAGTCAAAACCTTAAGGAGGTGAAGGAGGAAGCCGGATAGATACTAGAGGAAAAATAGTCCATGCAGAGGGAACATACTCCTAAAGCAGGAGTATACAGGTGAGTGTTGAAGTATAGCAAAGCAACCATTGTGTCTGCAGCAGAGTGAGCTGGCAGGAAAGCAGTAGGAGAGGAGGTCAGAGAGGTTATAGACAACCTGTGTAAGGCCCTGTATGCCACTCTAAGGAGTTTGGCTTCTACTTTTCACTTTCTTGAAAATACCTTTCATATCCCTCTTTCCTACTCCATTCTTAATGCAACCCTCAAATCCAGACCCCTATCACCCTCATTGCATGATTACATGACAAGCAAAACTAGTCTCTGCCATTAAAGTGTGCCAGTAAATATCTATTAGATTAGTCTTTCTTAAAACATTCTTATCATCATGTCACTTTTATTGGTTTCTTACTTAATGTCTAATTCAAGTCTAAATTCTTCTGCTTATAAATCAAGGTCTTCCCTAAACCAACAACTGTGTATCCACTCTAGAAAAGATAATCTATTTCCCACATATGCTATACAGTCATCCCTTGGTATCCGGGGAGATTGGTTCCAGGGCCCGCCCACGGATACCAAAATCTACCAATGGTCAAGTCCCTTAGTTGGCCCTCCATAACCACGGGTTCTGTGGTTGCTTGAACCACAGATGCGGAATCCATGGATATGGAGGGCAGACTATACTTACCTCCTTTTTTGTAAAGGACTTTAAACTTTATGATATTCCATCACTAGGATGAACTTTCAACATGGCTCAACCAAGTTTTTCCACTTGGTTTCCTACTGTGAATTCCCCAATGGTGGTCTCCCCCTTCTCTGAATTCCTATTAACACTTAACCTATACAAGGTAATTTAGCAGACAAGGGGCATTACCGTGCAAAGACTGATCTGCAAATGAATATTTTTACTTTAACAAAAACTGCCTCCTCTCTTTTTCACATGCATCATCTCAATTAAATTATAAACTCATGGAGAAGGATGATGCCTGATGCTATGTTCCTAAAAGCACCTTATGCCAAACACTAAGTAGGGGCTTGGTACTTAACTATAAAGACGAAGCAAACATACTCTTTCTTCCCTACCAAAAGAGACTCACGTAGTTTCAGAGAATCATATTGACTCTGTTAGGCTAAAATGGATCACTGCAAAGTCAACTTTAAATGATAAGCTTTAATCAAGGGTTAAAAAAAACAAAAACTCTCCAGGATATTTCCTGCAAGTTAAAATTAAGATGACACCCATATTCCATCAACAACTGGCATACTGTAACAAAAATATGGGCAAAAATGTAAATGTTTACCGGGGAAAAGCAAGACTTTTAGAATTTATAGAGATGGAATTTCCAGACCTTTTACCTTATTAAGTTCTTTCCGTACCAACAAAACTTCTCCCATATTTACATCAATAGAAAGGTAATAATGAGGTATGGTTTGCTTAGATTGCATTAACCGCTGTGCAATAACCTGAAATCAAAGAGATCAAAAAATAATTATCTTGAGTTGAGATGAGACCTTACCCACGGCTGTTTGCCCCTTTGCCCTGCTCCCTGGTAATGCTTACTCCTCAAGCATTAGTAGAACTGGAGGATGAAGGATTGTACCATAATTTAGCCCCTTCCAATGGCATTTAATCAGAACAGTGTTTACCCCAAGTACTCAATTGGTCAAACCAGACATCTCTTAAACTAATCATCTAAGATTCCCAACGAAAAAAGTCTCTGTCAGTATTTCAAACTATATATGCAACTAAACAATCAGAGAAAAACACGCCCCCAAGAGCTTTGGTTCCAGATTTATGGTAACAGTCTTACTCGACGAATGTTGCTGATTGGTATATCTGTGAAGACACCTGTAGGAACTGGTGCCACTCCTGGAACTGCGGGAGGAGGCACAGCAGCTGCTGGAGCCTATGGGGAGGTAAAAAAACCTCTTGGTAACTGTAGCTCAATCTTAGCAGAAGCAACTGGTGACTATTTTACAGATGGCAAAGTAAAAACTAAAAGGCTTATAGAGAAGTACAGCTATTTCTATCCCAAGGGAGCAAAAAGAACTCAGATTTGGACTGTGCTTAAGAGTTTTGTTTTCAGTTTTTATATTTAGAATTCTGTAACCATGTTTTAAGTGTCATTTTTCTTTGAGCCAGACTATGTTTGATGACTAGTTTATGTCAAAATATTTTTTTTCTTTTTTTTAAAGATTGGCACCTAACATCCATTGCCAATCTTATTTTTTCCTTTTCTTCTTCTTCTCCCCAAAGTCCCTCAGAACATAGTTGTACATTCTAGTTGTAGGTCCTTCTGGTTCTGCTATGTGGGACACCACCCCAGCATGGCTTGATAAGCAGTACTAGGTCTGTGCCCAGGATCTGAACTGTAAAGCCCTGGGCTGCTGAACTGGAGTGCACACACTTAACCACTCGGCCATGGGGCTGGCCCCAGATCAAAATAGTTTTGTTTTGCAAAATTATCTTCAAGAAAAGCAATCAAAGCATTCCTAAATTGAAAGAATTAAGAGATAAATATAAACAAGGTAATTCATTTTCCTGTACAGTGTTAAGAAAAAACAATGAAGGGCCAGCCTGATGGCATAGTGGTTAAGTTCTCACGCTCTGCTGTGCTCACTGTTGGTGGGAATGCAAACTGGTGCAGCCACTATGGAAAACAGTATGGAGATTTCTCAAAAAGTTAAAAATAGAAATACCTTATGACCCAGCCATCCCACTACTGGGTATCTATCCTAAGAACCTGAAATCAGCAATTCCAAAAGGCCCATGCACCCCTATGTTCATCGCAGCATTAGTTACAATAGCCAAGATGTGGAACCAACCTAAGTGCCCAGCAACTGATGATTGGATAAAGAAAATATGGTATATATATACAATGGAATAATACTCAGCCATAAAAAAGGACAAAATCGTCCCATTCACAACAACATGGATGGACCTTGAGGGTATTGTGTTAAGTGAAATAAGCCAGACAGAGAAAGACAAACTCTGTATGATAACTCCACTCATAGGTGGAAGTTAACATATAGACAAAGAGAACTGATCGGTGGTTACCAGGGGAAAGGGGGGGTGAGGGGAGGGCACAAAGGGTGAAGTGGTGTACCCACAACATGACTAACAATAACGTACAACTGAAATTTCACAAGGTTGTAAACTATCATAATCTTAATTTAAAAAAAAGAAAAAAAGAAATAAAAATAGGGCCTGAATGAGGAGAGGATGTATTAAGAAAAATTTAGTATCACTACTCAAAAAAAGACAGTTTGGAATGCATGTCAATGTAGTATATCATCTTTGCTTTTGTATATGAAAGACAGCATATTCATATCTATATAAATTGCTAGCCAGTGAAATTAAACAAAAGAAAACACAATACTGGTTAAGCTATTCCATTCATAAATAATGTATGAAAGGGTCTAATAGACTGGACAAAGCACTTTGCACAGACAAATTACAAAAAAAAAAAAGCCAAATGTAACTCACAGGAGCAGCTTTAGTCGGCACAAAAGAGTCGATGTCCTTCTTGACGATTCTGCCTTCTGGTCCTGTCCCTGGAAGAGATACATGTGAGACCATACTGCTGGTTCCTCAAGGAGATCAACGATGATCCTGAAGTGCAAGTTGCTAACGGTTCTCTACCAAAGACCCTCTGAGGGAATCACTGTCTTAATCCTGCCCCTTAAAGTGCTCCCTAAAAATACCAGCTGGTGTCAATTACTAATTTTAATTCACACAGAGTGCTCTTGATTGATCTGTAGTGGTTTTTTTTTTAACTATAGCAAATATTCTTTTATTTTAAGTATTTCTCTTTTAGAGTTTTATCTAATTAAGTTGTACTTTATTTTTTCATGTTCTTTAATTTAAATTGGGAAATACCAGCATAAGGATAATGCTGAGTACAATTTATACCTCCAAAAGTAAGTCTGGCTGCCTCCTCCTGGTTAGCTCCAAAACCCTTTCTGAATCCTGAAACAGCTCTCATTTGAGTTGTAGATTCATTTGATCATGAAGAATTCCCTTTGTACACAGTCGACAAATATGAAAATAATTGTTTTGGACAAATCAGGCAAGTCAATTTTTCCACCACAAAATAACGTGAATAACTCTCAATTGCAATGATCTCATCTTTAGAATGATTCACTCCTTATGTGATCTCCAACATGCAAGGCTTTCTCACAGGAGCCAAGGCTCTAAACTGGCCTGTGTTAGAGCCTATGTAGGAAACAGGTGCAATGTCACACATGAGGAAAGATCTTCAAACTTCTCTCAATGGGCTTAATTTTATTTTCATTCAATTTCCTTCCTCCTCCCATCCACAACTTTAGACCCAAGTAGATAATCCTGAACCTTAATTCTCAGGAGATTGAGAATTTAGTTATTAAAATACCTTTTACACTGGCCCACTTCTAGAAAAAATTTGGTCAAATTGATTCATCTGCCCCAAGGCAGACTTTTAAAAGGATTCTCGTTGTGCGCAGTTCGTCCCAACTCCTTTCCTTCATTATGAAGAGTGAGTAGGCTAGGACTGTGTTTATCCTCACCAGCAGCTCTAGGACAGAGGTAGCAGCACCCCTATTAGATTCTCCTCCTTTACAAAAAGACAGAAACCATAACCTCCCCTTACAACCAAGGCTGATCTGGACACTGTGGCCCCTCAAGAGGAGGACAGCTGCAGTACCACCTGCCTTATGCTAAGCTTCAACCCACAAGAATTTCCTATTAGGAGTTAGCTGAAATCTTTTAAATCCTTTTGCCTATTTCCCTAAGAAGGCACAACAGGCCATCATAAAACAATATGGTATAAGGGGAAGAACACTAGACTTGGAATAAAAAACACAGGGCTGTTGTCAAACATAAACTAAACTGATGACTGTAGTCACTTAATCTCATCTGGTCTTCAGTCTCGTCTGTAGGATAGAGATTATAATACCAGTCCCTGCTCACAGGGATGTCGTGAGGATAAAATGGGATAGTGATGTCAAAGTGCCATGCATCAAAGAAATATAAAACATAATATGGGTAGTTTTGAGATATATCAAACTCTGAACATCAGGGTTTAGGATTTAAAACAATTTCTCCTCAAATGGTTACATTTTGGTTAAATTTCCTAAGTAATCTGTCCTTCTAGGGAGAGTAGGGGGACTGGAGATTGAGCTCAACAATCAATGGCCAATGATTTAATCAACCACGCTTTTTAACTGAAATGTAAAAACTCTTGAACAACAAGATTTGGAGAGCTTCTGGGTTGGTGAGCACACCAATGTGCTGGGAGGGTGGTGCTATAGAGAGGGCCTGGAAGCTGTGCACCCACGCTCCTACCACAACCCCATACCTTGTCCCATGCGTCTCTTCTATATGACTGTTCCTGAGTTGTATCCTTTATAATAAAATGGGCAACAGTAAACAAAGTGCTTTCCTGAGTTCTGTGAGTCGTTCTGGTGAATTATCAAATCTGAGGAGGAGGTCTTGGGAACTCCTGATTTATGACCAATGGGTCAGAAGTATGAGTGGTCCCAAGACTTTCAACTGACATCTGAAGTGGGGGCAGTCTTGAGGGACTGAGCCCTTAAACCTGTGGAGTCTGATGCTAACTCTGGATAGTGTCAGAATAGGACTGAATTGTTGGATACCCAGCTGGTGTCAGAGCATTGACTGTTAGTGTGGAAAACACACACATTTGCTGTCAGAAAACAGCACACAATCAATGATCCTCTCAGCTCATTTAATGTAGACCACGCCCTCCTCCTCCTACAAAATTTCTTCGACCTCATCAAGACCTTCACTCCACTGACTCCTCTGCTCTCACCATCCATTATCTCCTTCTTGTCTTCACTTCCTCCTTACCCAGCTTATACTCTGTGGATCACTGTTAAAATCACTCCCTGGTCAAACTCTAAAACATTTGCCTTCTCAATGCTAGCACCAGAGGAGCTTAATGTTGCTAGGGAAAAAAAGCACACACCTAGCTGACTGACTGTACTATAAATTCAGGGCCACAAACCTAACGTAGACACACAAAACTACCCAGAAATTAAATTATATTTCCCTTGAATTCACATTCTCAATCTCTGAGAACACTACTCCATGATCTCTCTAACCTCAAACCTCCCCGTATTCATTCTCCAGCTGATATCCTCACTTCATATTTTATTGATCAAAGAGTAGCAACCAGAGAGGTACTCTCATCTTCTGCCACCAAACCTATAAAACCACCCCATATTCTCTTCTCTCCTACAAAAACAGACAAAATGTCCCTAATTCCTATCAAGGCCAATCCCATCAACCCTTCCACTCTCAAAAACTTTGTTTCTTGCCAGATTATTCTGCCCTTTCTCCCTTTCTCCATCATCAATTTATCCTTTTCTATTAGACCACTGGTTCTCAACCAAGGGAATTTTGCCCCCTAGGGGACATCTAGCAATGCTTGAAGATATTTTTGGTTGTCACAAGTGGGGGATGCTACTACATGTAGTGGGTAAAGGCCAAGGATGTTGCTAAACATCCTACAATGCACAGGACAGCCCCCTACAAACACAAAGAATTACCTGGTCAAAAATGTCAATAGTGCCGTAGCTGAGAAACTCTATACTAGGCCCATTCTACTAGCTCTCATTTTCAAAAGCCCTCTCTTGAGCCCATATTGTCTCAAAGCTACAACTCTACTTCTATGCCTTCCTTCACAGCAAAGCTTCTTGAATGAGCTGTCCACAATGCTATCTCCACTTCTTCATCCACTTTGTGCTTTTCAACCTATCCAGACTGGCTTCCACTGCACTTTTGTTTCTATATTACTGTTGTCAAAACCCCATCTCCAATCCTTGACTAAGTTCTATGGATTCTATGTCAAAAATGTATCTTGAAGCTGTCCATTTCTTTCCATTTCCACTAAGCCACCATCATTACCTCCAACAAGAGGATCTTATCAGGTTCCCTGGCTTTCATTTAATCCATTTGCACAGAGCAGCCAAACTCATCTTTTAAAAATATAAATCATTTCACATCACTTCGTTGTTTTAGTCTTTCAATGGCTTCCTACTGCACTGCAAATACAAATTCTACCATGATCCGTAAAGTCCTTTTATGTTCTCACTCTTGTGTTTCTTTCCAACCTCTACACTAGACTCTTTGCTCACTATGCTCCATTAACTCTGGTTTCCTTTATGTTCTTCAAATGTGCCAAGCTCTTTCCCACTTTAGACTATGTACTACTGGTCTGCGCCCAAAATGCCTTCCCCCCAGTCCTTCACATGGTTGGCTCATAGCTGACTCCTTCTCATCTTTCAGGTCAGATAAATGTCACTTCATCAGAAAGATCTTCCCCAACCACGCCGTCTAAAAGCAGTCACAACTGCACATATCTTTACCCTGTTACTCACTGGTATATCACTTGGTTTATTTCTTTCTTAGCATTCAAATTATCTTATTTAATAATAGTAAGTTATTATTATCATTATTCCTAATACCTTTATATGCTTTCTATGTGCAGGCACTGTTTATTAACTTATTTAATCCTCACAACCTATAGGGTATTATTTTTATATACAAATGAAGAAACCAAGACACAAAAGGTCACATAGCTATCGTACAGCAGAGCCGAGGTTCAAACCAAGCATTCCAGCTCCAGAGCCCGTACTCTTAACTAGTATGCTCTACTCCCTTTCTGGTCACTTAATTCTTTATTGTTATTAATATAAGCATCTGAAAATGAAATCTTGTCTGTTTTATGAACAAGTGTTGGATGCAGAACCAATATTCACTGAAAATTTGTTTAAATGATAATAAATGAATCACCTAACTCTGCATGATAACAATATTGAGATGTTTCCACTTCTATCTTTAGTAAGGTAGCCAGTGTTGCTAAATATTTAATAAATGGTCCTTCTTTACTTGTCTAAATTCTTCAGATATAATTATTAAACCAGTCCCTCTTCCTCTTAAAATTTACTCCAACTGCTGTCCCTGATTCTAATCACATGAACATAAAGAATGGCAATATACTAATGAAATAACATTAAGGTGGAAAAAAGGGTCTTCTAATATTACAAGAATCTTCTGAAGTCCAAAAAATGTATAACATTCTATTCTTGTGTCTTTGGGAATTGGCTTGCCTTCTAACCACACAACAACTGATTGCAGACAAATGATAAGCAGCACTGAGTACCCATAGCTGGACGATTGGGGAAATAATCATTACTTTCTTGAGAAATTAAGGAAGGCAGAGCATCAAAACAGAAGGCAGCACAGGATAGTGAGAACAACACAGGCTTTAGAATTAAACAAATTTAGATTCAAATTGTAACTTTACTACTTAACAGAAAGGGAGATCCCTTACAAGTCTATTTTCTTCTCCAAAATAGGGAAGAACAATTCTTACTTCAAGAAACATTGCGTAAATTAAATGTGGCAATTAAGTGACTAGCACACAGTAGTAGCCATCAAACAATGTTCCAGGAATATTAATTTTCTTCCTTTTCCAAATAAGTATCTTAATTATCTTACATCAATTTTAGCTTTAGTTCAAAAACTAAATTTATTTCAATGCCAGGCAATAATAATAATATGAACAAAACTAATGTGTACTGACTATTATATTCTAGACACTGTTCCAAGCACTTCGCCTGTTTTAATGTACACTATTATCCCAGTTTTACAGATGGACTAAGTAAAGACATATACAAGTAATTCACCTAAAGACACATTACACAGAAAATGATAAAGCTAGGATTAAACCCCAGACGATCTGATTCAAAACCCCATGCTCTTATTACTAAGCTACAGTTTCTCTTTGGGGAGAAAAAGATGAGTAAGACATTATCCTTTACCCTCAAGGAGGTTTAGTTCAGTTTTATATTAGTTTTATTACTTTAAGTCATTTCAAATCACCCCAACTCCATGTTTTATTTTGCATATTGCTACAGTCAGCCTAGCAATAACAGAGATTGCTTATTACATAATCAAGTCCTATAACTCAGCTTTGCTAAACAAGCACATTATACTTTCACCAACAATTAAGCAGTTTCCATAAATAGAGAATGAAAAAAGCCATCTAAATTATATAGGTAGATTCTAGACAGACTAAATAAAGTAAAATAAGTTTCCCTACTCTGTGGTGGCAAAAAGGAGGTATTTCCCCCCTCCTCCTCCCCACTATCCCAGATAAGACAACTATATAGAGTTGTACTTGCTGGCCTTAAAGAGGAAACTCAACTAAATTTTACCTTTACAACCTCATTCCACAGAAACAAGACTTACCTTTTACTTGTGTAAGGTCAATCCCTTTCTCGGCTGCCAATTTCTTTGCAAGAGGACTAACAAACAACCTTCCCTTTGGTCCAGCAGGAGCAGCTGGGCGGGCAGCTGAAGGTGTAGGGGTTACAGGTTGGGGAGTTGGAGGAACAGAGGCCACCTTTCGAAAACAGTCACAAATTGTTAATTTGCCACTGTACAGATTGATCTGAAAGATCAAGAGTCTACATTTTATTAAGATGTCAAAGGTATATTAATTAAATAACTTTCCTCTTTTTCCAAAGATCGTAATGCACATTTTTCCTGCTTAACCAACACAGCAAGATTATTCAAAACTTTATGTCAAAGACAGAACAAAGGCAAATTACCTTACTCCATAACTTGGACAGGCATGGATTTTAAAACTGCCAACCAATAAATAATATCCTTAGAGCCCTTCTTCACTTTACTTGCCGCTTCTCATTCTCTTTATCACCAATGTGTTTCTTGTTTTCACTTAATTTCAAAATAATAAACTATGCTGGAAGATTCTATGTTCGAAGAACTTTAAGAAATAAACCAATACTACTACTTGCCAGCTCCCTGTGAATGTATGGCAGTCAGAAATCAAGTTTTCTCTGACAGAAACGTGTACCTACTCTCAACTCATGTGATTGCAGCAACCGCAGAAGCCTCATTATACTGTTACTGAAGCTTAGAGTTTGTACAAGTTCATGTTATACGTGCATAGTGTAGAGCATATAGTGACAGACTAAATCCTATGCAAAACAAGCCATGTTATGTCAAGGTTCCAATGTATTACAAATATAAGCTTGATCTGCTATAATATGTGAATACCAAGAAGACTGACAGCAACAAAGATTATACAGTAAATTCTATAGAAAATGGGGAACAAAGCATTACCTTCCATATCCATATCTACACCTAAAGCAGAAAAAGAACACATCACCTTAGCTTTGTTCTCAGCAGGACTCAAGACAGCAGGAAAAAAAAAGAAAAGCCACAAGGATCAAACTATTGACCACTAGATGAGTGGTGTAGTGCCACATACCCTGTAGGTCTCCACAAATATTAACTGACTATCTCCCTCCTTATTCATAGAACCTTAGAGCTGGAAGGAACCTAGAATATCATCTAATGTAATCCCTTGATTTAGAGATGAGTAATACGCATTCCTTCAATTCTAGAAGCATACCTACCGGGGGTGGGGTAGGTGGTGCCTGTGGTTTTAAATCCGTTACTTCAGTCGGCCTATAGTCAGCAAATGCTGGGATATCTGCCTCTTTTTCTACAATGATACAGAGTGGGGTTCCTAGAGGGACGTCTCTTGTGCCTTCAGGGATCAGGATTTTTGCCAAGTAACCTTCTTCCTGTACTTCAAAACCTTAAATGGAAAGAAAAACCATTATGGAACTTAAAGGGCTCCACTATCCCACCAAACTCAAAGCACAGTTTTAAGAAAAAGGCTCCTCTCCTTCAAACTAGCTATCTAACCTTTTGCAAACTATTCAGCCTCTCTGTGTCTCAGCTTCTTTCCCTATAGAATGGGGATAATAACAGTACCTACTTCACAGGGATATTATGAAAATTAAATAAATTAGTACTTTTAGCACTACTGAAAGTGAATCAGTACTGGTACAAAATACTAAATAAATATCTGTTAAATAAAACTATGAGAGATTACAGACAGTGGTTAGTTCTGAACATTTTCTTAAAAACATCTCCATGGGCAGCCCCTATGCGTACCCACTGCACTGCTAAAGATCAGACCCACGTGAATGTTAAATTAAGGGAGCTACTAGGCTTGACAGTGATGGGAGATTACACCCCAAAAGCATCGTTGGAGCTTTTCAAAGAGGGTATACTTGGTATTATACCAAATGTATCAACGTGATGAAATACAGCATTACCAGGGTTTCCACGGTATTCGCAACTTACATTTTATTTAGCTACTGCTTTTCTTACAAGGAATTCAAACACGAAGGACTGCAAAAGTAAAACTAAAAGAAGTCACTGCAGAGGACAGCTATTGCCTTCCAGATCTCGGCTTTCTGTGGCATTGTGCCTCTCCCTGATGGACACATATTTGATGAACTCTTCCACTTCCCAGTTGAGAATTAATATCCAATAAAAGATGTGTTTAAGCAGAAAAGACTACAAGGCCACGACAGAGTTTAAAAGGTTTGATTAAGGTAATACTTCTCTAGCGACTGTTTCTAGAATACCAGCCCCTGCAGCAACATTAGTATTCAAGTTAAAATGCAAAGCAGACCTACTGTTACCAAGGTTTTTTGTTTTTCTCTTTAAGAAACAGAATCCTTTCTTCTAATAAAATCCTATGAGGGGAAGCACAATATGCAAAAAGAAAAGAGGAGTTGTTCTGGTGGAAGTTGGGGGCAGGGGGCAGTGCACAGTCAAGTCCTGCTTGTTCACTTCTCCTTTTCCCCAAGGTGTCATCAAGGAATCAGGGGGTTTGAAGAACACAATCTGAAAACAACCACTGCAGAGGATGCCCAGAATCTCCCACTGCATCTCTAGGGACTGGACAGGAAAGAAAGATATTTATCTATAAATATTATCAGAAAGACATGATTGTCTATGTGGCTTTTATTCTGAGCATAAAAACAAATTAGGAAAGGAATATACAGAAATGTGATACGATATCTGAACAGGATATATACATTCTATCAGTCATTCTCAACTATGAAAATGACCTAAACCCTGGTTTCAGTTTTCCCTCAGTCATCTTAAATTCTTTGGTATTTTCCTGCCTTGGAAGTTATTTTTTCCTGCTTCCTCTTTTTTTCCCTTGTCCAGTTTAAAGAATGGCAGTTCTGATATAGCTTCTCAGTAACATAATAAGGCCAAGAAGCAAACTCAGGCCTAAGATAATCCCAAAGTTGACATATCCTTGATTCACTGACAGTGCAGTATGAAACTGACAAATCCGACTACGCACACTTTTGTTATGAGATATCCTGTTCCAGGAAATGAATCCAAAGAATTAAAATTTTTTCACCTTATCACTCACTCGTTATAGGATAGAATGGCAATCCTCTTCCCTCACTGGAAAACTCAGTGCCTCACCCGTTAAGAGCTGAAGAAATCTCACCTATAGTGGCCTTGTCAGTCTCTATCTCTGCCAATAAGTCTCCTTCACTTAGCTTCTCACCCACTTTTTTTTCCCATCTCTGAACTGTGCCCATGGTCATGGTAGGAGAGAGAGCAGGAAGAACCACCTGCAGAAAGAAATACATGTTATTGCTTAATACTGGGAAGCTCTGGATACAATGGAACTTAAGCAAGCTTAAACAGTTTTATGGGATGAGAGTGACTGTGAGAAGCCGAATCCTCGTCTGCCTGATGTCTCTCTAACAGTAAAAGCTCAGTGTCTCAAAAGTGTCCCACCAGTGAAATCATCCTTCAAATCTCAAGCTTTACAGTATCAGCAATACTCCTGACTCACCCTCCAAAGTTAAAAGCAACGGGCAGATGGAAAAGCTTTCTTTCTAGACAGTCAAAATTAATTCCTCAATAAATATCTAAGCACAGAGCATCTTTTCATCTTTTTCTTTTAACACTTAGATTAAGCTAGAATTTTTCATTTTCACAGAATGATCTGGGCCCAGACTGTTCCATTAAAATTTTGCTGCGCTCTTTATCAGTATCTATCTTTTCCCTCAGAGGAAACTGCATTTCTCCCGAATTTCCCAAATACCTTTCCAAGATAAAAACTAAGAAGTGTTCTTACAATAGTCACTTTCGGCTCGATAAAATCTACACATCAGACTGGCCAATCTAAATTAAAAATTGCTTTCCTACTTATACGGCTTGCGTGTCCACTGAATTTGGATGCTTATTCAGTTATTATGGGTCTTGTTTGTTGCCTTCTTAGTCTTTTGTACCTAATTAACAATAAAATCACGCTGAGAGAAAAATCATTTCCATTGAAGATGTCTCAGGAAGGCAGGAAAAAAAGTAAAATAAAACTTAGACTGTAATTAGAAAATTTTTTAAAAATTTTTTTCTTGTAGGGGCCGGCCCCATGGCCAAGTGGTTAAGTTCGTGCACTCCGCTTTGGTGGCCCAGGGTTTCACCAGTTTGAATCCTGGTGCGGACGTGGCACCACTCATCAAGCCATGCTGAGGCAGCATCCCACATGCCACAACTAGAAGGACCCACAACTAAAAATACACACCTATGTACCTGGGGGCTTTGGGGAGAAAAAGGAAAAATAAAATCTTTAGAAAAAAAATTTTTCTTGTCAACCTTCATCTACTTCCTAAAAATTGGTGAAGCCAACAATCTCTATGCAGTATCTTAAAGGATAATTATGACACAACCCTAACACTTGCACACAAAGCCACAGACATAAAATGGAAAGAAATGAAGTAAAAGTCTTATGTAGTAAGACAGAATTTGCTGAACAGGATGAAATAAATACGTGAACTGAACACCAGACAAAACTTCATCATGAGTGACTGCTAATAATAAATCATGGAGGAGAACATTACGTTCAAAGAAGACAATAATTCCCATACAGAAATTTCTACAAATAAACTAAGAGAAGGAAAAATTCCAGTCTTAATCCTTTAGAAAAACGACAGCTGGGTTTTATCCATTTCTAATATCCGAAACACACAAATATAAATGGGATAACCCTAATATCTAGTAAACTCAGTCTCTTACAAACTGACTTAGTAAACAGAATCAACAGTGATTATAGTTACTGCCTTCAGCTTTCTTGCAATGCTATTATATATGTCTATTCTACGCTTATTATTTATTGTCAGTTTCCTCATTAATACTACTGGACTACTTCATCCACTCTTAGAAAACAGATCACTACACGACAGAGGAAAACACCAACTGGGCACTTTCATTCAAGGGACAGCACTTGAGGCTCACTAAAACTCCATTTATACAGGTAGTAGATGTAAGTACAAATCATCCTCAAAATCCAACCCAATGTTCTTGAATGAGAAGTGCCAAGCATTATCCTGTCTATGACAATGAGGCTGAGAAACGTTAAAGGAACCGTCCAAGTTCACACACCTGGAAATAACAACTAAGACTATAAGTTGTTAATTTTCATGTTTATATCTCCGTTTGCTTTCAAATGACAAGAGCTGGCCATATTTAATGCCAGTTTCCAGGATGCGATAGTCATCTATGAAAACTAACGAATAAATAATAAATTTTCTAGAGCAAACACCCAGAGGCTGAGCCTCACCTGCATGTGAGTGGGATATGAGCTACCAGGAGCCTGAGCAGAAGGTGTAGGAGGCGGAGCAGTGGCAGCAGGGGTTGGTGCAGGGGCTGCTTGTGGGGTTGGTGCTGCCGAGGAATCCAGTGTATAATTTTTAAAGGCCTCAATATCCTCAGGCCTAAGGAAGAAAAAGAATGCATAAACATAAGGGAGTTCTAAAGAAGATTCAGCTCCTATACAAGTAGTCTTAGAAGCCTTTAACTCCTAAATCCTCACTTCTGGGTTAAGATACTCCACTTAGCACCTAAGTTCCACAAATTACCAGGGTACGACTCACTTTTCAACTGTGATACAGATGACAGATCCAACTGGAACATCTCTGGTACCTTCAGCAACAAGTATCTTTGCCATGTAACACTCCTCCGTGCTCTCAAATCCAACAGTGGCTTTATCAGTTTCAACCTTTTAACACAAAAACAGAAGCTTAGGCTTGTGCTGCCAGTATGAAGTTTACTAGCTTGTCTCTAAAATTAGACAGTTCAACAGTCACGTAAAGATAAAGCCTCTATCACAGATTTGAAAGCAGAAATTAGTTTAAAACATCTTAGCTAAAAATCAGTTTGGCTAGTTGCTGACAACTTACCTAACCAATCTCCCCTACTATCAAGTGGTAAAAGGAAGAACTTTCAACCCAGAAAGGTGACGCTCAGTTTAGCTGGGCCAGTCCCTCCTAACTCATGTCAACGAAAATAATGCATAACCAATCTATAAATGAAAATTTGGGAGAGTTTATTCTGAGCTAAAATCTGAGGACCATGGCCCGGGGCCTTTCTTCCCGAAGGAAGAAAGAGCACCAAAGAAGTGAGGTATACAGAGTGGTTATATACCCCCAAACAGGATATTTCACATATGATTGAAATGTCCCTCCCACAATAGTCACAAAATTGCCCTGTCGGCACAGCCCTTGATGGACACAGCAGGTAGTGGGTCTGCTATCTCAGAGGGCGTAGCAGGAGGCAAGTCTGTAGTCTCGGGCTGGGTGGTCACAGGTGAGCAGCAATCAGTTCCTAGCCTAAGGAAAGATGCTTAATCCTTAAGGAAATGCCAACTTTGGGCGGGGGAGGGAAGTTGCACCTTTATCTCAAGGGCCTTTGTTCTTGCCATAGGGAATATCCAAAGCAGATATACAATGCATGCTCAGCGGCCACGGTCAGGCCCTTTTAGAAAGACAAGGTCAGGCCGAATTAGGTTTACACCAAATGTCTTCCTCATATACTCCAATATATCCTATTGCTTGCCATTTTTATTTGTCATTCACTTCCACATTTTAAAACAACTTACCTCTGCAATTAGTTCACCCTCATTGATTTTTTCCCCTTCTTTTTTTTCCCAACGGGCTATGGTGCCTGCCTGCATTGTGGGGGAAAGAGAGGGCAATGGAACCTGGAGAAGAAAAAGGAGAAACACCAAATTTTAAAAGGGCTACCTAAGTCTCAGTCTGATTTAATGTTTCGTTCAACTCAATTCAATTCAGCTTAATTTAATGCAAAGATTTTATTGAGTCCCATCACACGCTGAGCACCGGAGATATAAAAGGAGTTTCTGCACCAGAAGCTCTCCAGTTACAGGCTCCCTGCTCCTCAGTCCTGTGGGCTGACAGAGCACGGACCTCAGCAGACATTCCACATACTGCCACAGGTTTGCAGCTCTTCCTTCAATGGAATAGAAGAGGAGAAGGAAGCTCAAGAGCTACAGCGAAGATGGGTACTGGAGAAGGGCCGATGATATATACAGGGAGAGGGCTGGAGGATCCCTGAGGCCTCTGAGGGAGGATCCCGAGGCCAGAAAGTCTGCCCTGAAGGACAACGGGGTCCCGCGAAGGACAGGTCTGAGGCTCACCTTCTGATGCGGGGGGAGACTATAACAGCGGCGGCTCGGCGATCCCAAAAACTGCAGCAGGAAGCGATTCCGCGGCGTGGCCCGCGAGCTGGGGCTCCAGCCGCAGAGCGCCCGGACCGTGCCATAGCCTATGGTCGCGCGGCTGCAACCAGCCGAAGCCTGGCCAGCACGCGGCGTGACGCACGGAGCTCCCGGTTCCTCCCGCAAGGCCGTCCACCGAGCCCCGAAGCCTGCCCCTGGGGCCGCACTCTGCGCCCGCCGCGCACAGACGCGCCACATACCGCCGCCGACCCCGATACCCCAAAACCCGCGGTCTCCGGAGTGACCTCTCCAAGGGAAGCCCGTTGTTGCCGTCAGCCACGCCGCGCAGCCGCACGTTGTCGTAAAACTGGCTCCAAAGATTCACCCCACCCCCTTCCCGGACCAGAAAAGTGTGCAACGTCTGCTTTCCTCGCGGGAGTGGGAGAAAGGGTGGTCCAAAGCGAGTGTGGGGGGCTACTTTGGAACCCCGGGGCTTGGGGTGTCTCAACGGAGCCAATGCAGGCGCAGATTTGGGAAGAATAAGCTGAGGAGTGGAAGGGTCTTAGGAAAGGTATCTCCAAGCGTCGGACGGAGCCTAAGAGCTGGGAAAAGCGCGGCTGAAGGGGAGGGGCCTACAAAGGCAGCGAAAGCCGGGCTGAGAGAGGCAGAGTGGTCTGAGAAGGTGGGCCGAGGGGAGGGACCAAGTGTTGAAAAGCTGGGCGGTGAGCCCGAGGACCGGCCGGCGCTGAGAGCCTCCGGCCAAGGGGCGGGGTCTTGGAGCGCTCGGATGGAGATGAGAGTGAGGAACCGGCCCACAGGACGTCAAAGCCTTCCGGCGGGTGCCCTCAGCTCTGCTTACTCAGTGGTAACCGGGTGTGGGGCCTCGCTCTGTGCTGGCTATCCTGGGTTATTGCAAAGGTTTATTTTCAGGTTTGTAGCCCAACCAGAAACCAGATAAGAGACTTTCCAGCCAAATGGTGTGAAGGGCAGCCAAGAGGAAAATACATTCCCATATTCAAGATGTACTGTATAGCAGGATTAAGCATATTCCCTGTGTGGAGATACAGGTTTCAAAGCAGATTTGCATTTCTAATTTACCATAGAATCCCTTTAAATAGCAAAAAGCTTTGTTATGCTTGAAATATTTCGTACTAAAGCTAAACTATAAGCCCGTGAGGGCAGGGTATGTCTATTTGTTCTTCCATGTATCCTCAGATTTAGTATAGGATCTAGTAAATAGTGGAGGCTGAATGCATGTCTGTTGAATTAATGAACAAAAAGTTATCTACAGCACGTTAGTACACTTCCACTGTAAGCTTATCATCCTATAATTAGAAAATATCTCGGAGGGCCCGGCCTGGTGGTTGAGTCCATGGGCTCCGCTTCGGTGGCCCAGGGTTTCACCAGTTCGGATCCTGGGCCCCCGACTTGCTACGCTCATCAGCCATGCTGAGGCATCCTCCCACATAGCACAACCAGAAGGACCTATAACTAGAATATACAACTATGTACTGGGGGGCCTTGGGGAGAAGAAGAAGAAGAAAAGATTAAGGAAAAACAAATCTCATTTCTGAGCTGAGGGTGACATTATATTAGGAGGGGAGCACATGCTATATTTCTTTCTCTTAAGTTCCCATTGTCAGGGACCACCAAGAACACAAGGAACAGGAGGAAAAACCGACATTTGAGAACGTGTTCAACCTTGCTAGTAATTAAACATTTGGAAAATTAAAACAGTTAGAGGGTGCTATTTCATACCTACTTAAGTGGGAAACTTGAGAAAGTCTAACAACCCAGTATTAATGAGATTGGAGAGAAGGAGATGCACTGTTGGGGCCACTGAATATTGGTTGTTTTTAGAAATGATAATAACAGTAGGAAACAAGAATCAGAAAAAATTGTTTAGCTCTTTCCCCAAAATCCTATTCTAGTATCCTTAAGGCATTTAAAACAAGGTAAACGTTTTAGCATCTTTCTAACAGAAAAAGAACTGGAAAATATAACTATCCAAAAATTAGGAAAAGATTAAGTAGGCACAGCTGCCTAACAGAGTTAATATATAGGCAATACAACTGAGAAATATGAAATTTCCAGGTTGAATGGAAAGGCACATTTGAAATAATATTGAGTAGATAGAGCAATTAGATTTTTACAATTATGTAAAACTATTTATGAATAACAATTGGAAGAAGCAATGGAAGAATAATTGTGGTTCGCGAAAGGGCTTATACTGTAAATTTATAAATTATAAAAATGTTTTAACAATTTTGCATTAGCTGAAATGTCTTACTACTTCCACTGCATTTGAATTTAATAGCTGGATCTAAATTAGCCTTTGTATGAGATGATCTTCAGTTTTGTTCTTCTTAGGTAGGCTTGCTTAAACCTTGTTTTGCATTTTTCAGTGCATTATCAAGTTTGCATTTTGAATATACTTTTGACAGGTATTGCTAAATCATAGGAGGGCACAGGTGGAACAGTCCAGGGGTGGTAAGTTTACCCCACAGGTAATCTAGGAATTCTTACGTTTGTCAAATCAGTCTTGAGAGAATAGGCCTGAATTCTCCTAAGCAGATTGGATAAAGGAATTTAAGGAAAAGGAAGACTCATTACTTTAAGGTTTGAAGTAGAGAGACATGTAGAATGGTGACATTACTGACACAAAATGGGTAGATGGAAAGAGGAATTAGTTGGTAACAAAGGATTCTAAGTTAAGTTCTTTACATATTTAATTTTAACATGATAATGGAATAACAATTAAAATGGCTTGTAATTAATAGTTGAAAATTAATAGTTGAAAATAGTAATTAATAGTTGTAATTGAAAGTCAAGTGAAAGCACTCAGGGCTAAAGATTTAGATATATAAAACATTCAAATTGCAGTGACAAATGAAGCCTACTTAAGTTTTAGAAAGGCAGCTTTCAAACTAACTTGGAAATTCTGGTTCTTTTAAGGACATTTCTGAAGGTCTCTTGTTACTGTTTCTTGCTTTTCATTAGAGACTGTTTTCCCACATGGTTTACACTCACAGGTTCTTATTTGTTTGCTTTATATATAGTTTCCAAAGAAATGCTAAATCAATTAATTCTCTTTGATAATAATAACCTATTCTGTGCTTACATTAGAAATACCAATAGTAAAATATCTGTAGCAATAAAGTAATCCTTATCTCTACTCCCCAGGTAGTGAGTAAACATGCTACCAGGGAGATCACTTGAGGAAATTTACTTTCAGTAAATGTAAATGGCTTTATTAATTAATTTCAGTTGATAAACACAAGTGAAAATACTTAAAGGTATTTAGTTTGCAAACTCCATTTTATTCATAGTTTCTTTTTTTTTTAATTAGTTCACAAATCTGGTACATACAGGCAGTTAAAACTGGTTATCACTTTGATAATCAGAAGCCTCTGGTATAACACAGCCTTCATGAAAACACTGTAAAACAGGGAGAATACATGGTAATAATCTCTTTGAAAACAATGGTTGCAAACATCCATGTTTCTAAGAAAATATAACTTTACATATATATTTTAAGCAAGCTATACCTCTTACATAAATTCAGACAATAGGAGTGTGCAATCATAATGCTTATTTTATGGGAAAAAATGAAATTATAATTATGACCTAAATGCTTTTAAGTAATTACAGTCCTCGTGGATTGGCTGTAGAACATAAAGATATTTTCCCTAATTTACAACCATCCTGGTCAAAAAGAGCTGAAAAGTTGGTCAGGAAGTAAGATTGCCATTACCAAGTAAGTTTAACCCAAATTCTTTAGGTTCAAATTGTAAAGTGTTCCAATTCCAACTAATTTAAGGAACTGAATGAGAATAGGGCTTCAGTTTTTAAATGATGAAGACTTCTTAAGGAATTGAGCTTTCTACTAAACTAGTTTTTATGAGAGGGTCATTTTTTTAATCTAACAGGGTTTAGAGATTATTTTATGAACTCTAAACATTCTAGTTCCTTAGTTTTCTCAAAGAGAGAACTTTAGGAATAGCAGGATGGACTATTCCACACAAATGCCACGAGGGGACAATACTCTGATCAGTCAAGAGGCCTCCCCCAGTGCAGCCACAGGATATCAGATGGACTATTCAAACCAGAATGAATCAGTGCACGCTCCTCGGAAGGCTCCTGTCTTTAGAAACTGGAAGGAGGACTACCACTACACTTTACACAAGAATTACTGGAGTGACATCCTGTATTGCGGGGGCTTAGCTGTTACCCATGGCATATGAGATTATTGGGCCAAAGAGGAAAAAAGTCATCTTATTTTCTCCCCTGAACTCAACTTCAGCTTTCTATGGAGGCACTAAGGCCATGCAGGCTCCTTTTTGAAAGGACATAAAGATAAAAGACAAGGTAGAGGACTTTGACATTTTTCTCTGATTTAATTTTCTCTGAAAAGTTAAATTCTACATAATGGTAAGAATGTTTGCTGAAAGAAAACTGACAAGTAAAAACTGATTTAAGAGACAGACATTCAAGATTAATTGTACTGGAAATACAATAACGAATTTTGGTCTGATAACCCTCATGCTGTCTTATAGCAAAACACTAAAATTCATGCAACAGAGAAATGGGTGACATGAGGATTTTTTCTCCAGACTTCCTGGGGAAAAAACTGAGAATATACTGTTTTCTTCTGTTTGCTTTCATAATGAATTATTCTTGCTTTTGACTAACTTTCCAAAGTGTCATTTCCAGTCATTTCTGATGAGAAATCATTCTTCAATAGGAGAAGACCAGGTAAACGTACATGAAAGACATCAGGTGTCTTTTGAGCTCCTTCTGTCCGCTAGAGGAGCAACCAAATAGATTACATAAAACTACCTCCATAACTAAAATGTCAGGTAGAGTTGGAACAGAATTAGTTGTCATTAGTATACTTGTAATAAAATAAAGCTTGTTCTGAAACTGCAAGGGCTGGTAAGAAGAGAAGAGCCTGTATAAAAGCTACTGGGTTCTCTAGAAAATGGATACAGTATACAGAATGTGAGAATATACAGAACTCACACTCAAGTTATAAAAATAGACATGGTTCTCAGACAACAAGCAAATGAGTACAAAAGAATTCTCCAAACATAACTATTTTTAAAAGACACATCTATATATAACAATGAAATGTCATCTCAGAGCTTCAATGAGTAGACTGTTGAAATGGCTGAAAAGGGGAGATGAACTAGAGACAGACAGGTCACGAACCCAGGACAGATCTGTCTGTTCTGGTTGGCAGTGTACATCAGTGGTCATAGGTAGAATTTTGGGAAAATATGTATATATAGTAATGGCTGATTGGTTGATGGTGCTTGGTGAATGAGAAAACCCAAGTTACTAAGTTATATCTGGAAGTTTAACTCTCTTAGCTTCTACACTTGACAATGTTGCACATGAGAAAGGATTCTAGATTTTTTTCACCTAGAATCAACCCTGCCATTCACAACTCATGCTCCATGCCCCCATGGTTCCTAGTGTACCCTAAAGGATCAGCCTAGACTAAATATATAATAGAAAATAACTCTGGCCTTGAAATGAAGAGGGGCAGACCAGTAACTCATGCTCAGTACTCATAAGTTACAAATACTGAAATTAATGGTCTCTCTCCTTTTGACTCCAAAGGAGATGTCATGAGCTAAAGAAAGTCATGAGAGAAAGAAAGTCAAGAAGATATGGGTAGCAGCACCTTTCCATACCCGCCTGGATTTTTAAGGAGACTTTCACTCCTTATTCCTTTCAAGCACAAAGTTCATCAACTGGAAAAGACAAAAATGGCTCTAAAGTTAAAGAGTCCCCAGAGAAAAACTAGCAGTACATGAAATACGCCTCTGTGGGCCAAAGGATAAGTTGCAGAAGCAGTTAAGACACAAGAGGCAGCCCAAGGTCTTACTTATGGTTTTAGCACAGTATAGCACAAATGGGCAGCCCTTTTTCCATCCAATCAGCAATTCAGCACCATCCATGTCCAGTCCAAAAGATTCCTGAAGAGTGGGCTTTCATCTTTGGTACCACCTCATGAGTTATTCTTGGTTTGCAATAGCTGCAAAGAAGCAAAAAAGCTGGTACCTTTGCCTTGTCTGTGAGTACAGATGCTGGGACTCTGATTGCTGCAACCATTGAGGCCAGTTAAAATAATACTGTAACACACAGGAGTGATGCATCCAATTCCCAGGTTCCAGATAATAGCAGCCATGCCCCTATAGGAGCGGGATCATCCATCCCCATTGGTTAAGGCCTTCGGTTTGTTGTTCTCAGAGTAGAATAAAACACTGTGTTCCCACGGACAAGGAACTCCAGATGAACCCATGGTCTACATTTGGACAGAGATTTTAAGTACCATATATGCCAGGCACAGACACAGGACTGGCCTGTGGCTATCACACTTGGAAAAGTTTCTGTTTTGGCAGCACGAACTAGAAACTTCTTAGTGTTTTCCGGTTTTAGTCCTCTTTCCTGAGTGAAGCAGCCAGGAGTGCCAAGTTCCACAAGGCCCTAATCTAATACTCAGCATTAATTTTCTCCATGGTCTTCTTCCACCCAGGCTACAATTTTCCCCTCCCATCCAGGGATGGCATCATCATCGTGAAAAACCTAGAGAAAGAAAAAAAGCCACAATGAAAAAACAGAGTAAGACAGAGAGTCTCACCAAACAACTGCTGCTGAAGAAAATAAGACCTCCAACATAAAGGATAAGAAAGTGTGGAATGGGGGCTGGCCCATGGCTGAGTAGTTAAGTTGGTGCACTCTGCTTCAGCAGCCCAGGGGTTCACCAGTTCAGATCCTGGGTGCGGACATGGCACCGCTTATCAGGCCATCTTGAGGCAGCATCCCACATGCCACAACTAGAGGGACTCACAACTAAAAGAACAACTATATACTGGGGGATTTGGGGAGAAAAAACAGAAAAAAAAAAAGAAGATTGGCAACAGTTGTTAGCTCAGGTGCCAATCTTTAAAAAAAAAAAAGCACGGAGGAAAGCCTGTGTCCCTTTGGTTTTGTCCCTAAAGTTATAACCAGTAAAAAAATATATACATATATATAAATAATATATATTCTTAGTTCCATATCTATGAAATGGTAAAAGCATCCCTAACACTGCTTTGCTCATAGAGATTTATAAGAATTAATAAATTACTAACCATAGAGCATTTTGGGCTTCTTGAGAACTGCAGTAATATAAGCATTAAAAAAATGAGAAAGGGGAAAATTTTGGTCCTAGGCATTATAAAGAAAGGGTTAAAAAGACTAATCTTAACATGTTTGCATGCAGTTCTTTTCATTCATTCTTTCAGTGCATTTCCTAAGCCACTAATAGGACACGGTTATTAAAACATTTCAGTTAGGAAATTTTTACCAAATAAAATACTGGCTTTTCCAACCTTGTTCATTCTGTAATGACAATGAGAGCACTTGCAATATGTCATAACCCAGAACTCTTCCCCCTAAAGAGGTCTATTTTTAGCAGATGGATTATAAAGAGAAGCATGGGCTAAGAAAATTGTCAACGAGTGGAGAATAAGCTTAGATGACTTTCCAGAGCTCCTCATTTTCGTCAGCTGAGAAACTACCACCACAATATACAGTTCAATATAGTCATGACTGTTTATTTATTTTGCTCTACTATAGCAAAAAAAACTATCTGCTTCCTTATAGCAGAAAGTTTTCTAAGATTTGACTACAGATAGAAAAGGGACCCCAAAACCAAGCTTTTGTTTAATCTTAGGTCTTTTATTTTCCCTAACAAAACTTTTTCTTTTTAAAATAAATCCAAGTTTGGTCAAAGTGATTAAGTCCTTGAACTCAAGAAGCTACCAACTTCTTGGGCCATTTCCTAACCTTCTCAGTCTAGAGTAATCAGACTGGTCTGAGGCTCTGGGAAATTCCTCTGACCTGGTTAGGGAACTCAGGTAGTTCTGGGTACTAATCCTTGAGTAGGAGGTTTGTGGTGCAGGAATGACCGGTAATGCCACCCAGACTTCCCGGGGATTCTGTACCTCCTCTTTGACAGTGCCAAACTCGGGATCTAGCGCTTTGAAGTGATACCGGTGATTCCCTTCTCGGTCAATAGCTGCTTTAAAATCCTTCAGTGTCACTTCCTCTAACCTGCAACAAAGGAGAGAGCACTAAAATAGACTGCTTATCAATAGGTTGGAAAGATAAGATGTTAGTTTTAAACCCAGGCCCCTGCCAAAGCCTCTCCAGGCATGGCCTTGTTAGGTCACTACCCCTGATAACCCTGATGATTCTAAAACAGCAGAGGTTAGGGAGTAAGTCACCATTAGGGAATGAAAATGGCATTACCTGTGGGGTGATCTGAGAATTTAAAATAGATTTATTGCTTCAGCAGCAGCCAAATCACTTTTCTCTATTTTCCTCTGGAAATAAGACATAAGGTCTCTGAAATCTAATTTGTTGAACTATCAATATGTCTAAGTTCTCCTGATTTCCTTCTTTGTAACAATATTCTATTTCTCTAGGCTGGCAGTATTAAATCAAATATTCCATCTTTATCCTTCTAACTTCAGAAAGCTCCCCTCTAACCCAGACCAAGCAAACAGACTCTTTAAGGAAAGGGAAATCCTATCATCTCTCTCAGTAATTGGTTCCAGGGTTTAAAAATCTTTACTTCAAAGCCAATTACCTTAGAAGGGAGTATATCAACAGAGTGTGTGAAGGTTTTTAAATAGGTTAGTTGCAGTCATCAAATAGTGACAAAGAAGAATGAGTAATAGCTGTGGAGTAACAGACTACAATCTATGGCTATCAGCAGGAGCTATTTTGAGCACTTAAAAACTATTTTTCTGGGGCCATCTCCGTGGCCAAGTGGTTAAGTTTGCACACTCTGCTTTGGTGGCCCAGGGTTTTGCCGGTTCAGATCCTGGGCGCGGACCTAGCACCACTTGTCGGGTCATGCTGAGGTGGCGTCCCGCATGGCACAACTAGAGGGACCTACAACTAGAATATACAGCTATGTACTGGGTGGGGCTTTGGGGAGAAGAAGAAGAAGAAGAAAGAAGATTGGCAACAGATGTTAGCTCAGGTGCCAATCTTAAAAAAGTAAAATAAAATAACTATTTTTCCTAATAATAGCAAATACTTGGAACATATTTGCATATCAGGACTGGAAGCACTATTACTGCGTCTGTACCTAGCAGATTATGACTTGTCCCTTGTAATGTCACTGGTTAGTGGTAAAGCTGGAACTAGTACCTCTATCTCCTGTGCTCTTCTCACTACGCCACAGTGCCTCCCAAACACCTCAGCTGGTTAGATAGGCAGTAACTAACGATTCTGCCTTCCTGCCCTTTTTTCTAGAGAAATAATGACCCCGGAATCTCACCTCTTTGGTATATTGACCATGAAGGGTGTAAGGGACCGGTCAGTGAAATACAGCACTTTAGTGCAGGCGCTGCTGACAGTTGGAGAGCTCTGCGAGTGAGGCAACTCTGCAATCAGAGAAAGACACTGTGGTCAGAACATTCAGTTTCTCCCAACCACCCCTCATTTCCATTTATTCAAAATGTCCCAGGAGAATAAAGCTGCCTGAGGTCACAGCACAGCTTTCACACCCTTGCCAAACACCATATCCATAGGGTGTGACCAACAGGAAGTCACCGCTGGGGCCACAAAGACTACAGGTGCTTCAGACGGACACTTTCACAAGGACCATCATTTCTCACCCATTCCAGGTATTTCTAGCAGGGGAAAAGCAACCGTTCTGACAGGCATTGTTGCTAAGAGTCAAAGAGGTCACAGAAGCCCAGCAAGATTTCAGCTAGGACAGAATGGACACATAGCAGGCGCTGCAGACACTGCTAATATTTAGATTTTGGAGGTCAGTGTAGCGAATGCTCATGCAATTCATGAAAAGAGAAACAAATAGGAATATGATCCATAGGAGCAAAGTAACCTTAGAAACTCAGATTCTAAGAGGCCTTATGCTTCTAGTCTAAAAGGTACAAGACATACCTTATCCTTAGCTATTCAGGATCTATATGTGTTGGTCCCATGGTTTTTAACTCAGGTCTCTAGATCCACATCTTGTCTCTACCCTTTGTATAGGTACTTACACAAAATCTTAATTAATAAGTACATGTGATTATGACTTTAAGAGAATAGGAGAAAAGACCAATCAGAAACTTTTATCATAAGCACTAAGAAATAATTAAACTTTGATTCGAATCTCTTCCGCAATTCCACCTACACATATTTTCTTCTTAACTTAATTCTAGGCATTGATCCCAATCAAACTGGCAGTCACAGGAGAGCGGTTCTATGAAGGAGTTTAAAACAAGGGAGAATATGAAGGATGAATTAATACAGGAGAGAAAGACAAGGGAACACTCTCTCTTTGGACAGCAATCACAATCAGTCAGTTTTCTGAATTATTTTTCAAAGAATGCCAACTATTGAAACTTTCATGTCATGATGCTCATTTGACTCCAGCACCTAGAACAGTGCCTGGCACACACACAGTGGCTGTTTAATAAAATATTCAGTTTTATCATTAAATTTTAGGATTCATTCATTCATTCATTCAACAAACATTTACTGGGCACCTTCCATGTGCTAGATTTTGAGAATATAAAATCAACTATATGTGGCCTCCGACCTCAAAGAGTTTACAATATCACATGGATGACATATATGATTACAAGTAATTTCAGTACACTAAAATCAGATTTTTACAAGGAAGACTGGAGATGGGGCAGTTAATTCCACCTTCAAGAGGTCAGAAAGGCCCCATAGTTGGAAAATCTTTAAACAAAGCAGCTTAAAAAAATCATCAGGGGCCATCCCCCTGGCCGAGTGGTTAAGTTTGCACGCTCTGCTTTGGCAGCCCAGGGTTTCGATGGTTTGGATCCTGGGCGCGGACATGGAACCACTCATCAAGCCATGCTGAGGCGTCCTCCCACATAGCACAACCAGAAGGACCTATGACTATAATATACAACTATGCATTGGGGGGGGGGGGGCGGAACTTTGGGGAGAAGAAGAAAAGAAAGAAAAAAACCCATCAGATAGAAGTTGGAAAGGGCATTCCAAGAGGGAAGGATACACATAAAGGCATGAAATGGGACCACGTATTTATAAAACTGAAAGTCAGCTAGTAAGGCTGGAGCATAAGGAATACACTGGGAAGCTGTGGAGATAAGGATGACAAAGTAGGCAGGAGCCAGATCACAAAGGGCTCTGCCAGGCTAAGACATTTAGATATTAGTCTTAAGCTCTGGGGAGATACTAAAAGGGAGTGACACAATCAGACTGACATTTTAGAAAAGTCAATATAGCAGCAAAGTAAAGTATGGGTTGGATGGGAGACACTCTGGAAACCAGTAATCTCCTTAAGAGGCAATTAAAACAATCTGAAAGATGAAGAAGGACAAGATGTAGCTCTAGAGCCAGAGAAGGCATGGATGTGAGAGACCTTCAGAAGGTAAAAGTCTTAGTACTTGGGATATAGTTGAACATTGGGGATAAAAGGCAAAAGCCAAAAATAACTGAGATTTACGGTCTGGGAAAATGATGCATGGTAGTACCATTAGCTAAGACAGGGGAACAGAAGTGAGTTATGTCATCCATTTAAAATGTGTATTTGGTGCCTATTATGTATCAGGTACTAGAGATGCAAAAATAAATTAGATACGATCCCCACCATTAAGAAGTTCAAAGTCTAGTGGAATGAAATAGCAAAAAAGTTACGATATATGAAAATAATATTGCTATGGACTGAACTGTGTCCTCCCAAAATTCATATGTTGAAGCCCTAAACCCCCATGTGACCGTATTGCAGATAGGCCCTTTAATGAGGGATTAAAGATAAATGAGGTCATAAGAGTGGAGTCCTAATCCCATAGAACTAGGGCCTTTATAAGAAGAGGAAGAGACACCAGAGCTCTCTCTCCACCATGTAAAGGCATGAAATGGGACCACGTATTTATAAAACTGAAAGTCACACAGAAAGAAGGTGGGTGTCTGCAAGCCAAGAAGAGAGCCCTCCCTCACCAGAACCTGACCATGCTGGCCCCCTGATCTTGGGACTTCCAGCCTCCAGAATTGTGGGAAAATAAATTTCTGTTGTTTAAGTCACTCAGTCTATGGCATTTTGTTATGACAGTCCAAGATGACTAATACAAATGTTATGTACACATTTTGGGTGAATTTTAAGGAAAGAGTAATCATGATGTCAACTGCAACACAGAGGTCTAGTAAGTAAAGATGGGTTTGGTAAATAAGTCATCAGTGACATTAGTGAGAGTAGTTTCAGGTACTAGTGAAGACGGCTGGATTGGATTGCACAGACTTTCAAGTGAAAAGGAAAAAGAGAATAATGAGGGAGAACTAGTCTTACTCAATAGTAAATCTTATAATAAAATGATAATTGTAAATTCAGTGTGGCATTACTATAAAAATCATGTACAAAAAGATCTGAGACTATATGACCCAGAAACATATCCTTGTGTACATGCGTATGTGTAAATTTAATACAGATCTTTAGATGGGGTTACATCCCAATAAACCCATTGTAAGTTGAAAATATTGTTAAATGGAAAATGTGTTTAATACATCTAACCGACCGAACATGATAGCTTAGCCTGGCCTACCTTAAATGTGCTCAGAACACCTACATTAGCCTACAGTTGGGCAAATCATCTAACACAAAGCCTATTATATAATGAAGTGTTGAATATCTCATGTAATTTATTGACTACTGTACTGAAAGTGAAAAAAAGAATGGTTGTATGGGTACAGTATGGTGTTAAGTGTATCAGTTGTTTACCCTCATGATCACGTGGCTGGCTGGGAGCTGCAGCTCGCTGCCACTGCCCAGCATCACAAGAGAACATCGTACCACATATTAATCGCCTAGGAAAAGATTAAGATTCAAAATTCGAAGTACAATTTCTACTGAATGCATTTTGCTTTCCCACCATCATAAGGTCGAAAAATCCTAAGTCAAACCATCGTAAGTCAGAGACCGTCTGTACATGATTTTACAAGCCATCACGAATCAGTTTTAGCTTTAAAGTTTAGGTTTATGATCCATTTGGAGTTAATCTTGGCATATGGTATGAGGTATAGATCAAGACTCTTCTTTTTTATATGGGTGTTTAATCATTCCAGGACCATTTGTTGAAAAGCCTACCCCTTTGCCATTGCATTGCCTTTGCATCGTTGTCGAAAATCAACTGCTCAAATACATGTAAGTCTACTTCTGAACTCTCTCCTCTGTTCCACTGATCCATGTGTCTAACCATTCACCTATACTGCGCTGTCTTGATTACTGTAACTTTATAGTTAGTTTCGAAATCAGATAGTGTGGTCCTCCAACTACTTTGTTCATCTTTCTCAACTCTTTTTTGTGGTTATTCTAGTCCCTTTATTGTTCCATATAAATTTTTAAATCAGCTTGTTTATGCCTACAAAAAGTCTGGTAGGATTTTTATTGGAATTGCATTGAAACTATAGATCATTTGGGGAAAATGGACCATCTAAATGTTGAGTACTCCAATCCATAAACATGGTATATCTTCTCATTTATTAACATCTTCTATGACTTATTTCATCAGTGTTCTGTTGTTTTGTAGTTTTTAGTATTGAAATGTTACACATGTTTTGTAAGGTTTATACCTACATATTTAATGTTTTTTTTGGTCCCACTATAAATGGTACTTTAAAGGTTTTTTCTATTTCCAAATATTCATTGCTAGTATAAGGAAGAAGTACAATTGACTTTCTACATAATGACCTTATATCCTATGACCTTGCTCAACTCACTTCTTAGATATAGTAGCTTTATTATAGATTCTTTGGGATTGCTACATAGACAATTGTGTCATCTACAAACAGGTAGTTTTGTGTCTTCCTTTCCCATCTCTATGCCTTTTCTTTTTCCGGCGTCTGTGGTTCATTAGAGATACTAGTTTTGGAATCAGGGTAAAATAAAATGCGTTAGGAAGTGTTCCTTCTATTTTCTGGAAAAGTTTGTGTAGAATTGGTATTATTTCTTCCTTAAGTGAACCCATTTGGTCCTGGAGTTTTCTTTGATGGATGGAGCATTTTAAACTACAAATTCAATTTCTTTAATAACTATAAACATATTCAGCTTATCTATTTCTCCTTGAGTAAGTTTTGGTGGTTTGTGTCTTTCAAGATATTTATTCATTTCATCAAAGTTGTCAAATTAATAGGTGTAAAGTTGTCTCTTCCTTAATTATGCTTTTGATGTGTAAAGGATCTATAGTAATATCCTCTCTTTCATTTCTAATATTTGCAATATGTATCTTCTCTTTATCATTATGTCTCTTTATACCTGAAAATATTCCTTGTTCTGAAGTATATTTTGTCTGATACTAGTATAACCACACCAGCTTTCTTTTGATTAATGTTTCCATGGTATATCTTTTTCCATCCTTTTACTTTTTTTTTTTTGAGAAAGATTAGCCCTGAGCTAACATCTGCTGCCTATCCTCCTCTTTTTGCTGAGGAAGACTGGCCCTGAGCGAACATCTGTGCCCATCTTCCTCTACTTTATATGTGGGATGCCTGCCACAGCATGGCTTGCCAAGTGGTCCCATGTCTGCTCCCGGGTTCCAAACCGGCGAACCCCGGGCTACAGAGGCAGAACATGTGAACTTAACCACTGCACCACTGGGCTGGCCCCCATCCTTTTACTTTTAACCTATTTATATGATTATATTTAAAGTGGGCTTCGTATAGTCAGCATATAGTTGAATCTTGTTTACTCATCCAATTTGAGAATCTCTAATCTTTTAATTGATATGCTTAGACCATTTCTATTTAATGTACTTATTACATGTTTTGATTAAAATCTACTATCTTCCACTAAATACAATAAAATGATAATAGTCTCTAGGTCAGTGGTTTTAAATCTCTTGTCCTCAGACCAGCTACTTTAGTAAGAACCTTCACTCTTCATGGCAACCATAACTGGATATCATCACCCACATTTACCAATGAGAAACAGAAGTTACGGGGGTGAAGAGTTCAGTTCCTGAAGTCCCAGAATTCCTGATTGGCAGCCCCAGAGTTAAAATACAGTTCTGCTTTACTTGAAAGCTGTGTTTTTCCCACCAAACAAGGCTGCCTCCCAATTAATATGATGCTCGTAAACAATAATTTTGTAAGTGGTAAGGGACTATGTAATAAAAGACAGATTAGTTTTTAAAACCTACCATCCACCTTGTTTTCTATTTGTTCCATATGTTTTTTGTTCCTTTTTCTCTTTTATCCTCTTTTCCTCCCTGCCTTTGGATTGAGTGTATATTGAGTGTGTGTGTGCGTATATATAGATATATTTTTTTATATTGTCTTCAAAGCCCACTGTATTTTTTGTTTGTTTGTTTGTTTTGAGGAAGATCAGCCCTGAGCTAACTACTGCCAATCTTCCTCTTTTTGCTGTGGAAGACTGGCCCTGGGCTAACATCCATGCCCATCTTCCTCTATTTTATACGTGGGATGCCTGCCACAGCATGGTGTTTGCCAAGTGGTGCCATGTCCACACCCAGGATCCGAACCAGTGAACCCTGGGCCGCTGAGAAGCAGAACATGTGCACTTAACCGCTGCGCCACCAGGCCGGCCCCAGCCCAGTGTATTTTAGATTCTCAATTTGGATACATCATTTCAACATGTAAACAATATTTTTAACAATGAGATATTTTACATTTTTTGATACTGGATTGAGTATTTTATGATTCCTTTTTAACTCCCCTCTTAATTTTTTATTTAACTTTTAAAAATTTTCGTGGTTGCTCTTGGATTTAAACATACACCTTTAATTAGTCACAGTCAGCTTTCAAATAATATTATCCCACTTCCCTTACAGTGTGAGAACCTTACAGCAGCAGAGTCTAAATATCTCTATCTCAATCTCTGTACTATTGTTGTCATAGATATTACTTTCACACAGGGGATAAACCCATAATACATTAATACTATTTTTGCTGTAAACAGTGTGTTATCTTTTAGACCAATTAAAAATATGGGGAAGAAAAGGTCTTTTACATTTGCTTTCACGTTAACCACTTCTTTGAGTAGAACACTCAGTCTTTTTCCAGGGAAGGAGGAATTTATTAGACTTTTGAAAAAGAACTTCCAAATATTTAGACTATCTACATTGGCAGTTTCTACTAACCTACAGAAAGTACTCAAGAGGATAACAATAAAATAAAAAACCTCTCAAGAAAACAGAAAGGACTGTTTCTAAAAAATGCTAGGAAAAGAAACTGAAACTAATGTTGGTACTAACATAATTTGTTTCATTCCCAGTGTAGACACCTCTTGATTCAAGAGCACAAGATATCTGGAGGCTTAAGAATGCTACTTTATTTACTCTACAAAAATACTTTACCTTTCATATTCGTGCAAATATTTTAAGTGTTTTACTTTAGGTTTTGTTTATTAATGTGGTCTTTAAAATTGCATGCAACATACAAAACTGATGATGGTCAGCTTTTTACTATTTGGTTGTTGTAAATTATTAGATAGTTTTAGATTAGGCCTGGGTAAACTATAAAAGATAAGAAAATGTGAACGTTATTAAACAAAGGCTACGATAAAAAGTAAAATAGAAATTACCAGGCAGCGTAGATTTCCAACATGCTGAAATGAACAGGGGAAAAAATGTAATGAGTGAGCATAGAGCCAGTTAAAACATACTTCCTAGCCATGGCCACTAGATGGTGCAAATATTTTGCAAGACTAAACTGAATGACCTAAGCACTCAAAACTTAAAGGAAAATTCCCAAAGAAATGAAACTTCTTGCCTCTAGGAAGAACTGGAAATTCTCTGTGCTATTTGGGATTATAGGATGATTTGTGTTTTTGTTGTATATTTTGCTTTGTTCAGTATAAATGTTTTGACAATGTCCAGAGACATTTTAGCCTCTCTGAGTCAACGGCATCTTGCGTGTGGTACTTGAGGTGATGGTGTGATGATGATGGTATGTGTCTTCATAGTCCTAGAAATAACTTGATTCTAGTATTGCTACAGAAATAACATAAGAGTGAGTACTACAAGAAATATTCTATCCCCAAAATATTAGTAGCATGAAAAATACTAAATTTCTGATCTAATACACTAGGAGTCCTTACTGAGCAATAATGAATACTTACTCGAATTAGGGGGCCAGGAGTCCCGATATTCACTGCCTGCTTGAGTTCTGGTTGACTTGCCTTGAACCTGGGGAGCCATATAAAAATCCTAAGAATTATGATCAGTAGAGGAACTTTACCAAGAAATTTAAATCATAAAAGAGCACCTAAAATATATACTTGTCTACCCTATCTCCTTCCACAGTATATAAAATTGGACATATTCACCCTAACACTAATAACATACATTTATAAAAGGCTCTCGAGTTTCCAATGCATTTTCTCTTATATTTTTTTCATCCAATGTCAAGCTCATTCAGTGGGGAAGGGGTAAAAAATAAGCAGTAAAGAGAGGCCAGTGGGGTCAAGAACCACAATTCCTTAGACAGTTATACGGTTGCTAGGAGCAAGAGTTATCACGAACTCCTTCCCTAGATTGTCCTACCATGATGGAGAGTCCACTGAGAGGAAAACCAAAGAGAAAAGTAACTATAACCTTCAGCAGGCTCTTATATCTTTTAGCACTGCCTTCATCTAAATTAAAATTGATAAAACTAAGCTTCTTTGGGAGCTTGCCTAAGAGAAATACCAAAGAAAGAGGATTACCCTTCTTTCTTGTTTCTTCTGGGTCTCCATGACATGCAGGCGCTCCATGAGGCTGGAGATGCCCTGCTCTAAGCTGTCAATGGTGTGGTGCTGAGGATCATGGCCACTGAAGCTATTGCGCAGGCTGCGGAGGGCATCTCGAACAAGCTGCAGGTCGCTTGTCTGTGGGCAAAAATGAGGTGCTGTTGGCATGGCACAGTGCCGTATTATTAACCACAGCCAAACCGCTGGGCTTAAGAAGGTATAAGGGAGAGGACTCCAGGAGAGATCTTTTATTTTTGAGGGAGGAGGTGTCAACAGTAGGAAATTTTCCTGCATGGAAGCGGGCCTACTGTTTGCCAACTAATTCTTGATTTTGGATATCAAGTACCTCACATCTTTATATACCCAACAGATGTAAGAATTAGGAAATGGGGATAGAAAAGGCCTGGTCCACTGGCAATGGTTAGGGTATTCTTCTGGTTTTAGCTGGATGTGACAGGTCTGTACTCAAATCCTAAGAACCTACCCCTCTGTGGGTGATGGAAGCAGCTGCTTTTCCTGCCACTGGAGGGTGGAAACCATTGCTTTGAGAGTTGTGACTGTTGTAGTTGGTCACCTATAGCAGCAAGATGAAATGATGCTTGTTAGAAGGGAGAATTCCAAACCCAGATGTCCTGTCTTAGTTTTCTTCTTTACATTTATCACTTCCTGACACAGTAGATATTATGTATTTATTTAAAGTCTCTCTGTTAGGGCGTAAGCCTCACGAGTGCAGATTTTTCCCCCCTCTATCCCCAGTACTTGACACTTGGTAGGCATTGTCGAGTGCAGAATGAACAGAATGGAAACTTCAGCCTAGAGGCCCCAACTAGCCTCTGCCCGGCCACTGGAGGGCCTGAGATTACTGTGCCAGCACCTCCGGCCTTTGCTTTAGTAATAAAAAATAAGAACAATGACTAATACTTTTTGAGCTTGACACTGTGCCAGATAGATCTACCAGGACTGCATTTAGTTATTTACATGGATAACCTTACATATTCTTCATAACGGCAGAGAAGGCCACTATTACTTCAATTTTCCAGATGAGCCTTATTTCTAAGTCTCAGAAGCTAAGCAAATTAAAGTCACACAATGGTAAAAAGTGATAAAGATGGAATGTGAAACCAGATTTTCTTAGCCTTGAATCTGCACTCTTAACCCCGCATCAAATAGCCTCCCAACACACTGACCTGTGGCCTCGGCTCAGCCCTGAGTCAGAAACAGAATCTCCCTCTTTGCCCCTGTAAATGTGGGAGGGAGACCTCGAGTTGGAGGTTACCTCATCTGCCTCTCTTTTCATACAGTGAGCCAAAAGGACATCTTTGTGTTCCAGCTCCCGCTCCAGATCAACCTGCAAATCAAAGACTAAATCAGCAAAGGACGTCTTCAGGCCAGAAGGGCAGGAACGACAGTGGCTGAATATGGTCCCACCTGCTGGTAACTGGCCTCAGAGAGTTTCCGGAGTGCTTCCTCCAACTTGGCCTGATGCTGCTGAAGGAGGCGATCCTTCTGCCCCAGCTCTTTCTGCAACAGAGAGCAAGCTTTCAGACGTGTGGCAAAGCCAAGGACATCGAACAGTTCACCCTTCGTGACGCAATTTGCACCTGAGGAAAGTAGAGCCTCGAGGGGAAGTCCTTTCCCCAAGCTACACAGGAAGACATTACGCACCATAGTAGTCTGACTCAGTGCAAAGGATTCTTGGGAAGGGAACTACCATGTGCAGAAGGACCACTACATTCCCTCCATTCTAATTAGATAGAAAGGTTAAGACTGAACTGAAGTTTCCAGACTTCTAGTTCTGTACTCCTTCTCCTAGCCATGCTATCTATTCTTCAGGGTTGGAGAATCAAAGGAACACAGAAAAAGATTTCCTTGCAGAAAGGAAGGATGAGAACTGAGTACCTAAGCGCTCTTTGAACAATGCCAATAATAGGCTGCTCATAAAAGGTCCAATGGAAATCACTTCCAAACTGATATACATTCTTACTTTATATTCTCCCAAGAGCCGGTTCCTCTCATCTAGCTTCCTCTGCAGATCCACCTGCAAGAAGGATAAGAAAGAATTAACTGGCATAGAGGTATTGTCTGCCAACACTGGTAGGAAACCACCTACTTGGTAACCAGAGTTCATGCTGCCAATTATAGTATACAGCACAGAGAGGGCATGATTATAGTAAAAACACACAGCTGCTCTCCATGTCTTTAGCGAGATAATCAGACTACAGAACCACAACAATTTAGCCTCTGTCTCAGTGTCCTCAAAGTTGAAGAGCTCAAGGCCATGTAGTGTGAGCTTTTACCTAGGAACAGACATGAGTCTGATGGGGGATAAAAATAACTGCAGACACTGAGGGCAGGCATCCGGAAATAGGATAAGAGATTAGGATGGCAGACCCAATAGGACTTCATGCGGTATCCTATTGTGCTACTGGGGCTCAATGAGGTCAGAGTTCCCTCATTTAACTGACATTCTGGTTGTGCAGCTCATCTTTGTCCATATTTGCTCTCAGCAGTTCTTGTTTGAGCTGAAGAACAGATGTGTCCTGCTGAGTCAACCTCTGCTGCAAGGCATCCTGGGGGGAAAAAAGCATGCTCATTACTGTGGTCCCAATTTACCAATCAGCCAGTTATTACTAAAAGTTTTAAAGCCCTCACTGCATATCAGCATTAGTTCTGGTAAACTGGGAGACAAAAGGACTGTAGGATCTTGCCACAAGGTGATAAGCAGGGATTCTTTTGTCCTCTTCCAAGACACTAGCATCTAAAGGAAAATCCTATGCGTTGTCCTACCAAGCTGATGAAACCTGATTTTTCCTTCACCTCATACTCACTCCCACCCTCCACTGTATTCCTGAAAGCATGATGCCCCAGAGAGCAAATGCCTTTGAGATCACATAGACCTACATTCAAATTACAAGTCTACCACTTACTTTCATGACAGTGACCTTGGACGGTGCACCCTCCTTCCTCCCATCCTGGCTTTCTAGTCTATATCTTGGGCATATAAAATACTCAATCTACATGAGGTTTTTTTCCTTCTTCTTCTTTGCCAAAACCCCATTTCCTAGAGGGCTGGGCCCTATCGCGGCCCGCCATATGTTCATGTAGGATCCCTGGAATTCTCCCGCCCTGCCGTCCAGAGCCTGCTCCTGCCCTGCTTCCATTGCCTTCCAATGCCTAGTCTGGACCAGGACTCGGAATCTACTTCCATGCTCAGAATTGTTCTTGGATTGATGGTTCCTCTTCCCGGTGACCTAGGATCTTACCAGCTTTAGGCTATCTTTCTCTCAGCCTGGACCCTCTTGGCTCCTATCACACCTAAGAAAAGGTGGGTTGCACATACTTACTTAAAAGTGTCTGCTGTAACACATTCCTCCAATCTTGGTGACTTCAAATCGAACTAATGGACTGGAGCTGCATTACAGTATATTTGCTCTGCCTTTTCTCTCTTTACAGACTGTAAAGAAATGGTGCAGACTCTGGAGAATATGGGAGCCCATTCTAAATATGCTGTCTGCCATGACAGTAGATGGCAAAGGTAGTGTAAGGTGCCCTTGGCATCAGCAGTTCAGAGGAACATTTCCCAAAGTGTGCACCGTGGGCTCTTAGTAAGTGTTGCATGGGAGACAAAGTATGTCTGTGGCTAACAATTCTAAACTTTTTTTAGGCCAACCTCTTTATGACAGACCCTTCTCAGGACCTTTAATATGCTATTATTCACTGTAACTCTTCAAACATGTAGGGCATTTCTCAAACTTATTTGAGCATGAAACATACTTGCTTTCTGAAGTATCTCAAGGGACTAAGGCTACAGGACATACTCTGGAAAATGCTGCTGTTACACTCTAGTTCAGCCCATAAATGGGAGCGTAGGGAAGGAGAAAAGCAGCAGCTGAATAATAACTTTGTCCACTTTTAGGTATTTATTCAGCAGATATACTCCTGCTTGGGTGAAATAACATATATTCAAGGTTATTAGCTAGATCACCGTTTGTATTAGCAAAAGACTAGAAATAACCTAAAAGACTATCACTAAGAACTGATTAACAAATTATCATATATACAAATACTGGAATACTATGCAGCCAAAAAAAGACCTAAGAAGGTCTTTATTTACTGAAATAGAATGATCTCCAAGATATTCCTAAGTGAAAAAAAGCAACATGCCAAGCTGTATTTATTTATACTATTTATATTTATCTACTTATAGTATTTATATTATTATTAGGGGGAAGATTATATACATACATAATTGTTCATAACTGATAAAGTTACCTCCAGGAAAGAGAACTAGGTGACTGGGTGCACAGGGCCAGAAGGCAGCCTTTTCAAGGATTATCCTTTTGTACCTTCTTAACTTTAAACCATCTCAATGTTATTAACTATTCAAAAACTAAGTAAATTACAATTATTTATTATTATTATTATTTTTTTTTTTGGTGAGGAAGATCAGCCCTGAACTAACATTTTTTGCCAATCTTCCTCTTTTTGCTTGAGGAAGATTGCCACTGAGCTAACATCTATGCCCATCTTCCTCTACTTTGTGGGTCGCCACACAGCTTGATGAACAGTGCATAGGTCCACACCCAGAATCCGAACCTGCAAACCCCAGGTCGCTGAAGCTTGAACTTAACCGCTGTGCCACCAAGCTGGCCCCATAAATTGCAATTTTTTAAGAGGACATTCTTCTTTAGAACTGAAGAAAACTCATAAAAAACTGAAACTTAAGAAAGCTGTAAAAACAGACTGTTTTTACATATAGAAACAATCAAGGTGGTACTGAGAGAAGTGACAGCACCACGAGTCATAACTACCAGAAATAAGCCTCAGCAAAACAAAGGTATATTCCTCAACATGCCTCACTCCCCATTCACAAAGCCCTCTCTTTACTAAGAGCACAGGGCCTGTTAAAGACCCCGGCAAATGTATACAAGAAAAGACCACAGGCCCAACTATCCTCCTAGTACCACTCTCACCGGCAGACTACTTTACCTCGCAGAGAGCTTATTTAAAGAGTTGAACGTCTTCTTTTTTTTACCTTTATTCCCTGTAAGTTTCTGGCTTCTTGTTTGCATTTCAGCAACTCCTTCTGCAAACCAAATATAGTTAAATCAGATGGTAGCATCTGGGTTGCTTCAGAAGCATTACCTCATTCTGTCAGTAAGAACACAAAACTCAGATAACCATTCTAAAAATTAACCCTCTACTGAGGCAGAAAGCCAGTCTGGTCTAGTAAACAGTACAGGCTGACCCACACAAACAAGAATAGGACCCATTCCATTCTTTCCTGAGGCACCCGGACTCAGCTGCCCAGGTAGAGAAGAGTCTTGCCGAGAAAGAAGATCCCAGACATTCCCACGGGCCCCCCTTCCCATATTTAGCAATCTTCATGGCAGGAACACTTAAACATAATAATCTAAATCCCTCTCACTGAAAAATATATGTCATATCTTAATATGTCTATCCCCAATGTCATTAAATAATTATCTCAGTTTTTAATATTCAGCAAAGGGTTAGAGTGCTTCTGATTCTCCAAGAGGGTATTGTTCTTTATGGACTAAATAAAAACACACGTAGCACAATAATGAAATATTCACAATAATGAAATGAAAAATGAAATAATGAAGTAATTAAACTTACAATAGATTAAATATATGTGTATGATTGTCACTAGGAAAGAGATTTTAGGAGAGGGACACCCATAACCCAGACCCCACTCCCTTCTTTACCTAATGCATCACATCAAGGTTTGGAATTAACATGTCTAAAATGGGGATTCTTAACCTGGACTCTACTATGGGCTGGAAAGTTATTCAAATAAAAATTCAAGTCAGTGAGTGTGTGTCCATGCACTTCGCATATTTCTGGGGAGAGGGTTAATGGCTTTAGTCACTTACGACTTCAAAAAAGTCAAGACCCACTAACCTAAAAGGATTCTGGGAAGTATTCATTAAAAAAAGACCATATTGGACTATAGTTAATAATACTGTACTGTATATTTGAAAATTGCTAAGAGAACAGATCTTAACAGTTCTCATGACAGGAAAAAAGATTTGTAACTATGTGTGGTAATGGATGTTAACTAGACTTACTGTGGTGGTCATTTTGCAACATATACATCTATCAAATTGTACACTCAAAACTAATAGAATGTTTTATGTCAGTTATGAAAAAAAGACCATACTGATATTAGATCCATTTTTTATTTTAATTGAAAAAGAAAAACAAGGAAAGATTTCAAACATATAGAAAAGTATAACCAATAATGATACAGATACCTATTACTCACCACCAAGATTAAAAAGATGTTACTTTTTTGCCATATTTAGGACATATCTCTCTTTCAATTACAGACGTAATACAGATACAGCTAAAGTCCCAAGTCAGCATCCCTTCCCCTGTCCCCATTAGCATTCTGATGCTGGTGGGTAACATTCCCTTAATTTTTTTCAAAGGGTAAAATGTGCACGTCCTGACATACCTTTAGGTCCTGATTCTCCTCCATACTCTGATCCAGACGACTTTGGATTATAATCTGAATATAAGGCAAAAAGAGAATGCCATGAAATTCAGAGGCCATTCATTCAAGAGATATTTATAGAGTACTTACTAGATGCCAGCCCTGTGCTGTGGATACAAAGAAAAACAGGAAATAGGGGAAGCACATGCCCAGCCAGGGTGGTGCAGATAGATGAATCTGGATAAAGTCGGGAATGAGTATGTGTGTGCTGGGTGCAGGGGTTGGGCAAGGGGAAAGAGAAATGGCAAGAGATGAAGTTGGAGAGGAAACAGGGGCCAGATCATGAAAGACCATGAAGGCAACGGAGAATCCATAAAAAGTTTTAGGCAAAAGGATGACAAAATGAAGTTTGCCTTGAAGGTAAATTATTCTCGCTATTTTACAGAAAATAAATGAGAGGAGGACAGGAGAGGCATCAGGAAAACCAGTTAGGAGGCTGAGAAAATACTGAAGACCTGAATTAAGGTAGTGGCTGTAAGAAGGGAGAAAACTGGATAAAGATATTTAAAAAGTAAACTGACAAAACTTCGTGACTAATTGGATGTAGAGGGAAGGGTCAAAAGGATTAAAGGATGATATTCAGATTTCTGTTTTGCGTATTTGAGTAGATGGACAGTGCTAACAAACAGAATCGAAAAGGACAAGCAGGGCCAGCGCAGTGGCGCAGCAGTTAAGTGCGCACGTTCTGCTTTGGCGGCCCGGGGTTTGCTGGTTCAGATCCTGGGTGCGGACATGGCACTGCTTGGCACGCCATGCTGTGGTAGGTGTCCCACATATAAAGTAGAGGAAGATGGGCATGGATGTTAGCTCAGGGCCAGCCTGCCTCAGCAAAAAGAGGAGGATTGCCAGTAGTTAGCTCAGGGCTAATCTTCCTCGGAAAAAAAAAAAAAAAGGAAAAGAAAAGGACAAGCAGTTTTGGTGGTGGGGAGAGAAGGAAGAGAAAAGTTGTTTAATTTAGGACTCATTGAAATTGAGATGCTCATGGGACATATAAGTAGAGGTAATCAACCAGCAGTTGCACACTGCATATACAAATCCAGCACTCCATAGACAGAGCTGAGCTGGAAATAAATATTTGAGAGGCAACATCTGAATCAGATGGGAAGTGAATGAAGCTATGAAGGTGAATGAATAAGACAGAAGAGGGCCCAGAGTGGGACCCTGAGGAGCACCAACATTTAAGGTACAGGCAGAAAAAGATAAGCTTCAAAGGGGACCTGAATGTAAATTCTATGAGGACAGGGTCTTAGGTCTGTCTTGTCATTGGCACAGCTCCAGCACCTTGAAACAGTGCCTGGCACATAGTCACCACTCAATAAATATTTGTTGATGAAAGAAAGAAAGAAGGAAGGAAGGAGACAGAGAGAGAGAGAGAAAGAAAAAAAGAAAGAAAGGGTAGTTAAAGATACATGAGGAAAACCAGGAGAGTTGGAGTCAGGGAAGAGAGCATTTCAAGAAGGCATGGTAGGGGGCCAGCCCGGGGCATAGCGGTTAAGTTTGCGCACTCCACTTTGGTGGCCCAGGGTTTGCAAGCCCGGATCCCAGGTGCAGACCTACACACTGTTCATCAAGCCATGCTGTGGCAGCATCCCACATACAAAATAGAGTAAGATTGGCACAGATGTTAGCTCAGGGCCAATCTTCCTCACAAAAAAAAAGAAGAAGAAGGCACGGACATGTGTATGGTGATGGATGGCAATTTGTCTTTGGGTGGTGAACATGATATAAACACAGAAATCAAAATATAATGACGTACACCTGAAATTTATATAGTTATAAACCAATGTTACCTCAATAAAAAAAAAAGAAGGAGGCACAGACAACAGTGTCAAATGCTAAAAATAAAATACATAAACCAGATTATTTAGTGTCTAGTCGGAAAAGAAGGGGCTCACCAATTGTTCCTCAGGATTGACTCCTGGTTCACAGAGGGCCAAGGGCCTCTCCTGTTCATCTTCAGGTAGGGATCCATTGAGGAGTAAGGCCTGAATAACCACAAAGGCAGAAGGAAACTTAACTCCCATCAGATGACAGAGGCTAGAGTTTGGCTTGGTAAACTCATTCCAAATTGAAAGCACAACCAGGCTTCCTCTAGAAATCTCCTTGGTAAGTTTTGATCCCTAGACACCTCCAATTGCTCATCTCGGGTCTATCTGGGGTTCCTTTTGTCAGGCCCCTGCTCTCGGTTTCTCTCATCTTTCCAGATGCACCTGAATCCTCTGCGCCAAGGCTCCTTGGCCCCGAAAAAAATGTAAAAATAAACTCTCCTTTCAGAAGTGACGTTTCCAACCAGAGCTGTTCAAACTGAACTGTACCGGCTAGAAAGTGAACTAAAAGCAGTGTGGCATTATCTTGGTTTAGAAAAGTTTATCACAATGAATTATTTGGAATACATTTGGCATATTGACTTCGGTTTTTTAAATTTTTGTTTGCTTTAATAATTCTGCATTTTTACTCTCAAAAGCAACCTGGATAGAACAAGAAGGAAAACATATTTGCAGAGACACGTCTTCATTTCAACTCTTCACACTAGGCTTTGTTTTTATTAGAATATGGGGGGGCGGGTGAAGATTTACCCTGAAGCTAAGGAAGCTGAAGCCTCAGAGCTCCCCCCATGCACTGTCCCTTCCAAGGCCCTACATCTAATATTGTGTTCCTAATCTGTAATCCTATTGTTAAAGAAGGCCCCGAAAATCGTCTATTTTAGGACTCACAAAACTTGGATCTACCCCTGCAGGTAGGTATTACGAGATCTATCAGTTCAGTGAAAGATTTAAAAAGTGTCCCCGTTTTATATCACGACATTTTCTCAATCCAATCAACAAGATGAGTTACAGAGGTTTAATCCTGTCGCAAGTGAGAGAACACAAATTACATCACAAACGTTGGTATATGAAAACAGTTTAAAATCCAGCCACTGGTTGGCCTACTAAGCACTGATTAATAATAAGATTTTAGTAAAACAAATTAACTTGATTATCCCATGGAGTTGTAGCAAGAGGTATAGACAAGTATAAGAAGCCAAAGGGGGCCTGGCCCTGTGGCCTAGTGGTTCAAGTTCCACACGCTCTGCTCCAGTGGCCTGGGTTCACGGGTTCAGATCCAGGGTGCAGACCTACTCCACTCACCAGCCACGCTGTGGAGGTGTCCCATGTACAAAAGAATAGAGGAAGATTGGCACAGATGTTAGCTCAGGGCTATCCTCAAGCAAAAAAAAAAAGAGGAGGCTTGGCAATGGATGTTGTTAGCTCAGGGTGAATCTTCCTCACCAAAAGGAAAAAAAAAAGCCGCCACAGGGCTACAGGTTGCTAAGGGAGGGCACGTTACAGAAATACCGACTCTACAGGCAGTGTTCAACGGGCTCTAACTAAGGCATACTAATAAGTCAGAAATCCTGGATGTGGCTTAGCATGCAACTTGTTCATCACTGAAAGAGTTAAGCAGCCCAGTGGATGCTGTGAACCCCATTGTATTCTATAATGGAACTGAATTCTCATTGTTATCATGTGGCTGCGAATTAAAACTCCTCTGTTTGCAGGGAATATTAGGATGCTGACTTTCTGCCTGTAGATTCTCTTCTTTTTCTGTCTAATCTGCCATCGGATTTCTCCCAGGCTGAAAAATGCAAACCCAACTGAAAGCCAATTGATGGATATCTATGCTCACATAATGCAAATGATCCTGGGAAAGACCTGGTTGGGTGGAATCCCAAAGTTCCCCACGCTTTCACACCTCCTACTAAAGGACAGCACACAAAAAACATTCCATTAATTAAAACCATTCCTTAATGGGGTGGCAGAAAAGGGATCTAAAAGGCAGACATTTTAAAAATACAGAGCAAATGGGGGAAAATCAACAACTCTCCTTGGGAATGTTTAGGCAGTAAACACTCCTACAACCCTCCTCAGTGCCTGGGGCATATATTATGCAAATTGTTTTACCCCAGCACCAATCCCCTTTTCTCTTTGGGAACCCTTTGTGTCCGCACCCTGTTGCTGGCTGGCTGGGAGCACGCCCTCCACCGCCTGCCGGCTGCCAGAGCCACTCACATAATGTGGGCTTTGTTTACGTGTCCATAAATATTTGACAATTCAGAAGCAGTGCAGTTCCTAGCACAAAAAGAAAAGAATATTCCTAGGCAATTTCAGGGTCATCAGCACTCCACACGGGCTCCCCTAAAAAGGGACAGATGCACAAAGACAGAGGACTTGGGGGGTCGATTGGGGTAGGAACTAAGCCAAGTGGGTCAAACGGCCTCTGGGGGAGATTTGCTGAGCTGGCACTGAAGGTATAGGAAAACCTGAAGGGCTCTGTGGCTCGAGGAAAAGTTCTTCTACCTGATCACCGTGGTCAGCATCCATTTGCAAATGCAGCGGGACTGAGCTGAATCCCTCAGCTAGACTCAAATGGAAACCTGCGGCATTACTGGCTCTTCCACCCCTTTTGCTGAAGAATTTCTAGGAGAAAATCCCTGACTCTTCACAGTGCCATTCTTTGGTGAACGTTGCAATGGCAGGTCTGCAGCTGCAGAGAGGGGAGAAACCCACCTATGAAGCCAAGAGCCAGAATAAGGCTTTGTAGGGGTCAATAAGGGCTCCCAGGCTTGCAGAAATCCTAACAGCTGTGCTATAAAAAGAGTCCATAAAGTCCATTTAAGAGTGCCTACATAGAAGGAACTTTCTGCTCATTGTATACTACTCCCTCCATCTAAACTCCCCATTCAACTCCGACCTCATAGACAACTCAGTTTATTTTCAGCTGATACTAGTGGCTTAAGAATAATAATCAACTGGTGCACCAAAGACAAACTACAAGGGAGAGAGCTACCTGTAATCCTGATATCATTTTCTTGGCTTCCTCCATTTCTTTTTCTAAGTGTTCTTGTTGTTCCAACAGCTGTTCTTCCCATGAAGTCTCCAGATAGGTTCCCGGGCTGCCCGGTCGCCAGTCGCGGGATAATGGAGAGTCTGTCTCCTCTGCAAAATGAAAGGAAGGAGTAGAGTTCATGTTGAACAAAAGTGAGGTTCCAGCAGAAAGTGTTCACAGTCCTCTGCGTTCATAGGTTCAGGTCACCTGCCTTCTGAACTTGTCCTCGTTGCAGAAACTGGACTCTCCACCAGGGGGGGGTTGTGAGACATAAAGAAACCATTCTTAACTCCAGGCTCTGGAGAGCAACACTTACTCTGTCCGGGACATCTATCCTCTGTAGAATCTTTAGGAAGCAGTAAGACTCCCTCTTTGGGAGTCTTGGTATGGGACACACATTTTACTCTTAATTCTCCAGAACTGGCATTCCCAGAGCTTGATTCTGCCAGGTACCAAGAGGGGAGCTGTCAGGTGCAATGAAAACAAAATTCCTGTTTGTTGCTCTGGAGCTTCAGAGGGGAGACCTCAACTCAACCTTCCTTTGGCCATTCTGTCATAACTGAACCCTGTCACATTTAAGTTGTGTAAATCACACAGGAAACAAACCAGTAAAAGCACACTCGCACAAATTGTTGGATCTCTCTCAGGTTTTATTTTCCTACCCTTATAGTCTCTTTGCTCTGATCTCATTCATAAGAATGAATATAAGTACACTCCTTCAGGGTTGTCGGGAAGATTAAATGAGATAACTTACATGCAGGGGTCCGTGGTGCCTGGCCCAGAGCAGGCACTCAATAAATGCTCTCCGTCTCCCTCCCCAGGGTCCCATGGTTACCGACTCAGTAACATGACTGACACTTTGGTACTAACACCAGGGCTAGAGGGGGAGCAGAGCAAGAAAGAATTTAACTCCAGTTTTTCTTCTGAGGGCTTCGGTTTCATTCATCCCTCATAGGTGAACAAAACTCTATCTAAATCACGTGCTTTGCCTCTTCCGTGCTTCCCTCTGTGTTTATGCAAGAAAAAGCAGAGTGATTGAGACAGAAGAAGAAGTCGTCTAAACAAAGGGAACTCTCTGTGGTCCCTTCTGTGGTCCTCATACCAGGCCTGCTGTAGACCTGCTCTCTACCGTATGGTCTCACAGACACCTCAGCTCCTACTACGTATTCCTGGCCCCAGTTTAAGTTAGGAAGTACTGAAATGATCTGTATAACACAGAAGTAATAAAACTGTTGACTTGACTAAGGCTTCTGACGGTCCCAAAGTCATTTCCTAATTTATAGCAGCCAGCTGATGAACAGCCTGTCTATGCTGCTGCAGAACTTTTGACAACCAGGACATCAGAAGTGACATTCTGTAAGAGGATAACCACACGAGTTGGCTCCAAAGCATTAGAGTCCTCTAGAACTGACGCCGCACGCACAGACTATGCAGAGGGAGAAGGCCAGGGAGCTAACAGGTAGATAGTCAGGACCCCTAAACTCTTCAAGCCGAGGGCTGTTTCTTGAGCCAACTAGGCAGGCTGAGAAATAGTACCTGTTCTGTTCTCTATTCCTTCAGAGGGAATAATCACAAAATCTGCCTTCTCTTCTGACTGGGTTATAATGGATTCGCTCTTTGCACTGTGGATAGGACTGGGTGAAGTCAGGCTGTGATCAAAAGAAAAGAAAGAGAAACAATTATTATGAACACTTGTTTAGAAGCCAAACTTTTCATAATTTATCCCCGAAAAATGTTCTTATTAATCTTACTCCTATTGCCTAACACAGAACCCCAATAAGAACAAATATTTGTCGAATGAATGAATATGAACTGATTGAATGAATGAAATGTACATTGAATGAATGAATGACCCAGTCCTAGGAAGCCTTTTCCACAACAAGGCTACCTTTAAGCCTAATTCATTGAAAAGAGATTGATCAGAAGTATGGGTAATCTAGCATTTTAAAGAACTCCAAGTTTGGTGTTGTTTGGTTGGGTTTTTTTTTTTTACTTACCACCACCACCATCCCTGGGCCCAAGTTCAGAGACTGATGACTTCATGTCTTAGTAGCTTTGGGAGCTAGAAGGAAAATCTACTTCTAATACATTGATCTTTCACAGACACAAGCAATACCAGCAGAGTAATCATGACAGATCAGCTCTGGGCAGATCCCAAAGGAGGGGGCAGTGTGGAGGGTGCCTCACGGGGTAGAAATCGCTGGAGTGTGAACAGTGTCAGGCTGAGCAAAGGGGCAGTGATATATTAACAAAGCTAGGATGTGATAAGGAAAAGGCTAATACATCAAAAGGGGAAAAGACCCGTTAGGGGATGGTAAAGGTTTACTTGATTTACTCCCATCAAACAGTTATTTACATCTCTGCCACAGTATTTCAAATTGTCATCAGAAACTTCATGACAGTTCTTGAGTTATGCTATAACTACTAGCCTTGGAAGGAATTGTTCAGATTTTTAGGAAAGTGGAATTTTAAGTCTCCAGAACAACAGCAAATCTACAAGACAAGATGGGAATGTAAGGCCAATGCTTCCACCCAAAGAGCCCTTCTTTGCATCACACCTTGAGAACATCAGCACCGAAACAATCTCAGGGGCTGTGGGGTCTGCAGACCCAGCTCCCTCTCAGGAATTCTTTCCAAATCCATCACCCAGACAACAGTGAAAGTGTCTAGGATTCACTGACCCACTTAATGTGCCCCCGAAGTCTCCCAGGCTAATCCTCACAGCCACGATCAGGAGTTAACATTTTGTCTTCCTAGAAACCAGTAAAAACAAGAGCCAAGCACCATGGAGGTAGCCAGAGATTTTAAACCCTCTGAAGCAGCCTGAGGACCAGCGTTTCATCTTCCTCACTGTCCAGAGTTTAAGGGCTTGGTAGGAATGACTCCAACTAGTAATACATTCTCACCCCTATTAGAACCTCAGAAAAAATTTCAAAGTTTTTTGCTTCTTCAAATTAAAGAAAGTCACTTAACCATATCTATAGATCTATAACCCAAACAGGCAAGAGAGGTGGAAAGCAGCAAGAGGTGGTATTTAGAAAAGATAACTGCTTTATAGAACTCTCTTATCCATCTTTCATCACTTAGGCAATCTGACTTACAGACCAATATGCATTAGCTGCTGGAAAAGCACTAGTCTAAGGGTACTATGTCATTTATAAGAACAGATTTACGACTGTTCAGACCTCAGCATTGGTCTTCTTACAGAAATAGGGATCCAAGTGCAGAGATGCCTGCAACGGCTGCTCCTCTTTGGGAAATAATCAGACAACACTTTCTCAGCTGACAAGGTGCTATGGTTGTCATGTTCCACTGCCTGCATTTGGCTGGACCACGGTTGGCATGTGTGAGACGAAGGCGGGTGGGGTGGGAGGAGTAGTGTGAACCTAGGATGCTGGAAAACTGCTTTCCTAAAAGCAGAGACGCATGCTTAGCTCCACCTTCTCCCTCCTAAGTGAGCTGTCGCCCATATAAGGGCAAAAGGAGGCGGATGTCTGCATATCCAACCCCACTGGGGGAGTGGCAGAGCAGCCAAAGGAAAACAACATTTCCCTTTCTTGAATTGAGGCTGCCAGTATGTGAGGCCACAGAGAGGTAAGACGGTGAAACTAGATGGCCAGGTCAAAGGATGAAGGACCTGAGGAAGAAAAATCCTGAGGCACAGGTCAGAGCAGGCATCACGGCTGCCTCCCCAAGAACCTCACTGGATGAGGATGGGGCATTAAAGCCTCTGCCTCAAGTCAGAGAAAAGTATTTTAATGCTAATTAATTATATCATTTAGGCTCTCCTTGATTAGCTTAAAAACCCTATTTTATAAACAGGTAATCCCCTACTTCCCATCATAATCCTCTCAAGTCAGGGAACAACAGATTGCAAATCAGGTCCCCGTGATACGTTTCTTAATTCTCACAGGTGTAACATCTCTCCAGTCTTAACTTATTAGACAGGCAACCCCCAGCTAGATACTTCCATATTAGTCAAATCAATTTTTTTTAAATGAGTAATGAGTGATAAGAAAGAGAGTCCTTACCCCCCTTCCCCCAAAAAGAGAGTCCTGTTCTCTCCTTGTCTCCCTTAGCAGAGACAAGACAGGGTAAAGTGCCACTCCTCCTTCCCTATGCTGGCTCCACCGTCCGAAACCCACTGTCTTTTATAGTGCTAACCCCAGGCCAGCAGCCTGTTCTCCCTAGTATAGCGCCCCCACCCATCCCCCTCTGTCTCTGGCCAACAGAATGCTCAGTCCTGGCCCTGCTCCCACCCATGCCCCCCACCTCCAAAGCCAAAGTGGCCTCAGCTCACCATTTGACTTGCGTCCCTCCCATGGTCCCCCTCCTGGCTCCGGCTTCAGCAAGCCTGCTTCCCTGGGTGAAGCGGGAGGCTGAGAGTCACAGCGCTCCCAAATTCGGGCATGTCTCCCCGCGCTGGGGCCCGAAGAACGACTCTACGGGCAGGCCAACTACCAGAGCTGCTTGCCCCTATCGCGGGAGAGAGTAGGAAGGACAGAGAGGCAGGCGTCACGGCCCCAGGGACAGGGATGCTCCCGGGTCTGAGGCGCGCTGTCCCGGCGGCTCAGACACTGCAGCAGCCTGGCCTCGGCGGAAGCTGCCTCCCCTCGCGGGCTGCGGGTCCCTGGCAGCGGCATCGTGGTCTCCGCGGCCGCGCGGCTCCGGGCATGCTCCCGGGCGCAGGCATCTCAACCCATCTCCGACCGGGGGCAATGATCCCGCGGCTCCAGCTGCGCGGTCGAGTCGGGGCGGCGAGCGTGCGGACGATCCCGGCTCCGCGCCGCCTCCCTGGTCCCTCCCTCCGCTCCCTTCTCTTCCCCTCCGCCCCCCTCCCAGGCTGTCACATGCGGCCAGGCAGCGCCGGGCTCGGACCCAGGCGGACGCGCGGCGGGCCGGCCGAGCTCTGGGCAGGGGCAGGGCGAGGGCGAGGGCGAGGGCGGGGGTCACGGGCGGGGTGGGGCAGGGGAGGGGCCGCCGTTCCGCAGAATCCCGAGGAGGGTCTCTGGTCCTCGTCCTAAGAACCCCAGAACTGAAAACGCTGCCTTCTCTACTCTGACCCTTCCCTTCGTGGACAACGAGGTCGGGGCAGGTCTATCCTGGCTCCTTACGGGAGGGACTCTTCCCCGGAAACCCGTCGACCGCCTATCTCCTCCCACCTTCCCCTCGGGCGTTTCATGTGTTCTTTTTTTCCCAACTAAGGATCATTTTGCTTGGACACAGTGAGAGGCTGGCCCGAGGCTGGTCTACGTAGGAAGCAACAGGAGCGCTGGATTTCGCCAGGATGTCTCGAGGAGCAGGGGGAGAGGATTAAACACCGGGGCTATCTTTCCTATCTTCTCATCCCCGGGTCTCCTGGCCTTCATGGGTCACCGGGCCATTAGGTGGGCTTCCCCTGAGGAAGGGAATGGGTGGGCAGAATGTTCCAGAGCCTGCTGGGTCCCAGGGAGCTCACCGAGGTAAAGGCAAGGTGCTGACCGAGCATCCCAGAGAGGTGAGTGAGGAGTGGGGCTTAGAAGAAAATGACAAAATCAAGAAGCAGTGAAGGACAGAAAGGGAAATGCAAACTATTCTCTGACCCCTCTCCTGGAAAACTGTCACGGTCAGCCCACTGCAGCCCCATTTCCAGTGGATCTCTAATTCACTCTCTCTCTCTCTCTCTAACTCTGGCAGGCACCAGAGGAGTCAAAGGCCTGTACCCATGCAAGAAGCAACAGATCTCATCATACAATGAAACATCCTTTGATTCTGTACCAAGTGATAGTCTCCACAGCAAGCAAGGAAGAAATGGCTTAGATTCGTATTGAAAACACACCTATTGCTTAACAAGTACAGGTTTTCCTTCTGGGGTCTTCAAACTGGATAGGGGTGATGGTTGCACAACATTATGAAAGTACCAAATGCCACTGAATTGTACACTTTAAAATGATTAGTGGTTAATTTTATGTTGTGTGAAATTTATAAACAAAAAAGCACATCTATTAGATATGAAAATTAAAGGAAACTGCATAAGGTTACCAGTATATTAAAACACTGGAAAGAATTCCATGTGACCTTGATAAATTAGAAAATGGTCCATCAAACTAAGATGGAATTTCATGAGGAAAAGAAATCATAAGAAGAAAACAAATACACATAAGATATATGTAAGACAAAGAACAATTAGGCTTAACAAGAACAGACTAAACTGGGTTGGGGTAAGAGAGAAAAGGTCGTAAGAGCATAAATTAAATGTGACTCAGCAATGAAATGAAGTTAGTAAATAAGCTAACATGATCTGGGGATGTGTTTACAGGACCATGATTTACATGAGCCAGGAAAGCAGTCTTTTTCTGCCACTGCACTTGGCATTGATCAGGCTTTCATTAGAGCACTTTGTCCTGTTTTGGTCTCTGCATTTGGCTCTAAGGGATATAGACAGCCTTTCAGCTAGAGTCACAAACATCATTGGCCCACTCAAATGCATACTAATCTGCCACAATTCCCAGCCCTATAAATGAAAGTTGGAAACATTTTAATGCTCTCAGACAACTCTGCCCCATTTTTTCTCTAGTTTTATACAGCTTCTCAAGACATAACTTAGAGTTACACTCAGGCGCAAAGACAATGCAGTAAAACTAGCTCTCAAAAACAATGGCAGCTGAGACGCATTGGGCTGGAGGTCACAGTCACGCCCCCACGTGGACACAGCTAAGCACTGGCACTGGGGCTCTGCACAAAGCTTCCTTATGTGGGAAATTTACCAACACCCCACCCCACCCTCCCGCCAGCACAAAACCGCAAGGCAGTGCTGAAGGCTCCCCTTTTAAAGCCAAATACAAACTGAGGGAAAGAGAAAGGGCTTAGGAGCCTTACTGCCTGCTGTGTTGCTGCTTGAAACCGAGAACCCTGAGAATCCCCAGGAATTCAGCTTTTAGCCAGGACTGTAGTGGAAAGAATCTGAGGCCACAGTTACCTGGAGCAGCTGGACTCAGACGGGGACCTTTGCTGCCCTTCGTACTGCTGCACCAGGGCTCGCACGCTCCAGTACGGATTCTCAATCTCCTCGTCCATGCTGCTGTTCCTAAAGTCAGGGGGCACCAGCAAGGAGAGGGTGTCAGTCTTTCAGTTCAGGCCAACTCAACAGGTACTGATAGATAGCCCCTCTGAGCACTGGAAATAAGATGAATAAGGCAAGCCCCTGCCTTGGAGACACTTGAAAACTAGTAGGGAAGAGAGACATAAAAACAAGTAATTTCACCAATCTTTGCAACACCTCAGGGTCATGCTCTCTCTCACCAGACACACAACCCCCAAAGTGTTTCCTGCATGACTCTCCAGAACAGCTTGGCCTTTAGGATACATTAGGTAGAGACTCCCCAGATGTACTGGACCACTGCTCCCACATATCTCCCAGTGAAGAAGACACATACTGAAAATTCTGGGCACCAGAGCAAAAGATTACATATATGATTTCTTTACTTTCTGCTAAGTACAAAATAAACACTGCTGTAAAAAGGGCTTTTCTTTTGGAGCGCCCTCTCCAACCTCCACTCCATGCTCTTTTCTGCAATGTGGAGCTGTTTAGGTGATATTTCCACCCACTGCATCATTTAAGAGGAGAAATATCAGAGAGAAGGACAAGTTTCCATCCCTCGCCTCTACCCTTACCTCTGTCTGTATCGAAAGACATCGCGTCCTGACCGTGACATATCATGACACACATCGGCCAGAGCGGCAGCTGCTCCCTGGGCCACGGCAGTGGCACAGTGTGGCTGGTGACTCTGCAGAGGGGCTCTGGAGTCCCGTCCTTGGCTCACCGTCCTACTTGAGCCAGGTTTGAAATGAGCTGCCAAGGCAAGAACCAGCCTCATGATAGACTTCAGGTTTCCTTCCACAATATCTGAGGGGCAGAACAGACCAAGAGGTCCTAAGAAGGAGGCAGAAGGCTGAGGACTTACTCATTTAATACGTATTTGCTAGTGACACAGGTAAACAAGGCAGTTAGACCTCTGTCCTCACACGGCCACATTCAACAGGGAGAAAGAAGACTTAAAAGCAATTCCAATAAAGCACAATAACGTGTTATGGTAGGAGAAGAACAGGATTCTTTGGGAGCTTAGAGTAGAGGCATCTTGTCTAGTCTAGAAGGCTCAGGGAAGGATTTCTAGAGGAAATGAGTTCTAAACTGAGACTTGGTTGATTGAAAAGTGGTTTATCAGATGAGGGAAGACAAGGTAAAGGGTATTCCAAGAAGAGGGGACAGCAGGCATGAAGAGGTGAAAAAGAGCATGACCTACTGGAGCTGTGCTGTCCAATAGGGGAGCACCAGCCACATGTGGCTACTGAGCCTTAAAAGGTAGCTATATTCTGAAGTGAAGTGTGCCATAAGCGTAGGACTTAGCGCACAAAAAAATAGAACTAAGAAATCTCATTAGCCTTAGTACAAAAAATAGAATGCAAAACATTTCCTTCATAGTTTTTTATATTGATTACATGTTGAAATAATATTTTGGGTTAAATAAAATGTTATTAATATTAATTTCATCTTTTTTTCAATGTGACTGTTAGAAATTTTTAAGTTACCTATGTGAATCATATTATATTTCCATGGCACAGTACTGTGGTAGAACTGAAAGAAGTTTGGCAGAGCTAATGCTCAAAGTGCAGGGAGAGAGGGTGAAAGATGAGGGGGGTGAATCAGAGGTCAGGTCATAAAGGGCATGGTAAGCCACAGGAAGGACCGTGGAGTGCATCCTAAGGGTCCTCGGATACAGAGGACTGGCATAAGCAAATGTTCTCTTAGAAAGATCGTTCCGGCTGCAGTGTGGAGAGCAGACAGGAAGGGAAAAAAATTGATGCAGTGGGACTAATTAGGAAGCTGTTGCACTTCTCCAGGTAAAAGACAATGATGCCCTGAATGGCAGTGTTCCCTCAAAATAGCCGACTTTAATGGGCCAGATCCCCAAGCCCACTCCTCATGGGGACCAGATCGGAGATATTATGACATTCTAAATTTTGCCCTAGAAAAAAAGACGAATGCAGGCAGAAGACAATGGGATAGGTCTGGTGAAAGTTAATGTAAGGAAATGGGTAATATTCTATTTTTTTTAGTTTCAAAGCCTTTTAAATATGCAAGGCTTTGAGAAGGATTGATTGATACCTTCTACAGGGTACTGTCAATGGTGAGTATCTGCCCCACTGAATAACCCCAACACAGAGAACACCAATAATCCAAGGTGAAAGGAGGGCTCCCTCCTGGCCCCATTCTCATCAGAGCCATGGGCAGGCAGGCCCAGACACTGAAGCTGAAACAGAACCACATTACAACCTATTCTAGAGAAATAGTAAGAAGACTAGGGAGCCTCTGCTCTCCAAGGACACCTACACGATTTCTTCCTCGTAGCTTGAGCTCAAAATGGATTGAGAAGTGTCCTCTTCTGGCCTTGTGGCTATAGGAGAGGGCACGTGCAGAGGTCACAGAGCCCATTTCACCCTGCCTGGAATGTTCTGTGATGTCCAAAAAAAAAAATGGTATAAAATATTTTCATTCTGGAAAACTAGTTAGAAAAAAATATAGACTATTATGATTTGAAAGAATTCTTGGTCAGGAAACCCTAGGAACTTGAAAGGCATACTCTACAGTAGTCCCCTTATCCACGGTTTCAGTCAGCCTCAGTCCCAAAATACTAAATAGAAAATGCCAGGAATAAACAATTCATAAGTTTTAAATTGCATGCCATTCTGGTAGCATGATGAAATCTCAGGCCATCCCGCTTTGTCCTGCGTAGGAAGCTACGTCACAATACCTACGTCATTCACCTCACTTCATCTCATCACGTAGGCATCGTATCATCTCACGTCATCTCAAGAAGGGTGAGTACAGTACAATAAGATATTTTGAGAGACAGAGACCACATTCACATAATTTTTATTACAGTATATGGTTATAATTGTCCTATTTTATTATTAGTTATTGTTCTTAATCTCTTATTGTGCCTAATTTATAAACTGAACTTTATCACACGTATGTATGTATAGGAAAAAACACAGTATAGATAGGGTTCAGTACTATCTGCAGTTTCAGGCATCCTCTGGGGGTCTTGGAACGTATGCCCTGCTGATAAGGGGGACTATTAGATCTTCATTTTTGATAACTTAAATGAGATATTCTAAAATTAAAATCCAAATTTTGTAATCTCTTCTCTATTAATTTTCCTACACACACTCAAGTAAACCTTTATTTAATGAAAATGAATAGAGAACTTCTATCTCCACCCGGGTTTCCAAAACACTCAGATTTTGATAATAGTTTCATCCCAAGAGGATAACTTTCTTTATGGAGAAGTGATATGAGGTCATGGGCCTGATCCTACTCCTGTCTACCCAGAACCCTCAGCTACACAACTGATGGTTCTTCTGAGGGTGGCAATCATCAGTTAAAGCTGAATGTAGTCATATGTACAACGACGGATAAAAACTAGACTATTGGGGGTAAACACGATGCAGTCTAATACAGAAACTAATATGTAATCATGTGTATCTGAAATTGCACAATGTTATAAACCAATATGACCTCAATAAAAAAAATTTTTTTTTAAAGAATATAACCTAAAGAAAAAGAAAAAGAAAGTTGAGTGTACGCATGCACCAAGGATGGGATGAGGCACTGACCTTTAGCCGATGTCTGGTGCATACGAATCTTTTTGGAGGCCACAAACTGCAGCACTTTCTCCACATTATTCTTCATCTCCTGTTGGTTACTCGGACTCAGCTGTACCCCACTCAGCTTTTCTCCTGCTGTTAGAAGACAGAAAATATACGAAGTTATAGGAAGGAAACTATCAAAGTTTCATAGTACCCAGACAGACAGTAAGGCATTATTTGATGTAAACACTAAGATTATATATAAATACGCAAGTGAGTTAAGCCTTGGTGTTTGTAACTTGGATGGGGAATAGGAAAATGAAAGCCTTTTGAAGGGCCTTAAAATTTTCACATCTACTCCCAGGGGCCTCTGAAGTTACTGTGTGGATATTCATTCATTCAACAATATTCATCGAGCACCCACTGTGTGCCAGGCACTGTTCTGGACACCAGAGAAACAGCAGTGAATAAGACAAAGGCCCTTCCATCACAGAGTTTATATCTGCAGGGATGACAGATGACCAGGTTAACAAGTAAATGTTTAATCCAATTCCAAGTAGTGATAAATTCCATGAGGAAAAACAAAGAGTGATCACAGCCTCTCTGAGAAGACATCTGAACAGAGACTTGAATAAAGTAAGAGATGCTAAGATTTGGGGAGGAAGCATTCCAGACTGAGGAACCACAGGTACGAATCCCAAAATGGGAATGAGCTCAGGTTATCTGAGGAACAGCAACAAGACCAGTGCTGCTGGAATGGAGACAGCGAGGAGTCGAGTCCTAGAAGGCAGAGACATATGCAAGGCCAGGTCCTGTGAGGTTCCGTGGACCAGAGTAAAGAGCCTGAATCATCTTCTAAGTGTAATGGGTAGCTAGTGGAGAGTTTGAGGCAAGAGAGTCACCTGATTTTATTTATGTTTTTAAAAGTTGATTCTGTGTGGACATAGATTATTTGGAGAGGAAACAGGGAGATTAGTTAGAAAATGAAAAGAGTCAAGGCAAGAGATAACGATGGTTTGGGCTAGAGTGGAAGAGGCTGACAGGTGAGAAGTCAGATATCAGATAAATTTTTTTGTCTTTTCCCCCCCAAAAAACTAGAAGAACACAAGTAAGTCCTATTCTAAGTCAAGAGAGGTTCTTTGTTAGGTGATTGCTTTTTTTTTTTATTTAATTTTTTTATTGAGACAACATTGGTTTATAACATTATATAAATTTCAGGTGTACCAAGTTACAGGTAAATATTTGATATAAAGCAGACAGCACCTGTGAAGGACTGGATACGATATAAGAGGAAAAGAGAATAATTAAGGACGGCTTCTAAGTGTTCTGCATTAATAGGGTAAATGGTACCATGATGTGTTACATGAAGAAACCTGGAGGATAAAGGGATTCACAGGGAGAAGGAAATCAAAAGTTCTGAGTAGGACATGTGAAGTCAGAGCTGCAGTGTAGACATCCAAGGAGAGATGGTGACTAGGAAGCTGATATTCATGTCTTCAATTCAAGGAAGAGTTTAGGGCTAAGGATACAAATTAGGGAAGAGATCACTTAGGGATAGGGTATACACAAGGGCAGGACTGACCCTGGAGAACTTCAACATTTAGAGGTCAGGACGAAGGAGAACAGGCAGCAAAGCAAACAGGAGAAGCCAGCGGGGAAGGAGGAGGACGGTAAGTCCACAGGGTCCTGGGAGCCACGTAAAGCAGTGTGTGAAGCAGGAGGGAGGGATCACCTGGGGCAAGTTCTACCGTGAGTACAACGAGGACTGAGGCCCAGCCACTGGATTTGACAGGGCGGAGGCTGTGACCTTGAGGAGAGCAGTTTCAGTGGAGTAGTGGGAGCAAAAGCTCAAGGGAAGAATGGGAAATAAGGTAGTGAATTCAGGGAGTTTTTTCATATAGCAAAGTCACAAGAGAATCCAGCATTTAAGAACCTGGCTTTTGCTTCAATTAAGAAAAAAAAGAAAGGAAAAAAGAATTTGGGTTTTGGGAGAATAAGAGTACACATTCATATTGCTTGTATATGCACACAATATCTCTGAAAGAAATTCAGGAAACTGCGAACACTGGTTGCCTCCAGAAAGTACAAGGAGCTGACAGAGGGACATAGGTGGAAAAAAGGCTTTTGACTTTATATCTTTTTATACCTTCTGGATTTTCTACCTGATTATATTTTCAAGTACAATCTATTCAAATAAGTGAAAATTTAAATGTTTAAAATGAGCTTTGGAATTAAAGCAGATCTAGTTTTGTACCTCTGCTTTGCCACTTATAGTTATGTGACCTTGTAAAGTTGCTTACCTTTGTAAACATCACAAAACAAGAAAGACACTAGTACTCATATCACACCCATATCATAACTCAATCAGTCAAAGTAGCATGCTTAGCAAAATGCTTGATATATTCTAAGTGCTCAATGAATTTACTTATTCTTATAAATCCTCTCTTTTAAGCTTGTTTCCTAAAAATGGGGATAATATTATGTTTTTTAAGAGTTGATGATTAAATGAAATTAAACAAGATAGAAAGTGTTCAATAAATGGCAGCTACTATTAGTATTACCATTGTTATTTTCATTAAAAATGAATACTTTGATGAATCCATGAGCTGTCCCAGTGAGGTACTCATGGATAGGCTGCCTGTAGCAAACCCGGCTTCTTCCATACAACTTACAAGCCCCACATCCCTCAAGGACTCTAAGCAAGGTCAGCTGACTAATATAACAATAAATGTTTGAGTAACTATTATGTGCCAGGCACTTGGGTAAGAGTGTGGAAACAAACAAAAAATTATACTCTACCTTCCCTTAAAGAGCTCAGTCTATATAGGAAAGATAAGTAAACAATTACCATTTGGTGAATGGTAATAATATTATAATTATAGAGCCATAGACAAATGCAATAGAAATAAGGCTGTGGTACCATCTAATAAGAATGGCCAGCAACAACTCCAGGGCTTCAAGAGAACAAGCCCTTTCATGAAGCATTATGGTAGTGAGTATCACAGAGGGGTCCTTTTGCTGGTAACACACCTTTTTGCCTGGCTACTACTTCCTTTTCCAGCCTTGGTTTAGACATCAATTCATTTGGTAAGCTATCCTTGAACCCCTAAGACTGGGTTGGGTGTCCCCCCGTATGCTTCTATCTGTACCTACCCCATCAGAGTAAACACATTAATGGAACTGACTTCATTTTCCAGTCTTTCTAAATAGATTGGGAGACTCTTGAGCATAGACGGTGCTCATCCTCATATTCCCAAAGCATAATACAGTGCCTGGCACACAGTGTTTAGTGACTAATAAATAAATGAATTAACCTTGGGCAAGTATTTTAAATCTGCTCTACTTCCATTTCCATATATTTTAAAGAAGCAGCAATCTGCTGTGAAGGACATATGGAGGATAAAGAAGGCCATGTTCTGGTTTAAGCTAGCATCAGTGTCCAGGGCCAACTGACCAACAATTTCGATGAGATATGCCAGGATCACCCCATCCCGAAGATCCTGTCGCAAGTCCTGTACCGGCTTCACCGCTGGCCTCTTCTTGAGCTGTGCATTCACCCAGGCCACGTATGCCTGCAGCTGTTGCTGGAAAATGAAGGGTGGAAATAAGGGAAATGTTACATATTATTCTTATCCTCTACCCTGCACCCTCTAAGGCAGCATTTGAGATAGAGCTATAGTGAGCAATCCATATCCAGAGGGAGGAGGAGGAGGTTTTAAGGAAGAAAAGAAGAAGGATGGTTCAGACATGGAACATGTTCTAAAATTTTCTAGTTTTATGATAGTCTCCAGAGATGAGCTAACCTCTGACTTGGGTGGCAGTGTAGACACAGAGAAGCAGATGAGTGTTTCAATGACTACAACACCTGCTTTCCCTGAGTTTTGCTCTGTTGACCAAGGATGAGGGCCGCGCCCAGAGCCACAGCCAATTTTTGGGTGTCATGACTGCTGCCAGCAACCCATCGCGCTTCTCAGGAACAATCACTCATGTTCTGTATGCACAATGGACTGTGACACTCCTAAGAATTGATCTTGGGGAACCAGGAATAAACAGTAAACCAAGCTCAGAACCGCCTCTCCCATCTCTGCTTTCTTCACAATGAGATTTAACTGAAATCATCTCACAGTCAACCCAATATTTATTCTCCTGAGCCCATAATCCTGGGATTGCTACAGAGTTAGTTTTAATCTGTGCTTTATACTGTCAAAGAGGATCAAGCTACCTAAAACCTGCACAAAAAAGGAAAAAGAAAGGCTATGGTGAGCCGTGTTCCTGAAGACTTGTGGGGCAGAGCTGTATTTTCATTTATTTTCAGACAAAGCTAGGGCTCAGTATCATCAGAAGCCTGTTAGGCCCAGGCAAGGATGTATAAGTCATCCTTACATATTCCATTTTGTCTCTTAAACACAGCTTGTATTCAGGTGTTTATTCTGATTATTTGGTCTGAAGACGGGCACTAAATATCAAAATAGCACATGAACAATGTCATAGTACAGGTAGCAGTTCTGTCTAGTTTCTGTAGAAGCCCAAGACTCTGAACCTAAAAATTAAGTTCAAGGGCTAATGGTATTAAATTATAATTTGGTTAAAGTACAGTTGATTTCTAAGCCCCAAGTACTTCCTTAATGAAATGATGCTGGAAATTACTCACTGGTTGCTTCCTGAGCTTAAATTAAATCTTATTTTCTCTCTATCAATTTGTGGGGATAAATATAAAGTCCTTTGGAAGACAGTACCAAGGCAACAATCTATCAGATACTGATACACTACAGGAAATGCAATGATGAGCATGGGGTGGGGGGAGAAATCTAGTATTTATTGAGTACGTACCATGAACTAAACACTATTTTTAGTGTTTTATACAAGTTTTAATGAATAATTGAATGTAATTGGAACAGGGCCTGCCACACAATTGATGCCTACTAAATGGTCATTAGTATTTTCATCATTATCCTCTTCTACTTCAGTTCTCACAAAAGCATTGAAGGGTTGGTATCATCTCCATTCTATGGATGAGGGTCAGAGAGATTATGTAACTTCTCCAATGTCCCCATAGCTAGGACATAGCAGACCCGGTACTGAAACTCTGTAAATGTGGTCCAGGCTTTTACAAAGGGCCTTTCGCTATCCAACTCACTCCATAGAATAGAAGTGGCTGCACCTTCTGCTTAACATGGGCCAGACTCTCATCCAAGGTCTGCTCCCACTACACGGTCAAAGCCTGTGTGAAGCAGCCAGGCAAAGGGCACCTCCACAGTAAAGCACTCTGCTCTGGGGGAAAGGAGTTAAGACCCGAAAAGGCATTAAGGGTAACAGCTGGAATCTAATTACCTGGCTTATGTATAAAACTCCTGTCCAATCTCCCTGTATTTACTATCACCCTCAACCCACCCTCCACAGATTCCTGTTTAAAATCCTTCACTGACCCCTCATTATCAAGATAAAATCCAATCTCCTTAGCTGCATTTAAGTCCGTCAAGCACTAGCCCTTGCCTCTTCTCCAGCTTCACTCACCCCTCTCCCATTTGCCGCCCTAGGTTTCAGTTTGTCCAAACCATGTGCACTGCCCCAAATGCACCACGCTTTCCAGTCACTGTACCTCCCCCAGCCTGCCTCCTCTTGAGTCTGAGCTCAAGCCTCACCTTTTCCAGGAAGCCTTCCCTGACTGTCCCACACACCTCAGACTCTGATCTCCTTGAGGATGTCCTGTATCATGCAATCTGTTCAACAATAATTTGAGCGCAGGCACTGTACTAAGTTATGGAGTTACAAAGAGGCTATGCCTTCAAGAACCTTGCAGGAAAAAAATGGAAGAGAGGAAGAGGAGGAGAAGCTTGCAGGCTGGTAGAGACAAGTGCTATGACAGGGGTGCACAGAGTGCTAAGAAAGTATTAGCCCAACCTGAAACCCACGTTTCCAGGGGTTTTCTGAAGGAGCACAGGATGCAAAGAAGACAGTTAGCTCAAAGGAGCTCAGGTCTGAGCTATGCTCCAAGCAGAGAGTTATGATAGTTCAGAACTACTGGACTCTCAGAGTAACAGGCACTCAATAAATATTTGTTTGAATCAGTGAATCATTTGTCACATTTCATCAGGCACAGACTTAAAATGATTGCAAAAGTTAATTATGCAGGGACAGAGAAGAACAAGTATTTTTCATTAGGCCAAGATAATTTCCACTTAAATAACCATGGCCTTCTTTTGCCTGTTGAATAGAAGTAAGTCATCTCTGATGCAAAACTGATTAGAGGTTCCTAACAGGACTTTTCATGCACATTAATCACAGCTCTGGTCTTCCAACAAAAGAGGATTCTATGGCATAAACGATAATAATAGTCACCACTTTTCTGTGTCAAGAGCTATGCTAGGTCCTTTAAACACATGTTCTCTAATGCTAATCTGCCAGGGAGATTTTATTGTATCTAGTTTGCTAATTGGAAACTGTGACTCAAAAAAGGTGAAATAATTTATTTAAGGTCACCCAGATAGTAAACTATGACTATGAGATTCACTCTAGCTCCCAAGCCAATGCTCTTTGCAATCTACCACACTAAATAGATGCATCCCTGAGGTGTAAATGACCTCACTAAAACTCTCAGAATGGAAGTCACCTTAGTCTAGACCACTTCCTCCACCACATCCAATGCTTAAGTCTCTTGTGGAATAATCTACACTAAGTAGCTGTCTCCTACTCCAAGCGTGGTCCCTGGACCAGCAGCATCAGCATCATCTGGGAGCCAGTTAGAAATATAGGCTCTCAAGCTCCACCCCAGCCCTACTGAATCAGACCCTGTATTTTAACAAGATCCTCTGGTGTTTCATATCACTGTTCCCATACCTGGCTGCACATCAAGATCACAAGGGAAAATTTTCAAAAAGATAGATAGGCAGACCTTACTCCAAATCCACCAAAACACTCTCCAGGGGGTAGAACTCAGAAAGCCTTATATTCCCAAACTCCCCCACATGACTCTTGTAGAGCTAACTTGAGTCTTCTCCTCGCTAAACATTCCAGTCCCTTTAACAAAGGGGTTCTCAACCCTGACTGCCCATCATAATCACCCAGAAGCTTTTAAAAAATACTAACATCTAGGCCCCACCATTGACCAGTCAGAATTTCTGGGGGTGGGGCCCAGGTACGTCAGTATTCTGTAAGTGCTCCCAGGTACATCCAGACTTGCGAGCCAAGGTTAACCATTCCTTACATTAAATGGCTCAAATATTATTGATCTTCCTGTCTAAATCTCTCTGAAACTATGACATCTAGAACCTAATACAATATTCTGGGTGTAAAAAGAGACAAGCAGATTCCTCATTCAAGATATTTCTCTTTCTTTTCTTTCCTTTTTCTTCCTTTCTTTCTTTGCTTCCTTCCTCGGCCACCAGAACGCAGTGTTGATCTACACCAGGGGGTTATTCAAAACCCCAAAGTATTATGTTTTTATTTTACTAACTGTTCATTTTGAAATAACTTCACTTACAAAAAAGTGGCAAAAATGGTACAAAGAGTTCTCCTATACCCATTACCCAGATCCCCAAATGTTTACATCTTACATAACCACAGTACAATGACCAAAACAGGAAATTAACACTGACACAATAACATTAACTAATCTACAGACTTTTTCAAATTTCACCAATAGTCCCACTAATGTCCTTCTTCTGGTCCAGAATCCAATCCAAGATCTCTCACTCATTTAGTTGTCATATTTCTTTAGTCTCCCCCAACCCGGGACAGTTGCTAAGTCTTCTTTGTCTTTCATGATCTTGACAATTTTGAAGAATACTGGCCAGTTATTTTGTAGAGTGGCCCTCAATTTGGGTTTGTCTGAAGTTTCCTAATGATTAAATTCAGGTCATGAATTTTTGGCAAGAATTATTGGGTTTTTTTATGACTACTGCAGAAGTCACACTGTGTCCCTCTCAGTGCATCAGATCAAAAGGCACATGATGCCAAAACATCTCATTATTGGTGAAGTTAACTGAGATCACTTGGTTAAGGCAGTGTCCACCAGTTTCTCTACTGTAAAGTTCACATTTTTCCCTTTGTAATTAATAAGTATCTTGTGGGAAGATGCTTTAAAGACTATGAAAATATTCTTTTTCTCATGATCACTTTTCCTGTCCATTTTAAATTTAACATCCATTGATTTTTCTTTCCTGCAACAGTTATTATTATGGTATTTCCCAAATGATGATTTTCTAATTCACCATTCCTTCTACAATTATTGAAATTTGTAATATAAGGAAGAGCTCTCCCCTGTTTCCCCGTTTATTTATTTATATCAGTATGAGCTCAAAGATAATTATTTTATTTTTATTTATATTTTATACTAATCCATTACTATAATTATTTATTTTGCTTCTCAAATTGTTCAGATTTGGCCATTGGGACACCTTCATATTGGTTCCTGTATCCTTTTCACATGCTCTGGCCATTTTTTTTTTAATTGTGGTAAAAAAAAATAACATAAAATTTACCATCTTAACCACTTTTAAGTGTACACTTCAGCAGCCAGTCACACTATTGAACAACAAATCCACAGATCTTTTCCATATTGCGAAAATGAAACTCTATAGCGAATAACCAAAAACTCTACATGCCCCGCCTCCCCTCAGCCCCTGGCAACTACCACTCTTTCTGTTTCCGTGAATTTGACTACTTTAGATAACTCAGATATGTGAGATCACACAGTACTCGTCTTTTTGTGACTGGCTTACTTCACTTGGCATAAAGTCCTCAAGGTTCATCCTTGTTACAGCATGTGACAGGACTTCCTTCCTTTTTAAGGCTGAATAATATTCAATTGCATGTTTATACCATATTTTGTTTATCCATTCATCTGTTGATGGACATTTGCGTTGCTTCCACCTCTTGGCTATTGTGAATAATGCTACTATGAACACCAGTGTGCAAACATCTTGTCAAGCTCCCTCTTTTTGATTCTTTTGGCTATATACCCAGAAGTAGGATTGCTGGATCACATGGTCCGATCATTATGTGAGCACTTTGTTACTTTATGGCTTCATTACACATTCCAGTCTCCTCATCTTCTACTTTCCCTGCCCCAGTTCTGGAATCAGCTATTTTTCAAAAGAACTGTGGATCCTTTTATTGGAGAATAGTTTTTAGAAACCAAAATTCGGGCATGAGGTGTACTCATTCTACTGGGATAACATTCTAGGCCCTCTCAGCAGTAGAGTAGGAAATGCATGTATGTATACACACATACACACATATTTATATCTACTTATCTTGACAGATAGACAGACATACCATGAATTACACCATAAATTATACTGATCCCCACTTCAACCCAACACCACAGGGTTCATTCTTTCCTCTCCCTGTTCCTTACTTGTAACTCCTTTCTCCCACAGTGAGAAACCTGACATTCACGTTCCATAATATATTTACTCATATTTGCTCAATCCTAGAAAACACATCGAATAGTTTCAGACTTGCTAATCCACACTTTGTGAAAAATAAGTTTACTAACCAGAATATTTGTATATAGTTCTTTTTGTCTTTACCCTTACAGTATACAATCAAAATACTGATTTCCAAGTGAATTAGGTTAGTTCTTTCCTTTTCCATCCCCTTCAGTGTGGTTGTTACTCATTTGTAATACAGTTAGGTACATTTCTTCTATTTGTAGTCCATTTGCAGTTCTCCCCACATTTAGGTTAGTTTTAATTATTTTCTTTTTGTGGTAGGTAAAAGATTAACATGATTCTAAAAGTCAGAGCTATACAAAAACAGACATTCAGAAAACTGTCACTCCCCTCATTCTTTGCACTCCATTCCCTTTTCTCTGTTCTTTCCATCTCATTCCAATACACCCATCTAGGTAACCAATCTCGTAAGTTCCAGTTTATCTGGAAAAAAAAGATACATGTATATTTTCTTATTTCCTTTTCCTTCTAATGTGAAAAATAGCATAGTATTGACACTCTTTTTTTTACTTGCACTTTACTTAACATTCACTTAATATATTCTGGACATTATATTGTTTTAGAGATCTTCCTTATTCATTTTTATAGCTACATAGTACTGCATTATGTGGACATACTATAGTTTATTCAATCATTCTTCTATATAGGGGCATTTAGGTGTGGACATACTATATTTTATTCAGTCATTCTATATATGTGCATTTAGGTTTTTCCCAATATTTTGCAATTTCAAACAATGCTGCAATGAGTAACCTTATGCATGGGTGTTTTCATGTTGATGGAGGTCTATCTTTAGGGTAGATTCCAAGAAGTAGGATTGCTGGATCAAAAGGCAAGTAAGTATATAATTTTATTAGACATTGCCAAATTCCCTGCCAAAAGGGTTGTATCTGTTTGCATTCCCATCAGCAATGCACAAGAGCACATTTTCCCACAAGCCTTGCCAAGAGAATATGTCGTCAGACTTTTTAATTTTTGCCAATGTGATAGGTGAGAAACTGGATCTTAGTGTTGTTTTAACTTTCATTTCTTTATAAATTTAAATCTCTTTTTGTAGGTTTAAGAATCCATTTTATATCTTTTTTTATATCTTTGTGAACTGTCTTTTCAAGTCTTTGTCCCATTTTTATATCAAAGTTTTTAGTCCTTTGTTCCTCCAGTTTTAAGATTCTTGGGGCCGCCCGTTGGCTAGGTGGTTGGGTTCACGCACTCTGCTTCAGCGGCCTGGAGTTTCACTGGTTCGGATCCTGGGCACAGACATGGCCCCGCTCATCAGGCCATGCTGAGGCGGCATCCCACATGCCGCAACTGGAAGGACCCACAACTGAAATATGCAACTATGTACTGGGGGGATTTGAGGAGAAAAAGCAGGGGAAAAAAATGAAGATTGGCAGCAGCTGTTAGCTGAGGGGGGCCAATCTTTAAAAAAAAAAAAAAGAGTTCTTTATGTGTTAGAAATGTTACCCTTTGTCTGTGATAAATGTTGCAGATATTTCCCAGTTTGTCAGATGTCTTTTGACTTTGTTTATGGTGTTCCTTTTGGCAATGGAAAGGTTTTCACTTTATTTTATTTATTTATTTATTTTTGCTGAGAAAGACTCACCCTGAGCTAACATCTGTGCCAGTCTTCCTCTACTTTGTATGTGGGATGCTGCCACAGCATGGCCGCCGCCAAGTGGTGCAGGTCTGTGCCCCTGGGAACAAACCTGAGCCACCAAAGTGGAGTGCGTGGAACTTAACCATGAGGCCACGGGACTGGCCCCAGTTTTTATATTTATATAACCAAATTTATTGATATTTTATTTTAGCACCTATGAATTTTGAGTCATAGTTAGAAAGGTTATCTCTACCTTGAGGTAAAAGAATTCACCTGCTTTTCTTTTCTAGTTTCTTATATGGTTTCATTTTTTACATTTAGATCTGTGATCCATTTTGGAGTTTATTCTTGTGTATGAAGGGAGATATAGATCCAATTTATCTTTTTCTAAATGGCTACCCAGTTGTTCTAAACCCATTTATTAAAAAGTCCCTCTTTAGGGGCCGGCCCCGTGGCCGAGTGGTTAAGTTCACGTGCTCCACTGCAGGCGGCCCAGTGTTTCGTTAGTTCGAATCCTGGGCGCGGACATGGCACTGCTCATCAGACCACGCTGAGGCAGCGTCCCACATGCCACAACTAGAAGAACCCACAATGAAGAATACACAACTATGTACAGGGGGCCTTTGGGGAGAAAAAGGAAAAAATAAAAATCTTTAAAAAAAAAAAAAAAAGTCCCTCTTTACCCCGTGATTTGAGATGTAACCTTTATCATATGCTAGATTTCTGTAAGTTCTTGGCTCTACTTCTGGGCTTTGTATTCTCTATCACTTGCATATTTGTTTATTCATGCACCAGTACCACAATGTTTTATTTGTAGAGGCTTTATAGTATATTTTAATGTCTAGTAGGGCCAGCTCCTCCTGCTCAAAAACTTTCTTTCTTCAGTGTTTTCTTATTTTTGCATATTTATTTCTTCATATAAACTTTAGTATCTATTTATCTAACTTCCAAAAAAAGCCTGTTGGAATTTTTATTGGGACTATATTAAATTTATAAGCTGACTTAGGGAGAACTGTCATCTTTATGATGTTGAATCATCCTATTCAAGAATGGGGGATGTCTTTCCATTTGTTCAAATGTGTCTTTCAGGAGTATTTTAAACTTTTCCTCCTGTAGCTTTTACACATTTCTTGTTTAGTTCATTTCTAAGTATCCAATCTTTGTTAAAATTGCAAATGAGGTTTTCTCTACTATTTTGTTCTCTTATTGGTTACTTTTTGTGTACATGAAAGCTATTGATTTCAGTATGTTAATTTTACATCCTGTTACCTTATCTTCTATTGTTTGAGTGTTACCAGGATTACCATTACATCATCTGAAAACAGAAATACTTTTACTTCTTTACTAAGCCTTGTGCCTCTAATGTCCTTAGTCTACTTGCGTTGGCTAATACCTCTGGTACCAAATTGAATAGCAGTGAAGATAGTGTGCATCCTTCCCTTGTTTCCGGACTTAAAGAAAATACCTGTAGTATTTCCCAATTTAGTAAGTTAATGGTATTAGGACTAAGATATATACATTTTATCATGTTAAGAAAGAATCCATCAAGTCTTATTTTCTTGAGCGTTTTTATGAGGAACAGATGTTGAGTTTGGTAAAAGTTTGATCAGCATTTATGAAGATAATTTTATGGTTATGTTTCCTGAGATCTACTAATATGGTCTATGATGTTAATGGATTTCCTAATAATGAACCTGCCTTGCATTCTAGGAATTAATCCTACCTGATCATAAGGCATTATATTTTTAATATAATTAAAAATCCAACTGGTGTTGGATTCCGTTTGTGAATAAAGTATTTATTAGTGCTATATTAGTACTACATATGTTACACTTTTTCATGGGTGTTCATAAATAATATTAGTCTGTAGTTTTCTTTTTTGCACTGTCTTTATCATGTGCAGATATGAATAATTATGCTTGCTTTATAAAAAGAAGTGAGAAGTTTCCTTTCATTTTCAGTGCTCTGAAATAATCTATACAGCATTAGGACTACCTGAAATGTGGAGGTTTGGTAGAATTCCTCTGTGAGATAATCTGGGCTTGGTACAGAAATTAGTCTCTGAATTTTCTCTCTCTATCAGCTTGGGTAATCAGAAGTTCCCTAGGAAATTATCCATTTCACCAAAGCTTTAAAATATATTTGCATGGACCTGCAAAGACTCATAATTTTTTCTGTTTTAATGGTTACTTCTCCATTGTCATTTCTTATTTTGTATATTTGTGCTTTCTTCATTTCTCTTCTTCTTTATGTCAGAGAGCAGTTTTGTCTACTTTGATAATTTTTTCAAAAACTCTTAAAAACAAAATGGTTTCCAGATTTATTGCTATTCGGGTCTAAGTCCCTCTAAAATAATGATATCTAGAACCAAACACAACAATCTGGGTGTAAAACCAGACACTCAGCTTTCTAATCCAAAATATTTCACATTCTTTTCTCTTCTTCCTCCTCCTTTTCTCCTTCTTTGCCTTCATTTGTTACCACCTCACCCTGCTGATTCACACAGTGCTGTCAACCAAAATCCCTAAGTAATTTTTAATACATTCTACTGTTAAACCAGTCTCTTCCATCTTCATTCTTATAAAACTGGTTTTCCTTTTTTTTTTTTTTTTGAGGAAGATTAGCCCTGAGCTAACTGCTGCCAATCTTCCTCTTTTCGCTGAGGAAGACTGGCCCTGAGCTAACATACATGCCCATCTTCCTCCACTTTATATTTGGGACGCCTACCACAGCATGGCGTGCCAAGTGGTGCCATGTCCACACCCGGGATCCAGACCAGCAAACCCCGGGCCGCAGAGAAGCAGAACGTGTGAACTTAACCGCTGCGCCACCAGGCCAGCCCCTGGTTTTCTTGATCCACATTTACCTTTAATAAATTTCAACTTGTTAGATTCCATCTCACAAGATCCTTCTAGACCCTGTCATTTCACGCATTTGTTTATTCAAATCAACCAAAACTGCCAGGCATTGTGCCAAGCCAAGCGCTCACAGGCACATAAATAACTATGATGCAAAGTGATTACTGCAGCAGTAGAGAAACCTTTAAAAAATGCCGTCTATGCACAGAAGGAGCAACTGGGATGGAAGCATGTGGGCATCAGGGAAAGGTCAAGAGGGGAGGAAACATTTGGCTGGTCCTTAAGGCTGTTTGGCAGTTGGAGAAGAGAAGAGCATTCTAGGCAGAGATGATAAAAAGAGGAAGAGTCGTGAAGGCATATATCTTGGAGGAATAGCCAGTTGATAAGTTAGTGCGTGGGCACAGCTGTCAGTGGCAGGGATGATGATAGAGAAATAGGTCAGCAAAAGGCCTACCAACACTTAGACTTAAGTCTTAAAGATCTTCAACAAGAAAGTGTGCACTTTTGAAACAGGAGAGTGAAACTGTGAGACCTGTATTTAAGAAAGGTCACTTTGGACACAGGGACAATATGAGACAGAAAGAGAAGCATCCAGACGTGGAGAAACCAATGAGGAGACCAAGAAATAATTCAGGTGAGAGAAGATGAGAGCATAAACTGAAGTAGTACAGTAAGAAAAGGACAAATTCCAGAAAAAGTCAAAGGTGACTCATAGGTTTTAGGCAGTAACAAAAAGAAAGGGTCCAAAAAGTCATACCCTAATGGATGCTGATTTAACTGAGATGCAGAATATATAAAGAGCGAGTACTGGGAAAAGCAAATAGTTCAGTTTTGAACAAGAGTGAGCTATCTGTAAACATCAGTGTACAGATGTTCCACAGCCAGTTGGCAAAATACAGGTCTAAGGCACAAGAGATGGGGGGGAGGGGTGGGAGATAGATGTTTGAGAGTATCTATGTGGGACAGGAATAGCCACAGGTGCAAATGAGACAATAACTATCATCTACTGAGTATTACTGAGTATCTTCTACATGCCAGGTACTGTGCTAAGCACTTTACCACATCCTTCCCTACAGCCAACTATACTTTTTTCCCTCAAATTGCTCCTGTGAGGAACTATTATTCCCATGTTTCAGATGTGGAAACCAAGGTTCACAGCAACAACATACCCAGGGCCACAGGGCTGGTAAGTGGCAGAACAAGGATCTGAACTCAATGCTGACTCTAAATCCTGGGCTTACACTATCCCAAAACATAAGGAGATCTGTAAGAAGTCATCTGGCAGGAAAGGGAGTGGGGAGAGAGGGCACTGAAGGGAAAGAAGAGAATGAAAATGTTCTGGGTGCCAATTCTTGTCAGCCACTGAACGAAGTATTTTGTATGCCTTGTCTCCTTTAATCCTCATACACAATCATTAAAATCAATATTATTAGGGGCCGGCCCTGTGGCCAAGTGGTTGGGTTCACATGCTCTGCTTGGGCGGCCCAGGGTTTCACCGATTTGGATCCTGGGCACGGACCTAGCACTACTCAACAAGCCATGCTGAGGCGGCGTCCCACACAGTGCAACCAGAAGGACCTGACAACCAGAATATACAACTATATACTAGGGGGCCTTGGGAAGAAGAACCAAAAATAAAATCAATATTATTAGCCCCATTTTCCACATGGGAATCCTCGCTCAAGAGCATAGCACTGATAAGGGGTGAAAATGCGATTTGAACCTGCTCCATCTTACTCCGAAGAATACATTATTTCCACTATACCAAAGAAAGCACACAATGCGAGAAAACAAAGGAATACTCAGGGCAGAGGCTGCAATATATCAAAGGGACAAGTGAAGTGAGATGAGCAACAAAAACTTATTTTAGAACATACTTAGAACATTTAGAAAATTATTTAGAACGTGCAATCAGAGGGACAGAAGAAGAATCAGGGGAAAGTGTTATGTGGGAATTCAGGCACGGGAGAACTTTAAGACGGGTGATCAATAAGGTCAAACGCTGTAGAAAAGTCAGGCTGAGGACTGGAAAGTCCATTTCATTGAATAGTTAACAGGCTTTGGTGAGCTTTTTTAGAAATGATACTGTAGAGTGGTGGGGTTAAAAGTCAGAGGGCAGTGAACTGAGACCTCAGGAGGGAGGAAAAAAAGTAGTGAGGGGAGGAGAAGGGTATTAGCTGGAGAGAAAGGTGGGATAGAGAAGGAGGGTTTTTTAGGATTAGAGGACCTTGGTATGCCGAGATGAGGGGTCAGTGAAAGAGAAATTGGTACAAGGGGAGGAGTGTGAATGATGCAGCAAGATTTCAGAGGAGGAGAAGAGGGCCACTTCCTGCTCTGATCATGAGGAAGCAGGAATAGGCACCTAGGTGGGGAAATTTGGACATGGGGAAGATGGAGATTAAAGGAGCTCAAATCCAACTGCCCCTCTATTCATTATGAAGTAGGCCAGTTTATCTGTTGACGGTAAAAGGGGCAGGGAGGGAGGGAGCCCAGTGGTTAAGTTCACGCACTCTGCTCCATCAGCCCAGGGTTCACAGCACGGCTCGTCAAGCCACACTGTGGCAGCATCCCACATTAAACAGAGGAAGATTGGCACAGATGTTAGCTCAGTGACAATCTTCGTCAAGCAAAAAGAGGAAGATTGGCAACAGATGTTAGCTCAGGGCCAATCTTCCTCACACACATACACAAAAAAGGGACAGGGAGAATGACAGAGGCTTTAGGAAAGGGACCCTGTGGGGAGCTGGAAAGAACAATGACTGCTCAAGATTTCTGCGCAGCACTAAGGACTCAGCTAGAGCTGGATATCATCATTTTGTAATTGAATCAATCAGCAAGGTTATGTGATTTCCTCCAGAAGTGCTCAGCAGGCCTGAGGCATGAGTGGAGGAAACCAGGAACGGGCTAATCTAGGACTGGAAATGGTCAGAGGAGAGGCAGTGATCACCAGCGCCGAGGAAGTGAGCATGATGGTGACAGTGTATTTGAAGTGACTGATGGTGGAATCTGCACCAGGAAGAGGAAATTAAAGGAGAGCTGATAAGCTGAGAGGAGAGAAGAATAACGAGAGGAGAGCTTAATGAGACTGAAAATAAGTTTAACAGGAGTGCAGGAGTGTGAAAACTGAGGTTTTGAGGAGAGGGTAGAGTTTCAGAGTTCAAGATTTCAGAGGTAAGACAATTCTGTGGAAGGAGTTCCAGGATGTAGCCTTAGTATATGGCCTTGTTGAAGTGGCACAGAGGGGGACAATTACTGCAGTGGGGACAGTCAAGGAACCAGAGGCTAGACTTCTTCATCATGGATCCTGAAGTCATTCTAGGAGAGTAGAAGATGTTAAAATGCTAACGATATTTACTATTCTGCCCAGATTCATGTAATTTAAAAAACTGATAAGCACGCCTTCAATGAAATCATTGATAAAACATTTTTAATTGAAGAAAGGCCTTTATCATGTCATTACTGTGTCTTCATGTTGAGAGACCTACTAAGTGGCATCGAACAAAGAGATGAGAGATTCACAACCGAGTGGGGCTCTTCCTAACCACAGGTTAAGGGTTACACTGGCTTTAGGTCTCTTCCACTCGCTTTAAGTCTAATGTGGGGATTTGACCACTAAACTACATCTCAGTTTGTCTCCTCTTTGACCTGAAAATATCTATACTTCACACCAAGGGGCAGACAAGACCTGTTCTTGCTATAAAAGCCTACTGCTGGCTCTGAAAAAAATGATTTGAAGGATAAAGTAGACACTTATGAGGACCAACCTCACCACCCATTTCCCCCACAAAGATGTTTATCTTAAAAGAGGCCTGTGGTGCAAGCCTAGGCCCTGAGTGGCTCTGCTGCTTGGTTTAAAATTTACTAGAGCTGCTTCTGCAGCAGATGAAATACCATATACTTTTTGTAAGAGGCTGTGACTCTCTGGGGGTTGGACTAGTAGTTTTCTTTTTTCTTTTTGAGGCCTCATAATCTTTTTTAAAATTATAACTTGTGCGAAATCTAGATATACAAAATAGGGAAAAGCAGAGCTTCTCTGGTTAGGGCCAGGGTGGGGATCCAGAGCATACCTACTTTTTCTCTACCTCCAAACCCCACCCACCCCCAGCCATCTGAAGTAACTCATTAGGGCTTCTTGCAGCAGCTGAAAAAAACAAGACACCACATTTTGTTTCCTTCTATAAGTCTATTATTTAGTGAAGACAATATGCAACAGGTTCAGCAAAATGAGATATCTGGAGTATTAAGAAATATATCTAGAACATGCCCCTTGTTCTTGGCCTATTTCCAACAACAGCTGCAGAAGCACAGTAGGACCACAATTAGGTTCAAATCAGATCCACCAGGAGCAGTGTAGCTAACAACTCCTGGGGCAGCTGCCCCCTCACAATGATCCCCCTTCTGTAGGAACATGCCCCCTGCATACAGTGGTGAGCCCAAGGACCAGACTAGAATCACAGTCATTTGATCCAGCATTTAGGAATAGAATGAGTCTCTCTCTGAGGAAGTTGTAAGATATAAAACACAGATGTTGCCATAGGCCATGTTGCCCACCTGCGAGAGTGAGCATCTGTAGTGAAAGAGAATAAAGCCACCTACAAAAGAACCAGAGATAAGAGGCAGAGAGCAAAGGGAGTGATATTGCCAGTGTTTGAGTTCTTGATTTTCATTGTTTCTGAGACTCTGCTCCATCCTTGCTGTTCCCATGGTTTAAGTGATCAGCCTTTCCTTGGATTCCACGAGTCAGTAAATTCCACTTTCTATCTCTGCTCATTCAAGATGGGTTCTTGGCACTTGTGACCAAACTCATTAAAAAAGCAAGACAGTCGAACACACAATGTCGGTGACAGCAAAGAACTACTCTGGGTCCAGAATTAACATTTCTAACTTGTTCTGGGGAAGCTAAAAGGATGCCTGTATAATCCAGAAGTCTAGAAAGTGAGGGGTTTTATGGCAACCTTCTGAGTCAGGCCTCAAGGGAAGGAAAAGTAGATGCCACAACAAGCAAAGCTGACGAGACGGACGCTCTCCAGTCGTGAGAGCAGTGTAACAAAACCAAGGAACTGGAGGCCTTAGTAACCCTTTAATCACCATCAGCTTCCTCCAAGACACTCCAAATAACCCTACAATATGAGTTAAACTCTTCCAGGATAGACAGTTCTGTCCACATTCTTAATTTGTGCAGGAAATCTTGACCTTGAAAGCTTTCTTACCACCAAATGTAACTTTCTTTCTGTTTTTCTTGGGGACCTGCCCTTCCTTCCAAACAAGTTTGTAAACCCAGCCTCTGCTCTCCATCTCCTCTAAGCTTCAAGGTCAAAGAGAATTCCTGCAGGGGTCTGGTTTAGTTAGAATTGCAAAAGCACTGCCTGGGCTGCAGCAGGCAAGTCTGTGGGACCTACTGCTTCTTGTGTAGAAGCTTCCAAGAAGTTGGCAAGGAAGAAAGGCAAACAAGAAAAGCAGCAGGGCTCTTGTGGTGTCTAGGGAGAGAGTTCAGAAGGAGACCTGCATGGCTCCGGAAGGAAATCAGTTTCACAGTGAAACCAGATACCTGTTTAGAACTCTGAGACCCTGCAGCAGCAGCAGATGAGATGGGAGCAGGGATGTTGCTGAGAAACTAAGACGGAAGGAGGTTTGGAAACTTTGAGTTATTATTGGCCTAAATTTTGCCAGTAAAAGAATGCACTATTGTATTTCTTTTCTAACAACTCCTTCAGGCCCTTACTGAACCAGGAAAAGCTACTTATTCATTGAACTTGGTGGCTAACTAGATAAATAAAGTTCACATGTAAAAATATCATTAAATTTCTTCTTCCCTGTATGAGCAGCGCTCTGCATATTAGTGTTCAGCCCAGTGATAAAAGGATAATCTATCAGAAAGTGAAGAGCTAAAAACTTTCTGAAAGATACATCTCCTAACCTTATTTTAAAATTTCCATTTGTTACGAGTTCCACAAACACTCTGTTCCTTCAGGAGTACATGTTACAAGGTAAGTGCTGAATAAATGCAGGTGAATGAATGAATGAGATATCACTGTATAGTCTATGAGTGTCTCTTATCCTAGCAACAGGGCATGGAGCCCACTGTTGCAGGGCCTTTGGAATTGGTTCCCCATCCCATTACCATACCTGACCACGGAAGGTTATGTCCATGACCACTTAAATGGGGCCTGGTTTTAGGATAATAAGGAAATAGATTCAGGAAAGTGTCAGTTGGAGACTTTGGTCCTTACAGCCTAGAGAACAAGGGCAGTTATGGCCAACGAAGCATTTCTAGTGGTCCCCAGACCCTCTGAACTGCCTGCGGGAGAGGCACCTGGCAAACAGGGCCCAATCACTGCTCCACATGCCTGGCCAGCCCATCACACCACAAGGAACATAAAGCTGCCTGATAGCTTGCTGCCAGGGAGCATCTGTTTAGCTGGCATTGACTCCTGTGGGAACAAAGCCAATGAGCCTGGGTGAGGAGAGGAGAAATCAGTCAGGATTGAAAAAAGGTTGGGGAGTATGGTGCTTTGTTACATTAAAGACTTAACGGGCCTTTAATTTCTACAGCAAAGCACAGAGGAATTCATTGTGGAAATGTCTGAAAGCCTCTGGTTGGCCCCACGTTGCAAATCCTACTCCACGGAAGGCACGAGGCACTTAGGAGAGATGTTCGCTGCAGCTGCTCCACTTGCCAATCCTCTTCCTCACTCATTCTACATCCCCCTCATGGGACATGACACCAGACAAAGGCTCTTCCTGTATTTCTCAGGGACTGCCAAGCAGATGAATCTCAATGTGGGATTTAAATTCCCACTTTTCCACTTGGAGGGAAAATAGTAGAGAAAGTCTTCCAGGTCATGTGTTTAAAAGGTTAAGGCTCAGACAACTGATTTCCTGTCAACCAACATTTTAATAAATCATTCCCACAATTTTTAGTCCCTCAGGCCACTCAGACTACAGCGAGGCATAGGTTCACTCTTGCCTGACAAGCAAGATTATTATATCACCAAAATTTTCCCAAGTTTCTACTCTGAACGTTTACTTTATTTTCATCAGCCTGTGAGCCACTAGGGCACAGATTCTGTGTTATTTGACTTCTATTTCCAGAGCCTGGCATGGTGCCCGGTAAACACAGTAATTCAGTGAACGTCTGTTGAATGAGTGCTTGCAAGCATGTTTACCAGACTAGCAGCAAAAAAAGTCTGGCCTCAGTGAGCAGGTAGGTTGGTAAATATCTTCTGCTTTTCATGATATCATTAAGTAAAAGATAGCGCTATGATCTCCCAGCAACACTACCTCTTTTATAACACTAATCACATTAAGCATTCTATTATGGTTTTTTCAGTACACCTATAAATCACCCCCCATAAATTCCTTGGGAGCAGGAACCAGGTGTTTTTCAATTATTTTATCCATCCCTTCACCCAATAAATGACCTAAATAACTGAATGAATGATGATTGGCCAAACCATATTATAGTCTCAGGTCTGTCAAAACCTCCCAACACAGGCACCAAAGTCTTTTTTAAACAAAGTTCAACCCCCAGAAAAACACTTGCAGAAATTCATCGTGGCATATTAACCAAGGACAACATTCATATGGCAACATCAATACCAAGTGGCAGAGAAAATAAATAACTAGCTTTGAGGCAGATGCAGAATGGGGAAATTGTGAACTACAGAAAGCTTGGCCAGGCCCAGAACATAGGAGACAGGGGATGATAGCCAGGGTGGGCTACAGAATTTGGCAATAGCCAAAACTTGCAGATAATTCATAGTGCAGATTAACCACGTTAATAAAAGGAATTGCATTGACAGCACTGACGTGGATTAATTCAGGGAGTAATCTGTCAAGTATGTTGAGGCCAGAGCTTTATTCAGGGAATGTGGTAGAAGAAAATTCTGTCATGCAGTTATGCGTAGTGGCATAGAGATTGAGAACAGAGGCCAACAGTGGGTAAAGGGAAGCCTTGATTCAGAGGGCAGGGCTTCTCTCTGCTGCAGGGTTCCCTTATAATGAACCAATTAGGGCCATAGCTTCATTTCCTGTGGCAGTTTTCTCTGCCATAGAGAATGAGGTCACAGCCCTAACCACACAAACCTATAAAGCATCTGGGTGATGAAGAATAGCTTCAGATATGCCTGGTTCATTCCAGGGAGATGCTTAGACACATGTGTGGTATTCTTAGCCTCAGTGGGAAGAGTTTTTCAGAGGAATTGAAGTGTTTTCTGACACTAGCTTTTAAGTCCTATTTACCTCCTTATCACATGACTCTAACAAAAGAGGCTGAATATTACTAGATGTATTAAGCAACTCTAGAGGCTGGCATAGGTCAAATAGGGCCCCATCAACTCTGAAATAACCAATCGTACCATTATTCAGTAGCATTAAATGTGATTATGTGAGAAGAATTATTTAATATAATTTATTAGGTCAAAGAATTATTTAAACTGTAGAGGACCATTGAGATTTAACATATTACTATTAGTAGTATGTAGATGATGTCAATTTCTCAGAGAAACCAGAAGCACTTATTGGCTATCAGAGTTCAAATCTACTAATAGAAAGGAATGGATTGTACATTAGCTTCTGGAGGGGGTGGAGAGAAGTTTACAAGATGGGTAGAAAAGTCAAATGCCAGAGAGGGAAAAGAGGCACTCCCGCATTACTCCAGAGATGAATTAATTATAAAGTTGTGTGTCTCTTGTTTTTATGAAGACTCTATTAACACCACAAAAGAAAACTTGCCCACTCTCCTTTTCCCTTATGTTTTACAAGAATTCGAGGTCTGGGGATATTTATGGAAGGATCAAAGCATGAAAAAGACAGGCAAACCCCTTGGTTTACCTGGCTCTTCAGCTGAAAGGTTTGAAAGTGAAAACAGGCAGAAGGCAAAGATGAGGACTCCCTCTGAGCTGGTTTCCACCTCCTACTAAGACAGTGGGACCTGACCGGCCGGGCTGAGTTAAAAAAAAAAAAAGAGGAGACCATAAGAGGACCTAAGGAGCTTCTGTCACAATTGGTGGATGAGTCAGATGTATGAAGCTTGAGACCAGGGAAGCCCTAAGGCAGACAGTGAGGAAAGAGGAGCCAGGAATTCTGGAAGCACTCAAAGAGCTGGCTCGTCTGTGTTTCAACTCTCAGACTGTAGCTCTTTGTTAACAATCCCCTTCCATGTGTTCAGAGAGGAAGGATGCAGAGACGAGGAGCCCTGCAGTGCAGGCAGGATGCAAGCGCTGCCCTTCACTGAAGGTTGTGACACCCTTCAGCCAAAGGAAAATTCTGACTGAGTTGGTTAGGTGGGGACAGCATTTCTGCAGTTTTCCTCTCTGTGTCAGGAACAAGGCTGAGGCACAGGGGCCAGGACTGGGGAAGGTTCTGAGGCAGGTCAGGCCACAGAGCTTCTTAATTAGAAACAGGAATTAAGGAAAGAGCCCGTGGTGCAGCTGTAGAAAGAAAATCTTATACACAAATTCACGAGAATGGTTACCTCTGGAGAACAGGCCAGGACTGGAGGGGTGGCCAAGGCACTCAGTCTCACCTGTAATGTTCACATTTAAGAAGAGAATGTATTCATAACATTGTTTAACTAAAAACTGATTTTTAAAAAAAACTTTAAGAAAGAGAGACATAGAGGGAAGAGAAGGAGAGTTAGAAAGAAAAGGAGAGAGGGAGACAGGAAGAAAGACACAACTAACAGTCTAGGTGTCCTTGTAGGGGGGTCCCTGGATGCTGGGATAAAGCAAGCCAAGGGTGGGGCTCAGAAGCCATCGATGACCTTTGGAGCAAACCACAAGGGGAAAAGGTCCTAGACCAGAATTTCCTGGGTCACAAGGGAAGGAAATGGAATAAATAACAGAAAACAAGTGAAGAGAAAAAGACCCCCAGCCAGTCCTTGCCTTTACTGTCTGTCAGGCGGAGGCCCCAGTTTTTGCACCCTCATACAGAAGGGGCTCTGAACTGGACCCAGAAACTCAGGCACCCTCTCCCCTCTTACCTACTCTCTGTCAATCATGCCCTTAGCTGTGGAGAAATCTACTGCCCCAGGTTTAGAAAGAGATATAAACATGAAGAGGGCACTTCACATGGACCACCTACTCACCCTGCCCTCTCTCAAACTTTCTACCAATGCAATGTCACCCCACCTCCCCTGGCTCACCCAGTTAGCTCCCGAAACAGAATGAGCACTTTTGCTATCTATTCAGGGGCTTCCCTGGGGATTTATTTGGCGAGAATCCCCGGGGAAGGCGGAGACCACCTCCTTTGGAAGGAGATGACCTTTGAATTTGTGGCCCTGTCTTCTGGGCTCAGGTAAACCGCGAGGGGAGGTCATCGCTCAGCTTAGCTGGAGGCAGGCGGTCCTTTAGATTTCTCCCGGTTACATCATCTCGTCTGTACCGTACCCACCACCTTAGGGACTCTGCGGTGGAACTGGACTGGGGTCCCGGTGAGGATGGGGGCGGAGGAGGACCTCTTCCAGAGATTAGGCGGCAGGCGCTGGGGGAGGGGAGCTGGGGAGTGGGAGGAGCAAACAATTACCTCATTGAAGCCCTCCTGCAAGACGTCCAGTAAGTTCCCCCGGGTCAGGCAGGCTAGCATTGTTCCTGCCGGGGGCTCCTCGGGAGGGGTCTCCAGGCCAGGCGGCCGCCGCCGCCTCCTCCTCCCTCTGCACACAAAGACTCTCGGCTCAGCTCATTGGGATCTCTCCAGAGTCCCGCATGCCACTTACTGGAAACCTAGACCCGAGCCAAACTAGCGCCTTCCACTGGGCATGCTCGCACGGGGGCCTCTGCTGGAAGGGCCTGGGCGCTGTCGCGGTTCCTATAGAAACAGCAGGGCGCGCACCGGGTGGAGGGGCGCTGGCGGGCGGCCCCTGGCCCGGCGTGCGTAAGGGAGAGCCCTGCGGGCGCGCGGGCCGGCTGGCGTGTGCGCGCGCTGCACACACACGCGCGCGCGCAACACACACACACACTGGGCTGGGGGGGCGGCTTGCGTGTGCGCCCGCTGCACACGCACACATACACACACCCTGGGCTGGGGGGCGAGCGTGTGTGCGTACGCTGCAGACATAGACACACACGAGGCTTGCAGGCGGGCATGCGGGTATCAGCGCGCGCCACGAGCATACACACACACACACACACACACACACACACACGTTGACACACAGGCGGGCTGGCCGGCATGTGCATGCGCTTGCAGTCACATACACGCACACACACCAAGCCTGCAGGCAGGCGTGCTGGTGTGAGCGTGCGACAGACACACACACATATATGGGCTCTGCTTATTTAAGGCCGCAAGTACCCCACCCCAAGATGGGTGGGAAGGGGAGTGATTCATAAGATTTTTCCCCCTCACTAGCTGAAAACAGCAACCTTTTTCCACTTGGGGCCTGGACAGTAAGGTTAGGCTAAAGAAGATGAAGCAGAAGGGAGAAAGGCAAAAAGAGAAAGAAGAACCAGCTAGAAGGAGAGAACAAAAAGAGAATACAGAGTGATTGATGGTATTAGGACAGATTTAATAGAACAGTGCTAAACAAACCACTCAGAATCACAACAGAAACATGAAAGGTAAACCAAGGATAACCAAGGCTTTACCAAAAAAAAAAACCTTTCTTACTTTCTAAAATAACTGCTAAAATGTAAAACCTGTATTTTTAATGAGTTTTAAATTAAATGGGTTTTAATTAAACACTGCAAAAATGTCCTGGTGCTTTTGAAAGAGTTAGTAAAAATTTCCTCAAGTGAAACAGAGAGCTGTTCCCCTCTGTTTCTAGTTATTCAAGTAGCAGCCTTGATTATTTTTGAAAACACTAGTCATTGGTACTCTCAGTGCTCACTCTTACTTCTATAGGAAAATTGGAAGCTGAAAGAACACCCATATTATGTTACACCTCGTGATCCCAGATGGGAGGGAAGGGTTTTCCGAGTGGTAAGGCTCAGAGAAGGTCAGGACCTTGCCCAAGGACACAGCTGGTCAGTGACAGAGGCAGTTGGAAAAGCTAGGACGCACGATTTTGGAGATGGCCCAACTCTCTCCCCAAATCCCCATTAGTTCATTAGCAGGAAAAGTCAATAATGGCTCCTATTCAACCTAATGACCTCCTCCTCAGGTCCCTAGAGAAAAAGAAAATCCTTACCAGGAGCAGCCAGAACTAGCTACATCTTGCCTGAATGTCTAAAGCTGCTAAACACAAAGATGCTTCTGAGAAAAGACACCCCTCCCTCTGACCACAGCAGCAGGAAGCAGAAGGTCAGTAGAGGTGTTAAATGCCTGCTGCTGGCTGAATGCTGTGGGTTCATTTCTGGCTAAGGCTGGGGAAAAGCCATGACACCCAATCACACTGAACCCTAGCAGCCCACAAGTCAGAAGACCACTGTCCTCCATAATCTAGCTGGGGAATTTAGTTGCCAAGAACTCCCTTCACTGTGACCACAGTTCATGGTGTAACACTCTCAGATGAGTCACTAATCCATGTTATTGCAACAAGACCCTTTTTAAAGAGAAGTGTGAAACTTCCAACAGCATAAAATTGCACGTAACACATCTACATGCATAGTGATACAAAACCCAAACACCCAGTTGGAAGATCCCTCTATAGAGGATTCTGATTTGTTGACAGTCCATCATGCTTTGGACACGGCAGAAAATATTCAGACATCAGAGGGAGGTCCTGCTGACGGTTATCTATGCCAACAAGTCACTGTTTCTCCAACAAGAAGTCATTGATCAAAGTAGGACCTGTGAGCTCTGTTCTTGGGAAAAGATATTAAATCACTGAATTTTAAGGCTCCAAAACTCATGTGGCCCAGCTCTGTCATCTCACAGATGAAGGAACCAAGACTAGCAGAGGTGCTCACAGTCACGCAGCAAGTCAGTATGGGGCCTAAGATTTGAACCAAAGGCCTCTGAGGCCAAGCTCTGTGCTATTTGCCCTATACCTCACAGCATGCTGGATGAATTAGAGAGAATTGTGGTAAATAGACACAAGATTTATTATAGGGCATATGGCCCAAGATTGCACTATTCCCTGGAAGTCTGTAATAATGCTAACCACATATTCTACAACAGTGGTGTCCAATTGAACCTTCTGTGATGGTGGAAATGTTACATAGCTGTGCTGTCCAATCCAGGGGCCACTAGCCACATGTGGCTATTGAGAACGTGAAATGTGGCTAATGCAAATGTGGAACTAAAATTTAAGTTGCATTTAATTTTAATTCACTTAAATTCAGATAGTACAATTTCAAAATATTCTGTTCCACTGTCCCCACACAGCTAATGAAATGTTCCAAAACTTATAGTATTTTTACATATAGTCTGCCTCTCACACTTGGAAAAAGCACAAAATTCCTGTTGGACCACATAATCTCATTTTTTTTTGCTCAGAAAATATGTTCACCATACTTATCATGGTCTGACTTAGAAAGTGGCCCAGGTAAAGAATTGAGCTTGAGCTCTAAGCAACACTAACATTTACCATTCCTTCCATCCTCTCCATCCCACCCTATTGTGATATCAACATAAGAGCTGGGAGAATAAGTGGGTTAGCTAAAAGAATTCGGAATAACTAGGACAATGATCTGTATCCTGTAGTGCCGGTACATGGGAAAACTGCAAGCCAGTCCTGGTAGCTGGAACCACTCCCACTGCTGCGGGCCTGTTATTCACTCTGCCTGGGAGGAGAGGCAGAGTCCAAGCACCTGCTTTCTGCATATCTCTGCCATGTTGCCTGATTTCTGAAATTATACCAGGCTTCCTCAGCCCTGCATTATTTTAACAATAATGGCAGATACGTCCCTCACCAACTAAAAGGTACCCATATATCTATACACAACAGCAATAATAGCAAAATCGAGCATCTACTCTGTGCCAAGCCCTGTACTAAGCACTTACATACATTAGCTCATCTGACGGTCACAATTACCATAAACAGTAGGTTTTTTTATTCTCCCCATTTTATGTATGAAGAAAGAGAGGTTTGGAGGATAAATAATTTACCCCAGACCCTATAGCTACTGTAGGAGAGGAAGACAAATCCTCTACCCATTCTAGGTCCTTCTGGCTGGTCTATGAATTAAATTGACATGAGACAGAATAAAAGGAGAAAATCAAATAAAGCTTTATAACATGTATACATGGGAGAGACCCAGGAAAACTGAGTAACTCAACAAAATGGCCGAGCTGCCAGCTTCTATGTTATCTGCAGCTAAAGACAAAGGAGGATATCGGGAGTGGAGAGAGTCAGTTATGGAAGATTACCAGAAAAGCACAGTAAACAAGAGTAAGGTTATTATGCACATTTAAGTCTTTGCTTTCCACATTGATAAGAGTTTCTAGAGATAAGGTTATCCACCCTTCTTCCTGGCACAGAGAGGGAGACACCTTTACAGATGGAGATTTCCCTTATAAATGTAAATGTCTCTTACAAACGGTAACTTCTACTTCTACTTGGTTTTCAGAGCTTTTCCTGTGTCTGCAGTTTTGAAAAGGAACCAGCCCAAAATAATCCGTATGCCAAAGAGACAGATTTTGGGGTGGCCAATTCTGATCCCCCACACTACTAACTGGTAAAGGCAAAGTCCAGTTTCTTAATCATTATGCAATACTTTTATATGATGCTTGCAGCATAGAAGGTACTCGGTAAATATTTATAGCTGAATGAATGAGCCAGTGCAGGAAACATTGGCAAACTCATTCATCACTTATATTAATACAGATAATAATATGTTAGCCTAAGTAAGACCTTGAGCCTTAAACAGACCTGTCATTTGGTGAAAATATTGACTGTGAGTTCTCCCTGTGTAGAAGTAAGATGTGTGAAATTCACACCTATGTAAAATATAACACATCTATTCTGGGCAATCATTAACGATACAAAGAAGCAGAAAGGCAATGTGAAGAAACAAATAATTAAAATTGTCAATGGAAATGTTTTAAATGACTCTGAAATAATTTCTTAATCTTTTTTTCTCACATTAGCGAGTTCCTTGGCAGTAAAATATGTGTACAATTTGTATTGCATTTATCTTCAGAGACATCAGCATAAATATATACAAAAGGGCTCACATCTACCTGCAAAGGTTCCAAGTGGGTCCCGGCTCCTAAACTGCTCTCTTTTTCTGCCAGTCTGCACCATTTAATCTTCCTTAGACAATACATTCATCTTGCGGATCAACTACTCAACTGTTTTCAAATACTGCCTTTTCCTACTATGTCAGATATAAATTCCTCATGCCCAGCTCTTAAGGCCTCCCACCAAATTTCCTGCGCTCAGGTTAGCAGGCTCTTCACTGTCTCACAGATATACAAGGCTCATTGTCACCTCCATGGCTTCACAACTGTCCGTCTGCCTAGAATGTCCCACAGTTCTACTACTCAAATCTTCACTAGGCCTAGTTCAAGTTCCACTTCCTCGTGAAACTCCTCTGACCACTCTTGATTTTGTTAAAATCAAGACAGCTCTGATCTTAACCTGTCTGGATCAGTCATCTCGCACATAACCCATGGTTCATTCCTGCGCTTCTTTCAGGTCTCTGCTCAAACGTCACTTGAACCATTTGGCCTTCTCTGACTCCCTATTTAAAATGACAACACCCCCTCACCTGGGCACTCCCAAACCTCTTTGCCTGATTTATTTTTATTTTTCTTCCTAGCTTTCATCACCATCTTGTATGTTCTATATTTACTTATTTATTTGTTTATTGTCAGCCTCCCCCTGCCCGGAATGTAAGCTCCATGAAAGTAGGGAATTTTGTATGTTTTGTTACTGTTTTATCTCCAGAACCAAGAATATTTCCTGGCACATAGTAGATGCTCGATAAATATTGGCTGAATGAATGTATGAATCTTCCTCTCTTTAAAATTCAAAGTTATAGCATGCTCTATACTATATCATTTAGCACTTAATTATAGTTAATTTAGGAATGTGAATTCTTGCCTCTTTTACTGTATTTCCAAGACAAATATAAATAATTTCTGGTATCCTTTTATATATTCCTCTCTTTCATCAAGGCATTCCTTCATTAAGTATTCATTAAATATGTGTTGAGCACCTATTATATGTTGTTATATGCCGGGTCCTATTTTTTTAGCAAAAACTTCAAGAACTCATAGTTACACATAAATACACACACACAAAAGCAAGAAACAAGACTGAAATAAAGAATAGTAAAATGAAGACTAGTACAACTGAGAATCCAATATTAGTATGTGGTGACTGAGTGTACAGGGTGAGTGTGACAGACTGAGTGGGTAGAAAAATGAAAAAAGAGACAGAATGGTGAGAGACTAGAGTAGGATGTCACCAAAGTAATCACCAGATGCTAGTGCTTAATATAAACTGTACCAAAGCAGATATGCAAATATATTCTACATGAATTTTTTAAATTCATATTTCAGAATTCATATCTGCCAGCTATCCTGCAGGTAAAAATTAGATTAAGACTAGCGACATCTGGTGGATATTTTGGAAGTGACCCTTGAGTTTCTCAACTATGAAAACAGTGTAAATGCCCCCATGCCTCTGGACTGCCATTCATAATGTGTTAGGGCTCCACATTACTAATTACACTATCATGAAATAATCTTTCTGTAGGACCCAAGGTCTCATTGCAAGAGGTAACCAGATTTTTATCAAGGACCTTTCTGTCTCCCAACTGATATCCCTCTGCCTTCTGAAGGATATATACAAAATCTGGCACCGCAATTGTTCTTTTAAAAAATAACTTTGTTACTTAAAATGTTCACATCCTTTGACCTAAGGATTCTACTTCCGGGACTCTACCCTAAGGAAAAAAAAGTCTTGAATAAGGAAAGTGATTAGCTATTTACAATGGGGAGGAGAACCTACAAGTCCAACCACAGAGGAATGGTCAAGAAAATTACAGCCATTATGATGTTTACCAAACATTTGTACCCATAATAAAACAAACACTAACAATTTCATATTAACAAATATTAAGTTAAAAAAGCAAAGTCAAAAAGTGTGTGCATATCTCAAATATGTAAATAATATACATAGAAAAAAGACTAGAAGAAAACATTCTAAAATATTAACAGTGACTGCTTCTGGATGGGAGGATTTTTTTTAAATCACGGTTTGCAATATTTCCCAAATGCTCTATAATTAATATGCATTATTTCTATAACGAACATTATTTAAATCTTTTAAACAATGCATATGTTCTTATTAATTGCTAGAATTTTTCCACTTCTGCCTGACTTTATTAATTCCAGAAAAAGATAATGAACAAAGCGAGCTAGAATTTCCACAAGAAGGGGAAGCAAGGAAAGAAAGCAAATATATTACAATTTTCTTCCAGGATCTGAGTCGTGACAGAGAAATCCCCCAGTTGTAGAATTGTACTGAAATTCCATTAATGGCATCACATGCCTCTCAACAGTACAGCAGAAACTTACAGAGGGCTCCGCTGGCAGCAGGGAGTTACAGAGTCTCATAACCACTTGGGTCCCCATCTTCAGAGTCCCCAGAAGAGCTGGATCAGGGCCACCTTAAGACAGGAGAGGGAGAAATGTGCAAAAACACAGCACAGGAAAAAAACTTCGAAAAGCTAAACCAATCTAGTAGGGTCAGGCCCCATCCCCAAATCTACAACTTAAGTCATCTGGAAGTATCAGAAACAGGACCTTGTTTAGGAGGTAATTCAGCCCAAGTATGTTATGTTATAATGAAAACAGGGCTATCCCAATGGCATTTGAAAAACTAGTTGCTTAAGTTCTAATAATAATCAAGTAAATAGCAATGCTTCCCTATCATGAGTTAACGGCAAGGATGCATTTTCCTTCCTCCCTACATTTATCTGTCAAAGACCATAGGAAGGATTCCGAAGACACTTAGGAGAAATACGGGGAGCTCTCCTGACATGCACTTCCCTTCATCCTCAGGAATTCAGTTTTAACCAAGAAAGGCAGCATATATGTTCTAAGGCAGAAAATTGTATATAGCACTTTAAGTTTACAAAGTGCTATCACCTACTTCATCTCATTTCACCGTCATAGTAAATAATCCTTGGAAATAGAGTTCATTTTATTATCTCCAGCTAATAGGAAATAGGCTAGGGGGTTGCTCTGCTAATTAGTGGTGGAGGCAGTTTTCTAGCCACCTTTTCTGAATCCCACTTGCACTAGGTCAGTGCCAGAGAACAGCCAGGAAAAGAGTGGTGGTGGTGGTGATGATGATAATGGCAGTCAAAATTTGCCTACATACTACGTTCTGTTCCAAGTACTTTACGTTCTCACACTCTATGAAGTCGATACTATTATTACCAACTTCTTTGTGCTGTGATTCCATCTTCAGTACTCTATCGGTCTTAAGGAATCATCCCTCTCAGGGACAAACCGTGGGGCAGCAGTATTTGGGGAGGATGGTGTAGAGATTGAGAAAGGGAAGTGCATTTCCACTTGTCTCCAAGCTCTAAAAGTCTGAATCAGGAAAGGCACACTAAGAACCTGTAAGGCTTGGATTCGTTTTGGAACCTGAAATTTCCGCCACCTTCTTCCCACCCCGGCCTCGTGCCTCTGTGTGTCCCCAGTTCTGAGCTGGACGCTCGACTGTGGTAATAAAACTTCCCAGATACCCGCCACCTTTCAGCACCTACCTCTTAAATCATCGGTTCGTCTGGTTCAGCAGCTCCGTCTTCAGTCCTTCAGAGCACCGCCTCCTCCAGCTAGAGCGTCGCCGCTGCGTTCCCGCTGCCATGGTGACGCGGGGGCCGGCCCAGGCCCTGCCTGTCTCCAGTGGACCCGCGCCCCGCCCCCTGCAGGCTCGAACTCTGTCTCCTGACAGCCAGGATCCCACCTCCTACCGGCCTAGACCCGGCCCCCTGCCTGTCCTCCTCCTAATGGCCCAGACCACAACCCCTGGCAGCCTTGACCCGCCCCCTGCCTGTCCTGACCCGCCTCTCGCTGGCCCGAGCCTGCCCCGCCTCCTGCTGGCCGGGTCCCCACCCCGCCTCCTGCCGGCCCCATCCCGCCCCCTGTCTGTCCAGACCCGCCTCCTACCGGCTTTGGTCCCCGCCCCCTGCCCGTCTAGACGCGCCTCCTGCTGGCCCGACCCCGCCAGAGACAACTGCTTTCCGCAGATAAGAGGGAGCCTCCTGTCTGTCCAAACCACAGCCCCTCCGCTCCAGCCAAGGCCTGCAGAGTAGGGCTCGAAGTGGCTGGACTTCGGGACCGCCCTTAGGGTGAGCAAGATCTGCTGCGCTTACGTAGAGCCCGCAGACCCCCGCCCCAGAAAACGCACCAGGCATGTTCCTTCCTCTATTTATTGATCCTAGCAGCTCCGCATTTGCGAGAGCCAACATTCCAGCCAAGGAGAGCTTCCGGCCCACGCTGTGCTGTCAGTATCGGTGACTTGAAGGCCTTGTAACCGATGGATCGAAGAACGCTTCCTCCATGCCTCAGCCCCTGCCCTCCTTCATTTAGGTCTGGGACCCCTGACCCAGCCACTGAGGAAATTGCCCACGCCAGCCCTGGAGGCTGTGTACAAGAGCACAGAATGCTTTTCCAGAGCATCTTTGGAGTTTTAGGTGTGTAAAAGGGATTAAATTAAGTCCAACAAAATCAGCTCAAGTGCTTAAGGGGTAACCTGTTCTTTCTGAACTATTTTTTGAGAGCCGGAGCAAAAGTAGGGGTCAAAAACCTACTTTCCTGGACACTCAACCTAGCCCCCTCATTTTGTGGAACTTCTTCCACCCCTAGCTAACCCAAATACAACTCCAAGCTAACGGTGGCAAATAAGAGATAGGCCTAGGGGAGAGAGCGATACTGGGGACACACAATTTCAGGGGCTCTGGAGTTCTTTAAGCTTAAAACATGGCCGCCATCCTGTGGGCTGCCAGCCAACTTCCCAAAGCAGTAGATTCTCCCCACAGGAGTAGTGGTGAGATGACGAAAACGATCCCCCCCTCAAGGCTCACACTAGGGTCCCGTTCTTGCTGTCATAGCGGGGTGTGGCCTGGGGGAAGCGAAGAGTCGCATACTCTGTAGCGTTTTCTAACTGCAGATGCTTCACCTCCCGGGTAGAGCGTGGCTGGGTACGGCTGCACACTTGAATGTCTGCGTAATGTAAGCTGCTGTCCTCCGACCTGAGGCTTTGACTCCTCTCCTGAGACGCAGGCTGCCCTAACACCCGCTTGGACGTATGTCCTGTTGTGTTATGGCCCTGAGAGGAATGGACAGCATTAAGGGAGATTGTTGACTCGGTTTTGCCCCTCGCCTCCAACGCAGGGTCAGCTACACTGACCGCCCTTGGCTTTGCTCCCTTGGGGGACAGAGGAGGATGGGGAGAACCAGCAAGTTATACAGATAACTGAGATGTGTCTGTCCCAGGATGAAAAAGCTGAGTTCTGGGATCCCATGTCTGAGCAGCCCCCTGGAAGGGATGGAGGGCTGTCATTACCTTTGCACCATTCTGCTGCTGCTGCTGCTGCTGCTGCTGCTGCTGCTTCAGTGTTTGTCTTGCTTGGCTCCCTGAGAGGAAGAAATCTGACAAATCCATTCTGCCCACTTCACATCTCTATTAGACTATTATGGTGGGCTTCTAAGTAATCTCCCTGCCTCTTTCACTTCTACCATTCCCACATCCAAACTCCTTAGCAGGCGATGCGATCTGGCCCTTTCACAATCTGCCCATAATATTTTCCATCCTCCTTTTTCACCAGCCCCTAACATAGCTCAATGAATACATCTTGAGAGCCCATTATATGTCAAGCTCTGTGCCACGTTCTGGGGATAGAAGAATGAGCTGGCTGTTTCCTCTTGCCTCAGGGAGCTTACAGTCTACTAGGGGAGACAAGTATACAGACTGTCACAGTGCAATGTGGTAAGTGCTCAACCACACCAAATAACTGGTCACTTTCAATCAAGTCAGTCTCTTCTCTCTTTTCTTTCTTTCTTTTTTCTGCATGAGGTAATTCTCATGCCTAAAATATCCTCTCCTCTCTGCTCCTCTTCCACCTTGTGAACTTGCTTTATTCCTTCGACATTAGTGTTATCTCCCATTCTCCCACAGCATGAGTATGCATCTATTTTAGCACTGGTAGATGGCATTACAATGACTTGTTTACATGTATCTATCTCTCAAACTTGATTTTCAGCTCTTATAGGGCTGAGACAGCATGTCCTTCCTCTTGTGCCTCTGCCTCCTTGGGATGGTACAGAGTACCTCACATACAATGTAAGTACTTAGTAAATTTTTGCTAGATGAATGAAAGAATGAGCAACCAACCTTGCCACTCTGAGGTAATGGGAAGAATGAGACCCAGAGTTTCAGAGCTGGTCTTGAACCCAGTAACTTAAAGGTCCCCTTTGGTGAACTCTCTCTCTTTATCCCTTCCAAGGCTACTCCTGTTTTCCACCCTTATGCCCTTTCCAAAGACACTGGTTCTGTATCTTTTCTCTAATTTGCCTCCCCAGCTCCCCTCCCACCCCCCACCAGTTACCTGTTTTTTTTTGCCTCTGGAAAGCTGATGGGCAGCTCCTGTGAAAGAAAAAACAGATCATCATGTGTAAGAGCCCTGGCTGCTATCTTCCCTCCATCATTTGCTCCGTGGTCTCCTGAACATTCTGGGATTGACCTTCCCTCACCTCCCTCTAACACAGATTCACCCTAAGTCAGTCCCAAAGCATTTACCAAGGGTACCACACCTCTCACAAAGGGATAGTTCTGGAAGGTGGAGTGGTACAACTGACATAACCAAACCCAAAATACAGCCTCAGGCAAGCAGGCGCTACATGCCAGGCATGAGCTTGGTTGAGGGCTATTCTGGGATTGTCTAACAGGCTAATCCCAGCAGAGGGTAAGGGAAACCTGCCAAATGAGGGGATATTCCTGGATTTGGAGACCTTCTTACTTCTTCTTCAGTGCTTTTTGTTCAGGATCTCTGCCAACCCAGGGTTCTCATTCTGGGAGTCACAGAAGCTGCCACAACTAGGACTAACAAGTGAGGACCCCTCAAAGCCCTTTCTAACAGATGACCTCCCTCCGTGCTTCCCTGTCCTTGGTTTTAATTAACAGAAAGTGAGAGATGTTCGACCTTTAACATCCACAGCACAAGGAGCTCTGAATTTAGTGAGTGACTCAGCTACGACGCCTGTGCTGCGGGACAGACCTGTTATATTCATTTCTGAGCCCCTGGGGTCCCCGATGGAGCCAGTGTGTCTATGTGATTGTCAACTGTTTGATGGCCAGAGAAACAACACTTGTCTGAGGAAATAGGCTGAATAGTTTGGAGCTTACTCCGGATGCTTTTTCTTGCTGGTACATTTCAGATTCTCACAAGAGCCAACCCTATTTGTCTGACTTCTGTCTCCCCAAGGAAGTTTCCTTCTTTTGCTAATTAAAAAGAAACAGAGAGAGGGAAACTTCTAAATCATGTTCATTTTACTAGTGTGAAAAAATCTGGCAGAGGTTTGTGTTTTGGTTTGATTTTTGGTTTTAATGCAGCTTGCTGATGATACACAAATGACAAGCAATAGGATATATTGGAGTATATGAGGAAGCCATTTGGTGTAAAACTAATTCGGCCTGACCTTGTTTTTCCAAAAGGACCTGACGTGGCCATTGAGCATGCATTGTATATCTGCTTTAAGCATTTGCTATATCCCAAAGACAAAAACAAATGCCCTTAAGATAAAAATGCAACTTCCCCTACATTGGCATTTCCTTAAGGATAAGCATCTCTCCCTAGGCTAGGAATTGATTGCTGTGCCCACCCTGTGACCACCCAGCTCGAGACAGCAGACCTACTACCTACTGTGTGAATAGCTGTGCTGTGCCGGCTAGGGCTAGGCAATCTCACTGCTAGGGCTAGGCAATCTCATGACTGTTGAAAAGGGACATTCCTATCATATGTGATGTATGCTCTTTCTTCCAAGACGGTATATAACCACTCTGTACACCCCACTTCTTTGGTGCCCTTCCTTCCTTGGGGAAGGAAGGCCCCGGGGCTAGTCCTCAGATCTGGCTCATAATAAACTCACCCAAATTTTTATTTATAGATTGCTTATGGAATTTGTGTCGACACTAACTTGCAAGCAGTTAGAATCTCCATCTGAACTCTACCAACAGTTCAGAAGAAAAGCTTTGAAGCCACTTCTGGGTTTTTCTACTTCCTCATCTGCCACTTCAGCTCCTTTCTCTTACCACTGCCTAGTCATAGCCTTATCCTAGCCTCTAACTCCTTGCCCCTTGTCACTACTGTCTTCCTACTTCTACTTAAATGGATAAAGAGAATATTAATTCTAAAATAACATAGACTTGGGGGACCCAATTTTAATGAATAGAGCCTTTTCCCAAATTGGATATTGCACAATGCCTGGACACAACCCAAACAGAATATTCAGTTAGACTCATAGGTGATAGGATTTTATTTTTAGCTCAGAGTTAAGGAAACTAAATGGGCACTGTCTTCTATTGGTAGCAAAAATAAAAATTGGTGCAATCTTTCTAGAATGCAACTGGCAATAAGTATAAGAAGCCTTAACCATAAATGTGTGTACCCTCTGATGTAGCAATTCCATATCCTAAGAATATGGATCCATATCCCAAGAAATAATCAGACAGGATGCTCATTGTAGCATTATTTATAATTGCAAAAAATAAGAAATATCTTAAATGTTCAACATGGGGAATTGACTAAATAAATGGCACTGCCAATCAGTGGAACATTATACATGCATTTAAGAAAGATGTTGGAAGAACATCTAATAGCATGGAAAATTTTACTCTTTATTAAGTTAATAAAAAGATAATAAGATATGTTTGGGGAAGAAAACTATACACATAGGCATTTAAAAAGGATTATATGCAAATATACTAAAATGCTCCTGTCATTCTGAGTGCTTATATTTAGGGTTGCTTCTTATTTCCTACTGTTTGGTATTTTCTGAATTTTCTACAGTAAATGTGTATTATTTTTGTAATCAGAAAAAAAACCCCAAATAATATTTTAAAATAAAACTCACTTCAATTGTCATAGTATCTTTAAGTCTCTGGAAGTTTATTGAGATAATAAATGGAGGAGAATGATATTTATCCATTCCTACTAATATTGTAAGAGAAAAAATATATTTTGGTTAGGATATCTGCTGTAGCGTTTCTAGCCAGGCTCTAGAGTCAGACTGATGGTATCAGACCACCTGTGTGAACTTCAGCAAGTTTTTAACTTCATTAGGCTTCTATTTTCTTATTAATAAAATGAGGATAATAATAGAACCTAAACCTCATGGGATTATTGTAAAAATTAAATAAGATAATAAATGTAAAATACTCAGCTAGGTGCGTGGCATTTAATGAGCATCAGCAGAAGCTGACTACTGGGACTACCAGCATCAGAGGAAGAAGTAACCAAAAATGAGGAATACGAAGACTTGGGAAGAAAGGGAGTGAAAGAAGCTGTTTCACCTCCTTCCCTAGAAGCTTTTATATGTTTCTAGATGTCCTATGGTTGCAGGACATCTCAGAGTTTAAAAAGTGCCTTATTTGTTTGTTCAATCCTAACAACATTCCAGGGAAGGCATATTATTGTTCCCATTTTACAGATGGGTCAACTAAGGCCCTAGAACTTTGGTACCTTACTCAAGAAGGCAGGGACCAAATTTCCTGTTATTACTATGTCTTCTGCATCTATCACTATGCCAGGTACATATAGATGTTCAATAAAATATTTGTTTAATAAGTTAATGGATAAATGAATGAGAAGTAGGAACACTACTTGAATCCAATGTACTGACTCCAAATCGTATGTGCTTTTCAATGTACCTCACCTATCTCTCTAAATACAATAATGCTTTATTCATAAACAAGACATCTTCAAGTCTGACCCAGGTGGGGAATGGTATCACAATGGACAGGATATAACCAGGTCCAGGATTTTATAGTGATGACAACTCTGGGAAAGAATAATAAAGACACTACAAATAATTTATTGTGAGGCTTTCACATATTCTCTGCTCTTCAAACTTGTGATCTAAACAACATAGGTCATGTTATCTACATCTTATATATGAGGAAAAAGAGAAGTTACAGGATTTGCCTAAGGTCAAAGAGCAAATAAGCATGAAAGTCATAGTCACATGTTCCATGGAGAGCCTCCTCCCCTCTTCTGCCCTTTTAAATAAACATTTCTCCAAAGTCGATTTGCTTGATTTGGGAGGCAGTATTATGTAGTGATTTAAAATATGGGATTGGAAGTCAGACAGGCCTGGTTTCGAATCTGGGTTTATTTGCTTACTAGCCATGTTAACTCGGACAAGTTAGTTAACTTCTCTGAGCCTCAGCTTCTTGGAAGTAAAATGGGAGTGAGGCCTCCTCCCTCAAAGAATTGTTGGGACAATTAAATGAAATTGTTTATAAAGTGCCTGACACATAGTAAGCTCTCAAATGTACAATTATTATCATTATCTGGAGAAGGGAAGGCAGAGACGAAAAAGGAGAGGAAGAGGAGGACAAAGAGAAACAGTGCCAATACACCATTCCAGCCCTGCTCTGGCCATTCTACAGCTGGCTTGGCTGTGTTTTCTGAGGTCTTCTGAAAGGTCAGAGCACAGAAGGAGGTGCTGCTCTGGTGTTGGCACCCGGAGGTGCCAGGCAGAGGAAGGTGGCAGTGGGAGGTTGGCAGAGAACTATCTGCAGGCTCTGTCTTATGTTCGGGGCCTCCACGTCCACCTACAGAGGTTACCCTCCACCCTTTCCCCCTACTCACCAGCTTCCCCCACAGCAGAGCCGGTTTCCCATGGTGCTCTGTCTCCGAGGGAGCCCAGCTGTTTTTGTACGTAAAGAGGCTTGTGCATTTCCTGGTTCGCGGTTTAGCTTTCAGCAGCAGCTCCCAGGGACTCTCTGTCAGTGTCAGATTTCAGCCTAGCAGGTTGGACTTCGGAAGCCACCTGCTGGAAGGATTCCCAGGTGACTCCTCCCAGCCAAAGGACAGAGTCACACAGCCAGGCTCCAGGTGAGACCTATCTCACCTTTGGGATTTGGAACTGTTTTGATGAAGCCGTGAACTTTGAGCTTCAAGCTTCAGTGAAAAGAAACCTGAGATAGAAAAGGGCTCTGGGTTTCCTTAGGAAATGTTTCTTTACTACTCACACTGTCACTGAAATACAGTCTCTATAATGGAGTAAAGAGTCTTACCTTAGGTTTCCCCAGAACTACTCAGGTTTAATTGAGTTTCACTTTCAAGGTAATCAGTAGCAGTTTCTCATTATCCCTGTCAGAATCTGGGTTTGAATACTGGAGTCACTTGGAAACTTAAATTTAGGGAAATGGATTCCTTTTACATTCTCCTTTGCTATTGGAATTAATGTGAGCAAATTACTTTTTTCTAGGATTGTAAAATGGAGGACCGAACTCATTACCTAATCTCTGTTCCGGTCAAAAATCATATGATTCTATGATTGGAATGGCCTCAGCACTTCTTCTTTTTTTTTTTTTTCCAAAGATTTTATTTTTTCTTTTTCTCCCCAAAGCCCCCTGGTACATAGTTGTATATTTTTAATTGTGGGTCCTTTTAGTTGCAGCTTGTGGGTTACTGCCTCAGCATGGCCTGATGAGCAGTGCCATGTGCGCACCCAGGATGCAAACAGGCGAAACCCTGGGCCACCTAAGCAGAGCACACAAACTTAACCACTTGGCCATGGGGCCGGCCCCTCAGCAGTTCTTAAAAACTCACTTCCCCATCCCCAGTACTGAACTACAGAATCTCCACTTAGACAACTCAGCTTCTCCTTCCAATGACCCAAAGTAAGACTCATTCCACACTCAACAGCAGCTAGGATGCAGTTGAGTAAATTCCTCTGTAGAAAATATGGGCTCCAGGAGAATTTATGAAACCTGTAAGGTTTGTCTTCAGTTCTCCCACCCCATCTGTAGTGTCTTGCACAGATGCCCAGTTATTTGTGTGCCTCTTATGGATAGTCAGGACCTAGCACTCAGCCCTGCACTCCACAGAGAGTATCATGGACTCTTGAGTCCTCCTCATCTTCTTTCCTTATGAAAAATGGCAATATTAAGAAGGACAGCCTTATAGGTTTGTGGTTAAGACTAAATGAGATAATGTGTATAAAGTTCTAGTCCAGGGTCTGGCACACGGGAAGCTTACAATAAGCCCTAGCTATTGTTATTATTACTTCTTATTCTCAGCTAATTGTCATCAGCTAATGTGGTAAAGCATCTTACTGTATTATTATCTTGTGCTGAATCATTGCACTAGCATCTTATTTCGTAGCCATGCCTCTCCCCAGCAATCCATTCCACCCTCTACCATTAACTATATTCTTTTCATGCTGTTACCCAAACTTCTTAGCCTGGCACTCAAAGCCCTCCACAATCTGGTCCCTTTCCAGCCACTTTCTCTAATTTAGAGGAAAACATTTAAGAGATTTTATATGACCAGAAACTCCAAAGGAACCAACAGTGTTCTAGTAGCCAGAAAACCCAATACACCTAAAGTAATATCAATAGAAGTCTAGAGTGATAAACGTGAGTATTGATTATTCTATTGAAGTCTGTACCAGTCAGTCCATGACTCGAATAATAATTTTAGGTTGACATGTTGAGTTTCAAGTTATGTTGTCAAAAGCCAGTGTGTTCAAGAGAAAGTTGTCTGGGTAATAAGTGGCATAGAAAGTCCTATATGATATGGTTAAAAGGACTGGGCATGTTTAGGTGGGAAAGGGAAGCCTTAGGAGGACACAATGGTTATCTTTAAATATCTGAAGGACTCTCAAGTGAAAGAAGGATTGTATTTACTTTCTGAACATAACCAGAACCAATGGGCAGAAGTTACTGAAATGCAGATTTTGGTTCAATAGAAGGAAGAATTTGTAACAGATATGTCCAAAAAGAAAATCAATTGGGCTACCTTATGACGTTCTAAGTTCTCTGTCGCTCAAAATGTCCCAAAAGAAGTTGATTAATAATCTTAAGAGAATTTAATTGGGATAGGGATTTGGACTAAATCAGAGGTCTCAAATTTTTTTCTAGCTAAGGAACCTTTTAAAGCTTATGTGTAAATCCCAGTTACAAGACAGATCAATGTGAAGCTGTTCTGGTTGAAGTCTGAGTAGGATCCTTTCTTTATTCTTTTTCTTCTCAACTAGGTATTAAGATTCCTGAGAGTAGACAATAGAAGACCATAGTTTTTATAATTTATATTTACAATGTGTATCCTCCATAGTGTATCACTTGGGGTTTGATAAATATTTATTGAATGAATGAACAAATGAATATATCAGTAGTTACTTCTCTGAGGCATGCCTTCATTTTTAATTGATGGCAATCCTTCAACCAAAAATTGAATTCTTCAAGTGAGGCTTCTTATCCTAGGGGTCTGCAGATCCCTAAGAGGGGCATATGCATGGATCTCAAGAGCTGTTGAACCTATTCAAATTGTATGCCAAATTTGGGAGCATGTGCCCTTTTTTGGTAAGAGAATCTATAGCTTCTGTCAGATTTTCAAATGAGTCTGTAACCCACAAAATTAAGAATTAACCACTTTAGTGGAAGAATTTCATATGTCCACCACAGCCTGGTAAAAGATATATTTTGGAGCAGGGAGATCTTCTGGACACTCCGCAAATCATACACACACATGCTCTCTTGATTACAGAGAGTAACTGAGAGGTCAAACCCCCAGACTTTCCTGAACACACCATACCACTAGTATTAAGACTACTTCCAAGGGAAGTTTCCCTGGCCATTGCCACCACACCAATAGCCCTAGATCCCTGCATTTAGTCTCTGATTGGGTGAGGTGATGCAGTGACTCCTCTCTTTGGGATGTTCCAAGATTAGAGACAAATACTTTCTTTTATGGGCCTCCCATGTGCAGAGGGTGGGGAGACTTTGGGGTTTGGTGACAATGGTAGAGGTTTCTGTGTTTGTGCCCCTGTGTATGCATACTTGGTCCCTCAGAATCAGAGAATATTTTCAGCGGACAGACCTGAGTATGGGAAAACAGGGCTTTAGGCAACTCTCTCCAGCCAAAACCTATTTTCCCAACCCCTACCCAAAACAGGCCAGACAGTCTGGAGACCCTTGTTTTTGTGTCTCTAATCACCAGCTCAGACAGTGCCCTCTGGGCTGTTTGGATGGCATATCCCTTTTCCCTCCCAGGATCACTCTCTCTTTTGTTGCATTGTGAGAAATGGCTAGGAATTTGATGTGGAGCCAGTGTCAGCTTCCGGGTGTGACCTCAGCATGCAAGTGTGAGCTCAGGGTGCTGTGACGTTGGGCACATCTAACTGAGAAGCTTTTTGTCTAGCTGGCTATTGACCTCCTCCCTCCCTGCCCATCCCATCCTCCAGGCCGCAGAATAGGGAGCAGCACAAACAAGGCCCTGAGATTTGGGTTTATTCAGCTCCACCCAGAACTAAACCAAAGGCTATGACACGTCCCAAGGGACCAAACCACACATTGTGGACCATGCACTCTTCCCTTCCCCCAAGGATGCTGCTACCTCTGGGGTGGTGGGCAGCTGCTCGTATCACCGCAGGAGGTAGAGAGGGGTTCGCTGGGTGCTAGGTCTGTGGCACTCAGGGCTCAACTGTGGCTCCCTCTTCCTCTTCCTCTGGATCAGGAGGCGCAGGGAGCAGGGAGATGTAGACCTCATTGACCTCTGTGTCCAAATGTCGGCCACCCCGAGGTGCCTCCAGGTTAAGGATGCCATCATGCGAGAGAGCAGCGCGGACCCGCCAGGGGTCGACATCAGCAGGCAGGACATAGGTGCGGCAGAACTCTCGGGACACGAAGCCGTGGCGGTCCAGGCGCTGGGGGTGCCGGGCAGACACCTCCAGCAGGTTGTCCACAGTCCTCACAGTCACCTCATCTGGGGTAAAGTGGCTCACATCCAGAAATGCCTGGAACTTGCCCTCACTGAGCCTGAGCTCAGAAGCCCCTGCCCTGCTGCCCTCCCCAGCTTGGGCAGCCCGAGGTCGGACATAGTAGCCATGGTAGAGGGTGGGGGTCAGGATTTCTTCTGGCAGGAGGCCTGAGGGGCAGAGAGAGAGAAGACAAGAGGCAGGATGAGGGAGCATGAGGTGGGAACAGGGGTGAAATGAGAGGAGATCAGGAGATGAGGATTGGGGACAGCAGGAGGGCGATCAGGAGAAGCAGGGAAGGGAAGGAGAGGGACATAGGGGCTAGGAGGCAGCTGGGGAGAGGCGATTGAGAACGGAACTGAGATGGGGGTAGAGAAGGGCAAACCAAACCACCACCCAGGGTGGACAAGAGGAACAAAGCACACTGGGGGTGGCAGGAGGCAGGTATCAGAGCTTTGTGGGCTCCAAGTCTGCACTGAGGTCACTAGGAAAGGGAGACAGCCCTGCCTGGAGGGGGGCAGGGGGAGTCTGGTGCGGGAGATGGCTTGCCCCAGGAGTTCAGTTAAGCCCGGAGTGGGGTGGAGGCCAGTACCATTGGGAGGTCAGCCCAGAATTTCAGGAGGTGGGGGTGGGAGGCAAGAGGGTGGTGTCTGTGCCATACCTTCTCCGAAGCGCTGCTCACCCAGGCGGCTCGGGTTGGCAAATTCGTACTCGGCGGTGGCCGGGTGGGCATGTGGCACTGAGCGGCCCGACATGGCTGCAGACTCGTCGGCGGTCCTAGTCCGAGGTGCAGCCCCAGCGACGCAGCGGGACCCCTCCAGCTGCCTGGAGAGACAGGGCTCACTTGGAGGTGGGGGCGGGGTCTACACCACCCAAAATAGTGCCGAGCCTCAGGAGGAGGGGCGGGAGCCGGGGCCCTGAGTGCCAGCGACGAGTGTGACCAGCGCCGCCTGGACCCCCGTCCCCTCCCCCCCCTTCAGCTGTCGCAGGGGGCCTGAGAGGACAGCTGGGGGTCCTGGCTGGGGAGCGAGCTGCAGCGGGGAGGCTGATGCCAGAGGCCCCAGAGAAGAGTACCTGAAACCCTCACAAACAGTTTGCACATTTTCCACACCACCTTTTCTCCTCTTCAGTCGCAGGCACCCTGCATCCTACTTCATAAAGCTCTCCTGGATTTAATGTTCTTTAGCCATGTAAGGTGAAAGATATAAGAAACCCTTCTATCCTTTTTGCTGGTAGGATGAGGGGTCTTTCTGCCCAAGTTAATGTCAGGGTCCTCTCCTGAACCCAGGTCAACCCAGGGCACCACACAGACGCCTGGCACTGACATGTTGACAATCACTGCTCTCCTCCAGGAACCAACAAAGAGTTAATGTCCCTGGGGCCCTGCCTAGGAAGATTCCAGTTCCTGCCCAGGCCCAAGATAGTTGCTGGCTCGATTCCTCTGGCATGCTAGGCTGGAGAAGAGGAGGAGGGGCACACTGCTGCCTGCTTAGGATTCCTGACTCTGTCCCAACTCCAGAGAAGGGGGGAGGAGGGGCCATTGGGTGTGGACGGAAAGTTAGTGAAACAAGACCAGGACAAGTCACTCGCCAGCTCAGATGTGTTTGTGTTTCTCTTTTCTTAGCTCAGTGAGTCCTGGGTATGTGTCACACTGCCAAATCCCCGATCACAAGTCCCCATGAACGGGCGGTGAGCTGGGATAATAAAACCCCTGACATCACCATTCCAGAAGCTTCACAAGACTGCATATATAAGGGGCTGGCTGTAGCTGCAGCTGAAGGAGCTGACCAGCCAGCTGACCCCCCACATTCACCAAGCCACCATGGACATCGCCATCCACCACCCGTGGATCCGCCGCCCCTTCTTTCCTTTCCACTCCCCCAGCCGCCTCTTTGACCAGTTCTTCGGAGAACACCTGTTGGAGTCTGATCTCTTCCCAACCTCTACTTCCCTGAGTCCCTTCTACCTTCGGCCGCCCTCATTCCTGCGGGCACCCAGCTGGATTGACACTGGGCTCTCAGAGGTAAGTCTCCCCTCTGCCAGGACAGGGGAGTTCTTCCTGGAACCTCCTGGAAACAACTCCATCTGCTCTTCTTTTCCTCCCTGCCTAAATCTGGCAATGTCTAAGTGTCTTAGGTACTTGTGCATCCAGCAGTGAAGAAAGATAAGGTTACTAGTGCCTCCCTCCTCCAGTCACCTGTTTGTATTTGATGTTCCTCTATATCCTATTTCTTACATTTTTTCCATGCACTATGAAGATCATCCTCCATTTCCTAACGTCTAAGTGGGATGCTTCTTTCTGGTTTGGTTCATAATGATCCCAGGGAGAGAGCTGTCTTCAGACTCCTTTTCTCAACTCTTCTAATACCTCATACACCTGACAAATTTTATCATCTGAAGTTTCAGAGCCAGAGAGTCTTACCTCATCCTGAGCTTTTCATCCCCTCTGCCTGGAGCTGGAGACAGCAACCAACTATTTTCTTCCTTTCTATTCCCTCTTCTGTGATTTTCCGGGTTTCTCAGGGCTAACAGGGCACTGGCCTGGGTCCAAGCCTAATAAGGAAAGAATGTAGGTCTAGTCTTGGGACCCCCACTTGTCCTAAGAGGGTGGGAGAATGGGGTGAACAGATAAGGTTGACAGAAGCTGTCACAGATAACACTCTGGTTTAAAAATATTCCAGTGTGAGTAAACAGGAGCTAAATAGGCAAGGGCTTTGGAAGGACAAATCAGGGCCAGCAGAACATTCCAGACTGAGTGGGTGGGAAACTTGGCAGAGAGCTGAGCAAGAAGAAGGGGGCTTTGTCTTACAGACAAATGACAAGGCCAGGCATTGGGATCGGAGAGGCAGCAGAAGCCATACCCAGACTCATCCTTGTGATTGGTCCCCTGGGTGGCCTGTCATCTTCCCTGTCCCTGTAAATAAAGTTTGGGCCTTGGGTACCACTGTGGTGGCTGCCTTGAACCAGAGAGCCGTGTTTATTAAAAAAAGGGATTTTTAGCCAAAAAGAGGAGGATAAACTTCCTGGACAGAAAGCAAGTTTGCAGACCGACGAGACTGCACTAGTGTAATCCACATTTCTCCCATCTTTTCTCCTACCCCCTCTTCTCTGCTTTGCTATTTCTAGATGCGTCTGGAGAAGGACAGATTCTCTGTCAACCTGGATGTGAAGCACTTCTCCCCAGAGGAACTCAAGGTCAAGGTGCTGGGAGATGTGATTGAGGTGCACGGCAAACATGAAGAGCGCCAGGTGTGTATCTTGTTTTCTCTTCCGCTCATTCATTCAGTGCATACTGCATGCCAGACTCTGCCATCAGCCTCTGAGGCTGGCAGCATGCCAGTACTAAGCCAAAAGGGTCTGGAATAGAAATAGACCTATTGTTGTTGTTTTGGCCAGAGAAGAGATCTTTGTTGTTTGTTTATTTTGATTTGATTGCCTTAGATGGGATAGATGGGGTGTTCACTTCCCATTTAAGCCAGTAGTTCTCAACTTGGCTGCATTAGACTCAGGAGGGGAATTAAAAAAAAAAAAAAATCCCAATGCTCAGGCATATTCCAGACCAATTAAATGAGAATTTTTTGGGGTGGCACCCAGGCATCAGCGTTTTAAAAATCTCTCTAGGGACCGGCCCCGTGGCTGAGTAGTTGGGTTCGCACGCTCTGCTGCAGCGGCCCAGGGTTTCATGGGTTCAGATCCTGGGCGCGGACGTGGCGCTGCTCATCAAGCCATGCTGAGGCGGCGTCCCACATGCCACAACTAGAAGGACCCACAACTAAAAGAAATATTCAACTATGTACTGGGGGGCTTTGGGGAGAAAAAGGGAAAAAAAAAATCTCTCTAGGTAATTCTAACGTACAGTCTAGGTTGAGGACCACTGATTTGCACCCTGAAGGCCCTTGAACTTGGGACTTTTCTTTTAGATGTTCAGGAATCCTCTTCTCTTTAGCTCATCTTAAGGCTGAACTACTTGGTTTGCCTAAATTTTCAAACTGTACTCAGCTTCTAATACTCTGGAGCTCATGTGGAAATCAGTTAATTGAGAGCCTGTCTGGATAAATGCTTGAGATTGAGCAGGCATAAGGGTAGAGGTCAACTACTCTTTAGCAGAATTCTGAAGAATGGAAAACCTTCTCATTGCTTTCTGGAAGGGTTTTTTAATGAGTTTGCTTCTTACCAATCAGTGATAACTCTGTGCATCAAACAGTACAGTTTGGGGTCCTCAGGCTGTTCACGTTTTGCTCATATGATTTAAGTTTGGGTCATAGTCTCTCTAGATGGAGTCCTTTTTTTTTTTTTATTTTTTAGCAGCAGTCCTATTGGTCTGGAACATTCTGGGACATTCCTGAAGAGTCAGGATATTTTCTGGGTTTCCTCAGGGACTCAGATCTTCAATGCCAGATGATATTCCAAATCCTGTAGGCCCAACAAACATTGATCTAAACCTTTGGGAAATACCCTTAAATATCTCCATGCCTCAGGAAGTTTTGGCTGTTTCAGACTTTCAAAATTCTCATTGGTAGGAGTGACTACCTAGGCAACTTCATCTTAGCCCCAAACAGAACAGCTATATAGCTTTCTCTCATGTTGCCATGACATTTGGTGACACCTAAGGGAAAAGAGGATGTCTTGGTTCTAGGCAAGTAGTGCTATTTCCTGTTCTTATCTTTCTACCTCTTTCCTCATTCTCTTGGATTAGGATGAACATGGTTTCATCTCCCGGGAGTTCCACAGGAAGTACCGAATCCCAGCTGATGTGGACCCTCTTGCCATTACTTCCTCCCTGTCATCTGATGGGGTCCTCACTGTGAATGGACCAAGGAAACAGGCCTCTGGCCCTGAGCGTACCATTCCCATCACCCGCGAAGAGAAGCCTGCTGTCACTGCCCCCAAGAAGTAGATGTCCTTTCTCTAACTGCATTTTTTAAAACAAGAAAGTTTCCCCACCAGTGAATGAAAATCTCATGACTAGTGCTGAAGCTTATTAATGCTAAGGGCAGGCCCAAACTATTAAGCCAATAAAATATTATTCAGCAACAGATAACTGTCTTGTGTTTGAATATTCCATGTTCTAAAATAAATGTACAAATACAGCAGATCCATTTAATCATCCCATTATGATTTAGGGGGCTCCAGGGATATTAGACTCAGAATGACTGTCTCCACCACTTACTAATGGTATAAATTTAGCAAGTCACTTAACCTTTCTGCTCTTCAGGGCTTCCATTTATAACATGGGGTACTGATTTGTACGGTTGTTGTAAGGAGTAAATTAAGGAGAAAAAGTAGGTAAAGCCGTTGGGAGAATTCAAGGAATATAGGTTCCTCTCTCTCTTCCCTCTTTGATTTTGGGCCTCAGTTCTAACAACAAATATGAATAAACTCTGGATAACAAGACACAAAAGGCCTTAGTGCATCTCTGAAATTAATCATGTCACCAGGGAGGAGATGGTGTCCGCAATGTTATGTATTTTCCTACTGATAAACATTGCCTTCAGTTGATTCACAGGAACAATAAATAGGACTTGGGTAATTAAACAAGCCTCTTAGATGTAGTCTCTAAATTACCCAACAAACACCTATTAAAACTAAGAATGGGAAATATCCAATTCAATGACCCATCCTAAAAAACTTTTTTAAGAATTACAATTAATAACTGATCAATAAATGATTCTATTATTTAGCTTCGAGAAAGACTCTACAAAAACACTTCCATTTCACTTTTGTGGGTCTAGACAAAACTTCTGACTCAATTAATGAAAAATAGCCCTCATGTAGGTTGTCTGGCATGAATGTTTAGAGATAACTCTTATTTTTCTGTAGCAGCTTCCAGCTGATTTCTGATTTCTCACAAGGACTGACCAGGAGGTGAAGTTAGATTCTTGCCTTTACAAAGCCTACAGTTTGGGGTCAGCCCTGCTTTTAAAATACTCCACATGGAATAGTTGTCAAAATCTTTCACGTTACCAGGGTGTGGAACTAGGACAACACAAATTGCAACTCTACACAGGTTCAAAATGTTTTCTTAAAAAACAACTTCCTAACAGTCTGAAATGCTGTGATCTAGCTGGAAGTCAGATTTCTCTAAACTTACCGACAACTTTTGTCGTTGTGGAGCAGATGCTGTTGGCTGCCTAACCAACCTATTATTTACCACCTTCAGTCTTGCCAACAGTACCCCAATAAATCAAAGTCTGACTATTAGATCATCATATTTATGTTTTTGACAAATTCATTCAGAATGTGCACGGTCACTTTTTTATTACCACACCCAAGTTAGACTAGTTCTTTACTGTTATTCTTTTCCAGATCACACCCTTTGCTATGGCTGTTCATAGTAATTAGTATAGGACTTTTCTAGTCCAGCAGAAGTTTTGTGTTTTTTTGGTAACTTTCTAATTAGCTCATCTATAATTCTACTTCATTCCTTGTGTCTGAATTATGCAAGTAGATTAAGGCAATTCTAACTAGCATTTATTTTCCTTTTTAATATTAACTAACATTTATTGAGTGCTTACTATATGGTAGGCACTGTGCCGACTGCTTTACCTTTTTTATTATTTAATTAATTATTATTATTTTTTTTGAGGAAGATTAGCCCTGAGCTAACATCTGCTCCCAATCCTCCTCTTTTTGCTGAGGAAGTCTGGCCCTGAGCTAACATCTGTGCCCATCTTCCTCTACTTTATATGTGAGACGCCTACCACAGCATGGCTAGCTAAATGGTGCCATGTCCACACACGGGATCCGAATCGGCAAACCCCGGGCTGCTGAAGCGGAACGTGCGCATTTAACCACTGTACCACCTGGCCGGCCCCTGTCTACTTTTGTATATTTTAAATTCTAATAATTAAAAAAAAATTTCTTTTTCTAGTACTTAAGAGGGGATGTTCATTAAGGTTACAATAAAGTTACACTATCTGAGCATGACTACTGGCTCATATCCAGAAAGCCTCTAACCAAATGTAACCTAAGTCATGTGGGATTTTGCAGTTCTGCCACTGACGACAGGCAGGGAAGAGCAGAGGGGTTGTAGATTTGAGAGAAATAATTTTTTAATGCCCTTCTACAATACCCCTAATGTAGAACTAAAAGCAAACATAATTAACTTAAATTTGACATTTAAATCTTGGTTTAAACAAAAAAAAAGGGATAGGGAATATTTTCTGTGGTTTATTTATTGAGAGTGAAACTGTGCTACAGTCAGCTAAATTCTTAGTTGTGCTTAGAATGTGCTCCCTCCTACATTCTACTCTGGAAAAATGAAGCTTCTTATTCTTTGTTAGAATCCTGGACCCTGAAATTGGCAGTTATTAGGATTCCACAGACAGATGGAGTGATGCTCTATTTCAGGCTTTGAATAGCTACTCATATAAGTTGACTTTTCTGTGCATTTGTATTGAGGAGGATCCAGCTCAGGTTGGTGTCCTGGGAACCAGTGAGGCTCGCGCTTAAATCCTGAGGGAAGAGACAAGAGAAGGAAAGACAAGTGGAATGAGTCAACAATAAGGAGTCTTAGTAACCGATCTCACTCTTATTTCTGAGGAAATAGACAATGAATACTGTCAAAATTGAAAAAGAGAGAAATCATTCACTCATTCTTTCACTTATTCACTCATTCAGTTTACTTTTATTTGAGTTCCTTCTACATTCCAGGCACTGAGTTAGGTCCTGGGAATATAAGAATTAAAAAGAATAGTCCACCTACTACGGGTTGAAAGTGGTGTTTTGTTGTTGTAGCTTGTATCATATGTTGTTTCAAAGTAGTGTCCAAACTGGAAAGAAAAAGTAATAGATTAAAAACATAGGAATCTCTAACCAATATTAGGAAATAAAGTACACAATGACATGAATTCTAACAGGCTGTGCCATATTTAAGATCGACTAGAGGTCTATATGTCATTAGCCTATATTCTACTAACTTTCGTATCTTTTGTATGTTTGTTTGTGTAGGAGAGATCTAAGGGCAAGATGCAGATAAAACATAAGTCTAGGTAGGCAAGGACTAGGGAGCAGCTAGCCTGAGATAGAAGGCATTATATATTTCTGGAGATGAATAAAGTCTGAACAGAAGCAAGAGAAAAAGAGTACTACCCATCCTTTTACTATCTTATGATAATATAATATTCAATTTCATAGTGAAGTGAGATACGTGTTCCATTGAGGACTGCTGCCCTCCCCCAACCACTTGGACAGAAGCCTGAGAGACCTCAGCATTGGAAGTTGTCAGATTCCTGACTCTCAAATAGCTACTGGTGTTTCTTTTGCTAACTGAAGGAAACAAAGAAGAGAAAGTTGGATTACCTGGGAAGGCAAGGGTTTGGGCTGCACAATATTCCTTAGGTCATATCTTTCCTGGTTCCAGTTGCCCATCAGGGTATGGTTCGAATAGGCATTCTCATTAGTGGTGCATCTCCATCCATACTGGCAAAACTTGGACATATCATTCCAATCGGTCCACACTTCAGCATGGCCATCTGCATTAATGAGGCTGCCATAGTGTGGGTTTGCAAGGTAACGGGCAAGAGACTGTCTCTGGAAATAGGTGAGAATAGAAAAGCTTGCTGCACAAACCAGAGAGCAGAAAAGGGATCCCTTTCTTACCCTTGGCCAAACATTACATAAGCACATCTTACTAAAGATCTAGGCTTTCCTCCCAATGTAATTGTTGTGGTTCTGTTTTTTTCTCTTCAGGTTCATTGAATGCTTTGACTTATCCTCTCAATCAGCAGTAGTGGATGACTATGTAGATTAAAGGCCCCCCACCAAAAGACAGGAAAACCTTCAGTATCCCCAATACTATATAGAGAACTAGCTAAATGTTCAGGTAATTTTGAGATGTAGGAGTTTAAGGACTAAGAGTATTCCTATAGTCGAAGAGAATAGGGAGAAGTGAGAGATGGATAACTAGATAACACAATAAATGATCAATAAATAATAGTTTCCTTTCTTCTATGCCCAGGTCAAATGCCACTTCCCCCATGATGCTTTCTGTCAAGTTAACTTCTCTCTCCTTTGTCTCATACTGAATTTTATGTTCACATCTTTCTATATTTATAACTTTCTACCATATGTTAGAATTCTTCAAGTATGTGTCAAATATCCTATGCTGAACTGTACATCCCTTGAGAACAGTATCTGAGTCTTACTCATTATCGCACCCTCTCCTTTTGCCTGCCCTCCCAATCAACAGTGCTTCGCACATACCAGACGACAGGTCTGAATTTCAACTTTTTGTAAGGAATCAAAAGCCTAACCATTTTTATTTTTGGCCAAAAGATGAGTCTGGTATCTTGGCTTAGGAGAGCAAGATAATACCTTGTCTGAAGAACAGTAATTTGATGCTGAGCTCGTGTTGTCTGAAGATTTTATAAGAGAGTGAAAGTAAATCTTACTCTGCCATTCCATGTTCTTTAAAGGAAGAGATGTTACCAAACCTGGCCCTCCCACTTCTCCAAGCAAAGGAAGAATGTAGATCACCCAGATCACCATAGCCAGGTGGTCATGATTTCGGAGTCACCTCTCACCCACCTTTCCACAGGTAGGGACACAGCCAATACTGTAGGTTAAAGGTAGCTACCCTCACACCATGTGCCTTTGTGAAGATAAATGCACACACTGATGTCAACAAACAGCATGATGACTAAAGAGTAGCTAGGCCCACAAAGTCTAAGAGGCCTAGTACTCAGACTGCAGACCAAGGTGACACTATGCCTGGGGCTCTAAGGACAGACATAACCATCCACTTAGTTGTCTAAGCCTGAAACCTGGGGCTTACCTTTGATTTTGATTTCTCTTTCAACCCGTTATATCCATCCAACCACTAGGTTTTGCTGATTTTTGAATCAGCCCACTGGCCTCCATCCCCACTGCCAGGTTCCAATTCAGATCACTAACAGTCTTTGTCTCCATTACTGCACTAGCCTTCTATCTGATCTCTGCCATCAGCCTTTTTCTTCTCCAGTCCTTTCTCCATAGGAAAGCAGAACTTTTGAAAAGAAAAATCTAATTGTGTCATCTTCCTATTTAAAATCTTTCAGTGGCTCGCCACTGTTTTCAGAATAAGGTTGAGATTGTTAAAATAGCTTACAACACTCTACACGACCTGGCCCCAGCTTAACTCTTCAGTCTCATCTGTTCCCCACTCTCCCTGTAACTACATTTCAGGCAAACTCAATTACCTCATGCTTTTGTGTATATTGTTCCTTCTGCCTCTTCACTTCTCTTGACCCGGGTAAGGGGTACTTTTTCCCTTCCTTGGCTTTCAACTCAGGTTCACTTCATCCAGAGAATCTTTCCACTTCACCCCACAACTTGGTAAGCTTCTGCTGTGTGCTCTCATAGCATCCTGAATTACTCCACTCATAACACCGCATCCCACTGTCTCAGAATTGCCTGTTTTGCTGTGCATTCTCCACCAGACTACAAGCTTAGTAGAAATCACAGGCCACATCTTGCTCATCCATGTATCTAATCGCACTCACAGTGGCCTGGCACATTACAGGCACTCAACATCTCTTGAATGAATAAAAGGTAGGATATAACCACCTGGAGAAATCCCGAGCAGCAGAGGCAATGGGCAGCAGCAGCCATTTCTGACGAGAGGAAGGCTGTTATAAAATCCTCTCTGACAACAACTTGCAAGACACAGCCCCACCTCTCCTTGGCCTCAGCCCCGCCCCGCTTCTTTCACCCAGAACTCGCCTCATGGCCTGCCCCTCTGCGCTAGTGACTGCTTGTGACCTCATGCAGGTGTGACGAAGTCGCTTAGAGCCGGCCTCGGGCTAAAAGACATTTATTTTGACACTCCCGAGCGGGTGGAGGAGCAAGGGGACGGGGTGGCCGGTTTCTCGCTTTTGCATTCATGTCTATCTTCCTCCATGGATGTCAAGACAACCGGACGCTGTGGGCGCGTCATCAACCAGCGACCGGTGAAGAAGAGGTGACGAGAAACCTGCGAAGGAAGTGACGTAAGAAACGAGCGCCTCTGAGAACGCCAGCAGGGAGCATGTGGAGGCCATGGCCCCTCGGCGCCTCCTGTTGGTTGGGGAGGGGAATTTCTCCTTCGCCGCCGCTCTGAGCGAGACCCTGGATCCGAGCACCAGTCTAACCGCCACCTGCCTCCAGCGCCCGGCCGACTTGGCCCGGGATCCGGTGGCCCAGGAGAATGTACAGCGCCTGCGCGAGCAAGGTAGCTAGGCCCGCCCCTCCACGAAGCCCGGTGCCTCTGCCCGAGCCGCCCTAAGCGGAAAGGGTGGGCATGTGGGGATCAAAGAGACGTGGGGGCTGCTCTTGATCACTCCGTGGACAGTTTACAGAGAGTACGCTGTGTGCCTAGACCTGGATTGTTTTGCATGGTTCAGGTTAGGGAGAGGTTTCTCTGGTTCCAGGTCTTAAGATATACTTCTGTGTATATTTTTTGCCAGGTACAGAGGTACGTTTTGGTGTGGACTGCACCCAGCTGGCAGATGCCTTTGAACTGCACGACAGGGAGTTTGATAGAATTTATTTTAACTTTCCACACTATGGACGCAAAGCTGGAGTAGCTAAGAACAGGGAGCTGCTTGCCAAGTTTTTCCAGAGGTGAGGAAAGGAGAGCATTCACAAGTAAAATGTTTAAGATGTACCTTACAGTTCAAGTGCTCAAACATTTTGGTTTGGGAAGTAACGTGTACATGTGTATGATACGTTTAGAAAGAATACAGAGCTCCAAGGGAGCCCACAATCTAGTTGGAAAGGCAGACATACTACCCTAAATACTAAATGAAAGTACAAACTGTGTACTCTTGAGTGTGTAAACGGAGGATCACTTATTTTTGACAATATGAAATAATGGTAGCCAATATAGCCTAATGACTAAGAGCATGGATTTAGGAGCCGAACTGCCTGGATTCAAATCGCCACCCACCACTTAATAGTTGTGTGATTTTGTCAGCTTACTTAATCCTTAGATGCTCTTGCTTCCTCATCTATAAACAGAGGATATTAACAGTAACTATCTCATAAAATTATTGTGAACTTAAAACAGTGCTTTACACTGTTATACTAAAACTTATAATACTGTTGGAGGTCTCTGTGGGTCATAGTTGTCAAGAAACTTTTCACACAGACAGTATTTTAAGTTACTATTTGAAGTATAGAATTTCAATAGGCAGGAGGGGGGTGAAAAGAACAACTTTCTATATGGGGAAGAACACCCTGATCAGTGAATGATGTATAGAAAGTTTGCAGACATTGGCCCTTCTATGACATATAGATGAACAATGCAAATACAAAGCAGGGTAACACCCTGGTCAGCCACAAGTATCAGTTATGAGTTTAACACTGAATTTACATTTTTATTTACTTGCAGTTACTTTCTCTGCATGTTTGAAGTCTAATAGATCTTTGCAAATAGGTATAATTGGATCTTAATTATTTCAAAGCCAAACTCTCTCTCTCTCTATATATAGCTAACTCCTGTGGTAATTTCTACTTGTTTCTGATAAATGTCTGGTGTCTCCCTCCCCCGGTTAGCTGTACAGACGTTCTTGCAGAGGAAGGAGAGGTCCATGTGGCATTGTGTAGAGGACAAGGTGGGACTCCTGCTGATAAGCCCATGAGAGAATGGCACAACAGTTGGCAAGTGGTTGCCATGGCAGCTCTGGGGGGATTCATTTTAAGTGATGTGTATCCCTTCAGCTGTGAGGCTGTGCCAGGGTACAAGAGCACTGGCTATAGGTAAGTAAGAACAACGGTCTAAGCCTTCTCCTTTTTTCATCCCTTTAATGATGAAAAAAACATCTCCTAGGCAAACTTTTCCCCTGCCAATTTCCTGATTTAGTCCCTAGAAATATTTGCCTTCTTTAATAATGACAGACTTCATAGTTGGTGTCTGTTTTGCCAGGAGTCAAGATAAGTCCTTTCATGTAGAAGGTGCTTTGAACCATATCTTTACCCGGAGCCTACCCTTTGAAGGTTTGCAACCCAGAATCTTCAGGATCAAACTGGGTGACCAGTGGTTTTCCTTTCCAGAACCAGAAGCACTTGTAGGAAAGTTGAACAGGTAACCTGTTATTTTACCAGAAAGCACTTCGATCTCTAGTTGTATCTTGATTGGCTTGATGGCAACCATTTACTGAATGGAAGCTACATAAATTGTTAATAATGGTGGTACTGTGAATACTTGTCAGTCTGGCCTGCAGAAGCCTGTTTAGAATTAAAAATTGTCATATTTTCTGGTGTATTGTGGGGATGATGGTGTCAGAAATCTGAAACACATGATGTGTCTGTTTATGGTAGATGATTTCTTTGTTTCCTTTCAGGATCAACTTAAAGATAATTTTTTCTATACATCTATTTGTGTTTTTAATTCTAGCTACATTATAGTTATTTTAAGTTAGAAGAGTTATTTTTTCTGTGTGTTTAAACAGGGGTTTCCTAGAAGCACCTTCATGTCATCCTGTCAAAACCATAAATGAGAAACTCATTGCTGAATTGGACAAAGCTTTCCCTCTTAAAAGGGTGAAGTGTTCCTTCCCTTTGCTGCCACAGGGAGGCACCGGTGTTGTTACTTCTTGGAACTGTGACATTCTATCAGCTGCCTTTTGGATTAGTTTCCACGAAGATAATGCAAATTCTGAGTCCCTGACTGGTGGGACAACAGAAGATATGGAGGACTGTCTAGTGTCATTTTCAGAACTTAGCCTTCCCAAGAGCCCTGGAAGAGACAGTAAGGAAGAAGCTCATGAAGGTATCTATAGCCAAGCCAAGATCTGCCTTAGACCTTCTCTCCTAGTTCATGTTCAGGCTGTCATCCAAGCGCCAGACTTCCTCCCAGGTTCTCTGCACATCCTCAGTGGACCTGTCTTTCAGAAGTGCCGCATTTCGCCTTTCACAATGCCAGCATTTCATGAGACTTTGTTTATCTTTGGGTTTAGTGAAAATCTGAAGGATGGCTGCCTTCAGTCACTACTGGATCACCTGAAGGGCATTCTAGATAACCTTCTAACCCAGACATTCCTGGAGGGCTCTAAGCTAAGCAGTTCGGTGGAATTTGTCTTTCAACCAAATGGGAAAGATTATATGATTAATGTAAAGTCTCATAATTTGGGCCCAGATTGTGCCAAGGATCTGATTATTGGGTCTGTCATCACATCTGCTACAAGCATTTTACACGAAGACCAGTGTTTTGTGTTTGTGTCTATGAACTTGGACCTATTAGCCATGCTTGTCTGGAGTATCTCTGACTGGAGAATGTTGTGGACCTTTGACAACCGTTTCCTGAAGAATTTTGTCCCTGGGAAAATAGAACCCTTTAAAAGCTATTCCCTATATCCTCCATGCTATGTGCATGATATTAGTTTTTGGTTAGATGATAAGAAAGGATTTGATGAATTAGAGTTTCATACTTTGGCCCGAGCAGTGTCCCAGGACACTGTCATATCCATACAATTCCTTAGTTGTTTTCAGCATCCAAAGACTGAACAGGTCAGCCTTTGCTATAGATTGACCTACCAGACCTGTGACAAGGCCCTCACCCGGCAGCAGGTAGCATCAATGCAGACCCAGTTTAGGAAAGAGATTCAACAACAACTACATGTGACTCCTCGGTAGTTTAGTAAATTCATTTCTATAGTGTGATCCTCCTGGGTGTGGGCATAGATGAAAAAGACCAATTTGTAACTGGTAGTCCTTCTGGACTGTGTTTTTTGTAAAATTTTTTACCTCGTGACTATAGCCATTGTGGGTTGACTCTAAAGATATTTGTAACTCTGTCACTTAAACTTATAGACTATACTGAGATTGGTGACCTTTGGAGCTGTACAATATTTTGATCGTGAGTAATGACGAGGAAAACAAACCAATAAAACAGCATCTTGTATTTCAGATGCTCTGTTGATGAAGAGGCGGTAGAACTTGAATGTCTCATCAAATATGTTAAAAATATATTTTCCACACTGTCAGTTCTTCCTCCCTTACCTCTATTGTATCATCTCACTAAATCAATATACAAGAGTGGTTTCTGGACCAACATGTATTAGCTTGGGTAAGTTACAAGCGCTCCATAATTAGTATTGGGATCATCGTCATTTTTATTCTGTGGCTGACTACTGTTAAAGTTATGGAACTAATAGAGTTGACACTGGGGTCTGTCTGACTCTAAAGCCTCTGTTCTTTCTGCCACTTTGTGTTACTTTGCTTCTCCTTCCATCGTCTTCTTCAACAGTAACCTCTCAACTTTGATTAACTCTAAACTTTGCCCCCCTAGATTTTGGGGTCTTCTGTTGTAAGCATCTCTGAGGGACACTGGGAGATTGGCACAGCCCAGGACTCTGCAGAATGGACTACTCTAATGTGAATTAATGTATGTTCATGTTAACTAATAGGTAGGCTCCACAGACTGGAGTTATATTGTAAAGTCTGTGAAGGAAATAACTGTCTTATTTATTCTTGTATTTGGAGAAAAGCATGTGGGAAGGCAAGAATGGAAGCAAAGAAACAAATTAGGTTATTATGGTAACACAAACGAGAGAATGGCGACCTTTATCAGGGTGGTAAGAAGTTGTTAGATTGGGTAATATTTAGAAGGATTTGCTGATGAATTAAATATATGTGCATGGGTTGGGGGTGTGGGGTTAGAGAAATAGAGGAATCAAGCAGGACTCCTAGGTTTTTGTCCTGAGAAACTGGAAGGAAAGAAGTGTCATTAACTGGAATGGGAAAATTGGCAAAGGTTTAAGTTTGGGGAGTGGAGTCAAGAATCAAGGGATCTCTTATGGACACGTGTGTTGCTTACCTCTCCACATAGGTTATAAGCTAATCAAGGGCAGGGAATATGATTTATAGCTTCCTTCTATCCCCAGTAGTGCCTGGCACGTGGGTGAGGTAGCATTTGAGATGGATCTTAAAACAAGGGCAGGGATGTGATGGGAGGATTGTTAGGCAAGGAGCCATGCATGCATTCCAGGCAGAGGACATACAGGAGCAGAGGTAGAGGTAGGCAACACTAGGGGCACTTTTCAGGCTAGTTAGTTGGAATGTAAAATGTGTATAGGAAAGTAGTGGGAGATAAAATTAGAAAACTAGGTTGAGGCTGGAGTTAGTTCATGAAAGACTGATAGAATAAGGTGTTTGTACTTGATTTGGCAGGCAATAGGAAAAATCTAGTGAGTTTTATTAGGGAAGCAACACTACTCTTCATTTTACTAAGGAAGAGTTGTGCTTTTGAAAGTTAATTGGACAGTGTTGCACAGGATGAATCTGAGATGGGAGATCCCTGTAAGAATACTATTGTAGTAGTCCTAGGCAGAGGCAAGGAGGGGCCTGCATTAGAGTGAAATGAAAAGGAGATGGATATATGAGATACAGCTAGGCTGGGATGTCTGAAATCGGTAATTAATAATTTCATGTAGGAATTGAGCAATATGATAAATCTCCATTTTCAAAATTTGGGAATTTTTAGTATGAAATTCTCAACCTAAATAAAGAAGTAAACTGATGCAGGCTGAAAAAATAATAAGTTTATTCAGGAATAGCAGAGGAATTGCAATTTGCGACAAGCAGGCTATAGGTTTTAGGAGGATTGGGGAGGGTTGTTTTGAAAAAAAGTTCATTGCAGGGGTCCAGCCCATGGCCGAGTGGTTAAAGTTCTGCCTGCTCTGCTTTGGCGGCCTGGGTTCACTGTTTTGGATCCTGGGTGCAGACCTACTCCACTCATTAGCCATCCTGTGGAGGCATCCCACATATAAAGTAGAAGATTGGCACAGATGTTAGCTCAGGGCTAATGTCCCTCAAGCTGAAAAAAAAAGAGGATTGGCAACAGATGTTGGCTCAGGGCAAATCTTCCACACACACACACACACACACACACACACAAAAGTTCATTGGAGAAGAACAAGAGTTAGAGGTTGTTGTGGTTTCTTATTGGCTGCAAGTGGTGGTTAGGGCAGGAAGGGATATTCCTTTTCTTAAAAGCAGGAGATGAAATTCCCATGTGAAAAATGTCCTCCCTTGTACCAGAAGAAAAGTAACATTCCTATCATCACAGATAAGTTGAGACCAGAGAATTTTATACAAAGAAGTCTAGACAAATAGACCTTGTTATCTTCCTTCTTCCTGCTGGGTATGCAGGCTGCAAGGAGTGGTACAGAAGTGAGCGCTCCCCCTTCAGGGCTTTCTGATTCCATTTTAAATGAGGTTTTCCTTTACTTATTTTGACAAAATCCTAACCTGGGAAACTGTCAAGTCAGCACCCTCTCTATAAACTTGTCTCAGTTACTGCTACAGTGCTCCACAGGATGGGATGGAACTCTGACTGGGGGAGTGGGCAGAGTGTCAGGAATAGAATAACTCCTGAGAGTCACAGGCGTGATCTCGCCAAGGTGCCCGTATAAAAATCCCTGTATGAAATCAGTTTTCTCCTGACCTTCTGGTGGGAAGACCAGGGGCTTTGTAGTAAGACAGACCTGGGTTGGAATATGGCTCCACCATTTTCTAGGTATGCAACCTTGGTCTTCAGTTTCCTTATGGATAAAACAGGTCATTGTATTATATTTTAAAAAGATAAAATATGTAAAATGCTTACCATAATGCTGACATAGCAATGGCAGGGACTGGTGTCTGGTTGAATTTGTTGCAGAATTTCTTCAGTCTCACTTTTCTTCTTCTATATTCTGCTATTGTGGCTTTGTCTCTCTGAAGCATTTAAGTAGCTACAGGCTGCCTCTGTCAATAAAACACAGGGCAAGCATCAGTGACCTTTTAAAAACCTCCCCTTTTGTAGGCAGCTGTGCTGTGATCTTTCAAACCTCTGCGCACTCACTTTGTATAGTCGTTGAACCACTTTCTACCTGTGCTTTCTTTGAAAATAGGGGACCTGGAGGGAGGTTTTTGTAGGAGAGTGGAGAATGCAGAGAAGTGAAGGAGGAGAGAGTTGGAGGGAGGGAGGAATGCCCAGAGTTACAAGTATGTGGAAGGGATGGCTGTGATCGTGAAAGTCAAGTCTGAGGTCCCATTTCTTTTCTACTCAGGGATTTGCCCCAGTTGGCCAGAAACGCTATAATTGAGTCTTTTCTGCGCATGTCAAAGTCTTTTGTCCCTCGGCGGACACCGTTTGCCAGCCAAAGCTATGTCTCCACGTTCGCCGCCCTCGTAGGGTGCCGAATGCTACCTGCTTGTCCACGTCTGCCATGGCAAGCCGAGGGGTCCGGCAGCGTCTGAAGGGAAGCGGGGGCAGCGGCGGGGACACGGCCTCCGCCGCGGACAAGCTGCGGGAGCTGCTGTGCAGCCGCGAGGCGGGCGTCGGGGAGCCGCGGAGCGAGTAGGTGTGCGGGCGCGGCGGGGGCGTGGCCGGCCGGGCGCCTGGGCGCGGGGCCGCCCCCGGGAGGGTCCTGTCGGCGCCGCGCGCGGGGCTTCTCCCGGCCGCCCGGGCAGTTCTGCTCTTCCTGGGCGGGCCAGCGTTGCTGTTCGCCCCGCTTTAGATCCCCCACGTCGGGTGCCCTGTTTCTTGTTAAGAAACCCCGGAGTGCAGGTCTGTGAGGCTTCAGCCCAGGCCCGGAGTGGGCTGGCGTCCGGTGGTGGAGTTGGCGGAGTCTCTGTGGGAGGCGTTGGCGAGAGCAGAGTGTACCTTTGTCGGCTCTCTCCCCCAGCTTCCTTCATTCCCTCCAAAGCCGTGACCCTTTCCTTTTCTGTGTGGGCCCCACACGCTCCAGCGCCTGCAGCCACCTCTCTTCCCAAGCCCGGGGGACTGCAGGGTAAGGAGCTGTCAGCACCGGAGTTGGAGGAGGTTACGTGCTTTGCACATATTAGGCGTCTATACATTTAAACAAGTGGGGAAATGCATAAAGCCGCGGAAACTAATGACCTTGTTAAGAGAAGAAAAAGAGCTTTGTGGCCTTCGATTGAGCAATTAGTTGGCTTGGGATAAACTAAGTGTCATAGATGCAATGAACTAAAGTGTATGAATTAACTTACACGTTAAAAGCAGGAAGTGGAACGAATCATTAAGGTTGATTAAGGTCTTAATTCATTTCTTATTCTATTCAGAACAGTTAACGGCTCACCTTTTTAGCTGAATAACTTAAGTACTTTGATGTCCCTTGCCATTCTTGTCCTCTCTGTCTAGTTTTAGTCCTTCTGCTTAGCAGATCTTCCTGACACATACTTCTTTTTGCTTCTGAGCAGGTTATCTGGGAACAAAGCAGGACAAGTGTGGGCACCTGAAGGATCTACTGCTTTCAAGTATCTGCTCTCAGCAAGGTTATGTGCTGCTCTCCTGAGCAACATCTCTGACTGTGATGAAACATTCAACTACTGGGAACCAGTAGGTGATTTCTTTAGTTTTTGTTGTTGTTCTTGATTTCACTGCTTGGGACCTTGTTACCAGTCAAGATACAAATAGTATACAAATGTGACTACTAGTAACATAACTTTATTTTCACTTTTGTATTCTAAGCTGATGATTTACCTACTATTGAAGGCTATAGGAAACTTGGCTGTTTTACAAAAAGGTGAAATTTGTAATTTTCTTAAAACTTTTTTTGGATCAAAATTATACTTTGAAATAGTTTTTTATTTTTTTATTTTTTAAAGATTTTATTTTTTCCTTTTTCTCCCCAAAGCCCCCCAGTACATAGTTGTATATTCTTCGTTGTGGGTCCTTGTAGCTGTGGCATGTGGGACGCCGCCTCAGCATGGCTTGATGAGCAGTGCCATGTCCGTGCCCAGGATTCGAACCAACGAAACACTGGGCCGCCTGCAGCGGAGCGCACAGACTTAACCACTCGGCCACGGGGCCAGCCCAACTTCGAAATAGTTTTTAAAGTTAACTGCTGCTGGGGCTGGCCCCGTGGCCGAGTGGTTAAGTTCCCCCGCTCCGCTGCAGGCGGCCCAGTGTTTCGTTGGTTCGAATCCTGGGCGCGGACATGGCACTGCTCATCAAACCGTGCTGAGGCAGCGTCCCACATGCCACAACTAGAAGGACCCACAATGAAGAATATACAACTATGTACCGGGGGGCTTTGGGGAGAAAAAGGAAAAAATAAAATCTTTATAAAAAAATAAATAAAAAAAATAAATAATGTTGGTAAATAATATGCTTATACTGCTAATTCTTGATTTATACCTTCATAAGTGTGTTGACTTCCTATTATAGAAAATTCAGAGGTGAAATTTTCTGACCTCATTTTGTATCAGAAAAATAAAGAAGGCTTAGTGTAAGTAGTTTAAGGAAAATATAAAATTTAGAATTTCTCTGTTTTGGTTAATGAGTATTTTTAAAAAAATAAGTAGAGGGTAAAATTCAAGCTTTCGATGTTGATCAAACAGTAATGTTGTAGAATTTATAATGGCCGAATGTTTTTCAATATTGGGTCATTTTGATTCTTATCTATTACTTGCAAATCTTCTTGAGAATTTCAGCATTTTTGTGTATCTTTGTCTCATTCATATTTTTGCTTAGAAATTTCATCTGTATTCTCTTGACAAGGATTTTTGGCCATCTGTTTTGTACTTTCAGACACATTACCTCATCTATGGGAAGGGGTTTCAGACTTGGGAATATTCCCCAGCTTATGCCATTCGTTCCTATGCTTATCTGTTGCTTCATGCCTGGCCAGCTGCGTTTCATGCAAGAATTCTACAAACCAATAAGGTAAGGGCAGACCAACCTGAAAGCAGTCACAACTGATCAAGAGGTGAGTCTCTGAAAGAGTTTAAGAAAAGGACAAAATAGATTGCTAGTTAAGAGGGGACTTTTTTTCCAGAAGAATCATTTATTCATTCATCATTCAACAAATATTAATGGAGCAACTTTTATTTGGTAGACTTTGTTAAGTACTGTGGATGTACCAGTGACCAAATCTCTGCCCTCATGGAATTTATAGTTTAGGGGGGAAGATGATTGGTTGAATAAGTAATTATAAATGCAGTGGGTCTTATGGAGGAAAAGTACTGTGCAATGGGATAGCATATAAGGAGAGCCTAATTCAAACAGTGTTGAAGGATAATTAGGAGTTACCTGAAACCTAACCTGATTATTTTTCATAAATTTGGCTATTATGTGTGTTGGCATGGATTTCTTTGGATTTGTCCTGTTTGGAGTTTACTCAGCTTCTTGAATCTTTAGGTTTATGTCTTTTGCCAAATTTGGGAAGTTTTTAGCTGTTATTTTTTTGAGTACTTTTCAGTCCTGCCCTGTTTCTCCTATCCTGAGACTCCACTGATATGAATGTAAGAGTTTTTATTGTAGTTCCACAGGTCCTTGAGGTTGTTCTTTTTTTTCCAGTCTATTTTCTCTGTGTTGTTCAGATTGAACAATCTAATCTTTCAGTTCACTGATTCTTTCCTGTGTCCCCTCTGTTCACTGTTGAGCCTATCTACTGTGCTTTTATTCTGGTTATTGTATTTTTTCAGTTCTAAAATTTTGATTAGGTTTTTTGTTTGTATCTTCTGTTTCTTTACTGAGACTTTCTAATTTTTCATTCGTTTCAAGCTTGTTCTTAATTGCTCGTTGAAGCATTTTCACAATGACTCTTTTAAAACTTTGTTGGATAATTTTAATATCTCTCTCATCTTGTTGTTGGTATCTGTTGATTGGCTTTTTCATTCAGTTTGAGATCTTCCTGGTTGACAAATAATTTTCAGTTGAAACTCAGACATTTTGGGTACTACATTATGAGACTCTGGATCTTATTCATGGGCCCATCTTGCTTCCTCTGCACCACCCTGTTCCTCTTATTTAAGCCTCTGTTTTTTAAAAAAAATTTTTGAGGAAGATGAGCCCTGAGCTAACATCTGCTGCCAGTCCTCCTCTTTCTGCTGAGGAAGACTGGCCCTGAGCTAACTTCCATGCCCATCTTCCTCTGCTTTATATGTGGGACTCCTACCACAGCATGGCTTGCCAAGCAGTACCACGTCCGCACCCGGGATCCAAACTGGCGAACCCCAGGCTGCCGAAGTGGAACGTGTGAACTTAACTGCTGTGCTGCCAGGGTGGCCCCTAAGCCTCTGTTTTAGCAGGCTTCTTTTCGTACCACTCCTGCAGGAGAAAAGAGGGAGTTCTCCACCTTGTTACTGCCAAGTGGGAGTAGAAGTCCATGTTCCCCAGTAGGTCTCCACTGATACCACCCTAGTGGGCAGAGTAGAGGTACCTCATTATTGCTAGGTTGTAGGGGGAGGTAGAAGTCCAGGCTTTCCAAGTGGTCTTCACTGACACTGTGGTGGGAAAGGGAGCTCATTACCACCAGTGAGGATGAATGCCATGGCTTCCTGCTGGACCTTTGTTGGCACGATGGGGAATGGGGCTGCAGTTTTTTTTCTGGAGTACTTGGCTAGATTAGAGTGGTTACTGTCTAAAAGTTTTGTGTCTTGCTAGGCTACCCTTTTCATGGTCTTTTGGCTAGATAGAGCAGGCCTTGGCTGGTGTTTTTTTGTCTGTACCCATTGGTATTTCTAGTTGCTAACTTCTTTAGCTCCAAGTCTAGAATATAGAAGGCAAAAAGAAAATCCAGGGAGCTTAACCATGTTGTCCCTCAGGTCCCAAAGTCCCTAGCCAGTCTATCTTCTTCTCACCTTTCAGAGTCTTCTTATGTTTGTTTTACATATAACGTCCAGAGTTTTTGCTTTTACATAGCAGGAGGAGTAGGGAAAAGTATGGCTAACTCATCTTCCGTGAAGCAGAAGTCCCTGATTAGAGAACTAGAGCATAAGCAGGAGTTGTCTAGGTAAAGAAAGAGTTGGAGATGAGGGACAAAGGCCTTGAGGCTGGGAAGAAGCCAGCATGGCCTTCTTGTATAGGTAGGTTTGACATTTGGAAGAGAGAGTGAGTAGTGGACTGGATTAGATGAAACTAAGAGGTAGGAAGAGGCCAGGTTTATACAACACTTGGTAGGCTCTATTAGGGAATTAGACGTTTTTTTCCCCAAGTGCATTGTGAAGCCATGAATAGTTATAGACAGAGGAGACACATGATTGCATTTGCATTTTAGAATGATCAGAAAGGTAGCACCTGTAGAAAGTGCTACCTACTAGCACTAGTCCCTACCTACTAGATACTAGTCCCTACCTAGTATTTCATTGCTGGTTTTTTGAACTTACCAGGGAAAGATATACAGGATGAGGGACTTCATAGAGAAATAACAATATGCAGTACTTAAAGTTTTTATTTCCACTTGGATATCCACTATCACTTCAAGTTTGACATATTCAGCACAGAATTCTTCCTCTTACATCAATGATAGGAAAAGCAAGCAGAACAGGAATAAAGATTTCCCTTCTCCTCTTGTTCTTACTTCCAATCTCCTCCCTGTTAGCTTCTGCCAGTGGGAGCCAGCAGGGAGCCACTTGGCAGGGGGGAATTGTAGCTTATGGACTCCCAGCCCCAGCATCATAAGGTAGAGTACAGACAGGTGGATTATTGCTGATAGACAATATGGTAATAATTAGCACCTCTAGTGATGATTACCTTTCCGACTTCTTGCTACCCTGAACAAGAACACCTTTGTTTTGTCTCCCTATGGATCTGGGTGTGAATTTCTCTGAACTGTATACTCAGGATCCCATATGTAGATCCATGGGCCATTAATTTCATGGAGTACTGCTCAGTTGCCCTCCAGAATGGCTATACAACTTTACACTCCTTGCAACAGTGTTCGAGGTTTTAGCTTCTTCACGTCTCCTGAACACTTGATATTTGACTTTCTAATTTTTGCCCTTCTCATGATTGTGAGATGCTTCTCGTTTTAATTGTGTTTCTCTGATTACTAGTGAGGTGGAGCATTTCTTCTATTTATTAGTCATTCAGATTTCTTTTTCTGTGAATTACCTATTCACATCCTTTGCCTGTTTTTCAGTTGCTTTTTCTGGTTTTCTCTTCTGATTTGTAGAGGTTCTCAATAGTAACCTCTTGTATGTTTTAGTTACTGGAAATCCTTTCTCTTAGGCTCTCACTTCTCTGTTAGCTTTGTCTGTGGTCCTTTGTTGAACAGAAATTTTTAATTTTGATATGGTCATATCAATTAATTTTTCACTTATGGTTGGTTGCTTTGGGTGTTTCTAAAAGAAATCCTTCTTCACCATAATCACAGAGCTGTTCTTCGGTCTTTTCTTTTATTAGCTTTATAATTTTACCTTTTACATATAAGACTTTAATCCATTTGAATTTTATTTTTTATAAATTGTGGAAAGATCCAGCTTTATTTTTTGCTGTATGGTAAACTGGCTTTTCCAGCGCCATCTGCTAAATAATCCATCCTTTTCCTTCTGATTTGTTTTACCATCTCTGTCATACACCTCATTCTCATATGTATGGGTCTGTTTCTGGCCTCTTTATTCTATGTCATTGGTCAATTTGTCAGTCAGTACCGTACTGTTTTTATTATTATGGCTTTATAATGTGTGTTAATATCTGATTGATGAATTTCTCACTTTGTCCATTTTAAAATTTGTTTAAAAATGATTTCAGAATCAGTTTGCCCCTCCTCCAAATTCTGCTGGGTTTTGGTTGCAGTTGCATTGAATTTACATATTAATATGAGAATCAGTATTTTTACAGTGTTAATTCATTCCATCTCAAAAAGGGTGTATTTATCCATTTAGTTAGATTTTCTCTGTCTTTTAATAAAATTTTAAAAATATATTCATTTCAGTCTTATCTAGTCTTTGATAGGTTAATGCCTAGATTCTTTATACTTTTTGTTGCTGTTATGTGTGGTATCTTGTTTTCTATTATTTTTTCAAGTGGTCATTGCTGGTATAGAGGAACACAACTGATTTTTGTTTTTTGATCTTAATCTAACTCTTGGTGATTTTCCTTATTAGTGTCAATGGTTTGTCAGGTGAATGTCTTGGATTCTCTTTCGTCTTTGTATATAGAGTTTAGTTTCTTCTATTACATTCCTTATACCTCATTTCTTTTTTGTGTCTTTTTGTACCAACCAGGCCTTCCAGTTACCATGTTGAATATTAGTTGTTATGGGAGCATCGTTGTCCTGATCCCAAATACAGTTCTTATCTTATATTAACTTGTGTTATTTCTAACTTTCTAAGTGTGTTTTTGTACTCTTCCCAATTAGAAGAGGAGTCCTTACACGTAGACACGTTGTACTGAAATTATCTGTATTCCCAGTAGCATCAAGGATAGTGCTCAGTGTATATAGTAGATTTTCAGTATGTTTTTATTGAGTTAATGAATGATTCTGGGCATTTACTGGATCACTTTATTGAATTATTTTTGGAATTTTTTGGTTATAGTGATGAAAATGGACAGTATTTCCAACTTATATGCAGTTATATTAATCATAGTATGTATTTAAATAGAGCCTATATTCTGAGGTGCTCAATGGTCTGAAACATACCAGTATACTGTAAGTTAAAAGTTCTTTGCCATAACCCTTATTATTTTGTTATTTTTATTTCTTAAATTTATGTTCTTAATTATAAAATTAATAAAATCACATTACAGATGTTTGGAAGATAGGAGGAAAAATATGTACCTAAATCCCACCAGCCTGACATAGCCACTTTTACCGTTTTATTATATTTCTTTCCAATCTTTTTATATACTTCTGATTTCCGTAGCTATAACTCTGATGTATGAATAATATTGTGTTATTCATTTTCACTTGGTATTTTATAATATTCAGTACCTAATATATTGTGGTTGTTCAAGAAATGTTTGTTGAATGAATGAGCTTTATGTCATAAGAATTTTTCCACTGTCTTTGTAGCCATAAATTTTAATATCTGTATAATAGTCCATGAAATAGATGTAGCATCGTTTATTTAACCTTTTTTCTATAATTTGACATTTTTAGTTTTTTAAACAGTTTTTTCTAAATTAATAGTGCTACAGTTAACATTTTCATGAATAAGACTACCCTCCCGCTGCATATTTTGAGTTAACTCTGTAGGCTGGAATCATAGAAATAGGTATACTGGGTCTAGGGATGTGAAAATTTGTGTAGTGCTTGATACATACTGCTTTTCAAAATGATTATACCAATTTATAGTGTTATCAATGACAAATGAGAGTGGTTTCATCTTTAAGAATTTTTCTAGCATGCACCTGTGACTTATGTTTTCTTGTTCTGGGTTTCTTTCAGATTCTTGTCTTTTACTTTTTACGATGTCTTCTGGCTTTTGTGAGCTGTATCTGTGAACTTTACTTTTATAAGTAAGTATAAAAGCTTTGCTTCTAAAAGTGCTATGAAAAATACCAATATAGAATAGATTATTTCTCTGATAGTGTAAGCAGTGTTTAGGATAGAAAAACTTTCCTTCTGGCCCCTAATATTATATCTGAAGTGCAACTTAAAAAAATTTTTTTTCCTAGCTTTATTGAGATATAATTGACATATAACATTGTGTAAATTTAAGATGTACAACAGGGTGATTTGGTACATGTATGTATTATGAGATGATTACCACAATAAGGTTAGTTAACACATCCATCACCTCAAATGATCACAGTTGTGTGTGTGTGTGTGTGTGTGTGTGTGGTGAGAACATTTATGATTTATTCTCTTAGCAACTTTCAAGTATATAATATAGTATTGTTAACTATAGTCAACATGCCGTACATTACATCCTGACGACTTATTCATCACATAACTGGAAGATTGTACCCATTGACCAATATTTCCCCATTTACCCCCCACCCCACCCCCATAGCCCCTGGCAACCACCATTCTATTCTCTGTTTCCATGAGTTTGGCTTTTTTTTAGATAACACATATAAGTGAGATCATACAGTATTTGTCTTTCTGTCTGACGTTTTACTTAGCACAATGCCACCAAGGTCCATCCATGTGTTGCAAATGACAAGATTTCCTTCTTTTTTATGGCTGAATAATATTCCATTGCACATATATAGCACATTTTCTGTATCCATTCATCCATAGACAGACATTTAGGTTGTTTCCATGTCTTGGCTATTGTGAATAATGCCTCAGTGAACATGAGGGTGCAGATATCTCAGAGGTAATGATTTCGTGTCCTTCGGATGTATACCCTGAAGTGTGATTGCTGTATCATATGGCAATTCTGTTTTTAATTTTTTTAGGAAAGAAGTGTGACTTCTCGTTTGAAACAAACCATAGGAGGGGAATACTTGTAATTATCACTTTCTTTGCTGAGATTCATAAACACCTTATCTTCATGTTACTAATTTTAATTCTGTTAATACATATCTAACTGGTGTTTATTTGGTAGGATTTAGTAGAGCCTTGGTCCCAAGATATGGGATCATGATTTACCTCTTCCCCTTGAGCTTAGCTGTTAGGAAATTACTCCCAGTGTGAGACTCTGATCTTATTTGTACCTGCTACATAATTTTTCACCGAGTACCTATTAGTTGAGTATTAGTGGAAGTATTAAGCATTTAAGTGTTTCAGTAATAAAAATAGCCACCTTTTTTACATGAAACCTAATACCTTATTTTAATAATGCTTTAAAAGATATTTGGACTTAATAATCATTATTAAAAGTCTTCCCACTGCAAAACAGCTAAAAATGTCAGATAAAAAATTCTTTGCCTTGACTCTGTGTGGAGTAGAGAAGAAAGAAAGCCAGTGATGTCTCTGAGGATTATAACCATAAGTTGGTCTTCATATGGGCTCAGGATTGAATTCCAGTCACCTACATGGTCCCCCACACCACAAGTTGAGAATTTATTTTAAATTGTTCTGAGTTGGTTGTGCCCCAAGTATCTTGCAAAAACAAATATAAAATTTCTGTGGAGGGGCTGGCCCCGTGGCCGAGTGGTTAAGTTCGCGCGCTCCGCTGCAGGCGGCCCAGTGTTTCGTTGGTTCGAATCCTGGGCGCGGACATGGCACTGCTCATCAAACCACGCTGAGGCAGCATCCCACATGCCACAACTAGAAGGACCCACAACGAAGAATATACAACTATGTACCGGGGGGCTTTGGGGAGAAAAAGGAAAAAAAAATAAAATCTTTAAAAAAAAAAAAAAATTTCTGTGGAGAAATGGATCTTTAATCCACGTGTCAAAGAACTACCACAGATGAAGTTGTAGTGAACAAGGCATTATAATAAAAAGAAATCACAAAGCACAGAAGGGAACAAGATATTATAAGTAAAAGCCAGCAGTTATGACAGTCAACAGAAAGCTGAGCCACAGAATTTCATTTATTAGCAATTATTAAAATAAGAATATGAAATAATTTTAAAGAAGTAAAAGAGAGAATTGAAAACATGAATAAGAAGTAAGAGACTAAACAATCAACAGAGAGAGAAGGAACTTACACAATGGGAGAAAATATTTGCAAACCATAATCTGAATAGAGGTTTATTTCCAAAACATATAAGGAACTCCTACAACTCAATATCAAAAAAATTAATCTAATTTAAAAACAGACTAAGAACTTGAATAGACATTTCTCCAAAGAAGATATACACATGGCCAACAGGTATATGAAAGATGCTCAGTGTCACTAATAATCAGGGAAATGCAAATCAAAACCACAATGAGATATCACTTCATACTCGTTAGAATGGCTGTTATCAAAAAAACAGACAACATGTGTGGGCGAGGATGTAGAGAAATTGGACCCCTTGCATAGTGTTGGTAGGAATGCAAAATGGCGTAGCCACTATGGAAAACAGTGTGGAGTTTCCTCATAAAACTAAAAATAGAACTACCATATGACCCAGCAATCCAAATTCTGGGTATTTATCTAAAAGAGCTGAATCAGGATCTCAAAGAGATATCTGCACTCCCTTCTTCACAGCAGCACTATTCACAATAGCCAAGGTTGGAAACAACCTGAATGTCCATCGACATATGAATGGAAAAAAAATTGTGGTATATACATACAATGGAATATTATTCAACCTTTAAAAAAAAGAAGAAAGTGCGTGAACTTTGAGGACGTTAATGCTAAGTGAGCTGACTGGTTACAGATGGACAAACACTGCATGATTTCACTTATATGAGGTATCTAAAATAGTCAAACTCATGGAAGCAAAGAATAGAGTTGTGGTTGCCAGGGGTTGGGGGAGAGGGAAATTGGAAGTTGCTAATCAATGGGTATAAAATTTAAGTTGTACAAGATGGATAAGTTCTAGAGATGTGTGTATAACATTATGCCTATAGATAACAATACTGTATTTTACACTTAAAAATTTGTTAAGAGGGTAGATCTCATATTAAGTGTTCTTACCACAATAAAATAAAAAGATAAAAAAAAAGAAAAAGAGGGACCAGCCCGGTGGCACAGCAGTTAAGTGTGCACGTTCTGCTTTGGTGGCCCGGGGTTCGCCAGTTCGGATCCTGGGTGCGGACATGGCACCGCTTGGCAAACCATGCTGTGGTAGGCGTCCCACATATAAAGTAGAGGAAGATGGGCACGGATGTTAGCTCAGAGCCAGTCTTCCTCAGAAAAAAGGGGAGGATTGGCAGCAGTTACCTCAGGGCTAATCTTCCCAAAAAGAAAAACAAAGAAAAAAGAAAGGAGACTACAAAAATGATCAGGGAGATTTGAAAAGAACTACACAGAACTTCTAGAAATGAAAATATAATAATTGATATTTAACATTCAGTGGCCAGTTTAAACTGCTAATTGGACATGCTAACAAGTAAACTAGTAAACTAGAAGATTAATCTGGAGAAATTACTAAGAATGCAGGTCAGAGTGAGAAAAAAAAGAGATATGAAAGAGGTTAAGAAATGTGTATGCTGGGGTTGAAAGATACGATATATATCTAATCAGATTCTTGGAGATGATAGAATGGGGAGAGGCAGTATTCAGGGAAGTAATAGCTAAGAATTTTCCAGAATTAATGAAAAAAAGATGCTAATCCACGGATTCAGGAAGCCTAACATATCCTGAGCTGGATAGATAAAAAGGAATTACTGAAACTGTGTAGAACACCAAGGACAAAGAAGAAGATCTTAAAAGTTGACGGAGAACTATTACAATACCTGCAAAGGAACGTTGGGCAATTAGACTGACAGAAACCTTGTCAAAAGCCAGAAGACAAAAAAATAGCATCATCAAAGTGCTGAGAGAAAATGACTGTGACCCTGAACTTGTATATTAGCTAAGCCATCTTTTAAGAGCGAAAGCTAAACAAAGACTTTCAGACAAAAAATAAAAGAGAGAAAAAGAAACCAAACAAAAAACAGAGAATTTACTATTAGCAGAGTCTCACTAAAGGAACTTTTAAAGGATATACTTAGGAAAAAGCAAAATTATTTCAGAAAGAAGCTTTGAGATGCACTAAGGAACCTGAGCAAGAAAATATGTAACACATGGGTATAGGCTGAACAAATATTGACTAAATTAAGCAATAATAATCTCTAATAATGTTTAACTTATAGGGCCAAAAAAAACCCCTAGAAGAAAGAAGTAAAAGGAAATATATAATTGCTTAAGTTTGAGAAACACTGACTTAGATATCACTTATTAACACCTTGGTGTATCTCCTGGTCTTTTTTTCTGATAACCATTTATTGAGTAACTCTGTGCCAGGCACTTTTCTATGCGTTGTTCTCACAGAAACCGTACAAGGTAGGTTTTTTGCAGATGAGGAATCTGACAGAGATTTTGTAACTAGACCAGGGTCCTACTGCCAGTAAATGGCAGAGCCATAATTTGCACCTGTGCCCATCTGAATCTGAGGCGTGGTATTTTTTCCACTACATCTTGCTGATTTCCTCTTGGTAGTAGACATAATCTTAGCATGGAAAGTATACATTTCTTCTTGGATAGAGAGCTTTTCTCCTGCATAAGGAATAAGAATGTTTGGGGTTATTATGCACACGAAATTGCTAACAAACATGTCAAGCCAGTTCTGTAATTGACTTTAGATCTTCCATGTTCTCTGTGATGCAGACGTTTTCATCCTTTGATTTGAAATGGCCATCCCTAAAATTTGCTGTGCTGATAGTCTTTGCCTTTCTCCTAGAGCTGTGTGCAAGAAGTTTGGACTGCATGTGAGTCGAATGATGCTAGCCTTCTTGGTTCTCAGCACTGGCATGTTTTGCTCATCATCGGGTAAGTAAAAGTGCAGGTGAGAGCGTAACAGGTCCACTGATATTTCACAGTTGCATTGAAAGGAAAAACTTATCTAGATGTAGGTTATATTTATATAACGGCAGTAAATAGCAAAGCACTTTTATCTGCGTGATCTTGATTGGCCTTTACAATAGTTCATGGTATAAATGAGATAAATATTTTCTCATTTTTGCACGTGAGGACACAAACTTAGAAAGATGAAATGACTTACTGAAAGTCAAAGAATTCATGAGTGGTAGAGCAGTTGTTTTTATCAGGTTGCTTTCTATTACATTATTGTATTTTTTTTTTTTTTTTTATCACTGCAAGACTGAAAAACGCAAGCATCCACTACCTTTCTTTGCTGTTAGAGGAAGGAAAATAATTTTGTTATTTTGGTCAAGGAAGCTCTTTGTGCCTAAAAACCCTGTTCTTGATGGTTCTGCTTTCTGCCAGTTATTTGCAATGTATTCTATAAAGGTATACATCTTCTGTTGGGGTTTTTTTACAATAAGCTCCTAGAAATTTGGAGTAAAACCTTGATCTAGAGTAGTGGCTTTCAAACTGTGCTGCCCTTGAATATTTGTGTTCTATGAGCTGAACCAAGGTAGCCATCTGCCAAAAGGTAGCCTGTGCCCAATTCTCCAGAAATATTAAGTTACTAGATATAATTATCTCAATTTTAAGTTCTGGTTTTGTGTACCAGAATCTAATATATGCACTAAATATACACAAAAAATAGTATCTGGCGCAAAAGTATATATGTACTTTTCCTTCATTGACTGTATCAAAATCCATGTTGTTCTGCAGAGACCTGAGGGCTCCACACCTGAATAATTTTGAGGGCCACTGTCCAAATGAGACTGTGCTCTACCCTCCGAGCTAGCAGAGACCTCAGATTCCTCTGCTCCCTTTGTCCTCTACATTGGCAGCTGGAATCGACAGCTTTGGATGACACATATTATTTAGCATTTATCTGTGAAGGTTGTACCTCATATGTTTTTTATGTTACTTTTTTTTAAGTTACAGTAATAATTGGTTATTATATGAGGGAGATACCTGGGAGTATCTTTGGTTTTGTCATCTCAGTTGAGGATGCTAAGGCACAGATAAGTTAAAGGCATCCTTTGATACAGAGCCTCCGAACCCTTCGCTGAGTTTCTTAAATAAAACTGCCTTTTGTGGTTCTTACTGGAGTTGGTACTGATTTTCCTTCCCTAGTGTTAGGTGAGGCAGGCCTTACACAGCCTGGAGAGGCAGATTTGCATTCTTGTGTAGAGTTGTTACAAACACTTTTGATCGGATGTTACTGTTGCCGAGACCCTGAAAGTGCTCAGTGGTCTGCTGTATATAACAATAAAGTAGTGCTGGTTGCAAATAATTAGGGGACATTTAAAGGCCAAACTATGTCAGTGGGTGCAGGATGTAAAGCAGTGCTGCCATCCCGTGCTTGGCCTTTGAGAAGGCTTCCTAGAATTCCTGTGAGGTACAGGTTAGTACCAGGACAGTCTCAGAAGACTATCGGAAGATAAAGTTCTTCAGAAATAGATTGTCAGCAGTGGCTCTAAGTTTCTTGAAGCCGTATTCTCTGCTTGAAAATATAAATCGGAAGTGTTCCTGGGGAACCTGGAATTCTGTAAGTTTTGGATTTGGGGTACAGGTCAGGCGAGGAATGGTATGGTTAGTATTGTATAATTGGGTGATTTATTGGTACCCAAAAAATAGAAGTGAGAAAATAAGAAAATAGTTGAACTTCATTTTTTTTTTTAAAGTGGTATCACTTTTCTGCCCCTCTCTCATATAGCATTGCTCAAAATATGTTCCTGGTTATTGACATTTTGCAGTGTAGCTGTAATAATTGATAGCTAATAAATCTCAAACTCTTGTCCTTTCCCTTTTTTCTTTCATTTCTTTCCTCGTGTAGCTTTCCTTCCTAGCAGTTTCTGTATGTACACTACATTGATAGCCATGACTGGCTGGTATATGGACAAGACTTCCATTGCTGTGCTTGGAGTAGCAGCTGGGACCATCTTAGGCTGGCCATTCAGTGCAGCTCTTGGGTAAGACACTAACACAATTTGTCTTCCTTGTATCGATGAGCATATAGTAAATCTTAACGTTAGGTTATCGGCTTATTCTCTGGATAGGACCCAAAGTTATAGGAATTAATTGGACCTACAAAGATTCTGGGGAACGGAAGAACATTTCTCTTAGTGCTTATTGTTATGATTAACTCTAAGAGGAATAGTGACTATTAAACATCTACTGTATGTTAGGCACTGCTGAACCCCTTACAAACTTTATCCCTAAACCTTACAGCAACTCTGCAAGAGAAATACAACTATTAGTGCTTTATAAATGAGAAAGTAGACTCCAAGAGGTTGAGTAATTTGCCTTTAAGATTACGTTTGCTTTTGGATCCAGGCCTTTCTGACTTTACAGCTGATGTTTTTTCCACACTGCACCACCCTGTGCTGTGCATTTTCCCGGTCACCAGGCTTGAAAGCTGAGTTTCCTTTCAGTCCCTCTCCTTTTTGCCCCCAGCATCTTTTTTCAGGGTTCCATAGCATCTCTCAGTCCTCTTGTGCTCTTTATTCCCACTACTTCTGCTCTGGTTTGTGCTGCCTTGCCTTCTTGCCTGTACCACTAGTAATTTAAAAAAATATTTTAGGGGCCGGCCCTGTGGCCTAGTGGTTAAGTTTGCATGTTCTGCTTTGGCAACCCAGGGTTTCTCTGGTTCGGATCCTTGGCATGGACATGGCACCGCTCATCAGGCCACGTTGAGGTGGCATTCCACATGCCACAACTAGGAGAACCCACAACTAAAATTATACAACTATGTGCTGGGGGGATTTGGGGAGAAAAAGCAGAAAAAAAAGAAGATTGGCAACAGTTGTTAGCTCAGGTGCCAATCTTTCAAAAAAAAATTTTAGTTTGATGTTAAGGTTATTATAGTATTAGTATATCTGTATTGTAAAAAAACATACCAGGTTGTATGAGGTAACAAGAATTCTTAATTCTCTTCTCCCCTAGCCCAATCTTCAGAGATAGTCACTGCTAACAGTTTTGATTATATCTTTCAAAAAATTATCCTTGTGTGTATAAATGCACACATACACATATATATACATACATACCTAAATTCTTAAAACAAATAGAATTATGCTGTACATATGTATGTCTTCTGTTGTACGTAGATTTATATTGTTCTTTCTTTCTTTCTTTTTTTTGAGGAAGATTAGCCCTGAGCTAACATCTCCTGCCAATCTTCCTCTTTTTTGCTGAGGAAGACTGGCCTTGGGCTAACATCCTTGCCCATCTTCCTCTGCTTTATATGTGGGATGCCTACCACACCATGGCTTGACAAGCAGTGTGTAGGTCTGTGCCCAGGGTCTGAACCGGCGAACCGCGGGCTGCCAAAGTGGAATGTGTGAACTTAACCTCTGCACCACCGGGCTGTCCCCTGTATCGTTCTTTCTCTTAGTTGCATAGCATTCCATTATCTGGCTGTCTGTATTTATTTAACTATTGTCTTATTGGTAGACATTTGGTTTTCAGTTTTTTGCTATTCTACACAATGCTTCAGTGGACATTTTTATACGTATGTCTACATACTTGTGGAAATTTATCTATGGGGTAAATTTTTAGAAGAGGAGTTACTAAGTCAGAGAATAGGTGTTTTAAATTTTCTTAATTGCCTTTTAAAGGCTGATTTCCCCACCTCCAATCTTTTCTTCTGTTCTATTCTGCATATCATCCTCAAGCTATTATATTTTTTAAGATTTTGTATGAGGCCCTCTTCCATACTTTCTGTTCTATCTCAACCATCTTAATGATTCCCATATCTTTATATCTAGTCCCATCATCTCTTGAGCTTCACTGATATAGTCCTAGCTACATGTTAGATATCTCCGTTATATAGCTAAACATTTACAAAACTAAACTCATTATCTTTCCTTCTTATCTGTTCCTTTACCTATATTTCTATCCCAGTAAATGGTACCACCATCCACTCACTGCCGAGCCGGGAACCTGAAAATTATGTGTGACTCTTTTCTCTTTCCCATGTGCTATTAATTTATTGTATCTCCTGAGTATCTTTTGAATTTGAATACTTTTCTTTACCTCTCTTTGCTCCTGGATTACCACACAGCCTCCTAAATGATCTTGCCATCTCTAGTCTTGATCCCTGTCAGTCTATTTCCACATCACACTAGAGTTATCCTCCTAAAATGCAGATATGATTGTATCACTCCCTGTTTTGTTTTGAACTTTATAATAGCTTCCTCATTGCTATATGTGATAGAGGTGGCAATCTGTAGCCTGTGGGCCAAATCGAGCTGTGCTGTTTCTGTACAACCCAAGAACTGAGAAACTTTTACATTTTTAAAGGGTTGTTAAAAAACATAGAAGAATATGCAACAGACACTGTATGTGGCCTGCAAACCCTAAAATATATACTGTCAGGTCCTTTAAATAAAATGTTTGCCAACTCCTGCTTTATGGTGTCCAGACTGTAATATGACTCACAAAGCCCTGCTCTTTCCTCCTTTTTGCTTCTCCAGCCTCCTTTTGTCAGTTCCTCCATTCCTTTTATTCTTTATTCCATCTACGTTGAACTTTGTGAGTTCCTGAGATATCTCTCTATGGCACATTTTGATTGGTCTGCTTTTCGCCCAGATAAGTGATTTCAGGATCACAATCAATCAGTTAGCAATCTACCATCATTTATTGAATACTTTATGCTAGGCACTACTGATATTGTTATAAATAAGATAGTTATGGTTCCTGCTCTTTGGGAGCTTATATTTTAATAGGAAAGACAGATATTGAACAAGTAATTAAAAATATGATGACTTATCAAAGTAGAAATACAGGTGCTTTGGAAATGTATCTAGTTGGGGAGACAAAAAAATGAAAGCACAAAATGTTAATGCAAAATTTAGATAGAATGTGGAAGTTCAGATTATAGAAGAGATTTCCTGGGACAGCACATGACATTGCTAAATAAGTGATAGAGATGATAATGCTCTATAAATTCAGAGATGGGAGAAATTGGTTCTGCAGACATTTTATAAAGGAGGTGAGAGCAGAGCCTGTAGTTGATGTTTGGGTAGATTCTGTATAGGTAGATTGGTGTAGGGAGAGAATTCTTTGTGATTGCAGCATGGGTAAAGCCTCTGACTAGTGTCCTAGATATGAAGGTGATTGTTCATGCAATAAGAGTGGAAGCCTCCACTGAGAAAATGGATGTAGAGAAAGAAGAATAGAAGTTGGCTTTTGGGAGATATGACCATAGTAGGGTAATATGATGGGGTAGAGGAAAAAAAGAAGCCTAGAAAGGAGCACTAGGGAAGAGACCAGAAAAGAACAGGAGCCAGGGAGTCTACAGAGGAAGGAACAGATGCTTTAAGTGCAGGAGAAAGACAAAGGAAAATGAAGTTTGTGAAGAGATACTGGATCTGGCGGAGAGGAGGTTCCTGTTGACCTTGGATCAGTCTTATTATTATTAGCTTGATCTAAGGCCTTAAGGAAGAACTAGTGAAGGCAACATACCTGTGCCACTTGCCTGGGGAATTTAAGTGAAAGGAAGAAGAGCAAATGGTATTGGAAGGTGATATATCAGAAAGTGAAGTCAAAGTTTGTAATATTCCTAACATCTTAATAAATCATAGAAGGGAGAGATCAGTATTTATTTGGCAGGGTGAGTTTCGGACAATAGGGCACATTTACTTACAATTAATATATTTTAAATGTCTGTTACACATAAATATGTATAAAGTGGAGCTCATTGCGTAAGCTCAGTGTTTATTTCACCTGTGCATCATGGGATGCACAGTGCTCTTCCGGGTCCTGTGATGAGATCGGTATATTTTCGAGAAGACATCCTCTCACATACCAGCTTTCTTCCCTCACTATAACTGCTAGAGACATTTTTCTCTCAGTTCTGCATAAGGTATGTGTGGATCTGACCTGTTGGAGACTATATTCTGAGAATTTAACTCCCCACTTTCTATTTCTTTGTTCAATAGTTTACCTATTGCCTTTGACTTGCTGGTCATGAAACATAGGTGGAAGAGTTTCTTTCAATGGTCGCTGGTGGCCCTCATGCTCTTTCTGGTGAGTTTTCTTTTTTCTTGTGTTGTTCTAAAGTTGTAGTGAAAGCACCATCTGATGTGGGAAAGAGAACATTAGGAGTTCATTCTGTTTTTCATTCTGCTTTATCCTGTTAGTGTTGGGAGAATGTTTCCGGGACAAAAGTCTATAATCGCTATATATTTTCTGCTCTGTTTTAGGTGCCTGTGGTGGTCATTGACAGCTACTACTATGGAAAGTTGGTGATTGCACCACTCAACATTGTTTTGTATAATGTCTTTACCCATCATGGACCTGATCTCTATGGTAAGGCCTTATGAAATTTGGGGAAGAGTTAGGAGATAGTTTAATTTGCTTGAGCTTTGGAATTTTATTTTATTTTATTTATTTTTTTTAAATTCACTCCCAGTATTTTTTTGTTTTAGAATTTTTTTTTTCCTTTCTCCCCAAAGCCCCCCGGTACATAGTTGTATATTCTTTGTTGTGGGTCCTTCTAGTTGTGGCATGTGGGACGCTGCCTCAGCATGGTTTGATGAGCAGTGCTGTGTCCACACCCAGGATTTGAACCAACGAAACACTGGGTTGCCTGCAGCGGAGCGCGTGAACTTAACCACTCGTCCTCGGGGCCAGCCCCTGAGCTTTGGAATTTTAATTCATTTGCCTCCTTTTCTCAAATATAGCATTTCTTTGCTGACAGTGTTCTTTTCATATTTAAAAATAAGTGAGATTTGAATATAGCATTTGTAGCCACTAAATATTTCTCCTTGGTTACTGTGACATTCAGATCTGGCTTTCTGTTAGTCCTGCTGTCTGTTATTCTCAGTTTCAGAGTATTGAGAACTCTGTTGGGTATGCCATGGCTTTTGATACTACCCTTTTTTTTTTTTTTTAAAACGTATGCTTTTTGGTAAGGAAGATTGGCCCTAAGCTAACATCTGTTGCCAGTCTTCCTCTTTTTTTTCCTTCCCCCAAAGCCCCAGTACACAGTTGTATATCCTAGTTGTAAGCTCTTCTAGTTCTTCTGTGTGGGGTGCTGCCACAGCATGGCTTGATGAGTGGTGTGTAGGTCCACACCCAGGGTCCGAACTGGCCAACCCTGGGCTGCTGAAGTGGAGCACATGAACCTAACCACTTGGCCGTAGGGCTGGCCCCCGCATACTACTCTTTTTTAATTGAAAGTTACTTTTTCTCTTCTCATTAGAAAATCAATATGATAACAAAAATAGGAAAATAAAAACATTCATAATCCCGTCATCTCTAGATAGCTATTGTTAATGCCTTAGAGTATATTCCTCAACATTTTCTGTAAATATATACATTTCGGATTACTTTTTCTTTTTTCAACTTGCATTACTTCAGTATCAGGCATTAGAGGAGAAAGTTTGGAAAATCTGTAGACAAAGCCTAGCAAATGGGAGGGGGTCAGTATGAGAGGTTGATAGTTTGGCTAGTTTAGGGTTAAGAGGGAAAAAAATGGAATGCCTTTAGTCTGGGGATGCATTCTCCTTACCTCCATCTCTACCCAAGCCCGATGCCTTTCTCTAAGCCAGCCGTTGAGCCTGTTTTATTTGGCCCTTAGGGCACTTTAGTTATTGATAGCTACAGAGGGATAAGCTATAGATCTTTCTGATCAGATCAGCCAAATCACTAAACATTTTATGAGACACGTTTTGATTAAAATAAGTGTAGTTTCTTCTGTCTTAGTCTTTTTAAGGTCTTAGAGCATTCTGTATATGTGATTGTCTTGGGGCTTTGCTATAAAGCAGGTTAATATTATGTCTGTATCTCTTATCAATTTAAGCCATGCCCATCATTTTTCTGTGCCACTTGCCAAGAGAACCAGCAAATTGAATGAGGAGATTTAAAGTAAGCATATGAATGAGATTTAATTGGGCCTCCTGGGATTTGGGGAATATTGTCATTTTAGATGGCAAGTAATAGGTTAAAATAAATAGTATTTTGTTCAGTGAATTGAATTCACAAACTGCATGGTTAAGAGAGTAATTGCTAAGTTGAAGGAAGTTTAAAAGGCTCATTTATAGCTTCAAGATCTCCAAGGATGTGAGAAAAAGCCCCAATTTTAAGCTTATGCCTCTAGATGTCTCCCTTTAGCTAGGGAGAGTTTGCATGTTTTTAATTGCCCATTGTTTTAGTTTACTTTTAAAATTTTATTTGATTCTGCAAGGCAATAGAAGGGAGATTGTCTTCTTAGACCCAGATTGCACATTAGAAATTAATTTACATAGAATCTATTGGAAGCATAATATCCATATATAGGTGAATAAATTGTGTTGAGTTTAATTTTGAAAAATTGGCTTCTCTGCCTTTTTTTTTCTTTTTTTTTTTTGACGAAGATTAGCCTTGAGCTAACATCTGCTGCAAATCCTCCTCTTTTTGCTGAGAAAGACTGGCCCTGAGTTAACATCCATGCCCATCTTCCTCTTTATATGTGGGACTCCTACCACAGCATGGCTTAACAAGCAGTGCATATGTCCACACCTGGGATTCGAACCAGCGAACCCTGGGCCACTGAAGTGGAACGTGAGAACTTAACCACTGCACCGCCTGGCAGGACCCCTTCTCTGCTTTTTAAATGGGTTATTACATGTTGATCTTCTGACTGCTTATTTATAAAATTGTGTGAGAGTATATGAAAGTTACATATTTTTGTAGTCCTCTAGATTGATGAGGTTTATAAATCTAGAAATAAGCAGGTTGGTAGGGAGAGTAGGAAAGAAAGAATAAACTGATTTAAGTTTGTTTCCTGTTTAACAGTGGGTGGGTCAGGGACCCCTGTGGTGGGTTTTGGGATCCAGCAGAGCCGTGGCCAGTCTTTCTCTGGACATTGGCATCTGCTGTTCATTTCAGCCAATGTTTTACTGGGAAGAGTCCTTGGGGCTCTGTTTTGCCTGCTTTGATGAATCTGGGATAGCTTCAGTTCAGATTTTGCTATTGTGGATGTACAGGAACTGATTATTTTTTTTAGTGATGGAGAAAAAGCTTTGTTGGGAAAGAGGGAATGGTTATACTGGGCAGTAACAGGACTGATACAGTGCTGTAGTCAGCCAGACTTTAGAGGGTTGTTGCTTGATGGTAGAATTTTTGTGCTTTTACCTTATCTTTGAACTTGACAATTTTTGAGGGGTCTGATTTCCATTCTTTTTTTTTTTATTGAGTTCATAATAGTTTACATCATTGTGAAATTTCAGTTGTACATTATTTCTTGTCTGTCACCACATAAGTGCTCCCCTTCACTCCCTGTGCCCACCTTCTACCCACCTTCCCCTGGTAACCACTGAACTGTTCTCTTTGTCCCTGTGTTTATCTTCCACATATGAGTGAAGTCATGTGGTGTTTGTCTTTCTCAGTCTGGCTTATGTCGCATAGCATAATACCCTCTTGGTCCATCCATGTTGTTGCAAATGGGATGATTTTGTCTTTTTTTATGGCTGAGTAGTATTCCATTGTATATATACCACATTTTCTTTATCTAATCATCAATCAGTGGGCAGTTGAATTGTTTCCATATCGTGGCTACTGTGAATAGTGCTGCAATGAACATAGGGGTACACAGGTCACTTTGGATTGTTGATTTCAAGTTGTATGGGTAGATACCCAGTAGTGGGATAGCTGGGTCATATGGTAGTTCTATTTTTAGTTTTTTGAGGAATCTCCATACTGTTTTCCATAGTGGCTGCATCAGTTTGCATTCCCACCAGCAGTGTATGAGGGTCCCCTTTTCTCTACATGCTCTCCAACATTTGTTATTTTTAGTCTTAATGATCATAGCCATTTTAACAGGCGTAAGGTGGTATCTTAGTGTAGTTTTGATTTGCATTTCCCTGATGATTTGTGATGTTGAACATCTTTTCATGCGCTTGTTGGCCATCTGTCTATCTTCTTTGGAAAAATGCCCGTTCATATCTTTTGCCCGTTTTTTGATCAGGCTGTTTGTTGTTCAGTTGTGTGAGTTCTTTATATATTATGGAGATTAACCCCTTATTGGCTATGTGATTTGAAATATTTTCTCCCAATTAGGGGGTTGTCTCTTTGTTTTGATCCTAATTTCTTTTGCCTTTCAGAAGCTCTTTAGTCTGATAAAGTCCCACTTGTTTATTTTTTCATTTGTCTCCCTTGTCTAAGAAGACATGGTGTTCAAAAAGATCCTTTTAAGTTTGATGTCAAAGAGTGTACCACCTGTATTTCTTTCAGAAGTTTTATGATTTCAGGACTTATTTTCAAATCTTTGATCCATTTTGAGTTTATTTTTGTATGTGGCATGAGATAATGGTCTACTTTCATTCTTTTGCAAATGGTTGTCCCGATTTCCCAGTACCATTTATTGAAGAGACTATCTTTTCTCCATTGCATGTTCTCGGCACCTTTGTCGAAGATTAGCTGTCACTAGATGTGCAGTTTTATTTCTAGGCTTTCAGTTCTGTTCCACTGATCTGTGTGTCTGTTCTTGTACTAGTACTGTGCTGTTTTGATTACTATAGCTTTGTAGTACATTTTGAAGTCAGGGATTGTGATGCCTCTAGCTTTGTTCTTTTTTCTAAGGATTTTTTTTAGCAATTCGGGATCTTTGGTTGCCCCATGTGAATTTTAGGATTCTTTGTTCTATTTCCATGAAGAATATCATTGGGATTCTGATTGGGATTGCATTGAATCTGTAGATTGCTTTGCGTAGTATGGACATTTTAACTATGTTTATTCTTCTGATCCATGTGCATGGAATCTCTTTCCATTTCTTAATGTCATCATCTATTTCTTTCAATAATGTCTTATAGTTTTCATTGTATAAGTCCTTCACCTCCTTAAATTTATTCCTAGATATTTTGTTCTTTTTGTTGTGATTGTAAATGGAATTGTATTCTTTTTTTTTTTTTTTTTTAAAGATTTTATTATTTCCTTTTTCTCCCCAAAGCCCCCCGGTACATAGCTGTATATTCTTCGTTTGTGGGTTCTTTTAGTTGTGGCGTGTGGGACGCTGCCTCAATGTGGTCCGATGAGCAGTGCCATGTCCACGCCCAGGATTCGAACCAACGAAACACTGGGCCGCCTGCAGCGGAGTGCACGAACCCAACCACTCGGCCACGGGGCCAGCCCCTGTGGAATTGTATTCTTGAGTTCTCTTTCTATAAGTTCGTTATTAGAGTATAGAGATGCAACTGATTTTTGTAAGTTGATTTTGTACCCTGCAACTTTGCTGTAGTTGCTGATTATTTCTAATAGTTTTCCAGTGGATTCTTTGGGGTTTTCTATATATAAGATCATGACGTCTGCAAACAGCAAGAGTTTCACTTCTTCATTTCCTGTTTGGATTCCTTTTATTCCTTTCTGTTGTCTAATTGCTCTGGCCAAAACCTCCAATACTATGTTGAATAGGAGTGGTGATAGTGAGCACCCTCTGATTTCCATTCTTTTATAGAGTGTTAACTCCTTTTTGTTTTAGCAGGCCTGCAGAGAGAACATTTCTTCCATCATAGCAGTCAGTATTCTTTGTGTATTCTAGGACTTCAGTAAAGAGTTGTCATGAATGAGTGAATGAACAAATTCTAGAATATCCATCAGATTACTTTAGTGCCCTGATCACTATTATATCCTAGAATATTTTGGTTAGACCTGTTGTGGTGTCCTAGGTTGGGATTTTCTTGATACCAAATAAGAATAGTAGAGGTAAAAGTGCTTTTTAAATCAGAAGGTACTTTACAATTATCAGCTAATTTTATTATAATTTGTGAGTCCATTCAGTAAATATCAAAGAGTTATCTTTTATAGATGCTTTGATGCTGTCCAGTTGTCAAACAGTGAAATAACATGTCTTTTGTCATGGAAACTCCAGCTCTTTGACTTTACTTACATGTTTGGCATTATTTGGCATTATTTTGACTATTTTGTAGGAGTCTCCTGCTCCAAGTGCTTCATTAGCTGTGGTAAGCACAGTTTCTTATCTGAAAATTAAAAATGCATTGTGCTGATAGTTTTTGCATCCATCTCTTATGGCTGTTTTCTTATGTATAAGAACATAATAAGCCTGTAGTTACTTCTTGAATGAATGGATAAATGGACCTCAGGTAAAGAAGCAGTGAAATAAATTGCTTTTGAGCATTTATCATGTGTCCTCATAGAACTTTGCTGTCTAATACAGCTGCAGACACGTTAATAGATAATTACAGTCCAATGTATTGTGTGCTACAGTGGAAAGATAGGGAATTGTAGGAGCAAGTCCATCTCATGGTATCAGGAAAGACTTCTTAGAGGTGGTGGTCCCTGAGCTGAGCCTGGAAGCAAGAGTAGGAGTTTACCAAACAGACACTACAGGGGTGCATTTCAGACAAATAGAGCGTCAAGTGTGGGGACTGCTGAAACAAAAAAAATGATTGAATATTGAGTTCTTTTTAAAAAACTTAAAGTAGTTTTACAACATTAGCTGAATTTTAGGTAAAAACTACACAGCATGAGCAAGATAAATTCTCTCCATTGTGATTGTAATAATATAAATATTTACTTTGTCTATTGTTCCTGGTTTTCAAAGGGACCTTTCCATACTTTCTTGGCCAGATAGCATATATTAATGACGCGTGCTAGACCTGAGCTGACTCTTGTGTTTTGAAGTCAGGGGAAAGAAAAGGAGGAGGATTTCACAACAGCTTCTTTTCATTGAATGCCTAATATATACCAGAAATTTTACACATATCGTCTTCTTTGCCTCACAAAACTCTGTAAGATAGGCATTGTTTATCCTTACTCCTAGATGAGGACACTGAGGTGGAGATGGTGAGGGACTTGCCACGTAGTTAAATCAGTGGCAGAAGTGAGATAGGAGCTTAGGGTTGTCTGACTCCAAAGCCTGTGTTTTTTCCCCTGGAAACAACCTTAGCAAAACCCTGGAGTTTAGCTGTTGCGACTTGACAGGAGAATAAGCTTGCAAAATCAGAGTGTGAGTTGGGTGGTAGAAGATCCAATCTATAGAACGCGTGGGAAGCTGCTCCTTTGAAGGTCTGGTGCAGTGTGGCTCTGAGAGTGGTCAGGAGCCCCTGCAGAGCTTCGAAGACAGGGTGGCGTGCACACTGGCAGGCTCTCTTTCACCTGGGAGCACTGCATCAGACACTTGTTGAAGAAAGGAGTGTTTACATGAGGTAAAGAACACTTGGCATTTAGGAACTTTAGAACAGTGTAGACATAAAATCGCAAAGTTGTAGGCAAAGCATCTCTGTGGGGTCACAGATCAAGAGGTGAAATTTAGTGTTGCAAAAAAAAAGTGACTGGTATTGGCGCTGATTTTGCCTCATACCCTTGTAACATTTTGAGTTGTCAGAGGTTGAGGTTGATCAGTATTTTTGTGTGGTGAGTGGAGTGGTGCTCTCTGTTGACAAGTACACAGGCCTGGGGATGGCGTGGGAGGACAGGTATAAGAAACACTCTTCCCTCAAAAATAACAGTGAGTCTGCTCTAGAATGACGCTTTGCAACTTAGGACATGATCCCTGCCTGTTTATGTGTTTTATTAGCATCTGTCAGATCACTGGACGGGAAATTTCAGAAGGTAAAGGCTAATGCCCTCTATTAAAAGGCCCACAGTTTTCTATTCTTGCAGCAGCAGAGAATGAAGCCCCAGTGGTCTTTTGAGGCCTGCTTAGAGTTGACTGCCAGCCAGAACTGTTCTAGAGCCTTCACTCTTTTGCTAATTATTTCTGTTGAACTGTGGTGGCTTTTCCCTTTTGGTGGTGCAAATTTGACATTTGTGAGGACAATTTACTATAATTTAGTTCCTACAGTTCTGTAAAATTATAGGCCTTATAAAATGGTTCGCCTTCATTCAATCTATGGAACAGTAAACATTATCCCTTCTTTCAGCCTCTTCAAAGCTCCCTTTAGCTCATTTGAATGAAGAGAATTGAGGCACTTTCTATAAAGAGGGAGATTGATGAGTCACTCCCTGCAGAATCCCCGCTTCCAGCTTTCTTTCACCTTACATTTTGCGCGAGCTAAATGCTTAGCTTGTCATTCTGACGCGTTTTTTCTGTAGAGTTCAGCTTTGATACTTTCTGAGCAGCAGCATCCAATATCTCCCTGGAAAGCGATAAAAGTTTTTACTCTTTTCTCTTTGAAGGCGGGTTGTCTCATCAAGTAGTGGACTCTGACTAACAGAATTTACTATTTTTGTCCCCTTTTGCCCTTGTTTTTAAGGCTGTTGTCACTTGAACCTTCCCCACTCTTGGCTTATTCCTCAATTTTTGCCCCATCCTTCAGGGAAGTAACAGTCTGTTACGAAATGTTCAAGCTTAGCTGTGAACTTGATCTGTGAGCTCCTAACACAAAAATAATTGAGTTTACCAGCTTAATACTTCTGGTTCCACATCTCAGAGTACGGTGTATCTAGGTAAAAAGATAGTCAGCCTTAACAGGAGGGTGTAGGAAATTGTGGTAGAGACAAGTATTTGCTAGAAACTAAAGAGCTCCCCTGAAAACGCAATATGTGTTTGCAAGGATCAAAGAGAAAGAGACCTCTTCTGTTTATGCTTAACATCTGTAATAGATGATGTAAGAGATGACCCCCTTTCTCTCTGGTCACTGTGGTTTTTCTTTGTAGGTTCAGATTTCCAGAATTTGTTAAGGAAATAGGCAGGTCAAGGTTGACAGCACTGCATCTACACTGGTGGTCAGGAGGGGATTGTGCAAAAAATTATCTTTCTGGGAACTGGACTCCTAAAGGACTCATTTTAGGAAATATGTTGTTAACTCTAAATTAAAATCCAGAGAAGATACGTATTTCTGTTTTGAAAAGAAAACCATCCATTAGTTTTCTGTAACCCAAAAGGTTATTTGTAAAGAATATAAGATATAAATGTCTCTAGTGAACTTGGCCTGGAATAGGACCTCTGTTCCTGAACAGTTCCAATCATTGTATTTAGACAGGAGGGGGTGAGCTTTCCTAAAAGGTGACAAACAGTTGAACTTGAGTCCTTCCTTAGGCTACGCCCCCCCCACCTGAGTCCTCCCCTATATGTTTCTAGCATTATGGGTTTGGTTTCTAATCTTGTTTTGCTGAGCAAGCTGCAAAGATGTCAGGTTTTTCTGACTATTCCTCTGCCTTCTGATTACCCTTTTAAGCAATGCTGATTGCAGGAAATTGCTGTGGTGCAAGGCGGGTGTCACAACACACACTGATTAAAACCCGCATGTGTCATTCACTGCCTGATTGAAGTAATCACACAGAGGGGAAGAGCAGATGAAAAACCTGCCAAATGTGCAGAAGGGGGGCTGTTTCTCATCACTTGGGTTTAAGGATTTTGAATTAAAGAATCAAAACTAGTGTAAGGTTTCTGTTTTCAGTCATTTTGTTTTATTCTGAATCCTCAAAACTTCTGAGCAGGGTTTGGGTCTCTGAACATTGTTTTCCTAAGGAAAACAAATTGTTGTTTTTACCAAACACAAGGTCCCCTATATACCTGACTATGGAATACTGGTTGAACATTATCAAAGGGAAAGATAGTAGAATGTAAATGGGATAAACAGGTGAGAAGAAAATGAGCAATGCCTGAATATCTCAGTCCTACAAGTCTCCCCGACCCCCCTCACTCACTTACTCAGATGTCTGGTTGTCACCTGTGCTTATCACCAATGAGCTATACATTGGAAGTTCCAATAACCCCCTCCTCGGGTTCAATTAGTTTGCTGGTATGGCGCTCAGAACTCAGGGAAACATTCACCTACGTTTACCGTTTATTATAAAGGATGTTATAAAGGATACAAGTGAATAGCCAGATGGAAGAGATGCACAGAGCAAAGTTTGTGGGAGGAGGCCTCAGAGCTCCCATGCTCTCGGGGTGTGCCACTTTCTCCACACCTCTACATCTTCGCCAACCCAAAGCTCTCTGAACCCCATCCTTTTAGGTTTTTGTGGAGGTTTCCAATACATAGGCATGATTGACTAAATCATTGGCCATTGGTGATTGAACTCTATTGCCAGTCCCTCTCCCCTCCCTGGAGGTGGGGGGGTGGGACGGAAAGTTCCAACCCTCCAATCACATGTTTGGTTCTCCTAGCAACCTGTCCCCATCCTTCTGTTACCTAGAGATTTTCCAAAAACCCCATAATTAACATAATAAAAGACACTTTTATCTCTCTCATCACTTAGGATAGTCCAACGGTTTTAGGAGGTCTATACCAGGAAAGGGGGCAAGACCAAATATATATTTCTTACTATAAATCACAATGTTACCACTAGGCTATTTAAGTTATTTGGTTGTTTGAAAAAGTATTAGTCCCATTTGGGCGTGGCAATTTAGCCTAGATATAATAGTCACCATAGAAAATATAGCTACATATTTGAAACTTGCTTTCTCTCTAAATCCATGACCAGTCTCATTCTCTTCCCATCTTGTACTCCTGTGCTTCCCTTGTGTGGCTGAGCATGGAAAGAGAGTGCGCTGGCCGACCCACATTCACTTGAGGCATTGGATCATAAACATTCCTTGAACAAAGAACTTTATGAGTCAAGCACTGTTATAATAGCTTTGGGAGGCATCCACTAATGATTTCTCTTTGTCTCCCTCAGGTACAGAACCCTGGTATTTCTATTTAATTAATGGATTTCTAAATTTTAATGTAGCCTTTGCTTTGGCTCTCCTGGTCTTACCACTGACTTCTCTTATGGAATACCTACTGCAGAGATTTCACGGTGAGTGGCTTAAGGGATGATAGGTTTTTTGGGCGGAAAGAGCAAGTGTATACCAAAAAGTGAGAAAGAATCTACTTATTTTATCCTCCATTTTCTTCCTATGGAAATGGTTGGCTTATTGAATTTTTGATCTGTATTTGTAGATTATTTAAACCTATGTGAAGATCTGGTTAATAATTGCATGTTAAACTGACAGAGGGAGGAGCTTTATATCCCTTCAAGTGAAGAAGTCAGTATAATATACATAACCACCCAGGGAGGCAAAAACATTTATAAAAATCTCAGGAGATAAGCCTATTTCAGTCTTCTGCTTTTTAAGGAAGTGTGTGTTAACATGGTAGATTGCTTAAGATAATCAGTGGCAGAGGCAAACATTCTTTGCAAATTACTTCAACCAAAAATTTGAAAACTGAACTATACAGGGATTCCCCCAAATTTGATACTGAAGTGAGAGAAGCTTTGGACTTCCTAAGAAGCATGATGCTTCTTTTTGTTCCGTTTTGCTTCTGAGTTTGCCTTATTCTAGAAGGTTCAGTTTGTCATTTATTTTGCTTGCTCTTATTCTGTATTGCACAGCCAGTGTTTTCGCAAGTTGTCATGGCTCTGGATGTCTAGAGCCCATAGTTTCTTTTATGGAAGACAGATTTGAGCAGAAATTCATACGAGCTTTGGAAAGAGATTTAATTTCGGACTTTTCAGTCTGATTTGGATGCCCTGTGATCCCTGCATTGCACCCCCCATTCTGCATTTCTACTATTAATGGTTTATAAAGTGTTCACTGTGTTATAATATTAGAATGTGAAAACAGCCTTCAGAATAACTTTTGTTTTGTTTTAACATAACCACAATGCCATTATCCTAACAAAATTAACAATAATTCCTTAATATCATCTAACATGCAGTTGGTATTCAGATTTCCTACATTGTCTGAAAGTGGCTTTTTATAGTTAATCTGTTTAAACAGGATCTAAACAAGGGTCATGTACTGAATTTGGTGTTATGTTTTTTATGCTTTTTAAGAGGTTCCCCCCTCACCTTTTTTCTCATGAAGATTTCTAAAGAAACCAGGTCATTCATCTTGCATAGTGGCCCATATTTGGATTCAGCTGTTTGTTCCCTTGAGGAGTTAGCTTATTCCTCCATTCCTTGTATTTCTTAAGAATCACTTTTTCTTTTTTGAAAAGTAACTGTTTTTCTGACTACAGAAATAATTTGTGCAAGTGGAAAATTTGGAAAAGCTTGTACTGTCAGTATAAAAACAGTATATTAAGCTGTTCTCTACAGTATGAATCTGATTTTGGTTTAAAAATGTGTAATGTACACAAATGTCCACCTAGTAAAAAAGTGAGTGCTGTTTTTTCTTTATACTTTTTGTGTATTTTCTAATAGAAGCAATACTTTCTTATAAGAAAAAACACAGAAAAATGTGAAGAAGCAGGAAAGAAATTATCCATTATCCCATCGTAGTACAACTGTGGTTATGATTTTGTACATTTTATGGAGGACATTTCAAAATTTTAGGCCATATTTTTAAAATGTATTTGTCAGCCTTTAAGATACAGAAGACAGATTGTTTACTTGTAAAAGATAGGTTTATTTTCTTATAATTAAGAAAATTCTAACCTAAGATACTTCCTGGAAATGTATAAATCTGAAGTTACAGCCTAAAATCTCATGATAAAATCTTAAGAATGGAAAGTTCAAAAGATAAGCTTGTTATTACAGTTCAAGAATTTTTATCCCTAAAGAGTTTCTGCAAAAAAACAGATAACTTAGGCATATGCTAAATTAGGCATTGCTAAGGTGGATCTTGATGACAATCCTGATCTTTTCATCTAAACTTGCTCATTGTAGACAGAATGGACACCAGGGGGTGCTGTCTGTCTACCCTTTACTGGTGATTCCTGTGCACTGCTCATTATCACTAATAACTAAACACAGTAGGAGATGCCTTCTCTGTGGGTTGCAGGCTTACCACTCAGTGTTCGTGTACCTAACCACAGGAACTTTGCAGCAGGTGCTTGGGTCTTAGTGTTCATTAGATTCCTTTAATTCTTTCACATGCTTTAAGTACATTTTGTTTCCAGTTTTGAGATTCAGAGTGTATGGGTGTTGCAGAAGAGGAGAGAAAACTTAATCAGTAAATTTTCTTTAGGAGTGTTTTTATATTTACTTTGAAACAAAGTCTTTGTCATTTGTGTCTTCATGAAAACCAGTGATATGTTTGAGAATCCAACTCTTTTTCTTTTCTTTGATCTATATATAGCTTTTTGAACAGACCAATTGGTGTATAAGTAAGAATAATATATTAAACAGAACATAGGGATTACAACCCAAGAATTGAGTTTATGTTATGCTTTTGGTTAGTCTCAGGAACCTTTAGTCTAAGTGGCAGGACTCATTAAGAGAGAATACTTTTTTCCCATTTATCCGGTGTAGAAATTGTTAAGCTCTGTTACCCATTCACCTGACTTTCGTTTGTGTTCTAGCCAAATCTAGCATTGTGCCTCCCTTGAGATGTTGGATTGTTTGGGAGAGCTAAGAAGTATATACTTTTTTCTACTTGACTCCTTTATTGCATCAGAGAAAGTGTGAATACAAGAGTTGAAACATTTTATGGGGTGTCGGAGGGCATATGCCCAAGTTTGAGATCAAGAGAACATTGAAACTAAATATGTTGTTTTGTTCTAATATGGTGAAAGGTGGATATTTTTCTGTGTCTTACAGTTCAGAATTTAGGCTACCCATATTGGCTTACCTTGGCTCCAATGTATATTTGGTTTATAATTTTCTTCATCCAGCCTCACAAAGAGGAGAGATTTCTTTTCCCTGTATATCCACTTATATGTCTGTGTGGCGCTGTGGCCCTTTCTGCACTTCAGGTGAGTTTCAGAGAAATGTATATCTACTTCATTCTATTTCACTTTTTAAGGTGCTCATAAAGCTTCAAGGCAAATTACAGAATGCTTCCACCTAAGATATTTTGTCCATACATTAAACCTAATACAGATCATACTATTAAAGCTTTATGTATTGATTGCTTGGCTGTTGATCGTATGCTTATTTGCTGATTACATATTTACAGTGTTAATTTCTGTGTTAATTTGTCTCTGTTGCTAATAAGAATCCAATTGCTATTAGAGAAGTTTTTTTAAGTCATTGTATGGGCTTACCACAGAATAGTTGCAACACAGCACAGATCTTGGAATGTCTGCTCTTCAACTACAAAATCAGATTAAAACTTGCTCAAGTGTTTGAGATAAAATCAGGCAGTTAGCAATATGGGATACTTTGTAATCCTGGCTTAAAACTTGTGCAGGTCAATTCCCTGTCAGAACTAATCTTGAATTTCTCTGTATTTGTGGTCTCAGAAGCCTCTAGACTCTTTTTTGACCTTTGCTACCGTTTGCAATTGGCAGAAAAGAATAGTTAGGGTGATAGGGTTTTTTCTTAACAAATTTATGGAGATATAATTCACAAACTATACAATTCACTCATTTAAAGTGTACAATTCAGTGGTTTTTAATATATTCACAGATGTGTGTAACCATCACGACAGTCAATTTTAGAACATTTCATCACTCAAGAGCCTCATACCCTTTAGCTGTTGTCATCCCCCTTTCCCTTATCTCCCCAGCCATAAGCAACCGCTAGTCTACTTCCTGTTTCTATAGATTTGCCTATTCTGGGCATTTCATATAAATGGAATCATAAAATACTTGGTCTTTTGTGACTGGCTTCTTTCACTTAGCATAATGTATTTAAGACTCATCCATGTTAGGATGATGGTTTAAAAAAATAATTTTGATTATAAAAGTAATTGAACTTGATTACAGATAATTTTCAGCATTTTTGCCTATCACATATCAAAGTTTATTATGGTTGTAGTCTAAGTGTACATATAACTTTATATCTTTTTTAATATAATTATATCATAACATTCTGTGTTGCCGTATCTATACCCATCATTTTAATAGCAGTATAGTGTTAATTGGATATAATATATAACATTATTATGTAATGTATAATATATTGACTTGGTTATATATAATATAATGATTAAATGTAATTTTTGTTAGAGTTTAGGTTGCTTGCTTATTTTAGTATCATAAATAATGCTAGACAAATGTGTTCGTTTAGGTATTTGGATTGTTTCCTTAAGACAGATTCCCAAAAGTACTAAAGGAGTTCAGACGTATTTATGGCACTTATTGTATATTGCAAAATTGTTTTCCAAAAGTAGTTCTAGTCTAGGAGGGAAAGAAAGAAGGAAAGAAATCTAATGGAAAGGTACTCAAAGACTGTAGAATTTATATATGTGTGTATATATTGTAATAGTATTCATCTAGTTTGTAAAGTAGTTTAGCAGATAATTAATAGCATTTTCCTGATGTTCTATGAGAAGAATTCTTTTTTCTTCTTCTTTGATCATGAGACATTTTGTTGATACTAAAAATTTTGATGAAAACTTGTTGGTAATGAAAGTAAAAATTAATACTTGTTATATCAAAATAGGTTGAGATACTTCATATATCAAAGCAAACTAAAGCATTTTTAAACAATTTTTAACATAAATTTTAAAAACTTAACAATTTTTAACATTTAAACAAAAACGTTTTTGTTTAAATATTTTAAAAAAATTATTAAGACCTTAAGCACTAGAGAAATACCCAAATAATTTTCTCGTGAAGTTAGTGCGGTTTCATTGTTGGCAAGCCCTCTGACTGATCTGACCTACAGACAGTCTCAGCGGAGTTTGCCTTACTCTTAGAATTTGGGGTGGGTGCCTCACTAAGTGTTTGCAATTCTCAGACCCTTGATAGAAACTCTTTTGCTGCTTCCTCCCTCTTGGTGTTACTATGATGTCTTGTGATTATGTGTTTCTTGCAAGGTACGTCTTCTTTTTTCAATGTGGTTTTCTTTCCTTCCAGAAATGTTACCACTTCGTATTTCAGCGATACCGCCTGGAGCACTATACCGTGACGTCAAATTGGCTGGCATTAGGAACACTCTTCCTGTTTGGGCTCCTATCCTTTTCTCGCTCTGTGGCACTGTTCAGAGGTAGATGTACTGAGAATATCTTAACCCATACTTACAAGGCACTTCACCTTGGGTTTTGCTTGATGCGTGATTGTTTAATACAATTCGGCTTCAGCTGGGAGGACGACTTTTCTATGGGGAGAACCTGTGGACTATTTTAATATTATGACTGGGCTGCCACTTCTCTAGCTTAGGATTGAAGAGAAGATTGAGAATTCCTTTTAGAGTGATTAACTATAATTTTTTTTCTCTATTGTTGATTTTGTTTTTCCCTTTAAAGGTTGAGTTAAGGAAGTCTTAAACTTCGGTTGCAAAGGGGACTCAATTCCCCTGATAATATTCTTTCGTATAATCATTATTTGGATCCGGAATATTAAAATATGCTAAAATAACATAAGTTAAAAAGGTGGAAGGGTGTAGAGAAAGGCAAGAAAGCAAATTATTTTTTGGCAAAATAGGGTCTCTACTGTAATCACTTCCTGACCGTAGAGACGTTTTGCACTAGGAGAGCAGCTTCCTGCTGGAGTTGTTGTGGAGCTTCACACTCTTAAATTTCACATGGATTACAGTGGGATGTTAACATGCATTACAATTAAATGTCAGAATCGCATCTTACTCATCTTCGGCTTTCACACACCTTTGTCCCTTCCAGGGTATCATGGGCCCCTTGATTTGTATCCAGAATTTTACCGAATTGCCACGGACCCAACCATCCACACTGTGCCAGAAGGCAGACCTGTGAATGTCTGCGTAGGAAAAGAGTGGTATCGATTTCCCAGCAGCTTCCTTCTGCCCGATAAGTAAGTTGTCCTTTAATTTCCAGAGTTTTAAATCAAGGAGTAAAAACAGTAGTTCCGTGGCAGTATCTTTTTAATTTTTCTTTCATTTTGGATTTTTCACAAAAATTTTAAATAATTTACTATCTCAGAGAACTGTGAGATCTGCACTGTGCATCCATTGCCTGTGTTCAGTAGACTGAATGCTGTGTCTGTTTATGCACCCTTCACTGCCCATAACCACAGAGGTCTGGGTACTTCTGGAAACTCCTTGAGCCCTGGGCTCCCGCTAGTGGTTCTTTCTGAGGATTTATATTTAAATTTCTATAATTATCTGATATTACTCCACTTCTAAAAGTAGTCTAGAAACTCTAGCTGGAAGAGTGTTTTTAGAGAAGCAATGTTTGTCATCCAAGAACAGTGAAAGTTCTCTACGAACCGTGGACAGTGGGGAAAGCTGTGGTTAAGATATCTGTGCCACTTTCCTTTATGCTTTCTGCTGTTGGAGGTGATAGCATAGGTTCTGGAATTCCTTCTGTTTGCTTAATTTGGACAGAGAAGAGTCCTACTTAGGGAAAAGAGAAGTCAGGTTAACGTGAGTCATGTTGCTACATTTGGGGACTGGCTTTAGCAGCTTAACTCGTGGTGGTATCTTATGCTTGATAAAGATCCTGTATCGATCACTTGATTAAATTAAAAATTGTTTTTTAAGTATTAACTTTAGCCTTTGCCTTTTACATCTGAAATAGTTTCATAACTAAAGATACTTTTGAGGATTACTCAGGAACAAGGTACTTCTCCCATAGTATATTCTTACATTTCATTCTTTTCCTACCTGATAAATTTGCTTTAATTTTGATGAGTCTCTCTGATCATGTGGTATTTGGTAATAAACTTTGATGCTTCTCTGGTCGTTTGATGGAATAACCATTTGGTTGCAAATTTCACTGTGAGAGTTAGCGAAATGGGTTGAGAGATCTCTAGTTGAAAATTTCTCAACGGTTTTGGACTGAATTGTGACCTCTGCCTCTATGCTCCCTGGTTGAGGTTTTAGCAGAAATACTTCTTCTCCAAGTGAAATGTTTTCACATGAATTTTTTTGGGGGCTTGTTTATTTCAAGTACATTTAGCAATATGAGCCCCCTGTGTTTTTCTTATTCTCCTTATTTGTGTTTCTGACAGCTGGCAGCTTCAGTTCATTCCATCAGAGTTCAGGGGCCAGTTACCAAAACCTTTTGCAGAGGGACCACTGGCCACCCGGATTGTTCCTATTGACATGAATGACCAGAACCTAGAGGAGCCATCCAGATATGTAAGGGCAACATTCTCCTTTTACTACTTTGAAATGAGTTCTATCCCTAAAATCTGTTGGCATACACATTAGTGTGTTGATGAAATAGACGTTTCCTTTTTTTTTTTGAGGCAACTTTGGTTTATAATATTATACAAATTTGAAGTGTATGTCATTGTATTTCGATTTCTGTGTAGATTACATCATGTTCACCACCCAAAGACTAATTACCGTTTGTCACTGTATACATGTGCCCAGTCACCCCTTTTGAGCCCCCTCTCCCCCCTTCCCCTTTGGTAACTACAATCTAATCTCTATATCTGTATTTGTTTATTGTTGTTGTTGCTTTTATCTTCTATTTATGAGTGAGATCATATGGTATTTGACTTTCTCCCTCCAACGTATTTCGCTTAGCATAATACCCTCAGGGTCCATCCATGTTGTCACAAATGGCCAGATTTCATCGTTTTTTATGGAAGAGCTGTATTCCAATGTATATATATACCACATCTTCTTTATCCCTTTGTCCTTTATGGTCACTTAGGTTGTTTCCAAGTCTTGGCTCTTGTGAATAATGCTGCAGTGAACATAGGGGTGCACGTATCTTTATGCATTCATGTTTTCATGTTCTTTGGATAAATATCCAGCAGTGGAGTAGCTGGATCTTAGGTAGTTGTATTCTTAATTTTTTTTCTTTGTTGCTGGGAAAGATTCTCCCTAAGCTAACATCTGTTGCAAATCTTTTTTTTTTCCTTCCCAAGGCCCCAGTACATAGTTGCATATTCTAGTTGTCACTCCTTCTAGTTCTTCTATGTGAGCCACCACCACAGTATGGCTACTGACAGATAAGTGGTATGGTTCCATGCCCGGGAACCAAACCCAGGCTGCCGAAGTGGAACATGCCAAACTTTAACCACTCAGCCATCAGGGCTGGATCTATTCTTAATTTTTTGAGGAATCTTCATACTGTTTTCCTTAGTCACTGCACCAGTTTGCACTCCCATCAGCAGTGTATGAGAGTTCCATTTTCTCCACATCCTCTCCAACACTTGTTAGTTCTTGTCTTGTTAATGATGCCATTTTGACAGGTATGAGGTGATATCTCATTGTAGTTTTGATTTGCATTTTCCTGATGATTAGTGATATTGAACATCTTTTCATGTGCCCCTTTGCCATCTGTATATCTTCTTTTGAAAAATGTTCAGATCTTTTACCCATTTTTTAATTGGGTTGTTTGTTTTTTTGTTGTTGGGATGTATGAGTTGTTTGTATATTTTGGATATTAACTCCTTGTCAGATATATGGTTTGCAAATATCTTCTCCCAGTTAATAGATTGTCTTTTTGTTTTGTTGATGGTTTCCTATGCTGTGCAGAAGCTTTTTAGTTTGATGTAGTCCCATTTGTTTATTTTTTCTATTGCTTCCTTTGCTGGCCAGACATGGTACTTGAAAATATGCTGCTAAGACCAATATTGAAGAGCATACTGTATATGTTTTCTTCTAGAAGTTTTATGGTTTCAGGTCTTATGTTCAAGTCTTCAATCTACTTTGAGTTAATTTTTGTGTATGATATAAGATAAAGGTCTCCTTTCTTTTGCATGTGGCTATCCAGTTTTCCCAACACCGTTTATTGAAGAGATTTTCTTTTCTCCATTATATGTCCTTGGTTCCCTTGTTGAAAATTAGCTGTCCATAGATGCATGAGTTTTTTTCTGTGCTCTTGATTCTGTTTCATTCATCTGTGTGTCTGTTTTTGTGCCACTACCATGCTGTTTTGATTACTATAGCTTTATAGTATATTTTGAAATCAGGGAGCGTGATACCTCCAGCTTTGTTCTTTTTCCTCAGGAATCCTTTGGCTATTTGGGGTCTTTTGTTGTTCCATATAAATTTTAGGATTCTTTGTTCTATTTCTGTGAAAAATATCTTTGGAACTTTGATAGGGATTGCATTGCATCTATAGATTGCTTTAGGAAGTATGGACATTTTAACTATATTAATTCTTCTAATCCAAGAGCATGGAATATCTTTCTGTTTCTTTGTGTCTTTTTCGATTTCTTTCAACAGTGTCTTACAGGTTCCAGTGTACAGGTCTTTCACTTCTTTGGTTAAATTTATCCTGAAGTATTTTATTCTTTTTGTTTTGATTTTAAGTGGGATTGTAGTCTTCGTTTCTCTTTTTGCCACTTTTTTGTTAGTGTATAGAAATGCAACTGATTTTTGTATGTTGATTTTGTATCCTGCAACTTTACTGTATTAATTTATTATTTCTAAAAGTTTTTTGGTGGATTCTTTAGGGTTTTCTATATATAAAATCCGTCATCTGCAAAAGTGACAGCTTCACTTCTTCCTTTCCAATTTGGATCACTTTTATATCTTTTTCTTGCCTGATTGCTCTGTCTAGGACTTCCAATACTATGTTAAATAAGAGTGGTGAAAGTGGGCACCTTGTCTAGTTCCTGCTCTTAGAGGGATAGTTTTCAGTTGTTCTGCATTGAGTATAATATTAGCTGTGGGTTTGTCATGTTTGGCTTTTATTATGTTAAGGTATTTTCGTTCTATACTCATTTTATTCAGAGTTTTTATCATAAACAGATGCTGTATCTTGTCAGATGCTTTTTCTGCGTCTATTGAGATGATAATGTGATTTTTATTCTTCATTTTGTTAATGTGGTGTGTCACGTTGCTTGATTTGCGGATGTTGAACCATCTCTGCATCCCTGGAATAAATCCCACTTGATCATGGTGTATGATCTTTTTAATATATTGTTGTATTTGATTTGCTATTATTTTCTTGAGGATTTTTGCATTGATGTTCATCAGTGACATTGGCCTGTAATTTTCTTTTTTTTGTATTGTCCTTTTCTGGTTTTGGTATCAGGATAAAGGATAATGTTGGCTTCGTAGAATGAGTTAGGAAGCTTCCCTTCCTCTTCAATTTTTGGGAAGAGTTTGAGAAAGATACGTATTAAGTCTTCTTTGAATGTTTGGTAGAATTCATCAGGGAGGCAGTCTGATCCTGGACTTTTACTTTTTGGGAGGTTTTTGATTACTGTTTCAATTTCCTCAGTGGTGATTGGTCTATTCAAATTCTCTGTATCTTCTTGATTCAGTTTCGGAAGGTTGTATGATTCTAAGAATTTATCTATTTCTTCTAGAGTATCCAATTTGTTGGCATATAGCTTTTTGTAGTATTCTCTTATAATCTTCTGTATTTCTGAAGTGTCCATTGTAATTTCTCCTCATTCATTTCTGATAAAATGGGAATTTCTTGGAAAGTGATTTCTTTACAGTGAAGGATATAACAATGTTTATTGAGAAAAATGAACAGTATCACTTTTATTTGCAGATTACCACCTACTTTATTTTCTATGTAAAATATATAATTCAATGCATTTTCTAAGCTAGCCTGGAAATTTTTTTATGTTGAATTTGAATCATTATTTTGAAACGCATTCTGAAATTCTTATTATTCCTTGGTCCTTGTTATTAAAGTACTTGGTGAGGAACTTTCAAGTTGTCAGTAGACCTTTGGCCTATTAGTATATTCTAGTTTTAGCAAATGAACAGTCAGTGAAGGCTCTTTTCATAGTGAATCCGTAGGGCGATTTCCGTCAGGGCTGTGCTCTTCTGCCCACTCGTCTTTACGCACTCTGAGATCCCATGCAGATTTTATTTCAGTTCCTTTGAAAGGTGACTCTTTCGCCATTTGATACCTAGAAAATCTTTGTGGAAAAGGTGAGAGCAATAAAAATAATGCTTCTGGTTTACAGAGACAGTAAAAGATTATTTTATACACTTACTAGAAAGCACATTTTTTGGCAACCTGTCAAAGAAACATTTAAGAGTTTAAATGTCAAATACATTTCGTTTAGGTTTTCTCATGTCATATACTTAAAATGTGAAATACCAGAACTTGTAGTTCTCTTCTGAAGCAAACCTGTAGTCACATCTCGCCTTTTGTCTCCCAGATTGGGGCTGCTTAGACTTCCATGGAGACCCTCAGGGCTTATGAGTGAGGTTCCTATTGTGTGAGCTTTAGTTATAAGCTATGAAAATGGACATCATAAGATGTGTAATTGTCCTGGCTCCCTGAGGAGGTTGTACTCCACCAAGTGGCTTATATTAGAGCTTCCTTCTGACTTAAGCCTCTGATTCCTGTAACAAATGAAAATACCTCTGGGAAGGGTAAACTGTTATTGGTTGTTTTCATTTTAGCTGCAGATATACTCTTGAGAGCAGGCTTTGATGTTCAGGGGATCACCATGGGGACACTGGATAGTCCAAAGGGTGGGAGAATACACTGTGACAGGGGGAAGGTGTGAGTTCAGAGTGATAGTCTTACAGCTATGTTTTTGAAAGAGATAGCATGGAGAAGTGAAAAAGAACTGGACTTTGGAGTCAAGTGGGCCTGAGTTCAAATCCCATTCTATTTCTTACCTTGGTGACCTTGGGCAAATTAGTTAACTTCTCTGTTTAACTAATTTCAGTTTTCATCTGTAAAATTGGAATAATGATATCTACTTTGAAAGATTATTATGAGATTAGATATTATATTTCCCTGTCATATTTAGCATAGTGTTGGGTACATAGATTTTTCCACAAATATTCTTAATCTGATAATGGTGTATCAGATGGATTAGAATTAAAGGCACCCTTAAGAAGATTTATAATCTGCCCGAATCTGTCTCTCCTTCCTTACTTTTACCATTTTCCAACTTGATTTTCATTTTTCTTAGCCCAGACTCATCATTGCCTTTTCCACCTCAATGGCTTTGCTTACATTGGTGACAGTGCCTGGATTACCTTTGTCTCCCTTCTTACACTATCAAAACTCTTCCTCTCTCAAGCTTTCTCAACTAGTTACATCCTAGTGAGCAGTCCATCTTTAAATGCCTTAAGTATTTATCTGTACAGCTCATTTAGCCATTTAATTTTGTCGTCTTATGTTATTTAATTATTTCTGATATGTATATCATGTCTTTCCCCTTCAGGTTGTGACTGCTCTGAAGAGAATGACTGCCCCTTATTTCTTTGTGTTCACCTAGCATCTAGGATAGTGCTGTATATTTAGTAGTTAGCTTATACATGCTTCCTGAGTGGAGACATGAATATTCCTTATCGTTGGGACAGTGATGTTGAGAGAAAGCTGACTATAAAATCCACAGGGACCTTTACATATTTCTTAGGCTTTGGTCACTGGTTGTCTCTGGTTAGATCATATTTCTATATTTTCTGCGACTGGGCACTGTTAAATTGGGTTAAGTGACTCTATACATATTAGCTTTACCCAAAAGCAAAGATTTTTCAGAATACCTATAGGAATCACCAAAATGCTGGCTGATAAAACCAGGGACAGGGGCTGGCCTTGTGGCCAAGTGGTTAAGTTCATGCACTCCGCTTTGGTGGCCTGGGGTTCGCTGGTTCAGATCCTGGGTGCAGACCTACACACCGCTCATCAGGCCATGCTGTGGTGGCATCTCACATGGAAGAACTAGAAGAACTTATAACTAGGATATACAACTATGTACTGGGGCTTCGAGGAGAGAAAAAAAAAAAAGCAGGGACAAACAAATCAGATGTACCTGCTGAGTGTGTGGTGTCTGTCATTGTGCTTGTCCACCTTCCTTTGGTTGAGAGTTTTCCTGTAGAGTTCTTTGGATTTTTCTCCATGGCCGTGGAAGTGCCCTCCAAATCGAGTCCACTCACCTTGACCCTTTGGAAAGTAGAAGAGACATTTGATAGTTTACTGTGAATTCTACTTGAACTATGATCAGGGATTCATTTCTTTCAATTAACTGTTTAAAAAGTTATTTGTTGTGGCCAGCCAGGTGGTGTAGTGGTTAAGTTCATGCACTTCGCTTTGGAGGCCCAGGGTTCACAGGTTTGGATCCTAGGTGCAGACCTACACACTGCTCATCAAGCCATACTGTGGTGGCATCCTACTTATAAAAAAGAGAGGAAGATTGGCCCAGATGTTAGCTCAGGGACAATCTTCCTCACCAAAAAAAAAAAAAAAAAAAGTTATCCTCTCATGATAAAGGTAGTGTACATTCATTTTATAAAATAATGAAAGCTATTGATAAGAAAAAAAATCATCTATAGTCTCATTACCCAGATATTAAACCACTGTTACCATTTTGGTGGGTTTTTTCTTTCAGTTTTTTCCCTTGCATACACACACACACACACACACACACACACACACACACACGTACATAAATGAAAATTTCAATTATTTTTAAAAATTTAATGTTGTAGTTCTTCAAGAAATGGTGCCAGGATCATGATTCTAATGGCCAAATAACTTTGCCCAACATATAGAAGCACATACGATACTACACTTAGGTTTATTACTTCTGGTATCAGTCCTGGTTTTAAGTCTGGGTTCATTCAAGAAGTAAAAATATTTATGTTCTCTATCTTTCCTGAGCATGCTAAATAGCAGCGTTATTTTTATCTGCCCTTTGGCTCTGAGTGACAGGTTTGAGCCAACCCTTGGCTTCAGTGCTAAGTGGTTCAGTCTGTCTCCTGTTTCTAGTCTGCATGGAAGCTAGGGAACATGCGTGGCTTCCTTTATTTCACTATCTTCCTTTACCTCAGAGTTCATCAAGAATTAGGAGTGTTTTGTAAAGGCTCTGTGGTTTCTACTACACTGTGGGAACTGTATTGCAGAAGTAATATTTTTTGCTGCGTATTCTTTCATTTAGGTATTGAGTAGCTGTTGAACATCCCATTATTGAACAGGTGGCATTTTTACAGTGGTACATGCCAAGAGTTTCTGCCAGAATCAAGGTCTGAATTTAGAAGATACATTCAGTGTCTCCTCTTTATTTCTTGACAAATCCAAATTTTTGTTCACTAGTTGAAGGTGAATGATATTCTTCTGACTCCAAATCTGGTGTCTGATTTGGAAGCTACCTAGTCAGTGAATAGTTTGGAGTGAAAAACATCTGTTCAGGAGGGAGTTTTCATATAAAGACTTTTCTCTAACTTTGACTTCATGCTTAAGCAGACTTGCAGGAAGTTTGTCCATGTGTTATCTTTGAAAAAATAAAACTGTTCATTGTTTAATTTTTCCCAAACAGTAATACAGTCAGCTCTTCTATAACATGATGTAAAATTGCTAAAAATCATTGTGTGGTAAGAACCACAAGGCTTATGGGAAAAATGGAGTTAGGGACACAAATACTCAAAAACTTTGTCAGTGACCTGTAAAAGAAGAGGTTAGAACCTAATGAAAATGGCAGCACAGTTTTACGTATGTTAAATGGCTCAAAGTACATAAATACTACAATAATACGGGAGTTTACCTTGAAAAGACCTGAAGTTTGCATGTGAAAGTGGCACTGGAAGGGTTAGAATGTGTGAAGTAGTGAAAGGGTTATCTGAAATAAGACAAAAAATTACAATACTAAATATGGATGAGTGGAGCTCATCACAGGCAGTGAACTGAAGAAGCTAGGAGATATTTGAGTATGTGCTTGTACACACTTTTTATATTCCTACACTGGTTAGTTTAGCTGAGTACAGTTTTCTGGATTCACCTAGTGTTTTTTTTGTGGATTAAATGACACATAAGCAAACACAAAAATTGAATTATGCTCACATTGTTCCCTAATATCTCAGTTGTGTTGGAACAATTTTGCATTTTTGAAACAAGTGTTATAATAGAATCTGCTAAAAATTTAAGTGAAGGCTGTTCCAAATGCTTCTTTAAAATTAGTTCCATAGTATTCATTGTGTAGGCATTTAGAAAGGAAGTGATGTTTCCATGATCTTCAGTGATTGAATGACCAAAAATTTTTACCTGTGAGTTTACATTTTTACAGTGCAGTAAATTTTTATTTGTGAATTTAAAGATTCAGTTGACAAATATGTATTTAGCAAGTATGGGAGACTATAAAACAATAAGACAGTCTGTGCCTCTGGATGACAACTACTTTTTAAAATTTAAATAGGGTATTTATAAAAGAAGAAATGAAAAGCTAGAAAAATGCTTGAAATCTTTTCCTATCAAATGTTTCTCCTAAGGGCTGGCCTGGTGGCGCAGTGGTTAAGTTCGCACGTTCCGCTTCTCGGTGGCCCAGGGTTCGCTGGTTCAAATCCCAGGTGCGGACATGGCACTGCGTGGCAAAAGCCATGCTGTGGTAGGTGTCCCGAGTATAAAGCAGAGGAAGATGGGCATGGATGTTAGCTCACGGCCAGCCTTCCTCAGCAAAAAGAGGAGGATTGGCAGTAGTTAGCTCAGGGCTAATCTTCCTCAAAAAAAAAAAAAAAGTTTCTCCTAGGCCCCAGTGTTCCTATTTCAAAAACGGGAAATATCATAGGAGAATATTGATGCCTGGCAAAATGATGTAGTGGCAAGAGCACTGGGCTAGGAGTTAGGAGAGCCTGTGATTCTTTTCTGGAATTGAATGAAGTGTATTTTCTTCTTAGATGACTTTGTGAGTTTCCAGGGACCTTGAAATAGCTTTGCATCTCTTTCCAATTTTCTGTAACTACACCTGAAATCCAGTTGCAATTTGAACTTATCCTATTACCTGTTTTCTAATCAAATATTTTATGTTGGCGCATCTTGTTTTGAGTCCTGATTCCTGGGCCGTGGGACGTAATGGCCAGAGATGGAAGTCAACATACTGTTTCTGCCCCAAAGGAAATGAATATCTGTTAGGGGCGCACTGTGCTGTGTCATGCAACCTGAGTGTGATGCTGACGTTTGAGAGTTGAGAAGATGTCACTGCAGACTCCAACTCTGGCAGAATCTGTTATAGCTGATGAAGAAAAGCTGTGAGAATATTAATTATTACCCAGCTCCCTTAGCTCATTCCTCCCCCAACAGAATGCACACCTTTTATTATTGATGTCTTGACCTCTATCTCAGGCCTTTTCTTTTAGAGTGTGTGTTTTTGTTTATATCTGAGGTGGTATTAAATTGTCATGCTTAACATGCATTAATTAATGAGATGTAAACAATGTGATACTGATTATCAATAAATTAGTTTGAATTCTCCCCGCCCCCCTTTTTTCCTTTTGGTTTAGAGGTCCTGATTTGTTCTCCAAAGCTTCTAGTGGGTTGTTAGAAACTGAAAGAAGTCACATTTCTTTCAAATGAGTCTTAAATGCGTGTATTTTACAAAATTTTAAACTAAAGCATATTTTTAGCTTCGACATCTGGTTGATATGTAGCCTGTGACTAATGAAATGAAACACATTTTTGTTTCATGATCATGTGTTAATGTCACCCTACAATTTTGTTATTTTTGACATAAGAAAGAATGATTAAATCTGAAGAAACAAAAAAATGAGCTCTTTGGTTACACTTTAAGGCAGATTTAAATCCAGTCTTTTGATTTTTGAATTGTAGATGATGTGGTAATGGAGTGTGGCATCAGATTTTGCAGTGTGAGATATTGACAAAATTGAGAGAAGAAACTATTCTTTCTGATTCTCTTAGACCTAAGGGGCAGTAGTCACTTGGTGTTACCAGGGATTCAGACTGAGAAATCTCCAACTAAAAATAGCCACAGAAAAACAGTATATATAGCATGATCCAGATTTTGTAAGGAAAAATCTGTATCTGCAGAAGAAAAGGTCTGGGACATATACTAACAGGTTGATGGTGATTTTTGGGGGGTTGTGAGACTACAGATGATTTTTTTAAATGCATTTAAAAAATATTTTTATGATAAATCGTGTTTTACTTTCATCATTAAAAAAATAACCATAATAGGGGCCATAAATATCAAATCTTTAAAACTGCCAAGAAGATCTCTCGTCTGCTTTACAAACATCACTCAGCAAGCTGTCAGTTGACCTTGGGCTTCCTGTCCTTGAGCACAAGAAGAACCTTCAACTCAAAATTGGGACATAGATTTTCTGTTAAGTAATTTTTGCCTTTTTCGCATTTTGGCCTCTTAGTTCAGTCATTTCAATTATTATGTCTAAGACTACTTTTGCTGCTCTTTCTGCAAACTAGATCTAGATTGCTTTAGACAAATAAGACTGTGAAGCAATATGTTAATCTCTTCCAGGCAGGAGAGGAGTTAAAGAGTTAAATGAAAATTTAAATAAAATTAAATAATTTTCCTCTTGTTGGGGTTCATACAGAAAGCCATGTCCATCCAGTAAGTGTCCCAGAGACTACCTGTTGGCAGGGACATTCCCAGCAGTCCTGGATCATTGGCTTAAAAAGACAATGATATATAAATCTTATCATCATGGTAACATTAATCTCTGATCTTTTGGCATCTTTTTCATTCTTAATCATTTTGAATTGTTTCTCATTCGGTTCCTTCCTTGATTCATTCATCCACCCATTTATTTAACTTTTCTTTGTCCCTGACTATGTGCTGAAAATACAAAAGTGACAAAAAGCATAGTCTCCTGTCATTTAAGAAAAGTCCTGTCAAGAAAAAGAGAAAAAAATTATGAGGAAAACAAGGAATTGGGAGAAACAGAAACAATGTAGGAATCAGTGTTCCCTGATAGATTAAAAGAAAAGTTTGGGAACCATAAAACAATGTGCTTTGAAAAGAGAACAATCAGAAAATAGAAGCACCTAGAAATTGAAAATAAGATAATGGAGATTTTAAAAATCAGTAGAATGATTAGAGGATAAAGTTGGAGAAATCTTCCATACTGTAATTATATAAAAGCAAAACAAACAGAGAGAAAATAGGAAAAGGAATAAAGATGAGAGGATCCAGCATCTAGCTATTAGGAAATCCAGAAAGAGAGAACAAATGAAAGGGAGAAGAGGAAATTGCCAACGAAATAATGTGAGAAAATTCCCCAGAACTGAAGAACATCCCTTTTCAGATTGAAGGAGCCCATAAAGTGTACCTCAAATGATGAATGAGAAATGATTTGTAATAAGATGTATCAAGTACCAAAAGAAGTTAAGTGTATATTATTATTTGATAATTGAAAAATCAAAAGCCAGCAGGAGAAAAGCTGGAAGGATTGTGAGCAGTTGGTGCTGGGAAGCGGGATCAGGGAATAAGGAGGGTACTGCTGTTTTTCATAAGCTTCCTGTACTGCGTAAGTTTGGAACTATGCACATATCTTATTTTGATAAACCTAAAGATGAATTTAGAAAAGGACATAAATCTTGCACTCAGAGTCTAGAGGAGAGGCAGTTCTAAAATATTATTCAACAATGTGATGAGTGCCATAATATGCTGTGGGAGCACAGAGAAAATAGGAAGGACTCTCCCTAATTCTCTTTTTAGGGACATTTTCACATAAGAAGTGGCATAGGAGCTAGGTCTTGGAGGATAGTTGAGAGTTCTCATGAGACAGATTAACAGGAGAAAAACCAACAAAAGTTTAATAACATGTACACGTGGGAGAAACCCAGGAAAACAGAGTAACTTGCCAAGATGGCCGAAGCCTTCACTTTACCACCCTCAGCTAAAGACGAAAGAAAATGTTGGGGATGGGAAGAGTCAGGGACTCAAAGAGAAGGGAGGCAATTCACACGGAGGTGAAAAGGAGCAAACATTTGGAAAACTAGAGTTTGTCCACACAGAAACAGAAGAACACAGAGGGGAGTCCAACAAATGGGATTTTCTAGGTTCCTTCCTGTCTACCACCCAGTTCATGTTATGCTAAGGTGATAGCTCCACTTCCTGAGACAGGTTTTTTCATCTGAATTCTTTTAGGCAGTTAAGGGAGAGGTAACAAGAAAAACTTTGAGTCTTGTTTCTTAAAAATAATCAGTTTAAAATAATCCTCATGTTAAAGAGACACATTTTGAGTGGCAAATTTTGTTCCCCTTCAGTATACTCTGTGATTTTCACATGATGACAAAATCGGCTGTTGACACATTTCTCAGTATGTACTCCGCCTGTTAAGCAACGCATGATTGTATATATATATATTAGAAAGAGAGATTGATTTGTTTAGGATGGACTCACATAATTGTGGAAGCTGGTAAGTCTGAAATCTGCAGGATAGGTTGGCAGGCTGAAGACCCAGGGAAGAACTGATGTTGCAGCTCAAGTCGGGAGGCAGAATTCTATCTTCTTTGGAGAACCTCAGTCTTTTTCTCTTAAGGTCTTCAACTGATTGGGTGAGGCGCACCCACAGTATGTAGGGTAATCTGCTTCACGCAGAGTCGACTAATATAAATGTTAATCTCATCTGAAAAATAACTTCATTGCAACATCTAGTCTAGTGTTTGACCAAATATTTGGGTATTGTGGCCTAGCTAAGTTGACACATAAAATTAATTGTCACTGCTAGAGTAGAGTGGTTATTGTCTGAAAGTATTGTTCCTGGGGTCCTGAGGTTCCTAGTTGGTCTGCCTTCTTTTCTCTACCTTTTGGAGTTGTCTTATGTTTGTTTCATAGACAACATCCAGGGTTTTTATCTAGACTTAGCAGGAGGAATATAGAAAATGCCTGCTCTTGCTTTTTATTTGCTGCCTTCTTTTAACATATCAGATTAAATGCTTCATTTATATTTGAGGCCATAGGGTTTTATTTCTAAGCCTCTTCTCTGTTTTCTTCTGTAAATTATTTAGTTCTTCCTTTTGTGTGGTTTTTTTTAAAATATCACATCTTTTTGACTAGAGTGTCTGATTTTATGATTTTATCTGGGTGTTTTTTTCTCCGCTTTCAGATTTTAGTTTAAAATTTTCTTCATTTAGTTGGAAGTATTTCTAAGCATATTCACTGTGGTCTTGGTGAGATACATTCTGACCTTTGCCAGGAACTCATTAGTGTATAAGCTGTAATCCAGAAAAACAGTGCTGTGATTTGACTCCATTGTTTATATTCTGCTGTTCACTTTCTTTATCTTTCTCTTCCCAAGTCCCAATCTTTAACTTGAAAAAAATTGAAAATACCATCTCTTTGCTTCAGAGACCTTCAGTATCCTACCTATGATTTCAGAGTCACTTGAGATACAGTCTGGCTTTCTGTCATTTGTTTCTAATGTGAATTGGCAAACCTTAGTGTTTGGCAGATTTGTGGCTTAGCTGGTTCCCTATCAAGTTTGATATATTGCAGGAAGATGGAATACTTTTCTGTTAGCTGTGTTATGTCTATTTTCACATAGATGCTTCTGAACTCCCCAGTCAGGGTGATTTATGGAAACTCTAATTCAAAGCCTGGGAACCACAGCCTGCCTATTTGACCCAGCCTGTCTGTCTGGCTCACTTATACCTGTGAGTCTTTATAAAGGTATTTTGCTATTCCTGTCATGCCACTCTTTTTTACTACCTTCCCTCCAACAAGTCTGCCAAACCACTTTTCAGGCTGCAGGTCTTGTTTTCTGCAGGAGTTCCTTGCAGATTGAGCAAAGGAGAGCTGCTGATATTTCTTTTTATTTTATAATTATGACACAATTTTCCCATGGCCATTTACCCTGCCCAGTCCCCCAATAATTATGTACTATTAATTTCCCTTTTAAAAAATCTACTTAGTCTTTTAAAAAATCCACTTACTCTTAGCACATATAGTATCACAAACTCTTAATTATCTGTATTAGTAGAAGAAATAGTACATAAATAGCCCCTAGCTGAATATATTTTGGTATTAACAGTTTAATATGAGACTATTTTAGGAATTCACAGAATTTCAGATAAACTAACAAAGTTACCCATTGAAACAACTTAAGAATCACCAGAAAATTGGTCACCTTTCCTAGTCCACTTCCCCTACCTAGCTTTTCCCAACATTTCAAGTAGGGAACAAGTCATATAATTTCATAGGTTGATGCAAATATTAACCTGGGTAGAGCTTCATCTATTGAATTTATACCCTTTTGGATGGGTGATGAAAATGACTGAAAGATTTGAGTTTAAAAAGTCATTCCCTCTTCATGGGTCACAAAATATATACTAGGAACTGATGATAATGTCAATTGACTCATTAAGCAGAGAAAATTATAATAGCAGAAGACTTTGTGAGCATGTTTTGCCAATTCTGGATAATTAAAAATTAATTTTCTGTTGCTTTTTATTTATGCTTTGTCATAATTGCTTTATTCTATTGGCTGAATAATATTTAAAACTTATTCATCTGGGGGCCAGCCCCGTGGCCAAGTGGTTAAGTTTGCACACTCTGCTTTGGTTGTCCAGGATTTCGCTGGGTTCGAATCCTAGGCACGGACATGGCATTGCTCGTCAAGCCATGCTGAGGCAGCGTCCCACGTTCCGCCACTAGAAGGACCCACAACTAAAAATACACAACTATGTACCAGGGGGCTTTGGGAGAAAAAGGGAAAAAAAAAATCTAAACTTTATTCGTCTGTTGTTGTCCATCCCAGTAAGCTCTTAAAGGGCAGGTATCTATGTGTGTGTTTGTCTTCCTCTGATCCTCTTTTATTTTTTTATTTTATTTTATTTTATTTTATTTTTTTGGGGGGAAGACTAGCTGTGAACTAACATCCGTACCCACCTTCCTCTACTTTATATGTGGGACGCCTGCCACAGCATGGCTTAACAAGTGGTACCATGTCCATACCTGGGATCCAAACCAGCGAACCCTGGGCCACTGAAGCGGAACATGCAAACTTAACCGCTGTGCCACTGGGCCGGCCCCTGGTCCTCCTTTAAATTATAATGACAATATAAAAACCTTAAAGAAAAAATTGAAATTTTTGACAAAAATGGTATATAATTTTTTGTATACAGGGCTTAACTTAACTCTAAAGTAGAAATTCTCTGAAAGTTGTGTGATTTATTTTTCTTTTGTTTCCAATTTGGTGCTTAATAGGCTTTTCTAAATGATGGTAGTGATAGTGACTTTAGTCACTAATGAATTTCATTCTATGTTATGGATGTATTCTTAAAATACTTTATGTAAACTATTTTAAAAATCAAATTTACAAAAGAAACCCTAAATTTGCTGTTGTAAAACAAAAGAAATTAAGCAATCTCCCATGATTTCTCAGTTTTCTAAATATGCCTTTTGTATAAAGTAGTAGGTTTGTTTATATTGAGATATATTTTTGAGACCTAAGACATATGTAGCTTGGGCTTCATTCAGTGACATTACCACCGTCCTGAGTGTTCACCCCCATGCACTGATTTCACAAGGAAGGCAAATATTTTCTGTTCATTTGACGTTTTTGATCAATTGGTAGTGGCTTACTGGAGCCCCAGGTTGAAAGCATGATGAGATTGTATCTAGGCTCAGTGAAAGAGTGCTACAGTTGATTAGTGATGTCTAACATGAGTGATGGGAAGGGAAATACTGTCTGAGTTTTCTGTATGTGTCATCAACCAACTTCAGCCTGGATCTGTGTGGTTATTCTAGGCTATGTAGGTAAGACATGTGACCTATTCCCAAATCATGAGTTTTATATTGAAAAAGCACTTGGAATTGAAGAAGCTCTGTAAAAATTTAACGTTTTTCAGGCATGCAAGCCCACAAAATTCCCCTAAGCCTTTCCATATTTAACAGTGTCAGAATAACAATGATAATATCTTAGTTTTTAAATAGCTCCTTGACATCAGCAAATTCAGAGAACCGAATGATCTTATTTTGCCTTTGCCATTCCTGACAAATATGTATCTTCAACTATGTTTAGTGCTACAAGTAAGACAGACTTTCTCATTGCTCCATTCTTGGCAATATAAAAAGCAGATCCTGTGTATTTATCACCTGCAGTGCAGGGAGGTCGTTCAATATGAAAATATATCTAACTATGAGCAGCAGTAGTTTTGAGAAGAGTAGAATCAGCAATGTGGAGTATATTTAATACAGTTGTGATGAAATTATTTTCTCTCCAATAATCATTTCTTAGAGTTAAGAGGGAGTTTACTAGTTTGCAAAGAGATGGTAAAACCTCTGAGGCTAGGTTAAGTGACTCCCCTAAATCACAAAGCTACAGCTTGGATTAGAGGCAGAGTGTTTGGAGGTCCCATTTCTTGACGCAAATGGTAACATTAGATAGGCTTAAATAAGAGCGCTTACAGACTGAGAAAGACAAACACCATATGATTTCACTCATGTGTGGAAGATAAACACACACACGGACAAAGGAAACAGTTCAGTGGTTACCAGAGGAAGGGGGCTGAGGGGTGGGCACAGGGGTAAAGGGGAGCGCTTACATGGTGATGGACAAGAAATAATGTACAACTGAAATTCACAATGATGTAAACTAGTATGAACTCAAAAAAAAAAGAGCACTTAGTTGGGGGCAGGGGGTTCAGAGCATTATTCTGCTTTTCTGTTGGTGTCATTTCAGAGAGCTGTTTCAAACACTTGTTTGTTTTATGGGTCTTGCTGATATAGTCCACATCCAAATATAGTCGGATATATATACCATAGGATTTCTTTTTATATTTATGATAAAAAATTGTGGCTAAAATGGAGTCAAAATATATCTTCTCGGAGAAATTCTTTACATGCAGAAAGTTCTCCAGGCTTTCAGGATCTTGTGTGTGAATTGAGAACAAGCAAGGACTATCCATGTGGAATTTTGGGTTATTCTTAAATGTGATTCTTCTGTTCGTTTTCTGGGCTCTTTGGGTTCTCTAATCCCCTTCCCAAAAGCAAGAAGAGTGCTCTCATAGATCTCAAGGGAGTTGTATATTCTTGTCACAGTAGTAGGATCCAGGAATAATTGTTTAAATTGATTTCTCTAGTCAACTCCTATACTTTAATTTTTCATTCTATAAAATATCCAAGTCAGTCAAATCTTGTTACAGTGAATTGTCTGGCCTTACTCAAGATTAGTAGTCAGTTCACTGGAGCTTGAAGTCATTTTGCCATTTAGAGATTTTTTTAGTAGATTTATTACTGTGTTATTTGATCTTTTTTTTTTTTAAAGATTGGCACCTGAGCTAACAACTGTTGACAATGTTCTTTTTTTTTTTTCCTCTTCTCCCCAAAGCCCCCCTCCCCAGTACATAGTTGTATATTCTAGTTATGAGTGCCTCTGGTTGTGCTATGTGGGACGCCGCCTTAGCATGGCCTGATGAGTGGTGCCACATTTGTGCCTGGGATCTGAACCAGCGAAACCCTAGGCCACCAAAGTAGAGTGCACGAACTTAACCACTCGGCCTCGGGCCAGCCCCCGATTTGGTCTTTATTGTATGATATTTTAGAGGAAATAGATTGTCCTCCCAGGACTAGAAGCTAAGGGAAGATATTCTTGGCACTCACAGATAGCCGGTCTTAGTTTTAATTAAATTAAATTAATTAATTAATTAATTTTTTTTAAAGATTGGCACCTGAGCCAACAACTGTTGCCAATCTTCTTTTTTTTTTCCTGCCTTTTTCTCCCCAAGCCTCCCTAGTACATAGTTGTATATTTTAGTTGTGGATCCTTCTAGTTGTGGCATGTGGGATGCCGCCTCAACATGGCCTAATGAGCGGTACCATGTCCGTGCCCAGGATCCGAAGCCTGGGCCACCGAAGCGGAGCACGTGAACTTAACCACTCGGCCACGGGGCCGGCCCCATGGTCTTAGTTTTTAACACTTGGTGTTTGAAATTGTCCAGCATCTTGGTGCAGCTGGTGACCATTCTTTCCTTCAGTAAATACTTTTTGACTGCCTTCTGTGTGCCAGTACTGTCCCAGCGCCAGGGATACAGTGCTGATCAAGATGGACTCAGTCCCTGCCTTCGCAGAGCTTAGAATGCTCAGCTCTAAGTAGTCCTGGGCCTTACTACAGTTGCTCACAGAGGGATATGAGGACACCTAATGAATCAAAATTTATTACGTGTTTTGGAAAGAAAGAAGACATTCTGAATACTTCTTAAAAGTTAAGTAGTAAATTCATAGCGTATGTCAGCCGCTGTTGTTTGATAGCCTCAGTTATGACCAAGTTTTACTTAGCTGTGGGCAAAGTGCCTACACAGTTTTTTCAGCTTCAATCCTCCCACTTGCCTTGGAGGTTAAAGGACAATTGATTTTGATTGATCTTTCACATTATCCCCTTAAACTCTTAGAGGATTCTTTACTGCATTTGTCTACCAGATCATTTTCAGTGACATTTGAGAAATAAGATCTGTCTTGTATATGGAGATGGTTTCTCTGTGATGTGCCGTGAACTTCACACTGGCCCTTGCCAGAGATCTCTATTTTTACAGCTATGTGCGTCATTGTCATTTCCAGCTGATAGATGCCTGAATGCAAGTTCACATCCTTCCTGTCTGAGGACTTGTGGGAGTTGGCTCCGGCAAGAGGATAGACAGCAGAGAAGGTCACTGAGAAAAGGCGGTTGGAGTATTAGTTCTTTCCTTGTCCCCACATGGCATTCTAAAGAGTGGTAAATCTATTGTTTGGTACAACTGTTGAGCCCCTTCCTGTTGTTACTTTTTCTCAGTCTTCAGCCTCCTTACGGTTTTCTGTGGCTTTCGGAATCCGCTCTCCCCGGGTTTCACAGCTGCATATTTCTTTGATGCTTCTCCTACAAGTTCTCTAGTGGTTCCTTCCGTCCCTTGCTTCTTCCACCTTCTTTTGCCCAGTCCTGTAGGCATCCTCCCAAGCTTTATCTATGGTCTTCTGCTTCTCTCTATTTCTTTCTTCTCTCCCTTTTTCTACCTTTTCTCCTTTTCCTCCCTCCTCTTATTTTCATGCGTTCTTGTGTACATTTGTTAAATAGCATTTACTTAGCAGCTACTGTGTGCTTTGTACTTTGCTAGGTTTTTGGAGTGCATGACTGAATGAGACAGACACAGCTGCAGCTTCCATAGAATTTACCAATTTCTCAATTAATTCATAAATTATACTTGTGAAATGTTTTAATGAAGAAGTACTGGTTGTTATGAGAGCATGTAATTTGGGGACCTGTCCTAGTTTAAGTGGACAGTGAAGTCTTTCCTAAGGAAACCATTTCTGGCTGAAATCTGAAGGATGAGTAGGAATTTAAGAGGTGGAAGCAAGGAGGGTTCCAGGCAGTAGGAACAGAGAACAACTCTCTCTCAGTATCCCAGTCACATGGGCCTCCTTAGTTACTTGAATACGTCATGCTTCTTCCCACCTCAGTCGGGGTAAAGCGCAAGTTACCGTCCTCTTTCAGTCTCACCCAAACTGATTCTTCACTGCAACCCTCTGCTTTCCCCAGTTCACTGGATTAGATATGTTGGTGTCATTGATTTCCTTTGAAATAGACCTGAGATTTGCCCTTGCTTCTTTCTTTATTCCCACTGCAATAGAACTTTAAAACTTCATCACTTCACTACTGGATACTCTGTTAGTGACTGGAGTCATTGCTTCCAGCTTTTCCTCCAGCCTTTCCTTGTCCCTCCCTGCCCAGCATAGCCACTGTGGACGTCTCTTTCTGAGACCCATTTGTTAATCATATCAATCGTTGGCTGAAAACCTAGAGTAGATTCCTGATGCACAAAAGCCAGATTCTCCTAATTTCAGTCCTTTCATTATCCGTCCTTAGACCATCTCTCGCTAGTTTTGTTTCTCAACACTCAGCTCTTGGGACAAGCAGATATTCCTCCTGTTTTCCCTGTAAACCGTGCTCGTCTCTCCCTTTTTTCCTCCGTTCTCCGACTTTTACCACCATCTCCATGAAATCTTTTCAACTACTGTAGCCCCCTGTGATTTCTTCCTCTCTGAACTCAGATTGCTCTTATAATACTTTGTATTTCATATGTGCTAATATCCTTTTCTGAGATAAGTTATAAGTTTAATAACAGAGACATGTCTTTGAATTTTATATACCCTAGTTTAGGATTCACCAAATAATAAAGGCTTTGATGATGCCCGGAAGATTCATTTTGATATCATTTAGTGGATACTGATAATTCATTGCTTTTGAGGACTGTACGTAGTCAATATGTAACCCTTCTGTCCTACATGTTAGGCGTAAATTGAATTGACAGTAGACGTCAATCTAGGTTGAAAACAAGAACAATTCATTTTAATGGGCTCTAATGCTCTAGAGTTTTTTTCTATCAGTCAAGTTCTCACATTCACAGAGTTAGTCAAGGATTCCTTCTAATATTACAGGTATTTGTGTAGTCCTTTATACCTTACATGCTTTATTTAAATGAGTCATCTCATTTAATCCTCACTACAACTCTTTGAGGTAGATGGTATTATCCTTATTTTACAGAAGAATAAATTGAGCTATAAAAAACTTAAATGCGTATGAGTCACTCAGCTGGTTGATGGTGGAGCCCAGACCTGAATCTAGGTCTCTGACTTAGAACTCTTCTTCTAATTTTTTAAATAAAATTTTTTTCCCAGATTTACTGAGATATAATTGGCAAATAACATTGTATATGTTTAAGGTATACAATGTGATGATTTGATATATGTATATATTGTGAAATTATTACCACAATGAGGTTAGTTAACACATTGGTTACCTCACGTAGTTACCATTTTTTTGTGGTAAGAACATTTAAGATCTACTGTCTGAGATTTCAAGTATACAACACTGTATTGCTAACTTTAGTCACCATGCTGTACATTAGATCCCTAAAACTTAGTCATCTTATAACTGAAATTTGTACCTTTTCACCAACATCTCTCCATTTCCCATAGCCCCTGGTAACCATCATTCTGCTCTGTTTCTATGAGTTTGACTTTTTTAGGTTCCACCTGTAAGTAAGATCATACACTATTTATCTTTTTCATTCTGACTTATTTCACTTAGTATAATTCCCTCAGGGTTCATCCATGTTGTCGCAGATAGCAGGGTTTCCTTCTTTTTTATGGCTGAATAATATTCCACTGTGTGTGGGGGGGTGTGTGTGTGTAGTGAATACATACCACATTTCATCTGTTGATGAACTCTTAGGTTGTTTCCATGTCTTGGCTATTGTGAATAATGTTGCAATGAACATGGGGGTGCAGATATCTCTTCAAGGTAGTGATTTCGTTTCCTTCAGATATATACCTAGAAGTGGGATTGCTGGATCATATTGTAGTTCTATTCTTAATTTTTGAGGAGCGTCCCTACTGTTTTTCATAATGCTATACCAATTTACATTCTTGTCAACAGTGCACAAGGGTTCTCTTTTTTCTACATCCTTACCAACATTTGTTATTGCTTGTCCTTTGGATAATAGTAATTCTAACAGGTGTGAGGTGATAGCTCATTGTGGTTTTGATTTGTGTTTCCCTAGTGATTAGTGATATTGAGCACCTTTTCATGTACCTCTTGACTATTTGTATGTCTTCTTTGGAAAAGTGTCTGTTCAGGTCCTTTGCCCATTTTTAAATCAGATCATTTGTTTTTTTGCTGTTGAGTTTGTTTTCCTGATACATTTTGGGTATTGATCCCTTATCAGATTTATGATTTGCAAATATTTTTCCCCATTTCATAGGCTGTCTTTTTATTTTGTTGATTGTTATGGCTTCTTTTCTAATTACCTTATTTCTTCTCTAGTAGAGAACCACCCCTTGATCATACCTAAACATTTTCTGCTGGAGGCTTTTGTCCTTGTGTGTTTTAGTTGTTCAGTAACTGCTTCCACAAAAAAAGAATTCTTTATTGAGCTGCCTCCCAGGAAGGATGAAAAGAAGTTACATTTTTTTAATGGATTAATATCTCAATTAATATGATTTTTGCCGTGATATCTTTCTAAAAACTTTACTTTAAATGGAATTTGCATGTGTGGTGTAATGAGTGGAGCCTAAAGCTAACTGGTGTAGTTGGGTATTAATTAGTTACTACCCACATCTCTGGTAGACCATGTAGTCAACACCAAATCCAGATAATCAGACCTGTAGTATGCCCGGCCGGAAAAGGCCATGCTGTGGTCAAGTATTGAAGTGTCATACTGAGAGCTCCCTCACTGAAGGAGGTCTAGGCATGAGACCATGAAAGTCTCTGCCCCTTGCTGGTTCTGTTTGATTACAGAGGCCTGACACTAGCAAATCTTTTAAAGACTTATTTCATGTTTTTAAAATCCTTGGGAGCTACAGAGTGGGTGTTCAGACCAGAAAGGCTGCTTCCTGAAGTGTTTATGCAAAGGATCATTTTTAGAGAGTTATGTGGAATGGAATTGGGTCTGACGTCAATTCTCAGTGTGCTGTCTCTCCCCTGGAGGAATAGCCCATATGTAGAGACAGATGTGAGACTGAAGTCTTTTTACATATAAATAATGCTGGGAGAGAATGAGAATGTTACTGTGAGTTAGAGGTTGGGGAAGAACAGAGTTTACTGTGAGCCAGAGATGATCAAGTTGTTCTTATATGCACTTTTTAAAACTTTTGTTTGCGTATAACTCATGTCTAAATGTGCACAAAACATAAGTGTACAGTAAATTAATAATAATAGAGCAGGTACCTGTGTAACCCTCACCCAGGTCAAATACTAGAAGATTGCCAGCACCCAGAATCTCCCCCAGCAATTCCTTTTAATTTTTTGAGGAAGATTAGCCCTGAGCCAACATCTACCGCCAGTCCTCCTCTTTTTGCTGAGGAAGATTGGCCCTGAGCTAACATCCATGCCCATCTTCGTCCTTTATTTTAGATGTGGGACGCCTGCCACAGCATGGCTTGATAGGTGGTGCATAGATCCACGCCGGGGATCCGAACCCTCGGGCTGCCAAAGCAGAGTGCACAAATTTAACCACTACGCCACTGAACCAGCCCCATCCCAGCAATTCCTTTTGATCACTACCCACTCCTCCCATCAGAGGGAGTCTCCTCACTTATATGGTAATAATTTCCTTGCTTTTCTCTTTAGATTTACCACTTTCGTATGCATTCCTAAATAATAGGTTAGTTTTGCCTGTTTTTGAACTTCATATACATGAAATCATACTGCAATTTTTGTGTGTCTTGATCTTTTCACTCAACATTTTGTTTGTAATAATCACACATGTTGTTGCATGTAGCTGTAGTTTGTTCTCTTTTATTACTGTATAGTATTTCATTGTATGAGTGTACCACAACTTATTATTTTACTGTTAATGGATGTTTGGTTGTTTCCAACCTGAGCCAACTGCAAATAATGCCACTTTGAACATTCTTGAACTTGTCTTTTGGTGCATGTGTTTCTCTTGGATATACATTAGTTTGAGCCATGTGAAATTACCATTTTTGTGTATTAAACAGTCAAATATTAATGATTTCATATGGTTCAATCTAATACCTAGGAGTAGAATTCTTGAATTGTAGGAAATGCGTATGTTTATTTTTAGCAGATTCTGCCAAACAGTGTTCTGAAAGTCTTGTACCAACTTAAACTCCTGCCAGCAATGTATAAGAGTAGTTCCTCATTCTGGCCAACGCTAGGTATTATAATTTTTCATCATGGCTTTGATTTGCGTTTCCTTGGTTACTGATGAGGTTGAGCACTTTTTCATTAGTTTTTGGCAGTTTAGATTTCTTCTTATGAAGTACCTATTCAAGTCATTTACCCATTTTTCTATTGGATGGTCTTTGTCTTATTGATTAGCAGGTGTTCTTTATATATTCTAGATATGAATCCTTGATTGTTAAATGTGCACATATATCTTCTCCCATTATGTGGCTCATCTCTTCCCTCTCTCAGTGGTATCTTTGATGAATAGATATTCCTAATTTTAATGTAGTCAAATTTATCCATCATTTCTGTTACAGTTAATGCTTTTTATATTGTGTCTAAAAAGACTTTTACCATAAAACCTTGAAGATATTCTCCCATATTATCTTCCTAGAGGTTTATTATTTTGTTTTTCACATTTCGTTCTGTAATCCATCTGAAGTTGATTTTTATGTATGGAGTGAGGTTGAGGTCCAATTTCATTTTTCCCCCAGAGGATATCCAGTTGTCCCAGCACCAGTTAGTGAAGAGACCGTCCTCTCCCCACTGCTCTGAGGTGTCATTTCTGTCATAAATCAGGGTCCATATGTGCCTGCCTCTGTTCTTGGTTCTGTTCTCTTCACTGGTCTATTGATCTGCTCCTGCACTGGTACCTCATTGTCTTAATTACTTTAACTTTATAGTAAATAAACCCCCACCTTCCTTGCTCTTCTTTTCTAAGAGTGCCTTGGCTTCTGCATTTCCATATATGTTTTAGAATTACCTTGTCAAATTTCACAAAAAAAGTCTATTGGAATTTTTATTGAGATTTCATTTAAACTATCAATCAGTTTATTTAGAATTTACGTCTTTATAATAGTGAGCCTTTAATCTAGGAATAAAGTTTATCTCTCCATTTAATAGGGTAAACTTTACGGGCTGGCCCTGTGGCTGAGTGGTTAAGTTCACGCGCTCCGCTTCGGCAGCTCAGGGTTTCACTGGTTCGGATCCTGGGCGCGGACATGGCACTGCTCATTAGGCCAAGCTGAGGTGGTGTCCCACATGCCACAACTAGCAGGACCCACAACTAAAAAAATATACAACTACATACTGGGGGGATTTGGGCAGGAAAAAAGGAAGATTGGCAACAGTTGTTAGCTCAGGTGCCAATCTTTAAAAAAAAAACTAATAAGGTATACTTTATTCTCTATCAAAAAATTTTGAAATAAAATTCATCATTTCAAAGATTTGTTTATTGTGATAAATTTTACCATTTTAACCATTTTCAGGTATACAGTGCGAGGCATTAAGTATATTCACACTGTTGTGCAACCATTACCACTCTCTATCTCCAGAACTTTTTTATCATCCCAAACTGAAACTCAGTACCCGTTAAACAAACATTTTGTTTATTCATTCATCCACTGATGGACAGTTGGGGTGTTTCCACCTTTTGTCTATTGTGAATAATGCTGCTATGAATATCTGGATACAAATATTTATTTTGAGTCCTTGCTTTCAGTTCTTTGGGACCTATAACTAGAAATAGAGTTCCTGAATCTTATGGCAACCAATGATTTTAAAGTGTACTATTCAGTGGCTTTTAGTACATTCATAATGTTCTGCAACCAACATCACCATGTAATTTCAAAACATTTTCTTCACTCCCCCCAAAAAACCCATACCCATTAAGCAGTCACTCCCTCAATTCTGAGCAACCACTAATCTGCTTTCTGTCTCAATGGATTTGCCTATTCTGGACATTTCATATAAATGGAATCACACAATATTTGGTCTTTTGTGTCTAGCTTCTTTCACTTAGCATAATATTTGTAAGGCTCATCTATGTTATAGTTTGTGTCCTTTTTAAGACTGAATGGGCCAGCCCCGTAGCATAGTGGTTAGGTTTGGTGTGCTCTGCTTGGGTGGCCCAGGTTTGCAGGTTGGGTTCCCAGGCACGGACCTACACCACTTGTCAGCCGTGCTGTGGTGGCAATCCACATGTTAAGTGGAGGAAGATTGGCACAGATCTTAGCTCAGGGCTAATCTTCCTCAAGCAAAAAAAAAATAAAAAGAGGGGAGATTGGCAACAGATGTAAGCTCGGGGCTAATCTTCCTCAGCAAAAAATCAAAATAAAAAAATAATATTCCATTGCCTGTATATACATTTTAATTATATGAATATACCACATTATAAATTCATCAGTTGATAGAATTTGTCGATAAAATTGTATCTTTTTTTATAGAGGACTTTCCCATATTTTGTTAGATTTATTTCAAGGCACTCATTTTCAAGTCCTTGTAAATAATATTTTTATAATATAATTTGAAAATACATAATTAAAAAATATAATAATATTGTATATTGTTTACTGCTGTTATACAGGCATATATCACATTGATTTTACATCCTATAAGTCTAAAGTTTGATAAACTCTCTTAATTCCAAAAATGTATTGGTTGATTCTTTTGGACTTTATATATACCAGTCATGTCATTGAGATAAATGAGTTTTGTTTCTTTCTATTTCATCTGAAGTTTTTTTCTTTCTTTTATCTTTCCCTGCTGACTAGAACCTCTAGTACAGTGTTGAGTAGAGTAATGATAACAAGCGGCCTTGACGTATTCCTGATCCCACAGGAGAAGCTTTCGACTCTTCACCATTAAATATGAGATTTGCCATAGATCTATTCATGTTTCAAATGCTCTTTATCTTAGCTGAAACCTAGCATTCTAGGAGGACTCTTCTTTTTTTTTAAGATTGGCACCTGAGCTAACATCTGTTGCCAATCTTTTTCTTTTTTTCCTTCTTCTTCTTCCTTCTAAAGCCCCCCAGTACATAGTTGTATATTCTAGTTGTGAGTGCCTCTGGTTGTGGCTTGTGGGACGCCACCTCAGCATGATGTGATGAGCGGTGCCATGTCTGTGCCCAGGATCTGAACCAGCGAAACTCTGGGCCACTGAAGCGGAGTGCACAAACTTAACCACTCAGCCACAGGCTTGCCCCTCTTTTTTGGTTTCAATTTTTAAGAAGCATTTAGATGAGCTCCTGAGAGCACTTTGCCTCTATTTCAGTCATTTTTGACAGTCTTAATATATGACTTCTTTTGTGTGTATGTGAGGAAGATTGACCTTGTGCTAACATCTGTTGCCAGTCTTCCTCTGTTTTATGTGGGATGCCACTATAGCGTGTCTTGAGGAGCAATGTTAGGTCCATACCCAGGATCCGAACCTGTGAACCCCGGGCTGCCCAAGCTGAGTGTGTGAACTTAACCACTACGCCACCGGGCCAGCCCCAAGATATGACTTTTGAAGTCGTACTGACCTGGGTCAAAATATGGCTCTGCTGGATACTCACATGACTTTGCTTAGGACTGTAAATCCATTTTGGGCAAGAACTGTGTCTTATTTATTGGATTCTGTATCATTAGCTCTAACTTAATGCCTGGTACATTGTGGGGGTTTAATATATGTATCTTGAAAAAAAATGAAGTTATTGAGTTTGTCTGAGCCTTGACTTCCTCATTTATAAAATAGAGATTAATAATCCCTTATAGGCCTTGATATAATGATTTTTAAAGTGGTTATGTGACATAGTTGACCTGTAAGAAACTGAAAAATAATAGTTTCCTCCCTTGAGATTTACTTTTCTTTAGCTGACTACATTAGTGATTAAGATGCTTAAGGGACCCAATTTCCAATGGCTGGGGGTTCCCCACAGTAGCAACAATTCTCAGACACCAGCTGGGTGTCCTACAGTTCAACTAAATTCTGACACTATCTACCCAGAGATGGCATCATATTCCACTGGTTAAGGGCTCAATCCTACAAGACTGCACCCCTTGTCCCTGTACTCCAGATGCCAATCACAAGCGCAGGTTGTTACCTGGGCTTCTGACCAACTGGCTACTGATTGGAGGTTCCCATGACCTCCTCCTTGGATTTCAGGTGCCAATCACAAGTCCAGGTTGCTACCTGTACTTCTGACCAACTGGTTATAAATCAGAGGTTCCCACGACCCCCTTCTGGGTTCGGGTAATTTGCTAGAGCAGCTCACAGAACTCAGAGAAACGTTTTACTTATTAGATTACTAGTTTATTATAAAAGGGTTTAACTCAGGAACAGCTAGATGGAAGAAATGTTTAGGGCAAGGTATGGGGAAAGTGTTTGGATCTTCCATACCCTCTCCCACCCGCGCCACTCTCCCCGAATCTCCACATGTTCACCAACCTGGAAGCTCTCTGAACCTCGTCCTTGTGGACTTTTATGGAGGCTTCATTACCGAGGCACAATTGATGAAATCATTGGCCATTGGTGATTGAAGTCAGTCTCCAGCCCCTCTCCCCTCCCCGCCGAAGTGGGGAGTGGGACTGAGAGTTCCATCCCCCTAATCCCACAGTTCTCCTGGCAACCAGCCTCCAGCTTTCCAGAAGTCACCTCATTAACATAAATGCGGTTGTGTTGAAAGGAGCTTGTTATGAATACCAAGACACCCCTTTCACCTTTATGGCTTTGAAGAGTTTTTAGGAACTGAGGACAAGAGACCAAATATTATAACAAAAACTGCTCTCATTGCTCCTATGCTTAGGAAATTACAAGGGTTTTGGGAGCTGTGAGCCAAGAACAGTGGAGCAAGACCAAAATATATATGTTTATTATAAATCACAATATCACAGTGATGTTTTCTGTCTTTGAGTTTTTATTTAACTTCACAGAAACTTGTGTGTTGTCTTTTTTTCTGTTTGTTTTAAAAAAAGTTAAAACTTTAAAATTAAAAAGGCTTAAACATTTTCCCTGTGGCTGTTAAATATTCTGATAGCTTCAAGATGAGAAGAAGAATGTAATTATATTTTGAAATGAACTATTTAACAACAGAATTATCCTACAGATTTTGTGGCTTGTTCCATCGGATTAATCAGTTTTGTGAGAAGCACAGTACCACCGTGGTTTTAAATGAATTGTGTTAATATTCTCTTATGAGCATCTGTGATGCTCTGGTGTATCCATGTTGTGAGCAACTAAATGACTATAGTTTTGCTAATAGTTACTGTTTATTTTTCATAATCTTTTCCACTTCTGCAGTTTCGATATCTCAGTTTCACTGATCTTTTCCTGCAGGGACAGTTTCCATGTCTCTGTCAGTTCTGTTGAATTTTTGAAGGAGAGGATATGCATATTCTGGACCATTTGCGAGGTGTCGCGTAACCTCACATTGACTCTGTCAGCAGAGACAGGGCTTCCTCACGCATTAGCATTTGTGTTTAGTCATGCCCTTTCAATCTCTGGAGTAAGAGGCGATGCATTAGAAGGGAGCAATAGTGAGAAGATAGTTTTTTGAATAGGTTGTGGACTCATGCTAGCTTCAGAAGTGTCTGTGAGGCTAGATGGACTTAATACCCAAGCTAGAGTCAGAACTCCCAAAGCTTACGTATATATTTGGCTGGATGAGTGCGTGCCCTCCCCCACACCCCCGGAAGCCTTATCAAAGTGGAGAGAGCAAAGAGCAACATTATCTGAGGACTTGGATGTTTGTGCTTCTAAAACCCTATGGGAATTCTTAGGATTGCAATTGATATTCCTTACCCTGAAAGAACCTTTGAAATTATTGATGAAAGTTTGGTCTTACTCTATTGCAGATTGACATCAGTAAATGCCATTATTTAGTGGATTTGGACACCATGAGAGAAACACCCCGGGAGCCGAAATATTCATCCAATAGAGAAGAGTGGATCAGCTTGGCCTACAGACCATTCCTTGATGCTTCTAGGTATGTGACTTTAATTCTAGGAGATGTAGTAGGACTAGTAAGGGTGAAAATTGGAATCTAGGATTGAATAACTTCCAGTCGTGGGCTGACTTTAGTAGCCATCATTTTATTTTTGTGTTTGGGCCCAAACACATCTGTTCTTATCCAGTTTCCTGCGAAATCTAAGAGTGTTCTCTTTTTCTAGGCACCAGAATGCAAAGTATCGTTGACCTTAAACAAATAGCCAGTTATTTCTCCAGCAAAAATGGGCTTATTCAAGATCAGCAAAGAATTGCAATTAGATATCTACAGCCATTGTGAGCCACGTGCTAGCCCTGAGCAGCAAGGGGAGGAGAAAAATGCTTTATAGAGGGGAAGAGGAAGTTGGGAGCACTATTGTAAACAACGAGTCTGTTGGACGCGACTGGTAGTTTGAAGTGTAGTGGCTTTTCATTAGCTGAGTTGTGACAGTCTCTGATGGTTGAGCTTCTTGCCGGTCAGGAAGAGGAAGTCCTTCTTCTTCCTGTTGGGCTCTGCTATTGCCATAGGGCCTGGGAGCGCCCCCTTTTGGCCTTCCAGCTCCATTTTAATGAGGTTTCTGTTTATTAATTTCCACAGTTTATTTTGGTATCATCCAAATAAAAGAATCTAAGTAAAAACAGATCCACTGAAGAAAACACAAATAAGTGTTTGAAATTGATTATTTTTGGCAACTAACTTCAGCTATCTTAATTAAGAGTATTCTAACATTGTTAGGAAGATTGACAGTGTCCTTTAAAGAACTAGGAGTTCGTATCCATTATTTTTGGCCTTGAGCCTCAGTCAGGGATGAGGCAGGCCTTACTCGATCTTAAAGAGAGAAACCAACTAGACCAGGGCTTGACTGGCACTTTAGAAAGGTCTCAGAATTAAGGATAAGAGAGGAGTCAGGATGTTCAGATAAAGCAGTAAGGGGTGAGTTGGAGGGGTCAGGTTGTCTTTGGGCACAAGTCCAGGTAAACAGACAGTTGAAGTTAAGGAGGTCCAGGGAGGCCTGGCAGGCAGAGCCCAGGATCCAAGAGGTCAGACAGAAAGCGAAAGGTAGAATACCAGGTCTTGAGAGGCAGGTCTGGGACTCAGAAACAGGGAAGAAAACATTTTCAGTAGTAAGGAGTAGTCAGAAGCTGCTGATAAATCAAGTAAGGAGAAGCATAACAACTGTCCATTGGATGTGGCAGCTGATAAAAGCAATTTTGGTGGAGTGGGGCAGGGTAGAAGGACTTGAGAGATTAGAGGGGTCAGAGCAAAAATAGTAAGACAAAAATTGGAAAGGGCAAATATAGACAAGTCTTTTGAAGAGTTTTGCTATAAAGAGAAGCAGAGAAATAGGACTATAGCTGGTGGTGGGTGCAGGGAAATGATGACTAGAGAAGATTTTTGTCCTTTAAAAAAATTATTTTTATTGTGGTAGCATATATATATAACATAAAATTTTCCATTTTAACCATTTCAAGTGTACAATTCTGTGGCATTCATTACATTTACAATGTTGTGCAACCATTACCATTATCTTTTTTATAAATTGACGTATAATTGACATATAACATTGTATAAGCTTACGGTGTACAACATGTTGGTTTGATACACTTACATATTGCAATATGATTACTACAGTAGTATTAGCTAAAACCATTATCATGTGACAGATATACATTTCTTTTTTGTGTTGAGAATACCATTATCTATTTCCAAAACTTTTTTTATCACCCCAAACTATTCCACTTTTATTTTTTTAAGATGAGGGAAATAACAGTCATGTTTGTATATTGTTTTTTTGGGTTTTTTAAAAAGATTTTATTTTTCCTTTTTCTCCCCAAAGCCTCCTGGTACATAGTTGTGTAGTTTTAGTTGTGGGGCCTTCTAGCTGTGGCATGTGGGACGCTGCCTCAGCATGGCTTAATGAGCGGTGCCATGTCCGCGCCCAGGATCTGAAGCAACAAAACCCTGGGCTGCCGAAGCGGAACACATGAATTTAACCACTAGGCCATGGGGTTGCCCCCACCCCATTGTGTTTATTCCTTCACCAGTTGATGACATCTGGGTCACTTCCACTTTTTGGCTATTATGAATAATGGTGCTATGAACATTCAAGTTCAGTCTTTGTGTGCAGGGTTGGGTTTTAGCCAAGAAAGTTCAAAGTGTCGAGGGAGTTGAGGGTTTATGCAGGGAAGTGATACAATGATTGATCATGGCCTTCAGTTGGGTAAGGAGGAAGAGGGCAGGGCATCGAGGGAGTGGAAGACCGTGAAAGGTTGTAGGATCATAGATTGATATTCGATACATTGTCAGAATTGGAATAGTAATAGGAGAGAGCTTGAAAGAGAAGCAGCAGTGATGGTATGAAGTTCTCTACATCACACATGTTCTTTGGTGCCTGGTTTGTTATTTGATGACTAAGTACTTGGGCTAGGTCTCTATTGTGCCTTCATTTTTGAGTTGAGAAAACTGTGACAACATGAGATCTGGGCCTGGAAGGATCTCTAGCTCTGAAGGGAGAGCAGATCCCAAACAACCTTCCTGTTAACAAAGGGAAGGTTAGTGGGTCACACTTACTCACCAGAAGCACATTGGTCACAGAACAAACTCTGTTTATAGCAAATGGAGCAAGGAAGTATTTTTGAGGTGACTTCTTTTTTCCTTTTGGTTTTGAAGGGTTAAAATGAGAAAGGTTTGTCATCTTCCCATTTCCCCTTTTGGTAGCTCACTAGCACAGCAGCTGGTACACATAAACTGTGAGCCTTTGGGACAAGACAAAGTGACACTTGTGCAGTTTTCCCTGGAGAATTCGAATCTTTTGAGGGAAGAGCATAAGGTGTTGGTCACCTTCCCACCTGCCTTCTGGTGAGCACAGTGACTTGGGGTGATCATACAGCCACACTAGTGATGTGGCTGAATTTCCTCCTCCAGGCCCCTCTGTGTTCAGCACTGTCCTCAGCTAGCAGGAGCAGGTGACACATTGGGAGACCATGAAATATGAGTGCCTTTCCCAGAGATGCTACATGCTGTTCCCCACCGAATATCCTGCTTCCCTAACAAGGTAGATTTTAAGGGCAGAAATAAAGCATAAGTGGCTCCATTTGAAAAAGTTTATTGAACATCTTCTACATCTAAGACTTTAGACTGTGGGCAGACAATACCACTGCCTTTGGGAGTTTCCAGTATCTCTGGGGAGATGCACCATAGTTCAGAGAAGTGCTGTTAGAGCATAGGAGGAAGGCATTAATTCCAAAACAGCTAGGGTGAGAGGGACCAAGGAAGGTTCCCAGAGGAGGTGACATCTGAAGATTGCATTGGTGATAGTATGGGAGGTGGACTGAAAGGAGGCAGAGTTGGAGGCATAGAAACAAGTTAGGAGGCTATTCTGGTTGACTAGATGGAAGGTCATGCGGGACTGAACTCACCTGCAAAGGAGGGATAGGCTGAAGAGACGTGTTGTTTCAGAGAAAGATCAGGACAAATTTTAGATCCCAAAACCCACGACTTTCCTCAATGGCCCGTATCAAGCTTTTGAAAATTGCCTTTGCTATATGAGAAGTGTAATCCTAGTTATTGTTGTGGATTGCTTTCTCTTGCTGGGCTGGTCCCTGACCAGAAGCTTTTGCAAGTTGAGTGTAATTTGCTAGGGAGAGCCGACCTGAAGCTTCCTTCCTGGTGTGTCCTGTTTCTCCTCTTGGTCCCTGCTGCTCCTTTACGTCCTGTTCGCCCAATGAGCACACTTCTGGTGCAGGTAGAGGAAGGAGAAGTTTATTGGGGAATGCCTTCAGAGGTTTTTCATTTCCCATAAATTGTACTAATTTCCCCAAAATTGGTGGTTTTTTCATGACCATATGACAAGGAAAGGATTCAGTTGGTTTAAAAACTTAAAAGGTGCAGTTCACCTGAAGGTGTGCAAAGTTTAGTGAAAAGAGTGTGGAGTCAGAAGACTCGTGCATTTAATCCTGGCTACTTACTGGTTGTTCCTCTCTGATTCCCAAATTTCCATATCAATAAAACAGAGATAATAATATTTTATCTACTTTATGGGAATGTTGCAAGGGTTAAATGAGAGCGGAAATATGAAAACATTTTAAAATTCTAAAGTATTATGTAAACGTCAGACCTTTCAATTAATTAGCAGGCTGCCTAGGGTTCCAAAATTATGCTGGTTTTCTTTAATATTTCTCTTCTTCAGTATTTCCTAGTATATATTGATCTAACTGCAGAAACGGAGGGATCCTATAGTCCAGTTTGCCACAGCAATTTATAACTCTTAGCACCATGACATCTCATTGCTGACTTCAGGCCAGTTAAGTTAGACTGCACTGTCAGGGGCTGTGTGCCTCAGAACTGTCTCTCTGAGGTGGTGCATGAAGTGCTCTTGAGAACACGATCCTGGATGCCTTCGAGCCTATTCACTGGGGCTGTTACATTTTCTCTGTCTTCTGGAAGGAATGGTTTTTGTAGTTTAGCAATTTATATAAGAATGAGAAATAATGATATGATCCACATGTAAGGGTCACTCGTGTCTTAGACCCCAGATCGAATGGGGCTGCAGGCCTAACTTTTCTCCAGCTCTTTCTGAGGAAAGGAGAAGGTTTTAATAAACCTGTGACATACTGCCACATGATCTTTATGGAAATGTAAGCAGATTAGTTTCTCAAATGTTTTAAGTCTCTAAAATTTAAATTTGGTTTCTTTATAGTTCACTTTAAGATCATTTTTTCTTTCTTCCATTATCCATCTATTTGTCTGTCTGTCAATCTGACATCCATCCAGTCAGCAGATATTTTTTGAATAACTGCCAGGCACTGGGTTGGATCTTAGGTACATAGTGATGAATGGTACACACAAACTCCCTGTCCTTTTGGACCTTACAGTATAGTGGGGAAGCTAGAATTAAACAAATAACCATAAAACTATATATAATTACAACCTGTGTTAAGTGCTTTAAAGGAAAAGTACAGGCTGCTGTGAGAGAAAGAGTCAGCAGCGGGAGGTACCTGGGGTTTTCTTCTTATGTCCTGAAGCCGGCTGGTTAGGCAGGTTTGGAAATCAGAAAATATTTATTGAATAGTTATGATGTCCTTGTCACAGAGCTAGATTCTTTAAGGGGTATAAAAGAAGTAATTAGACACAGGTTTTGCCCTTGAATAACTTAAAACTTTTGTAGTTACACATACAGAAACAACTTGAAAATAGTACTAAGATCATAGGAGGTGCCAAGTTGTGTGCTAGAACTTCAAAGAAAGGAGACATCTGTGGAGGTTAGAGTAGACTGAGAAGGCTCCCTGAGGGAGGTGATGCTTGAGCTGAGGCTTAAAGGAAAAGGAGGGCTTTACAGTGAGAAAGAGGGTAGAATCGCTTATGTAGTTCAAGGGGAAGAAATCATAAGTGCAAGTAGAAAGATAGAAAGAAACCTGTGGATGAGGGGCCTGAGGATCAATAAAGAAAAGTTTAATTTACCTCTTTGCCTGGTTTAAATTTGCTTTTTAAAGTGCTCTATGTTATATCATTCAAATGAGAACACTTTTGAAAGTAAAGGGGCCCTGCCCTTTGCAAATTGAGATATATGGTCATCCTGTTTTAATGTGACCAGAAAATAGGCTCTTGTCTCCAAAAGTAGGATGGGAAATGGAGCATATGGATATAGTTCCTTTGCCCCACAGTCCGTGCTTTCCATGTGGATTTGCCCATAGTTTACTTATTTGATTTAATTTGCCGACATTCCATGTTGGAGCCTACATGGGTCTCATCTGTCTGACAGGGAAGCAATCAGGATAGTTTGAAGACAGTCTCGGCATATAAGAAGATCATACTTTGAGTGTATGTCAGTGGAGACTCCATTCCAGGGGAAGCAACCTATGGATTATTAAGATGATATTGTGATTGGTGCAAATTTAGGAATTCTGAATATCCATGAATATGTGAAGAGTCTTGTTTTCTGTTGAAGTTATTGGAAGTTAAGTGAGGCCTTTACTGTTGGACTGCTGGAGAAGGACTCACTAAATAGGGCTAAATGTTGGTTGGCCCATTTGAGAGAACAGCAGCCCAGATGCCCATCCATTCTTTCCCCAACAGGCTTCTTTTCTTCAGCAGAGAACTAGAGACCTCAGATCCCTTTAGTTTGAGAGACCATCTAGGCATAAGATCTTAATCATCATTTTCTAGTCTCGCCTTGCACGTAGCTGCTACCGTAGCTGCAACTTCCTCTCCCTGAGTTTGCCATATCTGAGTCTGGCTAATTTTATAAAGGTTTATCAAATTCCCAAGATATGAGGTCTAAACTAGTTAACAATATCACTTTTTAAACCAGACACATTTGTCACTCTATGGCCATCTTGTATTACATACTGTCTAAAATAAGAGAGGATTTTTTTTTCTTTCTTTGAAGCATGATATAATTGCTGCTTGTATAAAATAGCTCGACAAGTGGGTGGATGTAATACCTACTCTGAGATTCCCCAGAGAGGAGTGAAGGGAGAGTGTTGCAATAAATTACCAGCTCAATGGTGGGTTTCTTTCTAAGTGTGGTGAGAGTGTTTGGTTGTGGGAGTCTGGTGGGAAATGCCTCACCAGGATGTTGGACTTGGCCTCCTGAGCAACAGGGCCTGTTTGTGGCTTTGGAAACAAGTTGGGAGGCCCTGCCATGGCTTCGCACAGCCACTTTCCACCCATTTTTTTCCTCCTACATTATAGGTCTCTTTTGTCTTGCTTGTTTTGCTTTCACCTTTGGTTTTTGGATTTTGAGATTCTATTCTTCCCTATTTTAGAGCATAGTAGCCTTCTCTAACTGAATTTTAGGTTTGCCTGATTAGGGGCTTGAGATAATTTGGGGAGACTTAAATAGGGCAGGATTACAAAGCCCTGCAAATTTATAATTATAGGTGAAGAGTGGATGCAAGTAAGGAGTTAGAAGTTAACATCTTTGGCTGGTGTGGTAGAAGGGATCTTTTCTAGTCAGAGGACCTCTACTGTGCAAGGTGGGGACTGTGCTGATAGCATCTGCTACTTGTGTTCTTTCACTGCCCAGCGTAGGATTCTCAGTGGCTACAAGCTTTAGCTTCTGTGGAGATTGTTTACTGAGACTGTGACTCTCCTTTTAGCCTCCAGAAGTGAATCCAGTAGCTGTGAGGCCTAAAGAGTCCATGGCACCTGTATCCCTTTTGGTCCTATGTAGTAGTCTGGTTGATGGCAGCCATTGTGTCCCTAGCCCCTAATCCCAGCATAAGCAGACCTATTTATTTCTGAAGGATACTAAGAAGACCATTGGAGATCACTGTAAAGGGCAAATTAGTTGGGACTTCTTGTTTTGGATATTGCTGTGTAACAAATCATCTCAAACTTGACAGTATAAAAGGACAGCAATTATTTATTATTTCTCTCATGGTTCTGGGCTTGACTGGGCTCAGCAAGGCAGCTCTTCAGCTACTCAGGGTTTTTATGTATTGGCCACAGATGGTGGTTGGGACTGGAGGCACCTCAAAGGCTTTCTCACATGTCTAGCAGTTGATGCTGGCTGTTGGCTTCATCTCAGTTGGGGCTGTCAGCCAGAACACCTACATGTGGCTTCTCCATGTGGCCTGCACTTATTTGCAGCGTGGTGGCTGGCTTCCAAGAGCTAGTATCTCAAGAGCTATATGGTTTTTTATGACCTGGCCTTGGAATTCACATAGTGTCACTCCTGCCTTATTCTCTTTATCGAAAGCAAGCACTCGAATAGCCCACGTTCAAGTGGAGAGGAATTAGACTTTCCCTCTTGATGGGAGAAGTGTCAAAGAATTCATGGACCTGTTTTAAAGCCATCACAGCTCTTTTGATGCCATTCTTCATCCAAATTGGATAATTTTTGAAATTTTTCTTTTTAAAGGAGATTTCTTGCATAAGAGACATATGGCACACAAAATAGTCCAGCAGGCTGTTTCCATCTGCAGCTGCTTGCTACCCAGGTGGAGAGGGAGACTACACTCCATGGCAGAATTTGGTTGCAGGCCAACAGTTTAACATGTTTCAGATGGTGTTCAAATCCTTTGGGTAGAATTAGTTCTTCTACCTGATCAGTAATTGAAGTGCTCTTGTTTTTTCCCTACACGTCAATCACAGTGGTGCCTCCAGCTCCTTCATCTATGCCAAGAATACTCTTTGCTCATTGTATTCTTCAGTCATTGAGATCTCCTGACATTTTAAGAAAAATAAACCTTTTTTGTTTTTCTGAAGCTCAGAGAATCTGCTTTTCATTGTTGTGAAATTAGTTCTCTAGAAAGAGACTGTGTACAGACCATCTGTGCTCCAAGTACGTGCTGTAGAGACTCTCAAGTTTGAAGAGTATGTACAGTGTTTTAGGACTGCCACTGCTTTTAGCTAGCTTAGACCAAGCAGTTGGCATCATCAGAGGCCTTTGTTCTAAAAGTTCCTTGAGAGTTAGAACCACATCTCTTGTTGATTCTCTACAACTCATACATAGCACATAGTAGGATCTCAGAAAATATCAATTGTTTGACATATTTCGCCTTCTTAAAACTGGATTTATGCCAGAGTAAAAAGAAAAAGGAAAAAAACGGTGAAATATGGATTTCTTCAGAAGCATCTGATGCCCTTATTTGGTAAAATAAAGATTGTTGAGTGGCTGATTGGCTTCTGTTTCCTTTCTCCTGGAATGCTGCTTGTTAGAACCCAGGCATTACACTTTAAGGAAATCCAAAGGCCATGTGGAGAGAGGAGGCCCACATAAAGGGGGCCTGAAGGCCTTTAGTGTTAGCTGAACTCTCAGCCCATGACCAGCTGTGTGAGTATGGCCATTTTGAATACTCCAGCCAACACCAAGTGAAACAGAAAACCATCAGTCAATCACAGATTTGAAAGAAGTAAATTGTTTTTTTAAGGTGGAAAAAAAGAAAAAAAGATTGTTGAGTTATTTTATACTATACTCATTGTTCATTTCGTCTCTATGCCAGAATCATCTACTTGATGTGGCCTCCAGTGCTGCTCACTATTTGTCACATAAAAGTAGCCCAAATGAGGGTCCAAAGAGCAGAGACAGACACCTTCTTGCACACTGTTTAGTATCTTCTCTACAGGAATGTTGGATGGAGCACATAGTACCTTCATACCGAAGTAGCTATAAGATGGAAAAAGACTAGTGAAGAGCATTTCCCCAGCAACCTTGGTGGGATTGAAGGTCAGAAAATGGCCCGTTGCCTAATACCAATTCTGTCTCAATTCCCTCATTTTGAATGTTGGCTAATGGTGACTGGTGAAAAGGTTATGATGTTATGTTGGATGATTGGCCAGGGCCCCTAATCAGTGAAATGACTCACTCTGTACTCCAGTCTTGCAGTGCTGTGATTCCAATCTGTGCCTTACCAGACTTCCAAATCACACACAGTATGGATCTTTGGAGGTTGCTACCAAATAGTCAAAACTGTGAATGTATTCGCTGAATGTCAAGGGTCTATTGGACATGCCTACTGACAGTAAAGTGTCGTTCTGGTCACATGGGTAATGATGATTCAGCAAATTTTGTGAAACTGAAACCTGGAGAGGTTACTTGACCTTTTGCATCAATATTTTCTTTGCTAACATGGATGCCTTCCGCATCTCACTTGTGCTTTAACATCCCGTGGGTGGCAGCAGCCTTCCCCATTCCCTGCCCCTCACCGTAGACTCCTACTTTACTCTGCCCCACCTGCTGGCTTTAGGACTGAATTGTTTGGAAAGAGAAGAGAAAGAAGAGCTTCATGTTATTTTTGATGTTTCTTTTTCCTTGTAGAAGATGAATATTGCCAGAAGCAAGAGAGGTAAACTAGATGCTCTGATTTAAGAGTCAGAGTATATTCATTCATTCATTCACAGAATAGGTATTGAGCACTTTCTGTGGCACTGTTCTAAAAGCTGGAGACACAGCAATTAGACAAAGTTCTGTCTTCTAGTGACAGTATAGTATTCTAGTGGAGTGTGACACAGAGCATGTAACTCCTGTGTCCATTTCTCCTTTTTGAAAAAGAGATAAATGTCACCTCTTCATTACTTACTGACTGTTAAAGTAATGTCCCTCACCCCATTTCCTGGTAAAGAATAGTCACATTTTTGCTGCATACCAGCTTTTTGAGCAGTTCTTAAATTGCTTGACATGGGACTATAGGTTGACTATGGCTAAGATTAAGTGTCCTCAGAGCTGAGGATTACTGTGAAAGGCCAGTTCTGTGCTGAGGATTGTAGAAAGTTTGTCACTGAAATGTGAACTAAGTGCGAGAGAGAGACAGGAACAGAGACAAAAAGAGAACTAGATGGAAAAAGAGAACTGTCAGTGGGCTTATACTACAGGTTCACAGGGATATTAATGTTTGGATGGATGGATAGATAAAAATAAAAGAGAAAACCTGAGTACTAGAGTGTTTTCTTTTTAAAATGAAAAATTGACCCAGCATTTCCATTTGTGCCTATTGAACTGGCGACATCAGGGACTGGCAGCCAGTCTTCCATTGACGTCAGCAAGAGCAGATTTAAATCTCCACAGCAGAATGCTCCCTGGCCCTGATAAATAGAGCTGGTAATTGAATTAGAAAACATGCTCAACCGTCAGCTAGTTATTCTATTCGGGCGATTGCTTTGTCCATGTCTGTTTCATCCTTGAATTGCTCCAGTGACTTTCTCACTAGGAGGGGAAGTATTTCAGTTTCCATGATAGAGGCACACATTTTGCTTCTTCCTAAATTATGCTGCCTGTGCTTCCCTAGGGCAATACTTTGGCATTTCACATTATTACAGACATTGTTGTACGAGTTTTGATAGGCATTCGTTTTATTCTAATTTGTGATTCAGTCTTGTCTTTGTTTCCATGTGTATGAATGCGTACGCACACGTTATTCCAATGCTCAACTGCTCTTTTCTTTCACAAAGGCAAATAACCAATTTGATTTCTCTTTTTCCAGCAACAATGTAATATAACAATTTAAAAGGCCCAGTCATGCTTAACATATTAAAGCTATTGATGGTAAAGAAATTAATCTAGAACAGTTACTATACTGTTAGAAATGAAGAATTCAAGCAACTTGTTCTTTTGGTTTTGAAAAAATGACACATCTTCCCATCCCAGCTCAGAGTTGTGTATATTGACTGTCTTCTCACTTCATCTTCTAGAAGAAATTAGTGTCTTTAGATGTTAAAGATAGATAATGATGATAAAGATCACAAGTGGTATCTGCAGGAGAAAAGGAGGTTCATCTTCTAATAAGGATTTTTCCAGTACTAAGCTCTGATTATAGATTTTTCCTAGCTTTTCCTTGTATTTAGTTCCCAGAAATCTGGGAGTGGGAGTGCGAGGGACCGACAATAAATAAGTTAACCAACAAATAAATATAAAATTACAAATTGTGAAGAGTGTAGTGAAGAAACACACAGGGTACACTGAGAGAGATTAAGTGATAGAAATGGAAACCTAGCATTTCTTAGGATAGTTGGAAGACCTTTCAAAGATGACTTTTAAGATGAGGAGTAGAAAAATAAGATGGACTTAGTCATGAGAAAAACAGGATGGAAGAGTTCCAGACAGTGAGGGGAAAGCATATGCAAAGGCCCTAGGGAGGAAAGAACTTGTAATTTTGAGGAACTGAAAAGAGGATGGTGTGGTGGGAGTGTAACACGGGCAAAGAGGAAAATGGCACAAGGTGAGCTGGGACAAGTAAGCACGGGCTAGATCTCCTAGTTCTTTGTAGGCCATGAATAAGACTTGGGTTTTATTCAAGCCATTCTCTAGTTGCTTCTGAGTGGACAGAACATTTAACATAAGATGTCCATGGATTTGGTTATAGAGGGGCAAGTTGCTTATCATGCTTAGTGTGCCTTGGAATGTTGGATGGATAAAATAAAATACAGGCATACGTTGGAGATACTGCGGGTTCGGTTCCAGACAAATGCAATAAAGTGAATATCCCAATAAAGTGAGTCACACAGATTGTTTGGTTTTGCAGTGCATATAAAAGTTATGGTTACGCTATACTGTAGCCTATTAGGTGCAATAGCATTATGTTTAAAAAAAACAATGTACACGTCTTAATTAAAAAGTACTTTAGGGGCCAGCCCAGTGGTACAGCGGTCGGGTTTGCGCATTTCATTTCGGCGGTCCAGGGTTCACCAGTTGGGATCCCTGGTGCAGACATGGCACCGCTTGGCGGGCCATGCTGTGGTAGGCGTCCCACATATAAAGTAGAGGAAGATGGGCATGGATGTTAGCTCAGGGCCAGTCTTCCTCAGCAAAAAGAGGAGGATTGGCAGCAGATGTTAGCTCAGGACTAATCTTCCTCCAAAAAAAAAAAGTACTTTAATGCTAAAAAAATGCTAACCATTGGGGCTGGCCCCGTGGCCAAGTGGTTAAGTTCGCGCTCTCTGCTGCAGGCGGCCCAGTGTTTCGTCGGTTCGAATCCTGGGCGCGGACATGGCACTACTCATCAGACCACGCTGAGGCAGCGTCTCACATGCCACAACTAGAAGGACCCACAACGAAGAATATACAACTATGTACCGGGGGGGCTTTGGGGAGAAAAAGGAAAAAATAAAATCTTAAAAAAAAAAAAAAAAATGCTAACCATTACCTGAGCTTTCAGTGAGTTGTAATCTCTTTGCTGGTGGAGTGCCTTGCCTTGACATTGATGGCTTCTGACTGATCAAGGTGGTGGTTGCTGAAGGTTGGGGTGGCTGTGGCAGTTTTCTTAAAATAAGACAACAATGAAGTTTGCCACACAGATTGACTTTTCCTTTCACGAATGATTTCTCTGTAGTATGCAGTATTGTTTCATAGGATTTCACTCATAGTAGGACTTCTTTCACAATTGGAGTCAGTCCTCTCAAATCCTGCCACTGCTTTGTCGACTAAGTTTGCGTAATATTCTAAATCCTTTGTTGTCGTTTCAACAATCTTCACAGCATCTTCACCAGGAGTAGATTTCTATCTCAAGAAACCACTTTCTTTGCTCATCCATAAGAAGCAACTCCTCATCTATTAAAGTTTTATCATTAGATTGCAGGAATTTGGTCATATCTTCAAGCTCCACTTCTAATTCTAGTTCTCTTGTTTCTACTACATCTGCAGTTACTTCCTGCACTGAAATCGTGAACCCCTCAAAGTCATCCATGAGGGCTGGAATCAGCTTCTTCCAAACTCCTATTAATGTCAATATTTTGACTTCTCCCCATGAATTATGAATGTTCTTAATGGCATCTAGAATGGTGAATCCTTTCCAGAAGGTTTTCATTTTATTTTGTCCAGATCCATCAGAGGAATCACTATCTATGGCAGCTATAGCCTTATGAAATGTATTTTTTTTTTTTTTCTTTTTTTTAAAGATTTTATTTTTTCCTTTTTCTCCCCAAAGTCCCTCCAGTACATAGTTGTTTATTCTTCGTTGTGGATCCTTCTAGTTGTGGCATGTGGGACGCTGCCTCAGCGTGGTTTGATGAGCAGTGCCATGTCCGCGCCCAGGATTCGAACCAACGAAACACTGGGCCGCCTGCAGCGGAGAGCGCAAACTTAACCACTCGGCCACGGGGCCAGCCCTTACGAAATGTATTTCTTAAATAAAAAGACTTGAAAGTTGAAATTACCCCTTGATCCATAGGCTGCAGAATGGATGTTGTGTTCACAGGCACAAAAACAACATTCATCTCATTGTACATCTCCATCAGAGCTCTTGGGTGACCAGGTGCATCATCAATGAGCAGTAATATTTTGAAAGGATTTTTTTTCCTAGGCAGTAGATCTCAACAGTGGGCTTAAAATTTTCAGTAAACTGTGTTGTAAACAGATATGCTCTGATCCAGGCTTTGTTGTGCCATTTACAGAGCACAGGCAGAGTAGATTTACCATAATTCTTAAGGGCCCTAGGATTTTCAGAATGGTAAGTAAGCATTGGCTTCAATTTAAAGTGACCATCTTTATTAGCCCCTAACAAGAGAGTCAGTCTGTCCTTTGAAGCTTTGAAGCCAGGCATTGACTTCTCCTCTCTAGCCATGAAAGTCCTAGATAGCATCTTCTTCCAATAAAGGCTGTTTGATCTACATTGATAATCTATTGTTTAGTGTAGTCATCTTCATTAATTATCTTAGCTAGATCTTCTGGTAACTTGTTGCCGCTTCTACATCAGCATTTACTGCTTCACCTTGCACTCTTGTGTTATAGAGACGGCTTCTTTCCTTAAACCTCGTGACCCAACCTCTCCTAGCTTCATATTTTTCTTCTGCATCTTCCTCACCTCTCTCAGCTTTCACAGAATTGAAGAGTGTTAGGGCCTTGTTGGGGATTAGGCTTTGCCTTAAGGGAATGTTATGGCTGGTTTGGTCTTCTATCCAGACCACTAAAGCTTTCTCCATAGCAGCAATGAAGTTGTTTCATTTTTTTATCATTCATATGTTCACTGGAGTAGCACTTTTAATTTCCTTCAAGGACTTTTCCTTTGCATTCACAACTTGGCTAACTATTTGTCACAACAGCCCTAGCTTTCAGCCTGTGTTGGCTTTTGACATGCCTTCCTCACTAACCTTAATTATTTCTAGCTTTTGATTTAAAGTGAGAGACGCACGACTCTTCCTTCCACTTGAATGCTTAGAGGCCATTGTAGGATGATTAATTGGCCTAATTTCAATGTTGTTGTGTTTCAGGGAATAGGAAGGCCTGAGGAGAAGGAGAGAGATGGGGGAACGGCTGGTCAATGGAGCAGTCAGAACACGCATGACATTTATTAAGTTTGCCATCTTATATGGGTGTGGTTCGTGGCACCCCCAAATAATTACAATAGTAACATCATAGATCACTAAGTACAGATCATTATAACAAATATAATAATAAGGAAAAGTTTAAAATATTGCGAGAATTACCAAAATATGACACAGAGACAGAAAGTGAGCAAATGCTTTTGGTAAAATGACACTGACAGACTTGCTGGATTCAGGGTTGCCACAAATTTTCAGTGTATGAAAAACACAAAATCTGCAAAGTGCAGTAAAGTGAAGTGCAATAAAATGAGGTATGCCTGTAACATATAGTAAATGCTTCTTCCACATCTGTGCAACCTTCAGCATTCGTTCTCTCTTCTGAATGTGTTATCATTTTGCACTTCTGTATCAGCTGTTTAGTATCTGCTAAGTTACGGTTAAGTATCATTCATATTCTGTTTCTCCTAACTAGGTTATTAGCTCTTTGAGACAGAGGCTTTTGTGTCTTCAGGGCCAGCACACAAAGCCCTACATGTAATAAGCACATAGGTTTTTTTGTTTGTTTTAAGGATTTGAGATTTCCTTTATTTAAAAATTTTTCTACTGGTTTTTCAAAATTATTACAAGTTATATTTTTCCTACTTTTGTGTATGTTTGAAATTTTCTCTTATAACAAATGGAAAGTAGGTTGTAAAAAAATAAAGCAGCAATATAGTGTAAAGTACAAGATAAAAAGCCTCTGCTCTATCATAGGGACTGCGTAATTTTGGTTTAATTGATACTGTACAATTGGCTTTCCAAGTGGCTGTGCAGGTTTCCACTTTCACTGGCAGTATCTGTTTTCTAACTCCTCACCAGTGTTTGATACTGTCAGACTTTTTAACTTTTGCAAACCTGATTATTGAAAAATTATATCTAGATTTACATTTCACTGATTATTAGTAAGATTAAACATTATTTCATATGTTTATTGGCCATTTACATTTCTTTTCTCTGTTCATATCCTTTTTCATTTTTCCTATTGACTTGTCTGTCGTCTTATTGATTGTAGGAACACTTTAAATATTCTAGATACTAATCCTCTGTGATATATATTGCAAATATTTTGTCCCAGTTTCCTTTATCTTTTTACCTTTGTTTCAACTTGCCTTTTGCATTAAAAAATAATGTGTAGTGGCCCTTCTTCCATTTCAGGGCAGTCAGTATTTTTGGTGATGATATGTCCCGTGTTAAGGCCCACGATAGTTTTCTGAAATGCTCTTTTAGACCTCCTTGGCATGATCTGTCAGCATAACAGGAAAAATAGTCATCACCGTTTACTGTCTCAACTCAATAGACCCTTTTTGTTTTTTATATTTTTTAGTTATTTTATAAATAACTTATAAAAATAATAATAAAGGGATAGTAAAAAAACAGCTTTATTTGAAATTTTAATCATAATTTAGATGTAACAACTCTAAGTATTCCATACTCTCCTGGTTTTGAATATACATACATATATATGTATATACACACACACACATATACGCACACATCTGAAATGGACACCTCTGAATGCAACTGACTGTTCGTCAGCTGTCATGCATGAACCTGGAATATATCCATCTTGAAAATACTGATTCCAGACTTCAGGTGTATCTCTAATAGGTTCTATTTTATTACTCCTGGTTCTTCTTGGACTTACATCATCAAAATGCAAAACCTGAAGAATTTTTTGAAACCTTTAATGGCTCATAATTTTGTTGAAGAGAGTTCAGCTATCTTCTTTGTTCCAGAATTCAAACATTTTCTTTTTAGATTTATAAACACCACTTAAAATAATCCATCCACTGAATTTTTTTATTTCTTCATGATCTATATCCTTCTAGGCACCTTTGTATACTAATCTGCCTTTAGCATTTATCCACTTATGAAATATATCAAATAAAGTTTGGCACACAGACATCATAAAAGATGAAAGAATATGGTCATATGCCCTTTTAGCCTAACAGGATGGTCTAGGTTCTTACTGCACAAATATTGCATGATGAAGTCCCTCTTGTTGAATGACTGACTGACTGAGAATACCTTATTTCCTTTTTGTTCTTAGAGATATTTTGGTCGCTCATCAATTCTTGAGTTTGAGAAAATTCATCTAGTATATTGTTATCTGAAGACTCATAGTCTGAAATTTTGCTTATGTGATCAATTTCAACATCATCATTAGAGTCTTGAGTGCTGCTGTTTGTCTCTTTGCATTTATCTTCTGATTTGTCTAATAATCGTGAAATGTCTTGCTCTGTCAATTTTCTTCTTTTTGCTGTTTTGGGCAGGAAATTTAAAAATTCTGAATTCTCACCATGTTCAATGAAAGCTAAAAGCAGACTACAAAGATAATGTCTCAAGTTTTTATACATTATTGAAAGATGATGCAGTCCTTTGAATAATGCAGTAAGAAAATTAAAGGATAATGCAATAGTGATTAGTTATTTCACTTTGGCATTGTCGTTTTTGGTGATTTTATCATTCTTCCTTTTTCTTATTATTTTAGTCTTTTTTTAAAAAAAGCATAGTTGTAAATAATCCAAGATATAGAAAAAAATAAGACCACTGAGATCCTATAGTAGAGGTTAAATTTATAAAAAGTTGCAATCATATGGTAATTACAAGATAGAATGAGTTTTATTCCTTTTTTTTTTTTTTTTTAAGATTGGCCCTGAACTAACGTCTGTTGCCAATCTTTTTTTCTTCTTCTTCTTCTCCCCAAATCCCCCCAGTACATAGTTGTATATTCTAGTTGTAGGTCCTTCTAGTTCTTCTGTGTGAGATGCCACCTCAGCATGGCTTGATGAGCAGTGCTAGGTCTGCACCCAGGATCCAAACTGGTGAAACCCTGGGCCCCAGAAGCAGAGGCTAAAGTTCGCCAAAGAGCGACCTTAAGCATTCGGCCACAGGGCCTGCCCCTCTGTTTTTCAAAATAAGTATAATTCTTCTTTGTTCTTTGGAAGACTCTAGAAATAATAAAATTATGAAATAATAACCTTCCCAAATAGTAAGGAATTGTTCCAAAAAGAAAGTAAAGAGCTAAAATTGGCCCCAGTGGACCTAATGTTTTACCAAGGACTGAATTGCCAGGAAATATATACTGACTATATTAATGAAGCTTTTATTGTGGAGTCAACTGGAATGGAAATGATGCTTAATTAGTTTTAGCCTTTCTTTACTACACTTAAGCACACGAGTTTCCTGCTGTTTACTGCTTTCTGTTCTGACCTTCCCCTTATTTCTGCAGCATAGACAGAAAGAATAAATTAACTTTTTGACTTGAGGTAGATGCTTCCTCCTCCTGTTCATTTTGTTTGCAGGAGCCCTACTTTATCTCATGTCTCTCTTCTAAGCCTCTTTTCTCTATCAAAGCCCTTGAGCTGTTAGCTGTTGAAGTGAAGTGCATCTCTGTTGAGCACAGAGCATGCCAGCGCCCCAGTTGGGAAGAATCTCTAAGAGGTGTGTATGCCAAGCACGATATCATTGTGTGCAGGCATTGCAGGAGTCTGCCAAACCCAGGGGTAGGCTGCCAGTACAAATGCCACGTTGACATGACATTTACAAGTTTAGAGTCTGGAAAAGGACTGGCAATGGAACACCCTTCAGCTGCCTCATTTAGGGTGGCAGTAACTGGGCCAACTTTTGATTTTTAGACTGAAGTCACAGTCAAAAAGTAATACTTCATATAGAATTTGCCACTTTTTCTAGGAAGCGATGAATCCTGTTAGCCTGTTCCTAGAATGCATGATAAACCATAGTGGTTAAGAATGCAGAATCTAGAATCAAATCTGGATTTGAATAAGGACTCTTATCGCTTATTGTGTGACCCTAAGCAAGTTACTTAGTTGATGTAAGCCTCAGTTTCCCATCTATAAAATAGGGATAATAATATCACTTCCCTCATGGGGTTATTGGATGGATTAAATATTATCTTTAAAAGTGTAAACACTTTTCCCAGTGCCTGTCTGATACTGTGTTCAGTAAATGTGGTATCTTTTACATTCTTTAGAAACGTGAGAAATTCAGATTTTTCAGCTGTTCCTATATTTTAGTAAGAAGCAGATGTATTATAACCTACCAGGGACATGTCACGACATGAGCTTGTGTATAGACTCTCTCTTTGACTCAAGAATTGCCGGAACACTGTGCATAGGAAGCCCAGGACATAGTTTTCTTTACCTCTCTAGGAAAACTTAGAGTTGGTGTCAGGGTCTTTTGAGCCCTTGGCATCTCTACAGTTTCTTAGATGCAGAAGCCATTTGGGTGTTAAGAATTTATTTCAGTAATAGCAGTCCTTTATTGACCTGGAACTTTTCTCTGACATATTCTAATGCAAAGTGAAAACCTAGAGCTATTTTGAAGGATATACTGTGGCTTATTATGGAGACTATCTTTTTGGTGTGGATAACAAGGTACTTGATTTTGATTAGTTCTTCTATCGTGGTCTAATAGTTAAATAACAGACTTTTCTGTGCTACTTATATAAAATATAATCCTCACCATTTGTTGTTAGTGCTGTTGAATCAATTCCAACTCCTAGTGACCCTGTGTATAACATAGCTGACACCCTGCCCGGTCTTTTTACGCCATTCTCATGTCTTCCAGCGCTATGTCAGACAGTGCTCTGCTGCTATTCATAGAATTTTCATGGCCAGTTTTTCAGAAGTGGGTGGCCAGGTCCTTCTTCCTAGTCCATCTTAGTCTGGAAGCTCCACTGAAACCTGTCCACCACGTGTGTCAGGTATTTGAAATCCTGGTGGCATAGCTTTCAGCATCACAGCAACACGCAGCTGCCATAGTATGGTAGCCAACAGGCCAGTGGTGTGGTTCCCTGACTGGGAAACAAACCCAGGCTGCGGCAGAAAGCACCAAATCTTAACCACTAGACCACCAGGGCTGGCTATCCTCACCATAGTGCTAAGTTTATTTCCTTTAATCATTTTCAATACCATTAGTAAATTCTCTTAAATAATAAAATTCTGTCTTTTCTTTTTTTTACCTTGTTTTTCAGATCTTCAAAGCTGTTGCGGGCATTCTATGTCCCCTTCCTGTCAGATCAGTATACAGTATATGCAAACTACTCCATCCTCAAGCCCCGGAAAGCAAAGCAAATCAGGAAGAAAAGTGGAGGTTAGCAACACGCCTGTGGGCCCAAAGGACAACCATCCTGTTAACAGGACTCCCTCCAAGTCTTGCCTGTAACATTTGTAATAAAGGCCATCTGACATGAATACTGGAATCTGGGTGCTTTGGGCTAGTCAAAGTCAGTCTTGTTCACTTCTTGCCTGTGTCTCTGTTCTGCATGTAAGCTTTTTGCAACTAGGCAGAAAAAGGCCCTGAAGTCTAGGTAGATATATTATTCCACATCTCATTGTTTTTCTTCTCTTCAATTATTTACTAGACCGGAGAAGAGCAGAACCAGCTTACAGGAAGAATTGAAAATCCCCAAACTGGATGGCTGTGTTAAGCTGTTCTCCACACTCTGGCCTGGCATCCAAGAACTACAAGCCTCTCTTGGGCCATATGGGCTTCTCCACCAAAGCTGTTTGGCAGCTCCTAGCAGACCTTCTTGTTCAAATCCTAATGCTGAAAATGAGCACAGCCTAGTTGCCAACCTATATGTCCTTTTCACCTCCAGCAAGACTAAGCTTTTCTACCGCACTTCACAGGACTAGGACCCTGTCCTAGAGCTATCTCAGGAAAAAGGCAACCATTTGAGGAACTGTGACCTAATTTCGTTACGTAGGATGCCTCTTATTTTCATTTTATTCCTTTACAACAAACTCTAACTGTATGTTTGTTTGGTTTCTTTAAGTTTTAGCATGCAATATTTCTTGAATTCAAGACTTCCCTGTATAAAGGTATCAACAGACCAGACTATAACTGTACAGGATATATTTGGAGAAAACTAATTCTATCAATTGATAGATTTAGATGACATCACATTTTTAATTAATGTATTCTGAGGCCATTTCTGAAGAAATTAAGAATTTCCCCTTTTTAACAACCCTTGTGAAAAAGATAAGTGTATATTTATAGCGCCTGTTTTTGAATTCTATTTATTGCAAAGCACATCCTGCATGGGGCACGGCTAGTCAAGTAGGCAATAATAAGGACCTAATTAAAGTGTAATAAGTATATACTATTACTTTACCTTTACATACAGTATTTCATAGTTTACAAAGCTCTTTCACATTATTTTATTTGATCTTTACAGTCACAACGTGAGGTGGACAAGGCAAGTGCTTTTATCCCCATTTTACAGATGAAGAAACTGAGACTATAAGGGGAGGTAAAGTGACTTGCCCAAGGTCACACAGCCAGTAGTAGTGCTAGGACTAGGACCTAGGTTGCCTGATCTCATCTATTGCTCTTCCATACTTCCTCACTTGACTATGGAAACACTACTTGAAAGAATGATGAGGTTGGCCAGAGACCTGATTGATAATGTAACTTTCTATTTTAAGGAAGAATTTTATCTGTATTTCTTTCAGTTCTTTGGAGCCTCTGGTCTGCCTGTTGGTCAGACCATCACAGCAGTGCTCCGTGATACAGCCAGCCTGTGGCAGGAAAGTAGTGCTTATGTTTGGAGATCATGCTCCTTTGCAGCCACACAGGATCCCATATCAGTTCCATTTCTGTAGTCAATCTGGGGTCACATTATAGGTGCCTTATTTCCCTAAGGGTAATTGTGTCTAGGATCTGCAAATAGGATGAATCTATTTTTCAGAGTTTCCATCTTTCATTTTTCAAAGAGAAGGGCTTTTCAATAGGAACTGATCCCAAGAGAGGAGAAAACAAGTGATAAGGGAAGAAATGGCAAGTTCCCATATAAAAAGTCTCCTCTTTAGGATCCCCTGTAAGGGAGTATCTGGGATGGGGTTGAGGCACTGGAGAGGCAATAAATCTAGACAGTATAGAATGATAACTAGAGTGATTATAGACTGGGGTTCCATTTGCTGCATTAAAGATTTGTGGCATGTAATTCTCAATACTTGATTACTGTTTTCCAGGGCAAATATTGGCACATGTGGTCTCACTACAGGACAGAGAATTTTCAGTGAAATATCTTGCCATACCTGCAGTAATAGTGTATTGTCTCCTACAGTGGGTGAGGTCTTCTACTTTCTGCAGAGGTCAATAAGAGAGTCCAGTAATGGAGGTCCATGATGAGTGGCTTTTTTTCTAATCAAAGTGGTACAGTGCTGATCTATTTTATCATCTTGCATGTTAAAAAAAATCCTTCTGAGCAAGAGCTTACTGTAATATAGCACAAAACAGGTCACGATTGATCCAGGGATTCCTTAGGAGTGTCAGTTCCTATCCCTTTTAAAACGTGATTTTGTTTTTTTCTGTTCTATGTATATTTTTAGTGAGAGCACAATAAATTGCAGAACACTGTGCCAAATGCTATAGATGAAGGATATGAAAGTGAATTGTTTTTGTTGTGAAGGTGTTTTTCATGTGATACTGTTTAAGGACATTTAAAAATCTCCATCTCAGCAATACAGGGAGATTAGCTTTGCCTGGGAAAAAGAGTTTTCAAAACACCTGGTCAGAGTAGCATTTCTTCTCCAGAGAATCAGTGTTCCTCATGAGCTGACTGCTCTGCTCACTGAAAGGATAAAGTATCTGAGGTACTTATTTCTCCCTAGATTGTTGAGTATTTGTAATAACCTTTGATGATGGAGCTGAGTGAGGGCGTGGGTGTACTTGGCAATTCCAGGGCCCTCTGATCTCTAGATCTTAAGCAACCTTACTGAACCCCAGATCTTATGACACTGAGTCCCATTATTGAAGCAGACTGTGTAGTAGGCATCTATTATCAAAGTTTACCTGTTACCCAGTAGGTGTCATCTGATAAGAAAGAAGACCAGTGGTTTTAATCTCTTGGGATAATCACAGAAAATTGAAGCCCATACTCTTTATTACTGAAGTCAAGATTAGAAACAGACTCTTTGTTTTAAATCAAGGTGGTTCTTGATCCCAACCGTTAATTTGGGTCATTTTTCCTAGTTTGGAGTTGTGGAAAAGAACCTTCAAAACCCCATGTGATTCTGCAGCATTAGATCTGGAGTGACCATTTGGGCAAAGCACCCATGGCAATCCTTTATTGTCTTTTGCATTTCATGGGATTTATTGCAATTAGAATTCATTGTGATTATGCTGTCTTCTGCCCAGTATCCGGCAGCTCTGCTTTTAATTTGGTTAATTTTATTTTCTCTGAAGAGAGAAAAGAGGCACAATTTAATCTTTGCCTCCACAGGCATGTTGAAGTTCATGTGTTAATTCATTCTTGCGCTACTATGTTAAATACCTTGGGTAAATGGATAAATGGACATGTGCTTAGCTTTAATTTTTTTGCAACAGAAAGATCAGACTTCTGTATGGCATTGTTGGGTTTCAGAGGCTCTCTAGTGTTTTGGTAAATCTAAATGAAAGTTGCCTTTAATTTTTCCAATATATATAACCATGTGATTCATGCTGCAGATGAAATCGGGAAGCAGTACAGTATGGAAGCAAGAGTATTGCCCAGTTCATTTGTCTTCCTGATCCTTGTACTTTATTTCATGTGTCAGTGTTTACATTACATACTTGTATTTTCTGTGAAAGAAAAAGTTTAATAAATCTTGGCAGTCTGATTTTCCTTTTCTTAAGGTGATATTTTCTCTTTTGCTTTCAGCTTTTAGATCTTTGGTGGAGATTGGAAACTGAAGGAGCTCAACTCTTTCCATCTCCCCTCCTCCCACCCTTCAGTGTATAGACCTGCCTTTGATAGGCCAAATAGCCCAGAATGTTTATTCTGAAAACTCAAGGAAGAAGTCTTTGGGAAACCCAGTGAGGGTTAGTTTTATTTTACTTGTGGAAAAACTAAGCGCAGTAGGACTTACTCAATGTGTCAAAGTTGTGCCTAAGAGATAGTTTCTGAGTCCATCTTGGGTTTTTCGATTAAGAATCTCTGGACTGTGAGAGTCTTAATATTCATAGAAATGTGGATCTAGTAATGTCTAACATTTAGGTAATTTCTCCATTTGTCAGGGGTTGTCAGGAGCAGTAGAACTTTTTTGTGAATGAATTCCTAACATCACTCCTATGCCTTCCACCTTATAGCCAGTAGCTCTAGTAGCCATGTGGTTTTAAACCATCCATTATCAGTTTTCTTCCTATGGGACCCAAAAGGCCCATGAAACTTAGTTTGATTTGTTTCTCCCAAGTTATTTTAGAGAAGGATGGTTTATTAATATAATTCCAGGAGGAGAAGTCCACAGCCTTAATGAATTTCTTTTCTCCTGTCTAGAAGGTCTTCCTTCTCTCTTTTACTCTTACTTTGAGGGCCAGCGTGAGTCTCCCTTTCCTCTATGAAGACTATTTAGACATCATACCCCTGCAATTGCTTCCTTTCCTGAACCCTCTTGAGTACCTAATGTCTTTACTAATGGCATAGAATCTTAACACGTAACCCTTGTACACCTCTCTCTCAAGGGCATTGTTGGCACATCTAGGGGCAAGAACCATGTCACACTTCTATGTATTCTCAGTGCTCCACACAGTTCCCTGAACATTTATGTGTTTATTGACAATGAAGAAAGTAAAAAGAAACCTGCAACTAATATACACCTGTTGCTTTCAATTTAGCAGATTTTTAGACCACAGAAAATACAGCAAGTCCTAAGTCCTATAGTACTCACAGGGCAATTTGGAAGATGTGAATGAGGCTCAATATCGTGTATATTTTAGGAATTCTCCTGAAGTACACAGGTTTTCACAGATTCCTCAGAGTACCTTCTAAAAAGAGAGATTGGGTACCTTTATTGAATATTTCTATTATTACTTGATTTTGGAGGGTCAGACTTAGCCCAGGAAACCTGAATGAGTTTGGGGCAGGAAGCCTCGCCTCCAGGTGTGAGGAGGTGCTCCTTTCCTACCAGCTACATGCCCTGCTGGGAAAAGGAAGTCTAACTGCAGGATGACTTTGTGGTGACACATTCAAATTCAGTAATATCAAGTAGCAAATGATTCTTTAAAACTGAAAGCTTTTTTGGCTCTCTTCAGCTGTGGAGTGCAGCATAGACCTGACATGGACACAAATTATAACCAGAAGATTTGATCAATGAAATGAGGGAAATTCAGATAAAGGATATGAGGTTACAGAATTGCAGTAACACAGACAGACTGGGAGCTCCTGTTGTAGCTTCTTAGAATAAATAGCTTGTGATTAAGTTGAGAATTGGGTGAAATAGCATTTTACTTGAGTATGAGCTTATTTTTAAAAAGTGTAAGTGAATCTTAGGATACGTTCACAAAATCTTTCAAGGTGATAGGGTTTTCTGTTTGTTTTTGCTTCTGGCCTGCTTGTTCCTGTCTTTACTTGCCTGGAGATAAAAGTATAAACCAGGTGACTCCTGGTGAGCCTAACAGCCCAACGATTGTGTGAGTTCAAACAAACTTCTCTGACAAGGATTTTCCGCAGACCTACAACCATGGATTCCAGCCTTTACCTGCCTTCGAGGGTTCTCCTTGACCTTCATTTGCCTGCAGAACCGGTATTTGGCACCCGGTGCCATTGGCCTGTAATTTGCCTTTTTAGCTCTCAGCTCCCAAGCTGCCAAATGAGAAGGGTGTGCCTTTTGGTCTGTTGGCTTGCTGCTTCAGCAGCACTGTACTGAATGCTGGAGAAGATGTGACATACAGAGCAGTGGTTCTCAACCAGAGCTGCACAAGAGGCACTTGAGGACACTTCAAAGAATTGCCACTATCTGCTTGACCCCCCCAGGAGTTCTCAGTTAGTGGCCTGAGATGGGCCTAGGCATCATTATTTTTAAAAAACTCTATAGGTGATTTTTCTAATGTCTGCTGCTATTGATCTCAGAGACTGGAAGGCAAACAGTCATACCAAATATCAAAGATAACCAGGCACAGTGGTTGGTGTCCTTTCCAGTTACAACCCCTGGCCACCTAGGCCTCCATCGAGGCCTTGTCCCCTCCCCAGAACATTTTCTCGGCTTTTTCCGGCCTATCAAACCTTACCTGCCGTATCTCCTATTCTCTCTGGGTCCCGCTTTCTGGGAAACAATTAACTAATATGGCCCTGAAGTATGCTAATGGAAGTTAATAATTTACTGCACTTCTCTTCCCTTTGATCCTCTCATCTCAGTACGTTTGAATGACGACACATCTAAGAACAAGGGATGACTAATTTTGGCAACTTCAGACCCGTTCAAGTGCCATTTATTTAATTTATTTATGAGGTGGGAGGAGAGAGTTTGTGCAGGCAGATCCAACCTTCAGGAAGACCACCTGGCCTTTAAGTTCCAACCCTATTTTTTATTTTTTTTAAGATTTTATTTTTCCTTTTTCTCCCCAAAGCCCCTTGGTACGTAGCTGTGCATTTTTAGTTGTGGGTCCTTCCAGTTGTGGCATGTGGGATGCCACCTCAGCGTGGCTTGACGAGCAGTGCCATGTCTGCGTCCAGGGTTCGAACTGGCGAAAACCTGGGCCACCCAAGCGGAGCGCACGACCTTAACCGCTCGGCCGCCGGGCGGCCCCTATTTTTTTTTTTTTTTAAGATTGGCACCTGAGCTAACAACTGTTGCCTGTCTACTTTTTTTTTCTTCTTCTTCTCTCCAAAGCCCCCCAGTACATAGTTGTAGATTCTAGTTGTGAGTGCCTCTGGTTGTGCTATGTGGGATGCCGCCTCATCATGGCCTAATGAGCGGTGCCATGTCTGTGCCCAGGATCTAAACTGGTGAAACCCTGGGCCACCAAAGCGGAGTGTGTGAACTTAACCACTCGGCCACGGGGCCAGCCCCCAAACCCTGTTGATTGGCACTGCTTGGCCTGCTCAGAGGAGGACCTGTGGCTGTCGAGAGTAGGAGAATGAAAAAACCATGTGTGTGGGTATTAAGCCCTCCTGCTCAGGATACACTGGGGCGGCCTACTTTGTAGATTTTCTGTACTTAGCTCTGTTTCTTTGAGACAAGTACAGCAGAGACTTTCCCTTAGTCATTCTGCCACTGGTCTTCTGCAGAGCTGCTCTGGAGCTGCTGGTAACCCCCTTGGACATGAGGGCAAAGGTTAATCTCATTTTGAGAGAAATGACCTGCAATGTGTTCACTCAACCAACAAGAAAACACCATGTTTATCACTTAGGAATTAGTCTCGCTTCTTTCTTGTCTCCCTATTAATGATATGTCTCCAAGCCTTCCTGGTATTTCCTATAATATGTTCCCATTTTTTTCTTGCCAGTGAAATATTTGTGGAACGTTATGTAGACAAGGAGTCTGGTTTTACCATGCTACATTTATAAAAAGAATCTTACGATTTTTTTTTTTAACTTAGCCCTTTCTCCCCTCCTTGGGCCTTTTTCTATAATTGTGTTCCCACAGTCTGTGCTTGCTAGAGATAGTCTAAAAAATAGCACCAAAGTTTGAAGTTGTTGCCATGTTTTTTTTTGGTTTTGGTTTTGTTTTACTCCCCACTGTCACTGTTTCTGACTTCCCTAGTGTCCAGCAGAGGGCAGCCTAGTCTCACTAAAAATTTCAGCACTCCTTTTACTCCCGGAATCTCATTAGTTTCAGGATTTGCGGTGTTCTTGGTGTTGAAATTGAAGTGTAAGTTGGAATATCTGAGTAGCATTTCTTTAGACTTTATATCCTTACATCGCACTCTTAAATTGCTATAGTTGCAAAAATGTCCTGGAGAAAACCATGCCCGTAATTTGTGGAGGATGGATCATCTACCACAACAGTGATTCCCTGGTCTGTAAATTATTCATAGGTCAATTCTTCTCAGTTAATTTCAGTTCTATGTGACATGACCTTGTTGGTATTTCTAGGTAATAAAAGATATACGTTTGGTGGAGAAGGGGAAACGGTTACTTTTAGGGGTAATTACTAGCCATTTGCCCATTTTCACGGTTCCCAAAATGAGCAAATTATGTCATATACACAGTCTTAACTTTGCCCCTGCTAACTTACTGATATCATCAAAGGCAACCCAAAGGGTATATGAATGTCCAGGGTTCTCCCTTCCATCAGATGCCAGCACATTATCCACAGTAGCTCAATGAGAGGTATTAGCATTTAGCAGGGGCTCAGCCCTTGCAAAGTAAAAGATCTTAGATATTCTTTGATTGCTTTTCATGTGTAGGTCATGGGGTGAAAAGGAAACATTTGCAGAAGGAAGTAGAATTTGCATTTAAAAGTGTAGGGTACCTACCTAGGCAAATTTAAGCCTTGAGGAACAGACAAAGCCACCTCTTTGATATAGAAGGAGATTCCCTCTATTTGTGTGACACCTGATAGATACCCTCCTTTGAACACAACCTTAGAACTATATGATGAATGTATTGGAGTTTGGGGTGTTTTTTTTTTTATTTTGGGGGTTCTTTTTATTTTTTTTTTCTACCCTCTAGATTGTGAGATTTGCTCTGTGGAGAAATCATATGAATAATAGCTAACATTTATTAAGCATTTACTATATGTCAGGAATGTTTCAAGTCGCATTTTTCTCACACAGTCTTTACAACAACCTAATGAGATTGATAACTATCATTATCCTCTTTTTAAAGATGGAGAAACTGATACTCAGAGATGTTAAATGTCTTTCCCAAAATCACCTAGGTAGAAAGTTGCAGACCTGGGATTCAAACCCAAGTAGTCTATCTGACTCCAGACCCTCTGTTTTAACCGTGATGTTATACTCCCTATTTCATGACCTCTTTGAAGTCCAGAGCTCCCGGCCTCCTTTTTTGGATATTATGTTGAGGTATCTGGAATGATTAGATAAGAACAGGATCTAGTCAAAGTTGTTTCAGTTTTTTTTTTTTTTTTTTTTTTTTTTTTGCCATCTTCTTAATCTGCCTCAGGTAATCACAGCCTGGAGGTTGTCCTAGTAAGGGGGAGTGTGCAGATGATACATTCAGTCTTTGTAGGGGCTTTTCTAGAACACTGTGGGCCCCCAGCTAATTTTAATCACACAACTAGATCAGAAAGGGAGCTGATTTCCTGAAATCCTAGAAGTTAGTGGAAATTTCGGTTTCTGATTACAGTTCCAGCCAAATTTCTGCTGAGACCTGGGTGGCGTGTCCAGGGGGTCTTGGCACTGATTCTTTCTTACTCTCATGACCCTTTTCCTAACAGTTCTGCTGGGCAGATCAGAAAAAGAAGTGGGAAAGAATGCCATCTTCAGGGAACACCACTGGGAAAAGCTTTCAGGGGACCAGGAATATTTTAAGCAATACCTGCTTTTACTAAATCAAACCTCTGTCTAGTTGGAGCTTGGGGACAGTGTCCAGATGCTGAAACTACTACTTATATTGGCTGGGTCTAATACAAGGCATGGTGATAAGGGCTTGCAGAAATAACAGAGAAGAAAGAAGACTGGACTCTCCCCTGTGGGCATAGCAGGGCTAGACAGAGAATAGCTGGCAGTGGGGGCTGTCATACACATCTGTGGATGCCACTGGGAAGGCCAGCCAGGAGGAGGCAAAGTCCAGTCTATGGTGTGGTAACCAAGAGCCAAAAGGTTTGTTTGTTTGAATGCATAATAATTTCCACGGTTTGGAATTCAAAAAGCCTAAATGCAATGTGGTATCCTGGATTGGGTCCTGAAACAGAAAAAAGGCAGTAGTGGAAAAATGGGTGAAATTAAAGTAAATTAGTAAATAGTAAAAACCAAACAAATGAAAGGACAAATGGATATACTGTACACTGAAAATTCTCCCTTCTACCTCTGTTCACCAGGTACCCAGTTACCTTCCCATAATCAATCAATGTGATTAGTCATATGTGTCCTTCCAGAGTTGTTTTTTTTTCCTTCAGATTAGCACCTGAGCTAATAACTGTTGCCAATCTTTTTTTTTTTTTTTGCTTTTTCTCCCCATATCCCCCCAGTGCATAGTTGTATATTTTAGTTGTGGGTCCTTCTAGTTGTGGCATGTGGGATGCCGCCTCAGAGTGGCCTGACTGAGCGGTGCCATGTCCGTGCCCAGGATCTGAAACAGCAAAACCCTGGGCCACCAAAGCGGAGCATGCAAACTTAACCACTCGGCCATGGGGCTGGCCCCACAGAGATTTTTTTTTTATGCTTATTCAACATGTGTGTGCATTCTATTTTACACAAGTGGTAAGATACTATATACATTGTTCTGGCGCTTGCTTTTTTTTTTTAATCTTAAGATATTTTAATATTACCTATTAAGGAGCAATCTATAATTTCCGAATATTTTCTGCTTAACTTACACTCCACAACTTCAATAACACTGTGTGCCTTGCTTTTCCACTTAACACTGTAACAAAGGGTTTTTGTTGAGCTGTGTATAGCATCTGGCAAGATAATCAGGGGACTGTCCTAAGAATGTTTTAGCCCATAGTAGGACTCAAAGGCCTAATGCTTTGAGAAAGGTTGTGATGTCTGTTTGATCTCCAGGTTTATTGTAGCTTAAGTCTACCCTTGTGTTAGAGGAAGTACTAATTCTGACTGCTCTTCTTGGGGAACTGGGGGCCTACACGCCTTCAGCATAGGTCTCCAGGTGTTCTCTTTTTGTGTTTGACTTGGGCACCAGATCAGTGAGCCCTTGGTAATCAATAACGTAACTTCTAACGTTTACATGGTGCTTTCCATTTACAAGGTACTTTACATTATGGATCCTATTCCTCACAACAACCCCAAGAGAGAATAAGGTAAGATTTACCCCTATTTTAGCAGTGAGGAAACCTTCTGGAAGGCCTGAGTCAGGTCTTCTGACTCTAAATTGTGTACTCCTTTCATCCTTTCACACCAGTCCTCTTTGTTGCCAATGCTCAATTGACCGGAATGTTTCCTACCTGCTTCTGCTTCCTCAGTAGATAATAACTATTAATGGATAATATTTGAGGGCTTACTCTTGTCAGGCATTAATCTAAGGACTATACATGAATTATTTAATCTTAACAACCTTATGGGGTAAACCTTACAGCCCCACTCTACAGATGCAGAAAGCCAAGAATGAGCGGGGATAAGTTATTTGCTGAAAGTTGCACAGCTAGTCATTGGTAGAGCTGGGATGTCAATCTAGGTCTTCCTGACTCCAGTGTGTACTCTCCTAACCATTGTACATACTGCCCTGAATCAGAACTGACTGTCCCATTTCTTTGAGCTGCTCTTCCCAATAATTCAAGCAAAGTTTTGCTCTGGAAATCCAATACCCTTTTTATATCTAGTGATCAGCTGTGGCGTGAAGGTAGGGGATGAAGCAAGGAGTAGTGATAATCCCTGATTATGAGTTCCATAGCTTCTTCTGATTCACCGTGTGACTCCAGGTAAAGTCTTTTTCTCTTTGTCAAGTATTCCTAGCCATAAAAATGGGGTTAAAATTTTGCCACAAAGCAGAGAAGAGAAAGAATCTGAAAATACTGAGGTGAAGTTGAGGGGAAAATATTTGAGACTCACAGGATGAAGACATTCTTTGTATACACATAAATTCAAAATATCATTAACACCATGGTGAAAATTACTACTTTGCAATGAATTAAGTACAGACCTGGGAATCTGTTTACCAGGGTCATCTTGCTAAATGAAGAAAATTGGAAAATGCCTGCATGTGCCTCAGGTTTTCTGTGCATGAACTTGGCCGTCCACCACTTTCTTGATGGCCTTTTCAATGGGATGGCACTGCTGGGTCTGCCCTGAAAGAACCACCCACATCTAGGTCTCTCTCCCGCACTGGCCTTCTCTCCCGGCGGGGTGACTCTGTGGAGCAGATCAGCCCTGGAGTGAGCATGTATTTGTAAACTCTGCAGACTGTGAGGAAGAGGCAAGCTTAGTAAATGTGAGGCAAGGGGCCGGAGAGCACAACAGTGATGTCATTCACACTTCCTGGGCACTGACCCTTTTCTGTTGTGACACTGAGAGCTGTTACAAGCACAGGAGTTGATGGCTGTTAATCCCATCTGCCTGTGTTTCTCCATACTCTTGGTGCTTCATCTGAAGGAACTGGGCGAATCTAACCTTGTCTTCCCTTGATGCGCTGGATGAGTGAACTATAGGTGGGTATCAGGACTCAGTGCTGAGAATGTCACATTGTTTCCCGAGTGTTGCTTTAAATCCTCATCCTCATCTCAGCTGTTGCCTCTGGCACTCCCTGGTCATTAGTTTCTTCTGTGTGTGGGACATGGAGCAGAGACCAGAAGGAGCACTAGAGAGGAAGAGAGGGTATGGAAACAGCTCAGTGCCACAGTTCTACATTTGTAGTGCTTAGCTGACTTCCAGGAATCCAGAAAAAGAGAGATCATTTTAATCTGGCAAAAACCACAGCCAATAGGGACAGAATTGCTTATTTGTTTTTAATTCTTCTCTCTCTTTCTTCTTCTTCTTTTTTTTTTGTGAGGAAGATTGGCCCTGAGCTAACATCTGTTGCCAATCTTTTTTTTTTTCTTTCTTTCTCTCCCTAAAGCCCCAGTACATAGTTGTATATCCTAGTTGTAGCTCCTTCTAGTTCCCCAACTTGGGACGCTGCCACAGCATGGCTTGATGAGCAGTGCGTAGTTCTGCGCCCAGGATCGCAACTGGAAAACCCCAGGCCACTGAAGCGGAGCACACGAACTTAACCACTCGGCCACAGGGCTGGCCCCAAGAATTGGTTATTGATATGCAGTTGTAGCTATCATTTGCTTTCTCAGGACTGAGGTGGCTTCCAAAGACTCTCTTCAGACTTTCCTTGAGCAGATGCTTGTTTGTTGACAAGGTAATTATTTTTCCAGGTGAACTTTTTTATCTTTTTTAAAGATTTTATGTTTTGCTTTTTCTCCCCAAAGCCCCCTGGTACATGGTTGTATATTCTTCATTGTGGGTCCTTCTAGTTGTGGCATGTGGGACGCTGCCTCAGCGTGGTTTGATGAGCAGTGCCATGTCCGCGCCCAGGATTCAAACCGACGAACCACTGGGCTGCCTGCAGTGGAGCATGCGAACTTAACCACTGGGCCACAGGGCCAGCCCCTCTAGATGAACTTTTTAAATCAATGTCTTTCAAATGTCATTGTACATTAGAACCACCAGGGGTGCACAGTAAAATGTCCTGCCCTATTCTCGGGGATTCTGATTCAGTAAATCTGGGGTGGAGGCCAGAAATCCACATTTTTTTCCAGTTTTATTGAGAAATAATTGACATTCAGGAATCTGCTTTTTTTTTTCCCCTGAGGAAGATTAGCCCTAACTTAACATCTGTTACCAATCCTCCTGTTTATTTGCTTAAGGAAGATTAGCCCTGAGCTAACAGCTGTGCCAGTCTTCTTCCATTTTATATGTGGGTTGTGGCCACAGCATGGCTGATGAGTGGTGTAGGTCCACACCTGGGATCCTAACCTGCAAACCCAGGCCACTGAAGTGGAGGGCACCGAACTTAAATCACTAGGCCACTGGGCTGGCCCCTGGAATTTGCATTTTTAAACAAGCACCTTAGGTGATTCAGATAGTCAGTGGACCAAAAGACTGTCTTACATTTTGTTCTAGTTTCCATTTGGCCCAGATTTTGAAATGGCCTCTTTCTGCTTCAGTCTGTTTTAATCACTTTCTTTATTGAAGGCTTTATTAGCATCTCCATGTTTACTATCTGTTTCATTCTCACACCATCACAGAAACCAGAGAGGGAACCAGAGGTGGTTAGCTCTATTTTATTGGGGATGAGGGGGTGGGAGGTGGGATTGAGGCATACGGAGAGGTAGGTCACAATGAGTCAGAGACAGAGGTGGGAACTGAAGGCCAGAATTGATGACTCTCAAACCAGGCAATTTTCTGGGGCCTATTTTCTCAGCTTGTGATTTCATATTTAATCATAGTTATTCCTTAGGTGTCCAATTCATTGTGCTTGGGAAAGCAAAATGTATTTGAGTTTTAAACAAAATAGCTTGGCATCAATCAGTGTGCTAATTTTTGTTTAGCATATGGAGGGTCACCTAAGCGTCAGCTAATATCTAGATGGCGGTATGTGTGGAAGTGACTCAACGTGCTGCTCTCTGCCCTTGCTTCCTTTATCATTTCTGAACACTTTTTACATCAAGTACAAGGAAACAGATTTCTCCTCTCCATGCCAATAGGAACCCGCTCTGGTCTTCTAACTGGTAAAATACTAAATCAAAAGACCTCTCAGCTCTGTGTTTGTCAAACTTGTAGTATATGGATCCATTACTAAAGGTAGAAAACACTTGAAAACTCTGTCAACTTAAATTATTTTTATTACATTGTTACTTAAATTTAAAATATAAAGTAGGAATATAATGTTCTTTTATTTATAGTTCTTATACAACTAAAAAACCAAAATAGATTTACAAATTAAATACAAATGAAACCACAAAACTAATACTATTCATGTTAATAAAGTAATTTAACTGTATTAATGTATTTTGTTTAGACTATATTATCCCTTGTATTTTGACTATGGTATTGCCCATGAAACCTCAGCTTCTTGTGAGTTCAACCTGCCTATGCCACCAAGTGACCTCTGACATCTCAGTTTTCTCACCACTTTTCTGTTAGAACTATTGTAAATGTGCAGTCCTGTGATGTCCTGTGATTTGGCTTTCATTTTGTGCATGAAAACACCATTTTCATTCTAAATCCACCTCTCTTCTTTTCTCATTATCCTAAAACAATAAAAGCAGCATTGAAACAGATGTGCAAATGTAGGTACTGAAATCATGTGGCAATACTGGGTTTTGACGTGGTCACCCAAACAATCCAGAATATGCTTATGCAAATCCAAAAAATATTATCTACATGTAAACAAAATTAAAACCCTAGAGAATACATCCATAGACCTAATTTGAAAAATACTATTCAGGTCTACTGGTTCCCAAACCGCCACTACTATCAAATGCCCTATCTACTGTGTTCACTTCCAGGAACCTCATGTTTTAAAAAAAAGTCTCCTAAACTGTATTTATTAATAATTTCACATTTTTATTAATCAGACGCATAGAATTACGATTTCAAAGCTTGTGATCACCATATGTAATCATCACTCTAAGCTGCTTATAGTTCAAAACAAACAAACAAACAAGACAGGACATTTTAGTAATTCTGTGCTGCCCTAACAAGGGTAAATGAGAACTTTCCATTAAGTTTTGTAAGAAAGAACTCCCATACCCTCACCTCCTCCCACTGCTGCCTCTGAGGACTCTTGGAGTTTTAGGAGGCCATTTAGCCTTTCTTGTACAAGTAAAGTAGCCCCTCCACTGCATTTGGAAGGATTAAAGCTTGTCCTAGTTTTGCTTGATTGTTGTACTTCTAGCATGCTAAAGATCTAAAAAATGGGAGGAAGAAAATACAACAGAAGGCACCATTCCAGTACCAAACTGAAAAGAAACACAAAAACAAGAGAGCAGCATGTTTTTAACAGCTTGCATGGAGAAAGCGGAAAAAATATTGACTGGGGAGTTTGGACAGCACTGTTCATTTTCTCTCACCGCCCGCGTTATTTGTCTTACGGAGCAGGAGCCAGATACAATTCTGGCGCACAGGCCAAAGGAAGAGGTGGAGGGGTTCTGTGGAAGCTTGAGGCTAGTGGGGAAATTAGGGCTGGAGACCCAGTGGCTCAGGGCCAGGATGAAAGGAGGGGAGGCGCTAAATCTTTTTTCCTCCTGGCCTTGGGCATCCTCTTTGATCCCTCTGAGTCCTAAGAGGGCACAGCACGGGTCACTTAAGTAGGAGGTCCCTGACCCCTTCAGATCACCAGGAGCAGGATGAATCCCTGCCCTTGTTTCTTTCGGCTGGGGAAAGGACGCAGGGGATCCGTTCGCTTTCTTAGCCCACCCTTCTTCTGGAGTTTAGACCTACAGCTCCCGCAAGGGGGACTGGGCGGGAGCCTTTACGAGCCGGGTAGACACCCGGCTCCTACACCTCCGCGGAGCTGGAGCGCGGGCTTTAGCCCTGCCTGCCTGGGCGCGGGGCGGGGCCAGGGCGCGGGGCGGGGCCAGGGCGCGGGGCGGGGCCAGGGCGCGGGGCGGGGCCAGGGCGCGGGGCGGGGCCAGGGCGCGGGGCGGGGCCGGGCGGCGGCAACCGGCCGGAGGAGAAAGAACATGGCGGGCGCTGCAGGGCCCGGGATCGGCCCAGGGGCAGCAGGGGGAGATGGAGACGATTCGCTATATCCGATCGCGGTTCTAATCGACGAGCTCCGCAATGAGGACGTGCAGGTACTGGGGTCAGGGTCGGGGAGCGGAGGCGGGCCCGGCGGGACGCGTGGTAGGGAAGGGGGAAGGCCGGCGCCGCGGTGGGGGAGGCCCGGGGATTGAAAGAGCCGGCTCGGAGTAGAAACTTGACGGGGAGGAAGGGAGCGACCCGTGAGGGGCTGGGTGCCTCGACCCGACCCTCCTGGGGACCTCGCCAGCACTCCTCTTCCTGACCCCCTGAGGCGTCTGCCCGGCGTCCCACCGGTCCCGGCCGGTCGTGGGAGAAGCGGCTTCCCGTCTGGGCGCCCCTTCCGGGCGGTGCGGAGGGAGCGCCGCGTCCAGCCCTGGGCCGGCCGTCCTTGTGGCCGAGCGGGCGGGAGCGGGGCGGCGCGGGGGCGCCAGGGGCCCTTGGAAGTGCGGGTGAATGGGTGCCTTCCTCTCGGCTGGGACCCCGGCCGGGCTCGCTGGGTAGAAAGAGGGTGGGTTGGCCGATTAACCTAGAGGAGTCGGTGTAGCAGCTCGGGGGGCACTTTTCTTTGAAAAGGCAGGGGTTGTATTCATCCGTTTCACCTGCTTCATCACTGCCGGAGTTTTCTCTCTTTAAAATTGTCTCACTTCCTGGCTATCGTATGTTCTTTCATTCATTTCGCCAGTGGGCCCTTCGGAGTGTTTCTACTAGATCTTCCTTTGGCTGATGAAGCCGAGCTCCTGAGGTTCCTCATAGAATAAAGTCTAAACTGAAGGTTTTTCTCATTCTTACCCGTATGTCATTAATTCACCTGTTTGCAACTTTTGTCTTCTGGGCTAAATCACAACTTTTGGTTTTTTTACTTCGTTCTTTTTTCCACTTTGTTTTTTAAAGCTCCGTCTCAACAGTATTAAGAAGTTATCAACAATTGCTCTAGCACTTGGAGTAGAAAGGACGCGAACTGAACTGCTGCCATTCCTTACAGGTATGTGAATCTTTGTTTAAAGACAGGCATGGGCGTTTCTGTTTTCCAGTGGCTTTCAAAACTTTGATTATTTTTTAGCATTTGTTACCCACAGCACTGCTAAGTACCAAACTGCGCCTGATGCTTTCTGGGCAAAAGGAAACAGGACAGAGCATACTGTAATACTGTGGCCAGACATATTCAAACATTAACTGTTTAGTTAATAGTAAATAATTGATATGGGATTATGAGTTTCTAATTCATTCTGTAAAACAACTAAGAAGACTCTTGAATGAGAAGGAAGAAAAGGCTGTTACAGGATTGTGACAGGACCATCTAGTTACATAGTGAGCCTCTTCCTAGTTTTGTGTGTGCCCAGTTCTGGGCCAGCTGTCCTTGTTGATGAGTACTGGGTTGTTGTCATTTCCAGATACAATTTATGATGAAGATGAGGTACTGTTAGCTCTTGCAGAGCAGCTGGGAAATTTCACCGGCCTCGTGGGAGGTCCTGACTTTGCCCACTGTTTGCTGGTAAGTATATTCCGCCTGCCCTCCTTCTAGAAGTTTTGCAGTATAAATGATACGTTGTTTGGTGATAGGCATATTGCAACATTTTTTTATTCACATCTTTTTATGGATAGTCACAGTGTTAGCTATTGAGAAAATAAATAATGTAGGCACTTTGGGCTCAACCCTTTCTTATTTTTTCTGACGATGAATATAAGAACTTCTTCCTCTTTTGTTTTCTGCCTCTTTAGAGTTATTTGTCAGTTTAGAGGTTGGGAGAAAAAAGATTTGTTTGTTTGGGTTTTTTTCCTTGAAATTGGAAATCATAATTCTCGTCTAGCAGTGTCATGACTTTGGAAATGTTTATTAGCTTTTTGTCTTCGATTGTAAGCATAAGTTTTGCTTCTGACTGACTTTGTGAATTTGGTGAGTTTAGTTCAATTTAGTTGACATTTGTTGAGAGCCTACTATATCAGGCACTGAAGTTACAGTGGTAATGTTAAAGAAGACCAGTGTGAATGGAATGAGGTCTCTGTCCTTATTTATCAACAAATAATTACTGTACAGTGTTAGATGGAAAAGTAGAAGCACATACATGGTACTCAGTAATTGAGAAGAGAAGGAGATTAACTCAGGCTGATCAGGGATGACCTCTTGGGAGATGACATCTGAACCAGGTTTTGAAGGATGACTAGGAATTTCGACAGTTGCGCAAGATGAGGGTGTATCCTTCAGGGCTTAAATACTGTCTGTGTGATCCTGACTTGTGATTTTTCTCTCTGCCTTTCTATGGAACTTCAGATATAGCCAGAGAGAGAGAGAGAAATGTCTATCTCTTTGTCTCTCTCCATCTGCCTATGATTTTTCTACTAGGATGTCAAGCAGGCATTTCAAATTTAACATGCCTAAAACAGATCTTAATTTTCTCCCCAAAATATGCCTCTCCTTTAGTTGTCCCATTTCAGTAAATGGCATCACCGTCTACCCGGTTGCACAAGCCAAAACCCAGAAGACATTCTTGAATCTTCTTTCCCTCATTTTCCACATCTAATCCATTAGTAACTTCTGCAGATTCTCTGTATATTCCAAATCAGTCCAATTTCTTCCATCCCTACTACTACCTGGCTCATCTTTCCTCTAGTCTTTCCAGGCCACATGATCCCTCCTCTTGATTACTACAGTAGCTTTCTAACTATTGCCTTCCACCTCACCCCCACAGTTCACTGTACACCCAGCAGATGGATCACTCTCTGCCGTGGCTCTTAGAAAATCCAAATTTCTGCCAGAGCTTGTATTTTAGCTTACAAAACCTGCCTCTGTGAGCTTATCTCACACTATGTTCCCTCTTGGTAACCTCATTCCATTCACAGTGATCTTTCTGTTCTTTGAATAGACGAACCTTGTTATTGCCTTAAGACTTTTGCTCTAGGTATTTCCTCTAATAAAATGTTCTTTTGAGCTTCCTATGGCTGGCCCCTTGTCGTTCAGATATCAACCTCAAAGCATCTTCTCAGAGAGGCCTTCTGTGACCACTCAATCTGAAATTACCGCCCAGTCACCCCTTATCACTTCCTCCTATTCTGTTTCTTTACAGAGTACTCATCACCATCTGATTGTTTTCTTGATTAGGTGTTGTCTTCCTCCATTAGAATATAAACTCCACTGGAGCTAGGAACCTGTCTCTTGTTTCTCTCTGTCCTCAGTGCTAGAATACAACAGTAATCATTTACTGAAAGAATGAGTTGCAGAGGCTTGGAAGCATGAAACAGGTTGTGTTGCTGGAGTACAAGTGTTGGACTGGGGTTGGCAGGAGTGGTGGTCGAGGGCAGTAGGAAAAGAGCATGGAGAAATAGGCAGAGTTCAAATCAGGAGACAACTTGTGTGCGATTCTCAGGAGCTTGGCTTTGTCCTGTGGTAGTGATAGAGATTGTCCAACTGTACTGCATGAGAGGAGGTCAGAGAAGGCGGGGAAGGTCTTGAAGAGCCTTCACAAGTAAGAAAGCAGTAATTTTTCAAAGGGCTTCTGAAATACCTCTTAGGAAACCTGAGTACTTTCTACCTCTGCATCAAACCATTTTCAAAATGTCTGTTAGGTAGACTTGCTTCTTCCTTTTGACTCATTGTAATTCTGTTTCATTTTCTTGCTCAGTTCTCCATATGAGTTTTGTCTTTAACATTTGCAGCTCATAGCATATGCTGAATCTACCTAGACCAAATGCAAACCCAGGAAGGGAGAGGTTCAGAGAACATCCTTCAGTTTTCACTGGGCTTTGTCATATTCACTTACTGAGCCAAGTCCAGACCAACCTGTTTGGTCTCTTTGCTTCCCAAAGCTGCAAGCAAGGATTCTTACCAGCTCTGTGCTCTTCAATTAATTGTTTTATCAGAAACTCCTGCTTTATGTCTGGCTCATGGAAAGATTCTGGATGTATTCTGAGAAAAATGATTTGTACTTAGGCTTTTATAGGTTGGATAGGTTGATGGTGTGGAGCTAGTGGACAGGGGTTGCTTGCACTTCCAGAAATGGTAGAATAACACTCCAATGGCCGTGGACTCACTTGCTTGATGAGATGTCATCATGTAATTGTGGTGCCCAGCATTGCTCATGTTTTTGCATTTATTCTTGAAATATACACGATCCTGTCTGAATTTGGCTACGTATCTTTTAAACCTAGTGATTCAGCTCATAGTAATATTAATATTGTGTCAAATCTCTTCCACGGTGTCATTTGTAGACACCATCTGGGAATTGCCATCTGGGACATGATATCTTGGCTACCCTACAGAAGTCGTGTCTTCAGGTTGGACACACCATATGTTATCACTGTGTGAACTGAAAGTAACCATTTGGTGTGGTGTAGCTAACATGGTTACATGTACCACCTCCTTTCAGTCACTTTAAAAGGTGATAATCTGTACGTAAACTGATTTAATAAATTTTCTTCTCTGGTTTTCCTTTTTGGTCCACTCAGCCTCCTTTGGAAAGCCTGGCGACTGTGGAAGAGACTGTGGTTCGCGACAAGGCGGTGGAGTCCCTGAGGCAGATCTCCCAGGAGCATACTCCTGTGGCTCTGGAAGCTCATTTTGTACCTCTGGTGAAACGCCTGGCGAGTGGGGATTGGTTCACTTCTCGCACATCTGCGTGTGGTTTGTTCAGCGTTTGCTATCCCAGGGCTTCAAATGCTCTCAAAGCAGAAATTAGACAGTAAGATATGGTATTTTTTTTTAGTTATTTGGGGTTTTGGGAACTTGTTGCTGACAGTTTACACAGTACCCTGTTACCAGTGAGTGGCTGATACAAGGATAGTAGGATTGATGACATCACTTTCTATTGTCCAGTGGAATATACCAGAGGTTTTATCTTTGTCACTTCTGTGAGTAGAAGACTAATCACTGATGTTTGTAAGAGAAAAACCTCTAAAATGTCTTCATGTGTATGTGCGTGTGTGTATATGTGTGTGTTGGAGGGTGTTCAATCAATGGTGTTTGACAGGAAATACTTTTCTTACTTTATTTATTCTAGATGCTTCCGTTCCTTGTGCACAGATGACACACCAATGGTACGACGTGCTGCTGCTTCCAAGTTGGGTGAATTTGCAAAAGTTTTGGAATTAGACAGTGTGAAAAGTGAAATTGTTCCATTGTTTACTAATCTAGCTTCAGATGAACAGGTAAGTTAACTTTTATTATTTAAGGTACACAGATAGGCTCTTGTCCTCTAACATTTTAAGAGTTTCTTTGGAAGTTTTGGTTCTCATGTCAGGATCCTTTTTGCAAATTTAATGCTTATTCTGGCCTGGATAAAGTTTAATATGACCCATCTCAGTGTCTCTATAATTCTTTCTTAACCAGACTATGATTTTCTTTTATGTTAGCAGCTGTTGAAAGGAGGAGTCAGAGGAAACGGGAGCCATAATTAGAAAGGAAGACCAGAGCTGCATTAAGGGGTGACATACCTATGGGAATTGCAGAGGGGATTGTCATTTGGGAGAGTAATATTTCCTGGAATTTTTGACTTTGAGATAAACAAGCATAGCAAGGTTAGGAAGCCTATTTGAGCCTCTGCCTTCTCTATATGAATGTTTAGGATGACTTTGCATAATAGCAATTTTAAATCCAGGGATCTAGATCTCTTTGGTATAGAAATAATAATAACAACAGCAAGCACCTAAATAAAGTACTTAATCTTTCTCAACCTGTTTTAAGTGGTTTACATGGATGAAGTAACTTGGTCCTCACAACAGCCGCATGAGGCGGATACCCCATTTTACATATGAGGAAACAGAGGCACAGGAAATTGAAATCAGTTGCTCAAGGTTGCATAGTTGGCAGTGCTGGGAATGGGATTTGAATCTGGGCAGTTTGTCTCCAGAGTTCACGGCCTTCACAGCCAGGCTGTACTGCTCCTGTATGTGCTTCAGAGGATCAGTCCCCAGACTTCCTGAACTTGAGAAGAAGAGTCCTTTCAGGTTTTCAATTTGCCTGGCGCCTGTGCTAGGATGACTATGTGTGTGCAGGACTAAAAGCACCAGACGCATACTGATGAGTCTCATTTTCAGATTCGAAATCTGAGGGTGGCAAATCTTACTTTCAAAATAATTTTAATTAAAATAATATCTAGAAAACACAAAATAAATATGTAACTTAATGAATTATTATAAGGTAATGTTGTCTATCATCTGTGAAAGGAGACAGGACTTTAACAGCCACTATTCCATAGGCCCTCCGTGGACTCCCCCCAAACACCCCCTCCCCCTTCCACTCTCCACTCCTCGCTCCCCACCCCCTTAAAGACTAATGCTTTATCTTGACTTTTATGGGAACCACCTCCTTGCTTCTCTTTGCATTTTTATTATTCAAGCATAGTTTAAAACAGTACTGTCCAACAGAAATACAATGTGAGTTACTTATTAGTTTTAAGTTTTTAGAAGCCGCATTTAAAAGAGTAAAAAAAGGCAAAATTAATTTTAATAATATATTTTATTTAACCCAGTATATCCAAACTAATCATTTGAACATGTGGCACTAGCCACATTTCAAGTATTCAGAAGCCACAATGGATAATGGTTACCACATTGGACAGCATTAGTTTAAAATCCTCATTTGAGATTTTGTTGATTTCATTTTCCAGTGTCTAATTTAACGTTTTCTTTTGTCCTCTGCATTTCCTACAAATTGGTAGTTGAATCTAGCGCGGGTGGAGGGGGGGCGTTGCAAATGTTTTCTGTAAAGGGCCAGATAGTAAATATTTTAGGCTTTGTGGGCTGGAGTTTCTGTTGTAGCTACTCAGCTCTGCTGTTGCAGCACAAAAGCACTATAATAAGTAAACTAACAGGCAGGGCCATGTTCCAGTACAACTTTATTTACAAAACTGACTGTCCTGGATTCGGCCAGTGTTTGCCCCACCCCTGATCTAGAGGCTTCATGAGATTTAGGTTTGATATTTTTGGGGCAATAAGATCACTTCATAGGTGGGGGGTTACTTTTTATCCAGAGGCATGTCATGTCTAGTTGTGGTGTTAGAAGCAATTGATGCTCAAAAAAGTATTAAGTGCTTAATTGTAAAGTATGTGTATGTATATTCCCTCCGACCAGTGATAGAATTGCTGCTCTGGGCTTATTCATTCATTGGAAAAGTACTGAGCACCTACTACGCCATTCTGGTGCTGGGATACAGTGTTAAACAAGGCATAGAAACTCCATCTCTCAGAGTTTACATTTTAATGAAGGAAAACAGATAGGGACCGGCTCCGTGGCCGAGTGGTTAAGTTTGCACGCTCCGCTGCGGTGGCCCAGGGTTCAGATCCTGGGCGCGGACATGGCACCGCTCGTCGGGCCACGTTGAGGCGGTGTCCCGCATCCCACAACTAGAAGGACCTGCAACTAAGATATACAACTATGTACGGAGCAGGGCGGGGTTTGGGAAATAAAGCAGAAAAAAAAAATAAAAAGATTGGCAACAGTTGTTAGCCTACGTGCCAATCTTTAAAAAAAAAAAAAAGAAAAGAAAACAGATAATGGATAAATAAGCAAAATATCAGAGATGAATGCTATGATGAAAATAGAATAGGGTGACATAATGGGGTGATGACAAGGCATTCCTCTAGACGGGCTAGTCAGAAGAAGACTGAAGAGATGACATAAACTGAGAGAAAAGAAAAATACGGGCTATGCCCTTTGCTAGAGCGTCAGAGCTCCAGGAAAAGAGACTTCCAGGAAGAAAGGACACCTAATGTAAAGGCCCTAAGGTTGGAACATAGCGGGTGGAAGGCACTGATAAGAGATGAGATAGGAGAAGACAAGCAGGGGCCAGATCATGGAGGACCTTTAAGCCAGAGTATAGAGTTTGGATTTTATTTTCTAGGTGTAGTGGGAATACACCTAGATTTTTAAGCAGAGATATGACTTGATGTAATTTATATTTTTAAAAGATTCTGTCTTCTGGGTGGAAACTGTAGTCATGTGTCACTTAACATCAGGGATATGTTCTGAGAAATGCGTTTTTCGGCGATTTAGTTGTGCAAACATCATAGAGTGTACTTACACAAACCTATTCATGGTATAGCCCACAGCACACCTAGGCTATGTGGTACTGATCTTATGAGACCACCATTGTACACATGGCCTGTTGTTGACTGAAACACCATTATGCGGCACATGATTGTAAATTGTAAGGTGGAAGGTGAGAATAGAAACAAAAAGACCAGTTAGGAGACTTTTGTAATAATCCAGGCAAGAGATGATGGTGAACTAGGGTGGTAGAGTGAAGATGGAGGGAGTCGGGAGAAAGTTTGGGAGGTGGAGTCAGTAGAACTACAGTTGGATTGATGAAGGGACGAGGAGTCAAGGAGATCTTGATTTTTGGCTTTCGCAGCTGGGTGGATGGTGGTGTCGTTGCTGAGATAGAGAAGATTCTGGGGGGAGGAGCAGGTATGGGAAGAAAATCAGGCGTTCTGGAAGGGGAGTAATTGAGTAACAAATATTTATTGGTATATTTTCCCATAGATGATAGGAGTCCTTTGATTTAGCATCATTTTTGGAATCCAGAAATATCTGTATAGCCACTACCAAGAACCTAGTAATACCTTTTTCAGCCTGGTCATTGAGTGTCAGGCATATAGTAAGTTATTGTTGATCTACAATTTTTTAAATTTGTAATATTTTAGAAAGTGGATGTTGCTGTATCTCTCTGTTGTCTGTATGTATGTGCATATATATATATATAAAATATACTTATGTACACACATAACACTTAAAATTTTTGTCTTGTTTCTCCTGGGTGCTCAGATGTTTATATATTTTCTGTTTCTATTTACGTATTTATGATTCCCAAATCTATAGTCTCAATTCCTAATTTCTCATTGATTTGTCTAATTGTATTTTCTACTTGCTTAAAGGACATGTAAGTATCACATTGACACTTGGCAGTTATGTTTGGAAAGCTGAGTTCATTAATCCCATACCTTTCTAATTTTTTCTGCTCCATTTTTCTAGGCTTGGCCAGTTGAAAGTTATTCTCTCCTTGGTCCTCAGCATTTAAATCTAACGATTTTTTATTGTTATTATGATGAACTCTTAATTTGTTTTCTGTGTATTTCTTTTTTTTTTTAAAGATTTTATTTTTCCTACTTCTCCCCAAAACCCCCCAGTACATAGTTGTATGTTTTTTTTAGTTGTGGGTCCTTCTAGTTGTAGCATGTGCGACGCCACCTCAGGATGGCTTGATGAGCAGTGCTAGGTCCACGCCCATGATCTGAACCCTGGGCCGCTGAAGTGGAGCGTGCAAACTTAACCACTTGGCCACAGGGCAGGCCCCAGTTTTCTGTGTATTTCTTTCCAAGTCATCATCTCACGCTTGAACTCTTATTCGTGCTGCCCCAAACTGAACGTTTTGAAAACTGAGCTTCCTCAGTGACTCCCCTTTACCCTTATTCTCTTTTTCTGTACTGGTCTGTTATAAACAACTTGTACGAGCATAGTTTTCATTTTATCCCTCAGCAACTTGTTATAGTGAGGTTTTGATGATATCATTAAAATGTTCTCCTTTTTTCACTTTATCTTTGCATTTGCATTTCGTCTTCCTTAATAAAAACTGCTCTCCAGCCAACGTAATTACTTTGCTGTTCACTCTTAGAACGAAGTCGTTTTCTACCTTCATGGCTTTCACATGCCATTCCAGGCAAAGTGAGCAGCTATTTCAAGATGTAAAGACATGAGGCTGCATATAATGTAGTTGTATTTCAGTGACACCCACAGCACTGGCCCATACCGCACACACTGCCCCATGGCTCTCCGTAACAGAAAGCAATTTTCTTCCTTTAGGATTCAGTGCGCCTCCTAGCTGTGGAAGCTTGTGTCAGTATTGCCCAGTTACTGTCTCAGGATGACCTTGAGGCTTTGGTGATGCCCACCCTTCGACAAGCAGCGGAAGATAAATCCTGGCGAGTTCGCTATATGGTAGCTGACAAATTTTCAGAGGTAAAATTATTGCACTGATACTTTTTAAGTACTAACGAAAAAAAACAAAAACCCACAGATTTGTTTTTGTACCAAAAGTTTCTAAATTAATTCTTCTGAATTGGAAGTGCTTGGGGCAAGAACGTATACATGAAGATTACACTATTTTCTTTTGTTCATGTTAATTATTTTGTTTAGTATACATCAAAACCTGTACAAATTCTTTTATAGCTCCAGAAAGCTGTGGGTCCTAAAATCACCCTAAGTGACCTCATCCCCGCCTTTCAGAACCTACTTAAAGACTGCGAAGCTGAAGTGCGAGCAGCTGCCGCCCACAAAGTCAAAGGTTCGGGAGTTCATTGATGTTGCAGCGTGTGTTCGTTTTGGTGCTAGTTTATGCCACTGAATTTGCATTTTTGTTGTAGAATGTGTTTTCAAATAGAAGTGATTTCAGTGTTTACAAAGATTACATTGTCATATAAAGCTACTCCCTTTATATTTAAAACCAAACCGCCATTTTATCTTGTTTCTGTAAAAAAAGGCCTTCTCAGGTTGGATTGGTGTGATACACAATGGCATGTAGATTGACGGAAAAATGCGTTTATAGTAGGAGCCATTTGTCCTCTGTAGAGCTTATTTAGTTAAACATACAATTTGATTTAACTTGAAACTGTTGATAAACCTGGTTAAATTTCTTCATTTGGATCCTTGTAAATGGCTCTATGTAAGCATTATTTTTTTCTGTTTATCTCTTTTAGAACTTTGTGAGAACTTGCCCATTGAAGGTAGAGAAACCATCATCATGAATCAAATTCTGCCCTATATAAAGGTAAACCTAACTTTAGTTTAATTTTTGTTTTACTCTGCCCTATTTGAACGTAAACCTTACCTCAATTTTTTGTTTGTTTGCCTTAAATCTCTTCGAGTTTAAAGGTGGACAAGGGATGAATGGGACAGATATGTTAATATATGACATTGTTATTTATCTCTTATTAGTGCTTTATAATTGTAAAATGCTCTTTGTTGCATAGGTTTATGTTATCTGACTGACTGTCTGAGGAAACATTATTAGCTAATCACTATTGAAATAGTGTTGTCTTTTTAAATGCCTCGGGAAATGGTATGGAAGTTTCTGTTGTCTTACAAAAAACAAAGGCTTTTAATTTTGATTTTATTTTAGGAATTAGTGTCTGATACAAATCAACATGTCAAATCAGCTCTAGCTTCTGTAATTATGGGATTGTCTACAATTTTGGGCAAAGAGAATACCATTGAACATCTTCTACCTCTTTTTTTAGCTCAGTTAAAGGATGAGGTGAGTCTGGCTATAAATTCTGTTGTCTTTGATAGTCAGTGCTTTGGTTTGATTTTGGTTTGGGGTTTCACAAAAATAGAACACAAAATAGAGATGAAGGGATTTTAAAAAGTAACTTATTTTAAACCAGTAACAATCCCTGTGTTTGGGTGTGGGGTTACAAGTTCCCAGAAAATGGGCACAAGGAGCCTTCCATATAGACTTAAAAATATCTGTTCATCCTCTGCCTGATTCCTGCTTATATGTACTGGTTTCTTCTCTTTAAACTTGGTGTATCTTTGTTTACAAAGTTTCTTTCATTTAAATTTAAATGTAATAATATCAAAATTATAATGATAGCTGACATTTATTGAGTAATACTGTGGGCCAGGCACGATCATAAATGCTTTGTGGGTATCATTACATGTAATCATCACAACAATCTTATGAGGTGTGTCTTATTATCATCGTCATTTTACAGATGAAGGAGCTGAGGCACAGTGAGATAAAATAACTCACCCAAGGTCTCAGCAATGGCATATCTGGGATTTGAATGCATGTAATTTGATTCCAGAGCCTGTGCTCTTTAGCATCCTATAGACTTTTCATTGAAAATTCTGGTTAAGATCAGTTACATTTATGTGCTTTAAATTATTTGTGTACTTGGTTTTAAGTATTTCTTCCAAGACTATACTTTTTTTCACCTGAGTCAGTAGTTTCTTATTTTAAAATTTATTTAGCAGTTTTTACTTCATCCTGATAATAGGAGAATACTGGGCAAAGAGCTTGATTTTTATGTGTTCTTTTGGGGCTTGTGTACTTGCAGTGTCCTGAAGTTCGTTTGAATATCATCTCCAATTTGGATTGTGTAAATGAAGTGATTGGCATCCGTCAGCTCTCTCAGTCTCTCCTTCCTGCCATAGTGGAGCTGGCTGAAGATGCCAAGTGGAGGGTCCGGCTGGCTATCATTGAGTATATGCCTCTGCTGGCAGGCCAGCTGGTGAGTATGTGAGCTCCATGAACTGAAGAATAGCATCAAATAGTGGAGTAGATTTACCATGGCATAGGAGGCCCAGATAGCTCCTATGATTATGTTCATTTAGACGCATGAAAGTATGGTCTCTCCTAGTTGCCTGGGGGATGGTTTTTATTTTCATTAGTGCATTAACTTCTAATAAAAAGGTCTTATAGAAACACATTTCACCTCACTACCACCTAAAAGCAAAGCCATAGAAGAATATAATCAATTTCGTGATGTATGTAACATAGATTTTGTGATATTTAATGTCTCGGTGGCTTAAATAGTTAATTAAGAGGAAAAGGGAGTATGGTTTAGAGATAGGTCAGCTTTGAATTTTGCTCAGAGCAGCTTCTCTGTTTGCCTATATTCTGAGCAAAATGTCCCTAGAGAGCACTTTTCCTACATACTGCTTAGAGGGAGTTGAGGAATCACCGTATGGAAAAAGAGTCTTGAAGTTTGTAGTGGCCACCCGTTGACAGGAAGAGCAGAGCTTGGAGAGCCAGGATGGTTTGTTCCCCCGTGACTCTATGCTGACCCCACTTCACGAGTACTCTTGTGCCTGTTTTATTCTCCCTCCTCTGCGCTCTCCCATCCCAGAAGTACTCTCTTTAATTGGGGATAGCTCTATTTCTTAATGTCAGTTTCTTCATCCTTAAGGATTTATTATGATATTAACCAAAAAGGGAAAAAATTAGAGAATTATTAATATCATTGACAGGTATTTTCTTGGGTAAATTCATTTTTACAAATAATCTAGAGATTTCTTGGCAGACTGTCCACACTGCATTTTTCCTACTTATCTGCAGTCTTGTGTCTGGCTCCTGGCCACCCTATTCTCTTCCACTTAACAGGGCCTGGGGCATCTCACTTATGCTTTTCTTTAAGATCTCTATCCAATAAAATAGATTTGTAGTTTGTAAATCAGATCACATGGTATTCCTTTTCTGGCTGGGTCATGAAGTCAACCTATTTGGAAACAAGTGTTTTTTTAGCTTTCAGATCACTTTGGTGTAATATAAATAGACCATCTTGATTTCTAACTTTGAAGATGTATATTAATGGAATCGTCTGTATCCATAGGGTGTGGAATTCTTTGATGAAAAGCTGAATTCTTTATGTATGGCCTGGCTTGTGGACCATGGTAAGTAAATAAGTTAAAAGCAGATTAGTAATAGAAGACTCATGTTTTTGCATATATCCCATTTTGTTCTTAGATTTTCTTTTTAGAAAGGAATCATAATCTGACCAAGTATTTTGCCTTACCACTGTAGGGGTGAAGAAAGGCTTTGAGTAAGGTCTAGTTATCTTCATCTGAAAAAATGTGACATTTCTATTTTTCACCAGTGTTTTTCTATCTTAAATTTTATTTTCTCCATTAAACAATCTCTACTCTGTTTCTTACTCATTCTATTACGTTATTTTCAGACTATCTCTTTTCTGTGTATACTGACTCCTTTCTTATCCCAAGGTCTTCTCCTTGATTATGTCACTGGTGTCTTCTGACACTATAGACTGAGGGACAGGAATTGGAATCAGATGAAAGGCATAGGGGGATAGAATGGCTACTTGGCTTCTTTGAGGTGACGTAGAGAAGGAGGTATACAGTGGCACAGTAAAGGAGTCTAGGAGTGGAAGACGTCAGCTGTGACTTAGGACAGAGAGGGCCCAGATTTCTGGTTATGGTGCAAGGCAGGCGTACTGCCCGCACTCTGGCTGCCGCTGCCTTGATGCTGAGAGGGCGAGCTGCAAGCTCAGGGCAGGGTCAGATGGGACAGCATTTAGAAAAAACCTTTTTAAAATATTTTATTTTCTCTTTGCATTTATAACGTAATTCACTTCAAGGATCACGGAATCTTTTTCTTCCAGTGCCACACACTGTGTTACAAAAGAAGACTGCTACTGCTGCTTATCAAAAATATAAGACAGTAGATGTTTTTTATAAAACCACTTTATATGTTAACTTGTTATCAGTTGAGTTTTTGACAAGGTCTCAGGTCTATGTATCTCCTCTTGTCAGCCAGGCACTGGTGGGTGTGAGGAGCGCCCTCTGTACCAGTGAGGTCCAGTGCCAGGCCCCATGTGCAGACTCGGCAGCTTCAGTGTAGTCTGAGACTTGTTCAGATGAGGGCCCTGGGGGCTTATAACATAATGTTCTCTGAGCTTCGGTTCCATATTTTGGTGGATATGATAGGCATCCTGTTTCAGTTCCACAGCATCTTTCATATACTTTATGTATTGAGTGTATCCCTGTTCATCTGGGGGTCCTTACGCCTGGATGTTTGGGGGGAGTGGGCATATTTGTGTCTGCTTGTACATACAGGTAGTTTTGTTAAGGGCATATTTGGATCATATGGGAGATCATATAGTTAAGAGTGTGAAGAGGGGTGTGAAACAATGTGCAAATCTTGTAAAAGTATATATATGCAGATAATTTCATTGTTTTCAAACTAGATTGTGAAGATTTTTTTCTTGTCCTCTAAAGTTACCTTTGTATGGCTTAATTTTTCTTTTCTTTTTAAATAAAACAAGTTTGGCAAATCATAGAAAAGAAATGTCCTCTTTTTAGAAAAAAAGTGCTTATATTATTTCTGATGCATATTTTAGTGGGAATGACATGTCCCAGCAGATTATTCTACACTTTCTTTGAAACCTGGCATTCTAGATTTATTCTAGATTTATTTTGAGGAGCTTTTAAAGTCATAATGTTCCACAAAGAATTAAATTCCTGACACCCTTTCTATGTAGGATTGCTCTGTCTATGCAAGTTCTTCCTCTTTTCTCTGATTTTTTTCTTCCAATTTGGGAGCAAGAGAGACTTGTTTATTTTTCCGTAGCAGAATAGTGAAGCATTCTTTAAACCAATGAAATGTCAGGTCTGAAATTGTCTCATACTTAGTCACACCAGTTTTTTGTTGTTTTGTTTTTGCATTCTACATAACTGATATGTAGTGATCACTGATCAATTAAATTTTTTGACACTGTTTTCCTGATTGTTAGACTACTAAAAGAATATTGTGAAAAATCTCGAGAAGTATAAGGAAGAAAGTATCACTCACCCCCCTCCCATGGTTGAGTGGACAGTGTTGATCAGAGGGAGGAATTTAGAAGGAGAATTTATTTTTTATAGGAGAAAGGAAAAGTTATCAAAGTCAATGAGCACATAGTGTGTTAGACATTCAGAGGAAGCTTGCAAGTCCAGCTAGACCTTGAGGGGAGAGGGAAAGAGAGAGACAAAACAAGGAGAGAAAACAGGCAGAACTGTGGAATGGTTTGCATTCTTTGGCAACAAAATTGAGAGGAGCCAAGAACATAGTAGGCATCTGGCCAAGGAGAGTGGAGTTCAGTTAAGACTTGGGTCAAGGCGGAGTGTGTTTGCGCTCCGTCTCTGGTTACTCTGGCAGCGAGGTCTCTTCCTATGGTAATGGCATTAGGATGAGAAAAACCTCAAGCAAATTAACAAGGAGAATGAGAGGAGAAGACGCAGGAGCTCTAGCTGGCTCCACCTTAGGGGGAGGAGATTGTGCCAAAGACAATGACTGAATGTGAGGGGAGGAAATTTGTATATGGGTGGAACACTTGACTTGAGCTTGCTCCTTAGAGCGTGCTGGTGGATAGTACTGACAGGTTGCTTCTCCCATAGACTTTGGTCAGGTTGCATGCTGGTAATTATATAGTTCCTTGGCTATGCTGTCTTGCTGTTCTCATCAGTGGCATTGCCAAAAAGGATCTATAAACTGGGAAGAGTTGGGTATTTCCTGTCCAGAAGCCTTGTATAAACTGTCCAGGATCAGGGCTGTAGCTTGGATAGCTATTCTTGCCCATTCTATCACCCAGGAAGGTTGGGCCTACCTGGCGAGAGAAGTAAAACAAGGAATCAGTGCCCACCACCCAGGTTTATTACCTAACCCCAAATTTTGAGTCTTATTGGACCTGTCTTTGTTCAGTGCTGTATATATCAACTAGTTGTTGAGAAGATAGTAGCTCAGGCCTTTATTATCCACATTTATGATGTCTTTGATAAATGATCTGCTAGGGAATTGTTAGATGCTAAAGTAGGTGCATTTAGACACAGAAGACATTGACGTGTTTTCTCAACATAAACATTTTTAAGGGAAAAGAGGCAAGTTGGTCTGAAGTCTTTATTTGCTATTGTGTAGATGACCACAGTGACCTCTGAACGACCTCCTTGCTGCCTGGGTCTTCTCAGCTGTTCTTGCTGCTGCTGGAATAGGCTTGCTAAAATACCACATTGGTCATTGGGTCACAACTTTGCTTTAAAAACCCATCATTGTTTTCTTTACAAAGTCTAACTTTAGCCTTCAAGATGCTCCGTGTTCCTGGTCCACCCTAACTGTCCAACCTTGCAGTCTCATAGATTTCAGTTTTTTCCTTTGTGCCCTGGATAAATTTTTTTGCCCTTTCCAGGAATTCCTCCCTTCTTCTATTTACACAAATCCTCCTAATCTTTGAGGCCCACTGCAAGGCCTTTCTTTCCTGAAGCCTTCCTAGACCTCCCTTATTGTCTCTTCTCTGAACTCCATCTGCCCTCACGGTCTTCACCAGACAATTTCATACTTCGTGGTAATGAGTCTTGTACCATGTGGCTTCTTGGAGTGCATCAGCTTTCATTTCTCTGACAGTGTACGATTTTTGAGGGGAAGTGTCTTACGTATTCTTTCTGTAACACATAGCACGTGGTAGGCACTCATATTCATTAATTAATGACGCCTATAATGAGTTCCTCCTTTTCCTTGGACATATTAGACATTTTGAAACTATAATAAGACTAAATCAGTGTATTATTGGTCATAGCTGAGCCTGTTTCCATTGCAGTATGACTGAATTTGGAGTCTGTTTGCAGAGTTTTGGTTTTGGTCCACCTTTGATGATAATGTACATAAACTGTATTGTGCTTGTAATGTAAATAGCATGACGATGTTTTCTTCACCTCTTCTGCAGTATATGCCATCCGTGAAGCCGCCACTAGCAACCTCATGAAACTAGTTCAGAAGTTTGGTACAGAGTGGGCCCAAAATACCATTGTTCCCAAAGTGTTAGTAATGGCAAATGATCCTAATTACTTGCATAGAATGACCACTTTATTCTGCATTAACGTAAGTATTACATAGCTATTATTGCTAAGCTTAGGTGTTAAAGCAGTTATTCAGGACTGTATTTCTGAATTCTGTGTGTTTTGTCTTCTATTTGGAATATATTTCTTACACTGATTAATTTGGACAGTTAGAAGATGAGAGAAAATGTCAGTTTTTTAATTCATGTTAAAATCTACAGTAGTCAAGTCAGTTGTGAATTCTGGTTTAATTGGGACTCTTTGAATGCTACCTGGTATATCCTTTATTCAGATGCGCAAACTAGAAACATTTTCCTGTTAGTCAGTTACTTACTTATTAAATATTAATTTGTCTCTTTAGATTTTGGGGTATTTTAAAAAATAAAAGTGTTTTAAACGTGCCCTCTTATTTCTTTTTCTAGGCACTGTCCGAAGCCTGTGGTCAAGAAATAACCACTAAGCAGATGCTGCCCATCGTCTTGAAAATGGCAGGAGACCAAGTAGCGAATGTCCGTTTCAATGTGGCCAAATCTCTACAGAAAATTGGACCAATTCTAGATACTGAGTAAGATTTTAGTTTATTCAGTTGTTTTAAAAGTAGATTGAAGTTTTTACGTTATAGTGGGGAATAATAGCCAAAATTAAATTCAGTGGTTTTCACTTTACCTAAGATGTGGCTTTGTATAAAGAAAATAATAATAAAGTAATTTAACAACTGTTTTTGAGGGTGTCCACTTTGACTTTTATATTTAAGCTCTGTATATGTGTAGATCATTGCCTGGAGCTAATTCTGCTGAGAACTTGAGAAATTATTTAGTACTTGTCGAGTTTATATTATAGGTATTTTAAAGTACTCTTTTATTTTAAACTTTAAAAATTACCATAGAGCATATATACCATAGAGCATTTCTCTGGTCCAGAAGACTGCTGCTCACAGATAATACTGTTGGATTTTAGGGCTTTGCAGGAGGAAGTTAAGCCGGTACTGCAGAAGTTAGGCCAAGATGAAGACATGGATGTCAAATACTTTGCACAGGAAGCAATAAGTGGTATGTCTTTTTGATTTTGCCTGCAGCTTTTGCTTGGGTTAAGAGGGTGTGAATGATGTTAAGTGGCAAGGCGATAAGCATATGGGTGACGGGGAGGGAGGTGAGCTCCTGGAATGTGTGTGCCTCTTTGCGTAGAACCTTCTTGGCCCACCATTAAGCAGGCCAGTCTCTCAGTTCCGTGTCTAGGGCTAGGTAGGAATACGATTCTTACTGGTAAGAAGAGTTTTTCATTTGAATTGTAATCAGTTTTTAAAGTTTAGCTTTTGGTTAGCCTGGCAGAATATCACGAAACTGACCGTAATAACAAGTTCATAGTGTCATGCTTTTGGATCATTGTTGTCATGCTTAATAGTCACATAGATAGTTCATGAACTTTCTGTACCATTAACTTGATTTTGTTTGGAATTTTCCAGTGCTTGCGTTGGCATAATGAGGAACAGGAGGGAAAAGACTTACTAAATTCTTATCACAGATTTCTAGTCAGTGTGTTCTTAAACTGGGTGGAGAAAAAATGGAGAACCTTCAAGACCTCATCCAAGCAAATGGCAACAACAACTTAACGAGAAATCAAATTTCGGTGACTTGATTCTTTCTAAAGATGAAATGGGATTGTTTTTTACTCGTCTCCCTTGTTGGGATAATAATATTTAGAACCATTTTTGTTGTTTGTGACCAATTCCTGACACTTGATACAGTCATTTCTTGATTGTCTCCTAATGATTTATCTGGTACTATCTGGGCTCCTGCATCCTCACTGTTTAATCAGGCCTCAGCCACTTAATATTCCCGACCAAGTGTGGATGAGTTTGGACCCAGACATGGAGTGGAGTGATTCCCTTGATGTTTACATGTGTCTGTGTGTCTCTCCGTCATTCCAAAGTTGAATGTACATGGTTTAGAATAACTTATTTTATAAACACTCTATTTGGGAGACACATCAAGATTTAACTGTAGTGAAAGCCACATTTTTTTTTTCCTGGATAATGATGGTCTGTGTCAGTGCCTCACATGAAGGGGAATGTGAAAACTCAGGGTTTATGTATTGGTTGCTTGGGTTTTTATTTGCTTGATTTTGACTGTAATCATGTCATTCAGAAACCTGAAGTGCAGACGCATCTTGCTGCTAACGTGTGATGTTGCAACCTAACTGAATTTCACCAGCTCTCCACTGTGATTGCATTCCAAAATTCTCTCTCTCCATCCCCTGAGAAACTTAAAATTTAGTGCCTCCCAATAAGCAGTAGTTGTACTGTTGCATTGCAAGATTGCAGTTTTGTATTTCTAATGAGTAAAGGAACCACTGGTATAATCCTGGGAGCACTTCCTGCTCTTTACCTGGCTCTGCTTCCAGCTGTGTGAACATCTGGTCTTTGCTACATTGTACTTTCCAAACTGAAGTTCATTACTAATTCTTTTGTATGGGTGATGTTGGAATCTAATCATTTGAAATGTTTATTTTTCTACCTCTACGGTAAAACCTCATTAATTTTTCCTAGAATTTGATAATGAGTTAAGCTAAGGGTTTGCTGAAGTGAATTAACAGTATGTAAGGAAGCCTGTTGTGTCTGAACTACTTAAACAGTAATTAAACAATATTCAAGCTCTCTTTAAAAAGCACCCCTTTACTAGTTGATATGCCAATTACTAATCACTCTTTTCAATTATATTAAAATGCCTTCCATGAGGATCTTTGAGGCCACATCTTTTTTCACATGCATACTTACTCTTTATCCCTGGAATATATACATATGTATTTCATGGAGAATTTAAATATTTTTTTAAATGTTTATTTACATTTTTCACCTAATCGAACTTGCCTTGTCCTAATGAATTTTAATTAATGAGGTTTTATTGTACCTTCTTTTTCTCTCAGCGCATCTTGCTGTGTAGTTTGCTTGTTTCCATTTTGGTTTTTGAATTCTTTCGTTGATTCACAACTCTTTTTTAAACCCAGGGAGCCCTGTTCTGTTTTGTGAAGGCCCAAAGACTCCTAAAAAAACTTTGTACATTAAACTGTTACATAAAACCAAGGCTGACCAAATACTTTCAAGTTTGTCTTTCCTTAGAAAAACAGAACATTTTAAATCAGAAATTATCTGCCTGCATTTAAAACTGCCAAATTATCTTATATTAAGTTTCTATTTTATTACTTTTTAGGCTAAGGATTGAATATTTTCCTAAGCAAAAATCTTTTCTGTGTTCTGATTTTAATAACCTATTATGATGTGAACATTTTCATTTTAGTCTCATGGCTCTTTCTATGTTTTATCACCTGCAGGTTATGTTCCTCCTTTGAAGTGCACATTTGAGAGACTGTTGTCTTGATTCTTGTAATGAATATGCACAACCATTGCTTCACTCTGGGGCTGGAAGTGCTGTTGGTTTTGACTGCCCGTGTGTTCCCCACCCCCACCCCCCGGGGAGCCCTGTGGGTTGGCCTTCCCCCTAAGACTGTGGTAAAGGGGAGACAGGGAGCCCTGCTTTCTCAGGCCTGGGTCAGAGAGCTCAGCAGGGCCCTGTCTTTTGGGTGACCCCTTAGAGACTTCATTGTTTCTCTCTGACTTAAACAGGGAATCCTTTTGTTCCTCCTCAGAAGAATTGTTCTTTGGCTCCTAACTTGGTCATTTTCTCCCTGGATTAGTTTTCCTATTTTGATGTCACCAGAATGTGAGCTCCAGGAGCTCTGTAAGGGCAGGGATTTGTGTCTGTTTTGTCTTCTGCTGTATCGCCAGCACCTCGGTGAGTGTCTGGTGTACTCAGTAGGTGCTCAATAAAATTGTGTTCAATGAATTTCTGAAATCTGTCCTCTGAAGTGTTGCGTGCATGGAACAAGTCATCAAAGGTACCAGACTGCATCTCATTCTCCCATCAACACAATAAAAGCATTTGAATGCTCTTAAGAAACGAGCTTTATGTGGCTCTTCTCAAGTCCCCCATCTTAGGCAAAAGTTGCCTGTGGATATGTACGATTACCTGGAATGTATGTTGTATAGTTTTTCATCTAGGCAGTTTTCATCAGTTTGGTCGATAGGAGAGTCAAGCAGAGACATACATGCAAGTGTATGCCAATAAAAATGTCTCATCAACAATGCAACTCACCTTAGTGTTTCTAAGATTTGTGTAGAAAAAAATCACCCCTCACAGGTTTAAGAGACCAGATCTTCTTTATGCTGCTGAGAAGATACGAACCTGAAGATGTGTCCTGTTTCATGAGAACAAACAGGTTAATGTGAGGTTTCTAATGAGGCTTTGTCAAAATAATAGTTAGCCCTCAGCTTGGGTAAGTACCACAGGTTGGCCACTGTGATGCAAGGCCCTGGGGGTCTTTGCTGGACAACTGGTCCTGCCTCAACAGAGACAGCAGCCTGACCTTTGAGCTGTCTTATCCAGGCATCCAAGAGACTTGCATAGACCTTCAGGGGAACACACATGTCCCTCCTGACCCAGTGGTTAAGCTATGGCAATGCTCTCTTGTTGCAATTTTGTTATTAATCGCTGTGTTGTCATGGAGTTGAAAGTCTGGTGCTTTCCTGTAGAAGTCACATTGGATCCAGCCCCTAGGGATGGCAGGGCAGGTGGCCAAACAAGTTGGGTGCTTGTCCCACCCTCTGACTTACATTCCTCTGGCAATGCCTTCCACTGGCACTCTTCCTTACAGCCTCCTAGTACTCCACTGCTTGGATATAAAACTGGAGGGGGCGGGAGCTGTTACCTGCGCTCCTTGCTTTAACAGATGAAGCAATTGTGGTCTGATGTTATGTAATTGCCCTCTGATTCTCTTGTATTCCTGTTTCCATCCAGTTCCTTGCTTCTCTTTCCTGTTCACTCACATGTCTTCAGTCCTCTTTTGTACCTAGAATAGTCTCACTATTCCCCATTTGCCTCCACGAGCCTGCTGTTTCCAGGAAATTACATAATGTTCAGTTGAGATGGAAATCTTCTGGAGGATGAAGAGAGTTTAATTACTCATTGGGTAGAAAAGCCAAGTCATTTCTTTCTCCAGAGTTGTTCTCTTAAACTGATATTACCAGTTCTGAAAGGAGTCAGGTCTTTTCTGTCTGGTTTGGGCCCTGTAGGCTGTCAGTGACCAAGATGGGGAGCACCGAGCTGGCACCGTAAGGCCCAGTGGGAGGCACTTGCCATGGCTCTTGAGGGAAAGGCACCTTCAGTAAGGTCCTGGGTTGAACTAGCTTTCTCTGCACAGGGACCTGTGTGCTTCCCCACCTCAGCGCTGCAAGGGCAGGGCATCCTGGCTAGGGAGGCAGGTGGGCTTAGGAGGGCTGGACTCTGGTAAGGAACAGTTACAATGCCACTGTCTGTATCTCTAGTGGTGGCCCAAAGGCTAGGAAGCTAGATTTTCCTGTGAAGGACAGTGATGAGCCCAGCGTCCCTGGGGCTGACAAGAACCACTTCTGGAGACCCAGAGGGCCTAGAGAGGACACTGGGAAGGTAAGTGCCCCAGACACCCAGGCCTGAGTCCTCCCCTCTCATGGGCTGAGGGGTGGGTGGAGGGCAGCCAGCATGGCCTCGTGCTACAGGAGGCTAGGCAGAGAAGCAGGACCTCTAACTCCCTGAGGGGACAGTCAAGTTTTTAGGGCCAAGAGAGTCTATTTTTAAAGCCTGTTGCTGTTTCTTGTCCTTTGTTCTGGGAATGCTCTCTTAGGAGTGGGGTGGGCTTTCCAGAGCTCTGTCACTCCTGTGGTTTGAAGACTCCCCTCCCCCGTCAGAGACAGCGAGGCCCATGCAGAGGACGGGTGCTTTGGTGAAGAGTTGCTTGTAGAAATGGGCTGTTCCCACTTACCTCTCAAAATTTAGACAGTTTTTATTTGCTACAATTCCTCTCAGTCATTTCTATTCAAGTAAAAAACCATGCCTGTCAGTTTTACTGTGTAATAGACTGAATGTTTTACAAGCCCTATTTGATGCAACTCTGGAGAAGTTCAGCAATTGGGGCTGGTGCTAGCCACTGCCCTGGAGCTATTACAAAGGCCATAAATGCGCAGAGGCTCTTGGCTGCCCTGTGCTGACACCAGGCTGCGTTTCGTTCATTCTGAAGATGGCATTCTCACCTGCTCCAGTGGGTTTGCTTGGTAAAGATTCTAACATCAAAGTTTGCCTTCTGAATCTTCATGGCTGTTCCTTCATCGTATGTGAATTGAGGCTATGAGAACTTTTCCTGTTGTCCCGGCCCTAAGCTGCGGTCTTTCATCTTAGAATGTTCTCGCCTTCCTGCAGGGCCGCACACTGTTATCCCAGGGCCTGAGCAGCCAGGCGGGTCTGGTTTGGGCAGCTTTGGGCTGTTTCTGCAGTGGCTGCACTGCAGGAGGAAGTCCTGGGGTCACAATGCCACTCACAGCCTCAGCCATCGCCTGGGCCCTGACAGATGCCTGGGGTGGTCAGTCCTTTACGTCCTTATGTCTATTTCATAGAACTTGGTCTTAGGGAAGACACCTTGGCCAAAGGACTGGGAATAATAATTATATACTTTTAAGCCTAAACCATAGACTTCCTTGGGAAGAAAGGAGTTATATTTTCCTACAAATTCAGGATCAACTGGCCATGCCATTAAATGATGGTATGCCTCTGGCCAGAGCATGGAACAGTTGATGAGACTGCTCATGGCAGACTTACTCAGGTATGTAGGTGACCCCGTGATGGCCACAAGCTGTGGTAGCTGCTGTTCCTTGAGCCTCGAGCTCGGTAACTGTGTGCAGGCACCTCGTCTCAAGCACTTGGCAAATCTCTTCTTATCCTCACAACAACCCCGAGGGGTAGTGCTGTCAGCTTTGCTTTTCAGGTGGCTGTGAACCTCCCCCGAACCCTGTCATATCTACTGGGGGGGTCTTTTCCAGCTGTGGAGGCCCGCAGTGCTAGGCCTCTGAGGCTGCAGATCATTTAACCCAGAAAAATCCCCTGCCCCGTGACTCAGGGAGCCCTCCCTGTGTTTGTTTCACTTAAGGAAAATGACCTGAGGGTGAGATGGAAAGGGAATTGGCTGTTGCCAGGCAGAGCCCTGCGTGTCAGGGGCCAGCAGCCAAGTGAGTGATCCAGGAAGTCATCCAATTGCAAACCAGACATTGTTCTTAACCCTTCACTCACTGTCTGGTGCAGAGCAGTCTCACCCATCTGCCCAAATGGGGTCAGAGTGAACCTTGGCTGCTGAGAGCCCTGGGAACTGTCCTCAGTTCTGGGCTAGGCTCTGGGCCCTGCGGGAGCTATTTAGCATCCCCAAGCTTGGGCCTGCGACTTGATCCAAGAGAGAACAGCCCCAAGGGGTGAGAGCCAGTTCCTTTTGGTGAAGGAAAGGTACCTGCTTGGTTACTCAGAGACTGGCCCTTGGGGTTTGCAGAGCAGTCTGTACTCTGGATGTCGCACGTGCCCCACATGCAGGACCTGCCAGGAAGGAGTGTGGCCACCTTGCACTCCCTGCCAGCCCTGGGTCAACTCAGCTGCTCCTTCCTGGTGGTGGCAGACAGGTGGTCTCCCCTCCTAGTCAGGTGGGACTGCCCTCCTGGACGGTCCACGGGTTGCTCTGACGACAGGGCTGCTGACGGGCCTCTGCCAGGCGAGGGTTAACAGAGGATTTGTTTATTGAATCACGAAGAAGCTGTCACATGATTTTAATCAAAACACCATTTCCCTGACAACAGTGATGTCAGTCTTGTTATTGCAGGAAGGAGCAGCTGTGAGGGACAGTCATTCTCCACCCCGAGCCCAGGTTTGGAGACTGAAATCAAGTGAAGCATCCATAAATGCAGGCACTGATGTACCGAATGCACCCTCCTTTTCCTCTTCTCTCTGTGCGAGCAGTCTGTCTTGCACAGACACTGGCCGGAGCCCGGCCCCTGCACCCGGAGTCTGCTGAGATCTCACCTTCTGCACCCCTTGCTGCTTCTAACTTGTTTCTACTTCTGGTTTTTCCAGTTTTCCTTATTTTCCCCAAACTCAGAGTCGTTTGGGCCCCTGGGATCTCTGGCTTCTGCCTTCTGGCATCCGTCTCTCCTCCATGTTCTAAACCAGCACTTGCTGGTGAACCAGGCAGTTCCGGCTCGGCTGAGGTGGGGGCCATTCTGCAGCTCAGGAATCCCAGCTCTTTCAGGAGCCAGCTTCCTGGGGGAGGCAGGGCTGCCTGTCCTGTCCTTGTCCCTCCTGACAGCAGGTTAGGAGGGCCTATGTGCTGCCGGAGGGTCTCCAGGGCATTTCTAAGGAGCTTGGCTGTGGATGACTGAAGGGCGGGAGCTCCTCCAGGGCCAACCTCGGGCTGGGGGATTAGTTCTCTTGAACGAGAGGTCTGTGTGCATCTCCCTGAGGGCTGGCAGCAGAGGTCAGTGCGGGGAGGTCAGCACTGGGCCGGTCACAGGCCCAGCCAGAGCCGTGTTCTCCACTGTAGGGGCTAGGGGCTCGAGTGGCTGTCTGCAGAGAAAGACCTCCCAGGCCCTGCAACGCTTCTCCACCAGGAGCTTGGCCTAAAAGTTAGAGATGGATAAGACAGGCCTTCTAGGTGGGACCTGGATTCTCGTGGATGTTCTTATGTCTGTGGTACCCATGGCTGGCGCTGCCCAGAACTCTTCACAGAAAATAAAGACATCCTGGGCAAAGTTCTTGGTTCTCAACGTGGAGCAGGTGTTCAGAAGAGGGCACCCACCCTTTAATCTGTGAAGAGATTTCACAGGCACCAAGCAACCGTTTTCTCTGTCTGGTGTTGGGACAGTCAAGAGTTAAATGAAAGCAAGACAGGTGGAGGTGAGGTACGCTTTCTTGGTGGGCAGTGCTATGTCAGGCTGCTCTGGACTCGCACAGTAGCCTGCAAGTTAAGTCAGCCAGTCTATGTTCCCAAGTTACCGTGGGGAATAATGAGCCTTTGCGATGATTTGCTCAGGTTAGTGGCTGGGCTGGGAGTGGTGCCAGGAGCTGAGGACTCAGTCAGAGGTTCTTTGCTGCCTCCCAGGCTGTTCCTGGCAGAGAATGGGAAGGCACCACCATGCCCGGGTGGCCTTTCTGGTCAGGGTGGCTGTTCCAGGGGGTGGGCTGGGGGAAGCTTGGCCCGGCTTTCCCAGCCTTGGTCCTGGCCAGGCCCTCCTTGCCAGGCCCTTTCATCCCTGGGGCCTCTTCCAACTGCCTGCCTGCCCTTTGGCCCCCTTTGTTGGCACAGGGACCCTGCTAAACCTTTGGGCTTCTCTAGTGACCAGAGGTCAGTTCTAGTGGGTCCCAGACAAGTCAGCTGAACTGTAAACCCATCCTTCGCATGGTGTGCTTCTAGGAAAGCTCTGGGGGGTTTTCCCTCAGTTCAGTTGTGTCCCACTTGCCAACCGTGCGGGCGGCCCTGGCATGGTAATGGACTCCTGAGGGTCAGAGTTCTCAGTCAGGCCTCCTTTGGGGCATCTCAGGCCCCATTATTCTCTCCTCTTTGGGGAGTGAGGAGAGAGACTGAGTCAGAAACTCTGAAAGCCTGCCTGATGAAGAGAGTGACTCGATTTTCCCTTGGAGAGGTCAAATCCCCAATGCCTCATTTCTTCTGGGCCCAGATTTTCTGAGCTTTCTGCCTGGCCAGCTCTTGGAGGTTCAGCTGCAGGGGATCCGCTTCCCATGGTGCGGTGAACTCCCTCGCCTGATCTGGGCTCCTTGCTTCATGGCTTAGCCCTGCACCTGCTTTGCCTGGGCTTCAGACCCTGCCACTTCAGACCAGCTCTGAGTCAGTCCTGCTGGGGAAAGTCCCCTAGAAAGGTACCCGAAGGGAGGTAGCAGTGCTCCCTAGGGGTATTTGCAACTGCAGCTCCAGAGGAGTTCAGCTGCGCTGGGGGGCTGGGACGTCCGAGCAGGAAAGCTTGTTCTAGTGGAATGGCTGGAGACACACGGCAGGCTCCCCACTAGGCCTGGCCTGGCTTTCGGGTTTGGCCTCGGTGGTTTGTGGTCATAGCTATATACCTGGGCTGCCAGTGAACCCTTCACTTCAAGACCCACATTTGCCTCCCAAAAGGACATCGTAAAGGATGAAGCCGTGTGTAGGTATGCTGTCCCTTCAGAGCTGCTCAGTCTTGTCAATTATTTGAAGTGACATCACTGCTGAGGCTGAAACGAGGACAGAGTCATCTCTCTTCAGCCCCCTGGGCAGAGCAGCTGTAGCCTGTGCAGGTGACATTTATTTTGCAGCTACGTGGCACCCAGGATTTAGTGCACAAAGCCCAGAACTTCCTCCCATGGTGTGCCGGGGCTGCGGGCAGAGCACAGGGCTCTCTCCCTTACCTGGATTCCCCCAGGGAGGGATTGGAACACTCAGCAGGGAGAGTGCCGACAAGAACTGGAACTCTGAAAAGGCCCGAGGGGTTGTGCTCTTTCTCAGTCAGGGGTTAGAAACCCCTCTAACCCCATGAATGGGCCTCAGGGAATCCAGAAACTAACTCCTCCCCTGAAATTATCTGTCCAAGGTTGTATGTCTGTGTACATGTTTCCTGGGAAGAGGGTCCAAAGCTTTTATCAGCATGTCAAAGGGATCTGTGAAACCTCAATTTGCGAACTAGTAGGGTAGAAAGGAGCAGATGGCCAAGAACGGAACCTTGGGGCTCTGTTACTACCCTGCCTGGGAAGGGCCCTGACTAGCGGGGACAGGTGTGCTCTGGTGAGTGGCACTGCAGACGCTGCCTCCTTTTGGAGTGTGGGCACTGTCAGCGAGCTCTAGGCCCTGAGCCCTGCCAGGCAGAGGAGTTCAGGTCTCCCTGGCCCCAGTCTCTTCCTCTACCCTGCGCTGAGCCTTTGGCTCATGAGAGCCACAGAACTGAAGGATGTTCTGGATAATGTGGAGGTTGCGCTTGACTGGCCGCTGAAGTTCCGGCCAGTCTCTGCTGGCAGGCCTGTTATTTTTGCCTGGACGCTGGACGCTGGGGTTGTTTTTGGCAATACAAATAAAAATGATGGAGAAATTTGGTGGGAAAGGGCAAAGTCTGCAAAACATCGTTACTGAAATTGAGCGCCTTCCTTAAAAAAAAAAAGCAATTGAAACTCTGTGTTACTGAATTCTTGGGCAGCCAAACAGGGCTAACAGCCATTTTGGGGCAGGACTGAGCACTGTAAGTGGGGCTGGGGCAACAGAACAAGCCTATGGAGAGGGGGCTCTCCTCCTGCTCTTGGTTGGCTGCTCCAGTCTCCCACCCGGCCGGCCAGGCGGCCAGCAGATGATCCCTCAGTTTGGGAACTGTCTCAGCTCTATAGCATGGGCTCAACTGGAATGATGTGCGTGAAACTAAATCTCAGTTGAACTTGCTGCCAGAAAGTAGGATTTAATACGCCCTTTCACTCGGGCTCTGGCATGAGAACAGGTCCCGAACGCATGAGAGCGGCCCCAAATGATCAGCAAATGGGTTCTGCAGCACCTGAGGGAGGGCACTGAGCTGCTGCCTGTGCTGTGAGCGGTCCCCAGTGTGTGTGCGCGCGTGCATGTGTGCACGCACGCTGGACGGACGCCTTGTGCAGGCCCCAGAGAATACGTGCTAGCATAAGTCGCAGGGTCTTGCTGCACCTCCCCCCCTGCCCCTTGCCCTGCAGCTGGTTTGTCCTGGGGGAGCCCAGTGCGCCCGGCTCCTCTGCTGCTCCTGCTGCCTCTCTGAGTGGCCCGGAGCACCAGGCAGCGCCCAGCCAGCTTCCGTCAGCGCTCTGCGGCGGCTAACGTGTACTCAGGCGACTTGGGAGCGAGGTATTATTTACCCTGCTGACGTCAATGAGAACATATTATCCACTGTCCTTTTCTGTAGCCTGAAATGAGCATCAGCACTTAGGGAACACAGCCACCTTCCATACTTCAAAAATCCCACCCGAGGCCTGACGAGGTGAAGGCCCTACCTCATCCGCCTGACATGCATCTCACCCAGGCTCTTAGAAAAGAACTTGTTTTTATTTTAATTCAAGAGGGTGGAAACGTAAAAACAGTACATTTTCTTTGCAGAAAATTACCCCCATTTAAATTACTGTTTGATACAAAGATCATTTATTAAACCACATTTTAGGCAATTTTCTAACATTGAGTGACAGGTTACATTTTGATTTTTTCACATTGGAGCTATTATGATTTGCACTCAAAATACAAAGCTATTGAACTCACCACTTTTTCTTAGTAATTAATAAAAAAGCACACAGGAAAAATAACTACAATTAGATTAACTTTATCAAAAGTAACTCACAAACCAAACATCCAGCAAAGGCCACCCTCCTCCCTTCAGCAATAAGCAAATATTCTTGCCGTTTCTACAAAGTGCAAATAACTCCGGATCACTTTTATTTCTTAAACTGCAGTCCCCAAAGAGAAGCAAATCTCCTTTTCTCTCTGCTGCTTTTGCCTTCGGAGATGCTGGTGGAGGCGGATTTCTTTTACCCTTGGTGGTGGGAAGGCCTCCCCACTGGAATTTCCTTGACTGAGCGAATCTTCGACAGACAGGCATCCCACAGCCAGCGGCGAGTCCCAGGTCTCTGTAGTTGCTAATGTAACATCACTCCAATCTGGGGTCATATTTTTCCAGGATGTTATTTTGCACTTCTATTTTTAAAGCTCCTGCCTACCCACCCACTTTGCCTCTGAAAAGACAAAATCTTCAATCAAAGTATGTTATTTGTTTTAACCCTACAAGTGTCTAATCGGCATTTCTCCTCGATGGGCCTTCACTGTAAAGAAACGTTACGCCCCTCCTCAGGACCAGGCTGGGTCCATGATTCTTCTCTGTGCAGCCCCCTTTCTTGGGGTTGGGTTTGTTGGCCTGCTGTGGGGGCCCAGAGCTGTGCAGTTTGGCCCCTTGGCAATCAAGGAAGGGTGGGTCCTTCTATCATATGCTCCTGTAGGAAATCACTATATCGCGCAACTTGGAGAAACTAGACATGTTGATGTGAACCTAACTTCTGTAGTTAACTGGACACTGGAAGGATGGCAGTCTGTGGGGTCTGTGTCCCCTTAGCCTTGTTCATGCAGGGCCACCTGGACAACTGCAGTTGTCACCTGGAGGGCACCTCTTTCCCAAAGCCAAGCAGCTGTCAAGTGGACAACAAGGTTGTGGGGACAGTGTCACATTCACCCAATGCTTCACCATGATGGGGACTCTGTTTATACAGCTGTTTGCTCATGAAGAGTCCACTGCTACCAAGGAGGGCAAAGGGTGCCCAGCGAGAAGCCGGAAAACCCACGAGCTTGTCCTGGCCGCTCCGCACACGAGCTCTGTGCACTTGGACAAGTCACGTCAACAAGTCATGTGTTTGCCAAGAGCTTGGCTTTCCTCAGCTGTAAAATGAGGACTCTACCTGCCCAAATGACTCCATGGAATTGTGAGGATCAGAAGAGCTGGCCTGTGAAAGTGCTGGCCTATTGGTGCAGGTGTCAGCTATTGCTCCTCTCCCCAGGCGAGTGGAATGTCGGGCAGGAACCGGCACAGTGGGCGCTGGCTAGGGCGCTGCTGCCTGTTGCTCAGTGTCTGCAACGGTAGGTGCCGTCTCCTGCCAGACGTGTCGAAATCTGCCCAGATAAGATGTGGTGTAAACTAGGGTGGCTGTGAGCCTTCTGGAATCAGCCAGGCTACCTTAATGGGGAAAAAATGGTAAAACAAGTATGTGAGGGGCACTGTGAGACCAGACACTCTGAGGCAAAAGGGGCTTTGGAAGGCCAGCCTGTGTTTATCCTGCTGCCTTCCAGGGGCCGCAGGCCGAGACAGAAAGGGCTCCGTAACCAGTCACTTCCCTGGGGCCGCAGGCCCGGGAGGACCGTACTACTGAACCTGTGAGAAGGGATACATAAATGAAAAAGATTTATCTTTGTCCAGTTTAGAAACAGAGGCAGATGATACTGCTCTTGTCTTCCACACATCACTTTGAAGATAAGTTCTGTACGAATTTCCTTTAAAAGCAACAAAATGATCAAAGGTCCCTGCCTAGACAATGACTCCAACTTACTACCTGTTCTCCAGTTTTTACCTTTGATGTCTAGGCACAAAGGGACCGAGCGGCTCGGGTGGCTTCCGAGGAGGCAGGAGAGGCAGCCCAGTGTGGGGTGCAGATGCAGCCCAGGTCAGCCCCAGCACTGGGACTCCGCAGCTGCTCACTGGGGCCAGTGTTGTCAAGTGACACTATGTACTGTCTCTAGAGGAGGAGGAATGTGAAAAAGTTATCCCCACTATGAATTTCCTTTAAACCCTTAGGGTGCCTGAGGGTAACTGTTGAATAGGGGTTTTTAAATGTAATACAGAGCTGAAAATTCTACCCCAACATAGCGCCCAATATTTAAGTACCTGCAAAAGAAGCCACTCATGTCCTCCTGTCCACCTGTCTGAACTGCCTGCCCCTGGCCAGAGGCTGTGCTCACCTCCGCACCGGGACCCCGGGCCAGCTAGCACGAGAAGCTGCTGCTTGTCCCCTTTCTTTAGTTTCTGGTTGGCCACCCTGTCACTCTAGCTGAGCACACACCCTTCTCCCCAACACTAACGATTAGGCAGAATTCTTTTCTCTGAGAGCCCCCCTTTTAGGTACTAATGACAGTGTGGGGGCAGAGTGGGAGAGGCCAGTGCCAGATGAGTCCCTTCTGCAGAGGCCTTATGTCTACTGGAGGGCGATACTCCCCCAAGGTGGTTGCCTCTCGCCCCATAAGGACACAGGGCACCCCCCTTCCTCCAGGAACTCCAGCCAAGGGCTGCCTTTAGTCCCCATCCCAAGCTCCTGCCAGTCCCACCTAACCAACGCAGGACAGCTTAAACCCTCGCGAGTTCTTTATTTCTGAGGAAGAAAGGGACTTTCTCTTTCCCAGGAGGCAGAGTTTGATTCAGAAAGGAAGGGGTTTTGTTCATACCAGAACTCACAGAGTCCTTTAGTCCCATCTCCTGGTCCTCCGTGGCGGCCCCAGATGTCTCCCATTACGCCGATGTTGGAGGGTGGCTGGTGTGGCGAACCTTCTGCCCCCTTCTCTGTTGCCAAGGTAGCAAGAGGCCACTGCAGGCCCGGGAGGGGCAGAGGGGGCGAGGGGCGGCGAGGCGTCGTCAGTGGAGCTCACGGCAGTTTTGAAATGGAGCAGCCACCCTCCCTCTTTGCATTAACACGCTCTGTTTGCCTTACAGGGACCTGCGTATCAGCTGCACGTAAATACCAGAGACACACTTGCCCGACTAGAAATGGCAGAACTAGTGCTTTTTTTCCCAAAGCAGAGACTAATACCCCTGGATTAAAAAAAGAACATAAACAAAAAATAAAGAAAGTACCACACATATTGCACTTTTTGCTGAATGAAATTTTTACCTCACGTTCATCTCACCAAAGTCTCTTCAGAGGAGCCTGGTTTACAAAGTAATAAAGCTAATGATTATTATACAGTAGTGTACACACTGCTAATGTGAAACAGACTGGAAAGAAAGTCGTTCTTTCAAAGCAGCCTCTCATAAAAAGAGAGGTACGAAGCCTTCTTAGTGTTACTTCAGTATTTGTGAGGAGAAAACGGCTTGGCAGCTTACACAGGTCACTAGTTAGGGGACAGAGCAACGGCAATGATCAGACAGGGCTGGGAAAACACCTGATTGACCAACAGAAGCAGTCTCCTCTCACCACCTTACGTTTCAGTAAATACAGATCGTTAGGGAATTTATTGATTTCTGCTTGAAATAAATGAGAAAAACAAACAGGAGCTTACAACACAGGTCCGGCAGGCGGGTCACGCACTGGCCAGGTGAGTGCCCGCGCCGCTGGTCTGTCGGTTCCTACCATACCTGGCCCTGCTGGTGCCTCCCCATGTCTCTCTCTGGGCCCTTTAACCTTCCAACAGCCTCGCCGCTGTCTCTCATCTGTCAGCCCGCTCGTCCTGCCATAGCTCCGAGGTTTCCCAGGCTAAGTGGCTGATGGCCTTGCCGGGAGGCAGGTGTTTATGCCAATCTGTAACTGTGCCATTCCTGCGACTCTGAAATGAGCGGCCTGCATTTTCAATCTGGAAAGCGTTTTAATTTTATAAATATTACAGCGCTTCTGTAGTATATTTTGGGAAATATCCTTCAGCCTAAACAAATCAAGCCCTATTTTATAACTGGCTTATTTTGCAAAACCTTAGAACAGATTAGAGATCTTAATGAAAGGATCCCTTAAATGAAACGATGTGATCTATTTCATGAAATCATCAATCTTAAGCATGAAGGAGAATAATCCATAGAAGGAACATCATTCTTCCTGGATTTTCACTGCGTGTTGCTAAATCACAGCATGACAGTCCTCCGCACCACCCTTTCTTGCTAACACCCAGAGTCCAACCCCACGCAGAGAGCCTCTGTGAACGGGCCTGGCGCCAAGTGGAGCCGATGACAAGGATGCTCCAGTTTCAATGCTGGGCGGGGCTGGGCGGGGGCTGGAACAGAACTCCTTAGACTTTCCATGCTTCTCCTCACCTGCCTGGACACTTACTACAAAGAGGAAAGGCAACTTAAAGGTGTGTTCTAGATGCAGCATCACTGGAGTATCTCTCTTCTTTGTGCTTTAAGGAAGATGCTTTGTGCTTAGCGCATTCATCTGCTGATAGACAAGCCGTTCTAAAGGACAGAAACGATAGTCTTTGTAAATAATACTGAATTTGTAACCCTTGGATGTTACTGTCCAAATGACAAGTTACTCATGACGTCTAGGTATACAGTTAACTAGCTGTAGCATCTAGTTTTTACTTACTCTGATGAATGAATTGTAAGGGTTAATTTACTAGTAAGATAACGTGTTTGGCAGATGATCTGCTTAATGGTTAACACATCTGTGGTTTTGAATATTGCTGTAATACTTGAACATTTCATTACAAGTCAGAACTTTACGGAAATTAAGAATGCGATTCCCACATGGTGGAAAACAAACTCTGAAGTGACTTTGGATTTAGCATTGACATCAATGGAAAACTATTGGTTTCTACAGAAAAGAAAGAATTAAAGCATGATCTGGGGGAAAAGGCACAGCACTACCACTTCACATGGGAGATCAAAGTTCATTTGTCTTGTCCTTAAAATTGCTAAGCCCTATATGAAACTGTCCAAATATACAAAGCTCAAACTACTAGCAACATAGAGTGTAAAGTCAAAGTAGTTATTACATTTTAAAAGAGACGCCAGGTCCTCTAAAGACCCACTGCTCGAACCAGAAGTCTCCACAAGGACTGTGCAGGGAGAGCCCGTCTTCCCCGGCCCGGGGCTGCTGCTCCTGACGGCTTCTTGAATTCGTGCCCCCAGTCTCCACTGCGGTGGGTCTCTGGTTCTACAGGTGACATCTTTGGTGCCAAGTACACTCTGACGTTCTGTAACCCAGGGCACCTTCTGAAGTGGTGTGTCACCCGCTCCCAGGGGGAGATGACCACTGGTCTCAGGGGTCAGTACCAGCCATTATGTAGTGGCCCCTGAAACAAAGCTCACACTCTACTGCTTTTCAATGGCCTCAGGGACAACTTGCCTCAGCAGCTTAGAACTTAGGATTCAATGACCAAGTACACTGTCCTTTATTTCCTGTGCATCAAATTTCATTATGCATTCTTGATCTGCCTTTAAGCAACATGTTGTTGCTTGGCTTCAGTGAAAAATATATTGCCTTTTTTTTTGCCCATATACAATGGCACACATTTTTCCTGCGTTCACCAAGGTCTCCCTCGATAACGAATTGGTGGAGTTTTGCATAAAACCTGGGTCTGGATGCCTTCTTCGTATAAAAACATTTTTTGGTGCCTCCCGTGAGAGCTTGCTCCACTTGACCTAAGGGCGTGAGCTTCCGCCTACAACTATGTTCCAGCACTTGCCACAGAAAACTGGTGGGACAGAGGCAGGAGGAAGCAACATCCACCCGGCCAGGCCCTCTGATTCCAGTTGGGTGACTTGATTTTTTCCCCATTAGGGAGAGGGCAGGAAAATAAGCTTTAAATTTAAAAGGCTGGAATACAAATAGAAATACTCTTCCTTTACTTGACCCGCCTTACTTCCTGTGCTGAGGTTAATTTACCAGGACGTAACCACTGTGCTGTGGGTCCACAGCCTCTAGCATTTCACAATCGAAGAGTCCAGGGAACTCAGAGAGGGCTAGAGGGTCGTAGCTGGAGGGGGCCTCCTGCGGTCCTGAGCTCCTGGGACAGTCTGGAGCTGCCATGCCGCTCTGCTGGGCTCCATCCATGGGGTACTGACAGGCAGTGGGATAGTCTGGCTCAGGGGAGGCAGCGCCTGGCAGCTCACAAGTCTGATAGGAGAACTGTAAGGGTGCTGGGGCAGCTCCCGACTGTTGTGGCGGTGGTGGCGGCGGCGGCGGCGGTGGCGGCTGCTGCTGCTGCAAGTGCACGGGCAGCGGCGGTGGAGCCCGGGGACCAGGCGAGGAGGGCAGGGGCTGCAGCCGCATCTCCTGGTACTGGCGGAGGAAAGGGCTGTATTGCATTTGCTCTGAAGCAGGCTCCAGGACGGGGCTCAGAGGCTGGGTCAGGCTGAATGGCGGTGGCTGCTGTGATGGCGGTGGTGTCTCCTGGTGGGGAAGGGGCAGCTGCTGACTCTGCTGTGGGTACGAGCTCTCCGCTATTTGCATCTGATTAAAATACGCCTGCAGCTGAGACTGTTTCTGGAGGAAGAGTCGCTTCTGTTGGAGTCTAAATGGCAATACCGAAAGAAAGAATTTTAAATCCTCTTCAGTGATGGCCATTTTAATGTAAATCCAGTATCAGTCATTAGCTTTAGTCCCCCACCTCTCTCTTTCCCGTGGCAGAAGAAAACAAAGTAGGGGTAGGAACCAATCGTGTCTGGTTTCCTAAACCCCCCATTCTGACCAGTCGGTGCTAAAGTGAACACTAATTCATTTTCTCTAATACTCTGAGTTTTTCTCCCTATGAAGCAGGAGGCTAATTTCCCATTTGGAGTGATTCAAAGGTGTGGTGACACCTTGGCTTCTGTGGGTGTCTGGAGATTGATGGATTAGGTAATTCTACCTTGGCCAAGCGGCTTGTACTAGTGAGGCCTAGGGCAGGAATACTGCAAGAGAGGACGGAGGCCTTCCCTGCAGTATAACCCACTTAAATCGCATGAGCTCGTGGATTCTGAAAGCATAATATATTCACAACCCAAAGGGGAAATGCCAGACGAAAAGGAAAACAAAGCACATTTGGGGCTGCTATGTCCTAAAAGGCCCATGTTCCATGGACGCTGGAATATCTGCATTGACGATCAGGTCTTGACACCTATTTTCCTAGTAGAGGCAAACACCTGGGGAAAAGGACAACACATCCAGCATTCTTAAGTCTTCCATAAAGAAAGTGACTTCTTTGGCCAAAGACCCCTTCTCACCTGTGTTCCTGCAGCTGCTGTTCAAGGCTCCTCGGTGGTTCTTTACAATAAAGCTGACAGGTGTTCTGGGCTTTTGACAGAAGGCTGGGCTTCTGGAAGAGCAGAAAAATAATACAAGCATGACAATATGTTGTCATCCAGAATGCAGTCATTAGATTGTAGTTCTGCCTAAAGCATGAAGCCAAGTGTGTCCTCCAGAACCCACGCAGAGTGAATGGACTGCCACCTGCGCACTGAGACCCTGGCAGAGCCCGTGGCCCTGCAGCATTGGGTCAGCAGGCCTGGAGTGTCTCAGCTCTAATCTGCTTCAGTTTTCCATTTCTAAAAGTCCTGTAAGACTGTGAGGTTCACAGAGATTAAAAACAATGAGAAAAGTGGAGTTAAGTCTTGATAGCAAAGGCCACAGTACCTGCTGAATGAACGAATGATTCATTCTTTTTTTTGAGGAAGCTTAGCCCTGAGCTAACTGCTGCCAATCCTCCTCTTATTTCTGAGGAAGGCTGGCCCTGAGCTAACATCCGTGCCCATCTTCCTCTACTTTATATGTGGGACATCTACCACAGCGTGGCTTGCCAAGTGATGCCATGTCCGCACCCAGGATCCGAACCGGCGAACCCCAGGCCACCGAAGCGGAACGTGTGCACTAACTGCTGTGCCACCGGGCCGGCCTCTGATTCATTCTTCATGGGATCTATGTTGTATCATTTTTAAAGATTTTTCAGGCACCAATGTAGAAGAAAGTTGATATTAAAATTTTGCTGACTTGAGATTTCCATTTTATTTATTATTCATTAAGAGGCATAACATTAGAAGCAAAGAAGCCAGGTTTCCCTTCCTACCACTCAGTGGCATTGTCCTTTCCTGGGGCCTGAGGACAAATCCTTTTTTGCCGCCAACACAGAGCATAAGGCTAAGTCTCAACATGTTTCTAGAAACTACAAGTGCAGAGTTGAACCTACCTGCCTATAAGGAATCAAGCAGCTACCCTAAAAAAATACCAAGCAAAATGGGCTTCTGCTGTGCAGAAAGGCAGGTTCTGGATGAGTGGAGTGAGCTGGGGTGACAAGGGGAGGCTCCCACCTGGAGTCTGTGCTGCAGGTACTGGGCTTCCAGGCCTTGCCGCTGGGAGAGCTGAGGACGCACGCTGGTGGCGAGAGCAGACACGCTTTTCTGCTGTTGAGAAACTTCCTCCTGAGGAGCAAGGGGTGAAAATATTTTCAGTTCTCCGTGTGGGAGAAAGTTTCAGTTCTCAGTTTAAGCACCTTGGGAAACGTCCAGAGGAACTCCAGCTCTGTGGGCCACGACACTCCAAGCTCTTGACACAGCTAGTAGGCTGAGGGTTAATCACGCTGCAGAAAATTTACACAGGTATCATCTGTAGTAAACGATTACCCAGTCAGTACTGTAGCAAAGGCTCTTGATGTCATCAGGAGGCCACTACTTTCATGTGGGCATTGAATGCTATAATATCCTTGATGCACTGAACATAGGCTCAAAATGAAATTTACTGGATCAACAATATTTTTCTGTGTTTTTAGCATAAATAATCCACTTGTAATAGTTAATGAAGTGATATCACATCAAAGGTAGTGGCAACAAGCTTCTCATTTCTGTGAAGTTTACTCTTCTTAATTTTTATGTGTGTTGGGGGGGCAGTTCAAGGGAGACTGTAAGAGCTAATTCATATCAAATCTGCCCTATGAACCAAACAGAGCTTGAGAGCGTCTAGGCCTCCGTGCAGTACTGATCCCCCAGGGCCAATGTGGGTGTGTCTCACCCATCAGTGGCAGGTGGCAGCAACAAAGAAAGCTTTCAGGCTGTGGGCTTCCCCAGTGAGCCTGCGTGCTCTAGGACTGGAGTAAATCCTCTAGACGAAACAACATATCTTCAGGACAGACTCACGCCTCATCGTCAGCACTGTGGGAAGGGTCCAGGGCACCCACCTGAGGGGAGCTGCTGGCCACGTCTTGGAGCTGAGGAGCAGCTGAGGCCAAGTTAGGGTCTGCCTCCGATCCTATTTGTTCATACAGCAACTGCACTTTATTCAACTCTAGGATTCCTTTGGTTCTAGCCAGATTTTGAAGATGTTGTCTAAATGCTACAATTCCTGAAAGAAAGAATAAGGACCAAACAGTTTAAATAAAACACAAGACCTTCCAGTGACCACAGGTGTAAAACCAACACGGCAACAAACCCCCTCAAGTCCTATAATATAAGAGTTTTAAAAGCCAGGAGAGGGCAGTCAGTCACCTTGGGTGAGGGAGGTGTCTGACGCCCTGCGGCCCTCTCTGAAGCTCACTGGCGACCTGTTGTGGGCCTCTCGTTTCTGGGAGCTCAGAGCCTGCATGGCCGGGTTGGCGGGTCTCAGGCTTATGAAGGGAGACGTCATGCGGGGTGATGGCTGATTGGCTAACATGATGTCCTTAAGCGGAGGGCTGTCCTCAAGGAAGTTCAGGTCCCTCTGAACAGACCCCATATCATACTCAGAGTTCACACTGTCAAGGGAGGGGTTGTCACTCATGGAGAAAATTTTCCCTTTAAGAGAAAAACAAAACAAAACAAAACAACAGTTATGACCAACAGCAAGCAGCATCTCCTTTGAACATGGGATTCAAAGCATAACCAGCTTGAGTTTCCACAGCTGCAGTGTGCTTAATCTCCAACCGAACATCTTTTCAGAACCTTTTTACAGGGCAATTTAATCAGCTTTGAATTTAATGGGGAAAACACTCCAGAACCTGGACCCATACAACCTCTGCCACTCCCAAAGAGCCCGAGTCCTCGACACCTCACACGGCACTCGCATGAATCCTAGGAGTTAGGGGAGCCAACTCAGAGATATTTCATCTCTCTTAGCTGCCGAGCAGGCCTAAGCCTACAGCCTGCTGAATGTGGTCTGTACAGGATAAAACGTTCACTGTATTTTAGAAACTGGCTGGCATCGTTACTGTTTTTTGGAGACTGGAATATGAGTTGCTGCTGTGAAGCCTTAACCCAGTGCTGACGGGCGCTCATACCTGACCCCGGCATTACCACCAGCTGGTTGGTCACTTCCGACAGGGTGTGCCGTCTCTGCCCACAGCGCGTGGACTGGAACGCGTCAAAGGCCTGGCTGGGGTCCTCCTCAGCCTCTCCTTCTGTCTCCAGCCCTTCATCAATGGAGGTCTCCATCATGTTGCTGGGCAATGACTGGCACCCCTTCCTCACCAGCACAGGCGGCACAGGGTCCAGCAGACAGCCATTCACCTAAACATCAGTGTGAGAGGAAACTATAAATTGCTGCTCTGCTGAAACACTAGAAAATCCACAAAGGAAAAAGTGTCGACTTGTAGCAAGCTAGAAGTTAAGTAAAATATTAAAAATGTACATATTTGTTACCAATGACGACACGCAGATTAGAAGTTGAGGCAAGTCAACTGCAGCTTAGAGACAGAAGCCCATTATGACCCAAATTGGCACTGTCTCCCAGGTTTCTCTGAGTCACCGTCATTACAATAAACAATTTTTTTTAGTGGTTTCCAGATGAATAGGGGTATATTAGCTTGAGGCCTACCAGTTATTTTTTTAAAATAAGGGAGACAAAGAGGGGGAAGATGAGATTTAAAAAAAAAAAAATACCTGTATGGCTCATAACTAAGAAAAGAGTAGTCACCAGCATTCTTCTCATTTTCAACCACAAAACATACTGGAAGGTTCTAGACATACTTTTATGTTCATAATTTAAGTACCTGCCCATTTGATTTAGTCTTTAATTGGTTCTATGTGCCCGAGGAATGGAAAAAAAGGATTCTTTAAAGACAGGCTGATACCACAAAAAGGATTGAAAAAAAAAAAAACACCCTCAAGTGGCAAACAGCCAAAGCCTTCCATTATAGAGTAACAAATGACTCACAGGCCCCAAATTCCAGCGGAGGTTAACGAGCACCAGCACACCGAAGCCTCTCCTCCAGCAACACACACAGTATCTACGGTTCTCTCCCACAGGGCTGAGCTCAGCACAGCTCCTGAGCGAGAACTCTGCCTTCCTACGCAGTTGCCAAGCAAACCACCTAATGGCAGGCAGAAACAGCAGACAAAGGGGAGCTGTGGTTGCCAGTTCTTCTGGCTGGTAAAAGCCCCAATGGGGAGGCAATTATTTACCTCATTACCTTAACTATTCCCCCGTGGAAATCAATGCGTTTTCTCCTATGAATAGCTGCTCAGGAACAGCCAGTCATAAGACGCTGAGTTCTCAGCAGTACTTTCACCTGGAATACACTGGGTAGAGCTATTGTTTCCTTTGGAAGCAGGAGAAGCTCATGTATGTGAGAGGTGACGTGGGACATCCCTGTGCCAGACACAGGAAGCTTTCCTCTTATGGCAACCAATCTGAAGGCACCGCAAAGCCCTTTATTTGGAGAGACAGACTTGGGTGACTCAGATCTTTGTTTGGTTGGGGGAGGGGACAGTTATTCCATAAAAACTGCTCTGGGGCTGTAGCCATTACTTGGATAAGGTAGCTGACGCATTGTAGGGCTTTAAAGTGACGAGCGGTCATTTAAAAGGAAGAGTGGCAAATGCTTTCCTCCCAGACTAAGACCAATCTTCCCCATGGCACCAGAAAACAAAAACTCTGAAATCTGGCCAGCAACTTATGCTGCCCCTGGCCCTTCCTCACATAAGTGTTCCCTTTTTGATACACTTCATAGTTTGCCGTAGGAAAGAATGGCTGCTTGGGAACTTATATTCATACCTCTAGGTTCCTTAACTGTCTACTAATACAATTTTCTAGGACTAGCTAGGGATGATTTAGAAATGGGTAAAGTCGCAGAGAAAAGACTGTTAAGTAAGTATCTACTGAGCATCTTTACACTTACAGCCTACGTCAAAATTTTCCCAGATATTTCTTGCAGTATAGCCTTACAACCAGGTTCTTTTTTTCCTTAATAGAGACAAGTCATCTTTTTCTGAGTACTCAAAAAACCTTGCAGTCCCCTTAAAATTTATAATTTTTTCTTAAATTGTCTGCTTACAAACTTACCTGCTCATCTAGACTACAGGAGAAATTATGTCTTTCATTTAAAAATGTTTGAATTCAATTTTATCCTGGGACAGGTGGAAAACAATGATCTGTTTTTTCAGATGATGTCTGATGATTAAATCAGAAAGCATGTGGGAGCCTGCTCATAGTTAATAGATGTGAACATCTTCAGCTATAAGTTCACTTGCGGAAACAGGTGATAATCGTGCCACCCTTGCCTACCAATTTACCCAGGGACTTGATATAACAAATTCAGCTCTGGGATTGTGTGACTGAAATATTGGGCTGATTTACTTAGGTGACCTAAACTGCTAGACGTAAGAGCTTTTGCTCTAGGAAATAATCTAAGCTAACTGTAAATTGCAGGACTTCAAAATACAATGTGGGTAAAATGTACACCAATACGTTGTTTTTGTCTTTCCTTAAAGCTCAATCAATCACTTCACTTCTAATAAGAGACTTCATATGCACTAGGTAGTATACACACAGGAGTCAAACTCTCAGAAACTCCGTCACTAACTGATAACACCCTTGACTCTACCACAGATACAAGATTCTAGCACAGGAGATTGGCAGACTCTTCTGGACTGAATGTTTGTGTTCCCCCGGAAGCCATATATTGAAGCCAACTGTGGCAGAATTTGGAGGTGGGGCCTCTAAGGAAGTGTAGTTAAAGGGGTCATAAGGGTGGAGCCCTGATCCAGTAGGATTAGTGTCCTTATAAGAAGACACAGCAGAAAGCTCTCTCTTTCTCCACCTGAGCACAGAGGCAAGACAATGGGAGGACACAGTGAGAAGGCAGCCCTCCAGAAGCCAGGAAGAGTCCTCACCGGAAAGCAAGTTGACCAGAACCTTGATCTTGGACGTTAGCCTCCAGAACTGTGAGAAAATAATTTCTGTTGTTGAAGCCACCCAGCCTACGGTATTTTGTGATGGCGGCCCAAGCAGACTAGTACAATAGAGTAGCACAGAGTACTAGTCAGTGAGCCTGGAGGCTGGGAATATGCCTTCTTTAATTTGTGTCCTAAGTGTCTGACAAAGTTTGGCATATATGGAGGCGGAGCTGTAGGCTCAAATCTCAGTTCCATGACTTATTAGCAAGGTGCTTAACTTCCATAAAGCTCAATTTTTTTTCACTTGTAAAATAGGAGTAAAGTTGTCTGAGAGGATTAACTAAAATACTGTATCTATTATTATTATTTCTTGACCAAAGAGAATCCTTTATAACAATAAAAATTTAAAAAGCATGAGGATATAACTACAACATTTTCTTTTAAAGCATCTTCACCATCATGAGGCAAATTAAAATAAACAACCAGGTGAGGAAGGAAAGAACTGGATAACCTCAGTACAGTCAAATATTTAGACACAAGGAAATTCACCTGAAGCATATATAAGCATGTAAAAAAATTAAAGTACGTGATGTCCAAAAATAGGAGAGCAGTTAAGTAAGGGTACATCTAATACAATATATTAGGCAGTTGTTAAATACACCTCAGGCTTTCAAAGAAGATTTCATGATATGGGGAAAATGCTCATAATGTTATATTATGTAAAAGCAAGACACAAAACTACATATAATACAATGCCATTTTGTTGTAACTAGTCTATCTACTTCCCGAACCACCCTACACTCACCCACCCACCCACCCACCTACCCATCCATCCGCCCATCCATTATCCATCCATCCATATATAACCAACTCTAAGGAAACATGCCAAAATATGCTTGTCTTTGGGTAGTGGGATTATGGATAAATTAATTTTTTCTTGTTCCCTTCCTGAGTTTTCCATGTGTGATTCTGATTGGTTTTATTTTGTTTTCAATTTTAAATAAAAACATTCAAATTCGGAAGAAAAAGTGCCATTTCTCCCCTTTACAAAGTAGCCTTAGAGGTTAAGACCATTAAGAGGTTTTGATATACGTCCTTTTCAGACCTTCTCTTATGTATGCTACCTTTAAAAAAAAGTACTAAAAATGTAAACAGACATGGAACACCTCTATTACACTTGCATTTTCACAGTTTAGACTCACAGTTCCCTTCTGCTATCCAGCTATGAAGATAGTAACTTGGGAATCCTTTTATTATAATCTCTAATAAAATGTTAAAAGTGACTGAAATGTGTGTGTGTGGGTGTGTATGTAAAATTCATCATTCCCAAAGAAAGCCTCAAAAGAGAAAGACTGATCCCACAGAGTTAGCACATCTGCCCAATGGTCTCTGTTACCTGGGGGTCTCAGCTACTGGTCAGAGTTGGGTGACTGTCTCAGAAAGGTGCTATTTTTTGAAGTCGGGTTCAAGGAGAACCAGAAACCAACACTTCAATGCAGATTCCCTAAGGGACTTTACTGATAGTTTTAAGTTGAAGACTTCTGGGAGGGAAGGAGAGGTGAAATCTTTGACACACAATACCTGCCACCAACTGAGAGCAGAAATAAATGAGCAATACATGCAGTTAGGAAGCATCTTTTAGAAGACAACAAATGGGTGTTATAGTGAATGCATATGAAGCAATATGAATAACAAAGGAATTGTATCTTTGATAGTTTTGTGTTTGTCCAGTTATTTATGGGCCCCAAAGAAAGAGGTATAGAGAAGGCAGAGGGACAGGCATTTTTGCTGACATAAATGAAATGGGCCACGAATAAGACAAGTGGATGTCTATGGCCTGACTACGCACCAGGGTGGCACTGCCAGTGTGGGTGGCCAGTTCCAGCGTGGCACTGCTTTTCCTACAAATGCAAATACACCATCTATCTCTGTCTATATCTTTCACAAAATCATTCATTTCCTGTCTGTTTCCTAGTTACGGTAACAATCACAAGCTTTAAAAATAGCTTGCCCTATATAATACGGCAGCCAATGCCCAATCTGTGTTTCGGGCCTGATGCCCTCACAGACAAGCTTTTAGCAGACTGCATTTTAATTTTTTCAAGGGAATTAGATCTTAAATGAATTATGTTGCCCCAATTTATGCCTAAATTTCTGGGTGAGAATTTAGTAGCAGTTTATGAGGTTACTGAACATGCTAGGCAACTACAGGCAGAGAAAACAGACTGTCCACAGGAAGTAGCCTTGTCCTCAGGGGCATGGACACTAACTCCTTGTGGTTAGCAACTCGGCTTAACACCTGCCTGTGGCAGCCCAGGATCAAGCCGCCTTGACTACGTTCTAGCTCAACTCATTATTTAACTTCTGAATCAGCTCTACCTCCAGAGCTCCCTGTTTCTGAAAATGGCACTCACCCTCCCCATCATCTAGGCTCGAAATACTATCAGTTTGGACTTCTCTCTGGACCCTAATATTTATCGATTTTATCCATACAACCTCATTTATATCATCCCCTCCTCTCCAGTTTCATGAGCACTATGCTAGTTCAAGGTCCTCATCATCTCCCTGCTGGACATATGCTCTAACTTTCTGTTGTCCTTGTCACCAGTCTCTCCCCTATCCAATGCAGCCTATGTAGCCTTCCAGGCTCATTTCTGAAGCACAACATGGCTCATAGTGCTTCCTTGATCAAAAATCTTCAATTGTTTCCTACTACCTTGGGGAAGTCCATTGGAAAAAAACTCTCTTTGACCATGAAACACATTCCCACGTTGAGAACCTTAGCCTAGAGAAAAAGTCTACATCCCTTGGCTTGCCGTTTGAAGCTAAGGTATTTGTCTTTATGCCGTACGACACCCGGTCACATGCCCTGCTCCTCAGGCGCACTTAGCTGCTGCTCTGACTTAGATGGACTGAGGCTTCCCTGATGTTTGCTGTTGCTCAGGCTCTTTCCTCCACTGAAATACCACTCCCAAACCAGGGAGTGATTCTGCCCCCTTCTCAATTCCCAGCTCTGACAGTTAACCCAAAGACTTTCCTGATCAAACCAGCTAAAGCAACTCCCCCTGCTTCCTCCTAGTCTTGCAGCACTTTGATTTATAGCTCTTTAAGGGGCCAAGTATATTTTATTAATTTATTCAACACCTGGCACACTGTCTTTAGTTATGCATCCTGTCTCTTCTGCTGGACTATCAACTTTGAGGCAGAACTCATGTCTGACTGATCTTTTTAATACCCAAAGAGGCTAAAAAGATAGGAAACCAATATTTCTTTGAGTATCTACAATCTGCCTAGAACCTCACACACATTATCTCAATTAATCCTCACAACACTCTCATAAAGTTGGTATTCTCATTTTACACAAGAGAAAACAGAAATTCAAAGAAGTTAGTCACCTTGCCCAAGCCTACAGAGCTAGTAAAGTAGTCTATTTTGAACAGACTCCAAGACCTGCCCATTAAGAAGATCCCCTGTACAGGACTTGATGCTAAGTATATAAAACATATATTATAAGTTACGTAAACACCCATTAAATGAGAGAAGCTGTCACCTTCCATATACCAAAAGCCAACTTTATGCAGTATACCAGGATAAACTCATCTCCTTTAAGCATGTTCAAACTGGACAGAAAAAGATGTTTAATTGACCAAAAAAGATGGCCCATCATTTTGCAGCTGCAGCACACGTGGCAGAAGAGAGGCAATAATAACATAGACAAAGCTCAATTCAGCGTAAGAGTTGTATTTTTGTTTTCAGAATTACAATTTGTTTAAAAAAACAACCCAAAACCTATGAGGATCTAGAAACTTGAAGAGAGAAGGAACTGGTTAAGGAAAGAGGAAAAAAAAAAGATTTTGAAAAGTCATAACAGTTGTAACGATAAGATGGTGATGAGAGCTGAGTTTAGCTCTGGATGCTTCTCTCAGGTTTTCTGCACAAAAACAACACTCTTGAGTGACTTGAGGAAATGACAAAGTTCAACAAAGCCAAAGTACAACACTCGTGGGCCAAACTGAAGTCTCCAGCCAACCTGCAAGTCTCTCAAAGACATTGGTACCTTTGGAGTGTCGACACACTCTTCTTCCATGAAGGCTGCTTCCGCCTGACAGCCCGAGGCTGGGAATGGGAAGGCCTCCACATTGGACGTCTGTGGGAGGAGGGCAGATCGCATCAGTCGCACATTCGGCGAATGCATGGTCACTGGGAGCCCCACCGTTTGTGCCTGTAAATGTGGCAAGAACAGATAATTTGGGAATGTTAATGCTTTCTATATAAATATACAAAATTCTTGGAATAAAGTCATTCTTCCTGGTGTAATGAAAGGATAATTAGCTATTTGTTGAAAACTCCAGAAAAGATTTGATACAGTATGTATATGACACAGGTAACGATTTGAAGCAGGCTCAGCGATCCACTATTCTGAGATAGGTTGTACAGAATTTCACTCCTCTTCCATGATGAGGCGCATATTACACAGATGACAAGAAAGCTAGTCTTTGTAAGGAATCTTGGAACACTCTTTTTTCCAATTTAACAAACATATATTGTCTATATCCTTAAAAATATTACCCGGGAAAGATATAAGGAATAGAAAAGTCACGGCCTCTAGGAGCTCAAAATTGAACCAGGGACAGAAACATACACAACTAACTATAAATACAAAGCACATGGCAGTAAGTGCCGTCTATCTATCTGCTTTTTTTTTCTGGGGTGGGATGGTACATATTTCTTGGCAAGGGTGTGTGTGAAAAAGGAGGAAAAGAGAAGCAGCAGTTACTTGGAAGTGACAGGAATGTCCTTCTTTCAAGGAGAGGCACAGCCTGCTGGCCCATGTAAAGAGATGCTTACGGCTGAGCAAGTTATATTCCTGAAGTCAACCTACTATAGAAAGCTCCTGATGGTTTAAAGTCCATTCTTCATCTCTTGTTAAGAACTCTAAGTAAACAAGCTTTACAAACTCTTCTTTTAAAAAATCATGTAAAAAAGAATCTTCCTTTATGACACTTTGCAAGGACTGATTTTAAAGAGGAAACTGTTGGATACTTGTTTCCTCCCCATTTCTTCAAAACTAGCAGAATGACTTATTAGATGCCTTTTGAGTGTAACAAACATTGCAAAACATCTGAGGGAACAATCATCAGACTAGTTTTTCGAGGCAGAGGAGTGGCCTTTTTTCTGCTATAATCACTTCAAGGGATATAGGATGGTGAGTTTTAAATTCAAACAAATGAAAAGGAACAAAGTGGTATGGTTCTAGCTTCTCTTCTCCTAAGACCTGGGTTTGATTCCTGGCTCCATCACTTACTAATTGCGTGAACTTAATCAGGTTACCTAAATTCTCTGAATCTTGCTTTCTTCACCTGTCAAGAAAGGCATAATGCCTACTTCACAGTGAAGTTAGGATTGCAAAGGGCAACATGTAAAGTCCTCCACTCAGCAGCATTAATGCCTCCTTTCTCCTTCTTTCTAAAGTCTTAAAATGATAATAAGATTTAATATAGGAATTAGACTGCAAAATGAATACACAGTTTTGTTCTCAGATACTATAATGGTTCCCAGTTAAAATTTCAGGTTGGTGGTTTTCAATGATGGGGGGGATATGTTAGAAATATACTTTATATTTGAATATACTATGAAAATATTTAGAATATGCTTTATATTTGGTATATTCCAATATTAACATCATTAGATACACTGCATGAGATAAAGAAAAAAACAGCAATAGCAAAGGCTTGGTATCATATGGATGGTAAAAACAAACAAAAAAATACATTGTATACTATTCTGAGTATGATAAAGAAGTAGCTTTTCTTGTATCATCATTCCTCGGGCTTATATCCTACGCCACTTTCGAGGCTAAACAACTTTTTTTTCCTTTCAAGCATTAGTCATTTAATTTTTGTAGCCACCATGTCACGATGCAAAATGTAAACTTCCTAATAAAGTATATTTGATACATTCTTCTTACCTTTATCATCAGCTTTTCAATCAAAGGATAAAACTGAACTTTGACTTCTGTTTCCCAAATTTATTGGACTGCTTCATCTACATGAAAGTAGTCTAAATTATTAAGGCCAAGCATTACCTGAAGATACCGCACTGGAAATGAGACACCAACCTGACACTGACGATGTGTGCTCCTTCTCAGTCCCTGCCCCTATGCCCGTGACTCTTTAAACGGCAGGATCACGCTGTGCCAGACCAAGCATACCACATTCTCCTTGACAACCTTCACATCCAATCTGGACTAGGACTTACCGTAAACTTGGGAGGGACAGAGGAATAACACATTTTACTGTGACAATCACTTCACAGAAAACAGGATGCTAGGTTTTAGAGGTCTGCTTTTTAGGATTCTTTCAATCACTGAGGGGATTAAAAAAGTCTTTTTGGAACAAGGTAGGGTATAAATATTCAAATGGCATGCTCAGCACTACAGAGCTGACTAAAAAACATTATAATAAATAAATGGTTGATTAATATCCCAACGAAGCAGATATTACCAGTTTCTTCAAGAGTGACAATAAACAATGATCATGTCCAACTAATTGTAATGACTTTTTAGACCATGTATTTATTGTCTTGAATCTCTTCTCCTGACTTGTGCTTTCCAGAACCATTAAAATGAAAATAATGTTCTTTCCATCAACTGTGTAAATACACAAGAATGAATCATTCATTCCAGTTCTTCTTTAATTACTGATTAGAGGTTGCCCTCCATCACTGCAAGAAAAAGCATCGTATTGGTCTGCTAGGGCTGCCGTCACAATTCTCTATGGGAAAATCTTTACTGCTCCAATAGGAATATGCCTATTATGGATAGAACTGTGCCCCTACCCCATCCATATGTTGAAGCCCTAACCCCTAATGTGACTGTATTTGAAGACAGAGCCTGTAAGAAGGTAATTAAGATTATATGGGGTCCTCAGGGTGGGGTCCTAATCCACCAGGACTGGTGTTCCTCTGAGAAGAGGATGAGACCCCAGAGATTTCTCTCTCTCCCCGTGCGCAGAGGAAAGGCCATGTGAGGACACAGAGAGAAGGTGGCTGTCTGCCAGGAAGACAGTCCTCACCAGAAACCAACCCTGACTGGCACCTGATCTTGGCCTTCCAGCCTCCAGAACTCTGAGAAGTTCAGCTTCTGTTGTTTAAGCCACCCAGCTTGCGGTACTTTGTGACGGCAGCCCTAGCAGACCAATACGATGCTTTTTCTTGCAGTGATGGAGGGCAACCTCTAATCAGTAATTAAAGAAGAACTGGAATGAATGATTCATTCTTGTGTATTTACACAGTTGATGGAAAGTTGGAGTGGAACAACTGTTAAAAACCAGTAGTTAGAATTCACAAGAAAAAGGCATGACATCTGCAGTCAATTAGATGTAACATTTTCTGCACATTATATGGCAAACATAAGTATTGTAAACCTATCTAAGACAGGAATCTTACTGTTTTCTAAGCAGTAATACTGGGTACTTTATCACCATACTATATCACCATGCTATAAACTGCTTAAGGGCAGGGACTGTTTACTGGGTACCTCTGAAGCCACAGTAAAAGGGACTGTGCCTAGCACATAAGTGCTCTATTTGAACTGAGCTGCTGACATAAGTTAACTAATTTTATCTTTTAGCAATCTTATGAAGTAGGTATTGTTATTTCCACTTTATATTTAAAGACACTAGAGCTCTGAGATGCTGACTTGCTGAAGTCACTCAGCTTTGTATGGAACCCAAGGTCTGCATGATTCCACAGCTCATGTGATCTTTGCATGGGATCGTATTGTTTCCACAACTTCTTATTGCTGTATCAAGTAACAAGTGATTTTCCACTTCTTTAAAAAAATAGTAGAACATCAAAGGATCAAAGGGAGAAAACTTTAAGCACATTTATACTCATAAAAACAGAGAAATCTATTTTTTTTGTGTGTGAGGAAGATTGGCCCTGAGTAACATCTGTTGCCAATCTTTCTCTTTTTTTTTTCCCTCCCCAAAGCCCCAGTACATAGTTGTAGATCCTAGCTGTAGGTCCCTCTAGTTCTTCCATGTGGGATGCTGCCTCAGCATGGCCTGATGAGTGGTGTGTAGTCTGTGCCCAGGATCCAAACCAGTGAACCCCGGGCTGCTGAAGTGGAACGCATGAACTTAACCACTCAGCCATGGACCTGGCCCTGAGAAATGTATTTTTTAACAAGTTCAACACTAAACATTAGAATGCAAAATCTTGTAGGGAAGGGAGCATCTTCTTCAGCACCAGTGCTTATTGCTTAGCATCCAGAAAGCAGTCAAGACATGTTTATGAGGGAGCACTGAAGACTTCTATTTGAATTAGAGACATTTTAAGTCCCCGTAAGTAGCCTTCTATGACACCTTGGTCAATGAACAAGATAAAAAGAACTATGAGGTGCTCAGTAATAAAAAAAATTATCAAACATGAGAAGCTACGTTATATATCTGAATCCCAAGTCAAATTAAACATAATTTGAGGTGTCATGGGGAATTGGCTTCAAGTTTAGATATGAAAGGCAATCAGGTACAATAACACATGTGTGGGCTCAGGAGCAATCATTTACTGAACCCCATTCCCTCACTTGTGTAATGTTTAAGAAGAATAAATAGACTTGGGAGGGAGAGCCTCCTGCAGCACTGGGGGCTTTCCAGCTTCCTATCCTTTTGCCTAGCAGGATTTTCACGAGGGAAGGGGCACCACCACAGCTCACTATTACTATCCAACTTTTGTTGTTGTTAGTGCTGTGCAGACGATTTCGACTCCTAGTGACAGCAGAGCAGAACCCTGCCTGATCTTTTCACGCCATCCTCTCACCTTCTGGCACCATACCAGACAATGCTCCATTGCTATTCATAGGGTTTTCATGGACAATTTTTTGGAAGTAGGTGGCCAGGTCCTTCTTCATAGTCTGTCTAGTCTGGGAACTCCATTGAAACCTGTGCACCGTGGGTGACCCTGCTGGTATTTGAAATACTGGTGGCATGGCTTTCAGCATCACAGCAACATGCAGCTACCACAGTGTGACCACTGACAGACATGTGGTGTGGTTTGAATGGAAAACAAACGCAGGCTGAGGCAGTGAAAGAGCTGAATCTTAACCACTAGACCACCAGGGCTGGCGTACCCCAACTTAAGGATTCTCACTTCATCTCCCTCCTCTCTGTGCTGAAAGCAATACCATTCAACTTCGAAGGATTCCAAGAGTGCTCAAAGATGCTCTTACCCCAATATTTGGAACTTTATCAATACATTATGTTACTCACATTAGTATCAATATTCACATTATTTTATATATTAAAGTATGGAGGGCCAGGCCCTGCCGAGTGGTTAAGTTCACACGCTCTGCTTCGGTGGCCCACAGTTTCGCCAGTTCAGATCCTGGGCGTAGACACGGCACCACTTGTCAGTCCGCGTTGAGGCAGCGTCCCACATGCCCCAACTAGAAGGAACCACAACTAAAATATACAACTATGTACTGGGGAGATTTGGGGAGAAAAAGCAGAAAAGAAAAAGAAGATTCGCAACAGTTGTTAGCTCAGGTGCCAATCTTTAAGAAAAAAAAAATAGTGAATGTATATATTGCAGTAAAAAAAAAGCATTTATAACAAAGTATACCATTTGCCTACAAAACCAAGGAGATTTTAATTTCCTTGGGTTTTTTTTCCCCACATATTCTGTAGGAACCAATGCAAAATTCTATTACAATCCTCCACATTTTCTAAAACTGCTAACCAGGAAATGCAAAGTCAAAACTCTTTTTCTCTTACTTGCACTTTGAACAAAGCAAATACTCACAGAAGTAGATGGAAACCCTAGTAGATCAAATGACGAACCCTTCCTCTTCCTAACCTCTATATAGATGATCTTCCAACTCTCTTTAGCCCCAGCCTCTCTCCCAGGATCCAGATTCACTCTTCCTTCTATGCAAATAAGTTAAAGGCACCACTATTCTCTCATCCTAGGGCTCAAGAGTGGGGTCATCTCTAACTCACTGTTGTCTCTTCCTTCCCAATATTTATTGATTATTTTACACAACAAACACTTACATAGCACTACTCTAAGTCCTGCACAATTATTAACTAATTTAAACATCATAACATCCTATAATTATCCCCATTTTACAGCTTGGAAAACTGAGGCACAGAAAGACCTTAAGTAACCTTTTTTTTTTAAAGATTTATTTTTTTCTTTTTTCTCCCCAAAGTCCCCCAGTATAGAGTTGTAAATTTTAGTTGTGGGTCCTTCTAGTTGTGGCATGTGGGACGCCGCCTCAGCATGGCTTGATGAGCGGTGCCATGTCTGGGCCCAGGATCCGAAACGGCAAAACCCTGGGCTGCCGCAGTGGAGCGCGCGAACTTAACCACACGGCCATGGGGCCAGCCCCTAACTGTTTCAAGGTCACTTTTTAAACTCTTAAGCAGAAAATGAGAGAACCTGGGATTTGCTCCAGAGTCCTTGCTTTTAGTTAGCATGCTGAGCTGCCTCTCCAAACCACTGCTAAGTTCACCTAGTCTACCTTTGACAGGCTCTTACGCTTTCCCTTCCTTTCTACTGCCACCAGCACCACCTGAGTTCAAGCCCTCAGTAGTTCTCATCTCAACTACCGTCATAATCTCCTAACTGCTCTCTCCCAATTTCTCCTCTTCTCTATCCAGTCTATCCTTGTCAGTATCACCAGATTAATAAGCTTAAAGCATGATATAATTTCATCACTGTTCTGCTCAAAATTCTTCATTAGTTCCTCATTACTTCCTGAATTACAAGTAAAATCTTTACCTTGGCATTCAAAACCTTCATGACATGGCTTCAACTTACCACTCCAACTTTTTCACTTCCCTATGCTTCAATTCCAGCGGGTTAACTTGAACAAGCCCCACACTTGCCCACTGGAGTACTTCTGTTCATGCCGCTTCTTCTGCCTACCGATAATGCCTTCAACTACTGCCTCTCCCTAACAAAGTCCTACACATCTCTGAAGATCTGTCTTAAATGCCATCTCTCCCATGAAGCTTTCCCATTCAGATGTATCTCTCTTTCCTCTGCCTTTAGTTCTTCCACAGCATGTATCTTTCTGTATTTTGAATCATGATTATTTATGATGTTGTTTTATTTTGCTTCTATACTGTAATGTCTCTGAGGGCAATGACTGTGTTTTATACATTCTAACCCCTATAGAAGCTTGCACATGGTAAATTTGCAATAAAAATGTGTTAAATGAAACTGAATATACAGGCTAATTACATTAGTTCTCAACATAAGCGAATGATAAAAAAAGGAGAACTCTCTTACAGAAATAAACTGTTTGAAATAAAGTTAATTCTTAAAAATAGGAAGATACTAAAACATTTGAGAATCTGGTGAATGATAGGCAGAAACTTTACAGAAAAACAGTGCAGAGAACGAAATCCTAACCCATTGTCGTACAAGATGAACAATGTGTCAGACATGTGAATAGGCACATGCACAGATAAGACTGTTGGCTAATGGGGTGTTACCTTGGCAACTGTTTGTTCAGCAATGGTGCTAGGCCGACGCTGGCGGGCATCAAGTCTCTGCTCCACAGGAAAACTGCTCCTATGTGATTTCAGGCGCTCCACCAACAAGAAATAAATGGCAGCAAAATGGTTATAGCTCTTGTTCTGCAGAGACTGAAACAGAAAACAAGCGCTGAAGGCAGAGAACCATAAAAACCCACCCAATGATCTACACCTTTCTAAAAAAGGAGGGAAGAAGTCACATGTTCTTAAAAATAGAGTAACAAACAAAGTGTGTGTCAAAATGAAAGCTGTTCCAGAATTTAGGATGGAAGGCATAATTTCAAGTTTCTAGTATTAGTTATATAAAGGGTGATGCCTTTAAATGACTTGATTGGTCCTTTTACATTAACAAGATCCATTCCTTTTTCTGCATTCAGAGAAAACGCCATCATCGTCTCATGGAGACATTCCTCAACGCTGTCCTAAGGTCCCATCTCATGGCTGTAGCTATGATGGAAGGTTGGTTAGCAACCTGAGCCCAGAGGCTCTAATTCCATAGCTTCAACACAAGTCCAAACCATTGCAAACTCTGAAGTGAACGATTAAAGTCTTTGGGGAAATTTCTGGTGATTATTTTGGGCTGGAGAATGACATTTGGATGCTAGATTGAGAGACACTGTGTCTCTGTTCTTAGGTAATTTTTTCCTCTTGTTTTTGCAGTCCCACCCTCTTGAAACCTTGAAAATAAAGTTGCTTCCCAATTTTCACATCCCTTGCCGGCCAGCTTTCCCAGGATGCTAAAGAAACAGAGAAACCACTGCTTCTTTGGCTTCTAATTCCACCTGACAGTCTGCACGGCGCTGTGCAGGGCACCTCAGATGCAGAGCACTCTCAGCAAAAACCAGAGGCCAGCGAAACTGCACTCACAGCTGCCATTCTAGATCTACTTCAAGAACAAGCACAGAAAAACATCACCGAGCTCATGCTGAGCAAAGCAGGAAAGCCAGTCTGGTTTCACTACGGTTACAACGAAGGAAAAGGCAGCACAGTCTGGAACACTTTATATTCACAAGGGGGCATTTGATGTTCTTTCTAGTTATGCTTCCTTCTTAAAAGCATTGTTTGTTTGTTTGTTTTTTACTGTTGTGGAGATATTAAAAATATGTATATCCTATGAAATATGCTAACTCTTAAAGGACAGAAATAAAAGTGACAAGCAATTTCTCAGGGTCATGACCCATAATACTTCCAAATCAGGAATCCACCTGTTTTTGCCACTTTCTCCAGTTTACAACCTAAATCTCACTGGCTTTCCTAAACCTGATGCCTACCTTCTTGTTTCCTGCTCAGTCCTCAGCCTGTTCCATATCTGCACGCTGATGTTCCACATAAACTGGTTTCTTACCTACATACACCTTTATGCTTCATCTGAGAAGAAACTTTCTACTTTGTAATTAGCTTCCATCTTTGTCTTTTCTCAATCCTATATAAACCCTTTCTCGTGAATTTTTTAGCAGATGGGGCAAAGGGAGGAATTTATACATTGAATAAAAGCAAACATAAATAGAGTCTGATGTAATCTTGAGGGAAAACGGAACAGTATGCCCAGGTGCTGGGATGGCATGCTGAAAGACCAGGAGGACAGGTAAGCGTGTGAAATTTCAAGTTCCTAAGTACAACAGAATCCTAAAGTATCTTTAGTCAAATCTCCGAGCACTTTACCTCAATGGTTTTCTGTTGATCTATTCCAAGGCTGTGCATCAATCGCAGAACCTGCTCATTGAACTCCCCAATGGATGGCTCATTTTCTTGCCCTTGTGGATAGAGAGTAGGCCTCTGTACAGGAACTTCTACGAGCATCCATTTATGCTCCTTGATTTGAGCAATGGTTAGCCGTTTGGATGGGTCTAGGACCAACATCCTTCGAATGAGGTGCTCACAATCTACAGGAAACACAATGTTAGAAAAACCATGTAAATCACCTTGCACTTCAGAGTATTTGCTTGACTCATGTGACTTGGTACACTGGCATTAATCTTTGTATCCTCCACAGTGCCCACCGGAAAGTAGGTCAAATGAACAAATGAATATATAAAGGCTACTTATATTTGTCAAGTTCACATGGTGAATGCTGACACAAAATTAACCATCACCATGAATGAATACTTCAACAGAAGGGTGTAGGTCTATCCAATTTTGCATTAAATGAACCTTTCCACTGAATTTCTCAACTGAAAATATCTAGACACAGACTTAGATTTCCACTAGAGGAAAAAACAAGCCTTCTTCCTAGAACAAGCAAATAATAAATGGATCCTCAGTCACTTCTGAGGCTGATATACTAAGGCTATGTATATAAGTGAGGCAAGAGCTCTCCAGTGGACTGTTGCTTTTCTCCATATCAGTGCAGCTGAGAAAAATGTACGTGAAACATTATTTACTTCTGATTACACCAAGAAAACTGCACTGCTGCAACTTTGGGCACTAGCTTATTCTCTGAGCTGATATCATGCTCTTTACTACCCCCACATAAGCTAACCTTGTATCACCTGCTGTGTGCCAGGCACCATGCTAGGTGCTCTATACAGATTAATTTAATCAATCCTCACAACACCTCTATTAGTAACTACTGTTGTTTCCATTTTACAGATTGAAGAAATCGAAGCACAGAGAGGAGATATAACTTGTCATGGTTAGACTGCCAGTAAGTAGGGAACTCAGGGTTAAAACCAGGCAGTCTGGCTCCAAAGTCTACGCAATTAACTACTAGGGCTTACTTCTACTGTTAGTAGGAGCAAAAGAGTTAAGGATGATAACCAAAAACTAAACTGAGGGGTAAACTTAACTGATGCCTACATAACAACCCAATACAAGGACTGGTAGGGATTATGGCATTTCATCTTAATTCAATAGTTTTGCCAGTTGGTTTTAAATTTAATTAAAAAATTTTAATTTGCAACTTCCCCCCAAAGGATATGGGAAAATCCATTTCGTACTTAGAATAAAATGGTTGTGAATCTGTATCTACAAAGTGCTTCTCTAAGTCTAAAATAAGCCTGGGACATTTATAGACTGAGAATAAATGGGAAGACTTGCTGTTCTTAATCTGGGAAACTTTCTGTTTTCAGTTACAAGTAGGAAGGCTGGAACTTCTCTCACCTACATGGAGGGGGTGCTTATTTCTATGGCTTTTAAAGTGACTCAGTCACTTTATTTGGCACCCAAACTCTTGGAAAAAGAGAAGCCTTTGCCTAGGCATTTCACTTGGAGCACAAATTCTGTAAAGCACAATTGTAAGATGAACAAGTTGTTACCTTCTGACATGAAATATGGAATCCGGAATCTTCCTTCTAAAACCCTTTGCCTCAAAATCGGAAGAGTTGGTCCGTCAAAAGGCAGAGCTCCACAGACAAGAACATAAAGAACAACTCCCATGCTCTAGGGAAGAAATCAACGCAATCACTTTTCTCCCGAAAACGTCACACTTTATTTTCCTAAATATCCCTAGGGCTCTTAAAAATCCTATGGACTGAAAAATTCTTGTTTGGATTTACTATTTTCTCAGACTATGAAAAAAAACCCTGAAACCCTAACTACTGCAATAAAGTATCCTATAATAAATACCAAAAGATCTGAATTTAATCATTTTGATTATTACTCAACTTTAATTTATTGCCGATATTAGGATGATTAACATCCGTCCCTAGAAATTGATTCCTAGAATCTAATTCAAGATACTCTAACTAATTACAATCCAGTGGACAGGGAAAGTATGAACTACTGTCTATGTTTTAGGTACCAAGAGCTTCAAAGATGGGCCAGAGTACCAAGTATTATCATCATAGATGCATTTAACACAGCAAAGCAAAGAAATACCCAAATATCCAGCTGTGGTCCTTCATACTGCTGCCCTTCAAAGACTTCTGGGGCTGCATAAGGGGGGCTGCCACACCATGTTGCCAGCAGTTCACCACTTTTAAAGAAATTTCCAAAACCGAAATCTATTGGGATGGAAATAAATGTTACTTTCATCTATGCTCTCAAACTATACTGAATTTCTCGTAATAAATTTAATAATATGCTCTATTAACAATATTACTACTATTTGCTCTGGGAGGAATGGGATGACATCTATCTTGTGATGTTTCCTTAGCACTTAGCACAATGACTAACAAATATTAAGAATTCACTAAATACGTACTGAACGAATGTGTACATGAATCAAATTTTTTTCTCAAAGTGAATGAGAGACTGGAAGAAGACTTTAAATAATGTATTTTTAAGTCTGAAAGAAAATCCATTGGTGTGGACAATCAAGTTGAATTTGATAATCTTAGAATTTCAATTACTCCATGATTAAGACCATTTATCTTATATGGTCTATAAAGAAAGAAACGAATGAGTAAAACTCTAACATATTTACCTTAATCCAACCAAGTGGACTGGCTGCTCTTACAGCCATTACCCCAGGGTAGCAAGATATATAACCTTTTAAGGCAACTGAGTATAGCGTTTCTGAAGTAACAACTCTCTAAGTGTTGGCCTGTACATCCTGATTTTGGCAGAGACCCATCAGAACAGCTCATTAACAGGTGATGGCCATATGGTCCCAGCCACAGGCCACCTATCACCAGTATCTCTTATCTACTCATTTATGGAATGCAGTGGCATTATACTGTAAACCAGTTAATGGCCTTCCCCTTATGATGTTAGTCATACTGAATCTACAGTCTTGTTATACAGTCTGGAAACACTGTACTAAGATATCTTCAATATGCATGAAAATTACAGCAGAATACCGAATTGTGAGCTCTGGTAGAAATGCAAGCTTGTTCCCTTTTGCTAAGCCTTCACTTAGTCTCAAGTTCTTACTGAACAAACAAATTCCTACTATTTTGCAAGTTCTGGTCATACTGTGTTATGTTGTAACACACTCCTGACTGAAGAACACTGCCTTAGTGACAGGAACTAGCTTTACTCCCAGCTAGCACAGGGCACTGCAGGGATCGTCAACTTTAAGAAGTGCCCCAGGGGGACTGGATCAAGTCTTCAGCGCCAGACTGACTGGCCACGTGACTTTGGATCAGTCTTTGTGTGCCTTGGTTTCCCCATCGGTAAAGTTGAAATAATAAATAAGTGTAGTCAGCAGATTGTTGTGGGAACCAATGAGTTAACATAAACTCACACTCTATTCACATCTTGAGACTATGGCACACATCTGTACCTTAGGTGAAGCATTCTCTCAGCTGTTGATGTAAAAACTGGTGGCAAGCAGTTGTAACAGTAACCATAGTCACAATCCCCAACACCACAGCCTCATGGCGGAGTGCAGTCTATGAAGTCAGGGAGGACTAGAGCTGACTTCCAGTCCCCGTCTAGTTTCAAGTCCCCCAGGGGAAATTACTTAACTTCCCTGAACCTTAGTTTCTGCATCTATAAATGTGGGGATAATCCACTACTCAGATGGGATGCTGTGAGGATTAAATGAGATTAGGAATGTAAAATGCCATAGTAGAAGTGAAATGTCAGCTCTCTTCTACTTATGTGAAGCCATCATTACCAACTATGGCCTTTCAGAGAAAAGCTCCTGAGAAAATACACAGCAACGGGAGAAAAAGTATAGAGGAGCTTAAGGGTTCAGAAGAGAAAACAGGGGACGTGGGGAAAGAGTCTAAATGTAGTGGAACACTGTGGTCTGTCCCTGGCATCCAGGAGCAGGAGGCAATGAGAACTTCTCCCTTCACAAGGTGACTGCAGTTCAGTCCTATACTTGGCTTTCCAAAACAACGGTCAGAGAGGTCTTATCTTCTCAACTCCACCTCTCCGACTAGCCAATCATATCACATCATAACCCACATGTCCATACTGATACGTTTCTAATTTTCTAGAAAAACTACACTCTCAAATGAGTCAAGGACTAGATGTTCAAATAATATTTAAAGAGGAAAATACTAATTTACTAACAAGGAAAAGCACAAGAAGCTCTGGGATGTGTGTCTGGAGATCCTGAAATAGGTCCAACAACTGATGCACTTTAAACCATAATCACAAGACAAGTTTTAGCACATGTAAATTGAGGATACTCTCCAAATAGCATTGTAAAGTTTTAACATCTCAAAGAGCCATTACGTAACTCCTTCATTCTGAACTTCCCTGGACTTCATTCTGAACTTCCCTGGAGTGGAATGAACTCGAGGAGTGGCTGGGACAGAGGCCTCTCAGGAAGGCGGCCTGGCCTCCTCACGGACCCTGGGCTCTCTCACTGGCACATTTCATAGACAAGACGAGAGCAAGAGCTAGGAAGGCATCCCAGTGCCCTTGGTCGCCCACTCTCAACCTTGCCTTTACACATCTAGGACAGAGAAAGCGGCCTGTTAACTTATAAGAAGAATGGTACTGAGCAGATGTTTACTTCTATTTCCTGGAGGTAACTGAAGAAAATTGGAACGTGAGCCCGTAGGAACATTAAACGAAACACTGTAAGACAAACAGGTTCACTAAAGCTATTATAATAGCATATATGCAGACGTCTTCTATAACCTTGTGAAGGCACTTTGTATTTGCAATCATCTGATATATGGGTTAAGGAAGACTTTGGCATTAGGCAGATTTCGGATCAAATCCTGGGTTTTCCACTTAGCTGTGTGATCTTGGGCAAATTACTTAACTTCTCGGAGCCTTGGTTTACTCATTTGCAAAATGGGGACAATATCAACACTTTATAAAGTTATTGTGAGTAACTTATACTCACAATAAGTAAGGATATGTAGATAAGTACACATATTAGAAGTAGATAATACATAACACTTTAGGCATGCTATTGAAATACAGTCGATGCTCAATAAACAGCAGCTATTGGGTAAGCTACGCAAGAGAATAGAAGAAGAATTGCCATTCTTCTTCTTCTTGTTTCACTTATCTGTCTTCCCCATCAGATTAAATTCCTTGAGAGTAGAGAAAGGGAAATGATACGTCTGTACTCTCAGCACTTAGCGTGCTGTCTGTAGACAGCAGCTGTTCAATAAAGGTTTGCCGAATGAATATGTTGTCATCATCTCTTTTAAAAGTGCTTACTATGTGCCAGAAGCTGATCTAAGCTCTCTGAAGATGATTTCTTCTGAAAAACCCTACAAGTATCCTTGTTTTAGGAGAAAGTGAGGGCAGACAGTTAAGTACCTTGCTAGAGTTAAGTTGCAGAACTGGAACAGAAACCAAGTCTGACTACAGAGCCCTCCCTGTTAACCACCACCTTTACGTCCTTGTCTGGCACAGTGATAGAGCAAGTTAATAATTGTCAAGTTAAGAAGCAGCAATGGAAAGGCGCTTTAAAATAAAAGCCTTTTTATTTCTTCACAGGAATCTGGGTAATTTGCTTCATTCACAGTCTGTAGCTTTCTGCCTGAAAGTATACAGTAAAATGAGGAGTGAGCAAGAGGGATGAAATTTGAAAATGGCATAGCTATGCAGCATTTGTTTCTTATCGCCATTTATTCAAATGGAATGGATTAATGTTTCATCACACCAACCAAATTCATTCATTCCTTCATTAAACATTTGGGAGCATATGTGTCAACTACCTTGCAAACACAAAAAAGAGAGTCTCATGACAACAGAGAATAATAAAAGACCCCACAAATCATCCGACTTCGGAAAGCATTATGAAAACAATAACTTGGGCATTCCTCTTTTTATGCTAGACCCAGATCCAGCCTGGCCTTGCTAGACAGGAAACATGCTTTCAGTAGAATATCTTCTCCATCTGCAAGTTAACACCTAAAATGATGGCTGCTATATCTCTCAGACATTTTGCTTCCTGTTTCTCTGTCGTAAAACTTACACCATGTAATGCTGGATTCACTTACATACTATTTAACTTTTAATTTTGAAATAATTTTACATTTATAGAAGAGTTGCAACAATACAGTAAGGAAAATTCCCTATCCCCTTCACTCAACTTCCCCTAAGGTTGACATTTTACATAACTATATTAGTAAAATTATCTAAACTAAGAAAGTAACATTGATTCAATACTGTTAACTAAACCATGGACTTTATCAAGATTTCACCAGTTTTTTCACTAATGTCCCTTTCCAGTTGAGGATTCCACAATGCATTTGGTTATCATCCCTCCTTAGTCTTCTCCAATTTGTAGCAGTTTCCCAGTCTTTCCTGAGCACCAACACTACAGATCAGGTATTTTGTAGACTCTCCCCCAGTTTGGATTTGCCTGATGTTTTCTCATGATTAGATTAAGATTACGAATTTTTGGGAAGAGCATCACAGAGGTGAAGTGCTCTTTTTGGTGCATCCTATCAGGGGGTGCATAGTATTACATCTAATTACTGGTGGGATAACCTTGATCTCTTGATTAAGGTGGTGTCTGCTGGGTTTCTCCAATGTAAAGTCATTGTTTTTCCCTTCAATACATCTTTTAGAGGAGATACATTGAGACTATACATATCCCATCTCTCTTTAAACTCTCACTCACTAATTTAGCATTCATTGATGGATCCTGATCGCAGCAATGATTACTGTGATGGTCAAATGGTGAGTTTTCATTTCCTTCATTTCTTCTACACTTATTAATTACAATTCTTCTTTAAGGAAAAGCTGTCCCTTCTTCCCCTTTTATTTATTCATTAAATCATTTATTAATTATAATATTGTCATGAGTATTTATCTTATTCTTTGGGTTATAATTCAATACTATTGCTACTTATTTTTTTTTTTTTTTTTAAAGATTTTATTTTTTCCTTTTTCTCCCCAAAGCCCCCCGGTACATAGTTGTGTATTCTTCGTTGTGGGTTCCTCTAGTTGTGGCATGTGGGACGCTGCCTCAGCGTGGTCTGACGAGCAGTGCCATGTCCGCGCCCAGGATTGGAACCAACGAAACACTGGGCCGCCTGCAGCGGAGCACGCGAACGTAACCACTCGGCCACGGGGCCAGCCCCCCACATGGCCCCATATTTTTAAAATTTCATTTTATTTTAAGTACTCCCTTATCTTCTGGCATCAGAAGATGTTCCAGGCTCATCTTGTATTTTCCCTGTCCCAGCCCTGGAATCAACTCCTTTTCCAAGGAGCCTTGGTTCCTTTTACAGACAAATGGTATTTAGAAACCAAGACTAGGACCTAGATGTGCTCATAGCAACTGGGGTATCACTGCTTCTAGGCCCTGTCAGCAGACAGAGTTAGGAAATATATGTATGAATGCTAATCCATGTATATACACACACGTGTATTTATTTTTGTATCTATATGAATATGTATTAGAACAACAACCCATGAGTTCATACTGATACTTCTCACTCCAATCCAGGGTTCAGTTTAACATTATTTTGATACTATTTTATTTATACATGATTGGCTGAGCAACTCTGACCAAATTTTAAAGGTATAAAGAAGTATCTTTACTCTGTAGTAATTTGTCATTTGCGTGGGAGTAATTGTTTGAACTCTCCCTCATAACACACTTTGAATTTGTCAGATCAATCATGATTTTCAAGATTTCTTAAACACAGCAGAAAAAAGTAAAATCTTTCTCAAACAACCTTTTAGCTTCTCAATTTTGAAAAAGTTCAATATGAAATCATAAGTTTTAGAAACAAAATAACAACTAGTCCTTCAACACGGTCTATGAGCTAAACTCAAATCCAAAAAACACTTATGTCATGCCTATTTTGGGCTAGGCATTACACCCTCAGTATTTTTGTATATATTATTTCCTTTAATGGTGATGACAGCCCTGTGAGGTATGATTGTCCTTACCTTACAAAGGGGGAAACTGAAGCTTGAAGTGGTTAACTGACTTGCCCAAGGATCTACAGCTGCAAGTGGCTTAGCCAGTATTCAAACACAGGTCCTTTGAACTTCAAGCCAGGTGTTTTTTTTTTCAATATATCACAGATGTTCTGAGAACACCACTAGTCAAAGCGGTATAATCCAACTTAAAGTTGGAGGTAAGGCTGTCATAAACCCAGGAAAAATCCTTTACATTAAATAGAGATGAAAGATTTTCTAATTTATCCTTCTACTAGCGGAACTTGACAAGTGAGGGCTTTCTCTTCTCTATAATATTGGTGCTATGTTAACAGCATCCTTAATAAATGAATGGATATAATTAAGATTTTTACAAAGTCAATGTCAGAAATACACACCAACCTTCATTTTAGGAAGCTATATTCATTTTAACAATGTATGATGTGTTAAATAGACACATCTTGTCCTTTTCATGTGAAGATGATACACGCTCCCATCCCTACAACACTAATGCACGTACTCTGAGGTTTTACTCTAACGACGGTTTTCAGATTTCCTGATATAGCCATATTCTCTCACCTGGTTTCTGTGTGGCCTAAAATGTCTGTAGAAGAGAGGGCTTGGGGTAGTCTTTAACCACAGAACAGATCAATTACTGTTGACTGACTCTCATGGAAATCAACTTGGCCTCAAAAGCTGAGTCCTCTAATTACCTTTATCTAACTAACCAGTAACAGACTATGGATATATTTGAAAACAGTACTAGAACTGCTATTACTGTTTTCTGCTTTATATTTTGAAAGTGACTGATTGACCTATATCTTCTTGATAACAAAACCCGATTATTATTACTGTCATCACTAAATTACATAAATTATCAGTGCCCAAACATCATTAGCAAAGGGCCAATGTTTTAGGAATAACAGGGCCTTGCACAGAGTAAATAAGCTGATCCTGATGATCACTGTCTGATGGGAACCAAGCACACTAGAGAATTCTGTTATGTGTGTTGGAACGAGATAGATCAGACATTAGCAAGTATACAAATCACCTGGGGAATCTGCTAAAATGCAGATTCTGATTCAGCACATCTAGGGTTGGGCTTGAGATTGCGTATTTCTAACAAGCTTCAAAGTAATGCTCATGCTGCTGGTCCCGAGACCACTCTTTTGAGTAGCCAGGAAATCAAGACTAAAACAGAGGTTGTGAAAAAGACATAGAAAATCTTAACACAGTTTGTCACTGTTTATTGTTGAAAAATGATTATAATTACTAAATACTTTCAGGATTTCAACTTAAATGACATAAAAACTAAATAGAAGAAGTCATTAGGTAAACTAAGTCATTTTTTAAAAAAGAAAAAAGCAGACAAAACATTGGAAACCAGTCTTCAAGCTAAGAAAAAGTAAACGATTTCCATGAATCAACACAACCAAGGCAATTTTTAATCTCCAGCAGTGTGTTATAATGTCTAATTTATAATTTAAAAAATCCTCCTACAGAGCAGCAGATGGCTTTAGGGTTAAATTTATCTTCACTTCTAAAATTACCAGTAGAATTCAGATATCCAGTCTCACTGAAGAGTCACACATCTTTTGTAATTATTATCACAGGAGTGAAGAAGACAATTATGAGGAAATGAAAGCTGACAAACGAAAGGTAGGAGAGCAGGAGAGACAGGGCTGACCCAGTGCACAAACTGAACACCAGCCACGGCTGACGTCAGTGCTTACTCTGTTGCCCACCGGTGAGAAAAGGCCAGCTGCATAGTTCCCTCCAGACACCAGTCACTCCCTCCCTACCTGACAGCAGGGCACAAGAGCAATCATCACAGCTGAGACGAAATGTGATCCTCTGACCAGTGCGAGACATCTGTTTGTCTATGAGAGTTCCGTGAGCTAAGGAGCAAAAAGTGATCTTCCTCAGCCCAAAATGGAATGGGGAGAGGGGAGGAAGATAAAGAAGTGAAAAGCAAAACAAATCGAAACAAAACCCTCTGAGCTGTCTTCCATATTCCAGGCTTAACGCGCTGCTAGTGCTAAGTAGGCTTGAGGGATAAAGACAAGGTCTCATTGTGCTTGCTCCTGCAAAGCTCTTTTTACATTTTGCATAATACGAGTGGCAGGAGGATAACAAATGGAAGACTTCTAATAAATATTTTACCAATAAAACCTGTCTCAGTCTCCCCTACCCTTGTTTGGCTTCAGGGCGCAAAACTGGAATGCCACATAAAGAAGCCCTGTCTCAAGGTCTTCCAGTAAGCAGGCAGGTTATTAGAAGCAATAATGAGAGATGATGGGCCACGCAGAGATTGTGGGCCAATCCAGAGAGGAAGCCTTCCTCTTGGGTTAAAGACAAGTGACTTGTGATGCACACGTCAGATTAAGTAGGCTCATTACACGTTACTAATTAGATTTAAGGTCCCTCTCCGAAAAAAAAAATAATTTGCATCAAGCAGAGACAATTCAGAATACAAATGATAAATTATCGTTCTGCTGAGATTTATATTAATAAGGCTTTAAGGCCTTGGTAATTAAAGACAAAAACATGCTGAGGGGGGTTAAATGGCTATCAACATTTTCAGAATTTGTTTTCACATGGAATCAATTATACATTGAATATAAATAATAGCTACCATTTATTGAATGTTTACATGGTGCCAGGAATTTTAATTAACTATTTATTTAACAAACAAATAGCACTAACCACGTACCAGGTACTGTTCTAAGTACTTTGCAAATATTAACTAGTAACTACTATGAGATATGAACTTTTATCATTCTCTCTTTACAGATAAAGAAACTAAGGACAGAGAGGTTAGGGAACGTGTCCAAGGTCACACAGTAAATGGTAGAGCCAGTATTCAACCCCAAGTAGCCTGGCTCTAGAGCCCAGACTCTTACCTACCACCCTCCTTGTCTCCAACATTACTGCTAATTCCTACAACGTTCCAGATTAATCTGTTTAATAGATGTGGAAACTTAGGCTCAGTGACGTTAAATAATCAGCCCAAGGTCACCCGGCTGCTAAGTGGCACAGCCAGAATTTGCACCAGCACTGTCTGATATCAAACTCCACATTCTTTACGTGAAGCCTTGTTTGAACTGTGATATCTTCTGAAAACTTCCTCCAAGTAATTCATACATTTTTATCCTTATCTAAGTATTTATTATAAACATTTTAGATTAGGAAAGTTGAAGAATAAAACTAAATGTCCTTCATCTATTTATTCTCAACTTAATGCCTGAATAGTCATAGCCAAAATAGCTAGGAGGAAATAGTTCTGCAATTACTAAAACGAATGAAAGCCAGTATTTCTTTGCATTCTGCCTCTTACTCTGAATGTCCTAACACTCCTATTTTGCAAAGGCTGGAGGTCTCCTAATTGAAGCAATGAGCACACACAGGTGTGGGTGAACCCACGGGTTCATCGGTGTCTGAAGTGTACTCATTGGAGGAACATAAATTAGAAGCTAATTTCAAAGACATCTTTCTGTACTTATTAAAATGAAGCATGTCTGATACTTCTATTCCATCTTCTGTCTTACAGAGACAAATATTTTAATTTAAACCTAGTTTTGACTTGCGCTTCTCTTCAATTTCAACATACAAGATGGCTAAAGCAGTTCATTTATTCAGCTCATTTAGCAATTAAAGAAATCTTCTCAAGTAGAATAAACAGAGAAAGTATAATTTGAGGGAATAATTTTCTATTTTATTCTGGGTTCTTGCAATTTCTCCATGGAGTCCCCTCTTTCCTACATGTGTTAGATTTCTTTAAAATTCAAGAATTTTCAGAGATCAGAAGATGATGTTTTTAAAGGGAAGCAGGGCCATAAAAACATTATAAAATCTATGGATAAAAATAAATATCCTGGAGGGGGCTGGCCCTGTGGCATAGTGGTTAAGTTTGGCATGCTCTGCTTTGGGAGCCCAGGTTTGCAGGTTTGGATCCCAAGCACAGACCTACACCACTCATCAGCCATGCTGTGGTGGCGACCCATATATAAAGTGGAGGAAGACAGGCATAGCTGTTAGCTCAGAGCTAATCTTCCTCAAGCAAAAAAAAAAAAAAAAAAAAGAGGAAGATGCTAGCTCAGGGCTAATCTTCCTCAGAAATAAACAAACAAATAAATATCCTGGAGAAATGCTTTAACAGCACTGGAACACATCTAAACTTTTGACAGCATGTGGAATCCTTCACGATCTGGCTCTGTCTACCTGTCCAGGCTCTTTTCCTATCATTCCTCACCAGCACTCACGTTCCACTAGCTCTGGTCTGTAGTTTCCCTACATGCTTTGAGTTCTCTGCCTGCCTGCCCTTGCACATGCTGATCCATCTGCTTGGAGCTGCCATCCCTACCTCGCCCCCTCGACACACTCTCTCCCCCATCCTACCACAAATGCCTTCTTCTTAATCAAGTCTTAGCTAATAACTTCCCTGATTCTTCCAGGCAGAGTTAGTCTTTCTCCTAGCCTCATGGCCTTAACAACAATTACTTTTTGTGTTATATTTATAGAAACTAGACCTATTAAAGGTCTGATTCTAGATTAATTTCTTGAGGTGAGAGCAGAGTTGAGTTTTTTGCATTGCTGTTGTTTTTGTCTTGAAATATCTGAATCTCCTGGACTTAGCTCAGGAGCATAGTAGATGCTTAATAAATATTTACTAAAATTTGGGCTAAATGGTGGTGAGGATGACAAGAGAAAAAAAATGTGGGCAAGAAGATATTTAAGTGCTTAAATATACTGTGTGTGTGTGTGTGTGCATGTGTGTCTCCACTTGTGAGGTATGGAATCAAGGACAGTAAGTATAGAATGATGGGACCCAAAATTCAAGCAGTGAGAAGCCCTTAGGAATAACTGACAACGTGAGGAACCTCCCACACCATGTACTGGAAGCACAGGTGCTGCGGTCCCAGAGGCCCAGGTGTGGATGCCAGCTGCTACTTATCACCTGAGTCACCTTAGCACGTTACTGACTCTCTTTGTGTCTCAGCTCTCTCATCGAAAAACCGGCAAGAGCTCTGCAGCTCCGAGGGGTGCTGCGAAGATTAAATGACACAGGTCCCTAGCAGAGTAGCTGAAAACAGTGAAGGCTCGATAAATGTTAGCTGTCACACTAGCTTAACCAGAGAGAACAACTTTAGGTCTCTGACACTTTACCTGTCTTCTAGATAAAAATTAGAAGGCCTTCAAGTTTAGATATTCAAAAACAAAAATAAAAACAGGAACAAACAAAAAACTAGATATCACATAATGACATTAGAAATACTGAGTTTACCTACCTATATTACAGGCAGAATTATAGTAGGCATATTATAGCCAGGCAAAACTCGGTAATAACCTTAAAGGAATATTCTGTATATTCTGTTTGCAGGTTTCTTGCCGTTCTACTTTGACATTTTCTTTTGAGATGTCAGTGAGAGATGTAATTCCTATAGCATATGACTCACACGTCTAACCTTTCTCCTTCCAGAACTCCTTTGACAAATTGTTTTTGTGAATTTTTTGTTTCAGTGATAAAGGAATATAAAGCTGAAGCAGGGGTTTCCCCCTTCTTAACTATTATACAGTTAAGGACTTCAAAAAACAAGAGTCTTCTCTGAAGAGGTCATTTTAGAGAAGCTGATGCATTCAAGGAGAGGTAAACAAAAAGTTCCAATGACGAGCACTACAGAAGGCTGGCAGAAAGGAGGGAAATGAATGAGACCAAATGGAAGGCCAAAAGAAGGAAAAAAAACCCAAATGGGAGAAGTGAGCACACATAAGAAACTACAAAACACTAACTAACACTGTGGATTGCATTTCTCAAAACAAAAATGACAAATCAATAGAAATTTTTATATATATAACGGGAATGTAACAACTTACAAAACTGTCTTATTCAGGTAATCCCATTAGAAAAAAAAATAGACTACAGAAGGGAAAATCCATTACCTCCCTGAAACATATATAACATTGGCATTTAAAATTAATTATTAAAAAAATAATAAAATAAAATAATTAAAATTAAAGTCAAAGTTAAGTAGAAATTAATTATTTGCCTTTCCCCAAATGCCCAAGGCAAAAACTAATAGGAAATGGCACAGAAATAAATCAGTTAAATGCACAAATCAGAGGCTTTAACTTAAATTTTACACCACAGTGCAGCAAACCAAGGCAGTTGCTTTCTCCCCAAACTTAGTGAGTCCAGTGAGTATCCACACTAGCTAATCAACTAATAATTTCTTGGTCTGCTCCTCTCATCTAGACGTCTCTCTTCCTCCTTAACAATCCTAGAATACAACACCTCCACCTGCAACTTTGCTCAGCTTTTGCTTCTTAAACACCCTAACTGAAATCAATCTCCCTCCCACTCCTACAACCTCTACTGCTGCTACTCCAGTTCAGACCCATATTTTCTTACTTGGACTACTGCATTAGATTCCTTATTAATCTTCCTGTCTTCAGGAAGATTCAATATTTTTTGTTTGTTTTTTTTTTGAGGAAGATTAGCCCTGAGCTAACATCCACCACCAATCCTCCCCTTTTTGCTGAGGAAGACTGGCCCTGAGCTAACATCTGTGCCCCTCTTCCTCTACTTTATATGTGGGACGCCTGCCACAGCATGGCTTGACAAGCGGTGCCATGTCCGCACCTGGGATCCAAACCAGTGAACCCTGGGCCACCGAAGAGGAAAGTGCGAACTTAACCGCTGTGCCACTGGGCTGGCCCCATCTTCAATCTTATCTACATCTTCCACCTATCTTCACTCTGCTGCCAGAGAGACATCTTTCTAACACGCAAATCTAATAATGTTAACCCAGTCCCACGTTACCCACTCCCCACCATAAAATTTTCAATAGGTTACACTCCCTATTGCCCATAAGAAACTCTGTTGTCAATGTCCCAGGCCTACGGATTTTACATTTCACCAGTATTGAGCTATAGTTCCCCACCTTCCAAACTCTTCCTCTCTTATACCTGTGGTATTTACACAGTCTGCCTGCCTGTCTGCAAAATAATACTTCTGTATATCTTCCTGGCAAGCTTCTGACCCATCTCTCAAGCCTGAGTTCAAACAGTTCGTTCTCTATGAAGCTTCCTTGACTCCTCAGGTAGAATGATGATCCTTCACCTCTATTCCTACTGCAGTTTGTACAAATATTTTTGGGTAACTATCATATTGTATTTTACTTATTCTTACCATTCCACTAGACTTTTAAGATTAGAGGAAATGACTTCTTGATTTGTATCCCCAGTATCTAGCGTAGCAGAGTACCTGACACGTAAATATTTGCTGAATGAGAGTTTTGACCATGTGGATAAAGAAACTTGGAATATAAAATACAAAAGCTTTTACAATTGTGAAAAGGGTAGCAGGAAAGCTAGCAACACAATCTCTACCCTAGTCTCCATGTCATAAATCCAAACCCTATAGTATCAGAGGCAGGCAAGGTGCTTTTGTGTCCAAATATTTCTCATTCTGCTTCCATCACCTCCTTGGTCTTTTTTCTGTCTGTAACCTCTCTATAGCCACCAGGCATAATTAGGCGAGCAGGGTACAGCACCAGCAACCCACACTGCTCCTCTAGCCCTGTCAGTGCCTCCACTCACTCACACACGCAGACAAATGCACCTCCTCCAGCAGAGTGCCACAAACAGACCTGGACACAAATCAGACCTCAGTTATAGTCCTGCCACTGTGGATATTAATAATGAACTTATTTCCCTTACTTTTCATTACACATAGAACTAAGGAAATGAAGAAAAGAAAAGAAAAGAAAGCTTAATGTCGTCGGTAGAAATGCTCCTGAATCTCTGCCTGCAGGTCTGTTTCCGCTCACACCGAGTGCGATGGCTCACATCCGATCACATTAGAGCCAGCTGCGTCCCAGTTACCTGCTATTTTGATATTCATGTTGTTATCCAGCAGGAGATTTTCAGCCTTGAGGTCACGGTGCACAATCTTCCGACCATGACAATAATCAACAGCTGACAGGATTTGCCAGAATTTGCGCCTGGCCTCAGACTCGTTTAACCGGCCATGATTAGCAAGGTAGTCTGTAAAAGAAGAGCGAATTCAGAATTATTCACCAAAAAACCCAAAAAGAACCCCACTATTAGTATTCAGGATTTTTTTCCTCAAAAAGCTTTTATAATAAATAAGAGTTGGCGTTCAAGTAACATGCTGTTTTCCAAGTTCCTTGCTTTGAGAAAAGTAATTCCAACCATATTTCACTGGAATCCAGATAACTGAAGAGAACCTAAGACCAGACAACAGTAAGTGGCATAATGTTTACAATACAACTCAAGATGCTCTTTTATGCCTAAGCACCCCCTTTGTTCTTGTGTTGAAAAATTTATTGACTATTTTTCCTAACCACATTTTAAAAATAAAATTTACGTAAAACAAAGAATATGAATCAATTCTCTGACACTCCATCAGACGAGGGATATCTTTCTTTTAAACAATCATTTCATGCAGTTATTATACAAATCACTGTAATGTGAGATACAGCCGTCCCTGGCAGTAGTTTACATAATTCACACCCTGTTCTCCTGTTCAATGGAGCAATGCTGATCTACCCAAGAATATGCAGACGCGTTCTCTAAACCAAACACTGTCATGACAGCCATACTCTCTCAACAAATACACTTTGCAAGGTATGTTAGCTCTCTTTGTGTAATTTATAATCTATTAAAACAGTTTACCTGAAAATTAATTCTGCAGATACCTTCACTAAAGTTTTCTGAGGCGAGGGGCCATATCATTCTCTTCTGTACTTCCCACATTGCATAGAACAATGCACAAAATGTCTCAGGTACAGTATTTATTAAATACCTAGCTGATTAAGGTCTTATCATGGATGGTATCATGAACCTTTCCATCAGCAGTATTATAAAAATGTGAAGTAGTGTTATACTCTACATGTCATAGGCTTTAAATTTAAGCACACATTTTGTATATTCTTCCACATCTGCCATTATCACAAACTGAGGTGATTAGCTCGTCACAGCTTCCCCTTGTGTTCACAGAGCCCACACAGTTGCCATCCATAATTCTGAAGGGGAAAAACGGATCAGTGAAGAACAAACATGTAGAATTTTCAGTCAAAACATCCAAACTATCATCAGAGTGACTATGTCTAAGTAAACCAGCAAGTGGACAACGTGCTCTCTACTCAGAAGAGTAAACCTGAGCCTAATTTCTATACTGTGTGAGCTAGGAAATCCATAATAAAGGGTTGGACCCTTGGGCAAAGACAAGTTACTGAGAGGAACGCAGCATGTTTTCTGTAAGGGATTATCTTTTGGCTAGTTAGTAATATCTTTCCTAAGATTCCACACCAAAGACAATTTTTTCATAGACAAATGATCAACTTCTCCAGATAGACAAAATTTCTTTCTGGTGAAAATGCCGAGTTAAGGTGGGTCAATGGAAAAGACTTTTGAGATTTTGGCAACACAGAGAAGCCTAAGAGATCCAACGTAAACAAGCACAAGCTAATATGCACGGAAAAAGAACCCAAACTGTCGCCTACAAAATGAGTCCTGGGAAGCACAACGGAATCCACAGTAAGGGATTGTTTTTGGAAGTGATCACTCCAAACTAGCACTACCACAGCCAAGGGGGAAGAAAAGCCTTGAGGCCGGGCAGCAAGGGTACTGTCTGAAAAGCAAAGGTGTGGGATATCGGAACCTAAAACTACCATGGAAAGCCACTGTCATCACAGCAACAAATATTTAACACACTAAAGAAAAATGACAACATCCATATTCCAGAGATGAAGAGATCAACTCTTTAAAAAGGTGCTTTTTTTCACTCATTAAGTGAAAATTTCAGCAAGTATTCTATCATATCTATGATCTCCCCCATTCTTTATGATTTCTGCAGGGTAGGCATCCCTGAAAACTACCATTCGCTGGGAAACCAGTAAAAGAAGTTACTGAGGCAAAAACCCGTGGCTGCAGATAACACCAGTTTAGGCATCCATCATCCCCTGTGAGGGGCACTGTCATCAATTCAAGCTCGAGTTAATGCACATGGTCCTTAAGATAACATGTAAAAAGCACACTCACCTTCCACATTAAAAACTCGACTTAATTACGGTTACAGAACAAACTTATGAGTGTAACAGCACTTCTCTATACTAACTGCCTATGTGGGTTTTTTTAACGAATGGATCCAGTTTAAAAAAAAATTCTTTTTCCCTATGTTTATATTTGTTTTGATTGTTAAGTGAAATGTAATTTTATGTTTGTTGACTTTAATGACAAAACTTTGGAGGTTATATTTTGTATGTCCTTCCTGCCCATTTTGCTTTTATGGTAATTGATTTTTATTGTATTTTACAAAAATCATGGTCTATGACAGATTGGACAATTTAAAAAATTGATCTTTCAATACTGATAATTTGAGAAATACTGGTACAGACAAGTAAACAGGCAATTAGAATACACTGTGATAAAGGCTAGCACAGGAATAAATATATCCTAATAAATATTTTTGAGGATTTAAAAAAATTTCCTATCTTTTTATTATGAAAATTTCAAACATACATGAAAGTAGAGAAAATAGTATAATGAATCTCCAAGACTTAAGAGTTATCAACATTTTGCCATACTTGCTTCGTTTATCCTTTTTTTCTTTTTCTTTTTTGGCTGTAGTAACCCTAAAGTAAATCTTGGCCTCATTTTGTTTCACCCTAAATACTTTTGTATGTATCTCTGGAAAAAAAAAAAAAGACATTTGCTTACATAACCACAATCCCGTTATCAGACCTAACAAAATTAACAATTCCTTGATATCATCTAATATGCAGTCTGAATTCAAACCTCCTCAGTTGGCTTAGTTGACTCAGGATTCAAACAAGATGTACATCTTGTATTTGCTTATTTTGTCTTTGGAGTCCTTTTATTCTGGAACAGTCCCCTTGCCCTCTCCCCTTTTTCTCATACTACTGACTTGAAGAAACTGGGCTGGTCATCCTACATTCTTGGTGTTGTCCCTTGCTTCCTCAGGATATTGTTTAACTTAGTCTTCTATCTCTTATATTTCCTATAATTTGGAATTCAAGTATAAAGAACAGAATAGATTCAGGTTTAAGTTTTTGGAGGATGACAAGAGTATGTCATAGGTGCATCTACTTAGAGGAATATAACATTTGCTTCTCCCGCCTTTAGGAGTACTGAGATTGATCAACGAGTCTGGGGGTGATAGCTTGAGCCTTCAATTAAATCACTCTTTCTCCTAATATCATGGTTCTCAATTTCCAGAGTACATCTTCTAAGACTTGTTAAAATAGATTACTGGCATCTATCTCCAGAGTTTCTGATATAGTAGGTGTTGGAAAGGGCCCAAGAATTTATATATTTTTTAGAAGTATCCAGGTGATGCTAGAACAGGGACCACACTTTGAGAAACACAGCACTAATTTTAGTATGCATTGGTGGTTGTATCTTAATCAATTACTTCATAGGGGTTGCAAAATTGTGATTTTCTAATTTTTTTATTCCTGCCACATAAATTAAATGAAACTATTCTGTTGTCAATTAGGGCTATTTAGTTATCCTGAAATACAACGAAAATAGGTCAGGAAGGCTGAATGCTTAATTCTTCCTCTGTGAGTACCAATTTTCAGAGTAATGGGTTGGGGCACACTAGCTACCCCCAATGATAACTATTAAGATTTGTGTGTTTAATTTTTTTTAGCTTTCTTTTTCTCCTATTTTTTTTTTAGCTTTCTTTTATGATTCTCTTAAGTATCATAATGAATGCATGGATTTTTATGTTTAATTTGTTTCAATCACTACAGTCATTCATTCTTCTTCTTTTTTTTTTTTTGGAAGATTAGCCCTGAGCTAACATCTGTCGCCAATCCTCCTCTTTTTGCTGAGGAAGACTGGCCCTGCCCTCACATCCATGGCCATCTTCCTCTACTTCATATGTGGGATGCCTGCCACAGCATGGCTTGAGAAGTGGTGCATAGGTCAGCACCTGGGATCTGAATTGGCGAACCCCGGGCCACCGAAGCAGAGTGTGCGAACTTAACCACTGCACTACTGGGCCAGCCCCTCATTATTCTTTTTGATGCTCAAATTTTCCCATCCTTGACCAATGGGAACCCCTTTATACGCTTTTTTGTTTTTTAACATGACCACAGAAGTATTCACTATCTTTTGCCTTCTGGCATAATAAAAATGTCTCATAGGGGCTGGCCTGGTGGTGTAGTGGTTGAGTCCATGTGCTCTGCTTTAGTGGCCCACGGTTCATGGTTTGGATCCCAGGTGTGGATTTATACATTGCTCATCAAGCCATGCTGTGGTGGTGTCCCATATACAAAGCAGAGGAAGACTGGCGCAGATGTTAGCTCAGGGACAATCTTCCTCACCAAAAAAAAAAAAAAAAAAAAAAAAAAGTCTCATAGTTCCTGCCCCAAATCTGGAATCAGTCACTTTTCCAAGAAGCCTTGGTTCTTTTTATTGGGGAATGGTATCTGGACGCTCAGGGTGCTTTTTACTGCTGGGTTGGCGCTGTTTCTAACTCTTCTCAGGGACAGAGCTAGGAAACAAGTACTTTTAAAAAGAAAAAAAATGAGTTCATTCCATTTCAAATTTAACATTATAGGAATTACTTTTCTTTGATTTTTACATTTGTCTTTCTTTTTCTGTTACATAAAAGATCTTGGTTCTTAATAGTAACATAAATTAATTGTTTTATCCTATAATACACATGAAATAGTTTCAAAATAGCTGTACTAATATTACTACCAACAATAAAATTACTGGATGAAGTTTAAAAGTTAATATTTCTTTGCATGTCTTTTTATCTTGAGATTATATTGCCCTAAGAATGTACAGTCAAAATACTATGTTAAAGTTACTTGAAAAGCTATCTCTGTGCTCTGTCTTGCCAACACGATATGAAGACAGCATGTTTATGTGTTGTTTTCAAATATTAGGGATTATTTTTTTCTCCTATTTGATTTAACTTTATTTTTGGAATATGTAAAACACTTACCTGATGTTTAATATGATGCCAAAGTTAAAACTATGTAACAGGATATAGTCTGAGAAGTCTTGCTTTCATCCCTGTTCCCTTCCTCTGCCTATAGGTAACTGTTTTTATCAACTTTTGATTTATCCTTTCTGTGTTTCATATTACATGTGAAAATACGTATACATAACTGCATTCTCCCCACTTCTTACACAAAAACATTTATTCTTTTTTTTTTCCCCACTTCACAGCATTGTAGATACTTTTAGTATTTAATAGTATGGTGCTAAGAATGAATGTTCAGGAGCCAGGCTGCCTGGGTTCAAATTCTATCTTCACATTTGCTAACTATGTGACCTTGAGAAAATTACTTAACCTCCCCAAACCTCCATTTGCTAATCCAAAAATGGGGATAATAGACTCCACCTCACACCGTTATGTGAAGATTAAATGGAAAAAAGCAATTAAAAAAGACAAAAATTTCTTCATAGTACCTGACACATGTAAGTGCTCAAAAATGTGAGCTGCTATTATTTAACTATGATTATTACTATTGTTGTTATATTACCAGGGGTTGACTCAGGCTACCTTCCCTTCCTAACTACAATCTACTCATTAGCCCTTTATGATATGGCTTCTACGTTTCACACTCCATTGACATTGCTTTAAAGTCAACGACAACTTCCCTAGGCTAAAGCCAATTACCTTTTCTTAGTTCTCATCGTTTATTACCTTTCAATCATATTTTACACTGAATTGGTTTCCAAAATAAATCTCTCTCCCTATTGATTCTGTATTTATCTGATTTTCCTCCATCTCTTTTACTGATTGCTCTTCTTTCTCTTCTAACCACATAAACCTCCTTCAGTCTAGCTCTGGCCCCTGCCTTTCTTTTTCTGTACTCCTTCCCTCATAGAATTAATCTTAACTATCACCTTCTTGTGGATAACCTGCAAGCTGCTTCATTCTTAGCTGGATTATGTTAGTCCTCTTTCAGATTCTTCTCACTGAGTGTCAGTCTCAGGGGCGCCCCTTTAGTCACTCCAGTCAAGGTAAGTCTTAACACTGTGGCCTGGAACCTTCTGCTCACAGATTTCATTGAGAGTCTAATGAAAATTATACTTGTATGCAAAGACACACATAAAATTTTATATGCAACTTCAGGGGAGTTTCTAAAATCTTAGGTTTAATCAAGGTTAGGAAACTCTGCCTTGGGGATTTACTTCATTGATTAGAATTTTTATAAAATTAACCTCCAAATTTGCCAAACACATTTGACCTTTCCACAGTTACTCCATTGTATATCTACATAGAATTTCTTTCTGCTACTGCAGTGTTATCAAGACTGAGCTCATCTCTCCTTTTTTAAACTTCATTACCACCTTCTAAGTCCCTATAACTATCATCTTACAGTCATTTGACCTCAAAAATTCAAGAGTCATCTTCTACCAACCCCTAAATTAAGTAGAGCTGAAGCCCCAATAAGTAGGTTTCAAGTTATATAGATTTAAGCTTTATATAATTAATCAGTGTTTTCACTCTGCATTTACAGATAACAAGTCTAGATTTCATAGCACAGTGCCTGACACATAATAAATGCTGATAAATGTTAGCTACTATCATCATCATCATCACCACCAACCAGCACCTAGTGGCATCCTTTCTCTTCCCCCAGGGATAAGGGGCAGCTTTCCCAGCATCTTATCAAAGTAGAGAAACCCATCCCTTAAGTTTCAGGGATGTCAGAATTTTTGAATGACTACCTTTAAGCTTAATATTGTTCAGTCAGAAATTATCAGCATCCCTTAAAGTTGGAGCTGAATAACAGTCCAAAAAGATTAATAATTTATGCAATTAAATATTTAATGTTATGTTAAAAGGATTTAATTTGTAATTTCATCAATTTGTAATTTGGGAGTAAAGCAAAAAGGCTGATGCCAAGTTAATATTTTATGCTTAAATAGCTTACAAAAAAAACACCCCACTTCAGATAATTAAATCTTGGTTGGAGATCCCTAACCCACAAATCTGCAAAGACTTTACATTTCTAATTACTAAACTTGAAGAGAAATAATGTTTTCAGGAGTATGACCACTATGAACACTGAGGTTCCGATAAAGGAATCAAAATTGGTTCATTTGTTCTCTTCAAATTATTTTGAAGATCCATTATTTTCAATCCCCATATTCAAATCTCCACTCATCTTTTTCTCTAACATTTCCTTCCTCTAATCAGTACAAAATGTTACTGTAAAATAAAACTCTCTTACTGTAGATCAGGACTCTGGTCTTTGTAACTTAGATTGTGCTGATTCTAACCAATCAATCTTGGATAAAATATAACTAAGAAAGGAAGGCCCAATAAATAAAGTAAAAACCTGAAAACAATTTTTAGCACATTAATATATGTACCACCTTACAGTGTGAACACTAATAGAAAATGGATTAGGTTACCCTAATTTTAAGTATTAGATTACAACATTACTTATAGTACTAAATTACATTAAACTTCTAACCTTGAGACACATTTATGAATATGAAACTATAAATTTTAAAACATTTTCCTTTTTTCTATTTGTTTTTCTAAGTATATAATCATATCAAATTGTGTCTTTGACAAAAATTAAAGGAAATTGTTGCTCGTGGTATACTCTGGCAATTTAATTGTGCTTTCAGCAATTTCCCTACATTGGACTGTTTGCATCTGTTAGACTCTGAATTAGTTCTTCAAGCTTCGTGAAACTACTGAAGCAAACCATAGTCTTCTGAGAAGATGAGTTTTCAGTTATATAAAGTTTTAAAGATTATTTATAATCAACTTTTGTGACTATATGTTCAAGTTTTCAGCAACAAATAAAAGTATATATGGTCAAATTTTCTAAAATTATTTATAACCCCCACATAGAAGCCAACAGATTGCAATATCTGATGACAGTAACAGATATCAAATAAAGAGATGAGTTAAAAAAATTTTCATATCTTTAATAAAACATCTAAGTAAAATAAATTTCTGATCTCTTTGTACCTAGTGAGATTTCAAAATATAGTGGAAGTGAGTTCTGGAGTCAGAAAAGCCTGATTTTGAATGCTGTTTCTATTTCTCACTGCTATGTGACCTTGGACAAGTTATTTAGGCCCTTGGCTACTCTGATTTCTCAGTAAGAAACCCCAAGTTTTGTTCTTTGTGAGAGGGTCCTACCTTAAACTGTTCCAGACATGGATCCTAACTTGATAGCAAAAAACCTTCAAGACTTTTATTTCTACTTCTATCCTATTGGCTTCTGTCCATATACAGCAATTTCTTTATCCTGTTGCAAGAAAATATCATGCTGTCTGCAGTGTCTAACAAGAGTCTAGTAGTTAACAACACAAAATATGCATTAGAAAAAAACTTTTATTTCCAATTTTGAAGTATTTAATAGGGCAAATCAAGCAAGAAGGCTTGTAAAAATAAACATGTACAAAGAATATGATTTTTGGCCCAGGTTCCATGTATGTGTACAGATCTTAAGAACACACACACACTCCCCTCTCAGCTTTGAACCAGAATAAAATCAATTACAAAAGAATAATGAGCACAGTACCAAACGACTACTTGGGCCCTCAATTGTACTGATTCCCTTCAGGTCAATCTCAAAGCACAATGCTTTCTTCCTCATGGAATCAAATTAATGAAGAATGTTAAACTTTCTTGTGAGTTTAAAGTGTAAGTCATTCATTTATCCATTCATTCAACAAATATTTGAGTGACTTCTTTGTGTCAGCCACTATGCTCAGCACTTTGCCCTTATGAAACTTCTATTTGGGTGGAGGAAAGGACAATAAGTAAGTAGACAAGTAAAAGTTGTAACTATGGTGTACCAGAGAACTGGGGTGAGCAGCTGGAAAGTATGAGGGGGAGGCTGCTTTAGATAGGGTGATGGGGAGAGGCCCTTATGAGCAGGTACTATTTCAGCTGGGGAGAGAGGCATTCAAGGAACAGACGCAGCACACTCATGAGACCAAAGGACACCAATGAGGCTAAAGCATAAAGAGCAAGGAAGAGGGGAAGGCAAAGGAAGAAACCGAAGAAGTGGAAGTCAAACTCAGCAAGAATTTAGAAGCCTTAGGAGAGAGTCTACATTTTAAAATACTGGAAAACCATTCAATGGTTTTAAGTAGGTGGGAGACCTGATCTAATTTACATTTTAAAAGCACTTAAAAATAATCTGAAACTGTGAACTCTATGTTAATAAGCTGTACGGTTCCATTAAGCAAAAATTCAAACAAACGATGTAAGCACCCCTATGGGAATGGTCCTGATAGCTGATGAGAGAGCCAGAAGGAAATAAAATTCAGTCCCTAATGCAAACAAATTTACAATACATATGAGAAAAGAAGGCTAAATAATAAAAACTTTAATCATCCCTTTAAGACAATAATAGAAGAGATGTCATGAGGCAATACTGGCTCACAGACATAAGATGAGATACTGTCGGAAACATCCTAAACTCTCCTAATATAATTTCAGAACAATAGCTGGGTTTTCTTACTGATTTTGATACATGTAGTAACATTTCATTAACTGTCTCAGAACTGTTTTTTAGGCAGTAATTAAAAAACAAATTACGTCAACTGAATAGCCTAGGACAGTGCCCAGAGTCCTATTTAATACTATCAGATGATGATGTCATCTTGATGGCATTAAACATTCCAGACAATTCCCTAAATAGGTATGTGCATCTCACCTGTTTTTATCATCTCTACTGGACCTCAAACTCTCTTGTGAATTATTTCTGAGTAATGAATATGACTGGACTGATAAATGAGTCACTCTAAGCTGAACTACTGATGTTGTGTGCTATTTACTCAATTTATGGTAGTGTTATAATAATATTTATAAATGCAATCTGGTCACACTTCTAACACATTCTTTACACAGATAAATACATCCAGATAGCTATTTTGATATGCAATTATTTCTTAAGAAGGAAAGAAATATAGTCCAAAGTACAGACTATGGTTTACCAAACCATGAAATTTTTAGGAATTAGAATTCAAATGTCAAACCTGGAGAATAAGATGCTGACAACAAAGGAAGAAAATCTGTTAATTCTAATATTTTGGTTTCTGTATATATGTAATCTAAAGATATATTTTTAGCAAATACTTGTGATCTAAGACCCTGTTATCATTCACTCATAAATCAAAGGGCAAATATATTTCTCTCATTTTTTCATTGAGTTCTTCAGATGAATTGAGAGTGGAAAACAATGAAGCTAGGCTGGATTGGTTCACTCAGAAATGGGCACAGAGAACTCAAGAGTATAGATTAAGCTGTGCTGAGTAAGAAGAATTTTTCAATGAAGCTCTTGCAATAAAGTTAAACAGCAAATCAAGTGTCCTGGGCAAACATGTTCAGAAAAAGGCAAGCTCCTTACTGTATCAGCCAGTGGCTTAACTATGATGCATATTTCCTGGGGTCCCACATAGAAGTAATAACGACATTGCGAAGTCACTTATGAGAGAGGAGAAAGGATAATAATGAAAGGGAAAGGCTAGCTGGACAAAACAAGAGCCTAGCTATCTGCTCAACTATTTAGAAATCAAATAGGGCAGTTAATTCAGTAACAAACTAACATTACAAGGTTGAAATGTTTCTGTGGTAGATCTTTGTTCCCATTTCTTCACTCCTTCCCTGTAATAGGATTAAATATCCATACCCTCTGTTATGAGACTTTGCAATGACTCCCAGCACAACAGGTGGTGTACATCCTGAACTATTGTTTTTGATCTTGGTCATGGGGAATGTGTGTGGTTTGACTCGGATCTTGTGTTTCTGCCCTCTACCATGAGAATCGCATGCCCCCGGATGAGAGACAAGTGGAGCAGATCTGAACCCAACCTACAGCCTGAAATAGAGCCACCCCAGCTGACCTACAGACAAAAAATATTTGTTGATGTAAAGCACTGAATTGTGGAGTGTTTGTTATGCAACATTATCACAGCAGAAATATGACTGACAAAATTTCCTGAATACTAGAAAAGAGAGGTTTGCTCAACTACAAAATGAACTACAATTGCACAAAGAAATCTGAACATCTCTGCCACACATTTTTGTGATATTTTGTGTTCCTTATTACACATACACTTGTATTATTTTTACATATCTGGAATACATCGTAAGATATCAAAACCAACCTGACTGGCCTTGAAGAACAGCTGGTTGGGAACTGCTCATGTAGACAGTGTTAATTATTGGCTCTATTATGTAAGATGATGTGAAAAAGACTAGTCTGGTTTCCTTTCAGAGGAGGGCACTTGATCACCTTTTCCAAGCCAGTTTACCCATCATTAGCACCTAGACTTAGCCACTGGCTCCTAGTTCCGGGTTCAGTGCTGGGGAAGGAGGAGAATTGATTAGGTACGGTTCTGAAGAACCAATTATGATTCGATTCCAAAGGAAGATAAAACAGACAGAGGGGTTAGTTATAATAACTACTAAGTCCAGGGAGTAATTAAAGAAGATAGCTCCAAAACAACACGGACTACCCTTGAAAACACTGGGCTCTGTTCTCAGCTCTTACACAAATCACTTAATCTTTCTAGGTCTTAGTTTCTAAATATACTTAAATATAATTTAATACACTCAATATAACTTCTAGGTTGCTTTTTAATTCAATATTAACACTTCAATGGATATCAGCTTTGTATAAAAATGCGACTTCAAGTTTCTCCTCGGTTTATTTATTAAAATTTTTCTTATGATAAAATATACGTAACACAATTTCCATCTTAACCATTTTTAACCCTATGGTTTATTTTTATCTCATCTTTTTCCCTATAATTTCTGGTACAAAATCCTTAGGGTACTTATTTTAGGACTGAAGTTAGATGATTGGGGTCTGAAACTACTACTCACTTAGCAATGAGGCTGAAAAGACAGAATCCTGGGTGGAAGAATGATAGCTAGCAGTCATAAGAAACAGATCAAAGCCAACAGATGCACAGGAAAGACAAAAGGTAAGTGGTTCCAGTTTGGGCAGTATTCAGCGATCTAACACAGGCAGGAGAGCCTGCATCCCCATCTCTGGTAGTTTTTGAAAAAAGATCTGACATTTCATAAAGCTAGTAGTAGTGTGCCAAAACAAGAGTAGTGAGAGTGACAGAAATACAATTAAATGAGAGAGTGGACGTTAAGGCCTCTAACCATGTAGCTCATTAATAAATGTTTCTTTTTAACAACAGAAAAAGAAACTAAATGCTTATGGAACCTGCTTGTTCTAAGAACTTAGTGGTGATGACCCTGAATAACAGAGGAATAGGGATAGTCTTGAGCAAAGTTTTTTCGGTGGCCTTTGAAAGATTAATATTCGACAAAGAACATGACTTCACAGAGCTGGTTTGCAGATTCAACTCTTACATTTAATGATGTCTCCAGGTGGTTTAAGTGGCTAGTCTTGTGTTACAGGTGTGGTTAACCAGGAAAGAGATTAGCGTGGGTTTCTAATCATTACTCTTAGGAAAACCAAACATACTATTACCATGTACTGCTGATACACAAAAGTTTAAAATAAAGCACTCTAAGATACAGTTTGGTACCTTTCTCTCCAATCCTTAAATTTTGTTAAAGCCAGAGTTTAAACTAATAGTGGTCGGATCTACAGAGTTTAGAAAGTGTCTGCATCCTTATCTCGAAGCTCCATATCCACCAAAGTTAGAATACAGCCCTACAACTTGCAAGACATTAAAAGTCCTCGAATTCTCTCTTAGGTGGTGTTGTCCGTAGATTTCAGAGCAAGTGTTTTATGATTACCTTGTGTAGTTAGCAGTTTCTCAACAATCTCTGACCTATCTGTCTAGTCAACCTTTTCCATCCTCTTGTTTCTCCCTCTTTGAGTGAAAGGAAAAAAGAATTTAATGGTAAATCCATTTTGCTTTCTGCAAATTTAAGACATGCTAAATCAAGTCACTGTTTGGTCAAGTATTACAAGATTGTTAACAATAAAAAATACATCGATTCCTTTATAATTTTGATTGTTCACTTAAAAAATTGCCACTCTAAGGTTTACGAAACATCCTGGGCATTGTCAAAGAATATTGTATTGGTGTCTAACATATTTCATGATACAAGGGCCCTTCAGAGCTGTGTAACTTCACAAGGAGCTAAAGTAAAGCCTTGGGGAATTCCAAGCTTGCCTTATTTTTAATTTAAAGTCCACCATGCGCTGGTATTACCAACAGTTCAAATAAAATATCTTATGTACTATTCAAATATTTGTGGACCATTAAGCTTTTCTATAAATAAGGATGTCTATTAACCAAACAAATTGGAAAAAACCAGTGAGATCTGTCAACGCCTTTGGATACGATCTTTTGAAATTTAGAGGATTAAGCAATCAGTGCCAGCATGGATCTACCATTCACATGCAGTGAGTTTCTGGCTTTATGTTTCCTAGGGAAAATTTCATCATGCAGATAAATGACAAAGACCTAATTCACAGCATTTTAAACTACCATAATTAGGTTGCAGTTTGTGCCATGAATGGAATGAGGCTTTATCAAATATGGGCATTCCCATAACACACAGATAAAAGGTAGAAAAGATACTTGGGGAACTGAGAATGTGGAGCAGGGTTTGGAAATGTCGTCTCTGGTCAATGAGAAAGGGATAGCTAAAATCAGAGATGATGGTAGGTGGTTAAGGAAATGATGTGTTCAAAAGGCAAACCAAAGTTGAGGTCTAATGGCCATAAAGTCCTTATGGCTGGGTAAATTACCACAGCAAATACCATAAAGTGATTAACATCTTTTTCTTTTCTTTTTTTTTTTTGAGGAAGATTAGCCCTGAGCTAACGTCTACTATCAATCCTCCTCTTGTTTCCCGAGGAAGACTGGCCCTGAGCTAACATCTGTGCCCACCTTGCTCTACTTTATATGTGGGATGCCTGCCACAGCATGGCTTGACGAGCGGTGTGTAGGTCCACACCCAGGATCCAAACCAGCGAACCCTGCCTGGGCCACCAAAGCGGAATGTGCGAACTTAACCGCTTGCCACTGGGCCAGGCCTGCGATTAACATCTTAACTCCTAGTTTACTAATAAGTTTTCCAACTCCAATAATAAGTTTATTAGTATAAAACTAATAAAATTAGTTTATTAGTAATTTTTGTGTGTGTGTGTGAAAATATTTTTAATTTTATATGGAGGTCAAAATGAAAAGGTTTTCTTTATAACTATTTTATGAAACATAATTCCATAAAGCTAGAATATGTCTATGCAGAATTATTAATAGCAAATATTTTCCTGAGCACTGTCATATCTTAGATACAGGCAGATTCTGAGAGAAATAAATATACATATAAAAATGTATTTCTCCCTCATCTCTCCAAACTCTTACCAGTTTAGTTCTATTCCAGTCAAAATGAGACCTACCTAGAAGTGGAGAGAAAAGGACCATGCATGAGTCATAATAAAGGAGTAAACTGTACTTTGTTCCCTTTCAAACTTTTGTTTTATACATTTCCTTCCTAATTTACCTATCAACGATTTCTTCATTCATTAATAAAATATTGGGCACCCTGATCTCTAGCTTCATCTACCAACTGCCTACTCATCAACTCCCCCTGGATATCTAATCTGCATTTCAAACTAACAAGCCCCAAACAGGATTCTTGAGCATCTCTCCTAAGCCTGCACCTTTCTCGGTCTTCCCAACTCAGGAAAAGGCCACTCTATTCCTAGAGTTAATCTTGAGACTCTTTTCTCTCTCCACATTCAATCCATCAGCAAATCCTGTCAATTCTAATGTCAACATTATGTCTAGAATTCCACCCTTTTTCTTCACCTCCATCATTTCTCCTCTAGTCCAAGCCAGCGTCACACCCTGCCTCAACTATTACAATAGCTTAACTGGGTTTCTGCTTCTGTTCTCGTCTCCCTGTCTTCTCTTCTTGACACAGTAGCCAGAGTGATCTTTGGAAACTTTTTATGTATCACGTCAGTCCTCTGCCCAGAAGCCTCCAATGGCATTCCATATCACTCAGAATAAAAGCTAAAGTCTTTACCACGGCTGAATAAAGCCCTAATAACAAGAATCTGAAAACACTTTTGATTTAATTAAAATAGTTGGCTCAAAAATTATACAATGAAGTGTGACTGGTCATGGCTCAGACCGAAGGCACATACTCAAATTTGTCAGTGCTGACTATCAAAACTGAGGCTTAATCTTTGATACAGAACTACATTCACAAGTCTGCAAGGACACATGTACAAGTAAGTTCAGTACAACATTATCTGAAATAGCCAAAACCAAGCAACAATCTCAATGTTCATTAATAGAGGAATGGCTAAGCAATTCAGGGCACATAACCATACTAAGGAATACCATGACGCTGTTAAAAAAACGTGATGAATCTTTATGTATTCACATGGAAGGATCTTTCTCTCTCTCTCTCTCTAACACACACACACTCTTCACTTTATTAATTCCAAACTGAGGGCAGTTTCCCACATATACCTGCTGTTGCACAGGCTCTTCCCTCTGAATATCTCCACCCTCCTCACTGTACCAATTTCTACTCATTCTTGAAGACTCATCTCAGGGTATCATCTCCTTAAGGAAGCATTTACTGACTCCTCTGGCTGGGTAGGGCAGGTGCTCAATGCTGCTAACTAGATTAAAAGATAAAAAAATACCTACATTTTCTATATTCTAAAAACTAGCTTGAAACTTCATTCTAAAATTTAAGTGCAGAGGCCGGCCCCATGGCTTGGTGTCTGAAGGTTAAGTTCGTGCGCTCCACTTCCACAGCCCAGGGTTTTGCCGGTTCGGATCCTGGGTGCGGACATGGCACTGTTCACCAGGCCATGCTGAGGCGGCCTCCCACGTCACACAAGTAGAGGTACTCACAACTAGAATATACAACCATACACCAGGGGCAGGGTTTGAGGAGAAGAAGGAAAAAAAAAAGCAAAAGAAGAAGATTGGCAACAGATGTTAGCTCAGGTACCAACCTTTAAAAAAAAAAAATTAAGTGGTATCTACTCTCTCTTTCCCTCAAATCCAATGTAACTTAAACAGCTTTATTGGGATATAATTAGCACAACATACAATTCACCCATTCAAATCACACAATTCAATGTTTTATAGTACATTCACAGGGAGAACTATTTTTTTTTAACAACACTAAAAATAGTCTCTGAGTTTGGAAACCATCAATTTGTGATTATTATAAGATAGAACACAGAGGTGGTAAAAAAAAAAAAGCAATTATTACATCTTATATAATTGACGTAAAATACTTCCTTGAGAAAATCCTTCTGGGGACCACATTATTGGGCTTATAAGAGTAGGACAGAAACCTGCAATACTTTTAATCTCATCGATTGTTAAAAAAAGACATCTGTAGGGCTCAATAAATATTTGTTGAATGAATAAAATTTCCAACTATCTAGTAAATATTTCCACCTGGATATCATCTCAATCCGTCATATTCAACATGTTCCGAATGGAACTCATTACTTACTGGTTTCCTTTGTAACTTCCACATTCCCATTAATGGTATCAGTATTTCCCTCATAGTCATCTTTGACATCTGGCTGTCCTTCATTCTGTCATATTCTGTAATTTTTACTTGTAATTTGATGGCTGCAAATTCACTCCGGATACAATTCTCCTTCTCTACTCAGCCCACCTGAAAACCCTCCTGAAGTTACTAGCCTTTGGTGTTTTGATGCATGTAGTGTGAACTACAAATTTAAGCCTCAGTCCAAACTCAGTTCACAATCACAAAGTGGGTCTGCCTCATCACATAAAGAAAATAATACCCTTTTAAGACACCAAGAATAGCCATTAATAAACATTTTAAAAGATGCCTCTTCAAGGAGACAGGAAGCTCTGGTGCAATCTTGTATCTTTCTAATACTTATTACTGTTATCCTTAACTAAATCTAACTTTCCTTACCTCTGAAATCTTATTAGAATGCTAATGCAGTCCTGGAGACTCCCTTTTCATCACATACCTCTTAGAGACCATATTTATTTTTGGCATTGCAAATCAGTTAGCTACTCAGAAATTTGCTCTAACTCTCCTATTCTCTCAGGTAGTATAAAAAGATAACGAACACATCTTAGAACTGTAACAGAGTGTACATATGTCACAATTATTCTCTGCAATAAGTTCTACTTTCATAAGATTTTCTGCCCTTTGCTATTATTACCCCCAGGATTTACTAGTTAGGTATTTCCTGAAATTTACATTCAAGTTTCTATTTGTAGTCTGATATGGCATCTAAACGTAGATTCGTTAAAAAAAAGATTTTTAAACAGCCAAGTGAAGCTTTAATTAAAGAATCAGAAATTTACTAATCTGATATGAAACATCAGAACATGCCCTAAAACTGAGGAGGAGAACAACAATGAAAATATAAGTGTTTGCATTTTTTTAGTGTCCTAAAAACAAACAAACAATAAACAAAACAAACCAGATTACTGAAATTAGAGGAGGTTAATCAGCCTGCAACTTATATTGCAAAAGTCTGTTGTTGCTGAGATTAGCCTGAACTTGCTTCAGCTTCTATAAACCACCTCTAACACTCAGAGTATCTTTTTAATTTTCAGTTACAAAAATATGTGCCTGCCAGAAAACAACTTTTAGGCAAATCCACTCTCCCAACCCTACCAAGGATTTTGATTAATTTTATGCTAGGTCAGGAGATAACCTAGAGAAGCAATACTGTACCGTATGAGAGTCCTTAGGAGAGAGTACAAGTATCTGAAAGCCCCACGTCCCTCTGTAGCATCAGAATTTAATGAAAATTCCATTGCAGCTAAGATAGCTTTGTCCTTGTTCCACAAGATGGAGTGACATCTCTAGCCCCACCAAGATCTCCATGAGGTTGGGGGAGAAAGAGGTACCAGCCTTTTAAATCTGGGAGATTCCAATAAAGAGAAAACAAGACAGTTGTTTCAGCATCAATTATTAAGAGCCTTTATCCTGTCTTCTTCATGCCAGTGCAATAGTTACATTCACATTTCTCCGGCCCTGTGCTGTATGGAACTCTCCAAGGTTCTGACCCTTAATGGTAGCCTAGTAACCTAAAGAGTGGCACTTGGAAAACTAAAGGCCATGGAAAACAGAACGGCAGGTTCAGTGGTCCTCTGCCATTTCTAAATCTTGATTCAAATATCTCACGCCTACTTTGGCCTTACTCTGATCATTCCATCTCATCCCTGGTCTACACCTGCCTCATACCACCCCTGGTACATAACCAAATCCTATGAAATTCCTACAGTGTCTGGATCTATTTCTTTCTTCCTTGTTTCAAACATTCTTCCAATCCACTATTTTAGAAACCTGTTCAATGGATTGTGGGAGAAGGGTCAGATTTAATTTAACCTTGATTTGTTTGGTTAGATTAGAGCCAATGCAACTGGAGAAAAAATATTTCTCTCAACACTTTAAATATTTCACTCTACTCACTTCTTGCTTGCTTGGTTTCTGAAGAGAAGCTGGATGTAATTCTTATTTTCGCTCCTCAGTAGGCAAGGTGTTTTTCTCCTCTGGCTTCTTTCAAGATTTTTTCTTTATCTTTGATTTTCTGCAGTTTGAATACAATATGCCTGGGTATAGTTTTTTGGGCATTAATCCTGCTTGGTGTTCTCTGAGCTTCTGTGATTGGTGTCGGACATTAATTTGGGGGAAATTCTCAGTTATTATTGCTTCAAATATTGCTTCCGTTCCTTTCTCTCTCTCTTCTCCTCCTTCTCCACTACACATATACCTTTTGTGGGTGTCCCACAGTTTTTGGATATTCTGTTCCATTTTTTTCTACTCCTTTTTCTCTTTTTCAGTTTTGGAAGGTTCTATTGACATATCCTCAAGTTTAGAGATTCTTTTCCCAGCCATACCCAGTCTATTAATGAGTTCATCAAAGCCATTCTTCATTTCTGCTACAGTGTTTTTGATCTCTCTTTCTTTTTGATTCTTTCTCAGAATTTCCATCTCTCTGCTTATATTATTCATCTGTTCTTGCACGTTGTCTACTTTTTCCTTTAGAGTCCTTAGCATATTAACCATAGTTGTTTTAAATTCCCAGTTTGATAACCCTAACATCCCTGTCATATTTGAGTCTGGTTCTGATGCTTGCTCTGTTTCTTCAAACTGTGTTTTTTGCCTTTTAATATGCCTTGAAATTATTTGTTGAAAGCCAGACATGATGTACTGGGTAAAAGGAACTCTAATAAATAGCCTTTAGTGGTGTGGTAGTGAGATGTAGGGGAAAGAGAAGTGCTCTACAGTTCAGAAACTCACAAAAGTGTGGAGTCCCCCCCACCCTGATGACTGGACCCCCCTGGAGTTTTTAACTCTCAGACTTGTCCACACTGAGCTTCCAGCAATTCATCATTCAGGGTTTCCTACCTCAGTACTGGTTCCCACAGAAGTTTTTGCTTGTGGGCTTCTGCTCTGGTAAGACATGATTCTCTGTATTCGCCTCTCTGTCTCTCCAATGCTGGGAGCAGCGGTTTGCCCTGTGACTGATGATTCTTTAGTCTGTTCAGTTTTTTACTTGTTAGGATGGAGTGATGACTTCCAAGCTCCTTATATGCCAGGCCAGAAACCAGGAAAACACATTTCCACTGTATGAATTCCAAAGACTGTTTCCTCCCTCCCAGAAAGTGCTCTGAAGCCCCCAAGCCAAAGAGGAAAAAGAAAAAGATAAGGGTAAGATGATGAGAAGCAGTAAGAGTTCTCTTGTTTCAATTATGCCCGTCAGAAGCACTCAAAGTAGTTAGGCCATTGTGAGCAGGGAAACAAAAAGCAGTTTACAATATCCTGACTGAGAACTCATTTCTCTGAGGTATGTTTGTGGGGGGAATGTTTCAAAGAACTGTTAAAATTAACCCCAAAAGAACACCTGGAATCTTATCTCACTCTCTTCTACACTCCAGCCTGCCCAGCACCAGTTTATACTGACCCAACCTTTTCCTCTGGTGAAAAATAGTCAGAAAATATGATTTCCCCTGAGAAACTCTGAAATTCTCTCAAAAACAGTTTCACAGAAAAATAAGGAAAAGGACAAGGTTATGCAGAACTGGCTCAAACACTTTATAAGCAGATTAAACAAGAAAAACTTTGATTTTATTTCTTATTAATTTTGCACATACTGGATGGAAAGTGGAAGGCAGAAGGCATTATGCAGTGTTTGTCTAGTACCAGCCCAGGGGTTTCCTCTAATTTCTCCATAGGGAGGGTGAGGGGCAGGGCAGGGTGTGGGGCACAGAATGCTGTAATGGTTAGAGCACAGGCTCTGGAGTTATAATGCCTGGGTTCGAAATCCAGTGTCACCACTTTTTAGCTGTATGACCTTGGACAAGCTACTTTTCTGTGCTTTTTTCTTCTAAACTATAAAACAGAGATAATAACTGTACCTACCTCAAAAGCTTTTTATGAATTTTAAATAATTAGTATTAAACACTTAAAATAAAACCTGGCACATGGTATCATCAAGAGAAATTCTTGTCAACTCTAAACTTCAAAATTTATCCTGAAGCTGACTGCTTATTACCACCTGTACGACCACCTCCTGAGTCCAAGCCACCATTATCTTTTGTCTGGAGCTTGGCAACAGTCCTAACCAGTCTCATCTCTGCTCCAATTCTACTCCAGTCTGTTCTCCAAACAGAAATCAGACTGACCACTTAAAAACTAACTCACACCATGTCATTCCTCTGCTCAAAGTTCTCCAATGGCTTCTAGTCAGCATAAAATCCAAAGTCTTAACCGTGGTCTATTAGGCCTGACATGATCTTGCCTATTACCCACCCTGTCCCATGCTCCTTTCCCCATACCCTATCATTTCTACCTCACTCTGCTCTGGCCACATTGGGTTCCTACCTCAGAGTCTTTGCCTTGCTGTTCCCTCTGCCTAGATAGCTACATTGCTTTCTTCCTAACCTAATTCAGGTCTCTGCTTGAATGTCTACTCATCACAAAGGTCTCCCTCTAACCACTGTCCAGGGACTCTATCTTTACTCTGCTTTATTTTTCTTTTTAGCACTCTTCTCCACTTGCCAGTTCGTATATTTGTCTGTTTACTGTATTTCTTCCTCTCTTAGGATGTAAACCAACTCCATGAGGACAAGGACTTTGAATTTTTTTCTCTGCATCCCCTGGGTCTAGAACAATGCTTGGCACATAGTTAAGGCTCAATAAATGTTTGTTGAAGTAATAAATAAATATTCATTGTTATTTTTCTATCTGTGGCATCTATTTCATATCAAAATATTCCAAAAGCTTCCAACCAGGACTTCATGCTTCCAGTCTCTTCTGTTTCCAGTCTATCTTATGTACCACAAGACTATTCTTACTGAAACACTGTGTTTGTAATGTTACCGTTCTGCTCAAGCACACTCCTCTCTGACCTCAGCAGTTCCTCAGTGTGTGCTGCAAGACGTTAACAGATGTTATACGAAAGGAGAGACTCGGTGATTAAGAAACTTTGGAAAATACAAGATTAGAGAAGTTTGTGTTATTTTACTACACAACTTCTCAGAGTATTTAATTTACTAATGTACAATGCAAGCCTCCTGGAGAAGAGTTTAATATTTCTCACTGTTTGTGACTACAGAATGAATCCTTTTTCAAGGGGCCAGTCAAGGACTTGCTTTTATAAAACATGCTGTAGGAAATACTGGCCTGTAGAGGTATCTAAGACCATTTTCAACAGTGGCCATCAGGGTCCTGCTTCCTTTCCCGAATATCTTATTCGGGAAAATTCCACATTCTATGGGTTCTCTTTCTTATCAACAGAGTTTATTAAGCAAAAAACCCCAACTCCCCACCCCCAACCAAACTGTAGATTTGTACATTGGCATATATCTTTGAAAAGAAGAGCCTTTCTGGGCTTCTAACCTACTTTAGCTTTCCTTTTGATCCATAAAAAACCTGGTTCCTCAATGAACATATGTTGTATTTTGAATCTTTTGCTTGCATACTGTATCAAGCAAGGAGAGGGTGTCATACACAGTAGATACTCAGTATATTTAGATTCATCTTAATAATTAGTATGCACAAATTCAGCAAGATACAGGCCATGCAAAATGTGATACTCCTTACTAGAAATTAATCATGAAAATCATATTAGATAACACAGGGTGGATAGTAAATGTATGAGGTTTAGGTTTTGGAAAGAATGTCTTTCCTGGTACCATAATCTTATAAAGTATGCTCATTGTGAATAAGGGACTTTCTCTAAATTGTATTTCAAACTTTGCAAAAATTTTGTGTGACTGAATACTCAATATTTCTTATGACAATAGTAAGAAACACTGTATCACTGAAATCAATGTATTCATTACTGAAAATCTCTAAGGAAGGATTGTGTCTATAAGAATTCAGAAAATAGACCCAAAAGAGGTATACATCAGAGATATTTCAGGGTACCTGTCTGCCATTCCCTGTTCAGACAGTCCTCACTCATAGTGTGAAGTGGCTTTATTTTATACTATGTATATACTATATACTATACCTCCTTCTCCAGGCCATAGATAACTGGGAAAGGGGTACATACCTGATCCAAACATAATTGTAGTAAATTGTCTTCCATCGTGATAGAACTCAAATTTTCTTCAGGTAAAATTCCCACAGTAAATTTCATTTTAAAAGAAGAGCTTATACTCCAGTGCATATGGACATACACCTTTGAACAGAAGGAGTTTTCTGGGTCCCCATCCACAGACTGTCATTCCTTTCCACTCTCCAGATATAAGGCTTCATTTACCACAGAGGAAAATGATGTCTATTCTAACTCCAGAGATGGGCCTGATTTAGTCTCTAGGTCAACCCATTCCTCTTACCAGAGATGGGTTTAGGAATGGTATATTCTGGTGGCTTCTCTTTCTCACCGAAAGAGTTTACTAATCCAAAAAGTCTCTAAACGCAAGTCCAGTCAATGAGACACAAGGGGGGGAAGTCTGCTCATTTCCAGAGCAGATTTTAGGAAAATTTTTCTCATTCCTAAGAAAAAGCCACAGGAAGAAATGGCCACTTCCTTTTCTGAATGTTATTGCATCTGGATGTGACGACTGGAACACCTAGCTGTAGCCATTTTACTAACGATAGAGCCAATCCTGAGGATGGCAAAGTGAAGGGATGCAAAGAACCCAGGGTTCTTGATGACACTGTTGAATCTCCAATCAACCAACTGTAAGGGCTGCCCTTCCTCCTGACTTACTGTTACAGGAGATAACACATTTCCCCATTTTTCAGCCAATCTGAGTCAGGGTTTTATCACTTGTAGCTGAAAGACCACTGGATCAAAAAGGATACTGTGACTTGGACTGAGTGAGTTAGGTGAATCAGATTCTTTCTCCTGGGAAGTACTAGCACTGAGAGACAAAGTGGGAAGCTGCCAGTTAGTTGTGAGGAACTGAACTGAAAGAGTATAGAAAAACAGGAAACTCATAGGAGCCATTGTAAAAGGAATAAGCAGAGAGAACAAGAGACAGAGGAGAGACTGAAAGGGATAGAGAGATGTGTAGCAAGCAGGGAAGCCATTAGAAAGAACAAGACTGATCCTTTAAGGCAAAGATATTCTTTTAGCTTTTTAGCTCCCATGCTGCCTGGCTAAGCTTTTCTTACTCATGAATTACTATAACCTTACACTGTGTCTCTTCATGAGAGATAGGATGAGTGTTCTCTGCTACTCAACAATCCCTGTCTTAGGACACACAAAGGTAGATGGAAAGGGGAAAGTCAAATTAGACTAAAATTGCAAATTAAAAGGGGACAAAAATAGGAGAGTGACATCAGCATCATGGTGGAGTGAATTGTTTCCTTAGTTTCTCCCTTTTAAGTTACAACTAAATGGACATTTATTAATCAGTAGAGGATTTCCTGCACAGCACAACAGGACATCTGAGAGATCCATGCAGCTATACATCTGAAGGTGGGTGGACCAGATCCCTGGGAGGCAATGGAAATGGGTGAGCATATCCCTTCCCTTCCCCTCCCCAGCGGCAGCAAGCCAGATCGCAGATCCACAACGGCTGGCACAACTGTAAGAGGAGGTGGGAAAGCCCAGTCTACGCAAACGCTTTCAGAGTTGCAGCCCAGCCTGTGGAAGCACCCACTGTACCACGGCAGCCCTGCTGGTGGAAACACTCTATACTGAGTGACAGCGGCTCAGCCCCCACGAAGGTGCCCACCTACTGAGCGCAGTGCAGGTGAGAAGGTGCCCTCCCTGCTCAGAAGGTGCCCCCGCCCACAAAGCATAGCAACCTGCAGGACCCACTGAATGGCAGCTCAGCCCCTGCATGGTTGCCCCTTGCCCCTAGGCAGGTAGGCAAGAAGGCACCCCATCTGCTCAGAAGTCCATCTGCTCCCTGTCCATGGAGCACAGCAGCTCACAGGACCCACTGAGTGGTGGCTATGCCCCCATGAAGGTGCCCTTCCCACCTAGCACACAGCAGCTCAGCCAGTCCCCTGCCAAGCAGAGAAGCCTCGCTTTATGGTGCCCGACCTGCTCGCCCAGCACAGAGGCCCTGCCCATGAGGGCACAACCTGAAGAGTGGCTGCAGCCAGTTTGCACAAACACATAGTAGCCCTACCTGCATAACTTCCAGCAGATGAAGCAGGATCAGACAACATAGCTCCTGCTCACCCCCAGTGGTGGCAGTTGGAACCTGTGACCTGAAACTACCACAAGTGCACTGGCAAAGGATCAATTAATCAAATATCATGAAGAACTACAGTAACACTTCAGAGTAGAAGGAAAATGACAAGTCTCCAGAAGCCAACCCTGAAGTCACAGAAATGTACAATCTAAATGACAGAGAATTCAAAATAGTGGTCATAAAGAAACTTAATGAGTTACAAGAAAACTCAGAAAGACAATTCAATGAGCTCAGGAATAAAACTAATGAGCAGAAGGAACACTTCACCAAAAAGATTGAAACTCTAAAAATAAAAAACAAAAAGAAATTCTGGATTTGAATAACACAATTAATGAGATAAAAAACAATCTATAAATCATAAAAAGTAGAGCTGACATTATGGAAGACAGAATTAGTGAATTAAAGGACAGAAATATAGAAATTCTTCAGGTAGAGGAGGGGAGGGAACTAAAATTTTTTAAAAAATGAAGAAATTCATTGAGAAATACCCAACTCAATTAGGAAAAGTAATATAAATATATAGGTATTCCAGAGGGAGAAGAAAGGGAGAAGGGAGCAGACAGCTTTTTCAAAGAAATAATAGCTGAGAAATTCTCAAACCTGGGGAAGAAACTAGACTTACAAGTAGATGAAGCCCACAGAACTCCTTATTACATCTATGCAAAAAGACCTTCTCCAAGGCCTATTAAGCATACTATTAAAACTGGGAAAAGCCAATGACAAAGAAAAAATATTAAGAGCAGCAAGGTCAGAAGAAAATAATCTACAAAGGAACCCCTATCAGGCTTTCAGCAGATTTCTCAGCAGAAACCTTACAGGACAGGAGAGAATGGAATGATATATTCAAAATACTGAAAGACAAAAACTTTCAGCCAAGAATACTCTATCCAGTGAAACTATCCTTCAGATACAGTGGAGAAATAAAAGCTTTCCCAGATAAACAAAAAGTGATGGAGTTCATTGCCAATAGACGTCCCTTACAAGAAATGATGAAGGAAGCCCTCATACTTGTAACAAAAAGGCAAAGGTTTAAAAAACCTTGAGCAAGGAGATAAACAGAATCAGAAAATTGCAGCTCTATGTCAGAATAGGTCAGTAAACACTTAACTACAACATCAAAGACAAAGGGAAAAAAAGCATCAAAAATAACTATAAGCAGTTCAATTTAATCACAAACTCGCAACACAGAAAAGAACAATTTGCGACAACAATAACTGAGAAGGGGAAGAGAAAAGGGATGGAACCTACTTAGGCTAATGGAGATAAGAGGCTATCAGAAAATGGAGTTTCTCATCTATGAGATCTTTTCTACAAACCTCAGAGTAATCACTAAACAAAAAATCAGAGCAAAGCCACAAATCACAAATAAAGAGAAAACTGAGAAAACCATCACAAACCACCAAACTGAAATGGCAGTCAGAAATACAAGAGAAAAGAAACAATGGAAATAAAGAACAGCTGGAAAACAAGAGATAAAATGCCAGTATTAAGCCCTCATATATCAATAATCACTCTAAATGTAAATAGATTGAATTTTCCAATCAAAAGACATAGAGTGGCTGGGTTGATTAAAAAACAAGATCCAACAATATGCTGCCTCTAGGAAACACATCTCAGCTCTAAAGACAAACACAGGCTCAGAGTGAAGAGATGGAAGACAATACTCCAGGCAAATAGCAAGCAAAAGAAAACAGGCGTTGCCGTATTTATATCAGACAAAGTAGACTTCAAGATAAAAAAGACAACGAGAGACAAAGAGGGACAGTATATACTGATAAAAGGGACAGTCCACCAAGAGGATATAACACTTATGAATATTTATGCACCTAACACAGGAGCACCAAAGTATATAAGGCAACTATTAACAGACCTAAAGGGAGAAACTGACAGCGACCCAATAAGGGTAGGAGACCTCAACAACCCACTTACATCAATGGGTAGATCATCCAAACAGAAAGTCAGCAAGGAAACAGTGGCCTTAAAAGAAACACTGGATCAGATGGACTTAATAGATGCATAGAACATTCCATCCCAAAACAGCAGAATACACATTCTTCTCAAGTACACATGGAATTTTCTCAAAGATAGGTCATATGTTGGGAAACAAGACAAGCCTCAATAAATTTAAGAAGACTTAAATCATATCAAGCATCTTTTCCAACCATAATGCTATGAAACTAGAAATCAACTAGAAGAGAAAAGCTGGGAAGGTCACATATATGTGGAGACTAAACAACATGCTACTTACTAAACAACCATTGGATCAATGAAGCAGTCAAAGGAGAAACCAAAACATACCTGGAGACAAATAAAAATGAAAATACAATATACTGCCTCTTAAAGGATGTAGCAAAAGCACTTCTAAGAGGGATATTTATAGCAATACAGGCCCACCTTAACAAACAAGAAAAATCTCAAATAAGTAATCTTAAACTACACCTAAAAGAACTAGAAAAAGAACAACAAACAAAGCTCAAAGTTAGCAGAAGGAGGGAAATAATAAAAATGAGAGCAGAAATAAATGAAATAGAGACAAAAAACAAAACAGTAGAAAGGCTCAATAAAACTAAGAGCTGGTTCTTTGAGAAAATAAACAAAATTGACAAACTCTTAGCCAGACTGACTGAAAAAAACAGAGAAGGCTCAAATAAATAAAATTAGAAATGAAAGAGGAGAAACTACAATGGATACCAGAGAAATACAAAGGATTATAAGAGAATACTACAAAAAACTATATGTCAACAAAACTGGATAACCTAGAAGAGAGGGACAAATTCTTAGACTTACATAAGCTGCCAAAACTGAATCAACAAGAAACAGAGAATCTGAATAGACCAATCACAAGTAAGGAAATTGAAACAGTAATCCAAAACCTCCCAAAAAACAAAAGTCCAGGGCCAGAAGGCTTCTCTGGACAATCCTAGGAAACATTCAAAGATTTAATACCTATCCGTCTCAAACCATTTCAAAAAACTGAAGAAGACGGAATGCTTCCTAACTCAATCTATGAGGTCAATATCACCATGATCCCAAAACCAGACATGGACAACACAAAGAAGGAAAATTACAGGCCAATATTGCTGATGAACATAGACACAAAAATCTCTAACAAAATATTGACAAACCAAATACAGCAATACGTTAAAAGGATCATACACCATGATCAAGTGGGATTTATACCAGGGACACAGGGATGGTTCAACATCAGCAAATCAATCAATGTGATACACCACATTAACAAAATGACAAATAAAAACCACATGATCATCTTAATAGATACAGAGAAAGCCTCTGACAAGATCCAACATCCATTTATGATAAAAAACTATCAATAAAATGAGTATAGAAGGAAAGTACCTCAAAATAATAAAGACCATATTTGACAAGCCCACAGCCAACACTATACTCAAAGGTGAAAAACTGAAAGCCATCTCTCTGAGAACAGGAACAAGACAAGGGTGCCCACTCTTACCATTCCTATTTAACATAGTACTGGAGGTTTTGGCCAGAGCAATTAGGCAAGAAAAAGAAATAAAAGGTATCCAAATTGGAAAGGAAGAAGTGAACTCTTGTTGTTTGTGGACATGATTCTATATATAGAAAACGCTAAAGAATCCATTGGTAAACTATTAGAAATGATCAATAACTACAGCAAAATTGCAGGGTACAAAATCAACTTAGAAAAATCAGTTGCATTTCTATACACTAATAACAATGAACTAGCAGAAAGAGAAGTCAAGAATACAGTCCCATTTACAATCACAACAAAAAGAATAAAACATCTAGGAATAAACTTAACCAAGGAGGTGAAAGACCTATACACTGAAAACTCTAAGACATTACTGAAAGAAATTGAAGACGACACAAAGAATTGGAAAGATATTCCATGCTCATGAGTTGGAAGAATAAACACAGTTAAAATGTCCATATTACCTAAAGTAGTCTACAGATTCAATGCAATCCCAATCAGAATCCCAATGACATTCTCCATGGAAATTGAACAAAGAATTCTAAAATTTATATGGAACAACAAAAAGACCCCAAATACCTAAAGCAATCTTGAGGAAAAAAGAATAAAGCTGGAGGCAACACAATCCCTGACTTTAATATATACTGCAAAGCTATAGTAATTAAAACAGCATAGTACTGGCACAAAAACAGACACACAGATCAATGGATCAGAACTGAAAGCCTAGAAATGAAACCACACATCTATGGACAGCTAATCTTTGACAAAGGAGCTAAGAATATACAATGGAGAAAGGAAAGTTTCTTTAATAAACGTTGTTGGGAAAACTGGATAGCCATATGCAAAATAATGAAAGTAGACCACTATCTTACACCACACACAAAAATAAACTCAAAAGGGGATGTAAGACCTGAAACCATGTAACTCCTAGAAGAAAATATGGGTAGTATACTCTTTTTTTTTTCTTAAAGATTGGCACCTGAGCTAACATCTGTTGCCAATCTTCTTTTTTTCCCCCTTCTTCTTCTTCTCCCCAAAGCCCCCAAGTACATAGTTGTATATTCTAGTTATGAGTGCCTCTTGTTGTGCTATGTGGGATGCCACCTCAGTACAGCTTGAAGAGTGGTGCCATGCCTGTGCCCAGGATCCAAATTGGTGAAACCCTGGGCCACTGAAGCAAAGTGCATGAACTTAACCACTTGGCCACGGGGCCAGCCCAGGTAGTATACCCTTTATATTGGTCTTAGCAGCATCTTTTTGAATACCATGTCTACTCATGCAAAGGAAACAAAGGAAAACAAACGGGACTACATCAGACCAAAAAGCTTCTGCAAGGCAAAGAAAACCAGGAACAAAATGAAAAGAGAACCTACCAACTGGGAGAAAATATTTGCAAATCATATATCCAACAAGGGGTTAATTTCCAAAATATATAAAGAACTCATACAACCCAACAACAAAAAAAAGCAAACAACACAATCAAAAAATGGGCAGAGGATATGAATAGACGTTTGTCTAAAGAAGATACACAGATGGCCAACAGGTACTTGAAAAGACGTTCAACATCACTAATTATTAGGGAAATGCAAACCAAAACTACAATGAGATATCACCTGACACCTGTCAGAATGGCTATAATTACCAAGACAAAAAATAACAAATGTCGGAGAGGATGTGGAGAAAAGGGAACCCTCATACACTGTTAGTGGGGATGAAAACTGGTGCAGCCACTATGGAAAACAGTTTCGAGATTTCTCAAGAAATTAAAAACAGACATAACATAGCATCCAGCGATCCCACTACTGGGTATTTATCCAAAGAACATGAAATCAGCAATTCAAAGAGATTTCTGTACCCCTATATTCACTGCAGCATTATTCACAATAGCCAAGATGTGAAAACAACCTAAGTGCCCATCAACTGATGAATGGATAAGGAAGAGGTGGTATATATATACAATGGAATACTACTGAAAAATAAAAAAAGACAAAATTTTGTCCCATTTGCAACTACGTGGATGGACCCTGAGGGCATTATGTAAAGCGAAATAAGACAAACAGAGAAAGACAAATACCATATGATTTCACTCATATGTGGAAGATAAACAAATATATGGATAAAGAGAACAGATCAGTGGCTACCAGAGGGAGAGGAGGTAGGGGAGTAAGTGAAAGGGGTAAATGGCACATATTATGGTGATGGGTAAAAATTAGACTATTGGTGGTGAGCACACTGTAGTCTGTACAGAAACTGAAATATAATAATGTACACCTGAAATTACATAATGTTATAAACAATATGACCTCAATAAAATAACTGCAAAAAGAATCACATCCTAAAATAAAAAAGGGGGGGGCAAAATAACAGATGAGGGATGAAAAAATGGCTCCAATAATAGTAAAATTTAACAAGATCATAAAAGTAAATAAAAAGTGAAGAAGGGGCTGGCCCAGTGGCACAGTGGTTAAGTTTACACATTCTGCTTCAGAGGCCCGGGGTTTGCCGGTTCAGATCCTGGGTGCAGACCTACGCACTGCTTGTCAAGCCATGCTGTGGCAGGTGTCCCACATATAAAGTAGAGGAAGATGGGCCTGGATGTTAGCTCAGGGCCAGTCTTCCTCAGCAGAAAAGAGGAGGATTGGCAGATGTTAGCTCAGGGCTAATCTTCCTCAGAAAAAAAAAAAAAGTGAAGAAGATGATCATGTAGTCAGTATCAAACAAATTGGCCACTAAAAGAGAATAAATCATGTCAAGTGTCAAAGATGTTCTATACACAGCAAAAATGTATCTGGGTCCAGCATTAGATTTTCAAATCCTTTCCTGACACATTTCTACCTTTCATTTTCTCTCACGCTTTTGGAAAAGAATGCCAGGGCTTGACATTTTCTTTCTGCAACCTCTCTCCCATCTGGTGCTTTCCTCCATGCCCTTCCCGCACTGAGTTCTGCTGACACTACCCCATATTAATCCTGATTACATTTCACCTGGGTTACAGTCAATACTTGTCAAGGAAACACTATGGCTTCAGGATCTCCCAATTCCAATACAAATCAATCTTTCCAAAGCAGAACTCTGAATACGTCATTCCTTTATTTAAAAATTCTCCCTAGCTCTTCCATGCTTATGGCATTAATTAAGCCCATATTACTCCTTAGCCTAGTTAGTATACAGAACTTCCATTATATATAGTTTTAACCCATCTTTTATGCCCTTACTATCTCTTCCTATTACCATCTCCTCTTCCTATCACCTTTCCTCCCCCATCTGCTCCAGTCAACCTGAACTGCTTTGTTCTCCACATAAACGTCATAATTTTCTAATTCTGTACTTTAGCTCATGCTGTTATCTTCATCTGAAATTTACCTCCCTCTACTCTAAATTCTCTTCCACCCTTGTAGACAGCACAAAGGAGTAATAGATTTTTAGAAATTGCAGCATATTCTAATTAATAAAATCAGCATATGAATGGATCAGAGTAGATATATGCAAAATCACTTTAAGGATTACAAAGTCAGCAATACTTTTCCAAAATAGACAGAATGCAGCCAAAATGGTAGTTTATCAGCAAGGGCAGCAGCAATCCGAGTGCTATCCAAAGGTATCAGTCAGAGAGACCAGATATTCTCAACAATCCTCCAAGTTCCAATTCAAATGCCATCTCATTAAAAAAATCCTGCCTTGTTCTTTAAGCTTTGTCATTGCTATATGAATATGGCTTATTTATTCTAATAGACTTGAAAGCAGAAAACCACATCTTATTCAATTTGTAGTCCACAGCACTAAGAACAGTGACATATAAGTAATAGATGTTCAATAAATATTTGCATAAGTTTATTCTTACAGCCTATTGGAGAACAAAAAGAACACTGAGGTTTCCTTTCCTATCTTTAGGTTAAAATAATAGGAAAGGTCTTATAAATTTTTAGGGTTTCTATTTTTCCCTCAAGAGGAATTTTTTTTTTTTTTTTTTTTTTAAAGATTTTATTTTTTCCTTTTTCTCCCCAAAGCCCCCCAGTACATAGTTGTATATTCTTCGTTGTGGGTCCTTCTAGTTGTGGCATGTGGGACGCTGCCTCAGCGTGGTTTGATGAGCGGTGCCATGTCCGCGCCCAGGATTCGAACCAACGAAACACTGGGCCGCCTGCAGCGGAGCGCACAGACTTAACCACTCGGCCACGGGGCCAGCCCCTCCCTCAAGAGGAATTTGAGTTAGCTAAACATCTAGTTTAGAGTGTAAAAAAAATTAAAATGTGTAACAATATTACATTGAGGGAGGAACAGAAGTTTCTGAGAAAAGTTAAGTAGGAAAATTGAATGGGAATTGAACTGGGCAGACAGCTTACTAGCAACTCAAGCCAGAGTTTCATAGCATGATTATTTTATTTTATTTGGAATGCCAAAATCACTAACAGTAAAGATCATATATTATATGTAAGAAAGGTATAACACAAAACAAAATTTCAGATCAGACATTTAAAAAATGTTAAAAATGCATTTCAGAAACAAATCCAATGGGTTATTTTGCATTATGAATAACTTGTACCTCTTTCTTTCCATTAACGAGTTTCTCTTTAAAGAGTTTAAAAAATGGTGACAACTATTATATCACAGTTATCCTCAGAGTGGTAAAATAGAAACTGCTGAGTTGTACACATGGAGAATGGGTAACAAACTACCTTGAAGGGATATAATAACCAGGACATGTCGTCCTTATGTTAAGGCCTATCAGCATTTGATGATACTGAACAAAATTATCCACATATGAATACATTTAGGACATTAAAACTTCTTGGTAAATTAAAAAATAATATATTCTCTAGTAAATGAATAACTAGAACTATTAATAACAGAGAAATGTTTAAAAGCAATTTATATATGTTTTTGGCTATTGGTCCACAGAAGCACAATCTTAGTTCAAAACAGTAATCATCAATGTTAGAGAGTCAATTCTCTCAACTCCTTAATAAACATTTATAGTATATACCTACAATTTACATACATGTACTTACAAATTACAAATGCAATATGCATCTACAATATGCTGTAGACTAAGCACTCTGCCAGGTACTGGAAATACAAATATAAGTAAGAAACATTTTTTGCCCCCCAGGAGTTCAGTAGTAGGGGAGACAGACCTAGAAGCATATAATTATAAAATGGCCAAGTATAGCACTGAGAGATATGCACAAGCCATTATATGACCACAAAGAAGGGACCTTTACCTAACCTACCTAGCATGAGAGAGTCAAGAGAAGCTTTTCACGCCATTGTTCTTTCAACAGCATCCATCACCACTCTCATTATCATTGTCAAAAGCCTCTGTATACACAGCCAAAAAAGCAAGCAGCAGATTCCACACACAGACTTTAAGTGATAGTTAATATAAAAAATAGAAATGGAAAAATTACTGATATCCCCTGACCTTTATAAAGAAGTTTAAGATGTCAGATTTCACTGGTAGATAAGGTGACCAAACAAAGAAGAAAAAAATAGTTTTTTCTTTTGCTGAGGAAGATTTGCCCTGAGCTAACACCTGTTGCCGATCTTCCTCTTTTTGTACATGAGCTGCTGCCACAGCATGGCCACTGACAGATGAGTGGTGCAGGTCCGCGCTCGGGAACTGACCCACGCTGCCGAAGAAGAGCATGCCAAACTTAACCACTAGGCCACTGGGGCTGGCCTAAGAAAAATGTTTCATTTAAATATTTAAGTAAAAAAAAAGATCTTTAAAAAATCCTGTCCCTCATATATCATAAATATATATATATATTTATATATGAAGGATCCACTGATAAATCTAATAAATCGTTTGCTCCACTGCAGAATAATATTTTAAATATTCTGATTAAATTTTCTCTCAAAGGAATTTGTATTCTGAAATCAGACTTGATACTCATAATTATTTTCTAAAGAGTCTGCATCTATGGTGAAAAAAAACCCAGGTCTTACTTGGGGAGGGAAATTTCACCTCATATAAAACATAAAGTCATATTCTCCATGAGGCTTTTGTACTATACTCCTCTAAAAGTGTGAAGCTGATGGGTGTACAGATTCTTAATAAGACACAACAGATGGACATGGTTAGTGAAACATGGTTAAGACTGAGGAGAAGAGGCAGTTGATGACAAGCAGAAAAATGTACCATTCTCACTTGCATTTAGGTGTGGAGAACTAATTTAAAAGCTACTTGAGATGCCTGTCTTAGAATTGTAAAACACGTAAAAAAGTTACTCTAATACTGCTTAAACATGGCACAATATTAAATAATTTACCTTGCATTTGAAATAACTCATAATTGGGTTTTCATATAGACAGAACCATAAACAGAGCAACAAGTGAGAAAATCATACAAAAGAGTCAAGAAATAAGCAAAGAAAAAGAGGCAGGTAAACAGTACCTATTTTGGCTAAACAAGCTGATGATGGCCAAATGCTATGGGAATAGTAACGACTCAAATCTTGGAGCATTCTATACTGCGAAGAGCAAAAACTTGCAGCAGAGGAGATCAGTTAACAATCAGAGATTTCAACAAGTAAATGAAACATTTAGCAGAGAAAAGGAAATCAGCGACTAACTCTGACATCCAGGATTTTTTCCTTTTTGTTTTACATAAGGATTTGTTCTACCATTGGAGTTTCTGAGAGTTTTTCTGCCTTTTGAACATGTTTATTTTGTACTGAAATAACACAGCAGCTATTTCTTTAAGAATGAATAATAAGATCATTGTTACGGAGCAATAAATATTTACTAACAGTTTATCACAATCATGTTTTACCTAAATAATTTCTATTTTTGCTTTCCCCACAGTTTTTTGTTTCAAATTCTTAACAACAGAGTCCATGTTATAATTGACTTTAGAATTGTAAAACACACATGCAGGTGCCAAAGAAAGGCTAATCAATAAACAAAGCAAAGTGAAATCAGAAAGGCATTCAATATATACAGATAACTTACAAACTGCAGATAACACAGAAGGGAAGGAATGACAGATATGAGAAGGTAAACAGACAGCTCACATCAAAGAAACCTCTCAGCTTGTCCCAGGTGATCCTAAAGCTGCTGGTGGAACATTTTGGTAGTGGCACCGAAATTGGATCAAATCTACTTTCTGATATGATTCTTTGGCATAAATCTGCATCCTGTTGCTACAAATGACCATTTCTCACTGTTTTAAGTTCTTAGAAAGCTTCTGTGCAAAGCAATATGCACATTCATGTCTGTATTCAATCTGATCTCCATACTGAGAGGAAGACAAGCCTCCATTAAACCACAGTGTTAGGAGCCTCCCTCGGGAAATGTCAATTCCCTTTCCCACTGCCCTTCTTCTTGGATGTTCTTTTCTCTCCTGTTGTTGGAACAATTGTACTACTGCAGAGGAAGGATGGTACCAGGGCTGAAGGTCAAGTTACTGAATATTTCTGAGCAGAGGAGGGAAAATGAGAAGCTGCTTTTCTCATTCTATGGTTCCCAGAATGATTCCAGAAATGATAACATTCAAATTCAAGTCTAAAGTTATTTTTATAATGTGTACTGTGACTGAAGGATCTCCAATTAAATTGTCTTTTCAGAATTGAAGCAATACTGTCTTTTCCTATTACCTATACTGTTGGATGGTGTCCTATCTGTTCTGCTCTTGGGGTGACACTTCTGGTGGAGGGGAAGGACAGTTGGTCCCAAAACTGAGGGTCAAGTTACTGAGCCCTCTCTCAGTATTGCTGAACAAGAGGGAAAAGAGGCTGCTGTGTCTTTCCGGAAATATTCTTCCTGCGGCATCTGGAAAGACTCAGGGTTCAAGGTTGGGTTAAACTTCAATAATTGGTTCAAGGAAGCCAAGTCACAGCTTGAAGCTCCTGCTTGGATCTGTGGGTCTGGACAGGAAGGTAATGCTCAAGACTCTCAAATTGCTAAAAGTTGGCCCAGAAAGGACTCCAGCCCAGTTTGGGTCTTCTAGGAGTTTTAAAAGAAAAAAGTGAGATAATATGACATTTATTAAGGATCTGTATGTACTAGGGAGTAGGCTAAGGGATGGGGACACAACAATGAATAAAATAGAATATCTAGTCTCAAGAACACAGTATAATGAAGGAAGAAGACAGCTGAAATACAATGCTTTAGCATTAGGATACGGATGTGAGCAAGGTGTTCATGAAGCAGGAAAAGTTAGCACCCAGCTCTGTTCAATCTCCTGGGAACTTCCTTCTTTTCTAAAGCACTGTCCTAATCTTTAATTTAGACTTCACAGTTCTCTAAGTCCTCTATATTGCAAACTGTTTTCCAATATTAGAAATATTGCCAGTACATGTGGAAGTTCTTCACACTTCCATGGTTTCATACATATCATTCCCAATATCAGGAATATTCTTCATCCTCCTACCCGTAAGTCCTTATTATTTGTCTTTACATACTCAAATTGTGTAGCAGTATAGTGTAGTGCAGTGGTTCTCACACTTTAGTCTTCATACGAATCACACTGGTAAGCTTGTTAAAAATGCAGAGCCTTGGATCCCATACCCAAGAAATCTGATTAGTTATCCAATATAATTTTGATGTTAATGATGACAATTTTATAATATTTATTCAATAAATGTCATTGTTATTAGCATTATTAACAAAATTAAAAAATTGGCTTTTCTAATCAAAGTCATCTGAATCTGGTTGGTTCTGTTTCTCCAAGCACTTATACTAATTAAATGCCCTGTTACAAGAATTCAAGTTACTCTCATTCACATCACAAGTGGTCCATGTTTTTCATGACAACTTTTAAAAAATTGGAGTAGTGAGTCAAAAGCAGTCCATGGTACCAAGATAATATTAAAGACATCCCGTCTATCAACCAGGATTCTTAGGAAAAAATTGCAAACTAGGAGATTTGATTTTGGTGCTCTACCAATTTCTGTCATTCTTCCCCTCCCCTCAACCCTGCCACATATGAGTGACCCATTTGACTATAAAGATGTTAAAAAGTCAGAAGTGATTAATTTTGGCCACAGCTCCCTAGCCACCAATCTTATACTAAATCTTATACATTTAGAGTATCCAATGACAAGATTTAAAGTTATATGTTTTCTGTGTTAACTCAGGATTTGATTACATTGTCATATATGTAACAATGTATATGTATTTAAACAATACATATATATAAATAATATTTATCCATTTTATTACTGTATGTTTGTCAGTGTATACGCAATAAATTTGACAGATTTTTATCTTTTATTTTATTTATTTATTTTTTCTTTCTGGTGGGGAAGATTGGCCCTGAGCTAACATCTGTTCCCAACCTTCCTCTTTTTGCTTGAGGAACAAACTGTGTGTATATGAGATCTTAGAAGCACCTATGAATCATCTTCAATGATAAAGTTATATGAGACACATAGCTGTATAAAGAGCTGATATTGGCTTATTGGTACAGCTAATAATTACTCTTATGTAGCATTTATGTAATGGTTTGGAGTAGCACATTATTTCCATTAAAATTATTAGCCCACCAAAAGAAAGCTACAGAACCTGCAAAGTCATCCTAGCCAGGTAATATATTTGCCACTGACAAAGCCAAAATCACAACTTATTATACTGAAGCAAATAATCAAACTGAAGTGCCTGCCATACTGTAGGTGTTCAATGCATGTCTGTTGAAGGAACGAATGAACGTACAAACAAAGGCTACCTTTACACACATCACTGGACTAAAAAGAAGTGCATTATTTTATCTTGAGAAAGCCCAACAATGCTAAAACTAAAAACAAGCCAGTTTCCCATTAAAACTCAGTTAAAGCTTATCTAATTCCTACAGGTCACTGCATTAATAACTCAAATTTAATGTACCTTTATTTAATTTTGCTTTACTCTAGTGAATTAAAGACTAATCTTCCTTGCATATGACATGTGAGATATCAAGCTTTTCAGCAAAGAATATGTAGCTTGAGGCAACTTAATATTATAAATCTAACTTGAACTCAGAAGTACTCTTAACAAAAGAGGTTCACTAAAAGCAGTGAGAATCAATTTTATTTTTATATATATAAAATCAAAGGTAGAAAACTCTATGCTGAAACTCATAATGAAACAGCACTATTTCTAGAAAAATCATGCCTACTGAGACCAGCCATATTATTTAGGTAAACATAGAAGCAGAGATCACTTTGGTTTTAGCTGTATTGAACACAACCTATTATTTTTACTTTCATTTACCTTATATAATTTTATCCAAAGCAATTTTCCTATTTTAAACATAAAATAACTTAGGGAAAAACAAGCAACATGTCAATTCAAAGAATTTATGTTTTGATGTTTGAATTACTGGAGGTCTGAATAGAAAAAATGGAAGAGGTTGAGAATGACTATTTAAGAAGATCAACAAAACATTTATAATATTTTCAGTTATTGATGCCTAGCCTTTACTTTTCCCAAACTAACACCCAAGCCAAAGATTTTATAACTCTTAACAGAGCATTATATTATTATAATTTCTGTAATAGGTGCACAATAAATATTTAAAAAATGATAAGCATGAAGATTCCTGCTTTTTAGGGGAACGCTATTTTCACCACAGCTTTTTCTCGCTGACTTTCAATACAGAGGTCAAAATTCTTCTCTCAAGGTCTCAAAGATAGCAGGAATAATATATAACTACTGATAATTATAGTCATGTGTTTTCATAAAGATCAGAGATTTTCTTCTACTTGTTCAGACACTTCATAACAGAGATAGTTTAACCAAGTCATGGGTTGAAATTTGGTTACTCAGAAAAGCCAAAGAAAAGATAATTAATTGCTAAAGCTAAGATTTAAAATATATCTAAATTATGGATATTAAATGACATTTTAGCTGGTTAGTATATTGACATCAACTATGTTTATCTACTAATCCAATGTTTTATGGGAGAAGGATCTACAGAATCACAGACAAGCAATAAGGCTTTCGGGACTAATGAACTGTTTATAGCTTATATTGAGATGATACTACTGCATTTGAGTTATGTTTATTAGTAAACCACAAAACGATATTTTTCTGTCTCTCTTCATTTCCAAGATCTACTTTGGGATGTGCAAAGACTTATGAGTGCTTCTAGAACAGTTAAATTTTTTTTAAATGAAAGAGCTATTCTGGAGAAAAGATCTTGTTAGCTATGAAAAAGTGATGCTGAGAACGTACTAGCAGTATCTTCCTTCTGTACTCCCAGCACCATGACACCACCACCACTCCCTGTGCCAGCACAAGGACTCCCAAGTCGCATAATAACAAAAGTAGATGTAGACGTCAGAACCACAACTGCAATGTCCTTTATCATTTATAAAATACTCTCACATACATTAGTGTATCACTTAATCCTCACGAATGAATGAATGTTCATTTTCTGGTAGGTTACCTCAGCAAGCATTACTTCCTAAGTACATAACAGAGCTGGGATAATTACACGGGTCTCCTGGTATCTAGCTAAGTGACTTTTCCACTATAGTACTATAAAATTGAAGTATTCAAACACCTTCACTAGTTACCTGTGGTTATCTTGTAGACAAGATGTTACCTGATCTGGGAAAAAAATAATTTGCTTCGTATTCACAATAACAATATATTATTTTAGAACACAGCGGTCACCAACTAAAGTGTATATAAGTGTACGATGAGCAGATTCAAAGTCAGCGTATAGACAGATACAAGGAATATGTGCAAGGATCAACAAAATGCTGTGCTCACAGATGGAGAGACAAATGTGCAGGAAAAAAGAATGAAACTATGTGACACCACCCTAACCAGCTGCAGTATGCTGAAATATAATAGGTGCTAGAACACTGGAACTGACAAGCTACATAACATATCAATTATAAAATATGTGTAGCCTGACAGAATTTAGGAAAGAATAAAAAAGTATTCATTTTGCTGACTAACAATTCAAGATCGCAAACACTGACTGGGAGACCACAATTGGTAAACAAGACATATTCCAACAATAGGATATACTTATCATAGCCTCTTATCTAGTTGGACCTTCTCCAAAAGGTCTACACTCTAAAATCTCTTCTGAACTTTTTTGTAGAGGTACCTCATATTTTCCCAAATGAAAAGATATGAGTTTTTTCAATAATAAAAGCTGTGTATACTCATTGTGAAAAAACTTCAAACATAGAAACACACAAAATACAAATGAAAGCCCCCATAATCCCACCCCTCATACACACCATTGTACAACTCAATTCATATTTTCTAAACTTTTCCTTATGTCTATGAAAATATGTATGCATAATGAAATATAAACATTGTGTGTATAAATATACTGTTATATAAATATATCACATCAATATGAACCATATATTATATAAACAGCTTTAAATAGTAAACAGTATTAAATAACAATAATATATTTGAAAATTTAAATGTAATCATACCATACATACTATTCTGTAATTTATTTTTTTATCTGAACAATTTATCTCTTAATTTTACAGATTCCCTAATTCTAAGGGTAATTCTTTCACAGCTACATCTGATTCAGAAAGAGAAATTTCATTTATTATATGATACAAATTGAACAAATCATTTTTAAGACTCTAGACTTATTTTCACCTGTAAGTCCTAAAGAAAGAAAAATAAAAATGCTTCATTACACAAAGGGAATATTTTGATTAGTTGTATCTAACATATTATTTTGACTAACTGTATCTGACACAAATCTAGTATTCAAATGAAAAAATCTGAATGATGAAGATTTAATTTGTCACATGTCTAGAAGGCAATCTATAACAAAAGCTTGGTTGTTTGGCCAAGTAATTTCATTTCTAGTCATTTATCTTAAAGAAATAATTCAGAACATGTCAAAGATTTAGTTTCAAGGACGTTTATGGTAACATTTATAATGTGGAAAAAATCTAAATGCCCACCTACAATGAACTGGTGAAACACATTATGTCAAATTTAATTGACAGACTACTACATAATGATTTAAAATAATTTTAAAGAAATATATTTATTGACTTGAAAATATTTTCATGAGATATTAGAGGGGGTATAAAAGTATATTTATATTTCTTAGTAAGTTAAATATACACTTATGATATGATCCAGCCATTCCATTCCTAGGTATTTAATCTAGGAAACAGAGAAAAGTACTAGAGAAAAGTAAGCATATATGTATACACAAATTTGTACATGAAAGTTTACAGCAATTTTATCTGTAATAGCCAGAAACGGGAAACAACTCAAATATCTATAAATAGGTGAACGGATAAACAAATTGTGGTATATCCAAACAAGGGAACACAATTCAGCACTAAAAACAATGAACTACTGATATACACAACACCTTGGATGAATCTCAAAATAATTATGCTGAGCAAAAGAAATCAGACAAAAATGAGAGTATATACTATATGATTCCATTTATATAAACTACTAGAACTAAGCTAGTCTACAGTGACAGAAAGCAGAGCACTTGTTGCCCAGGGGTGAGGGATGAGGAGGAAGAGGTGACAGGGAAGGGTTATAAAGGGACATGAGGAAACTTTCGGGGATGCTGGACCCATTCATTGTTTTGATGGTTTCATGGATTAATAATATGCCCAAACTTTTCCAGTTGAATAGTTTAAATTTATAGTTTATGGTATGTCAACTGTACCTCAATAAATCTGTCAAATCTCTCACACATACACACAAACTATACTTATGCTATCATCCCACTGCTTTGCTCAAAATATAAAACACAAACAGAAAACTGCTTAAAACATAAACATGCAGTTTAATGAATTATTATAAATACCCATATAACTACCACCAAGGTCAAAATATAGAACATTTGCAGCACCCCAGAAGCGCCTCCCCCTCATTCCCCTTCCTAATCATAACTTGTCCTTCTCCCCAGAGGTAACCCCTGTCCTGACTTTTATGGTAATCACTTCATCTTTTAAAAATAATTTTACTATCTAAGTAGGTATCCCCAAACAACACAGCTTAGTTTTTGTATGAATAGAATGTGTTCTTCTGTGTCTGTTTTCTTTTCCTCAACAACGTGTTTTTAAGCATCATTCACAGAGTGTAGTACATTGGTTTTCCCTGCTGTATGGTACTCCACCGCATGAATATACTACAATGTGTTTATCCATTCTACTGTTGGTGGACATGGTGTTTCCAGCTTCGAACTATTAAAAATAATACTGCTATGAACACTCTTCTAGGTGCATCCTAGCTTATACGTATATGAAACAGGGTGAAATTTCTGGGTCACAGGGTATATTTACTCTTGATTTTACCTAATAATTTACACACTACCAACAGTATATGAGAGTTCCTATCGCTCCATACCCACGTATTATCTTCACCGCACTTGCTGCTACCTGAAAATTTCTTGTTTACTTTGCTTGTTTAATGTCCATTCACTGTAACCTCCCTAAGAGCAGGAGTTGGCCTGTCTTGTCCACTGCTCTACTCCTAGCACCTAGAACAGTGACTGGAACAGGGCTTGACTGAAACAGCTTGACACAGAGCTGAAGCTGAACAAATATTCGTTGTTGTACTAAATGAATAAATGAAAATTCCAGTCCATTAGTAATTTCAGCCAGGGCTAAGTAGAAAGACAACTGGCCTTGTTTGCTGATTCCCAAAATACTTATATGTTATGTAACAAAAAATTGTTATGTAACTTAAATATCATGATTCCAACTATAAAAAACTATACGTATACACAAAGAATAAAAGTGGAAGGAAATAACCCAAAACTTAGAAATATTTGTCTTGGGGCACTAAAGGGTCTTTTTCTCCCTTCTCCCCAACTTCACCCCTAGCTTTTATATATTTTCCAAAATTTCTTCAATAAATATATTACTTTTGTGAAAAAAGGTAAACTTAAAAATAACAACAGCAATGAAAAAGAATGAACTATTGATACATATAACACGGATGAATCTCATAGACATGAGGTTGAGTAAAAGTAGTATGCACAATAGAGAATTATTCCATTTATCTGAAATTCAAAAGCAGGCAAAACTAATCTATGGTGGGAAAGATAAAGCTAATGGTTAGGCTTGTGGGGATATGGACTGGGAGGGAACATATGGGAGCTTTCTAGGGTGATGGAAATGTTCTATATCCTATCCTAGGAGATGGTTACCTAAGATGATACATATGTAGAAAATTCATCAAGCTATAAACTTAAGATCTGTACACTTTATTGTACATAAATTATACTTCAATTTTATAAAAAAGGAAAAATGTAAATAAAGAACGACTGGACAGGAATAAAAAACAAAAATGGGTTTTATGGTTTTCTAATTTTTCTAACCATGTTGTTTGCATTCCAATTGTACTAAATAGTAGAGGTCCAGAAAGTGGTTTTTTTTTTGAGGAAGATTAGCCCTGAGCTAACTACTGCCAGTCCTCCTCTTTTTTTTTATTGAGGAAGCCTGGCCCTGAGCTAACACCTGGCCCATCTTCCTCCACTTTATATGTGGGATGTCTACCACAGCATGGCGTGCCAAGTGGTGCCATGTCCGCACCCAGGATCAGAACCGGCGAACTCTGGGCCACCGAGAAGCGGAACGTGCGCACTTAACCGCTGTGCCACCAGGCCAGCCCCCAGAAAGTTTTTAAGTGTTAGTTAACAAAGCAGTGTTAAATTTGTACATTAAATTCCTCAAACCACATAGAAGCAAAACCTTATGATGATTTTTGAATCTTTTAGCTTTCCTCTTTTTCAGATTCCTTCATATTTTGCAGCATGAAACATACTGTACATTTAGACCATAAGTTTGGAAATAAACTAACAGGTGAATGTGCAACAGATCTTTTCTCATTCCAAGCAAATTTGAATTTTTTGAAATCAATGATAATAATACTGCTATTGGCAGTAGAAATGCTGAGAGCAGTCACTTACAAAATGAGATATAACGCCATGTGGCCAATATGTTAGGAAAAATGTTTCCCTTTTTCTTAGTTCCTTTTCGAAAAATAGGATTTTCTATATTTGTTTGACACTGTGGCAGACATTAAATATATTATCTTACTACAATGTGGGTGGGGTTTTTTTTTTGGTTCTAAAGGTACTGCCTACTTTTCGTGAATCAGTAAAATCAATGTTCACAAATTAGTAGTCTATTATCAAAAAGTTGTTATTGAAAAACAAAATCTATTCATACATTTTTAATAACTGCCTGACTACTCCACATGTTAAAACATAATATACCTTAAAAGCAAAACAAGTCTTACCTCATTCATTCAACTACTAAGTGCCTGTCATGTGCTACTTTCCTGGGTGCTGAGGATAGGGATAATGAGTAATATACAGATCCTGCCCTAAGGAAAATCACAGTGGGATAGGAGAAAGATATATAAACTGACAATGCTGCTTTACAACAGACAAAATCATGAGAATGTGAATGAATTAGCTTTAGATTAAACTGGCAACCATGCATAGGCAGGACTGATAAGGGAATACTAAAGACAAGAGAGCACTTGGAATGCTAATCATGAGCCGGAAGTGAATTAATGAGGGACTAAATTAGGGTTAAGGCAATGAAAATACAAAGTAAAGAGCAGAAATGAGAAATATTTCTAAGGAAAATTAGTAAGACTAAGCAACTAACTAGATATAAACATGAAGAAGGATGAGTCAAAGGTACTCAGTGGTGGTAAGAATGGGCAAACTGGTGACAGAAATTTGAACACAGGAAAAGCTTATTTAGATGAGGAGAAGGTAATGTGTTCAGCTTTGTAACTCATTTTCCAGATATCAAGGCAGAAAGTAAGGATCTGGAGTTTAGGCTAATGTAAAGGCTCAGGTCAAAGATCTGAGATGATCTTCCTAGAGGCACTGAAGGCTTCAGAATAGAGGAGCTCACAGTGAGAGAATACACAGAACTCCTTCTCTTAGGGAACAGGAAAATGAGACAGACAAGTCTTAAAAGCAGGAAAAGAAACCTGTCACAAAAGAAAATTCCCAAGAAGAACAGAGTGCTTGCTAAGTGCCAAGTTGTGCAGTGAAGACAAAGAATGAGGGCTAAAAAGAAGCAAGTAAATTTGACCAGTAGGTCACTGGTGACCTTTACCAGATGCTATATTACCACTGAGTTTGTAACTCCACAGCCTGCAGATATTATCTCTGCTTGTTAATCATTGTCTATTTTTTTTCTGATTTTCTACAGAACTTCTCTTGTATTTTCTAACAGCACTCACCACATACATATTATAGCACAGTTGTATCTTTAATTCTTCCTCCCCCTCAAATATCTAGATAAGAAACAATAATCACTTCTGAATGAAGAGCCAAATAAATGGTTCATAATGGGATAAAGAAGCAAAGACAAATGTTATAGTATTTAATGTTTATTTTACCAAAAGTAAAGCTAGATATTTATTTTAACCCCCCCCCCCCAAACCATGATATTTAATGAAAAGCAAATCTATTTAAAAATGGTTGAACATGGACAGGATCAAAAGAGATTATTCTGCCTGTTTCAAGATGGCAGACTGAGAACTGCCTAGTTTTCCCCTCCCACATCAAATCCTGGAAATGACAGAAAATTAATTAGTGGTCACAAAAACAAAAAAAATCAAAGAGCTAGAAACGGGGAATATTCTGTCATCTACAACAGACTAAATCAAACTAAAGAGGAAAATCACAGACTAAGATCAACGTGGATCTGCAGAGGTAATACAGATATAAAAAACGGCAACAGAACTACCAGTGCTCTATGCCCAAAGGTGGAATAGAGGAAGAGAAAAGGGCCAAGGGGCAGTCAACAGCATTATTAGTTAGAACACCACAGTGGGTGCAGCCAAGTCAAATCAGCCCGTATTCATCCACTGCACAACACCCCTGGCAGTGAGAGACGTTACTGAGTGCCTCCTCCCAGGAGGGAGATATGTGTATAAGATCTTAAAGAGACAGAGCAGTGTCCTGGGTGGCTGGTGACACCTAGAAAGAGAGGGAAGTGTTCATTCCCAGCAGATCAGCCACCAGGATACCTAGCCCAGAAATATTTTCTACTCACTCCTTCCCTCTCACTGAAAATCGAGTGAAAACTCCAATAGCAGGTCTTAGCCCTCTTCCCAAGTATGCTGCATAAATAGAGTCAAGACCGAATATGACAAAGAATTTCCATTATAAAGATGAATATATAATCAAAGAATGAGCAAACTCTCGAGGAATATAAATCTCATTTAAGGCAGAGAACAAGCTCAACAAATGAAGAACCCACCCAAAGAAACAATATAAACTGGAATAGGATTTAAAAATAACTATGTTGACTTCTTCTAGCCATAATGTAGTAACAGAAACCAGATGTATCCTTCATTTAAAACAATTAGAAAATTGGGCAAAACATGTAAAACAACTGTGTTCAGACACTGGGCAATAGGCAAATAGGACAGTGATCCCTGAGAGAGGGTAACCAAATGAGGTGAGGCCTATGACCTCCTGGCTTTCTGTCTGGAGGCACATTCTGGAATTCACAGCAGGGACAGAGATTCCAAGCAAAGCATGGTTGTCTTGCAGAGTAGAGGAGACAAATTAGAATTCAAGAGGTCTGAGGTTTCTGGAAGATGTGGGGCAAAGTTCTGGAGAGAAGGGAGCTACAAAAAAAAAAAACAAAAACTCACAAATCTTCATAAGAGTGCCATTAATTCTTTGCTAAATTCTAAGACGTTTGTGCACGACGAAATTCTACAAGGCTGGGCAGAGAACAACTAGGCTGCCACGAGCTGAATGGTTCCCAAAGCTCACGTAGGGCTGAGAATCATTCAAATTTCCACCAACTAAAGGGGAGAGTTCTCATTGATCATTCAAAGCATTCAGCAGAGACCTTAGAAGGACCACACCTTAGTAGTGAGGCCAAGCTATCGCTACTGTAATGGTTATACTCTAACACCCACCCTAACAAAACTTGAAAAGATCAAACAGAACTATTAAGTAACTTAACTGCCTACCAAAGCTCAATACTCTTTAAAGGAAGACAACAAAATCCAGAGACTTGACAATGTAAAGTTCACAATGTCCATCATCCAATAAAAAAAAGTATTAGACACACCAAGAAGCAGGAAAATGTAACCTATAACCAGGAGAAAAACAGACAATAGAAACATACTCAGAAATGAGACAGATGATGGAATTATCAGACAATGGCATTAAAAGAGTTATTATAACTATGTTCAAGTATTTAAAGGAAAATATAGTGAGGAGAAAAAGAGGAACATTAGAGATAAATATATGTTTAATATCTTCCCAGAAATAAGGGAATATATCACATCGAAGAAAAAATAGGAAATGAGAAAAAGAAATCAATGAGAGAACTTGGAAATAAAAAGTCTAATTGTTGAAATACAAACTCAATCAACTTGAGAAACCTGAAGCCTCAGCAATGGAAAATACTTGACTCAACATAATCTACTCAGCAATGGAAAATGCCTTGACTCAATATAATTTATCCAGCAAACCCCCCAAAGACTCAGGAAGATGGCACAAGGAGCTCTGAAAGTCTGCGTGAATGAAGCTAAAATAAGGGTGATCCATTGAAGATGTTTTAAGAAGTGGTTCAATTCCCAGATTTCATCTTTCATTCTATGTAATTGGGTGACTGCCCTGACTTCTACTCCAGTAGAAATCTAGAGGCTGTGTCTCTTGAGAGACTGAAACAAAGGGTTTCTAGACTTAAGGATCCTAGGCACAGTTGAGGACAGGGATACCACATTGAAAACAGGGAGATTAAGTAAACAGGCATATTTGATGCTGACATGCCTCAGCCTTCCTTACCCATGAGGCCAAAATGGCAACCAGGCCTTTACCTTCTGGGTAGAAGACTGCAATAATCTTCTCCTGGGACTCTATCAACTTAAGAGTAAAGATACAAACATTGGGAATCTCCAATAAAAGAACAGTAATATCATTCCCATAGTAAAATTCATAGCTGACAAATCCCATCCACTCCTGGCTTAGTTTACAGTCAGTTTCTTAGTACCCAGTTTCTTAGTTCCTTGCTCTTACCTAGGAATTGACAACCAAATATGTCAGATAATCATCTAAAGAAACCTCCTAAGATAAAATATATAGACCAAAACATACTCACCAATAGTAAAAAGAAAAACCAACTTGGAGGAAAAAATAGAGTATGTAAAGAGAAGAAAATATAACAAAATTATTGTTGTTCTCATAGAGCTAAGACATTGTAAAACTATCAAACAAAAATGGGTGTTATTTTAAAAGGAACAATCAGGGAACAAAATAAACTCATAGATTTTAAAAATATAATAGCAGAAGAAAACTTGGAAGGAAAAGTTTATGAAATACCCTGGAAAGCAGAGCAAAAAGACAAGAATATGGAAAAAGGAGAATAAAAAAGAAAAAGTTAGAGGGCCAGTTGAGGAGGGTCAATATCTGAATAGGCATTTGTGAAAGAGAAGACAGAGAAAATTAGGGAAGGGAACCATCAACTAAGCAATACAAGGCAATTTCCTAGAACCAAAGGATATGAGTTTCCAGACTAAAAGGGCCACCAAGAGCCCAGCACCATGAAACAAAACAGACCTACACCAAGACACATCATTGTGAAATTTTAGAACACTGGGGACAAAGAGAAGATCTTACAAGCTCATAGACAGAAAACAATTTACAACAAAGATTCAGGAACTGGATCACTTTAAGCTTTTCAAAAGCAATCCTGGAAACCACAGGACAATGGAACAATGTCCTCATTATTCTTAAGGGAAATTATTTCCAACTTAAATTTCTATTTCAAGAGAAACTATTAAGTATTATGGTAGACATGCAAGATCTCCAAGCACACAAGGTATCAAAAAATTTGCTCTTATATAGCCTTTCTTCAGGTTTCTGCTCAAAAATCAGAAAGGCTTTCCTTGACAACCTTTTATAAAAGAACAGTCTTCATCCTGGCTTCCCTATCCTCCTTACCTTCTCGGAAACACTGACATTGTACATTTTCTTTTAATCCCCCGCAACCTGAAACACTCTCCCTAAAATGTAAGTCCAAGAGGGCAAGAACTATATGTTCACTGACGTGTTCTGAGCACCTAGAACTGTGTCTGATATACAACAGACGCTCAATATACAATGTATTGCTTTGATAGAAATAAAAAATAATTTTACAAAAATAGACAATGAGCAACTAGCACAAGCAGACTATCTATTCATGTACGAGAATAAAATGCAGACATTTTCAGAAATAGAAGGTCTCAGAGGTCTCACTCAGAGACCTCTTTCTGAAAGCAGAAAGCATATTCTCCAAAACGGGAAGAAAAGATCATTTCCTGTGTGGACTATGGTTTTCCCATTTTATCCTAAGTAGGAAATCTATCCCTCTTATCACCTTAATTAGCAGATAAAATCTACTTCTGATTCTCCTCTTTCACAAATAAAGAAGTAGCTTTCTCTGAATTAATTCGGTCTTATTGAAATTCCTTAACACAATGATTCACTTAATAGAAATTCATTCTGAAAGAAATAGAAAACACAGACTGTCAAAAGCCTCACATTAATAGAATTTGGCTGGGTATGGTTATGGCCAAGATCAGAATAGCTGATGCTTCTCTCTCTCCCTTCACTGTAGCCTAGCTGCAGCTGCAGCTGCCAGACATGGGAGAAGCTCACTGCTCACAGCACAGAATGTCAGCTTTGAACCCTAACTAAAGGCAGGCTGCCAATAATCAGCAGGAGATAGCTGAAATTAATATAGAAGTTAACAGGAAAACTGGATTGCTTTTCAGAAACTTGTCTATTCAATTAAGGCCTATTATGCTTATATTTCCAAACATATGAAGCTTAAAAACTATTTAATCATCTCTGACAAATCCATTTCATTCATCAAATGTTCAGAAACTAAACTGTTTCCTGAGATTTACAGAATCAGCCTTTTAGACCTAGAAAACTGACTGTGAACTCTTCTAGGGCAGTGGTCAAGTCACTCATTTCTTTCTTTCTTTTAAATCCCCAGCACTAACCACAGTATCAAGCACATAGTACTTAACAAGCTCATACAACCTCCCCATTCTTAGAAGACTCTGAGGTTCAGATATGTTCTACTGCTTGCCCCAGGATGTTTATATTAGGAGTTAGATCTAGGGCTAGCACATAGACTTTACTCTGGATTTTTCTTTTAACGTCTGACTCAGTTTAAACAAAGGTGAGGGGGAGACCAACAACTTTGTGAATCATGAATCATGCTGGTTCTTTGATGTACTTACTAGTCTCCCTAAAAGTTAACTAGAAAGATTTACAAATAATCCAATTAGATCTGACCTCTTCAACAGTAACTATGTTATACGTGTCTAACAAAAATTCAAAAGGAAAGATCTTAAATTTTATATCCAAGGACAGTCTAATTTTATCCGCATGAATTCAACATTGGCATACCTCTTCTGAAGCACATACTAATTTACTATCTTTCTACATTGACATCTACCATCCTCAGACATGCGAAAGCAACATTCGCCTATACATCTGCACAGTAGATTATGTTCAGTTAATAAAGCTCATCAGACACGTGACAGGGATGTGACTGGAAAGGTAGATGGGGCTGCATCATTATACCAATTCTATACTAACTTCTGACTTTATACTGAAGGCAATGGGGAACCACAGAAATACTTTAAGTAGAAAACTGACAAGCATCAGTCTGCATTTTTGAAATATCATTTTTGACAGCAACATGGAAGACGGATTAGAAGAGGGACAAATCTGGAGGCAAAGAGAACTTAGGCTGCTGAAGTAATTCAAGTGAGAAACGATGAAGGTCCAAACTAAAGCAACTAAAGCAAGAAATTGGAGAAGTGAGGGCAGATTTAGGCCGTACTGCAACTGGGACCCTCGTTAATAATTTAAAAACTCAAAGAATTAAAAGTTAAATTAGACTCATACTGGTGTTATAAAGTAAAACCTTCAAAGTTTACTTAAATTCATAATAAAAGGCCAATGAACAACTTTTCCAACATTACCATTACATTACATGCCATTAAGATAGTAACCAAAGGCCACAAAAATTGTCCCATAGGTGCTCTGAGTAACCAAGCGTCTAAAGGTATTTTGGCTAAAACAAAGCCCTTTTTCAATCACCACAGCCAGTATCCTAATATGTTATCATTGAAAGGGAAAGACAGGAAATGAATCAATAAACGTCAAGCACATGCTTGGCCTGGAAAGACACAGCATATCAAGGAGCAGAAATCTGAAAACAAAGGCCCTGGGTAATTTAATTACCAGGCCGGAATCTGCTGACTGCCGGTTTAATTGTTTGAACAGTGCCCAAATTGTCTGACAAGGTGACCACCCTAAGATTTCTGCACCATTTACTGCATGTGAGCACACGGACAAATATAAGAAATAGTTCTAAAGAATGTAGGAATCTTGAGTAACTTTCATTAATCATACCTATGATTTCAAAGGAAAATTTTAGAGTCAAAACCTTGTATTTATAAATAACCCAGGGCTCTTTTAAGCAAATTCACTTGCCATTACATACTCCATGCTGCCAGATCAAGAAAATAATGTTCTTCAGAGATGAGCACTAACTGCTATATAAGAATTGGAAAACAAAAATTACTCAGATTAAATTTATTTGCTCGTCTTTACCATTATACTCTGAGAGGGTTATTTTAGGCAGGTGTGGGAGTTGGAAAAAAGAATGTAACTGTAGGGTGGTAACTACCAGTAAGTACTCAAAAACTGCTCAGAACACTAGAGGAAGCCAACTTTCTCCCTTGATTCAGTTAGTATTTCCTCATTCATGTTTATCTCCTGAAGAGTAAACCAACAGAAAACCCCTTTCAAAAACTGAACAAAGAAGTACCTCAGACTACTTAACCTGGCAGCGTTCTCCTGTTGGCTTCACTTAGTAAATAAGGTGTATAAAGCCAAAGGAGACTATTACACCATTCATCCAACTGACGTTCATAAAATGCTGCGTATTGTGCTAAGTCCTCGGCAGAAGCTTACAATCTAGTAGAGATAAAATGATGCACATGAAGACGTTAAATAACAAGGAAAGGCAGCATGTAGACAAATTCTAAAATGAGTTGTGCAGGAAAGAGAATTATAATGTTCTCATAAGAGGAAATCAATGTAGACAGAATTGAGAAAGCCTATTGAAGAGATGAAGCTTCAGCTAGGCCTTTAAAGAGGAAACATCTGAATGCGTAGAGTGCCAAGGGCTTTCTAGGGCTCCAGATCAACATGAGCACGGATTTGGAATCAGACATTTACATGTTCTATTTTGAGAACCAATATGGAGATCAGCCTAATTACGGGTTTTGTGATCATCAGATTAGATTTGGTCATTAGATTTGGTAAGAAATCTACTGGCCAGTTTCCAAAGTACTGAAGACAGGGACTGGAATGGTTCCTACTCCCGTTTCGAGATAAGGAGGAAATAGAGGACCAAAGCAACATAAGAAGCTATACCAAGAATAGTATACCCACCAGAGTGGACAAAAGTGTTACATGCTTTGCCTGTGTCTAGTTTTAATGATAACATTAATGATATCTACCAAGATTCAATTCAATTAATTGACACGCATAAGGGGATGAGGAGAGGGTAGAGAATCCTCCAGGCAGAAGAAACAGTAATGAGTAAAGTCACTGAGACAGAAGAAGCTTGGCAAATTCAAGGAAGTTTAGGAAGGCATACAACCATTTAGTGCAGTGGAGTCAAAAGCCCAGGCTCTGAAGTCAGGCTATGGCTTCAAGCCTTGGTTATGCCTCTTACTTGCTTATTTGCTGTGTGACTTGGGCAAATCATTTAACCTCTCTATTCCTCAGTTTCTTCTATTGTAAAATGGAGATATTAATAGTCCCTATCTTATAAAGTTTTTAGAGGATGAAATGACACAGAATATGTACAGGACTTAGCACAATACCTAACACATTAGGTAAGTGTTCAAGAAATAATAATCTTTATTGTTACTGTTTTTAAGGCTGGAGTGTATAGAGTGTAGTCATCCTTGTCAGCCTTGTTACCTGGACTTTATTCCAAAAACAATGAAAGCCCCTGAAAAGTTTTAACAGCTTTAGTTGGATTTTTGTTTTAAAAAGATGGATTACTTAGTACCTCTTATAAGAAACCTCCAAAAGAAAAGTTTATTCTAGGATTTACTGCCAAGAAAAGTTTGTTTTCTTTGAGGAATAGGTACATTTCTTTCTCCTAGATAAAATTCTGTAGCACTATATCTTCTTTTCACTTTGACCGCCAGAAAGTTCAGAGCCAAACCTGAAGCTCTTAGGCCCTTCCTGCCTGCATGTTTGTGTTCCCACCCTCACCTCCCGTGATTGTTTTCTACTCTTATATGTATTTTCTGAGTCAGTTCTTTCTGATTTATATTTTAGAGCTATTGTTTTTGTATTTTTCTCCTTTAAAGAGACTTCAACTATTTATGGAATGAGGTGCAATCTAATTAACCAAACAAAAATAAAGGGCAGAAAGACCGTAGCCTCATAACGTATGAATCATGCACTGTACATCGCTCCCAGCATGCCTCCAAAATCACCCTTTTGGCATAAACCTAGACAGATAAAGCAAGAAAACCAGATGGCACAGGAAACCTCTCTCTGTGCAAAGAAGCAGCAGATGAGGAGAGTGCAAAGAACTAAGGACTTTCCTGAATTAGCAGGGCACAGTTAGGACAATCAGTGCCAGGAGCAGGAGAGAACCTGAAAGTGGCAAGCTGCTGGGAGGTTACATAGGGCTCAAGGTTAGAGTTTTTATTTTTTGTATATGAATGTTTTTCCCGAAAGTACTTCACCCTCTTTATAACCTTCAGTTGTTCCACTGTTCTATTTTCTCAACTCATGAGATCCCTCACTTACCTCCCTCCTGAACTTGGATCTTGTGGTCGGCCACTTCAACTCTGATCTCTCTGGCCACAGCAACTCCTATATGCATTTGACTTTCTACCATTCCAATCCCCAACCTGAGTCATTCATACTGTCTACTTTTTCTCCTCCTGGGTTGGAAAGCACTGCTGCTGACTGTGCGTCTACCGGAGACTCCCTCACTGCTAATGATCGACGCTTTTCTTCATCCCTTGACTATCATCTGAGCAGCACCAGCTGCTCTAAACCTTTCCCCACAGTGCAGTGTCTAATGTACTGCTCTTTCCCTGATGTCTCATTTGCTACATCACGGAATGAATTAAGTCTCTTCTATATTAACAAATTCATCTTCCTTCTATTTCACCCCAAAGCACCTCTGTAGCCATATCCTCACCATGAGCTCTAATTCTGTGACTGTACTTGGGCATATCTTCTCAGAGAAGGAGGAATTCCTCTCTTCTAAGCTAACCATTCCATCTGTGCTTTTGATCCCACTGCCTCTTGTCTACTCTGTGACCCTGTTTCACCAACTATCTCTGCCTTCCTGCCTGTATTCTTTTCGTTTCTAGCTTCTTCAAACACCAAGACCACCACCACAAACAAAACCATGACACAATACTGAATTCTATAGACCCTAATTATTCCTCAGTTCTTTCCTTCTCTTCTCCTTCTACCTTGAAAACCTCAAAATAGTTTTATAATACCTTTCTCCCTTTCCTCACCAGCCATGTGTCCATAACTCCTTGAAATCTGGCTTTATCCCCAATTTATTGAAAAGTACTCTCTTCAAAGTCATCTGTGATGTTGTAATGACCAAATACATCCCCCTTCATTCCAAGCTCCCTCCCCTTTGGCTAATCAGGACAGAAACTTTTCTTATTTCTCAAGATAACTCTTCTACTTCACCAATTCCACTTCTGCTTGCCTTCTAAATGAAGGCAGAATCACAACGCACTTCTTAGCCTTCTTCTCTGAGATCTCATTATTAATTACAGATTCACTCATCACTTCTGTGCAGATAATTCCCAAATCTATACCTCTACTACTGAACTCTTTTTTGAGAGAAAAGAATTTATTGAAGGATAATTTATGTACAATAAAATGCAGATTCCTATGGCGTTACTTAGATGAGATCTGATAACTGTATACTCTGTATAACCACCACTCAAAACAAAAAAAAAAACCCATTTCCATCACCCAAGATAGTTCTCTCTTGCCCCTTTCCAGACAAGTCTCCTGTCTCCCTAGAAAGAGTGAAAAGAGACAACCCCTTTTCAACTTCTAGTACCATTAATTAGTGTTGCCTGTTCTAGAACTTCATGTAAATAGAACTAAACAGTATAGACCCTTTTGTGTCTAGCTTCTTTCCCTCAGCATGTCTGTAAGATGTGTTCGTGTTGCTGCATGTATGAGTAGTTCACTCCTTTTTACTGCTATGTCGTCTTCCACTGCATTACTATTTTTCAGGATACATTCTCCTATTGATGGACATTTGAGCTGCTCCTGCTTGTGAAAAAGGTTGCTATGAACATTCTTGTACAAGTTGTTTTATGGGCACTTATTTTAATTTTTCTTGGGTAAATACCCAGGAATGGAATTACTGGGTAATAGAGTAAATATATGTTTAACTTTGTAAGAAACTGAAAAACCGTTCTCCCAAGGGGTTGTACCGTGTTACACGCCCACCAGCAATGTATGACAATATTAGTTGCTTCATATCCCCACTAACATTTAGTACTATTGGTCTTTTAAATTTTAACCATTCTAGATGATAAGCAATGTTATCTCACTGTGGATTTTAATCTGCATTTCTCTGATGACTAATAAGGTTGAGTAATTTTTCATGTGCTAATTTGTCATTTATATATTTTCCTTTGTGAAGTGTCTGGTTCCAGTCTTTTGCCCTTTGTTAAATTGGGTTGTTTGTCTTTTATGTTGAAGTTAAGCTGTCTTTTGACTGTCATTTGCTTCCATATCTTCAACTGCCAACAGCTCGTATCAAACTAAAAGTCCTGATGTTATCTCCAACAGCACATTTAAAATCTAATTTGTAATTTTTTAATTAGGAACCAGACCTCTTTATTGCTGTTAACCACATCACAAATATTCTTCCATCACACTTGCTTTAAATCCTAACTCAATGTTTTCCTCTTGACAATCAATAAGAATTCTTGGAAGGCAGTGGAGTATAATTATTAACATACAGGCTTTGAGATTGCATGGTTCAAATCTGGACTATGCCACTTATTTGCCGTGTAACTTTGGACAAGTTACCAAATCTTTCATTGCCTGTTTTACAAGGTTTTAGGATTTTAAATTAAAAAATCAGGTAAAACCCTTTAAATAGTACCCAACAAAAAGGGAATACTCAATAAATATTACTTATTATTTTTAGAATGGAAATACCTTTTGCTTAAAATTTTTCTCAAGATTCTAACAACTAACATCTTTTTTGTGTGTGTGTGTGAGGAAGATTAGCCATGAGCTAACTGCTGCCAATCCTCCTCTTTTTGCTGAGGAAGGCTGGTCCTGAGTTAACATCCGTGCCCATCGTCCTCTACTTTATATGTGGGATGCCTACCACAGCATGGCTTGCCAAGCGGTACCATGTCTGCACCCGGGATCTGAACCGGTGAACCCCAGGCCACCGAAGCGGAACGTGCGCACTTAACCGCTGCGCCACTGGGCCGGCCCCTAACAACTAACATCTTAATCTAGGCATTCAGCCTCTTACCCCTAGACAATCAAAATAGTTGCCTAATCGGTCACTTTCCTCTTCCTCTAATTCAGTCTACACACCCCTGCTGGATTTATCTTCTTAAAAAGCCCTTATACACAAGATCACCTTTTGGCTCACAGATGTCCATTCTAACAAGTAATCCTAACCCTTTATCCAAACACTCAAGGTCTCCCACAACTGGTCCTCACACACCTCTCTAACATGCGTCTCTTACATATAGAAGCAGGGAAAGAATTCAAAACATATTCAAGAAATTATGCCTAAAATAGCATATTAAAAAAGCCTGAAGCAGCAGTTTAAATATATTACTTAGGGAAATGGAGGTAAATCTAAACTAATCAGCTAAAAGAAGAAAGTGGGTGTCTATGATGAAGGAAATAGGAGTGGGAAGGAGGATGGGAAATCGATATTTTTGCGTAACAAATCTTACGGTTATTTGACTTCTTACACTAGTACACGTTTAACTTTTGTAAAGATAAAAACTTAGAAGACAGAAATACGAAGATCAAGAGAGACAGCCAGACAGACAGAAAGAAAGGGTAAAAGAAAGAAATTAGATTATTAACTGAAGCAGACAGCTTGCAATTTGGTTGTCCATACCCAAGATAATCTGTAGACCTATGTAAGGAACAGTTGGGCACATCTGTTTACTTAGTGGAGCTACTCTACTTACAGCTTGAAGAGTCTGGATTTTATCAAGTAATCAATAGGAAGGTTACTGAACACAGTAGTAATATAATATAAATCATATTCAGGGAAGACTAAATAGGAATTATACCCGGAATGTACTTGACTAGAAAAGAAATAGGAGGTGGTAAAACATGAGGTGTTTACTAACTGAGACATGAGGTGATAAAAGCCTAGATCAGGGTGATGACTGTGGAAACAGAAGGATTTAATTTCAAGTCATTTTTCAAGAACACAGAGTATAATCTGCCGGCCAACTAAATATAAAAACTAAGGGAATGAAAAAAAAAAGGAACACAATGCCCTTCAGCACAGAGTAGGCACTAAAGGAATACTTCTAAAGTCAAAGAGTAATTCCAACGTTACAAACACAAAAAAATAAATCCTAATATATATTTCTTAATACATAGTTCAATGCTGTTTATGTGGTTCTTTTTCATTTCAAGTCTCCAGTAGACTTAAAACATTTTTGGCTCAAAATTCGCTTAAAATCGTATGCATATTTTTCACTACTTGATTAATGTTCCATGGACTGCAACTTCTCACTTCTATTTCACTATCCTCATGGCTGCATGTCAGAAACTGGCTGTCTACCAGACTGTTCTTTGCTTGTACCTACCTGAATCTATAGTTTACTGTCTTATCTTCCATATTTAACCTAGGTATTTTACATTAAAAATAAACTTTATACATTAAAAATCCCCAAATGCTGCTTCAATTTATATAAAACAATATGATCCAAACTTTTATCATCAAAGGTCTTAGCAAGAAAGAGCAATTTAGAACATTCTGTTTTCATACAAATGACACCTAACAGGTAACAACCATTTCTAGTTTACTCATACAACGATAGCCTGAAGCTTTAAAAATATTCCAGTGGGGAAAGACTTAAAAATCCTTTCCTTGAACCCACTGCCCTTCTCAACTACTTCCCCATTTCTTTTCTCCCTTTTTGCAGCAGAAATCCTTGTAAGGTTGTCTCTTCTGCTCTCTCCATTTTTCTTTTCTCATCTGCTCTTAAAACCCTTTAGTCTAGCTTTTGGCCCACCTGCTCCACCAAAACTGCTGTCACCAACTGCTAAATACAATGGTCAATTGTCATTCTTCATCTTCTTGATCTATCAGCAGCACTTGACACAGATGTTCACTCCATCCTCCTGAGGACACTTTCTTCACTTGGCTTTCAGGACACTACATTTTCTTGGTATTTTTCTGTCTCCTTTGCTGGTTCCTCCTCTTTCCCCAAACTTTCAACATTTGAGTGCCTTGGGGATCAGACATTGGTCTCTTCCTTAACCATACCCACTATTTAGGTGGTCTCCATCTGTCAAGAAATCCTACTGATTCTACTTTCAAAACGTTTCATGAGTCTGATCACTTAGCACTATGAACGCTGTTACTACCTGGTCTGAGCCATCACTCTCTCTCACTGCAACAGCCTACTACCTGTTCTCCTTGTTTCTATCCTTGCTCATTACAATCTCTTCTCAATACAGCAGACAGAATGATGCTTTTAAAATGTTAAATTAGATACAATCACTTCTTTGCTCAAGCCCCTCTAATGGTTACCTAATTTTATTCAAGGTAAGAGCCAAAGTCCTTATAATGGCCTACAGAGTCCCCGAATATGCCCCACTCCTGCCTCCCATTTACCTTCTGACCTCATCTCCCACTATTCTGCCTCCTTGCTCACTCTTGCTCTTCCCTCTTGCTTGCTTCTCTACCAGTACACTGGCCTCCCTGCTGTTCCTTGAATACACCAAGCACACTGCTGCTCCAGGGCCTTTGCATTTACTCTTCCCTCTCCTGGATCACCCTCTTTCCCCCCATCTATATGACTGTGCTTTCTAGTCTTTGCTCTAATGTCAGTGAGGGCTTCCCTGACCACTCTATTTAATACTGCAATCAACACTTTCACTCCCCATGTCCCGTTCCTTGCTTCATTATTTCCATAGCACTTATCACCATTTAATATACTACATAATTTACTTATTTTGTTTATTTTCTCTCTCCCCACACTAGAAAGTAAGGTTCAAGAGAACAGGGATTTTGGTCTGTTTTCTTCTTTGCCATATTTTTTTTGGGGGGGAAGATTAGCCCTGAGCTAACATCTGCTGCCAATCCTCCTCTTTTTGCTGAGGAAGATTGGCCCTGAGCTAACATTCATACCTATCTTCCTCTATTTTATATGTTGGATGCCTGCCACAGCATGGCTTGTTAAGTGGTGCGTAGGTCAGTGCCTGGGATCCAAACTGGTGAACTGCGTGCGGGCCCTTGAAGCACAGCACATGAACTTAACTGCTACATCACCACGCCAGCCCCTTCTTTGTTGTATTTTTTCCACATAGAACAGTGTGTGACACATAATGGTTTCAATAAAGACTTCCTGAAAGACTGACTGACTGAATGAATGAATGAATGAGTGAATATAAGAAAGAATAGGAAAGAAAGAAGGAGAAAGGAAAAGAACAAAAAAAAAGAAGAAAGGAAAGGAAAGGATGAAACTTGACAAAGCAATGCAACAATTAATATGGTGTAGCCAGCACTGTAAACCAGATTTGCTTGGCTTCAAAGCCCATATCATTCCCTTATAGCATCAGTTAAGAAGCTTCTATTTGAAACAAGTATCTTAAGAGTTTAAGTAAGCTCAATAAACATTAGCATAAAAAAGGGAAAAAAATAAGTAAAAGAAGCAAGCCAACTATCTTTCTTGAAATACAATTAGAAAATTATTCAATCAGAACTATTTATTTAGAATTCAACCATAAATAATACATTTTTCAAAACTACAGAAGTGTATATAATTCTCTGTTTTTAAAATAACTAAAATGAAAGATAATTTTGAGAGGATCAGAAACTTCTACTTTTGACCAAGATGGAGTAACAGGGATCAGATATACTCTCCTGCCTGAAACAACCCACCCCCAACAAACAAAAACAGACAAAAATATATGAGACATTGCTTATAAGACAGTGAACATTAGGCAAAGAAGGAGAGTGATCCCCGAGAGACAGGAAATAAATTAGGTGAGGCCTGTGAATGCCCTCAACTAAAGCCTTGAGAGTGTCTAGGCTACAATGTAGGGAGGGGGAACCCAGGCAGAGCCCAAGGAAGTCCCTGAGTTGAAAAGACAGAGCTGAGAGTCTAGGGAAAACAAGGTAAACAGAGGTCACAAAACAGACTACGAGAGAAGGGCTACACACAGAAAAATCTCCAAAGATCTGCACAGGGCCCTCCTTGGACATTCAGAATATCGACTGGCACACACGTGTGAGAAAACTACCTGAGGCCACAGAAAGAACTGTCTGACAGGGTTAGAGAGAACAGTGCCCAGCACCAGAAACAGCACCTGCTCCTACTGGCCAGGCTAAAAAACACCCAGGATTCATGGGGCATTTGGGTAGAAAACTCCAAAGTGGGACATAGTTAGACCTAGACTGAGCACTGCTCCAGTCATAAAAGGAAGACCCAAATAGATCAAACTATTTCCAAGTAACTTAACTACATCCCAGAACAAAGATCAAGACAAGTTATAGGAATATAAAAATATGTGGCAACCAATAAGGTAAAACTGACAATGTCTGGCATCTGATCAAAGACTACCAGGCATGTAAAGAAGCAGGAAAATATGACCAAAACTGAGGAGAAATATGAACCATTCAAAACTGATGCAGAACTGCTAGAGATGTCAGAATTAGGAGACATGGACATTAAAAATTTTGTGTTGGTTTTTTAAAAAGGCCCTAATCAAGTTTATAGAGCTGAAAACTACAACGTCTAAGATGAAAAATACATTGGATGAGATTAATGGTAGATTAGATATTGCAGAAGAAAAGATTAATGAACTTAAAGCCACAGAACTAGCAACTATCCAACGTGAAATATCAAAAGAGGAATTTTTTTTAAATGGAAAAGAGCATCAGTGGGCTGTGGGACAATTTCAGACAGCCTAATATATGTGCAATTGGAGTCTCTGAAGAAGAGGAGAGATGGGTGGGCCAGAAAAATTAGTTAAGAAAATAATGGCCGGAAATTTTCTGAATTTGATGAGAACTGTACATTTACAGATCCAAAAAGCTCAATGAAGACCAAACATAAGAATAATAAAGGAAACTACACAAAGGTACATCGTAATGAAGCTTTTGAAATCAGTAACAAATGGCAAATCTTAAAAGCAGCCAGAGAAAAAAGGCACATTACATGCAGAGGACTAAAGAAAAAGATGGTAGCAGATTTCTTGTCAGAAATAAAGCGAATGAGAAGACAGTAGGACAACATCTTTAAAGTATTGAAAGAAAAAAGTCAGCCTAGAATTATATACCCAGTACAAATATCTTTCAAAAACAGACAAAATAAAGATTATTTTAGACATACAAAAGCTGAAAAATTTCAGCACTAACAGACTTGCACTCCAAGAAAAAATAAAGAAAATCCTTCAAGCAGAAAAAGAATTATACCAGATGAAAATACGTATCTACGTAAAGAACAAAGATGAAAACATGCATCTACTTATGGGGATATAGCAATGGTAACTCCAATGGAAAATATATAAGATTTTTTTTTGAAAGATTTTATTTTTTCCTTTTTCTCCCCAAAGCCCCCCAGTACATAGTTGTATATTCTTCAGTGTGGGTCCTTCTAGTTGTGGCATGTGGGATGCTGCCTCAGCATGGTTTGATGAGCAGTGCCATGTCCGCACCCAGGAAACCAACGAAACAATGGGCCGCCTGCGGCGGAGCACACAAACTTAACCACTCGGCCACGTGGCCAGCCCCAAATATATAAGATTTTAAAAAAATACTGAAATTCCTTTAAAACATAATTAACTTCTTAAACAAAAATAATGACACTGTATTTTATGTTTTATAAAATAGGTATAAGTAAAATGTATGACAAGAACATAAAGGCCAGAAAGGGCAAAATAGAAGTATATTATTTTAAGGTTCTCATCCTGCATGTGAAGTGGTGAATATTCCTTGAAGGTAGATTGTAAGTTCAAGATTTGTACATGAACAGTCACAGCAATTCATGTATAATAGCTAAAAACTGAAACAAACCCAAATGTCTATCAACATATCAATGGATAAGCAAATTGGCGTATTTTCATATAATAGGCTACTGCTCACAATAAAAAGAAATGACACATGCAAAAAAATGGATGAATCTTAAAATAATTATATTGAGAGAAAGAAGCCAGACAAAAAAAGATTACATACTGTATGATTATATTTATATAAAATTCTAGAAGACACAACTAATCTATAGTGACAGAAAACAGGTAAGGAATGGCCTGGTGGTGAGGTGGGGCAAGAGAAAGGGACACAAAGAAACGTTTGGGAGTGATAGATATCTTGATTGCAGTGATAGTTTCTCTCATATACACGTGTGTATGAAAACTTATTAAATTATACACATTAAATATGTGCAATTTATTCTACGTGAATTATTCTTCAACAAAGCTGTTTAAAAAATAATTTTGGACTTAAATTTAGGTTAAAAAACAAAAATATTTAGACTATCTACAGTGTTCTGGCTCCACAGAGTAAAAATAAAAAAGGTGAAAGCTAGATTTAATATTTATAATTTTTAAGGGTTAGAATGGATCATAGAAACCAATTAATCAAATACTTTCTTATCAGAGATAAACGAACCAAGTCCTGGAGAGGTTTAGTGACTTGCTGAGGTCTTACAGCTATAGTTAATAGCTTACTAAACTGTCAGATCCACAGTGGCAGAGACTGTGTTATTTAGGTCACCACTGTATTCCCTAGACCTAGTACAATGCCAGACACACAGTAGGAGCTCAAGAAATATTTGTTGACTGACATTTCCCCTGGAAAGAAAGGTGAAAAGGAAAGAAAATCTCCCTTGCAATATGACTGAAAGCCTTTCCCTATCTTTGATTCCCCAATCTCTTTAATGCAAATGAGAGAATTAAGCATAGCTTCAATATCATAAAATATAAGAGAGTAAATCATATTCCATATTTTTAGCTTACTGGATATTTTATTATATTCTAATGCTTACAAACTTCTAATTCATTTACCAACTCTTAAACAAGTAGAAGAATTAACAGAAAATACTCCATTCATGAAGATTAATGACGTTTTCAAATTTAAAAAAATTTAAAGAAAAATACTTACCAAAAATTTCTCCATTTTTGGCATATTCTGTCACAAGGTACAACATATTTTTGGTCTCCATTACCTATTGATAAATAATTCCATATTAGTCTGACAGGAAAGGACTGCAATTTACTATAACATTCTATGGAGTTATCTAAATTAAAATGAATAAAAGTATCAAAGTTATGAACAATTCAGAAGACGATGAAGTTTACAAGATTGACAATACCCTCATGCTAACACTGTGGTGAAAAATCTCGATCCTTGCTCTTGCAAGTGTGGCCCATGGACCAGCAGCAGAACCAGCACCTCCCAGGAATCTGTCAGAAATGCAGAATCTCAGGCCTCACCCGAGACCTGACACAGAGTTTACATTTTAACAAAAGCCCCAGGTGACTGCTAGGCTCAGTTGTGAGAAATACTAATATAGGTTAACAGGAATTTTGAAGACTGCCTTTTCACCACCTTCTCACTGACTTTTCTAGCCCTGCGATATGGTAGACTCTGTGTAAGAAAAGAAAAATAAAAGAGAAATCAGTTTATCTGGCCTGGAGCCTAGCTAATCTCACACAAAATGTGATATTCCTCCTACTATACTTTCATATTGCTACAAAGTATTGTTATTTTAAAACATTGTTCAAAAGCTTTTTCATAACTCCAGTGCTATACACTTTTATTTAAATTAGTTTTTCTAGGTTCAAAGAGGAAGCGTGTCATTGTCACAAACATGATTTTTCTTTTTTTTAAAAAGATTTTATTTTTCCTTTTCCTCCCCAAAGCCCTCTGTACATAGCTGTATATTCTTTTAGTTGTGGGTCCTTCTAGTTGTGGCACGTGGGATGCTGCCTCAGCATGGTTTGATGAGGGGTGCCATGTCCACGCCCAGGATCCGAACTGGCGAAACCCTGGGCAGCCGAAGCGGAGTGCGAGAACTTAACCTCTTGGCCACGGGGCCGGCCCCACAAACTTAATTTTTCAAACTACTGAACTGAAAGGAAACTAATTTATAGATTCAAAATGAGTGAGTTTTAGATTTCTTCTCTGTAACACTCTTTCTCTTTCTACTTTCCTGCACATGCTAATAATGTAAAATTTAACTGCTACCTACTGAAAGGCTGAAAACTACTTTTGCTCTAACATATAGGTTTAGGACTATCCCCTATCAGGCCAGAAAACTAAGAGCTACCTACAATTTGGTTCTAAACAAGTCAAACAGTAAATCAATTTAACTGATTATTTTGTTCAAATAAAGATAGAATTATCATGTGAACCACAGTAGTTTTAACCTCAGGTTGGCTCACGGTTCATTAGAGACTTCTAAGGATGTGATTAGTTTTTTATAAGTACCCTCTTTAGGAATATTAAAAAATACATAAATGAAGCTTAAAAGGAGAAATATTCTGATATAAATTTGACCTAAGAGGCCCTCTGCGTTTTTGAACTTTAGAAATTGTTCTGAGTGGCACACCATAGTCTCTCACTCTTAGCTAATGGTAATGCTAATGGTCTCCAATGGTCTCCCCACCTTTTTAACTGCAAACCTCTACCAATAGAAAGTTGTTTAGCCAAGTATACATATGAATGCACATATGCATACACGTGTATATATACACACACATATGTACACGTATTTATGAATATATACATACAGAGACACAAATTACATATTTGTGCCACTGTGTAAATATATTATGTACATTAGAAAATGCCCACAAGAAGATAAATATAAAAAATAAACATAATCAGAAGTTCTAATATTTTCCTTTTTATACCCCAAAGGACACTTGTGCTAACCATTTGAATGCATTCAGTGGTGTGCTAGCACTAGCTTTGAGGAAAAAAAAAGGCCCTGACTTGTAAACCAATTGTAAACCAAATTTATACCACATTCTGTGGTGTAAATACACCTACCATCACTGATTTTGAGCTACTAACACGATGTTTATCAGCTTACAAAACTTCTGAAAATTTAACAATCAGCTCTCACAAACCAACATAGGCTGAGACCAGCATACTATTTGGGGCACACATCATACTTTGCAGATCAAAGTCACAGGCTGGCATATTGTAACACTGTAGTTTAAAAGTAGTTTTCCGTGGGCTGGCCCAGTAGTTAAGTGCGCACGTTCCACCTCAGCAGCCCAGGGTTCGCCGGTTAGGATCCCTGGTGCAGACATGGCACGGCTTGTCAAGCCATGCTGTGGCAGGCGTCCCACATATAAAGTAGAGGAAGATGGGCACGGATGTTAGCTCAGGGGCAGCCTTTCTCAGCAAAAAGAGGAGGATTGGCAGTAGTTAGCTCAGGGCTAATCTTCCTCAAAAAAAAAGTAGTTTTCCAAAACAGAAATTCTACATATCAATGACTAGAAATGTAAAAAAAAATGTTTCGTAGTAGATTACCATTCTAAAACATGAATTACTCTCTAAAAATCTGAGAAAAATCTTACTTTTAAAAAATATGCCTTACACTTGAAGTGGGTGCAGTTTATTTTACAAAAACTATATCTTAATAAAGTTGATTTTTTAAAAAATGGCTCATTTGCTTTATCTGATAAAATAACCCAAACAAAATATAAGATTTGGCTCTAGGTACTTCAGAGCATGCCACTAAGTCATATACTATTTTAGCCTTTGTATTTCATAAAACACAAACAGTATATTTTTTAAATAAGCAAAATTGCTGTATCTTCATTAATGGTACTGTCACCAAACCCAGCAGGTTTAAGCAGGGTGTCATAAATGCCCAACTCTAAACTTTTTAAATAAATAACTGAGTCTGAGCGAGAACTTAAAATTAAGCTACTAGTAGTTTTTGATTTCCTAATTTTAATTTAGATATAGAAAAATGGATGTACTGAGCTTAATAAAGGCATATAATTATCTAACTAACATAAAAGAGAAAAACTATGATGCAAAATAGAGAAGTGGAAGTGAGAAGCAGAGAGAGGTAGAAGGCTGAGTCATACCTGATAAAGTTTGATTATGTGAGGGTGGTCTAACATTTTCATTATTTGTACTTCTCGGTAGATTTTCTCAAGGTTCACTGCATCCAGCTGAGATTTATCTATAATTTTTATTGCCACCTGCATCCCAGAACAAATAAATAAAATTAGTACACAATGGTTAACAATTTCCAGTTAAGAATCTTTTCAATAAATGACAACTGAGACTTGGCTGTAGGCTCCTATGACGATGATGATAACTAGTTACACCCAACGCTCATTCATTCATTCAGTAAACATTTCTTCAACATCTACAACGTGTAAGGCACTGTGGTGGATTTTGTTTGAGAGTGCCTTCAGCCTACTAGGAAGAATAACCCTGCGAAGTTACTTTAACAAACATATTTCTCGTTCAGTAGAACTATAATGCCTTTTTACTCCATTTATAAACTGAAGAAATAAAACGTCAGCAGTTTCAACTAGTTATCATCCCACTGCAGAGTAACTATAAACATATGATCAGACAAGTAGAAGACAGTTTCTGTTGTACTGAAACACAATTTTTCTAGAAAAGCAAGTGATGCTTCCAAAGACTACAGATGTTATCTTTCTGGGAAAAAAAGCTAAATATAAAGCATTAAAATCCATCTACATGAAAAAATACCAATTGGATTAAATTTCATTTTAAAAATCAAAGTGCAAAAACCTCAAATGTTAGTATTTACCCTAAATTTTGACTTCCTTAAAGGAATTTGATTTCAAAAAATGTGTCCTCTGCCTGTCATAACGAGATAGGAACCCAAACCACTCCAAGGGTAATAATTTGAAGGAACTGCATTTGAAGGTGAATAACTAGGTAGTCATAAATCAAAAATCAAGTAGTTTTTTCATGCAACCAAAAAGAACTAATTTTTTAAAATTACTAGATATTTGGTTAGGAAATAAGCCATTCTGATTTACATAAAATTTTCAGATAATTGGGAACCACTCAAACTTAATTATAGTAAGTTCTGAAGAAACTCTAAAATGTTCTTCACATTCTACCCAAAAGTATTCTGAACACAACTGTCTTACGCTGCTGTTTCAGGGTAATTTTTAATATCAATTGTTGTATGTGCTATAAATGTTTAATACTCCTAAAATGTATCCAAGAAAATAGGACTTAGCTTGTCAATTCACCTAATTCCCTCAGACTTCTGAACAATTAGTTTTTTCTTCTCTCCTTACGGCTGCTGTGTCCTTTACTGTTATCTCTTAAAGCTCTACTGTAAGGTTTCTCTCTCACTTTTCTCTATTTTTCATTTGCTGTCTACAGCTTGTTTCCTGGTTTGAATTAATTGTAACCCTCATAATAAATCAAGCTTCTCAGAGGAAATCAGATTACTAAATATAATGCTTAAAACTAAATTTATTGCCTAAGAAGAAAGAGGGTAGCTCCTTCTCTAGGCAGTAGAGTGCGTAGGTTTTGTGATAGCTATTTTCATTCTGTTTGGTGGTATTTTATGTATTTCCATAATCAAAATATTTTAGAAACTAAAAGGTGCTATACTTTGCCTGATACGTAGACTGATTAATATCGTACTTGCTATTTGAGGACCACTGCAAACCTAAATATGTTTAAAACAAGCCCTCTCCCCAACTAGGAGCATGAGAGAAGACAGTTGCAGTTACTTTGAATAACTTTGGGTAAAAGCTGCCAGATAAAAAAGATGTGAATATTTTAATTTCCCCAATATTCCTTAGGAAGCTAACATGGAGTTTTACAGACACACATATTTTGAAGGAAATGTCTTTCCCTACGATTTCTAGATACCAGCACCCCCACCCCAACAAAAAGCTTTTATAACAAAATGGTTCACAACCATCTAATAGAAAAAAGAATTGGAGAGAAAGAAATCATGACTGAAAAAATCTCAGCATGATTACTGTCATTTAGAAAAATTTTTACTATATATAATATCTTGAGTACTTATTTAACATATTTAATGTTAAAGAAAAAGTTTAGATACTAAATACAATTAAAGCAAGGTATTACCAAGAGATATCTCCTCTTTGATATTCTTTGGGAACCTTGACCTCAAACAATGAAAAAGTGAAAAATATATAAATTACTTAATTAAATTTCATAATAATAAACTATAAACCTCATTATTTAACTTTTCTCAGCCAAAAAGTCTTAAATGACAAAATATAATTCTCTCCTCCATTTTATCTTTGGACACAGACTGTATGTATACGGACTACAGGCCTCTATATTTATATCTTTACAATTACCCCTTTGTTTGCAAGCCTGCTATAAGAGGATTATGAGAAAGCAAAGAACTAAAGAAAAAGTAAAGCATGTGTCAGCATACTCCTTATAAATAGTTAGGGCAAGTCTAACTGCTGTAACAAGTAGACCCCAAAATGTATCATGATTCAAACACAACAGAAGTTTATTTCTTGCTTATGTTGTGGAACTGGAAGAGAGAAGCTAGCAGGTGGCCTCCTCCATGCAGGCACATGAAGTGCAAGAAGGCTCTATCTTTAACGGGTGGCTTTCACAGTTACCCTGAAGGTGGTCTCCATTCTAGCCAGACAAGAGAAAAAGGCTTGGAGGAGCACTCATGACAGGTTTTTATGGGCCAGGCATGGAATTGGCACACATTATTTCTGTTCACTCCATTAATTAGAACTCAGTCACATGACCATACCTAAATGCAAGGGAGCCAAGAAACAGTCCAGTTGTAGGACCAGGAAGAAAAGGAAACAGTGGATTTTTGGTGATTAGCTAGGAGTCTCTGCCATCCTCTTCCAGGTAATTTCTTAACAATGGGACTCTTTATCAAGTACTTCCCAGAAATAGAATGATGATGATGATGACTTTCACAACTGCACAGCACTTTTTAATTTAACAAGACACTTTAACGTATTTTATCTTGGTTACTTCTTGACTTGGAGAAGTAAATGAACAAGGAGTACATCCATGAGTTGATGAAATTGAGGCTCAAAAGATGTTACATAATCTACAAAGGTGCCAAAGTGCAAGCGAATTAATGGGAAAAAACCGCAGGCCATCTAACTCCAAGTGCAATCTTCTCACTCTTTCAAAGAGCCTATTATTCACACATTTACTGAGCACCTGTTGTGTGCCCGGAATTATGCCCAGGATGCAAAAATGAACAAGATCTGATTCCTACCCTCAAGGAACTTAATAGACCTGTGAGAACAAAGAGAACACATTTTGGAAAACAAATTTTATCAACAAAAATCTGCACCTTGGGATTTCCTCAATGGTGTATGAAAGTCCCAACTTACAAAAGGGTTGTGTTCCAATTATAACTTAGATTTCTGGGAACCTACTTTCTGCACCCCTTCTCTACTTAGTTCTAAATGTGGTACCAAGGACAAAAACCTGCGCAAAGTCAAGCAAGAGACTCCGTAAATCGAAGGATCCCTTTTCGTTGTTGTTCATCTAAATTATTCAGCTCTTTTTCGTGTGTGTGTGAGGAAGACTGTTGCTGAGTTAACATCTGTGCCAATCTTCCTCTATTTTATGTGGGACACTGCCACAGCATGGCTTGACAAGCAGTGCTAGGTCCACGCCTGGGATCTGAACCTGGGAACCCCAGGTCTCCAAAGCGGAGCACACGAACTTAACCACTACGCCAATGGGCTGGGCCCTCTTTAATTCTTAATTATGCATGCAATAGCTTTAAAAAAATCCTTCAGTGAATTTATATGGAGATAGAAAAATTAATATTCCTTCTCCTAGGGGACAAAAGGAAGGTTTCCTATACAACTGTGAAGGGTGTATTAGATAAACTAGATTACTACCAAACTAAATACCATGTAAAGTAGCAACACTGATTATTCAACCTCAGAACCAGGAAAACATGAATTAAAAAAGACCAATTGTTCAACCTCAGAAACAGGAAAATGTGAATTAAGAATAATAAAATACCTAATATAATGTTATATGTCAATTATATCTCAAAAATACCCATTTTGACTTATTATATTTGCAAAGATTAAAAAGTAAACACCCTTGTGAGCTAAGATTCAATGAGATGGTCACTTTTACATACTGCTAGTAGGAATATAAAATAGGTCATAATTTTTCTAGAAGGAAATTTGGTAATCTTTACCAAGAACCTTAAAAATCATCTGTCCAATTTAGCCTAAGAATTCTACTTCTGAGAAATTATTTGAAGGAAATAATCTGAAATGATGATAAAAATTTATGTGTAAACATATTCAAGAATATTATCTTACAATATAAAAAATATAAACAATAATTGGGAAATAATTATATGAGTTATGGTAAGTTTATTTAATGACACGCTATTAAAATAGTTCCTTTTAATAATATGGAAAAATGTTTAGACTAAAATATTAAGTAAGAAATCAGGATATCAGCATAGCCTCAACACAAAGTATGTGTAGAAAAAGATCAGGAAAATCTAGATACAAATATGACAAAAATGTTATCAGTGGGTGAAAAATAGGGATTATTTTATTTTCTTGCTTTATACTTTTAGGTACAGTTTTTCCTCAGTAAGCATGAATTACTTTTCCAATAAGAAAAAAGAAAAATGAAACGGAGTTATATTTACCACATATGCTAACTTCATCTGTGAAATATTAGCCATTTTCATTTTCTTATTTTCTAAATTCTCTACAAAATGGCTATATTATTTTATAAGATTTAAATATTAAGAAAACTATATACACAGAAATGCTTCCAACAACATTAAGCAAAAAAAAATATACATATATAAAAGTAACAACTATGTAAAATACAAATTTGCAAGGAAGACAAGGGATTAAATTCAAGAGCAGAAATGAAATAGTGTTAAACTGATGGATAAAAGAAATTTTTTCATTTTTCAAAATATAATTTAATGGTAATGTTACCCTTTGATAATTTTAGAAAAAATTATTTCACTTCCCATAAAAGAAATATTAATTTCACGTACTTAAAGAAACCACACATACAATGGTGGCTTTGGGGTGCTTTGTAAGGAAGTCACACAGTAAGACCTATTCTAGCAACAAATCAGAAGAGATTAATGTATGTTTGCCGTCTCGGGTAATACTTGCTTCAGGGCTGCTTACTACTAATACACTAAGTCTACACTGTCCTTCTGAAGTACCAAGTAGCATTATCCTTACCATATGATTAGATATTTGAAATTAAAAATAAATGCACTTTTCAAGTTTATACATCAAAGCATGGGTGGAATCAGAACATACTAGCCTATCATTTGATTGAAAAGTGAATGTGGGCCTGGCCCAGTGGCATAGTGGTTAAGTTTCTGTGTTCTGCTTCAACAGCCTGGGGTTTGCAGGTTCAGATCCCAGGCATGGACATACACACTGCTCATCAAGCCATGCTGTGGCGGTGTCCCACATACAAACTAGAGGAAGACTGGCACAGATCTTAGCTCAGGGCCAATCTTCCATACCAAAAAAAAGAATATGATTGGTCTACATGAAAAGTTTCTGAAACCAGTGAGAGTCAGTAGTAAAACTGACTTGGACACTTCTAGGTACTCTTTAAGAATAATGTCAACATTTTTTCAAATTTAAAACTTGACTTTTAAAACAAAAAATTTATATAATAAAATAAATGTTCATGAAGATTTGATTTGTATTTTATAATGCTGGGAGAGGAAAACAGACAGGAGGAAATGTGAATGTCACTACACTTTGAGATCCATAAAAACTGAATTGAGAATGCTTAAGACTGTAAAAGAAGTGATCAAAAATAATCTCCTACCTTAAAAACTATTTAAACAAATCAAAAAAAAGACAACTCAATTAAAAAGTGGGCCAAAGAACAAAAAAGGAATTCACAAAAATATTTAATCTTATAAGACTGTGTAATCAAAGTAAATCAAAATACAAATTCAAATAAAAATATTATTTTCCCCTATCAAACTGAGAAAAACTTAAAAAATAATATTGCTGGTAAGCATGCATTCTTCTTGATGAAAATTCATAGGTATTCCTTTTCTGGAGGGTAATTTGGCATCTCATGCCATAACATGTGGATGTAAAGGACATACTCCGTGACCCAAGAATTCCAGTGCTATGAGACTACTCTGAGGATGAACAAAGACGTATATACAGGAATACCCTCTGAAACATTATTTTAGAAAGAGAAACAGCAAGAGAGAGAAATAGTCTAAATGTTCAATAATAAGAAATAGATTAAATAAAATATAAAGTCACATGCAAGGGTACTATTTAACCATGCTTTAGGCATTTTTTTTTAAACTTGGGGAAATGCTAATAACACATTAAGTGAAAAAACAGATTATATATATAAATATAAATAAAATATATGTGAATAAATAAGAGGATATGAACCAAATATCAACAGTGGTTATCTCTTGGTCTGGATGGTGGAATTAAGGATGTTTATTTTCTTCTTTGATCTTTTCAACAATATCTAAAATGAACATACATATCTTTTGTAATTGGAGGAAAAACACATAAATACTACGTTTACTCTAAAGAAGAACTTAAAACAAACTTTAGCATCATTTTTCAGTTTAATTCATCCAAGATTCATCTTGTTTAAAGTATTTTTTAATGTTTCTTAAAATGGAGAGTTTCTGATGAAATTCCCAAATGTCATTGTCTTTGATTCTTCTAATAATCTCAAACTGGATTATGGGCTGTTTCTCTCTGAAGAGCAGGAAAGCATTCTCCACCAATGTTCTGCATAAAGAAACTTTTACAGAAATAACTTATTTCAAAACTATGAACGTGGAAGGTAGAAGAGGTACTAGGCACACTGAAGAAGAAAGATATCTTAATGAATTTCTGGAATCCATCTGGCTTCAAGGAAATGAATCTGCCATCAGCAGTGGGCCATAAATCAAATATCATCCTGTGAATCCAAGAATCAAGGCCAGTTTCAGTTATTTCCAAATAAATGTTTTCTTAATTGCCTGACACTGAGATAGAATTTCCCAGTGGAATGAAGACGAGAACACATTAAACTCTGTTAAAGTTAAAAATTTCTAGAGAATATAAAAATTTACACAACTTTTATTTTGCACGTTTGTCTCCCTCACCCTCCTCCGAAAAGAACAGATCATTTTGAACAATATTTAGAAAAAATAATTTGCCAAATATTACTTGTCTTGGGTGCCAAGAAACTAGAGAACAATTTCTAATAATGCATATATAGTCCATGACAAATACAATTTTTATTTCAACACACAATTAAAGATCATACAGAGGCCTAGATACAAATATTAGTGATTGAGTTATTTGGTAACAAGTCCTGTTGCACATAGTACAGCTGCTTCTTGCAATCTGGAATATTTCACAGCACAAGATTAACAACATGACAACTGAGAAGAGTCTTAAAATTTTAAAGCAAAATATAAAGTTTAAACGTACTAAAAAAGTTAAGTTCTCTTCTTCAAGAAACACTATAGTAATCAGGGTGTAATATGCCCCTTCTGTTGTTTCTACTCTTGCTCTAAAAATGCAATTTTGATACCTTATTTGGAAAGCTTTAAAAACACATTTTAAGGTAATAGTTAGTTTAAGAATTATGCCTAAATATAAAAGTCCCAAACTGCACACAGAAAGCTTTTCAGTGAAGAAAAGCAATTTTCAGAGTGTCCTTGCTATCAGTTTTAGGAATGTAAATGCCCAACATCTACATGCTATTTTAATAAGGTAATTTTCAGAAACTCTGTGAAATATCTTTAAGATTTCATGGACCACACATTAATATGCTCTTTAGCTAAGCAATATAAAAGGTATGGTATTGAGGAAAACTCAACTATCTGTCACAGAAAAGGTCTGAAAATAACTAAGGATGGTTATCCCTGGTTGGAGACATTATGGGTAGTTCTTTTCATTTATTTATACTTTTTAATTTTCAATAATAAACAAGAGAGATTCGGTAAAAATACATAATTCTTTAATATAAAAATAATACCTTCTTACTTGGTAATTTCCCTTCTAGGAATTTCCCCCCAATCCCTCCTCCCCCCAAAATTAAAAGCGAAGACACAAGAGTTACATACACAAAAATCATTCACTGCAATTTATTTACTATAAGTGAAAACTGGAAATTATCCTTTTCAATAGCTAGGAAATCATTAAGTAAAACAGGATTCATCTACAAGGCAGAACACTACGCAGCTATTAAAAATGTCTTATAAAGTTATATATATAATAAGCAAAATGCTTAGGCAATAACGGTAAGTGGGAAAAAAGGATACAATTTATGTAAGTGTACATAAGATGTAATCTCAACTATGGGAAAAAAATGCATATAAAAAAAGACTAGAGGGGAGGTCAGCCCCGTGGCCGTGTGGTTAAGTTCATGCGTCCGGCTTTGGTGGCCCACCCAGGATTTTGCTGGTTCTGATCCTGGGCGTGGACATGGCATCACTCTTCAGGCCATGCTGAGGTGGCGTCCCACATGCTACAACTAGAAGGACCCACAACCAAGAATATACAACTATGTACTGGGGGGATTTGGGGAGAAAAAGCAGGAAAAAAAAAAAAAAGGGAAGATTGGCAACAGTTGTTAGCTCAGGTGCCAATCTTTAAAAAATAAAAAAAAGTTTAAAAAAAATACTGGAGGGAAATAATGCCATAATGTTAAGAATGATTTATTCCCATTGGTGGAGGAATTACACAGGTACTTTTTGGTGCACTATACTCTTTATATTTTCTACAGTAAGACTATATTTCTTTAACAGTCAGAAAACAAAAAACAGTTTAAGGGCACAAGTGACTTTTCTGGAATTTTATTTAACAGACAAAAAGCAATGAAAACCAGCCATACAATTAGTTAGAAGGAAAAAGTTCCTTGCTAGTACAGTATTAACAAAACACTACTCAAGGACATTCATAGCATAGCAAACTAGCAACCACTATTGCCTAAAATAGTTCAACAGTCTCAATGCTATTATTCTTTCCTCATTATGTTAATTTTATAAAATTAGATACTCTAATTCATAAACCACAAACCAGTACTACGAAGTTTTTATGAAGTATTACATTAGGAAGCTGGATTCTGCCACCACCTGCCTTCCCTTTTGTGTGCAAAATTTACACAGAGATCTAACATGAGAACACCGCTTCATATGATGATGTAATTATATTTCTCAAACAATGTTAAGCTATTTGATAGATTAGACCAAAATGAAGATCTCTTTTGTCTACTGTTTCTTTCCCCCTAAAGGGAAAACAGTCTTGGATCTCCCAAGCTCTGTAGAAAATCTATCATTTTTGAGTGTTATAAAACAAGAGACGGAGACAAGCCAATTAAAAATAAAAGGCTCCAATTGTTCATCACACAGATGTTTAAACTAAGCCCCCAAATTTCCTTCAGGTTCAAACTTGGGAAAAAAAGACTTCCAACTTTTAAAACACACAAACTTACACTGATGTTAAAGCATACCATATTGAAGAAACTTTGATAAGCAGTAAATATAATCATATTTTGCTGATATTGTTTTTTCTAGCATATTAATTGTTCTGACTGTAATTAGTAGTGTAGGATGTTCAGTAATGAGAATCTAAAATAACGTTAAATAAAACAAAGTTTCCACTAGCCACATGATTTATGGTATTTGAGGCAGTTGCTGTATTCATCAAAGACACAAATATTTATCCAGTGAATGAAGGAAGAAAAAAATACTGCTTAAAAAAACCCCTCACTAACAACAAATAGTATACTTTAAGAAACAACTGTATCTGTGCCAGTAGCTAAGCAATTCTTAATGCAAATTACCATAAAAGAGCACAGAGCAACTTTATAAAACTTGAGATCTACAAGAACTACTTTCTTCACTAATTACCTTGCTATTTCCCTCACTCCTCTCAATTTTAATATCTCCAATCAAATTACCACACCCACCTACCCATCTTAAATTCACACTATTTCTCTCTATATGTTAAGGACGCCTTTTTTAGAAAAGCACAAGGGAGATGGGTTCTGTGGACTCGAAATTTCAGCTTTTAACTTAAATCATTTTACACACATATACTACACACACAATTCAGGATCCGAGTGCTCCTTCATGATCTGACTTGTGCCTTCAGTTACAAACGCATTGATCTCACTCTATCTGATAGCCAAACCATGACACTGCTCCACAGCGCCCCCTAGCTCTACCAGTGGTATCAGTTTAAAAGGGATATCGTTTGAACTGTCAACCTCAAGAGAAAGTCAGTCATATCAGCTCCAATTAAGCAGTTTTTAAATAGATACAATATTACCTAAATTTGACCTAATAAATAAAAGCTGACAATTAAATCTTGTAACTAATACTGATAAGAACTGATGAGAAAAACAAAACGAACTGATGGGTTTGGAATTCAACCACATAACAATACAGTTCAAAAGTTCTGTAGAAGCTCTGTAATGCGTAAGCTGTTTGATTTTTAGACAGTCATTAAGCAAAGACTCATATAAAATACACATTGAAAATACCTTCTTTTCATGTAATTTAAGGGGAAATGGCATGGCATTAGGCCATGGTTCTTTAGAGGAATGCAACCAATTTCTTTCTTCATCTTTAAAAATGCTGGGATCAGACTGAGTAATCTCACTATAGTCACATTATTTATCATTACAAACTTAATCTAAGTTGCTAACACTGGTAAATTTGTGAGAGGAAAACTTACGACCTTGGTCCTGATGCTAAAAAATAAGTTAGATTTGAGCTGAATGAGTATCAGTAGGGGAGGGCAAAAAGTGAAGATGACACAATGACATATACCCCTTCTTTTGGAAACGGACTCTTTCACATTAAGCAAAACTTCTAAGAACAAAAGCTACAAAAATCACTCAAGTTTTCAAATGCCCTTCGCCTTACACGGCCATTCTGGAAAAAAAAATGTCCTACATTATTCCATATTCAAACTCTGGTACATTCACACTAATAAGGGCAAAAACTGAAAAGGATGTAAACTGAAGGCAAAAAAACTGAGAAAGGATGAAACTCCAGACCAACTACCATAAAGCAGAGTACAGTACGTCAAAAACACAAGGTTTTATTCTAAAGAATGGTTTTGTTTCTACCGTTTTTCTAAAGTATTTAATTTGCACGTCTTAAAATAGAGACCCTGAGGAGAGCAGCTTGAGGCAGTGGAAGGAAGGGGGGCGGGTTAGGTAAGAACAGAGACTTGTGAGAAAATATGTGCGGTGCATTAGAATGTGCAATGGATGGGGGGATGCTGGATTCACCGTCAGAAGGCAGTTGAAGGCTTTATGAGTAGAGAGGCACAATCTGATGTGGCTTAAGGAAGGCGTATTCACAGCCAGAATGTACACCTGGTAAAGGGACGACCCAGGATAAGAAAGACTAACCCATCAACCGTGCAAATGCAGAGATGACCATTTTAACCAGTTCCATTGTCTGGAGTATTAGATGGAAATGCCTCAGGCACGAGACCAAGCTAGCCTGACACCAAATCCCAGACACTGTCGGGCAAAAGGAGGGAGACAACATGGACAGTGACCGTCCGGCATTCCCGGCCTCGGGGGCCCCTTCTTGGCGGGACCGGGGACGGGAGCGAGGGGAGCCAGGGTCCCGGGGGCCGTGCGATGCCCCGTCCGGGGAGCCCGAGAGCCGGCGGTCCCCTCCTCGGGGCTGGCGACGGCTCTCCTCGAGCAGCCCAGGAGCACGGAGACTTCCCCTCCCACCCCACCCCCAGCCGAAAGCAGGGAAGACGCGGAACTTGGGCTCCGGAGCGGAGGCCACAGACCAGGTCACGGCCCGGGTGAGAGGCTCCGGGCGAAATTCCGTGCGGCCACCGGGGGTGGCGTAGGGAAGGCAAAGCCCCGGCTGCCCGGGTTTCCAATCAGACGACACTCGGTCCGAGCGACCCGGCCCCGACCCCTCCGGCGCTGGCCGACCCCCTGCACCTCCTGGGTCCCCACAGTCCCGGGCCCTCTCGCCTCAGCTGGTGACCCGGCCTCTCGCATCTCCCCAGGCCCCCGCTGCAGCCGCCCCTCTCGGTAAACAGCTCCTCTCCCGAACCCTCGCCTCGGACGCTCCCGCCGAGCCCCGGGCCGCACCTCCGTCTTGGTGATCCGGTGCCGCCCCAGCTTCACCACGGCGAAGTTGCCCTTGCCCAGCGTGCCCTCGATGTCGTAGAACCCCACCCGGACCGGCCCGCGCTGCAAGTGCCTCGGGCCATCCGCCATGACCATGCTGGGCCCCGCTGCTAGACACGGCGGACTGGAGCGCGGGCTGGCGGGCTGGCGGGCTGGCGGCGCGGCTGGGCTCGGGCGACGGCCGCTCGGCTCGCTCCTCCGCTCGGTCCCTCCTGCTCCGCAGGGCCCAGCCAGGCGCGCGCCGCTGCTGACGTGCGTCGACGTCAGGGGGCCGGGACAGGGGGGCGGGGGCGGGACCGGGCCTCGATTGGTCACCATGGCGACCGGAGCACCGCAGACGTCGGCGGCGGGAGGGAGGGAAGACGGGCGGGGCCTGGACGGCGCGTTCCTTCCGGGCTCCCGCGCCTTCAGCTCTCCCCGCCGCCTCGCCGCTGCCGGGGGCGGGGTCGCCTCCCGGCCCGCCCAGTTCCCCGGCCACCCAGCCGAAGGGCAAGAGCGAGCCCTGGTGGGCGGAGCGGGGGCGTGCAGCGACCTGGACCCGGCTTGCAGTCCCCCTCGCCCGCCCCGGCATTCTCCGCCCACCCGCGGACCTTCCCGCCAAAACCTCTCACCTCTGACTACAGCGCGTCCTAAATTTGGCACGGGCAAAGAACTGGCTGAGCAATGCGTTGCTCACAGGCTCCTTTCTTTGTATTTTTTTCTCGTCTGTTTCTATATAAATCTCTCCACATTTTGATGTCTCTGAGAAGTCATTCTGACAGCAGCAGGGTCGCTTATAGAATCACAGAATATCAGCGCTGAAGAGACCATAGAGATCACCTTACCTGGGGATTTGGAGCCTCGAATGGCCTTCGGAGCTTCGAATCCCCTAAAATGTACGCGAATTTTTGCTTGAGCTTGTCTCTGGGGAGATGAGACTGTAGCTTTTATCAGATTCCCAAACGCGCTGACGACCCAGAAGAGGTTAAGAAATAGTTATCTGATGCAATTTCTTTTCAGATGAAGAATCAAGCCCCAGTGAGGGAATTACCTAGGTCACGCAGGTAATGGTAGAGTTAGGATTGCAAATCACCACACCAGTCTTCCACATGGTGATTCAAGGAAACAAGTAAAGCGTTATTTTAATATTTTGAAGTATATTACGTGGCTCCAGATCTGGATTTCTAAATGCCAGTCTCCACTAAAAGGAACCAGAACCTTTGGTGAAATGGCTGATTCCAGGGCAGAGAGAGGGAAACTATAAAATACCCTTAAAAGATCTTGTGCTAGAAAGCAAGATTTTCAAAGAATGATGAGGACATGTCAAAAGGAAACAGGAGCCTCGACGTACCAAATCTGGGACAATTTTAGCATCATGAATGAATAATGATAGAAATGGATTACAACACAATGAGTTTTAAAAAGAACCCGTGAGTGCATACTTATTCTTAAAATATTAAATAAATAAAGGGGAGAGAAATGACAATTCTTGTTGACAGTGGAATGGCAACTAATGTACATAGAAGAAACGATGAAATTAGGAAATCACCATTTTGCAACCACTATAGTAATAATTGTAATAATATAGTAATATAGTATATTTGTAATAATTGATTCAGATAGAATTCTCAAAGATGCTAAAATCATTGAGTGAAAGTTTGCTGGGTAACAGGATATTTACACAGTCTCAAAGTATTTTCAGATTTCTTATTCATTACAAAGGGATAAAAACCATACCTTTACAGTGGAGAAATCTGAGAGACACCACCGTAACCAAATGATCAAAGTTAATGTCACCAATTATGGGATAAAATGACATGATGTACCTCTTGATGTGAGGTACTGAGAGGAAATACAGTTTCTCTTTTGCAATATCCCTGTCAAGAATACATACTTTGAATCTAATCACAAATAAACAATCAGAAAAATGCAAATTGAGAAATTCTACCCCACCACTGGCCTGTCCTCTTAAAAAATGTCAATGTCATGAAAGACAAAGAAAGGCTGAGGAACCATTCTAGATTTAAGGGATAAAGAGATATGTCTCTACAGGCAACATGTGATCCTGGATTGAGAGAAAAGTGCTATAAAGGAATATTTTCAGGACAATTGTTGAAATTTGAATATGGATTGCATATTAGATGATAGTATTATTTAAATGTTAAGCTTCTTGGATTTTATAGTTGTGTTGTGGTTATGAAAAAGAGTACTGTTATTGAAAGATACACACTGAAGTATTTAGAGATTACAGTTTTTGTTACGTGCAACTTACTCTCAAATGGTTTAACAAAGATAGATAAGGCAAATATGGCAAAACGTTAAATTGATAAATCTGGATAAAGGGTATACGGTAGTTCATTGTACTTGCAAATTTTCTGTTGTTTTAATTTTGTTTTTGGATGGGGAAGATTTGCCCTGAGCTAACATCTGTTGCCAATCTTCCTCTTTTTTTTCTTGAGGAAGATTAGCCTTGAGCTAACATCTGTGCCAATCATCCTCTATTTTGTAGGTGGGATGCCTCCACAGCATGGCTGATGAGTGGAGTAAGTCTGTGCCAAGGATTCCAACCTGTGAAGCTGGGCTGCCAAAGCAAAGCACATGGAACTTTAACCACTTGGTCACTGGCCTGGCCCCTCATTTTAATTTTTTAAATGAAAATTAGTATATATGTGTGTATATATACATTTTATTCTATTAATTTAATTTAATTGTTTTGTTTTGTTTTATATTCTTTGCATAAGATCGACTGGCTCTTGGGCCCTCCACCTGCTCACTGTGCTTCTGCCCTTCACTCTCCCAAGAAATACTTTATTCTACTGTGAGTTATGTTGTTTGCAAAATTGAGGAGGGAAGTGGGGGGAGGCTATAAGACTGATAGGATTTCTGGATTGATGTGGGTGGTATGTGAGGGTTCATATAACTAGACCAGGAGCTCCCATATGTACCCCAATTCAAAAATAGTTCTCATATACATTTTGCCAGTTAGGTTAATGTGTTTTAATTGCTCTGGGAATGGGTTCCTTTGGAAATCTAATGAAAAGCTACTTACTCAAGACCCAGAAAATGCACATAAAGATCCACTAGAGCTAACAACCTCCTCCTTTACAGTATGACTTTTGAGCAAAAATTGACTCATTTCTATGTGATTATTTTAATCAGATAACCAGGCCAACTCCCTTCTTGCACAATCCGGGACTAAGACTTGATTTGGAGCAGGAAAGAAGAGAAAGGGATGGTGGGGAGTACCAAAAGATTTTTGGCAAACCAGAGTTCAGTGTGAGGGTGCTGAGTGTCTAGAGGTTAGAGAGAGGCCAGAGATGGAGGAGCCCTGGGAGGGGCTGTGCTGAAAGTAAACCTTGCCCACTTGGAAATACAATGGGTGTGTCACTGAAAATTACTTGTAGCTTGTAAAGGTAACCCTGAAGAAGACATGTGGGCTAGGTTAGAATATTGCAACCTTGGAAAATATGCTTCAGCTCTGCTTCCTTGGTCCGAAAGACCTACTTCTCCCTCTCCAATTTCAACCCAGTGTGTCTCTTATGTGCTTTTGCTTCAATTAAATGACCTATATACATTTTAGCAATTATTAATATTATCCAACTCTTGCTTTCCTTTCCTCTTTCTCTCTCCCTAGACACACACACACACCACCGCCACCACTGCCACCACCACCACCAGCACCTCTCCCCTCAGGAAAAAGAATAAAAGATGAGAGAAAGGGAAGAGAAGAGAGGCTTCATATAATTCCCATCTTTTTCATCTCCAGTTTTATAAACAGTGAGATAGAGTACTCTAGTCACCAGATTTCCTATTTGTTTGACCTTTAGAATGCAACATTTCCAGCTAATGCTGTGAGTCCACAATATTTGCCATTGAGTTGATTAAAAAATGTTAAGATAACACGTTAAAAGGCAAAAGAGTGTACACATAGAAAGAATTAAGAAAGATGGTGAGAGACTGAGATATGAATTAATTCTATAACATACTTAGAACAAAATGGACTTAGAATGAAAATGTGGAATGAAGAGAGGAGTTAGCAAAGAGGTACTGGAACAGTGATTTGAACTGTGAGGGAAGAAAACTTCGTGGCTCACAATGCTGTACATATTTTGCTGAAGCAGACAGTCTGTGGACTTGAAAAACAATGTATGTACCATATGTTTCCTTGATTGTGATCAATGTCTATATTTTTACTGTTTTATCATTTCAGGACTGAGTAGAAGTCAAGACACCAGTAGGCACAGACCTAAATTTAGATTTAGTTCAAGTCAAAAACTGGTGAAATCTTTATTAAATGACTTTGCTTAGAAAAAATAAGATTACAAAGCTAGAACGAATACTTTGCTTTTTATATTACAAAAGGCAGAAAGTACATGAGAAGATCCAAATCATTGACCTGTACCAACTACAAGTACTTCTTATTATTATAAAATAGAGCTATTCCTGAAATATGCATCAATTCTGTCAGGTTAATGAACATGTGGGTGCCACTATGTTTAAGGTACTATTATGGAAATAAACTACAGGATTGACGTTATTTAAAGAAAACTTTCTTTGGTTCCTTTAAAGGATGGGTAACCATGCTCTGGTTTTGATTTTTTAAGCTAGTTTTAGCTGTGGTAATCTTCTCTAAATGAAAAAGTTGTGATTCTGTCTAAACTTTGAAAATAATTTCAAAATTTTGTGTCTCCTCCCCGATTTTCTTAGGATCTTAAATTTGAAAGGCATCTTAGAGAGCATCATGTGAGTCCATCTTCCCATCTGATACAGAAATCTCTAGACACTTGACAGATGGCATCAAGCCTTTGTTTATTGCTTCATGCTTCATTATATGTCTCGTGTGTAATCTATGTGAGACAGTTCATATCAGCAGAAAATACGTCCTCATGTTGGCCTCATAGCTGCTTCTTTCTGACTTTTGTCCATAGTTTTAGTTCTTTTCCCTGGTGCAAGACATTACAAACAAACAGACACACACCTACTGTCATATTCTCTCTTCAGTTCTCCAGGCCAAACATTCCCAAATTCACTGTCTAGCTGACTATGTTTCTAGCCTTCTACCATTTCTTCTTGTGCTTCTTGGGACTCTGTTTTGTCAATGTCTTTCTTAAAATATTGTTCCCCAAACTTAACATAGTAACCCAGGTATGGTCAAAGCAGTGTAGAATACTGGCCATTGACCAGTCTGTCCTTTGACCCAGACACTCTGCTCATACTGATCCACTCAAAGATGGTGCTAGTTTTCTTTTTAGCAGCCAAAGCCCACAGTTAAGATTAAGGCCAACTAAATCTTCTGGGTCTTTCAAAATAACAATTACCGTTACCATTTTCTTGGGCGTTTGATTTTTTAAAAATATAAATGGAAATTCTGATAGTTAAAATGTATCTTGTTGGTGGTGTTCATTGTTCCAGATAGTAGAATCATTTTGATTCTTCACTCTGCCATCTATCATATTACCTAATCTTAGTCTTCAGATCCATCTGCATATTCCACCAGTACGCCTTCTCTTGTTTTATTGCAGTCATTATTCTTTGTATCACCACTCCTAGTACGAGTGTGTGGCTCGTAGTAGGTTCATGACTCGATTGGTAAACTGGTCAATACTGCAAAGCTTGGGCCAGAGTTTTAGAGCTTGTCACTAGACAGCTTCCAGTTTGACTTCCAACAATTTATTGGTCGACATTCATTTGATTTGGCTTTTCATATAACTGTGAGTTCCAGGAAGATTCTACGTTTATGCTACTGGGATAACATTATAAAGAGGGTCCTCAACATTCTAATACCAAAGTTTCAATGTACTATAAGCTACTCAGCTCTCAGTTACTTTCCCTTTAATTCATTCCTTTTTATTATTGGAGTATTGTACTAATCTTCCCTAACCTCATTAGGTCGTGAACTTCTTTGAGGGTAAGGGTCATATCTTAGTTGTTTTTGAAATTCCTAAACTTTTTAGCAGAATTCAACAAATGTAGTTTAGTTTGACATTTATTGCATCCATGTGCTAGGCACCACGGTAGACACTGGGGATGCAAACATGAGTAAGACACAGTGCCTGCCCTTGAGAATTTTATGGTTTAGAGCAGGAGCTCTAAAATCTGACTGCTTAGGTGTGAATTGTGGCTTTACTACTTACTAGCTGGTGACCTTGGGAAAGTTGCTTAGCGTTTCTCTGCCTCAGTTTCTTATCTGTTAAGTAGTGTTAATAATAGCACCTACCTCAGAGGATTATTTGAGGAGGGTAGACATATAAACAAATACTTATAATTTAAAGTGGTGAGAGCTCAGAGGAGAGGCAATGAGCTCAATGTAAGGGTTTGCAGGAGAGGCTTCCAAAGGTGAAATTCGAACAGAGTTGTAAAGGCTTAGTAAAAGTTAACCAGGTGAAAAAAGATTGGATGAGCATTTGAAAAAGAAACAGCATGAGCAGTGGTTCTGAAGGTATGAAGAGGTGTGATGTTCTCAGGTAACTACCATCAGTTGTGAATGTCGAGACACAGTGATGAGAATGTCCACAGGTGAGACAGAAAGATACATGAGACCAGGCCATGAGCAGCTCCTTCTTGCCCTTCCAGCCGGACTGCTGCTCCTAAACCCCTTCAAAGAGAAATTCTAAAGTCGCAACTGGGTAGGAAGCTGCTGTAGCAATGGATTTCAGCTGTAGCAATGATAAGACGTGAGGAATGGGAGAGAGAGAAATGTCAAAGATTGTTACCAGGTTTTGTTTTTTGTTTCTTTGCTTGAGGAAAATTAGCCCTGATCTTACATCTGTGCCAATCTTCCTCTGTTTTTTTTTGTATGTGGGACACCTCCACAGTGTGGTTAGTGAGTGGAGTAGGTTCGCACCCGGGATCCAAACCCACAAACTAGGGCTGCCAAAGGGGAGCATGGAGAACTTTAACTCGGCCATGGGGCTGGGCCCTGTTACCAGATTTTTGATAGGTGTAAACAGATGCAATCAATTACCTGAGAGCTTACCATGTGCCATTCATTCTGCTGGGCACTGAACATAGAAAGGTGAATGAACTATGGATCTAACCTTAAAGAGCATACAATCTATTTCATTCAGACATTTAGTCCTTATTTCTTTAATATGGATAAAGATATTGTGAAAGACTGTTAATTGATCTGCAGAAATCAATATATATTATGTCTGGAGTAAACATGAGTTGTGCTAGGAGTCGTATGTCCTGCGTTGCCATTTACAAGCTCTGGATACATAATTCTGGAGTTTGGTGGAGAGATACAGGCTGAAAATGTAGAGATCGATAGTCAAGGATATGGATGGAATCACCCTATGGGAATATTAAGAGTGAAGGAGAAGATGTTGCAGCTACTTAGTGCCTTCTGCTAGTCTAGGGGCCTGTTCCTTACAGCTCAGGGGGATAAACTCACAGATTCGGGGGGCCTGGTTTTGCGTTTTTACCATTATTATCATCTCTTAGGGGAATAAACATTACAAGTAAGTAAATAGTCATTCTTTTTGAAGCTTCAGTCTTGGAAAGTGTGTTATATTGTGAAAACTGGAACCACATTAACTACTAATTTACTACTGGACCTGTTCCTTTTGGTTTTGTAGGTAAAATTTGGGAACTGTGAATAAGTAAATTTCAGTTTTTAATATAATTATATACAATTTCAGTGACTTGATTTTAACCTAATTTTAGTGAATAGTTTTGGATTAAGTGTTTATAGAACCTAAATTTCCTATATTTGTAACTACAAAAATTATTTTAAAATTTGCATTTATCTTCGGTCTCCAAGAATGAAGAATATATTTATTTGCTTAGTTTACTGACTTAAAGATAGCAAAATACAAAAACAGGCCAATAACCCCCCCACCCCCCTAAAAAACAAAGAATGAAGGAGAAGACAGAATCCTACAATATTTGTTCAGCACTCACAGGCATGGGCAAATAAAGAGAAGCATTCCCTCCTGCCAAAGAGGAGAGGGCCAGAGAAATAAAAGGAGAATGAGTAGAGAGGGAAAAATATCTTTGAAATCTAGGGAAAAGCAAGTTTAAAGGAGGAGAATTTCCAGAAAGTGGGAGTACTTTGAATCACCGAAAAGATGTCAAGCAAGATAAAGGTGAAAAGAATTCACTGGATTTAGTCATGAAGAGATAATTGATGATCTTTGCAGAGGATTTCAGAGTACTGAGGGTGGAAGCCAAACTGGAGTGAGTGGGAAGTGGTGAAGAAAAGTGAGTGTAGACTGTTCTTTCAAGAAACTTGTCTGTGAAAGAACAAAGATAGAAGGGGATATAGAGTCCAAAGAAGTTTGGTGTTTTGTTTTGTTTTTGCTTTTAATTGGTAGAGAGTTGAGCATTTTTAGAAAGAGCCAGAAGAGAGAAAGATTGAAATAAAGTTGATTAGAGATCATCTATAGAGGGCAATGAAATCTTGAACACAAGCCAGGAGATGAGATGCCTTCTTTACTCTGATATGGGTGGGAGCAGGAAGCAAGGGCAGCTTTGGATGCAGGTAAGTGGATAGTTTGCAGTGCACAAAGTTTACCCTTGGCATCAGTGTCCTCTGTGAAGTAGGAAGCAGATTCTCTGCAGAGTGTGAGAGTAGAGGAACAAGAGGCTTTAGATGGGTTGTGAAGGTTTAAAAAATCTGCTATAAGAATGGAAGAAGAAATCTATTAGGACACATAGAAAACTTGCTGGGCAATAAGAAGCTCCAAGAAGGTCCAGTTGAGGTGGGGAAACAATATATTGATGGAAATAACAATCCACATGGTTGGTCATGGGACTTTTTGCAACAATGTTTGGTAGCCTGGATGTCAGATTGATACAGGGCTGGAGTTTGCTGGGTGGATCCTACAGAATGTCAAAGGGCCAAGGGAGTTGAGGATTTGGCAAGAAAATTACTGAGAACGAGTACCATGTAATCTGATAGAGAAAGAAGTGAAGATCAGTAGGGGCAGGGAGACTGATGGGAAAATAGGGGGTTCAAGAGTCTGGAGCAGAAATGAGATGAGAGCGAGGACATGAAAAATCTTGAGAAGCAGTCATGTCTCTGCTGGTATATTTGAGTTAGATATAGTTTTAGGTACGATAAGATCCAGGGGATAGCCTCCAGAATGGGTGAGTAAAGTGAAGAGGTGTGATCTGTCTCTTTCCCCACTGTATTCCCAGTTACTTAACACATGCCTGGAAAATAATCCGTGTTCAATATATATTTGTTCAAAAAATGAATAAAAATGCTTTATTTTCTGCTTCCAAGTATATTACACCAATTCTCCTCTTCCCTACATATTTCATTAGTTAGTTATAATTATGGTAAATGCTTTAAAAGAAAAGTATTGCATGCTATGAGATTGCACAACATAGGGTCCTGATCTAGTCTGGGGAGTGCGGGTGAAGAAGTTTTCTTAAGAAAGTGACATTTAAGGTGGGATCTGAAGAATCAATAGCAGTAAGCCAGAAGATGAGATGTGGGGAGAGCCTTACTAGAAGAAGTGAAAAGATTTCTGACTCTCTTGAGGTCACAATAAGCTGAAAATGCTCCAACTGAATAGTGACAATGAAGGTTGAAGGATGGGCCTGAGGGGCAGGTGAGTACCATATTATGTAAGGCCCTATGTATATTAAATCATGAAGTACATTTTGACCCATTAGGCTTGAAATGGGAAAAGTTGACTTGTAACTATTGTTTTTGTTAGCTTATAAGCCTTAGTAGGAATTATAATGTTATATGGATGTGTGATTCTACACAGTCAAATTTGAAAGCTGAAAGATTATGTTTGTCTAAAATGTCTCTTCCAGCAGCCTGCCACTTCCTTTCTGCAAAGCTTTTTCCTTTGGATTATACAAAGCAAGTGATTTAACCTTCCAAAAACCACTCTTAAAATGCACTTTGGTTACCAGTAGAGAAAGTCTCTAGGCCTCTTTCCTTTCTGCTATTCTAATTCTTTTCCAATAATTTCATGATTGGGTTAATTAGATATTTGCATAGGGAAAAGATAAGTATCAATTAATGGAATCTGAAGAAGGCGAGGAATAGCTCAGACAGAGACGTTGGCTGATGATGGGGAAGGGAGGCTCAGGTAGGTAAGCTTTGTAAAGGAGATTTTGAATCTTGGGATGTCCTGGTGCAGCTAACGTCCCGGGGATACTTGTTTCACGTTTTGTCTAATATAAACCTATGTAAAACCTCCAATTCTGCCAAGATAGAGAATTACCATGGGCTGGCTGCTGACCCTAAGATCAATCTTGGAGGAACTGCAGAGGAAAACCATCAAGAAACTAGGAAACAATGGGAAACTCCCTAGAGACTCCCAGAGAACTCCCTAGGGACAGGGAAGCCTGTTTTGAACTGATGTGTGTGTGTGCATGTATGGGTATATCTGTGTGTTCATCTGAAGCCTGGGGCAGGAGACTTTTGTAGAAATTAGCACCAGAAGCTCCTACTGCTGGTGTGTCTTCTCCAGGGCAGAACAGAATCCAGAGTTTGGAAAACTGGTGGGGACTGACTGACCTTGAGCGTTTGTTCACCTTGCCCTCCCCATTCCCTCCAGCCCCTGGGGCTGGTGAATTACAATCTAGAAGTACCTCCTCTTAAGGCTACTTTTCCTTGAGGGGTGGAGGGTGAGGGTGGTCCTAAAGATAGGGCCCTGACCTGAAGAGTTACTTGGGAGCATGATACCTAGTCTGAGCAATTAATTATGGTAGTCTGGTGCTTGGAGCTCTCCACCCTAGGGTTATGCCTACCCCTTTCCTTGATCTCACTGGATGTTGACACAGACTGGGATCTGCCCTTTGGTCTTTTCCCATACCAAATGCTCAGACAGAATAGCTGATACCATCAGAGAAATACACGCTCACAGGCCACAGTAATGACACACCTCTGGAGCACAGCTACTTCAAAAGAAAACAACTTGGATTACAGATGCCACCAGAGGTAAATATGTTAAATCCGATGGTTAATAAATATAAAATAAGCATAATAAATAATTGATAAGGAAATCATAAAATTCAAGAGGAAATCCTAGGCATAAAAAACATGTAATAGGGGCCGGCCCCGTGGCCATGTGGTTAAGTTCGCACGCTCCGCTGCGGTGCCCGGGGTTTCTCCGGTTCCGATCCTGGGCGCGGACATGGCACCACTCATCAGGCCACGTTGAGGCAGCGTCCCACGTGCCACAACTAGAAGGACCTGCAACTAGGATATACAACCAGGTACGGGGGGCATTTGGGGAGATAAAGCACAAAAAAAAAAAAGATTGGCAACAGTTGTTAGCTCAGGTGCCAATCTAGAAAAAAAAAAACCTCAGCTAATCAAAAAAAAAAAAAAACCCCAAAAATATGTAATAGTAGAAATAACATAACAGATGAGATAGATAGTAGAATAAACATGGCTTAAAAATAAATTAGTGAGCTGGAAGATCAGATTAAGGAGCTCTTCTAGAAGGAAGCAGGGAAGAATAAAGAAAAAGAATATATAAAATAAAAGTTAAGAGATAAGGAAGATTGAATTGGAATGTGAACTTCAACCTACAGATACTAGGAATGTCAGGAGAGAAAAATAAAACTGGAAAAGAGGAAGTATTTGGAGAAATGGAAATACATTTCTCAGAATTAAAGAAAGATGAAAGATCTCATATTTATGCTGTACCAAACAAGAGTGGTAAGGAGAAACTAACTCTGATAATACTATAATGAAATTAAAGTTTTTACAGGCAAAGATAAAATTCTAAAAGTTTCTAGAGAGATAGAGCAGATCAACTATAAAGGAACAAAAATCATTAGGATCGCAGACTTTTCAAGAGCAATGAGAAGGCAATGGTAATATTTTTAAAGTATTGAAAAGTAAAAAGAACTTTGAGCCTAAATTTGTATCCATCCAAATTGTCATTTAAATGTGAGGGTATATAAAAATATTTTCAGGCATATAAGGTCTCAAAGGTTTGTCACACAAAGACCCATACTGAAAACAGTATTGAAAAAGGTACTCAAATAAGAAAAGAAGCGAATCCAGGAGATGCTACTAGAGATGTATGAAGTAAAGATAATCAAATACTTGGATAAAGTTTGATGTTGTCTTTTAAAAACTAGCAAAGTCCAAAGAAAAGAAAACAAGAAAGTATGTCTACAATAACCTAGACTTAAATTCTACACAATATCAAACGGTGGTGTCTTTAAGTTAGACATTTTTAAAATAGAAAAAATAAAACAGAATAAATTTAAAGAAAGTAGAAGGAAGGAGATGAGAAATATAATAGCCAAAGTTAATGAAATAGAACACAAAAGTACAATGCAGAAGACCAACAGAATCAAAAGTTGGTTCTTTGAAAAAACGAATAAAACAGACAAGTCTGTGGCAAGAGTGATCAAGGAAAGAAAGAAAAGATATTAAATAACTAGTATTCTCTTATCAGCTTTTAATCTCATCTTTAAAACCTCAAGAGTCTGGAGCATAAATGAGATGAGAGCAAAATGTGTCCATTTTGTTGTTTATAATATCATCTCAACAACATGCAAAGACATTTGAAATAAATGAAACGGAAAAATTCCTAGAAAAATATAATCTGCCAATTGAGTTAAGAAGAAATAGAAGGCCTTAATAGTGCTGAAACTATTAAAGAAATGAAAGCAATTTTAAAAATCACCTCACAAAAAACCAGCGGGCCAGGTAGTTTTGTAGGCAAATTTTACTAAACTTTCCAGGAACACATCATACTAAACTTATTACAAACTGTAACAGAGAACAGAAAAAGAGGGAATGTTCCTCAACTCGTTTATGAGGCCACATAATCTTGATCCCGAAACAAGACAAGGACAATATGAGAAAGGAAAGTTACAGATTATTTCCTCAGGAACATAAGTGTAGAAATTCTAAATAAAATATTTGTAAACTAAGTCCAACAGAGTATGTAAAGTAAAATATAACATGTAGGGTTTTCCCAAGAATGCAAATAGACTTAGAGAAAATCTATAAATGTAATTCACAATATTAACAGCTTCAATGACAAAAATGACATGATCATTTAAAAAGATATGCAGAAATATTTCATAGAAATTAAGCATAAATTCATGGTAAAGATTCTTAGCAAATCAAGAATTTGCCTAACCTGGTGGATAATTATGTTATGGCAAACATTATACTTCACAGGGAAACAGTAGCAGCATTCCATTTAAAATCAGGAATGAAACAAGCGTGCCCAGTATTATCACTTTTATTCAACCTTGTATTGACAGTTTTAGCTAGTGCAATAAGGCAAGAAAAAGAAGGTAGAGGCATAAGGACTGGAAAGGAGGAAATAGAATTGTCATTATTTGATGATGACATGATTGCCCCATAAAAAATCAAAGACTCCTGGGGCAAATTATTATATAAATAGAAAAAATAGAAGAATTTAGCAAAGTGAGTTCATTCCTGTACACCAGCAATGAATAACCATAAAATGTAATTTAAAAGAAGACGCCACTTAGGATACATTTTAAAAAATCAGATACATAGAAATAAAATTTTTTAAAATGATGCACAGGACCTCCATGGAAAAAATGTAACACTACTGAGATTTATTAAAGAAGTCCTAAATAAATGAAGAGAAATACTATGATACATATTTCTTATTTCTTTAATGGAAAAAACTTTAATATTGTAAATATTTCAATTCTCCCCTATTGGTTTATAGACTTAATGCAATTTCAAGAAAAATTTCAATAAGATTTTAATGGAACTTGATCGTTTATTCTAAAATTTATATGTAAGACTAAAGGGCCAAGAAGTCAAGACATTTCTAAAGAAGAAGAGTAGGGAGGGGAGATTTACTTTACTAGATAACAGGATTTATTTTGAAGCTATAGCATATGAAGATAGCATGGTACTTGTTCAGAAATAGAAAAATAAGCCATTGAGCAGATAGAAAACTTAGAAACAGACCCAAGCAAAAATGGAACTTTGATATATGATTGATGTGGCATGGCAGATCAATGGGGAATGGAGGGACTATTCAATGAATAGATTTGTAAAAAATGGTTATCTATATGGAAAAAGTGATATTGATCCCTACCTCATATCATTTGTAAAAATGAACTACAGACAAATTAAGGACCTAAATGTTAAAGTGAAATTTTACACATTTTATTAGAAAATGTAGGTAAATATGTTTCTGACTTTGGGGTTGGGGTAGGGAAGCTTTTATGAAAGACATGAAAAAGCTTTTTTTTTCATGGGGAAGATTGGCCCTGAGCTAATATCTGTGCCAATCTTCCTCCACTTTGCATGTGGGACACCACCGCAGCATGGCTTGATGAGCAGCATGTAGGTCTGTGCCTGGGATCCAAACCCACAAACACTGAGCTGCTGAAGCGGAGCGTGTAAACTTAAACACTATAGTACTGGGCCAGCCCCAAAGCTTTTAACCATAAAAGAAAAGATCAATAAACCTGACAAATTAAAATTAAGATCTGAACAACAAAGGATATCTTAGAAAAAGAAAAGAGAGAAGGTACCAACTAGAAGAGGATATTTGCAACCCAATTAACCAAAAAAGGATTAATAACTAGAATATATAAATGTTTCCCCAAATTAATAAGGAAATGACAAGTAATCCAATAGAAAATGGGTGAGAAATACAAACAGAAATTTCACAGAGGAGAAAACAAACGATCAATAAAATTATTATGAGATGGTCAACTTCATTATTCATTGGGAAAGGCAAATTAAAACCATGATGAGATACCAATTTACACCCATTCAATGGGCAAAACTTAAGAAGTATGATAATGCCAAGAATTGGCAAGAATGTAAATTAACAGAGTGTCTAATACAAACTGTTGGGAGTGTAAATGGGAGGACCACTTTGGAAGGTTCATCATTATCTAAATGTTGAATATTTCCATATCCTAGAACTCATCAGTTCTACTTCTAGGTGTACCTCCAAGTAGGAGATACAAACAAGAATGTCGCCAGCAGCACTTACTGCACTATCACAGTTAGTAAGATAAATATCTGAAATAACCCAAAAACTTATCAATAGAAAATGGATAAATAAATTGTGGTAACTGCACACAATGGCATATTATATAGCAAAATAAATAGCTACAAGCAAAAATATGAATGATCTGAGCAGTACAATTTTTTCAGAAAGTTCCCAAAGATTTTATAGTGCCTGACACCATTTTCATAATGTTAAAACAAAGAAAATTGAAGAATATAATTTTTAGGAATACAAATATGTGATAAAGCTATAATTTCAAAACCAAATTATAATAATAACTGCAAGATTCAAGAAAGGGGAAGGAGAGGAATAGAACGGAGAGAAACCATTAGGTGGGTGTAAATGATTGTTAATGTTCTAATTCTTGTATTGAATGTTTGGTTCACGAGTATTTGTATTATTAGTAATAAACAAGTACATAGTACAGACAAATTAAAGCAAAAGAGAGCCACGCTTAGGCCAATGATGAGAGCATGTCACAAATCAAAGATAATCCAATTCTGTGCACTCGAGTGCACAGAAAACAAGAACAACATCAACTCCCTCACCATATTTTGCTTTTATGGTTAGTAATCATTAATCCACACAGCAATCCTATTTTTGGTTGCTACTATAATCCCCTTTCTAAAGATGAATCAAATCTTAGTGAGTTAACATAACATACTTGAGTCCACAAAGCTAGCTGTGGTAGAATCCAGAATTTGAAGTTTCATCTGTTTAACTCTAGGGCTGAGCCCTTAACAATTGGGTTAGGCTCCTGGTCACTAAGATTGGTTTACTCACTATGATACCAACTAAAAGCAGTTGTTCTGTTGAGGATAACGGTCTTTAGAGATGTGAAGGTAAGAGTGCACCTAACGTTTAAGTATTTTGCCACACAAAGTATGCCTTGGCAAACTGAGGAATTTGTATATGCACGTCATAATGGAAAAGCTGTGTTAAAATGAAGTCACATATATCATTGAGTAATAAGAATCTGAATGCAAGAGAGCTCAAGTCAGAAATGTCCTTCACTGTTGGATCAAGAGTGATTCATTCCTCTAGTCTGCAGAATGTTCCTTTTTCATATGCCCACGCAAAAATGTAAAGATACAGAGAGAATGTTCGCAAAATCTTTTTAGTGGTTGTAAATTTGCTGTACACCTAATTTATCCTGCTTTGCGACCTTACCCAGGCACCCGTCTTTCTGCTTTCTTAGTTCTTTACAGAACACCAAATGTGAAGCTCATGCCCCCTCTACTGGTCAGCCACATTTTGTCATAAATGTCTTTCTAAAAAGGCATCTATCCATCCTGAGTAAAGATATTGTTTCCTGTTTCTAGTGCCCTGATTTTTTTGGAGGGCAGTGTGGACAGTAAGAAAGAGACAAGCATATATATTTTTTGTAAACAAGACAGAATGTCACCAAGAACCTGGTTCGTGAGCAGATGCCACGTTAATGACTTGTACAAAACCTCTGGGGGAAGAGTATTGGCGGTGTGGAGATCAGCTGGAGAGGCAGCATCTGCAGCCTTTGCTTTACAGCTAAAAAATCTATTAATTTTCTTCAAATCAACATCAAATTAAATTTATTAGGGACTCTCACAGACGTCTGTCTTTTTGGGTGTATCTCCACCCCATTTTCCCTAAAGTTGATGTTCTCTTCTTCTTCCTGTGTTTACATGTCAAATCTATTCATCAGAGTAAAATGAGGACCTCTGAAGGCAGAAATCACATTTAATTTTCTGTCAGGTTCAGCCCCCAACTCCCAAATAGTGCATACCACATGGTAAATAACAATTATGCTACTTAGCTACCCCTCTCAAATTGCCATGTTACAGCAGAAAACATCCCCATCCAGTAGCCCAAGGAAATCCAAATCAAAAGGATGAAAGAAGATGCTGACCACTCCCCAGAAGAATAAATACAGTAATTTTATTGTTGTGCCTATAATCACTATTTGACCAGAAACATTTCAGGATATGTTGCTTCCAAGATGTTCAATAATCAAGTTCAGAAAACATCTATTAAAATGACTTCCCTTTTCCTCCACCCCTGAACCTCCAAGTCCTTAAATGCTAAAGAGGATGAAACAATATGGTTCTTCTACTCTTTTCTATTCACATAATACTCTCCCACAAAACCCTGACAGATATATGGTAGCAACTCTGAGTGTCAAGAAGCTAGACATGAGGCAGCAAGTTTCTGTGGTTGGGGAGTGAGGAGCCCTGGGTTCTGGTCTTGGCTTCACGAAGTTGTAGCTAGGTAACCATTAGAGTCACTTTAATTTAGTTTGTGCCTCAGTCTCCTTGTTTGTAAAGTACTAGTAATCATATCTGCTTTATATACTGACTTCACTGGGTAGGTAGGTCATGTATGAGAAAGCACTTTGTAGACTCTTTGTTTCTAGTTCCTCTTCTCATGCTGTATTCTCTCCAGAGCAGAATAGAAAGGGTTCTGTCACATCACTCTTTCCATTCCATTTTGCATCCATGTACTGAAGACTTCTGACTGCCTCAGATTGGGGCAAGCGAGGACTGCCCTGGCTTTAGAGAGCCTTGCATATCACAACCCGCCCGCCCCCACTCAACCACACACAAATTACTAAAGAGTGTATGGGCCCCTTTCTCACTTGGGCATTCAGCATTGACATAGCGTGTCCATAAGCCTAAATATCCACTTTTATAACTAACACTGTTTAAGCCCCAGGAAATCATTTTTCCATATCTCTTGCCTTATGTCATCAAAAGAGAAGATGGCTGCTTCTGAATGCTATAAAGTTTGTGGGTTGTGCTGTTCCCAAAGATGGAGTCCCACACTGCTTTGAAGTGTGGAGAGCATTTGAGTGATGGAAGTGCTTGGATAAGAGGAAAGACAAGTTAATCAAGTCTTCAAATCGTCTCTTTCAACAAGAATGAATAGATTTTTCCGTATCCAAGTACTGTTTTCCAATAGTGCTGAGTGTACATTTGTTTTACTTCACAAATTTGGGGTGAAGTTTTCACACCTGTTGTACATGGTGGCTGAGGAATATTTCGCAGCATTAAATAATTCATATCCCTCTTAAATTGTACATATGAAGGTCTAGCTAAAACATTTATAAAGTGTGATACCATTTCTTTGCATTGGCACCTAGAAGGACAATACATTCTGAACAAGGAATTGCTTTATTTTTATAAATCATTTAATAACTTTTCATTAAATTTTCAAAAGTTAAATTGAAGAAGTTTAATTTAAAATGTTGACATTTATTAATTTTAATTTACATTTTTCCTTTTAATTTTAATAGATACTTTTGAATATCTTAGAAGACGTAACATTTGACAATATATGAAAAATAATTTTTGTTTTTTACATTTATTTTAGTTTACATTTTTGATGAAAATATAGTAACACCTTACACAGTTTGAATACACTTATATATTTTAATTTTATATCGTCAGTAAAACACAAATTATGTGAAAATCTTCATTACAACAGCTTAGTGTTTTTGCTAAAGTAAAAGCAGAAAAATCGTAGATACTCCATAGATCCCGGTTGAGTGAGTAGATAAAATGCAAATTTAAAAATATTAAACCACCTTTAAGAATATGAATTCTACCCCAGGGCAATAAAAATATATTTTATAAGCAGTTTCTCAAGAGGAGTTTCTCAAATGGGATATAAAAGACGTGCGGTGATTGTGGAGGGGGAGGAATTTCTCAAAGTCTTTGTTAAACATACTGCATCTTCTGGAATACAAATTTTCCCTTTTAAGCTTTTATTTATACGTGAAAAACAGAGTAGGTGTGAGATTTAAACAAATATTTAAGATAACCATGGGGCTTTGGAGAAATGTTTATTTCCTAAAGAATGTGTTGGGCCACTTTCCCAGGGCTGTGCATTTACACACACGAGTCCCTTTGTGTGGTGTGTGTGTGTTGTGTGCAGCTGGCACTCTTCTCTCCCGATACTTCAGTGGAAAAGTCTAAGAAGCACTGAAAGAGATAATAAGCAACTGACTATTGGACGAAATTAGTATGCTGAGGGAGGAATTGACAGAGTTCTTTAAAAATCCTTCATTTGAAGAGGGGTGAGGCATTGCACCACGTTGCCAGCTTGATTGATTGTTTTTGTGTGTGGCGCTAATGAGACCAAGTCATTAATTCTGTTCCTCAGCAGGCTGGTTAACTGAACTCTTTTACTTTGCTGAGATAGCCCGGCCTTGGCCAACCTCTTATGTAACTGATGGCCAGTGGAAGAAGTGAAGAAGAGAATGCAGAAGGCACAGCACAACCTAAGAGTGCTTTGGAGAAACGACTAAAGGAAGGTTTTCTCCTGAAGGTGGGTAAGTAGTGCTTCCTTCACACAGATCTATGCTCAGAGTTCTCAGTTCCACTGAGGCACTAGGAAATCCAAAGTGATTTCCATCCTCCTTTCTGTTCCTCTCTGCTCTGTTTTCTCAGTTCTGCAACATGAGAGTGGTAACACTGAGGAGAAGAGTCAGAAAAGAGGAACAAGAGTATTAAGAGTTAGGTGGCCTGGTCCTAGTTCTGCCTAGGATACTAAGTAATTAGGAAACTTGGAGCAAGTTCACTGAACTTTGCTGGGTCCCCTTTTCCTCGTTTATAAATGAGAGTTTTGGTCACTAAAGGTCACTAAGGTTTGATCTCTAAGGTTCCTTCTAATTCTAATGTTCTGGATTATTTTTGAACACTTTCCTGCAAAGTTCTCCTTTGCTTTTGTAACCCCTAAAGTGTAAACTTAATGAAATTCAAAAAAGGCCTAATCAGAAAGCTTTTAGGAACTCTGTTAGGGTCAATGAGTTTCCAAGCTTCTCAAAATATAAGGACATACCTGAGGTTCTGACTTTGCATTGGAAGTATCAGTATAAATGGATGTATATTAAAAAATATATATATTTCTCAACTCTGTCCACTGGAAAGTCCTAGAAATAGAGACCAAACCAGGAGCAACAAGCATTGCTAGCACCTAGACTAAGGTCTCTATATACTAGTTTTCTCCAAAAGTAATCAGGGCATGTAGCGGATGCTGTGGTGTGCCACCCAGATCCCCCTTTCAGGACTAAGGCCTCATTCCCCCTGATGCTGGGAGCATTGGCAGCTGTTGGCTCTCAGCTGAGTCACTATCTGGGCATTGCCCTAAAGCAAGATTTCTCAACATCAGCACTAAATTGACATTTTGGATTGGATAATTTTGTTGTTGTTGAGGACTGCCCTGTGCATTAGAAGATGTTTAGCAGAATCCCTGGCTTCTGCTCACTTGCTGCCAGTGCACCCCACTCATGGTTGTGACAACCAAAAATGTCTCCAGCTATTGCCAAATGTCCCCTTCGGGGCAAAATTGTCATGATTGGGAAAGATTGCCCTAAAATGAAGAGAGCCACTCCACCCAAGGTTACACCCTCCTCCAAAGGGGCAGCCCACATCAAATAACTGGTTAATGTAGGTTACAAAGGTCAGGCTCGCTTGCCTCAAACAGGACAGCTTGAAGGGCTAGACCATCGGTAGCACTGTCTATGGAATTGGTTGTGGGTGCACTGTGGTTCACCTCCTTCCTCTGCCCAGTCTTACTTCTGCCACTCCCTCACAGGTGTTGATTCTGAGGACAGCCCCCAGTAAACTTGTTGTGTGTAAATATTCAACTCAGAGTCTTTCCTGGGGGAACCCAACCTGAGACAGGGCTTCTTGGAGAAATGGTTGATTCCTGGTCTGAAACAGGAAATATGTCAGATAAGCCTGGAGCATCTAGTGATACCAGAAAGCAAGGAAGCTATCAGAGTCACGTCAAAAGGATTCAGCAGTCCATTTAGATAAGCTCTCACTGGCCAAAGATGGTCAAATATGAGCATCAATAATGATAGTAACTCAGTGGATAGGTGCTTCAATTCCTGACAGAAAGATAGAAAACCAAAGTCATTAGTCACTTTGAATGGAGGACGCAAGGAACTGCCTCTTTAATTTGAAAACTTATAAAGAAAAGAATTAAGCACTTTTTCTGTCATTCTATATTTTCTGTCATTCCTATATTATCTATATCAGATAGATAGATATAGATCTATCTAGAGATGAAGGGAAGACTAAAAAAGAACATTAATGAAGAAGAGATGATAGATATAGAACATCACCATTTGCAGTCCCTGAAGAATTAATGATCTTAAGCCATCATCTCAATGGCTGATAAAATCAGAAACAGAAATACCCAGAAATCATGTACCTCCTGACACATAGTGGATAGGTACCACCACTATGTAGTGGTCTTGTGGGAAGTTTAGGAGACAGCCCTCATACCTGGCATCAGTTAGGAGTTTGGGGATTCCCCAAACCATCCTTAGTTTTGATAATTCTCTAGAAGGACTCACAGAATTCACTGAAAGCTATTGTACTAATGGTCTATTACAGCTAACAGATACAGATTAAAAGTGGCCAAGGAAAAAAGCACATAGGGCAGAGCTTAAGAAAGTTCCAAAAATGGATGTTCCAGCTGTCCTCTCCCCATAGAGTGATGGACACCATTACTTTCCCAGAATCGATATATGACAGTATGCACAGATTATTGCCAACAGGGAAGCTCACCTGAGCCTTCCTGTGCGGAGTTTTTATTTGGTTGATCGCGTATGTGACTTCTCAGTCTCCAGCCATATGAAATTGAGCTGGTTTTGTGTGACCCAAGGCCCTCAGGCAAACAAAAGCACTTTTATCAGGTATGCTATTCCAAGGGCTTAGAGACTACCTCCCAGAAACCAAAGGCCAGACTGATTTTTGAACAAGATTAAATTCTTTACTACACATCTTGCAAAACAAAACCAAACCAGAAAACGACCCACATTGAACCTGAATCTGATTAAGCCTTTAGAGACAACTAACAATTTACAGGAAATATAATGGATAGACAACATGTTAATGACACCATAGTGATGCAGTGAGCAAATCCAGTTTACGGAAACCCTATAGGACAATCAACCTGGTATCTTTAACAAAAAATTGCAAGGGAAAAAAAGATATGGAAGAGAAGCCTATAGATTAAGTAGTCTTAAAAGACACATCGCTCAATTGCAATGTGTTTTATTTGGATCCTGACTGAAATAGAGAAGCTGAAAATATTTGCAAGATAATTGGGGAAATGTGAACAGTGATTGGATATTTGATGATGTGAAGGAATTATTGGTAATTTTTGCATTTGATCATTGTGTTGTGGTCATGTTTATAGAATAAAAAGAGTCTTTATCTTTTAAAGATGCATACTGAAACGTTTATGGTGAAATGATTTGTCTGGGATTTGCCTCAAAATAACCTAGGGACAAGTTGGTAGTTGGTGGATTTTGGATGTAATGAGACTGACTATGTGTTGTAAGAAGGCAAAAAATTTGGTTTGTGTTGGTTCATGTGTTCATTTTTGCTACTTTAACAAATGTAAAATGGATCTGTAATACAGCTAGTGGGGCACAAGTGGCCTTCACTGGGTCTTGCTTTTCTGCCAAGGTGCTTGTGTACAATAGACCATCAGTTGCCCATCTCCCAGTTTTCTCTGGGCCTTTGAGAGAGCAGAGGTGGTAACTGTGGTTGAAGTTGGAACTAATATGCATAGTAGTTGAGGCTAGACAGTCATTGAAAGAGATGCAGATGTGTATACAAGATAATGGGATAGATTTCATTTATTTAATTTTCAAGGAAAATGTTACAGTTTTATTGAGATGAATTTAATATGGATAAACATTATCTCATATGGTATTCTGGTAAAATCAAGCTTTAAAGTTAAAATTAAAACTTCATATTTGCCATTTAACTGTATGTTTATTTTTCTACGTCTGAATATATGCCTATAATAGAATATTAAATTTATGAAGCAAACAGAGTTTATAAAGATGAAGAAGAGAAAGTTAGATATTTCAGAAGAACTTTGAGCTTTGAGTATCCAGTCTGCTCGGAACGAGAAATAGCAAAAAGTCATTCTATGCCCAGCTAGCAGAGACTCCTGGTGTCCCCAAAATGTACTTACACAAGAGCCTGTTAATATTTTGTGGTTTTTTTTTGGTTGTACACTTAAATAATTTTTTAGAAAAAGTCCACTTCTGAAAAGGCTACAGTTCCTAATACTTACTGTTATTTGCTGGTGTGTATTTTCGCTATAACTGAGACTGTAACGGTTTCTTATGTTTAGGCACCTATGATTTATGCTCCCATCTTGTCTCTTCTGACAGACTTTTATACTGGCTTCTACAAAGTCAGGCCCCAAACTCTGAATAAGAAAACTGCTCAGATGTCTTGTACAACCCAACTGCCTTTGAGGTTTCCCAGACAGCTGCTGGACAACACCAAAGATTTAATTTCTCATTTTGTAGAAGGAGGGTTGCTAGTCATTAAGAGCGCTCGGTGTTCTCTGTATTGTGAGAGCTGTTTGTCAGAAGACAAACACAAAGAGCTGGCAAACCAACCTCCCTAGAACAGTTGTATACAAGGCATACAAGTGAGATGTTATTAATATTAAAATGAACATGTTTCTGTAATTCTGTGTCTTCAGGATGGGTAGAGCGTACTCATGCTCATGTGCAAAGACTGGCATGATAACTGTCCACAAAATTTACTTAGTTTTCTATCTATTTTAAAATACCTGTGTCAATTAGTTACAATAAAATACATATTTAATGGGATAAATTAAACAGCCTGGAGATCTGTGAACGCCCTAGTTGTCTGTACTATGTTACTACTCTCGGAGCAATTATTGATTAAATCCTTATAAAATATGTAGGCATTATGTCTCACTTTTCTTCTTGTATACATTGTCAGTTATTATAGTACATTAATGTAAGCCCTTCAGTCCTGTCATCACTATGTGGTTTCTTTTCTCCTTAACAATTGCCTAAACACCCCTGCTGTTAGGCTATAGGCCAGTGATGAAATCTTCTGGAAGAAACATCAGAAGAATCATGACGTCAGTGAAGGCCTGAAGTGGGTACTCTTAACTACTGATACTAAATGGAATAGACTCACAGGTACAGGCTTTCCAGTATAAGTTGACATCACCAAGCACATGGTTGAATGGTATGACTGAGGATTTCTAGGACATTTTTTTCCATCCAAAAGCAGATGACTTTGTGATAGTAGATGGCCAATTATACCAAGATTAGAAAACAAGAATTAATTACCTAGGATTGAAGGAAATTAAGATGAAAAATTTGCTTGTGGTTAATGTTCTATATTCTATTGGGCATATAAGAACACTCCTTTTCTTTCTTCCTGATTTATTACTAATTTTTGATTTAACAAGCTAACTGTACAAAGTGGGACAGAACACTCTTTATACGGTGTCTTATTGCAACTGATGTCTTAGAATTCTGAAAACAAATCTATAAAAATATCTTAGAAAATAGATTATAAGCTAATAAATCAAGAGGAAAATCTAAGAAAAATGATTCGTTTTTTGACTTTAAACATTTTATTTTATTTTTAAAAATGAGATATAATTGACATATTTTATTAGTTTCAGATGTACAACATAATGATTTGATATTTGTATATACTGTGAAATGATCACTAAGAAAAATGATTCTGAGGAAAATAGTGTCACATTGATTGGCTTTATCTGTAAAATTACACAGAACAATGGTAATTGTTATACAAAGTGCAGTTTGTTGCTTCCCTTTACTTTTTCATGGCCTTGTCATTATTTACATGGGTTCAAAACAAATCTGTCTTTTTCCTATTGAGATATGATTGATAAAAATTTTGTAAGAGAGACCATGCCAGAAATGTCACATACAAAAACAAATCTTATTTAATTAGGTATGATAAACTCACTATTAAGATACAAGGACTGCACTTCATATGTGGAAATGATGCCTACAAATTCCTCCCCTACCCTAAGGCTAGAGAAATCTTAGCTTTTATAGTTAATAAAGAATGCTACTTCCTGACAACCAGGAGTGTTGGCAGGCTTGGGGATCTCAGAGAAGGAAGGACACCCCAGTTATATAGCTACTACAGGAAAACCTTGGTAGAGGGAAAATGGATGCCTTTTGTTCCTAGACTTAGAACAGACAAATGAAGGGGCCTGCCTGGTGGCATAGTGGTTAAGTTTGTGTGCTGTGCTTTGGCAGCCTCATGTTTGCAGGTTTGGATCCTGGGCGTTGCCCTAGCACCGCTCGTCAAGCCACACTGTGGCAGCATCCTACGTAAAAAAAGGAAGATTGGCACAGATGTTAGCTCAGCAATAGTCTTCCTCGAGCAAAAAAGAGGAAGATTGGCAACAGATGTTAGCTCAGGGCCAATCTTCCTCACACACATACACACACACCCACACACAAAAGAAAGAAAGGACAAGTGGATAATAGCAATTCAAATACTTCTGTAACACTGATGTGATCAAAGTACAACTAGGGGCTTTATGAAGCCTCTAAGCAGAAGTTAATTCTCCAAGCATTAGTATCGTATGGACTTAGTTTTTAAAAAATCATACAATAAGGAAATCTTCACATATTAATCAACTCCACTGGTGGCTCCCATGTAAATTAAACTGGCAAAATAGAAAAAAGTCAACAAGTTAATGATATGAATCAGAAAATTGCTGAACAAACCTGTATGGTCAAGTCTATGCTTAAGGGGCAGGACCTGGCCAGAATGCAGGGCAAAGCAAGCAGTAATGGTACTTGCCCTGCTGCCATTTTGACTTAGCACATCATATATCATGGTCACAAAAAACCAAACTAAAACAAAACCACAGTCACAAAAAACCCTAAACACTTGACATTCTTTTTTTTTTTTTTTTTTAAAGATTGGCACCTGAGCTAACAACTGTTGCCAATCTTCTGGTTTTTTTCCCCTGCTTTTCCCCCTCAAAGCCCCCCAGTACATAGTTGTATATTTTTTGTTGTGGGTCCTTCTGGTTGTGGCACATGGGGCACCACCTCAGTATGGCCTGATGAGCCGTGCCATGTCCATTCCCAGGATCTGAACCAGCGAAACCCTGGGCTGCTGAAGCAGAGCGTGCGAACTTAACCACTCGGCCACGGGGCCGGCTCCTTGACATTCTTAAATAAACTAAAAAAACCAGAAACACTCTAATATTAGCCTCTAAATGAAGACCTGTGCCCTTCTTGTAAGCTGCTAACAACGTACTGCAAACAACTTTATTCCTGATTTTTGCAGTATATTGATGTCTACAGATTGACGACAACCCTTGTAATATAATAATCATATGAGGAACAAACTGTAATCTGGGCAACTTCTCATTTTTTTCTTGAAATACCTGCTGTGTTCTTTGTTTGGAGAGCTTGATTGTTCTGAAGTATGGTCTCCCTTACAAAATAGTGAAAGTAAAAATTCTTTTCTTGATGGTTTGTGTCTGAGTTCTTTCACAATTGGTAATTGTTAAAGCAGGGTGAAAGATACTTCAGATCCTTTTACTCTTCTAATTTTGTACATATTGTTAAATTTCCATAATACTAATTCATAACAATATATAGAGGCTACACACAGTATCAAAGAGATATTGTTGGTGCTTTTATGCAACGACAGAGGGCTTAGTCTAATTTTAACTAGTTTCCAAACTGGAAGGTTACTTTGAGGCTGTATTTCATTTTAAGGCGCATGCTATTTAGTAGAAATGACAAACCATCACAAAGATTGTACTGGAGTTGGCTGCCTAGAACCAAGGAAAATGATCTTTTGTGGTTGTGAAGTGGTATTTTCTGGCCTCACTAGTGAGGTTAGGTTCCTTAATGTCAAACAGCAATGAAGGGAGCCAGGGTTTCCATCTTATTTGCTTCATTCAATGTGTACGTCAAAAATAGATCCAAAAGCTATGGCAACTGAAAAAATATTTGTTTTAATCAGTGTTCGGGAAACAAATGCTGGCATTTGGCTTCAAGACTGGCTTCTTCACTATTGATATTGGCAGATCCAATTCACAATAAAGTTCTACAGCACTTGTGTTGTTTTTTAAAATCCCATATGGGCTTACTCTGTAAAACCTCTTGGCACATTTGCACATTTTTGTTTCCTGGAGGTTCCTTTGGATTCATTTGGCTCCGGTATCATGATAATTTATTATATTTTCCCTTGAAGTATAGCGAGAAAGAACACACTTTTTGCATTTTTATGTCGTTTATATATTTAACAAGTATTTAGTGATCTACCGTGTACAAGGCATTGTTCTTGGCACTCTGGAAAGATATAAAAATGATTTTGATAAATATTGTGATCTCAGGGTGCTTCCAGGCCAATAAGGAAGACAAGTTATGGGCCAGGCATTGCGCTAGGTGCTTGAGATGTAGAAGTGAGCATACAAAGTTCCTGACTTTATGCCGCTCCATGTAATTAAGACGGATAAATACAGAGATTAGGCAAGTATTTCTGGAGAAAATAACCTTAAAGCTGGAGTCATAAAGGACAAGTTAGAGTTAGTCAGTCAAAGTGGAGTGGGATAGAAGTTCTTTTAAGGAGAGGATACAGCAAACACATGTAGGAGTCCTGGGATGGAAAAGAGTCGGTGTCATTTACTTGCAGATCTAGAAACCTGATCCTTCCAGGATCTCAGAGTAGATTGGACTCACTCTGGAGATAGACACAGGAATCAATCAGGTGGTCTTATACATAGAACAGAGTAGAATTTGATAATCTGTAATGAAATAAATATCATGTAGACCGGAATGTTTCTCTCTCCTTCAGTAGACCTAAGTGAGAAGCTTATTTACGCTTACTAAGATTGCTTTGTGGGGCCAGCCTAGTGGCATAGTGGTTAAGTTCACACGCTCCATTTTGGCAGCCCAGGGTTCATGAATTCCGATGCTGTACTGGACCTACACGCTGCTCATCAAGCCGTGCTATGAAGGTGTCCCACATACAACATGGAGGAAGATCGGCATGGATGTTAGCTCAGGGAAAATCTTCCTCAAGCAAAAAGGGGAGGATTGGCAGTAGATGTTGGCTCATGGCCAATCTGCCTCACACCTCCCTCCCAAAAGTGCTTTGTAATCTTAGCATCAGAATTGGGGGTTAGTTGTGTGATTCAGAGATTCCCAGTCTGTGATTGCTGATGCATGCATCTCCGCAATATGGATGGAGCTACCACTGGGAATATTGGTTAAATTTGAGGGCCTTATCTCTTAAGTAGTATTGGATGTTACACACTGATCACCGTATTTTTTTCTGTGATTTTTTTTCACCATCTTTTCTCTTTTTTGTGCTGGCCATCCAGATGATGATTGTCATTTCTTATTTTTATATGTCCATTTGATTTCCAAGTCTTATTAATTCTGCTTCCTTAATGTCCCTTGAATCTATCTACTTCCTTTAATCCCTGCTCTCTCCATAATCTCTTGCCTTTATACTGACATAATCTCTTAAGTGGCCATATTCTCCCCTGGTTTTTTCTTCCTCCAATTTCTTCTCCACACTGTGGCCATGATAAGCTTTCTAAAGTACAAATCTGATCATGTGATGTTCCTCTTAAAACCCTTGACTGTAGCCTTTGGAATTGTATCAATAAGGGCCTTGATAGGAAGCAGAATTTACCTCCTTGTGAGGGCACAAGGAGAAGGAGTAGTTACTGGCTCACAGTGAGAGCTGCAGGAGGGGCCAAGCGGTGGACCTTTAATTTCAGAGGACGCAACTACTGCTATAGATAAGACACCAAAGCAGGAAGGGAGTGGGGAAGAAATACCATGACCTTTCCCCTCTCCTGCCCACAGATGACCCACTGCAGCTTCCCATTATCCATATGGTATGGGAAACCTCCTGGCAAGGGAGTTGGGTGATGCAATCTGGAGTGGTCAGCTTGCAGAGCACAGCAGAAGATGGTAGAAAATGGATCTGGGCAGGGGTGGGGGTGAGACATGTCAAATGATGAATAATCAACATGGGGATTCATAAAAATAATATCTTGCTTCCTGAACGGTATTATTGAGAGGACTAAATAAGGAGATGTTCATAAAAGCAATTTTCACAGAGGGGCTGCTCAGTGAGTTAATATTCTTTCTTCTTTATTATATCCCAGGCTTTGGTAAAGAGTAGATATTAGCTAAGTATTTGTTAAACTAGTTCTAGTGTTCTCTCCATGTCACTTTATTATTATTATTTCCTGTAAGGACAAACTCAGTGAGGTTTCTAAGCCTCTCTCCCTTACCTTCCAAAGAACTTCTTTGCTCATTAGGACTGGAGACCTGTGGTTCTTTTCCCCCTTCCCATTCTTTTTATTTTTTAAATTTTTTTAATGGAAACTTTCAGCCATACCTAAAAATAGAGAGAATAATATAATGAACCTTCACTGAGGTTCCTCCAGTGAGTCTCTCATTCAATATAAGAAATTATCAGTGGCTCACTAATCTTGTTTTCATTCATCCCCTCTACCTTTTTTTCTTGCTAGCATATTTTAAAACAAATCCCAGAAATCAGGTCATTTTACTGTATATCTCTTTAGCCAATAATGCCTTTTATTTTCTTGCCGAGGAAGATTCATCCTGAGCTAACATCTGTGCCAGTCTTCCTCTATTTTGTATGTGGGTTGCTGCCACAGCATGGCCACCAATGAGTGGTGTAGGTCCACAGTGGTAAACTGAATCTGGGCTGCCGAAGCAGAGAGCATCAAACTTATCCACTAGGCCAAGGGAACAGCCCCAATAAGGCCTTTTATCTTTTACAAAACCACTGTGCCATTATCACTTCTAATAAAAATAAAAATAAAAGGGGCTGGCCCCGTGGCCAAGTGGTTAAGTTTGCGCACTCTGCTGCAGGTGGCCCAGTGTTTCGTTGGTTTGACTCCTGGGCGCGGACATGGCACTGCTCATCAAACCACGCTGAGGCAGCGTCCCACATGCCACAACTAGAGGGATCCACAACAAAGAATATACAACTATGTACTGGGGGACTTTGGGGAGAAAAAGGAAAAAAATTGAAATCTTTAAAATAAAATAAAAAAGGATAAATCTTTAATTTTATCTAATTCTCAGTCTATGTTCAAATTTTTCCAGTTGTCTCAATGTGTCTTTTCTGGTTGGTTTGTTTGTATCAGCAACCAAACAAGGTCCCCACATCTGTAATTCCTTTTAGTTAAAATTCCAATCTTACTTGGTGGTGTCTTCCCTGGAGGCAAGTTGTGGCAATGACCTGGGTGTGGGGCATTTTGGACCAGCCTCTAAGGTAGTATTCCCTCCTGCATTCTTTATCATACAGACAAAAGAGGCAGTCTCAAATCCCCCTAACTGCTGTCAGCCCTCCAGCCCACCCAATGGGGCCGGGTCTCTTCTTTGAGCCCCAGGAAGGGATGATTTGGGGTGAATTGTCTGCCAAGTATGGTAACTTGTAGTGCTTCCTATTCTAGCTAAATTTATTCAAGACTCTTTTATTCATTGCCTTGTGGAGGAGGGCTGGGGATGAAATGGTCAGGATGTATGTGGCATAGGGTGTGGGTTTTAGGAGCAGTTCCTTAGCCTTAATCCTACCTAACTGACCTCAGTCTTTAATAAAATGAGCTATTAGAGATTCTAGACACTAACAAAGAAAAAGAAACAAACTACCACCAAAGTTCTTTGCCTTCTTTCCTTTCCTAGCTTCTATAGGGTAAAAGGAAAATGGCTGAAATTCAAGCACTGGGATAAAGATGTTACAGGTTATTAAATCCAGTCTTCCAACCAGCAGAAGGCCCCTCTGGTAATAAGAGCTAACACCGTTACAGCATGTGGTTGATCACGGAGCTCCAAATTTTACCTCCTCTGTTACTGAACCTCTTTTTTTTTTTTTTAAAGATTTTATTTTTTCCTTTTTCTCCCCAACCTCCTGGTACATAGTTGTATATTCTTTCTTGTGGGTCCTTCTAGTTGTGGCGTGTGGGACGCTGCCTCAGTGTGGTTTGATGAGCAGTGCCATGTCTGTGCCCAGGATTTGAACCAACGAAACACTGGGCCACCTGCAGTGGAGCACGCAAACTTAACCACTCGGCCATGGGGCCAGCCCCATGTTACTGAACCTCTTAATCTCAAATTCGTGTGCCTAATGCACAGTAAACCAGCCGAACACTGAGACATCGGTGCTTGGAGATGGAGAAAGATCTATTTTGATTGGCCAAGACAAGAAGGTGGGAGCATGGGTTCTCTCAAATCTGCTTTAACAAGAGAAGAAAAGAAGGGGTTTTATAGAGCTAAGGAGTGTGGCAAGAGTTTCAGAGAAACAAAGGGGTAATCTTTGTTTCTTTCACTCCCCTTATGCCGCTGAGCAATCTTACTTCTGGGTATCAAACGCAGCTCTGGGGGCTGGTTATCTAGTGACCCTTGAAGGCATTCTCTTTCTTGTGTAAAACAAACTCATAGATCCTTGAGACCCTTGAGTTACCCCTCAGGTTAAACAGGAAAACAGTAAATTGATAAGATTAACTTCTTTTCATAACAAGGTCAAAAGGTAATCTTATTGAATATTTCTAGTACCCCACAGGTACCTGGCTTCACCTCTCAGGGGTCTTGTGGTCTCTTGTGTGAACTGTGAACCTCGTCAGGGAATGAAGACTTCATAATTCTCATCGTTGGCAGGTAGCCTCCTGTATTTCATTGAAATCCTCCTCCCTCTGTTGGGAAGTTTGCCCTGTGTTGCTCCACAGAATGTCATGATTTTGGGGAGACAGGGGATGTAAATCCATGATAGCTAGAAAATGCACTTTAATTTACAGTAGAAACAGTCTTGTTGCCTCAGTACAATTAGATTAAAAGTGTACAGGACTAATAACAGCTAATATTAACTAGTACTTATCACATGCTGTACGTTTCTCAGGGCTGCTGTAACAAAGTCCTACACACTGGATGGCCTAAACGACAGAAGTGTATTGTCTTACAGTTCTAGAGGCTAGAAGTCTGAGATTGAGTTGTTGGCAGGGTTGATTCCTTCTGAGGACTGTGAAGAAGAATCTGGTTCAGGCCTCTTGTGTACTTTCTGGTGGTTTGCTAGCTATCTTTGGCATCGTTGGCTTACAGAAGCATCACCTCAATCTCTGCCATCATCCTCACAAGATATTTTCTCTGTGTGCATGTCTCTACATTCTAATTTTCTTCTTTTTGTAGAGACATCAGTCATATTGGACTAGGGTTCACCTGAGTAACTTCATTTTTGTTGTTGGAGAGGAAGAACTTCTCCTCTACCCTTTTAAGTTCTTCTGGTCTAAGAATTAAATTGATATGAAACACACTAATAGAAGAAGAACTAACAGAAATTTAGTGACATGTATACCTCCTATATAAGTGGGAGAGATCCAGGAAAACTGAGTAACTCACCAAAATGGCCAAAACCATTACCTTAAATGCCATCCTCGGCTAAAGACAAAAGGATATGTTGGGGGTAGGGAGAGTCAGTTATGGGAGGTTACACAGAAAAACACAGTAAACAACGGTAAAGTTGTTATACAGATTTAAGTCATTGCCATCTCCATTGATAAGTGTTTCTAGAGATTGAGTCATTTCTCTCTTCCTGGTACAGCGAGGGAGACACCCTTACAAATGGAGATTTTCCTTACAAATTTTACAAAGGATAACTTCTACTTAGTTTTCAGAGCTTCTCCCATTTCTGCTGTTTCTTAAAAATAATCAGTCTAAAATAATCCTTGCACCAAAGAGACATATTTTGGGGTGGCAAATTCTGTCCCCCTAGAGTCCTGCCTTTGAAACTTCCCCAAGAAGTTTCACAATCCAAAAGCTAATTTGATAGTTTCATCCATCTCATCGAACCAGTCACTCAGTCCGGTGAATAGGTCAGTTCAGTTAGACAGTTGTGTCTCATTTCAGGAAACGGTGATGTTGCTGGGTTCCCAGAGTTAGGCCTGTATTGCGTGAGAAATCAGATATTTAATAAGAGGCATTTCTATGGAAACAAACCAAAAAACCCACAAAGGTTAATGATTGGAGCAGACTATAAACCAGTTTCTGAGCCCAGAGGGCAGCCAGTCAAGACTTTTAGACGTCTGTCTTGAAGCATCTCTTTGCAGTTTGAAGTGTTTCTGATGATGTTGTCCAATATTCAGATAAACTTTCTGAGTGGCCTACATAGCAACAGGCGTGAAGAAGATTGTTTAAATATGAGCTGTTATGGTGATTTCTCTGAAGTTAATATATCAAGTCATTCATCTTCAGTTTGCAGGGCTCTGGGGAAAAAGGCAACTTTATTTCTTAATGATTCCAAGTCAAAAGAAAGGGAGAAAATTGGAAATGTTACTTTGGAGGTTTGTGACTAGAAAAATTCAGGATCCAGTCCAGTTTGCAGGTTAAAAAAAAAAAAAGGACAATGTATAGCACTAGAATCTGATATCTGCAAGTGTATTACTGAAACATAATTTTTCTCTCTAAAAATCACCCTCATTTCTACCAAAGATAGCCACATTAAGACTAATTTGTTTTCAGAATAAGTCTAGTCTCATTAAACTTGGCCTGCTTATTTATACAAGTGCAGTAAGAATAGTGGTTAACCATACAGAATCTTTTAAATCTACTTTGCTGCAACTTTTGATAAGGAATCTCAGGTTAAACTTTTAAAGACCTCTCAAAGCCAGGAAAGCCAAGCCAAGGACATGCCATCAAACTTTGCCTGCAATACCTATAAATTTGGGTGAATTCCTCGCTTCTTCAGGTCCCCAAAATATCTTGGAGTTCCTAGGCATACCAGAAAAGTGACTTTCCTTACTCACCTGGTTAGGCTGTTGGGAACCTGTAAGCAAGATATCGACTGTTCTTCCAAGGGGATTTTATTGGCTCCATATAATCAATCTTAGTTCCTTAAAGCTGTTTGGTTATATCCAAGTCTGTGCATGTCTCTCTCAAATATGACATTCCAGTCAAAGCCTTGATAATACAACCAGTTTCCAATTGTGTCTTGTTACAAGGAGAACAGATCCTTATTTAACTTATGCAAATAACTATATTGCCATGAAAATATAAGAATATTAACTGAGAGTTTCTGAATTCTGGAGGGGTCAGGTAGGGAGAAAAAGACAAATGTTTCAATTCTGCTTACAAAAGTATAATTTATCAAATTTGTGTAAGTCATAATTAGCTATAGAGGAAAGGTTTCCTCATATCAGGAAAACAAAAAATTAAAGAACCAGTAATATTTCAAACAGAAGTTGTAAAAAGTATAATAACCTTCATTAGTTTAGTTAGTCCAACGTGATTAATTCTTGTTGATCTTGGTCTTTTGTTAGCAGTTGTATGAAGCCATCAGTTTCTCTGTTAGAGTTCTGCAAATTCTTACCCACGTCAGTGGTGTGGTCGAAAGTTTATCAGAAGTGTCAGAATCCTTTTCATGAATCACTCTGAAGATTAAACATATTTGCAGAAGTGTCAGAGTAAAACAATAACTCTTTGTAAATGACAAAGGCTTAAAAATGCCCATGGTTAAAGGTTAGATGGGAGTTTATTATAATGCAGTAAGGAAATTTTATTATTTCTGTGACACACAACACCTAAGATAATAACTAGAATTATGGCTGATAATCTTATACCAGGACATATCAGAATTTTAGAACTTTTATAAACTTCCAGAACATTTTTATTAATAGCATTCACCCATGCAATGTAACCTAAGAAGGTTTATCATTGTTTATTTTACAATGCTTCCCACATGATTTTAGCATATCAAATAAGCCTAATTAGTTTAACAATTCCCTTTTTATAAGGAGAGGGAACAAATCTTTTGAAATGTTCCAGAGGCCCTCTGGAGCATTTCAAAGTTAGTTGAGGTAAAAAAGACTTCATCTAGAATTTTATTTGAAAACGTTGTCAAAAATATCAGAGGGGTTTTATAAGCACATGGACAAAGAAAATAGTTCAGTGGTTACCAGGGGGAAGGGGGTAGGGTCTGGGCACAGGGGGTGGAAGGGAACACCTATGTCATGACAGACAAGAAATAATGTACAACTGAAATTTCACAGTGATGTAAACTATTATGAATTCAAATAAAAAAATCAAAGGGGTTTTAAAACACTTGGTCAGATAGGATCATAGGTCACTGAGAAACAATGCTTAGTAATCCATGTAACTAAAGTGACAATTGAAGATGTTAAAGGAAAATACGGAAAGTTAAATAGTTGTAAATAAACCTTAGCTCTTTTACTATAAAAGACTTAGCTTTTGAAGACAGAAAATTATTTTGACAAAACAAGAATTCTTAGTTTTCTAGGTAGATTATTTTAAAAGGTAAAGAAAAGCCTTTTACAATATCTTATCAAGAGTAGACCAATAGTCCAAGAACACTTTCTTCTTTAACAGAGAGAAAACCAAATTCTAATTTTGCACCAACTTACTTTTAACATTAAAATTCATTCATTCCAATCTTAGCTAGTCCTGATTATGAGTAAAATTTCTTTCCAAAGATTCCTTCTCCATAAACCTTCTACAACTTTCTTTTTTACATCTAGATTTTGTCCTTTCCTCCTTCTCATAACCAGTTTTTACTTTGGGACAATATACTTTCTTTTTCCTTAACAAATACGTATCTTCATTTCTCATACCTCTTTTTTACCTAAAAACACACCCTACTTTTCTTATATAGAGCTATTTCTCGTATTATTTCTAGTAGTTTTAACTAAATATTAACTAGAATTTTCAACCCTCAGAAACCTCAATTTCCAGTAAAAACTAAGAAGTAAGCAATTGTGAACTGTCTGCCACACTAGTATTCTTTAGATTGTCAAATTTGTGAATACATCTCATAGTTTCTAGAGACATATGCTTCCTTAGTACATTTTTAAATATGGCACAGACATGTTTACTGACAGACCCAAACATCTTTAGTTTCTCTGCAATAAAAAGCCAACAGTAAATAGATCTATGTTTAGTAATTAATGTTTCATTGTTTTATCTTATTTGGAAATGATCTAGATATTCAATAAATTTCTATCATTTAATTTAACTTAGCAAAACTTTAAGGTTTCAAGTTACTAAAAAGACTTGGGAAACTTATTTAAGTAGACATATCATGAAACAATCATTGTTAAAAAGTTCACCTAAAATATCCTTATTTTTTTTGTTTGCCTAATTTCCACATACCTTCTTTGAAGTTCCTTCTGATGAGAAATTTCTCTCTAAGGTATGCATTTCAAAGAATGGGTTTTAGGTCCTAGAGAAAATGGGGGTAGAAAATCTACATAACAAAGGCACAGAGAATATCCAAATTTTTTCCAAGGTGGAGTTTTTGGGGCATATTTGCCTATTATCAGAGGTCTAGGGTAATTTCTATTTAATTTTTTCCAGTAAATACAGACAATTCTGTTTCCAATGTACTGATCTTTTATAATGTCTATAAGCATTTTGAGATGAACAGGAGAGGTTTGGGGATTGGTGAAGATAGGGGAGCTTTTGAATTGTTTCTAGAGCCACATTTTTGCTTTTGTAGAGATTTGCAAGACAAAGATAGTTGTTTTCAATTTCTCAAAGAATTGAGTTGTAGCCTGAATATTAAGAGGCTGACCTGTCCATCCAACTAAACTTGCTTCTTCATTTCAGGGAGATTGCCAACTAAGATGGAAATCAAAAGATTTCTATATTCTAGAACTTCAGGACAATTATTTAGACTGTGAACTCTCTATGAAATTTTTCAATTTAGAAGTTTTTCCAATGTAAAAGGTCCATCACCTGGCCAGTGATAAGTAGGATCTTTTAATTTCAATAGTGACTCAAACCAATAAGCCTTTTTATGACTTACCCAAGGATGCAAGGGGTGTCCCACAAGAGAGTGCCAAGGATGACGTCCTCGCAAGATCCAAAAAGTTTATTCCAGAGGACAGTCTTAAGGAAATAAAAGATCTTTGTTGCCACAGGTGGTAAGAATGGTATAGCGAAAGTGGTGTCCCTGGTCTCCTGCATAAATGCGAGACACCTCCAGTCACAAACGTACTAATCTGTGACACCAGCTACTGGAATGGGGCTTTTCAGGCACTAATGAAGCAATGAAGTTGAGATGACAAAGGCCTCTTATGGACTGAGATCCCTTATGACAAACTCCCCTGAGAGCTGGCACAGCTGGAAGAAGAGAGTGCTGCTTGTGATTTTGTGTCTCAGAACCCCGGTCTATCTAACTGGCCACAAAGGTACACCTTGCTTAGTGCACATTCTGGATGGCGGAGACCAGAGCGTGTTCTCACTTGTCATGAAGCCAAGCTCTCAGGACACAGAACAGGATGAAAGGGCAAATAACACAACAGACAGAGACAAAGAAAAGTAGTGACCATCTCTGGGAGGAAAAGGATCAATAAAACGAAGATTACCCCACCAAATAACCAGAGTAACTATGCCCAAGGAATAAGTTCCACAAATATTTTGTCCTACTAATCTAAATTTAGAAAGAGAGAAAAAGTTCTCTCACTACTCTCACTTCCACTGAACCCCACAGACAAAGATTTTGGGAGACTGACATGGTAAGAAATCTTACCTTCTGCTGGCTTTTGTCACCTGTTCCAGAATCTCTCAGTTGCAGCAGACTTGGTGGGGGAGCAGAGTTCCAGCCAGCAAATTTGATCCTGCCAACTACGTGAACTGTCAGGGAGGAAAAGTTTCTCCTCTGCTTTAAAGATCCTGATTGGTCTAAGAATTAAATTGACCTGAGACAGATTAACAGGAGAAAAATGAACAGAAGTTTAGCAACATGTATACTTCCTGTATGCATGGGTGGGACCCAGGAAAACTGAGTAACTTGCCAGAATGGCTGAAGCCACTACCTTAAATACCATCTCCAGGCAAAGACAAAAGGATATGTTGTGGGTAGGGGGAGTCAGTTATGAAAGCTTACCCAGAAAAGCACAGTAAACAAGAGTAAGATTGTTAGCCAGTTTTAAGTCATTGCCTTCACCATTGATAAGAATTTCTAGAGACTGAGACATCTACCTCTTCCTGGTACAGCGAGAGAGACACCCTTACAAAAGGAGATTTTCATTATAAATTTTACAAGGGGTAACTTCTCCTTGGTTTTCAGAGTGTCTCCCATGTCCAGTGTTTCTTAAAAATAACTTGTCTAAAATAATCCTTATGCCAAAGAGACATATTTTGGGGTGACAAATTCTATTCCTCTACAATGTTAATAATTACATCTTCAATGACTGTATCTCCAAATAAGGTCACATTCTGAGGTACTGGGAGTTAGGGCTTCAACATACGAATTTTGTGGGATCCAGGTCAACACATAACATGTGCCAATGCTTTGCATATATTTTGTGATTTTATTCTCACAACAACACTTTTATGTAGGTAATGTTACCCTAATTTTAGAGATGAGGAAACTGAGGCTTAAATAATTTGTTAGTTTGTCCAAGATTGTACAGCCAGTAAATGGCAGGAACAGGATTTAGAACCTGGACACTGATTCCAGAACCCGGGATTTTGACTACTTCATTGTACTGTCTTATTTCTCCTCATATCATTTTTACTTCCCCTTCCCTTATAGTTGCAGGAAGTTTCTTGCCATAAACTAATGAACATCACAGTCGTGCACTGCATAACAATGTTCAGTCAATGACAGAAGACATATACAATAGTGGTCCCATAATATTATAATGGAGCTCAAAAATTCCTATTGCCTGGTGACATTGTAGCTATCATAACATTGTAGCACAATATATTACTCATGTGTTTGTAGTGATGCCAGTGTAAATAAACCTACTGCGCTGAGAGTCATATAAAAGTATAGCACATACAATTATGTAGAGTACATAATACTAAATAATGATAATAAACGACTATGTTACTGGTTTTTGTATTTACTATACTGTACTTTTTATTGTTATTTTAGAGTGCACTCTTTCTACTTATGAAAAAACCAGTGTGTTGTAAAACAGTCTACTGTGTTACACCGGCAGCAGCCTCATACATCTCATGTATACCATGGCTCTTGATTTCATCATCTTCTCTTGTGGTTGATCTAATCTCATGCTGTTTTGTTCATCATGGCCCCGAAACATGCAAAATCCACTGCTAATGTTGCCCGTATGAGGCCACATCAAATGATTGACTGGGAAACAAAATTAAAATTGATTAAGAACTATGAAAGTGGAAAACCAGTGATGGTTATTGCTCACCAGTCAGATATGTCACATTCTACCATAGCTATGATCTTAAAGAACAAGAACAAAGTGGTGAAAGCTGCTAAAGGATTGAAGGTAATGAGATGAACAAAAATTCCAGAAAGGCCTATATCAGACATGGAGAACCTTTCTAATGACCTGGTTTGAAGACCAGACATAGAAGCATATTCCTCTCAGCACTGTGACAATCGTGATCCAAGCAAAAAGTTTGTTCACAGTGCTGAAAGAAAAGGCTGGACCTGACCACGATGTTGAATTACTGCTAGCTCTGGGTGGTTTAAGTGATTGAAAAATCATTATTCATGACATAATGTGAAAGTGAGTGGTGAGTCTGCAAGTGCTGAGGTGAAGGAAGCTGAAGAATTTGTGAAAACCCTAGATAAGTTGATTGTGGAGGAAAATTACTTTCCAGAGCAAACATCCCACGTGGATGAAACCTCCATGTTCTGGAAATGGACTTTCATCTATAAGGTGAAAGGACTTTCATCCACAAGGAGGCCAAGTCAATGCCAGGTTCTAAGGCTCTTAAGGACAGGGGCAATGTTGCAGGCTACAAGTTGAAACCTTTTGTGACCTGGCATAGTGAGAACCCCAGGGCCTTCAAGCATATCAGTAAGCACACACTGCCAGTGTACTACAGGAGTAAAAAGAAGTCATGGATGACCCAGCTCCATTTCCAGGATGCCCTCCTGAATTGCTATGCCAGCAAAATGGCGAAGTACTGTTTGGAGAATAACATACATTTAAAGATGTTGCTTATTGTTGGTAATGCTCCCCGACCTCCTTCTTTTATTGGTGATCTTCATCCCAATGTCAAACAGTGCTTCTCCCTCCAAACACCACCTCTTTGATCCAAAAGTGAACAAACACTGCGGATCAAAACAGTGGATCAAGGAGCTATAGCAGCTTTTAAGGCCTACTGCCTGAGGAGGACCTTTGCCCAGGCTCTTGCTGCAACTGAGGAAGACACCGATGCAATTCTGGAAGGATTACAACATCTATGACTGCATCGAGGACCTTGCTTGGGCTTGGGGTGATGTCACCAAGGAGTATATGAATGGCATCTGGAAGAAGACACTTAAGAGGTTCGTCCGTGACTTCAGAGGATTTGCCAAGGATGAGGAGGTTGCGAAAATTAACAAGGCTGTGGTTGAGATGGTGAACAACTTTAACGTGGGTGTGGATGAGGATGACATTAGGGAGCAAGTAGAGCTGGTTCCTGAGGTATTGACTAACCAGGAATTGTTGGAACTGGAACAGGAACGCATAGCTGAAGAAGAGGCAAGACAAGAGGAAACTTCAGGAGAAGAAAAAGGAGAAGAACCCTCAAGAAAATTCGCAGTGAAGGGTTTAGCAGAAGCTTTTGCAGAGCTCAACAAGCTCCTGAAAAAGTTTGAAAACATGGATTCCAACACTGAAAGGTTTTCGTTACTAGAAAGGAATGTTCATGGTGCATTATCTGCTTACAGGCAAATCTATGACGAAAAAAGGACACAAACCAAACAAACCGTGATAGTCATTTTTCTGAAAAGAGTGACACCTCCTCAAGAAGAGCCTCAGGCAGGTCCTTCAGGACGTATTCCAGAAGAGGACACCGTTGTCACAGGAGATAGCTGCTCCATGTGTGTTATTGTCCCTGAGGACCTTCCAGTGGGACAAGATGTGGAGTTGGAAGACAGTGATATTGATGATCCTGACTCTGGACAGACCTATGCTAATGTGTGTGTTTGTGTTGTAGCTTTTAACAAAAAAGTTTAAAAAGTAAAAAAAAAAATTTTTTTAAATAGAAAAAAGCTTATAGAATAAGGATAAAAAGGAAGAAAATATTTTTTGTATAGCTATGCAATGTGTTTGTGTTTTAAGCTAAGTGTTATTACAAAACTGAAAGTTAAAAAATTAGAAAGTTTATAAGGTAAAAAGGTTACATTAAGTTAAGCTTAGTTTATTATTGAGGAAAGAAGCATATCTTTTTAAAAATTTAGTGTAGCTTAAGGCTGCGGTGTTTGTAAAGTCTACAGTAATGTCCTGGTTCTTCATATTCACTCACCCCTCACTCACTGACTCACCCAGAGCACCTGCCAGTCCTGCAAGCTCCATTCATGGTAAGTGCCCTATACAGGTGGACCATTTTTTTCTCCTTTATACTGTATTTTTAATGTACCTTTTCTATGTTTATATATGTTTAGATACACAAATCCCATTGTATTACAATTACCTACAGTATTCGGAGAGTAACGTTATATAGGTTTGTAGCCTAGAAGCAATGGGCTATGCCATATAGCTTAGGTGTGTAGTAGGCTATTTCATCTAGGTTTGTGTAAGTACACTCTCTGATGTTTGCACAGTGGTGAAATCGCCTAATGATGCATTTCTCAGAAAGTAGCCCCGATGTTAAGTGAGGCATGACAGTAGTAGTAAGTAAAATTTCTGATACTCTAACACTGCCACCTGGCGGTGAAAGCAATTAAAGCATTTTCCAACTTCCTAACAAAAGTTGCCTTACCGGAAATGCTCAGTGGTCTTTTCCCCTGATTAATAACACCAATACAGTCAAGCAGTTATGAATTCTGCTTGATCCTGCTTTAAACCAAATACAAGGCATATGAGAAAATGTAAGAACAGAACAGCACAAACTTAGAGCCCCTGAAGGGATCTAAATTTTGCTGATTAAAATACATAACCCATGATAGAAGACTCTGGAGTATCTATTCTGTGATAATATATATTTGATAACTTTATACTTTGAAACATATACCTGGGCTTATTCTATTTTGAAAAACAGGTTTCCCCTGATGCCCTTGCTCTGATGATTCATTCTAGATACTATTATTTTTTTGCTGTCCAAATTAGGATTCAAAAATAACTTAAGATTAGTTAGCAGTTACTAACCATTTACTGCTCTTGGCAAGAAAAAAAGAGGGGCTGTACAGAGGAATTGGCTTTGTTGCTTTTCCATCTCACGTAATTTCCTAGGCCTTCATTGGGCACCTGTCTCTACCATTTGCTATCCACCATTAGGAATGTCTTACTATAAGTTCAGAAGTGACATGGGCATGACGTGCTCAGCAATAAGCTAGAAAAAAATCATATCGAAAGCAAATAATTTTAGAGCTGGACGACACCTTAGTGCTTGTCTAGTCTAGATCACACCTTCTGTTTGTGTTTTCCAGGGGGATGATGGGAAATCTTGGAAGAAAGGAATTGCTCAATTGGTTTTTAGTGGATGGTGGTCCGAATCGGAAAGTACTCATCATGGGTCCCTGTAGCCTGTAAGGACAAGGCCAAGATGGGTGTGGGTCTGAGCCTGATCCTGAGCCTGGGGCTAGAGTGCTGACTGACAGCTGTAACAATGATTCATTTTCATCTTGGATCCGCAGCTCTCAAATGCTCTCAACCACAACATCATGACAAACTGGTGTGCCCAGCTGAGATGCAAGCCGTACTGCAAGTAAGACGTTACTGATAATTATAGTCCCACCATTTGCAAATGCTTTCCTTTAAACAGTTTCAAACTAGGAGAAAAGTTGCAGGTTCAGTACAAAGATCTTTCCCCCCAGAACCATCTGAGAGTAAGTTGCCAGCCTGATGTTCCATCATCCCTTAATATTTCATTGTATTTTTCCTACCAACAAGGATGTTCCCTTAGATAACCTCATACAGCCATCACAATCAGGAAATTAACACCGATCCATTACTACTATCTAGTCCTCAGAATCCATCCAAGTTTGGCCAGATGTTCCAATAATTTCCTAACTAGCAAAAGGATTTCATTCAGAATCAAGCACTGCCTTTATTTGTCGTCTCTCTTTTGTCTCTGTCACTCTAGAGCAGTTCCTCAGTTTTTCTTTGACTTTCATTACCTTGAGACTTTCAAAGTTTGAAGTTATTTTACTTATTTAATTTTTTTTGAGGGAGATTAGCCCTGAGCTAACATCTGCTGCCAATCCTCCTCTTTTTGCTGAGGAAGACTGGCCCTGAGCTAGCATCCGTGCCCATCTTCCTCTACTTTTTTTTTTTGTGGGACGCCTACCACAGCATGGCTTGTCAAGTGGTGCCGTGTCTGCACCCGGGATCCGAACCGGTGAACCCCAGGCTGCTGAAGCGGAACGTCTGCACTTAACCACTGCGCCACCGGGCTGGCCCCAAAGTTTGGAGTTATTTTATAGAATGTCCATCAATTTGTTTTTGTATGATGCTTCCTCATGATTAGATTCAGATTACGCATCTTTGCCAGAAATATCATAGATATGATGCTGTGTTTGTCTCATTGTGACCCATTAGGTAGTATATAATTTCAATTTGTCCCATTATTGACAATCTTCACATCGATCATTTGATTAAGGTAGTGTCTCCCTGTGGTGTTGCCTTTGTAATTAGTGAGCATTTTGTCGGGGAGACACTTTGAAACTATGTAAATATTCTATACCTCATCAAAATTTCTGTTTATTAATTTATTATTTTTATACCAGTGTGAACTCATGGTTTTCTATTTATCTAATGAGTTATAATGTATCACTATAATAATTTATTTTGATGCTCAAATTATCTCACATTTGGCCAATGTGGGCCACTATAAGCTAGCTCTATGAGCTAGTCTATTGACATATCCTCATCATTCTTGAATATCTCCTTGCTTTCTGGCACAAAAAATTTTCCAAGTTAATCTAGTATTTTCCCTGTTCTGGTCATGAAATCAGCCATTTTTTTCAAAGAGCCCTGGTTTATTATATTAAATAAGCCAGAGAGAATGTTATTTAGAAGCCAAGAGCTGAGTGCCAGCTAGAGGATATATGTATGTATGTACATACACATATATGTGTATATATACTCTGTATTGAAAACCACGAGGTCACACCAATATTTCTAATTTTAATCTAATACCACAGTACTCTCTATTTTCATATCTGCAGCTCTCTTCTCTGATAGCAAGAAACCTTACTCTTCGTATCCTCAGTATGCTTGCTTCCTTCATCAATCCCCCTGTTGTCAACCAATCTCCCATTATCACTTCTGCCCCCTGTCCTGCGAGGACGGCCTGCCCACCTACTCAGGCCACACCTGAGCTGGGTCTCTCCTCTGCATGGCCACCTTCCTCACCCTGCTGGGGCCTGATACCCCATTCTGAGCTACCAAGTACCCCCCGCCCACCTCCCCGGACATGGATGCCTACTGTCCTCTGACTTACCTAATGGCTTTAGGACTGACGTGTTCAGGGACAGAAAGGAAGGAAAGGGAAGGGAAAGAGGAGGGAGAATAGAAAGAGCTGCACACAATTAAAAATATCAAATTATAGCAAATTCTCTTTTACTTGCTTATGTTCTGATGTTTTTTTCTTTCCCCACTAGAATGTAAGCTTCATGAGATGGAGCCCGTGTCTGTGTTATTTACCATTGTATGTTTAACACTTAGCACATTTCCTGACACAAAGTAGGTGTGTTTAAAACTTTCTGAATAAACGAATGAAATGAGAAAAAAAGATCTTTATAGCTACCATGCTGGGGAAAGGTACATAACCTACAGCCCAACTTATCCAAGCCTTACCCTGAAATCTGGCACAGTGTGTGGCGCATAGTAGGTATTCAGGAAGCTCTTTTTAAGTGGATAGACCCAAGGAATTATCTGATACTTACGTTTCATCTGTTATGTGTATCATAGTGGGGAAAAAAAGCTGGGAACTATGGTTTTAAATGCTGAAACAAGCTAAATTTTCAAATGATACCAGGATGAATAAGCTCAATGTTCAATTTGAACATAATATTTAACACTTCACAAGTGTTTGTTAAATTAGGGAAGTGCAATTATTAGAGATAGAAATGGAGTAGGAGAAATTCAGGCTAGTACATCTGAGGAGGAGAAAAGAAGTTGAAGAATTGAAATACAGGGTAAGACTGATGCTGTGCAAACACAGAGGAAAGAGCTCCATGGGCCCCGGTAGAGATAACACACTGCTGACAAAGGGAAGAAGCTGAGGGCTTCACTCTGGTTATAACCTTAAGAATGGGTCCTCATTTCAAGTTTTAGTGACATATTGACAACAAGTTGTTCACACAATTCACCAGCTTCCGTTTGCTTGTTGCTAGACTTCCTTCTTCGTGGGCAAGGAGTGCATTTCTGACTAAAATAACTCAATTACCTCCCCCACCCGGGTAAAGCGTGAAAACAGGTCCTACAAACTTTTCAGCTGAAATATTTAGGCTCTTTTACATCAGTCAGAAAGATGAATTGTTCATCCATTCAACAAATACTGCTTGCCTACTCTGTGCAAGGTGCTGTCTTGGGTGCAGGAGGTATGGTGCCGACAGGGCTGATAGGATCCCTTCCCTCCTGGGGCTTGCAGCCTAACAGGGGCCGGAGCAGAGGGACACAGGGCAGGATATAGGACACATCATAGAGCCAGGATGTCTGAAGCAAAATGGGGACTTCCAGGTTTTGGAGCAAGGAATCAGTCCTTCAGACCGCGCAGTCACTGCTTTTGCTTGAAATGTTGTAACTCCACAAAACGCGCTTCCCCGAAGCAGGCAAAAATGATGTTTCTGTTATGGACCCTGTTCTCTGCCCCAGGAGAGCAGGTACCTGGGCAGAGATTACAATCGGCTGCGTCTGATATTGCTCTGACCCAGACTACTTCACTGTGTCTCGTTTGGGGCTCTATATGGGAGGCAAAGTTACAAACTATTAAAAATAAGATATATGGGGAAAGGTGAAAATAATGACATAGAGGGAGGTTGCTGGTGATTTGAATAATGGCCTTCAGACCTTCAAAGTGTAAACGACTGATGTTAGGCCAAGAAAATTTTCTCAGGATTTGAGCCCAAAAGTATTTGAAAGAGTCAGGTCCCTAAAACAAAAAGGAAGAATCATTATCATTATCAGTAATATTATGCCGATGCTTGAGTAAAACAAACACACAAACACAACAACGTGCAGTATCAGGGCTGGGAACACAAACAAGCCTAGAAGCAGAGACCCAAATTCCAGTTTTAGTTTCTAAAGTATTTGCAAGTTGGATATTTCCAAGTTTGGATGTCAGGAGAAAGAAAAAAAAGTCCCTCGAGGCCACATGTAGAGGAAGGGCTGTAGACACAGACTGACTAACATTCTGCTTCCTGCTTTTTATTTGATTTGACTCTTTAAAAAAAACAGAGAGAAGAATTGCTGATATGCAGGCCACCCCGATGCTAGCGTACGTGGGCTTTGAAAAGCTTCTATAATTTCTGTCTCTTTGTGATTATGTGTGTTGATGTATAGAGCAAGAAAAACAGAACCGAGAGATGGGTTTCCCAAGTCCCACAGCCACAACCTTATCCCTGACCATGAAAGCATTGTCCCTTGAAAGTCAGATATAACCAATCAATTGACATTTATTTTCCACTATGTGCCAGACCCTGGGCAAGGGGCTTTCTCATAAGGCTGAGCTGGGTGAGAGACTAGGATAAGGGATATAACCAAAACTTGGGGATCCAACAGGAGCTGATGGGGATCCAACAGGAGCTCTTGGGGGTCACATGCTCACTCCCCGGCACTAGATCTGAGCATTCTCATAGACCTTCTGAGTGTTTTCCTTATAGAAAATAGGAGAATTTTGCTTCTCTTTTCTTTCCCATTCTTGTCAGTTCAAGTGTTTTTCGCACATCTTAGTAACCATATATTTCATTTTCCACCCATCCAGACTCCTTGCTCCTGCCCGTTCGGTCCGGGGAGAACTCATAAATGTCATTGGTCACGAAGCCACTCTCCATGCTTGCCAGAGTAACGAATCCGCTTTCGGATGGGTTCACAGCCATGTTGTCATAGTCACAAGACATCTCCTCGGGAGTGGCTTCTCCGGAACGCACTCGGAATGAAATGTTCTTCAGGTCTGGCCGGGTCTCTGCTAAATCAGCTTCACTTTGTTTTCGGATGATGTTATAAACCTCTAGGTCCGGGCTGTGCCCTGGGTGCGGAGAGGGCCAAATTGTTTGCTGCTCCTTTGTGCTGGGGCCTGGCTGCTCCCGCTTCCTAGGAGGAAAGGAGACCAGGGCTGAGTACTTTAGACAAAGTGATTGAGAACATCCCTGTGCCTCCTGCTCAGGCAGGAGGAGGTCATCCTGGGCCACCTCTATGCGGCACTTCTCCCCCAAGCTTACAGGTCAGGGCTTCGAGGTGGGGTGGGTGAGAGGACAAAACAGGAAGGTGTTGTTACGTTCAAAGTGATTGTTTATCTGTTATTCACTGCTGCCAGAGCATAGAACAGAGGTGGTTATCCTGGGATCCCCAGAGCCCCCAGGCGGTCTTAGGATAGGACTGGGTGGGGAAAAATAACACATTTCTAAAAACTCATCTGTAGGTGAAATTTAGCCTGTCTTTCAAATCTGAATGTAGGCGATAAACCAGAGTAGAATTAGTAATGTCTTTGACTTGATCACCAACAAAAACAGTAGATATGATTTTTTATATGACATCACAATTACTATAGATGCCTTAAAATATTTTACACTCATCTCTACTACAAAATTATGATAATTATTCCCACTACTGAATAAAAAAGCATGAATAAAGAAGTGCATGTGTTACGGTATCACATATTCATTTTTTTTAATTTTAAATTTTTATTTTTTTTGAGGAGGATTAGCCCTGAGCTAACATCTGCCACCAATCCTCCTCTTTTTGCTGAGGAAGACTGGCCCTGAGCTAACGTCCGTGCCCATCTTCCTCTACTCTGTAGGTGGGATGCCTGCCACAGCATGGCTTGATAAACAGTGCGTAGGTCTGCACCTGGGATCCGAACCGGTGACCCCTGGGCTGATGAAGCAGAACATTCGAACTTAACTGCTGTGTCACTGGGCTGACCCTCACATATTCAGTTTTGGAAATATTTTGCTAAACTATTTATCAGTATAAATGCTTCCCTTGCAATCCAATGTATTTTATTTTATGCATTTAAAAATACTGTTCCGGAAAGGGGTCCATAGGCTTCACCAGACTGCTACAGGGGTCTGTGGCACAAAAAAAGGTCAAAAAACCCTGAGATAGACTCCAGCCTCAGAGTCACAGTTCCCAAATCATAGTGAGGTGCTAAATAGATAGAGAAAGGAAAAGAAATCAAGTACCAACTGCAGAGTAAGCAGTTGGAAAATATATTTGTAATTTTTTGAACTGAATTCTATTTTTAGATTAAAAGGAGTTAACTAATAACAGTGATCATGGTAAGAGCTAACATTTTGAGTGCTTACTATATGCCCACTCTGCATGTATTAACCGCTTTAATTCTTCTAATAATCCTATAAGGAAGTTATTATTAAATGAAGTATGTTGGACATTGGACTCTTACTAATTCATCTTAAATTGGCATTCAAAGTGAGTCAAATCTTACATTGGACCTTAGTTTTCCTGTTGTAAAAGCTTTTTCTATGTAAACCATGATGATGGGGAATAAAAAGTTAGCTGAGAAGAGCTCTGGGTACTTCAAAAATGGTGGCATGTGGTCCACAAACAGGTACTCTAGGTGACTTAGTGTAGCTATTTTGTAGCAGTCTACAATTATCTATTCAATTAGAAGAAAAGCCAATTAAAAGTATATGAGGGTCAATCCCGGTGGCTGATGGTTAAATTCAGTGTGTAGCCCAGGTTCAGTTTCCAGGCATGGACTTGCATTGCTATGTTAGTGGCCATGCTGTGCTGGTGGCCCACATACCAAAAAATAGAGGAAGATCAGCTCAGATGCTAGCTCAGGGCAAATCTTCCTTAGCAAAAAAAAAAAAAAAAGATTTGAATTATTTCATTTTGAAATTAAGTGAGTTAGTTTCAGATGTTTGCCAGAATGCTTTGGGACATTTTCCATATGGCTCACTAGTCATTCCTTCACTCACCCAACAAAAATTTTTGGAGTGAGAGCTTTGATTCACGAAAGAACTTTGCCGAGTGATGAGTGGATACACAGGAGGTGAATAACACAGCTTCACCCCTCAAGTCATTTAAAATATTCCACATAAAAAATGAAAGAATATAAAATTAGTTAACCACAACTAAGCACCAGTGCTTAGTACTTCTGAATGCCCTAGCCCATCAGAGAATTTACTCTGAACTCTGCAATGGTGATTCTCTTGGAGCTGCCTAGCTTTTAATGAAATAAACAGGGTTTGTGTCAGAAGATACAAAGGTTTACATGACAAAGGTTTTACTTGCCTCCTTCGACAGATCCAAACCCAGCATACAACTGTGGTGACCACAAGGAGGAGGAGAAGAGGAATGCTGGGGATTAGGATGTAGGCAAGATTCAAGTCAGCTTCTGAAAAGAAAAACGCACATTATCAGCACTAGTGATGTTTTTACATCCTTCAAAACAGGCTAAAAAAGCATAATCAGCACAGAGTATTCCAGAGAGCACATTCCTGGGAGGAAATAGATGTGCAGCTACCCAGTTAGCAAAGTCCTCTAGTTTCAATAAAGGAACATTTCCCACCTGTCCTATTATCTGAGGTAATAGAGAAAAGAAGTTTAAATTTTGGGGTCTCTTGCAAAATGTCAGAAGGGCACTTTTGTTCATTAAAATTTTTTTTTTCAGAGGAGAGAGATTCTCTCTTTTCTTGTTCTTCCTCGCCTTCAGTGAAGAAGGGGCTGCTGGGGCAGTGTTGATGTTTTTGACTCTAAGGACAAAAATAGTAGTTCCCAAGGTGGGGTGAGGGAGAGGGAGGGAAAAGAGGCAAGCCAGAAGCCTCGGGGTTATTACCAGGAAAGAGAAGGTCACATGAAGCATGTGGCTCAGACTGTAGCGCCCTCCCAACATTTCTAAGACGAACTGGATCCAACTGGGCCCACGAGCATGAGTGTGGAAGGTGCTTCGAGGTCTGCTTTCCTGACCTCTTCTGTCCTTTGAGTCTTAGAACCAGAGAATTTTCCCTCAAGGGGCTTTGGGAGGAATGAAGGATTGGAGACTGACTCCCTTCCTACTTCCCCTGGTGCAAGATCCCCAGCCTTCCAGGGACTGTTGATGTGTTTTTCCGTCAGGCTGCAAACCTGACAACCACCAAACAAAACCCCAAACCAAAACCCCCAAAACAAACCAACCAAAAACCCCCAAACCAAACCCACTTTAAATACCACCATAATAACAATAAGAAATAAAAATGCCACTCACTTCTGCATAGCACTGTGTACTTTTTCCAAAGCATTTTCACACACTGTATCTGTTGTATAATAAAGAAATTGACTGGCATTTATCCCTGGTTCCTGGGAAGGAGGCTCTAACTCCTTGGGATTTCTCAGGTAATATTTCGTGAGCCTCTCAGACCACATCAGTTTATGCTGACAGAGATGTCTCAGGATGGGGGCTGGTGGGGAGGTAAGGGGGCCTAGAGACTGAATTCAGTTACACGGCCAATGATCAAATCAATCATGTCTACATAGTGACACCTCAATAAAATCTCTGCACACCAAAGCTCAGTGGAGCTTTCTGGTTGGTGAACACATTGATGTGCCAGGAGGATGATAAGGCATCGTGATTCCACAGAGAGAGGACACAGAAGCTCCCATTTGGGACCCTCCTAGACCTCACCCTACGTGTTTCTTCCTTTGGTTGGTCCTGATTTGTATCCTTTATAATAAAATGTAGTCATAAGTATAGTGTTTTCCTGAGTTCTGTGAGCTGTACCAGGAAATTATTAAACCTGAGGGGCTCGTGGGCAGTGCCTTGGTTTGTAGCCAGTTGATCAAAAGTTCAGACGGCCTGGGGACCCTGAACTTGTGGCTGATGTCAGAATTGAGGGCAGTCTTGTTGGAGACCGAGCCCTTAACCTGTGGGGTCTGCATTAACTTGGGGTGGCTAGCGTCAGAACTGAATTGTAGTATTGTAATATCCTATTTCATTTTACGGACACAGCAATGCTCTCAGATAGGTAAGAAAAATATTATTAGTGCCATTTTGCAAATGACTAAATTGAAGAACAGAGAAACTAAGTGGTTTTCACAGTGACAAAAACAGATCTCACTCTTGAAACTCAGGGTGAGAGTTGAGGTTGAAAGTCCATTAGCACTCCAATTTATCACCGCATTTTCTCTTATCTTTTATGATTTAACTTTTAAAATGTTTTTGTCCATTTCCTCTATTTGTTTCACAAATGAATATAAATCATGGATATTATGCATCATGGTCCGGGCCTCTCTCTACTTCCATTCTCAGTCCCCCACCCCCTCCCGCCACCACTTCTGGGTGCTTCCCAAGGCTCTGTCTTCACACAGATTTTTCACGTCCTCTCTAGTTTAATCTCCCCAATTATCTTAGGATAGCTCCATTTGTATATTTCACTAATGAAATCTAGCATTTAATGCAGTTTTTGCAAAGTCACTAATGCCCTGTTTAGTTCCATTTTTAAATAGCTGAGGGAAAGAACAAAGTGGGAATGTAACCATGGGTAATTTGAGATCAAGAAAGTCCCATTAGCTATTTTTCCCAGGACAGTTCTGTACACACCTTTGCTTTCTTTAAATGTTTCTTTGGCATCTCCCTTCTCTGTGTCTTCTGGAAGTACGGGTGTGGCTGGCTCTGTTCCTTGACCTGGAGAGAGAACATGGACTTGAGAACCTGGAGAAAGACATCAAAATCCAGATATTCTCTGAGGTCCTACCAGGTTCAAGGTGAGATGCCAAAAAGCAGTGGCAATTTGACCAATGCCTTCATAAACAGAAAAGTAAAGGGTTGAGTTTGTTGGCCTAGGGGTTTAGCTGTCTTCGTCTTTCTGACGAGACTCTTGTTGCCAAGAACATGCATAGTCATGAGTTGCTTAACGATGGGGATACGTTCAGAGAAATGTGTTGGTAGGCAATATTGCCATTGTGCGAACATCACAGAGTGTACTTACACAAACCTAGACGGTATAACCTACTCCACACCTAGGCTACATAGTATAGCCTATTGCTCCTGGGCTAAAACCTGTACAGCATGTTACTCTACTGAAAACCCTAGGCAATTGTAATACAATGGTAAGTATTTGTGTATCTAAACATATCTACACATAGAAAATGTACAGTAAAAATATGGTATAAAAGATAAAAAAGAGTACACCTGTATAGGGCACTTATCATGAATGGAGCTCGCAGGAATGAAAGATGCTCTGGGTGAGGCAGTGAGTGAGTGGTGAGTGAATATGAAGACCAAGCACGTTACCGTGCACTACTGAAGACTTTACAAACACTGCACACCTGGGCTACACTAAATTTATAAAGGTTTTTTTCTTTCTTCAATAAGAAATTAACCTTAGTTTAATGCAAACTTTTTACCTTATAAACTTTTTAAATTTTTAAAACTTTTTGACTCTTTTGTAATAACAGCTTAAAACACAAACATTGTACAGCTGTACAAAAAATATTTTGTTCCTTTATATTCTTATTCTATAAGCTTTTTTTTATTTAAATTTTTTTTTTTTTTTACTTTTTAAACTTTTTCGTTAAAAAGAAAGACATAAACGCACACATTAGCCTAGGTCTACAGAGTCAGGATCACGAATATCATTGTCTTCCACCTCCATGTCTTGTCCCACTGGAAGGTCCTCAGGGACAATAACACACATGGAGCAGCTATCTCCTATAACAATGTCCTCTTCTGGATTACGTCCTGAAGGACCTGCCTGAGGCTCTTCTTGAGGAGGTGTCACTCTTTTCAGAAGAATGACTATGGCGGTTTGCTTGGTTTGTTTCTTTTTTTCGTCATAGATTTGCTTGTAAGCAGATAATGCACCATGAACATTCCTTTCTAGTAACGAAAACCTTTCAGTGTTGGAATCCATGTTTTCAAACTTTTTCAGGAGCTTGTTGAGCTCTGCAAAAGCTTCTGCTAAACCCTTCACTGCGAATTTTCTTGAGGGTTCTTCTCCTTTTTCTTCTCCTGAAGTTTCCTCTTGTCTTGCCTCTTCTTCAGCTATGCGTTCCTGTTCCAGTTCCAACAATTCCTGGTTAGTCAATACCTCAGGAACCACCTCTACTTGCTCCCTAATGTCATCCTCATCCACACCCACGTTAAAGTTGTTCACCTTCTCAACCACAGCCTTATTGATTTTCGCAACCTCCTCATCCTTGGCAAATCCTCTGAAGTCATGGACAAGCCTCTTGAGTGAGTGTCTTCTTCGAGATGCCATTCATATACTCCTTGGTGATATCACCCCAAGCCCAAGCAAGGTCCTTGATGCAGTCATAGATGTTGTAATCCTTCCAGAATTGCATCGGTGTCTTCTCAGTGTCTTCCTCAGTTGCAGCAAGAGCCTGGGCAAAGGTGATTCTCAGGTAATAGGCCTTAAAAGCTGCTATAACTCCTTGATGCACTGGCTAGATCAAAGAGGTGGTGTTTGGAGGAAGAAACACTGATTTGATACTGGGAGGAAGATCACCAGCAAAAGAAGGATGTCTGGGAACATTATCAACAGTAAGTAAAATCTTGAAAGGCATGTTATTCTCCAAACAGTACTTTTCCATTTTGTTGACAGAGCAATTCAGGAGGGCATCTTGGAAGAGGAGCTGGGTCATCCATGACTTCTTATTACTCCCGTAGTACACTGGCGGTGTGTGCTTACTGATATGCTTGAAGGTCCTGGGGTTCTCACTGTGCCAGATCACAGAGGGTTTCAATTTGAAGCCTGCAACATTCCTCCCAAGCAAGACTGTTATCCTGTCCTTAAAAGTCTTGAAACCTGGCATTGACTTGTCTTTTTTATGGATGAAAGTCCTTTCAGGCATATCAGAATAGGGAGATTTTATCCATATTGGATGTTTGTTCTGGCAAGTAATTTTCCTCCACAATCAGCTTACCTAGAGTTTCCAAAAATTCTTCAGCTGCCTTCACATCAGCACTTGCAGACTCACCACTCACTTTCACATTATATATTGAATGATGATTCTTGAGTCACTTAAACCATCCAGAACTAGCAATAAATTCAACATTGTAGTCAAGTCCAGCCTTTCCTTTCAATGTTGCAAACTTTTTTGCTTTGGCTGTGACTGTCATGGTGCTGAGAGGGATATGCTTCTGTGTCTGGTCTTCAATCCGGGTCATTTGAAGTTTCTCTATGTCTGATACAAGACCTGCTCACATTTTTGTTCGTCTTGTTGCCTTCAATGAAGGGGATCCTTTAACAGCTTCCATCACTTTGTTTTTTTCTTCAAGATCGTAGCTATGGTGGAATGCGACATGCCTGACTGGTGAGCAATAACCATCACTGATTTTCCACCTTTGTAGTCTTTAATCAATTTTAATTTTGTTTCTAGGTCAATCATTTGTCGTGGTCCCTTACTGGTAACATAAGCAGTGGATTTTGTATGCTTAGGGGCCATGATGAACAAAACAACACAAGATTAAATCCTACACAAGGGAAAATGATATAATCAAGAGACGTGGTAAACACAAGGTGTATGAGGCTGCTGACAGCATAACACAGCATATTGTTTTACAGTAAACTTTTTTTTATAAGTAGAAAGAGTATACTCTAAAATAATGATAAAAAGCATAGTAAATACAAAACAGTAACATAGTCATTTATTAACATCATCAAGTATTATGTACTGTACATTATTATATGTGCTGTACTTTTATAGGACTGGCTATGCAGTAGATTCGTTTACACTAGCATCACCACAAACATGTGAGTGTGCATTTCCTATGACGTCCTGACGTCACTAGGCTATAGAAATTTTTCAGCTTCATTATAATCTTATGGGTCCACTGCTGTATATGCGGTCTGTTGTTGACAGAAATGTTGTTATGTGGTCCATAACTGTACTGAAACAACCAGCAGGTGGCTGGCATCAAGGCACATGAAACACTGAGGGAAAGGGCCAATGACTCACTTCTAGGACCATGAATTATCAGTTTGGTTCACTTCTTGTCCCATTAGATTGAATTATTCCTTTCATATTGTCAATAATGATAAGTAAAATCCCAAACTGAATTTGCAACTGTTGCTTTTCAGCTTTGAGAGAAATGGGAACACCAGAGAGTGAGATTAATGAACTGCTTGTCATGGTTGGCTATGGCATAGACCTGCCCAGATGGTCTGGACCGGTGGTCTTTCTGTTGTTCAATGTGGTCTAAAGAACATATGAATCAAACCTATGAAGAAGGGTTGTGAAACAGCCCAAATTAACTGCGATCCCAAATGACAGACTTACCTCTACTTCTTGTAGAAGGAGCTGTTGGTTTCTCTGTAGCAGAAAGAGACAAAAACAAAAATAATAACTAAATTTACATGCCACTTGGATGAAATTGGCCAGAGCAAGGCATCCATTCTTTTGCTCATTCAGTCATCCAATAGACTTTATTTTGTGTTACTAGATGCCAGGAACTGGATTAGTAAATTAAAAGAATCACTTCTGCACAAAGATTAGCCTTCCCCCAGCTTTACTTGGGCACTTCTTCCTTTTTTAAAAAGCATTTGAAAACTTTTAAATATGAGAATTTCCAACTACACACAAAATTAGAAAGACTGGTAAAATGAACCTCAATGTACCATCACTCAGATTCAACTCTTACCCACATATGGCTAATCTAGTTTCAACAATAATCCCTACACCTCCCCAACCACACTCAGGCCTGGATTACTTTAAAGCAATCCAAGACACTTTAACAATTCCTATTGGGGATGTTTTAGAAAGCAACACACACTGAGCTCTAAGCAGTGGAAGTGGTTGGGGGGCTAAGTAGACCACTGGCCAGCCCCAAGTCAGAGACTGGTGATCTAGAACCCTGAGACGTTTAAAATAGTTCACAGGAAAGTCAGGCTGCATAGACAAGTATATCAAATGTTTTTGCTTTAGGCTGGGAGTGCATCATTGTGTTGGCCTTGTATTGGCCTTGAATCTCTTATGCTAATCAGATGCTCTGGGATTCATAGGGATGGGGTCCTTAAAGGCAAGGTTTTAGAATTTACGGTCCTAAGGCCAGGATGTCAAGGCTCTTCTGACGTTTCATTCAGAAAGGAAACTTTTAACCACCTTCCCATAACTGTGTGTGTGTGTATAGGTGATGAAAATCCATTTAGTTATTTAAAAAACACACTTACATAGTGCTTGCCATATGATAAAAACGTCATTATGTTCGAAGTGTTTTACAGAAACAAACCTGATTTATCCTGATAGCAGCCTTATGAGGTAGGTGCTGTTATTATTCTGATTTTGTACACAAGGAAACCAGGTACAGAGATATTAAACAATTTGTCCAAATCTCACAGCTAATAAGTAGCTGAAATGGGATTTGAACCAAACAAATTCAAATGAAAATTAAAATGGTAAGGAGACAAATTCTCTGCTAAGTAGTGGAGATATAACAGCAAATGAGAAATAGTCTCAGCCCTCTAAGGCTCTTATACTCTATGGGATGGGCATAAAATATGGAAATGCAGGACAATATTAATAATTATTAATTCTGTGATATTACATTATAATACATAGCATATTTGATAATATTACACAATCTATTCTTTTTCTTGTTCCTTCACGGTGCAATCCACTGTGCAGAACTGCAGTAAACATGGCACGTTAGTGCAGCATTTCCATCAACCCCTGCAAGGCATCTGCAATGCGTTACCTCAGATGATGACTTTGATTTTCACTGAAGACACCTATGCCTTTAGCATACCCCAGAAGTAACCAAGTGTTCAGATCTGACTAGCATGCCACCTACTCTACATGCTTATGTTGTTAAATCTAGTTTTAGATGTTATTCAACCAGTCCCTTAGCACTCAGGCGTAATGGATGGTGTGTCATCTTGTTGGAACTCTGGGTGACTTTCCCTAGCCCATCAAGTGTGAGGATTAATTGGTCAAACACGTATGTTTTCAGACCTCCTGCCAACCATGTAGTGAAGGGGACAAACCTATAAATAGGCTGTTAAGGTATTGTGTATGTGAGGTGCTCTGATCCTCACAGGAGGAACACCTAACTTAGTTTTAAGGGGCTCTGGAAGGTTTCCCAGAAGAAATTTTTTTTAATTTCTTATTTTGAAATATTTTCAGATTTATGAAAATTTGCAAGAATAGAATTCTCATATATCCTTCACCCAAATGTTACCATTTTACCATATATCATTTATTTACTTATTCTCTCTCTACGTATATCTCTATATATTTGTATCTGTATTTTTATCTATATCTGTATGTATACACATATATGTATAGAGAACACATACAGATACATACATAACTTTTTTCCTGAGAGTAAGTTGCAGACATGGTTACCCTTTACTCTTAAGTACTTCATTGTGTATTTAAAAAGGTTTGGGGGAGGCATTCTCTTACATAACCACAGTACAATGATCAAAACCAAAAAATCAACATTGATATCCTATTATCTAATCTGAAGACCTTATTCAAGTTCTGCCAATTGTCCTAATCATGCTCTTTATAGAAAACCGTCATCATCATCGTCATCCTCATCTGCATCATCATCATTGTCCAGGATCCAATCCACGATCACCTGTTGCACTTAGTTGTCATGAGAGAAGGTGAGTTTAACCTGAGCTTGAAAGGTAAGAATGAGTTGACTGGGAAAGGGGAAAGGTGTTCCAAGCACAAGAAACAGCAATTGAGAGCTCATGGGGAATTTCATAGAGTGCAAAGGGGAAAGGGATGAGGGGAGGAGTGGGAGTGGTGAGAACTGAGGCTGGAGAGAGGCATGGGTCTGGTCATGCCGATCCTTGTATAGCATGCTAAGGTGTGTAAACTTATCCTGAGGATGGATGACCACATAAAGGCAATGTGTTAGTTTTTCTCCATGTGCCCACCTCCCTCTGCCCAATCTATTCTCTGTTCTTCTCTGTGTCCTCGGAGGCTGACCTCTATGGACTGGTCATTCGGGCTCCCTTGTCCTTTGGCTTCTGACTGGACTTAACCAATGGGTGGCAGAGGCAGGAGATCAGAGGATAGGACGAGAGGTCCCGGTATTTATTCCCCAGGCCCCTCTGTGGTTTGACAGTAGCTGCATTTTACGTTATAGCTCCTGTTGGGTGGCTCCTCTTCCATGACTCCAAGATATCTCTGGCTTCTACTAAAACCATTCTCTCCCCTCACTCCTTTAGGCCTAGGAATGGTAAGAGCTTCCCATTGTAGCTAGTCCCTGGGCACTTCACTATCTCTTGCTCTTTGCCCACACATCTGCAAATATCCTTTTATTATACTCTCCTAATTAAACCATTACATCTTTTTCCATCTTTCTCCTGCCAGGACTCAGTCTAATACAAGTAATAGCAAAAGTAATAAAGAATATGATTTTTAAAAACCTAACTAGGTTCAAAGTCCAAAACTAAATGGATATGAAAACAACTGTCAAAATCTCACATTTCAAAAAATGTTTAAAAAGTACAAAATTTTAAATCATGGAGCTAATAGTATGGAATTAAGAAAAGTGGTAGGAAGCCAGTTTGTAACAAGTGTCTTGCCTTTATTGCTCCAAAAAGGCGACCTGCCAAGCCAGCCTGGGTCTTTGCAACCTCCCTGCCTAAGACAACTCTGTATGGCGGGGAGGGCCAGGTTTCTGGAGAGAAGAATTCATCTGAGGGGGGACGAGAGAGAAAAAACACCTTTTAGCAGCGAAAGCATAGTCCAATTCAAACCATTTTAAAATGACAGGGTTAATGAGTCCCCAAGTAGATATAACTAACAGGTCATTCTACTCCTGTCAGGAAAGGATGCACAACTGGGGCCAAGCAGTCGGCCTCAGGGAGGTGAGCAACTTCAGGGACAGATCAAAATCACTTCAAGTTTAGATCTGAGTCAGTTACAATGGAGGAATTGGGGAAACTCAAGCAGAGTGAGACTAAAGGCTTGTAGCCAAGTCAAAACCCTTAACAGATCTAGAAGCAAATGCCAGTTGAATTTGCAAGGCATATATAGAGGGTGGCCTGGGGAGTCGGAGCCTGCTCATCAAAGTGTCTGCTATCTGCCCAGAGCCAGCAAAATTGGTGTGTTTCATCATCTACCTCCTCTGGTCATTATTTTGTTTCCTTAAAGCCCCAGAAAATAATCTCACATGGCTGTTGGACTTGCAGGAACAATGGCCAGCTTCCTTTCATATTTCTTCTTTATTCCAAGCTCCTACAGCCAACCTCACATGTGGAAACAATAAGAGTTTGTTGTTGTCCATTCAGAAGGCTTTTTGTTTCCTGAAGTTCGCATAACCCTTGCTTTATCATACATAAATTAGACCCTTTCTTTTCTTCATCCCTTCTCTCAGCCTCTGATACCCCTCTCCTCTGCTAGAAGTACTCTTCAATAAGGAAGTGTCACTATATTTCCCTTTACAAAAATTCCCAACGTTTAACGCTGCTGGCATTTGTAACAAGCTTTCTTAGAGACGGCATCACAAATTCTTGGGACTAGCGGCTGCTTATGTAATAAGAGAGGAGATTGAGAATTCAGCCCCATAACTTGGGAGAGCATTCATTACCATTGGAATATTTGCAAATGAAATTGTTCTTCATGTTGCATCGGTCATCATTCCACTGGAACATGTAGAGGCCCCCAATGCCGGCGGGTGCTGATGGCTGATGGTACATGACCACGCAGACCTCGCTGCCGCAGGAAGGCTCATCCACGTACCAGTTCCTGTATAGGAAAGAGGTCAACAGTGAGGGCAACTAGAGAAAGCTACACCAGGACTTCAAAGCCTTTGTTTTTCCATCAAGTTCACTGAGCCATGAACTTAAGATTCTGCTTCAGAACACAATAGAAAGAGAGGGAGGAATTGCACTACTGCCAATACCACACGCCTTCTAATATGGACATCACAATCAATCATCTGACATGTGCCACAACCTCTTTGCAGGGAGGAATATATTACCAAACGATGTCTGCAAAGTAATTATGAGAAAAAGCAGCTAGCAGGGCGAGTCTGTACAATCTTATTTCTTTCTTGATTTTCGCTAACTGGGTTTTGTTTCTCTTTTTTTTTTTAGAAATCGGATGCTCTGAGAAAAGGCATGACATCTCATCCAGAGCTCACCCTGTCTCCATCTCCCCATGCTTTTCAATGGCCCTGACTGCCTTCCTAGCCCTGGGAGGTAGATGGAAAATTCAAGCACCTGAGCAAGACTTTCCAAAATGTAGATGCTGTCAAAGCAGGTGAGGGGCTGGGGACAAGAGCAAGAGGCCCACATGATCTTTTTCAGTTGTTTCCACTTATCAGGCTGATGAGCCCCTCCGTCAGCCTCCACTGCCAGATTTCTTGTCTCTGTCTCCCTGGCTCCTGGATGGGGTGCATTAGCAGCCTCAGCTCCACGATCCAGTGGTACTTGGAATTAAATGGTGCTGCCACCCAGTTGGATATGTGGGTGCCAGGTTGAGGCTCTGGATTCCATAGAGAATCTACATGCAGCGAGCACTCGCCCCGTATGGTGACTCAGGGCTGGGCTTTGTCATCTGTCTGGTTACCTATTTGAGCTGTTTCCTTCCGGTACTCAGATCTTGCCCTGATGCTCACATTATTTAGCTGAGCCCTGCTGCTCTAATTAGCTCTTGTCAGAGCCCATCCTTAGGAGACAGCTAAGAGGTCTCCTTGTAGCTCCTCAATATGGCTCTGCTTGAGTGCTATGTTGTCATCCATCAGAGGGAGGATCCTTTGCTGCACCCACTGAGTTGAATGCGCCTGGACAAGAGCTGAGCTTGCAACACTGCTTGTACACTATGCCTGGACAGCTGGGGACCCTGACTGGGGCTGGGCTCTGCACCTCATTAGTTACCTTCAGTCCATTTTCCAGCCCCATTGGTGGACCTCCTACTCTGACTTGCCTTGTTCTCACCACTGGCCTTGTGGTTTCATGTTATTTCACTTCACAGATGATAGAATGGATGGAATATTATGCCTGGCATCTAGTTTCTGGACTTGAGCCAGATTTCAGGCTCAGAACTCACTGATAGAAGGAGAGGTCAGGTTCCCAGGAGGAAGGACCCTGCAACACCATAGCGCATACACATGGTAATAATTTCCCCTGTTCTTTCAAAGAGACCTATGGCCATTTAGTTAAGTAACCATACACTGGGAAAGAGGACTCCAGATATTACAAGGACACTGTTGGACACAGGGTGCAAGTTACAATGATATCCAAAGACTTGAAGTGTCATCGGGGTTACCCATTCAAGTGGGAGCATATTGAGGCTAGATATTAAATGGAGTTCTGGCCCAGGACCAGCTCACAGTGGGACCCAACCAGTGGTCATTCCCCAATCCCCAAATATATGAATTGAAAGCCTATGGAGTAAGATCTATAATAGTGAAGAAGGTCAAGTGGAAACCTCTGAAACTGCAGTCTTCCCCACCCTCTCCAAGATAGCAAGTAAAAAACACTGTCTTATCCAGGGGAAGATGATAGAAAGTAGTGCCAACTTTAAACACCTAGAGAATGCAAGGGTGGTATTTCCTATTATTTCTGTACTTAATTCACTAATCTGACTTCTGCAAAAACCAGGCAGATCCTGAAGGATGATACTGGAACAGTAAAACTCAACCAAGTAAAAGCCTCAGTTGCAGCTGCTATGCCATATGTGGCACCTTTGCTAGAGCAGTTAACATGTCCTGAGGTACCTAGTATGCAGATCTGGTGAACACATTTTTTTCCATCTGTATCAGAAAGAGAATCTGAAACAGTTTGCATTCATTTGGAATGGACAACAGTATACATTTATGATCTTGCCTTAAAATTGTATTCATTTTCTTACTCTCTGTCATAAGGTGGTGTGAAGAGACCTGGACTGCCTAGATATCTTGCAGAAAATCACACTGGTTCATTATATTGCTGACGTCATGCTAATTGAACCAGATGAGCAAGAAGTGGCTAGCACGTTGGAGGCCTTAGTGAGACTCATGTGCTCCAACAGTTGGAGAGAAACCCTATGAAGATTCAGGGGCCTGTCACTTCATGAATATGTGTAGGTGTCTAGTGATCTAGGGAATGCCTGAGCATCCCTTTCAAATTAAAGGACATTTTGCAATGATTTGAAGAAGGAAGCACAGCACCTAGTAGGCCTCCTTGGGTTCTACAGGTAGCATATTTCACACTCTGGGAATACTGCTCTGGCCCATAAACCAGCTGACATGAAAGACAGCCGGCTTTGAGTGGGGTCCAGAGCAGAAAGGACTCTGAAGCAAGTCTAGGCAGTGGGGCAAGCAGACTCGCCCCTTAGGTCATATTATCCAGCAAACCCTATTATTAGAGGTATCAGTAGTGGGAAAAACAATGCTATATAGAACTTGTGACAAGCCCCAATGAGAGAATCACAATACAGACCCTCAAGATTCTATAGCAAGGCCATGTAATTTGTAGCTGAGAAATAATCATCTTTTGCAAAACAACTCCTGGCTTGCTATTAGGCAAGGAGCACCAAGAGACCATGCAATCCAACTTGCCCATCATGAATGAAGTACGTCAGGCACACCCTGTCATAGATTGGGCAGCCTAGAATCAATCCATTATAATACGGAAGAGATATATACAGGACAAAAGGGCAGAGGATGAGTAGGTAGAGCAGACTGCCATGACATCTACCACTGTCATACCAGAGCCTTTTGCTCAGCTGACACCTATGACTGCATAAGGGAATTCCTTATGACTAGCTGACAGAGGCAGCCTGAGCTTGGTTTGTGGAGAGGTCAGCCAAGTATGGGAGTACAACTCCAAATGGACAACAGCTGCACTGCAGCACCACTCAGAGGTGGCTTTGAAAGGTCAAGTGGTAAGGGGACGTCCTCCCAATGGCCAGAGCTTAACTGGTGTACCTAGTTAACCACTTTGGGAAGAGAAGTTATAGGAAGTTAGAATATACAAGGACTCAGGGGTAAGGCAAAGATCTTGGCCAGCTGATCAGGAAGAAAAAAGTCTTTCCAAGAGGAGAAAGAGTGGCAGATTGGGGACAAGGCACTCTTGGACAGAGTCACGTGAATAGACATTTGGGAGTAGGCATAAAGTACGAGACTCTGTCACCTGTCAAGGCCCACCAGAAAGCATCTAGCACAGAAGAGGCCCTAAAGGGAGAGAAAACGACTCAGCCAGTTGATGTCAGCCAGCCTGTTATCAGCAGCCCCAGTGCTGGCACAATAGATACGTACCATGGTGGCAGGGATGGAGGCTACGCATGGGCTCGACAGTATCGGGTCACATTCACCAAGGCTGATCTAGCTACTGCCAAACCTCCAACCTGCCAGCAACAGAGAACGACACTAAGTCCCTGAAAGAGCACCAACCCTGGGAGACCAGCCTGGCACTTGGTGTCAAGTTGGCTACACTGGACTCCTTCCATCCTGAAAGGGGCAATGATTCATTCCGACAGGAATAGACACACAATCTGGGTATGGGTTTGCCTTTCCTGCCTCAGGACCTTAGTGAGCACCACTATCTGAAGGCTTATACAGTATTTGATCTACTAGCAAAAGATCCCATATAATATCTCATCAGACCAAGGGATCTACTTTATAGCAAAGGAGGTATGGAAGAAGGCACCTGGCCATGAGATTTGCTAGTCATATCACGTATTGCACCATCCTGACGCTGCCAGCCTGACAGAGTGATGGAAGAGCTTGTTAAAAACACAGCTGAAGCATTAGTTTAGAGGCTGCTTTGTGAGGACAGGGCATCATCCTCCAAGATGCAGTGTACACTTTGAATCAACGAACTTTATACCATCCTGTGTCCCCAAGAGTAAGAATATATGTGTCTGGGAGCCAAATGGTGGAAACAGGAGTAGCCCCGCTTACCATCATTGGTAGTAACCCACTTGGGGAATTTGTGCTTCTTGTCTCTGCAACGCTGGTCCTTGTGAATTTAGAGGTCCTGGTACTCAAAGGGGGAACACTTTCCCCAGAAGACACTGCAAGAGTCTTATTGAACTATGAGCTATGGCTGCCACTTGGGCACTCTGGGATGCCTGTGTCCAGGGACCAGCAGGCAAGAAGAGGAGTCATTATCTTGGCAGGAGGCAACTGACCCTAACCATGAGGAGGAGGCAGGTCTGCTGTTATGCATTATGGGCAGGGAGAAATATGTTTGGCACACAGATTATCTCCTTGGGTGCCTGTTGGTACTTACGTATCCAATTTTGATGGTAAATGGAAATGTGCCATCGCTCCAGCCTGAGAAGTGCAAAGTGACTAGGGCCTCACACTCCTCAGGGATGAGGGTCTGGGTCCTGCCACAAGGCTCCCCGAGCAGATGGTAAGGGAACTGGAGAGTAGAGGAGGGAAGTCAATGAGTATCAGCTGTGGCCCCGGGACCAGCTGCAGTGGTGGGGAGCGTAGTTCATCTTATTAACCTTCCTCTAAAAATTTCTGCTGTGAAAATCCTGGAGAAGGTACTGCTGGAACTTAGATGAATATGTGGATCTAACTATCATAATGGTGGACTTTGATAGATGCTGACATGCTGTCTTAAATGTAATGGGTAAAAAAGATATATTTTAATCTTCATTCTTTTGATTGATAATAAGTTTAAACTCTTTTTCCCTATGATTGTTTACCAGTTAGATTTTCTATTTTATGAACTGTCTGCTCAGGTCTTCTGCCTTTTTGTCTTTTGGGGTTTTACTGACTTATATAAACTCTTTATCATAAAAAGATACTATTTGTTAAACTTATTACAACAATTTTCCATGTTATGTCTGCCTTATAATTTCATATTTTTTGACGTTTGTCCAGATCACTGGATTTCTTAGGGGGGTACGATGGCAATGCCATGGTGCCAGGGTGGGGTGTAAAATGAGTGAGTCCTGATGCTTTGGTTCAGCAGGGTCCCACAAACTGCAGCTTTCCTTAAGTCCTCTCTTGGCCAATCCATAGAATTATATCTTGGCTCTGATTTCTTGCCCATCCTCATGATTCCTTGTGGTCTGGAGACCTATCTTGAGTCTTAGCCACACAGACCTTCAATGTCTCACTGGGGTTCTAGTCCAAAAAGCCAGACAGCCAGAACCACTGACTTGAAGCATCACTTGCCATTGAAACAATGCTTCTGGGCCACACCCTCCTGAACAGAGCTCTTTGGCCATGAGTTGGGCCCAGACCAAGGCTGACTCACCACCTTCACCACACTGCTCTGGTCAGTGCTGTTCCGGTTCTGCTAGCCCCTCAGGACTCTCCTGGCTAGGCCTTCTGACCTAGCACCCGGATCCAGCCTGCCTCTTTTCCGAGTGACGTCAAGTGAGTTAGCCACTGTGGGTTCCACACACTTACCTGAATGTGGATGTGCTGCCATCCGTCCAAGCATAAAGGTCCTGGCAGACTGTGCTATTGCTTTGTTTCTCCTCGCGCCTCCTGAGCCCAATCCAGAAATCGCCATCAGACGCCAGGAGGTTTTCAATGAACTTTTCTATCAGTCTCTGTTCATCTTCAGACTCGATGCTGACCAACTGGCCCCCATCCCTCCGGCAGGCTGCTCTGGCTTCCTCAAAGTTCAGTCTTCGAGAAGCATCATGGAAGTAAATGACTTTATAACAAGGCCTCTGTGTCCCTCCCCGGCAGACCAGCTGCCCTAGAGAAAAAAGAAGCCAATCTATTTCAGTGTCCCCCAAAGAATACCAGGGCAGGCATGCTGGGAGGCATCTGAACAAGGTGCTCCCTGAGCAGGAACCCTGATGACTCCGCAGTGGACTGTTACAAAGTCGGTCAGGGTTCTCTGAGCAAATTAATACCCCTTCCAGCATGGAGACGCTGTGATTTTAACCATATCGTGCTGGGACTCCACGTTTTGTTTGTTCCGTTACAGATTCTCGTAAAGCAGACATTTCTGACTATCCTTTAAAAGAGAGATGGATGAAGATTTAAGGTTTCACTTAAAGGCACAAGAACATTTATGCCTTCAGGGAGTCTCAGGGGATAGCATGGCTTAAATGAGTTATCTCTGCTGTTTCCTTCAGTGGAGAGAGGCATTCTGAAGTTGGGTTGGGCTCCTCAACCCTGGAACCCTCTGCCTGTGTAGCAGGCCCGAGAATTCACCCAGTCTATGGGATAAACAGAAGCTAAAAGCACCAGATCTTTGGGGTTTTCTGCTACTGATCTTGCCTGAAGACAACAATTATCTCATTGAATTCTCATAGTAATCCCCTGATGTAGATATTGTTTATGCCCCATTTTACAAATGAGAAAACTGAGGCTCAGAGAAATTCAGTAATTTGGCTAAGGTCATACAGCTATCGGTAGCATTGCCTGAGTCAGAACCCAGATCTAATTACACAGTCATGCTGGTAACCACTGAACGATATTGCCCCCTCCTCACTCCACCGCAGGCTTGGAGCCCATGTAATGTGTCTCGTCTGACTGACTGAAAACCATCTCAGACAAGTGGCTGGGATTCTAATGAGGAGCAAATAACGAATCATTTACCAGTACACACCCCACTAGCTTGGGTCCGACTGCCTGTAGTCTTGCTGTACCCAAAACATTAGCCTCATCACTCCTTTATTCATTAGTTTTTTCTTTTCTTTTTTTTTGAGGAAGATTGGCCCTGAGCTAACATCTATGCCTATCCTCTTCTATTTTATATGTGAGACCCTGCCACAGCATGGCTTGATAAGCGGTGCACAGGTCTGCATCCAGGATCTCAACTGGAGAACCCCAGGCTGCCAAAGCGGAGCGTGAGAACTTAACCACTATGCCGCGGGGCCAGCCCACCATTACTCCTTTATTCAGTCAACATGTATTGAGGGTTCCCTCTCTGCCTGGTGCTGTGCTAGGTGCTGGGAATACAGAAACAAATGCCAGTTCCTAGCCCGCGGGAGCACCCAGTATAGGTTTCTGGATCCAGATGTAGAAAGCGAAAATCAAATTTCAACAAGGGCAATCCCTTGCAATGGAGAGCTAAATTGTGGGCTGTGGGTGTGAACTGCTGCCACACAGCAAGGGACAAAGGATTTTGGTTTGGAAGCCTCATCTCAGTCCTCATGGAATGTTCTTATTTTCCTAACTTGTTTTGCAGCTGTTCAGGGAGCCGGATCGCATTCATTATTCCCAATACTGTCCAGAATACAGGGCAAAAGGCCACAGACGGCTAACTGCATTTTCAGTGCTAAATGGGAACAAAGCACATACAGATAAACCAGAAAGCTCATGTGAATTCTTGTTTTCCGTTTCTTTTTTCATCACTTTTGTAAAAGAATTCTCCATAAGCAACAAGTTCTAAGAGTTTTGCATCTTCTCTCTTCCTCTGTCATTCTTCTGCTACTGCTAAATAGAGAAACTCTAACAGGACTGGTCCATCAGCAAATTAGGAGGCCTCGAAAGAGAGACATTCTCACTAAAGAGGTGTTCCAGAGAGACTGGGGACCACTGGCCAGAGAGGTTGTGGCTGGGATGCTGCCTAAGCAAAATCCTGGGCAAGCCCAGCTTCTGTGTGTCCTTAAAATGGCTCCAAATGAGGCAGCAGAGGAAAAACAAATGAGCTCCAGGAACCCCCAACCTGGTCACCTCCAGGAACCCCCAACCTGGCCACCAGAAAAAAAAGCTGGAGTTAAATTTACTGGCAGTCCCCACTTTTCCACCGTTGGATTATCCAGAGAAAACATCACACCTTCAACGAGTTTCCTGTATAGCCCAGCCTGGTCACACACCCCAAGTCAGCGGGTGAGTGCCAGAGAGAGCCAGACTGGAAGGTGGCCCGAGGGCGCATCTGGTTCCCCAGCCTTCAGGAAGTGTCTCTCTTCTCATTTGCAGGAAAGGGAAGGGAGGGCGGGACTTCTGTTCCCCACTACCGAGGACAGATCCCATACAGCCCTAACCCAAACAGCTTAACTCAGTTAACTTCTCCTTTGGCCGCCCGGCACCCCACCCCATCCTGAAACCAACTTCAGATCCTTCAAACAGCTTCGCAAGCACGGATAGGAGTGGAGGTTTTCATTCTCCATCCCTCTTGCCAATCTGTCGCCTGCGAAGGGGACCCGGGAAAGGGGCACGGACATTCTCTCCCCTCCCCCGACATGCAGAACAAATGGAAGAGGCAAGAAGCCAGAGCACTGTACCTCCTGTGACATCCGAGTCCGAGGTTGCAGTGACACGACGGGAGGAAGGAAGCAGAGAGTCATTCCCCAGTCAGGCGGGGCGTGTGCCGCGCTAACTAGGCTTCTTTCCGATCTCTAAGCGCTCTTATTCCAGCCATCCTCCCCCCAGAAGAGCCCAGGAGTAACAGGCTGGGTTCCCACGGCGCAGTCGATACAGAACCCCTACAGTACCCGCCGTCTCCGAGGATAGGCGAACCTTCCGGTGGGCAGGACAAGGGAGTGGGTGAGCCCGCCCTGCGTGGGGGTCCCGGGGGCTATTGCACCACATACAAGGGCCGAGGGGGCGCCTACTGGCGCAGATTTGCTCACTGCCCCACTTCCCCCCGGATTCCTGTAACCCTGGGAGGGGAACGGGCTTCGAGCGTTCCAGGATACGCAGGGAACCGGCGCTGGTCTCAGCCGCGGGACGATTGCTCCCCTGGAAGCAGGGGGCGCCGGAGGGCTGAGTCCATTAGTGAGGTGGGGGCGCCTTCCCCCACCCAATCCGCAGAGAGCCAGAGAAGAGGCACGGCGGCCCTGAAGACGGTCAGCAGAAGCTGGGGTGCAGTGGGTGCAGCGTCCGAGTCCCCCCAGGAAGCAGCCCCCGCCCCGGCACGCGCACTCACCGCTTAGCAGGCGCCCCGTCGCTCCCCCGGGCCCCGCCAGCAGCACCGCCAGCAGCATGGCCTGCAGCGCCGCCCCTGGCTGCATGGCCCGGCTCGGGTGCGCCCTCGGACACCCGGGTGCTACGGCGGTGGAGCGGGCGGCCCGGCGGCGGCGTGCACGACAACTGCAACCGCGGCAGCAGCATCTCCCGAGGACCGACGGACCTGGCACCCGGAGGAGGCGGGGAGGGCGCGGAGCCAGCCAGTCGCCCCTCCGCCCCCTGGGACGTCACTGCGGGGAGGGCTGCCCCGCCGGTTGGCCCGCTTCCGATGGCCTCCTCCCGCGCGCTCGGCGCCAGACACCAGTCCCGCTCGAAGGGGAGCGAGCAGAGGAGCGGAGCCAGCTCCCTGCCCCATTCCGAGCTTCCCAGAGAGATCTTGCATTTGCCTAGGGCTCAGGGCCGAGGAAAAGTCCGGTTTGGCTTCTCTGAAATCTGATGAAGAGAGCACTGTGGCTAAAAACAGGACCGCATCTCACCCCTCCCCTGGGGGGAATAGCCAAATTTATCCAGCGTCCCTAGGCTCTGCAGTGCGGGCCGACGGGAGAGGCAAGACCTGAGACCTACCCGGGCCTCGGTTGGTTGAGTCCAGGCGCTCAGGGCTTCCTTCACCTGAGAAAGAAATGGAGGATGCAGAGAACAGATGCTCAAGTAGGCAGTGTGCCCACTGGCCAGGCAAGTGATGGGACAGCTGGATAGTGTTCGGAGGAGGCTAAGTTGGAGTTCTGGCTGAGAGGACAGTAGCTCTACCCGAAGCCAAAGGGTGTCCCTGAACTCAGCAAGGAAATAATGCTGCCTTTTGCAGGGCACATGTTGGGAGGCAAGGGTGATTGTTCAGCCTTGGACTGGCGGCAGAGGGAGATCCCACAGGAAAGAATGACCCCATTTCCTCTGGAAGTTTTCTGCACCAACCCAGCCCTCAATGTGTGCTGCTGCTTCTAAACTCCCACAATAGTTGTCTTTTACGTTTGCTTCTTAGAGTAAACAAAATATTTTCAAATATATTCAAATAATAAACTGAGCCTCCTGTTCAAAAACTAAGGTACTAAGTGGCAGACGGTGGGTCTGATTTTTCTTGCCTTTTCTTCCATTCCGTGCTCTTGTGAAGCACAGCGGAAGCCCCATCTGAGCCACTGACTTCTGGGTTTTGGTCTCAGCTTGAGCCACTGCAACTCCAGACAAACAGCCCTGAATACAGTCTGTGGGGATCTGTTTCAATGTGAGCTGATAATATGGGGAAGCTCAGCTACTGCTGCGTCCACAGGATGAGGACTGACCTTTATGGCAAGTTCATTTACAGCCCTTAATGTCCGAATGAGAATATCTCATGTGCAACATACATTCTTTCTAGAAATTCCTGATTATTAAAACAATCAAAGAGTGAGCTGCTATGGTGAAAAGAAGCACTTGAGTTGGCAACTGATATTGTGTTTCCAATCCTGCTTTTCTTCACTTAATGTACGCATGGCCTTTGACGTTTCTTTGCCTAAGTTTCAATTAATTCTTGGTAACACTAAAAGTTACTTTAAGAGTTTTGTGAAGGTTTGATAAGGCAAATAGATATGTAAGCGTGCAGATACTGGGCCCTTAATGTCAATTGCAAACGATTTATTTCCAATATTACAACATCTATTACAACTCAGAGAAGCTGTTACCTCGGCCCAAATAATTAAATTGTGCCCCGAGTTTTCCCTTTGATGCCCTGGCCCTTGGGCCAGATAGACTTTGTTAAGGTGTGCAGTTGACCTAAGGTGGTAGATTATGACAACAACCTCAATTCTTCACTCTACCCTGTCTCCACATCCTTTACCCTTGACTTTGCAGCTCCTCTTACTAAAGAGGCAGAGTGTATTTCTCCAAACACAGTCCTTGTTTTTGACCTGTGACTTGTTTGGCCAACAGAATGAGCCAGAAGTTTCTGACCCTCAACTGGAAAAAGCCTCACATGTTTTTGTTTGTTTTCTTGCTTCTCTGCCACTCTCTGAGAGGAACATGGCTCAGATATCCCACTGGTCCATGTACATCCCAAAGAAGATGTGTGGAGCAGAGCTCCCTCAGTGAGTCAACAGACATGGCGTGAGAAGCAGGCCTGCCTTGGTGCTGTAGCCTGAAGCAGAGCTGTCTGGCCAAGCCTAGATCAGCCAACCCCCCAGCCAACCTACAGGTGGGTGAGCACCAAGAACTGTTGCTTTAGATCACTTTGTCATGGAGTATTGTTGCAGCAACACATAACCATGACACCTGGAAATGCGGAGGGGTGTCACCAGGGGAAGGCTGGTTGCCAAGAAAGCTCACAAAGTGGAATTTTTCTTGGTGAAATTGTCTTGGTCCAGGGCCCAATCCTTCGTTTGACAAGCTCAAACTCAATCTAAGAGACTAATATATTTACACATTGAGAAATGTAATCATCAGGTAAACCAGTGTTTACATTGGTCTGTTGAGCATATACTTTGCCTCTGGGCAGGAGAATATTTCTCAGTGAGCATGGAATCAGAACAAAGGGAATTAGTTAGATGATTTGAAAGTTTAGGCTTTGATAGCCTTCTATATCCATCTTCACAACAGAGACCTATCTGTCTGGCAGACAAACACATCACTCTGCTAGCATTTCTTTTATTTTTAAGAGGGCTGAGATGAGATTGTCAATTTACAACTTTCTGAATTTCCCTTTTCTAGGCCTGCCTTTCTTCTTCAAAATAAGTACTCTTCAAAATACTTTTCTCCAAATGGTGTTGTGGCAGAAACTGCTGGTCGTCCACTAATATCCATTCTCCACTTCTGTTAGCCATAGAGTCCTGAATTTTAACTAGGCGGATGACCCCCTATTTAAAGACTGTTTCCCAGCCTCCCTTGCAGGTGTGTCCCTGTGATTAAGTTCTGATCAATGGGTCATCATTCCTTTCTCAGCACTGTGGAGTGGGAGCTGCATCTTACGGAGGTGCTGTCCAGGAGTTGTAGGTAGAGGCCAAGAGCGAAGGGAATAGTGGTCCTAGATAGCGCTGTGAGCACTGGAGCAGAGTGTACAACCCTGAGTAGGACTGCCAGTTGGAAAATGCAGAAGGGACAAATACTTAACCTTCTCTTTTCCAATATATACCAAGGGGAATGACCTTTGAAAGTGAGGGAGGTTGGCGCTGGGATTACGCACATCTGTGTAAGACAGAGGAATGCTAAGCCAGCTATTCACAGAAGTAGAAGCAATTGATTTCTGACTTCAGACGTTTTCCAGAGACTGAATAAACCAAATTTTGGCAAATAGGTTTTTTTTTTTTTTACAGCAAGAAGACTTTAAAGTTTTCAGGATTACCCTTTCATCCCTATTTCCGTATTAATTGTTTTTACGGGTGGTCTACAAGTTGGGGCATGTAAAGCCCCTGTTTCTTGTTTATCTGACATTCATAATATAGATTAAATGTAGCAATTTTGGAAATATCCTTCAAATGAAAATGAGATAAATAGGAGTTTGAGAATGTGTAAGATGAGAAAGATGATAATTGTGTGGTGTCAAATACAGTAGTGTCCAATAAGTAAAATAGACACAAGTATTCAATAACTGGTAAAATTCCTATGAATACTGCATCTTTAGCTTTTATTTCTTTGTCTATTTTAACTAAGTGATCCCAGCGATCCTGCTGTAAGAGCAGGCTGTTTCAAAAGTGAAGATCTAAGAGAGCCATCCTCTACCATGTGTCAATCAAATTAGTCCAAGGCTTTGACTTCTTCTTGTTCTTCTTTGTCAGACTCTGATATCACTTTCCTGTTGGCAGTAACATGAACAGTTTCAAAACACAGAACTCTGTAGTTGTGAACAGAATGCAGCATGAAAACAACTGGTGAATGTTTCCCCAATTAGATTTACTGTCTTGGATACTGACTATGCATTAGATTTGCAACCAAGTATAAACTTACACGTGGGAGGAGTGGTCATTCTACTGTGAAGTGTGATTTGAAGGGCATGGGAGAAGACCTCCTAACCCTAAATATATTTGGCTCGCCCAAGAGTCAAACTTCCGAGATTTCATCATTGGTAATTGATTTTTTTGGATTACCCATTGTTCCTTCTAGTCAGCTCTCTTTCAAAATGCAAATATTCCTGGGGTGGATAGTAAACATATTGCTACTAAAGCCTTACTATGTACACACTTTCTAGTTCTTTCCTTCTGATACAAGGGGACTTGGATTATCCTAAGATCTGTTGGAGGAGGGGGTATCTGTATATGTAGGGGGGTTTTTGACAGAAAAGGATGGAGACAGGAAAAAGAGGGAAAAATTAAAGTATTTTACAATTGTGTCTAAAATATTTCAAAATTTAAAAAAGTTTATAAATTAATGTACAGTATAAAAACATCACTTTCTAAATTCGCTAATACTGAATTACGTGATGTTTTTGAACTAAAATTTTTTTTGTTACAAATATTTTCTGAGTTCCTACATATAGGCAGTGTGCTAGGCACTTTGGGTGATCCAGTTTCTCATGGAGCTTACAATATAGTCATAAATAAGTCAAAAATATGCAAAATGTTAAATAAGAGATAAGGAGTTGAACAATTATAAAATATGGGCACAAAGTAGTACACGACTAATTGCCAAAAGAATGCTACAGACAGTATACAACTGTACTGTTGTATACAACTGTGTAAGAAGCTCAGAGGAAGACGATGTCACAGTGAAAGGGAATGAAATTCAAGGCTTCAGGACGGAGGAGGGAGAATGGGCAAGCTGATGTACAAAAGGAATTAAGTAAGCATTTAAATCGTTATGGGAATTATTTGTTCAAACTGTGAAATAATGTTTTACTCTTAGGTGGATCCACATAGATAGTAGCAGGAATGTTCTGATCATTCCTGTAAAAATGTGCACAGAAATCTAAGGCACCCAGACACAGCTCTTCCTGCTCTTCAAGTAGCAGTCTCCATCTATTGTTTGAATCAGATAAGCGAATCTTTCGGTTTGACTGTTTGCTCTACCCTAGGAAGCTAAGTCCTATGATCTGGCTAAAAAGCAAGAAGTTAAGTTGCTGAGCGTTGTGTAGACAATATAGCCAGGTGCTTAAATGATCTTTCCATTTTTTCCAGAAGTTTTTAAAATTACTATAGACATATTCATTTTTCTTTAATAGCATTTGATAAATTTAAAGGGAATCAGCCTCAATACCAATGAGATAAGAATAAAAATTCTATTACTTTCTGTTCTTCCCTGAATATAGTATGCAAATAAATATTTGTCAAATTAATGTTGAGTTAGCCACATTGGTTTTCAGTCTTAATATACAAATGGAGAGATTTTTTTATTAGGGGTTCTTTAATGATTAATTGGTGATAGCTGGTTTTCTTTAAACTCTTCTGGACCATGTGCCTGGTCCTGCTCTAACATTATTCCAGGGATAAGGCCCAGCACTGTGGGGCTAAAGCCCTTGCTACATGAATTTAGGTTTAGCAACCTTAGGCATGCCGTTGGTGGTATCAGAGCTGATAATCTAGGAGATCTGCTGATTTGCTGAAGATGTGGGGCTAGGTGTGGGGAGGGGAGAGGGGAGCTGAGAGGGCACGATGGCAGGTGAATACAAGAACCCAAGCTGAGAAAGAAGTGGGAGAGAATGTGTACAGAGATTCAAGGTTGATCCACTCTCTTGTTTGCACCAACCTATGCTTGTATATTGCACAGATATGCAAGGGGCACACAGGCTTTAACGTAGAGGAAGAGAAAGTTTATTCAAGGCAAGAAATCTCTAGAATGCTGGGAGAGTTTTAAGAAGATTTGAGGGTGGGAGGTAAAGTGAGTAAGAAAAAAGAAATGCTTTTTTATGGGGGAACTAGAAAGGTGAGAAGCTTTTGACAGAAGTAAACTTACTTTGCTTTGTGTATTTTGGCCTTTGGTTTATAAGGAAGGGAAACCAGTTCTTTCTGAAAGAACAAGACAAAACAAAACAAAATATAAATCAAAAAGGAAAATTTTTACTTCTTGCGTGGGATGAAATTTACTTACTTGAAAAAAAATGAGGTAAAATTATCAGAGTTTAGACAGACTAGCTTCTTAAATCTGGAGACTGTGGGGTCGGAAATGTTCCAGATTAGGGAATTTGGGGTTCATTGAGGAGAGTGTGTGTTTGTACATCCATAAGTTTACAGGGTGCTATTATTGTTTTTATTAAGCTTGTTTCTCTTCACTTAGCATTTGCTTTTGTATGATCTAAGCAAGATCAATCATTGTAAAATAAATATAAGCACTGTTAATACCCCATATTAATATCCTATAGCTTTACAGTATGTGACAATAAGCCCACTGACACTAACATGTCATTTCTATGCCAGCAGAACTGCACACTCTGGAGATAGCTTTGGTTTATCAAGGACTGCCAAATTATCTGATGTTTATACACCCTGCCCATCTGCAGCACATAGAAGCCTCTAGACCCTGGGTATCTAGATTTAGGAGGTCAATCTATAAAACGTCTGAGAATTTGCCATAGTTCACCCCCCAACACATAGATTTATCTGAATGTCTCACTGTCAGTCTCACCGAGATCCTTTCTTCTCTTTGTTTTCTTAAGAGTTGGAGAATCTCATTTCTTGTTTTAGCCTGTTTAAATGAAAAAAAAAAAAACAAGGATGTCTTTTTTTTTTTGTTGAGGCAGATTTGCTCTGAGCCAACATCTGTTGCCAATCCTCCTCTTTTTTTTGCCTGAGAGTTAACATCTGTGCCAATCTTCCTCCACTTTATATGTGGGTTGCCACCACAGCGTGGCTTGACAGTGGTGTAGGTCTGCACCTGGGATCCGAACCTGCAAACCTGGGCTGCTGAAGTGCAGTGCACTGGACTTAACCACTACGTCACGGGGCTGGACCTAAGTATGAGTCTTCTGACTTAATAATAAAGCATTGTGCCTATGGAGGGTAGAAGTTTTTCATTTTGCTTCTTGTATTTTTTGGCAGAATTTTAAAATATTTTTTCCAAGATAAATTTATACTTTTCATTTGTAACACAATCCAGTTTTTATTCCAGAGGATGCTCCTTTACAAAATAATTTTATTTTGATCCTAAATGGAAGGGATTTTTCTTGCCCATCTAATAATAATTAACTTTTATTAAGACTTTACTACATGAACTATGCCAAGCACTTTATCACAAGAACTTCAACATAGTCCAGAAGTTTGACATTACTATCATCTCGTTTTACAGATGAGGAATCTGAAGCTTTCTAAGGTTAAATGATTTATAAGCTATAAAGGGGCAGAACTGGATTTGATATCAGGTCTATTTCACAACAAAGCACAAGTGATTGACCACCACACTAAATTGCCATTAAATGGTAGCAGGATACCACATCAGCAAGCTCCAATAGCGTGCCACCACCTCAGTCCATGACAGGAGGGCTCTTGGCATCTTGAATATGGAACAGAGCCTTATCCTCTCATCTCTCTTCTGTCTTATGTATTGAGATAAGCACATTTTCAGGTAAGTTTTCCTAAGTGTAAAAAGCTAATCTAGTGCAAGCATTAAGATTTATCAAGATACAGACCATATAAAAAGAGGTAAATATAGGTACAATTTTTTTTTTCATAGAATCCAGTTGTTCAGTTTTGAAAATAGCCAGGTAGAAAATCACATGAGTATTTGGGAACAAAAGAAAAACCTGAGAATCTGACAAATAAAACTTGTAGCTTTGAATGGCCAAATAAAATGAAAGAAGTTCTGTTTAGATCAAGGACAGAAGCAAGAAATAACTGAGAACCAACACAGTTTGTCATAGGCAAGTAAAAATTCTGAGTCATCCATCCATCCATCTATTCAAATTTATTGAGATCTGCACTGTTTTCCTAGGCCTGTAACAAAGTATCATAACTGGGTAGCTTAAAACAATAGATATTTATTGTCTCACAGTTCTGGAGGGTAGAAGTCCAAAATCAAGGTGTCCGACAGGACCTGCTCCCTCTGACCTGTGGGGGAATCCTTCTTGCCTCTTCCTTCCTACCTTCTGGGGGTTTGCTGGCAGTCTGTGGCGTTCCTTGGCTGGCAGCCATGTTATTCCATTCTCTGCCGTTGTTGTCACATTGCTTTCTCTCTGTGTGTTTCTGTCTTCACATGGCCTTCTTATAAAGACACGGGTCCTATTGCGTTAGGGGCCCACTCTACTCCAGGATTAGCTTCCTAACTAATTTCATCTATAATGACTCTATTTCCAAGTAAGGTCATATTTTGATGTACTGGGGGTTAGGACTTCAACATATCTTTCTTTGAGGGACACATTTCAATCCTTAACGAGCACCTACCATGTAACATTACTGTTCTATGGGCTGAACAAAACACAGTTTGTGCCTGCAAGGTGATTTCAGGCTTGTGGAGAAAAGACAAGTAAATAGTTTAGAACGTGCTATGATGGGGTTAGTATAGGGTGCAATTAGAACCCTGAAAGGGACCATTAATTCAGACTAGGGTGTGTATGTATCTGTGGGGGGCACTTAGAGAAGACGTCCTAGACCAGGTAATGTCCAAGCTCAGACCTGGAAGTGGCAGTCACCAGATAACCACGGAGACAGGATGGGAAAGAAAGCTTTTGAGGCAGAGGAAACAGTGTGCAAAGCCTTAGAGGCTGCTGCATCGCTGAGTCATTCCTCAGGTGGATTCTTCAGTCTCGAGGCCTGAAGAGAAGCTGCAGACCTCAGGCATGCTCCACTGCGACTCGAGTGGAGGAGCCTGTGCTGGGGCAGAGGAACCAGCCACTGGGCCAGGTACGCTGTGCCTTGGCTTTGCATCATTCTGTTCAAGTTGTATCAATCCTGCATTTTAAGAACCTTCAAAGTTTGAATTTTATTTATTTGGGGACAAGATTTCTAGTTTTTACTTGAATTTTAGGCATCATATATCACAGTTATTGAAAGAAAAAAATATTCAGGGTACTTTTAGAATCAAGCTAAGTTTCACAATACCTGTCAACTTGCTATGGATTGAACAAAATAATGTCTGTAGATAAAGACCGGGGATATTTTCAGTGTAGGTATTCAATGTTAGTTTCCTTCCAACTTTTCCATTATGCATGTACTCACTTGGAATTAATTGCTCTCATCCTGTGATTCCATAGCACTTTATTCCTTTATGATGGCATTGATCTTACTCTCTCTGCTCTATCCCACAGTTGCTACCATGGCTCTTTCAGAGTCTTACTCATCTTTTTATCTTTTCTTAGAGCTTAGCACTGCCTTGTATATGAGAATCAATGAATTTCTATTGAATTGAATTGGGTCATGATGTATGAATGAAGTCATTACACTGTCTAATATATAACTATTAGCCCAAGCAAAAAAGAAAATTTTCTAAAAGCAAAATCGAACAGTGGGTAAGTTTAGTTCTTAAAATTCCCTATGAACAAAACGATGTGATTATTTTCTGTGTAACTACTAGGTAGCCATTGGCAAGTTATATTGCCCTAAGACTTCCAATATAAAAAAAGGACAAATATTTAGTTACGAGATTCTAAAATAATAGTAGAAGAAAAAGTTTGTTCATTTTTAAAGATTTGCACCCGAGCTAACAACTGTCGCCAATCTTTTTTTTTTTTCCTTCTGCTTTTTATCCCCAATTTCCCCCAGCACATAGTTGTAGGTCCTTCTAGTTGTGGCATGTGGGATGCTGCCTCAGCATGGTCTAATGAGCAGTGCCATGTCCGCACCCAGGATCTGAACTGGCAAAACCCTGGGCTGCCGAAGCAGAGCGCATGAACTCAACTACCCGGCCATGGGGCCGGCCCCTCGTTCATTTTAAAATTTTGATTTCAAGTTCTTTTTTTTAATTTTTTTTTTTTTTTGAAGAAGAAGATTGGCCCTGAGCTAACATCTGTTGCCAATCTTCCTCTTTTTGCTTGAGGAAGATTGTCGCTAACATCTGTGCCAATCTTCCTCTATTTCATATGGGATTCTGCCACAGCATGGCTTGATAAGTGGTGCTTGGTCTCTACCCACGATCCAAAACTGCGAACTCCAGGCTGCTGAAGCAGAGCATGTGAACTTAACCACCACACCACTGGGCTGGGCCCAGCAAGCCCTTTTTTTATTATACTGGCCTAATCAGTTTTATAATATAATATAGTATAATGCACCAGAAACAAAGCTTTCAAACATGATTTGATTTTTGCTTCCTGGACATGTTTCCTGGGAATGAATAACCAAACTACTGAAAGCAACTGTGTCATCAGAACAAAAACATTGCCGATTATTCTAAGAAATCTCCTCCAGGATAACTGAATAAATTCAGTGGTAAGAGGAAATCCTTACAATTTACCTTAGTAGTAGGAATAAATAATTTACTTGTTAATTTCATAACAACAAAAGAATTCTCATTTCTAATCATAGTGTTTTGTTTGTGTTCATTAATAGAGTTTTATAAGATACTTTAATCATTTAATTTATTAATTCTTCAAATACTACTACAAGGGGGTCAGATTTTATATTTACAATATTTTGCTTTGGATATTTTCTAATACATTTTATTTCTATTATTTACATTGATATACTATTCTTGAAAAAATAAATTATGGAATAAAAATTGATTCCTGGAAATTAGAATATGATAATATATAATTTTAATGTCTCATAGATGTTTAGTGAGTTTTAGTGCCACTCTAAGAACTATTCAAGAAAATTCAAGAAAATTGCTTAGTTCTCTATTTTTGGCTTTTCAGAGCCAAACAACTTGGGTGGCAACACAGATTAGTGGCGTCAAATGCATTTGGGTTTGAACATCAATTCTGCTGAGTGATTAATGACAAGTAATATTGTGACTGTCCTTCCTGGTTCCTCCTTTCTTCCCTCCAACTGTAATTACTAACCCATAGGTTGGAAGTTTGTGATCTTGGGTAAATCAAAGAACTACTTCTTTGAGTCTTGGATTTCTCATATATAAAGAAGATTGCTGTGAAAATTGGAGATAATGCAAACATTACTTAACAGAATGCACAGCATATGGTGGATATTTTATAAATGGAAGCAATATTATTATTATGAGAGAAAATTTTTCTTTTGATGCTTTCAAAATGTGGAAGAGTGGAAAAAAGAAAAGGATGGATTGCCTAGCTTCTGTGTACAGGTATGGAGAATTTCTGATGATTCAACCTCTGACCTCTGGGGGAGTTGGTAAATAGAGTTGGAAGGAAGAAAGGAGAAACAAGGAGGAATATCTAAGATATTACTTGCCCTTAATTGTGCAGTGCAAATTCCTCTGTCCACAACTTCTCCATTGTATATAAATCTTCTCCCAAGTTAATCTGCAGTTATAAAAAAGCTTGTAATAAATGTTAGACTTTAAAAGAAAGGTCTTTTCTTCTCAAGACCTGGTTCTCATATGAAAAATGCATTTCTTCCTTGTATTATGGTGGAAATTTTCGACTGAAACATTCTTCAAAAATAGCATACAGTAGGGGCTGGCCCCGTGGCCGAGTGGTTAAGTTCACGCGCTCCGCTGCAGGCGGCCCAGTGTTTCGTTGGTTCGAATCCCTGGCGCAGACATGGCACTACTCATCAGACCACGCTGAGGCAGCGTCCCACATGCCACAACTAGAAGAACCCACAACGAAGAATACACAACTATGTACCGGGGGGCTTTGGGGAGAAAAAGGAAAAAATAAAATCTTTAAAAAAAAAAAAATAGCATACAGTAGAGGCTGGCCTGGTGGTGTATGTAGTGACTAAGTTCACTTACTCTGCTTGGCAGCCCAGGGTTCATGGGTTCGGATCCCGGGCACAGACCTAGGACTCCTTGTCAAGCCACGCTGTGGCAGTATCCCACATAAAACAGAGGAAGATTGGCACAGATGTTAGCTCAGTGACAATCTTCCTCAAGCAAAAAGAGGAAGATCAGCAACAGATGTTAGCTCAGGGCCAATATTCCTCACCAAAAAAAAAAAAACAAAAAGCATATGGTAGTGTTTATTTCTCTGATTACCTATCTACATTACAAAAGAAACTTGCTCTTGATTACCATAGTATAAAAGCTGAATTACCGAATTTAACCTTAATAATATCTTAGAAGAATATTGAATTGATTCCAAAATCAGCTCTTTGCTTAGTTACCTGGCAACCATCCCAATACTTAGAGAATCTAGAAACTCTTGAAACCAGTATGGTATAGTAGTCAAGCACCTTAGCTCCATCATCAGAGGGACCCCGGATTGAGCTGTCTTTACTATATTTTAGCTTTGGGACCTTGAAAAAGTCACATACATGTTTCAGCTTCAGCTTCCTCATCTGTAATAATCTGTAATTACAATGTTTCTGAGACAGAGTTGTTCTGAGGATTAAATAAGAATATGAGTAAAGGACTTATAGTGTATATGCTATGTAGTTATTTCTCAAAAATATTATTGTTATATAGCAAGAGGAGCAGATGTTCTGAAAGGGAAAAAAAAATGAAGAAAATAGACTAAGAAGCAGTGGGGGAAATAGATTAGTTCAAATGGAAAAATTCTTTCCATTGAATACAAATACAATATATGCTCATGGCACAAACATCAGAAAATGTGAAAGAAAGCACATAAAGAAAAATAATATTTACACACATCCATTGCTGAATCTAAAATCTTAATATAAGTTTAAAATTTTAAAACATGTAAAAGTTTTAGAAGAACCTAAAAGGAGCTTCAACAAAGTAATCTAAGGATTTAAAAATAATGCTTCAAAGGGAGAAAGGCAGCTAGGGAAGCAGTGGGTTAGCTTAATGATCATAACACAAAAAGCACTCTCAGTGATGAAAAGAAGATAGAAGTCCAATCAAAAATAAAGAGACATGGAGGTAGGAATGAGCTTAAAGGTGATAAGCCTGGTTTGACGGACAAGATGAGTGTTTTGGGGAATAGGGGTACAGTATAGGGAAGGACAGCTGAATGGCATCATATGGATGATCTTGACATAAAGATAGCTCTGTTTATACTTGATTTAGTAGAAGATAGGAACTATGTTTCTGACTTCACTGTAATTAAGTTAGAGATAAAAAACAGATAAGATGTCATATATTCGGAAATTAAAAAGCCTACTTCTAAATAATTCATGGAACAAATTATAAATCAAAATAAAAATTGAGAAGTATTTAAAATGGAATATTAATGAAAATACTATATAACTTGTGAGACGCAGCTAAAATAGTACTTTGAGGGATATTTATAGCTGTAAATGCTTATATTAGAAAACAGATAAAATGGTAAATTAAGAAACAAAGTGAAAAGGAAAGAAAGTTAGAAAGAAAATAAGAACTAACCCAAAATTTAAGTAATAAAAATCAATAACTATTAATAAAGAAAACAAAAATACCTTAAAGGATAATAAAGGTGAATGCTGTTTTTTTTTTTTTTGGGTGAGAAAGATTGGCCCAGAGTTAACATCTGTTGCCAATCTTCCTCTTTTTGCTCAAGGAAGACTGTCACTGAGCTAATATCTGTGCCATCTTCCTCTATTTTGTATGTGGGATGTCACCACAGCATGGCTTGATGAGTGGTATGTAGGTCCATGCTTGGGATCCAAACCACCAAACCCCAGGCCACCAAAGCAGAGTGTGTGAACTTAACCACTACACCACCAGCCCAGCCACAAATGTTGGTTTTTTGAAAAGACTATTAAAATCGATAACTCTTTGGCATAATTACTTAAGAGGAAAATATACAAATGATTAGAAATGAAAGGGGATAATAACTAGAGCTATGGCAGAGATTAAAACAATAAGTCCTTTAAAACACTATGAATCCTTTAACCAATAAGTTTGAAAATGTAGATGAAATGGACAATTTCCTAGAGAAAAAATAACTTACCAAACTATTTCAAGAAATAAAAGACAGGCCCATCTATTTATTCAAACACAAAACCAGAATAAGCAAGCAAACCAAACCTATAGTCTTTATGCAGATTAGGGCCATATTTATCATTTCAACTAATTTTAGTCACCATATAGCTCATGGGTTTGCCTTGTATTGAGTTGGGTCTGCTCACCGTACTATTCACCACATCTGATAGTGCCTTGGCTTCAGTAAGTTAGCTTCTGTACTAGAGTCTTCTTCTAGGTTTCCAAGAATTGTTGCAAAGGATGTGGATAGTTGAAAATATTCCTTTCCTAGTTCATTTTTGATAGAGTTCTTGTTGAGAACCACTGACCCAAACCTTCAGAATCTTCATGACATTCACCTCTTAATCTACACTTGTAGAGAGAGGCACTAGGATAAATCTAATTACCTTTTATTTACTTGCAAGGGTTAAATTAACTTTGCCCACACATTTTTGCTCCATAGTTGAAATTTCAAAATATATCTTCAGTGGTAATTTTTCTTTTTGCAAGTGATAGATAAAGATAGGATTAAGGGAAAATATCATGAGAGTCCCTTTTTACGACTGGTATGAGCAAGCCAATCTTGACTGTGTCTTTTAATGAGGACGGGGATCCTCGGGTGGCCCTGCCTTTAGGAATTCACTCACTGTCCTTTGAGATGCACCACTTCAGTCAAAGCATTTCATTCAATACTAAAGCTTATTTTGTACCTGCTAAAATTTTATTTTTCAATTATGGGTTAATAAAAAGAAAGAGGGAAAGTAGGGACGATAAAAACAAACTTTCATTGAGTAACTGCTGGATGTCAGGCTGTGTGTGAAAGATTATTCATTTAATCCTCCTAACACAGTGAGGTAGATGATATCATTTTTATTATTATCTCTTTACAGATAGAAGGAACTCAACTACATAAAAATTAACAACTTTTCTTGGGTCACTTAGTTAACTAGTAACCAGCGGAGCCAAGGACTTGAGCTCATTCCCAGTTCTATTTGACTCCACATCCTATACTTCTTTTGTTGTATTACTTTATACACATGCTAGAGATTTGGGCACACTTACACACACAAACACACACCTACAGTGACAGATGGTTTCTTCATTCAATCTTCATTCTGAAAATGAAGAATTAATTAGGATTAACCACGGTGAAGGAGACAAATACAGCCTCTGCTCTCAGAAAAATTTATGGTCTAGGTGAAAATGTTTGCTCTGAAAATACACAGCAGGGGGAGCCCATCCAGGTTGAGGTCAGTTTTGATCAAAGTTAATTTACTTATTTTATAGAATCACGTAGCATTTTGCAAAAAGGGGCTAAAGGGTAAAAAGCAGTTGAATTACAGTGGGACTTATAAACTGATGAGCTTTCTAAGATCTTATTTACTGTAAATTAATATTTATGATAGAGTTTTTGATTATGTTATCTGTAAAATGGGAATTACATTTCAAATTCAGAATATTACCTTAGCAAAACAAGGGTTCCATGGTTTTACAGAGGTTGAAAACATTATCTGATTTTTTTCTTGAGGCTCCAGAATTTAATTTTTCATTTTATGCCAATGATTGGGAGTTAAATGTCCAATAGGGTCACTAGGGAATTTTAGCTCTTATTCTACACACAGTCTTAATCCTCAGTAAGTTCCATTTCTGTTCTATGTTACAAATGCAATCTTGAGGAAGGTAAGAATTCTTATTGGCTTAAGGTAAAACCATGTATCAGTAAAAAGTCTCACATTTGGGCTTGATTCCAAAAGGCAGTATGTACCTCTTAGCGTGTAGATTTTGATAAGAGAATGCTTCAGCTACAAATTCAGTCTATGAAACTACTACCATCCCTGCGTCTATTAACTGAATCTGCTTTGCAGATTCTACAAATTCCATATAGTAAATTTATAAGTACTACAATAATAAGATCCAGAACTGTTGGACTTCAAATGATCTACTACACACTTTCCAAGATAGCCTGAATAATCAGTGAAAGCTTTCTCCAGCACTAATCTGATTTTTAGAACGTAGACCTAATGGCAATAATCGATGGGAGTGGATGGAAGATGGTGGAGGGTTGTTAATTGCGGGGAGGAAGAATGCTGACTTGCAGAAAAAAGATGCATGTCTAAGCACCTTTTCATCCCTCCTGGAAATTGCTTGATCCTGGCTCAATTCCCAGTTCTGACATACATAATTTTCATTTAAAAAATAACAGCTCACTAAAATGAGAAAAACGTATCAGCTATTACATAAGAAGGAGTCAATACAATTTTTCTTAAATGTAGATTTCAACAAGAAATGAATTTATCTGTTTTGAAGAAGCAGAAGACATGTATTTTCTTGGTCCTGCTAAATGTTTTTTCTTAGTTCTGTTACATATATTTTAATGGAAAGCCAATAATTACCTGGAGCATAGCTCCTTTGAAAACATTCACATAAAACAAATGCATGAAAGTAAAAGTGCATGCAGGATTTTTAAAAACTGCTTTAATGCTGCTTTCAAAGGCACTTATTTTTTAAAAAGCAGTAAGTGAGATTTGAATTTTAATGTTGAGAAAAATATAAGCATAAAGTGAACATTATGTTTTTAAATTCAATCAAGTATAGATATACTAAGGATATTTCTATATATGATTGAATTATATACTTCCGATGACTTAGTCTACAGTAATTATCAAGGCTTGTCCTTAGCAAGCAAATAACTAAGAGTCTTTAAGGTTTTCATTATGTTGATGGTTACAGAGATATGATGAATGGGTGAATGGGACTGACCTCATCTTTCAGGTATGTCTTTCCTGTCCTGCTAATTAGGATGCAAGAAGGGGGTGGGGAGGGAGACACCCGATCCAGATGGCTATCTTCTCTCACTCAGGCCCTTACTTCTCTAGCCCATATATTCACAGCCCTACTTGACAGTTCAAATAGGCTTATCTTTGCTTATCTCAAAGGCACCTAAAATTCTATAAGTCTAAACTGAATGTTTAACCCCTTCCCCGCCTCCAAAAAACCCCCTAACATCAGACCTTCGTTTAATGTTCCTTGTTTCACAGAAGGGCACCATCTATCCTGTTATGCAAGGCCGTAAGCTATGAGTTATCTCTGACACCTTCCATATCCACTACCTGACTCAAATCCTGGTTCTTCTACTTCCTAACCTCTCTCAAATCTCTCTAGTTTTTCTAATCCAAGCTACCATCACCTCCCATCTGGATGATTGCAGTGGCCTCACTCTGGTTTTCCCCACTTCTGCTCTGACCACTTTGAATCCATTCTCCATATTACAGTCTCCTGAACTTTTTCAAATAAATCTGATATTATCATTCCCCCATTTAAAACCTTGCAGGTGCTTCTTACTGTTCTCACCATGGTCTAACCTTTGCATCACCGCACTGGCCATTCAGCTTCTGCACGGGGTCTTTGCATGGCTGCCTCTGCTGTCTAGAATGCTCTCCCAAGGCTCACTCCACCCCCTCCTTCTGGCCTAATTAATGCCCACTCTTCAAACCTCAGCTTAATCTTTGCAGAAACCCTCCCTGATTCCCTTGATTGGATCAATACTGATCTATTAAACGTCCTCTTAATATCATATATGATTCTTGCATAAATCTCTCTTTCCCTGATTGGATTGCAAGTTTCATATAAAGACAGAGTTTGTATCATCTTTAAAACATTTTTCTTCTTATTGTTTATCATTGTTCTCCTGTGCCTAGAACAATGCCAGGCACATAGAAGTGCTCGATAAATATTTCTTGAATGAATCTTGCACAATTTTTCCATATCAGATTCTCCTAACTTTTGGCCCCATGATTCATGGCCAAATGGCTCTGCTCAGCCCTTCTTGCCTGAGCTTGACATAGCCTCTTCAGCTCTGACCCTTACCTCGCCTACATCTCTTTTTAAGGATGCAAAGTTTTCAGCTGCTTTGGGCAAACATTCTGTAAAGTTCAGCTGGGTCCTATGATCCTACATTTCAGGGCAGGGTCCTCACCTGTATGGATTGAGGGATTGAGACCTATACGTCCAATTCAACCTCACACATACAGACTAATGTCTATACCTACACCAACATCTACATTCTGTCTGCTGGGAACATTGCTGGTCATAAAGCCCAGAGAATGCAAAGATAATACATAAACATCGTAAACACAGTTAAGAACTTTTTTCTTTCTGTGTTTACTTACTCAGTGTTCTAGAAATTTATCCTTTGTAATAAAAGTTTCAAAGGTGAGATGTACTATCCTAAATAACTTCCAATTTTTTTGAATAAATTACTGAATTACTATTACAATGAAAATATGCCCTTTTTTTCCTTGAAAAGTTATTTAACAGAGTTTATCTCAACAATAGAATCAACTGTTTTTAAATTGATTTTTGAACAATCTTTTTTGGCTTGGCCAAAGAAATAAAAATTACCATATTTAGGTCAATTTGTCTTGTATAGTGATGGCTCTAAAGTAGCTTTGCGGGTATGGCAGGAAGAATGACACAAATGTTTAGTAATATGATTGGAGATTGGGGGAAGGGTATATGCTTCTAGGACTTTGCTTTCTTTTTTATAGCCAAGTCTCTCTCTTGTACCAAAGTTTTAGTATATGGAATATTGTCTTGTCCTCTGGATTCAATTCTGTATCCTGTTTCCTTGTCTAGTATCCTGGATAATCTGGGACAGTGGTCCTGCCTTATTTTCCACTCCTGATCCTATATTCTCATTCCCATGTCAAGGTTTCTCTTACATGCTGTTGAATCTTGGCACCATGACCTTAAATTTTGACCTATTGCCTTTTCCTGGTATCACTTCCTTCAGAGACTATATAATGCTCATCTACTGTGGCTTTCTTCTGTGACCTACAGACTGTATTCCCATTCTTGTTTGTTGCTTGCACATCCTCATCCTTTTGCACAAGTAACTACATGTCTGTTCAATACCTATGAGTCTGTGAGGCCTCTGAGACTTGGTCAATGCTATTTTGGACTAAATGAGTACCTCATATGCCATCTAGCTCAAGGAACTGGGCTATCACGCAGGATCCTGGTCCACACAAGTTAACTCATCCATAAGCATTTATTTGGAAGATCAGGAGATCATCTGCTATTGGTCAGGACCTGTGATTATAGTCAAAGAAGTCATGATCCTTTTCCTTAAAGAACTTAGAGTCTGTAGGAGAAATACATCGACTACACCACAGCACTCTATGTCAAGGACTATTACAGGGAAATGCACGGGGTCCTAGGGAAGCACAAAGGAAGGGGCATTTGTATCAGACTGGGGAATACGTGAGGGTGAGAAACGACTTGAATGTGACCACTGAGTTGTTTTAAGTACAGTCATGCATCGCTTAATGATGAGGGTATGCTCTGAGAACTGTGTCATTAGGCGATTCGTTCTTGTGTATTTACACAAACCTAGATGGTATAGCCTACTACACAGCTAGGTTATATGGTACAGCCTATTGCTCCTAGGCTACAAACCTGTACACCATGTCACCGTACTGAATACTGTAGGAAATTGTAACACAATGGTAAGTATTTGTGTATCTAAACATAGAAAAGTTACAGTAAAAATACGGTAAAAAGAGACAAAAAACGGCACACCTGGATAGGGCGCTTACTGTGAATAGAGTTTGCAGGGCTGGAAGCTGCTCTGGGTGAGTGAGTGAGTGAATATGAAGACCTAGGACATTACTGTAGACTTTACAAACACTGCACACCTGGGCTACCCTAAATTTATAAAAAGGTGTCTTCCTTTCTTTAATAGTAAATTAACCTTAGCTTAATGTAAACTTTTTACGTTATAAACTTTTTAGTTTTTTTTTAACTTTTGGACTCTTTCGTCAAAGGCAAAAGATTCTTGACTCTCTTGACGCTTAGCTTAAAACAAACACATAGCACAGCTGTACAAAAATATTTTCTTTCTTTATATCCTTATTCAATAAGCTTTTTTTTGTAATTTTTTTTTACTTTTTAAACTTTTTGATAAAAACAAAGACACACACACATTAACCTAGGCTTACAGAGTCAGGATCGTCAATATCATTGTCTTCCACCTCCAAATCTTGTCCCACTGGAAGGTCTTCCGGGACAATAACATGCATGGCTTTGATCTCCTATGATAACCATGTCTTCTTCTGGATTACGTCCTGAAGGACCTGCCTGAGGCTCTTCTTGAGGAGGTGTTTCTCTTTTCAGAAAAATGACTATCGTGGTTTGCTTGGTTTGTTTCTTTTTTTCATCATAGGTTTGCTCGTAAGCGCATAATGCACCATGAACATTCCTTTCTAATAATGAAAACCTTTCGGTATTGGGGTCCATGTTTTCAACTTTTTAAGGACCTTGTTGAGCTCTGCAAAAGCTTCTGCTGAACTCTTCACTGTGAATTTTCTTGAGAGTTCTTCTTTTTTCTTCTCCTGTAGTTTCCTTTTCTCTTGCCTCTTCTTCAGCTATGCATTCCTGTTCCAGTTCCAACACCCCCTCATTAGTCACTTCCTCAGGAACCACCTCTAGGAGCTCCTCAATGTCATCCTCATCCACACCCAGGTTAAGTTGTTTGTCATCTCAACCACAGCCCTGTTGATTTTTGCAACCTCCTCATCCTTGGCAAATCCTTTGAAGTCATGGATGAACCTCTTGAGTGTCTTCTTTCAAATGCCCTTCATACACTTTTTGGTGACATCACTCCAAGCCGAAGCAAGGTCCTCGATGCAGTCATAGATGTTGTAATTCTTCCAGAATTGTATCAGTGTCTTCCTCAGTTGCAGCAAGAGCCTGGGCAAAGGTCTTCTTCAGGCAGTAGGCCTTAAAAGCTGCTATAATTCCTTGAACCATTGATTGGATCAAAGAGGTGGTGGTTGAAGGGAGAAACATCACTTTGATATTGGGATGAAGATCACCAATAAAAGGAGGATTTCAGGGAGCAATATCAACAATAAACAAAATCTTGAAACATTTATTATTCTACAAACAGTACTTCTCCATTTTGCTGGTACAGGAATTCAGGAGGGCATCTTGGAAGAGGAACTGGGTCATCCATGACTTCATACTGCTCCTGTAGCACACTGGCAGTGTGTGCTTATTGAAATGCTTGAAGGCCCTGGGGTTCTCACTGTGCCAGATCACAAAAGGTTTCAATTTGTAGCCTGCAACATTGCCCCCAAGCAAGACTGTTATCTTGTCCTTAAAACCCCTGAAATCTGGCATTGACTTGGCCTCTTTCTGGATGAAAGTCCTTTCAGGCATCTGTTTCCAGAATAGGGAGCTTTCATCCATATTGGATGTTTGTTCTGGTAAGTAATTTTCCTCCACAGTCAGCTTATCTAGAGTTTCCAAAAATTCTTCAGTTGCCTTCACATCAGCAGTTGCAGACTCACCACTCACTTTCACAATATGTCAAGAATAACAGTTTTCAATCACTTAAACCACCCAGAGCTAGCAGTAAATTCAACATTGTAGTCTGGTCCAGCCTTTGCTTTCAACATAGCAAACAAACTTTTTGCTCTGGCTGTGATTGTCATGGTGCTGAGAGGGATATGCTTCTGTAGCTGGTCTTCAATCCAGGTCATTAGAAGTTTCTCCTTGTCTGATACAGGCCTTTCTCAAGTTTCTGTTAGTCTCGTTGCCTTCATTGAAGCAGATCCTTTAAGAGCTTCCGTCACTTTGTTCTTGTTCTTCAAGATCGTAGCTATGGTGGAATGGGACATGCCTGACTGGCAAGCAATAACCATCATTGATTTTCCATCTTTGTAGTCCTTAATATTAATTTTGTTTCCAGGTCAATCATTTGACGTGGGCTCTTACCGGCAACGTTAGCAATGAATTTTGTACACTTAGGGGCCATGATGAACAAAACAATATGAGGTTAAATCATACACAGGAGAAAATCATGCACTCAAGAGACATGGTAAACATGAGATGTGTGAGCCTGCTGCCTGTGTAACAGGGCAAACTGTTTTGCAGTAAACTTATTTTTTAATAAGTAGAAAGAACACACTCTAAAACAATGATAAAAAGTATAGTAAATACACAAACCAGTAACATAGTCATTTATTATCACTATCAGCTATTACTGTACATAATTCTTTGTGCTCTGCTTTCATACAACTGGAAGATGACATCACTAGGTAATAGGAACGTTTTAGCTCCATTATAATCTTATGAGACCAACATGGTGTATGTGGTCTCTCGTTGACTGAAATGTCGTTATGCAGCACATGACTGTACAGGTAGGCATTAGTTAAATAGGAAGAAATGGGAGAAAGGCATTTCCAGGAAGAAGAAATGGTAGGCTTAATGATACAGAGGGATGACCAACACCTTGGTGGGTTCTCAGAACTACAAGTAGTTCAAAATGGCTATAGTGTGAATTGCACTCAAAGGGGAATGGTGGTAAAGGAGGCTGGGGAGGTGTGGCAGGAGGCAGATAGTGAAAGACTTTGTACATTAAACCATGTTTCAACCCATTTTAGTACAGTCAATTCTCATTATTCACGGAGCTATGTTCTATAAAGTGTCTGCAAAAACTGAATTAGTGAATACTGAACCATTGCTCCTAGGTTCCTGCCTGCCTTTGGTCACAACATTTCATCAATGGGTCAATATATAGCTTTGTTTTATGTGTGTTTCTCTTTAAAGACACCATATTTAAAATGCATTGTTGATTCATCAACATTGAACTCATGGCCAGCAGCGCTTATGACTTCTGTCTGAACAAAGCTCATCTAATGCATGTCTTTTCTCCATAAGGCACATCTCAACCTTCGTGCGCTTCGGAGCCCTACATAGCACTTCAGCACTTGGAGGCTATTTTTAAACAGCAAAGTCACCAAAAAAAAAAAAAAAAAGCTAAAAACGATGTGGCACTATATAAACTGCAAAAAGGAAACTTGTTCACAGTATAAGAGCTGAAATAAGAAGGCCAACCATTGCCTCATTCAACCTCAGCTAGGAACATGTATGGTGGGCAACTCAGATTTTTCACTGCTTTGCGGATGTCCATCAATGACCATGAAAGTGCCATGAGGATTGATTTTGGGGTTACAAATTGTAGCTACTAAGTGAATTAGCAGTATGGAATCCACGAATAATGAGGATTGACTATATTACCAACACAGTGGCTTAGGGAACTATAAAATCTCAAGAACGAACTAGAAAATGACTGTTACCTCAGGCTCTGAGGGCATTCTTGACCACACTTCATGTGACTAATATACCTCATCATAGAAAATGGTGAAGTAAATACAGATACATAAATCATTTAACTTTATCTGGCTCCAATAAAACTTGCTTACAGATATTTTCATCTTGCTTTTGATAGAGGCAAAGGGAAAAGGTAAATTATGGTTTTGATTTCAGGTATGTCATGATTATTTTCTGAGTTACCTGACCCACAGAATATTCCAATCCTTCAATAAATCCTATTTGATTTGCTCTACTGCTTGTAAGGTGTTTACTAATTTGAACAATAAAGCTTCATGTAACTGGAGTCAAATTGATAGTTCTTCTGCATTTATTTTAAAAAGATACATGATCTTTTTTTGCTTCACTCAATAGTTTCATTTAATCATGTTTTACAAGCAGATAATTAGTATAGGGCCTTTCCTAATAGTACCTTAAGATTTAAAATGCTTTTATTTTGTTCTTAAGGTGAATGTGTATAGAACATAAAGTATACAGATCTTTGGACAAAAGAGGAAGAGATGCATTTGGGGCATGGCCCTATCCAACTCTGGGGCTGGGTCTATCTGGGGCAATGAATTTAGCTATTTGATGCCAAATCTCATTCCTTTCCCCAAGTATATTCTCATGGACTGCAGATGTTACTAAAGAAGATTAAGAGGGGAACCTCACCTGTCAATGTAAAATGTTCCCCAAGACTGAATAACGTTTGAAAACAAAGTGGTATATAGATGATATAAGAGTCATTAATATTTATGCAATCTCCTAATTATCATCTGCCGCCAAAATATTTGCTTGTTACTGTGAATGCACAGTCTGTTTTTAAGATTCTTCCGGTTGAATTCTTTGACAAATTAAGAACAACAAAAATTTAAATGACTAGGTGGCTTTTGTTGGTGAAGGAGAAACCCACTACCTTCTAACAATATTTATTTTATGGAGGAAAAAGAATTTTGTTAATATTACAATAGGGCAGGAGAGCAAAACTAAAACAAAGCCAGATAACACGTTACTGAGAAAATTTATGTTTGTCTGGGAAGCCAATCCTGATCGATTTGACAAGAAGCGGATTTTCTTTCATCTGAGCATCCTGGCAATGACACTGAGGAAATTCCCTGCATCTCTGATTTGGCTCTACGAAACTGACATAATGATTCTGAGTATCCCTCTTACTACTTTGCAAGTGTAAGATAACGAAGAATAATGTTAAAGTTTTCCACTTTCGTGATTCAGTGTCTAAAGATACACCTTAGTGTAGCGACGCTTCTTAGAGTCTTCTTCTAAGAATGGTCTCATCATAGCATGATTTGCTTCTGGTTCACGGAAGTGCCAGGTAGCAAACATTTTTGAGGAAGACTTACACTATGGTCAGTATTGGTTGTATAGATTGTGTGATGGGCTAGATTAACACTCCAATCCCAATAAAGAGTATATCTGGGACGTTGTTCTTCAGATTGAATAATTTCCTTGTAAAAATCTTTAGTTTATTTTCACTCTTGTTAAAACTTTGATTCCAGATGACATTTCCAAATATGTCATCTATATACATGCCTTAAAATACCACTCTGATCCCTTCTTCCTTCTTCCAGCAAATGAATTATTTATAATTCTTTTCATAAACAGATAATCAGCTAAAGAGCTTTTTTAAAGGTGGCAAAACTAAAAAGCAAATTAGTTTTATGATTTCAAAGAATTAGCTGACTATTCATTTATTATAATGTTCTCAGACTCCTTTAGAACTCTCAAAGGAAGAATAATGGTCCAGTGTAGTGCTATAAGGTTTCCTTTATAGACAGAGTAAGTCTTTTAATCTTAACAGATTCAATTGTTTTTGATTTTCTGCCATGGATATCCATCACAGGAATAGAAGTTATGATTAATAGCATTTTGTCCACTGACCAAAAGCATTTATAATGTATACCTGGAAAATATTCCAAAACGGAGGATAACAAAGTTTAAAAAAAGTTCAACAACTGAAAATTCAATATCAGTTGAGGAGAAAAAACTATAAAGGTACTTTTAGGGGAGATGGAAATTTTTAGATTGTAATTAATTTTAAGGAGAAAGTGGAATAAAAAACCTTTAAGAGCATCCATGGGAAATATTTTTTCCCATTTTAAAATGAAAATTATACCAAGAGTTTACCTATCAATGTATATACTCAAAACATGTAGAAGATTCTCTTAAATAGATCATTGCAAATGTTTTATTAGTTAAAAAGAACCTTCCATGCCCATTTATTTTCTGCCATCAAGCTAAAAGTCTGGAATGGTGGTGGCAACAATGCAGAGAGAGTACTATAGACTTAGAAAAACAAACAGTGGTATCCAAAAATAGATTCCATGTTTTAGTAATTACAGGGAGTCACATTCCCTCCCATCATATATAGGCCCATGAGATAATCAAAACTGAGATAAGCATCACTGAGAGGTGATGTGCTAAAATGGTCCGAAAGCAGACTTGCAAACAGACAAGTTTTTGGGAGTATTCTTGCAAAAATTATTAGCCTAGAAAAATTTGCCATATGGATATATGTGGAAAAGGCTAAACAAAATGGAAATATCACTGAATAGAACATATGTTCACTCATTAATTAATTCAATTATGCATTTGTTTATTCAATCAACAAATATTTATTGAGTTTCAATAACTGGAAAGGCAGCAAGGTTAAGCAAATAAGAAATGACCTCTGCCCTCATAGAGGAAAAGAGAATTAACATTTGGGCAAACTACGGCCAGGCACTTTCCATATCTGACATCAACTCTATGGAGTGGATATTTTTATCATTCCTCCTTTTATATCTGAGGAAGCTGAGTCTCACAGGGGTTAAATAGGTTGCTCAAGGTCACACAAATGACAAGTGGCAGAGTTAGACTTCCAAATCCACTCTGTCTCCATGGTCCACTTTACTATGGTGCCTGTAATCTAGCAGGAATGACAGAAATGTGCACAAAGACCTATAACAGATCAGAGACTGTAATAAATACAATGAGAAAGGAATATGTGACTAGCTATAGGAGCATAGAGCAGGAAGCTATTCATTCTGCTGGTCTCTAGGTTACCTTTGGAAAGGCTTCACAGAGAAGCTGGCATTTGAGCTAGGCCTTGAAGGTAAATAAGGAAGAGCATTTTAGGTAGAGACATAAAAGTGCATTGCAGGTTGAAGAAACAGGTTATAGTCCCACAGGGCTATAAACAGTGTTTCTCACTCTCAGAGCGGTAGAATGTTTGGCAGCATACCTGAGCGAGGCGGAGCCGGCAATCATTACAATACAATGAGTCTCATGGGCTTTGGGGTTAGGATTCATGCTTTGAATCTGGGCTCTGCCACTTACCAGTTGCGGGAACTTTGGAAAATAGTTTAAGCCTTGTTGATTAAATGAGGATAATCATCATGAGGCTATTCTAAGCAGTCTATGACTTGATACATGTAAACTGCTTAGCTTAGCACGTAGCACATGGTCAGCACTTGCTAACTGGGCTGCTGTGAATACTACACCACAATAATAGCTGAGGATGACCATAAGAGCACTCACATTGCAGGATTCTCACGGTTGCTTTTTGCACCATGGCCTTGTTTGAACAGAACTGTACTGTGCAGGACTGACTAAGCTCTGCCACACTATACTCGCAAGGCACATTTTCAATAACATTCTCTTTCTTTCCTGCTGGCTTGCAGTTTTATTAGGCATCTTACCTTATACTCTCAACAAATAGAATCTTCTTCTATACTGCATTGCAGGACCCACTTGACTTAATGTACAATTTGGCAGATATCACAGAATAATGTGTATGTTTAGGTTTAGCAAAAATATGTTTTACCCATTCACCACTTTGGTAACCCATATGAGCTGGGGTACACAGTATGCCCCAGCCTAGTGGTTGAGAACCAACTGTCCAGAGTCGACTACACTGGGGGCTGGGGAGGGGAACCGGGGAAGGAAGAGAGTGGTAGGAGAAATCAGTTGGATTGGAAATGCCATACTCAAGGGTTTGATCTCGATCCTGCAGAAGTGGAGAGCAATGGAAAAAAATGAAAGTAGGTTATGGACTAAATTGTGTTCCCCCTAAATTCCCATGGTGAGCCCTAACCCCGCAGTGTAACTGCATTTGGAGACACGGATTTTAGGGAGGTAACTACGCTCAAATGAGGTCATAAAGATGGGGCCCTAATCTGATAGGACTGGTATCCTTATAAGAGGAAGAGACACCAGAGCTCTCTTCCTCTGCCATGTGAGGACACAGTGAGAAAGTGGCCATCTACAAGCCAGGAAGACAGACCTCCTCAGAAACCAACTCTGACGGCATCTTGATCTCAGACTTCCAGCCTCCAGAACTGTGAGAAAACAAACTTCGGTTGTTTAAGCCGCCTGGTCTGTGGTATCTCGTTAGGCCAGCCCTAGCTGACTAATGCAGTAGGAGGTAGCATAATTGGATTTGGGTTTGAGGAAGATAACTAGTACAGTGTGGAGGATTGCTCTGCATATTATGTGGTCAACTCTATACATTCTTCGAAACTTGGCTCCTTTGGGAAAGATTCTTGACTCCTTAAGGTTTATTTTGATGTCCTTCAACATATTCCCATAATATTATGTGCATACGTCTATCATAATAATGTATCATAATTCTTGATTTTATTGATTATCTCCTCCACCAGACTGTAAACTCCCTGAGATCAGGGACCACATCTTATCCTTGCATTCCCAGCATCTAGTATAGAAGTTGGCACAGAACAGGTTCTCAATAAACATCTGTGGAATTAATTAAGTAATTAATAAGTTAATAGAAGAACCTGAGGCAAGGAAACTAGTTCTAAGACTACTAATATAATAGTCCATTAGCAGAATATCCACCTGCAACTCATAGCAAATTGTCTTAATTGCTTGACAAAAGATGATAAAAATTGATAATAGTTTGCCTTCAAACTTTTATTTCTAATCCCTTCCAAAAATGAAAATAAATGAAAATTAAAACTCCAAAAGTGCTGAAGAAGTCAATTTTTAATGATTTTTATCTCACTGAAAATTAGGCTTCCTCCCCCCATTAAGTCCTAGTATAAATATATAAGTACCTAATATTCTCAAGAGAGAAGAAAATGCTGACTATTTCTAATCACCTAATTTGTTTGGAGGAATCACCAACAGTCCACAAAGTGAACTAATGTGATCAGCAAACTCAAATGCATTGTTCTGTAATTTATGTAAAATTCCCGATAAGTCTTTCAGAGTTTGCCAACATGTCCAATGATTGAAGACATTAGGCCAAGATGAATCCTCTATCTTTGCTTTTGTAGTACAGGAACAGTTACAGGAATGGAATTTATCCATTAACCAAACAAAATGTTTCTATAAAGCACTGTATTAATTACTGAGTTAAAGGCTGTGCCTGCATCAGGAGGAGCAAACAAGAAATGTTGCCAAGAGAGGCATTCAGTTGATTTGACAACAAATACCAATGTGCTTAATTTCAGCCTTTAGTCAAAATGGTTCTAGATGACAGACTCATTCCTCTGATCATTTAATTTTGATCAATTAAGAAGTCAAATTTTTTTTTTTTTTTGAGGAAGATTAGCCCTGAGCTAACTGCTGCCAATCCTCCTCTTTTTGCTGAGGAAGCCTGGCCCTGAGCTAACATCCGTGCCTATCTTCTTCTACTTTATATGTGGGATGCCTACCACAGCATGGTGTGCCCAGCGGTGCCATGTCTGCACCGGGGGTCCGAACCAGTGAACCCTGGGCCACCAAAGCGGAACGTGCGCACTTAACTGCTGTGCCACCGGACAGGCCCTAAGAATTCAATTCTATTTGAGTTTTTCTGTTCTTCTATTATTCGTTTTTAGGACATTGTATATGGTTTGGGGCCTTATTGAATGGAAAGTGTGTGAATCCATCTTTCCCCGTTTTCCTCTGATTCTGTTGTTCCTATACATCCTTGGGTTTTTGCAGAGACTGAGAATAGTTAAAGTCTGATAGAATTTATTAATCTTCAGTTCTAAAAAAGGTTTTCCAGTTGCTCAAGCTGACATGCCAGAAGCAGAAATTTGTATATATATATATATATATATATATGTTAAAAAGGAATAAATGGGGTTATTTAGAAAATGTAATGAACATCAGATGATCTTCTGAAATACTGGCTTACCTTTTGGAGATACTTTTCTTTCTCCTTAGATTCCTGAATCTTTAGGGTTTCAGCAACGGGATCTATACTCTCTAAAGCAAATAAAGTCAAATTCAATCTGAAATAATTTTATCATGAATTTACAATCATGTTGGTATATAACTGGATAAAGGTTAAAAGGCAATACATAGAGTAGGAAGGTAAACACGAATATGCACTATGTCTTGAAACTTTATAAGTCAGATTCGAAATAACTGGAGACTGAATTAATTGGCTATGGTTGCAAGGAATCTCTAATCTCTTTAGGAGTCAGCCTGAGTCCAGAGACGAGAAAAGGTCTCCAAAGAGGACATATTTGCAGTATCAGAGATTCCAATTACTACATTCCTATTTAAAGTGTTATAGGAAATTAGACATTTTCCTCTGGAGAAATCGGGTGGTCCCTGAGGCAGGGTCTCATTGGTATGTTATTCAAAAAGTTATCCCAAAGTGTAAAGTTGCAGGCTTATGCTTATTACCTATTTTCTGAAGAATCTAGGAATCAGGATGTTGAAAGGCATAAAACTTGGTACTTACTGCTTTGCTTAGGAAAAAGAGGCTGCGAGTAATTTTTCCCTAAAAGATATAAAAAGGAAATAAAGAAATTATTGGAAAAACCACAGCGTTAAAGGTATTTAAACTTTCTATACCTATAAAAATGGCATTTTTCCGTATCTTAGGCTTTACTAAGGTCTTACAGGTCAGGAAACTTGTTCCCAGTGTTGACTTTGCTTTCAACTTTCTGCAGGGCTTTCATGTTTGAACTCAATTATGTAAACAACTACCTTTAATATCCTTTCAGCTAACATATAACATTCTCCCAGATTATTCTATACTGTTTAGCAAATAGATGCCATAATCTAAGGGATACTTTAAAATGTATGTTTAAGATGTAACAGAGATGCCATTGATCCTTTTTGGGTGGCAGGATTGCCGAGAAGGTTTAATAACTATTTGTATAGGGTTTTAATTTGCAATGAGATTCTTGTTTTAGAATTAGGTTCGGCAGTTTTCCCTGGGAGGGGCTCTGGAATCTTCCAGGTTAGTTACGGTGGAGGCAGAAATCATCCATAGGAGGCAGCTACTCACCAAGCCCACTGCTCTTAGGGCACCCCGCCACCGGCAGACGCTGACTGCTACCTCTGGACAGCACCAACTGAGATTCGTTAGGAGGATACATTGACGCCGCGATCCAGAACTGCTTGGCTAAGTTGGCATCCTTTTCTGAAGAGCCAGCAAACACCAGTAATCCCTGGGGACAAGTTTCAGGGGGCTCCTGTCCGCTGCTAGGACTGCTACTGGGCCTCGTTTCCATGGCAACTCAGGACGCTTCTCCAAGCTCCCTCTCCCGTCTCCCAGCCCCGCCCCTTGGTGAACTGCCAAGTTGACAACAGTCTCGGCTGGAAGCCCTTAGTTTCGTCGGTAGATGTTGGGGTCCAGCGCGCGCTTCTGGGCCATCTGAAGCCCACTTCTGCAGTGATGACAGGCTTCCGGACCAGTCCAAGCCTTGGAGTCGAGATCGGAGAGTCAAAACACTAATCTTGGGGCGTGTCCTCTCCTGTTGGAGTCAGTGGGAGAGCCATTCAGCTCTCACATCCCGTCAGCCTTCTACCTGCCTCCCCACCCCCACCCCAGCTTCCACGCCAAAAAAGCTATCTAAAGAAAGCTTTCAATTCCTTAGCCCCGCCGCCCCAATAACCCCTTCTACACCAGATTGCCCCCAACTCAGCATCCCCCATGTGGAAGTTCTGGGTCTGCATCGGTTGGAGAATTCCATAGGGCAGCTGACATCTTACCCTGTGGGAACTAGAGGTCTGAACTGGGCGGATAGGTATCTACGTATATAGCGTTGGTTATACATTTCCCCCTGAATCCTTTAAGACAAATTTTAGGAAAGAAGCTGGGTTAAATTGTAACTACATTTGCTAATCAGTCCCAGTAAAAGTTGCCTGGATCGCAACAGTTGTAAACGATCACTTCAAAGAAGGGGTATACCTGATGAGTGGACTCAGTCCCTTCATGAAAAATACGGAAAATTTTGTTAACGTGTTCTTAGAAAAATACTAAAAAGTGCTTGTGAACAGCCTTCCCGGGAGATTTTGTTAATCTAGGAACAATTTAACCATTTTAGCGATAGGAAAGTTATAATTACTGTGGCAGGCGCTGAGAAGGACATCATAAAGCCAACTTAGGAAAGGCAATGGACACATGAATGACCACAATTTATGACTTTAGGGCACTTTATTCTTTCAAAATAGTAATACAGTCTTACAGAAAGATAGTTCAAAAGTCAATAATCACAAGTTTACACAATGACATAAATGAGCTAAGAGAGAAAACCTCTATTCCTCAATATATCTGAAAATTTTTTTGGTTAAGCGCCTGAAGGAACATTGAAAAATTATATGTTAAAAATGTATATTTACTACATATGTTGTATATTTAGCAGCTAAAATGCTGATTTCTCTCTTGGCTGAGCTATGGATAAACAGGCAATGCGTACTATTAGGGTATTCCAATCCCCTTCTTGCCCCCAAACCCAACGGTGTGCACACGCAGCTCATCTGGTTGAATTCCCAAATCTTTTTACCTGGCCGTGTGGTTAGTGATTGGTATTATTAGCAATCAGCTAACTACACTGCCTAGTAACTAGACTCACAGCAAAAAAGCTTTACTTTCATCACAAACTTCAGTCTCAAGTTGGTGCCCCCATGCGTCGTGACAGGCAGATCACTGGCTCCGTGGTACTCACTTTAGTTGGTGGATTGGTGAGTACCCTGATAAACATTGGAAAATAGGCACAGTGACTCACAGCTCTGAACGTTACACAGGGGGCTTGCCCCAGCAATTCAAACGTCTTTACACCTTACAATTAAAGCTACTAAACGCCCCAGATTTTGCTTTCCTTACATGGGATCGCCCAATCTTGCTTTTACTCCTAGCGATAGCTAACTCACTCCAGCTAGAAGCATCAGCCCGCCTGCGTTTGCAGGGGGTTTGCTCGCACGCGGACCACGCGCTCGCCGCGCCGCGCGGAAGAAATGCTGACGCATCCAGCCTCGAAGCGCAGCTTTCTCTTCTCAAACGCTTCGGGTCGGCAGTTCGCCGCGGAGGGTGGCGTCCTCCTCCCAGCAGGGCGGCGAGTGATGCTGTGCCTTGTTTTGATGGCAGTGGAGTTAGTGATTGTAAGCTCCAGAGTACAATCAGCTAATTACACTGCCTACAAACCGAGCACCGGGCGCCGGCGGGCTGCAGCTCCCGGACGGTCCGCAGCGCCGACGCGGTGTCCCCGAGCTAGCGGGCCGCGGATCGGGGCGCGCCTCGGCCCCACATTTCACCCGAGGCGACGCCTGACAGTGCTTGGCCCCAGCAGACGCCCCCAGACCCACCGGGGACCCTCGCCGGGCCCGCGGGCTGCGCTGGTCCCCGCCGGACTCGCCGCGCACACTTGGCGTGGCACAGCCAGCGGGCGGCGCTCCAAAGGGGACTTGCACCCGCGGGGCCGGGCGCCCCCACCCTAGGTGACTCCAGGGAGGGCCCGACCGGCTGGCTTCACCTCCCCTGCCCCGCGATCGCCCGCGCCTCCCAGGGCCCTCTCCCTCAGGTCTCCGTCCCCTCTCCTTTGCCCTCAGCTTTCTCGGGCGCAGCTCCCACCTCCCTCACTCTCGGTGCGACCCGTCTCCAGAAAACTTCTCTTCGGTTCCTAGCCCAAACCCTAGAGCCGGCTCTCTCAACCCCGTGCAGCTCCGAGTGGCCGAGTGACCGTGGCCGTGGCGGGCCAACCGCCCTTGGAACCCCGCGGGCAGAGGGGGTGGGGCGGGCGCGAGACGGGGTGGGATGGGGGAGGGGCGAGATGGGGGAGGGGAGGAAGCTACGAGAAGGGGCAGAGGGCGGGCCCCTGTAGGGAAGAGGCCCTGGAGACAGAGGCACAGATTCTTGAGAAGTTTCTCTTCCTGATACGGAGGGAGGGACATCTCCCTTCCTCCTCCCCGAGAAACCCCACAAACCCACCCAGTTTTCATACCCATCCCTGTTGGGGAAAACAGCTTGTCAGGTACCAAATTGTAGGCTCAAATTTTCCAAATGGAGATAGGCCTGGGTAGCCTCTGACATGTGGGAGGGCTGCCTTTGAGAGTCCCACCTGTACCCTTGGGTTCCCCTTATACTTTTGGAGGGCCATGCAATGAGGTGGAAGGCTGGATCTTCTGGTCACTGTGCTAGCCAGCTGTTAATTAGATCAAAGTGCCGTGCTTTTGATATCAAGGCCAAAGTTTCGTACTCTGAAGGTCAGCTTTAGGCAAAACTATTCCTATTTGTAGCACATATTTATTTAACTATCTCCTATATGGTCAGCACCGAAGTCATTCATTCCACCCTCCATATGTACGTTCTTGGTAACATGGAGTGAATACACATTATTTACCATTCAAGACAGTATATAATACACACTAAATTGGGTAGAAATAGAAGGGGGTAGAGTGGGACATCGACCAGAACTGTAATTGGTCAACGAAGTTTCGTGGAGGAGGTGACACTTGAGCAGATCCTTGAAGCAAGACTAAATTTGGGCATTCAGGGGGAGGGCTGGGGAGGCCAAAGAAACGATGTCTTGTGACTAGTTACATTTTCTTATTCTTACAATTCCACATTTGATGATGTAGATGTGTTTCTGTGTGAAGTTGGGGTAGAGTGGGCAAAGAGGAGAGTGACGGAGGATTTCTGGGAGACCTCAACTAATATTTCTTTCCTTTAGTTACTCCTTCCCCACTTTTCCTTCAATGAATGAATCAGGAGAGGATAAAGAATATTCTCTGATTAAACATTTTGTAGAACTCAACTGGAAGTAGCCACCCGCCACCCCTCACACATGGTCCACATGCACCCAGTATAGAGTACTCCTTGTTGACCCTGAAAGCTTAGTTCTAAATTATTTTTCCCAAAGGGAAACTTCCCAGCTATAGATTGATTCCCTAAGACCAGCAAATGGTCTCATAGATGCCACCTGACAGATGTAACATGGATAAGGGCAGGTAATCAAGATCATTAACACAAATTCCAAACTCACACTACTGAAACACCAGGAGAACTTTCCAGGGATAAGTTTGCGTGAGTTATAGTGTTCTCTTTGAATATGAAAGACAGCACATTTTTTGCCCAATGCATCATTTGTTCTGCGAATACCAGTTGAAGAGTAAGAAACCAGAGCGAAGTATAAAATGTACAGTGCAGAAAGCTTAATGGTAACAGTTAACTTGTAAAGTTAAATTGCAAAAGACAGGTCATTTACAACTAACTATAATTTGTATTCATCATATCTTTGGGAGAGGCACAATGCAGAACACATTACATAAATTCCTCATACTCCCTTAACATGTACAATGTACTAAGCCACAGCAGGCAACAGGCTGAAATCAGAGCTAATTAACCACTGAGCTTTCTAGAGAAAACTGTAGAGCTAATTTTGTATTTTATAAATATATATGTAAAAATAAATTCAGGCGTAGACTCCATTCCATTAACGATATGTAGACTTATAAGTCTTGATTAGGATATAGTTACAAAAACAGTTCTGCTCTTTTAAATTGTTAGTCATTTTTACCCAATACTCTATTTAATACCTCTTCCTGATTGACATTTTATGATTATTAGTTGCATCTTGCATGTCTTACCTGAGCTGGATTGCTGCCATCCCAGGCAATGGTTGCAGTAGACACCTTGAAATTTAGATTTTTAAAACTTTTCTTCAGAGATAGTAAAAAATAAAACTCATATATAAAAGTCATCAAAATTCATTGCCTATTGAAATAAATGTTTTTAAAGGCAGTTTATTTTGTAAGTAGTACAACTAAAAAAGTAACGAGAGAAAATGTGTGTGGCCTAGTTCTGTTTAAAAAAAACCAGAATGCTTGTTCTTAGGGTTGCTGTTGGTTTGGCCCGCAGTTACTAGAGAAACTCCACGGATCTCATTGCCTTTATGGTTCATGTCTAGGCATGCCTGGAGACCAGGGAGACCCACGGTTTAATCTAAGGAAGAATGCTCGTGGTGTTTTAAATGCCCAAACAGAAGATTGCATTTGTTTTAGACAGCACCAGGAAGGTACCTTTCAGGGGAATTGTTTACTGTTTTATTTAATTTCTGGGCTTTTGGTGATTAGGGTGATGGAGAAGGAGCACCAAGGAAAGGAGGTGAGATTGGTGATTAGGAGGAAACCAGGAAGAGTACAGAAAACAAATACCTTCTGCTTTAGCTCTGGCAAATTTATATTGGCTAGATTTACCACTCCTAGATAAGAGGCTAGGGTGATGGGACTGAGGAATTACAAAAGATGGAGACAACCTATTTTCTCCTGTCAACACACGCAAACACACCATCTGAACATTTTGTATCTTCCATAGCTTTTGATGGATGTTGTCAGGGAGGAAGAAGAGAAGACTCAGACTGATTAGAAATTACCGGATTTTAGCAGCTTCTTTTTAAACCTGTTTTTAAAAAATGTGTGTTTTCTCTTAGGAAATATAAAACCATGTTTTGATTTTTAGATAGATCAGTAATTGTCAGATTACTTTATTAACATTCATAATACTATATTTAGGAACTAGTTTATATGTTGAAGCAAGAGGAGACTGAAGTCAATTTAGTGCCTTTAAAGAACTAAAAATCAGTGAATCCGTTGAATTATGAGAGGATGTTTTCTTTCCAGCTAAAATGAACTGCCAGCAGTTTTTATAATTTTATAAATCTGATTCCATTTCATGGTACTCTTATTAGTAAGAGTGCACCAGATTCTTAATTAGCTTCTTGTTTATATTTATTGATTAATCGATACTGTTGCTTCCAATATGAAAACATTAGATTAATTTATCTTTTAGTAAATCACAATCTAAAAAATAGGCTTTATAATTAAAATTGCTTGAGCCCTTAGTTACGGCTTAGCAGTAGGAGCAACCATGTTGTATATTTACCATCTTTAAGGAACACAGTCTAGGGATTTATGGTCAAGTTGGAGTGATAGACAATTTGTATACATAGATAATTAATTAAGAAAGTTATAGTGTATTAATTATATTAATGTATGCAATATAATAATTTATTATTTATATATTTGTATTATATATAATTATATTAAATACCAAGGTGGCTAGATTAATAGGTGTTTAAAGACTCCTGAATACTAATGTAAGCTTCATTATTGCCAGTATTTAGGAAAAAGGAAAAGGGAAAATCACCAAAAGTTGGGACACAGAGAAGGCTGTATGGAAAATATGGGATCGAGCTAGAAGGAAGAGCAGGACATAGGTAAAGGAAGAAGATGGAGAATGGATGTTCTTGGTAGCAGGAGCAACTTATGAAGGAAAAGCACAAGTATATTCATGAAGACCATAATATACATGGTCAATTGGGAGAGCAATGAGCGTGTTCCCACTGGGGAAGTAAGATTAGAGAGGCAGGTTAGTAGGAGATAGATCATGGAGGACTGTAAATTTCAGGCCAGGGAGTTTTAATCTCATTCTTCTGAAGAATGACTGAAGGACCTATGACTTATATAATGTGTTGTTTTATGGAGATTAATAAATTGGCATAGATTAGAAGAGAGAGAGACAAGGAGACTGAAAGCCCATGGAGGAGGTTATTTTCATCGCCTTGGGATGAAGTGGTGTATTAAATATATGGTATGAATAAGAGAGACTTGTGAAGGACACTTCATAGGACTTGGTGACTGGTTAAAGTGAAGAGAGCGAGAACAAGATTAACCTTCAGGTTTCAATGACAAGTGGAGATGTTGCGAGGCAAATCCAGGCGAAGGATAATTATGATGTGTTTAGGTTTGCGCATGTTTAGTTTTAGGTAATGGAAGGACATTGTGGTGGAGTTAGGTATATGGAGCTGGAACTCTGGAAAGAGGCCAGAAGTGAAGGAGAAATTTAGTAGTTTTCTAAAGCTGTAATAGTTGAATTCGTGAGGATAAATGAGATCCCCAAGAAAGGTACAGTGTCTTAGTTTTCATTGACCCTCCAGCACCTGCTATGGTTCACAGAGGACAGAGTAGCTGACTAACAGCAATGGGCTTTTCCTGAATAGAGAATAGAATGAGGAAAGCAGAAAGCGCAGGAGCAGCTCTGAGAGTATCCAGCTGTATTGAGGGGCTGGCAGGAGGAAGTAAATCTTGAGAAGGGTTAGTCCACAAGGAGAAGCAGCGAGGACGATCACAAAAGCCAGGCTGTTTTAAACAGGGTCATATACACATGGGAATTCAAAGGAAACCACTCCCTTGGCACCACCACATCATAACGTTTGGTCAGCGAAATTAGCCATAGGGCAGCAGGTGACTGCACTGGCCCTACCAGAACGTTTCAGGGCTTTATTCTGTGAGTCATTGGAGGGGCCATGAACTTCTCTAGGCTATGACTAAACAGATTAGCTTTCCTGGGCACTGCCCACCACTGATGAGCTTCTGTGACCTCTCCAAAAAACCTCAGGTAGATTTTCAAGGTTTACAGAGGTAATTTCAAGTGAACACGCAGTCTAGGGGCACAAAGAAAGTCTATTCTTATGAGTTCTAGGATGTGTCCTGTAACGCTATGAAGCCAAATGGAGGAAATTGACTGATTATCTTGTTAATTCATTTACAAGAATGAAAATACGTTAAAATGCCATTCTCTTAAGCATCGTTCTGTGTCTACTTATTCTTGTTTTTATTTCTACTCTCCCCATTTCGCACTTAAGCCATTTTTCTAGGTGGAATTTAAATTCTTTAGTTTTTAAAAATTCCGTAACTCTCACTTGTTATCTTTATTTCCTCTGCATCCATAGAATACATCTCAAGGATTTCATCATGCTGACATTTAGTAAAGTTCATGTGGTCCTTCCCCACTCAGCTCATCTGTAGCTTGTTTCAGTCTCAAGCTCAAGTCCTAATTCCTGGGTAAAATCTTCCTTGGTGCCATTCCCTTGGTGATCTTTCCCTTCTCTAACTCCTTTTGCACTTAATATATTCCTTCTATAATTAGTACTTTCCATTAGTAAGAGAGCATTATTCTCCAATACTCTAATAGCATTTTGAAATTAGCATTTTATTATAATAGTACAGAGTGCTGGTATATGTAACACATATTTATTATATTAGGGCAGAGCACTGTATATACAATTTCTCACACCCTCAAGTATTTTTAGTGGGCTATCTTGGTTTCCAACTTAATGCATGATATATATATCTTTTTGTGCCCTCTGGCACAATGCCACTAACCTTCTGAGTGCTCAATAATGCACATAGAAAATAAAAATAAAATAGAAAAAGGCTTATGGTAAATAAAACACTAGCATGATAACTTTATGAAAAAGAAGCATCATATGGTTTAAGATTCATTTAGTTTATTAGTAAATGAGTTTCTCTTAGTAGGTTAGGCAGCTCTAACCTTAATTTCCTTTGGGTTGATTTGGGTTGAATTTTGGTATATGCAGTTTTGTTTCGATCATATAACTGCCTTTATATGCAGTTTGATCATAATGGGACTGAGTTCCTGTGTGGGTTGTAGAATTAGTTCATTGCTTTACAAAATGGTGCTACTTACTTGTTGTTATCAAAAAAATACACTTTTTGTCTGAAGTGGTATTTTTGCTAAAACGTCTTTATTTTTTCCCTCATTAGCAATGACGTGCATTTGCAAATGCGTGGATGAGCCTAGGGATGTGAGCTGCAGCTTAAGGAATGGCAGCTAATGAAATCAAATAGGGCTGATTAGAAGACTGCTTATGACATCAGAAGTCCAGTGAATTTTATGTTCAATTTAGATGCTATTTTAAAATTATTTTGCCTATGTTTGAACTTCTATATGTAAATATTTTCATTTTATAGATGAAGTTTAGCTAAAATCAAGAAGACAAACGTAGAATCAGATGTTGAAGGTTTATCTTTATTGGTGAACCTTGGGGCTTGAAGATACCTTAGTGATCAAGTTGAATTCCCTCGTGTTAAAATGAAGAAATGCAATTCTGGAAACTATTACTTGTACAAGGCCATTTTGGTTATTTTCATGTTTTATACCATTTGATTCTCTGTTATAAGCTTAATAAAAAGGTAAAATATGTCTTTGATGCTTCCCCTTTGTTCTGTTCTTCATCCTCATTTCACACGGCCAGAAACCTCAAATTTCTTCATTTTCTGTGGCGCCCTCCCCAGGCTTCCTTCCCTCTTCCAAACGTCTCCAGACAGAACACGATCCTTTTCTTCTACTGTGGAGAACTCATTGGACATTTTCAAAAGGAAGTCACGGAAAGACAATGTCTTAATCAAGGCAATAAATGTCATATGATGGGATCTTAGGCATTACGTAAAAACAGTGGAAGAGTTGTTTTTTGTCTTCAAATTTGAGCAGCCATTTTCTATTTTACTTAAATATGAGTTTGGCTTAAGCTGTCCTAGGCTAGAGCTTCTGCTAAAATCTAATATGCTTTCAATGGCCATTACTACTTGGGTGTTTAATTGCCATCGGAAACTCAGTATATCTCAACCTGAACCAACCGTTGTTCTTCTTATACTGGCTCTTCTGCCAAACTCACTTATTTCACTGGTAACATTATTGTCTTGGTCACCATGCTTGAAACATGCAGCAGTTTTTGAGTACCCCATTTCGCAAACTTTGTATCCAAATGGTCACTTGTGTACATATCTGATTTTCTTCTCTAGATTATAAACCTCTTGGAAGGAGAGATGAATTTTCTTTTAATCCCACAGCACTTAGCAGTATCTAATATGTAGTAGATGGTCAGTAAATAGACGCTGAGTGAATGTTAATGATAATAGAAGGTATGGTTGTCATTAAGATGTAGGAGGTGATTTAAATAAGGTGTTTAAAATCATTGTAAACAAGCAACTGAAGGAAGTCTTGCGTGATGTTTAGTTTCTGTTTGATTGTTCTTTTCTGAAATCTAAGTACATTGCTATTCTACTGTTCTATTCAGAACTTCCAAGGCCTGCCTGGGCCTGTTGCAGAAAATAACGCTAGGGGAGGGTTCAAAGCCTCATCAGCTAATGTGTGTCACCAACTTGAAGAGCAATAGAACAGTATGTCATCCAGGAAGGTGAAATAATGAAAGCCCCTGGCACCAGTTTAATATTGTAAATGCAAACATTTGGAAAGAAAAATTTGAGTATCTGCTAATGCATATGTTGTCTTTAGTTCTGAAGCAAATTTTATTTCCAGCAATACATGAGTAGTTGTCTTGATTTTCAGTTTTGTTACTTCTAAGATAAATTTAAGAAGTAATCTTTGCAAAAGTTATCCCAGCAAAGGCTAGAAAAGACGAGAATAAATGATGCAAATTTGTTATAATAATCTTTGTTAAGCTTAAGGCATTACTAACCACTCAAAAGTGTAAAATAGGGGCTGGCCTGGTGGCGTAGTGGTTAAGTTCTTAAGTGGTTAAGTGGTTAAGTGCTCCGCTTCAGTGGCTTGGGGATTGCAGGCCTGGATCTCAGGTGTGGACCTATGCACTGCTCATTAAACCATGCTGTGGCAGTGTCCCACGTACAAAATAGAGGAAGACTGGCACAGATGTTAGCTTAGAGACAATCTTTCTCAAGCAAAAAGAGGAAGATTGGCAACAGATGTTAGCTCAGGGCCAATCTTCTTCACCAAAAAAAAAAAAAAAAAATAACCAGTGTAAAATAAATTTAAAATCTCCTTGATAGCTAGGAGATATCTATTTTAATGATATTCCACCTTTGGTGCACATTAGAATCACTTGGGGAGCTTTTAAAAATCCTGATGCCCAGGTTGTACTCCATCCCAATTAAATCAGAATGTTTGGGGGTAGGAGTCAGGCATCAGTATTTTTAAAAGATATTCAGATGATTCCAAAGAGCAGCAGTTTTGGACCCCTGCAATGGAATGAGGGGGATGAGAAATATATCATGGAAAGCTGAAACAAATAAGATACTGTGAAAGTGGAAGATCATTAATGTCCTAGTCGCACCTTTATTTTCATATGTTCTGGGCATATAGTAGATGATTAAATACTTACCAAATTGAATTGAACTAGATTATTAAATCGTGTTGTTACTAGATATCAAGGTGCTCACCCATCCATTTCTGTAGTCCTTGAATCATCATTTCTCATACTTAAGCATCAAAGATGTTACACTAGCCAGTGCACCCCCTAATATCTGTGTTTCTTCTCAGTTCATCACTGGTGAAAGTTTTAGCAGTTACACCACTCCAGCATGCCAGGAGCTATCCATATCCATCTTCTGCTAGTACTAGCAATGAGGTTTTTATTCCAGCCAGCAGGTGAGTAATCCATCTTCAAAATCACATTTTAGAGTTTGCTTCCTTAAAACATTCTGGTACAAACTGTCTTAGACTGGTTCCTTAGAAACAGACTGTGGGATGAGGAGTTGCACGCAGAAGATTTACTGGGGAGTCATCTTGAGAGATATACACATAAGGGAGTGAGAAAGAGAGGACTGGGCCGAGGGAGAGGTGGCCCAGTGATGCGTTGCAACTGAAGTCTCAGCTGTCTTATGGGGAGCTCTGGAGATGGGGTGGCCCTTCAGAGTCATTGCAAATTGAGGCAAAGGGGCCAGGTTTTTGTATCCCCACATTAGCTGTGGCTGCAGGCCACCCCTTGGTCAGTGGCTAACTTACCTTGAGATAGTTTCTGAGAGCAATTTCCAATGAGAGATGCAACTATGAGCCATCAGCATTTGATGGTGCCAGCAGTTGGGAGATGATCGTGTTGACCTTGAAGAGGGGAACTGGTTGAAGGACCTCAGTATCTGTTACAATGTTCAAAATGAATTACCTTTGGCCAGTGGGAGCTCTTCTTGTGTCTTTTGACATCACCCTTTGGTTTTGCATAGCTTCCTTGATTTCTGGTATAATTCATTCCAGGCGCATCTCATATATTACCTGAACTAGAACTGGAATCAGCCATTTCCCCAAGGATTTTTTTTTTTAAGTGGGAAATGGCTGATTCCCATTAAATGAGTGTTAGGATTGTTTATTGATTCTAGGACTTTTCAGTGGACAGAATAATACATATTTTTGAAAAGAAAAAAATCACAAGTTCATATTAATATTGCCATTCCAGATTTAACATTATAGGATTTTTACTTAAATTTGTTTGATTTTACAATTTTATCCCTTTTTCCTTACATTGAAAATCTTAGTTCATAACAATGTTAAATATTTTCATTACCCTATTCTATTCCATCTCTCTCTCTATACATATAACAGTTTCAAAATAGTAGTACTAATGTTACTGTAAACAGTTAGGCTACAGAATGACTTCTAAAGAGTATGTGCTTGCAGCTCTCTCTAGAATATATGCCAGTGTGTTCGAGAGTGACTTGGATTTTGTCAAAGCACTCTGCTTCATCTTTATCCTATTCAACTTATGTACTCATTACATGTAGCAGGACATATTCTTGTCAAATTTACAGATAACAGGTAGCCAAAAAGATAAGGAAATTTATTGGATGGCAAGATCAGAGTCACAGATAATCTGGATTCCCTATAGTGGTGGTCTAAATTTAACACAATGAAATCTGATAGGTATAGCTGCAATAGGTAGTTGTTTTATACACCACTTAAGCCACAAAGCATTAGAAAAGATGTAATAAAATGATAAATATAAACTTACATTTATTAATAAGAAAAGCTATCACTTTTTGAGCACTTACTACATGCTAAGCACTCTGCTAAATGCTTCATATACTTTAATCTTGACAAATACGTTGTAAGACAATAGTAGTAGTATGGTAATTGTCCTAGAAGTAATAATATCTAACATTTATGGAGCATTTACTGAGTATCAGGTGCTGTTCTAGACATTTTACACTTAATTCTGATAACAACCCTACAAAGTGGGTACTGTTGTTTCTTTTATATAGATGAGGGAGTTGAGGCACAGAGAAGTTAAATAACTTGCTAATGTCATGTGGTAAATTGAGCTAGGATTCAAATCTGGCAGTCTGATTCCAAGGCCTTGGGTGCTCTTCTTACCCCCTTTTATAGTTGAGATTTTGAAGATTAGAGAGGTTGAGAAACTTCCCCAAGTTTCTAGTAAGCTAGGGACCGGGATTCAGTCCCATGACACTTGACTTTCTAGCTGATTTCTTAGCTGCTCTGCTGTATAGCCTTCCTGTAACAACGGCTAGGCAGGCTTTAATATGTGATTGACTGTAATTCAGAGCAAGGGAGGTGACAGCCTCACTCTACTCTGTAAGGGGGAGCACACCCGGAGCACTGTGTGTGATTCTGAGCTCCACACGTTAAAAGGGGATTCCTGACATGCCTGGAACTCATCCAGACGTGAGCACCGAGCTCAGAGAAGTGTCTGAGTAATCTGAGTAACATGTCTGTAGGAAGAACTGTTAAAAAGCTGAGAATAGTTAGCCCGAAAAGAGAAGACCCGGGGAAGCTGAACGCTCGTATTTGAAGTGTCTTCATGTGGTGGAGGGTTAGATAGAACCTCTGTAGTTCTAGACGAAAAACTAGGCAGCACAGAGAGAGAATCAAAGAGGTGGACTGGGCTCCTGATAGGGAGGAAGGACTGCCTGATATCTGGAGCTTTTTAGAAATGAAATGGGCTTCCTGCTAAGGGAATGAATTCTTTTTCACGATGAAGACCCTGAATGACCACTTACTGTGGGTTTAAAGACTTTTATGTCAGGCATGGTGGTTCTTAAATTTTAGTGGGTATAAGAGTCACCTGGGGGAACTTGTTAAACACTGATTCCAAGGCCTCACCTTTAGAAGTATTGATTCAGTAGATCTGGGATAAGGTCCAAGAATCTGCATGTTTAACAAGCAGCCCAGTGGGTCCAAATGAGATGGTCAGTGACCCACACTTTGAGAATAAGTGAGATTAGATAAACTCTGAGATCTCTTCCACTTATTTTTTTTGGTGAGGAAGATTGGCTGCGAGATAACATCCATGCCAATCTTCCTCTGTTTTGTATGTGGGACACCACCACAGCATGGTTTGATGAGCAGTGTGTAGGTCTACACCTGGGATCTGAACCCTTGAATCCTGGGCTGCCAAAGGGGAACACACAAACTTAACCATTATGCGATGGGGCTGGCCTCTTCTTCCACTTATTTTACGAATAAACATTTTAGTAAAAAATGATGTAGTCAGTGTAATGATTGTTCAAAGGAAGTTGTCTTAAGTTTTATAAAAGATCCATGACACAACTCTTTGATATGTTGACAAATTACAATTACAGACGAAATTATCAGAAGGTAGGATATTAGGATATGGAAGGAGAAGGCTTGATTCTCAATCTATGTTATAAAAGAGAAGACTTTAATACCAAAATAGAAGATACAAATCCAGTGTGAAAATCTTTAACCACTTTCAATAAAGAACTCACTCTACACATGCCAAGGAGCATCCTGATGGGGACCTGGAAAACGCTATCTGATTATCCTAAAAGACAGCACCTGTGTAAGGTAAAGTACCTCTCAGGCTTTTGGGCCCCATCTTATATAAACTTCAGCCTAAAACTAACAGAACAGGTGTGGGTCAGAGTGTCTTCTAATTCTGGCTCACTTTTTGTTGAGGCTGAAGAGCTTTTGCTGGTAAGTATATTATATGTTTGATTAACCTTAACTTTTACTTAAAGTGTGCAACCTGAGTCACATTTTATAACTATTGTATCCTGAAATGTTTTTGCTCTCTGTAAATATGTTTTTAAAAAGTAGTGCTTATATAGTTTATTGCCCCATATCAGAACTTTTTAAAATTTAAGTTACATAATGATGTTTCATTTGTTTCTTAAATGTATTAAAGTTTTAGAAAGATTTTTTTTTTTGAAAATCGTTAAAGCTGGCTAGTTGAGGAATTGGTGTTCTTGGCTGTTTTTATTGATAGTATTGATGGGCTTATTTAGTTCGTTAAAGACTGGCAAATGATTTCTGTTTTAAATTTATGGTATAAAAACTTCCAAATGGCAATTACATGTTGATAATAAGTTAGACCCTTATTTCTCTTTAATTTCTTCTTGTTTCCTTTTAATGGCTGCAGACTTCTTGTAAGTTTTTCTTGAATCATGAGGGATGAAATTGCAACAACAGTTTTCTTTGTCACAAGACTGGTGAAAAAGCATGACAGACTGAGTAAACAGCAAATTGAAGACTTTGCAGAAAAGCTGATCACAATCTTGTTTGAAACATACAGAAGTCACTGGCACTCTGATTGCCCTTCTAAGGGGCAAGCCTTCAGGTGAGAGCTAGGATGTGGTACAGCAACAAGCAACAAGGGAAGCAACAAGCAAGCCGCAAGCATCAGCAATGATTTTGTTGGCGGTCTATAAGTCACAAAAGTTTTATGGGCTCAAATCATTTGTTTGAACGCGGGCTTGAAAGAAAGAGATGCAGCAGGTGACAGTGCAGTGGAAAATTATAGCACAAACCCCCTATGTGAGGTGGATTAAACAATTCTAATTTATGTTCACCGTGAAAGATATGCAGTGAACATTTGATTTGATGCACTAATTGTGTGATTTAGTAATGCAACTCACATTCTGACTCGCGGTGTAAAAAGTTAATTATGTTTTATCTTGTAAAACTGTGGAGGGTGGGGAAGGGGTTAGGGGAAGCTGGGGGGTGGGGTGAGGTGGAAGCTGTGTGTATCGGGACTATTTGCCTACAACGTGATTCTCCCACGAAAGCACCTGTCACCACGTCTTTGTTTCCCTTTCATTATTTTTTTAAGATGTATCAGGATAAACAATAATCAAAACAAAGATCCCATTCTGGAAAGGGCTTGTGCTGAAAGCAATGTGGATTTTTCTCACCTGGGACTCCCAAAGGAGATGACCATATGGGTAGATCCCTTTGAAGTGTGTTGCAGGTGAGTAATTTCATTGGAGTTAGAGTCTGTGTGCTCTGTGACCCCTGGAAACCTTAGGTCATTTAGTCAGCTCTGTATACCTTTGTGAAAGATGATGCTCCAAAGCCCTGGGTGAGCAGTGAGGGCAGTGGTTGGCTAAGATTTTAGAATCTATTAGACAACACAGACTTCCATTAGGAGAGGATGGAGTGGGAAGCAAAAAGATTTTACATAGTATTTGAAATTTGACTTTAATCACTGCACCCAACTGCCAACCGTAGATTATCACGTCTAAGTGTTATAGGCAAAATCTAGGGGGAACAGTTATTTACCGTCGGGCATTTCAGAGTCCATTAGCTGAAACAAAATAAACTGGTCCTTGTCTTTTTCTGAGCTGTTAACCAAGATAGCTTTTACAGAATACCCCCACTAATTATGACAGTGTAGCAGCTGAAGGTCATAATGCCTCTCAGCTTTGCTGTCAAGCCATTTCAATCTGTTTCTTTTAAGTAACTCTTTGTAAATTAGTGACTTGTCTCCAGAAAAGATTAGAGGTCAAAACTTCGAGAAGTTGAATCCCTACTGAATATTTTCCTTTCCTTTCCTACTTAGGTATGGTGAGAAAAATCATCCATTTACAATTGCTTCTTTTAAAGGCAGGTGGGAGGAACGGGAACTCTCCCAACAAATCAGTTATGCTGTTAGTAGGGCCACGTTGGACTCCTCCCCGGGCAGCTCCTCCGATGAAGAAGGTTGTAACCAAGAACCTCAGATAATTCCTAAAGTCAACAATCCAAAGAGTATTTATCAGGTAAAGTGTGTTCCAGTTCTTCTTTATACTTCTTTTTTCTATTCTCATTCTAAAAAGAATATGCTCACTGTAAAAGCAGAGAACCAAGTGGAAAACATGGAAAAAACAAAACTATAAAGGTTAAAATGACAATATTAACATGCTAGAAGAAGTTTTTCTGTTTTTTTCTTCTTTATATAGTCCTTCTGCTTGGCTGAGTGCTTAGTATGTACACAATCTTTCGTAGTCCCGTTTCTCCATACAGTACTTGAACATACATACGTTTCCTTTCACCTAAATTCCTTCAGAATTAAATATTAAAATTGGTGGGCTTTTTTGCCAGTAGAAAATAACATTCCCCGTGGAAAATTTGGAATATTTAGAAATGGTCAAAGGTCTGAAATCCTGCCACCAGAGCAGTTAAAAAAATTTTTTAAAAAATATTCGTTCATCTTGTAATTTTCTTAGCTAATCTGTTACCGGTAGTCATCTAAATTGTTTCCACATTGTTGTGATATAAAAAAGCTGATTGTTTTTATAGAGATGTCTGAGTTTTAAGTTATTTCTGGAGACTTGATTCTCAGACATGGAATTACTGGGTCACTGGGTATGGTCATTTTATTGTTCTCAATATATGGCCAGAATACCTTCTAGAAAGCTGTCTTTGTTTGTAGTCTAATCAGCTCTATGTGAAAGTGTCTGTTTTATAATGTTCCCTAAAATAGGATGTTCTCATTTAAAAATAATTTCCTAAAAATGCTGTCTATTATAGATATTAACTTAATTAAATATTAAAAAATATTCTCCATGTGCCAGAATATTTTGGGTACTTATTGTCTTACAGATTTTCTCTTCTTCACCCATTTATCACTTGAGGTCTTAATGTATTATTATAGGCTCTTCAAAAGTTAGGAATATTTTAGCCCCTTGACATATTATTGGCAAATATTTTTTCTCTAGCTCGTTTAGTTTTCTAAACTATATATATAGTTTATATATAGTCCTATATGTATAAAAGTTTAAAACTACGTAGTGAAATATTTGCTCTTAATTCTATTTTTATCTTTAAAGATCTTCCATCTAGGGATCAGATCTATAGTCAGCTATATTCTTTTAGTGGAATGTCCTTTGGGAGTGTGGTCTGTAAAGCATCTGTATGGGTCATCTGGGATGTTTAAAATGGCTATTTCTAGACCTCAGCCTTAGAGATCATGATGAGAGAGTTTTGGGTTGGGCCAGTGAGGTGGTGGTGGGGTAGGGAAGAACCCAAGAATACACATAAATTTGAATAAATGTGTTTTTAAATTATTTAGTTGGATTAAAGAATTAATTTTGTTAAAAGATGTCACTTGACTTACTTTATACCTTCCAAAATGCTAGCCAATTTTCCAAAGATGATTATCTACTTTGATTTCTATTCATTGTACTTCCTATGCTTTTGAAAAGCTTAGCTTCTGAGTTACAGGTTTGTATTTGGTCCTTAGAGTTGGCTTATCAGTTTACAGAAGATCTTCATACCCACTCCTCCCCCTCCTTTTTCTTTTCCAGGTTGAGAATTTGAAACGACCCTTTCAATCTTGGTTCCAAATCCCCCGCAAAAATAATATGGTGGATGGCCGTATGGGCCTCCTAGAAAATGCTTATCATGTGTTGCATAAGAACCCTAAGGGTCATAGGGCTGCTGCCATACACCGGGTGGACAGGTACCACTGGGTCAACACGCACCGATAATGCAGTGACTGAGCACTCGGTAGGATAGAGCTCAGAGAAGCTGTGTTACTTTTCTCTGAAAGGAAAATGAGTCTAAGGTTGAGAGGCCCATGAAACTGAAAAAAATAACCACATTAGGGACTAGAGTGCATGATGGTGAATCCTCTCACACAGATCATGACTATGTTCTTAGCTGTAATTTAATTCTTATTTAATTTTATGTGAAGTTTTATGTAACACTAGTGAATGTACTCAATAACATGATAGAATGAAGATACTGACCTGTGATAAGATTCAATGAATTATGAAAAGTAGCAGTTTAAATAAACTTATTGTGTTTTTAATACCTTCCTATTTGAGTTTGTTGTAAGAAAGTTTTGAAAGTTTGTTTCTTCATTAGCCATTAAAAAAAGAAAAAGTAGACTTTCATTTAGGGAAGCGAGATCCTCATGGTATAGTATTCTGGTTCTACAAGACCAGTGAGGGCTTGTTTTAAAATTACTTTTTAAGGAGCAAAACTCCCTTGTTTGTGTATCTTTTTAAAAATTTGGTTTATTTCTAAACCTCTTAACAGACTTAATTATGACTTATTTTATAAAAGTGATACATGCTCATTATAAAGAATTCAAGCTAACAGAGTAACACACCCCCAAGAAGAAAAAAATCCCTACTACCCAGCCAGAAATTACCATTATTAACATTAAATGGTGGCCATCTTTCCAGTCATCCTACATATACGTACAGATGTAAGAATTGACACACAATTTATTAAGAAAACACAATAAGAAGACATACTGATTTTTCTGTCTAGATCTATAAATTGTTGAGAGGGGGATCTTGTGACGACTCCAACTATAATTGTGATTTGTCTCTCTCCTTTCAGTTCTATCAGTTTAGTTTTACATATTGTGCAGCTCTGTTGTTTTGTATATATACATTTAGGACTGCTACGTCTTCTTGGTAGATTGACCCTTCTAATCATTATATAATGTCCCTCTCTGTCTCTGGTAATTTACTTTGCCCTGATGTTGCTTTATCTGATATTGATACAGCCACTTCTGCTTTCTTTTGATTAATGTGTGCGTGCTATATCTTTTCCCATCCTTTTACTTTCGACCTGCCTATATTGTTATATTTGAAATGAGTTCCTTGTAGACAGCATATACTTGTCATATTTTCTACCAATTTGTATTTTAATTGGTGTATTTGGGCTATTTGCATTTATTTTAATTGTAGATATGTTAGGTCTCAAGTCTGCACTTTAATTTTCAATTTATTCTGTTTTTCATTTGTTTTCTTTTCCTTGCCTTCCTGTGGGTTACTTGAACATTTTTTTATAATTCCATTTTGGCTTATCTATAGTGTTTTCCAGTGTATCTCTTTGTATAGCTTTTTTAGTGGTTGCTTTAGATATTGCATCATATGTACATAACTTGTGGTCTACCAGTATTGTCATTTTATCAGTTCAAGTGAAGCATAGAAACTTGAATTCTTTGTCATTTATAATATAATATAATTGTATTAAATATTTCCTCTACATTTAGAGTCACATCAGACAGTGTTGTAATTTTAAGTTCAACTGTCAAACATAATTTAGAAAACTGAAGAGGAGAAGGAAAGTCTAGTGTATTTATCCTTATTTTTGCTTACCATGTTCTTCCTGATTTTCCAAGCTTCTTTCTTTCAGAGAATTTCCTTTAGTTTTCCTTTTAGGGTGGGTTGGCTTGTGACATATTCTTAATTTTTCTTCATTTGTGAATGTATTGACTTCTCTCTTTGTTCTTGAAGAGTATTTTCACTGGATATAGAATTCTGGTTTGATGGTTCTTTCAGTACTAGAAAAATGTGACACTTCTTTCTGGTTTCTAATGAGAAATCTGTCAAATTTATTTCCTTTCTATGTAAGGTGTTTTTCTCTGGCTGCTTTTTCTCTGCTTTTAGTTTTCAGAAGTCTAATTATAATATGTCTTGGTGTGGATTTCTTTGGATTTATCCTGTTTGGAATTCACTAAGCTCCTTGAATCTGTAGGTTTGTGTCTCTTTCCAAATTTGAGGATTTTCAGCCATTATTTCTTTGAGTACTTTTATAGCCTGCCTTTTTTTCTCTTCTTCTGAGACATTGATGACTTGAATGCTAGATCATTTGTTACAGTACCAAAGTTCTTGAAGCACTATATGTTCATTTGTTCAGTCTTTTTTCTCTCTGTTGTTCAGATTGGGTAATTTCTTTTGTTCTATCTAAACATCTAATGCTTTCTCCGCGCCCCTCCCCCCATCCCTTCCATTTTACTGTTGAGACTATCCAGTGAGCTTTTTAATTTGGTTTTTGTATGTTTCAGTTTTAAAATTTCAATTTGATTCTTGTTTGTCTTTTATTTGCTGTGACTTTATAGTTCCTTGCCAAGACTTTCTATTTTTTCATTTGTTTGAAGCATGTTCATAATTGCTTATTGAAGAATTTTTATGATGTCTCCTTTAAACTCATTGTCATATAATTCTAAAATCTTGTCTTGGTGTTGCCATGTATTTATTGTCTTTACTCAGTGTTATATCTTTCTGGTTCTTAATATGATAAATGATTTTTGACTGAAACCTGTACAGTTTTGATGTTATAAGACTTGACATCTTATTTAAACTTTATTTTAGCTGACTTCCTTTGATACCATTCTAGTGGAGGGTGCTGCCTTGTTACTGCCTTGTGGGAGACAAAAGTCCAGGTTCCCCAGTTGGTCTCCAGTGATACCCAAGGAAGGGGTTCCTCATATCTGCTGGGCAGGTATGGAAGTTCCAGCTTCCCATATGGTTTCCACTAATACTTTGGTGGGGGTGGCCTCATTACTGATGGGCAATGGTAGAAGTTCTGACTCTCTACTTGGCATCCACTAATGCTACTTGAGCAGGGAGGTGGTAGTGAGGGGCCTCATTACTGCCATATGTTGGTTGATGTAGAGATTCACCATGTGGTCTCCACTAACACCATGAGGAGGGGGCTTTGTTTCTGCCCTGTGGGGATGAAAAGATGAAAATTGCCAGCTCTCTGCTCGTCTTCTCACATGGCGCCAGAAGGAGGTTAGGGTGCTTTGTTGGTAACCTGGCAAGGGTGGAAGTTTAGACTCCCCATTCAACTTTTGCTGGCATGGATGAAGCCAGTTTTTTCTTTTCTGTGATGTTTGGCTAGAGTAAAGCAGTTGTTGTTTAAAAGTTTTCTATCTTGCTACACTGTCCCTCTCTTAATCCTTTGGCTAGAGACAGCAGGCTTTTTGGGAGCTTTTTTGGTCTGTGCCCATTGGTGTTTATGGGTTGCTGGCTTCTTTATTTCCAAGTCTGTAATATATGAGGGGAAAAAGATAATCTGTGGGGTTCACCACCATATCCTGCTATGGATTCTGAGGTCCCTAGCTGGTCTATTTTCTTCTCTACACCTTCCAGAATCTTCTTGTTTGTTTTTTATAAATAATGTCCAAGAGTTTTAGTTGTACTCAGTGGGAAGAGTATGCCTACTCCATCTTCCTGGAAGCAGAAGTCTGTGTACTACTTTTGAAATAAAAAAAATTTTTCTTGAAACAACTAAGTATTATATTTTGGGGAGAAGGTCCTTTTTGTTAATAGTTGGTAACATGGCTTCTATATCTATTGAGGTTTTCTTATCCTTTTTCTGGTCAGTGGGCTGTGCATGTGTGTGCACACAAGCTAATTCCTTAAAGATGACTAGAATCTTAAAACTTTTAAAAAGAAGCTTGCTATTGACTCAGCAATAAATACACATAATGCAGCAGGAAGGAGAACATGATCCCTGGCTTGTAATCTGTGGTATTTCCATTAAAAAGCATGTGCTTATTAAAAGCTTGCAGCTGTTAGTATATTAATGGAATCAGATGAAGAGCCCAAGAAGTCAGCCAGGAAGCTAATATCATGTTTTGGTAGATGCCTTGCTCAGCCAAGAATGAGGAATATAAAAGAAAGATCTTTAATTTCTGCATGACTTTTTCTTTGCCATCTCTCTCAGAGGCCCTGGACTCTTGGCTTAACTATTCTAAATAGTCTTGTGTGTCTGGTTTAATTAATCTTCACTATGCTCTCTGGGAAATACATTTCATAATTTATGTGAATAGCTTAATAATGTTCTTCAGGACACACTCAATATTTACCATAGCAAGCTACGATTTACCTTCTCAAAGTATGGAGAAGTCTTTAATTTTATGAAGTTACTATGCATTGATTTGGGGGTGTGTGCTATCTTTAAGAGATCCCAGGTCACGGAAGGGACAGGAGAACAGCTGCCTCATAGTCCATTCTTATGGGCAACTACCAGTTTATTGGTATCTGTGCTATGAAGGCAGCAGGTGATTTTAATTGAGATAGTAACTAATGAAACAGTTTTAAGGCTGACAGATTTGGTACTTATTTTGCCTGATGGCTAATCTAATCATGTAAATAGAATGATATTTAAGATAAGTGACTAAACTCTAGCAGCAAAGAAATGAGAACTCAACGTCAGTGTAAGATGGGAGAAATGGTTGAGTTCGATGTAGTAAGTTGATTCTGAGCAGATCTTCTTTATGGCTGATTTAAAACTCTTTGTTAAACCTTAATTGTAAATCTTCTTGTCTTGTTGTCTCACAGTGTTTTTTATTTTATGTTCCCTAAAGTTATTTACCATTAGTATTTTGGTTGGATTTAGAGTTAAATCCTCAGCCATGTATGGACACCTCTTAATTATGACAAAAGACCTTCAGTACTAAAAAGTGTTGAATATGTGATGGATACTGAATTCACTAATTAGTTATCATTCATTATCTACCTACATAGTGTGTTTGTTTAAAGGTTGTTTTTTTTTTACTAGCCTGTCTGTCTTCCATTGCTTGAGAGACTCAATAAACCTTGTATATAAAAAAAATTCCTTCTACTTCTCATCTTGGGGCACAATAAAGAGAATTATCCATGTGAGAAGCAGCTTAAATTGCTAGCATTGGATTTGTAATATGAGCAGCCTTTTGATTTGGAGTTTGTATTTGAAAAAATTTCTTCGGCTTACATCGAATTCATGTGATGGTTGTGTCTCTCCTGATCAGCACTCAGATTCACCAGGAAAATTGTTTCATGTGGCAGCTGATCTCTTTGAGGTGTTCCAACCAAGGCCTACAAAGTGAATTTTGTGTGTGCCATGTGGCCTATATTTTATGTACTCTCATTCCAGATCACCAAATATTGTACAAATATACCTCTGTGACTCAGTAACAGAGAATTTTAGATGTTAGCCTAATAAATGATAATATATACAAACTTTACATTTCTAGAAAGAGGTCCAGTCAATATCTTTAAATAATGAATATTTAATAAGATATATGGTCTAATGATCTTTTAGTCACAGTGAAAATGTCAGCATGTTATTTATCTTTGCCAAATATTAGACCCTGGTATGATATATCTATGCAAGATTATAATATACATTATGTGATTTATACATGAATGGTATAGGTATTTAAAAAAATTCTCTTATCAGCTTCATCAGATGTATTGATATATTTAACGCCTTTTAATCATGCAGACTGAAATGAGATCACCTTTCTCTTTCTAGATCTAAAAACAAAACAGAAAAAGAAACATTATATATAGTTAGTTTTATAAAAAGGCAATCCACGGAATGATGAAAAATAGTTGCAGAATAAAGAATTGCTACAAATCAATTAAATAGGCAATCCAATGGAAAATGGACAAAACACTTGACTAGGTACATCTCAAGAGAGAGAGAATTCAAATGGTGTATAAATATATGAAGATGCTCAGTTTCACTGGCCATCGGGGAAGTGCAAATTAAAACCACACACCCAGAAGAACGGATAAAATAAAAAAAGATGGAAAATACTAAGTGCTGATAAAGATGGAGAGCGAGTAGAACTCTTATCCACTGCTGGGGGCAGTATGTATTTATACAATCATTTGGAAGTCTGGTTGGTAGTATCTACTGAAGTAGGACATATCCATCCTCTAAGACCCAGAATTTGTAGTCCTGAGTAATACCTGACTAAGTAGAAAATGTCACCAGAAGGTAAGCAAGACTGTTTGTAATAACCCCAAACTGGAAAATACCCACATGCACATAGTAGTAGAAAGAATAAATAAATTGTGATACATCTGCACAGTGGAATGTTTTACAGCAAAGAGAATCAACAAACTACAACAATATACAACAATACGAATAAACCTCACAAGTGTGACGTTGAGCAAAAGAAGGGATAAAGTAATTCATATTTTATGATTCTATTTATGTAAAGTTCATAAATGAGCAAAACCAATTTGTGATGTTTGAAGTCAGGGTGGTGGTTACTCTCGGGACAGGTGACTGGAAGGAGGGGACGTGGGCTGCTTCTGGGAAGCTGGTAACGTTCCATTTCTTGATCTGGATGCTGGTTATATGGGAATGTTCACTTTGACAATTCATGAGGTGTACATTTATGACGTGCACGCTTTTAAAAGCTATATTATATTTTAATACAGTCTTAAAAGTGGTTTTCACCCCAGACATTGGTGATAACTTTAAATAAAGTGGACTGGGGCCCAGGGCTGGCGTCAGTGTTCAGTTATTTCTCCAGGTTGCTAGTTTCTGATCTTGATCTCGACACATTAGGTCACCACTCTGCATGGGAAAAATGAAGATGTTTGGAGGTTTTCTCTTTGCCAATTGTTCGTAAACCTTACAAAATATGAGTGTTGGTCATGTGGAACCAAAATATTTATTAGTTTTTAAAAGATACAACATTTTAAATGCTTATGATTAAAACAACCTTTTATAAAACAGCAGTAGGTATCACTGTGGTAGAGTGGAAGAAACCCTGTGAAGGTAGTGGACCCAAGTTCTAGTTATTTTTTGTCCTCTCCTAGCTGGGTGAACTGGGGCAAGTCTGAGTCTCAGTTCCAGCTCTCTAGGATCAAGACTTTACCAGCCTGAAGGCAGAAGGATGAACTCTATGATCTCTTGGGTTCTTTCTAACTCTGAGATCTAAGATCCACCATCTGTTGCTACTGGGAAAGCTCTTAAATAAAGTGACTGATGATGTAATTTATTCATATCACCATTGATTTCCAATCCTTTGTTCTGCTGACATGTTCAATACACGATAAAAAGTTTCAAGGTGTACAGCAAAGTACAATCTTAATGCTATAGATCATAAGGGCATCTCACCGTGTCTTCACCCCCAAATTGATCTCTTGGCTTTCTTGGGATTTGTTGCTCTGCAGTGAGGATGCTCTTCAGGAAATGTTCCATATGGGTGAAGAGGAGAAGATCTTTGTTTTTCTTAATATACTGTAGAGAGTGTGGAGGACAGACGTTTTATCTTTGCTCCCATTTCTGTGAAGTACTCTTGGATATTCTCAGCCAGAATGTGGACCTGAGAGTATTACATACAATTCTACTTTTAAAGTAAAATGACACCTCTTCTTAGATGGTGGTTGGACTAACATTCTACCTCCATCTCTGTCTTGGGAAAGTTCTTTTTAACGCTTTTAAGCCTCAATTTTTTTTTTTTTTATCTTTAAGTTAGGAATAAAGAGCATGGGGAAGATAAAATGAGATAATGCATGTAAAACTCTCAGCAGAACATCTGGCACGTGGCAAGTGTGTAATCAATGTTTGCTATTGTCTACCTAATAATTAGCTCTGGTAGATTGGAATGTTTCAGTCTATAGCATCAGGGTCCAGATAAACCTGTTCATTAACATAGTAAATATATTGAAAGCCTCCTCTGAGCCTGGCACATGGGCTGCAACAAGAAACAAAACCGACATCTCTGCCCTCATGGAACTTACATTCTAGCAGAGAAGAAAAGTAAGTAAATTATGCAGTGTAGGTCTTAGGAAGTGGTATAGGAAAAAGTAGAGCAGAGAAAGAAAAAGTTGATGAACATGGGTAAAGAGGGTTGCCATTGGGGGAGGGAGGAGGGCAAAAGGGGTGATTAGGGTCACATGTGAGGGGATGCACTATAATTAGTGTTCCGGTGGTGAACATGATGTAATGTATCCAGAATTTGAAATATGATGTACATCCGAAAAAAAAATTAAAAAAAAAAAAAAAAAAAAAGAGGGTTGCAAATTAAGACAGGCAAGTCAGGGTAGGCCTCATTGAGAAGGTGATACTTGAACAAAGGCCTGAGGAGGTAGGGGAGTCAGGCATGCTCTAACTCCTTAGACCAGGGTTTCTCAACTTCAGCGCTATTGGCATTTGGGGATGGATAATTTTTGTTGTGGGAGCTGTCCTATGCATTGTAGTATGTTTAGTAGCATCCCTGGCCTCTACCCTCTAGTTAACAGTAGCACCCCCCTCCTCTGAGTAGGACAATCAAAAACATCCCCGACATTGCCAAATGTCCCTTGGGAGATAAAATTGCTCCTGGTTGAGAACCACCGACTCAGAGGAAGGAGCATTGCAGGCAGACGGAACCCTCAAGAGGGGAGTCTACCTGGTGTGTCTGGAGAACAGCAAGGAGGAAGGTGTGGTTGGAGTTGAGTGAATGAGGGGGAGAATAGTGGGTGAGGGGGTGGGAGACAAGGGAGACTTGGCTTCTTTGGCTTTTACTCTAAGTGAAATGGGGAGGCCCAGCAGGATTTTGAGCAGACCCAATTTTCATTTTAAAAGGATCACTTTGACTACTGTGCTGAGAATAGACTCAAGAGAGGCAAGGTTGGACTCAGAGAGACTGGTTAGTGAGTATAGTAATCCAGGTGGGAGAGGATGGTGGCTTGCACGAGGCTGGTAGCATGTAGGTGATGAGAAGTGGTCAGATTATGGACATGCTGTGATGGTAGAGCAACAGGATTTACTGATGGATTGGTTGTGGGGTGTATGTAACGGAGAGAGAGGTTTCAAGGAAGACTTTGGCCTGAAAAACTGGAAGAATGGAGTTGCCATTAACTGAGACGGGGAAAGTTTCAAGTGGAGCATGTTTGGAAAGATCGGTTTTAGGCATGTTGAAGTTTGAGATACTTATTAGACATCCAAGTGGAGATGGCTAGTAAGAAGTTGGATATATGAGTTGAGTTAGAGAGTTGGGTTGGGGCTGGAGATAAAAATTTGGGAGTCATTGACATATAGATGGGATTTAAAGTTGGATGACTGGATGAGATCCCCAAGAGGAACAAATATAGACAAAGAAGAGAAGAGGACAGGGCCGAATCCTGGCCCTCCAACATTAAGAGGCCACGGAGAAGAGGAGGGATCAGCAAAGGAGACTGAGAAGGAACAGCCAGAGAGGTAGGAGGAAAACCAGAGGAGCTTGGTGTCCTGGGAGCCAAGTGAAGAAAATATATCAAGGAGGAGAAAAGGATCAGATGTGTAAATGCTGCTGTTGGATGAGGACAGAGAACTGACCATCTCTGTGATTTGCGGGAGGTAGGTGTAACAGAATTCTGTGATCTGGATGACCAACATCACCATCAACATCAACCACAAAATAAATCTGTGACTCAGTAGCTAATGGAGATTTGATTACAGGGAGATGTATATGGAACATTTACTTAGGAGTCAGGAGATCTAGAATCGAGTCTCAGCTCTACCACTATAAACAGCTTCTTGATTTCGAGCAAACTGCTTAATTTCTCCTTAAATGCAAAATATGACAAAATATGTATTTTCCCTATTTTGCAGGATTGCTGGGTAGATCAAATGAGACAATATATATAAAAGTGCCTTGCAACTTGGAAAGTTTTATATAAATAATGAAAAAAGATATGTTCTTGTTTATATTTCAGGAATGAATTGACCTTTAATGGAGGATCATATATTTAAATTTTATATTTGTAATAGTTAAAAAGCTGGTTGATAATATTCTCACAGAAGTGCTTTAAATAACAATATTAAGAATACCATCGTCAAGCTGGCACAGAAAGCATACTGTAAGTTTGGGTAAATAGGCTACCACATGGGCATCTAAATTTAGTCTCTGAGTTTTATAGATGGAATTCTGCTTACTTATGGACAATATATTATGTGATATAAGTTAAGTAACTATGGAGTCACATTTGCAATTCTCTTAACTCAGAGAGCCAGGTACCCACTATGTGCCTTGTAGAATATAGGATTTAAAAAATATTGTCATATGTGGTTTGAGAAGCAGGCTGAGTGTCAAGGCAGTGTACCACCTAGGGAGGCCAGAAATGTCTGAATAGGTCATGCACTGAGGCATTTACTCTGTGAAGAAGAAAGTTTTACTGAAGGCCATGTGCTACACAAGATAAAGTTAGGTACCTCTTCTGATGACTCTGGCTCCAAGTGAGACTCACACTTCATTTCAATGAGTTTAGAGAGGAGATCTCTTCCTCTGTCAGAGATGGGCTGCTCTTCTAGCAGAAGAGCGCTTACGCTTTGGTCCAGCTTACTGTCCCGGGAAACTGCGGACATTCGCAGTGTGATAGAGAATGCTTCTCTGAAATAGGCTTCCAACCCCTGGTCATGGAAAAGGTGAGGGGGCAGATCAGTACTGTTCTACACAAGTGCTATTAAAGCTTTAAAATAATAGTTGAAAGAAAAATGGGACTTGAGATTTATCATCTTTACTTGTCCTCAATATGGGTTATCATTGCTTTAGCAATTGTGGTGGTTTATGTGTTGACAAGGAAATATCCAGAGAAAGCTGTGATACTGTGCTCATAGGAAGACCACTTCTCTCCAGCATTCTCACAGAACGCATGCATTTTGTTAGATGCCGCCATAGGAAATTTGATCAGGAAAATCTTCTTCCTGGCCTAGCAGTAGAAACCAAAGGCCACCAAGAGGACTTAAGTAGATTTGAAATGTTACAAAGCTTAAAGCGTTTATTGGATAATAGAGTCTGAGTCACAGAGAAAGAGAAGAAAAAGCCCTGTGTGTGTTATAAATACCTTGTAAAATGACCTCAGAAAGGCGGGGCTGGAGTCCTGCTGGAGGTCCTCGGCAGCGATGTGGGCCAGGCAGTGGATCAAGAGCAGAACAAAGCTTCCCACGGATGCCAGACACTCTCTCCCAACAAACAGTGTGCTTTCAGCACTCTAAGTGGAGAAGATACCCAAACACAGAGATGTCAGCCTCAGGGAGCATTTCTGCTACCTCCTTCTTTTTCTAGTTTTATATGGTCTAAAATAACTTTTGGAATCATAAAGTCAGAGACTCCCTGGGCTTAATGGAAATTTACTGAAGGGAAGATTTCAGATGACAAAGGGAAAACTCTTGTTTCATTTCAGCTCTGTGAATAAATCTTTTTCTCCACTGTGTCTCAATTTTTCTGCTACCCTCATCTTACAGAAAACAAAGGGTGGGAAATTGAGAGCAAAATTTCTCATGTACCTCTGTCTTTTATCAATGTCCTCCAATCATTGTTTCCTTAAGCAGCAGTTCTCAAACTTTAGTGTGACTATGAATCACACGGGAGTGAGTCTATTCTTGGGGTCCATCCCAGAATTTCTCGTTCTGTGGGCTTTGGGTGGGCACTTCCATTTTTACCAAGCTCCCCAGGTGGCTGATGCACGAGGCCCAAGGAGCACAGTTTGAGAATCATTGCCTTAGAGGGCTCTCAGGCTTTCTCTGTCTGTCATGCCTGTATTGCAATCAAGTTCTCAATCTCCTGTCTTGCCTAATTGATCTGAAATAACTCCGTTGTTCATTTTCTTAAGAGGCAAAAGGTTGGCATGGAAAAGCCTTAGGTGATTTGGAATTGGAATCTGAGATCCATCCCTGGAATGAGCTGTGGGTGGCAGCACAGACTAGTGGTTAAAAAATGAGTCTGGTGTTCAAATATACCTGGACTTGAGTTTCAACTCTTGCTAACACTGTGGTCTTGGGCTAGTTACTTGGCCTCTCTGGACCTGAATTTCCTAATTCATAAAATAGAGATAACAAGAGTACCACCCCCCCGCCCCCGTAGGGTTGGGTTGTTGTAAGTTGTAAATGAGATGATGCATGTAAGGCATATGGCTAAGTGCCTGACACACAGTATTCAATGAATCCTGAGTTTGTTTCCCCTTCAGAAAAATGGGATTAAATTCTTGCCTACTACACAGGCTGCTTTGAGGATCAAGTGAAATAATGCCTGGAGGGTAGCATGTTTTAGTAATTTTTGGTCTTATTAAATCCCCTAACAATTTAGTAGTCTGGTATAACCCATTTCCCAGTCCTCTAACGATGATTAGCAGTTCCTCCTTTCACAATCATTGTTTACCAATGTACTGTCATTAGAGTTTAAGGTCTACATACACCGGCTTAGAGTTGCACTGAGGCACTGCCAACCTCTATATTTGAGGAACTACCCGGACAGGAACAATTTAGATCCCTTTCTGTAGAAAGATGCTGATTGTACAGGATTTCCTGAAGCTGGAACGGTGACTCTTACGGGAAACACCAGTCTGGAACCACCAGCTTGATAGTGACAGAGATTCATTAATGGGCACAAAGCCATTATGATTCTCTGGGCACACGCCAGGACATATTCATTTCACTAATTAGAGAAAGCTCTTACATGGTGACATTTATTATGCCTTAGCTAAATGACTTATTACCAAGGGAGAATAAAATATATCAGGACTTGAGAGAGAAAATGTTTTATAACATTGTTGTGTTTGCATCTATCTTTACTAGACTCTAGAATTCTACAACCCATCTCTGGGACTGGATTTGCAGCACCTGATAGAAGAAGGAACCTTGGAAGGCATTGTCGGAGGGTTCCATGGCAGGAAGATGAGAAGCAATCTTCAGGGTGATTTCTGGAGCCTGAAAAGAATAAAAAACAAATAAAAACAAAACCAGGGGCCAGCCCTGTGGTGTAGTGGTTAAGTTTGGTGCCCTCTGCTTCAGTGGCCTGGGTTCATGGGTTTGGATCTTGGGCGCGGACCTACACCACTTGTCAGCCATGCTGTGGTGGCATCCTATGTACAAAATAGAGGAAGATTGGTACAGATGTTAGCTCAGGGCTAATCTTCCTCAGCAAAAAACAAAAACAAAAACAAAACCAACCAAAAACCAAAACCCAAACCCATCATTTTGCTAAAAAATTCTCATGCAACTCAGCTGCATAGCACCAACCAAATTAAAGAGAAGTAAAAGCACTGGAACATCAATTTAAAATGCTAATAGGATAAGTAGATTCAGTATACACCACACGACAGTGGGAAGAGTATGTGTTTGATATTTATGCTAAGAATTAATTTACTTCTAAGTAGAGGTAGACTAGACTGGCAGTCAGGCCTGAGGACTCTCAAACTGTGACTCCTGGAGTCTACGCTCGTGCTAGCCTTTTGGTTGGGTGATCTTGGGTAAGTTTACTCGACCACTCTATATTTTTCCTCCTCAATTTCAAAATGAGAAAAAAAAATTATAATATTGATGTCATGGGTTTTTTTGAAGATGAAATGAAATAACTCATGCAAATTATTAGAACATTTTCTGGCATGTACAAAGTGCTTAATTCATTCTATTACTATTACTATCATTTGAGAGATTAGACTTTAGATTGGTAAAATGATTCCTATCAGTCCCCTTAAAGGAGAGACTAGAAAGTTCCCTGTTGCAGGTGTTTAATCCTAAGGAATATCTACTACCTCAAAGCCTCCTTCCTAGTCACCCTGGCTTCATGGCTCCACAGATGACTGCTTCACAGAGGGGCCGGAAACCAGACTTACATGAAGCTGGGGGATGAGGAGGTGCAGGATGGAGAGGCCATACTGGTAAACCACAAACTCCCTGGCAGAAAGGTCTGTGGATTGCACAGTTATCAGCTCTTCCTTCTGCATTATCTGAGGTTTTGGAAAATCCTGCAAAGGGCTTTTTGGGGCTACAGGGATCAAGAGAAACCAGTAACAATTTCACTGACTTTTCTGTACAGTAATGATATATTGATAAAAACAGTAACAACAACAATAATACAGTTCAGCTTAGGAAAAGGTGTATTTGCATCCATCCATCCATCCATCCATCCATCCTTCCATCCCTCCTGTGCTATGTATGCACTGTGTTTCAGGCTCTCTTGCCCATCTTCATGGAAGAGCCACTGAGTTTCAGTCAATAGGAACAGAGGAGAAAGAACAACAGAATGAGGGTCCAGAAAAGATGGCAACAGATTTTCTTCTACTGTTTCATAGCATTGTTTGGAGCATTAAACGTAATGTACTCAGAACAGTGTATGGTGCACAGTAAGTACTCAGTAAATGTAAGCTGTATTAACAATCTTAGTTCCCTACAAAATTGTCTCTAATGGGCTTTGGGTCTTTAACCATTTTCCATTTTTTTTTCTTTTTAAAGATTCTATTTTTTTTTTCCCTTTTTCCTCCCCAAAGCCCCCTGGTACACAGTTGTATATTCTTCGTTGTGGGTCCTTCTAGTTGTGGCATGTGGGACGCTGCCTCAACGTGGTTTGATGAGCAGTGCCATGTCCACACCCAGGAATCGAACCAACGAAACACTGGGCCGCCTGCAGCGGAGCGCACGAACTTAACCACTCGGCCACGCGGCCAGCCCCTCTATTGTTTTTTTATTCTTGAGAGGACAATGAAAAAAGGCTCGTGCAGCATGGCAGAGGAAAGAATGCTGAACTAACAGAAGACCTGAATTCTGGTCCAGGTTCTGTAAGACCCTGGGAAAGTCACTTAACTTCTTCAAGCATCAGTTCTCTCATCTATAACAAAAATAAGTTCATAATCTTCCACTATCTTACAGAATTAGAGTTTGGTTTCCAAGCATAAACAAGACAATGTATATAAAATTGCTTTCAACATTATAAAGTCAATATAACTATCACACAACGAAGGTTGACGTAATGGTGGGACCCCTCAAAGGAGGGCCCACTTCTCTGCCCATACTCTTCTTAGTTTCCTCCAAAGAGAAGTGGAATTAATACTAAGATTGGTCAAGTTCTGGGGTCAGCAAACTTCTTCTGTAAAGGGGCAGAAAGTAAATATTTTAGGCTTTGCCAGCCAAGAGGCAAAATTGGAGTTCAAATTTAGTGTTCCCTGTCATCATGGTAGAAGACCTCATTCTCCTACAAAGCCTTCCTTTGCTTCTGTGATACACGGTGATCTGCCATCCTGGGAACTCACCAGAATATGTTGCCTGCATCTCCCTTTTGGCATTGCCTTCCTAGTGTTGGATAATTTTTCATCTGGGGAAGCAGGTTAGGTTAGGCCCTGGGGTAAGACTCCCTGGGATTGAATTCCAGCTGAACCCCTCCTTAGCAATATCATTTTTGACTACTTACTTGACCTATTCAGAAGCTTCAGGTTCCTTATATAAAATGAGTAATAGTATCTACTTCACTGGGTCGTTGTAAAGATTAAATGAGCTAAAATAGCCAAAGAGTTAGAATAGCACAAGACCTATTGTACAGCACTCCATAGAAATGTTATTCTTCTGACTTTTTTTTTCAATTATTTACAAATATAAAACCATTCTTAGCTTATGGGCCATACAAAAGAAGATAGCAGTCTTGAGTTGGCCTGTGGGCCATAGTTTTCTGACCCCTGGTCAAGTTCAAAGATGTTCTTGGAACTGTGCTTACTAGTAGCCTGCATCAGGGTCAGCTGAAGGGGATACACTCATTTCCTGTTAATCCTCTTCTACTTGGGAGGTGCATAGTTGAAACAGACCTGACTCTTCAGGGCAGGCCAGCCACATTCTCTTCTGACTTCAATTTCAAGGGTGGTATTCGTAAGCGATCTGGAGTCCCTTTTTGGGGCAAGATCTTCTTTCTCTTTGTCTCCTCTGTCTATCTCCGTGTCTCACACTTTTCCATTGACTCTTTGTAACATGTGGCTGGCTGGTATGGGATAAAATCCCAAGATTTAGATTCAGTGTTTTGTGGGGAGGTAGAAGGCCTTTAGGAATTCCCTTTTGGGGACTGGCCAAGTTATTATTACAGTGGGACTGTGATTCCTATTTATTATTCCTTATATGGAAAAATCCCTTGGGAATCTTAGGATGAGGGTAGAGAGAAATGATGATTGGCAAAGCAGGATTCTGACATTCCTAGTCCCTAGGGGTTGTAGCATTGAACCCAAGGTTATCCCACCTTCACTGTGCCATGATAATTCCAAACAGAAGCTGCCAGGGAAAGGAGGTTACCTGGTTTGTGATGCACTTGTCCTTGCAGTTCAGCTCCCTCCTTGTAGGCTTGGGACCAGATATCTACGTTCTTCAGGATGGGAAGGAGTGGTGAGGTCCACATGATGTCAACTTTATCTGTGTCTGAACAGAGGGGAAGAAAATAGTTGTTGGAGTAGGGGCACAGGACTGTGGCCAAAGTCCAAAAGAGCCAGACATAGCATTGGTGTGACAGGTGGCCTCTAAGATGGCCCCGATGATTCCCCCAGGCGTATCCAGACCTTGTGTAATCCCCTACCCTTGAGTGTAGGTTGGATCTAATGATTTGCTTCTAACGAATAGAATATGGCACAAGTGATGAGGTCAGGATATAAAAAGACCGTGGCTTACATTTTTTTTGCCTTCTCTCGCTTGCTCTGAAGGAAGCCAGCTGCCATGTTGTGAGCTGTCCTAAGAAGTCTATGTGGCAACGAATTGATCTCTCTGGCCAACAGCCAGCAAGGACTTGAGATCTGCCAAGGGCCATAAGAGTGAACTTGGATTCCCCAGTCAGAGCTTGCAGTGACTGCAGCCCTGGCCTGACGTCTTGATGTGTGAGATGCTTAGCCAGAGGGCCCCAGCTAAGCTGCACCCAGATTCTTGACCCACAGAAACTGTGACATAAAAAAATGTTTGTTGTCTTAACCCAGGAAATTTTGGGGTAGTTTGTTACATAGTGATGTATAACCAATACATTGGGTTTCTTTATTTTCTTCCCATAGAGACTACCATGGCCACACTCTTATGGTGCCTGAAGCCCTAACTGTAGTATTAGAATTCATCAAAACATGATCAGAATTGGCAGCAGAAGGGAACACTGGACCCATGACCAGCCTTACCTGTCCCCGGCCCCTGATCCTCCCATCCTGGGCCACGGCCTTGAGCTCCCACCAGCGCTGCCGTGATGCTCTTCAGGAAGGGGATCAACAGCGGGCAGGCCGCAGCCCAGTCCCTGAGAGAAGTTGTGATTGTCCCATAAAATATGTCTCCAGGGTAGTTCTCCAAACACACAGGGGTTCCTGAGGCGACCATCTAGGATGAAATAGTCAGAACCTAGTTCCATGCTTGGTTCCCACATGTCCCACGTGGCTGCTCTGCGAGCTTCTCTCTGAAGCCCCCATTAAAGTTGGATGTACAGCTCTCCTTGACCAAGTCCAGAGGTCAGTACCTGAGTGTGCAAGAGCTGGAGGCGGCTCAGATCCCGTTGGTATTGCAACTGAGCAAGGGCCCTATCCAGGAAGCTCTGTCTTTCTCTCACCACCGCCTGAAATTCATCAGAGAGATGCTGAACCACCTAGAACACAGGAAATAAGATGTCCAAATTAAAATGCAGCGTCTTTCTCTTTCCTCCTGCTCCCCTCCTAGTCCATCCACTGCTCCTTGGGTCCACCCATCCCTGAACATTACATTGTCCTGAAGAGCCACATGTGATGACATGGGAGGATGTACTCATCCTATGTGAGTCCCTTTGTCAGCTTCTGAGCCTTACCTTCCTGGGACGGTTCCAGATCTGTGGGGTCTGATTCCTACTCTGCTGTAGCCATATCTCCTCCTCCTGGCCCTGCAGCCAGCCAGCTGCTTGCCTGAGCTTTTCTGCTGCCTGTCTTAAACTCTGCAGGACCTTCCGCATGCCCAGCACCACCTGTGCCTCCTGTTCCCACTCCTCTCTGTCTCCTACAAGGGGCAGAGAAAAGGGCCCCTTGGCAGCAGCCACCTCTGGGGGTAGGGAAGAGAAGCAAAGACATAGGAGTTTATTGGAGCCAGGGGAACCTGCCAGGGTAGAGCCAGGGTCTAGCTGGGAGCCTGGGAGATGAGCACATGCAGAGAGCAGGAGGGATTTTCAACTGGGAAGCTGTGGGTGGTGGCACCGCTCCCAGGAGATTTCTGCTCTGGAGGTCTGGGCCCTGGGGCTGCTTTCCCACCTTGACAGAGCAGGCCTCGCCCTGGGCCGCTTTGCGTGTTCAGGGCTCTGGCTCTCCTCTCGGTCTCTCGCAGGCAGCAGGACTCCAGGGCCACACAGGCCTCCTCAGCAGCCCTCAGCTACACAGGACAGGAAGCACGAGAGAAAGGGCCATGAATGGGGAGGCAGGAGCTGTGGGCTGGGCCACCTCATGTTGTCTCCTCCTCCCCACCCTCTATCCTGCTGCGACACTTAGGAGTAGCTGAAATCTAGGGCCTGGAGTTGGGGAATCTTGGGACTTTATCTGCCCTGAGATAGATTCTGTTCCTGTGGTACAGGGAGAAAAGGCCTCCACACTTCCAAGAGAAACCTGTGCTGTCTGGGCAGACGGGTGGGTGGGAACCGTGAGGGGGTGCCTCTGCACCTCACCTGCGGCCTGGGGTCTTTGCCTGGAGTGAAGAGGAGCTCCCGGCTCAGGTCCCACAGGTGTTCTGCTAGCCGCACCTCTTCCTGCTCCTGGCGGCGCCAGTACTGCTCCCGGGCTCTCAGCTCCTTCTCCAGGGTGTCCAACTACAACATTTAGCTTATTTAGGGCTCATATGCTTTTTCTCCTCACAGCCCCAAGTGGTCTGATTGAAGATCCCCAAAGCTTCTCAAGACATGGGCCTCTTCCACCCCTGGGTGTCCGTGACTAAGCTTGGTGAGGCAGTTGACTTGGTTGTAGATGGTAAAACCTTCTTCAAGCTCCCGGTCCCTCTCTCTCTCCTTCTAACACTTGAACTCTCCAGAGTCACCTGTCTCCCTGCTCCCATTTCTCTCTTGGGAGGCCAGGGGAGATGAGCACGCGGCAGTGGGAAATTGTTCTCACCCTCTCATATTACCCCTTCCTACTCATCTGTGAAACTGAGTTGGGGCTAGAATTTACATTTCTTGGCTTCTAATGAGAATCTTTTATAACACATCCATCTTTGTTTCTGAGACTGTAACTCGGCTGAGAATTTATGGGCAGACCCTAAATTATTGTCTTTTTGGGGAAAATCTGCCAATGCCTGAATTACTGCAATAACCTTCTGACAGGGCTTTCTGCTCCAGTCTGGCCCTGCTCCCATCCATCCTCTGCTGCCAGAGGGAACTTTCTAGAATGCTGATTATATATACACATACATAAGCACAAAAATGTCTGGGAGGAGGTGTGCCAACCTGTTAATAGTGGCTGCATTTGTGGGAGAGACTGGAGGAGAGGTGAGTAGTGTCTGGATATGGGAGCACTAGGATGGGTGTTGATGGCGGATGGAGTGAGAGGAATGGGAAGGAGGGAGCTTCTTCATTTGCATACTTATAAAAATGTAGTAGGATTATGAATAATTTGTCTTCCTTTTGTATTGTTGCATATTTCCCAAATTTAAAAGTCTTAAAAATATTCATATTTGATCAGATCACGTGTCGATTTAGAATCCTTTAATGGGCCCCCATGACTTTCCTGAGAAGTCACATTTCTTGGCCTTAGCCAAGCACAGAGGGCTGTTCATGATTTGTTTCCTGCCTTCCTCATTGGCTTTACCTGCTGCCTTTGCCTCATGCCTTCCTCATGATCCTGGAACATTCGTAGTCTCCACCTGCCACCTTTACGCTTGCTGGCCCCTTAGGCCTTTCTCTGACTCTTTCTTTGGGTTTCAGCCCAGGTATTACCTCTTCAGGGAGGCCTTCCTTGAACTCTCCTCCGTGTGGTTTAGATGGCTGTCCCCTGGGCTCCCTTAACACCCTCGTGAACCACAATCATGGTTGGAACCCACAGACAGTCAGTTCCCTGAGGATAGGAGCCCTGTCTAGGTGTCTTTGCATCTCAACACTTAACACCGTTCCTGGAACATAGAAGGTTCTCGAAATGTAGTTGCTGAGTGAACGAAGAAATGAATAGAATGAACTCCTCCTACATACCAGATCAGGGTCTCTCATTCCTCGAGGTAAGGCCTCCAGCACCTGGACAATGGGCACTACCACTCCGGCAGAGGGATCCATTTGAGCACCAATGACAGGACCAGGTTCCCCAGTCAACGGGTCTATGGCTTGAGCCCCAATTGAGATTGGGACAAGACCTGTGGGATGCCAAGCCCGTCACCAGCTTTAGTAAGCAGAGATGGGAAAAAGAAAGAAGGGTAGCCATGGGAAGAAGGAAACATGGCTGGAAGGGAGCTAAAGGAACCCTTAGAACCCCTCCTACCATTTGAAGGGCTCTGAGCTGGAGTAGAGGGCTTCTTGAGTTTCTGAAGTGCTGGTCTTTTAAGGACCCAATTTTCTCAGTGGGGGATAAATGACCTGTGGTACTGGGGTTCTGGAATCTCTGAGCACCTTTATTTTGGTTCTCAGCAGCCCTAGCGGAAGCATCAGAATGATCCCATTCCTTGGCTCATGAGTGAACAGACTGAGGGTACCCCTCTTGAACTTTACAGACTTTTCTCCCCCAGGGCTAAGTCACATTCCTGATCTCCCGAGGGCTTTCAGAGGCCGCAAGCTCCCTCCTACCTTTGCCATCAGCATCTTCCATTGAACCTGCCAGGGGTGTGGCATCACCAGAATTCCCATCACTCTTCATGCCCAGGATGGGCACTATGAGCCCTGAGCCCTCAGGGTCTGGGATCTCCATCCCATATAGGGCCGGGACCCACAGCTCTGTCCCAGGATAGCACATCATCCCTAACACAAGAGGGAGGGGGCAGAGAGAGGAGGAGTGGAGGGTTAAGTGTCACACCAAGGGTCTTTCCAGGCTCAAAGGGCCACATCCCTGACCAGAGAGGCTCCCCTACAAAGACTGCATCGTTTCCTTTGGGGCCCAGCTTAGCATTTTGAATTCAGAAGGGAAGAATTGAGCTGCATCAGGACTTTCAGGAAGCTGAGAACCATTTCCAGGCCACACGGAAAAGGTGGAAAACAAGGGAACAAATATTCTTGAGCACCTCCCATGTGCCAGAGGCTGAGCTAAGAACTCTCTGTAAATTAAATTTTATTTGGTTCTACAACTAAGTCTCTAAAGTATGTACACTTTTTATCCTCATTTTAAAGATGCTAAAGCAGAGGCAGAGCAAGGTTTAACAGCTTCCCCAAGGTCAAAGAGTTAATAAATGGTGGGGCACTTCTTCAAACTCAAATTCTGACCCCAAATCCTCATTCTTTTTTGTCACCTCATGGGCAGAAGCCTCTGGAAAGAGGGATTGAGATGAGCTCCAGGAAGATACCGCTCTTACTTCCTCTCCCTGCCCTTCCTTGTATTAGTGCCGTGGGGGAGGCAGAGGAGTTGGGTGGGCTCCTTTCCTGAGCTTATTAATGGAAAGTTGAAGGCTGTTGCAGGAACAAAAGTGAGAAGAGAGCTGAGGACTCAGGAGACTCAGGCTTCAGGCCTGGCTGTGCAGCTAACCAGCGATAGGACCCTGGACGGGCAATCACTTAACTCCCTGAATTCACATTCTCTAGTGTCAAATGGGTGTCATAATATGTTACTATATTTGGGGATTCCTATGAAATAACAAGAGAATATACACTTTATAAACATAAAGTATAAGACCCAATGGAATTGGCAAGAGATTGAAAGACAGAGGTTAAAAGCCAAGCATTCAGGAGGTCGGGGCATGAAGTCACTGAATTCCTTCTCTCTTCCCTTGGTCACTGTGTGCACGGCCAGGGGGCTGCAGGCCTGTCCCTGAGCTTATAGGCTGACGAGCACCGAAGCACCAGGTCATTCTGGGCCTGGGATTTCAGGATCTGAGAGCTTTTTCCTGGATCAGTGCATACCTATCCTGCCGCCGCTGGCCTCGATGCCATCTGCTGCCTCCAGCTGTCTCTCCAGTCTCCGAGCCTGTTGTAGGACATGGTGTAGACTCAAGGCCAGTGCCTGTCTCATGTCCTTGATGGCAGCCTCCAGAGGCCCCTGGATCCTGGAGCCTGGCCTCTCCTGGTACCTCTGGAGCACTGTAATCACTTGCCTCTGGGCCACCAGCACATTGGCATCCAGCAGGGCCTGTGGCCCTCCCATGTGGGGCAATGTCCGGCCCTCCTGTTGGGCAGCCCCCTGGAGCTGGACCATCTTCCTGCTCAGCGGCTCCACAAAGCTGTCACCAGGCAGCATGAGGTTCCCCGAGGCATCTCGCAGGCCCCCCAGGGCAAGCACCTGACCTGGAAGCAGGAACCCAAGAGAGTGAGGTGGGAAGGGGATGGGGCAGAGATGCAGGCAGATGAGGCATGAGGGAGAAGTAGGACCAGAGGGCAGAGAGAGTGACAAGGTGGGAGATCAGAAGCTGTGGGAATGGGGAGGGTAAGAGGTGAGGGAGAGGGCAGACGGATAGCACGTGGTGGTGGCAGAAGGAGGAATGCCCCTTCTTGGTTGAGAAAGATCCATTTATAGCCAGCCCTGATGGTCTAGTGGTTAAAGTTCAGCACGCTCTGCTTTGGTGGCCCAGGTTCGGTTCCCCGGAGAAGAACCACACCACTCATCTGTCAGTAGCCATGCTGTGGCCGTGGCTCACACAAAAGGACTAGAAGGATTTACAACTAGAATATACAACTATGTACTGGTACTTTGAGGAGGAAAAAGAGAAAAAAGAGAGGAAGATTGGCAATAGACATTAGCTCAGGGTGCATCTTTCCCAGCCAAAAAAAAAGAAAAAGAAAAACATCCATTTACTTTTACTGCAGAACCAGCTCAGTTCTCTTTTTCCTCCCTGGGTGCACTGTGCTGGAGATGGGGAAGGGGTGAAGGAAGCTAGGAAGGAGAGGGAAGGTGGGAGTGAGAGGCAGAGTGAGGATGAAGGGTGGGAAGATGGAGCTGGGGTGGACCAGAACACAGAGGGCCTTGGGGGCTGAGAGGAGGGGATTGGGAAGCCAGGCCAGGCAGGGACGAGAGGGTGGAAGGACAGCATTGAGGGCTGCCAGGAGACCTGTGTTTTCATCCAATCCAACTCCCAGGATTGGTGATATGCCTCCTGTGACTGGATCCTCCATGGGGCCCCCCAACTCTAGAGGGGCCAAGGTCTTGGTGAGGGGATTGCAGTATGTCCCCCCAAGAGTGAGCCACTGCCTCGTTTGGGGGTGCAGAGTCACAGCCAGCACGGGCACCTCGATGCCAGTTATGGGGTCTGTCATGAGAGCCCCCAGATGAGATGTCCTTCTTGGCTGCAGGACAGGCAGGCGGGTGGCTGGAGGGGAGCCTGTGGCAGGACAGGTTGGGAAGGGCACATAGGGGAGGATGGCAGCTTCTGATGTTCGGAGGCCACCTGGACAAGGAGACAAGGAGACGTTGGTACCCTTGACATGCCAGCCTCCCTCCCTAGCCTTGCAGAGCAGGGGCAGAGAGAAGCCTTGGGCACCTGCTTTCTTTCATCTGGCACCTCTCTTCAACATGGTACCCTCTGCAGCAAGAATGTTTTTGAGGAAGGAGGAGAAGGTGGTTACTGGTCTGCTGGTCACCAAGCCCCACTGTCCAAGTGCCCTGCTTGCTGTGCTGTGCCCCTATGAATTCATTCAAGAGGGCCCTGGGCTGGGTTGGGGCTACTTAGTGGTCAGGGGCTCACCAGAACTGGAGTCCGTGGTGGGCACCAGAGTAGCTTCCTGCAGATCATATCCCAGATTTCCAGCCTCGGGCAGCACCCGCCCAGTGTCAGGGTGGATGAAGTAGCCAGGGGGGATGGACCCTGCGTGGCCACTGGCTGGAAGCATCATGCATTTGGGGCCAGGGACCATCAACTTGGTGACAGGATTCACACTGATGTCATCGGTGCCCCCTTGAGGGCCTGCCGAGGCTGCAGGAAAGTGAAGGCCAGCTCAGCCCTGGGTCTGAAGCCAACAGAGCGACTAGGTGTTTCCTTCACTGGTGACTAGAAGTTGGTGAGAACCCCACCCCAACCACACCCCAGCACCAAGGTGTAGCAGGTGCTCCCCGAGGGCAGGGGATCTTGTCTCTTGCTGAGTCCAGGTTGGGACTCCACATCCTGGGCATGACACTGTGATATCATCATATTGCAGACAGGAAGCGACTGGAAGCACCTTGGGAAATGGTGGTGACAGCCTGTGGGGTGACCAGATGGGGTCGGGGGACTCCTAGAACTCAGCATGCCTACGGGGTCCCTGAGGGATCCTTCTCCCACTCTTCCTTTCAGACAAGTCCAGCCTTTTCCAGACCTGGCCCCGTGCATTCATCGGCCAGGCTCTTGCTCTCAGGAAGTGCTACGTTACATGTAAAGCTCTAATCTGTGGTGGTTTTGTTTGTTTCCTCCTCTGTTCTTCCCATTTCCGAGGCTCCCTCTTCTGTAACACAGACGTTTGCCCAGGGTATGGTACAGGAAGCCCCTCCCAACCTTGGGGGTTTCCACTGTCTTTACCCCTCCTCCTCCCTTCCTCCCCTGCAGGGTTTCTTAAGGGTGAGATTTGAGTTTCTGCAGGGCCTGTTGCCTTGAATGCAGGGCCAGCCTTCCTGGGGGGCCTTGGCTGAGGCTCAGCTCACCTGGTCGCAGCAGCTCCGCCCCAGTGCCGGTGCCCAGGACACCCCAGGCCTTCAGGCGGTGACCCTCATGCAGCAGGGCCTGGGACAGGTGGCCCAGCACAGCATCCAGCTGGGGGACATCCCTGCAAGGGCATGGGGGAGGACCCATCAGTGGGAGAGGCAATTAGGGGTGGGAAAAGGACACTTTGTTCTGGCCAGTTCCAAGTCCCCACAAAGCCACACTTGTTCCTTCCCTAGACCAGCTCTCACGAAGCCACACTCATATTCACCAGGTACACACCCTGCTGAGTTCTGCCTAGCCTGGGAGGACTTTGCCAATCTAGAGCCTGTCTGTGCCTTCAGCAGCCGCTGAGCCGTCCTCAGTGCTGAGCAGAAGGAACCCCACTGCTCCTGCCTTGCACGGAGGTCCTGGCGAAGGAGCTTCAGTTGGCGACGAAGGCTTGCCGCATACTCGCCTGCCAGGTGCCCCCTCCGCCTGGCCTCCTCCTCCGCAGCCCTGGCAGCCATCTCAGCAGCCTGGGGTCAGAGACAATTGCCTGCTTACCTGCAGCGGCTACAGCCTCCAGGGACAGCAGACTCGGGGACCGGACATCAGCTTCCCCGGGGAACTCCAGAGCATTCTGGGTGGGCATGGCAGCAGTGGCAAACGGGGTGAGAAATCCCCAGGGGTGGGGGTGGGGGTAAAACCCCTGGGGCCTGGGAGATGGAACAGGTGGGAGAGGTGCTAAGCGCGGAGTGTGGGTCTCAGTGATGGGGAGAGTTGCATTTGGGCACAAGGGACCAGATGGGAAGGCATGAACACAGCCCGACCTGTTGCCACTCTCCTTGGGTGCTCCTCAAAAGCTGGTCAGTGCAGGCTGGGATGCGCTGCTGAGCACCCCACAGCTGCCGGACAGAACGGGCTTCGCTCGCAAGTTTGAGGCAGAGGAGTTTGAGCTGTGAGAGAGGGTGGAGTTCGCCGGCACTCAGATCCTTGAGCCACCCAGCCCCTTTCCCTGCTTGACCGCAGCGCCCCCTACTGCCAGCTTGTGGCGGGACTCCAGAGGAAAAAATGCCCTGCCGCCTGGAAGAAACGGGTGAGGACCAGCCCAGGCAGATGCCAGCAAGTCCCAGCTCACACCTTCTGCCTGGGGAACCCGTGGCCAAGTTTTGACACTTGGACTTCTAGTGCGTTCTTTTTGCTGGTGCCCCTTGTCACCTGCTGGCCTGAATTTCTCACCCACTTGGGTTAAGGACCAGGAATGGGGATCTAAGAGACTCCAGAGATGGCCTTGGTAGATTCCTACCATTGATCTGAGGCCCTAGGTCTCATCCTATCGGTGCAAAATTTAACCAGAAATCTTCTCTATCCCCTCCCCGTATACTCTCCTGTTTTCCTGCTTCATTATGCACGGACTGAGGATTTCTTTAGTCTCGATGGCCCAACTCTGCCGTAGACAAACCTGTTCTGGCTCCACTTGCTTCTCTGGCTTCTCCACTCACCTCCTCCTTGGTCTGGCTGAGTTTGGTTGTCACTGACAGAGACTGCCTGAGCAGGATCCCAAAGAAGGTTTCCGTGTCAAACCACTCCAGGTCCACCTGCTCCTCGGGCTCCCAGCTCCCCTCTGTGGGGGAAGGGAAGCAGGGTCATCCTCCTGAAACGCAAATAGGAGCTTCTCTACAGATCTCCAATGTGTCTGCTTCCTGCAGACCCTCAACCATCTAGACACAGACTCGCTACTAAAGGTGTGGCCTTTGGATGAGCAGCAGTAGCTTTGCTGAGGAACTTGGTGGAAATGCAGAATTCTAAGTCCATCCCAGACCTACTGCAGCAGAAGGTCCCAGGCAATTAATAATCACATTCAAGTTTGAGAAGGATAAATTCCAGCACTGCTCTCTGGGGACCAGACTTCGAGTAGACGGGTAGAAGGTGAAACCCCTCAGCAGGACACGTAACGCCTTCTGCAATCCGCTCCTCCACGTAGTCCTGGTCGTTTCCTAACTTTGTTCACGGTGATTGTACCTTTCTTTTGGAAAGTTTGTATTTAGATGTCTCTACTCCTCTCTGCACTGTGTGCTCCTAGAACCTGCCAGTGTCTGGCACAGTGGCCACTCAGTAAATATTTACTGAGCCAATGACTGAATGAATGGAGAGGACTGGAACAATGAGTAATCTAGGAAGATGGACAAAGGAAGCAGGAGCCAGCCAGGTGGATTTGGGGGCCCCTCGGGGATTCTAGCCCAAGTCTGTCACTCACCGTGACCTCCCTCAACTCCGGGGGTCTCAGGGTCTGGGTGTGACCGGCCTCTCCTCACTGATGTCATCCCAGTTCTTGGGAAAGTGTAGGCAGCCAGGTTGTATCCTTGCTGATGCTTCCGGAAGGTGGGGTGAGGAGCGGCCTTGCGGGCCCAGCTCAGGCTCTGATACTGAATCTACAAGGTACATAATGTGATGATATGAACATAAAGGAAAACTGAGGGAGAAGCATCCTTTTTGAAGACTCTGAGAGGAGGAAGCTCTCTGCTCAGCTTTGGATAGGGAGCACCTTGTTTTCTCTTGTTTGGACCATTCTAACAGCTTATCTCTTTGTAGCTTTCTACTCTCTAATCCATCTCTGTCTTCCACCCTATTGCTAGCGTAAAAATAAAAGTCTTGGGGGCCAGCCCTGTGGCCTAGTGGTTAAGTTTGCGTGCCCCCCTTCAGTGGCCTGGGTTCACGGTTCATTTCCCTGGCACAGACCTACACCACTTATGAGTCATGATGTGGTGGTGACCCACATACAAAATAGAGGAAGACTGACACAGACGTCAGCTCAGGGCAAATCTTCCTCAAGCAAAAAGAGGAAGATTGGCAGCAGATGTTAGCTCAGGGCCAATCTTCCTAAGCAAAAAAAAAGAAAAAAAATTCTTACCAGGGTTTCTCCCCTGCTAAAAATTCCTAATGAATCCCCACTGCCTAGAGGATAAAGTCCAGACTCCTTAGCAGGGCCCTTGAGACCACCCACAATTTGGTCTCTCTCTCAGTTCCAAGCTCATTCCTGTCCTTGCAGCCTAAGCTCCAGTTGCAGGGGACCATGTTTGGTTTCCTGAGCAGGTGAATGCCATTTCACGCCTCTGTGCCTTTGTTCACAATACTCCCTTTCTCATCCCCACTCCTCCTCCCAAATAGATTACCCTCCCCCTACTCCAGCTCACCAATCCCTTTGTTAGCACAGGGACCACATTCCTATACAGCTCATATTTCAAGCCTCTTTCAGGGATCGCAGACTTTGTGAAAGTCTGTCCTCTGTCCTCATGCCCCTCAGGGAGAACAATCAATCTCTCCTTTGTGCAGCCAGGGCACCCTGGACACACTTTATATGGACATACTCTGTAACACTCTCTGACATTTATTTGTTTCCTTGTCTATTATTCTTCCTCCTAAACTTTGACCACTGGAGGCCTGAGGCTCCTCCTTCGTCACTTTTCATCTTAGCAACTATTGTCATGCCTACTGCAAACGGGGACTGGAAGACCCATTCACATGGGATTGGAGAGGTGGTGTTGCATAGCGGTCAAGATGTTACTTGTTCACAGCTTTACTCACCAACAGAAGCAGGCATAGTCCCAGGAGCAGGACAGTCCCCCCGAGGACTCCGGGCCAGCCAGACCTCTTCGGGGGTCTGGGGATCTTGGCGATGCCAGTTTGGATCAGATACCTGGGAGTTGTGGAGGCAAAGGGCCCTTCCCCAAAGCACTGGCCCCCTGGTGGGAGGGTGCGGATGTACTGGGTGGAAAGAAGTCTGTTCAGCCTTTGCCTCACTGCCAGAGACTGGCAGGGGACAGAGTGGGAACCCAGGCCTGTCAACAGTAACCGAGCAGTCCAGATCTTTGTACATCCCTGGGGGAAGCAGAATCTGGGTTTTCCCTGGGAAATGAATTCACATCAGGTAACTGTCTGGGGAGCTGACTGCATCTTCCGGGGCTAGGTCAGCACAACCTCTTAGAAGTTGTGCTGATGGATGGAGATGCTAGATCCTGTGTGTGACCAAGACAGTGCCCCTGGATCGGCGGTGGCATCATGTGCAGGTCACATGGATAAGAGCCTGTGTAGATGGGCTTGGGATGTGTGCCTTCAGGATGAAACAAGGGGAGGGGCAATGAAATGGAGAGCCGTGAGAGACAGCCAGACATTTGGATGTCCTTAGATACACAATGTATTGTCATCCTCACAGTCCTCCCCTCTTTACACATCACATGGTGGGCTGCTATCAAGTGAACCTTTGGCATCCCCAGAATTATCTGCTAGGATTGATACTGAAACCTTGATCGGAGCATCCAGGGCATTGCCTTCCTTAGAGATCTGTCTGGGATGGTTAGGAGGCAGTATTTTTTAAAGCGAGGGGGGATGGTGGGATAATGTCTTCAATGAGGCAAACCATCAGAGACAAACCATCTTCCGATGCCGATTGCTGCTCAGACGAAAGACGTAGATCCCAGGCTGCTGGAACTGCTGCAGAAAGAGGTAGGGGCTTTGATCTTGGAGCTGGGACTCCTCAGCCAGGGCTCGGAAGCGCCCCCAGTCGAATTCCTCTACGGTGTTATAGAAGTGGCCCCTGGGGATGGAGAAAGGAAGGAGGGTGTTGTCTCTTGGAAGTGGCTGCAGGCACAGGAGCATTTCCTACCCAGGGCCTTGATGGTGGCAGGGTGGTGTTCTCTGGACACTCACAGGTCATACTCGGGGTAATGCTCACGGGTCACCAGGAAGGCCAGTGTATCATTGGTCTGGAGGCAGACTGTAGGGTTTTGGATGCCTGGCTCTGGGGGAGACAGATCCCCATGGCGTGTGGAGTTGAGGCTCAGCAACCAAGGAGAGCTCAGACGTCCTTCCCTTGACTTTCCTGGGCAAGATTCAGAACATGAGGAAGAGTAGCCACTCTTCAGGTGGATTTGTGCTCGGATCTGGGAAGGGTGGAGGAGGAGGAAGAGAGGCAACAGGTGGCAGCTGTGATGCTCACCTGCTTCCTGGCCTGGGAGCCCTGGATCCCTGAGGGGCAGGCCAAGAGAGTGCAGTAGTTCATGACCTGGTCTGGTCAGGCCCAGGAAGCCAGTCCCTAGAACAAGACAGGGATCTTGCTGAACCTGCAAGGCCTGGGGAGAGTTTTTCCTAGTGCATGGATACAACAGAGGCTGTCCATCCCTGAACTTGCGCACGGCAGGATTCAACTTTCTAAAAAAGCAAGGGGTCAGAATTCACATGCACTTCTTGGGGAGCTTCCCATGGGGGAGGTGTCACCCATTATCCACCAGGTTCTGCTTGCGGGGGCAATGTCCACACCAGGTAAGGACAAGCCTTACCCACATGTGGTCCTGAGCCTTAGCCCTCCCTGGGGCCTCCCTCTGTCCAGCTCTCTTACCGTCCATCCTGACCACATACAGAGGGACAGGCTTCTGCCCTTGGTCCAAGTTGCAGGGATGGCCCACAGCACGTGGTGAGGAAGGCCTATCCAGAAGGGAAAATTCCTGGGAAGGGGAGGTCCAGTGTCAGGTCTTCCCAGACGCTGTGAGTACCGCACTGGCCTGGCAGGCAGGTGGGGAGAGCAGAGGGCCTTCCTCGAGCTCTGTCAGAATGTCCTGACTGGGTTGGAGGGGAGGTGGTGGTGGTGGGAATAGGACGAAGAGCTCTGTGGGGCAGGTGCAACCTGGAGTCATGACTCTGGGTACTGTCCCTTGCTCATGTGGGACAATTTCCATGACAGTTTCTCCCTCTTTAATGAACACAATGACTTTTTCAAGGAGTTTTATAGGATGAAATTAAAGCAAGAACGGGGCCTTTTCTCTGGTACCAGAGGTTGTGCCAATGATGTGGGTCTGTGAGCAGGGCCTTGGGCCCCGTGCACGAGCACATCACACATGCTCTCTCTTAGGAGGCAGAGGCCACAGGTCCTGGGTCTGTGCTTTCTGCAGTCGCCCCAGCTCAGCCTAGGGTTGGACCTCTGGGCACTGTACCTGCCTTCTGGTGCCTTCAGTGACGGAAATCTGCGGGATGCTCTCGGAGCAGCTGAGCTGCAGGATGTGTCTCTGTGTCTCTGGGCACAGGGGGCCACACATTCCACTTGAGTGTTGTCCCCAGCACAGACAGAGCCCCAGGCCTGGGTCATAGCCATGGACATCTCCCGGCGTAACACACACCTGCACAAAGACTCAAGCTTCTTGGGTATACCTCCTTGTGGGAAGTTTTCCCCAATTCTCCCCCACTTCAGAGTATAGAGTACAAGTCTCCATATTTTTAGAGAGGGGCTAGTGGAATGAACCCAGCAGCTAGGAGGTTAGGCATGTGAGTGATTGGGCAGAGGGCCAGGACTGCAAGGGGTAAGATATATGGCAGCCTCCTACCTCATGGGCACAGTGGTCTTTCCATTGATCTTTTGTCAAACACAGGCCCTCCTGATTCCGGGTGGCCCCGTCCTTGCAGCTCTTGTGTTCCTGCTGGACACAGCCCCTTGGCTCTCCAACATCTTGGTAGCCAGGGAGGCAGGGGCACTGCCCGTCGCTGGGCTGGGGGTTGGGGAGGGAGGGAATGCAGTTTCTGGTTGGCTGGTTAATACTCCGTTGTGGTGAACCACACACAACCCTTGGGCTGTGACCCTGCCTGAGATGGGCCAGAAGATAAGGGCAGAGGAGGGGAAGTGAGGGATCAACAGGGCTGGAAAGGAGTCACATCAGAGGGGAAGGTTACAGGCACGTGCTGGTCAGGGTCCAGCTGGTGCTACCATTTCAAGCCGAAAGACTTGGGAATTTCAGGAAAGGAAGAGTTCACATGCATATTTTTTGGCTTATAGGGAAAGTTCGAATTGGAAGGGCTTGAGCCAGGGTGGGTTTGGGGCGAGGTCATGGTGGAGAACAACAGCCTGCCCTTTCCTTCTGGTAGAGCTGCCAGATTGAGCAAATAAAAATGCAGAGTGCTGAGTGCTGAGTTACATTTGAATTTCAGATAAACAATGAATCCTCTTTTAGTATAGGTATGTCCCGTTCACTATTTGAAATGTACTAAACAATTATCCGTAATTTATCTGAAATTCAAGTTTAACTGGGCACCCTGTGTTTTATCCAGCAACCCTATCCGTGAGTCACTTGGAAACCTGAGCTAACCCGGGTCAGGTTACACCTGAGTTGAACCTGACTCAGACCAAAACAGCTCTGGAAATGCAGCCTGTCCTTGGGTCCCACTGCCAGAGGACATACCTGGAACACTCGCCCAGGCCCTGGGCAGATGCATGTGTCCTTGCCCTCCTCCGGTTGGGTGGCCTCCGAGCCACATGGGAAACAGGCATTCTGGCCAGGCCAGGGGTTGAAGAATCCCCGAGGGCAGAGGTGGCAGAAGGGGGTGTTGTGGGGACCGGCTCCAGAGTGGAAAGCTCCAGGGGGACAGGGAGCAGGTGGTGAACCAGGGCAAAGCCTGCCTGTGCGGTGATGGGAACACGGTAATTAGGGTGAAGACTGACTTCCAGGGGCTGTGGTTCCCAAGTGATTCCTCCAGGGCCTCTACGTGGACCCTTGACTACTCTCTTTCCCACTCAGGGGCTTCTGACCCCAGCCCAGCCCAGCCCAGCTCAGTCCAGGGGTCTCATGAAGCCAGGGAGGGACTTTTTCTTTCCCCATTCCTTAACTTTACCCCCAACTCTTTTGGCGCAAATTCAGCCCCAGCCCCTACCCTCTGGGCACCCTGGTTGGTCCGGCTTTTCTTCTCCACAGGGCGTCTTGTCTCCACAGTCCTGAAGATTCTCCCTGCTCAGGCATGTGGTGCTCTGGAGGGCAAAGCAGAGGAGAGTTACACAGGCCCTTGTCCCAGGGAGGCCTCCAAAGGACAGACTCCACCGCATCTTCTGGGCAGGGGCGACAGTGGCAGAGAGAGAGGCAGACATGCAAGGGTGGAGGGGGAACAGAAACCGAGAAGGACCTCTGGGGAAGCAGATGGAGAGAGAGAGGAGAAAAAGACAAAGACACAGTGACAGCAGCACTAGGAGAGGATGAGATCAGGATCAGAGAAGCACAGAGAGATCCGGGCCCAGGGATCTGCACACAGAGAGAATGCCAGGAAGGACAGCCTCTGCCACTCACAGGAGCTCCAGGAAACACTCACTAAATATTTCATGAAGATGAAATCTGAGATGTGGATCCTCTGGACGGGTTTGGTCCAGACAACTTAAATAGTACCACTCTCTTATTTCTCTCTTCATGTGCTTTTTCCTTCCAAGATCAGTCGGAAGTTGTGTGTGTCTATGTGTAGAAGTGGGCTCAGTGAGAGCAAGGGACATTCCAGCTCTCTTCTTCTGCAAGGCAAAGCCAGCCAACCTGTTTGAAGAACTATGCGTGTGCAAAATCCTGTAGGCGAGGTGCAAAGGGAATGAAACATAGGGCTTCTGCCTTTGGTGCACATTCAGCCAAGTTTCAGAGATTCGTACCATTTCAGCATCAGAAAGGATCTGAGAGATCACTTAGTTCTACCCTTCCAATTTACAGATGAGAAGACTGAAGCCAGAAAAATGGAAAGTTTTAACAAATCCATAAACCAGTCAAATGCTCTTAAAGAATATGTATACATGAAATACCTAGAAACTGCAAATCAGCCGTAAGGCCTTAAAATAACCACGTGATGCAATGGATAAGGCACGCAGCAGGTGGTGGAGAGAAAGGATGTAGTCTTGGCCTTGTTAATTACCTTTGGAAATTGGATAATCAGTTGACTTATCATTTATTAAAAAGTGGTAATAAATAGTGCCACCGGGCTTTCTTTTTTTTATTGAGGTCACATTGGTTTATAACCTCATATAAATTTCAGGTGTATATCATTATATTTCAACTACTGTATAGACTAGATCGTGTTTACCACCAAAAATTTCATTGCCATTCATCACCATACATATGTGCCCTTTTACCCCTTTCATCCTCACCCCACTCCCTTCTCCTCTGGTAACCACCAATCTGTTCTCCCTAGCTATGTGTTTGTTTATCTTCCACGTATGAGTGAAATCATACATGTTTTTCTCTGACTTATTTCATTTAGCATAATACCCTCAAGGTCCATCCATGTTGTCACAATGGCAAGATTTCATCTTTTTTATGGCTGAGTAGTAGTCCATTGTATAAAATATACATCACATCTTCTTTATACATTCATCCATTGATGGGCACTTAGGTTGCTTCCAACTCTTGGCTATTGTGAATAATGTTGCAATGAACATAAGAGTGCATGTGTCTTTTCCAATTAGTGTTTTTGTGTTCTTTGGATAAATACCCAGAAGTGGAATAGCTGGATCATATAGTAGTTCTATTTTTAACTTTTTGAGAAATCTCCATATTGTTTTCCATAATGGCTGCACCAGTTTGCGTTCCCACCAGCAGTGTACAAAAGTTCCCTTTTCTCCACATCCTCTCCAACACTTGTTATTTCTTGTCTTTTCAATAATAGCCATTCTGATGGGAGTGAGGTGATATCTCATAGTAGTTTTAATTTGCATTTCCCTAACAATTAGTGATGTTGAATATGTTTTCACGTGCCTGTTGGCCTTCTGTGTATCTTCTTTGAAAAAATGCCTGTTCAGATCCTCTGCCCATTTTTTGATCGGGTTTATTTTTGTTGTTATTGAACTGTATGCGTTCTTTATATTTTGGATATTAACCCCTTATTGGCTATATGATTTGCAAATATCTTCTCTCAATTGGTAGGTGTTCTTTTCGTTTTGTTGATGGCTTTTTTTTGCCATGCAGAAGCTTTTTACTTTGGTGTAATGCCATTTGTTTAGTTTTTCTTTCATTTCCTTTGCTTGAGGAGACACATTCAAGAAGATACTGCTAAGATCAATGTCAACGAGTGTACTGCCTATGTTTTCTTCTAAGAGTTTTATGGTTTCAGGTGTTACATTCACTATTTGGCTTTCTTCCTAGCAGTTGTGAAAATCAATCAAGCTAACAGGTGAGGAAGTGCTTGGAAAGCCATAAAGCGCTAACAGAAATGAGTGCTAAAGGATGAGTAATGGATGAGGTGTGGCTGCGGAGGCCAGGGAACTGAAGCTCTGGGATTTTCAAGGCCACTCAGCTTGTAAGCACAACTTACAACTTGCAAACGAGACCTCTGACTCCAAGTTTGAATAGTTCTGGATTGGGAGAGCCTTAAGAAAACTTGTTACATGACTTTGTAATCAGGCCTTGGTTTTGATAATAATAAATGATGTATCTGATTTGATTTGTCCCATGTAATTCACCAAATTTTGCTCTGAATAACTTATAATTCGTTTTCTTCTAGAAAGAAATCCATCCAGGACCATGTGTCCCTCTACTTGAGGGCCCTTCACTTACTCACTCATTCATTCCATAGATGTTTATTGTGTGCTTGCTATGTGCCAGGCTTTTTTCTGGGGCTGGTGATTCCTACAGGAATGTGCTGCAAGCCCTGAAGGATTGTTGGATGTTGTTTGTGGGACTGAGGCCAGAAGGAGAATTACCAGAGTGCAGAGGTAAAGGCTTCTTGTGGTGACATATTTGAGGGAGAAGAAATTAAGATCCATGGGAGCCTATATTCTGAAAAAATATAGCTGACATCAATGCCATCCAAGAGAAATATAATGTCAGTCACATACGTAATTTACAATTTTCTAGTAATTACATTATAAAGGTAAAAGTAAACAGGTGAAATTAATTTTAATAATATATTTTATTTAACCCAATATATCTAAAATATTACTCCAACATGTAATCAATATAGAAACTAATAGTGTGATATTTTACTTTCATATTTTTGTACTATGTCTTTGAAATCCATTTTGTACTTACAGCACATCTCAATTTGGACCAGTCACATTTCAAGTGCTGAACAGCCCTGTGTGGCTAGTGATTACCATTTTGGACATGGTATCATCTTCTGGCAAAGTCACTTCTCTACAGGGTCTTCTTGGCTTGTGAGTCCCCCCTGCTCTGCGCATCACATCTGGCATCTGCTTTGTTTTCCTGAGTGGCTCAGATGTCCTGCATTTGTTTTCCCAGAAGGTGGCACTGTGAGCTTGCAGGAAATGGTGGTGGTGGTTGTGGGGAGTCGATGGAGGGAGAAGAGGAAATGCTGTTGCAAGGGAGGATGTGTGTGTGTGTGTGTGTGTGTGTATAAATTAGTATCATTACCTTAATTATTTTAGTGGAAATTGAGATTAACATCTGTGTAATATTTTACAATTCTCCTAAAACTTGCTGTCCCTACCAATCACTTGGGGATCTTTTAATTTTATTTTTTCTTTTATTTATATATTTTTAAAAATAAATATTGTATATATTTAGGGTCTACCACATGATGATTTGATATACATATATATAGTGAAATGATTACTACAGTCAACCTAATTAACATATCATTTCCTAACATAGTTACCATTTTTTGTGTGTGATGAGAGCACCTGAGATCTACTCTCTTAGCATATCTCCAGTGTCGAAGACAGCATTATTAACTATAGTCATCACTCTGTGTATTAGATCTCTAGACTTAGTCATCCTCCATAACTGCAATTCTGTACCCTTTGACCAACGTCTGTCTGTTTCTCCCAGGCTCCCAGCCCCTGGTGGCAACCATTCTACTTTCTGCTTCTACAAGTTTGGCTTTTTTTTTTTAGATTCCACATGTAAGTGATACCATATAGTATTTGTCTCTCTCTGTCTGATTTATTTCACTTAGCTTAATGTTCTCCAGGTTCATCCACGTTGTCACAAATGGCAGGATTTCCTTCTTTCTCATGGCTAAATAATATTCCATTATATACGTATACCACATTTTCTTTATCCGTTCATTCTTTGATGGACACTTGGATTGTTTCCATATCTTGGCTATTGTAAATAAAGCTGCAGTGAACATGGGCATGCAGATACCTCTTCAACACACTGATTTCCTTTCCTTTATATGTACCCGGAAGTGGGATTCCTGAATCCTACAGTAGTTCTATTTTAAATTTTTTGAGGAACCTCCATACTGTTTTTCATAATGCCTATACCAATTTACATTCCCACCAACAATGCACAAGGGTTCCCTTTTATCCACATCCTTGTCAACACTTACCTTTTGTCTTTTTGGTAATAGCCATTCTAACAGGTGTGAGGTGATATCTCATTGTGGTTTCGATTTGCATTTCCCTGATGATTAGCGATGTTGAGCATCTTGTCGTATATCTGTTGTCCATTTGTATGTGTTCTTTTGAGAAATGTCTATTGAGGTTCTTGGCCCATTTTAAAATTGAGTTATTTGTTTTCTTTCTGTTAAGTGTTTGAGTTCCTAAATGAGAGATTGTGATTCAGTGCTATCGGTGATCTGGGGTGAGGCCTGGGATGCTGCATTTCTAAAAAGGTCACAGATAAGGCTGTGGTCACCGTGCTTTAAGTTGCAAAGTTTTGTAAGAAACTTTGACACACACTTTCCTATTTGATACTCACAACAATCTTGTGACATAGACATTGCAATAAACCTCATCTTATCATGTAAGAAATGGAGGCTCAAAGAAGTTAAGTCACTTGCCTAAGATCATAGCATTAATAGGAAGTGAGGTCAGGGGAAGAATCCAGGTATTCTGGCTCCCAAGCGTGTTCTTTCCATATCAGTTACATAAATTTCCCAGGTGGCAGAATGTGGGTTCATCTCATTAAACTTTCTTCTTCTGTGAGAAGATAGGTGGGCTTCTTCCTGCTCTGAGATCTAATGGGAAGGTCTGTAACCTTCTGGACTCTCTTTATCCTGTGTCTATTACAATCATGGCCAGCAGCTCTCCTCATTTCCCTTCCTGCTGTGAAATCAATCCTGACAGTTACTTTCTACCCAGTGAATTGGACAGTGAGGTTGGACTTGGCTGCTAAGAGGATCCTGGAGGCCTAAATAGAATCAGCTAACTCCTGTGGCTGGAGAGTATTTGAGCTGGAAGGGAGCCTAGGGGTTATATTCTTAAACCTCCTTATTTTGCAGATGAGGAAGCTGAGACCCAGAGAAGGGAAGTGGCTTGTCTTGGGTCAACACAAAATTCCCACATGGTCAAGTCCTTGGATCAGATTTCTAGGAATAATAAACTGGAAAAGAGGAAAAAAAAAGTTGAGATTGCTCCTCGGATCAAAGTTTGAATAAAAAATCTGATTCGAATGGGTCTCTACTGAGAGGTCTGCCCTGAGAGTTTTTAGCCATTGGAGAGATTTTGGGCCTAGAATGTGGCAAAGTAGTTAATGAACACCTTTCCTAGGCCCAGTCCTGTGGGAATACAAAAGAAGCACGAGACATGAATGGACTCTGCCCTCACAGGCGGTGTATATGACAAATGAAGGCACAATAAAAGATGGAGAATTGGGTGCTAAGTTGTGTGAATGACTATACATGCTGAAGGTGCAGAGAGAGGTCATTCTCTGGGCTTCGTTGGTGCGATAAACAATGGAAGCTCCAGAGTAAAGGAAGAGTGCTGAGTGAACCCAGCCACCGTCAGGTAATGCTACCAGTCTTCCTTCCTGCCGTAACTCACAAACTGCATGAACTGGTGGAATCAAAGAGGGGAGCTTAGACATTATTTCCAACCCTTCATTTTAAAGATGACGAAACTGAAGCTCAGAGAGGTTAAGGCATTTTCACAAGGTTGCATAAAGGGTTGATGGCAGAATGAGGGCGATTGTCCAAACCCCCATCAGGGCTTTTTTCACGATACCATGATCAAATCTCAAAGGTTTTTCCTTTGAGCTCCCAGTCTCTCCTCTTTGCCACGGCCTCTCCTTTCCCCTTCCCCATATTTCTTTTTTTCTGTTCCTTAAAGCTTATGTAGGAACTCCCTACTTGACAAGGAAGATTGTGGCTTGCAAAAACAAACTTCCTTAGTTGACAGTTTGCTTTGATATGGCCTTCCCACCCTCCCCCCATAGAGAAATCCCCACTTGGCTTTGGATGCTGTGCTCCCCTTCCTTCCTTCTTTGGCATTGCCAACCCCTCCCTTTCCACTATTTCCTTCTCTTCTGCCTTTCCTCTAGTTCTGAAGAAAATCTAATTCTATTACCTCTTCTGGCTCTCCTGTTTCCCTTCCCTGTCTCTCTCTCTCTCTCTCTCTCTCATCGTCCTCCCCGCCCCCACCCTGCCCACCTCCCTCAGGTGTAGAGGTTTGAGTTGCTTATAGCACATTTTCATTACTGTTCTGGGCAGGAACCCTCTTCAATTTTATTCACTTATTTTTTTTCCATTTATTCTCATTTCTGTCTCCCCATAGACAAACACTGTAATAAATTTAACACGTGTATGTGTGTGTTCTTGCAAAAGGAGTATTGTTTATGCACGTGTGCTTTTTAAATGGATGTGGAGGTCTCATCCTGTTTTTTGCTTTCCCACCTCAGCACTGTTTTAAAGACTCATCTGTGTTGCTAAGTGTCTGTCTAATTTGAGGCTTCTAACTGAGGCCAGATGCTTCATCCCGTCTTTCTGTCTATCCCTAAAGACACACTTCCTGAGAGTCTGTCTACATTTGTTGCTTCCATGTCCTTGGACTGTCTGCCCTAGCTGTCTGACTTCCGTACTCACCATCTCCTAACCCCGCCCTCTCCCAGGCCCCTGGCAGTGTCCCCTGGCTGGTCTAGACCTTTCAGCTCTGGTTTTAGCTGACTCTTCAGTGGGTCTGACAGGTTGGGGACTTCTTAACTTTTGTGATTCTGAAGTCCTTTCAGTCTCTTATTTGTTCCGTCTGTTTATAGTTCTGTTTAAGTTTTTCTTAGAACATGCTGATTTTTCATTTTTGATAAACTTTTTTTTGGAAAAGTTTTAGATTTACAGAGAAATTGCAAAGATAGTACAGAGGCTTCTCATATAATCATACCCAGTTTCCTGTATTTTAACATTTTAGATCAATATGGTACATTGGTTATAGTTAAAGAACCAATACATTAACTGGAGTCCATATTTTGCTCAGATTTCCTTAGTTTTTACCTCATGTCTTTTTCTGTTCCAGGATCCCACATTACATTTATTGTCGTGTCTCCTTAGACTCCTCTAGGGTGTGGCAGTTTCTCGGACTTTACTTGTTTTTGATGACTCTGGCAGTTTTGAGGAGTACTGATGAGGCACATTGTAGAATGTTCCTCCATTGGGATCTGTGTGGTACTGTTTTAGTGATTAGACTGGAGTTATGGGTTTGGGGTAAGAAGACCAGAGAGATAAAGTGCTGTTTTCATCACTTGATGTCAAGAGTACATACTATCACCGTGATGTGTCACTGTTGTTGTTGACCATGAACACCTGGCTGAGGTCGTGTTTGTTAGGCTTTCTCCACTGTAAAGTCACTCTTTTATTTGTCTCCTTTTCATATGGTACTCTGGGGGAGGAAGTCAGTATGTACAGCCCACATTTAAGAAGGGGAGAGCTGTGCCCCACCTCCCTGAGGGTGGAGTGCCAACATAAAGTATAAGGAATTCTTCTGATTGGGAGATTTGTCTCTTCTCCGCTATTTATTCATTTATTTATTTATTTCAGTATGGATTCATAGATATTGACTTCATACTTTGGGTTGAAAATATATACTTTTTTGCTCAAAATGATCCAGCATTGGGGGCTGGCCCCGTGGCCGAGTGGTTACGTTCGCGCGCTCCGCTGCAGGCGGCCCAGTGTTTTGTCGGTTCGAATCCTGGGCGCGGACATGGCACTGCTCGTCAGACCACGCTGAGGCAGCGTCCCACATGCCACAACTAGAGGAACCCACAACGAAGAATACACAACTATGTACCGGGGGGCTTTGGGGAGAAAAAGGAAAAAATAAAATCTTAAAAAAAAAAAAAAAATGATCCAACATTGGCCATTGGGAGCTCTTTCAGTTGGCTCCTGGGTCCTTTTATATAACCTATCATTGGGGATATTTTTATTAATTTTTTTTTTTTTAGCATTTCCTTGCTTTCTGGCATTATAAGATGCCCCAGGCTCATCTTGTTTATTCCTTCCCCAGTCTTAGAATGAGTCATTTCTCCAGGGAATCTTGGTTCCTTTTGTGGGAGAATGGTATTAGGAACCAAGATCTGGGTGCTAAGTAGGCTCTGGTCTGTTATTTTTCAACCCATTTTTTCTTTCCCTTTCTGTTATGTTTCCTGTCCCCTTCCCATTGACCATGAGTGTTTCCCAAGAATTAATCACACATTCAAGTCGATAGCAAAGAGTCCTGACTTGGCACAAGAACTGTGTGAGAGATCAAACATGAATAACGCACAGACATGCAGTTTACAGTCAAGTGTGGGAGATGGAGGGCTGTAGAGACGTAAAAGTCAGTCCCTAAGAAATCCCTAAGGAGCTAGTGAGGAATTCAGACCATGAGGGCTGGGGAGTCTCTGAACTGGGAGTTGGAGGAAGGAGTGTTCTATTCCCACACTCATATAAAATCTCCTTTAACTGGGGCCCCAGTAAGCAGATCCGCTTTGGATGGAGCAGCAATTGCTAATGCTGAGGTTTGCGTCCCTCTTCCCTGTCAAGGCTTCTCCTCTTCCCAGGTAGAAATGAGCACACCCCCTTCTCTCCCCAGCTCTCCAGAGCCCTGAAATTCGTGTGCCGCAGGGACCTTCAACAGCATTGGTAACATTTCGTTTCTTACATTAGCGGGTGGGCGTCCGGGTATCTGTTTTTGTATTCATCTTTCCTTTCTGCATGGCTTAGATATTTCATAATAAAATCTGAAGCACACTAACGAAGAAAACGAAAAAAGACCTGTGTGTGGCCTTGCCCTACTTCGCCTTGCTCCCTTGCTCCTGAAGCAAAGACTGCTCTACCTACGCCTGCCACTCCCAGCCTGGAGGCAGTAACAGTGAAGCTGGTTTGGACCAGGTGGGTCTGCCGGAGCCTGTCTGACCAGGCGTTGCTTAGTGTTGATGTGACTGAGCACCTAGGTGGTGTGGCAGACAGAAACCTACCCCCCACTCTCCTTGCCCTCCTTGTCCTCAAGGCTTGTCTCTGACTCCCAGAAAGCCTCAGAGCAGCTGACAACTCCTTCCCTCAGTGGGGACTTGCTGCTGGAGCCACTCTGCAAAGGCTAGGATGAAACTTGAAGTCTGGAGCAGTGACCTCCCTATCTTGTGGCAGCATCTTTGCCTCTGCAAAAATGAACTCAAACTTCCTTATCTCCTATCTAAAGCCACCTGTGAACAAAAACCTGAAAAGGGCAACTCTACTTCTGGCAGCAGCCGAGAAAAACCAAAGGTCCTTCTAGCAGCTAAGGCAGGTGAGAGGCAGGTCAAACAGTGAGTCAACTGGGGACGCTGCACTAGGCCTGGGGTAGGATGTTTGTTTGAGTCTCTGGAAAGAATGAGAGTGATGCCAGCGCCTAGTGTATACAGGCTGGTAGTTGTGATGGTCTATTTGCAAGGCTAGGCTATTCAGCCTCTGGGCCCAGGACATTGCTCTTGTACTGGTTATAGGGTTATAGGGGCTGGTGGCTCCTGAGAAGACTTTTAGCTGGTGTGGCAGATGAAAGATGTCTGTCAATTCCCTCCTCTTGAAGCTGCTTGACCAATAGAGTATGGCAGAAGTGAGATTCTAGGATTTCTGAGGCTAGGCCATATGAAGCCTTGCAGCTTCTGCCCCGTTCTTTTAGAATATTCTCTCTGAGAACCGCGATCTGCTACATAAGGAATCTCGTTATCCTGAGACTGCCATGCTGAAGAGACCACATGTAGGCCCTTTGGTCAACAGTCCTAGCTCAGCCGAGCCTTCTAGGCACACCTACTGAGGCATAAGACCTGAAAATGAAACCATCTTCGACCCCCAGATCAGCCCATCCATCAGCTGAATATCACAAAGGAACCCCCGTTAAAACCACAAAGAGCAGAAAAATTGCCCAGCTGAGCCCTAAACAAATTTCTGCACTATGACATCATGAGATCTAATAAAATGATTGTGACTTTGTGCTGCTAAGTTTTGGAGTTGTTTTTCACACAGCCATAGATAACTGAGACAGCCAGGCCACCTGTCGGATTATCATCCTCCAAATCCTGCATCAATATAAGAGACAGAGGATCATGGTTCATTCTGGAAATGATCTGGCAGATGTCCAGAGCGAAGACTAAAGGTAGTAAGCATCTCTTCAAGAGTGTCCTAGAGGATCTTAGCTTGGGCAAAGCCTGAGACCTAGGGGTGAAGTGTGGAAGTTAATAGGACAACTGACGTATGGAATGACTCCCAGATGGTGGGGCAACGAGTGCATAAACCAAGGGGCTGGGTGAGTCTGGCAGGCGAAGCACGAGGGGGCCGAACGCTGTCTGGAAGAGGATCAGCATGGAAGACTAGTACAGAAGGGGCTGGATTTGGGGAGGAGGGCATGGGGATGAGGGCTTCCAGAGGGGTCTGTGGGAGTTGGGGAAGCCTAGCGCTGATGTCTGGCTGAGGGGTTCACGCAGCCTCTGGGCTGGCGCCTTCTCCCTGGCTGTGCTTGGCTCTCTTTAAAGAGCTCTGCTGGGTGCCCGGTGACCTCACACACATAGTGCAGGTGCAGGCCTGGCCCGTAAACCACAACTCCCGGGGCCTGTGCAGCCACAATGTGCAGGGCAAACCCTCCAGAGGGGGAGAAAGGGCGATTATTTGTTTAGCATCATTAGCAGGAGTCCCAGAATCCATCCAAAGCAAAGCAGAAACTTTTGTATTAAGGAGATTAAACCTTAAACTCAGCTGAGAAGGCTCTGCTGTGTGGAGCGGCTTTGTTGTGCCTGGCATTGTGTGTGATTATATGCAAATCACGAGAGGCTTCCCTGGGGTCCTGACCACAGAGGCTTAGCTGCTGGCCCAGGGTGGGTGTGCAGGAGAGGGGGCAGCCACACGCGCCGGCTGGCCAGGCAGCACCCATCACCCCAGGCAGGAGAAGTCTATTTTTTCTCAAGTTCAGGAAATTGAGGTTTTGAAAAGAGTGTTGAACATGTCAACCAGAGGTTTCTGATGGATGGATAGGAGTGTAGGGAGAGAAGTGCCACCAGGAAAGTATAACTGGAAATTCAGGGCTGTGTCCAGTGAGCATGGGGAAGGTTCTTATGTCCAGGGACTTCTGACTGTTTCACCTAGGGCGCTCTCTAGCATTCTCTCCTTTGAAACTTAAGGGTATTATATGCGGCTGCCAAGGAGATGGGACATATTTTGGTTTTCTTGTTTTATTTCCCCTCAACCATTAGCCAGACTCCCTAGTGGCAAGTCAGAAGGACTTGGTGGTGGTAGGGATTACCCTGGATTTATTGATCCAGAAAATGTTTAATGTCTGCTCTGTGCAAGGTACAGTGCTAGGTGCTGGGGGTGGGGAGCGGTGGGCGGTCAGCAAGAACAGAGATGAAGATGATATCTCTGTGGTTTGGGAGTTTACAGATAAGATGTGTACCCAGATAATGAAATACCCAGTGGAATTTGGTAAGTACTGGAAGAAATGCCTTGAGAGGGTGCTTGGCTTCAATTAGGAGGAGGTCAGGGAAGGCTTCACGGAGCCAGGCCTTGCAGGTCTGGAGGCCAGGGCAGGTGAGGCGGTGGAGGCTGCATGAGCCAAGGGGTTCATGTTGGAAACAGAGGCTGCAGACCAGCGATGTGTGCTGGGTCACAGCACGTCTCCGGGGACTAGGCAAAGCAACTTCTGTATACCAGGGCCCAAGCTCTCTCTTTGTGCTTGAATTTGGCCTGCACGAATTAGAGTCAGTCGTCCAACACACGAACTAAGGAGTCCCATCTAGGGACTCCGGGACCCTGTGTCAGCATCTGCAGAACTGCCAAACTGCCAGGGGATGGCCACAGAGCCTGCTGATGGCTCTGTAGATGCCCTGGCATGCTCCTTCACCTTTTTCCTGAGCAGCATTTTCAGCTGCTTCTAGGTCCTTGATGACAGGGTCAGCTAGGACATCTCTCAGGCCCTACTTCCAGGTGGGCGTGAAATGTTGTCCAACAGGGGTTAGGCATAATAGCCATCAGTTCCTCCTCCTGGGAGGCTGTGGGTCTGGCTGGGGTCCTGTAGGTCTGAGCTGACCATGAGGGTGGAATGAGATGGACCCTTGGCCTTTGAGATATACTGCTGATGAAGATCGCCAAAGACACGACCAGGGCTGAAAAGAAAACCTGGGAAGGGTGGGTAGCCAAGCCATCAATCCGAGAATCTGGGCAGAGTGGTAGAAGCATGTAAGAGGCCACAGGATGAAAACCGGGGAGGCTAGCCTGGTTTCCTGATGGCTGGACAGTGGCGGGGGTGCAGGGGATGGCTGCTTGTGTTCACCGTAGGAGCTCTAGCCTCAGGCGTGGGAGGCAAGAACACTCAGAAGCTTGCCGGCTCCTAAACCCCGCAGCAGGTGGTTCACTGGCATTGGCCCAGCATATTTCCAGAGGGGGAGGCACCAGTCCTCAAGCTGAGCACAGCTCTTGGGTTCTCTTAGGGTCAGAATGGGAACACTGAGATTTGGGAATGAGAAACAGTCCCACTTTTTTTTGAGGAAGATTAGCCCTGAGCTAACATCCACCGCCAATCCTCCTCTTTTTGCTGAGGAAGATTGGCCCTGAGCTTACACCTGTGCCCATCTTCCTCCATTTTATGTGTGGGAGCCACTGCAGCATGGCTTGATGAGTGGTGGTAGGTCTGCGTCCAGGATCTGAACCGGCGACCCAGGGTCATTGAATTGGAGCACATGAACTTAACCGCTGCACCACAGGGCCAGCCCCAAACACTTACTTTTAAAACAGAGATATTCCATCCTTTTCCAGCACTCCTCCGCTCTAGTCCCCACAGGAGCACAGGCCTCATCAAGGGGCCTCTCAGGGGCAGTAAAAAGCTGAGGGTCACTGGGCCCTTCTGCTGAGGGGAGTTCTGAGCATGGAGGATGACAATTATTTTCTATTTTCCACAATCAATATATTCCTGTCCTTTTGCCAGAAGTTTCTGTGAGCACGGGGTCTCTGGGTTCTGAGGGGGCGTAATGGATGGAAGCCAAAAAACCAAAACAAAAAAGCCCAAGAAACAAACCTAATCGCTCTTCGGATCTGTGCGTCCTCCGCCCCATCGGGGGAGCAAAGGTTTCTGTGAGGGTGGGGGAAGTGCTGGGGGCTCCAGTCGGATGGGACCCAGGCAGGAAGAGTCCCAGATGATGGGGGGGGAGTTGAAAGGAATTTTGTAAAGATATTGTCTGGACTCGGGTTGGATAAAAGACGCCGGCAGACAGGGCTGTTCATCTGCTAGGCTTTTGTTCTGCCCTGTAGCTTCTGCTTTCCACACAGCCCTCAGGGTGGGGTGATGGTGGGGAGGGCACGCTGTCTGCCATCTGCAGGAGAAATACAACAAACACCCACACGCGAGCCAACGGAAACTCTCAGCAAAACAAACAGCGTGTGGAGGGAGGGCGCCGGCCTGGAGTGTGTGGCAGGGAGGGCCAGCGGGGAGAGGTGGGAGGGCACCTGCAGGGGCGGGCTGGGGACCTGCTGTGCTCTGTGGCCTGGGAGCGCAGGGGTCAGGGGAGGTCTGTGCCCACGTCCGCCTGCCCCACCTCAGGCTGCCAGGTGAGAGCCTCTCATTCGTTCAACTGCCAGGTTTGAAAGACCTGGGGTTGTAAAGCTGGAGTTGGTCGTAAGTGACTCTACTGATCTCCAAGACCGATGACCAGGCTGCTGGGTTTGAGGGACAGACGAGTGGGAGATGTCGAGTTAGGTAGTATGGGCTCAAGAACTGACTTTGCTGCTCCAGTGAATACTGCTCCCAGCCTCTTGTTTCTGTATCTGCAAAATGGGGAGATGATAACGCCTAACTTAGAAGCTTGTTAGCAGGAAATAATATCTGTAAGAAGTACTTGGTAAGCTGCAGAATACTGCCCGAATGCTTGTTATTATAAGATTTAACTTCTGTGGCTGAGCGTTTGGATCACAGGGGCTTGCTCCTGGCTTGTGATGTGCAGAACACGTATACATCAGAAGGGGAGGCCCTCAGCCTGGACAAGCGGCACTTGGGAAGGCCCTCAGCTTATAGGCTCTATGGGGAAGAAACCCTGGACTTACAGCTGGATTCTGGGGCCTGGATCATTGAGGAAGGAGGGAACTGAGATGGCATGGGGTGCGGGATGGGGTGCAGAGTTACATTTGATGGCTTGGTGGCATTAAGTGTTGGGCCCTGGCCTTGCCAAAGGTTAAGGCTGGACTAAGGATACTCCCCCACATCTCCCATCTCCCCCAGCATCAGTTTCCCTCCCCTTCCCCAACATCCACACCTCAGCGCAGTGAGTGGCAGCTGGGGGCCAGTGTCCACAAACCTGTTGGGACAGGGCAGACAGCTTGTTTGCTCTTCCCAGGGCCAAGCCTGGTGGGCTGGACCCAGAAGTATTGTGTTACTCAGCCAAAGAATTCCTTTCCTCACCTGCCTCCATTTATAAAGGGGAAATAAAACCCTGAGCTATATGCTCTCATGGCCCCAAGCCAGGCCCTCAAGTGTCATTTCTTGGGAGCTGCTCTCCCCAGGTAGGGTGCAGCCTCTAGGGAAACAAGACCCTTTCTTCTCTTTCCCATGATGGTGGTGGTGGTTGTGGTGGGTCCTCTCCAGGCACCCGCCCCCTGTCTCCCAGAGCCCCTGGGTTCTCCAACACTACCCTTGAGTATTTTCCTCATCCCCGGTTTGAGTCCTTGAGAGCAGAGTAGGGCTTGGAGCTTCCCCTGGCCCAGTAGCTGCCCAGGCTGGGTTGCTGGGTTTCTGTTCCAGCCCTGAGTGATGCTAGTTCTGGAGCATTCCAGCAAAGAGAATCACCAAAGAGGTCTTTTGCCATTGCCTGTGGCCAGGTGCCCTCACCTCTGTTTGCTTTGAGAACCCGAGACTGATTTTGGATCCTCCAGGGCTTGCTACACTTCAGAGTCCTGCTCAGAACTAGGTAACCCTGGGAAAGCCTGCGCCAACCTTTCCGAGTTGTGTCTTGCTGGAGAGCCCCAGGACCAAACGCGGTCTGAACTTTAGAGACCTGCCAGGTGAGAGCCTTTTATTCTGCAGCCAGAGTTGGAATGGCTGATGGAAAGAGTCAGGCAGGGAGAGTGACAGGTGAAGGGGTAAAGATATTGTCCAGGGCTTGGGCTAGGGAGAACATCAGAGAGTCCTTGCCTCCCTACTGCCTCCTGAATACATGCTTCTTTTTCTATCTGGAGGAAGCGGGAGGGCTAGGAAACTTGGATGTGAGTCTGCTGATGATGCTAATTCACCGTGTGCACACCGTTTCATGTCCCCATGCCTCAGTTTCTTCATGTATAAAATAGGGAAATCAGACCAGATGATCTTTAAGGTCCCTCCTCTCTTTGATGTACATTTTATGACCATTTTATTTCCTTGGCCTATTGCAAACAATAAATTCTGGTTTATGAATGAACTCTGGGCACCGTCTCCTTCCTGGCTCCCTTCCTGGGCAGAATCTGCTTGGGTTGGTCCAGCTGAGATGATAAGGGCTTCTAGAACTGCTTCTAGGCAGGACAGATATACTGCTTGAAGAGTAGTGGTATTAAGATTCAGTTTTTGAGGAACATGAAAGTTTAATTTTTTAAACAGTGTAAAGCGATATGTAATTAAATTTGCCTGGCACTCTTCCCTGCCTCCAAACGTGTTCGTGTCTCTTCTACCCGGCAGGATAACACTTTGACTTGCTAGTTTCTCTTGTCTGTTATTTTCTTTACATCTTACTTATATATTGGGTTGCAATTTAACTTGCCATATGTTAGTTTAGTATCCATAGCCCAGCTCTGAGTGATTTGGGTGGAGGGACCACGAACTCCATTCTTGCGTGTCACCTCACAATGGAATGTCTTGCTCATAAGCATCCTCCAAGAGTGTCAGTGCCCTGAAAGCCGGGCTTTACCTGTGTATTCACTGCATTCTCTCCAGCTCCAGGCACAGCGCTGGCACACAAGAATATCAATGAATATTTGTTGAATGAATAGAATGCCAGAGGCATGAAGAATAGGTACTCATGAGTGCTTACTATTTGCCCTGAGCCCTCCTCTCTCTTGCTGCTGCCCTCTGACTAACTTGGTTTATATTTTCCTTCTTCCTCTCCGACAGGGTCTCCTTGGCTCTAGCTCTCACTGTTCCTTTATCTTCAGTTCTCTGGCTCTGTTCCAATCCCTCTCTGTGTCTGCCATTGGGAATCCCACCCACTCTTTGTGATAGCATCTACTACTTTTGGGCTGATGGCTGTAAAGTATGTGTCTTCAGCTCTGAACTTTTTAGGGTTAAGTTCTCCCATCTCTGGTTGACTGTGGGCCGGTTAATAGAATCACGGATTAGTGTTGGAAGGAAACTTAGAAGTTATCTAATTAGATCCTCTCCCTAAACTTCCGTGCTTTCCCTCAACTCCCATCACAAGGCAGCCCATTTCGATGTCGTCCAGCCTCGCTTGTTGTCCTGCATCCTGCTTCTTTCCTTCATCTGTCCTCTTGTCTAAATTGTAAGCCTCTTGACAGCAGGGGCCATATCTTGTATGACTCAATTAACATCTGTTTATAAATAGTGAATATTTGATAATATGAACAATTTGAACTTAGGTGAGAGGTCCTGTCCCCTAAATAGGTTTTGGGGGTCCTCTTCTCCCCTCTGGTTTTGGAATCAGAAAGCCCTGCATTCTAATTCCAACTCTACCATTTAGCAGCTGTGAACCTTTGGGAAAGCTAATTCTCTGAGCTTGATTTCCTCATCTCTAAAGCAGTGATAGTAGCAGTGCCCGCCTAGTACTCTTGGTATGTGGACTCAAGAGATAACGTAAATTCAGTGCTTAGGACAGGGCCTGACACATATCAGGGGCTCTAAAAATGAGAGTTAATAATATCATTAGGCAGACGTTAATACTGGAGCTGGGGTTCTAGGCCAGCCACAAAGCAATGTGTAGCTCTTGCCACGCACTTCCCGACCCTCAGTTTACCTCTCAATACAATACTGAAACCATTTTTGTTAGTTCCATCCAATCTATTCTGACTCCTAGTGACCCTATGTACCGCAGAGTGAAATCCTGCCCAGTCTTTTTGCGCCATCCTCTCACCTTCCAGTGCTGGATGAGACAATGCTCCGCTGCTATTCATAGGGTTTTCACAGCCAATTTTTTTGGAAGTGGGTGGCTGGATCCTTCTTCCCAGCCTCTCTTAGTCTGGAAGCTCTGCTGAAACCTGTGCACCATGGGTGACCCTGCTGGTATTTGAAATCCCAGTGGCACAGCTTTTGGCATCATAACAACATGCAGCCGCCACATGATGACAACTGACAGATGACTGAAACTAGAGTCCTCCTTTATTCTCTGGGTCAAGTACAAGATCAGGTCTCTCTTCAGATAAGTCCATTAATTTCTCCTTCTGGATGTGGCCCTGTTTCCTCACTAAGAAGGACACTATGGGGCAAAGAAGAGAAGAAGGAAGCTAGTCTGTCCATGTGAGGCACTGTGCTCAGGTGCTTTTATATCATGGTTCCTGCCCTTGAAATGCTTGCAATCTGGAAGGAAGGAAAGGCCAACATGTGTAGAATAATTAGGAAACAACATTAGCTCCACATGATGAAGGGCTACATTTTGATGGCCAATCTCAGTTGAGAAGCCCTTAAATACGGTGGTTAATAGATTAAGTTCTGGAATCATAAAGACCAGGATTCTAATCTTTGTTCTGCCATTTAGTGCTTGTGTGACTTTGAGTAAGTTCTTCAACTTCCCTAGGTCTCAGTTTCCTCATCTGGGTTCTTTTATGAGGATTCAGTGAGGTCACGCACTGAAAAGTGTTCAGCACGGTGCATGATACACAGCAAGGGCTCCCCAAGTGTTGGCTACGATTATTACTGTGCGCTTTCTGCATTCACAGAAAGAGCTCACTGAGGCCTATACTGCTCAGAAGGGATGGGAGTTAGATAAATGAAGAGGAGAGGAGAATGCTCTGTACATGGAAAGCAAAACAATAATGGCACTGAGCCAGGGAAGACTACGGAGTGTTTAAGGGCGGTGGGATGGACATCAGCTCCTAAGGAGAGATCATCCCCTGGGGAGAGACGAGAAATTAAGTTGGACCAACTGAAGGAGAGTTGAAGTTGGGGAGTTGCTTCTTGGTATTTTCCATCGTGCCTCACATAGAACTTCACTCAGCAAATGCTTATCGTTTGCTACTGAAATTCCTGGCCTATTTAGGTGGGCCTGTGTCTCTTATAGCTAATGAATTTCACAGGTTTACTAATTTTCTTGAGTGCTTCCATTCAATTTCCTAAAACTATCTGGTTCAAAGCTCCCTAAATGTTCCCTTTTCCTAATATCTTTAGATTTTTTTCAGCAAGCCCATAGGAACCTTATCCATATGTTTACCACTGAGAAAATATGGAGCATCTTTCTTCTCACCCTTTATCTTCCAAACAGAAGTGTTTGCCTCGTTCTGGAGTCAGACAGCCTGACTTTACCAGTTACTGTGTGACTTGGAGAAAGTTACTTAACCTCCCTTGCTTTATTTCCTCACCAGGAAAACCTGGGTGGTGTGCCAGTTATCCATTTATCGCCTCCAGCTCCAAGCTTGCCTTCCGGTTCCTGCTCTGCAGTCCCGGCTCGACTCGAAGCCAGTCTCCCTCCAGAAAGCACAATGTTAAGCTTTGTCAGTAGAGGGCGCTACCTGAAAAATAGGTTCTTGTGAGTAAGGGCTTAAACGGTACTGGTTTCATTCCCGGGGTGATAAACATATTCTGGAATTGGATAGGGTGATGGTTGCAGAACATTGTGAATGTACTGGAAGTCACTTAACTGTACACTTTAAAATGGTTGAAATGGTGAGTTTCATGTTATGTGACTTACCTCAATTAAAAAAAAATAAGTTGTTGTGAAGATGGGACAAATTTCTGAATGAAAAAATTTAGGACAGTGCTTGGAACATAGTGAGTGGTCTATTACAGTGATTGTCATTTGGCTTAATTATTCAGTGGTCGATCACTGGACCTACTCTTCCTTGAGCTAATGTGGCCCTCGCACTGTCTTCCTGGTTACCAGAGCCTGGCTGCTGTGGTGCTCTTCCTGTCCCTCACGCTGGTAGGAATAACTCCACATAGGTGAGAATGTCTGGATAGTAGAGGGAAGTCAAAAGAAAGGATTTAATGTGGTGCTCTATGTCCTAGGGTTCTGGGTTTAACTGGGGAGTGAACAGCACTGATGACGCCTGACCGTTCTCCCAGGCTCCCCTCCGGTCTTCCGTCCTTGGTGTGGTGACCGTAGAGCCCAAGCCCACAGTCCCCAGTTCCTTCTGGGGAGAGAAGGGGGCTCTCTGCGTGGAGGCTTTGCAAAGCTCTCATGGTCAGCAGGACCTGCGTAGGCTCCCGGGATAGGGATGCAAGGAAAAGCAGCAAGAACCACCTGGTAGTGTTTGAAGAAATCCTGGGGACTGGTTTGAGGGAGATCTTCCGTTAGGATATATGATTATAGACGATGATGGAGGGAGGGAAGCTGGAGAAGGTGTGGAAGTGTAAACAAGGAATTCAATTTCTTCTTCCTCTTCCTCTTCTTTCTATGTCATAGTCCTCGTCATAACACTGAGCCTAGAAGACTAGTTAGTATTGCCATTATATACTCTGTCATTCATACAAAACCCAGAGTTTTCAGGACAGCCTTAACTCAGATGTTTTCTATCCTGATATCTCCATCTTACCCATGCCCTTGTGGGGCCACTTGTCCTAACTCTTGGTTAGGAAAATACAGCCACTAGTCAAATCCCTCTCCTTACAGCTTCATCTTCAGATGGGGCTGCTTGCCGGAGTTAGTCAGTGAGCGGGAGGGGAGCACAGTACTGCCTCCCTGCAGAGCTGTGTGTGTCTTCAATCTAACACTGGGGGTGGGGGACACCAAAAGCTTATGCCTTAACTGTACACTTTATTGTGACACCTCTGTTGTTCTGTTCCTGTTTTCCATTAAGCTGACCAGGAAGGCTCAGGGAGCAAATGCCTGCGCAGAAAGCTAGAGAAGCCAGCCGCCTGCTTTCAAGGCCCACACATCTGACCCCTAACCCTGTGGGGTGGCTGCAGCTTCTGGGTGGCATTGGTTTTGGGGTCCCTGAGCTGCCAGGGTATCCCTCTGAGGACTCCCCTTGGACCTCCCCTCAGACACAGTTACCAAACATGTTTTTCGTCTTTATTAATCTGCTCCTCTTCTCACGTTTCTCCGGTCACAGCTGCATTGTTATCCGATGGGCTCGCTGCCAGCCCCATGAAGTCTGACAGTTACAAAGGGTGGATTAGCTGCAAAAGAATATTTATTAGAAGAAAAATCCCTTTTTATTTTTCTGTCCTTTTATGTGGAGGTAGCCATATATCCCCGAGGTGAGATATGAACAGCCTTTGTGAGCTGTGGGCAGAGGCCCGATATCTGGGTTATCAGCAGGGCCCGGTGAGTGGTGATGGCTTCCCTTGCCAGCTGTGGACCATCTCTCTCTTGCTTCCTCCTGGAGGGTCTTTTTTTTTTTTTTTTTTTAAAGATTTTATTTTTTCCTTTTTCTCCCCAAAGCCCCCCGGTACATAGTTGTATATTCTCCGTTGTGGGTCCTTTTAGTTGTGGCATGTGGGACGCTGCCTCAGCGTGGTCTGATGAGCAGTGCCATGTCCGCGCCCAGGATTCGAACCAACGAAACACTGGGCCGTCTGCAGCGGAGCGCGCGAACTTAACCACTCGGCCACGGGGCCAGCCCCCCTCCTCCTGGAGGGTCTTGCTCAATTTCACAGCTCAGAGAGGTCTATAACGTGACTGGCTTTCTCCAGAAAGAGGGGAATCTTCTTGTGAATGGACCTCACTTTTACTCTAATCTCCAGGGCTGGAGATGAGTAGAGAACTGATCATTTGACAGTTATTTTTCAATATAGTAGCTTCACTTTGCTGGGGTTTGTGTAATGGCATTAGGAAAGGAATGAGATGATCCAATAGAAAAATGGAAGCTGTAGTGGTTTTTCTAACCCATTTATGAAGAAACTCTGCCGCTGAGGGAATTCTAGATCTCTAAGGAAATCAGCTCCTTTGTGGAAATCGGCTCCAGTCCGTTTTTGAGACTCCGGTTGTGGGATTGCAAATTGAAGATGTTTGCATTTGGCTGCTACAGGCCTGAGAAATGTCCTGATCATGCCACCCAAAGTGCCTGTGAGGTCCCAGAGGATGTGCTCTGCTGGGGCACATGCACTCTGAGTCAACTCTGAGATGGCAACTTTCTCACCCCAGCCTGGGAACTGCCATGCCAAACCTGCCTAGGCCTGCCTGCCTCTGATATAATGTGATACATGGGGAGTAGGTAGGAGGCCCTGGGTGCTGGCCAAGAGGGTGACTTCTGGGCCTTTTGATGCCAGTGGTGACCATCATCTGGAATCTGGGTCAGCCTGAGCTCAGAATGTAATGGAAAAACTGACGAGTCAGGATCTCTAGACCAGGAGTTGGGGTCTCCAGAGTGTGGAGGGAGAACCATTGTCAGAGGAGAAACCAAGATAAAGTATTAGAGCTACACAGGACAGTGGAGTCAGAGACCCCTTGTCCACCCACCACCACTAGAATCCAAATCCCCTTTGATATCCCCACCACATTTGTCACACATATTTCTACTGTATTCTCCATTGTGTGGTCTTCTGGGGGAGAAGCTATTCTGGAAGAGACAGTGTCTTTCTAAAGAGCTTTGGAGACATCAAGAGAGCATAGCAGGTACCAGAGTCTTGAGGAGATGTAACTGCTCGCTCTCTAGTCCTCATTTGGTCATTTTTTCATTTGCCTTCCTTTCCTACTGGCCCTCTCTTCATGGTTTCTTGGCTATTCCCAGCTCTCTTTGGATGGAACATGCTCTGTCTCCTTGGTGGACAACACACTGGGCATACCCCACCTTAACTCATCATTTCCTTTCCCATCCCAGTGTATTTCTCTTGCCTCCCTGGTTTTGGTTAAGGGCACCAACGTTCTCTAAGTTGCCCAGGCTCCAGAGCCCGGGTCAGTTGCACTCTTTCCTTGCTCTGCCTTCTATCTGGCTGGTTCCCGTATTGAGTAATAGTCTACCTGGGCAGCATCTCTTCCATCCATACCTTTGTTTTCCTTCCTACCTATTGCCCTAGTTTCGGTCATAATCTCTCATCTAAGTTACTGCGATAGCTTCTTATCTTGACTTTCAATTTTTTCCTCTTTCGTCTTAAATTTACCTTATACTCTGGGGCCAGAGTAATTTTCCAACAAGCTCTAATCATAAACTTTCAGCATTTAAAACTTTCACTAACTCCCTGCGGCCAACCTGAAAATCCCCAAACTACTTAGAAGGGCAGAATTGGAGCTCCTTCAGTCTTCCTTTTTGGCCTTATCCTAGGAGGGACTGTAAGCTCTGTGAGGTCAGGACCTGGTGTGTTTTGTTTACTGGTGTATCCCTGGGAAGGCCTAGAGGCTGCATACAGCACATGGTGCCTGGCACGCAGCAGGGCCCGAGCAGTGCTTGCGAACTACTTCCCTGCACACAAATGCTGCTACTGTCTACCAGGAAGCCGCACTGCTTCATTCCAAAAAATGCCCTTCATTTTTCCCACCTCCGCCATTGCACATGTTCTCCCTGGAAGGCATGCCCCACCATCTCTGTCTGTTCTACTCTTACCCATTTTTCAATGTCCAGCTCCAATCTCACCTCCTTCGTGAAGCCCTCTGTGATCCCACACGATCATCCCTTCTCTGGACTGCCATGGCAGTTCCTACCCTCCCATGGCACTTGGCATAGTTTGCCTTTATCTGAGGACTTCTCATACGTTGCTCTATTAAGGTTGGAGCTACTTGAGGGCAGGGACCTTTTTTATTCATCTTTTCAAGCACCTAATACAGTGTCTTCCTCTGGAAGGTACTAGGTAAAATTTATTGAGGTAATAAATGAAGACTCCAGTGACTGGTGAATCTTTTACTCTTATCTGCAATCCTGGTTGATTAGTAAGCACACAGTCTTACAGCTTTAATGATGATGAATTACTTTGAGGCCAATTAGCATTCATTTATGCTGCTGCTGTTGGGTTGATTAACCAACTCTAATAAATGTGAACAAATTAGCATTTGTTGTCTTATAGCAAAAATTACATCAAAGTGAATCCCATGCCAAGTTGTGCAGGCACTGGCTTGTACCAACCTGGACTGCGGATGGGAGAAGCCCTGAAGTTTAACCCATAAAGACCTCCAGGATTCCTCTAGTTGACTGTTCTCCTGGATCCTTCTGAAGATGCATTTCACAGTGATGGTCAGGACAGGAGGGGCCCATCAAGTCTATGAGCCTGTGCTAATTCCCTTTGCCTCTTTTCCTTCTCCATTAAGCCTTTGACCCACTCATGTTGGTGGTTCTAAGGCTGTGAAGACCTGAGGAAGGTCCCTATGGTGAATTCAGCACCTGGGGAGGGAGAGTCTGGCTCTTTCTTCTTCTGGTAGAATCCTGAGAGGAACTCAGGCCTCAGAGGCTTCCTGGTTCCCAGTGTTCCTCCTCCTTAGGGTTCTCAGCTTTACACAAAAGAGATATAATGTAGGAGGAGCTGAGCTTTCATCCGAGCGTGTTACCTCATCTCTCTATGCCTCAGTTTCTTCATTTGATGGTGACGTCTGTTTTATAGGGGGTTGTAGTGGTGTTATTGAGGGTTAAATGAGATAATGAACGTCATGGTACTTTGAAGACCAAGTGTCTTAGATTATTACCCATTTCATGGACATTGACAGGTCCCTTAGAAGTTGTAGGCTTGTGTTTAGCTGCCTTTGGCATGAGAAGTGGGCAAGGTGTCTAAGAATTCCTTTGGGGATGGGTAGGCCAGCTCTCTGGGTGGCAGTCAGCATAGGCACTTAATAGAATTGGCTGACACATATGATTCTTTGAGCTTGGTGCAGTGAGGACCCTGGAACACATCCCACCAATCTGGCCCACTGCTGGGTTAAGGGCCTGTTCTACGTGTCCTTTCAAGTTCTGCTTGAAGTTCTGTGTTGTCTGGGGAGCCCTGGCACTGATATAAAGGCCTTTGCTGCTCAACATCTCCCAGATAAAGCTTCCATTACTTGTGAGCGGTGGATTGAGGGGGAGCTGGGAGGTATTCCTGGAACCTAATTTCACAGAACTCATCCTACCAGCCTTTCTGGGCCCACCACCACCACGAGCCATCAGTAGGGGGAGCTCTGTCACTGTGGTGTGTCTTCCTGCAACTGGGGTGAGGGTCTGCCTAGGGGCCTGAGGAGGGCTTGGGGAGTGGCCAACGGAGCTCTCTTCTATAGGGGTGTGTTAAAGAGTATCCAGGTCAAGAGTCACAGCTTGCAGGAACCTCAGCTAGAAAAGAAGTGGAAATCCACTGTGCCTGGTGCCCAGGTATTGGAAGGGTACTCAGGTTAAACACGCAAAGAAAATGTACAAATGTCCTGACTTAGGGTGTCTTAGTTACATGGGGTGAGAGGGAAGGATCGAGTGGTGTGGCTTCACCAAGACTAAAGCTGCCACAGCACCTACCTACTAAAATTGCCCTCCCTCCTTTGCACAGGGCTGCCCTCAGGGACTGGCTGCCATGGGGGCCCAAGCTGGAGCCTGGAGCTCCTGAGTGTGCCCTGTGGGAGTGCCTCATGTCCATGCTCACTGAGCAGCCCTCGGGGAGGTGCCTCACCCTCACCCTGGCTGATCTGCTTCACCCAAAGGCAGAAAGGTTCTAAATGAGATGTTTCCAAGTGGTAATAGGCTCTTCTTGACTCAGGTTGACTGTCTTCACATGACCCAACTCCCAGCCTCAGACTGGGAAGAGATGAGGATAAGCTAAAGGGAGACATCCTTCCATTCTAGTGCTTGTGGTGGCCCTCTGAGCAATTTAGGGGTACAGACGTCTGTGTGCATGTGTGTCTCCAGGACTCTTGTGGTGGGGGGGTGGGGTGAGCAGCATGATTATCCATCTCCTGCAGAAGGTCTTAGGCTCAAATGAGACTTAACTTTTCCCTCTCTCAGGAGGCCACAAGGTCACTTCTCTTGCATCTCAGTTTCTCACTAGATGAGGCCCCAGGAAGCTTGAGGACAGGGCATTAGGTTTGTCATCAGTCCTATGTGAGATGAGACTGTGTGGTGTGAGTCCAGGCTTTGGAACAGGAGGGGGCCGGTGTGAGAAGCTGAGCCCGGGAGCCATTTCTCATGGGCAGGTAGGGAAGAAGTCCAGCAGAAATAAGGCTGTGTGGTCTTGTCCATAACCACTCTACTCTTACTGGTGACTTCTGAGACAAATCTTTGTGCCTGGCACATTGAGACTGAGATTGAGATTGGGATGCCAGTGAGGGTGGTTGGCTCAGAGATCGGAGAGGGATTTGCTGGACCTCTTTTCTGACGGTCTCTGGGAGCAGAAGGACTACATCTTTCCTCTTTGGGGTCAGAGAAGAGACTGGCTTGGAGCAGCTTAGGAGAATCCTAACGGACTGAGGGATTAGAGATTCCCTTTGGGTGAATGGAGAAGGGACCACCTTCCTTTTGTGATGAAATCTGCAACGAACCACAGGGTTTAGAGATGGAGAGAGGCTGACTCCCCTTCAGCAGCTTCTGTGCTCTCTAAGTCCCATGAGGTTGGTGTCAATGATACCATGAAAAAATCTCTGTAACTGGCCACACATCCCACCTTCTGTAGGCCTCAGTGTGTAGTATTGCTAATGAAGCCAGATTCACTTTCTCTTTCTTGCAACCTGGGTTGTCTAGACCCTCTGCAGTGCAGACACCATTTAATGTCTGGCCCAGGTAGGAACCCACAGGGATGTCCTATTCTTCTGCACATACAAGTGCAAACTGAAACTTTATCTTTGGGAATCAGTTGGCTAGCTCTGCTCACTAGAAACAAAATAACCTTCTTGAATTGTCCCATTTAGAGTTTTCAGATCATGATGGACCCAGACACAAGGTCAAGTCTCCCCATCTGCATCTAGGAAACACTAGGTAAGAAGGGACACCTGATGGCTCAGGTTGGCTTACCTACTTATGTCGTCTCTTCCTCCCTCGAGCCCTTCTGTGACTCCCCACTGCTTGTAGACGAAGATCAAAATCCTTTAGAAAATACAAGGCCCCACATGATATGACCTTCCAGAGAAAGATGCCCTTCAGTTCCATCTCACATCACTCTCTGGACTCCAGCCACTCGGGATCTCTTAGTTTCTTGATTCCATCATGCTCTTTTCAACCTCAAGGACTTTGCATATGTTGCTCCTTTTTCCTAGCATGTTCTCCCTTCCCCAATCATATCCTTTTATTTAGGTAATTCCCACTCACTCATCCTTTGGAGCCCAGCTTAGCTGTCACTTCCAAGGAAGCCTTCCCAGACCTACCACACTAGATCCTATCATAAGCTCTCAAAGCCCTTGGTAGCATTTGCCACAATTGTAAATACTGTGAATTGTGTAATTGGTTATTTTCTCTTCTTTCTGCTAGAATGTCAGCTTCATGAGGGTAGGGCCTATGAGTTTATCTTGTTCACCACCCAGCACAGTGCTTGGCACAAATTAGATACTCAACAAATGTGTGATGAATGAGTAAATAAATGGGGTCACCAGGTTGCCAGTGGAATCCCTCCCACCTTCTAGCAGACAGACCCCGGATCGTGTGGACGCTGTTTTATGTTCTTACCCATTGAAGGGGAGAACCGCGGTAGTTCTGCATGCAGCTCTTGTGATTTCTGAGGCTTAGCTCTTGTGAGATGATCACTAGTCTTCTGCTGTTTTATCTCCCCCAGAGTGTCTCTGCTAAGGAAGGTCCATTTCCTACCATGCCCAATGCCTTCTTTCTCCCAATTCTTAGCCTTCTGGTCTTTGTGCGAAAAACGTGACTTTCTCCAGGAAAAGCCTGGAATGCTACCTGGTCCAGGGTAGGTTGTTGGTTATTATCTCCTGAGTTATGGCTCCAGAGCTAGGTGTCTTAGTTTGGTCTACTCTGCTGTAGATGCAATTTCAGGATGAGGTTGAGGAACAGGTCATCTGGACTGCTTGGGATGGTCTTGGAAGAAGCTTTCATATCTCTCGGAGAAGTCAGCATCTGGTTTCTGCAAGTCCTCCAGGACTCTGCACCTTGAGTCCTGGCTCAGGGGCGGCTGAGAAGCCAGCTTGCAAACTTCCCTTTTCCTAGAGAATTGGACTGCAGCTTGCTGGCTGAGCTCTGTGCATCTCTAGGCCATTCCAGTTGTCTATAGTGGGCATGCTCCACCCCCTAGCCACTTCCTCACCTGCCTGTCCTTGGGCTCCTCTGTGCTGAGTCAGCAGCATCCCCCTACCCTCTCACCCCTACCCCCTGCTGTCTTGGCACTGTGCAGCCAAGCTAAGCCAAGTCTGGTTACAATGAGTCAGTTCATTTGGAAGCTCACATCCTGTACTTTTTTTCCAATATGACATTTAGCCAACTGGCACCCAACAGTGAGGAACAACCTGGCAACCAAGGCTGCTGAGGACTCATGACTCTACATCAGCCAACAGCAAGAGCCATGTTGAGGGGAAGGCCATGCTGTTGCCAGGCCTCTCTTTCTGTTCTGTCTTGGTTCCTGTCTAGCAGCACATAACTCTGGCTGGCAGTCAGCAATCCACTGCTGGTGCTTGTTGGTGGCTTGGCTCTTCTCCAGCTAGCCAGGGCATTTGGACCTTTTTTCTATGTTCTGCTTATGAGCTTGGAAAGCAAGCCAGTAGGTCTCCTTGGGAATTGCCTTCCTCGAGGTTGTTTCCTATCCTAGTCCCAAGGGAGGCCTGTTTCTTTATTTTTTGCTCATGGATATCTTCTCTTGCCCCTGGCTCAAATACAGAAACCTCAGGCAGAACCAATGCTATGGGGAAGGGAAGGAATGAGGGGGCACATATAGGAAATGGGGTGGCAAAAGAGAGTTATGGTTGGTCACCAGTGCTGCATGAGGCTTTGAATCTCCGAGGTTGTAAGTCAGCCAAGAAGGGAGGTAGTTACAGGCCTATTTCCTGGATCCTGGATTTATTGGCTGTGGCTTTTATCAAGAACTTTCTGGCTGTCTGTGAGTATCAGTGTTGACTTCTGTCATGGGCTGAATTGTGCTTCCACGCCCCCCCTCTCCCCCGCAATTGATATGTTGAAGTCTTAACCTTAGTACCTCAGAGTATGGCTGTATTTGGAGACAGAATCTTAAAAAAGGTAATTCAAGTAAAATGAGGTCATATATGTGGGCGTTAATCCAACACGGCTGGTGTTCTTATAAGAAGAGGAGATGAGAGAAAAGGCCAGGTGAAGACAAAGAGGAGAAGGCAGTCACCTGCAAGCCAAGGAGAGAGGACCTTAGAAGAAACTAACCCTACTGACACCTTGATGTTAGACTTCCAGCCTCCAGAAGTATGAGAAGATAAATTTCTATTGTTTCAACCACCCTGTCTGTGCACTTTGTTATGGCAGCCCTGGCAAGTGAATACAACCCTCTGCAGATAGGTCAAGAGAGCAGTAGATTAGATGATCCCCTTTTGATCAGCTTCTTCATGAGCCTTCAAGATTGGTGCTATCCCTCTGGTTTCTCCAGTTCTTTCTTCCTCAGGCAGCCACCAACCTCATCTTGTTTTGGTGATTAGCCAAATAACAAACATTATTGGTGGCTAGTAAATAAAGCATTTCTCCTCTTTTGTTATTTCCCCTTTATGAAAACCTTATGCTATGAGCTGCAGAATCTCAGTGTCACCCAGCATGGCCGATCCAGCCTTCTGGAAGCTCATATTCTATGAAAAAGAAAGATTATTTCACTGCAGCATTGTAGGTGCCATGATTGTGGTCAGCAGAGGGATATGGGACCACAAAGGAAGACAACCTGAGCCCGCCTGAGGAGGTCACAGAAGGCTTCATGGAGGGGATGGCAGAGCCGGAAGTCTGTTGCTTCTTTGAAGGCAGGGTCTAGGTCTTGCTCATCTTCCTTCCCTCTGGTATCTGACACAGTGCTTTCACACAGTAAATGCTTATCTAGTTTGTTGAGTGAATGATCCTCTTGAAGTCCTTTCCAGCTTTATGATTCCATGATTCTTTGACCTCAGAGGCCCACAGCTGGCAGATGGCATGAAGATGAACAGATACAGGATTTTATAGTATGCAAAGTCATTTATGAGCAATTAAATTGGAAGCAAGGAGGAGAGCATAATGAGCTTCCCTTCTTAGCTTTTCTGAGAGAATCCTCAGGCATAACAACAGGAACCCAGCCAGTGCACCTGCCCCACGTGCACGATCAGAGGCGACGTCTCGCTCTCCACAAAGCAAAGGTTGGTCAAGCTCCTCACAGCTGTTTCCCGCAGAGAGGAAAGCCCCTAAGTTCCCAGGCAGTGTAAACTGACCGTGTGTTTATAAAATACACCCCACGGCCCAAGAACACGAAAACGCCTCAATGCACAAACTGGCAGCTGGTGTAGCGGGGATTCAAGATACTTGGGAACAGGGAGGAGAGTGTGAGAGAGAGAATGGTTGAATGCCAACTCAGCGTGGCTCTCCTCTGGAGAACACCCAAACGGATCTAAAACTAAAGTTCAAAAAATAACAAACATACTGGGCTTTTGAAAACAAATTGTGCCCAGACATCTTTTCAAGCCGAGTGGTCGACTCCAGACAGTACTACAAGGGAGTGAGTGCAGACCACCCAGCACCCAAAGAATTAGGGGCAGCTTATGCTCCTTGTACGAGGGCTCCAAGAGCTTTGATTAAAAGCCCTTCTGCCTGGCTTTTGCAAGATGGAACCGGAAGAACCCCCTTGTGAGAGGACAGGAGATAGGGAGGGCTGTTCCCCTCCCTGTACAGATGGCGAGGGCCTTCAGATGAGCTGTTTTGTTTCACGCTGAGCTGAGCTCACCTGGGCGATGACCTTGTGACAAGAATACCCAGCAGAGTCCAGATCAGCAAAGAGAGGACAGGAAGAGGAAGAGGAAGAGAAGCAGAAGCAGCCATGCGAAGCAGTGACTGGCAGAAACTTAGTCATAATTGCTGGTTAACATCATTTTTAATCCTTCAGTCAGAGTTGATCAAACTTTGACAAGGGCAAGTCCTTGTAGTTAATCTCGCAGTCTATAAAAAAGCTGGTTCAGACCCAGGGGCGTAAGACAGAGAGGTGTTGGGGTGACTAAACTCTCTCCAAAATATCAGCCCTCTCTCAGGCTGCACTGGGGCCTGAGCCCCTCAAAGTTAAAATAGCATATGGCAAACAGTGTGTAACTGACATCCTCAAAAGGTTCCTGGGACTCCGGAAGTGCTGGGGGACCAGCTTCCTCAAAAATCTACTGTAAGAGAATTCCCTGCAGGCCCAGTGAGGCTACGGATCTGACAGAAACAATGATTATAGTAAAAATAATAAGGATGGCTATCATTTCTGGAGCATTCCTTTTGCTCAGGAGCTCTGCTACACAGTATCTCATTTAGTCCTATCAAGGATAGTTATTATCCCCTTTATACATACGAGTAATGAGGTTCAGAGAAGTCAAATGGCTTTCTCAAGATCACAAAGTCCGTGGTGGAGTGAGAATATGAATCTGGGGGCTCTGACCCCAAAGCCTGTGCTCTTAAAGGTCACACTGTCCTGCCCTGGGCTGGTACCTTCTGTACCTTCTGGAGGTTCCGGGCTGTACTGAGAGGAGGTCTGGATATTAAACTAGAACCGAGTCATGCTCTGGATCTACCTAAAGTACCCCAAATTATTCCATTCCATTAGTGTTACTGATGGCTTCTCAAATCTGTCTTTCTGACCTGACCTCAGGAAGCCAGAGTCCCTTGAGGTCTGGAGTGTGTATGTATGGGGACCCCATATGAGAGGCACGCACACCTTACCTAGGATGAAATGTAATAATATAACCAAGATGAGGTCAGAGAGAGACTCAGGTGTTTATATCCAGGAGCTTGGAAAGGAACCAACGAAGGCCCTACAGACTCAGTCTGTACAACCCCACTCCCCCAACAAGGCTATACCATCAGTAATACCCCAGCTTTCCCTTCCTCACACCCTCCAAACTCTTCTCCCGTAACAGCTAGACATCCTAGGTTGCCTGGAATGAAAAATAACCTGAAACTTAACAACAAAGGAGCTGCTATATTCCATTGTATTTGTAACTTCCGGGTCTCTGGCTCCTCTGTATGGCCCCCAACCCCAAGCCCCACCCCAGGTCTGCCGTATCCACCCCGTCCAGCTGTGGAACCAGGTAGGCTTCTATTCTGGAGGCTAGATTTTCTCACTTGTTTAATGTGGCTGTGTCTTGGGAGGCTGTTGGGCTGGCCATTTGGAGAGGGCGTCCCTAGGTCATATGGGGCCATAGGCCATACCCGTCTCTCCTCGTCCTGCCTTTTTTCACACCAGGAAATACATAAGGAATCCCAATCTCTCTCTCTCTTTATCCTCAGTGGACCTCTGGGGTCTAAGGTCAGGAGGACATGATTCTTTTTAAATTAAAGGAGAAATCTCTAATTCTTTTACTGGCTATCTTTTCAGGCCCTCTACATAGAACTATCTTTTATCCTTACTCTCTCTGACTTCTTGGTAAACATTAGCATCAAAGTGATTGGTATTACCAGCTGCCAGCTTATAAAATAAGAAAGTCTAAAGAGGAACGAAGGAGAAGGAAAAGTCTTGAAGAAGAAGGGGTGATCAAAATTATACTTCCCTCTTCTTGGGCTGGCAGAACACACTGGGAATCAGCAGACCAGTCACAGGATTTTACGGGGCAGGGCTAATTCTGCACTTTGCTCTGGGCTAGGCAAGTGGTTACCTCTGCTTCCTTCTAGGTTCCAGAGGAATTCGTCCTTATCCTGGGACATCTTGCAACTGGAATCCCATTTTGGAGCCAGTTAGCAAGCTGACTTTGTGTGCATAGCCATCTATTCTTTTTAGTTATTTCTCTCTCTCTCAAAGGATATATGACTTTGTGTTCTCCTTCTGTCTTTCCAGAGCAGTCTGCTCCCTTCTCTCTAGGCCCCCTAAAGACCCCCACAGTTAGTTCTCTTTTTAAGTATTCATCTCTCCCCACCCTCTAGGGCCGGGGAAGATGGTAGCATCTCCTGCAACCTCAGGCTTCGAACTTCCCTCTGTGAAGTACTGGGTTGGCAACACATGCAAATCATTTTTGCCTGGAGATCTTCTGAGAAGAAAGGGAAGCTCAGAGGCATTGATCTTGCCCCGAGTTCCGGGAAGCTGCATTTTTCTTCGCTGCTGCTTTCAAGTGACCCGGATCTCTTCACAGTTATTGAGATGGGGCATGATTCTGAGGAGGCGCATGAGAAGTGGGAACCTGGCTTACTTATTGCCTTTGAGGGTCGGTGGGAGAGAACTTATCAGAAGAACCAGATCTTATCTCCTCAGGATGGGGCAGGAAAACAACGCAGCAAAACAGCTGCCTGGACGAGAACATCACCTAGTGTCTTCACACCACACACCCACGTGTGGTGAAGTTGCCGTTTCCCATGAAGATGAAAGTGGAGAGCGAGACATGGCAGGGATTCCCTGAGCCCCTGAACTCAACTGGGAGAGGAAGGGACTGTCAGGCCAGCCCATGCGGATGGACCCACTTAGCGATCAGGACTTGTCGCCTCCACCCCAACTGCTCTCCCTGGACTGGGCTCAACAGACCTGGGAGAGACCGGGCTGCTTTTGTTCCCTAGAAGAGGCGATTGTCACCAAAATGTTATTAAATACGCACTGTGTGTCTGCCTTGCGCTCTGGGGAATCCAACTAAATGCAAGACAGTCCTGGTCCACGTGGAACTTAAAAAAAATCACGTGAGGAGACCAACCACAGATAAAGAAAAAGTTAAATAACACAACACATACACCCATAAATCACACACAAGAGCGGTTATAAGTGGTACATGACTAATTGGCAAATGAAAGACACGTTCATTCTCGGTTTGCTCCCACACTGACATTTCACTGAACGACCGGAACTAAAGGATAAAACGCCACTGCTGCTGGGGGAGGCAAAGAGAGGAGGTGCTCATGGTAGAGCAGCTTGTCATGGCTGGGGCTACCTGGACATGTCCCCTGTTCTACTGTCGGGAAGACTTGTTTTCTGAAACGGACTAAGGCCAACTTTGCCGTGCTCTCAGAAGGCCCTGGTTGCGTCTTCTTACAAGCCATCAATCATACCTGCTCATGTTGGCCCTTTTTCTCTCCTGCCCCACCACAGGAGGCTTTCTCCCTTGTTCACTGTAACACCCTTTGATATGCACCAGCAGCAGCTTTTCTGTTAGCACCTTGGCTGGGTCCCTCTGTTTTCAGGCCCATAGGATGGATTTCTGTTGAACTCTCAATAGAAATGCATTGAATTTAAAGCAAATTAGTTTGGGAACAAATCCTAGCTCTCCCACTCATTAGGTATGTGACCGTGACTGTGGGCCTCAATTTCCTCATCTGTGAAGTGGGTACAAAAAGAATATCTTTATTGTATGATGAGTATAGGATCAAAAGGATCATGAATGTGAAGCGCCTGGTGCATGTCTGGAGTCCATTGCTGTGTGGAAATTCACCAAAGTCTGTGCTGAAGCAGAGCTTCTCGAACCTGCGTGGGCATGCAAATCCCCTGAGGATCTTGTTAAAAATGCAGATTCGGATTCAGTAGAACTCAATGGGGCCTGAAATTCTATATTTCTGGCAAGTTCCCAGGTGATGCAGATGCTGCTGGTCCTAGGACAGCACTCTGAATAACAAAGTACAAAGGACTTTATGATCAAAATCCTGCATTTCCAGGATTTTCTTGGGTGTCTACCCTATTGTGTATCTATTGCTTACGCTGACTCTTGCCTTCTCTGTTTGAAACCTCCTGCCTCATCCTTCTAGTCTCTATTTTGCCCCACCCCCATTGCCGACCTTTTGGGCACCTCGTCTACTTTCCTTTCTGGCTTCTGACTCTACACCTGTCTCTGTTTGACTTTGCTCTCTAGAGTGACATTGTTCACACTGACTGTTCCTCTAACGTTTCTCCTTTAGTCTCATAAGACTCTCTTACAATTTGCTAGAGGGCACCTTTGGCTTAAACCCATCCCATTTTCCTTTCCTCTTAGGCTGCTAGGAAGCTTATAGTTAAATTTGTGGTGAGTTTTAGCAGTGGTCTCTCCTCAAGTTTTCTGATAAAGTTAGTTTCTTCCTACATGCTGTCCTTCTCTTCTTTTACTACTTTGTTCTTAAAGAATTTATTTTTTGTGTTATTGTGTATATTGCCAATTGCCAGCTATGTAGTCTTGGACAAGTCACTTAACCTTCCTGGGATTCTGCTTTCTCTCCTATAAAGTGGGAATAAAAATGGTACCTATCTCATAAGATTTTTGGGAGGATGAAAGGAGTTAACGTTTGGAAAGTCCTTAGAGCAGTGCTTGGCACATGATAAATACCACGTGAGTGTTATTTATTGTTGTTATTTTATAAAATACCTCAAGTCCTTTTGAAAAGCAAGATGGGTATAATCATCATCACCATCATGGTCAGAAAAACCATGTTGACATTAAAGTGGTGTACAATATACCATGAAATTATCATGTTATACTGGAATACTTGAGTTATGGGACAACTTTTAAGCTAGAAAGAAAGAAACTTAGAACAAATTAAATCAAATACAGTGAATAGCGAACTTTAGGGCACATTTTTTTTATACTTTAAAGTCAGGTTGTTCCAAGGTGGGTTAAAATGAAATGGAATCTGTCCTTTCCAACTCTGTGCCTTTAAACCAGAGCAGTCCACTGAGGGAACCACATAACCCCCACGTCTTCAGGTGGCCTTTGAGCATCGCAGTCACTACTGCAGCAAGGTTCTTGAACCCACTCACATCTCTTTTGCTGTTGTTCTAGCTTTCTGGTCCATTCTAGATCCTGACTCTTGGACCTCGCGTCCCACAGCTGGCCAAACTCGTTTATTAATGACATTAATGACTATTAAGGACCTAATGACTGGATTCACCTGAACTGATTTGGCCCTGTCATCTCCTCTGGTTTTATTGCATTTCTGTCTGCTTCAAGAATCCCACTGGATTCCACTCCAGCTTCTAGAACTTTACTCAATAGCTTTCTGGGGTTCTGTCCATGCCTACTCCCTACCTTCATTGGTTCCCACTTTCACTCATTCAGGGAAATTTATTTCCTGTCTATTCTATGTCAATTACTGATCTAAGTGCTAGGGAAAACAGAAGTAATAAAACAGACAAAGTTCTGGCCTCCATGGGCTTACATTTTAGTTGGGGGAGACAGACAATAAACAAATTAATTCATGCTCTATACTCTACATTCTTGCTTCTCAAAGTGTAATTCATGGGCCAGCAGCATGTTAAGTTGGCAAATGCTTACTAGAAAATCAAGTAGATATATCAGGGAGACAGTTGCTGGTATGAGTCAAAGTTTAGGGGCTGGCCTGTGGCTGAGTGATTAGGTTTACGCGCTCCGCTTCGGCGGCCTGGGGTTTCACCGGTTCAGATCCTGGGCGCGGACATGGCACTGCTCATCAGGCCATGATGAGGTGGCATCCCACGTTGCACAACCAGAGGCACTCACAGCTAGACTATACAACCATATACTGGGAGGTTTGGGGAGAAAAAAAAGAAAGAAGGTTGGCAACAGTTGTTAGCTCAGGTGCCAATCTTTTAAAAAAAAAAAAGATTTTACAGGAGACATTTAAAGTGTGATGGACTTTAATGATCATCCGTTCTAACCAGCTCATTTCACACATGAACAAAATGAGTCTGTGTGAGGTGAAAAGGCTTTGACCAAGGGCGCACAACTCCGTTGGTTGTACAGCTTATTTTTCGTCTTTTCTGCTCATTACACACCATTTTTTCTTGCATGGATTCTAGGTCAATGAATTATTAAGTAAACTTTGTTTATTTAGGGGAATTCTCAAACCTTATGGTGTTGTGGAAATGTAGGAAAATCATTTCTGATATTTCCTGTCAAAGCCTCGTTTTCGGACCAGAAGGCTCTTGGGCTGGCTCCCACGTGGCAATTCTTGACTCTCTAATTATATCTGCTCGAAACAAGGAACACTTAGGGCTGAGGGAGAGCAATGGTGCAAGTTCCTGTCTAAGACCCTGATAGAAGGCTCTGTGCAAACTGAGATTACGAGAGGGTTTCAGAAAGACTCGTAGATTCATTTGCAAATAAGGAAATTGAGGCTGAGAGAAGTGAAGTGACTAATTCAAGATCCCGTTGAAGGTATAGTAGCAGAGCTGAGACCAGAGCTAAGTCTCCTGATTCACGGCGCAAAACTTAAGATTCGGAGCTGGAAGATCTCCATTTGACTCCCAGCGTTTCCGTTAGCCACGCATGTCCCTTACCTTCTTTAGGTCTCCATTTCTGCAGACGTGTGGCACGGTGCAAGTCGCTTATCTCCTGGCTCCCTCAGCATCTTCATTTGTAAGGTGAGGTTGATCAAATGAAATAATTTACACACAATTGCTTTGCAAAACTGCTTTTTTCTTACCATAACTCACAGCATTTTTTTATGCCAAAACCATCCAAAAGAGAGGAAACAATCAGAATCCAATCTGAGTTCTGCATTAGGAAGGGGACACTGACGTGGGAGAGTTGCACGCACCTCCCTAACTATCTGGTCAGCTCCTTTTCCAGTTCCCCTCATCTCCTAAAGGGGTGATTTTTAAACCTTGCTCTCTTCCACCGCCTCTTCCATCACTCTCACAGAAAATACTGGCCGTCAAATGGGAATTTCTTCAACTTCCTGTCACTTCAATGGACAAACATCTGCACAAACCCTTCTCTCCTCCTTTTCCTCCTTCTGATATGGCGTCAGCTGCTGCTTCCCTTTGTTAGCTGGAATTCCCACTTACTCTTCACAAGTCAACTCAGGGGTCACTGCTCCCTCCCTTACCCACCATCCTTTGGCTGATGGGGTGCTCCTCTTCTGTTCTCCCATTGCACCCCGTGTCTCCTCCCTCAAGCATGAATCCCATTTGTCTTCCATATTTGTTTACTCAAAAGCCTCCCTCACTAAAATATAGGGATTCTATTTACCTCTTTTCTACCTAGTGCCTGGCATATAAGATGTTCTTAATAAATGCTTTCTGATAAATGCATGCACACATGATGCTTACTTGGCTTGCCCTGAAGATGACTTTACTAGCTTCTGTTTTATCATCTCTAGTGGGTCTGAATTTCCCAGTTAGAGGAGTCTCCGGGTTGTCCAGGCTTTCTTTGCACCTCCCAGCCTCAGGCGGAGACAAATGAAAGCAGACCTGCTCTGTTGTGACTGTGCCCTAGCTGTGCGTCTGTCCCCTGTTTGTCTGAAATCATTTCTTGGTGGAGGTGAGGATGTCAAGAACAGCTTCCGGAGGAGGCAGGCCTGGCCTAGCCGTTGGCTAGACTCTCCTGGTTCTCTCAGCAGTAAGCCTGCTTCTTCACTCACTTCTGCTGGAAACCTTCCCCGAGGTGCTGCAGCAGCCTCTGCCCACAGAGTCTTTCCCGGGGGCAGTGAGTCAGGCTCACAGACTCTGAGTAGGTCGTGGTATTGGGTATCTCACCAACAAAGAGACAAGAGGAAGTGGAGAGTGTAGGAGAGATAGAAGAGAAGAAAGGAATGGCTTCCTCCCTCCCACTGCCCCATCAACCAAGCATGGTTCCCAGCTCCAGTGACTCGGCATGAACATTTCCACTCGTCCTCTGAGACTCACGTCTGGTCTACAACATGAACTTGGAGGCCTAGGATGGGGAAGGCTAAGTATTATATGAGCCTGGCGCCAATGTATGTGAGACTGTGCAGTGTGGAGGGGGCGTTCTTCCACGTGCCCTGAGAGAGTCCCTTCACCCTGGCGCTGTTTCCTGGCTGTAGAGGCCTCCACACCCCTCCCCATGCCTTTCCCACACACTACACGTTTCCTGCCCTTCTGATCTGCATCAAAAGTCACGCGTCCTGGGGAATAAGAACTTATACTTTGGAGGCAGTCTGACCCACGTGCAACTCCTGGCCCCACCATGGACTGTTGCACAAGTTACTTACCCTCTGAGGATTAGCTTTCCTCATCCAAAATATGGCCGATATTATAACTCATGGGGTTTGTGAGGATTATATTAGATAATGCTTATGAAGGGCTTAGCATATTTTGAGCCCTCAACAAGTGGTGACTATTATGCTCTTTTAAAACTACACTTTCTCTGACCTTCCTTCTCAGAAATAATCACTCTTTCCTTAGTGTTACTGTAGAACATTGTAATAATCATATATAGTTATTTTAATAATAGTTTATATAATAGTATGTTATATATAGACTATATAATACATGCATATTATATACTTGTATGGTATAACTATATATAGTTTATATTCTGTATACTATATGTAGTATATACCAGGCATATACTATGTATCTAATAGCATATAAAATATATAATATAACGTCACATCAATAATAATAGTAATAATGATAACTAACTTTTATTAAATGCTTACCACGTGTAGACATTGTCCTATGAGCTTTATATGCATTAATTCACTGAATTCTGACAAGGTAGGTATAATTGTTGTCTAAATTTTGTAGACGAGAAACTGAGGCACAGAAAAATTAAGCAAGTTGCCCAAGGATATGAAGTTAGTAGAGGGAGAGCAGGCTGTGGAAGGAGGTAGGCTGGTTTGGGTATTAGAGTGTGCTGTGCACGGGCTTTGCACCTGTCCCGGGGCTGTGGGTCTCACGGTGCATTGCCTGTGTGTGGTTCATCCCGTAACCTCCCCAGCAACTTGCTCCAGGTTGGCAGTGGTCTTGGAATGCCTGCACAAAGCAGACGCCATCAGCAAACATGCCATCAGGAGCTAATAGCCTGGGCAGGGAGGACACTGGCTTCCTGGAGCCCAGGTGCCCGCAGTCCAGTGCCCAGAGCCCAAAGCCCCAGCCTCCTGCTCATTTCTGGCCCTGGTAATTAAGCTATATCAGAGCCCAATAGCAGGTGGCAGAAGTTTTTATCCCAGGGAAAAGTACTTAGAGTACAAGGCATACTGTAATGGGACAAAATGACCACCAAGCTAATCAGAATAAGAAAACTACAAGTTCATTTTGCAGTTTGGGACTGAATTTGAGGAGTGAGTAGAGGTGAGTTGTTGGGCACAAGCATAGACTTAATCACGTGGTGGTCAGCTGATAAAGAGAGACGATCTTCAGTATCAGCCGATTGGGCCAGGAGGGCCATGCTGCGCCATCTGCTCTGCCCCATGCCAGGCCTGGCAGGACTGGACTGTCATCTGAAGATCACTATCAGCACCATCATCAAAAGACAAGAACGGTGCAGTGAAATGAACACAGGATGGTTAACAAGTCACTTAAGCCTTCTGATCCTATTTTTCTATTATTTAAAGTGAGGATAATAAAATCTGTCTCAAGAGTTTTTTGGGAGAAAGTGAAACATACATTGTGAAGAGAAGTAAAGATACCTCATATCTGCAGAATGCTTTAATAATAATAATAAATAAAAATCATAGCAATAATAACATCTAACCCATATTACAGCACTTGCTATGTGTCAGGAAGTTTTCTAAGTGCTTTTTGTATATTTAATCCTCACAACAGTCTTATGAGATTAGTAGTACTATTATACCCATTTTACCGATGAAAAACTGAGGCACAGAGAGCTTAAGTAAATTATCCAAAGTCGCACAGCTAGTAAGTAGAACAGCTGGCATTCAAAGGCAGGCAATCTGGCTCCAAGTCTGTGTTCTTAACTGCCGTGCGGTTAAGATGAATGTGAGCACGAGCATTTATAAAGCATGCCTACATCCATCAGCTCAGGTAATTGCTCTTGCTCCCTGAACAAGGGAACTCCTCGGTGAGGGGAACTTGGGCCATTCTTCACAGTGAGTTGAATTTACCTCTTGGAAAAGGGTCTTGAGTCTTCCCAAGATCCCAAACCTTGGGAAAGCTTGTCTGATGCTTGCACAAAAATATTAAGAGCATCATCTTTGTTCTTACAGGGAGGCCAGATTATCTTTATAAACTTTCTGTGTTCTCATTGTTCTGACATCTCAGTGTCCATAAGAGTCCCCAGTAGCTGACCCTGACTACAGTGGAGATGCCTCAATAAATCAGATGACAAACATTCATTAGGCACCTACACCACGCCCAGCACAGTGCAGGAGCATGGGGGCACGATGTATAAAAGAAGCAGGATTATGGTCTCCATCCACCAACAGTTAGGAGCCTATCTGGGAAGATCAAACAGATTGAAACAGTAGATTAAGATAACAAGACAATACTACTAGGCAATAATGTGAAAACACATGAAATTGTTGAATACTGACAACGACACTGTTGGAGATGAATGCAACATGTCACTAATTGTGTTCCATTCGTCTCCTGGTCTTTTTCTCAAAGTTCTAAGTTTTCTTAGGGACACTGTACCCAGCATGGGTGACCTGTATACCCTTTCCAGGGAAGAAAAGAAAATTCCATTTAGAAGAACATTCTTCACCCAGCAGCTCCTGCCATGTTCATCAAGACATGTGTTTGTCTTTTCCTATGTATTTCTTCATTAGAAGTGGTAGAGAAGTCAATTTGAGGTCTGTTATGCCTGCGTAATAATAGTCACGTGATCAGAGGCGACTTGAGGCCAGGGGTTAATTCAGAAGATGTCTCGCCTTCTACTCCTTTCATGGTGTGCTCTTACGTCCCCAGGGACCTTGAAATTGCTTCCTAACCCTGGAAGCTTGGGGTGCTTCAGCTAGGGCACCATCTTAAGTCTTTGGTGGGCTTCAGTCCTTCTCTCCTGGCTAGGTGACCTTGGGCAAGTTGCTTAAATCTCTTTTAGCTTAAGTTTTTCTCATGTATAAAATGACTATATAAAAGTGAATGGGAGGACTGAAATAGTTAATATAGAGTCTTCTCAAAGTGACTGGGACATAATACATTTTCCTAAAATGGTATTTTCCTGCTATTATTAGCTCTACTACCAATAACCTCACATCACTATCCCCACCATCATCATTGTCATCAGTAACATCGTCACTCTAATCATCAACACCACCACCAAACTTATGGACACCGTCATCACCACCATCACCATCATCACCACCACCATCATCATCTAACCAGTACATCCCATATCCCATCCCCTTAGGACCTTTTTAAATGACTGGTTGGCTAATCTGATAAATACCAAGCTTTCCCAGTGTGACAATGGCTTAATTTGTCACCCCATTTAGATAATACCTTTATTCAAGTTTTCAGAGGCAAGGGAGTGACTTGCTGAGAATTAATGCTGACAACTTAGTCCTATGGTGGGAGAGAAAGGAAGTTAGTTTTGGTTGGATGGACTCTTGGATGCTCCTCAGATTGCCTCCTCTGCAGCTGTGAGGTCTGTCCCAGAGGTAAATGCTTTCACTGAGTTCTCTCCATTCTCCCGTGACAGGTAAAGGAGATCTCAGTCTACTAAAATCATTTCCCTATTTCCCATTAACAATAGTATCATGGTGAAGAGAAGATGCTTCATGTCAATTTTAGTCCCTAATAATGGGAGTACTTGGAGGAGAACAACAGAAACGTTTGAGGTTGTGATTCTGAGGCATAAAAAGGACAGAGTTAATTACCCCTGGCTTCCCAGACAGATTTCTATGTACACAATCGTGTTGCATCTTTGTAACCTGCGGTTATACTTTGAGGGTTTCTGGAGGAGAGAAATTATCCATGCTGTGTCCAGAGTCATGCCCAGTTAAGAGCTCATAGGAAGATGGACATAAATATCACTTGGGGACCCCACAAGAGAAGCCTTTCTCTGGAGAGATGCTCATTTGGTGATTCAGGAGGGTAAGGGACTCATTCTGCAATTTTTGCTTGGGGCTGTCCTGTAAAGTTCCAGTTTGCAAAAGGGCATTCAGTTCCGCTGAATTTCTTCACCAAGTCGACACAAATTGCAATGTGGAAATGAGTGTGTGGAGACATTTCCGATGTGGCGTTCTTTTTTTACCTTTGGATAAAAACACAGTCAGACCTTTGTACCCAATGAGGATACTGAAAGACTGTGGAAGGCAGAGTGGGAAGATCTCTCCAAGGCATCTCAGAGGAACATTTAGCACAAACACAGCACATGCCAACTTGCCTCAAGGCTGGGAGACCGAGGGCTTCGCTGCACAGCCCCACTCTTCCTACACGCTTACCTGAAAGGAACTGGAAGGCATCCCCTTGGCTTGTACATGAGGCTTGATCTATTCATCCATTGAACAAATATTCATTGAGAGTCAGCTAACGCCAAATCTATTCTAGGTGCTGAGCATACAGCAGTGAACAAAAATAGGCAAATATCCCTACTGACGTAAATTCACTTTTTCTTAGATGGGCTTAATGTTATTATTGTGCTCACTGTGATTATATATATGTGTGTATATTTTTTGTACGTACTCACTGTGATTATATATATGTGTGTATATTTTTTGTATGTAACTTCTTAGATTTTATGTATAAATCTTGGACGTCTCAGATTTATATATAAATAATATAATAAAAATAAAACTATATTTATATGTAAATAAAAAATTTAAATGTCTTCTTAGATTGTATGTTCCAAGAATTCAAGGATTGAGTTTATCTAATTATCTATGTACAAAGCCCAGAATGGCATCATTCATTCATCCATTCATTCACTCAACACATACTTCCTGAGTGTCTACTCTGAGTTAGGTGATGGGGATACAGTGACGAGTAAGACAGAAAATCTCTCATACAGATCATAGTGTCATTTAATGAATACAGAGACAAAAATAGTGATGCTATGGTTTTTTGACATTTAATTCAGGTTTAATGATGTACAAATTTCAAATCTTACATTTGAAAAGATATATCTTACATCCAAAGAGAAATGCCATATTCATTGCTAGTTGACACATTTTTAGCATTAATGATTTTGCCCACCCCATGTATAGTCTTTTTTATTTTGAAATAATTTTAGGTTTACAGAAGAATTGAAACAACAAAGTACAGAGAATTCCTGGATACCCTTCACCCAGCTTCCCCCAATGTTAAGGAATTATATAACTACGGTACATTTTTCAAAACTAAGAAATTAACATTGGTGTAATACTATTAACTAGATTACAGACTTTATTTAGATTTCACCAGTTTTACCATTCATGCCTTTTTTTTGTTGTTCCAGGATGCAATCCAGGACACCTCTTGCCTTTAGACATCATGTCTCAGTCTCCTCTGATCTGTGAAAGTTTCTTAGTCTTTGCTTGTTTTTGTGACTTGGACAGTTTTGAAGAGTACCAGTGAGGTATCTTGTAGAGAGTCTTGAAGACTGATGGTGTTTTCTTGTGACTACGCTGGAGTTGTGGATTTTGAGGGAAGAATGTCACAGAGGTGAGGTGCTCTTCTCATAGCATCATTTAAGGGATACACGACATCGACATGACTTCTCGCTGGTCATGTTGACCTTGGTCTCTTGGTTAAGATGCTGTCTGAGGGTTTCTCCACTGTGGTTATTTTTCCCCTTTATATACTCTGTATGTTGGAAGCTAGTCCCTAAGTCTACCCTCAAGGGAAGGGGGGATTCAACTCTAACCCCTGGAAGAAGGCTTTCTTTCTTCTTGAGTTTTCCTCACTTATACGTCCTGTGTTTGGGATTAAGGACTTTAGGGATCATAGTGTTATTTCCCCTTTAAGTGATGTTAAAGTTCATGAATCTAATCTGTTTGTACAGCACCTTGCTTAGAAAATCCTTCATAATTTAACACGAACTTTTATCCGAGAGAGAGAGGGAGTGCTTTCATTGGAGAGATCTGAAGTTCTTGTCACTTGTAAATTAACTCCAGTACTGCAGATGAAATACCTTTTCTTCAGTTTAATGCAGTTTTAGCAACTGTTTATTGTATTTTAAAGTAAATGACTCAGTAACAGTTCCATTCTCATGACTGTGGAATCATAGAACATTGGGCCTGGGTAAAATACAAGAATCATTCAGTCCAGCCTCCTTAGTCCACAGATGAGGAAATTGAGGCCCAGGGAGGACGCAGCACTTTTTAGAGGTTGTTAAGCCAGTCAGAGGGAGCCTAGGCTTCCTACTTCTCAGGGTTCTTTTCCTGTAAATTCGTCTGTCTGATCTCCCTAGCCACTGAGGGAATCTGTGCCATCTCCCTTCCACCCTATCCCCATTCTTTCCCACAGGGCAGGACCTTCCATTCCTTCCCACAGGTCAGGAATAAGGCCCGTATCCAGGCCATCCTTAGGACAACATAGGATGAAGGACAACATAGGGTGAAGGGATGGGTTGAATGGACAACTCATTTTGCAAAAACCTTCATGTTCCCCTCCCTCACAGCTCATATCTGTCACTCTGGGGGTGAGAAGATCTCAAATCCTGCAGCTACTTTCCTGCGTCCCCAGTCTCAAGAGCCTCGGATGAAGAGGGAAGCCTCGCTCCCAGTTTAGCCAGGCTCTGCCTCTTGCTGGAGATGCTGTAGTTTGAAAGTGGAAACTGCATTAAATTTGGAGTTTATTCTTAGGGGCTGTGGTTCCAGGAATCATGAGAGCAATTCCTTTAGAGAACTGAGCCGGCTTAAAGCCACGAAAGCACTAAGCCAATAGGTCTTACCTTCTCAAGAGACAGCGAGAATTCAAAGCTTGCATTTGGGAGAAGAAACTGGAAAATCATCGTCCCTTTCCCCCGTCACCCACTTCAACTGGGGTCAAAGGCAACGAGATAAACATCTGATTGAACATACTCAGCTAAAGGGATATGCAATTTCTTCTAGTAAAAGGAATAAAGCTTAAAGTCCCACTCAATTTCTATGCACAAGGGGAGTAGCAGTGATCAAGTCCATGTGGAATTCATCTACTGTAACTCGCTGAACGATGGAGTGTGCAAGAGGCCAGGAGCAGGGCTGTCCCATGTCCAGAGACTCAGTGGAATCCAGGGCTTCAGTCAGGGTGTCTGGGCAGCTGGCTTTTGGATGTTGCCCTTTTTGACAGTCTTGGCCACAGCCGGTGAGCCTGAGACACAGTGTCAAAGGTAGTGGGAGCGTCTGAGGAAGTGGCTACAATTGTAGCACCAAGGGCTCCTCCTGCAAAGGGCTTTCGCAGGCTGGACAACCCTCTTGGCGAAGTGAGTAAAGACAGTTTTTGGCTGCCTCAATTTCCCTCCCCTTCATGTTCCTCATCCACATGTCCCCTTTGGTCTAAGGTCTTCAGTACTACCTCCCTTTCTCTTCATTAAAATCTCTCAGGGAAGCTCAGGAACTCCTAGCATGTAAATCACTGATTCCACTTCAAAGGGTTAGCCCTTTTGAAGGACCATTGCCTTTAAACAGGGATAAACACTTACAGGGAGTTCTCAGCTTTGGCCTTGCGTCAGCATCACCGGTGGTATATTGATAAATACGGAAGCCTGGGCCCCACTCAAACTCTGCAACAGTAAAAAGCTCCACAGCTGATTCTCATGCACAAGCAGAGCTGAAAACCATTCCTCATTTAAGTGAGAGGATCTCAGTGTGTGGTCCCTGGACCAGCAGCATCAGCATTGCCTGGGAACTTAGCAATGCAAATTTTGGGGCCTGAATCAGACCTTCTGAATCAGAAACTCTGGTGGTGGTGGTGGGGGCAGCATCTGTGTTTTATTAAGTGTTCCAGGTGATTCTGATGCACACTGTAGTTTGAGAACCAGGGCTTTAAGCGAAAGGACCAATGTCTAACTGGTGCATTTTGGTCGGGAGTTGGGGAAATGTGGATGGAGGGCAGAGGTGCCCTCTGAAACCACAGTCCATAAGTGTTGGCTAGCCTGTGTATACACAAAGCCAGCTCTGGTTACTTGTCGATCCTCTGAAGCTGTCTCAGATTCCCAGACCATCAGTGTGTTAGAAACTTTTCTTCCAGTAGGAAGGACAGTTTTACTTAAAGTGGCAACAACATGCTGGGAAGTAGTATCAATTGGTGGTGGTTATGTTGGTGGTCACAACTACCCTCCTTCCTTCCCCTCATGCCCCACAAGCCACAGACCACAAGTGAGGCTGGTGGACAGAGTAGAGGCAGAGAATAAGGTTGTGGTAGGGGAAGTAAATGTTTGATTCGTTAAGCTAAATTGGACTGAATTAGAGGCCACGGAACTCTTCTGCACAGTAAATATTTCTTTAATTGTAGATTTTAGCTCAAAAAAAATGACCCCAAAGCACTCAATTGGAGGGTAATGTCTTCATGGCCCAAGGCATTGTACGTGAGGAAGATGTCCTGAACATTTGACTGAAATGCGGGAACGTTTCAATTCTATTCAACCAGCACTATCCTGGGTGCTAGGGCTATATCAATGAGTAAGAGGGACACTGTCCCTAATCTTAGGATCTAGGAGGGAAAACAAACAGGTGAGAAGACTGCTAATGAAGAGGAGAGACAGGAAGGATGCTGTGTGAGCATCTGGCAGTTTCTCTGATCTTAGTTCTGCGGCTCAGGTAAGTCCTCTCTGGGTATGTGATGTTTAATCTGAAAACTGAAAGTTAAACTTGAATCAGCCATGTGAAGAGATGCAGGAAAGGGAAGAAAAGAGGGGAGAAGAACATTCTAGACAGAAGATGAGCTTGGGTAAGTCCTAGAGTGGAGAGAGAGCTTGGTATGGAAGTTTTAAGAACTTCAAGCTGAATATGCAGGATCCTAGAGAGCACGGGGGCATGTGATAGAAGATGAGGTTAGGAAGGCAGCAAGTCCAGATCCCCGAGGGCCTAGGAAGTTAGATGAACGATTTGGACCAGGGTCTAAAGGCAATTGGAAACCACTAAAGGGTTTAAAGAAGTGGAAGAAGATGACAGATTTGCATGAAAATAAATCTCTTGGCTGCATTTTGGAAAGTGGACTGGAGAGGGGAAGAACGAATATAGGGAGACAGTTAGGAGATGTGTGTTATACAGACTAAACTTAGGAATGTTTGCTTAGGAAAAATATAAAATGAACTAAGAAATTATGAAATCAGAATGTATGTTTCCTCTGATTTTCTTTTCAGCCCTAATTTTGTTTCTTTGGATGAGTGCTCTATGGCAGCCATCTTCAAAGTGTGTATATGTATTTGATGTATGGATTACCTAGCCAATTTGCTAATGCTAAATGAATACTAGCCATTTGCAAATCACAAAATAAAACATAATGCTGGACACCATAGGGGAACTCCAGGAAGGCCTGGTCCTTGCCCACAAGAAACTAAAAATTGAGTCATGGAAATAAGCAAAAACACTAAATGTTCATTGGAATTTTGAGCAGTATGTGATTAATCATCAAAAAGTGAGAACGGAATCATGAGCACTCTAAAGGAGTAGTAGGGAAGTAGTTTCACGGAAGAAGTAGGTCTCGGGCATCCTTTGAAGGATCCTGGAAGATGGGTAGATAGACGAGCATGGAGAGGACAATGCAGGTAGGGGAGTGGTCTGAGCAATGGGCATTGTGGTTGAAACATTTGTGGTTTCAATTTGTCCTGATTTTCAGGAAGAGTCCACCGAACCTCAGACATAATAGAAAAGCACGCTAGCTTTTGGCAAGGAATGAGGGAGTAGTAAATACTCCCATCTTAGTTAGTGGTCACTTTTCTGCAGCACTGCCTGGAACTGCGGCAGGATTGGGGCGTGCCAGTGGACTTGGCTGGAAAGGCCTGGAAAGGGTGGAAGCAGCCCAGCCACTGGCGCAGGGGAGCACAGCGGGCTATCTATAACTCCGACTGGTCACCCAGGAAATCAGCCTGCTCTGTTTTTCAGAACATTACCTAGTGCCAAGGCAATTTAGAAGTTACACATAACAGATGGGCCATTTCTAAAGTCACATCCACCAGAAGCCCCAACACTTTGTCCCTTACCACTGAGACAGACTGCTCTTGTTCTGAAGGATAGATTTGGCTCTGAATTGCCCTCAAGTCCCAGGTACAAGCTGCCACTTGATGGCCACTTGCCACCATCCCAGGAAAAGGGTGGGAAGGAGGTTAAAGGGCAGAGGGACTGAAACTGGACCCTGCCACAGTAGAGTCAGGTCTGGGCCAGGCTGAGAGAAGAGAGGCTTAGTCTGGCCAGAAGACATTACTCTGCAAGGTGAGTTCAAAGGGGAATGTCACAGGGCAGAGCATTTCCAACTGTGTGTTCTCTGCAGATACTTGTGGGTTGCCTGGACTGAGGGCTGGAGAAGCCAAAGGAGGGGGGAGACCCCAAAGATAGCTTACAGACCCCACCCTATTTTCACTGGAGATTGTCCTCGTCTATCTGTTTTATATTTTGGGGATGTGCTTAATAATTCATTTGGAAAGAAAAAAAAAGGATTTTGATGATAGAAATCAGTTGATACCAAATGAATCAGGCATCCAATTGAACATGTTCCTTTTAAAATTGTCACCCTGGAAGGTTATAAAATGATTTCAGAGAGGCTACCCTTGACCAGGAGTGTGTTAGAATGCCCCTTTGAGCCTGTGGACCATTTTTTCCTGAAATGCCTCTGCAATGGCAAATCCTCCATACTTGATTTCTGAATTGGTGGAAGTGTATCCAGATCCATATCTCTCTCACGAATAAAGCGATTAATGGAGCTGGATGACGTTTTTGAGTCAGAATGTCAAAGGGATCAGAATGTCAAAGTCAAAATGAAGGTGGTACTATGAATTTTGAGATGGAGCCATTTAGGTGATTTCTAAAAGCAATTCTTGCTGAGAGGCCCCCAAAGGCCTCCTTAACCCTACTAACCAACTTGGGGACTAGAGGGTCAGCTACTCATCTAAGCAGGAAAGATTTTCAGTATATTCTTCTCTCATGGCTCAAACCAAAAACAGAACCAAAGAACACAGTGTCACATGCCAGAGATGCTCTAGGAGCTTCCAGGAATAGAAAGAGGGGAAATGTGTCAACTGGACCTGGATTCAAACCATGGCTCTGCTCCCACCAGCTGGGTCCCAGGGACACGTGAGGTAACCTCTCGGAGTCTCTGTTTCCTCACCTGTAAATTTAGAATGATTACAAATTCCTCAAAGGGTTGTTGGGAGAATTTAAATATATAAACAGGTATCACGTAGTGCTGGGCACATATTAAGTTCTCCATACATTGTCACTGCTGTCATTACTATTAGTGTTGTTATTGTTGTTTTCACTCTGAATCACCCTTCTCGTTCCACTTCCTCACTTCATCCATTCTGCATTGCCTAATTTTAAAATTAGTTTGCGTAAAACACATTTTAATGACCCTACGGATTTCCAGCCCCCTATAATCCTTTTAAGGGACTTTGTCAAATTACGTGTGACAGCATTTTTAAACACAACATGAAGCTTAGAAAATAAAGCAGTTTTTAAAACAAGTTTTACCATCCAATTATAGAGACTATGTGGAGTTTTCAGTACTACACACTGAACAAGCTAATACAAATTTATAGATAAATTTTTTAAAGATTTGGGATAAGATTGTTGGGTTTGCTGTGAACACAAAAGTGTGGACACTGGAGTAGACTGCCTGGGACAAAACCCTCCTACTCACTCTCTAAAAAATCAAAAAAAAGGAAAAGAAATCAGTAGAAAATCTTTGTCAATTGAATGACCTTTTCACAACATGCTGTTTTGGTCCCTGCTACCAGGATTGAAGGTGTGTCCCCAACATAGGGATGATACTTGTTGAGCACCCTGATTCTGTGGTGTCCCCTAGGGTGGCAGTGCTGAGCCCCAGGACCTGCTCCGTGTGTCCAGATCAGGCAAGGCTTTACTGGGGTCGCTGGGGGCAGAGATGGGGAGCAAGAGCCAGGGAGCTGCCAGCGGGAGGAAGAACAATGGGCTAGTGTGAGTGCTGCCTGAGGGGCCCAGCGGAGGTGACAGTCCACCGGGGCTGCGGAGGCGTGTTTGTCCAGGCAGGAAGCCACAGGGGACCACGAGCCAGCCTCCCCTGGCACATCTCCTGACTGCACCTGCAGCGGAGCCTGTGGGCACCTTGAGGATGGCAGGAGCCGTTGCTGGGAAGCCTGCCCCAGCCCACCTGGCCAGGCCAATATCTTCCTTATTTCCTGGTTGTGCTGGAGGACTGCCCTCCTGCTCAAGGAAAGATTCTCCACTGTGCTTAGGTTGCTCAGCTTTCTCCCTTAGTCTTCTTATGGCCTCACTATCCGGTGGACATTCCCTGAGCTGAGGTCGGGGAGGGATGTTGTAGAGGGTGGGGGGAATGACTAAAATCTTGTGAAATAGCTGCTAAGGTGGAAGGGTCCAATAGGGAAGAGACACTTCATGGGCTCTCACTGACATATGTGGGATGAATGATTTTATGAGTGTGCTGGAACTCTTCTGTGTTCAGACTGTTGGGCCAACACAGGTATAGTGGTATTTCGGTGGGGGGGAGTAACTGTAAGACAACACCATTCCTGGTGTCAGTCACCTAGGGACTGCCTCTCAGACCAGGCAAGGGGCTGGGCACAAGTGTCTGAGGAGGGCGTGCAGGTGGGCCCACGTGGAGATAAATAGTAGAAATGAGGAGGCAGTGGAGGTGGGCCACGCTGCTGGCGTTAATTTGAACATTGCGTATGGAAAAGGCAGGACTTGCAAGCTATGAGCCTGAGCTGGTTAGAGCAAGTTCTGAAAGCTGGACTTTGTTGGCTTAACTTTTTTACCACGCGTGGTGTTCTCTGGGCTTATTCCTATGCAGTCTGTCTCACTCAGGGTTTAGCGACGTAATGGCCAACAATTTTGCTGGCGTTGTGGTGCTCCTCTTCATGCAATATTTCATTTGATCCTCACAACAGTCTGGTGAGGAATTATTGTCTGTATTGTACAGATGGGGAAATTGAGACGCAGAGCATTAAGTGACCTGCTCAAGGTAACATAGTTTTAAGTGGTAGAGTCAGGATTTGAATCCAGGTCTATCTAATTCCAGAGATCAAATTCTTCCCTGCTTTTTGATATGGAGTCTTTTCGAAAGCGTTACCCTGTCGCTATTGTGCTGCATGTTACTCAGGGCAGTGTTCAAGTTCAGGCTTGGAGGAAGCTTTTCAAGGAAGGACAGAGTTGCCATGGGAGGTGGGACTTGGTGGATGGGTCATATTAATTGGTCAATTGTCCTTCCTTCTTAGAGCATTTCCTTCCCATGCTGGACCTTAGATACTCTGGTCTTACTTTAATACTTTGTGAGCCATCTCTCATGGCTTCTTTCTGTAACCTCTGCCCAATTGTCTCCCAAAGATGGGAGTGCTAATAAGGTTCTCTTAGGAGTCTGATGGTGCATCTGAAATTCAGGGCTAAGGTAGAAGATCTCCAGATGTGCAGTTCTCTGGGTGACCAGCATCCAAGGGACTCATACTCAGCTACCACCTGCTTTCAGCATGTTCTGCTCAGGCATCCAGGGAGACTGAGATCCATAGTCAGTGCTGGTGCTGCCTGAGGGCATATGCAGGGCTGGACAGGAATAGATGTTCAAATGTTGATGTCTGCCATTTTCTCTAGTTGATCTAATCTGTCCAAGCTGGCATCACAGCCTGTGGCAGACGGAAGCAAATGGCTGTCTAGATTAGATGGTGTGACTCATCATCATCTATAAACTGTAATTTAGTAACTTGGTTCCTTGACCCAAGGAAATAACAGAAGAGCTCCATGATAACAGTGGACTTGGAAGAGGCCTGGAGAAGATCTGGACAGCATCAGCCCATGGTCATCTCTCTGTTCTTCTAGCAATCTTTTCGTATTCAGTGGTATGTATGTTTACGAATCTAGGCGACTATATCATGTAATCTATCATCGCTCTGTTCCATGTTCTCTCTGTGGTCCAGGCAGAACCACAGGACTCCCACTGGGGCCTAGGCTCAAGACCATCCATGTATTGTAATAGTAATAGCCATTCCTTTTAGATGCTTACTATTTGCCAGGCACTGTTGTAGTGTTTTACATATAACTAACCTAATCCTTACAAAAATTTTATAATATACGCACCCAGTAGCTTGGCCAAGGTTGGTGGAGGCAGGATCAAACTCAGGCATTTAGCTTGTGAGCCTGGGCTCTCAAACATCAAGCTATATTACCATCGTACAGGCTGAAATGCCTATTCTCCTGAAGGCTCAGAGCCAAGAAATGAGGGATGAAAGAGCCAGAAAAAGCCCTTGTTTTCTGAAAAAGCCAGCTGGGTGTTATAGAGGGAGAACTGGATGAGACAGGTATTCTCAAATGTGATCCCTGGACCAGCAGCATCAGCATCACCCCTGGGAACTTGGTAGAAATGCAAATTCTCTAGCCCCATCTTGGACCTACCAAATCAGAAACTCTGGGAGACATGATTCTGATGCATGGTAAAGTTTGAAAATCTCTGGAATAGGGAGTCAGGAGGCTAGATTCCAGGCCGACCTCTGCCCTTGCCTACCTAGATGACCATGTGTGGGTAATTTCATCTATCTGATGCTGCTTTCCTCATCTTTAAAACAGAGGGCTCACTCCAGATTCACTCACTTTTTGTTAATCCAAAAAACATTTCTTGAATGCCTACCATGTGACAGATTCTGAAAATACTATGACTTCAGGATGGAAGACAATGACATCAGGCAGCTTGGGATCCTCTATGGTCACCATTTTAGGTTCAATCCTAGCTAATTGTTGCTGGAACAATTGTTAGAAAGACTCTTTCTCTACCTTTCTTTTCTCCGAACTCCAGGATATCTCCACACTATAGCCAAAACCCCACTTAAAGGGAGCGTGACTCTGAGCCTACTGCTCCTCAGTTAAAAACCTCCAATGGCTCTCTTTTGGCTATGCTTTCCAAATGGATCATGATGAAGGACCAGGCTGCTTGTGATCCTTAGAAATGGCAGAGGCCTCAGACACAAGTCTGCTCAGGACACGCAGGCCTATAGGATGGTTAGGAGGAAGGAGTCCTGGCCAGCAGAGGTCCTAGGTTCTACAAAACATGAGTCCAGTGACTGAAAGAAGAAAAGAAAGGGTAAGATTCTCATGCAGCATTTGGCAAAACTCTTCTTTTCTTCGGGGCTCACGTCACATTTCCCTAGACAGACCTGGTTAAATTTCATGCCTGCATTTCAAAACCTATAAAACATTTGGAGCAACAGGAAATGGATGTGTTGGCTCAAGACTTGAGACTGTCAACAGCATGAGTTTGAATCTATTGTAGAAACCGGAGCCATTATACTCATCAATCAGCATCCTGAATAAGATCCCTGGGGCCTAGTGACTGCAGCTAATGTTGATGGGCTGGGGAAGTTGCTTTCCAACTTCAGATGCAGTCATCGATGTCTACATGGTTGTCTTGCCCTCTGACGAAGAATAAAGGATCAGTGATCAACACATCCATGAGACTTTATTGAGCACATATTCTACAACTGGCTTTGTGTCAAAGTTTCTGTATAGAAAAGAAACTCATACTTCTTGCACCAGAAGAGGGTGTCTGCCAAGGTTTCTGCATTCCATGCCTTGGTGTCATCTATACATTGGGCAATCCAAACTCAAGCTGAGGTGGGTCTGGGACTGCTTAGAGATTTGTCTGGAGCTTTGCTCTGGAGTCTGTGCATCTGCCTGTGAAGGCCACCTCATTGGTGCAAAATGGTTGCCTTGTTTTAGGAAGATAAGGGGTCTGAATTGCATCCTAGGCTGTGCATGTGGGACTGGAAACCTTTGGAGAAAGAGGGAAGGCAAGGATGTTTGGGTCCTATTAGACTCTTAGCTTTCGGGCTCAGCATCCTGTGGTAAAACCTTCCTAGGCACTTGCGGCAGAGTGGAAATCCTATCAGAGCCCTGGCCCTATTTACTGATATCTGACAGTTTGGGCCTCCCTAAGCTCAGCTTGGTCTCTACTTTGCCATTGTGAGGACAGTGGCTGGTGCTCTTGTTGGCCTTTTTTGAATTTGTTGAAGGTGGAATACCCAGATTTAGCACCATTGATGATTTTTCTCTATATCCCTTAGCAGAGTTTTTAGAAATGCTTTTCTGAATGTGCCCTGTGGAAATACAAGGCTGGAGGCCTCGAGATGGTTACTTGGAGAGACACTATCTGATCCATTGCTTTCCTTGTCCTGGTGGGAAGATATTTGCGCTGGCTGTCTCTCCCCGTGTCCCCCTGATCCCACCAGAATGTAAGCTCTTTGAAGTCAGGGACCTTACTTTCCTTGTTCACTGCTATATCGTCAGTGCCCACACAGATTGGATGACAGTAGGATGACAGTCAGCAAATATTTGCTGAATGAATGAATGGTTGCATGAATGGAGGAATGAACGATTGATTGTCTGGGACTTAACTCCCTTGTGGGGTGGTAGTGTTATGTGGTGATTAAGAGCTGTGGAATTAGATTGCCCAGGTTGGATCCCTGGCTCTTCTTATGTGCTGTGTGTTTTAGCCAAGTTTCTTAACCTCATTCTGTCTATGTATTTCCTCATCTGTAAGATGAGGCTAATACTTCAGAGCATTGTTATGAGGATTAAATGAAATAATACATACAAAGTATTTAGAACAGTTCCCAGCATATAATAAATGTCCAGAAATCTTGGCTATCACTGGCTTTGCAAACTGGAAGATACATGTGGAGCTCTTGGTATTGTTTCATCTCTGTCCCCCTCCCCCAGCTTTCTTCATGATGTGACTGTGTCTATTTTTGGGATGCGTTAACAAAAGGAGATTTGGTTTTTCTTAGAGAAAAGTACGCATTCCAATCAATTTATAGTTATTGTGTGCCTGTTACATTTCTCACCTTGTTTTTGTTTTTTTTGTATTTGCTTCCAAACGTAATGGTAGAGACACTGGACTCAAGTCAAAAGCTTTCATATTAATTAAAATATTTCATATTAATAAAAATAACACTAATAACAATAATGGCTACCATTTACGGCATCTTTACCATGTGCTGGGCATTGGACAATCTGATGCCTAAACAACCTTCTGGACGAGGGGATCATGGATACCCAAGTATTGACTGACTGTCAGTGTCTGACTCTGGGTTCTCTGAGGACAGGCTTAGCTTACTTCATTCACCAGTCTCTCCGGTGTTACTGTGGCCACACACACCTCACACAGAGTTACTGCTTGATTGAATTAACTGCTCTGTCTTGGAGGCAGGTCTTTTTTCCCTTTGGACCTTCGAGATGTCTAAAATTCTGAGTTGTCTTTCATTCTTCCTGGCCTTTTTACTTTTTTTCTTCTTCTTCCACTTACATTTATATTTCTATCTCCTTTTTATCTTCTCCGTATCTTCATTCATTCATTCAAGTTGTTCTCCCACCAAATTAGAGAAGTGGCAGTTCAAAAAAAACAGCACAGCTGCCCGTGCTACAGCTCCACCCATGACCAAAAGCTGCCTAGGAGCATGGCACGCATGCAAATAGACTTGTTTTGACGTGCCGGAGCCTTTTCCTTTTTGTAGTAAACTAAACCTTTGATTCACAAGGAAATGAACTTTGGCTTTATTGTAATTGCTGTGTCCATAGTGTTTGGGCACAAATCATGAGCTACACCTGGTAAAAATCCTGAGTCACCAGAGGGCTTGGTGTTTCAGGAAGAGGAAGAGGAGGAGATTCTTTGTTGCGTTTTCAGAAGGAAGGATGATTGGCAAGCGTTACCACAATCGTTGGACAAACTCCCTTCACTTTACTCCTTTGAGCCTTTAGCTCAAGGGGAACAGGGGCCAACAACATCCCTAATGTCTGTTGTTTTGGGGGCTCTGGTCACTTGGGGGCCTTTTAACACTACTCAGAGAAGCAGTGAGACTGAGCAGTCTGAGGCATGGGCATGCAGAGTGGGTGCCAGGTCACCTGATCTCTATTTCTTGGTGGGGGACCTACAGGGAAGGGACTGTCTCTGGGTGCAGAGCTTTCATGGTGCCAAGCTCCCTCCTATGTGTGGGAAACGATATGCTTAGCTAGACAAAGGATCTTCCACGCTACACTTAAGCTGGAGATTTTTGTTTTTTCTTCTTAATCAGGGCTTTCTAGGGGCATTCCAATGAATAAGAGTTAAAAAAGGATAGATAGAAAAAGAGATCTTGCGAAAAAAGGAAGAACTAGATTTTTATTGCTTAGGTTAGTGCTTCCTAAATCCCAAAGTAATGTCACTTGAATTTTTTTTTTTTTTTTTTTTTAACAAAAACAACCATCCAACAAACAGAGTCATGGACCACTCCAGACCTACTGAGTCAGGTTTTCTGAGGGTAGGGCCCAGGAATATCTCTTTACAATAATTATCCCATCTAATTTGGATGGGAATCACTCCCTAGGAATTCTTGTGGGACTTTCTATTATAAAAAATCAGGTTTTTCACTCTAAGGATATTGGCTGAGCACAGGGACTGTATCTTCTTCACCTTGAAATCCCTAATCTAGCGTAATTCCCAGCACAGAGTGAGTGCTCCAAAAGCACTAACTAAGAAGTATCATGGAAGACATTTCACAAAGGTGACCATCAACTGTGCAGACTGTGGGAGAATGTACTATTGGTGACATGGAGGTGAAACTATAAAATTAAGCTTATTATTCAGCACGTGGTGCCAAATAATGCTAAACCAGAAAAAAAAAAAAAAAGAAAAAATCCCTTTGCCTTGGAGGGACCACATGTTGGAGAATAGCCTGGAGACTTTTCCTTTGGCAAAGGCTATTTTCCAAAGCCATCTGGTCCTTGTTTTTCTCATCTGCAAAATGGGAGCATGGACACTTGCCAGCTGCCTGTGTTGAAGAGACTTTGTCAGTATGACTGGAGGCCATCTGTCTGGAATCAGAAGGGATTCAACAATAGCCGTAAAGAGAGTTGGGCGTCCTCCATCCTGCCATGGAGGCCAGGCTGTTACGTACAATAATGCCCTAGGTTCTGAACAGTGGCACCCATCCAGGCCACTTTGACTTGGGTCTGTGCAGTGTCTATTTGATCAGAATGAATGTGATTTCCTTTTTAATTGTTCCTGGTCATAACATCTAATTTAAGGCACAATAAAACTGGGATACCAATCATTAAGGCCATTCCTAGATAAGGACCTGTGATGCAGTTGTCAGCCATATTTGTAGATGGTGGCTGGGAACTGGGGATGATAAGATGTGGTCTGAATTCCACTATTTCTTTGGCAGGGGTAGTGGGAACTGCTTTTGTCTTAGAAAAGTACAAATTGGTGAAACTTAAATGGGTCCCTAGTGTGCATGAATATGTAGTCTTTTGATTGGAATGAAACAACGAAAATTAGTGTATGTAGAGGACTCTACACTAGGCTATTGCATTTAACCATTGCAACAATTATTATTATCATTATTATTATTATTTTGATTTGGAAGAGAAGGAAACTAAAGCTAAGAGAGTCTAAACAACTTACCCAAGGCCACACTGCTAGCAGTGCAGCCGGATTCCAAACAATGCTCTGTGACTCTGAATTAAATAATCTCTTCAGTATGCTCCCCTGTCTTGCCCGGAGGCAAATTCTGTGGAAGAACGAAATGATATTCGTTAGCAGGAGAAATGAGAAATGGTCTTAGCCAACTCCGTGTGTAAAGGAAACATGGGAGATTGACTATAGGCAGCAATGGAGACTGATATTATCCCCATAGATTTACCCATATCACTTGGGAGCCCATTATTTTTCTAGTTGGACTTAGGCAATTTATCTTTTATATACCTAAAAATTTGATATCATAGTATTTCCCTAAAATAAACAGTGGCTCTTAACCTTGGAATTCTCATGAGCTTTATGGACTGTCTCCCAAGGAAAATGTATATGTGCACATAGGACTCCCCTTTAAAATCACCCAGATCCTCCCCTCCTCTCCCACCCCATCTCTAAGGTCAAGAAATATTTCTCTAGATATGTGACTTTACAAGCTGCCCTGAATTTCTGGGCTGCAGACAATCTGTATAGTCTAGGAGTTGTTCAACCTGTACGCCATCAATTTTTCTATGTTCTAGTCTGTCCGTAGCTGCTTTGATGGTAAATCATTCACTGGAGAGTCATATGGATTTTCCTTCTATCCAACACCAAATATCTGGCTATATGATGCTAACAATTTCTCTGTTTTTCCTATTGCTGTGTCTCTAAAAGTCTAGAATAGTACTTGGCACAATTATATGAGGTAATCTATATATTTTGTTTTTTGCATTCAATATATATTTCTGAAAATTGTTGTGTGTAAAAATGTTTGGAAATTAATCACATAAATGCAGTTGGACAACTTGTTCTTAAAGGGAGTTTATAATTTCTCCATTATATATACCACTATAGATCTTTGGTATATAAACTTTACCAAGCTAAGGAAGCTTTCTTCTAGTCCTAATTTTCTAAGAGTTGTTGTTTTAAAATTACAAATAGATGTTGGATTTTTATCAAGGGTTTAGACATTGACTGAGGTAATTTCATTATTTTTCTCAAACAGTTTATTAATGTAGTGAATTACATTGATAAAATTTCTAAGAATAAACCATCCTTGCCTTACTATGACAAATCCTACTTTATTATGGTGCATTATTACTGTTATATCATCATCGTACCCTATTTCTTAATACACTGTTGAATTCAGCAAACTAATATTTTATTTAGGATTTTTGAATCTATGATCACAAATTAAATGGGCCTATAATTTTCTTTTTTTTCTTCTTCTTCTTCCTAAAGCCCTCCAGTACATAGTGGTATATTCTAGTTGTGGGTCCTTCTGGTTGTGCTATGTGGGACACCACCTCAGCATGGCTTGATGAGTGGTGCCATGTCCTTGCCCAGGACCTGAAGCCGTGAAACCCTGGGCTGCCGAAGCGGAGTGTGCAACTCAACCAATTGGCCACGGGGCCAGCCCCAAGATTGAAGTGGTTTTTTTTGAGGAAGATTAGCACTGAGCTAACATCTACTGCCAACCCTCCTCTTTTTGCTGAGGAAGATTGGCCCTGAGCTAACATCCATGCCATCTTCCTCTGTTTTATATGTGGGACACCTGCCACAACATGGCTTGATAAGCCGTGTGTATGTCCACATCCAGGATCTGAACTGGCGAACCCCAGGCCAGCAAAGAGGAATGTGTGAACTTAACCACTGCGCCAACGGGCTGGTCCCTATAATTTTCTTTTCTTGTATTGACCTATCTAGTTTTAAAATCAAGAATCATTAGTCTTTTATTTGAAAACTACCTCTAATTTCTGTTGTTTTAGCAATATCCGAGAGACAAAATATTGTTGGATATCTTTTAAAATTTAAATTTAATCCAGGAATCCGTCTTTTAATTGGTGAGTTTGATAGTTTTTATATTTATCGTGGTTACCATAATGTTAAAACTTATCCCGTTACTTTATTTCTATTTTCCACTCACTGTATTTTTTTAATACCCCCTTCTTGTTTTCCATGGAAAGATCCAGTTTTCTTTAGCTGGTTTAAAAATTAAGCATTCTATTTCTGTTCTTATAGTAAGAACAAAAGTGGCAGTTGCCTCTTAGCTCAGATCCATACTTATGCTTATTTTCCCCTATTGACTTCTTAAATTTATCAATAGCTATATTTTCCCCTTTGTATAGAAAAACAATAGTACATTTTAATTTCTCTTTCATGTCCTCCAGGGCCACGCATTTCATGCCTCCACAAATTACATAAAACATAACGTGAATGGTGCCCCTTGGACTTGTGCAGTCATGTTGATATTTTCCAGATATTTTGTTCTGGGTTCTTATGGATCTATTTTCTTTTTTTTTCCAGCTTTATACAAATTCCTATAATAAACTTTATCCAGGTATTTGACCACCTTTTGCTCCCATATTTTTTGTAGCATCCTCCTGTGTTGCACTTTTCATTAAAGTACTTCCTTCAAGAGGAATTTTACTGTGAGGCTTTGTATGCTTGAGGATATTTTTGTTATGCTACAATATTTGAATGACAATTTGGCTGGATTTAAAATTATAGCTTCAATGTTCTTTTCTTCAATACTTTAAAAATATTTCTTCATTGTCTGTTTGCATCTAGTTTTGCTGTTGAGAAGTGTACTGTCAATATGATTCTTGTTCCTCAACTGCCTATATACCCTCTCTCAGCAAGCTTTTTGAATTTACTCTTTGTATTAGCTGTTTTTAAGTTGCATTATAATGTGTCCTGGTGTTACTTTTTCCTTACTTCTACTATTTGACCGTTCATGAGCCCTTTTAATCTTAGATATTTCATAATTTTTAAAAATTTTATGAATTTATCTTCATCATATTTTCAAGACAAGGACAAGACAAGAAGAACCACTATCAGCATTGCTGTTTATCATCTCATGGCCAACACTATAAAGAAAGGGAAGAAATAGAGATGTAGGGATTGGAAGAGAAAGGATAAAACTGCCATTATTTTCAGAAGAGATGATGCTCTGTCTCGAAAGATCATCATAATCAACAGACTATTAGAACTAATAAGAGAATTCAGCACGTTTGCCAAAAATAAGATAAACTCATAAACATTATTAGAACTTTTCTACACCAACAATAATCCATTAGTAAATATATTAAAAACATGCTATTCACAATGTCAAAAGAAACTATAAAGCAATTAAGAATTAGCTTATCTAAGAATACACTAGACTCTGTGGAAAAATTTTAGAACTCTAATCATAAAGAACATAAAATACGATCTCAATAGATGGAGAACTATCCCGTGCTCAGCTGGGCCAAATTACTCTTATAATGATATCAGTCCTCCTCAAAGCAATCAATAAATTATATGAAAACAACCCAAAATTCCAGTTGGATTTTTTTGAGAGCCTTGATAAACTTATTCTAAAATTTTAAGATGTACTGTAATAAACAATAATGAAAACTGTAAAGTGTGAGTACAAGAACAGAAAATAAGATCAATGAAATAAAATAGAGTTCAAAGGCAGACCCACCTATAGAATGTAAGTATTTCTATTCAAAAAAAGGACACCATGGTTAAAGTTAACAGATGACTGATTAGGAGAAGAAATCTGTATTAAGTAAAACTGATAATATCTAAAATTGTATGTGTAGAATATACAAAGAACTCCTGCTAATCAACAAGAAAAAGACAGCAACCCCAGTAGAGAAATTGGCAAAGGAATGAAGACATCTTAGAGAAGAGGAAATCCAGAAGGTTAACAAGCACGTGAAGAGATGCTCAAATTTATTAGTGTTAGCAATGTAAGATAAAATCACAAGGAACTATCACTACATCTGTTAGGTTGGCAAAAATTGGAAAGCTGGATGATGCCAAGTTCGGTGGTGAAATGGAAATATGTAAAGCTTCGTGAACTGCTGGTGGGAGTCCTGGAGAGCAATCTGGTTGTATTTAGTCAACTTAAATGAACGCATATTCCTTGACCTAGTAATTCTCCCTCTGGGCATGTAACCCCAAGGAAATTTTCACATGCCTCTGTGAAAAAAATGCATATCAGAATGTTTATTGATGCTTTGTTTGTGGAAGGAGAGGTTGGAGACAATATGGTTAAGTAAAATGCAGTGCTTGCATTCCATGGGATGCTTTCAAGACATTAGAAGTGACAGATGGAATGTATACATACCAGTGCGGATGGATCTTACAACATAGTGCCGAATTAAAAAATAAGAAACAGTATAAGCTCTATAATACACCACCACCTACATGAATTAAAAACCCGTGTGTGCAGAACAACATACGTTTTGTAAAAACAGGTACAAATGTTTAAAAATAAAAGGATTGACAGAAGAAAACAGTTTCTTTGTTTGGAACAGTGGGTATCTGATGGAAGTAAGGGAAGCCAGGAAAAAGAATAAACATGGAAGGTGGAGAGAGAATTGAATGAATGGATGAATGACTCCACAAAAGAGTGAATGAATAAATAAATAAGAAAGGAAACTTTCATGGACCTCTGATGATAAAGTTCCATGGATGAAGACGATGATTAAAGCCCAAAGGAAAAGGCAAAAATAAGGCCTACTCTAGATGATGGCAGACAATGAACACAGTAAAAATTTGTTGAATGAAGGAAGAAATGAAGTCTGTGGTGAATTCTTTCTGCAAAACTAAGAGTTCTTTTGCAATATGAATCAGTGCTCTTTACTGAATTATTTTAGGAGTTTTGATTTTGGTATATCAAATTTTAAAAAAATGAGAGCACACCTGTATTTGGAGACATCTGGACGGCGTTAACAGAATCTTTTACTTTTCCTCCACTTCTTGAGGTATTGCGTAAACACGGACACCTCATCCTCTTTTGAACTATGCTGTGTAGTTTGACTTTTGATTCTGAGTTACAGAAAATATCTTCCCAGAAAATCTTTGACATTTTGATCAAGCCTTGGTTCCCAAATACCTGCCTACATGTAGTCACTGATATCCCGAGTCTTTGCTGGAAGCACTGAGCTTGGAGGCTGTCAGAGGTGGCAGGGTTTATAGCTGGCCATGATGGTGGGCTTGCCTACTGACAACTTTTGCTTTTCTCTGCTACTGTACAAGATCTGATTTGTCAGAGCACCTCTGGATTTGTCCTCCTTCCCTCTAGAGAACAAGGATTTATCCCAGGGGATGTAATCTACTGATCTGCCCCAGGTTAAACATGGCCGACATTTGGCTTCCACTGATTTCAAGTTAACCAATATCTATTAGTATACTTCTTTAAAGCTCTGGCTCTAGTAGGATGAATTCGGGTCTGACCCCCAGCCTATCACCTAATAGCCCTGTGACACCGGGCAAATGAAATTTCTTAAGCGCTTGTTTCTCTGAAGAATATGAATAGAAGTTTCCTCACAGAGTTGTGGTTAGATCAGATAATGTAGTTAAGACTTAACCTGGAGCTTGATGTACAGTAAGTGGTTATTATTATTACTTCACGGAAATTATTATGCTAGTTTTGTAAGGAGAGACAAACATAAGAAAAAGTTCTTAATTTCATGGAACTTGGAGAAATAAGACATGCCGCCAAAACAGAGCAACGTGAGAGAAGACCAGGGAGGTCACCCATCCTCCTGAGAACCCTGTGAGACATTCAGAGAACTGCTTCTTCATTTCATAAACAAGGAAACTGGATCTCAGGAGGGTTGCGTGACTTGGTTAAGGGGACATGGCCAGTGAATGGCAGAGTCTTGATGGGAGCCCACCTCTCCCATGACTGAGCTAGGCATGACGGATGTGCCTCTGTTTCCAGTGGACACTTCTCAGTGTGGCCTGAGGCCTTGTGACACTGTTACTTGCCAGGCCACTGACAGCATGGGGCCCTCCATGTCCTACAGTCCAGAGGCTTTGGGGTGAGGGCTCATAACCCAGCCAGGATGTTTCTCTGCAAGACCTGCCCTCAAATCAACAACCCATTAGAGACAGTAATTCATGACTTTTTTTGTGTGTGAGTAAGACTGTTGCTGAGCTAACATCTGTTGCCAATCTTCCTCTTTTTGCTTGAGGAAGACTGTTGCTGAGCTAACATCTGTGCCAATCTTCCTCTTCTTTGTGTGGGATGCTGCCGCAGTGTGGCTTGACAAGTGGTCCTATGTCCACGCCCGGGATCCAAACCTGCAAACCCAGGGCTGCTGAAGCAGAACGCGCAAACTTGACCGCTACATCACTGGGCCGGCTCCAGTAATTCATTACTTAATTAAATGAACTTTTATTGAGGGTCAGGTATGCTCCAGGTCCTGTATGAGGCACTGGGGAGACAAAGGCGACACCTCCTTGAGGAACCTACAGAATCATGCAACAATTTACCATCATACAATGAACAAAGTGCTCCAGGAGCTGGGAGAAGGGGACTAACATTTTCTGGGCTAGAAGGTTTGGTGGGTCAGAACATTTTTCACCACAAAAAGGTGCTATTTGAGCTGGATCTTGAAAAATGAAGAGACGATTTTCAGGTGAGGAACTGGAGTAAAGGAACCCAGCAAGAGAAGACAGTAAGGTCAAAGGCAAGGAATTGGGTGGATGTGCAGAGTGGTGCTTAGAACACATTGAGGAACAAAGGTGAGGGGGCACAGGGGGCGATGAGGCTGGAAAGGTAAGCAAGGACCAGATTGTGAGGGGCCTTCTGTGCTACCAGGTCTGTGGCTGAAGGGAGGAGGGGAAGGCTTTTTAAGGTAGAGAATGGATTTGATCTAGATTGTGTAAGATGGCTCTGAGGCAGTGTGGAGAACAGAGCAGCAAGACTCCAGACCTGCCCCAGGGGGCGTGAATCAGGTGGTCTTGACCCCAAACCGATTGGGTCGTTGGGGCCTGAGCATGTGGATTTCAGATACACAGTGGCAGAAAGCTGCCAAACCTGTAAGAGGTCACTGGCCTAACACCCCATATAATCAGGTGGTGAACCCCATTTCGTTTCCCTTGAGAAGCTTCGTGTTAACAGATGGATGGGCTCTAGGAGAGAGGCCTGTGCATAAAGTGCCTGCAAGGCCCCTTTGAGTAACTACCTCAGTTGAAGAGCTTGAGTGTCTTCTCCTTTCTTCCCCGATTGAGTTGGCCTCTTCCTCCATGGGTATGTGTACCGTCAGAACCAGAGTCCCCATATTTAAGCATGATTAAGCTGTGCCATTTTGGTAGTAGCTGGGGGGCAAGGGGAGGGGCTAACGTGTTTTAAAATGGAATAAACAGACAAGCAATATTAAAAGAATGAGGAGTTGTTTAGTGAGGCTTGAAGAGACTACAGGTGTTTCCTCCTGTGTTGAGAACCAGTGACCCCTGGGAATCACATTTCCCGTTGAGCGGGGCCCACGGCGGACTGAGTCCTGCTGACACCCTGGTGGTGTAGAAGCCTGAATGGGTGCCATAGAAAACCCAGAGTTTTCCAGGGAGCCTTTTGGACTCCTCACTGGTGTGGAGAGGTACAAGACTTGACCCACATGCTCACACAGTTCACACTCACACACACTTTCACACTCACCATGCATCATATCACACTCTTTTGGCCACGTCCGAATGATTGCGAACTTCTGTGCTATGTTGTTGTTCAGATCCAGCTGGCTGGCTCTGCGAGCGAAGCTGTCTGCAGCCGGTGGGCCTCTGAGGGTGCGCACAGTGGGGTGACAGGCAGACTTGTGAAGAAAAAGTGCACGGGCGCCTGAGGTGGGAGGATGTGATGACGCTGTGCCCCCACACAGCGGGAACTTGGGCCTTTAAAAAGCTGAGGAAACAGCCTCTGAGCAAGCAGTGGCTACACTGGAGGAAAGCACACCCAGGTCTCACATTAAAGAAGCCAAACTGTCTGCTTCAAAGAGAAAAGGCAACATCCTGTCACAGGCCATGCTCTGGCAAAAACGTAAGTGGTTCGGCCGTGGCTGTCAGAGCCATGTAAGCACCGGTAGGGGCTGGGAGTTCACCGCTCAGCCTGTAACCGGGGAGTTGGTGGCAGTGATGGGGGCAACGGGGGCCTGGGTTCCCAGGCAGGAGAGTGAGGAGGGGTGAGGTGGGCGAGATGGAGCCTGGTGGAGAAACCAGCCTGTCAGAGGTGATGCTGATTTTCCAGGCTGGAGGGGAACGAACTAGTGTTCCAAGGTGGGACAGCTCATCGCATCTCCGCTGCAGAGGATGAATCACTGTGGTGAAGAAAAGGCAGTTTATGATTCACAAAACAAAAGCAAATGTGATATTGGTTTTGGGCTGGGAGGGGAAAGGTGTGGAGTTCTTTACATGAGTGGCTTTATTTTTATAAACAGCTACTCTTTAGCCTGTGGTTCAATTCTGTGGGCCTGTTTCTGCCAAAGGTGTGTTTTGTTTCTGTGAATGCGTTGGGACAATGCGGAAACTTGGCTTCATCAAGCATGTCTTCACTTGCTTCACTGTCTTTCCTCTTGTCATTCTTTTTCCCATTCCGTGGCAAGGCTTGTGTGTCCCAGGGCAGGGGGGCAGTGGGTTTACTTTTAACCTTAATGTGTATCCCTGGGCTTGGATGGAACTACTGTGTACTTTATTTTCCACTATGTGGGACCGGAGACTCGTGTTATTAATAATTGAAGTCATACAGAGATTATCTACAACATTCCTTTCTTGAAATAACAAAGTCAACTTAATGGTCTCATGAGAGTTGAACCTTATTGGGGCTCAGTTCTGTACTTCCTCAAGAAAGAAGCATTACCAAAAAATTGCTCTGTCTGTCTTTTTAAAGGTGCTTAGGTCTTTAAAACGCCTTTTAATTAATTCCGGCACCCCCGACTTCAAGCAAATGTAATATAAGAGAATCTAGATTTACAGTAAATGACAAATTAGGGAGTGTTTATTTTACAGAAGGATATTCTATTGGAGCCCTTAAAGTTCTGAAAGTATACCTTCATTAATTAGAACAAACTTACAATCACTTTATCACCAATTCATTGTTTCCTTTAGTTCTTGTGTAAATTCTCTGGAACCGAGCTTGTTAATGTGTAATGTGGAGAAGTGATTTCAAAATTTCTCAGATTGTGGAGTCTCACCATTGCTTGACGTTGACAAGATGCAACTTTTTTTCAATAAGAAGAAATGAACTTTAATCCAGTCTTGGGAGTTATGGAGTCCTTCCAAGATAATTAAGGACAGTCCAGTATGGGTGGTGTGCAATGCTACCTGAAGGAGGATAGAGCAAGACCCCCACCTGTGGGAGACAATGGCGCCAGCCCTGTGGGAGTGCTATGTGGCCGAGGGCAGGTGGGCATTCATGTCTTTACTGGAAGCTGTTGAGCGTTCATATGCTCTTATACTTAGAGCTAAATCAGTGGGTTTTATATGAGTCCCTGGAGGGATTTATACCTTGGTTCCTACCTGTTCAGAGCAAGTCACTTAACTTTTTAAAAAATCTTTAGGTTTCTGATATGTAAAAGGAGTAAAAATAATGCCCACTCCACCCAGCTACCCTTAGTAAGCCGAGATGCCACTGAAATGATGTTGATTGCTCTGGTTTTGCTTTGGTGTCTGAGATACGGGTTGCTTCCCTGAATTCATGAGCCGCCATATTTCCCCTTCTTGGTTTTGCACTACAATTTTTCCTTCTTTAATTCCTCCTAAGAGATTAGCAGTTTCTTTAAAGGACATGCTGGAGGCATGTTTCCTGCTCATACCCTGGAGGTCAGTTAGGTGCAGCAAAACTCCATCCTTGGGGAAACCACACTGTAAGTCCATCAGTGGAATAACTGGGGTTAACTGGTTCTACATATTCAGATGCACACAATCAAAATTCTCTTTAATTGTCCTTTAGTACCTTAAAGGAATTTAGGAAAAGCCCTGGGCACTGGACCCATCCCTTTACCCTGGATCCAAGTAAAGGCCCATGTCTAGGGCACAGAGGGCACTCGAGTGACTAAACTCTGTGGGAAAACTAGTAAAAACAGGGCAGCATCGTCAGCCCACTTAGAAGCACCTGATGGAAGGGCAGGGTTTGAAATCAGACACCAAGAGTGCTGAGAAGGCACTTTCTTTTTTCAGAAAACACCCTCGAGGCATGAGCTGAAATGACTGTACTCTGGGGTTCTGGAAAGGGTTAAGAAAACATTCACTTTGTAAATGTTGCCTCCTCCCTCCCTGGCCCATGACCCCTGTTTGTGGACTAAATGTGAACATGGGCTTTGGCTCAGATCAGCTCAGAACTGCCGGCACATGAAAGTGGGAATCTTCAAGCCCCAACCACGGATTCCAGATTTGCTTGAACGGCTGATCAGATAGAGAAGCCACTTCACCTGCACATTGTCTCCCTGGGTTCTGCCCTTAGTCCTGCAGGTCCCACGTGGATGTAAAGAACTAACATCCACCCCAACAAGAGAAAGCCTTGTTAAGGTTAACGGTGCAGTAGAAACAGCAGGAGCGATGGAGTAAGATAGATCTGGGTTTGAAAGTTGGCTTTGCAACTTAATTATTTAATCTTATCATGCTCTTAAAAATCTAGAAAATGGGGGTTCTAATGCCTGTCTTACAATGTTTTTGTCAGAGCCAAAGTAGAGAACGTAGGTGGTGTCAATAAGTCTCCCGATAGCGGTAAGAGAGTACCTTCCCTCCTGTAACACCTCCCGTGGGCCCACCTTGAGGGATCAGGGTTATGTGAAATTCCTTCCTGTTTATCCTTTCCCACACTTTGATTAGAATAGTTAAAAAGACACAATCAAGATATTATCGAGTGATAGGATCTTACCAACAGTTTTCCAAGGGTCTAAATCAGGGGTCTTTAAACTATAACTTAAGTGCCAAATCAGTCCTGTCACCTGTTTTTATAAGTAAAATTTTATTGGAGCATAGCCATGTCTGTTTGTTTACAATTGTCTGGGGCCGCTTTTGCTACAGCGGAAGAGTTGAGTAGGTGCCACAGAAACCATATGGCCTGCAGAGCCTGAAATATTTACTAACCAGCCCTTTATGGAAAAAGTTTGCTGATCTCTGGTCTAAAATGATTTGATTTGTACTTTAGGTGTTCATTTCTTAGGTTACTCAGTATCCTGGGGGTCCACAATACCAACACCAAAGGGAGATAAAGCTTGCAGTCAATTGATTAAATGATATACACAAGGCAAAAATTTGATTTGACTTCTTCCTTAAAAGCAATGAGAATGTGTGTAATAAACTCAACACGACTTGTTAGAAAATGAATGAACAACTGCTTTTTATTGTTATTTGTGTTAGGGAAAGATCAGCATGACAACCAAAGGCAGGCTTGACTGATTTTCTTTGAATGGCTAGTTGCCTTGATGTCCCATAGACTTGGCCTTGGTGTGTCTTTGCTGTTGTGCCTAAGGCGGCACCTTAGGAACAGGAAATAGTTATTATCAAGTTATTGCTTTCAGATAACTGGAAGAGAGCAGAGATTCACCAAACAGATAAATTAGGTTCTCAAAATTCTCATTAACACAGAACTCTGGATTTACTCCAGGGTTCCACTATATAGTCAAGCTTTTTAGAGCAGTCAAAAATGCACTTAAAGATAAGGAAAACTTGTAACATACATATTATTTTTGGAACTCTATCTCCTACCTAAATTCAGGGAAACTTATAACAAGAAGTAACTTAGCTCTGTGGACTGCCTCTAATGTTCTCTTCTGTGTTATAACCTTTGCTTACTTAATAAGCACCTTTAATTCTTACCAAGTTTGTCTATAGGATAAGTGGTTCTTGTTGATAAGGACCAGTAGAATCCAAAAGAAAGACACAAATTCATGTGCACAGAAGGAGGTGAAAGAAGTGACACACATGTACTAAGCCACAGGTTCATTGGTAAAAGAGCAGATGATTTTCAAGGTGGACACTTCCTTCTCCCTAAAGAGAAATGCCAACTTTGTCTCCCTTTATACCCAAAAAGTTTCTGAGTCAGAGGTTTTGAAATCCCTCTTCCAGTTCAGATCTGCAAATGTGTTCTGTTGTGAGGAACAAAAAGAACCAAGATAGTCTACACTTAGTAGCTAAATATCTGGACATTTAATTCACTTAGAAGTTCTTTAAATTTTTGCTTTTAAACTTTCCCATTACAAAGTAAAGGTATTAGGGTTTTTTTTTCCCCCTCTGACTTCTTTCTAAAGAAGTTTATTTTCCTACTAATAAAGATGTCCACAAATTTCTCACTTTGAGCCAACCAAACCAAAGTTGGCTAATGGATTATGATCATTAACATGGTTTTCACTTTTATGAAATACTTAGCAATATTCTAGTTTTCTCATTTTTGCAGAATAACTGCTTGATAAAAGTGGCCTGCCTGGGATGGAGAGGCCTTCCCTGAAACCTTGTTGTCCTGGTTATATGATGCTATGGACAGAGCATTGTTCTTGCAGGCAAGAGACATGGATTCTACTTTCCAATCTACGGGTAATTAGGTATGGGGCCTAAGGCAAGCCACCTAACCACTCTGGGTCTTAAGTGTTTTGGCTGTAAAATGGGACTTGCCTTTTCCTGGCTAAGGACAAGGAGACTGAACTTGACTGAAATCCTTTTCCAGCTCTAATTGCTGAGCTTTCATGAGTGCTTATAAAACATAAATACATGTTTTCAGACATGAGTCCTTAATTTAACAGAAGAGATTTTTGCATCTGCCTTGAGCAGTGCTTTTCAACCTTGGCTACACATTGGAACACTCTGGGAGATTTAAGAAATGCTGATGCCTAGGTTCCAACCCAGAGGTTGGTTGTCATTAAATTGCCCTGGGCATTAGACTTTCAAATGCTTCCCAGGTGATTCTAATGCGCAGTGAAGGTGAAAACTTGGAGATTGAAAGGTATATTTGAAATTGAAGGTATATTGAAATCCCAACATGCCTTGGGATATTACATTATTATGAACAGAACATGTTTAATCCTTTTCATAGGGATAAATATCAACTATGGGGTATTGGGTACATGTTTGGTGCCATGCATTGAACCAAATGTTCTGTTGAATTAGTTTGGATTAAATTTGGTTGCTAGTGAAGAGATCTGAAACAACATGGATTTAAATAAGACTGTTATATGTTCTCTCATGTACAGGAAGTCCATAGTAGGCTGTGCAGGACAGTGTGGATGTTCTACAGAGCCACAACATTCTAGGCTACTTCTGTCTTTCTGGTCTGCTGTCCTTGGCGTATGGCTTTTGTCCTCAAGGTTGCTTCATAGTTGCCACTGTAGCTGCAGCCATCACATCTGTGTTTTGGACAGGGAAGAAGAAGAAAAGGAACAGGCAAAAAGAACGTGCCTCTCTGTCATTGCCCCTCCCCGCAACACACAACTTCTGACGACATCTAATGGCCACTCCTATCTGCAAGGCAGAATAGTGTGATTGTTTAGTTGGGCACGTTGCCATGGCCCCATAGCGTAGGGATTGTTAGTAAAGAAGGAGAGGGCAGCTGTTGGGCATGGCAACCGCCAGTCTGCCATACTTTGAATGTATTATCTCATTTAATCCTCATAAAAACTCCATGAGGTAGATTCTGTGTTAAGCTCCATTTCAGAGATGAGAAAACTGAAGCCTAAAGATTAGGTTATTAATTCAGCCACACAGCTAACGCCATCTGAACCAGACTTTGAATATTGTCTTGCTAAGCTGTCTTGTTCTTGTCTCCCTGCCACAGGGCTTGTCTCACTCACAGGGCTTCGGAGGATGCTCTTGGTGAAAGCACAGGCCTTCCATGTTAGATGAAGGACCGGTGGCAAAACGAAATGCACCAGCTGGTAGATGTTTATTCAAACCTTGAAAACTCACGGGTTTGATGCATGTGTTTCAGCTTACTGATTGAAAACAAGGTCTTTGCTTTCTTGCTATTCCTCCTCCACTGGGCTCTTTGAAGATATTTTAGCTGCAATGGAAGGCTCAAAGGGGAGAGAGGGACCTAGAATCTCCCCAAAATAACCAGCCCATCTGTTTTCTGGGCAGTACTAATCGAGAGCTCTGTATGTCAGCCTGTGCTGGGAGCCAAGGCTTCTGCCTCCTCGGCACTTCCTTCGTTCTGAACTGTCGAGACTTTGGAAGAGTCAGGCTATCCCTTCACCTGTGTGTGTTTGTGTGTGTATGTGTGTGTGTGTGTGTGTGTGTGTGTGTGTGTGTATGTGTGTAGGTAAGTAGGTAGGGGTGTGGAAGGCAAGATATGGAGAGCAGGGTTTTATTTTGAATTAGAGTGACATCTCTATTCTTTCTTTGCCTTTAGTGGTTTAAAGCTTAGCCTCTGGGGCAGGCAGATCTGAATTTGAATCCTAGATTTCTACTTCCCTGGCTGTATGATGCTAGCAATTCTCTTTGCCTTGCTCTGCTGCCATTTCCTTATGCATACGATGGGAACGTAGTTCTTACTTCACAGAGTTGTGGAATGTGTTTACTACTGTGCTTGACATTAACTCAACACTCAGTAAATATTAGTTACTATTATTATTTTCCCGCTCTGTCTCACTCTACCTCTGAGGACAAAGGTTATGCAGCTAATTTTAGATTACAAATGGTATGGCCTCTGAGTTCTGCATTTCTGGTGAAATAGCAGGACATACATTTCCAGTCACGTAACTCATGGTTGGTTTGTGATCGGGGCTAATGCTGATGGTTAAGCTGGCCATTCTATGACCAAACTTGGAGCTTGGGCTACAATTTCCTACCAACCTCCTAAGCTGGGATGGCAGCAGGCTTGTAGTGACGGGTAAGCTTGTATTTGTTTTTTTAATTCACAAGATTGGATTGAGATGTTTATAACCTAGCTGTGGGGAATGACACTTGAGTATGCAAGAAATAGCACAAATGATACCGAAAACTGAAACAGCAATGTGCTGCCTCCTTTTCTTAGTAATGGTTTCATTGGTATCACTTTCTGGGAAGAGCAGGTAGCCAAAGAATTATAAACCAGAGTCATTCTAAGACCAGGTGTGGGGACCAAAATGGATTTGACCATACTTAAGAAAAGCTGAATTACTTTTTAATCCTCTAGAAAGAACCGTAAATTTAATTGGAAGAGAGAAGAGTACAAAGATTGTTATAATTTTCCAGGACTGAGAAATACTGGGGAGATAGAAAAGAAAGGAAAAAAGAGAGACAAGTGAGTTGAAAATAGGAGCAAATTTTAAGGCTAGATGAAAGCAACACTAATTCAAGAAAGAAAGGTATAGAAGAAAAATCAACCATCCATTTATCATCTCATGCATGCATGCATTCATCCAGTTATGGAATTATTTACAGCTAGGGAAATCAACCAATGAAATCAATTATCTCCAGTAGGAGGGAGGAGAAGATGGAATCAGAGAAGCTGTCATGGAACATATGGCATTAGCTGTGGATCCTCAAGAATAAATTACAATCAGACTTTTTGCTTAGATCCTGGGGGATGAAGATGCATCTAAAGAAATAAAATGAGTACTTGGAGGAAAATCCAAGGATATCTAGGCTTATGTCTACAACATTTTTGTTAAAAATTCCTTTATTCAAACCAAATCTATTGCAGAACTGCAATACAAAAATAAAAATGGAGCAGTTCGGGAAGGCTATCCATAGCTCTGATTGCTCATTCACCCACAGACCCTTGACTTCCTTCCCTTTATTGGTAGCTACAGATGCCTTCATTGTATTTCATGGTTCTTTAGATCACAGCTTGACAACTCTGACTTGTACAAATCCTCTACTCCTTCAGCAAGATCCCTGATTGCTAGTCAGAGGTCCTTGGTTTAAATACTTCCAGGGTAAAGGACCTCACTCCTAGAGAAAAGTGAGTCATTGTGTAGCATGTCGTATTGGACCCCATGAAGATCTGAAGCTGTGAAGGTCATGTTTTCAGCCTACGTGGGTATCTTGTGAATAAGAAAGAGGGTACATTTCTCAAAGATTGACCTAATAGTGACTTCTTTCCTTTGCTTGATATTCTAACAACTTCTCTAGTGTCCGTCACAAGGGGCTCCCCCCACATCTTGAGGCCATTGATTAGTAAACCAGAGACTTAGCGAAAAAAAGCTCATCTTGACTGGCAGTTATATCTCACATCACAAATCAATTATCAGGGCTACTTTCACTCATGTAGGCTGTACCGCAGACCACTGTGAGCACTGGGGCTTCGAAAGTTGGATTTGACTCCAAAAGCACACTGATGTTGGGTCTAAAGAGTACTTCCTCCAAGGAAGTGGTCCACACCTGAGGGTCTCAGGAAAAGTTTATTTCTTTTATAAGAATCTCTTTGGTCTTGAAAATCTTAAACTAGATATTGCTTAAGTAAACTAAAAACAGATTTTCTCTCCTCCAGCTGCCTAACCATAGGCTTTCCCTGTCCTAAATCAGACTGGCAATTCTAGATTCAGGCTATGGGTTTTGATCTAATAAGGAAAGATGTATTTGTCTCCTTGGCTCCATCTCCTCACTCAGGTGCTGCCTTGCTATAGAATTTGGATGGGCATCTTGGGTTGGTTCATCCCCTGATATGTTCTTGTGCTCTCACATTTCCATCCTATATGCAATAGGTGCTCCTAGGTTCCCAGCCCTTTGAAGAAATATCCATGACTATGGCCTTAGTCGTGGCTGTGTCCCTGTCCTTTTGAGGGGCCACATCTGAGCTCAGGACAAGGCCATGCCATCCTACTCTGCCCGCCACTCAAAAATCTTCAAGGTGCTCTTTCCTGGGGTTATCCTTTAAAAACTCAATTCTGCCACAAACCTAATCCTCCGATGGCTTCTGAAGAAAGAAGCTCTTCTGCTTAGCTGATGGTATCTCTCTATACGAGGCCAATACCAGGATTTTGATGTCTCTTGTCCAGGCTTGTTCTGTTTGCAAGTGAGGTATTTGATCAGTCCCTGCAGCACCATTGCTTTCCCTGTCTATTAGACAGGGCTGTCCCGACACTTGGGGACACCGTGGGATGACTTCCAGCAGCACAAGGAAGGCAGATTGAGATGGTCCTTGCCAGCAGCAGAGGGTCCTGAGTGTATTGAGCATAGAGAGCATAGAGACATTCAGTATTAGGATGCAGCAGGACAGGGAGAAAGAAGGACCAAGGGCTACTTCTCTGATGAGTGACAGGCTATGGATTGTTGGCTGAGATCAAAGGAGAGACAGCCAATTGTTGAGCATCTATTACATACTAGATGCTTAACTGTGTTAATTTCATATGTTCTTCACGATAATCCCATGAAATGGATATTATTATTCTCATATTACAAATGGGGAAACTAAGGTACACACAGGTTAAGTGATTTGCCACAGTGATAACCTACATAGTAGGCTTTCCAAACTAGGTCTGTTTGAGTTCCAAAGTACACCACCCGACTTCTCAATGCCAAGGATTTTAGGATTGCATTAGATGCTTCTTCTCTTCCCAACTGAAATATGTCCCCCCTTAGATGGAGGTGGGTTCTGACTTCTGAGGGTAGTTGTAGCCTGACTCAAAAGCACCTGAATCTCAGGAAGGTAGATTTGAGATTCAGTATAGAAACTATGAAGCCAGCTGATTTCCATCTTAGAATCAGAGTTCCTAGAACTAGTCTTCCCCTGGTGGGCTAATAAGCCAAAATAGGATAGATGAAACATCTTTGAGGTTCATCCAGGGTCCCTAGGCTGGGGAAGAACCCGGAACATCTGGGGCTACTTTGTATGTCTTGGGCAAGGCTTACATTCATGGTGTGGGCTGAGCCTGACCCTAGAGCCGTCTCTGCCTTGGGGACAGAACAATCATGGCTCTGGCCACTGTCCTCTTTATACAGCCCCTATAGACTGGGGCCCCAGCTCGCTGCTCATTCAAGCCCTGCTGAATCGAGCAGAGGTGGAAATCAGCCAAATAAGCCAGAACACATCAACTATGAGGCAGATGCAACTCTGTCACAGTTTGTAATTCTACGTTTGCTTGTTCAATTATTTGATTAAGTCTATATTCCCTACTAGACTAGACAGGAAGCTGCATGGTGGCAGCGACCTGGTTTACTCTGTTCAGCAAGTACTTGTTCAATGAATGCTCTGTTTGGGGTCTCCTAGTCTTGTCCCCTACGCTGTGACATGGTGTATCTGAGCTGGAAGCTCTTTCTGCTCTGGTGACCCCAGTTTCTGTAAAAGGCGGGCAGATGCAGCTGGTTTCTCAGGTGGACCTATCCACTGTCATTTCAGCCGAAAATACCAAAAATAAAACTTTGTGGGGAATTGTTTAGGTCTCTCAGTTCTCGTCACTCCTCATGTGAGCAGACTGCTGGTAAACTTCTCATGGACTTCTCTCCTCTCTCAGTTGGGAAACACCATTTCTTGGGGGAATTGGCAATCAAGAGAGATGGGACCAGGGTGCTCCAAGCCCAAACTCCAACTGGAGGAAGGAGAGTTAGAACTGGGCGGTCATTTGATGCCTGACCTCCAGTGTTACCAAGAGAAATAAACAGGACTTGCCCAGGCAAGGAGGAGACAGATGGTGAGGCAGAAATGTACTGCATTTGGAATCAGAGGTCCCGGGTTTAGTTTAGTTTAGTTTAGTTGATGGGTTTAGTTGATGACACTGATATTTATAAGAACAGTCCTTGGGCAAGTCACTTCACTTCTTTGAGCATCACCTTCCTCATCAGTGAAAAGGAGGTGAACTTCTGCCTGTTTCAGAAGTTGTTGTGAAGTCTCACATGAAATCATTTGTGTCAAAGGCTTTGTGAGTCACAGAACATCATGCAAAGGTGACCTTAGTTATTTCTGAGTTCCTGGGGGTTAAGGTTGTGACCGGGAAAGACATGGATCTTTGGCACACATTCAATCAATACACCTGAGTCTCCACAAAGAAGAGGGATTACACTGACACTGTCTCTGGGAGTAGAGAGTGGAATCCGAGAACCGTCCACACTCGGCTTGTTCTGCAGGAGGTTTGGAGGGAGGATGGATGTGTGGTAGGAAAGGTGCTGAGAGCATCTGTGGGAAGGATCCCTCAGCAGCAGGGCTTGCGAGGGAAGAGTCTGAAGGCTCTGGTTCTAGAGGCCTTCTAGCTGACCCTGCCCAAGGTCATGGGGCAGGACATACAGAACTTTTGGGACAGTCCAGGTAATCCTGAGGCTTCAGAGCGGGAACACTTCAGGCTGGAGCTTGGTGGGTGAGAGTGGGCTGTGGTAAATGGGTTCTTTATTTAACCTTATGTAATTTGAGAGGAGTGTGATTGCCCTGGGTATGCATGCCAGGCTGGCTGGAGCTTCCTTTAAGTAGGGATCACTCAGCTCCTAGACCCCTTTGGTCTGGGGCTTCGTGGTTCTAAGGACTGAACAACCCTCTGCAGTCACCCTAAATGTACTTGAGGAATTCCCCTGGCTCTTCTTGATCAGGATGTTCCCTCCTGGTCCCTTTGGCCTGCCTAGGTCTGGGGAAATTCTACGTGACTGTGGCCCTCCTTTGATCTTTCCCTGTGGACATGCCTATGGTTGATGAGTGAGCTCTGTGGGGACTGATGGGAATATGCCTCTTAGAATGGAGACAGGGAGGAGAAATGTCACTGATTGTTCCCTTGCCTTCTCTAACCGGACCAGAGAACATGGGGTCAGCCGCCATCTTTGAGATCTCTTGGTAGAGACATTCCAATCTATATATGAAGACATCATGACTTATTCCTTTTTGGCTGCCCCCAGTAGCCTTACAAGCAACATCAAATTGTAATTCAGTTGAGATTCCACTTTCTTATAACTTCTGAACACCTTCTTTAAAGTCAATTTTTTGTCTATTTATCTTTTTCTCCTCTGCCCTGGATGTTATCCAAATTGCTAGAATATATGAGTGATGTGTTGATATTTCCTGGCTACAAGATCCTCTCCGTTCAAACATTAGTGAATAGAAAGCCCACATTTACATGCATATGAAATCTCTTTGTTGGCGTACATCAAAAAAAAAAAAAAAGTAAACTACAATCTAGTGTAAATTGGGCCGGGAAAGCCTTTCCATAGCATGTCAAGTCCAATCTTTGGCCAAAGCCCAAGTTCTTTCTTCCTGTTTGGAAAAAAATCAGCCATTGTCCATGAATGGAAAGAACAAATTTGAAAACTTTGACTCAGACCTTCACCGTAAGAAGAACACTCGCATCAGTGTTTAGGTTAAGGATGTGAATAATCCTTTAGCCAACCTGAGCTAAACTTTCCCAGGAGTCCTCAGCTGTCTTAGGCCGAGAAGGCAAACAACCTTCTTTACATTAAAGTAGAAAGTGTCAGCAACTTTTGTGACTTTGTTTTCAGTTAGAAGCTAGGGTAAGTTTATTGGCCCTAGGCTTGAATTCCTATTGTTGAATTATTTGTTTTTGGTTTTGCTACAAGTAAGGAGAAAATTATTTGCATTTCTCCTTAGTGGGGTTTTTTTTTTCAATAATGTCAAAGATTCAGCAGCCAAAGAGAATCACTTACTGTGGTTTTGTGGAGTAATCAATAGTGTGTCACATGTCCTTCTGGGCTAGGAAGGTTTTATTTTTCAAAATGGCCTTGCGTGGCTGCAGCTTCTAGGTCCAACGAGTCAGTGGTAAATGGAAAGCACTCTCAGAGAGTTTCGATTGTCAGGATGGGTGGGCTGAGTTCTTATTCCTGGCTCCCTGGTGATGGAAGTTTGGGCTCATCCGGGATCCCATCTGGCCCTTAGAGCAGCAATCCCAACTTTTGTCCAACTTACTGCCTGGCCCTGGAGGCTCATGGGAGAGCTGTAATAGGACAGTGGCTGGGAGAAGAGTCTTCATTCAAGAACATCTTGGAGAGTGTTCCAGGGAACAGTCATCTGGAGAGCCCTCTCTTAAAGTCGCCCAGAGGAGAAGTTACAGTGACCACTGCCCGGGTGTTGGTTAGGAGGGACCTACCTCCTTGGCTGAGTAGCTTTCTCACTGTGGCGTGAATGTGGTTTGCATGGGGTTATTAAATAAACAAGTGATGACAATTTTGCATATTTCCTCGGTGATGCTTATTATACCTTTATCAAGGAATTGGAGGGCCATGTTTATTTAAATCAGTAGACTCCATGTGTTCCCTAAGCTTGGGGCAAAGCAAGCACAATGCCCACATGCAGCCAGAGCACTGTCTGAGGTGACCAGACGGCTTGAATCTGTCATGGTCTGTGCTCTCCAGCAGAACAGCAGCTGCGCGACTCTTATTTTTGTGATGCGGAGCATGTCTGGTTGTGTGGCAGGCGGAACTGAAATGTCCTCTGCTGACTTTTTATACCTTCAGATTTTTTCATTGCTCATTTTGGAAAAGGGAAGCCCTCACTGGGGCCAAATTTGTAGGTTTTTCTGTAAGTGAGTTTTGTTTTTTCCCAACCCCATTGGTGACTGACTTCCAGGGGTATGGAAAAACAATATGGCTGAACTTCTCAGTCTGAAAAAGGAGATTCCAATGAAGGCCAAGAGGCTGGTGTTTAGGTCGAAAGATTTTTCTCAGTGACGGACACTTGGATGCCCACAGGAGACGAAAAGGGCCTTCAGACCACAGGATAAATGGTGAGAAAGCTTCGGGCTTTGAGGGCATGCTGCCCGGAGCTGCAATTTGATCAAGGGGTTATTAAAATCTCTGGCCAAAGGGTGTAGTGGTTAAGTTCATGTGCTCTGCTTCAGCAGCCCAGGGTTGGTGGGTTTGGGTTCTGGGTGCAGGCCCACATACTGCTCATCAAGCCATGCTGTGGCGGCATCCCACATATAAAATAGAGGAAGATTGGCACAGATGTTAGCTCAGGGACAATCTTGCTGAAGCAAAAAGAGGAAGATTGGCAACAGATGTTAGCTCAGGGCCAACCTTCCTCACTAAAAAAAAAAAAATCTCTGACCAACTCTACTTTGGGAAATGGGGCTTTCATCTTCTCTGCTTGTGTATTATTATTTCCATCAACTGTTTTGTTTTCTTTGGTTATTCTTCTATTTATTATTCTTTTAAGAAATTATTTTAATAATTTAAAATTTTTTCTTTTAAATATTCCAGTTCAGTCATTTTAAAGCTAGCTCATTTTAGGGATCCAGGAGCCCCAAGGTGAAACAGTCAGGATTTCAGACAAACTTCTTTTCCTCTTCCAGATTTGTATGTGTGGGCTCTTTTCCCATGCTGGTGGCAGGAGGGAGTACAGTGTTTACTGTGGGATTAGTAATGTTTATTGTTGCTTCACAAAGGTTGGTGTGAAAGGCACCAAGTGCAAGTGCTCACCTTGCAAGTGCACTTGGCCGTTAGGCTCCTTTGGGAATTGTCCTGAGGCTTCAGAGTCTGATATTTCACGGGCACTTTGCAAAGACACTATCAGAAGCACCCTCACTCTCGCTTAGTCACCTGGAGTCAGTTACAGGATTCCTTGGCAGCTGGTTGTGGACTGGACTCGTGGGTGGGCAGTCAGGAGATCCTTGGGAGATTTGGGAGTTTTGTGACTGCAAGAGGAAGAGGTGGGGACTTAGAAACTGCTTTCCATATGGTCGTTGTGCCAGGGCACACCTATTGACACTGTGGGTTCCGAGGAAGTCCAGACAGTGGAGGGTGATACCCTCTGCTCACAGCACCTCCCCCAGCCCTCTGTTCACTGATTCGAAAACAACAGGAGGCAGGAAGCCCTCGCTTGACAAGACCCTGGAAATGCCCAGCTGGCCTCTTTGCAGTCAAGTGTTCGATGTGTCCACTTCCCGAGGATGGGGAGTCCTCTGGGCCCTTCCCCAGAAATGCACATGCACATCAGAGCAGGATTAGCCATATACAGGTCTTTGATCTGGTCTGAGACGTGTGCATGTGGGATTAAGCCTTTCTTGTCCCCAACTTATTTAAAACTGTGACCAAAGTGCTCACACCCCCAAATAACTCTGTCCCCCAAGTTTCTGCCAAGTGCACAATGCCTCAGGCTGCTCTTTGTGCCTAAAAATAGCTGGAAACCCAACCGAAGAAAAGCGTAGGCTGAGTAATACGGGTGTGAACTAAGCTGATGTGGCCATGGGTGACCCTGAGAACGAGGGAGCAGAGTGTGAGAGGACAGGTGCCCTTGTTTCTCTGCCATATCAGGTCACCCCTGGGGTCTGTGGTCAACACTGGACATCGTCCATTATAAGGGGACGTGGCAAATGGAACTTGTGCAGGAGTGAGTCTCTTAGAAGGAAGGTTAGAGGGATTCAAACATGTCATTAAGAAGTGGCTGAAGGAACAGGATGTTCATTCACTCTACAGGGGACCTGGTATCTGTCTTCAGACGCTAAAAAGGGATGCTACTGCTAGTACTACTAATAACATTACTTCACATTTATTCGCTGCTTATCAGTGCAAGCTCTGTTTTAAGCATTTACATGTAATTCTCAAATTACCCTACCAGGTACCTACCATTATGATCATCATTTTTTAGATGAGAAAGATGTAAGTGGACTATGAATTGTGAGTTTCATTAGAAGGAAATGCAAGGAAAAATGGTGCTTATAACCATGAGGTAGGTCCAGTAGGAGGAAGAGCTTTCTGACATTACAGCTCTCCAGAGAAAGGTAGAAGTGGGTGGAAAATAACATGTATTGAACATCTACCATATGCTGGATGTGGCTTTGGGAGCTTCCCATGTATTATCTCAGTTAATCCTCACGACAATTGTGTGAGACAGGAATTATTATCCCCATTTTACAGATGAGGAAATTGAGGCCCAGGAATGTTAGATAAATCGTCTGAGAGCTTTCCACCAGTAAGTGACAGCCCAGACTTGAATACAGGTATTTTGGCTCTCAAGTCCATTGTCATTGTTGCTTAAGCAAAGGTGATGGTGCACAGGTGGGCCTGGGGCAGAGGTACCTGGCTGGATCTCTGCTGTATACTTCTGTTTCAGCCTGAATTTCACAAGTTGTAACTGTTTTATTGCTTGTCTCTCCCCCAAGGCTGCAAGATGCACATGGGCAGGGACCACATCTATCTCGTTCAGTGCTGTATTCCTAGGGCCCGGGGATATTTGAAAGAATGAATGAATACTAGTAGAGATCTCTTGTTATGACAGCAGAAGTTAAAAAGAGGATAATTAATCTCCTATTGGGATTTTAGAGGGAGATTCTTATATTAGATCTGGGATGAATTATCAGTGGTTCTAATCCCAATGGAGCTTCAGAATCACCTGAGGGATTTTTATAAACATAGATTCCTAGGCCTCCATCAGACCCCCAGAATCAGCTGGGAGCAGGGCCTGGGTATCTGTATTTGCATCACTCCCTGGTCCATTTTGCTACTTGGCCAGGCCAGGAGGCCCCTGCGGGTGCATCTGAGTCTGGGGTTCTCTGACTCTGCGGCCTGTCTTCCTGGGGCTCTTGGACACCTTCTCCCTCTTCCTGCTCCTCTCTCTGCCTGACGGTCTTCGAGGGCAGGCTGTGTGTTTGCCCGGAGCATGGATGGAGGTCTGGTGCTGAGTGAGGCATAGGTTCTTATCAGCTGGGTATTTGCTGAGCAAAGTCCAGCCAGGGCAGCACTGCAGATCCGGGTTTAATAGATACCTAGGCTTCCGGGCTTTTGATTCAGAACCCAGGTCCCTGGGGCCCTTATCGGTGGATGACAATGGACTCCCTGTGTGAGTCCTAAGGGCCAGTGCTACTCGCCTCTCTTGGCTGACCCTGACCTGCCCTTCAAGGGCCCAGGGCCCCAGGCCGTGAGCTGTCTGGGTGGGCAGATTGTCTGCCCGGCCATGGCTGCTTTTGGCTTGCTCTCCTGGCCAGGAAGAGCCCTGTGTTCCAGCTTGGTGCTTTGGTTTCCTGGCTTTGGTGACAAAAGGCAGAGGGAACCTTCTCTCAGCAGCAAGCCTGGACACCCTCTGGCCCCAGGGCACACGGATCACGCTAGGTATTTGCCTTTGTCTTGGGAGCCACAAAGAACCTGGGAACCATTCTCTGCAGCCCATTCTAAAGGTCCAGGAGAGGTAAAGGGAAGATGGATGGCAGCGCATTTTAAACAATCATCCAACCAATTAATCAACAAATAACTTACTGAGCTTATTATGAACATGCTATGTGGGAAGATACAGAGAAATAGGGTACAATATCTCACCTTGAGAAGTTTGTAATCCAATTAGGGGCATATGAAATTTACACCAAAAAGGATTACTAGTTATTATATAGCAGGCTACACAATTTTTGAATGCTTACTCTGTAGCTGATTTTATACTAAGCATATACTGTGCTTCCTATTTACCACGTCAGCGACTCCTTACAACACGCCTTTGATAACAAGATGCAGGTTAAGAGGCACAGAGAGGTTTAGTAACTTGCCCAGAATTGCACAGCTAGAGTGTGGCAGGGGCAGGTTTTGAGGCCTGTGCCATCTGACTCAGAGTGCACGCTCTTACGCCGTTCTCTGCTGCCCCCTGTGATGAACACTAACCAGATGTGGAAGTGTTTGAGATGTTGTAGGAGGAATCAAATGCTGTGGCTGCAGTGGTCAAGGCCCAGGAGGGTTGCACTAGTCTCGGATCAGGAAGAATCAAGAGGTTGAGAATAGTGAGAGGGAAGCCTGACCATGGGAAATCTCAAATGAGATGAGAAGGTCAGACATGCAAGGAACATGGAGGGAAGTCTAGATAGAGCTTCTGGCCGGAGTCAGGATGTTCATAGCGGTTAGTGTGCAAAGTGGTTGGAAAAATGGGTTGAGATCACAGTGTGGGGGACTTTCACTTCTAGACTAGGTGTGGGTATTAACCGTCTGGGTGAAGGGGAGCCGTAGAAGGTTTGAGGCGGGAAGAGTGGCAATACTGGGAGAAATAGTTTAGGAAGTCTCATGTGTTCCTCCGTGTCCAGGCACAGCTTAGGTGAGCAGGCAGACCCCTAAGGAGACGGGGTTCATTGGGGTGGGGGCTTGTCTGAGAAGGGAAATGAGCACCAGTGACATTGCTTTTCACAGCTACAGCTCCAGAGCAAGCCCCGGCCCAACCCCGGCCGTACCAGGGTGTCCGTGTGAAGGAGCCAGTGAAGGAGCTGCTGAGGAGGAAACGCGGTCATGCCAGCAGTGGGACGGCGGTTGCACCTACTGCGGTGAGGGGGCCACTGTGGCCAGAGAGTGTGTGCGTGTGTGGCAGGGAGGGTGGCCCAAGGGGTCAGATAGGATGTACTTCCTTGCTCCATGGGATACCTATTGAGGGTACGAAGGCAACACGTTGCCATGGTGTGGCTGCTGGGGAATGGACCTAGGGTAGAACAAGTCAATGGTCCGGTGAAGTGGGGTGAGTGATATGGGCTGGCCGGCTTGGCCCACTGAACAAAGCTATGGCCAGGGCCTGGGGAGCAAGTGACTCACACATTCTGGTGTGAGTTGGGGGTTCCCCATGGGAAGAGGACAATGCCAGTTCCCCAAGTGCACAGCCTCCTTGCTAAATGGAAACACGAATCCCTCAAAAATGTAGGTGGTGATAGTTGGGACCTGGGCTGGGTGTTTCGTTCTAACAAGGGAGATTCCCACTATCTCTCCTGCCCTGGGGCCCTCTGGGCTAGTTTCCTACAGAGGGCTAGTTGGACACGGCTGAACACTGATCCTGGTCTTCTCTTCTCCCCTCTAGGTGGTGCTGCCCCACCAGCCTCTGGCGACCTACACCACAGTGGGTAAGAGCCCCCACAGCCCTGGCCTCCTCCAGGCGCCTCATCTGGGTGACACTCACAGCTCTGTGATTTCCTTCTTCCCACAGGTCCTTCCTGCCTTGACATGGAGGTCTCTGCTTCCACAGTGACAGAGGAGGGGGCCCTGTGTACCGGTTGGCTCTCCCAGCCTGCCCCGGCCACCCTCCAGCCCCTAGCCCCATGGACGCCCTACACTGAGTATGTGTCCCATGAAGCTGTCAGCTGCCCCTACTCAGCTGACATGTATGTGCAGCCTGTGTGCCCAAGCTACACGGTTGTGGGACCCTCCTCCGTGCTGACCTATGCCTCCCAGCCGCTCATCACTAATGTCACGGTATGTCACACAAAGGCAATGCTGCGCCATCCCACGCTGAGGGCACCCTGTAGACTCTGGGCTGACTTCCTGACCCCTGACCCTCCTTGCTATTGCTATTCCCGGGATAATTGGGTCATCTAAACCCACCCCGTCCTCCAGGGAGGCCCGCTTTTTTCCCATTGACCTAAAATATCTTCCACAAAGAAGGCCTCGGGACTCCCTTGTCCTGCCTCATGCTCCTCAGGGTTGGGATGTTCTCCTGCCTCTCTCCCCCACCACCCTAAAAGCAGTGAGTCCTGGTTACGAGTCTGAGTTTTTAGTGAATGGGCTACCAGGTGAGATCTGCGTGGAGTTTTGGGCCAGAGACTGTTTCCTTTCTATTCAGATAACTTAGGGGTTGATCGTTCACTAAACAATGGGATATTCCAGAAGATTTTTAGGCTGAGAAACAGGCGACACAACTTTTCAGAAAACTACTTTTGATAGGGTCACACCCACCTGCAGGGCAACTTTTTGAGTTCTGCCTCTAGTGTCAGATTGCCTGCGTTCAAATCCCCACCCTTTCATTTACTAGCTGTGTGACCCTGGGATGAATGACTTAATTTCTCTGAGCCTCAGTGTCCTCATCTATAAAACGAGAATATTAACGAGGGAGCTGATGTCAGGAACAAATGGGGTGATGCATGTAGAGGGCTTAGTATAGTTCCTGGCATACAGAAACCACTCAATAAACATTAGTTATATTGTCTCAAAGTCAACCAACGACATTAACCAAGGGCTGCCTTCAAGTGTCAGATGGGAGAGGAAGGGTCTGCTCCCTCAGGAATGGAGGAAGGAGGAGAAATAGTTTCATGTGAATGGCACTTGTTTGACCAAAGGAGTGGGAATCCTCCAAGTGTTCAGAGGAGAAAAGGCACAGGTGATCCAGCTCCGTCCAAGGAAAACTGTGCAAGGTAGGGTTAGCATCTCATGAGTTGCTGCAGAGCCGACCCTTGATGGTGGAGCTTGCGTTGGCTCCCCATGTCCCCTCCGTTTCCATCAAGGGTCCAGTGTCATGATGCACCTGCTCTTCAAGCACCATTCAGGCATGGCCTGCAGGAGCCCTCCCACCCGGTGCCCACCTGTCTACCAGGGCAAACCAGCTGTAGGGCCTGGATGATGGTAGATAGGAAGGAGTTAATGCAACACCTCTCCCAGGCAACTCATTTCCATATCAGGGAGCCTGGGGTGGGGGTGGGGGTGGGGTGAGGGTGGACACAATGGTTCCCAACCATTTCAATCCCAAGAATTCCTTTTGTTATTTATCCTTTCATCATTCCCACCTTCTGCTTTGAAAGGTTCTGTGTATCAAACAAACTGTATTTATTAAGAAATAATTTATTTGTTTTGCCATTTTGTAAATTAACTCATCAAAGCTGGCTAGAGCCACCAATCGGCACTCCTGATCAGCAGGAGATAAGATTATGGCTGGGCTCATACAATTCTACCCCTGAGCAAAGAAACCTGCAGTTGCACTTGACCTGCACAGGTGTAGGACTTGAGAAAGTAAGATTTCCACTTGGAGTTTTGAAGTACTAGAGATGATAAGGCTTTGTTGGGAGGCTGAAAGGCCTCTGAGACCCTTTCCACCTCCATCATTCGGTAGAAAAATGCTCTGAAGCCTTGCTACTCGAACTGTGGTCCCTGGATTAGCCACACTGGCATCACCTGGGATCTGATCTGACATGCAGAATCCCAGGCCCCAGCCCAGACCCCCTGTCCCAGAATCTGCCCTGCAACAAGATCCTCAGGAGATTGAAATAAACCCTTACCTAAACGACTCTAATGGTTTACTCTCAAGACACAGTGGCAACTGGAGAAAGATATGATGGGGGAGGTAGGGGCCGTAGGGGAAGATTTTTGTCCACTCTTACATCATTCCATTCAAGGATCTTCCTCTTCCGCCTGCTTCCTCTGCTGTGGAATATAGTAAGAATCCAGGCCCTGCCTCTTTTGTAGGCTTGACCTCACGTTTGTAGGGGGGGTCACTGCGCAGGTGCGTATTGTTTGAAGAGCATCTGAGAGAATGGCCCTGATCTTTGGAGGTCCCTGGGACGCCCTTGGGGACCCAACTCAGAGACAGGAGGATGAGGACCTGGAAGGTTCCGGGCAGCTGTAGGAAAAGCCAAGGTCACTAACAAAGCAGGGCTTCCCCAGCCTCCAGGTGTGGCCTAGCCTCCCTGTGCTGATCACCAGCAGGGCAGGTGGCAGGTGAGTGGAGCTATGTTGGCCCAAGTGGACCTCAGGATTTTGAAGCTGCTGTGTGGAGCCAGGACTCTCTTTGTGTCTGGGCAGGAAGCGGCCACCTTTCTGATACAGCTACTGTGCTATGAGACAGGCTTGCTGTCAGTCCTATTTGTAGCCTATGTTATAGGTGAGACAATGGAGGCTTGGGGAAGCAGCTTGAGCAAGGACATATAGCTAGTGAGTGACAGAGTCAGGGATACAGCTGAAGTGTGTCTGGGTTCTCCCTTGGGGAAGACTTTGAGCAGGTGGTAGGGGAGCCCTCTGGCGTGAGAAAGCAGGAAAGGGCCAAGTTGAGGGGGGAATAGAGGTTCCCACGAGGACACAGATGGGCAGTGGATACCGCAGGGATGCTAACGCTCGATCCTGTGTCTTCCCCATCACAGACGAGAAGTGCTGGCACGCCCACAGTGGGACCCCAACTGGAGGGCCCAGAGCACCAGGCACCCCTCACCTATTTCCCGTGGCCTCAGCCCCTGTCCACATTGCCCACCTCCACTCTGCAGTACCAGCCTCCGGCCCCAGCCCTGCCTGGGCCCCAGTTTGTCCAGCTGCCCATCTCTATCCCTGAGCCAGTCCTTCCGGACATGGAAGACCCCAGGAGAGCCATCAGTTCCCTGACCATCGACAAGCTGCTTTTGGAGGAGGAGGATAGCGATGCCTACGCGCTCAACCACACGCTTTCCGTGGAAGGCTTTTAGGGCTGGCTCCCACCACAGAATCCTGTTCCCTGAAACTGGGGTTTAAAAATGAGCCTGGATTCAGCCTCTGGTTCATGTTTGTTTGGAGTAGCCATTTCATAACTACACTTTCTATGCAAAACTAGAATTGTAGACTTTCCTTCCTTCCTTCCTCCTTTGACCCCTCCCTCCCTCCCTCCTGCTCCCTCCTTTCTTTCCTCCCTTCCTTCCTCTTCCTTTCTCATTTCTTGTTTAATTTCTGTTCTTTTGGGGAGGGAATTATAGGGATATTAGAAATAATATTGATGCCAAATGGTGACAAATCTGTGGCCCAGGTGCTTTCATTTCTGCCACGTTTCGTTCCTGGAGAAGGTCCCTTCTCTCCAGAGCCCACTGCTTCGTGGGAGCCAGTGGTCCTGCTGAGCCATCTTCAGGCCAGTGATGCCCTGCCCTCTGTCATTTAGAGATGTGTAGGGTGCCCTGCGGGAAGACTGGCCCTGCCAGCACCTCCAAGGGCAGACTTAGTGCCAGAGTCCTTGAGCTGTCAGTTCTCACAGTTGTTCCTTTGTTTGCTGTTCTCAGAGCCAGCCAGATTTACAGTCTAGGCAGCTGAGTCTCAAGGCCTGGGGCTCAGCAAGGTGGTGGGTGGGGGAGAAAAAGGAACATCAGAGAGGGCAGTGGTGGGGTCAGAGGGACAGAGGAGCAATGGGAACACGGCATGTGTATATATGGTGGGGATGGGGTGGGAAAGTTTGGGTTTTCTGGGGAGAGCAGGAAGGCTGAGGAATGGTGGAACGGTTTAGCTCCAGATCACTTGGTTACCAAAGAGGAGAATAAACTTAAGAAAAATATGACTTTAATAGGTGGTTTTGCTGCTCTCCTTGAGGATACTTGCAAGGAAAGACGAACTTTTGTAAATAGGATCATTGCTGTGTCTGACTGCTTCTTCCCATGTCTGGATCCTCTGTGATGCTGTGTGTAGGCCAAGATCTTCAGAAGCCCAGTGGTGACTGGGTCCTTGCTTAGTGCTGTCACATGTACTTCTTTAGTGTCTTAAAAACCTCCATAAGCCATGATTATGTGGAACCAATTCCTCTTCCTCAAGCGCCATCCATGCTGGAGGCTTCTAGAGCCTCAGACAAAAGTACCATTAGCTGTCATTTCAATGTTTATTTTTTTGCTGGAGAAACTTCAGATTTGCAGGAGCCTGAGCACAGTTGTCACCACCAGTGCTTAGCTCCTGACAGTGGTGTGTGCTTTGAGAACTGGCACATCTGTCTGCTAATGACACGACTGCCACTAGTAGGCAGACACAGTAGTTGATGGAATCCACGTAGATGTCATGGACTTTTCTGGGAAATGATCATTTCTTTGACATTGATGGTCAAATAATGGTTTCTTAGCCATTATAAATAAAAACTGGAGAAAGTTGCCTTTTTTTGGATTTTTTCTGCTTTGGATTTATTTTGACTCAAATTGCTCAGTATCTGTCTAAAATCCCAATACAAATATCTTATTTTTATTGACTTAATTTTTAGATTTAAAATCTTAGAAAAGATTTTAGGTATAAATTTACATCTTCATTGGTGGCAGTGATGAAGAGGCAAGGATGAGGAGATCTCAGACTTTGATTAAAAGCCCTGGTTTCCTATAAGAAATACTATGCAAGAGTTTCAGCTTACTATATGAAGATATGAGAGGATGCAAAAGCCACCTCCATAAGGGAGTTTAAGCTGGCAACACCCAGCAAATAAATAAAGTACTTTAAGTATTTGCTAAGATTTAAATGGTGTCTTTTTTCTTCTTATCTTGAGACAAAATGTCTTGGTATTCCCTCTAGAGATCTTCCTGTTTTTTTCTGCTAAGATGGAAACATTTTCAATAAAGATTTGCCCAGACTTTTCTGTGCCGAAGGTGTTTTATTTCTTATCAAATTAATCCCCACCAGCTTGCATCCCATGTCAGGCAGTGTCCTTATAGGAAGGGCTTACACTGGTCTTGTTAATTTTGCAACTTGATCTGCTGCAGGAGAGGATAAAACCAGCCCCACTAGGCCTGCATCCAGTTCTCCTAAGCAGAACACGTGAGGCCAGTAGGCTTGGTCTCCAGGAGAGCAGGGAGCTGAGGAGAGAAAGGAATTCTTTTTAACCCTATTGCTCATCCAGTTATTCTTGTTACGTGAGTAAATTTTTATGATGCTAGGTGTCCAGAGATAAGTTCAACCATTAGCATTTCCATCAGTCAGAGCCCAGGGATACGTAAGACGATGCCGAACACTATGCCCACAAGAAGCCATCTCTTAGACATCACAATGAAATGGAAATTCAAGAAGTCAGCTGGTCCCCTTTAACTCCAGTCCCTGGAGGGAGTAACAGTTTGGAGGGGTCTCCTCTTCCTAGTGGTTTTCTGAGTTACTAAGTGTCTGAGCCCACTGCCTTCCTTATTGTTTTTTATGCTCCACCCTGTTCTGCCATATGTCTTGCTTCCATATTTTTGGAGATAATAGTACGCTCAATTATTTAGCTCACCTTAGATTATCACCACTCTTTTTTTTTTTTTTAAATTGTCTATGTAGATCATAATCCAGAAAAAAGACACGGAAAGAAAGGGATTTAAGGGGTTTTTCCCCCAGCTTTATTGATACTCAACTGTAGGGGAAGATCTTTTAAAAATGTACTTTGCGTGACTCACCCTTGTTTGTGATGGAATTGTGAACCACTTGATCAGCAATGTGAAGAGTGTGGCCAGCTCAGTGTAGATTGGTTCTTTACAAGATTCTGATCCATGAGGCTGTCCATTTCCAGTATGAAACAGGGGAGCAAGGAGAAGATGAGCTATGTGGCAAGATGAAGAAGGTGGGCATCTATAAAATGATGAAATCACCGACCAAGTGGCTCAAATCCTTTGAACATTAGTCTACTCTCTTCTCTAGTAGAGGTTTGAAGACATATTCTAAAGCTAAACATGAATTTCTTGAAATCAGAAATCATAGATAACTTATTTTGTAGTAACTTACTTTATTTGTGAGTCAAATACATGGCACTCAACAATTCCTTATTGAATTGAATTAATTTGGGAGATTCTTTTATTACGTTCCATTTAGGAAATATTGATACAGATGTTTGCCGCTGATTATAGTGAAGTCTCCTTTATTAGACTTATAGACACATGACGCTTCTTGTTTTTTCTGAATGCTTGGGTACAAATTTCCATAAGCTAGTGTTCTTAATCTGTTTGTCAGTTTTTCCATGTACAGCCATGGCTAATGTGGAAGGGTTAAAAAATTTTTTAATTAAGATTTAAAAAAAATTTTGGTAAGAACACTTAACATGAGGTCTTCCCTCTTAACGTATCCTTAAATACAGAGTACATTACTGTTGTCTATAGGTACAGTGTTGTACATCAGATCTCTAGAACTTCTTCTTATGTAACTTAAATGTCATACCCATTGAGTGGCAGGTTCCTCTAGCCCCTGGCAACCGCCATTCTATTCTTTGCTTCTATGACCTTGACTATTTTAGATACCTGGACTATTTTAGATACCTGGAAAATTTTTAAACAAGCTAAAAAATCCTGCTTCAACTTAAAAAAAAAAAAAGCTGTGAAGACAAGAGAGTTTTTATAGGTGACATGCATTTCAACATTGTCATTAGCAACAGCATCGCATGATGACAGAAACATTCCTAAACATCTAGATGAGGTATCTAAGTGGATCTAAGTGGAATCAAGCAGCACTTGTTCTTCTGTGAATGGCTTATTTCACTTAGCATAATGTCCTCATCGGATAAAGAAAATATGTTATATATGTACAATGGAATATTATTCAGCCTTTAAAAAGGAAATCCTGCAATTTGTGACAACATCGATGAACATTGAGAAGGGTTCATTCATTCAGAGAATATGTGTTATTGAGTGCCAACTCTGGGCTAGGCAGGCATCGTGAATTATTACAGATTTCTGCTTTGAAACAGTTTTCTAGCTCAGTGATCTCCTTTCAGTATGATTGTCCATTCTTATGCATGTATATTTAGTTATTTATAAATTGTATCCCTGAGCTGTTCTATGAATACAACATCTGTTATTAAACAATCACAATAATAGAAACTTAAAAGATGTAGTAAACATAAAATAGATAATATTTAACCATTTATTAATGATATAAAAGGGCTTTTGACCTCATTAACTATAAATAATATTTAGAAGGAGAAACGTTATTGAACATGTCTAAGTGCTTTTAAAAATCTTTGTGATATACAGTTAGATGTGGGTCTAAATTCAGTTGGTTTCAGTACTTGGTTTGAATGGATGTCACGGCTGAAAAAGATACCACACAAAGATATTTAGATCCAAATAAAAATAGTATACCATTGGCAGTGCCAAGTAAATTACAAAAATCCTTTCAGAAGTCCTTCTGTCAATCACACAAAGGTTTTATTTTTAAATTTGGCTAGTAAATTTCCATCTTAGCTGATGTCAACTAGTCTTGCAAACTCATTGAAAGTCTTGCCTTTTTATATTTTTAACACACTGAGTTAAAACCACTCAAATTCTTTATTTGGAAAATTTTTAAACAAGCTAAAAAATCCTACTTCTACTTAAAAAAAAGGTGTGAAGACAAGAGAGTTTTTATAGGTGGCTTACATTTAAACATTGCCATTAGCAACAGTATCGTATAATGACAGAAACATTCCTAAACATCTACTAAACTTCCTCTTTCTAAATGGTTTCCCCATTTCATGAGTTTCTAAAAGCATCATCAAAATGTCATCTTTACCTTGATGGGCCAGATTAAATGTAAATTGTGTTTGTTATTAAAAAAATTCTTCAGGGGTGCTGGCCTCAGGGCCGAGTGGTTAAGTTCACGTGCTCTGCTTTGGCGGCCCAGGGTTTTGACGGTTTGGATCCTGGGCGTGGACACGGCACCGCTCATCAAGCCATGCTGAGGCCACATGCCACAACTAGGAGGACTTACAACTAAAATACACAACTATGTAGTGGGGGAATTTAGGGAGTAAATAAAGCAGAGAAAAAAAAGATTGGCAACAGTTGTTAGCTCAGGTGTCAATCTAAAAAAAAAAAAATTTGGGGGCTGGCCCCGTGGCCGAGCGGTTAAATTCGCGCGCTCCGCTGCAGGCGGCCCGGTGTTTCGTTGGTTCGAATCCTGGGCGCGGACATGACACTGCTCGTCGAACCACGCTGAGGCAGCGTCCCACATACCACAACTAGAAGAACCCACAACAAAGAATATACAACTATGTACCGGGGGGCTTTGGGGAGAAAAAGGAAAAAATAAAATCTTTAAAAAAAAAAAAAAATTTTGCAGGTAGCATATTTTGGATAGTCAACTTATCAACTAAAAAAAATCAGCAAATTTACTATTTTAAAAAATCTATAATTCATTTTTAAATCTTTTTTTTCTCTCTTCTTTTCCTCAAAGCCCCACCCCAGTACACAGTTGTATATTCTAGTTGTAGGTCCTTCTGGTTGTGCTCTGTGGGACACCGCCTCAACATGGCCTGATGAGCAGTGCTGGGTCTGCGCCTAGGATCCGAACCAGTGAAACTCTGGGCCAACAAAGCAGAGCACACAAACGTAACCACTTGGTCGCTGGGCCGGCCCCTATAATTCATTTTTTTAAAAATATTTTTTATTTTTCCTTTTTCTCCCCAAAGCCCCCAGGCACATAGTTGTATATTATTTGTTTTAGTTGTGGGTCCTTCCAGTTGTGGCATGTGGGACTCTGCCCCGGCACAGCCTGGTGAGCGGTGCCATGTCCGCCCCCAGGATCCAAACCGGCAAAACCCTGGGCTGCTGAAGTGGACCGCAGGAACCCAAACCCTCGGCCACGGGGCCTGCCCCTATAATTCATTTTTAAGTTTGACAGCTCTTCGTAGCCTTTGCCATGAGACAATCAGTGATTCTCTCTGTGGTGTAAAAGAGTCTAATATCGATATAAAGATTGTATCACTGAAAGGTGTTGCGTCCATAATGTCAATCACACTGTAATCATCCGTAAACCTCAGTATGTTACAATGTGATGAAAGTGAATGAACTGAGCCAGGGCACCACCATCATCCCTCCTCCCATGCATAACTTCCTCTTGTCCCTGGGGACACTCTCAGAACCATGGGTCCCACATACCGAGTGGGGCCCCAACATTAGTCCACATTGGGGTGACAATTCATCCTGGTTTGCCTGGGATGGTCCTGGATTTAGCATTGAAAGTCCTGAGTTCCAGGAAATCCTCCAGTCTGCGGCAAACTGGGACATTTGGTCACTCCAGTCCACATATTAAATACAAGTACCTCTTCCGTTCTTTTTGTCTCTTTTTTTCCTTATAAATTAGTAGTTTCTTTCTGTACCCTACAGGATCGTTTCATGGGAAACCTAGGATACATGCACCCCACTTTGGAGCTTGTATTGGAGATGTTTGCTTGCTGGAGTTCTCACTAAAAGCTCCTTTGGGAACCACAGGAGGGAAGCTGGCTCTGGTCTGAAGAACCCTGCCACAAGGTGTGTGAGGTCTAGGAACCTCAGTGGTCCTTCCAGGGAGTGATCCTGGTCTTTCCCATTGAAATAAGAGACGGAGCAGCGTGGAACACATCGTCATTATGTGCTCCCTTAAAACTAAAATCAAGCTCTGGCAAAAGGATTTTTTTTTTTTTTTTTAATTCAGCCTGGTCCTAAAGGGACACTTGGATTAACATGACAATGTCAAATCAGCTGGGAAAATCCTAAGAGGAAGCACATTTTTCATAAGGTCAAGGTGCCAGCTTCTTCCACTCAGTTCAGTTAGGTGGGAAACCGTCTAACAGCTGTTCTCCAACTAGACTGCACGTTAGAATCACTTAGGGAATTAAAAAAATTCCTGTGTTCAGATGGAGACTTAGACCAACTAAAATAGAATTGCTGATAGAGAGAACTAGGGGTCAGGAGTTTTTAAAGCTTTGCTCCAAGTGATTCCAATGTGCAGCCACAGCTGAGAGCCAGGGCTCATGTACCCTTCTGCCTCCAGTGGCTTTGGGATTATTGTCATGTCTGAATGCTGAAAAAGAGGTCTCAGATGTAACTTGTGTGTGGCACATAGAACTGATGCTGTTCTGTTTAATTTGAGTTGTTTTCCAATCGAACCAGGCAGCGTTATAGTATTGCATAATCTTTTCCTTAGAGAGGGAAAGCCCAGTGGTCTTAGCTTTAGGAGGACTATAGGAGGACTCTATAGGAGGACTCTAGAGTGGATAGACTCAGTTGAGAAACAGCAGCTAAAGTCATTTTAAATGTCTATTATCTGACACCCGAGAATTTTCTTTTAATGTGTGTAGACCCACAAGCAAATGCAGGAACAAAACATAAAGGGAATAGCAGGGCATTTGGAGTCTTCTCCTCCTTGTCTCACCTGTGTACTTTAAACTTCAGTAATGGATTGACATATTCAAATATTGCATGGGTTGGGCCAGTGGAAAAGATAATGGAGCCAGCAGCTATGGTAGAATCCCACGTTTAAGCCTTTGCTTCTGATCAGCTCGGGGACCTCCCTGAGCAGAGGGCTTCATGACATTCAAGCCACACCAAACTGTAAAGAATGAACCATGTAGGACTAAAAAATCTGCTTATCCCAATGATAAGGTATAACTAAGCTTTGACTAATGTCCCTTTTTGATGTCTTAGAATTCTACCTATTTCAGTGGAGACAGATTTTGGCATCTGCAGTGATTCAGGAGGACCTGAGAAAGCAGAGGACTCAGAGCCCGGGAGCCTAAGGAAGGTTGTCACTAACTTCTGGTAAACGAGAATGGAGACTTTGCTTCATTTACCACAGGCAATAAATAGCATTTATGTGCTGGGTACTGTGCTACCCGTATTCAAAGAAAAGTCAGGCATAGCCCTTATCACAAGAAACTCAGAGTTAGTGGAGCAAATGAAGGTTATAATATGGTTAAATAAGAAGAGTGGTAAATACAGACACAGGTGCTTTATGTATCTCACGTTGACTAATGAAGATGTTACCAGTATCTCATTTAATCCTCACAAAAAGCAGACAAGGAATGTGCCATTTTAATTCCCATTTATAGAGAGGTGAAACAGACTTAAAGAGGTTAAGTAACCTGTCCAAATTCACATAGTCAGTAAATGTCCATGCGGGGTTCAAACCCAGCATGTTCAATGTCCTCTTTTTTAATCATTTTGTCGTACAGCCAACGTTATCGGTGACATCTGGATGGCTTCTACTTTTATTTTAAAAGGCTTAACCCCAGTTCACATCAATTCATCACGCAAGTATTTATTGTCTACCCTGTGCCAGACACTATGGCTGAAGATAACTGGATGGCTGGAACGTCCCCACCTGGAGTACCCTAGATTGCAGTAACTCAAGGGTGTACATATTGGGAGAATCCATTCCAAAGGGAGCAGAGAGGGAGAGGTGGATGTGAAGGTTTCATGGCTGTGCCCGAGGATACCCAGTCAGCCCTGGATCCAGAACGAATGTTCAGAGAGAAGGGTGACATTTTAGACCAGCCTGCTGGTTGCTCTGTGACCCTGAGATCTAGAATCTAGATGGTTAGGGTATTTCCCTTCAAAGTCATGTATGCTCTCTGGAAGCCCCATGGTATCCTAAACTTTCATCTCACAGTGCTGATTATCTATATGCTAATTTCAAACACTGTGGTTTTTGCTACTAAATGAGGTAATGTCATTTTGGACCTGCAGTATACACACAGTATAGATAGATAAATGAGTGGACATCCATATACATAACTAGATATATTTAACGGATTACACAGATTGTAGCTGGGATCTTGCCTTGTTGTAGTTTTGTGTTCTCCATGAAACTTAGTCCTTCAATTGATCTATATCCAGTGGGTGGCTCCACAGAGGCAGCAACATGGCTGTGTGCAGAGGCTGTTTTTCAGGTGTCTGGATCTTGAAAGTTGCCCTTAAGATTTTGAGCCTGCCATGCCACCTGTGGGCCAGAATTTTTTTTTCTTTATCAGTCAAAGGGAGTATCATTTGCCTATTTCTTAAGGGTGAGAAATTTTGAAGATTGGTAGATTGTGGTTGCAAAGTACTCCATGCAAGCTGAAGCCTGGGTGCTTTCAGAAATCAAGGGACACGATGGTGGTATCTTTATGTCCGTGGTGCTCCTTTTTGCATTTCTTTTAATATATTGTTCACCCATTCAACAAATGCTTCAGTGAGGCCAGCTCTACAATGCAATTCGGACACCATCTACCCCGATAACATCAGATTCCACAGGATAAGAGCTTAATCCCACGAGACTGCTCCACCTACTTCAGATGCCAATCACAAAGCCAGGTTGTCATCTGTGCTTCTGACCAGCTGGCTACAGATTGGAGGTTTCAAGGATGTCGTCCTTGGGTTCAATTAATTTGCTAGAGCAGCTCTCAGAACTCAGAGAAATATTTTACTTAGCCAGGTGGAAGAGACTCAGGACAAAGTACGGGGAAAGGGTGCAGAGCTTCCGTGCTCTCTCCCAGTGAACCAGTCTCCCCAAATCTCCACATGTACACCAATCAGAAAGCTCTCTGAAGCCCATTCTTTCGGGGTTTTATGGAGGCTTTAGTACACAGGCATGGTTGGTTAAACCATTGGCCATTGGCAGTGGAATCAACCTCTAGCCCCTCCCCACCCCCAGAAAGTTTCAGGGTACTTGGGTGAGGGGGGCTGAAAGCTCCAACCCTCCAATCAAATGGTTGGTTCCCCTGGCAACCAGCCCCCATCCTTTGGTTACCTAGGGGCTTTCCTAAATCACCTCATTAACATAACAAAAGACATCTTTACCATTCTCAACACTTAGGAAATTCCAAAGGTTTTAGGAGTTCTTTGCCAGGAACTGGATGAAGACCAAACATATATTTCTTATAAATCACAGTAGCACATTGAGCAGCTACTATGTCCCGCCATGGTGCTGGGACATTTTACAAATAAAAAATTGTTGTCTTACTTCTTTGTTTCCTGACATATTTAACGTAAATCAGAATATTTAAGGGGCTGAAATTAAATGTATTACATATTTTTGTCAATTTCAACACAAAATTCTGTTCTGCTAAATTATTCATTAGAGCCTCCTAATTTGTAGATTTGGTTAAAAATGTCTGTCAGAGGGAAAGGAAGATGTGATCAATATGAAGTTTTTGCAGAGAGAATTCAAAATAGGTATTTCTCTTTATTCTGAAAGGGATTCTCTTTTGTCTTTCCAAATGACTTAGACTTTCATATCCATGTTCCCTGCCCCCTCTCTTTTTTTTTTGGTGGGGAAGATTCCCCTTGAGCTAACATCTGTGGCCAATGTTCCTCTTTCTTTTTTTTGTGCTTGAGGAAGACTAGCCCTGAGCTAATATCCATGCCAGTCTTCCTGTATTTTGTATGTGGGACACTTCCACAGCATGGCTGATGAGTGGAGTAAGTCCATGCTGGGATTGGAACTCACGAACCCCGAGACTTGGGGTGCACTGAACTTGAACCATTTGGCCACTGGGTCAGCCCCCTCTATGTTTCCCCTTTTACACAGAAGTCTGAAAGCCATTTTACTAAACAGAAATAGCATAATCCTTTCTGCAGAAGCTGATAAAGGGTCCAAGGGCTTTGAGGGGTAAAGATGCACTAAAAATGCCTAAGTGCCGTGGCAGACTTGGATTTCTAGAGGTGCGCTTTCTTTCCTCCTAGGGAAGTAAGTCAGGATGAAGATTTCTCAGGGTTGCAGAATTTGGCCCCGTTCACCTCTGGGAACAGTGACTCTGCTCTGTGTACTTGCGGACAAAGAGGCAGACAGGAGATCCTCGTGATATTAAAGGGGCTTTTCAGCTGACCTGCCAGCTCACCGCAGTGACTCAGTATCAACTCACAGGGACGAGTTCAGACCGCTATGCCTTCACTGCTGTGTTCTATGTCCAAGTCTTGATTAGACGCACTTTTGAAATGGAATAACAAGCTCGTCCACGTATCAAAACGATTGCTACCTCATCTGAGGCAGTGGAGCGTAGTGGAAAGAATGGTTTGGAGCAGGCAAAACCAGGCTTGAATGGGGATAAATATAAGATAAAATAATTAAAGTGCCCACTGTAATGTCTGGTATATCACGAGCCTTCTATAAATGTTAGCTCCTCTTAAGTAGACGGTTAGAAGGTCTTCTTGCATCTTAAACTTTTAAAATTTAAAAACAGATCACAAGCGTGCTAGAAACACTTTATAAACAAAATTTAAAGGCATGTGAGCTTTTTATAGTTGATATTAAAATAAAATCTCCTGGCTGCAAAATAATTTACCTTCCTATTTACAGTAGTCATTTTTTTCTAATCAGTTTTAGGTCTAAAATAAGAGTGTCTTTTATATACTTAAATAATGTAGTTGTCATAAACGTTATCATACTAGTAACCACAATTATTAAAATTAGCATGTACACAAAGACTTACTGAAAGCCCTGCGTGTCGTTCTTCTGGGAAACTTCAGTGCAATGACGTGGGTTTATGAGAAGCCCGCGTGGTGGATAACCCACCCGTGGCGCAGGTGGGCTGGTGGGCTGGAAGAAAGAGGCACATCGACCAAGGGCTGAATTCCTCGGGGTTATGCCCTGAGCTTACCAGGGAGAGGTTTGATATTTCATATCAGTGTGACTTTTGTTTTTCTCTTCATCATTTTATTATTAAAATTTTAAAACGCACAAATTTAAATTTTTAAAAATTTAAAAAATTTAAAAATTTAAAATTCCACAAAAATTTAAAGAATTAGACAGCAAATTGTAGCATAGACTCGCCACCTAGGTACTACAATTAACATTTATCTCTAGTTTATCATAAACTTATCTAATCTGTCTATTTCTCCCTCAATCTGTCTTATATTTAGATACATTTCAAAGTGAGCTGCAGACAATAGTACATTCAACTCTAGATACTTCAGGATGCGTATATTAAATTGCTATTAGATTAGGTTTCTTGTTTTTTATTGCCAAGTCAAATTTACATACAGTGAAACAGAAATTCAATGAGTACACCTATGTAACTCAAATCTACATCAAGATACAAAATGTTGCTATCGACCCCCAGATTTCACCATGCCCGTTCTCAGTCAACCTCCACCTTCACCTCCTTAGAGGTAACCACCAATTTTTTTTTCACCATAGATGAGGGTTGCCTGTTGTAGAGTTAGCATGAATGGAATCACACAGTGTACACCTTCTTGTGTAACTCTTCTTTCACTCAGCATAATTTTTTTAAATATTCATCCATATTGTTGCATACGTAGGTAGTTTGTTCCTTTTGATTGCTGAGTAGTATGTCATTGCATGAATATACCACAGTTTGTGTATCCATTTTCTTTCTTTCTTTCTTTTTTTGAGGAAGACTAGCCCTGAGCTAACATCTACCACCAATCCTCCTGTTTTTGCTTTATATGTGGAGTGCCTACCACAGCCATGTCCGAATCAGCGAACCCCGGGCCACCGAAGCGGAACATGTGAACTTAACCACTGTGCCACCAGGGCCGCCCCTCCATTTTCTTGTTGATTGACACCTGGGCTATTTCCAGTTTGGGGCTGTTATGAATACAGTTGCTAAGAACATTCTTGTACTGGTTGGTTTACTTTGTGAGTGCGTACCTATGTTTTTATTTATCTTGAGTAAATACTTAAGAATGAAACTACTGGATCATACAGTAGGTATATATTTAGTTTTATAAGAAAACTGCTGGATCTTTTTCCAAAGTGGTTGTGTCATTTTACACTCCCATCAAAAAACATTGAGAGTTCCTGTTACTCCACATCCTTGCCAACATTTGGTGTATCTCACTTTGATGTTAATTTGCATTTCTTTGATGACTAATGATGTTGGGCACTTTGACCTACACTTATTTATTGTTCATTTATCTTCCTTTGTGAAATATCTGTTCAAATCTCTTGCCCATTTTTCATAGAGTAATTTGTCTCTTTTTTATTGAATTATAGGAGTTCTTTATATATTCTGAATACAATTTTTTTGGTCAGATATATGTTTTGTGATTGTTTTTCTCCAGGTTGCAGCTTGTCTGTTCACTTTTATAATAGTGTCTTATGATGAAGATTAGCTTTTAAATTTGATGCAGAACAATTCATCATTTTTTTCCTTTTATAGGTGTTTATATCTGTGTCCTAGCTAAGAAATCTTTGCCTACCACCCAAGTTGTGAAGACATTATCCTATTTTCTTCGAGAAGCTTGGTAGTTTTATGTTTTCCATTGAAATCAAAGATTATTTTTTGGTGTGGTATGAGATAGGAGTCAAGGTTCTTTGTTCTTTTTTCCTACATGGACATTCAGTTTTTCTAATACATTTGTTGAAAAAACCTTTCCTTTTGCCATTAGATTGGATTTCTCCCAATTAAATGATTATATAAGTATAGTTCTATTTCTGGACTTTCTTTTCGGATCTGTTGATACGTTTATCTATTCGTATGCCAGTACCATACTGCTTTAATTAATGTAGTTTTATAGTAAACCTTGAAATCAAATATCTAAGTCCTCCAAGTTTGTTCTCCTTTTTTCAAGAGTGTTTGTAAATTTAGGTCCTTATCATTTCCAGGTAAATTTTAGAATCAGCTTGTCAATTCCTATAAAAAAGACCTGGTGAAATTATGATTGGGATTGCACTAAATTTGTGGATCAATTTGTAGATAATTGGCATCTTAAAACATTGCATTTCAAATCCATGAGCATGATATATTTCTTCATATATTTAGATCTTTTAAAATTTTTCTTGGTAATGCTTTGTAGTTTTCAGTGTACAAGTCCTACATGTTTTAAAAGTTTATTCAGAAGTATTTTATGTTTTTGATGTTATTATGAAAGAAATATTTTAAAATTTCACTTTTTCTTTTCTTTTTTTTGCTGAAGAAGATTTGCCCTGAGCTAATATTTGTTGCCAATCTTCCTCTATTTTGTATGTGAGCCACTGTCACAGCATGGCCACTGATAGATGAGTGGTGTTAAGTCTGCTCCTGGGAACTGAACCTGGGCCGCTGAAGCAGAGCACGCCAAACTTAACCACTAGGCCACCAGGGCTGGCCCTAAATTTCGTTTTATAATTGCTGCTAGTATATACAAATACAACTAATATTTGTGGATTGACCTTGTATCCTGCAATCTTGCTAAACTCATTTATTTGTCCAAGTAGTTATTTTTTTGTAGATTCCTTAGGATTTCCTATGTAAGCATTCATGTCTACACAGAAGTTTTACTCCTTCCCTTTCAATCTGTTTGGATTATTTCTATTTCTTGTTTTTTCTTGCATTGGTTAGGACCCAGTAAAATGTTGAATAAAATTGGTGAGAGGCGGCAGCTTCCTTGCCTCATACCCCATCTTTAGGCAGAAACCATTCAATATTTCACCATTATGTGTGGTATTAGTCTAGGTTTTTTTTCTATGGATGCCCTTTATCAGGTTGAGGAAATACGCTTTTATTTCTAATTTTCTGAGTTAAAAAAAATCACAGTCATGCTTAGTTCGTCATTTCATTTTTTTTTTTTTTGATCCTTGGAGATAATCTTGCAGTTTTTCTCCTTCATTCTGTCAATATGGTCAACTACACTCATAGGCATTTTTTTGAAAGTTAGATTAACCTTGAATTTCTGGGATAAATCTCACTTGGCTATGATGTAATTTTTTTTTTTTTTTTTTTGGGGAGAAAAGCAATTTTATTTAATTTCATGCTTCAAATTCGTATATGTACGTTAAGTACTATATAAACTTGTCTTTAGGATATTGTTTGACTTGGGCAATATTATCTCATCTGAATTTATTTGGAGAAATACAGCTTATTAGCCATTCTGCATAAAAATAACAAAAAAACGCTGCCAAATTAGAAACGATCAAATTTTTAACTGATCCCACACACACATTCTTTTACTACTGGGTTGTTCACTGTTACACTTAGCATTTACCTTTAAGGTAGGTAAAACATTATCAAGGTAGCAAGGAAGAAATGACATCATGTGTATAAGTGGCCCCATGGGTTACACTTACTGGTGACAAAAATACACTGGCATTGTGCACTATACTTGTATCATAGGTTACAAAAATTGTTGACAGCCAAAATGAATCTTTGAAAGGACCCTTTAATAGTTAATCTTTGGGTTTAAGGAATAAAAAATAGTCCCATACTGCATTTCACATCTCTTAAAAATAGGAAGTGTTTTAGCAGCTTAAAACCTTTCAGTTATATAAAACTTATTACACTAGGATTTACTTTGTAATATAGTTTACAACCAAATCAATTATACATATCACTGGCACTTTAGCACATGGGCAAACTTTAAAAACAGATTATTTTGGACCTTTAAAATTAGGCCATAGTATAAAAAAGTCAATGGTCTTACATTCAGCGAATTCATACTAAAATATTCTATTTTTGTAGAATAAATGCCAACAAAACTTTACATATGCTACAAGTTTATTACATGTATTTACATGGCTCTTTCCTAGGTACTTTAAACTTTCACATTATACAGCTCCCTGCTTTAAGCGAGCTTCACAGGGATGATTTGCGGCCAGATCACTGTCAGAATAGCTTGTGCGGTGCTGTAATACAAAAATGTATTTTCAGAGCTACTCAGTGACCGCCAAATATTCTTTCTATAAAAATGGTTTTGGCGCATTTGTTGGCAAACACATACCCCACTGTATGTAAGAAACAGGGCCACTGGGGTATACTGTCTCATCTAAATAGCCCCTAGTGCCCTTTCCACATTCACCACGGTACAGTTTACTAAAATGTAACTAAGAAAAATTCACATTTTCTCTTAGCAGTGCATCAGATTGTTGGCATGGTACTGGTTTGGGTATTTCTAGGACATTAAACTTTCAAATACTCAACTAGTTTTCAATCCCTGTGTCTTAACTAGATGCTTATAATCAGACTGACTAGCTTTCAACAAATAATCTAGTGGTCCACGAATGGTAATCTTAAATTAGTATTTTCCCCCAACAAGCAGTAGAAAAAGTCGATTCCTTTATCATTCCCCAAATCTAAATTTGAATGGTTTCACTTGAGTTTCAAATTGAAAATACTTAATATCAAAATATCAAGTACAATTATCAATAATTCAGATATTTTAAGTTGCACTGATGCTACCATTAGATCACAGTGCACACAACACAACGAGATGAAGTCTAATTATATTTTTCTATGTTAATTAGCAGTTTTACACAAACAGATTAATTCCCTAGTGAATCTGGTCTGAAACAACTGACAACTACCCTTAAATGTAACTAAATTTAAACATTAGCACTTTATTTTATACCTGTACTTTAAGTAAGGTTTTAAGTTGAAATGTCATTATTTCCTTATCAGAAGGATTAAAAGAAACAGGAACCCAGTGGCTTGGTGGTTTAGGAAGAACACTTGGGGATGGCGGCTCACTAAATTTGGCTCCAGCATAGTTCTGATTAGTTTGAGACTTAAAAAGCAAGCTGGGACCTGATAAGCTAGAGTGGTTATTTGGAAAATTTTTGTTCTTTCCCCTATTTTGCATGGCCTGCCATGCAGCTGCTGATGAGTTATAAGTATGTCCTCTTTCTTTTTTCTTATGAACAATCTTCATCTGGGAATTCTGATCCTTGGTCTTCTGTCTATTAAGCTGTTGTTGGTTCTTACTAACATTTCTAGATTGAGGGGCTGGAATGTTATACCTCTCTCCGCCACCCATCTTCAGCTTCTTTGTCACCTTTCAGTCTGCTTTTCAGAGCGCAGGATTTCCACTACGTGTCCCCTTCCTTGCTGCCAAGCCCAGGATAACAGATGTTGCTTTCTGACAGATCCTCTCCTTTGTCTCAATCCAGAAGTTTTCATGGGCCGATCTGCCGAGTTCAGCCTAGGCGCTGAGGCCAACATCTGAGTCTCCTCAGCACACAAGTTTGAGAGAAGTCCTAGCGACTTCACGCTCGGGCCCCGGGCGCGGCGGCTCCTCTAGGCGGCGAAGCCCCCCTCCCCTCCCAGGGAGCGATGAGGCACGGAACGAACAAGGCCCACGAGCGCCGACGAGCTAGCTGCTAGCCACCTCACCGTCGCGACCCGACCTCCTCCTTCGGCCTCTACCGACCTGATGTAATTTTTTTGATAAAAACTGTTCCTCTATATTCATGAGGGCTATTTGTAAATTTCTTTTCATGTAGTGTCTTCATTAGGTTTTGGTATCAGGTTATGTTAGCCTCACAAAGTGAATTGGAAAGGGTTTTCTTTCCATTTTCTATAATAGTTTGTGTAGGATTGGTATTAATTTTTCCCTGAAATGTTTGATATAATTTACCAGTGACGTTATCTGCACCTATAGCTTTCTTTGTGGAAATGTTTTTGATGACATATTTAATTAGGGTTCCTCAACTGTGGCACTATTGACGTTTTAACCGGACAGTTCTTTGCTGTGGGAGGCTGTCCCACGCATCGCAGGATGTTTAGCATCAGCCCTGGCCTCCAGCCCCTAGACGCTAGTCATTCTCCCTCATGTTGCTGTGACATCCAAAATTGCCAAACGTCCCCTGGGGAACAAAGTCACTCCTGGCTGAGAATTATATTTGATATATACTTAATATATGTCCTAAGGTCATGATTTTTCTTTTAATACCTTTTCTAATATACATATTTAAATCTATAAATTTCCTTTTGACACTATCTTAGCTGCATTCCACAAATTTTGATATATTGTATTTTCATTATCATTTGCCTAGGAATATTTTCTAATTTCCCATGTGACTTCTTCTTTGGCCCATGGGTTATTTAAATGTGTTTTTAAAAACTTTCCAAATATTTTGGCATTTTCTAGATATTATAGTATTACTGGTTTGCAATTTAATTCCATTGTGACAGAATATACTCTGTAAGATTACAATCTTTTGATGCATATTGAGTCTCATTTTATGGACCAACATTTGGTTTTTCTTGGTGGGCATACCATGTTCTCTTGGGGAAAAAAAAGCAAATTTGATAACTGTTGGATGTAGTGTTCCATAAACATTAATTTGGTTAAGGTGGTTGATAGTGTTGTTAAGGTCTTCTATGTATTTACTTATTATTTTTCTCTAGTTATTCTATTAATTTCTGAAAGAGGGGTAATAAAATCTAACAAAGATTGTGAGTTTATTTCTCCATTTAATCCTCTTGACTTTTGATTCATGTGTTTTGAATCTCTGTTATTAGGTACATATACATTTACAATTGTTACGCCTTCCTTACAAATAGATCCTTTTATCACTGTGAAATGTCCCTCTTTATCTCTGACCATACTGTTTGTTTTGAAGTCTACTTTATTTGTTAACGTAGCCGTTATATATAGCTTATGCTTACTGTTTGCTCGGCGGTATTGGTGTTCCTTTGTAAGTAGAAAAAATACTATAATATTTTATATTTATAGTGCATTATTTATGAAGAGATTTAGCTTCTGTGCTCTCCTCTGATCTCCACAACGATCTTAAAGGAAAATGATGCTATTATCTCCATTTTATAGAGATGAAACTGAGCCGCAGGACTTAAGTGACATTTCCAAGAGCACAGTGGTTAGTGAGGACCAGAGCCCGGTTTCTGTCTTACCTCAATGCTTGGCTCTTGGCCATTAGGATATACTGTTCTTCATAGATTAGGTGGAAGAAGAATTGGAGGGATCCAGCATGGTCTGTCAAGGGAAAAGTGAGGACAAATGTAGGAAGTGTATGTGGAGAAGGTGGTTCATTTTCTATCATCTAAAGACATGGATGCTCACAGTTCCTCTCCAGGGCTCAAGATTGACTCTAGAGAAAAATCTTTTGCTTATAAAGATGGTGAGACATTGTCACCATAGGGCGAATGGAATCATCAAGATCTCTGAGTATCAGAGGAGAGGCTGGGCTGTGAACATCACTATCACAACACACACCTGATGAACAGCAGTTATTTGTCTTCATTATGTTATATGTAGTACAATTTAGCCTGGAGGCAGAGGGATGGATAAGATGATCACTGTTTGGCTGCCAGCCCTAAGATTCCATGAGTCCTTCTCATGGAAGCCACAAAGAAGCTGATGTCTCAAGATGCCACTCACCTGGGGAAACTGATCTTGCCTGAAGGAGCCCTACTTTGCTTCTCATCGGGCAGTCTAAGCCCCAGGTGGCTAAGCTGTTGGTCCTCCTGGGGCTTGGCCACTCCAGCTGGATCCGGGAGCTCCACTATGCAAATACCAATTACGAGTTTGTATTTGTGCTGACCTCATCTTTTGCTTTTAAACCTCCAATGCCCCCCAGAAGGGAATCTGTCTAGGGAATTTGGATAATAGTTTTTGGTTGGTTGGTTGTTTTTTATTTGTTTTTTGTTCAAGTGGTGAATTTTATAACTCATAGACATGAACTTGTGATTGTATTAAATGTTCCCAGCTTTGTTACAGTGATTTTTCTAACAAAAAATACTCTTTCGGGGCTGGCCCAGTGGTGCAGTGGTTAAGTGTGCATGTTCCGCTTCAGCAGCCCGGGGATTGCTGATTCGGATCCTGGGTGCGGACATGGCACCGCTTGGTAAGTCATGCTGTGGCAGGCATCCCACATATAAAGTAGAGGAAGATGGGCACGATGTTAGCTCAGGGCCAGTCTTCCTCAGCAAAAAGGAAGATTGGCAGCAGTTAGCTCAGGGCTAATCTTCCTCAAACAAAACCCCAAAAACAACTCTTTGCCTTTGTTTGCCACCTAGTCCATGTTGCTTCAATCGCTTGCTGTTTCTGAAAGAAGCTGTGAACCATCCTGCTTCTGTGTCCTTGACATTCCCTTCCTCTCCTGTGGACTCACCTCCAATGCTCAGTTCCAATACCACCTTCTCTGAGAGACCCTCACCATCTGGTCAGAGGTAGTCAATGACTCTGAGCTCCCAAGGCCCACTGAAGGAATTCTCCTACCTCTAGTGAGCCCCAAGGATCCCCTGGAGGAAATGCATTCCCCTTCAGGAGGTATGAGGACACTGGGATTGGACTTCAAACTCACTGTAAAGACAAACCCGCTGGATGAGTTTTGTGCCTGTCACACCAGCCCTGAGCTGTCACCCTCTGCTCATCAAGTGGTCATGTCCTGAGAAACGTCTTTGAACTGATCAGCGGTGTCTATTTTCACTCTATAGCTGGATGGAAAGGGTTAAGCAGTTAGGCAATCCCCCTGTGGCTTGGTAATTTCTGGAGAATCCTGGCACAAGTAATTTGCATAATGCAGACTTATCTCTTGGATAATACAGTGCCCTGCAATCCCAATGCAAATGAACTCCAGTTGTATTAACCTCTCAGGCTTGGGGGCTGTTTTTGACCATTCCTGGGAGCCCTTGCAGGAGATCACCCTTGCCCTCTCTAGCCACAAGGACAGCAACAGTGCAGACAGCACTTCCTATGTCTGGGGTGAGAATTCTCCTGGAGGTGACTCTCACCAACGTCTCACAGTAACTTCAGCAGTCTGGCTCTATGACTCACTGACAGCATGACCTAAGAGGTCAGACAGATCTACTTTCAAATTCTGGTTCTATCACTTAGTGGCCATGTGACTAAGGACAACTTGCTTGGTAGACCTCTACCCTAACTTCTCCACCTGTAAAATGGGTCCTCAAAGGGTTGCCATGGAGATTAGATAAGATAATATAGTATATGCCAAGCACTTAGCCTAGAGCCTGGCGTCTTGAGTGATTGGTGGCTGGGGTGACAATGAAGAAGACAACGTGATCTCTCAGAGATTCCTCTCTGAAGCCTATGGGATCTGATGCCAAAACATTCTCCTTTGAACAGAAGACCATCTGCAGTGTTCTAGAGACATGTGGTCCCCTCTCAGTGAACTCTGGAACTCCATCAGGGGGTGACCAGTGGCCCCTCCCTTATGGGAATCCCCATCCCCTTAGGTAGTCTGCCACTTGTCGAGAGATGGAAGGGAGTAAGCGATGACACTGAATCAGAGATCCTATCAGAAAAGTCTAAGGACACTGTGCACGCAGGAAACTGAGTCCTGTGCATTTGTGTTCTGATCAGATTCACATCTCTGCTAGGGGGAGCAGAAACCTCTGGCTCATATCTGCAGAGCAGGGCCCCCACCTGAGGCAGTTACAAGAGCCAACCTTCTGAGTATCTGCCCCTCCATATCTGTCGTGATCCTGCCATCATAAGCCCTCCTTGCGAGGAAGACCCTGACTGCCTCTGTCAACAAGGAGACTTAGAGTGTGGGGTCACCCTCTCTTCATCTCCAGGGAGATAGTCATATTCTAATCCTGTCCCTTTAGCTGGGGGAGTGGAGAGGACAGGGGTCTTGAGCAGGGACCCAGGATGTTCCCAGAGAAGACACACTGAAGAGGCCAGGGTCCTGGATAGCACAGAACAGTCTGAAGGACCCATGTGATGAGGAGAACTGGGCAAGCTGGGCTGGAGGATAACATCTGCCCCTTCACAACTTCGCTTTGGCTGGTCTTTCCTCTAGGTCACGGACTCTTAGATCCCCCCAGACCAGCAGACCCCACTGAGCCCTGGGTTTGAAGGGCCTGGATTTGGTCAGCAGCCTCAGGCACAGGGATCAGCTCCCAGCCTCCTATCCCTCCCAATCCCCATTCCCCCCACCCCTGCAAGGTAACCTGCTGGTGGAAAGTTAATGAGTGATCTATTGAATCCCACAGGTGAGATGCCTGCTCTTTACTCCCAAAACGCAGATGGCTGAAGGAGACTTTATTTTAGGGTTTAACTATTTGAAAAACTTATTTTGCTGAGGAGTATGGGTCTGGATTTTATGTATCTTAGAGCAGTTTCTTTGCAGAGATGACTCATGAGGGACTCTCGGGCATATGGTGTGGGAGATCGATTCGGCCTTGCGCAGCTTCTCAGGGACCAGGCTTCCCAGGAGTCAAGATAAGGCAGGTAGAGCTCTTGTCAATATTTAATCAGGATACACAGGAGTCGGCTCTGTAAAGGCAACACTCAGGGCTGTGTTTGTAAACTCTGACTAGTTGCCAAGGGAAGTATTAGTTCCTGCCACGTTTGAAGGGCAAGATTACAGAGTTCTTTTTTTCCAAAGTCAGTCGCAGGAATTCAGATGAATACACTGTGCTGTGTGACACCCCCCAGACCCTTACATCTTTAATAGCCCTGCTGGGGTTCTGTGTCTGTGCTGGTAGGGCGAGAGCCTGCAGCTCTAGCCCCCACTTTTTGAGAAAAGGCCCCCTGTCCTCCTGACTGGACCTTCCCAGGCCCCCTCCTCATTGCCCTGACCTACTCTGTCCACCTTCTCTGCTCAGCCAGTGCTGAGCAGGTCAACTGAGCAATGGCCTTACAGGAAGGAAGAAATTCTGTCTTTAAGTCTTTGTATTTGCCCCTTATTATTTCCAGATGACTCATCCTAGGGATTTGGTCTCCCTGGGGTGAATTCCTGCCCTCAGAGCTAAGGGGCTCCTCCACGTTGGGGGTGTTAGTTGCTTTGGGGCTGAACCGTGTGTCCTGGCCTGGCTTCCATAACATTCTCTGATCTCAACAGACAAGTCCTACCCACCTTGTCCTCTACCCAGCTCTCCTTTGGATATCACTTGCCCTTTCATTTCTTCTCCCATGGTGTGTGTGTGTGCATATGTGTAGGGTTTGGGGCAGTGCATGAGCTCTTGATATTTCCCTGATGGAAATCCTGGAGTTGCGACGGGATATTTAGTACTCCCCAACAGATCTCTTCCAGCTCCATGGCATAAATCACAGTTTCTCACAGCTCTTTAGGAGCAATAAAAGTTGCCAACAGTTATTGATTGCTATTCACGCTCTAGATAGAGGGTTAAGCACTTTATCCATTAGCTCATTTAATTCCTCGCTGCATCCTCTGAGCTAAGTGTTATTATCAACTTCATTTTATAGATGAGGCGAAAGAGACACAGAGAGGTTAAATAACTTATTTAAAGCCACACAGATATTAAGTGATCAAGCCAAGATGGAAGCCAAGATCTGCCTGAGTCTACACTGCATTCTTTGCCATCATATGCTAGCATTTCTCTAATGTAAAGAAATAAAACAACCTTATTTTAAATTTATTATAATTGCACAAGTAACACATGAATACACTATTCTTGTGAAAAAATTAAAACTGCTCAGACAAAGTTGGAATGCCCTTTGATCAACATCCTCTTTTTTTGCCCCTTTTCCTCATTCAATGGGTAATTATTCTCAGTTTGGTTAATATACTTTCAGACCTTTTCCTACATATTTACATATCTGTAAATATATGCGTAGAAAATGTGAGAATCATTTGCTGTTCAGCAATACATGGAATCATGCTGATAAGCATCATTCTGTAGCTGCTTCTTTCACTTCACAATATATCTTGACTCTCTTTCCATGTACGTGTAAACAGATTCATTCATTCCTGTCTACCACTGCCTAGAATTTCATATTATGGGTATATACTATAGTTTTCTAGATTTTATTTTTCATTCTCCAATTGGTGAACATTTGAGTTGTTATCAAATTTCCATTATCGCAATGTTTCCACCAAGACCCTTGAACATAGCTCCCTGTGCACTTTTGTGAGTGTTTTTCTAGAGCAGAGGAAGTAGAATTGCTGTGTGATAGAGTATGCAAATTTTAATAGATATGGACAAATGATCCTTCAAAGTGGCCATGCCAATAAAAAACTTTTTAACAATTGTTACACACATGTTGGGGAAAGATACCATCTCTCTAGGAAGGATGGCACAAGAGAAAATGGGCTTAATCAGCAGTAGGACACACACACAGGCAGCAGGCAGCGAGTAATGGGAGTTGTGGCTTCACAGCCTTCTGGCTGGGCAGGTGCCAATCTCTCTGAGCCTCAGTGTTCACATCAGCAAAGTGGAGACAACAATCTCACTAACTCAGAGGGCTATCGTGAGGATTAACTGAGATGATACAGGAAAGGCTCACAGCATGTGACCATGTGCATGCAAAGCACTTGATGACAGTTATCATTAGCTACACGGGAAGGAAGTCAAGACAGGGAATGTTCAGGGCTGCCTTTCCTGGAAAATCTTTAGGGACAGTAAGTCCACATCTGGGTTGGACCCGGATGCTGTCCTCTAGAAGCAGAAGACTGGATGACAGGGCACTGATGTCCAGCCAAGATAAAAGCAGAGCTAGAAGTCAAAAGCCAGGACCTGGATTTTGACAGGCCAGCCTAGGAGAGGTAGAAGGCTATACAGCATGCACGTTCATTACCTTTTAATGAAAATTACAAATTCACAAGAAATGCTTTTGATATTTTTGCTTTTGAAATAGCCTAACTTTTTAGCTCTAACGTCTTTAACATTCTGTGTGGCAATTTCGCAGGATTTTAGGCCATCAAGGCAATGCCAGTACAGTAGCAGTGCTTTCATTTGGTTTTATTTTCCTATCAGCATAGCATAGCCATCTTGGCTTTGATCTTCACTTGATGTGAGGAACCTTGAAAAAATTGTGGAACTGGTTTAAGTCCCAAACCTTGTAAAAACTGGATGATATAATATCAATAAGAAGGCTAATGCTGAGGCTGGCCCTGTGGCCAGGTGGTTAGGTTCGCCTGCTCTGCTTTGGTGCTCCGGGGCTCACCGCCTCGGATCCTGGGCGCAGACCTACACACAGCTCATCAAGCCACGCCGTGGCAGTGTCCCACATGGCAGAACTAGAATGGCTTACAACGAGGATATGCAACTGTGTACTGGGGCTTTAGGGAAAAAAAAAAATAAAAAGAGGAAGATTAGCAACAGACGTTAGCTCAGGGCTCATCTTCCTCACCAAAAAGTATACCTTAAAGGGGCTGGCCCCGTGGCCGAGTGGTTAAGTTCGCGCGCTCCGCTGCAGGCGGCCCAGTGTTTCGTTAGTTCGAATCCTGGGCGCGGACATGGCACTGCTCATCAAACCACGCTGAGGCAGCGTCCCACATGCCACAACTAGAAGGACACACAACGAAGAATACACAACTATGTACCGGAGGGCTTTGGGGAGAAAAAGGAAAAAATAAAATCTTTAAAAAAAAAAAAAAAAAAGTATACCTTAAAAAAAAAAGAAGAAAAGAAAAGCTAACACTTATGGAACATTTAAAATGTACCAGATATTGTGCTAATTAATCACTTTAGGTGTGCTACTAGGTTAGTATCTAATTTAATGTGCACAATAAGTAGAAGTAGGTGGTAGTCCTGGGAGGCAAATCTGGGTTCAGATCCGCTAGCAGTGTGGTCTTGGGCAAGAGACCTAGTGTCTCTATGGCTCAGAAAGTTTTGTTGAGAAGGGTAGTGGACTGATATACAAGACTCTAGAAACAGCCCATGGGCTCTCCGCATGAGAGGGCCCCTCCCTGACCATGATGGGAGGAAGGAGGGGAACAAGTACCAGACTCAGGGTAGAATGCCCCCCATTGGGTACCACTCTAGTTGTAGGACTGAGGTGGGCCTGGAAGCTGGGGAGGCAAAGCCCTCGTGTCAACCTAGGCAAATATAACCGCGAAAGCGGCAACTGACGCCAAGTGCCAGGCTGGGCCCAGCTCTCCTGAGGAGTGGCCTTCTTTTGGGCCTGGTGGATGAGACCAGTGTTGGCAATCCTTGGCTTGAGAGGAAGCAAAGGGGGTCATACATTCCTGACCTGCTTCTTGGAAGTCTTCATGGTGATCTGATACTGGCATGGCAGATTGGGTCTGGAATCAGAGCTCTTGAATCCTTACGAACTTCTTAAAACCACCATCTCCCCATCTCCATCCTTCCCCACGCCCAACTCCATTGTGCCAAAAGATTGCCCAAGGCCTAGTCCATCTTTTTCTAGCTTCTAAACCCTGCTGAAACCCAAGATGGGAATTCCACAGGAGGGACAGTACATTAACATCTTGGCATCTTGGAGCTCATCAGAGCTGGTTTTCTGTCACATGGGAATGCTGAGAACAGGGCAGTGAGAGAGTGGGACACCAGAGAGGTAAGTTTTGATGGTAGAGAGGTTTGGAGACTTGCCCTGGGAGGGCAGGCCTAAGCATGGTGCAAAAGAGAGAGGGAGACAGAGACAGAGAGAGGAGAAGTAAAGAGGTTCTGAAGAAAATCTTCGCACTTGTGACCATCTCTGTCTTGGTGACCTGGTTGTCTCCCCCTTCACCTTGGGACTATGAAGTTTGTTCTCCCTTCTTGGGACGTGACAACTGTCATTCTGTGCTCACCAGGCAGCCTGGAAGGTGGGATGGGAGCACTGTCCTCTCAAGTACCTCTTGGAAACTCTTGTTTCCTGAGAGGGCAGGGTATGGGGAGAGTTGGTCACAGGAAGACAGGTCTCTCTGGGCATCAGATACTCTTTACCTGCAGGAACCTGCTGTCCCCAGTGCCCTTCGACTAGCAGTTGGCACATCACCATCTTTAAAGGGAAACCATTTCTTGTGGGATTTGCTTGGGCCTCAGCTTCCCTCTCCAAAATCAACACAGACAGTTTTCTAGCCAGGGTGTGGGTGATGGAGTGCAGGACGGGGAGCCCTGAGTCTGGAGTGAAGTAGTTGGGTGACCTTGGGCAAGTCTCTTTGCCTGTGGAGTGACAGGCTTGCCAGCTGTAAGGGTGGGAAGTGTCAGCTCGCAGTGCAGGAGGTCGAAGAGCACGGAGCAGTTTTGGCAGAGAAGGTTTGCCTCTTCCTTGGTGAAATTAACAAACATCCTCTTTACACGAAATTGCATCCCTAACAGGTCCTAAAGCAAAGCTAGTGAGTTGGAGGGTCCCATGCAGTGTGAAGAGCTTCTGAGTTTCCAGGTCTCCGTTTTTCCAGGAGTACTCTTCCTAGGGGGACCAACTGTCCCAGTTTGCCCAGGGAGAAGGGAGGGCAAACCAGGACAAGTGGGTTATCTTAACTATTCCCCAAACTCTTTTTCCTGAGGCCTAGGGCAAGACCCTTCTGCCACTTGGTCTCAGGCTGAGTCCAAACCCTGATGTCCTTGGCTCTGACCTACTGGAGTCCAGCAATGGACCCGAGCAACTTGCTTTTCTTTCCCATGATGTCTTACCCTTGGTGTCATTCTCTCCTCTGTGTTTCAGCAATCCCATCCCCCTTACCCACTCTGAGAGTCAGGCAGTCTTGGATTTCAACACTTGGGTGGGTTATTCGACCAATTATTGACATCTGATCAGCACAAAATGACACATATTGCATTCTTATCAGGCGCCAGGCAATATGCTAAGAACTTTACATGTCATAACTCATTATTCCTCACAGCAACTCCATGAGATATCCTTGTTAACTGTATTATCAGGCATTATTATTATCTGTATTAGAGTTCTCCAGAGAAACAGAATCAATAGGATTTGCATATATATATATATATATATATATATATATATATATATATATAAAGAGAGAAATATTTTAAGAAATTGGCTCATATGATAAAGCAGGCTGGGAAACCCAAAATCTGCAAAGTGGGCCTGCAGACTGGAGACCAGGAAAGAACTGATGAGTATGGATACTGAGGCACAGAGGGGTGAAGTAACTTGCCCAAGGGCACATAGCAGGAAGAAGAGGAGACAAAATTTGAACCCGGGCAATCTTTTCTTCAGAACCCGTGTCCCAAACTACGATAGTAAATGGTCTTTATAACATAGGGATATTACTGCACTTATTACCTTGCTGAGTTCTTGGAGGATAAAAAGAGATGTGTTCTATTCACAGTGACTGGCAAAGAGGAGACACTCAGTATTTGCTGATTCCCTTCTCCCTTTTCCCTTGTTATTAAAAATGAGGCACGTGGCCACAGACAGGCTGGTGACTGTTACTATTAGACTCAGATCCTTCAGCACTCCTGAGGAAAGGATTTTTAGCCAGGGGAGCAAGTGTCATAGGTGTGTATGCAATGTTGAATGGCTCGCGGAGGTGGAGATGCTGGCCAGGCCGCCTGCATTCCTCTGTGTGTGTTCAAGCCAGACTGGGGCCAAGCCCTCAACAGGCCAGGAGCCTGGAGAGAGATAACAGGGCCTGGAGATGACCTGTAAAGTCCAGAGCCCTGCAGCCAGTAGGGAGATAGGGGTTGGCTGGCTTCAGGGCCCTTTATGAGCCTGCCCTTTGTCCTGGACTGAGGTCTTGGCATGCACCCTGCCCCTGTCTCTGCTGCTAGGCGCCAAGTGTTGTTGTGAGGACATGGAACCCGTCTGATGGTGATCCCTGAGGCCACCTCACCTGGTCCTCCACCCAGTTATCGTTCCATCTGACCTGAGACCCAGCGATTGAGCTGCCCGGCTGTGGTATGTGCAGGAGATGCTTTTGCTGCAGGTCGCTCGTGCTGGCCCCTGTTGGCTTTCGAGGGGAAGCCACCAAGGGCAATGAGGTGAGCTCTGGGCTCAGCAGGCCTAGGCTTAAATCCTGACTCCATTCACTAACTGTGGCATTGGTCAAATCCCATTACCTCTCTACACCTCAGTTTCTTCATCTATAGATTGGGGATAATATGTCTGATCTCTGAGCTGGTGGTTCAGTTCAAGGTGCTCACACATTTCAAAGGGCTTGACATAAAACAAGAGCTCCTTTCTTCTTGTTTCTCCCTGGAATCACTCTTTGTCTGATTAAGACGTTGGTCCTGAGGCCACCTGACAATCTGCTCTGTCTTCCTTGAGTCTACAAGTGTCAAGGAGAGTTCAAAGCACCTTGGGTTGGCCCCATGCTTGGAGCCTGGGCTTAGAGTGACTGACAAAGCCAGGCCAGGCTCCCCGTCCAGCAGTCTTGGGTGGGGAGGCCAGACTTGGCTGAGACCCAGATGGTGGCGACAGTCTCCCTGCAGGAAAAGCACCCCAAACGACTGGGGTGGATTTCTTCTACGGTTATATCTCCTGGGAACGAGTCCTGGCTGGCTTCGATTGATTTTTTTTGGCTTTTAAGTTATAGCACATGGATTTCTGGATTTCACAGCCCTCTAGCCAATATGCAAATGGTTTTAATTTGAGGTGTAACAGACAGGTGGAATTAACACTCAAAAGCCGGCAGTTTCTTGGTAGTTTCTGCCATAAAGCTGATCACTAAAAGCAAAATTATTCTTTCCTGTAGAAATAGTCTGGGTGTCTTTCATCTTGTGGTCCTTTTAGGCTGTGGTATTGAAGAGGAAAACATTTAAGCAGGAAACTCTAAGAAGAAGGAATTTTTTTCACTCCTTTTGGATATGACACATTGTTTTCTTCGTGTGGGTTTAGCAGGAGTAGGTTGGGGGCTGTTGTCTGAGTGACAGTTGGGTCAATCTTGGATCAGAGAGGCAGAGGCCAGGTAACTCTGGGCAGCCCCCCAGAACTTTTTTCCATCCTTCCTTGTCTATTAGTTCTCTTTTCTTTAACTCCTTGTGGGTTTTTTTTCCTAATGGGACACTCTGGTCCAGTAGAAGAGACATTGACTAAATAACTGGGATGAAGATAATGGTTAAAAGCATGAGCTTTAGAGTGGGACTGATGTGGACTCAAATCCTGATTTTTTTCCACTTCCTGTCCTGTGACTATGGGTTCTTCATTTTACCACACTAAGACTTGGTTACCTGTAAAATGGAAATGAAAATAGCACCTGCTTCATTTTGCCAGGATGAAATACATAATTATGTAAATCATACAGTACAGCCAGCATAAGGTTTAAGTCTTTGTTTAATGTATTATCAGCAAACTTAGGAGCTCTAACCCACCAGCAACTGATGAGTCACATTGTGGTTCCAAGCCGTGTGAAGTGCTCCGTGGGGAGGCGAGAGAAAGATGGGTCTTATTTCTTGGCTCTGAGGAACTCTGGGAGGAACAAGACTTACACATGATGAGTTAAACAGATCTAAGCCAGAGTTTCATAAAATGCTCAGTTGAATGAGGCAAATGATAAGAGGAACTGAAATACAGGGAAGAGAGGCCATCATGAGAAGTGAGAAGTTGCCTAGCCTTTACTGAGCACTTACCGTGTACTGGCTTCCGAGGAGTGGACCCTCAATCCTTGCCATGGGAGGTGGACATATTTACCCCTGTTTTATTCACAAAAGGACACAGATGCTCAGAGACATGTAATAACCAGTCCAAGGTCATATAGCTAGAATTGGCTAGAGCTGGCACTGGAATCTGTAGGATGGAGAGCAGGCTCAAGCTGCCCTTGAAAGGGTACAGAGAGGCAGAAGTCAAAGGGGAGCACTGTTCCTAGGTTTGCTGCCTTATGGAGCTATGGAACTGAACCATGCTAGGACAACACTAGGAGTACTGTCTGGGGCAAGAGGAGGCCCCCTTGGGCACCCCACTGGGCTTGTCATGCTTGGCAGGCTGTGGGCATCAGCGTCAGCCAGTCCTGGCAGGTAGAGACCACATACGGCTTCTGCCTTGCCACAGCCCAGCAATGAAACCCGACACGTGTCTTGGCCACACAAGGTGCCAGGTATTTGACTTCTTATCGGGCTGGGCACATTCCATGGCCAAGTGGTCACCTGGGTTGCCTCTGTCAGGGTAGATCCACTTGGGGCTGTGTGTGCATTTGCATTGCTGCCTGCCTTGAGAGTTTTGCATTTTTGAGAGTCCGGCCTGGCTATTGGGGGGCGGGCGTGCTGGGTGTGCTGCCCTGGCTGCTGTCCTTAGCAGCAGGGAGACGGATGGCATCCTGGGACAAGCATGGTTCTGGTGTAAGAGGACCTGGATTTGAATCCCACCCACCTTTCTTCGTTGTATGACCTTGGGCAGGTCACCTCACCTCTCTAGGCCTCAGTTCCTTTTCCATAAATAGGAATGGTAAAAAACGCTTACCTTCAGTTTCATTTTGAATATCAAATATGATAAAGAGCCTGAATCACCTTGCTAGGTGCTCCATAAAATTAATAATCATTATTTTTAACGACCTTAGCTGCTTCTGAAACATAGAGTTCTGAGCTCTAGACTAGTACTCAGAGGAGAGTGGGCAGCGATGAGTACGAGAATGGATCTGAGGCTGCCATGGTATCTTGCTTGTTCAGACTTGGAGGAGCCCTATCTTCAAATCCTAAGCTGTGCGAAGGAATTAGAGCTGAGTTTGAGCTTGTGGAAATGCTGCACTTCACCAGATGCTCAGAAAGGGCTGTGTGGTTGTGATAAAACTTTGCCCCTAAAATGTCTCTCCTGGGCTGAAACTGGGCTTGAAGAGAGTTTCGCTCAAATCTGTTGTCCAGTTAGGAACAATAGCAATCGCGATGTGCAAATGCATGTGTGTGTTTCTCGTCCACGGTAGCCAGGGCTTAGTGGAAAGAGAACACTATGTGTCAGATGCACGCTGCGTTTAAACTGCAGCTTGCTACCGTGTGATGTGGGGCAAGTTCCTTTACTTCGCTCTGCCCCTTTTTCATGTCAGGAGGGCTGTGTTCTTTTACTCCTTTCTTTCCCTTGGCATCTACAAGAGCCCTGTGAAGTTGACGTTATTATGATTATTATTATGGTGAGCAAACAACCCCAGATCACTGAGTGATTTTCCCAAGATCACTTGTCTAAGAAACCTAGAGTGAGAATGAGGTATTACACCAGGATCGAGCCTCATGTGTTGAAAATCTCATCCAGACCCACCCTGGGACCCTCTCGAAGAAGTTCTGGGCCAGGGGTCCAGTTTGAGACCTTGAACTCTTCTTCTGGCTTCCTAACCACTGTGCTTTTCCAGACTAAATTTCTGTTCTCTGGTGATACCAACTGGATATTTGCATAGTGTATCTCTGAGAACAATCTCAGGCCAGAACTCTGACGTTTTATGAGAAGTTGGCTGATTATATGAGGCACCATTAGTCTGCAGCCATGGAGCAGATAGGGTAGACTGACTCTTTCAGGGGGTTATAAAAATTCTTTGGATGGTTATTGCCAAAAAAGGTCTAAAATGGACTGCAAGGTGTTTCTCCAGAGACATTTTTTGGGAGGGTAGGTCCGGCTTTATGGAGAGTCACTAAAGAATAGTCTAGATGGTCCTGGGGTTTTGATTTTGATCAATTCAGTCTGAAGTCAACTTTAGTCTCGAAAATCAGGTCAACCAGCCTACAGCTCCAACGCCCCAGTCAGGTGAACACAATGAGGGGTCAGGTGAGAGGGTGGAGGGTAGCTCTGGTTAATTCAGGGTTCCCTTCTGAGTTTCAAGAAGTGGAATGACCCCTTAGGGGTGGAAGACCTGTGGATCAAACAAGAATTTTATTTTCCTCCAGCAAATGAAGGAAAATTCACAGTGGTTGGGAAAAAAAGCCACAGAAGCTGTGGCTTTTGTGGATGCAACCTTAGCACTGTTTTCTCCACGTGGCCTTGTCCTTGTTAGCAGGAGCTCGTGGAAGCTGATTGCCGCAAGGCGCCAGGGAGGAAGAGGGGCTGCACAAGGAACTGCACTAGGCCAGGAGGCACAGATTTCTGCAAATCAGGTTGCGGGTGAGTCAGAGACTTCCACTTAATCTTAGCCCGCCCAGCTCCCAGCTTGGAGAGTCAGGTACAATCGCTGATCCGCTTGGGACACGAGGTTGGAGAAAGAGAAGCAGGTAATCGCTGCATGAGTCAGGCCCAGAACTGGGGATACAGTGGTGCCATTGGCAGTTCTGGAGACCTCTGACTGGGGCTCCGGAGCTGACTGACCCCTTAGTGTCAACCCTCTACCTCCTGCTGGATACCATTCCCCCAGCATTACAGCTATAAGTGAAAGGACTAGAGGACAAAGAGAACTTATCAAAGTCTTCCTGGCAGAGAAGTTAACCCAATTCTGCCCTTCCCAGTATGACAAGCTGCTAAAATCCATCAGATTTCTCTTTGGGTGTTTCTCTCTTCTTCCTGGCTTATGTGGTAAGATGCTTCCTTTTCCTGGAGGAGTCAGGAAGCATCCCACTGTGGATGTTCTAGCATCCTCATGCTTGTTCTCTTTCTTCTGGATCAGCATTTGTGACATATTCCAGGAATAGAATCCTTACTTTGTTCCTTCTTTTCCTTTCCTCCCCTCATTTTCCTCTTGCTCTCTCTCTTCTTTCCTATAACTTCCTCAGCTCCTTCACTTTCCTCTTCTTCTTCCATCTCTTTCTCCTTCCTTTGTTTATATACATTAATTTTGCTCCCTACCTCTGACAACCTTGCTCCCTTAACAGAACTGTGGGCTCCCTGAGGCCAGGGACCGTGTCCTAAACTTGCATCCCACCTGTCATATGCAGGGATTTTCTTGAAACATTTGTCAGTGTGGTTCTCAGTGAGGCTGTGTGCCCCCTGGCCTGTTACAATGCTGCAGAGACCACGGCTGGAGCACTGCCCTTCCTTCCCAAGCCCTCCTTGGCCACTTTCTTTGGCTGTGGCTCTAGCTACTGCTCGGGCAGCTTTGGTAGCTGATGGTTGCCTGTCTCTGCCCTGGATGGCTCATCCTATCCTCAGTGTCATATCCTCAGCTCCTTGTTTCTGCCACACAGACTCTTTTTCAGCAGAAGATGAGGTCTTGGACATCAACTAGGCAAGTCTGGAGCTCCCCCTTCTCTGCATTTCTTTATGCCTCTGCTGGCAACAAGAATTCTTAGTGGCTGGAAAAGCTAAAAAATATCTGAGCCTTAAGTTTCTGACTCAGCCTGTCTGAAAAAATAATGCAAACAAAATCAAAAACAAATTTGCTGAACTCTATTCGTAGGATTTTATTGCAGACAAGTGTATATCATTATCCAGATGAGAAGGGTGAAATTTTGGCTTTTCGTTACTAGGGACTGCGAACACAAGCAGAGATGCTTGAGAGTGTGGGGTCAAGACGTCTCTACGGAAGGGTTAATTGAAACCTTAAGGTTAAACAATTAATGCCGATGGTGCCCTTGCTACTGGTCAGGCCCCAGGTTAACTGCTGCGTAGACATTCTCATTGAGTCGTCAACCAACCATAGGAGGCCTGCAAGTGTTATTTTTATGCCCATTTTACTCATAAGAAAACTGAGGCTTAGGAAAGGTTAAGTAGTTCAGCCAAGCTAGTGAGCCTCGGGATTCAAACCTGGGATGACTCTGGGGCTCTTAGCCCCTGTGTTACACTACCTCCCAAAAGAAAAATATAGTGGCAAAGATTGGAAAGCTCTCAGGAATCAGGTCCTGGAATGAGGCAATCCAATTTAGAACGAACTCTCAGATTAACAAATCATCACAAGAGGATTATGATGTTTGTTTTGTACGTTTGAGTCCATTAGACTAGCCCTATAAAATTATACTGTTTACTTCTGGACACCATTGTTACAATTTGCGCAACTGCCACCCGGTGAACAAGCATCTTAGTCTCGTGCTACTCAGAGTGTGGTCCAGAGACGGGGCAGTGTCAGCATCAGCTGGCAGCCTGTTAGAAATGCAGGCTCTCAGGCCACACCCCTGACCTGCCCTATCAGAATCTCCACTCTAATGAGAGCCCCCAGTGACTCCAGCGCACATGAGAGTGAGCCGTGCTCACCGTCTTGGCCTGTGGCTGTGTGGCCTAAGCAGCTGGATTTTTCTCAAGAGTAGAAAGCAGAGATAACTGATTCCCATTTCAGCCCGTCCTTTTTTCTATAGGAACAAAACTTTTTATTACTTAAAAAATATTTAACCACTCATGACATAACTGATAACAACGACCAGCTCATAAGAACTTTAATCATTTAAAAACACTTCTGTTTAACAGTGAAGTCTACCTGAAACCAAATACCTGGGCGAGCTACAAGTATCCTGTCCGCTGAACATCACCTGTTTCCATTCTCACACTTCAAGATTTTCCTAGTCACTCTACAGGATGAGGTCCTTGAAATAGCTCAACAGAAGCATTTAGTCACCTGTGTGCACTATTTAGAGGAACAAAGATAGCAACCACTTTTTAAGTACTTAGAGTCAATAGCACTTTACTTGTATTTCTATTATTTTTTTGTTTGGTAGTTTAATTTTTGCATCTCTTTTGATTTATTTTATAGAAGAGAATTCTACATTGGATTATGAGATTTTGTCAACAGAGACCTTTCCACTTTCAGAATGCCTGGTGCAGTGTTTCATATATAAGAGCTGCGTGATAAGCGTTTTTTGAATGTGGGACAGCCTAGCAACTCCAAGCTCTTCCCAAGAATGCTTCTTAAAGGGGTCTTGCTGTATTTCTTTAGGACGTTTAAAATAGTAGTTCCATGGCATCATTGGCAGCAGAGCTGTACTGGAGCAGTTTCCTCGGAGAGGCCGTGGTGATCTCGGATCAAAGTCTCTCAGTTCCTTTTCTGTTCTGCACAGTGTTTTACTGCATAGCTTTTCAATTCAGCATTTTATTGTCAGTCAAAGATGCCCTTGTTCTGCTGATGGACAATGCTGAGAATGGATGAAGAGTGGGTCAGTAGGGTGAAATACCCACTTCAGGACAATTCTGTTCTAGAAGCCTCTAGGACCTTTCCTAGGAGAAGAAGTTCATATGCTTTGAGATTAGACAGATTTAGGTTTGAATTGTGGTCCTTTAAACTGTTGCCTTGGGCATTTGACTCAATTTCTCTAAATTTCAGTTTTCTCATCTATAAAATGGGATAATAATACTCACCCCATTGGTTGGGGACCAATGACATAGGTAGGTGGTCTAGCAGACACAAAATAACTGGGGAACTCCATCTGCAGAAGTGACCAGCTGAAGTGGGCAAAGCCCTTATTTTCTCCTAAAGTGAAGAGAGAGCATAAAAACCAGAGAGGAAGGGAAGTTTTTCCGACGGGAATGAATTGACTCTTCTCAGACATCTGTGCCATTGATAATGCTCTCACAATCCCCAATCACTCCAAGACAGGATGGCCTCTTGTCTCAATGTCTTAAAGAATTTGGAAACGTCTTGGATGATCTGGCCATGGGATGTGACCTGGCTTCCTGGGATGACACCTGATATGAACTCCTTTTGATCAATAAAGAAAAAAAATAGCATCCCACAACTTGCTCCCAGGACAAAACCAATTTCGAAGACTTTTTCTGAATGAGTAGTTTTTCTCCTATTGATTTGAATGCTTTGGTCACTCAATTGTAGGCCAGAGAGGTGAAGGTGCTGGTTCAACATTCCAGAGCAAATAAGTGGAAGAACCACGAACCAAACCCAGGTTGGTCTGGTTCCAGAGCTCTTAAGTCTGGGCTGTAGCACTTTGTGTGGAAATGATGGACTCAGTGTCTGGGCAGCTGGGTCCCACTCCCCTCTTGTGCTGCAGGAAGGAGAAGTACATAAGTGAGTGAACCTTTCTCCGGTAGTGAGAGGAGGAGGGAACACCGAGGCCCAGGCTCCGCATGGCTAACCAGATCAGAAGGCTCAGTTATGTCCTCCACAGACAGCCTCCTCCAGTTTGTCGTCAAGTTCTTGCTCCCCAGCCAAGGGGAGGCAACATGCCAGCATGGCCACAAATGGTTTCTCACCAAGCAGGGTGTCCTCCTGCAGACTTTCCCGCAGGAGGGGGCATGAAGCTTTTGGAGAGGGCAGCCAAGCCCACTGTCACTTTGATCCTTCCTTTACCCCCTGTGAAATGTTGGAGACAAGAGAAAAGTTCAGCCTTTGTATTTTCTTATTCACAAAGCTTGGCTGTGAATGAGTGCTTAAAATTCTTGAAAGAGAAATTTAAAGAAGGTACAGGGAGATCCTCCAGCAGTCTGTGTCTCGTTCTGCTCACTAAGCCCATGGCAGAGAGACAAGCAGCTCAGGAATAGTTTGGCTCCTCAAACCCAACTCAAACTGGCTGCAGCTGGTGGAGTGATGTGGCAGGAGCACAGTCAGAGGAGAAGAGCCAGAGTCAGGACCTCCGGAGCTCTGGTCTACCGCATCCATCTCTGGAGACCCTCCATCTACTGCAGTTGCCCTGAGCCCAGACTCTAGTTCAAGTTTAGATGGATGTCCTTGCTGTGTTTTTCTGTTTCACATGAAGAGTGGTATGCAAAAAGATTTACTGAGACAGGTGAGGTGCTCAGGCTGAGAAGGGCTTGGGCAGGAGCCAGCTTGTCCTCAGAGCGCCATCTTCCATGCACTCCCCTGGGTGTGCCGTGTTCCCCAGAGAGAGCAGATTCAGGCTTGCTGTGTAGGAGCAGGCGGCCGTAGAAGGAGGAAACATTTCTGTGGCTTACTCAGGCCAAAAAGCACATAAAATGAAGACACTGAGCCCCACAGAAAGCATGTGAGCTCTCCTACCTGCCTGCTTCAGTGTCTGAAGTGGTGATGGGAAGAACATTCTCCAGATAGAGCATGGCAGGAGGTCATATGAACAAGTCTGACTATGGGTTTCCAGTCACTGAAAGTCACTTTGCAACATGAAGCAAGCAAAAGGAGCCACACAGAGAGGAAGTCAAAGAATAAGAGAATTTCCACAAGATGCCATGATCCCTCAAGGCCAGTATTCTCTCATAGTAATAATGAGCACGGGGGGATATTTGCTATTGGCCAGGGCCCACACTTTTTATGAATCTTTAAAAAATATCTTTCAATAACCCTATGGGCTTGGAAAGGCTACCAAAAGTTGTGTTTTGTGTTTGTCCCCTAAGATGACCTCAAAAATTAGGCACATGCCCCTTCTACCTCTTGTTCCAACCCTCAGATAATCAGTTCTTTTTCAGTAGCGCATTGTTGACCTGTCACAATTTTATGCACAGGAAAGAACACTGAACTAAGAGAGTCCACTGCTTCCCTACTGAAACATGGTGGTGTCCTTAGACAAGTCACTTTGCCACTCTGGACTTAATTTCCTCGCCTGTGGAATGTGGGGTCGTGGACAAAACCGCTAGTTTTCATCTCTGAGATGAGAACATTAGGCTCTTCAGGGGGCTTTTAAGAAATGCTAATACTGGTTTCATTAAAAACCCCCACACACCTACAACACATAAATGCATGCATGTAAAAAATGCTGAAAACGGAATAAGATCTATAGTCTAGTTAATAGCATTGTACCAATGTCCACTTCCTGATTTTGATATTGTACTATAGTTGATTAAGATGTCAGTCACCATCAAGGAAAGCTTGGGTGAAGGGTCCATAGGGCTCTCTGTTTTATTTTTGCAACTCCCTGTGATTTCAAAATAAAGAGTTAAAAAAAATCCTAATGCCAAAATCCCACCCTAGAGATTGTGACTCATTGGTCTGGGGCTTGGATGGCACTATTTTTTAAAACCTCCTCAGGTGATTGTAATGTGCAGCCGGGGTTGAGAACTACTAAACTAAAAGACGTCTGGGTCCCTTTCCAGCACTCAAATGTTATCAGTCAAATTAATCTCAACCCTTCTTGAAACTATTTAAATGTTCCAGTTGTACAGTTTTTTAAGTTTATTGCCCACTGTGTAGAAACTTTCTTTTATTTGTCCTGAAGTTCCCCCTTGTTTGAGTAACCCAAGCTCCAGCCTCTTTCATTTTCAAGCGTTATGATCTTGGAGTTGCTGCTTCTCAATTGATGCCCTTTCCCATGATCTTGCCTCCACCACGGCCACCGCTCACTGGCTGCAGATCACTTCCTGATCACCCTGGACCATAAGCCCCTACAATAGCAGCTACCAGCTCTGCGTAGGTCTCAGCAGAGAGGGGTGAATCGGGCAGGCTTCCCTTTAAAGTCTCTTTACTTGATTCTCTATACTTGTGCCCAAAGCTCTCTGGGGAACCAGATTTTCCTGAACAGCTTGGGTTAACCAATAGGAATGACAATGTGAGAGGAGAAAAATTCAAACATAGTGCTGAATGGGACTGTGCTCACAGTCTGAAAGAAAAGCACCCCAAAATCAAGCCTCTCATACAGAGCCCACTTAAGGATGCACCCCAGTTCTTATTCTAAATCCTCTGTCCTCTGATAAGCCCTCCTTTTGGAGAACTCCTCCTTCTTTGCACAATCACAGTGAAATTCTTACCCTAGCCCCCTTTAGTTTGAGTGTCACGCCTGCCTGCGCACAAAGTGACCTCTACCCGGGATTTACCCCTTCCCTTCATCAGGGCAATCCTAGGACTTGAGTGACCTGCAGCAGAGCTATTCTGGAAATCTGGCTTATTCGACCAAGAATTATACAACGAGGGAGGGAGGTGGTGGCTTCAGTAGGACAGTCTCAGGTGAGCTTTGGCATTCCAGGGCCAATCCTGACAGGTTCAAAGGCAGATGTCTCTTCTTCCCTCTGGATTATCCAGGTGGCAACAAATGGATCACACGCAGACACACAGACACATATACACACATAAACACACTCTTCCACATTTCCCAAGAACCAACAGCATGTTCTCTAACCACGTTAAGCAAGAGAAACTGTTTTCTAAGCAGATGCATTTTCCTGCCTTCAATGATTTTGATGCTTTGTTATTATGCCGGGCTGTGTCCTTTCAGATTTGTTCATCTTCCAGCCCCTACATCTTGCCCAGAGGCCTATTGGAGCATAAGAATTGGGGCCACTCACTCTGCCTTTTAAAGCACAGAGCCACGGAGCACTGAATGGCCCCCTCTGGCCATACTAAAATCTAGCCCCTAGGGCTTTGAGATACTGGGCGCTCCCCCACCCCCTCAACCACTGCAGACCAAATCTCAATTTCTTTAGGCCAGGCATCTCCATTCCTTTCTCTGTGAGATGAAGGGAGGTAGTACGAGGACTAATGACTCTCCTGAGCAGCTCTGCCAGGGATTGGGCTGGGGGTTGCATAGAGTTTGAGGATTTAGAAATGATGGCAAATCCATGTCAATTTTAATCTATATTATTCACAATTTTCATTGGTTTTGATTCTAATTCTTTTTAGCCTTCGTCTTTCTCAACTGCATAATGATTTGAAAAAACAATTTCTATCAAAAGGTAGTACCCCACCTCCACCTCCTCTTCATCCCCCGCCCCTGGCTCCATCATTCCAGTTACCCTTATCTCTTCCTTGCTGTCTGATGTCCACCTGCAGGCCTAGGCCCACTGCCCAGATGCCACTGCTCTGGGCCATTGCTTGAAGTCATAGTTTCCAAATGTTTACTACTAAGATTGTCTCATCTTATCTCTCTCAGCCTTCAAGGGTTGACTCCTAACTTAAATTTCCCAAGAATTTGAAAATCAGTCCATGCCCATCCTAACTGAAATTCTCCAGTTTTAAATTTTTAAAATCATATCCTCTTTTAACCTTTGACTGCATTTTGAAAGCACGTAATGAGTCTTGCACACAGTAAGCACTTAATTAATATTTTGTTGTATTAATCTCTCTACTGGTTCTGAATAACAAAATTATTTATTCATCTGAACTTCCATTTATAACCTTATTAAATGCCTCGGTGGTATGAGGAACTGGCTACAGACATACATGTGACTTTTAAGACAAGAGATCAAATACCAAAGAGATTTTTCCTCCAGGTATGATGCATGGAAAGTATACTGAGGGTACTGGAAGTTTAGACCGTGACCTCAGACAACTTCAATTGGAGAATTCCTACTCTGATTTTTAGGTTGTGTGACCTTTGGCAAGTTACTTCATTTTTCCAAGCTGCAGTTTCATCATTGATAAAAATGAGGAAAATAATAGTATCTATCTTGTGTGGTTATTTGAGGATTAAATGAGATAATGCCCACTGCACTGGCCCGTAGAAATGGCTTAGTCTCTGTAAGCTATTAGTATTGTGCTTGTAGGTCCTACAAGTGAACAATTCAGACAACTGAATATGTCAGTGTTTTTCAATTGTAGACAGAGGACCATCTATATCAGAATCAACTTACGTATGTCTAGAAAATGCAGATGCCTGGACCCACCACAGGCTTACTGCTCAAGCTTTCTCACTGAGGTGTAGGCGTCTGTATTTTATCCAGCTTCCCAAGTATATGCTGGTGAGAGGCATTCTAAGTTGTCCCAGTGCTGCTGTAGGGGTCCTGAGCTGTTCGGTGTGAGCTGTAGTGGTTAAGAGACTGGTGGGCAGCATTCATCCACTTCATAGTGTGCCAGGTGACCTGTTGGCCCAAATTTCTGGAAAGGTCTTAAAGGCCATTTTAAGGTGGAGTTATTCATTATGATGCACAATAGCTATATAAGCCCTTGTCTCACCTTCCTTTATGAATCTTTTTCCATACTAGATTTAGGCAAAAACTAAGGCGATGTGAAGAAAGAACAAGAAACAAACAAGGAGATGGGAAAATGTTCTCTCTTAGAGCTGCAAGAGATCTGATTCAGAAAGCGGAGGATGGAAGTAGGGGATAAAAAAAGAAAGAAAGAAAGAACGGCATCCAGGCCAGGAAAGGGATATTTTGGTGCCAAACACTGGACATCTTTGTGTTCTTTGCTCTTTGTCCTTTTGAGACAGCTGCTGAGGGTGGGGTGGAGGGTAAGCAGAAGCTTTGGTTTGTGTGAACAGATATTTGTTGACACCAGGCCAGTTTCAATTTAGTTAGAAACTATTAAAAACGTAGTTTTATTGGCATCTCAGAAAGGTAGTAATTGTTCTGTGTCTCTGGCACATCTATTCTATGAGGCAGGTTGCAACTCGTCCTGTTTGCCCAAGCTTTAGTGGAGTCCCCAGGGAGGGGACAATCAGATGGTGTCTTTTTGAAAGCATATCTGTCTCCTGATAGAAGGGGGCCTGTTGAAGTGGCAGATAGTCAATTTCTTCCCCTCGGCCCCCAAATGGGGGGCTACGGCAGCTCTTGTGCTTGGCATCTTTATGTCATGTGGACAGTTCAGCCCTTCTGGCGAGTTCTGACTAGTTGAGTTGAGGACACAGCTTTGTGTGTATGAGGAAGTTGGCATTTAATGGGAAATGATTCCTCAGGTTCCTGAGCAATCTTTCACAAGTGGTGGCTCAGACTTTTCACCCCCAGAGAGTGAGGAAAAAGCATAGCTTTGGTGTCCTTCAGACCCAAGCTCTGGGGCTTATTGGCTGAGTGACATTGGGCAGGTGACTTAACTTCTCTGAGCCTCAGACTCCTCATTTTGTTGGCAATGTTGTTGTGAAGATTAGATGAGATGTGTGAGAAGCCCTGAGACAATTCTGGCACACAGGAAGGGCTCAGAAAATGGTAGCAGTGTCCAGTGCCAAAGGTACCGGTATTGCTGCCATTGTGTTGAATCTTGGGACATGGGAAATGCCCCCTAGACTTTACTGCAGGCACTAAGTCCTGTGCCTTGATGCCCTCCGCAAATAGGGTTTGACAGTATAGTCTAGCATAGGTAGCTTAAGTAACTCCTTTTTCATCTTGAAAGACGGTTGGGCTCGTTTAAATAGATTAATCAGAGGAAGTAAACGCTGAAATTCAGTTGTAAACAACATGGTCGATTCTATAAATCAATCTGTAAGTACGAGGGATGCATATTTAAGGACCTAATGCAGAAATTCACATACAAGGTAACAACGAATTCCAAACATCGCCTGCATGGCAGCTCTCAAGAGAAGGAAGATCAAGTATTTGCCCAGAAAGTTTACAAAACAATACTTTGGAAATGAAAAAGAGTTATCTACAAGTTAACATTGCTGTAGGTAAGATGTGCTTTTTGGTCATATTAACATTTCATTGACTAATGCTAGGTATGAGAGACTGATGGTTCATAAATATCATTCTGTGATGTTGCTCCAAGATGTACGCCCTTCTTTAGAGGTGAGGCTGACTTTCATTTTTCAGCCATCACAGCTATGTCTACTCCGTCGCCATGGGACCTAAGGCATCCCATCACATTAAAATAATTTTAAATTCATGAATAAGTGAGATCAAACTACCACAGAGTAATTAGTGATTTCTAGAATTAACGGATATTAAAACCAATTGGAAACTACCACTAGAAAATTTAAAAAATAAATCAACATTTAATAATACAAAATTATTTATTAGTAAAAAAATTAGAATTTGTTCGTTACACAGAAAAGTAAAACAATTGAGTATTCCCTACAAAAATTTTAACTATCAGCATACAAAGTAGGAGTGGAATCATGACCAGGTCTGAGGACTTCATGTTAATGCCTAAGTTAGCATCAGAAAATTGAAAATGGTGGCACGTAAGCTGTGCTTGGATATTTTGTTAACAGGTCGCACATCTCGGTTGTCATTTGGTGTGGTAGAAAAATAGATATACACATGCCATGTTCCAAATGAATGTAATCTCTATTAACTATAGCAGATGTCACAGTTTGTTTCCCTCTTATAGAAATCACTGGTTCCTGCTGCTGAGGGAGCAAAGTTCACACAGTCTGTGCTGGGATAGGAAAAATACTCTGACGCTCTGATGGTGTCCAAGTGTTCTGCCTCACAGGACGCACAGTAGCAGACCGAAGTGGCGGCCGAGGAAAAGCAGTCGTACTGGGCATGTGAGGGCAAGAGAGGGTAGGAATAGTCTTCTGAAGGATAGCCGCAGTTTCTGGTGTCCAGAGAAGGGGGGCAATTGTAATTCTCTGGAGCATATGAAGGTAGCTGAGCCGGCGAGTAACTGCAGTCTAAGGAACCAGAGAGAGTGGAGGAATCCGAAGGCGATTCTGGGGTCTAGAGAAACAAAAACCAAGGAACAAAGAGCTTGATAACTTAGACAGGATTAAAAGAACTGAATAGAGTGGATTTATTAACTCAGGGTAAGAATACTAGGGATAGGAAAAAAACACAACAAAACCCAAGCCAACCCAAGTCTGCAGAAGTAATTTTCTTTGCTTACTACGTGATTTCATGACACCACATTCTCTATTTACCTATTTCTTTCCCAACAATAAATTGCCTTGCTCTGCTGGCTTCCTTTGTTATAACCATACTTAATAGGATGCTTTGTCCTTAAACCACAAAATCCCATTGTGCTGCAAGTCACCTGCACATCAGATCCTGCTGTGTGCCACAATATAAGCTGCAGGTGGCACCGTGGATGTTTCTCCACACCCTTGACTGTGGAGGACGAAGGGAACACACTCAGGTAGAACTGGGATCCTCAGTGATCCAGTGTCTAGGAGACTCCAGGATGCGAAACTACTCTTATTGTCACTAAAGTCTTGTCCCCTGAAGAGAAAGGTGCCTTCTGCTTTCTTTTAAGTTGGTGGGTCTACAATTATTCCTGAGAGAGCCTAACTTGGAAGCTGGAAGAGAACTGGATGATTGGGGCCCTGTATGCATACTCTTGTGCAGTTAATTTCTTATCCCCTTAAAATTTAGTCTGGTACCTACACAGACTTTTGACAAACAAAGAGAAAAAAGAATTTACATTTTTTTTAAATTTACTTTTTAAGGTTAAAATAAATTATGTGACTACCTAAAACAACTGACTTCTGCTACTGGAACCCTTACTCCATTTTAAAGGATAACACACTTTCAAACATTTGAGGTCCATCAGGAACAGACAAGCCAAATTCTTTCAAGTACTTGGGCTTCATTTTTTACCAACCATCTCAGACCCAAATGAGTTCTTGTGCCTGTTGCAGATAAAACAACCGGTTAGTCGAACCAGTTCAGTGTCAGAATAAAACAAAAACCCCTTATCAGAATGACAGCTTGGTACTGTGTAGAAACAGCCTTAATTCCATTTTCAAGAACTCAAAAATGCAAGGGCCATTGTTTAAATTAGTGATTTCCAAATAAGTAGATGTCTTAACTTTACAACTTTATACACATTAAATGACTATTGCCAGGAAGCCTTTTTATTGCCACACACCAACTTACTTGGGCGTAGCTGACTTGGGAAATCATAATTACTGCACGTGTGTATCCAAAGGTTTGTGCCCTGCAATGTGTGGCTATTTCTACCTCCACTGAGTTCTAAATAGCTGTCTGCTTGTGTCCTAGATAATTTCCTTGTTGATAGTATTTCTGTGATTTCTCATGAGATGATGCAAACTCTCTTACAAAGCATTAAGCAATAATCAGGTTTTGTAAAGAACTGAGATACATTACCAGGCTCTGGTTGAAGCAGAAAGGGGCAGCTTGGAAGCTGTCTGGGAAATAGTGTGGAGTACTTTGCATGGAATTGAGCGAAGGGTCCGAGTGTGTCTCCGTCTGAAGGTAGGAATCAAAGATCTGGTCGAGGCAGCTCGGGTTTTCTTCACAAGAAACACAACTGGAAAATTCTCGGGGTTGAAAATAATTAGGCGTGGAAGAAATCGGCTCAGGCTCAAAACACAGTCCTAGCAGAGAAAGGAAACAACAGATTTTTTGTTTATAAATGGCACTTATGGATTTGAATGGAGTTCTAGCCTACACTCTGAATATTTACTACATCTAGGGGAAAGGGGGGCTTAAGAAGTTCTCAAAAAGTAAACAGGCAAACAATTCCGAGTTTTTAGTTGCCTCAGCTAATTCAAGTCTCAAGGAAATGAATCTGGTTAATAATGTGGAAACTGGCTGTAAATTTGGCCCAGGGCAAAAACAAAAGAACAGCGATCCAACCTGTGTCCAACTGTCACAGTCAAATAAAGGCTCAAGTCTCCACTTTCTTGGACTATAAAGCATCTACATCTAATGCTTATCTTGGAGTTCAAGTGAATCTCTCAGAAACAGCTGATAGAGTTTGAAGCTTTAGGAAAAGTTCTGCTGCCAAGGGAAAGAATTCTCTTGATTAAGGGTTATTGCTTACCTAAACTTTTCACGTTTAGTTACTTAAAATTTGAGGATTGATACAAATGGCAACACAAATTATAAAAATGGAAACCAGGAATGTAGACTATATATAAGTATTACTTGTTTTAAATTTCAAAAAGCAAAAATATTTTCTTAGTAAACATGTTAACATGATAATAAAATTAATATGAGTTAAATACCAAACAAGAATAATTCTGAAAACATGATTCCTTTTCCATTTTGGTATTAATAGGCCTGATTTGTGATTATTATCCGTAAGTGCTCAAAGAAGATAGGTTTAGAGTGTGTCCATCAGAGGGACGGCAGAACGCTAGATTATTTGAAGTCTCAGGTTTCCGTTAAGGCTAAGTTAAAGTGGCACATTCAGTGGGGAGCTCCCACAAGCACAGGTTTCCTTACATATGACCTCCTTAAACTCTTAGCTGCTGAGTGGCATAGGTAGGAGTGTTTATGTAATAGAGTTATTCGTATTGGGCTGAGAAAATTTACACTTGTTTGAACTGCTTTCAGGGAAGAGAGAAAAGAAGGAGAAGGAAGCCTCTGTCGGTTAGAAACTAAATGAACAAGAGGAAAGGCATTATTCTAGGATCTCAGAATGTTCTGTATTCCATCTCATAATACACTAAAAAAGATAACAAGTTTCTGAAAACAATTCTGATCTTTTAATCAAGCTTAGGTACTTGGAGATGAGGACCTGGAATAAACGTGAAGAACGGACTCTTGGGGTAGAGTAGAGAGCAGAGAATAGACAGTTCAGAAAGGAGGACAAAATTTTGCATTTGTTTCCTTGCTGGGTTTGCATCTGGAGTGACTATGCCTTTTTCACCTTCTGATTGGTTGGATTCCAATTAAATGGTGGTGCCTCTCTTAAGCCCTAAATCAAGCACTGAGAGACTGTCGAGATGGACCTTTGAGAGTTTTTGAGGGAATTGTAACACTGGCTGTACTGACCTGCAGGAGATGGTGCAACTGGGTCTGAAAGCTGGACACTGTTGCCTCCAGACAGCTGCCAAAGCAAGAATAGGACCATAAAGCAAAGTGAATTAAAAGTTCCATAAAGGGAAACTTAAGACATCTTGACGTGAACTATGTCGCCTTCTACTCTAAGGTAAGCCAGGTTCTTTCTTCTGAAAAGACTTACTGTTGTTAAATACAACCAACGTTATATTTTATTTAGATGCAATTTTTATGTTTGCTTGGGGGTTTTTTCCTAATGTCAGATTCTCCCATTTAAATTTTAAAGGTTATTAATTTTGATAAAAAATTAACTTAAATGATTTTTATATTACATAGAAATGTGACAGTTTGAGAAAACTCAGTAAAGAGCCTTTCTAGTAAGCAATTTAATTTAAAATTAATAAGAACTAACACTTTAATCCCAACTATCTATAACTTAGTCAATTATTTTCCTCAAAATTTTCACATAAAGTCTGGCTGCTTAGCTCCAGGAGTTTGTTTTCCTAAAAGGACACAATTCCTAACATTATGAATCCTGGAGAGCTCAAAATATTCACATGTTCTTACTAGCCATGAAATACTAAAGTGAAAAATATTTTCTTAAAGCTGTGACCAGTAAGCTGGAGCCTATCTACATTCTAGTTAAAGGTCAGGAAATATTTCAACTCTTTGTATTTTTTCTTTTTTTTACTATTTTCTATAAAAGTTGCTTTTTTTCACTACTATATTTAAATACTTGAAGTTTATGAGACCGTTCCTTATAACTATTTAAAGTCAGGCAGCCTTTATCTTCCAGTTGAATTGATAATTGTACTAACGGAGTAATTGAGGAATTTTTTTCCCCCTTAGGTTGGAGGTGGTGGCTTTAAAGTTTAAAGGACCAGCAGTGCTCTGTGATTCTGTGCTGGGAAGCCCAGCTCCCCGCACCTCTCCTGGGTTACAGGGTCTACTTACTCCTGTACACCTAGCCACTGGGAGACCGCACAGTCAGCCACTGCTGAAACAGGAGGTGGTAATTTTGAAAATGATCCATGCAGTAATGTCATGAACCAGGAAGCTGGAATCCTTCACCAGCTCTTTATGCAAATATCTGGCTGCAGCTTGAGCTAAAGTACTTGGACGGAGTGGGTTTTAAAAAATCTGCTTCATTGTAGAGCGCTCATTAACCCCATTCCTCCCCCGAATGGACTGTTTGTCTGCCTCCCCACGTTATCTCCCTCAGGTATGTTTACGATATTCTACTAGATATGATCTTTCTAGTCATGGGTTCACTTTCTGCTTTGCTCCAAGAATACAAAGAAATGCACCTCTTTCCTAGATTTCAAACAGCACAGAAATCCACAATCTATAATTTATAAAAACACATCAAGACTGTTGAAAAAAATTAATAATAAAAAAGGGTAAATTATATCTTTTGATAAGTACTAACTCAAGTTTCCTTTCATCCTAAAGGTAAAAGAATTGTGTGTATGTGTGTATACGTGTGTGTGTGTGTAGCACTGTTTGCAAGGTGATCTGGCCGAAATAAGTTTTTCAATCAAATTTACAAATCTGGCACGCATGTGTTTCTCCTGGCACTGTTTAAGACCCTGATATTTGTCTCAATCTATAACTTCCATTCACGATTGCCTTCTTAAAATTTCAGATTGTGGATACTTACTCTGACTTTATAACAGGCTAAGATAAATTTCTTCTCACTTTGTATATTTGATAAAATTAACTCTCTCCTTGGCTTAAAGCTTCCCAGAGGGGTCCTTCAACCATCGAACAAATTGGAGATCCTCTCTGTTAAACCAGAAAGGTCTACACCAAGAAGCAGGCAGACATCATACCCTGGGATCTGCCATCCTTGCCTATGACTGTACCCTCACAGCTTTCCTAGAATCCAGATCCTTCTGATCGTTCCCAGTGAGGGATTGTACATCTGGCTCTTGTAATTAAATCATCTGTGTTACTCCTACATGCCTGTGAGGGCATGGGCAGACAGAATCTTCCAGGAAGCCAAGCAGAGCAGGCTTTGCTCTGCATGTTCCTGCAAGGCACTGGTTCATAAGCGCTGCTTTATTATTTCTCAGGGGGAAATTTGGAAAAACTTAGATAAGTCAAACTGCTCTAGGGAACAGATACTGGTCAGATCCACGAGTGAAATGTTTGACCCTTGCTCTTCATTCCTGCAGCTAGCTAGCAAGGGAACAGTAGCCAAACCACCCTGGAAGAGGCCAACAGCAATAAAATCGCCATGCCCAAATGAGACTTCTCCAGGTGCAGCTGAAGCAGAATTCTACCATGTACCAAAGCTCCTTAACGAAAGATTACATTCTGTTATGAACATCTTGATGTTTTGCTTTTGCTCCAGAAGCATTCCCCAGTTCCCTTGTTCCTGGTTTTATTACTTTTATAACCATCTCTGAATTGAAGAGGTCGATGGTTGAGGCTACCAGACTCCTGCTCAGCACAGCTGGATCTGCAGAAAGATAAATTTAGGGGACCAATAGGTGGGAAGTTTTTTTCTATTAAGAATGAAAAGACCTTGGTCCTACTTTTAGCTCTACCACGAGTAACTGCAAGACTTTGAACTTTACCTGTAATAGATCTCTGATCTGCTTACCACCCCTGGTTGTTGTAAGACCTAAATGAAATAGAGTGTGTGCAAGCACTTTAAAAGGACCACTGTAAAACCCTCTACAAAAGGAAGGAAGTTTATTGTGTTAACTGAAATTCTGCATACAGAAGTAATCACTTCTCCAGCAAATGTACAATTTGTGCGGGTACATGCCCTATCATGGCAAACTCACACCTGATCTCAACTCTACACTCTGTGCAAAGGCTGTGAATGAACATTACTGAAGAGCTGGCTTTCAATCCTTGGCTGTAATTTTATTTTAGTTGCTTTTCAGAAATAATAATAATGATAGCTTACATTTTTGGGGCACTTACTAAGTGGAAATCTTCTGAGCGCTTTCTATGCAATAACTCATTTAACCCTCACAGAATCCTATTATCTCCAGTTTAAAGATGAAGAAACCGTGGCAAGTGAGACTGAGTAATTTGAGGATATACACCACAGAGGAGCCGAGAACTGGCCCACTGGTTCTAGAACTTGTGCTCACTGCCCCTACATCAGTAGCCTCTTCCCACAAAGGCCCATTTCATGAAGTCATGCATTGCACATAAACAGCATCAGGTACAAAAACCGTTGTGGGGCAGATGCCAATAAGCTGGAGACAAAACCAATCCTAACACTGGCAATATGGGCCCCATGTGTCATATCCTACATCCACACCCAAACCAAGCCACAAGTAATTGTACGATGAATTGCCCTCTATCAGAGGATAACCTTACCTAGTTTGTTTGGTTCTGCTGCTGCCCTGAGCGATCTTGGCAGTACTATCTGCTTTAGCACATATATAAAGTGACAGGTACCCTTGTGACTGCCCAGATCCATCTCGTCATAACTGAAACTGCTTAAGGCTTCATTACATCATAAGGAGGTGGTTCTATATCCTGAGCTGTCTCCTCTGCAGATACATGGCTCTTTCTGCTGGGAATTTCAATGCCTGGTGATTTACAGATAAATGACCTCAGAGGCTGGGTTCCTGAAGAATGAGGAGGGAAGGGGGAGGGTGTTCCACAGAGATTCCTTCCTTGAAGGGCTCCCTAAAATGAAATGGGTTTCTGGGAGGATTTTCTTTGGCTATATGAGGGCACACACACTGTCTTCCTAACAAAAGAACAACCTCCTTACCTGCTGGCTGCTCCTCACCCTGCACAGGACCAACAAACTCTTGATACTCAACTATGATCATATGAGGACTGGGCTCTCCCAAATTCTGAGCCCCACAACATGCCCCAGTTGTTCTTTGAGGCTTCCTATGACGAAGTGGGATGAAGCTGGGCACAGAAGTCATAAGAACAGTGAGGAAGGCCAGGTCTGGAGATGGTGACTGGGTTCTCAGGTGGGCTCCTGTACCTTCCCAGACCCAGGGCTAAATGAGGCTGAAGGAGTTGAGTAGTAAGAGAAGGGTTTATGCTTACGGTTCCCCCTGAGGCTGCCTGGTGCGCCCTTCTCTGCTGCAGCAGCTCCTTCACTGTGATCTTCACCCGGACACCTTGGTACACTTTTGGTTTTTCTGGGGAAAAGCAACTGAGTCAGTGGTCAAGTGCAAGTTTTGGGAGTTGGAGGTCCTCTTTATAGACTATAGCACCTGAGGCCAGGTTCCTAGGTTTGGCGAATGCAAAGAGAACGCTAAAAGACAAGTGGGAAAGAAACTCAAATTTCTCAAACTTGAAACGATGAAGCTCCAGAGGCAGGGCAGGTTTCAGGGCCCCAGTGGGAACAGAACCTCTGGAAATCTGTGGGGCCACACTCCCCAGGCTGAGCCCTATCCTTAGACCAATAGCACACAGGTTTTTCTGCTCAGGAATGTGGACACCAGTCTAGGAGATTTCCCCATCTTGGCTAACTAAGATAGGGGAACCCGGTGTTCTGGGCCCAGCCGCTGGCCTGGGAGAGGGTATTATGGACCTGGGGAGGGGCTGGGCGGTGGAGCAGGGACCCCCTCTCTGATCTGAAGCAGCTGACCTGGCCCACCCCACCGTGGTGCTCTCATTCATGTGCAAGCTTGGAGCCTCTTCTTTATCCACCAGATCAGGTGTGGCTTCTGGGGAGGCTCCGACCTCTACTTGCCCTTGGTCTGAAAGCCAGCCCTGGGGCTGGCAGCAGACAGGTGCAGTTTGGCGAGCCTTGTCCTTGGGCCGGTGAGGGACCTGCTAGACGAAACCCAGTAAAGGGACCAGGCCCGAGGACATCCCTCCCTCCATCCCGTCTATCTTTGCCTTCTGCCTTCTCTCCCTCGCCTCTTTTCTCCGCCTTTCTCGCTCTCCATCTTTTCCTCCTCCCGCCTTCGGCCCGGCTCCTGCTCTCCCTGCTTCTCTTCCCTTCCCACCCCCTCCTTTCTGGGGCAGGCATCTCTCCGCCGCGCAGGGAGCCTCCGAGGCGAGTCCGCACAGCGCGAGCTCCGGGGAGGCCGGGCCGGGCTCCCGAGGATCGCGCCTCCGTCTGGGGGCCGCCCTCCGAAAGGGGCCGCCCCCGGGGCTGGCGGGCCGGGTGGAACCGGCCTGGCTCGCGAGAGAGTCCAGGCGCGGGCCGGAGGGGTCGGCGGGGAGGGACGCCCCGCGCCGGCAGCGGGGCAGCGCAGCCTCGGGCGGGCCCGCGGAGCCACAGTGAGTAGGTTGGGCCGGGCCGCCAGGCCACGCCGGGCCGGGCGGGCGAGCTTCCCAGGTTGGGGGTGGCCGGAGGAGTCCAGTGCGACTCCGGCCCTGACCTCGACCCTGGAGTGAGCGCTGGGGGTATGGCGCGGGGAGGGGCCGGGCCCCGCGCCTTGGGGCGGCCGCGCGATCAGCCTGGTGGCTAGGGGACAGTGCCAGGCCGCCAGCGCCTCGCCTGGTCACTGCGGAGACCGCAGCTGGACAGGAGGGAGCCCCCCTGGCCAGGTTCCGGGAGCTAGGGGTCTCCCCAGGAATGGAGGTTGCTCTAGGCGTCGCCCAGACACAGGGAATCCCGTGCCGGCCCTCAGGGCCAGGGCGCCGCGCCCTCTCCGCGGTCCAGTCCCCCGACTTGCCGCCTCGTTAGCGGCTCTGCAGACAGCGGGCGCGGCTCGGGGTCCCACAGGGACCGCCAGCGCTCAGCCGTGTGCTGCCGGCCCGCCCTGCTCGCGTCCGGGGCTCACCGTGAGCCTCTAGCTCCCCCCGCCGCCGCCTCTGGGCGCGCAGAGTCCGCGCCTCAAAGCCCCAGGGTCACCCCTCTGGCAAAGGGGGAGGGCGGGTGGGGGGACCGAGGTACAAGGACGTTTGCAGTGGCCAACTGGGCCTCTGGACCTCTGCCCTTGGGAGCAGGTGCCGAATGGGAGCGGCCACAGAGTGGCCCGGGCCTTCTCAGGATCCCCGGCTCATCCTTGCATGCCCTGACTTTGTGCCTCTCTGTTCTGTGCAGGAGAAGCTGTGGAAATACGCCGGGATCGAAACGCCCCTGGCCCACATGACCCCACCCAGGGAGAAGCAGCCGAGAGTTACCGGACATCGTGGTCAGCAGAAGCTGGGCCGGTGGCTGGGTGCTGCAGCTGCAGGGACTCAGTGCCTAGGAGGGCTCCTGTGCAAGGAGAGAAGCAGAGATGCAACATTTTTAAAGTTTCACAAAGCATCCAGCTGCACTCAGGTTCCTGGAGCAGGAGACAAACAGAATTAATGTTTTATACCTTCGGGTATAGGTTTGAGTTTTTTCCCCCTCATGCCAAGTATTTAAAACCTCTAGAAACCCATGATTTGACAATCAATGATTGCGCGATACTTTCAATTTGAATATTCAAAGGCTTAACAAAATGGACTATCTTCTGCAGAAATCCTGCACACAGGCACCCCACAGAGAGTCCAGAGAAACAGGGAGTGAGACCCCTTTGGGTCCTGGCCCTTGCTTTTACTGTATTTTCAGCATTTTTCCCACCTTCCCACAGGCAGAGCAGGAGTCCTCAAAGATGCTCTGTATTTCTGCCTCAAAGGCAACTCCGGGGGCCCTGAGGGACTTCGGCTGCCCTTCATGACCACTTGAGCCAGGCTGGCCAGTCACACTGATTCCCACATCCCCAATCTCCATTTTAAGGGCAAATCTCAGGTTTTGGGGTGTGAACATGGCAGCCAGTAGGTATGGCATGTCAGAAAGTTATGTGGGCCCAGGTTGCAGGCCGGAGGCCCGGCAGGGGCCTTAGCTCTGGACCTCGTCTCCTTCTGGCCCCGCCTGGCCACGTGCCAGCTTCCCTGCCCTTTGTGCCACTTTCGGTCTGGACCCCAGACGCTGGGGTTTCTACAGAGAATACCTGCCCATTAAGACCCTTTGCTCCTCCCCAAGGAGCTGGGGATGCACGTGGGGCCTAGCCTTTCGCAGATTTTCTAAGGCTGGTGTTTCTTCGCTGGGAAGTTCCCTCTTCTTTCCTCCTCCTCTCTCTAGAGCCATCCCTGCCTTTTTGTTGCAGGAGCGTGTGTCTAGAAACAGTGGTAAGCTTGCCTCCTACTCATTTTAGCTGAAAGGACATGGATTTGTGTTCCAGCCTTCATACTTGGAGGTGAGGTCAGGCTGCCCCCTTGGTCCAGGCCCGAGCCTGTCACAAGTGACCGGGACTGTACTGGGTTATGTTCTCTAAGCACTTGCTCTGCCTCTCTCGTGCTTGAGAAGACAGGAGTGGTCTAGAGAGGGAGCAAGTACCAGGCCAAATCCTCTCCTAGCCCCCAAGGGGCTGGGGCAGCCCTGGAAGGCAGAGAGATAGGGTGGGGTTCCCTTTGCAAATAAGCCAAGACATTCCCATGATGCCAGGCCAGGTGATGGTTAGAGGCCTCTGCTCTATGTTCCCTAAGTTCTCTGAAATGCAGAAAGTGGAGTTGAGCCCCATGGGCCACCAGAAAAATACCTGAATGCTCTCCAATGTGTCCCATGCAGGGTGGAGCATTCAGAGATGGGAGAACAGGGGTCTCTGAGAGTGACAAGACACCAGAGTCTGTTGCAAATAAGCCAAGACATTTCCCTGATGCCAGGCCAGGTGATGGTTAGAGGCCTCTGCTCTATGTTCCCTAAGTTCTCTGAAATGCAGAAAGTGGAGTTGAGCCCCATGGGCCACCAGAAAAATACCTGAATGCCCTCCAATGTGTCCAATGAAGGGTGGAGCATTTGGAGATGGGAGAACAGGGGTCTCTGAGAGTGACAAGACACCAGAGTCTGTGATGGATAAGGCTTGCTTGGCCCCTGAAGCCATGTCTCTGAGGGAGGGGATGAGAGCTGGTAACACCTGAGTGGTACCTGCCATTGGAGGGCAGGATGGGGTGTGTTTGTCTCCAGCCCAGCTGGAATCTGTCAGCTTCTGGAGCCTTTTCCCCCAAAGGTCCCTGAGCTTGTGTCCTGAGTTTTCTTGGTGGACGTCAGGCCTGAGGCAGAGTTGGGAGGAGGGGAAGGACATTGGGAGTTGTCCTTCCTCCCTGCCCTCCCCTGCCTGGGCACTGCTCCTCCTGAAGGGACAGTGAGCAAAGCAACGTGGAACTGGGGACATCTCTTGTCCTCCTAGCTTCTTCCATTACTTCTTTTCTCTTTTGTCCTCCTAGCTTCTTCCATTACTTCTTTTCTCTTTTGTCCTCCTAGCTTCTTCCATTACTCCTTTTCTCTTTTGTCCTCCTTTTTGTTTTACGCTTACTTTGGGGTTTGCTTTTTAAAATCTCCCTCTTTGTCCTTTCTGTTTATTTTTTTCCGAGATTCTTTTTCTTTGTTTCTCTTCCTGTCACTGCTTTCCTCCATCTCTTGTCTGCATTGTTTTTTTTCTCTCTGGCCCCTTCTGCGTCTCTTTCCCCCTGTTCTGGGGTGCCATCTCATTTTTTCAGGCTTAATCTCCTTCCAAGCCTCTCCTTTTGCGTGGAGATGGGCAGGGACAGAGGGAGGCCACTGAGGTCCCTTGGCAACATCGTTGAGGTTGATGCTGATGACTGGCTGCCCTGTAGGAAGGGCAGGCAGGGGTTGGGTCAGCTCCCTAGAAGTCTTTAGGGACAGCGAAGAATTCTTTGTCCCTTCCTCCAGGAGCCTCTGCCTGAACCTTGCAGCAGTTCTGGGGGCTTCTATGTTGGTCCCTGCTGCTGGGATGGATGTTCTAGAGTGGTTGCTGGCCAGCAACTATAGAAAACTGGGTTTCCCATGGCCTGAGCCCTATTTTGAGAAAGAACTTCCTATTTTTTAGCCCAACATTAAGGAGTTTGGGTTCCTGCTGTTCCTGTAATTGCAAAACCCCAGCAGAGTCATAAGAGCCAAATGCCATGCTGGTGGGGGTAAGGGAGAATCCTTTCTGAATGCGGCCTGTGAATCCTCCTTACAGGTCTGCGTGTGTCAGGAGGCCTGGAGCAACCAGGGCTACACTGAGACCCCACAGAGTTGGATGTTCCTCTTAGGAGACTGGTAAAAGTTGTCATTTATTGAGAGGTTATTGGATGTCAGGCACTGTATTGTATTGTATAGCTTCCCCATTTTGCAGATGAGGAAACAAGCCTGGAGGGGTCAGCAGGATGCCCAAGATTATCGAACACAGAAATGGCAGGAGTGGGAATCAAACTTTGATAACTCTGACGCTAAAACCCTTGTTCTTAAGTAGTGTTGTCTTCCTGATGTCTTAGAGCAGAGGCTTTCAAACTCACTGGGCTTCAACCCACAGTAGGAAATTCATTGTATATGTTCACATACTGTCTCTATAACTATATTTTATATTTATAAAACAAACTTTTCATGAATAATCCACACCTATGTATATGAGGCACTCTGATATATTCTGTTCTATTCCATCTTTTCCGTTTCATTGTATTTATGAAAAGTATATGTTGCTTGGGAGTCACTAAGATAATTTGATGACTCACTGGTGAGTTGTGACTACCATTAGAAAACTACTGCCTGGAAGCTATGCAGACAGACTTGTCGATGTTGTGCCTGTGAAAACATTGTGGTGAGCTGTTAGTCTGGCTCTCAGGGTATGTGAGGATGTGAAGGCAGTGCAGCCCATTGACTTGAGAGTGTTCTGGAGACACCAGAACCCTGAGGAAGAGGCTGGCTAGAGGTGAGGGTGACCTGTGAATTTATGATGCTAATTCCACTTTGTGCTTCACAGCCTGGGAATTCTTTCCTCTTGCTGGGGACATTGTCATCTCCAAGGTGTCTGCCCTGAAGTCCTGATAATCATTTTGGGGATTTAATAAAAGTGAAAAAAATGTTGTGGGCTTTCCAACAGGCTTTAACAGGCCCACTTGCTTAAAAACATGACCTATGGTCCTGGTGTGTGGATACTGGAAGGGATCTTTGAGGTGCTGAGAGAGACTTGGGGTCTTTTTACAACATCCCTGCTGGTGGTCGTTCAGCCTCTGGCTTCCTCCACTGCTTAGCTGAGCTCCTGGCCCGTAGTACATTTGTGTTGAGGAAATGGGAGCTCTCTATTTGTAAGGCAGCCTGTTCTCCTGTTGGACTGCTTTAAATATAATGATCACTGATTGCGCCCAAATACAATTGTGTATTAATTGAGCACCAACTATGTACCAGTTATGGTATGGAGCACTAAGAATACTAAGATAAGTCTTGGTTTGTGCCATCAACTGCTCTGTGATGAACACAGAATAGCTGTTTTCCCACTTCCACACTACTGTTTCTCCATTATCTGTTTGTTTGGTTCATTCATTGGTTCATTCATTCATTTATTCATTCAAGCATATACTGATTATCTCCTCTGAGCGGGCCCAGCGCTGAGCCTGAAGAGGTCATGCCCATCCCTGTCCTCCACCTCAAGCCTTCTCCTTTTGAGGCTCACCGTCTGTAATTTCTCTAGTTCCTCATAGGTTATAGTTTTTCAGATCTCTGAGCCACTGAGCTCAGAAACCCTTTAGTTTGTCATTGACCTTCTTAAAGTCACTGAGCACCCAGAATAAAGGGAATAGAATAGGTTTCTTTTTAAAGTTTTAAACTGAATATTTAACTGAAGATTTTTGGCAGGCTTTTGTATGCAAATGACACTGCAGAACACTATATTTTTCTCCCAAAGTAGGAGATTTTGTTAAACTTAGACACATGAATATGAAAAGACTTTCAGTAGAAAGAAAAGGGAGTTTATTCCCTCCAGATTTGACTACTGCTCTAAATTCTCTTTATTAATGCAAAGTTCTTTTGTCACTCTGGCTTTGGGACACTGTTACCAAGCCTTGTGGGAAATATCAAGTTCCAAAAACACGGAGGAAACAAGTAGTTACTGGGTCCTAGAGTGAATGTTTGGTCCGTATGAAAATGACCAGGACGACTGTTAGATGGAGATTATTTAATGAGTTGTGCTAAGTAAGTCTCTTCCCATAAAACATATTCAAAGTTTTAAATTTTCCTTAAGAGGCTTCTATGGGGGAACAGGCATTTGATAATTTCTCATCTAAATAAAGAAAATACCATCAGACGCTGCTTGAAAAGTTCATCCTTTACTGAAAACATTTTTATTATGCAATATTAAGGCATACAAAAACATATAAAGAATACCATGATAAAAATCTATGAATATATTATCACGGTTGGAAATAAAACAGTCGAGTGATCTTTAATTTATGACTAAATTGATTTATTACACATTGAACTTTTGGATTATTCTACTCAAGAGGTTTGGTTAGGGAGAAGGTTAGCAGGGACATCTATCAATTTTCGTAATGCAAAAGACCTAATTCTTAGACATTATTTGTTTTGTCCACATTTTTTCCCTTTTGGAACTTATAAAATTTTTTTACTCTTCTTTCCTTTTAGCTTATAATGTACTGATAATGACAGTGCATATTGCAAACCCATAATTTGTCAGAGGTTATGATTATAGGACACTTTTATATCAAAGATCAGAGGTAACTTAGTGTCATCACTTACAAATAATTATAGAAGATTTTAATTATGATTTACTTAGGCTGATTTTTTGGGATTCTAGTTCCTGATCTACTCATCATCTTTGTTTTAATCACACCAGGGATACCACCACACATTGAATAACTTTTATTTATAAGACTTAGCAATATATTATAGTACATGTAGATACTAAATGAAACATTTTTCGGTGCTACTTCAAAGGTTCAGTAATTTTCCTTCTTAAAGAAATTTAAAGACACTAAATCAATCATTTTAAATATATTATCACTAAAGCTCAATATCTACTACTGTCAGAATTTGCAGAGTGTGGTTACTGTTAAATACTAAACATGGTGAGGATTTTCTCATTCATTAGTTTCCAAGAGTGGTCACACACAGTGTCAGGGTCTAAACAGTTATTCGTCTTTGTGGTATAATTTTAGTTTGATTTCACAAAGGTTTTACTGAGTACCTACAGCATCCTGGGCACGAAGCCAGGTGCTGGGGATGTGTTGCTGAGCCATTCATGAGTCCTGCCCTTGATCAGTCTAGTTAGAGCCTCACTCGTTAGCTAGAGTGTATGATTTTTTTTTTTTTTAAAGATTGGCACCTGAGCTAACATCTGTTGCCAATCTTCCTTTTTTTCTTCTTCTCCCCAAAGCCCCCCAGTACATAGCCGTATATTCTAGTTGTAGGTCCTTCTGGTTGTGCTATGTGGGATGCCGCCTCAGCATGGCTTGATGAGTGGTGCCATGTCCATGCCCAGGATCCGAACTAGGGAAACCCTGGGCCACCGAAGCAGAATGCATGATCTTTTTTTTGAGGAAGATTAGCCCTGAGCTAACTACTGCCAATCCTCCTCTTTTTGCTGAGGAAGAGTGGGCCTGAGCTAACATCCATGCCCATCTCCCTCTACTTTATACGTGGGACGCCTACCACAGCATGGCTTTTTGCCAAGCGGTGCCATATCCGCAGCCGGAATCCAAATCAGCGAACCCCGGGCCACCGAGAAGCGGAACGTGTGAACTTAACTGCTGCGCCACCAGGCCGGCCCTGAAAGCATGATCTTAACCACTTGGCCATGGGGCTGGCCCCATAGAGTGTATGATTTTGTATGTAACCTCTCTAGAGTCAATAGTTATTGAACGTGGTGTGTAAGAGGAACAGTGTAATATTATTTTGAACAGAGAGGATACTGTGGACAGAACCTAATGAAAGAGTATAATTTTGGTGTGAAGTTGGTAGAATCACTATAATGTAATGTGACTTAAATCTTGGTCATCATTTGTTATTTTGGTTCTTTTAAATATAACTGATATTTTATTATGAATGTATTATTTAGATTTACATATTGACAAATGGATCACAAAAATTCTAGCAATACTTTTCTATGTATGTATATATGTATGTAAATATATGTTTTACTTTTGGGGTTAGTAGTTCTTTTCCCCTCGTAGAATTTCTTTTAGAGTACTCCAGCACGTCAGCACTAAAGTGCTTCTTCCCTTACCACCATAGTGCCATCATACTGTATTATTAACTGAGCTGTAGCAGGCCATAATGTTCATTTAAAAGCATTTATTAAGTGAACGAGGTAAAAATGTGGTTTTCTTCTCTTACTTGGAGTTTGTGTAACAGCGTAAGAGAAACACAAACACTTTCAACTACATACTGCAATATCCATTTCAAGTGATTTATGAGAGAATTGCCCATATTCAGCTTTTGCATGGGCAAATTTTGCTTTCCACTTCTTTTTGACGTTACCCTCTGGTCAGCTTTCTTAGTAGCTTGAACTCGACATCACCATCTCTGCTTATATTGAATCTTAAGGGACCTGAAAGAGATGGCATTTTGACCCTGAGCTCTTTAATTTTCTCTAGTATTCCCAGGAAAGCTGTGAGTCCTCGAACAGTAGGTTTAAGGAAGGAGAGGGAGAGAAGAATGTGCATTTGTTTCTTATGCTGGCCTTGTGCATTATTATGAAAAGTTGCAGTTAGTTCCCGGCATGCAGTAGGAAATAGAGAGTGCTTAGAGGGGAAATGGGATAGGGAAATATAATTAATTTCCCTGTCGTGATTTTGTGGCTTGGTTTCACTTTTTAACAAAGTATTGTAAATTCCAAAAACGCTAAAACCGAACTAAATCAAAATATATGTAATATAGCAACACATTGTCAAGCTAAATAGAATTCTGAAAAATCATGTACTATTTGGAATCATTAGCACCACTCCCCACCCCCCAGCTGCTGTAGACGAGGTAACTGAAATGGATAGTAGATGTAGTATGGGCCTGTGTAGGTCTCCTTTTTATAAATTAATTTTCCAAACAGTATGAAAGGGCTTGGCTGCTTTAAGAAGGATGTGGACACCCCTGCACTCACTGCATTTACTGCCATTTCCAAGTCTGGTTGCTGAGCTCTGCTTATCTGAGAGTCGAAGTATCCTCAGATCGTGAGGAGATGAACATTATACGTGAGTAGATAACAGCGAACTAAGAAAAATGAGCATGGCTAACATTAGTGTTAAAATCAAACAAAAGTCAAGGTGATGTGGACCCATATTTATCACTTACACAACCGTTATTGTGTTGTGTGCTATTTAGTAAGAGGGAGTAAGCAGTAGATAACTGTGATTATTATAAATTTTATACAACCAATCTTGAAAAATGACTTTGAGACCCTTGTGAAGACCCCTAAATCTATAGAGATGGCCAGATCTCTTTGTTCTGATGCATAGGCCTGCTGTCCAGGTATGAGTGACACTGGATGACAGGTGCCTCTGCCAAGGATATTGGGAACCAGGACTGAGGTCCCAACTTTCATCAGACTTAAGAAAGAGCAGCTCTCTCTCCCACAGTGAAGTTGCCTCCTTCCATTGAAGAGCGAATAGTGCGCAAAGTAAAGATCAGGCTGTGAAACGAAGTGGTAGGAGGGAAGGAGTGAGGCAGGGGGCCCAGCAGGGTGCAGCCCGGAGCTGAGGACCACTAGTGCTCCTCCTTATCTGCTCCTGTGGGGATGCTCTCCCAGGAGGGAGCTGAGGGGTGTGAGGTAAAGGAAGGCTCCCTATGCAGGCATTTCTGCAGGCACTCCATAAATTAGGAATGTGCTTGCTTAACCAGAAAATACCCTTAAAGGTCTGTAGAAGGAAGAATATCAATTATTCACTTCTAAGTGAGAATGTCCTTATTAGATTTTTTTGGACTCCTATCTAGCTGAGGGAGAGCATGGGACACTGGCACAGAGGATGTGATGGAGACTGTATTGAGGGGCTTTGGGCAACAAGGTAGAAAATGAGACCATTGGGACCCCAGGAGATGGACGGAAAAGGCACTGGGTCAGGAGGCACCAGGGGCATCAGAAAAATGGGATAAAAAAAGGAAGGTGGTAGGGAGTTGGGAGGAAGAGTATGGATGCAACCTGCGGGCCTCAACTCATGCAGTGCAAAGTCAAAGTGTGTGCAGGGCATTTCTGATGGGCTTTGTCTGCATATGGGCACACTGCTTGGTGGGAATTACTCTGGGAACTTAATTGCAAAGGAATCCACACCAGTCGAACTTTCGCGAGACAGATGAATGCTTCAGATGTCAGTTTCGTCATTTATACATAGTAAGAGCTGCACGTTCTGATGGATGAGCCTGCAACAAGGTCTTCCTTTAAATGGGAGACGATGTGTGTAAAGCTACTGGTGCACACCTGACAGTACATCCCTCTCCAAAGACCTTTTGCTTCTTGGTGTTCTGTGGTCTGTTGTTTCTTGCTGGCAACCCAGTCCTGCTCTCTGTATTTTCTTTACAATGCGTGCATTCTTATTTGATCCCACAATGCCCATGTTACTGATCCACTCTGAACTGTAGGTTTATTCCATCCAAGACACAAGGTCTAGCTTATTTAAGGCTACTATTGATCAAAGAATGTTTTTGGCCTTTATTATTTTTTGGATTAGCCTAATTTTTGGACATCCTGGGCTTTAGGGCAGAGTCAAAACTATGTGGTTATGAAGCCATAGCCTCCTGACCTCATCCTATTTTAATGACAAGAAAGCATCCATATGTGGTGCCATAATTTATTACTGGGGCTTTACAAGTCACTGTAAGGAGAGAAATCTATATAATGCTTCGCACTTTAAAGCCACATGGTATAAAATGAGTGTTGTTTCATATGCCCCAATCTATATTATATTCTATGCATTCTCGCTTACTAAAGAACACTCATGGTTCACAACTAAGAAAAATTGGATAGGAAAATCAGTATGTTTTATGATTAGCATAAACTTTTTAATGTAATTTAAGAAAAAATTATCAGTGCCAAAAATGATACTTCCAAGCTAACAGAAGATTCAGAATATAATGGATTACTAAAGTTCCCAAAAGACCTCACTGTCAGGTTGTCTCACTAGAATATGGTCCCTGATATCCTGAATTAACATTGTGTTCTATTTCAGTGGGATTGTGGTAGGGAGGATTACAAATAAAATAGATGTCACCGTCCATTAACAAAGGGTGGCATGATGGTTTATCCCGAAAATCCAGTTCTGAATGAGCTGCCACACTGAAAACAATCTGTGGAATACAGACCCAAGTTAAAGAAAGGCATAGCAGAAGTCCTCTGGTGCGTCCCTCAGTAAGCTCTGCGGCATTCGTACGACCCCCACGCTGTGCTCCCGTCTTCTTTTGCCCATGCAGAAGGGTCCTGAAGGGCAGAGGTGTCTGCCTCCTCGTCGGGGGAGAGGGACACCACCTTGGGCGGCAGGTCATTCGACATCGTCATGAAAGGAGTGAAGGGGTAGGGGGGCGGGGTGGGGTACCCTGGCGTGTGGTACAGATCCTCCAGCGCATGCAGCGAGTAGGACTGAGCCCCAGCTAGGGGGGCCCCCCAGCTAGAGCTCCTGTGCTGGGCGGAGCTCCCCAACTCCAGCTGGGAGAGGCAACTTGTGCTGGGCGGCAAGATCTGCAGGGCCTCGGCGGGGACGGGGTCTGGCTGGCTGAGACCATCGGGCACCGTCTGCTCCCACGAGTCCCTCTGACGAGAACGGAAAGGGCACTGGGGTTAGTCATTAGGTGATACTCTGATGGGGAGAGATTTCCTCCCCGACAGGGGGCGCTGCTGGACCAAGGCTTCCAGAGCCGACCTGGCGTCCTCGCTCTGCTCTCCGAAACCTCCTTCCCACGCAGCGTTCCCTCTGGTGACTGACAGCAGCAGCGGAGATTTGAGTTCCCTTCTTACTCTAGAATTAGATTCCCTATATATACGAAGATTCTTTTCCCCACAAAACAGCGTTAAATGAGTGAAGTGTGAGAATAATCAAATGAACATTTATAGAGCATTTTACCATTTACAACACACTATGTCTTGGGTTCTTTTTGAGCTGCACCATGCCGGGGTCCTAGACAGCCCTTTCCACAGCGCGGTAGTCAGTGCCGGCTGCTCCTGGAAGGCGTAGGTCTCTAAACCACAGAGTGAGTTTCTGGGTGGGCTAAGAAGACCACCCTGCCCTCCGGGAGCAAAGAGCTAGGAACCTCATAGGCTTGTAGCTGGAAAGATTGGGATTCCACTCATAGCTGTGCCACTTACTGCCTTCCTGACTCTGAGCACCTCACTTTGTTCATTTGTAAAATGGGACTTTAATAACTATATCTCAAGTCGTTGCAAGTATTAAATAAACAAAGACACATAAAAGTTCCTGGCATAGAGCAGGTACTCAATAATGCTAATCCCCACCCTCTTTCGTCTAAAATCCCATCTTGAGAGATTCATTCCTTTGTGGTTGAAGGCTTTACAGTTTTCTATAAGAAGGGTGTTAGTATTCTTCAGATCATTATGAACTCCTCTTTTTGAAGGATTGCGTGAGAACAAGGTTCTATAGGGTAGAAATATTGTGGCGGAGGGGAGGCACCGGACTGGGAGGGAAGGGAAGCCCCGGCCGGGCTTGCCCTGGGAGATTACAGCCTAGCTGTGCCTGAGATGTAACTCCAGGGCTCCTTTCCTTACGTGCTAGAGGAATGATGGGGGGACATTTGGCAAAATCAGTAAAGCATTAACAAAAAGGATAAAAATCCTGCCATATTAATCGTCTCGGCCTAAACCCTGGAATACATCCTTTTTGCTGTCGTAGTTGGCATGGATCTTCGAGGAAGGCTCCTGGAGCGTATCCTGGCAGAGCGGCCTGGTTTCATCCTGGTTGCCAAGTGCACGCACTGGCCAGACGCGCGTGACCTTACCTTACACGCGAAACGTGAAATATCTGTATACTCACCAGCACGAAGTGTGTGGGGTCGCTGGGGAACGGCGGCGGCAGGAGCGGCGGCAGGGGCGAGGGGCTGAACAGAGAGCCGGTGTTGGGGGTCAGGGCCGGGGGGCGGTGGTCTCCGTAGGGCTCCGTGAAGTAGGGATCCAGGAGGGCTGGGTGGCCCTGCCCTGCGGAGGCCTCGCAGGGAAAGGGCTTCGCCGCGCCCGAGGTGCAGACGTCATTTGCAAACTGCTTAGCGTTGTGGAAGTCTGAGTCAGATAGGAAAGATCTTCTGACCCCGTAGTAACCTGACATCACTGGTGAACCTGTTGCCAAATGAAAAACAAATGGGCAAAAATTTCCTCATGGGAAAGTCAAGGCGTCTCTTGTTGCAGCTGAGTTTCTCCACGTGTGAAATGGTGTTTCTAATGTATGCCCGACACCAAGGCTAATATTTCAATAGATAAATGTCTTGAAAAGCGTTAAATATTGTTGTATTATCTCTTTTAACTGGTCCAGCCCAAATAACTATTATGTTTCAAGTTCACTCTGCCTTTGGGGATGAGTTCGCTTTAGATGGTGCACTAACTGGTTGATCATTCACTCACTCAACATACATTTATTCTGTATCTTCTATGTGCCAGGCACTGCTAGGAAGGGGTTGGGCTTAAAGAGATAAGAATAAGAATCCCTTAGCATTTACATTTTATCGAATGAAGCATCTTTGTCACGGCTTCTGAGCTCTATCCCCATATACACAGGACCGTCAACAAGGGGCTGCTTCTGGGTGTGTTGTCTGAGATGCAATATTTCTAGGTAAGGTGATGCTGTAACCCCATGCTAAATCAGAGGCAGGTTGTACTTGTCTTCTAATTCTTTGTATACTGACCTTTAACCTGGTGTCTTGCACCCAGCAGGCATGGAGAAATGGCTTGCTTGCTTTGGGATGATATGGCTTTTGTGCAGTCAAATTAGAGGACCATACACAAAAAAAGTTTTCTGGCTTTGATGAGTCTCATGTTATTTGCTGCCCTCTTGTGGCCATACTGAGTCCCTCCCTCAGCTGCCCCGGGCACTGCAAGTTTGGGAAGAGAATGTCTGGCACAGAAAGTTTCCCTTGGTGAAAACAGGGGGGAAGAAGCTGAAACTGAGGAGTCTCATTTAAGGGAAGGCCAGCAAAATGATCCCAGAAGTGAAGGGATGTGTTTGCTAAAGACGGTCTGACGCCAGAGCTCAGGTGTAGCAGGAAACATGCTATCATTTAGTACATGTTCAGGGGCATAGACTCAAGGGCTGTAAAACTGATTGTTTCCAGCTGTCGTGGGTGTGGTCTAATTAGCTAAGACCTTCACCTTGAGGTCACAGGAGGCCTGAGCTGGGAGGGAGATGCAGGTGCCTGTCTTTCTTACCTTCCCCCAACCACAGTGGACTGCTTCTGAGCTTTGTCCCTGTCCACCTTGCCCACTCTTCCTCAGGGAGAGGAGACAGACTCATCAAGACCCTCCTCCTTTGGTATCATGGCTCAGTCATACATTTCTCTGCATACACAGCACCCTGGTGTTCGCCATGTGAAGTGGCACTTCAGATTATGCTCATATTCTCTCACCTGAGTTACAACCCTCTTTCCAATTGACCTGCAAGCTCCATGGGGGCAGAACTTATGTCTCACACATTTTCTGTAAACCCAGGAGTATAACACTGTGTTCAACAATTATACGTAAATTTATTCATTCATTCAGAGGAAATCAAAATTCCTTGTAGAAACTTACAGCACCATTCTGCTCACTCCACTTTCGTCCTAAATTCTATGGCCCCAAATTTCTAATCTGTTCATGAATTTGAAAGCAGCATTGGGGGTTTCATCATAAGCATACTTCCTTGGAAAGAAATTTGTGCAAGTGAAAATTAATATCAATAAATAAAGTTCTGTTTCACACTATGAATTTATCTCCACTGGAGTGGTTAAGGCTGAGAACAGAATGAAGAATCTGGAAACTAGCTGTCTAGGGTCTCATGTCTATATTTCCAATTTCCAAATAAAAACAATCACAAAGAAAAACCTCTTTGCTCTCTTAAGCATATATCTTTCTCCGTGAAAAGGAAGAATAATTCTAGAAGGTCAGAGAAGCTGCAGAAATTTTCTTCTATAGAAGGGAGCAGACACAACCGGATTCCAGTGACTGTAAATGTGATTGGGAAACACAACTCGGAGACATTCAGATATGTGAGATCTTCTACTGCTTTTATTCCTTTCCCTTATCCAGCTCTGAAGGCGACTAAAACTACTGAGAAAGCCTATGCCACTTCTGAGTTTGAGATCTGGAAGGAGTGTGTGTGTGTGTGCATGCGAGTGTGTGCACAGATCTGGGCGTGCGTAACCCTATTATTAAGAACTCCCTTTTCCATCCTCACAGGAGTCTTTTACGAGACGTAGGTACTGAAATGAATATAAAATGCTGAACTAAGTGCCTGACCTATAGAGAGCACCCAATAAATGGCTGTTCCTCCATCTGTCTGCAGGCCTCTCTCTTTCTGTCCTAAAGCAGATGCATAATCTGTTGGATCATGGTGCCAGAAAATTTCAGACATTTTTAGATTGTATCAAGGGCCTATTGCTGTTTGCTATTGCTTTTGCCCAATAAACTTCCGCTAGGCAAGGGATTAAAAGGCTGCCTTCAAGACAGAATGAATTTTAAATTCAGGGATGACTGAATGAGGTCTGTCTTCACTGATTTTGTATTTAAAAAATAACTATTTTAAAGCAGCAAAATTTTGAAAGTGTTGTAAAGTGGTTGTAAAAGAGTGGAAGCCCAAATGCCCGATTTAAACTCACAAAGGAATGAATGACTTGCTCTTTGAACTGAAGAACTCACCTGGCATCTGGACGAATGGTGACGGAGAGGAACTGACGCTGCCCTGGAAGGCAAAGAGAGCAAGTGTTTTCTTCTTTAGTTGCAAGTTTGAATCTTAGAAAACAGTTTCGGAAGATATCTTACAAGCTTTATTTTCTGATACTAAGAACCACTATTTGAGGGGTTAGTTTGAGGGGGTTCACTGAGAGTAAGAATGAAAGTACAAGAGAGCAAAGTTTCACAAGGGACTGAGAGAAACCAAAGTTTTAGATTCTGGTAAATGTGCCAAAAAGTATGGACTAGATGAAATGGAATAATTTATCCTTTGTTTTTTGCTCTTTGCATTAATATCCTTCATCAAATATATATTAAGTGATTTATATGTATTCATACATGCATACATGTGCTTGGCGTTTGGCTTCAACATTGAATGGGCACTTTTTAACTGTCTATCTTCATGTAGAGGTGAAGCTCCACCAAGGGTAGGGACCTTGACTGTGACTTGTCCTCAGTGCCCGGAACAGAGCGTGGTTCATAGTAGACACAATAAAAATATGTGGAATAAAGATGCAGTTCTCAAAGAACTGTGGTGTAGTGAGCATGGGAGTTTGGGGAATTTTGTTGGTTGAATTATATCCCCCCAAAAGATATACTGAAGTCCTAACTCCTGGTATCTGTGCGCATGACCTTATTTGGAAATCGGATCTTTAAAGATGTAACTAGTTAAATTAAGATGTGGTCATACTGGATTAAGGTGGGCCCTAAATCCAATATGACTGGTGTCCTTAGAAGAGGAGAGACACCCAGAGACGCAGTCATGGGGAGAAGGCCATGTGAAGACAGAGGCTGAAATTTGAGTGATACAGCCTCAAGCTAAAGGACACCAAGGATTGCCAGCAGCCACCAGAAGCCAGGAAAAGGCAAAAAAGGATGCTCCCCTGGAGTCTTCAGAGGGAGCCCGGGTCTGTAGACACCTTGATTTTGGTTTTCTAGCCTTCAGATCTCTGAGGCAATAACTTTCTATTGTTTTAAGCTACCCCATTTGTAGTAATTTGTTATACAGCCCTAGGAAACGAATACAGGGAATGATGGACTGAGACAGACAATTCACTATAGTGTAAGAAGTGGCATGGCTGGGGAACAATGGGGTGAGGTGGGCACCTAAGCTGGCATCAGGCATGGGGTGGGGAACACATCCTGGAGGAGGTGATGCCAAAGCTGACCTTTGAAGGAAGGGGATCCAGGTGTGTAGAGTCTTAAAATATACAAATGCAAATTGTGGCTTCAAGATGACCAGGAACAAAGGTAAGTGGAAAATGACGCTGTTGTAAAAGTTGAGTCCTCAATATCCAGTTCTTTGGATCTGAGCTCTTAGCTCTGACCCTCAAGGTCCTATAGACTCTTAAGAGTTGGAAGAGATTTTATAGAGAGTCTCATTCAGCTATCTACTCAATGCTGAAATCCTCCCCATATTATTCATACTTGGCGCCTTTAGCCTCCAGTGTTGGAAAAATCAGCGCCATCTGAGAAAACTCATTTCTTCTCTTGGGACCGCTGACTCCTACAAAGTAGGCTGAAAAGAACCACTTTCTTAATTCTAATCTCTTTGGTCCATACAGAATAAGTTTAATCCTTCAGATATTTGAAGACAACCCTTCATTTCCCAAGTGCCTTAATCAGCTCGGGCTGCTATAAGAAATACCATAGACTAGGTGGCTTTAACAACAAACATTTCTTCTATTTCTGGTGGCTGGAAGTTTGAGATCAGGGTGCCAGTGTGGTTGGGTTCTTGGTGAGGACCCTCGTACTGCTTTGCAGATGGCTGACCTCTTACAATGTCTTCACGTGGCAGAAAGAGATCATCTGTTTCACATGTCTCTTCCTATAAGGACAGGAATTCCACTCATGAGGGCTCCACCCTCACGACCTAATCACCTCCCTGAGGCCCAGTCTCCAAATACCATCACATTAGAGATTGGGGCTTCAACATTTGAATTCTGGGAGGATACAAACTTGCAGTCCATAGCACCAAGCTGGAATTCTATCTTCTCCAGGTAAAACATCCTCCAACCACTCAGAAGCAGCATAGTATTTAAAGTGAAGACTCTGGAACCAGAGTGTCTCTGTTTGAATCTCAGCTCTGCCTGTTATTAGCTGTGTGATCTTGGGCACATGAAGATTTAATGGGATCATGTATGTCAAGCACTTAGAATGTTCCTGGGATAATCAGGATATAAATGTTAGCTATTATCACTCAGATGCATTTTTATGCCCTTTATTTTTATGGTATATTCTTCTAAACATGTTCTGATTTGTGTTTTCCAATTTAAGAAGTTAACACTTTTAAGTAGCAGAGGGGAACTCTGGGCATGCATGGTCAGAGGTGGGTGTAGATCGGGGTGCCCTAACGTCTTATTTGGGAAGGCAAGGAGGCAGTGATTTAACATAGAAGCACCTGTGTTTGGGCACATTTTCCCATATTGCCAGAGCCGATGTTATCAAGCATTTCCCTCTAGTTTCCAGCTCTGTCTGTCTGTCTAGGTCTTTCCTGGAATGCCTGTGCCACGGCCTACACCCTCTGGCTTCTGCCTCAGCCTCCCTGTGTGTATAAGTAGGGTGTGGCAGGGTGGTAGCTGTCCTGGGTGCTGCCTGGGGAGATGTCTCCCTGTTCTTCTCCTACCTTCTCTCCCTGCTCACTCCCCTTAAATTGCTCTGGCCAAGGCTGGGATCAGGAGGAAAGCTTCTGTGAGACATGGTACATGTGCCTAACGTGATAGTATTAGCACCCTGTTCTCTCAGTATCTGTCAGCCATTCGTTCATTGACTGGCATGGCTCTACCTCTGGCCTCTGCCCAAGGCCTGGATAAAGCTCAGTCTATGTAACACAGCCACTTCAGCTTTTGACATCTCTGCTGTAAATGCTTTCCTATCTTTCTCTTCTACCAGCAACAATCTCTAGAATCTTCTTATACTCCTTCTCTTTCTTCTAGTTAGGTTTAATTATTACCGAGGAATTGCCAGCATTGTCCCTCCCTCAACCCAATTTCAATACTTGAAGACTCTACAAAGGTTTCACAACTACGAGTGTAGTTGATTTTATTTATTATTTGATGAAAAGAACCTTCTTGTGTTCACTTCTTCTACGTAATTTTGCCCTCTACCTGCTGTGGAAATTGAACTCTCTACTGCCATTCTTTCCAGTTACCCATAAAATTTTACCTTGCATTTTTAACAGACTACAAACAATATCCTAAAACTCCCACTGACAGCCAAGATCTTTAGAACGTTAACTCTTTCTACTCCTCTCCTAATTTACATGTGTATATTTGCTTGCATTTTAGCTTGTTTCTTTTTGTTAAACCTCCACAAATTAGACATCATAATTATTAGATTTATTTACATGTTCACAATTGCTTACTCTTCTTTTAGACTTTTTTTTCTAGATTCATTTTCCTTCTTCTAAACTAATCCTTTAGAAAATTCCTTTCGTGGAGGTGGCGTTGGTGGTAAACTGTTCTGGCTTTTATTTATCTGAAAATATCATTTCTCTTGCCCTTGTACTTGAAAGATAATATTGCTGGACTCACAACTGTAACTTTATGGGTATTCTTCTCTCAGCACTTTAAAGATGTCACGCCAGTCTTTGGCTTCCATGACCGCTATTAAGAAGTTTGCTATGAACCTTATAGTTATTCTTTGTGACATTCTTTCCTTCCTTTCTGACTGCTTTTTTTTTTTTTTTTTTTTTTAAAGATTTTATTTTTTCCTTTTTCTCCCCAAAGCTCCCCCGGTACATAGTTGTGTATTCTTCGTTGTGAGTTCTTCTAGTTGTGGCATGTGGGACGCTGCCTCAGCGTGGTCTGATGAGCAGTGCCATGTCCGCACCCAGGATTCGAACTAACGAAACACTGGGCCGCCTGCAGCGGAGTGCACGAACTTAACCACTCGGCCACGGGGCCAGCCCCCTGACTGCTTTTTGATATACTCCCTTTGTCTTTATGGTTCTTAAAGTTCATCTCATTTTGCCTAGAGGTAAATTTTTAAAATTTATCCTGCTTGGTATAAGATATGCTTCATGTGTCTGGGGATTTGTGTCTTTCATAAGTTCTGGAAAAGTTTCAACGATCCTCTCTTTAAAGATTGCTTTGTCTGGGGGCTGGCCCCGTGGCCGAGTGGTTAAGTTCGCGCGCTCTGCTGCAGGCGGCCCAGTGTTTCGTTGGTTCGAATCCTGGGCGCGGACATGGCACTGCTCATCAGACCACGCTGGGGCAGCGTCCCACATGCCACAACTAGAAGAACCGACAACGAAGAATACACAACTATGTACCGGGGGGCTTTGGGGAGAAAAAGGAAAAAATAAAATCTTTAAAAAAAAAAAAAAAAAAAAAAAAAAAGATTGCTTTGTCTGTATTATCTCTGTTCTCTCCTTCTGGGACTCTGTTCAGATGCATGTTAAACCTTTTACTTTTGTCCTCTATATCCCTTAACTTCATGTTATTTTCTTTATCTCCATGATTTTCTGTTCTATATTTTGGTATAGAATGGTATAGATTTCTTCAGATCTATATCCAGTTCACTAATTCTTTCTTCAACTGTAGTTAATTTGCTGTTTAACTCATACATTGAGTTATTTTATTATCAATAATTACTTATTTTTTCATTTCCATAAATTCCATTTGATTTTTACAAAACCTGCTTGGTAATTTTTGATAGCCTCTTGTTGAGTGTTCTTTATTTATTAAGTTATTGTATATTTGGTATTTGGTAATTTTAATATCTGGAAGTTCTGGAAACTTATTATTGCCTATTGTTTATGCTGACTTTCATTCATAGTGGTTTGCTTTTTTAAGCATTTGGTAATCTTTGATTGAAATTTATATCTGGTTAACCTTAAACTGTGAAAAGCTGGGGTCCTAATTTGAGGTTGCTTTCCTCCAGAAGATTTATGTTTATATTCTTAGGATCCAGCTCTCTTCCAGGTTCCCAGATTAATGGAGTCCCGGGTTCAGCCCCTCAACCTTGACAACATCTCAAGGATCAGTCTTCACACGTAAAGCTAATTTGAAGACCTGTCCTCAGGGGAGCCCACCTTTTTGGTGTGTTCACCTTCTCATCATTCAATGTCTTAATTTCTGCTCAAAACTTTCCCCAACCTCCCATGTCAACCCTCCCTCCCATCCCAGCTTTGGAGATTTTCCTTACTTCTTGCCAGCTCAACAACTCATTAAAATGTGTTTTATTCAGGCTCTGGTTTTGTTGTGGGTGAGATTTCCCCCCTCTCTGACCATCTAGTCTCCCTGAAACAGAAATGAATTCCTAAATATTGAAACTGGATGTAGATACCTTCCTGTTTCTTACACAGCACAAAATATGTTATTTTACCATCATTTCCAACATTTTCCAGCAGAGATTTAAATTATAATGGAAGTAATTCATAAGCATATACTCATAGTAATTTTATAAGCACACTGTTAGGCAAATGGCCAAATGTCTTAAATGTATTACCTCATTTAGTTCTCACAACCACCCCAGAAGACAAGCAATATTATTCTCATCTTAATAATGAGGAAACCGAAGCACAGAGAGAATAACCTAGGTTCCCCTGCAGGATGAGGTGGTGGTGGTGGTGGATGGGATCGAACAAGGACTTTTCTGATTTCAGAGCCTGTTTCTTAACTACCACACGTGATACTGCCTTCCAAGCATTTTAATAATTCAAAAACAAAAATAGGAAATCTTCATAATTAAAAAAAGAATTTTAGTATAAAAGAAATTTATGGACATCCAGAGAGATGATATAATTATATAAAAGCTCACAAGAGGATCAAGTTGGATTTATACTTCATATATCTCTCTCTATATATATCTGTAGTACTTCAAAATTTATTCTATATTTAGGGGGTCAGCTTTGTCGAGGTATAATTTAAAATTAATAAAATTCACAAATTTTAAGTATGCAATTTGGTGAATTTTGACAAACTCTTGTGACTCACTCACTATCATAGTCATGACATAAAACATTTCCATCAAATTGATTATTTTATAGCTATAATTAGTCCTGCCCCATGGCCTGGGAAATATTTGGATGGATAAATACGGAAAGGAACGATAGTGCACCACTTCAGTTCATCTCACAGCATGTAGAAGAGTTCTAAAGGGCCTGTGTTGGGACTGGGAAGGATTTCACTGGACAGATTTCAGAGCTGGTCCTTACTCCCCCAGCCCATTCCCAGATTTTATAGGTTAACAAAGAACAGCCTAAAAACATGAGCCTTCAGCATGAGTGCTAGTTGTTATTACAAATGTGAAGGGAAAACTCACATTCCTTTCTTCTTTGTTCAAGATATTATATTCACACAGTTGCCTCTCACCATACGAATCTTCCAGAAATAGTATTGAAATTAATATTGAAGCGCCCATAACTTTTGACCAAGCGAGATGGTATATAATTTTTATTTTGCATACTGCAAACAACAGGATCCTGCAATGCCAGGTAGCCAAATTTAGAGGTTTATATTTGAATGAAATTTGCCAGTCTGCAACTTCCTGTAGCTAACACAGCAGCCTCACAGCTGCCCCAAAGCCCCTCCATGAAAATGAGTTAATTTGAACTAATAGGTTACCAAGGTAGTAAAGCGATAAGATTAGAAGTTTCCCTTGGATACGTTTATCGTCATTTTTATGACCCTATAATATTTTTAGGGCCAACCTAGTTGAAGGAATATATTGAAATGTACTAAGGAGGAGATCAACTAGCGTTAAGATTTTTCATACAGCAGTATGAAATATATATATATATTTAATTCTGATGGTATAGTTTAGAAAGTATCTCTTTAAACTTAAAGATGTTGATACTAATGCTTAAATAATAATAATCATAGCCACTTGTGAATAGCTTGGATCCCTTTTCAAGGAATTCACAGTACTTTATATATTTAATTTCTCATTATCATAATATCTGTGTTTGGGAGAGGTGGTGCTGATGCTATTATACTGAACATTCTAAAACCATGTTTTAATATCTAAAATTTAGACCCATCATAGGTCGTATGATTTTCCTCCAACTTTGAGATGAATATTAAGTTAATGCCAGATGTAACCCAGTTAGCCTTTAAATGGGTACCTGTGTTAGGTCTGAATACCTTCTTCCTCCAGAAGGAAATGGGCATAGAGAATTAGATGGCTTAATTAATGTGATAAATATGCAGTAGAACTGGGGGCATTCTGATTGGTGAGAAATCTTATACAGTGCTAAACTATACCAAACCTGTTTTAATAAATCTTATTAGTTTTGCAAAGTTTGAAACGGGTTTTGATTTATGGCCCACTTATCTAAGTTACATAGTAATTTAATTGTAAATGAGAAAAATACTCCATAATAAATAGGAACTACAGCTACAAGCATCTACCACCTGCCAGGTGCTTTATATAATATTATCTTACTATAAAGTAGATATTATCACCTGAGGTTTAGAAAAGAGGAAACTGAACATCAGAGCAATTAAGTAATGTGCCCCAAATCACCCATGTCGTCAATTACAGAGCTAAGGTTTAAACCCAAACTCTGACTCCCAAATTTATGCTCCCTCAACCTCTCAAGGACATAACAAGCAAGTTCTCTGCACTAGCCCTTACACCAACAGCATATATTTACTGAGCTCCTCTGATGGGAAAGGCACAATGCTGAATGTTGCAGGCACTAGAAAGAATGCAATCAAAGGGCTTAGATTTGTATCTACTTAGGAACACAAGCCATTTGTGGTAAATTAAATCTGACCACAATTTCTTTGCAGCTCCTCCCATCAAGAAATGAAGTCTATTCCTCTCCCCCTTGAATTGGGGATGGTTTTGTCACTTGCTTGGACTAACAGAATGAGGCAGAAGTCATTGTGTGACCTTCAGAGTCTAGGCGTCAAGAGGATTTGCAGCTTTCACCTTTGCTTGCTTGAAATGCTGCCTTATGATTTCCTCTTCAGAAAGTCAGTCTAGCCTCCTTGTGGATGAGTGACCACGTGGATGAGAATCCAGGCACTCCTCCTGACAGCCAGCACCAACTGCCAGACATGTGAGGGAGCTATCTTGAACTTTCCAGCATGGCTGAACCTCCAGCTAAATGCAACTGCATAAGTGAGCCCTGGTGAAACTAGCAGAGGAACTTCCAGCCACCCACAGAATCGTGAGACTTAACAAATCATTACTATCAATTTCAAAGGTTCAGGTGGGTTCTTATGCAGCAATAAGTACCCAATACAGATCTACCCAGGAAAAAGTAGCTCATGGTACAGAACAGTATGTATCTGGCTTCCAGGTGCATGGTCCATGCTCTACATGCTCTGGAAGTCAGAAAAGGGGGAAATCAATGTGCTGAGGATTTGAATTGGGCTCTGAAGTATGAGAGGATGGAGAGAGGAGACAGGAAACTTCCAGGTGCAAGGAATTTTGTGAACAAAGCACAGAGGTGGGAAAGCACAGCTCTTCTTCAAGGAATAATAAGCAAGTGGGTTTGTTGAGAGCAGGAATTTCACCTAATTGATTAAATAAAAATGTATTGTGTGCCTACTATGCATCAGAATTGTGATAATTTCCAGAAATACAAAGATGAATAGGCATGGTCTTAGGCAGCGTACTCCCTAAGAAACTTAAGGAGTGTCATAAAGAAGATAGTTGTTTAAATATATATGTAATGGGTGCAATAATAAAAACAAGGATTGAGAAGACGAGCATTTCATGAATACCTACTTCATGCCAAACTCTGTGTCAGGCACTTTACATGTATTAGTATGTGTTTCATTGTTTTTAGTAACAACTAACATTTGTGTGCTTTATGTACTCCGCACTGTGCTACACGATTTACATGCATTATCTCATTAAATCTTCACCATTAACCAATGAAATAGATGCTGTAAGTACTATCTCTAGATTATAGATTGTAAAACTAATAGGCAGTGTGAAGGACTTGTCCAAGGTCACAAAGCTAGTAAGTGACATAGGCTGGATTCTGACATAGATCTAGTCTAACCATGGTTTAGAGCAGGTAGGTGGGAGGTGTGGGTGAGTGGTGGAGGTGAGTTGCTGTCTTAGGGGAAGGTGACTGAACATGTCACACTACAGGTGATATATGGGTCCAGTTTTGAAGGATGAAAGGCAATCAGGGAGCAGATAGGACAAGGGGTGTTGTTGTTGGGGAGCAAATCCAAGGCTTAAATGTGTGGACAGCATGTGAGACATGAAATGTGTGCAGACAGGAAAGCTGAAGAGGAGCTGGAGGAGGGCACAGGAGCCAGGCTATGAAGGATTTTTTTGAGCCATGCTAAGGAGCTTGGACTTTGTCCGCTAGCAGGCAATGGTCCTTTAGAAGTTTCTCAGCAGTGTAGATATGATGATGGTGGCATTTGAGGAAATTTAACCTTGTGCTGAAAATGATGGGTTGGAAATGGTTGAGTGTACGGGCTACAGTATTGAGCTGAGTTCAGTGATGGGGGTCTGATGGGTTCTCAGTAGGGGCGAAGTTTCAGGAGGCCAGCAGGTGACACTTGTATCCACTTCCACTTGGCTCTGTTTTAGAGCCCAGCAAGGGCTGGTACTCGCCCTGCAGGTGCTGAGGGCTGCTGGCCACCTGTGCCAGTTGTACCAATTCTCAGGGCTCTTTCTCTCTTTTCTTCTTTTTCATCAACTTCCCTTCTGATACGTCTTTACAAGTGTATACAAAGAGGGGGCTGGCACATCCCCCTCATACTGCCCTATTTGCAAAGAAAAAATCCCTACATTCTTAAATGATTTATTACTACATTGCATAGGTCCAATCCTAAGGCCAATAAGAATTTCTGAGGAAGGAATATTGTAACATATTTCCTTAAGAACATTTGTCTTGTGTCTACAAAGCCTAGATTATAGAGGATTTATCTCACAAAGAAAGAGCTCATCTGGTTTTGAGCTCCTTGTTTCCATTATTACCAGCCTTGAGTGACAGTAGGTACTAAGTAATTGACATAGAATGGAGACATAAAAGGATTAAGTGATTTGCTTAAGGCCTTCAAATGTATAGAGGTCAAATGAAGACTAAAAGATGTGTTTAAATTCTCTCTTGGGGGAAGGGAATTTACCATGAATATGTTAATTTATAACAGTGCATATAAATATCTAACATAGATTTTTATGTTGAACATAGATTTTTATGTTAAACATAGACATTAAATGCTAAGCATAATGTTTAAAAAGATGTTCCTTAACTTGTTGGTGCAACAACTTAATTTCTTTCTGCTAAAATGTCAGCAAATTTCTGGAAGATTGTATGTGAAACTCAGTGTGGAGACCCCTGAAAATTAGAAGGAGAGGATGAGGGGACAGGGGAGATAAGCAGACTACTTTTTACTTTATACTCTTTTATTCTGTTTGAAATTTTACATGTATTAATTTGTAATTAAAACGGCTAGTTAATAAAAGTTAAAAAATAGAATTTAGGAATTTAAAAAAAAACTATGACTCCATGTGTCTTAAATTTCTGTTATATGAACTATTTTGTGTCCTTTGGAAAGTTTGTACTGTTACAGAATTTCAGTTTTCTAACAGTTTCTTGAAATTTTACTGTAAAAACTCTCTTACTTGGCACAAAATTATGTCCAGGCTGTCTCTGGGAGAAAGTGATTTCTGTTGCCTACATTACAAAGCGAAACCCATTTTTTACCCCTGGGTCTTGGTGTGCTTTTGAAATGCTATTTGTGTTTATGTAGCTAAGTTAGAGCAACAGGAGCCACTGGGACACACGTTGATAAATCGCCCTGCACACTTTGGCCGGAACAGATCTGCAGAACTTCAGCTCTGCCAGATGGGCTTGCGATGGCTGTTTTTGCTGCAAAATCTGATTATTTTTGCAAGCTGTGTGAAAGAATTCACCACCAGGAAATATTTTAAGTTTCATGACATTTGAAAAAAACTACATAACCAACAGAACAGCTGAAAAAATAAGTTGCTTGCAAAAGGTTCACCTTTGTTATTATTATCTTTAAAAATTTCTGCAATTGTGAAGGAGCAGGTGGTTGGGTGGGGAACATGGAAAGCCCTGGAAATGTGGTTTAGTTCTCTAAACAGAGCAGGACAGTGGGCTAATTAAGTCAGACAATGAACCATTTTCAACGCCCTGGATAAAATGAATGCCAAAGATATAATATGTACCTCTGTATTCAAACATCGGCATTTTGAGTGTACAAGGCATTGCCTACTCAGAAAATGTTTTTTTTCTTTTTAAATTCTTTCTGGGCTCATGAAGCGGGTTAGTTGGCAAAGTTAACAAGCAATATGCAAAGCACTGTGCTATGAGAGTGAGCAAAATGTGTAGGGGACGTCACTCCCGGGGCAGACACTGATTTCCTTTATCAATAATCTCTCCAACGTTGCAAATAAACTGATCCTTCTGCTGGCAATTCAGAAAAAAGTAGCAAGGGCAAATGAGATGTACTTATTAAAGAAAACTTACAGTTTTCCTAAGAGATTTAGTAATCAAACACGAAGAAAATAGGTATTTCTAAAAAATAAGAAAGAAAAATAATGTAAGAAAAATAAAACACTAGCAAAGCAGGAAGACACACATTGGGCCATCTGAGGATCATTTTCTGTGCCCAGGAAAGCGTAAAAATCTTACTAAAGCCAGAACACATTGTAGGATGGGTTCAGTTTATGAGAGTTGAAGAGACGAAAAATAAATTTTATGGTAAATTTGAAGAAATCGGAGAAGGGCAGGAGTCTGTCTTGTTATAGCAGTGCTACAGACTTTTTTGCACTCATGTGTCTTCAGAGCTTGGGGTGCCTCTGTCCAAAGCTTGTCTTTCGTCTAACTACAGATTCAATATAACATACATGTGCTTTGCTCTTAGATTTGTTAATACAGTGATAGCTGCAATGGCCATACGTAAATCCAAGAAAGAATTTGTGTATGGCCAGCTCTCTAAATTTAGGGCCCAGGTAATTCGTTTGTAGTCTTATTTCCATTCTACTTCTTTCTTCTTTTGATGTTTTTATTGTTGTTTAGGACTACCGTTAGAATACCCAAGAGAAGTAGCACAATATGTAAATTGTCTAAGTTTTAGCACGTTTTGGAGGTTATACCTTGATTAAAATTAGATTTTGATATCAGTGAAAGCTTCCATCTGCCTTGAGCATGAAAGACTAAAGCTTGGCTTCGACCTCGGAAATGAGTCCGTTGGTTGTCCCTCCTCCCCGTCTTTTCCTACGCTTTCATAAGAAGGTAGGAGGATCAGGAAGTTACCTTCCCCTTTCCTTAGTGGCTGGTATATTTATTAAGAATATGCATTTGATTCTTTATTATGTAAAACTCTGAGAGAACGCTGGGCACCATGGAGGTAGGGAGAGCATCTAAGAGGTAGGTCACCAGAGACAGCAGGTCAACTGAGCTGGTAAGCTCTACATTTCACTGGACTCAGGGATCTCTTCTAGCCTTCAGAAGGGAGCGGATATGGTCTCTGACTTCAGGTGGGAGAAATGGCATTCTACATCCAGTTCCAGGTGCCAGCCATAGGATACCAGCCTCTCAGATCAGCTCAGCAATATTCAGAAAAGAGATCACACTTCACCAAACGGCATAGCAGGAGAGTAAGCTTCATGCAAGAAGGAAAGGTCAGAGCGAAATGGATTGGGTGAGGTAGGTCCTAGAGATCTCTAGGAGAGCGGTAGAGAGGCTTCTATGAAGTCACGGTGGTATGTTTTGACTCTGGTGCAGGAAACGTTTCCTCATTTACAGAGAGAGCCAGGTGCCATGCGGGGCCCAAATGGGGAATGACAGAGAGGAACTATATTCTGGAACCAGGTTTTGGGACAGAACTAGAGTTAGGTTCTAGAAAGAAATTAAGAACTTCTTCTGTCTAGTTTCTTCTAAGATGTCTGGGTATCACAGGAAAGGCAGGTCCTGGCTCTGGACGTGGCATCGTCTGAGCAGTCTAGAGAATCTTTGCAGGGACAGGAAGGGAGACAAACTGTGATTTAAAGGAAGCAAAAGTCATGATGGTGATCCAACATCAGGTATGGAATGTGAAGGGTGAGAGGAACTCTGAGCAGAGGACCTGAAGCAGAGTGGTTATTCCAAAGCTAGTCCTTCCTTGGACCAGAAATGTAAATTTAAGAAGGCAATACGTTAGGTAAAATAAAGACCATGCAGTCCAACAAACCTGGGTCCAAATCTGAGCTCCACTGCTTTCCACCTGATTCTTAATTTCCTCATCTGAAAAATAGACATGAGTGGCACCCTCTTAAGGCTACTGTGCTTTTCAATAAATGAAACATATTTTGGAGTGGATAAATGAAAATAATTGTAAAGTCCCTATATCAGAGCCTAGTAGTAAATGATAGTTATCATTATTAACAATTTTTATTTGTCCCACAGAGAATTGAGGTGATAGAAGGGGACCCAGGCCTGGAAGTCACCTCTACTGTCCCACCCATGCCCATCTTTGACCAGATATTAAAGTCAGAATGTTTGCACTCCACATAATTGCTCTCGTGCTTTATGTGATTGTTCTGTTCTCTATTTCCCTTGCAAACTCAATTTGCAAAACTCTAGTTGAACTAGAGGAAAGGGGATGTATCTTTCTCAGAATAAAGAGGGAGTTCAACTTGGCCTTGGAGTTTGGGGGTAGGGGTACCTATGGGTGGAACATGTTCTGAGGTTGGGAGAAGCTATCGTCAGTAAGAGAAACAGCTGTACTCAGCGGGGAGGAGAAGACATGTTAAAAACTCTGAGTTCTGGTCCCCTCCCATCTGTACTACTCATAAGCTTATATGATCCTTTGTAATTGAGGAAATGTAGGCCTAAAAAGGTAACATTACTTGGTAGGTCAGTAAATTGGTAACAAATCCAGTCAAAATGTTGACTTATTTCCTTCTTCCTGCCATTTGAAGTTGGAGTTTTCATAAAACAATAGTCCGTGATGGGAAGTATAATATTTGGTTTGTTATCCAAGACTGGTTAAGTCTTTGGATATTTAGGACTGCAGAATGGGAGCAGTTGAATTTATCTTAATGAAATGCACTAAATTGGAGTTTCAACTCTAGCCATCTTGTCCTGTGGAATGGAGGAGGGTGGCATTGCTGAGTCAGAATAAAAATAAGGTTGCTAACTGTTGCTTCTACTACTTTGTTGTTCCATTTGCTCATAGTGAATCAATTTTTCAAACCTACGAAAGTCACCCAGAGGCCTTTCTAATGGGTTGACTTATTTAAACTATCTTAGAATTTGTCATAATAAAGACAGAAGTATCTAACTCCCAAGGCTGCTGTCCAGAGCTTGCCACAATCTCGAGGGTATCTCCCTTTGTGTGGCACGCTTTCGCTGGAACATTGATCAAATGCTACAATGTTCCAGGTACTTTAAAAACCATAAAAGTTGCCATGTGATGAGAACTTACAAGGTGCCATGTACCAGCTGTACCAGGTGCTTTATATGCATTATCTAACTTCATTTTCATGACACCTCTATGGTCGCTATCTCCATTTACGTAGGAGGAAACAGAGGCCCAGAGAAGTTGGATCCCCTTCACATGCTAGAGTCAGATCTTCGGTCCATCTGACTCTGAGACACAAGCTCATTCTCTCGTGCTACTGAGCTGCAGGCTCCAAAAGGAACAAACAGAAATAGCAAGACATTACCCAGTTGGAGTAGAGATTTAAGAAAACAAGTAGTTAGAGTGCAGTGTAATAAATATTTTAGCAGATAAATATGCTGGAGGCTCTGGAGCAGAAGGGAGTGTTTGGGAGAACTTGGCAGACAAGACTAGAACTGAATTTTGAAGGGTCAGGTGCCAGGCCGGGCCTCCCAATCTGCTCTTTCACTTCTCCACCTGCAGACCAAGTTGGTCCACCCACTGAACATCAGTGTCTCCTCTCCCTCTGGACCTTTGCCCCCTCCAGGTGTTCTGCTTGGCCTCTACCTCTCCTCACTGCTTACCTGCGTTATCTTCTTCCTTCAAAGCTTAGCTTAAGGCTCACCTTCCACCCAGAAGCTGTCTACCTCTTACCCTCAAAGCCCATGCTTTGCTCACACTCTTCTCAACCTCCATAGTGTTCACTGATGGTCACTATCGTATGTTTGGCCCTTGGAGCAAAGCCGTCTTTTTATTTTTAATCACTTATTTCTTGTGTAATTCCTTCTCCCACAACTGGACTGTATATTTCTGCAGGTCAGTGAATTTCTCCCGTCACTTTGAATTCTAAGGTTTCTCGCATGGACTAAAGTGTTTACTAGCAATAGCACTGATTGAGCACATACCATGTACCAAGCCCTTGACAAATATTAAATCTAACCCTTATGATAACCTTGCAAGGTGGATATTCTCTTCTCTTGACAGCAAGATTAAGTAACTTTACCATCACCATACAGTTAGCCAATGGCAGAGCTGGAATTTGAGTTCATGTACCTGGGTCCAGCGCCCAAACTCTTCACCATGCTATGCTGCCTGTGCCTTAGATAATGAGCCTCAGCCAACCTAAGTGCTGTAGGTTCCAAGATGGCAGAGTGATCCGAAACATCAGCTCAAAGATGCTTCAGTTAGGGTGTGAGCTAGTTCTCAGAGATTCAGATCTGTTTTAAATCCTCAACAGTGAGATGGAAACATTTGAAATATGAATAACAAAAACAAGAAAGACAAGGAAGTGAGATAAACTTATAAAAGTTTGAGTATTAAAATCGAATATTGAAGTGGGAGTAACCCAACTCTCTACGTTTATTGATAAGGACACGGAAGCCCAGCAAGGAGAAAGGAATTGTCTGAGGCCACTGATAGCCAGAAGGAGGGATTCAAATAGACTAAGAAGGAAAATTTCTCTTTTGGTGTAGAAGAGATGTCTCGGGTGTGTTTTCCAAAGTTTCAGGGAAAACAAAGAAATTTTGAGGTGCTGTAATATACCGTTCCCAATCACATATTTTCTTTTTCTAATACTTCACAAGAAATCCAAATGCAAATCACAGATATGGACATCACAATGTTTACACTCGGTGGTAACTGAAGTGTGCATGTGATTGGTGCTACAAAACAGCAGCTGGATATAGGACTAAACAAACCTGGAGCTAGCACTCCTGCTAGAAAGACAGACAGTTATTATGGATGGAGCCAGGCAATGCACAGCTGTTCCACAGTTAGAGCTTACCCACCTCTCTGCGAAGATCAAACACTTTCAATTACTCTATGCCATAAATGCATGATATGGCACCCATTTACCTTCTGTTCCTCTGCATTTTTTCATCAATGTGTACTATTGTCATGCTTCTTTCTGTGCTTAAAATGTTTTCCTTCCGAAAATGATTAGGAAAGATTATTAACCAAGACAACCAGCTGGCAGTATAGCCTTATCCTATATGCTCTTGACGTAGAGATTTTAACAGCTAATTTAAATGTAAGGATTTAGGAAAATACATAAAGGGAAAATAATTGTAAGTCATTATGATTTGAAAAGCAAATACTTGAGGCTGGTATAAAAAGAATCATGCCAAGTGAAAATAGTTAAATTTTCGTTTGTGGATGTATCAATATGTATAATTCGAGGCTGATATAATCCAGATATATTTCCCACTTGGAATAGACCTCCTCAACATTTTCCTCAGTTTAGACCTTTTAAAAACAACCAGATCTTCACTTATTTTTCCTCGTGTTTATGTAGAATATTATCTTAAAGTGACTTTCGTATCTATTTCCTTATTGTTCCTCACTATAGCGTTTTGATGAATGAGCAGAGCTGGATAGCTATTAGTGTGCCCGTAAACCAATAAAACAGATTGAACGTCAGACCCTGATTCCCGTTCTTACTTTCCTCCATACTGCATTGTATTCCCCCATTCCACTACACAATTTTAATTCCAAACTGATCTCCAACTCCCACTCAGCAAGTTAAAAAACTTTTTCTCTCATGCCAGCTGTTGTATGTTCAATGATTTTAAATGAATCTTTATGATAGCTTCAGAAAACCTTGGTTAGAAAGCTCAATAGCCTGTAAATCATTCACTGACTTTCAGAACAAAAAGGAAAAATTGTGGTTATTAGGCTTACTGCTGCTGCTGCTTCTTTATTTTACTATACATAACTGAGAGTTCACTGAATTTTGTGATGTTATTAAAAATTTTCAATGATTAGCTTTTATGGAACTCAATTGAAACAGTGTAATAGAAACAATACAAGATAAACCTACATGAAAAGTCTAATTGTACAGTCTTTGGTACTAGATGCTGGTGAATAGCTCATATTTTCAATATTCTGGTAGGAGATCTAGTAGTATAATAAAGAATAACAGAAAAACTTAAGAAAGAAACAGAAAAGCCATTATTTAAAAACAGATATCCATGACAATAGTTGTGAAACCAATGGATTATGGCTAAAATGTACAGAAGTGGTTTTAAGTCCAGCCATTGGTGAAAGTCCCTTTTGATGCAAGGGATTTTTTTTGTCTTTGGTTCTTGCTGCAAAGATGTAAAACACATTTCGTGGTATCAGAAACAGATGTTCTTAAGGGAAATTGTGGTAAAGATGGATCAACACAGTGTGTGTAAACTTATCAATGTGTAGTTACAAAGAGAAGAGCAGCAATTTGGGCATCAGATGGATGCTTCCTAAAGGATCCTTACCCAGAGGGACATAGTTTTCATAATATATACATATTAGTTTCTTGGGGCTGCGGTAACAAATTACCACGGCCTGGTTTAGAAAGACCAAAATTTATTCTTGCACAATTCTGGAGGCCAGTAGGCCAAATCAAGGTGTTGGCAGGGCTGTGTTTCCTGTGGGACCCTAGAGAGGAATCTATTCTTTGCTTTTTCCAGCTGCCTGCATCCCTTAACTTGTGGCTGCATGACTCCAATCTCTGCCTCTGTAGTCGCATTGCCTCTTCCTCTTTTGTGTGTCTTCTTAGTGTGTGTGTCTCTCTCAAAACTCCCTCTTATGAGGATACATGTCATTGCTTTCAGGGCTCACTTAACAGGGTAAGTGCCTCCTTTCAAGATCCTTAAGTTAATCACATATTTTGCCATACAAGGCAACATTCACAAGTTCCAGAGATTTGATGTGGGATCTTTGGGGGGGGTCCATTTTTTTGGCCCAGCACAATGTGTATGGTAAAACCACATGGTAGGGGCTTCCATATCCTCAAGTTAGCCCGTGACTGATTATTGTCCGTGTCATCTGCAGCAAATTTTAAACACATCCAAGGATTGATTCCCTATCTGAACTTAATAAAAGATATTAAACTTACTGTCACCAGTTCATTGGTATAAAAAAGAGGAGGTAGTTTCTACCCATGCAAGTAGAGCCCCACAGTTGCCTGCCAGTAATGTGGTTCTCCATAGTGCTCCATGATTTCCACTCATTGGGTTGCATTTGCAACAGGGCCAGAAATAGGTCCTTGAGAGTGGATAGTTAATTAATATGATATCCTTCTTGGGACATACAAATATTCTAGAGTAGTGGCTAAGAAGATGAAACATGAGCAAGTGGACAGCAAACTCAATTAATGGGGATCCCCAAAGTCTGAATAACTACATTTTGGGACTACATGCATTTAATTAACCAAATTTAAAAGGTCATTGAAATAAGGATGAGAGTACGATATTAGCAATGAGATGTTGGGTAATATATGTGAACACAAAGCTAAGGTTGAGTTCATACTGCCCACGTACTTGATGCCTGAGAAAAACTACCACAGTTAGAGCTGGTTTGTGCCTTTCCAGTCCTAGAAGTCCTTTCTACCTGATATATTATCTTATATTTTGATTTTCTTTGTTTGCATGTGCTACGGCGTGAATGTGTGTGTCCTCCCAAAATTCATGTGTCAAAATTCTAATGGCCAGTGTGATTGTATTAGGAGATGGGGCCTTTGGGAGGTGATCAGGTCATGAGAGTGGACACCTCGTGAACGGGATTAGTGCCTTTAGAAAAGAGACCCCAGAGAGCTCCCTAGGCCCTTCCACCATGTGAAGATACAACAAAAAGTCCACTCCTTGGAAGAGGAATTTCAGCAAAACTGGACTATGCTGGCGCCCTGATCTTGGACTTCTAGCCCCCAGAACTGTAAAAAATTCTTGAGCTACCCAGTCTGTGGAATTTTTTTATAGCAGCCCAAATGGACAAAGAGAGCACAAGTCAGAGATTATTCTACTCCAGTCCACACTGCTCTTTCCCTTTAAAAGGAATATGGAATTAAGAGTCAGAAGACCTCCCACTTGCTAACTGTGCAGCTTGGAAACAATTACTTCTCTTCTTTTGTTCTCAACTTTTTCGTCTGTAAAATGGGGAGCCATGCAAATATCACTCTCACAGGATTAGTGTGTTTATCAATGAAACAACACACAAGGAAATGCGCTTTAAACTGTGCTTATGAGGGTAGTATTACAGTCTTCATGTCACATGGCCATGCTGCCTGGCCTTTTGTCTTTAGCGTTCAGCATGGTGGTTGGTTTACGGTTTTGTGTTTATTAAAGGTATAAGCATTCTTCCTTTCCACCAGGTCATTTAGTGTTTAATGGCACAGACTGTGTATTGCAAGTTTCTTGTACCCACTTGGACTAGAACACTTTCAGTGTCACTGGGCCGACAGCAGTTGCTCAACAAGATCTCATCTGGGTGGAGACGAGACCCTTGGCTGTGGTGTGGATGCTCTGACACTTGCCCTGCGCTCTGTGGTAAAGTTCTCCAACTATCATGTGCAAAGGAATCACCCGAGGAGCTTGTTTCAAATGACCATTCCCTGGCCCCAGCCCCGTACCTCTATGTCAGTAGACAAGGAACTGGGACCAAGAATCTGCATGTTAAAATTAAATCAAATAATCTGGCTTATTATTAGTTATGTTTACATTGTTATAGCTTTTAAATAGTAAAAACATCAAAAATAGAGAAAGCACACTATTTGATAGTCACAGATCTTGAGCAAGACGTCATGTTACATAATTTTCAAAAGAAAAATATGTTTACAAACACCATTTGGATAATTGCCTCCTTGTCTTTTTTATGTAACCTGTCTTTTTGCGTAACTTTCTGGTATAGTGCCTTATCATTTGAATATGCATATTGGTGATGATGCCAAGGAGTGAGTGATATCCTCACTCACATAGGGTGGATACAGTTCTGCTCTTTGACTATGACATTATCCTCATTGTGACTCTTGTTTTCCCAGTTGACAGTTTGCCTGAAACTTTCATCAAATTTCACAATTCTAGCTATAGTTGTGGCCCAGAAATCCAGATTACTTCCATGAAGCTGCGGTTCATTTAGAGTAGACTCTGTATTCTCTCTGTCTCTCTTCCTCTCTCTACCAAGAGACCAGATTGGCATGATTTAAAAGAAAGGAAGAAAGAAAATGTGCAATAAAAGGTGTTCTTGGATGGCAGGAAATCGAATCTGGAGTTGAGTCACTTGAAACATGTCCCAGAAGTTTGATTTTGGAGCAATGTTGAACATGATGCCAACATTCTGAGCAGACGTCCCTATCTAGGTGTTGTACATGGTTGCCTCATTCATTCTGTGTCATCTGTTCTCATGTCCTGCACCCAGCAATGCCTGACAGATGCCTGACATTCATGTTGTTATAGTTCACCTCATAGAATAAGTGATTATTTACCCATCTTGATAGCCAACTGCTATTTCCCTTCTAAAATCATTTTTTTTTATAATACCTTTATATATGGATTTAGGTAATGTAATAGAATTACAGACAGAGCAAAATTCTGGATGCATCAGCATCAAGACACTCACAGGGCTCATTTCCAGGTGAGACAATTAGAGGTGGTACAATGTAGGTGATATTCTAACATCATTTTTTTTGAGATCTGGATGCAACTACTTAAACATTTTAGACACAGAGTGGAGCTATTTGTGAAGACATGATGGCAGATAGAGGTTTTAGACTTAAAGACATCTTCTACTAGGAATTTAAAATATGGTTTTGTGTGTTGCAGAGAGGATTTTTCTAAGTTGTTGCTATCAGGTTTAGAATAATATGTGAATGAAGGTCAGCATTATTCCCATCAACTGACCCTTTGTCAATTCACCACTGGGGAAATGAGAAAGTCAAGACATCATCTTTACATTGCCACTAGCTGAAGGAGCCAGCCAATAAGTTCATAGAGCTCTTGGAATCCTTGCTCATAGCTTATAATGTTAATAATGGTTATTATATAGCATGTGCCAGCTAAAGGAGGGCTTTGCTATCAAGAATATCAGACTCCAGAGGCCAGACATTGATGTATAGATAGAGGGAGAAGGGAGATAACTGATCTTAACAGAGAACTTAAGCCCCCAAAGATTTCAGAATGTATTAAATTGAGACTTACATTAAATCTTGCGTTACTTGTCTGCCTGGACCGTTTTTCTGCCAGTAGATCTTTGACTGTGTGCTTCACTCTCACGCCTTGATACACGCGTTTGCTGTAGTCTCCTGGGACTTAAGCAAATGAAATAGTAACCATCAAATGCAGATGGAGTAATTAGGTTAACCCTGCAAGGGGCATATTCAAGAGCTGATAATTGTGATGCTATTTTCTTCTTAGAATGATACACTTGAATTTGAAGTGGTTTCAATAGAGGTCATTTAGTCCCGTCTCTTGGTTTCTGATAGAAACTCATCCGATCTCTGCTTAAGTGAAAGAAGCACTGTTCCATCCTCTACACAAGAGCTCTTCAAAATGTCCTCTTTTTGCTACTCTTATTTATCAAGATTTGTTCCAGGAAGATTTACAATTTATTCTTTAATCACAAGATCAGGGTTCGGATGCAACTTGAAACAGTGCTTCATACTACATGATGCGACACTTAGATTTGCATGATTCAGGTTACAGAGTGACTATGCCTGCCACATCATATTTCTGCCCAATGTGGGTGAGCAGGTCAACTGGACTCTTTCAAGAAGATTATGTTCCTAAGGAGAAAGTCACTGGTTTACTGCACTAAATTAAGTATTTTTTATTTTTGAAAATACAGTGATTCAACATGAGGAGTTCTTCTTCAAAACTATGCCAAGGATAAAAGAAAAATTCATTCATTCAACAAATATTTATTGAGCACTTACTGAATGCACTTACTGAACATATTATAGTGCGTGGCAATTTACATGTCTTATTTCATTTGATCCATTTTACAGATGTAGAAACTGAGGTCCATGGCTAAGTTATTTGTCAAGGACTCAAGGCTGCTAATTAGCAATAGTGCTGGGATCCAGACTTAGGTCAGATTTTAGAGCTAACAAGCAGAAAAATTTGTTATTTTCACCATGAGGAAATTACAGAGAGATAACAGACTATAAAGAATAATGTTTCTCCAAGATTCTTAAATTGACAACACTGCTTCTAAGGATAGTGAGCTCCTTGTCACTGAGGACGGTCAAGTAATGACAGGAGAACATTTTCTTTGGACTATTATAGAAAGCATTTAAGCACTGAATTAGTAGGTGAACTGGAGGAATTATAAGATATATTCTAACTCAGAAATCATTGATCTGCAGTAAGTTGGATGGTTTCAATTCATTTTAATTGAAGCGTTGCAGGCTTACCGGCAATTTTAGCTAGAACAGAATTCAGCATCAGTATGTATGGCAGAAATACTACCATATATATATGTGTGTGTGTGTATGTGCATTTGGCATATAACCAAAAATATTCTCTAATCTAGTCGAACATGTAGATAGTCTAGGATATATTTGATTCATGAGTCAAATATCATTACGAAAAGAATAAAAGGGAGGCAGAAAGGAAGAAACCAAAACCAAAACCAGAGACAGAGAAGTGCATTAGAAAATAGAGGCAGCTGGCTTTGGAGTCAGTGTCACATGACCACGTGAGCACATATTTGTCATTGACTTGGGAAAATCGCAATCTCTCAGCCCTATCTTCTTCATCTTAAAAATGGGTATAATAATCTCTCCATAGCTGACTTCAGAGTTTTATAAGATACGCATGTGCAAATACTTTGAAAACTACTAACAAGTTTTGTACAAAATGTTGGTACAAAAAGAAGGAGAACAAAAAATCTGAGTTCCAAGACAATTTATTATTTAATTCAAATAAAGCCACATGCAAACTGACTTTAGCAAAACATAGTTGTTTGAATGGTTCTTTGGGTCTTATTTTGACAGAATCTAATTTTGGTCTATATAGCTTTTAATTAAAGAAGCTTAAAGTACTCTTCTCAAATCAGCCTCAAATTTAAAGCTTAATGACCTTATGTTTGTTCCAAAGGAATCTAAGCATTGCTCCTAGAATTGCGTGTGATGTCTTATTTTTTAGAAAAGCCTGGGGTTACAATTATTCATTGGTGATTTAGTGAGTACTTTTTATGTGTCTGGCATTGTGTCAGAACACAATACAAAAGGACATGCTATCTAGTGGGAGGAGAGAAATGCTTAAAACATAATCATAATGCAATGTGCTAAGTGCGACAACAGAAATATGCCTAGGATATTCAGAAAAACACAGAGTGTGTCAATTCCTTGTGGTGGTGGGGAGGCAGTTAGGAAAGGTAAGGTCACACCCGAGGTGAGGTAAGGGGGTGATGGCAAAATGGGCAAGAAGATTCCAGCTGTGGAGCACAGCATGGGCAAAGGCCTGGAGGCAAGAACAGAAATCGGTATGTGAGGAAGGAAGTGGCAGGAAGTGAGCCTGGGCAAATGAAACGAGTAGGGCTCAGTCATGAAGTTTCTTGTGGGCGAAGGCATTTGGACTTCATCCTGTCGGCTGTGAGCCACTGGAGGCTTTTAAGCATAGGAGTAGTGTGGTTAGATTTGCATTTTAGATAGACTTTTCTGGCAGCTGTGTCGAGGGTGGATTTAAGAATCGCAAAGCCACAGGGAGATCAGTCAGGAGGATTCTAGAATAATTCAGGCAAGAGGTAATGGGGTCTCAGTCATGGTAGATAGGAGGGCAAGGAGCAGACAGGTCTGAACATTGTTTACATGTGGGAGAGAAAGGAGTGGGAAGATTCAAGGGTGATGCTCAAGTTTCCACCATGGGATTGGTCTGGATATGTAAGTTTCAAAGCCATCATGATGTTGATAGTAATGAAACCAGGAAGAGGACAACCTCTCTTGGGGAGTATTTGAAAGGTAGAGTCAAATGACGGCACATATAGAAACAATATGTGTCTGGCACACTGGGCTAAACAGGCCAGGCTACTCCCAAGGGCTGAGAGGATCAATGTCTTGGAACTCTTATAATCCTGATTCCTGACACACTGGTTGGGAAGCTCTGGACTAAATGCTTACAGATGGAGTCCTGGAGATCATTGACATTTGAAGGGATGTCAGAGGAGGAGGAGAGAAACCTATGAAGAAGAAATTGTTGGAGAAGAACCAGGAAAAACCAGAGGAATAAGACATCACAGAATTTAGGAGAAGAGACTTCAAGAAAGAAGGAAAAAGTATGAGACGTAGCAGAAGGGTCCAGGAAAATAAGGAGAGCAAAGCATCCTTTGCTTTCCATTCAGTGGTTAGCGTTGACCTTAGCAATGGCAATTTGAGAAGTGTGGGGCAACCAGTAGCCAGATAATAATGTCAAGAGAGGAGGTAGAGACAGGGAGACTTCAAGACTGCTCATTCTTGAAGTTTGAATGAGAAACGGAAGCAAGAGATTAGATCCTAACTGAAGAGAACTACAGGGTCAAGGAGAAGTTTGCTTATATTTTTATGTCTATTTATGTATTTATGGGTAGGAGAGGTTTGAGGATATTTGAACAGGACAGAGGGAGAGACAAAAGATTTAGGATAGAAGGAGAAAATGATGGAAGGAGGTCTTGAAGAGGATGCAAGGAAGTGGGGTCAGGGACACAAGTTGGCTTTCAGCCTCTGAGACTGGAATAAAGACAGGTGGGGCAGGAGTGGCAGTAGGGAGGTAGGGTTGGTAACTAAGACAGCTCTAGTGCTCAAAGGGCAGCCTGGAGTAGGAATAGTGACTCAAGTTCTAAAGGCCAAAACAAGGCAGGGGTCAAAGCCAGACAGATGAGTCAAAGTGAGAATATACACCAGCGACCCTCAAAGTGTGATCCTGGGCCAGCAGCAATAGCATCAGCTAGGAACTTGTTAGAAATGCAGATTCTAAGGCCCTACTCCAGATATACCAAATCAGAAACTTTAGGAATGGGGCCCAGCCATCGTGTTTTAACAAGCCCTCCAGGTGATTCTGATGTTCTCTGAAATTTGAGAACCACAGATATACGTAAGAGTAAGGACTTTATAAGTTTCCCATGGAGGTGTGGGCCAACTCTAACCTAGGCATTACTAGCTGAGCAAAAAGGGGAACATCTGGCTGATTGATGGTGGGTGTGGGCTTAGGTCTGAGAAGGAGGAGGGGGTGGAAGTTGAAGAGGTCCGGGCTGGATCCTTTGTGTGTTTGCATACAGTCTTGGCTTCAATTTTTTCCGAAGGGCTTTTTAATTGATGATTTCAATCTGAATTACCAATTTATGCTTTATGTGTATGCCAAAAAGCCTAGAGGAAATACATCTATTCTAAATAAATTTAACAAATAACCACAAGATGACTAATAGAGGGATAAAGTTCATGAGATGGCAAATAACCAGATCAAAACTTCTGAAGTTTTGTCAAACAAAACAATCAGCCTTATGTACCAGTTGGCATCCACTTAGTGCAAAGTATGGGGCTACATGCCACAGGGGATGCAAAATAAGTTTAGAACATACAACAGATGTCCTCAGAGAGATTCTGTTGTAGTGAGAGAAATAAGACATTCACATGTGAAAGAGCAGGGGAGGGGAAGAGCACACTTTGGTTTGTTGGTGGAAGTTCTGTGGGAAGGACTGGGACTTAGGTTGGACTTGGAAGGATGTGGATAGGTTAGGAGGAGGGAGAAAGGCCTTGTAGACATCAGGCATGGCATGAGCAAAAGCAGAGGCAGGAAGGAGCAGGGCATGTGTAAAAAGGGTAAGGAACTAGGGTAATTGGAGTTAATGGATTTAAGTGCCATCAATATCTAGATGAAGTTCAAATACATGCCCCTAGCCCAGACCTGTCGTGGACCTTAGACTTGCATGTCCATCTTCACTTGGATGTTTAGCAGACATTTCAAACTTCACATGTCCAAATCTAAACTCCATTCTTCCCTTCCATGTTTGCTTTATCTAAAACCTTCCTATCTTGGTTGATGGCAGCTCCATCCTTCTAGTTGCTGAGTCCTGGAGCTATAGAGTCATCCTTAATTCCTCTCTGTCTCTCATGCTTCACAACCCATCCTATAGGAATTCCTGACAGTGCTACTTACAAAATAGATCCAGAATCTGCTGACTTTTCTCCACCTCCTCTGCTAATATCAAGGTACACTCTACTGTCATCTTTCATGTACGTTACTACAGTAGACTTCCAGCTGGTCTCCTTGCTCCCACTCTTCACCCCCGTCCCCAGTCTATCTTAACATGGCAGTCAAAGTGATTCTTTAAAAAAAGAAAGTCCAATTGCATTACTCCTCTTCTCAAAACCATACAGTGGCTCCCCATTTCACTCAAAGTAAAAGCCAAAGTCCTCGCAATGCCCTACATAACCTTGTTCCGTGATACTTCTGATCTCATCTCCTAACACCCTCTCTGCTCACTGTACTTCAGCCAGTTTCTGAAATGTACCAAACACACCACTCTGTCTTAGGACCTTTGCATTGGTTGTCCAGTCTATCTGGAATATTCTTCCCCCAGTTATCCACGTGGCTAAATGCCCTTGTCTCCTTCAAGTTTTAGATCAAATGTCATCTTCTCAGTGAGAACATATTTAAAGTTGCACCTTCTCTGTAAAACATTCCTAACCCCCCTTAACCTACTCTACTTTTTCTTTCAATGTAACACTTGTCCCTTTACAATGTCCTATATAATTTCCTTAATTATTAAGTTTATTTTTTATTGTCTGTTTGGTCCTTACTAGAATGTAAGCTCCATGAGGGTGGGGTCTTTGCTTGTTTTTCTCGTTGAAAGATCTCAAGTGCCAATGCCTAGAACATGCCTGACATGTAGTAGGCTTTTACGATATATTTGTTGACAGCATCTTTTTTTTTTTTTTTGGTTGAGAATAATTGAAGTATTAAAGGTCTTGAAAACCAGGCTCTAAAAATTTATTTTTTATATTGCAGGAGATAGAAACCACTGAACTCTTTGAACAGAAGAGTACTAAGACTTTGTCATATTTTGGGGAAGATGTGGGATAACTTTTTGGAAGACTAACCGAAGGTAGATCCTAGGATGGGTTGAGGGTGAGAAAGCAAGGAGGATGGAAGATAGTGAAATAGCGGCTAACCAGAAACAGTGGAAATGACAAGGAAAGGACAGATTGAAGGGACCTTTCCAAAGAGAATACATGCATGTGTGCACACACACTCACACACACACTAAAAAAAGACTACCATGATTAAGAAATCAAGAAAGCAGGGAAAAGAGTTGGTTTTGATGAGGAAAGAAGAGTTCAGTTTTGAATACATTTACTTTGAGGTTGTGGTGGCTTAACCAAATCCAAATATCCTAGAGAAGGCACGAGAACGTTGACCAGGGTTAGAACAGTACATCTAAGATACAACTTTAAAACTATGGTAGTTAATTCTATGAAAACAAAGTTCTCCAAGGAAGACTTTGTAGCAAGAGAAGAGTAGAAATCCAAGCTGTGAGCCTTGGTAAATGGCTCCAGTTCCGATGCCCGGGGGAAGGCAGGGGTCAGGGAAAGACTGGGTGGGGGAGGAGAGGTCAGCAATGTAACAGAGTGGTAGGTCAGGGAAGTGAAAGAAGAGGGAGTGTAGAGAAAGAGGAATAGCCAGGAGTGTCAAGTATTTGGCACCTGGTAGGTGGTCAATAAATACTTGTAGAGTAAATAAAATGCCACAGAGAAGTTGAGGAAAATGAAGGCTCAGAAACCACAGGGTTTGGAAAGGTGCAGATCCTTGGAACACGGGAGAGAGCAATTTCACAAGAGGTGGGCATGAAATCCTTTCTCGAGGGCTCCGTGAGAGCCTGGTGGAAAGAAATAGGAGCAGTGGGGCTAAACCATGCTCTGAAACAGTGCTACCAAAAAGCAAATACCGACACTTTACACAACACATGAGGTGAATTAAAATAAAATAAAACTAAGCAATGGAACCTAGTACAAATTCTTTAAACTATCACCTGGAGTATTCTTCATATTTTTGAGAATTCCGAAAGTTCCTTAATCGACCCTGTCTCTCTTTTTTGGGGAGGAGAGACATTGAGAGTTTAAAATGTTTCCAGTATTCCTACTCCAAACATTTTTTTCATGTGCATTGTGTCTATTTAAAGACTCCACACCTGCATAAACCAGGGGACGCTTAAGAGTTTTTATTCAAATATTCTAGATACAAACTTGCATTCAGATCAGTTGTTGAGAAAACAGAGACGTGTGTTTCCGGAGAGAAAGCACAAGCAAATTTATTACTAGGAATCAATTTATCCTTAGAATTCGGAAAAAAAAATTCTTTACTTTAGTATTGTGATTATGTAAATGCAGCAAATTGTCTAAGTCATCTCATTGCTGTTTACTTTGATGAAGAATTTGGCCCATAGTAGATTTAATGGTGGTATTGCTTTAATAGCATTTTTGAAAATTAAACATTTTCTCTATCAAATCAAGCTCATACATTCTGGATTGAGTATTTAAAATGTAAGTGATTCCTAAACTGTTCTCAGTTACTGAATATCGAATACGTTTGTGGTTTGAGCACCTCTTCTCTTCCTATTTTTGATGATGTTCTCTGGAATAGATTTCTTGCTTTTAAATTCTTTAAGCAGATGCTTGTTGCATAAGGTAAGGGAATAAAGAGATAGTTCAAAACAAAAAAAGAATAAAACGAAAACCATGCCGTAACTTCAGAAAAGAACAATGCACACTTTGAGTTACATCATTAGACAATGGCAAAGTTAAGATAACAGATGATGTCTCTCTGAATTGTAGTCCCCCAAGGTATGGAATATAGGCACGCTCTCACTCAAGACAGAGCAGAATAAAAATGCTGAATGGTGGATTATTGGCGGATAGGATCCATGTTTGTTCCATTTCTCTGCCTGTGAGGGAAGTTCCAACAAAGAGGTCCCAGGCAGTCCCATGGCAATACAGTGTGCTGGCCCACGGTCTGGCTCAGATTCTGGCCCTGGCACTGTGGGGACCCCTCTCCTCACCCCACGAACCCAGCTCAGCCTTCCTTGCTGAGGATCAGAGCGCCCCCATTGAGGGAAGGCGATACCCACCTAGAATAAATAGTTCTAGCTCTACACCCACTAGAGGCTCAGCGTTTGTGGTTCCACTTCTGATCTGGGGACATGACCTCATATTAGTTTTATTATGGGAAACCTCCAGCAGAGTATAAGGAAAGGCAAGTTCAAATATTATTAAGCAGAAAATAGTATATCCTACTTATGAAATCTTAAACTGGAAATAAAGACTGAAGCTTTTAAAGAAATGAGGCCAAATTAGTTAACAGGTTAGGATTTTGTAGACATTTGGTTTGCCCACACCATAGGCATCCAGACACCCCTCCCAATGGCCACCCCTGTTTCCTATCTTTCAAGCCTCATAGCTGGATCCAAAGACTTAGCACTTCTGTCAATAACCAATTCCACGCTGCAGAACATAGATTGAGATGGTCTTATGGCTCTTGCTATCCTCTTACCTTTTGACATCTGACTTTGAAGAATCGTGGTATTTTAAAAAATATTAATTTTTCTTTCAAGATACCGCTGTAAGGTATTTTTGAAATATTTCTTCCGTCATTATTTATTAACATTTAAAATGCTAACATTTTCATCTCAATTTCTTCCTAAACAGATGGGTTTTACTCTCTGTTGACTCTGACATTTGTATCCTCAGAGTGAACAAACTGGGGAAGATCCACGTATAGTTTGAATTCGTTAAATGACAGCTCAGGTTCTTCCTTATCACAAATCCGTGGAAAGTCCTTCATCCTTAGCCTAAGAGCCTAAAGCGAGATGCATGAATAAAAGGTATTTCAAGTTCTAGATAAATGTGGATTCTTCTCCTGCACTTTCCTTACGGTAATTGACGGCTTACCGAAAGCTGTTACGTTTGACACAAAATTCACTATATTGGAAAAGAATGCTTTAATACCCAAGTCCTCATTTTATAAAAATAACATTCAACAAAGTTGATCTTTCAGAATAAATACATACCTAAACTCTGTGCAGCAAATGTAAGTCTAAGAATTATAATTAAATGTGATTAGAATTATGAAAATATTACCAAGAATTCTAAATTGTTGATCTCTGGTCTATGTTTTTACATAGCCAGAGTTAGGAATATTTCTTCTTGTCCTTAGCTTCATAAGTTTGTGATATCAAAAATAAACATTAGGCTTATTAAAATTTTTTTTTTTAATTTTAATAATCAACATTGACTCACCACTTTCCATTCTGGATCGTTCTGGTGAATTTCCTTCTTAATGCCAATATAGGATTTCTGGTGAATGGCGTATTTTCCCTGATAAGGGGTCCTGGTCTCCTGGAAAGTTCAGTCTGATCCTGATGGGAAAGACTTCTGTACACGGTAGTGATGCTTCTAAAATGACTTGCTTTAGATTTGATTAAATGCAAATCCTCTGGTGTCTGTTTCTTTACAATTTGCATCCCCAATGTAGATTATATATGAAGATACTTTTTTCCTCCCCAAGAAGATTTTTATTCAATAACAATGAGTTTCCATTAGGAGCAAGCTCTCTTAAAACTTTGTTATGGAAACAAGGAATCTATTATTTGTTTTATGAATAGCAGTGGCATTTTCTATCCCTTTAACTTAGAGTTAGGTTTTAAAAAATAGTATGTATGAAAAAGCCCATACTTCCCAGCTGGAAATACAGCTACTAAGCCTGTGATACTTAGATTATGGGTACGTGATTTTTAAAAGTTAGGCATCTTTCAGATATAGAGAGAATTCCAGTGAGTTATTGTTATTTAGGAATAAAAATAAAAATGAATGTCACTTTAATGCAATTGGGTAGCCTTTTTATTATGTAAAACACAAATGTCTGATCTATAGCAAAGCTTCCTAAACTTGGCAGTGCATCAGAATCACCAGTGGAGCTCATTAAAAATACTGTTGCTCAGCCTCCATTCAACTCTAATTCAGAATCTTTTGAAGTAGGAGCCAGACAACTATATTTTAAAACAAACTTTCTGATTTTTTTAAAAAGGTCTTTTTTGATACATAGTCAGCATTGTGAACTTCTCTAGAGCAAAATGTAAAGAAACCAGATTTTAGGTACTGTCTGACATTTCTCTCATTCATCTGCCCACCTACCTTTGTGCTTAACCTGAGTTTGGTTCTGTCTCCCAGTCCTGTTAGTTTATGGACATCTTCCTAGTTGTTCTGGATTTGTGTAATATTTGGTATTCCACGACTTCAAATAGGTGTCATCTAGTGACCCTCCAACCTGACTGGAGCACGTACCCTACTAACTTCAGACAAATGGAATGGAGGACAGCGGTTCTCTAAGCGGGTTCTGCAGATTCCCAGAGGTCCCGGAGACTGGTTCAGGAGATCTACAAAGTCCAAACTAATTTCACAATAAAACTATTAAGTTATTTGCCTTTTACTCGCTCATTCTCTCATGAATGTACAGAGGAGTTTTCTAGAGGTTACATGATGTGTGATATTGTAACAGTTGAATGGAGGAGCAGATTTGAGAATTCAGTTGTGTTTAAAGAAGCCAGACATTCAGAAGATTTGCAAAATTGTGAAACAGTGCCACCCTTCTCAATAAACTTTTCGAGGATTTGGAAAACATAGTCATTTTTTATTTAAAAAGTTATTTATGTCAATATGTAATGGTTTATTATAGTTATTTTAAATGAATAATAAATATCTTAAAAATTCCTCATTTTAATTTCCAATATAATAAATATATGTGGATATAAGTCATATGAAAAAGATTTTTGTGGTCCTCAATAATTTATAAGAGAGTAAAGGGGTTCTGACACCAAACAGTTTGAGAACTGCTCCTCTGGAAGAAGATCTGTAGCTTAAATGAGTTTCTAGAGTGTTCCAATACATAGTAAATTTGAGAACTTTCTGTCTATGCTTCTCTTACTGATAGAATTCACATTTTATGGTCTCTAGCTTTCTAAAAGAAAACAAAAAAGACAAAATTTGTCTCAGTTTCCAGCACCTTTTTCTTCTACCCCTTCAAGCAAATGAGAAGAAAGAGGAAAAACATAATCACACTGATCCCACAGCCCTTGTGACTTGTACCATTTTTCAAAGAGGGGGTGCCCTGGTGGTCATCCCAATTCATTCTCGCTTACTCTTCCAACCAAGAGCTCTATATTAAAATAAAATATAAACTTATTTAGTGAACTTTACTATTTCTGTAGTAAATTCTCCAAGCATGTAGATTCTTCTCAATGCTGTACTTTTAAAAGAGACTGGAACATTATAAACCTTTCAAGCAGAATGGAACCATTTAAAAACACAAATACAGCATCCCACTGCTGATAGAATGAAGTCCAAGCTCCTTAGCATGGCATTCGAGGTTCTTTATGATCTGAGCCTGGCCTACATTTCCTCTTGTCTCTCATTTCTTCCCTTCACACAGCCTCTATCCCAGCACAAAGTATGGTTTTGAGCCACCTACCTCAATATCGTCAGCAATCCTTATAAAATGTGGTCTATCCTAGATTTACTGAATCAGAATATCCGGTCATGATGCCAGATAATCTGCATTTTAAACAAGCTCCCTGCCCCCATGTGATTCTTAATAAATACTGAACGTTGAGGGTCTCTGCTCTAACTACAACTGATAACTCAAAGGTTTTCAAGTTTCAGCACAAATGCTACCTTCTCCACGTGTTTGCTTGTATATTCACCAAGATGGACTTAATGGCCCATTTCATGGTGCTTCTTGCTTGAATCTCTGTCATGGCACTGATTTCATGCTGCTTTCCATTCTGGTCAGTGGTTTGCATATCCATCCCCCAGCCCCAACCAGATTGTCTCTCTCTTCTTCTCCCTATTCCCACAGTAACACTTAACTGTGTTTATGGTGCTGTGCACACAGTAGGTCTCTAGTGAGTGCTGGCCATGCTGGACTCTGCCATTGAATTCATCAGGGATGATAGTTTCTGAGCGTGAGCAGCAATACATAAAAGATAAAGGATAGCAGAGGGAATTCCGTTATTTTTCATGGTAAAGAAATGTTGCCCTGCGTATAATCTTTCTCTTTCCACAAACTGAACACAACACTGAAGGGTTTGTAACCATCTCCTTGTAGGCAGGTTCTGTATCCAAAAGATGTAATAATTTCCTAGAGAAAGTTTAGTGTAGACACGTCCAGTCCCCTGCAGAAGCGTTTCAGATACTCGATGTCATTGGAAGAACTGAAATGCATTGAAGCTGAGAAATTGATTTGCAATAGATGTGTGCTTGTGCTTGAAAACACTCTCTAGTACACTTGCTGCGTTTGCATAGAACTCTAGAATTGTTTACATAGACTTAAATACATTTTAAAAAATCCCAGAAAATGTTGTTGTCTTATACCAGGGAAACAAGTCTTCTGCAGATTTGAGTGGATGGTTGTTGCGGGGAGGATGTGGCTTGGTGATTGGTTTTGTCTGTTTGCTTCAGCTGCTGGTGGGTCCCGAACATGGCACGTCCGCAGTCAGGCAGGTTGTTCGGTCACAGTAAGGTCTGATGATGGTCTGGGCAGCCAGTTAAGGAGGGGAAAACAAGGGCAGGTTTGAGTAGAATAAACACAAATCCACAGAGCACAGGCACAATTAGTATTTGTCTCCTTTATCTCATATGGGGAACACCCCTCAGATACTCCCAACCACAACGTTTCTGTATCAGCTTGCTTATTCATTCCAGAACTGGGCACCTGCTGCGTGGGTTGGTAGCTCCTGACAACTTGGCAGGGGCTTCGTTGACAAATGTGTTATAAGGCAGACACGGTGGAGGCGAGGGTGTGGAGGGCAGGTGTGAGGGACCCCCGAGCTGACATGCCAAGGTGGGAAACATGGCACCTTCTATTTCTCCCATCCAGGCTTTTTTCCAGGGTTTCCTATTTCTGAGGCCTATCTATGAGGCAGCGGTGGAGGGAGCAGTGAAGCCTGCTCGGTGGTTTGAGCTGATGTCATGCTCTATGGCACAGTGCATAGAGGTTTAGGGGCATCTTTACTACAGAGTGCAGGAGCAGGAGCATGAGGATTCTACTGGGAGGCAGAGGGGAAATATGCTAGAAACATAAGAGATGCCTCTTTAAGGGAAAGAAGAATTTGCATTGTGGCATAATAAGAAATGTATATTGGGTCTCTGCCCTCGGTTCTTGACACAGAGATCCTAAACCCCTTTTTATTTCCTGAGTGATGGGGGGCTGGGAGCATTATTTTCTAATATTTGGTCTTTGACTCTGGTTCCTGGCACAGCGCTCTAAATCCCTTGGAATTTCCTGGGTGACAGAAATACATTTTGTTCTAATGGAGTGACTCTTGGTGGGCTCTGGGATAACTTCAGGATGCGGCTGGTTGCCAGAAAGATCAAACCATGATTAGAAACTTGGAACTTTCGGCCTCTGTCTCTAATGAGGAGAGGGGGCTGGAGATTGAGTTAATAACTGATCAGGCCCACATAATGAAGCCTCCAGAAAAGTCCCTAAACTATGGGGTTCAGAGAGCTTTAAGATTGGTGACCACCTTGGGGTGCTGGGAGGGGGGAGCCCCCAGAGAGGGTGTGGAAGCTCTCCACCTCTGCATCTGTCCCATTTGTCTGTTCCTAAGTGGTGTCCTTTATAATAAATCAGTAGTAGCAAGTAAACTTTTCATTGGGTTCTGTGAACCATTCTAGCCAATTATTGAACCCAAGGAGAGTGTCATGGGAACTCCCAACTTATAGCCAGTTGGTCAGAAGTACAGGTGAGAACCTGAGACTTGTGATTGGCATCTGAAGTGGGTGGCAGTCTTATGGGACTGAGCTCTTAACCTGAGGGGTCTGCACAAACTCTGGGCAGTCAGTGTCAGAAGTGAGTTAGATTTTAGGATATCCAGTTGGCATCAGCCGAGAACTGGAGAATTGTGTGTGAAAATCCACACATTTGGTGTCAGAAGTGTTGTGAGTAGAGAAAGGATAAAGTTTTTTTCTTTTTAGGTGTGAACGAGCACACGCCCAGTGGGCCCAGTGGGATTCTCACATGCAGACAGAACTTTCTTTCCTGTCCACACGTGGATAGGTGTGAAGATCTGTGTGGCTCAGGCAGTCCTGAGGGGGTGACTGTGTTTGCTTCTGTGGCACGAACTCAAATTTCTGGGTCTGCTCTGTTGGCTTCATGCTTCTTTGCAGGGGTAATAGCGATCCTGATGAAGACCGAGCAGAGAGGAGGGGCTTAGCCATCAGAGCTTGTCAACGGATGGTACGGATGGCTTGAGAATAGAGCCAGTGGCTGACCTGGAGTACAGTAGGGGGCAAGGGAGGTACCAGGTGTGGCCAGTCTAGGGCAGCTGAATTGTCCTTTAGAAGGACCTGCCTGCAATTTGTAGTGGGATGACCTGGCCACTTATCTGACCCTCCCACACGCGGCCAGTTTCATGGCCACAAGCTTTCCCTTGAATCTAGAAACAGCTGTCTTGCAAATACTCTGGCAGTGGTGATATGGAAGCTCAGTTGGAGAATGAAAAGTGCATGACAGCCTGTTTCCACTGGAAGAGACATTGGAGATTGGGCAGCCTATATTCCTCAATTTGCATGGGAGAAAATGTGGTCCTTGACCTGCTGGATCAGAATGAATCATCACTCCTAGAAAAATGATTAAATTGATCCTGGTATTTCGGTTGGTAAAGCAGACACACTGGGGTTACAGACATGAGAGGTCAGGAAACCTTGCCCTAGGGAGCTGCTTCCCTGGCAGGACATACTTCAGGGAGGGGTTGACCCGTAGCCAGGGGAAAGGACAAATAAGATGGCTTAAGGAGGCCTTTGAGGATGCAGTTACTTTATTTCTCAGACTACATCATTCTGTGACACCCACTGGCCCCTCAAGAAAGCAATGAGGCAGCTCGAAGTATCTTTTCGGGTAGGAGTGGTGGATGGGTGTATTTGCTGAGCAGTGCATAGGGCCTGAGGAGAGTCTCTGATCCCGAGCCTTACACTTAAATAAACCAGTCAATTCCTTAAGCCCATTCCCGGAATCCACTAAAGAATGGATTTTTAGGGATTGAAAAAGCTAAGCAAGTGCGCATGGCGGTGCTGAAGGTAAATGCCTGCTCATTCCCAACCCCAACTCTCAGAACTTTTTACTCGGTGAAGGATCTTGCCTCCGAGTCCCGTAACTATGATGTCGCGAGGGGAAGGAGCAGTGATGGAAGGGGTGAAAATAAACCCTCTTTCTAACCATGAGCCTTGAACAGCAAAAATGCCAGGATTTTAGAATCTTAAGGCTCCCGTATAATTAGTTCTCCTGAATGTGACAGTTGAAGTGGAGATCTTGACTCTATAAGTGAGGAAGTTAACTCAGTAGATTTCACTTGACTAGAGATTTTATTTCCCACTTTTAAATTCAAGAGGTAGGTAAGCCACTGAGAGATTCTTGCTTTCTGGCTGGAGCTGGGCCTGAAGCTTGGCCTGAGCACACTTCTGGGAGCAGCTGAGGAGGCTTGATGAACCATTCTAATAGACAGCTTCTAGTCAGATATAGCCAGGAGGCCTTTGCATTTATTTGGACTTATATTGTATCTCTTTGAGGCTAAGGAGACATTGACTGTAAGACACCTCATGATTTTGTGTATCACTAAGAAAGAGCCAAAGCTGCCATTTGAACTATAGCCTAGTGCCTAACAACAGTCCTGATGCATGAGTTGATCAGAGCCTCTCCTCGCTTTGAAATCTTTTATATCGGTTTTGAGGGATGTGACCATTTTTCCCCTCTTTAGTTGCATCGCTTGGCATTTAAAAATATTTGTTAAAAAATAAAAACATGCTTTTGCATATTTTCTGCCAAAAAAATGTAACACATCTCTGTGGATTTTTAAGTATCTACTTTGCTTAGATTCCAGGGACCCTGGGTTTTTACTTTCTAAGAAAACATGGAATTGTGGTCATTTCTCTAAAAATGACTATTTGTTTTATGAATATCAAATTTACGTCCCACTGCTGTTTCTATACTTTTTTGTGGGCATGACATTTTTAATTTCAATGCTTATCACGGGGTACTCTTATTTTAGGGCATTTTGAATGATATTTGAAACCAACATACGTGGTACTAACAAGATGCATCACCCAGGGGAACTTTTGTCCACATCTGCCTGGGATGGTCCCCATTACACATATCGTGGCATCCATCTGGTTAGTGTCTCCTTTCACTTTCAAAGATTCTTGGTTTGGAGGATGGAATCTGTGGTCATCTTACACACACCTCAATTGAGGTGACAGCGTGAACAGCTATGACCACATTGCAGGGGCAGGGGCAGCGATGACTAGCCGTAGCTGATGACTGGATGGCAGAGATTGTGAGGTGCGACCTATTTTCAGAGATGCTGAATCATGGAAACATACGTACCTTAGAATCCGAAAAACAAGGAAGCACTCTTATAAGACTTAAGTGTCTGAGTGTTCATCTTCCCAAGCTGCCAATCTTTTCCTCCAGTAAAGAATGCAAATTAACTCTCACTCAGTCCTTCAAGTGGATCGCCTACTGTAGACAAAATCCATCTCCTTAAGGGCTGGTTCCCTGAAGGGTGTTCTCTTTAGAGGAGACAGAGGTAAATGACTGATTAGCACGCAGTCTGGTAAGTGCTATTTGGAGATACCATCGCTGCCCTCAAAGCATTTATAGTGCAGTGTTTCCAAACCATATAAAAATTCATGTTTCTTCTCGATAAAACTTTAAAAATCCCCTCCTCCTAGAGATTCAGACAGCGGCAACTTCCTCTCAATCTTTTCTCCTCCTTCTCCTCTTTCACCTCCTCCCCCTCCTGCTTTTCCTCTTCTTGTCCGTGGAAAAAAGAATTCTGCACAAATTAAGGTAATTCGAAGAAGAGCATAGGTGCTCTAATACTGGCACAAAATGTCTACGAATGGCTTAGAGAAGGTGTTCAGGAGGCAGAAAAGCCTCTTAAACAAGGAGGCATTTGAGCTGATTCTTGAAAATGTGTATAAGTTGGTATATAATTAAGAGTCTCCTACCTACCTATTCCTTCTACCCTATAGATAATCATTATTATTAGTTTCTTGTGTATTTTCCCATGGGTTCTTTATGCATTTACCAGTAAATACAAATGTAAGTTCTATCTGGCTCCTAGCTTCTACGAAAAAAAGTTAGCACACTAGACACATGATTCTTCCACCTTCCCTAACTTATTTTGAAGATTATTCTTTTAAATTTTTGCATAGTATTCTTTTGTACGGATGTGCCATCATTGATTCAAGCAGTTTTCTACTGATAAACACTGAGTTGTTTCCAATCTTCTATCCCAAACATTGCTACAATAAATAATCTTAGACATCCATCATTCCATCTATACACAAGTATATCTGTAGAATAGATGCTCAAAGTGGAATTGCTAGATGGAAGATTATGTGCATTTTATTTATTTATTTAATTTTAATTAAAAAATTTTTTTGCCCAGTTTTATCAAGATATAATTGACATATAACATTGTATAACTATAAGGTATACAACATAATGATTTGATATATGTATGTATTTTGAAGGTTATGTGCATTTTAAATCTTGATAGATGCTTCCAAATTACCTTACATAGTCCTTGCAATCTATTTCTCTCCGCCAGTAATGACAAGAGGGCCTGTTTCCCACCACCTCACCGGTAGTGCGTGAGGTGGGGAGAATAATGGCCCCCAAAGATGTCTGAGTCCTAATCGCTGGAACCTGTGAATATGTTAGGTAACATGGGAAAAAGGAATTAAGGTTGCTAATCATTTGACTTCAAGATAGAGCTATTTTTCTGGATTATCTAGATGGGTCCAATGTAATTACAAAGGTCCTTAAAAGCAGAAAAGGAGCAAAGGAGTGTGGGTGGCCCCAAAGCTGGGAAGAGCAAGGACACAGGTTCTCCCCTAGGTCTCTGGGAAGGAACACAGCCCTGCCAACACCTTGACTTTGGCCCAAAGAGACCCACGTCGGACTCTAACCTGGAAAACCGTAAAATAATTTGTGTTGTTTAAGCCTTTAAGTTTGTGGTAATTTGTTACAGAAGCAATAGAAAATGAGTACACTGTTATCAAATTTATAGATCTTTGCCCACCTCAGGTAATAAATGTTATCTCAGTGTAGTTTTAATTTACATTTCTCTTATTATCAGTGAGACTCAACTTCTCTTTATACATTTGTTTCCTTTTCTGTGACCTACCTACTTTTATATTGGGTTGAGTGCTTTTCATTTTATCAAATTCTAGGAATATTCCATAAATTGAAATCAGCTCTTTCTGTGATATGAGTTGCAAATAATTTTCCCCAGTTTGTCATTTATCTTTTGACTTTGCTATGGCATTAATTTTTGTAGGGTTTTTTGGGCACAGTTTTTATTTTTATTTAGCAGAATGCATCAATCGTTTCTTTAAGGCTTCTAGCTTTTGAGTTAGAGTGCGAAAGGTCTTTCCCATCCCAGGTGTATAAAGGAATTCTCCCATGTTTTCCTTCAGTATTTTTATTATTTATTTATTTAACATATTTAAGTCTTGGATCCAATTGGAATCCAGATGGCAAAACTTTCTTTCTGAATAGTTAATCTTTCCTTCACAGATTCGAGATGACTCTTTTATCATGATCTAAATTTCTGTATATATTTTAGTGTATTTTTTGGTTTTCTATTCTGTCCCATTAGTCTATTTATGTACCAAAACAACACCTTTTGAGTAATTGAGAGTTTATGTTTTAATATCTTATAGGGATGGTCACTCCTCTTTGTCCATCTATTCCCAGAGTTTTCCTAGCTATTCTAATTTGTCTCTTTTTTCCATATGATCTTTAGAATTAGCCTTAGTAAAACAAAAAATGTCAAAAAAATCCTTGTGGTATATTTACTTATTGGGTTCAAATAAATGTTTTTTTATTTGATCAATAGAAAATGTCTTATTTAGGGGCCAGCGTGGTGGCATAGTGGTTAAGTTCTGCCCTCCACTTTGGTGGCCTGGGGTTGGCAGGTTCGATTCCCGGGCATGGACCTAGCACCGCTCGCCAAGCCACACTGTGGCATCCCACATAAAATGGAGGAAGATTGGCACAGATGTTAGCTCAGTGACATCTTTCTCAAGCAAAAGAGGGAGATTGGCAACAGATGTTAGCTCAGGGCCAATCTTCCTCACAAAAAGGAAAGAAAGAAAGAAAGAAAAAGAGTAGACCTAAATACAAAATGCAAAACATAGAGTTTCTAGAAGAAAATACAGTAGAAAATCTAGGTGATCTTCAGTTTAACAATGAATTTTTAATACAACATCAAAAGAAAAATCTATGAAGGAAAAAACTGATGATAAATTGAAATTTACTAAAATTAAAAATGTCTGCTCTGTGAAAGACACTGTTGAGAGAATGAAAAGACAAATCACACACTGGGAAAAAATCTTTGCAAAACACTTATCTAATAATAAACAGCTTGTATCCAAAATAGGAAAAAACCTCTTAAAACTCAACAATAAAAAAACAAATAACCTAAATAAAAAGTGAGCAGGGGCCGACCCAGTGGCATAGTGGTTAAGTTCCCATGCTTCGGCGGCCAGGGGTTCACTGGTTCAGATCCCGAGCGCAGACATGTGCACCGCTCATCAAGCCATGCTGTGGCAGGTGTCCCACATACAAAATACAGGAAGATGGGCACAGATGTTAGCTCAGGGCCAGTCTTCCTCAAAAACAAAAAAGTCTCATTTGGTATCTATCTGTACGGTTTAAATTTTGTATATATGTTTTGCCCATTTCTTGAGTTTATTCCAGTTACTCTATCTATTTTGTTGCTATTGAAAGTAGAGTCTTTTTCTTCCATGATATTCCAACTTATTATTGTTTGTATTTATGAAAGCTGTTGATATCTGTATATTAATTTGACACCTCTCTGTTACCGAATTTCTTATTGTTTCTAGTAATTCCACAGTGGTTTGTATCATGTTTTTCAAATATACAACTATATCATTGGGGGATGTTTTAGGTAAATTACATGTCCATAGACAATTATCTGTTCAATCTAAATTTTCAAATTTATCTGTGTAGAGTTGAGCAAAGGAGACTATTATGATTCTTTCAATTTTTTCTTTAGGTATGGTGGTTTCTTATTTCTGTTTATGTACATTAGTGCTTTATCTTTTTCTTAACGAGATTAGCTAGCAGTTTGTTATTTTTTTTTAAGATGCACATTTTGCATTTATCAGTTCTCTCTCCTAACATTAATTTCTGGTTTATTAATTCTTTACTTCTACCTCCCTTTGGTTTATCTTCTTGTTCCTTTCCTAATGTCTGTGTTCTTCTCCTAACTTTCCTAATTCCCTGATTAATGCATTTGTTTTTATCCTTCTCAGTTTACTCAAACACTATCTTGAAAGTTATGACTCACACACTAATGATCCGATTCAATTGCTTTCTCCGTCTACGTGATCCTGTAGTTCTCTGTTTTCGACATGGTCGGCCCTTGTTGAGGATCCTTCCTTTTCTCTCCTAGGACACTGCACACTTCTGCTTTTTCAACTTTTCATGTAAGTCTTCTTTTTCTTTTTTCCTGAAGATTCTTCCTTGTACTATTAGTGTGAGTGGGTTTTCTAAAGTCCCACTAGCCCCCGGTTTAAGCTCAAGTTGGCAGTCCTGTGTGATCTTAACCTTGAGGGTCTTTTTCCCTACAGACTACCTTAAATTCGCATTGTATACTAGTCATAGCTCTGTCTCCTCAGCTTCAGACTTACATTTTGACCTGCTCCTCCATCTGGGCCTGCTAGAATTTAAACCTAATATTTGAAAGGGACCCCTTCACCCTTCTGTCCTCAACCAGTCTCGCCACACTCTGGCTTCCGTAGCTTGACAGCGTCACCATTTTTTGAAGAGCTAAACCTCGACAGTTTGCAGTTGTGTTTTATTTCTCCTTTTCACTTCCAGCATTCAACCAATTATCAAATCTCATCAGTCCTGCCTCCATCGCGGGTTTCCCTTCCAGCTCCTTCCCTGTGCCTATACCTGATTCTGGCCCATGTTTTCTCCTCCCTGACTATTATGGTGGTTTTCTATTAGTTTCTCTATCTCCAGCCTTACCCTTCAGTCCATCTGTCTCAACCAGTTTCAAAGCTCTGACCTTTCACTTCCCAAGTGGAAATCCCAAACGATACCTCCTGGTCCACCAAGCGAAGGATTGGGTCCTCATCTGGTTTTCTATACTGAGGCTCTGACCTTCCCTCTGAGCCTGGTTCTGCAAATACCCTACATGCTTATGTTCATTGCTTCCTGGATTGCCTACGTTTTATCATCTTCAAGCTTCATCTCATACTGTTTTCTCCACTGGAAACATTTTATTCTCCTCTTCTTTATCTACTGAAATTTTATTTATCCTTCAGATCCCATCTCTTATACCACTTCCTCTGTGAAGGCTTTCCTGTTGCCCCCGAAGTGAAGGCCATCCCTCCCTGATTTCATCCCTACAGACTCTCTATTATGCTTGTTTTGCTTCTCTGAACGTATTTATTCATTTCCCTGCTTTGTCTTCCTGTTAGCTCAGGATTTCTGAGAAGGCTGGGACTGTATCTCCTGTGGAATGCAACCCAGCACCTTTTAAGTACTAAGTGTTCAAATATTTACTAAACATAGGCAAAACATGGTGAGGAAATAAAGTAGAAGAGTCCTTGAATGACTGTGCCCAGCAAACAGCTTGCTACTTTTCAAAGCCGCAACATGGCAGAGAAATACGCTTTACTTTTAAGCCACTGTAATTCAAGGTGTCTTTGTCACAGCAGTTTATTTAGCCTTTCAAACACATACAATGGGGAACATACATAAGTAGGCATGCCATTAACAGAGGAAGGCTCGTCCACTCATTGATCTCAGGATGCAAATCAGCTGTGTATGACAAATAGAGAAAGACCTAAGGGGGCCCCCCTCTAGTTGGAATGAGTTTAGGGAGCTCTTCTGTGGTCTGAGGGCTTGCAATAGGGAGAGAGAGCGATCTGGCAGCTGTGGCAGGGATTAGACATAGCTTGGAGAGGCTTCCGATATGATGACCCTGACCAGCAAGGCCATATGACCACTGGTGAGACTAAGCCCTGAGCTCAGCTTAGAACAATAGGTGAGGAGGCCACACTTCACCCCGGGAGAGAACCAACCCTGAATAGGGAAAATAAACGTGACCAACATGGACAAGAGAGAATGGGGTCGGGGAGCTGGAGCTTTAGGGACTTGAGTACAGAGACTAACAGGAAGCTGAAGGAGTGGACTGCAATGCCAGAACAGATGTTCCTGAAGGGCAAGGAACTGCTCTAATTCCTGAGGCTCAAATAGGAGAAATACCATCCTCTGCCTTGGTCTGAATACTGGGGCTTTGCGGGGCATGGGGTGCTTGCAGAACAGATGTAATAAAGCCTAGGGACAGAAGGCAATATCTGGAAGCTCATTCTTAGAAAACATACTAGAATCCTGGTTCCTGCAGGGTCAAGGCTCTCTCACACCTACCGTGATGCCAACCTGAGTTGACTTGGGACCAAGTCTGTGTAGAGTGACTAACACTCAACCTGGCATTGGTTGACACTACATTTGGCCATTTCCTGCATCATGTGTGTGTTTAGACCTCTTCTGTCTGATCCTTTGAGTGTGATGGTGTTCAGGGCAGGCCGCCCCAAGATGCACTACTCTGGTATGCAGATTATTTTGAACTGAAGACAATAAAGGCTCAGAAGACTCAGGAAGAGCATCGGACCTTAACCCCTGCAAACTGCCTAAAATACTTTAACATAGGCGGCTTGTTCCAGGAAGGAGCTCATACTGTATGATGTAAAATAGGGGTGATAAAAGGACACCAACAAATTCATTTTGTGGCCCAGCAAAACCTGTTTCACAAACATTTGCATTCCATTTCTATGTAAATTGTCTTCCTCCCCTTTGAAGCCCCAAATCACTACCCCCAAAATCCTCCTTGTCTGTAGCTGAAGATATTTGAACAGGCAGCCTTGGCCAGGTGGCTGATTTACTCAGTTTCTCCTGGGTTTCTCCCATGTATACATGCTATTAAACTTTGATTTTCTCCTGCTAACCTTCCTCTTTAATTATTTGACCAGCCATAAGAACCTTAAGGGAAAGCAAGGAGAAATTCTCCTACTTCCTCAACAAGTGCTTGGAATTTCTCTATCTCCCCAGGTTCCTGGAGATGGGGTAGGGGAGCCCAGTCAGGCTCTGCCTGGTTTTCTGGGGTTTGGGCCCCCTAAAACCCTTCTTCCCAACCACTCTGAATTGACACCACCAGTTAACAGCCTCATCTGCACCTGACTCCAGAGCATGACCACTGCTCAGAATTCTAGAAGCTGTGCTTACGTCCTTATCCCTCACACTGCACCTCCCAGCTGTCCCCCTATCCTATAACTCTCCATCGTCACACGCCTGATCTAGACTAAAGTTCTGCTGGAGGCGTCGACCTGCCCTGCCAATCTCTCTGTCACAGAAGTCTCAGGTGGACTGCCTGGCTCTTGCTTGGTCTGGTTCCCTCGGGCGGCTCCTTAACATGTGCCATGTAACAGACAAGGGATAGACACTCACTGACAACTCATGAAATCACGAAGAAGGTGGGGTATACCCTGCAATAACGCATTCTGCAGCCCTGCCCTCTGTTACGCTGAAGTTTTTGCATAAGCTCGGCGGAAACTGTTCTTTGAGAAGAAAGAAGCTTCTCTTTCCAATTTTCCCTGTCTTTTCCTGCTCCTTCTTTGCTAGTAACCTCTCTTGAGTTACCTCTAGATGTTGAGTAAGGTTCACAGCTGTCCAGGATGCTTCTCAGTCCTGGGGAAGGATTTCAAGAGACACAAAGAGTAAGCGACTGGGGTATGGAGTTTAGGTCTCCTGGTATTCTGTGTAAACCCTTGAACAGGCTGGCGTAAAAAAAGACATCTTTTAACGTCTTTTAGGCTACAGGGGAATTCAGCAAGGCTTTGAGCGTGGGCAGTTCTCGCTTTCAGTTTCCGTTTCCTGCCTTGGACAGATCAATTTCTTTCCTGCCTCTGATTCTCCAGGACATCCTTTGGGAGTATTTTCAGTTTAGCCACGAGGTGGCGCCTCAACCCTATCAGTTGCTCACTCTGACAGCTGGGTTAAGAGCAAGGAATTTTTGGGGAACTGCAGTGACATGGAAGGAATGTACTCTTTTTTCTTGAAAATCCTAGAAGTCAATCTAAATATTCTTTCCACAACTGCCTGTGGATAAGGAGGCCATTTCTCCAACTTCTCTGCCCATTCTTCTGACTCTTTCCCCCTGCCCTTTGCTGCTAGCCGCTAGACGGTGGAGCCTCTTTCTTAGGGTGGTCCTGGTTGGGAGCTCCTCTCTGGTTCACAAGGGGCAGCAAGGCCAAGTGGTTAAGGGCACAGGCTCTAGACCTATTGGTCAGGTTTGAACTGGCTCCACTTACGTACTATGTAACACGGGCAAGTCATGTGACTTCCCCATGTCTCAGTTTCCTCATCCATAAAATGGGGATAAGGAAAGTGACCTATCTCAAGATTGTTACATTGTGGTAGCATAGTTATTATTTATTAGCACTGTCCAGGTTAGATACTAGATCAAACCAGGCAAACTTTAGTCCCTGGTAGGATCAATCTGACATCTCACTGGCCCTGGTGAGATAATATTGGTCTGTCTTTTCTAGTCTTTTCTCTAAGAAGGAGCCTCGGTATGCCTCCTGTTTCCAGGATTGGAAGAGCTCTACCTCTGACCACAAAGCTGGTACAAGACTGTTAGCCTGCTTTTCTGGTCTTGAACTTCTTCCTGTTGACCATATCCTTGGAGGCAGAGCCTCCAGATCATACACCAGTGTTCCAACTCAAGGCTGGCTGCCTCCTCCTGATCCCCTCCCCGCCGCCTCCTCCTACCCCCCATCACCCTGCTCTTGGCACTTCCTCCCTTTGTAACCATCATGTAACTAACTTGGCATTTTTTCTTTCCATTTCTGGATCCTCTTCTAGACGTAAAACCTTTGAAATCATTTTGGTTTAAAAACATTTATTCTGTGGCTCTTATGGCCAGACACTGTTAGTATGTTTTGTATCTGCTGGGGTATTGTTACTGGAGTGTGCCTCTTCACTTCCAGCGCCCTAGGAGTAGGACTCAGCTCTCTTCTCTCTATCTTATCAGAGTGAATGGTAGGGACCACAGTCATCAGCTCACTGAGTGACTCCTGGGGATGCAGAGCTGCAAAGGGAGAGAACAGAGTCCCCCGGATACAGTAGCCCTCCATTCTCTATATCAAGTAGTAAAATGAAATTCACATCTCCTCAGTGGTCTACTCTGAAAGTCACAGAGGAAATAACCTCTATTCATAACAACTCTCTTTACCTCTTAGAGTTCTCTAAATTGTCCATGCTTTATGTACTTCAGATTTATCCCCCCATGAGTTGCTTATTGACTGACTTTTGGGGTTAAGTGGGGACTAACTAGATGAGGAGAAATTGAATCTCCCATGGGCTCAGGAGTTTCAAGCACGATCCTCCTCAGGTATCAGAGGAGCACCGGAGGGTCCTGAAGCCTTGAGGGTCTGTTCCCTGTGACCGGCAGCTGTTTGGTTTCCTCAGCTGAAGAAATAGTCCTTCCTTCTTCATTGGCTGACAAGAGAGATGAACTTTTTGGATAGGAGAGGATTTCTGTGCCTATACAAAAAAGACACACAGTCTCTCTCAGCCCTGACAAACAGATTTGTGCCTTGGATTCTGTGGTGAAAATGTTGTCTTTTTTTTCAAAGCTTGTGCATTTTTCTGTTGAAGTCTGCTAAAGGATGTTGAGTGATCTTCTCCTGATACCCCAAAATGGGCACTAGGCCCACAGCTGGAAATGACAGGCCGGAATTCCCTGCCATTGTAGAGAGAGCCACCAACTCATGGAGGCCCCTGGAAGCCACCTTCTCCAGGCTTATTAGGAAGTAATGAATAGTCCTTTCTACCACCAGCCACTTGGTCCCCACCCTCCCAGTGTACACAAGAAAACTAAGGAGGGGATGAAGAAGGAGAGTAGAGAAGAAAAGCCACAGATGTGCGGTATGTGGGTTAAGAAGTTATTTCCTCTTTTCCCTGGGTGAAGAGTGAGTTATATGCCACATCACCTCCACAAGACCAGTGGAGTAAGCTCCAAGAAGATTACTTGTAGAAATTGGAGAAGGGGAGATGGGCATCTTGGTCTCTAATTGGATGACTTGCTGATCTGCCCTGGACAGATCCCATCTGATCTCGTCTGAGCAGGGGAAAGAAGGAGATGGTGGGGCTGAAAGAGGTGTGGCCATGGTGAGGATACGTGCATCTCCCGTGGGCCTAGAGGACCCTGTGGAAAGTGGCTTGGCCTGTATTGCTTAAGAGACTTCCCACCAAGAGGGGACCTGGGTGATGAGTTGCCATGACACTGTGGCATGGTCCTCTGAAGGTGGAAGCTGTGTGGGGGTGGAAGAGGTAAAATCAGGTTGGGTTCTCCTGACTCAGGGAAGTGTGCTGGGCTGAGGCCCCGGAGCCCCAACAAGAGCTCCCACACAGGCTTTTTGAAGAGCGGGTATTTGAGCACCAACCATGTGGGAGGTGTCTATAGCTAGTTAACGTTACCCTGAGAAGCAGAGCAGCCAATGGGGAGAGGAACCACAGGGACCATTTACAGAGGAGACACCTCTCTCTGCCTCCTTCCTGCCAACATACTGGAGAGACTAGGCCTTGCGGGAGGGTAAGGGAAACAGTTCAAGCATCTCGTGCCCTCTGCCCTCTTCTTCTCTCAATTCCCAGAGTCTCAGGTCAAAACCATGCTATTGGGAGGAGAGGATGTGATATGCAAATCAAGTCTGAGATTAAAAATTTCAATTGGACTGACTTTTAATAATAGAAGATAACCAGAAAAGCTTTGAAGCCTGCCTAGGATGTCACGAAGGAACACAAAGGGCAGATTTGACTGAGCTTGGTTGAAGGCAGTAATTAGAAAAAAATAAAACTACATCATGTTCATACACCACTGAATTGAGACAGAGCAATATACTGGTTACAAGCCTTTTGAAAATGATTTGTTCTAAAAGAGACATAGACATCTCTAAAAGAAGTGTTTACAGGATAAATTGGAGATGCTTTTGTTAGCTGGAAGTTATAAAATTTCTGATATAAACACCAAGTTTTCCCAACGCAATATCTTAATCAAAAGCAAATTATAAAAAGCCACTTGGTGTTAGGTCTTAATAGATGTCCGTGCACTTTGAGATCAGCACTGGGGATTAAGATGAAGGATTATTGGCCTAAATTTCCTTTGTTAGCCTTCTTAGAGGAGACTCAAAGTCTATGAAGGATTCTAAAAATCACATCGATTAAAAATTTCTCAGAGCAGGCTTACGTATCGGGCCATCTTTGGAGCTATTCTAGAATCCACATCTGTTTTGACTGATTCAGTTCAAATACACAACCTCCAGGGTCTCCAGTTAATTCTCTTAGGACTAATGGATCCCTACATAACTTTAGTAACTATTGCACCCCACCCCCACGGCCCAATGCTTATCAGGGAAAATGCACCTGCCTGGTGTGGTCACCACCTTTGCCTGGAGGGCATGGCTTCTCTCAGCCTATGACTACATTCCTTGCCTGGCCACTGGCTGTCATTGTGACCTTAACTCTGCCTAAGATTCCCTTCTCATTGTCCCGACCATGACCTCAACTTAGCCTAACTCACTAAATCCCCTTGTTTGGCCAGGACTTTTGCTCTGCCTACTAAGCTCTGCTGTCTGTCTTGATGAAACCTTTTAAAACTGTGTCACCTTTTGTTTTCAAACCATTTTGCTTTTAAAAAATACATCATGGGAGGGGAATAAGGAGATCAGTTTTTGCAAAGAGGAAAGTATACCAGTTGGAAAGTATTTATGGCAGGGCTATATCTCGTAGCATTAAAGCTGTGTGTTTTCTGCACCCTCTGCTCTCTCACTAGTGCCCCCTCCACAGCCCACCCAGAAGCAGAAACAAAGACTTAAAGGAGCTGCTGGCCTAACCTGGGAGGAGAAGACTGATGCACGCTTATATTTAGCTAGAGTTTTCCATCCCCAAAGGCAAGTTAAGGCTGGAGCAAAGGGAGAGGGAAGAGGAAGAAGTGAAGGGACAGCCAGACTGGAGTGTTTGAAGTGGAGAGGGTAAGAAACTCAGGTTTGGTGAGGCTTAGGGATGGAATAAACACCAGTCCATCCACTACTTGTGCACGACCTGTCATCCTACAGTCCTGGGTCCCTCGAGCCCCTGAACAGAGGGTGAGGAGTTTGGGACACCTTGGGTGAGAAGGGGCTATAAAAGGCAAACTTCATCCCAGGCCAGGAGGAACTGTTCAGAACCAGTTGGATTTCCATTCGACCCAAATGGAAACCACGGGCACGCTCCTGTTGTTACATACTTCAATAGGAACTGAGCTGGTTGGCTAGCTTGTGGGTAAAAATGATGCATATCACCTGAATTTTAAATCTGTGCCTGCTAATTTTAGAGTAGCTAATTTCTCAGTTGAAAATGTTAATTTTATAGATTAAATGAATTACAAGCTACAAAATAATAATTTTATCTGGGTGACATGTTATGGTGATGATTGGGATGCTCAGTTTGCTCTGGATGCAACATTGGAAATTCCATTGATCTTCTGGGTTGACAGTCTGATCGGGATCTTTTTGTGGATGATGATAATTGTACTAACCAAAGTCAGCTTTTCAAGTGGCCAACCAGTGATTTAGCTGGGAACTCAGCAGTCTGAGCTCTGGCTCCGGATTATGTGTTCCACCCTCAGATTCATGCTTGATTGCTTTTGTAGAATTAAGTATACACAGATACATCATCAACAAGTCAGCTACTCATATTTGTTGAGTCAATTTGGGGATAGAAAATATGTTTCTTTGTGTGTGTATGTGTATACATTACAAAGAAGTAGAAGATATGACTATAGCACTTGAGGAACTTATAAACTAGTTAGAAAATTAACATATAAAGTTAGTAGGTTTATATTTAGAATTGTCTTATGGCTAAATATTTCTTGGTCCTCAAATACGTACTTATATAAATTTATAACAGGACATTAAAACTGAAGTTTCAGGGGCTGGCCCCATGGCCGAGTGGGTAAGTTCATGCACTCCGCTGTGGCGGCCCAGGGTTTCGCTGGTTCGGATCCTGGGCACGGACATGGCACCGCTCCTCAGGCCACGTTGAGGTGGCGTCCCATATGCCACAACTAAAAGGACCTGCAACTAAGATATACAGCTATGTACTGGGGGGATTTGGGGAGATAAAGCAGGGAAAAAAAAAAAAAGATTGGCCACAGTTGTTAGCTCAGGTGCCAATCTTTAAAAAGAAAATAACAAAAAAAAAATAACTGAAGTTTCAACTGAGGCATTAAAATATAAAAAATGCTGTTTACCAAAGTGAGATGTGAGAAAAAAATGTAGTTGGAATCATGCAGTATGTAGGCTTTTCAGACTGGCTTCTTTCACTTCCCAGTATCATTGAAGATTCACCCATGGTTTTTTTGTATCTTGAGAGCTCAATTCTTTTTATTATTGAATAATATTCCTTGTACGGTTGTTCCAAAGTTTATCCATTCACCTATTAAAGGACATCTTGGTTGCCTTGACTTTTTGGCAATTATAAATAAAGCTGCTATAAACATTTGTGTGCAGATTTTTGTGTAGATGCAAGTTTTCAAATCAGTTGAGTAAATGCATAAGAACATATGATAAAACTATATTTAGCTTTCTAAGAAACTGCCAAACTGTTTTCCAGTGTGGCTGTAGGATTTTGCATTCCCATCAACAGTGAATGAGAGTTCTTATTGTTATGCATCCTTGCCAGCAATTGGTATTGTCAGGTCTTTTGGACTTTAGGTGTAACTCTTTTAATAAGTGTAGGTGATATCTCATTGTTTTAATTTGCATTCCCTAATGACAAATGATGTTGAGCATCTTTTCATAGGCTTATTTGTTATTCACGTATCTTCTTTGGTGAGATATCTGTTCAGTATCTTCTTCTTGTTGAGTTTTAAGAATTTTTTCTTTTTTATTTTGGATTCAAGTTCCTTATTAGACAAGTGTTTTGCTAAGATCTTGCCCAGTGTGTGACTTGTCTTTTCATTCTCTTAACAGTGTCTTTCACAGAGCAGACATTTTTATTTTAGTAAGTTTCAACTTACCAATTTTTTCCTTCATGGATTTTGCTTTTGAAGTATTAAAAGTTCATTGTTAAACTGAAGGTCACCTAGATTTTCGACTATATTTTCTTCTAGAAATTCTATGTTTTGCATTTTGTAGTAAGGTCTATTCTTGAGTTAATTTTTGTAAAAGTTATACAATCTGTGTGTAGGTTGATTTTTCTCTTTTTGCCTATGGACAATGGACATTTAATTGTTCCAGCACCATTTGTTGAAAAGATTATTCTTTCTCCATTGAACTGTGCTCCTATTTCAAAGACCAGTTGGCTATATTTGTTTGAGTCTATTTCTGGGCTCTCTATTCTGTTCTGATCTGTTTCAGTGTACATGTCTATTCTTTCACTGATATCTTCCTGTTTTGATTATTGTGGCTTTTCAGGGTTTCTTTGGGTAAAATGCACAGTATAGTATCTGCCCTTAGTAAGGACTACATAAGGTAGTCCTTAAGGATTACATAAAGCAATAACACCTTACATCCATGTGTAAGATTGAGTGGAAATTGAAGTGTTGATTAATGTCCTGAACTGAACTCTTAAGTTTTGAACTGAGACTGTATTTTGTTACTTAAAGTGACTGTGGCAGTGTCTATTACCCTAAAATGAATAGAAAACTCTTGAGACCTGCTGAGTCTTTTATCTAATGCTGGGGCAAAGCTTCATTCACTGAATTGTTTCAAAGGGTGTTGGGGAGACAAAAATGAAGTTAAATTTTAATGAAATCTTACTCAATGGGACTATTCAACATATGTGTTCAACACATAAATATGTTAAAATTCATACAATATTTAAATAGCTATTTTGTAGATTTGGGTTAGTATGGATCAAATCATGTGCCCTCAAATATTATAACTATATCCAACAAGTAAATACTTGATATATATTGTAAAATATAACAGTTAAATCGCAAGTATTAATTCTATCTTTTGGTACCACATTTTGGAAAGAATTATGTTGTATTCCCTTTTCTTATTATTATATTGTTATAACCCAGATAAAATTTAAGTAGGCCAAAATAGCATTTATATTTTCTTTTCTTAGAAAGCATAAACTTTAGGTTGCTTTAATAACATTTAAGTCTATTAATTACAGCCATTTCTCAGCATTTGTAATTTTTCCAAACCGTGGGTCTAATACCATATCAATTATGCCTTACATTGTATAGCACAATTATTATTTAAGGTATTTTCTGTCTCTTATGTAATTTTGTGTCTGAGACAAAATTATAATGGGCTCTCTCCTGTGCACATTTGCTGGAGTCAGAGGATGTCATCATTGGTACTCTTGTGAGGTGTTATGTCAACTCCACTGCTGCCTATAACTGTCCTTGTCCAATGGGAACAATGGCAGTTGTTAAGAATCGACCAATAACATCAAAGTAGCTCAGAAATTATTAAGCATTTGCTCAGTAATCTGTCTGATTATTTTACATTTTTTTCATGTGTGCGTTTTGAAAAAGAAAGATATTGTTGGAAATCACCTCTTTGTGGAAATAAGCCTATTTAGGTTAGAGTGACTAGTTAACCTAGACCAGAGATAGGCTAACTTTTTCTATAAATATTTTAAGCTTTCTGAGCCATACAGCCTCTTCTCAACCACTCAGCTCTGCCACCGTAGCATAAAAGCAATCATAGATAATGTGCGAACTAATGAGCTGAGTTCTTATAAAACTTTTTTTACAAAAATGGCCAGCATTTGGTCTGCAGGCTATAGTTTGCTGACCACTGGCTTAGAGAGTAGAATGTCCACTTCAAACTTTCTTTTTTGGAAGTAAATGGAATTAAATCAATACTAGTAGGCGACTTATAAAATCTAGCATGGAGTAGTAATTACAATGGATGCTTTTGCTATCTGTCTGTCTGTCAGGAGTTCTTTAAGAAAACTTCCCAGAACCGGAATTTTATCTGAAATTTTTAAAGAATAAGAAAGAACTAGTATCAAATGCCGTCTTGTCCGTCCAGAGGAGGGATCAAAAGATGGGCAATTCCATGATGGTGCAAATTAGCCACTGGAATCGATGTACCTCTGACTTGCCGACAGTGGCCCTATGCTTAGCAATGGCTCACCCTTGCAGAGACAGCCTCTAGTGACTTGATTATCTAGGACATTGCAGAGGAACAAGAAATAAACACACATGCAGAGCTTAAAAGATGGTTCATTTATCCAAGCTTACACATTTCTCTCATAAGAAAGACTCTAGCCTATCAGTAACAGCATATTTATTCTTACTTTAGAATAAATTACCTAATTTCCTAGCTCTGGATGGATCATAATCAGCAGATTGGTAAGGGGGAATAAGAAGCTGCTGCTGGAAGCTGACAACCTGAAAGTAAAGGAGGACATAGGCTTAAAAGAGACACAACAGTTCAAACCCCTAGCCTTGCAGTCATTTACTGCTGGGATAAACAGTCCTTACGTACAGATTAATGCTATTGATTTTGGTGAAGACAATTATGAAATATGGACCAGATCTATCAGAAACATTGTGGAAATAAAGGAGTATTGGCATGTGTGTTTATGAATAGATGTTACTCAAGCTCAGCGAAATTGACTGAAGTAATGGCTTAAATGGATATGAAAAAGCAAATTTCTAGGGGAACACCCACCAATTGTTCAGCAGCTCAAAGTATGTAGGGAATGACTGCTACCTATATTTCCTGGAGACAAAGGTGAACAAGAGTCCTTTGGAATTATAAAACAAAATGAGATTAGGAGCCTAACTGGCCTTGACCCCAGGCCAGCATGAAAACCTTGATCATATTCTGTATACTGTCTTAATAAAGGGGAGAAAGACATCCAAATTTGCAATAGCTTTCCAAAAATGCTTCCAATCCAAGTGGTTGAAATTATTAATAAAAAAATGTCTTGGCACTCAAAGGCGTAACATTATTTGAAACACTTCATTTCACAATGATGTTGAATAAATAAAGCATTACTCTCCTTAAGTAAGGCCAGGTGTAGAAACAAATTACTTTTTTTTGCTGCATGTTTTGGAGATTTGTGCTTGCCTAAGATTGTTTCCATATAGTAGAAAGTGTAGTGGGGATTTGACTATTATTTGGTAATTGTGATCAATGTTAAATGCTCAAGAATAATTTATTCCTCTCATGAATTAATTTCATGCAAATTTTTAAGCTTAGATGTCTAATACCGATACAATTAACTGAATAACTGCCAAAGATCCTTGTTTTTTTCCTATGTAGACAACATTTATATTGCTAGGAGATTATCTGAAATGCTCAAATTATCTAAGGTTTTCAATTTTGTTGCCAAGAAGAATTGACTGAATATTTTTTCCTTTTTGGAAAAATTTACCTGTTTCTCAGGGTTAGCTCTTTGGTCTTGTTTCATATTTTTCTCTCTCCTTTTTAATGTAGTAAATAAAATATAATAGATACAGATGAGGATATGTTAATACCAGTCCCCAGTCCCACAATCCTCTTTCTTACCCCAGAGATAATCTTTATCCAAATTCATGTTCTTATTTTTTTGGATATGTTTTTTCATTGCTGTGTACTATTCCAGGGTATGAATAAGCCACCATCAATTCTCCTTTCATCTGTTGGTGGATATTTAGGTTGTTATACTGGTACAAACAATAATGAAATCAACTTTGAATTTTCTTGGTGTACATGTATCTAGAATTAGTATTTCTGTGTACGTTTATCTCCAACCAAGCTTTTATTGAAAAATTGCTCTCTACTGTGGCTGCACCAACACACAGTCCCACAGTGTGTGAGAATTCTCATGTATCCACTTCTTCAACAAACTCAGTATTATCAGGCTCATAATTTAAAAAATTTTGCCATATTGATAGTATTGAATCTGATGGATTTTGTTTGAATTTGCATTTGCTAGTCATGTTGAACATCTTGGTATGTATTTTGCTTCCTTCCTGTGTTTGTTAGAGACCATGTAGACAACAAGGAATGCTAATGAGTTGGGATGCCAAAGGTTTCCATGGCTAGGAGTTGAATTCTTCAAAAAATGAAGGAAGTGATTTCAAGTTGAGGAGATGTCAGCAGTGAGGAGAGAGAGAAGGTGTTAAGAACCTCTCAGGGTCAAGAACATGTGAATGATGGTTTGGAAGTGGCACTGAGGACTCAAAAAACGCCTGTCGGAAGAATATGGGGCTGCTTGCAGAAGGCTGACAGGGCGGGGGCCAGAGAGTTTCCATAGGAGAGAGCCAGGTTTTAATTTAAGGCATGAGAAGAAGCAGAAGATGCAGGAGAGTTTGCTGATTGCAGATTGGGAGGTCCAAGGACCCAGTTGAAGGATTTGTGAAGGAAGGACTAGGGCAGAATTAGGCAGAGAGGGAGCAGTGTGGAGATGAGATTTTGGGGATAATGGGTGTGAGGTGTGATGGGATTGGCCCCGACATCCTTTCAGAGGAGGGTAGAAACCTGTGTGGTGGGATGGTCCTCCCTTGATGGTAGGATAGCTCCCAGGGAGAGTGACTGGGCTTATTGTTCTCACTCATTAGTGGGACCTGGGAACCTAATGAGGTGCTTTGATTTACGTCAACAGTTTCCTACGATTCCTGTGCTTTAGAAGGCCCAGCTATCTGCAGCCAGAACCTAGAGCCAGAAGCACTTGATAATCTCTCTTTCTAGAGTAGCATTCACAAAAAAATTCAGGATTTAGAAATAAAATTCACTAAGGAACTACCTTAAAAAGTATTTTAAAAATATTTCTGTTTTAGCTGAATAAATATGAGTTATTTTCTTTTTGCTTTAGCCTTTATCAAAAACTTCACAGGAAAATATTTTGATTATCTAAACATGGCTTTCCGCTGGGATTACCTTCTAAGCAAACATCAGTTCCGAGTGAATTGTGGATTTTTTGGCTTCACATACTACGTAAAATAGAATGTGTTTACTTTATGCACATTAATTACAATTAAATGGATATATTTTGGGAACATTTGTTACTAGGACTACTCTTGACACATAAAAAAATCAAATTTTACACATTTTACTAAAATTTGGTGCTAGAGAAAAAAAGATTTTTTCTGTTGTGTCACATAAATTTGAACAGCAAGGCATTTGCAGCATTAAAAAATACTAAAATCATAAATCACCTAAATCAATATAGCACTCATAATTTCTTGGAAATTAGTAGAGACCTTTCAAATTTACCAAGAGTCAGTGATGAGTTTAGACAAAGAAATTAAGTCTAGAACCTATATGGCCCAGTGCCCCATGTCACATCAGATGATGGGAAGACACATCCTGCTCCTGGATTTTGCTTGTTACCATGTGGTCTCTTGTCTTGAGTGTCTGCCTTTGCCCAGATTGAGAAAACACATTTCTTGTTATTGCATCTATTTAAATACTTAAATTTGTATTTAAATATTCAAATTTTGGTTTAATACAAAAACTATTGCAAGAAATTAGAGAACTATCATTCAAGAATGGTAGATCTTACTCCAGTTTATATGCAATTCTGCCCTTTAATTTTCCTGTATTTACACCACACATTTTGCAACATTTCAAAGAAATGAAATTTTCCACTGAAGTAAGAGTGCATCCAGCTCACAACCTCAGGTCAGATCAATCAGTCAGTACTCAAGGCCTGGACAGTTAGCCAGAGATGAGGTAGTGTGCTTCTAGACGACTCCAACTTGCTAACATCCATCCATTCAACAAACTTTCAGTGAGTGCCTACGATGTACCAGCACTGCAGAAATGCTGAGGATACAGAAGGGGATAAAACTCTCATGAAAGCCTGTCTTCAAGCTTAAATTCTGCATCGAAATGTGTCTGAGCCGAGAACCTGCTTCCTGGTCTTCTCACAGCGTCCTGGTGCTTCCAGTGCTCTTCTCTAGGCACCAGAGAACTTTCACTTTATTTCCCTCGAGAACCCTTGTCTTTCAAGGGATCCCTAAAGAGCCAAACAAAGGCTGGTCTAGAGTTGCCAATGTCATGGGGAATGTGACTGATGGAGAATGCAGACTTAATCATCAGAGACAATTTCCTCCTCTTCCAAAACATGTCTGGCTTTGGACAGCTTCCCTACTGCCGTTTCTCTCTGCCAGATCCTGATTCCTCGATGGCCTCCCTCAGTTTTCCGGTCCTTTCATCGTGTTTCATCCAAGCACGTCACCCGCTAGCTCTGCTTCAGTGTGTGTCTAGTGTGTGTGTCTGGTATGTTTGTGGAGCTTTAAAAAAGGAGTACCAACACAGTTCCTGCCTTCTACAAACTTAGTTTTATTGAAGATTTGAGACATTTGAGATGTGATCATAAAGAAATGTGTCTGAATTAGAAAAATGCTTTCAGCGATGACAACATTATAAAATTACATACATATGAATACTATATAATTTTTTTCTTCAAAGTGAGTGTATTTGGTTAGAATCATAAATTCTAATATGTGTAATTGGGAATGCAATAAAATTTAAAACTGAAACAACTTACTAAATTGCTCTATGTTAATACACAAAACAGAGGATGGTATGAGGCAAGACATAAACAGGTGGTATAAAGAAGGCCATGGATTATGGTAAAGGTGACATGAGTGTGGGTTCCAGCAATGGGGAAAGACTCCACAGATGTTTTGAGTCCTAACTTTGGCCTTGAACGAAGGTTAAGATCTGGATTGGGAGGAGGTTAGGAAAGAGTGACAGGAAGGTGCTGCAACCAGGGTGGTGTGTCCACTGATGCCTTGATTGTTTCTGTCCTGCCCCATTTTTGTGAGAAGGAGAGAGATCCCTTCACACTGTCATTCCTAACCAAAGCATTCTGGGAGTGGACCTACTGTTGAGTGTGGGAATATTGGTGTTTATAGACTAGTGCCTAGAACTAGAGGGCTTCAGGTTTTCTATAGACAGGGGTTGGTGGGAGGAATGATGACCCACTGAGAAGAGCCCCTGGACATTAAATGGCTGACTAGTGATGATGAGGGAAGGGAATCATTGGTTGGAAGGAGTTAGCTTCCTGTCATCTCTTAAGAAGTGAGGACAAAAATTATTTTACATGCACAACCAAGATTGCAAGAAAGTAATTAAAATCTGGAGGCACCAAAAATGAGGAGAAAATTAAAATCCAGATGAGTAAGCACCCAAGTTGTCTTGGGAGTAGGCTTAAGGCATTGGGGGTTGCCAGTTTCTGTAATCTAGGGACTTGTGTTTTAGTATCCATGTGGGGTTAGACAATGAGTCTTTGGTCTTAACTAGGAGGGGGAGTGAGTTGGACCTGGGACTCCTACATAAAGACAAGATATTCAAGATCCTTACCATCAGTAAAAGGATGAATTAAGAAAAAAATTAATTGGTAGAGAGGCAACAAGGGAGCCTGTCTGTTATGGGCAAAAAAAGTTCTCAAGAAGTGTTAATGACAAGCTTGTGCTTTGTGCTGGCTTAGGATTTAAATTTATGCTATCTGCTAAGAAATTAACATAAAAATTTGTCCAGTAATACCCTGGCAAGAGGGAGTACAACAGAACTCTGGAGTGGCAAATCCTTAATATAGTTTGCACAGAATTCCCATTAATAAAGCCCTGAAGATGAACTCGCTATCCAAATTTAGGTACCAGCACATTAAATTCAGTGTTTCTTGTGGTCTTGGAATTTTAACAGGAGCCCAAAGGCTGAGAACAACATATGTCAGACCACCTATGAAGAACAAGTGAAACCTGTGAGCTGGTTTTTGACCTGCCTTCAGAGCAGGTAAAGATAGGCTTGAATATTGATTAGGAGAAATCCTGGAGTGAGGACTTCTTTAGAGAGAGAGAGTTGTAGATGCACTAGGTATTCCCTCCCATTCTCCCACTCAAATGGGGGTGGTGGGTCAAATATAACCACTCAGACTGTTTTTCTGTGTCCTCTGGGACTTAGGAGATGTACGAACTGATTTCTTATTTATGCTTGGAAATATATAACAGCAAGAGACTGGCGAGATGCCAGCAGAGTGAGGATAGGTGGCTATAATGGGAAGAAGCTACATTTCCACTGAATGGGGTTAAGGGTGAATGTTCATGTGGGCCACATGTGGATTCTTTGGAGGCAAAACTCTGAGCAAAGCTTTTGCTTACAGAACTGGTACGATTATAGCAGGAAGATTTTGGATATAGACCCCAAAAGCCAAGGATTCAGGGTTCTCCTGAGTGGCTCCTAGAGAAGGGTTGCTCATATCAGGAAAATGCAGCTGTATGTTCTCAGAAGAGAAGATCTCTGAGGAACCCAGAGAGCGTTCCAGGAGAGAAAGGAAAAAGCGTTCAGTCATCTGCCACAAACTGAAGACATCAATGTCATATTACCGTTATACCAGTCAAGACTCCCCACCAAACCTTTGGACCCTAGGTTCACCCAACTGTGTTAACCATAATTCTTGGTCCACAACATTAGTCATACTCATCATTAGGCTAAGATGGCCTGCTTGTATATTTTGATGTGATAAGAACCCATGAAACCACCACCCCAAACAAAAGCCAGGACCTTGGTAATAGTCTAAACCTAATGGTGTTCTCCCATCCCATTCCCCTGCCTCCTTTGACTCAAGTGGTCATCATTCTGAACCCTCTGTTCAACATTACCATGCTTTATTTTTCTCTAAAGCAATTAAAGAAATTTTTTTATTTAAGGGAAAGAGTCTGGAAATTTGGGTTCCAGATTCTGACTTTAACAATATCTACTCTGTCTTTTTTTAATGCTTTTTTTTTTTTCTTTTTGGTGAGGAGAGATTAGCTCTGAGCTAAAATCTGTTGCCAATCTTCCTATTTTTTTTTTCTCCCTGAAGCCCCCGTACACAGTTGCATGCCCTAGCTGTAAGTCGTTCTAGTTCTTCTATGTGGGATACCCTGGGCCTCTGGAGCGGAGTGCGTGAACTCAACCACTTGGCCACAAGACCAGCCCATAAAATAATTTTTTGAGGTAGAATAAACATACAGAAAAGTGCACAAATCTTAAGTATACAGCTCAATAAAATCAAAGCTTCTCTTTGAAAACATAAATAAAATAGATGAAATTCTGGCAAAGTGTATTAAAAAAAATATGAGAGAGAACAAATAAACAATAATAGGAATAAAAAGGGAACAAAAATGCACAGCCAGTGGATTTTTTTAAAGGAACATCTGTGAACAATTTTGTGCCAATAAATTTAAAATATGAAATAAAAAATTATCTGGAAAAATATAATTTAATAAAACTGACAAGAAAGAAGAGAAGACCTGAATAGATCTAAAATTACTAAAGGAATTGAATTAGTAGTTAAAAATATAGCAACCACCTCCCCCAAACATATGAACAACAAACAAAAATGCATGAGATCCGGAGGATTTTACAGATGACAGCCAGCAAACGTGGAACATGTAATACCATTGTTATATGAAGTTTTTCTGTGGTTCTGCATTTCCATTTTGGGAATCACTTCTTTGAAGACGATGTTGAGTCATGGCCGTATGAACCTAGACATGGCCTATTTTAAATTCTCAATCCTTCAGAAAATAACATCATAGCATCTTAGAGAGACATAAATGAGTTTTTGGCTCCTTAAAAATTTTCAGAAACAAGTAACTGAGCCACAGTTTTAGTAAAAATCAGTACAGGCTACCATGCAGGAACACGTCTCTTGGTTTGAAAGTAACAAATGTTTCAGATCAATGTGTTCTTTGTTAGCCAACTTTACTAATCAATTCATATCACTGACTTCAGAAGCAAAATATTTACAAACTGCGTAGGAACTACTGGGAATCAGCTGTAGGGCCTAATTGTGTCGTAGTGGCCTCTTCCTGGGCAGTTACAGTATTTTGAAAGACATAATTCAGCCCAAGTTATATATAAATCCACATTTTAATGAGCCCTGTTGTGTTAGGATTCTACTGTGTTTCCTTCAGAATTTAGACTTTGCCTAATTATTCTATTTAATTCTTTCGCATTTCTTTTTGGTGCCCTCATTATAATATCGCCCTGATTAATTAGTGGTTGTGCATTGTTAACTTGGTTTAGTGGTCATTGCTTTCACAGAGATATGCTTTTAACTTCTTGTTTGAGCTAGTTTGCATAAATTTTTGTATGAGTTTCCTCCTCCGGCTAAGACAGTCTTGGTACTATAATTCTTCACTCAGTCAGGTGTCTTATTCCAGGCGTCTGTGTGTTTGTTCATTCATCAACCATTTATTCTTCATCTTCTGTGTATTAGGCACCCTTAGGTGCTAGGGACACAAAGATGGATTAGGTTAGGCCTTGGCCTTCAATAACTCACAGACCGGAGGGAGAAGTGAACGTGCTCATCCATTTATTACAATGGAATAGGATAAATGCTGTCATAGAGATAGGAACAGAGGGCCAGGGCTGAGCAGAGGAGGGAGGAACTAATTCTGCTTCACTGGGGAGATGAATTTTAAGCTATGTTTTGAAAGATTATAAAGAAGGACGATTAAGTAGCAGAATAACAAACACAGAGAAATGAATTCCTGGAATTATTGAGGAATTGCTTAGAAGTTCAGTATAGTAGGAGTGTAAAGCACAAAGGGGAGTTTTGCAACATGAAATTAGAAAGATATTTTGGGGACCATATTAGTTATCTACTCGTGTGTAAAAATTACCTCAAAACTTAGTAGCTTAAAAATGATAAATTATTTCACAGTCTTTTTGGGTCAAGAATTGGGGAACAGCTTAGCTTCATGGTTCTGGCTCAGAGTCTCTCATGAGGCTGCAGTCAAGATACCAGCTTGGGCCGAGATCATCCGAAGGTGTGACTGGGGCTGGAGGGTCTGCTGCTAAGCTAGCTCACTCATATGCCTGGTAAGTTAGTGCTGGTTTTGGGCACAAGACTTCAGTTTCTCATCTCACAGACCATTCCAGAGGGCTGCTTAAGTGCTGTCATGTCGTGTCAGTTGGCTTCCCCCAGAGCAAGTGATCTGAGAAAGTATAAGGCAGGAGCCAGAATGTCTTCTATGACCTGGCCTTTGAAGTCACACATCATCATTTCTACGATATCTTAATGATTGCACGGGTCAGCCCCATTCAATGTGGGAGGGGATTACACAAGGGTGTAAATACCAGAAGAAAGAATCACTGGGGGTCATCTTGGAAGCCGGCTACCACAGCGGCACACTGTGAAGAGCCTTGTGGATATCACTCAGGAGTTTGGATTTTTAAAAATAATCATGAGAAAGTCAGTGGAGTTTGTTATTTTAAATAACATTTATGAAAGGAATATGTGCACATTGCAGAAAATCTGGAAAGTGTACAAAAGTACAAAGAAAAAAGACTCATCATCTTACCACCAGAGAGAATCACTGTTAACATTTCAGTTCATCTCTTTTCAGTTTTCTCCTGTTTATAAGCCGTTTGTACTTTTTTTTCTCACTTTTTACTATAGCGTAAGCAGCTTCTCATATAATTGAAAAAATCAACAGAAATCTTTAAACAGAGTGGTTAAGGAAGCTAAACTGGGGTATTGAGAAACTTGTAACAGAGACAACACGGAGTCTCTGAGAGATAATGAGAGATTAGACAAAGTAGTGAAGTAGAGTTAGAGATGAAAGAGTTGGGAGAAATTTCCGAGCTGGAATCCACAAAATTAGGTGAGCAATTAGATGTCTGGAGTATGGAAGAAAGATGTTAAGGACAACACTAAAATATCTGGAGCATACAAAAGAACTGTAATTCGTGGCATGGGTACATGTGGGGTAGTTACAGGTCTGTGTTTGGAATGTATTGATGGAGGTGCCTGACAGAGATGTGGGCACTCTGCAAGCGTCCAATAGTTAGAGAAGAAGTCAGTAGAGAGGAAGAAATCAAAGATCCAGGAGAAAGAGATGATAAGCGGCAGAGCATGGCCTTAGAGGAGGCATGAGGGAAAGGGATCCAGGAACCTAGTAAAGTAGCCTTGGAGAGGACAAGGTTCCAACATTATTGAGTATGTACCACGTGCCAGGCACTGAGCATACGTTATCTCATTTAATTCTTACAACAACACAGTGGGAAGGTGCTGTTAGTCTCCTGTAATTGGTATGGAGGTTAGACTCAGAATGGTTGGTTAAATGACTTTTTAGGCTCACCCAGCTAGTAAGTAATAGACCTAGGATTCAAATATTCAAATCCAGTTCTTCTTGGAGAGTGTAATAAAGAGTTTGACTTCGTTCTTGATGTTTGACTGCTAACAGCTTTTAAGCCTCACTACTCTCCATTCCCATTCTGCACGCACATCTAGGAAACTGATAGGAAAGTCTGAGTGTCCCTTCTTTGATGCTGGTGGGAAGCTCAAATGACACAAGGCCCAGCCCATGCAGGAGAGCCCTGACATCAGTCCCAACCCCTAATCACAATAACAGTCAAACCAGTCCCCTCACTGCTCTCTCAAGCCATTTTGGACCTTCTTGGAAGCTTGCCCTACTTGTCCCAAAAGGTCTCATTATGTGAATAAAAACACTTTTTGTACTCTTTTGGTGTATGTGTGGCAGCTTTAGTCTCAACATTTGAACCAAATTTTGGGTAGGGGATCCATCCTCCTCAGTAGGGTAACCACAACAACTGGTACTGTGAACAAGATATCCAGGAGATGACCACCACAACCAGGGGGCTTTCTTCTCTTCCTATGGCAGAGAGGTATAAGTGTTCTTCCTCTGAGACAGAAGTGAGGGAAGGAACGATGGGTGCCTTGGTATACAAGTTTAAGGAGGCAGTGAAGCAGCAGATAAGGTTGTTGGAGGAAAAGAGGAGAGTGGTGATTTGGTGGCCTTTAAAAGGTGGGGAGGCTTGTACATTTGCTGGGGGTGGGAGGCACAAAGAATTGACGCAGAAGAAATGAGAGGACTGCTGGGCAGCACTGTGATTCACCAATACCTTTGGTGGCTCTAATTTGCATGGAAGTGTAATTTTTACCTAATAGTGAACTGCAGCTTGGGAGAATAATCTGCACCCACTTTTAAGATATTCACAGACACCTTGAAATTCATCTAGGGGATCAAGGACTGCAGGTTAAGATCCCCTCTGACAAGAGGACTCCATGAAGATGAAGAACAGGCTCAGTTGGAAAAAGATGCTGGGGGAAAATAGGTTATTATACTTAAAGAATAGGATTACACTCTGTAAACAGAGCAGCCATCTCCACGTACGGCTATGGGAGCAGGTGGTTGGAATGAAAAGGATGGGAAGGTCATTGGAGAAGAGGAACCCAGGTGCCCAAGATCCCAGGGGTCAGGGTGTTAGCTGACCCAACTACATGAATGTTGAAGATACCCAAGGTAATAGCGAGAATTGGGTTGGAAAAACAAGACATAAATCCTCTCTGATAGCCAGGAGGTGATGATGGAGTAAGGGCAGCCACTACTGAATGTCATAGGCCTTAAAAGAAGAAGAAAGGGCTTTGAATGAGAGCAAAAGAGCTGGATGAACACAGGCTGTCTGGCACCAACAGGATGTCAATCCTGAGCATTCTCTTGGGGATTTTCTCTGAGAAAATCTCAGTTTCAGTTAAAGGGAGGTGTATTGGTTTTTTAGGGCTGCCATAACAAAGTGCTTGAAACTCAGTGGCTTAAAACAACAGAAATTCTCTCCAACTGGGAGGCTGGAAGTCTGAAATGAAGGTGTTGGCAGGGCTATGCTCCCTCTGAAGGCTCAGGGAAGAATCTTCCTTCCCTCTTTTAGCTTCTGGTGGTTGTTGGCACTCCTTGGCATTTCTTGGCTGTGGCAGTATAACTCCAATCTCTGCCTCCATCTTCGTATGGCCTTGTTCTCTGTGTCTTCAAATCTCTCTCTTCCTATAAAGATACCAGTCACTGGATTTAGGGCCACCCTAATCCAGTATGACCTCATCTTAATTTGATTATATTTTCAAAGACTCTATTTCCAAATAAGGCCATGTTCACATATATAGGGGTTCAAACTTCAACTTATCTTTTGGAGGAACACAATTCAACCCACAATAGAAGGGCAGAGAAGAGACATTGTGAAATGAAGCTGAGGGAAGAGATGAGTTTGTTTATAATAGAGAGAGTGCTTCATAGAATTAAACAGAAAGGATTAGACTGGTCAGAAGGCGAAGGGGGAAGGGAGAGTTGTAGCCTTGATGTCCATAAAGCAGGAATCTCAAACTTGAATGGCACAGGGAAACGTCAACTCCTGCCCATGAGTGAGGCAGGCTGGATGGAGAATATAGTAAATGAAATGGACAGCATGTGCTCAGTCTGAAGGAGCAGCCACTGCTCAGCTCCAGCTGGTTATTATCATAAGAGAATGGGACCCAGTGTTGCCTAATTTTCCCATTTTCTAAAAAAAGCAGTATACCAAGATTATGTGGCATCTCTTGAATTTTAAAGGATGGCAGCTAATTTGTAAATGTTAATGCATTATATAAACTACAAACCCCTGTGCAGGCTGGACTTGTACCAAGGATGATCAAGGTTCATGTGGCTGGCGGAGGCAGGGTGTACGGGACAGGCAGGCAGGACAAAAATATAATGCACAGCTCTGGGTTCCTGTTGGCATGCTGCCTCTCTCGCTGATTACGTGGTAAACTGTTAGGCTGCAGAGGCTAAGCCTTGGGCAGTGAGAATCACATGATGGCTTCTGCTGCCCAGGCTGCTGGAAATAGATTGTCTTCTCTCTGCTAGAGACAATTACGGTCCCTGCCTTCAAAAAGCCTACTGCTCATTTGAGTGGACAACACTATTGTACCCAAGATAGAAGGGTTTTTGGGCAAACCACCTGTGTAAACAGAGCCTTCAAGGTTGAGAGGATTTAGATATACAAAAGAGGTAGCATCAGGGTATCCCAGGAAGGGTAAACAGCATGGGGACAAGAAGGGGGATGCTGTGTGTCCAAAAAGTGAAGAGCCCATTGTGACTGCAGGGTGTCAGGAGATAACATGAGGGTCTCCCTCTGCTCCAATTCACTCTCCCCTTGCTCTGTGTCCCAGGATGCTGAACTCTATGGGCTGAATCAACTAAGCTCCCTTGCCCTTTCGCATCTGGTCAGGTTCAGCCAATGGAAGCACCAGTAAGGAGTAAGAGGAAAACAAGGTTGCAGGAAATGGAGGTCAGGATATTTACTGCCCTAGGAGCCCTCCTTGCTGGGCTGTGGGTTGGCAGTGGCTCAATCAAAGGTCACAGCTGCTGTTGGCCCTGGGCAACCATCTTCTTCAGCTGTAGGTCTCCTTGGATTTCTGTAAATGCTTGTTTTCCTTGCCTTAGGCCTACGGGTGGTGGCAACTCTCTGCTATTGGCAGCTCCAGGGCGGTCCACCATCCCTGGCTTACCTTAACCCTTCCATCTTCTCTGTGAATAGTCCCTTCATTAAACTCTCCTCAATTATTGTTTGGGAGTGACATCTGTTTACTGCTGGGACCCTGAATAGATAAATAAACACATACACACAGAGCACATGTTATATACATATGTATTACTTACATGTTATATATCTGATTTGCATATATGTTATAGTATACATATAGCATATGTGTATACATATGTTTACATATATATTATACGTGTTATTATAGAATAGATATACATAGCATGTTCTTTGGTCTCAGAATGTCTTTTATTAGGTTTAATGTTTAACATTGTAAGAACAAACAAAATCTCTGCAGAGCTCCCTAATAGAAAACTTTCCAGCTGATTCTTTCTGCCATCACCTGATGTGACAGGGCGCTCACTCCTAGAATTCTGCTCCCTCCATCTGCGCCTATGCTTTCACTTCCCTGGTGGTGTGCTGCCCACAGGGGCTTTCCTGCTACAGCTCACCCACAGTCTGCCACTTAGGATGCAAAAACGACTCTAAGACGATCCCAGGATAAAGGAATATAAAGGTACACAGTGGAATCACGGCAAAATGGCTCAACTGATTACAACAATCAGATCTTTAGCAGTGTATGTGGATTTAGATCGGATTCACCTTTATTACGTCTACCAGATGAAAACTAGAGCTATTTTCTTCACTGTTTCAATCCCCAAGGAATCAAAGCCTTGCTCCCAAGTTTACCCCTGGTTCCAAATCAAAGCTGTGACCTCAGCAGCCCTCGGAATCGTCAGACTTCTGCTTCCATGAATTCCTTGCAGCTTCTCCAAGTGGTTTTCCTTTTATTTTCCACATAGTCCCAGTCAGGACCAACCTCCGAACTAGTGTGGCCGTACCCAGCATGCCCAAGAATTCTGTTGGTGTTTCTAAGTCTCATTGCTTTCTTAGTTCAAATAGTGGCATATAAATGAGCAGATCTTCAATCCACATGCATTTCCATTACTTTGACCTCAGTTGGGTTGGTTCCTTTTGAATTATACAAAGAAGCTGGGTGTTGTGAAAGGGAATTGTGCTGGCCTGTAACTACGTATGATGTGATTTCCATGACATTGATTATCTTCTCTGGATCTCAATTTCATCTGTAAAATGGAAGGAAACAGAGAAGTATTTTTAGCAGTGCACACCCTTGTCAATCAAATCTATGTAAAACAGGTCCATATATTTTTAAGTTCACATTTATAACAGTTACACATTATAAAGTCAGTCAATGAGAAAAATGAATTCTGTTTTAATAAATAGACAAATTTAAATTGGGAGAGGTGGTGGTTGAGAATGGGCGATGGACGCAGTCTCAGATGAGCCTTATTTCTAGCAAATTTAGGATTGCAGAACCTGTCCAGCACGCCCCATAGAATCCTAGAGCTCTGGAACACAGTTGGATAATCCCCGGGCTGGGAGATCTCTGAGACATTGCTACCCTGAGTGCGATCCGTAGACAGCAACATTAGCTTCACCTGGGAGCTTGTTAGAAATGCAGAATATCAGGCCTCACCCCAGACCTACTAAGTCAGAATTTGCACTTTAACAAGATGCTCAAGTAATTTGTTTGCTCATTAAAATTTGAGAAGCACTGATTTGGAGCACTTTCTCAAACTTGGCTGCACATTGGAACCACACAGCGCTTCTCAAACCTTAAGTCTTCTTAAATCTTGTTCTGAGGTCCTTTCCAGCTCTGAAATTCCCACAATTTTAAAGTATCTAGCCTGATAAATTGGGGGTAAAATAAGAGATTTTGTTAAATACACTAGTTTGATCATTTAGTCCTGACATTTTTAATCTAGAGGTTGACGAGAGAACTAGATATGAAAGGAAGTCAGTGTTTTAGAAATGTGTGAGTCACTTTGTCATCTTTGTTATATATCTAAATAATCCCTAGGACATTAAAAATGGTGCCTCGGTAACTTTATAGAATGTATAAAAGAGAAACATCCTTAATATAAAAGTGTTTTCCGTCGTGCGGGGGAGGAGATAACCCTTGAGTGACCATACCTTAGACTTTCCACCTTTATTTTTACTCTCATTCGTTATTTGAAAGTAGCTATTATAACTCAATGTCCTTTATTTCAACAGATCTACTTCCCCTAAAAGTAATGCCTCTGTATTTTTGGTCTGGATCACAAAGTGGCGATGAGCTGGGATTCGTATATTTCACTGTGCCTGTGAGAACTGGGCTTCTAATGAGGGCTGTCTTGTCAATCAGAGGAAGCATCTGTAATTATCAGCCTTTTTGATATGAGAAAAGTCCTTACTCTTTTCCATTTCTTTATAATTTCTACTGTAAAGTATAACAGATGCAGCCTATGAATTTGGTGACATTTAAAGCCCCTCTCTCCTCAATTTTTCCCCTTTGTAGAAATTGATGTAAATAGAAGCTGAACAGGAAGTGCGATGACTGATGAAAACAGTTATTTTTACCTAAGCCAGAAAGCTGTTCCCAGCAGAATTACTATTGGCAGGAAAAATGAACTTTTCTCTAGAGTTGTCTCTGACATGGTTAATACATGCTGGTGGACGTCTTCTGAGGCAGCACATAAAGTTCCAGATGAATAAAAAAAACCAAGGTCTATCTATCAGGTTCATGTCTAGTTGACAGCAAGTTTTTCAATCTTAAATATCAAATGAGTGAATAAAATATAGTGCTCTAACTACAAAATGGAAGCTACCACATTTGAGAGAAGGAGAAATGCAGCAATTGGCCTTTCACCTGAAGGAACCTTTGTCTTGGCGATCGTGACACCAGATCTGTCTTTATTATGATGTTCCAAACATACTGTTCTTCACCGAGGAGGAAGTCAATTACCATCTGGTTGTTGGATTACAAACTGGCTGTGATTTTGATTAAACATAAACCGGACGGTTAAAAAAAAGTGGAACTGTATCTAAAAAACCCCAGAAAACGTTGACAAAAGCAAATCAAATGAAATTAACAATAGTATTTTGGTGATATCATGGACTGCTTGTCAGTACGCATTTGGGAAGAGTCCCAGTTCTATCAAGGAAATTTCCCCTTTTCATACAACAGCATTTGTATATCCAACTACTAGTGTGTTACATTTTCTGGGTTTTTTTTTCTTTTTAAAATTGTACTCAGTACCCAAACACTAGGCATTTCCTTTTGCTGGGTAAATGAAATCCACAGAGCTGCAGTCTAGGAGGCTATATTTATATTTACTAAAAAGAATTAACCTGAGATCAGAGAGAGAACATGGGTCCTCTCTCCCCCTCAGGGGCTGAATGCAGATCCCCTTGTCTCCGTAGGAAGACTGGGACATAGAGCCTGCCCAGGAAGGCTTGAGGCACTTCAAGGGTTGAAACAGCTGGAGCTGTTTGTCCATCAAAGGAAAGTGTAACCAAAACATTAGGGAAGAGGTATTTTCCAAGATGGGGATGACTCTGGCTGAGAATGACCACTCATCTTCAGTTTAAACTTCTACGGATTCCTGTTGAGGGGCAGACTTTTGAATAATAAAATAACTGATCTAAACCATCTGTCTTAAAAACACTCTGCTTGCCTGAAGAGACTACTTGTGCTCTATTTGGAAGGTCGAAACTGTACTTGAAGCCAGATTCATAGTTGGTTACAAATCTATCTGAAAGCTTGAGGATTTCCCCCCAAAACCCCATTTTTGGAGGAGTTACCTAAAATGAGCACACGATATCATATGAGGGATAGCAATCATTTATTGTTTACTATGTGCCAGGGACAACACAAAGTCCTTTCTGATGTTCTCTCTAAAATTCGAGCCATCAATTACACGTCCTTCTACCTCTTTCTTTGCAACCACACATATTTTCCTTTTGATCAAATCTTTGGCTTCTTGAGGTCAGGGACTACGTATAGGGCACTCTCCTTGGGATACTAAGATAGGTAACACAGACCTCCCTTGTGCCCTCACAGAGCTTACGGTCTGACCTACAGTGCTTGGTTCCTCATACAGTTCAATTGTGCTGAATAGATGAATATATATTTATACAGGTGATACGCATTTGCTAGATAATAGCAGCCTGATGGTGAGTTAATGAAACCAGTTATACTCCTAATATATCTGAATCACAGTCATCTCCAGAAAAATCACTTGCTTCTCATTTCACAGTCCATGAGGGGTATCTAGCAGGTTTATGAGAGACCTTTAGAGGTCTTCTGCTTTTGTGGTATATCATTGTCATTCTAGTATGACTTACTTTCTAGTTCCTATGGTTGACCCTCTTATGTGACTTTTACTCTCACTGATTTTGGTGGCTGTCTAGACATTGTCTCCTCCAGGCATCGCCATCAAGATGTGGAGAATAAGTCCCCTGCGCATTGATGTTAGGGCTTTTTATTGGAGCCATGCACATCAATTTCTTACTAGTCCCTAGGTGTTGAGCGCTTTAATTTGACTTGTTCTTGGTGTTTTCCAGCTCTACTTCTCACTTTTATGCGTGTAACCCTGTTTCATATTAAGAATGGACAGTTTTATTGCTGTGGCACTCCAAATTTTCACTTCTCAGAATGAGTTCCTTGTCTATCTGGTATACCACCCAGAATTTTTTTTTTTTTTAAGAGGTAGCCACTATTCCTCATTACTAAGGATTCTTGACTCTGAGGACCAGATGTCAACACCAATGCATTTAATTATTTACTCTGAGCTCACTGGACTCCTGGGCAGCAACCTGTTTGATATCACACTAGCTATGCATTAGTCATTCTGTGCCATTCTCTACACATATATACATACTCATATTCTAAAGTCTCCAATTATCAAATGCCACCTGTGACAAACTAATGTTGAAATTAACTCAAACAATTGTTTGAGAATCCAAACCCTCCTCCTGCCCCCCAGTTTGAGGAGGATCACTATGTTGAGAATCACTACGCCAAGATTTCTAATTTCCAAATCCAATGGACCTTTTTTTCCTCCAGTCCTTTTTCTACTTAATCTAGTCCTTGTTTTACTTGATTGGTGGCATTTCACACATCTGACTGCTTCCTTCCTGAACTTGGTCCTGTCTTAGCTTTTGAGACACCATTTTCTCCTGGTTGTTTTCCAACTGTTCCAGTATCCTCTCCCAGTATGCATCTTCCTTTGCACATTCCTTTAATGTTGGTGTTCCTTAGGGTTCCATCTTTGACTCTTCTTTTCTTATGATACGCACTCCATTTGATTAATGTATTTGGTTGGTCTCATCACTTCTGGGGCTTCAACTTCCATCTTTATATCAATATCTACATTGGTAAATTGTACCAATCTATATCTTCAGATCTTTCTCTTGAGTGCCAGACCTGAACTTCAAAGTGCCTGATAGCCATGTTGACTTAGATGCCTGTGAGCATCTAAAATGAACATTACAATGAACATGTCCCAAACTGAACTCATTTTCACATCATTTATCTTTCTCCTACATTGTCTACTTTAGTTAAAGGCATGCCATCTCTATTCTGGTTGCTCAAGCCAGAAGCTTTAGAGTCACCTTAGATTTACTCCTCCCTCTCACCACCTTCAAAATCTTAAAAGTCAAATCCTGTTGAGTATACCCAGCTTCTCAAAACTGGCCCCTCTTCTTCATCCTTGAAGCCACTTCTTGCCATTTCTCATTGGTGGTTTTGAAAATTGCCACTCACGCATTCTCTGTATAATTGGTCATTTTTCCCCGTCCCTTGTTCTTGCTGCAATCAGAGCAATATTTCTCAAATGCAAATGTGATGATATTCTATCCTGCTTAAAACTGTTCAATGGCCCCGTACTGACAATCAAATAAAGGTTAAACTGCTTGACCTCACCCACTAAGATATTTTAGCATCTCTAGCTTTTCTCTCTGTCATCCCTCCCACATATGCCATACCCCAGTCATACGGAAATTGCTGCAGCTACCTGAACGATACCTTCTGGCACATGATGTTGCTTCTTCAAATTTCTCTAAAAACTATGTGTATTGAAGTGTAGCCCAAGATGGCAGGTGTGGTCATTATCAAAAGTAAGTGGGACCTTCTGAGTATGCCTGGATAGTAAAAGAAATAATATATTGGAGCAGGTTGTGTAATTCTTCCTTACTCCTTGTAGAAGCAGACAGTCTTTTCCAGGAGACAAGAGAATCTCTAGGATGGTGAAGATGTGAGGAATATTGTGTGGGGTCAGAAACAGAGAATATGGACTCTTGAGACAAAAGGAAAATAATCTGCAACTCTGGGACAAGGGTCAGGTTATAAAATCTTAAAAGTGAGAGCAACTCTGAGATGATGAGCCCTGAGGGGCTAATGGATCCTTAGAGCAGAGCTTAATATCAGAGAATCTTATGTTAAATTCTGGGGTTACTGAGTCAGGATTTCACCAATAAGCAGAACAATTTCATCCTGAAATGGAGGGGTGAATCTGGGATTCAGGCAAAGAAGAAACTATTTTTCTGATAGCTAAGGGATATGACTAATAACAGTAACACTTAGAATTTTTGAGTATTCAGTACTAAGCATAGTTCTAAGAATTTTATATTTATTCATTTAACATTTACAAAACTTTGAAATAGTTACTATTATTAGCCCCCTTTTACAGATGAGAACGTTGAACCACAGAAAAGTTAAAACAAACAATTGCCTAAAGTCATAGCCCCACGAGGTAGAACCAAGATTAGAACCCAGCACTCTGCCCCTGAGTCCGTTTTCTTAAGCATCTTGGAGCAGGGATGCAGGAAGAAATGAAACCAGGAGGAAGAGTTTGGACCAGAGAAAGAACTTACAAAGCAGAGAGGATTTGTGATGGCTCACTTATATCTTACTGCATGCATGTACACATGCACACACATATACACACACTCACACATAATATGCACACCAACAAGCTCATGTACACACACATGCTTCCACACAGTACACATGTACACTCATGTGTCCACACACACATATAGATGGTAAAGGGGACACTTGGGTTTTACCTTTGAAGAAATCCTCTCATTATTTCTAGTAACAGCATCTGAATCTTACCCCAGCATGCCAAAATAGAACAATGTGTCATCACAGTTGCTTTTATGTTTTTTCTCATTTATTGATTTTTTTTTTAGTTTAAAGCTAAATATGGGTTAAAAATGAGACTTCTGAAATGCAGTAATTTTTGTCATAGCTATTTATAATACACTTTTAAACAGATGATTAAAAGATAATTTTAAAATACAAAACTAATGGGAGAATGTGGTAGATAATTTGGTCTGATGATGTTGAGCGTCACATCAAAGAAAGTACAGAGTCTTTTCTGCCTGAGTTAGAGAACATTATTATTTTTGCCTACTGCCCTCTGAGGTGATTTAGAACTCAATGCCTTATACTGTTTCAATAACGACAGCTTTGGAGAAGTTGGGACGATCTGGGATCTGGCTTCTGGTCTTCTCTGAGGACACACCTTGTTTAAGGATGACACGTGGAGAGGAACTAACCTGTCTAAACTGCTGTGGGGAGCAATTGTCTCAGTTGGATTGTTCAGTGCGGTTATGGACTGAATGTTTGTATCCTCTCAAAATTCTTATGTTGAAATTCTAATCCCAATGAGATGGTATTAGAGGATGGGACCTTTGGGAGGTGATTAGGTCATGAAGTTGGAGCTTCATGATTGGGATTAGTAGCCTTATAAAAGAGACCCCAGAGCATCCCTTACCTCTTCCTTCATGTGAGGACACAGCAAGAAGATGGCCATCTATGAACCAAACAGCTGGCCCTCACCAGACACTAGATCTGCCAGCACCTTGATCTTGGACTTCTCATCCTCCAGGACTGTGGGAAATAAATGGTCATTGTTTAAGGCACCCAGTCTATGATATTCTTGTTATAGCAGCACCAACAGAGTAAGACAGGTACCAAGAAGCAGAATGCCAGTCAGGCAAGCTCAAGCACACGTGGACATCGTTGAAAATGTACAGGAGTACCTCACTGAACCAGGGGTGAGAAGTGCAGCCAGCCTTCCTCCCCCGCTCTCCCTCTCATGGGCATGTGTGCTCATGTCTCTGCTCCTCTCTCTGACTACATCACTGTTCTCTGTTTCTGCAAAATGCCTCTTACTTCTTTTCACATACTTGACCTGACTCTAGCTTTATATCACTTCAGGTGCATGTCAGAGTCTGACCTGACTCTGAATCTCAGTTCAGAATTGTGGGAGAGAATCTAATGCTTGGGTTAGGTGTCCACTCTTGGTTCAATTAGCGTGGCTAAGTAGGTGGGCTGCCTGCTCAGTAGGATTGTTGGTACAGACTCTCTGAGAAACGGGACATGGGCAGAGAAGGGGATGGAAGGGGATTAATTAACAGATGATTTGGGCATCTATAATACAGCAATGATAATTTTTTCCTGCATATGTTACTTGAAAGCCTCCAAGTCTTTCTTTTTGTTTTTGAAGATTTTATTTTTCCTCTTTCTCCCCAAAGCCCCCCGATACATAGTTGTGTATTTTTCCAGTTGTGGGTCCTTCTAGTTGTGGCATGTAGGATGCCACCCCAGCATGGCCTGATGAGCGGTGCCATGTCCCCACCCAGGATCCGAATCTGTGAAATCCTGGGCCGCCAAAGCAGGGTGCGCGAACTCAACCACTCGGCCATGGGGCCGGCCTTGAAAGCCCCCAAGTCTTAAGAGTAGGGTTGTGTAAATAGGGTCATACTAACATTAATACCTGAATAATGAGTCACAGAAAGGTTAAAACAATTGCCTAAAGTCACAGCCTATGTAGTATACCATATGTTATATCTACTAATAGAAAATTTTAATTCTTACTTTTTGTGTCCCGTATAATTGGTTAAGTCACAGATCATGAAATAGATCTCCAGTACTCTGCCCCTGTGCTTGTTCTCTTAAGCATCTTGGACCAAGGATGCAGGCATAAATGAAACCAGGAGGAAGAGTTTTGACCAGAGAAAGAAACTTGAAGCAGGGAAGATTTGTGACTGCTCACTTGTAACTTGCTGTACACACACACATACACATACAGATGTATACACTCTGGTATACATACATGCTCTCAATCTGAGCCCTTGCTGATGTTAAAATTCTTCCCTCTAGTATTTCTGGGCACCCCCAAAGGGTGTCTTACCTGCACCCAGGAGTCCAGGTTGCTCTTATTTTGAACTCTGCCATACCAGTGAGTGCCACTGTGGCTCCAGCTGGTTTTGCTTGTCCTGCGTGGGCCTCTGTCCCCAGTTAGGCCCAGATCCCTGGTGGATCATCCTGGCCGCTAATGCCATCAACCCCCCACAGTATGGGGCGGGAAGATGCTTCCCCTTCTGTATTGCATTTAATTGGGGCAGGATGGGCTCTAGTGGATCATACAGCCCTGCAGTGTTGCAGAGTTTGGTGTAACAGATCTTTCTTTCTCACATAAGGCTCCTTTCCCCCCAGGGTCACACACACTGCCAGGACAGCTGGGTTCAGAAGGGTTCAAGAGTCAACCACCATCTGAAACCACCTCTCCTTGTGACCTGCTAGGTCTTGTTGCTGATCTCCTCTGCCTGACAAATTTTCTTTTCAATTCCTTCCTTCACCATGGTCTCCATTGCATCTTAACTTCTCCTCCATCATGAATAGCTGAGACGTCTGAACTCCAGTACTGAGCACTGTTCAAGCTCTTATTACAACGAGGCTTTTAGTTTCCATGTAAACTAATGATTGCAGACAGATACAAGAGGCATATATGTGTGTGCTATTTATTACTAACTCCACACGATGGACTTGCACTTGTCAGTTGACACTCCTGATATCTGTAACTTGCCAGATTTTGTCTCAGAGATGTGTGGGACTTCTTGTTTCTTTACAGGTTATGCACAAATCTTTCACACATACCACAGTCCTTTACCGGTGGCTGATAGTGTGCCAATATCCTTTAGGCATAGAATTCTTTTTCTGGATTTGTGGACACCTAGGGAGTCCATAAGTGAGTACAGTCACATGTCGCTTAATGACAGGGATACATTCTGAGAAATGCATTGTTTCATCATTGTGTGAACAGGATAGAGTGTACTTACACAAACCTAGACAGTATAGCCTATTACACATCCAGACTATATGGTCCTAATCTTAAGAGACCACTGTCGTATATGTGGTCTATCACTAACCAAAAAGTTCTTACGTGACATACGACAGTACTAGGAGTCTGTGACTATTGGTCTCTAAACTTTACTCATGTGCTTAGAATATATTTAATTGTAATATTGCTCACAAAACAAAGTTTTGATCAGAAGTCCATGATGTTCTTAAGTTTTTTAACATAAACTTTCATTATTGTCTATCATTCTGTCATCATAGTGATGCCTGTCATTAGTAAATGCAAGATACTATCTATTGCTTTTAACTCCTTATTCTATCTTAAAGATACAAATGGGACTGCGTATAGTGGTTATCAAGATTGGTTTCTTTTGGCTAATAGGTAAGATGGGTGCAGTACACTCAAAATTCTTACTCCTGGCCAATTAATTGTGTAATCATGGGTCATTCACTTTGTCTGGGCCTCCTTTTCCTTCATTACAAAATGAGATTGGATTAGATTATCTTTAAATTTTTTAAGGACCAATATCATAGGACTTCTGACCTTTTGGAAATAAATAGTACATGAATAATATTGGGGAAAATTTTTAAAAGCTACATTAATTTTAACCCAGTCTTATGTAGCTTTGAATTCATGGTCTATTCTCTAGAGCTTTCTTGAATATAGTGTAATCTATTCAACTAATTTGTCCTAACAATGTATTAATAGCATCTATTAAAAATACACTGGATCGGGGCTGGCCCCGTGGCCGAGTGGTTAAGTTTGCGCACTCCGCTGCAGGTGGCCCAGTGTTTCGCTGGTTTGAATCCTGGGCGTGGACATGGCACCGCTCATCAAATCACGCTGAGGCAGCGTCCCACATACCACAACTAGAAGGACCCACAACTAAGAATATACAGCTATGTACTGGGGGGCTTTGGGGAGAAAAAGGAAAAAATAAAATCTTTAGAAAAAATACATTGGATACAAGTGGCTTTTGATCATATGTTATATCTACTAATAGAAAATTTTAATTCTTCCATATAATTAGTTAAGTCACAGATCATGAAATAGATCTCCACAGTTCATTAGTCGACTTGAAATAAATTTTGAACAAATTTTTACTTGCTTCCTACCTGTTTACTTAAGTATGAATATGCAGAATACTTTATATTTGTGCTTTAGAATGAGCAGTTGGAGTTTGTATTAAACTATTCATAGATTTATGAAAGTTGGATTTAAAAAAGAATTACAAATTAATGAGCTTGTCCTTAGAGTTTAGAAAGGAAGTAGAAACTCATTTCAGATTAATATAGTCAGTTGTCTCTGCTTTTTGATGAAGTTTCTCTCTGAGGCTGATTTAGTCGTGAAACCATCTGCACTTCCAAACTGCGAGGCCCAGCTTGGTGGGCTCCATAGTACTTAGGATGCTTGCTTCTTTAGGAAGGTACAGAGACTTGCTTCACAAAACAAGCCAATAGGAGTGAAGCCTGGAGCTGAGCATGCAGTCTCTGTCCCAAGTATGTCCTTGTGGACATGAGATCCACGACTGGAAGGGAGTGTTGCTCTTGAGCACAGCTCGGCTACCTAAAGCGGGGCAGCTGTTCTCAGTTCTCGCAGCTCAGAGACAATGCTTCCCAAACTTGCCTGATGGAAAGAATAATGGAAGGTGCTTGCAAGACAGAGGGCTCCCCGAACCACTGCCCTGGAGGGTTGGGACCTGGGAATTTGTACTGTTAATGAGAATCTCAAGTAAGTTTTTCATCAGGAAGTTTGGGAAAATGCTTCATTTTGAAACACCTCTTCTTTCTTCCTTTTTGCTCATACTAAATTCTTCTTCTAAAATCACAGCATTACCACATAATTATTGCAATCAGTGATGCTCTTACTTTCTGAAGGGTTTCCTAAGTTGCTGCCCCGACATTCGCCATTCATTTTACACACGATCACCAGCTGATTCTTCTGGAAACTCAACTCTGATCACTATTTTCCTGTTCAAAGACTAGCAAGCCTGCTCTGTTGCCTGTGGGATTATGTCCAGATTCTTTAGCCTGGAACTTAAGGGACTCTACGAATTGGTCCCAACCTGTCCTTTCTAATTCTTTCTTACCTTGTTCCTTTATACATCCTAGGATTCAGGTAGGTGGGGTCATGGTCATTCAATTTCCTCTATACATATTCTTTGATCCTCGCTCTTTGTCTTGGTTTATGTTGTTCTCTCTGCCTAGAATATTCTTCTTCTTATCTGTGTATGTCCACATCTTATCTATCTTTCATGGGCCAGCTCAAAATTTACCTCCTCTCTGAAGTGTGACCTCATTTTATCGGTCAGAGAATAAGAATTTATTGACTGCTAACTATATGTCAAGCATTGTGCGGAACTATTTATATGTTTGTCTAACTTGACTTCAAAATAATCTCGGGAGAGAAATTTCCCTACTCTGGACCTCATCCCCAAAGTATAATAGCTCCTCATTTTCTCAGATTCCATATTTTCAAATTCACCTACTTGCTCAAATTTATTTGTAACCGCATAACCAATACTTGTGATGTTTTCAAGGTCATTCCTGAACATGTGTGGAGTGGTGAAAAATTCAAATCGCTTGATGCATACCTCCTGGCTCGGGTTGAACAAGGAAACACTCTGCCTTCTTGTTTCAGCTGTCATACTACTTAAACAAGTGTCCTTTACTCAGCCTATTTAGGGCCACATTTTTCACATTTTTGTGCTTTTTGTTAGTAATTTCGCTATTTAAAATGTCCCCAAGTATAGTGCTGAAGTGCTGTCTCCTGTTCTCAAGTTCAGGAAAGCCGTGATGTACCTTATAGAGGAAATACGTGTGTTAGATAAGCTTCTTTCAGGCATGAGTTATAGTCTGTTCGTTACAAATTTAGTGTTAGTAAATCAACAACACAGTCCACCCAGAAAAAGGGAAGGGAAATTCACTGATCTATATGTGAGGCCATTCCAGAAAGTGCTAAAGTAACATTGATAGTGTGCAACGAAGCTATGGAAAAGATAGAAAAGCAGCTTACTTTGTGGATTCATGAGACGATGACCCATAAGAAAAGCATAGTGGACTGCACTGTGGTGAGGCTGAAACCTGAGAGATTGTGGTCATTACCCAGGGTCAGGAAAACGTTAAACCCCTCTTGGCTAGTGTTGTCTTGGTTGACACAATCCAAAAGGCAATATGGAGTGAAAGATGTTAAACTGGCAGGCAAGGCAGACTCTGCAGATCAGGAGTCTGTGGAAGAATTAAACAAAATATATGCTAAGTATTATACAGGAGAAGGGTAACGTGGAAGAGCAGGTTTTCAATGCTGATGAGACTGGCTTGTTTTACAAGGAGTTGGCAAACAAACTTGTGTCGTGCAAATAGCATTTTAGTTGATGAAAATGTTGTGACCTGAGGTGTGCAGGAACCTAGTCCTCTATTTCCACTAGGAGCAATAGTTTAGTGTCTGCTAATTTGGTGTTCACAGCGACTTTATAGAATATAATTGCTGTGAATAATGAGAATCGACTGTACTTTGTTTTTAACTTCCTTTATAAAATGTATAATGTTCTACCTTGTGTTATAGCTATTTTACTATGTACCAAGCCCCCTACTGTAGTATTTCATAAACTCCTTGAGGGTGGGATCCAGTCATCATTTACTCAGCATCTGTTTTCGAGTATCCATTATGAGACTACCAAAGGCAATGGGTAAGATCGAATTCCTGCCCTTGGGTAGCTTGCAGTCTAGTAGCAGACAGACAAGTGAACAGATGTTTGTCACAATGATTCAGAAAGGCACAGGAGGCTGGATGTGATTCATTAAGAGATTACACATAATTCGCAGTCTAGGCATTGAAAGAATGGATCTGCCATTTAAATATCTTCTTAACGTATGCTTTACTATTATTTGATTAAGTCTTTGCCTCTTAGTAACTCTGATTATGTTCATGTCTATCTCTTTATCTTCCTGAAGACCTATAATGATTAATGTGTGGTTTTGGAAAGCCAAAGAGAGTTGCTTTACATTTTTTACTACCACTAACGTGCATTGTTAAGCTTCAAGAGGCATATGGCTCTTCTTAGGTCTTGTAAGAGGAGAATTGTACAGGCTTGTCTTGCAAAATTGCCAGCACATGATACGAGAAGGCAGCACTGACAGGGGCAGAACCCAGAAAACTGTAGCTACATGCCAGCAAGGTGGCTGTCCAATGCACCACAGACAACAATGCTTGGATGCTAAACCCACATGCAGGTGCTGTGCCATGCAAGGCAAGGTAAGTATCGGCATGACTGGGTGAGCAGCCACAGGGCTTCTCATTACCACGGGCCTTGGCTTTACCACACCAACCATAACTAATAATTGTGGTTTGGATCGAGACTTTATGGTCGGATAACAAATGAGTCACTGTCTTTCCCTTTCCTATTTTGGCAAGGATTGAAAATAATTAGTGATCTATTCAACAATTCCAAACACTTCTGCTAGTCTATTTGGACGAAGACTTTAATATATTTGCTGGAAGAACTCTGGCTGGTGTCCAATGAAGGCTGCATTTTAAAGGAAGAAATTGCACAGAAACATCAATTTTATGGAAGAGAGTGGAATGAAAATGAAATGGAACCTGGGTTAGCTTTCAGGATTTTTTTCCTCTGCCTGGTCTCCTGTGGATTTTTTTTTTTTAATATAATCGTGAATTTTTTTTTTCCTGAGGAAGATTCACCGTGAGCTAACATCCATGTCAATCTTCCTCTATTTTTTTATATGTGGGCTGCCAGCACAGCATGGTTGCTACCAGAATGGTGCAGGTTTGTGCCTGGGAACTGAACCTGGGCTGTGGAAGTGAAATGTGTTGAACTTAACCACTAAGCCACAGAGGCTGGTCCTCCCATGGATTTTTGACTCACCTACCCAGACCTCTGACCTGATTCCTAGACCCTGCCAGACTCTTCTATTCTGTGACCCTTCCATTCTCTGTCTTCACTCCAGGCTGCTAGGCAGCCCCTCTGCAGTTGTCCCAGTCCCTGTGGTTAGTGAAAAGACCACCGATTAGGGGCTCTCTCTGCTCTACTGTCATGCTGTACTCTCTACAGTCGAATATGACCTGGCCCTTAACCTGGATGAGTTTATTGTCTGGCAGGGAAAAGACACATAAACGAAGTGATTATAATGCTTTTTGATGAGTAGAAGAATCTACAAAATACTATAAAGAACAGCAGAATGAATGAATCAGGGACCACAGATGTGACTGCTTCATCCCACTTGGAGGAACATCTCAGGCTGCCCAGAAATGCCTTCCTCCCTTGGCTTGGGCTTGTCTCTCGACAATCTCTTTCTCTTTCTTCCTGGTTCTTTCCATCTTTGGCTCTTGGAAGGGCTCCTTCACTTCTGCTTCACTTCTCTCTGTCCCACTTGGCTTCTCTGAAGCACGTCCGAAAGCCATAAGTCAACGCTGATTCTTTCCTTTTGTGAAGCTGGCCCTCTTCTCCATTGCTCTAGGCTAGGATCAAGACCTACTCTCGGTTGGGCCTTACGTGTTACAAATTTGTTTGTTTCCCATGTATAATTGCATCTCCCCAAAAGGATTACCAACTCCTGAGGGCAGGACTATGCCATTTACTTCCTTGAAATATCTCTCATAAAAACTAACATAATGTTGAGGTCGTAGAAGTTGCTTCATAATAATTTTTGAAATATCATTTTGTTACTATGGGCTCGGTATTCCCAAGCCTATTCAGACATACTGAATCTGATGAAAGCCAATAACGCAGAGAGGGGTGGTCTATGGAGACTTTTCAACCAGAAATTATTTTGTTTGTATATTTCAAGGCTGATTATTTTTCATTTGATTCTGGAAAAATACCTCTTGAGTTTTAGAAAATAAACCGTCTAATCTCACATGCCCAGAGGTTTACACGCTGTGTCCATTTTGAGCAGATCTTCAAAAATAACGCGGTGTTTCATCATCTACTGACACAGAGGAAATGGAATGAAAAATTTTCCTGAACTTTGATATTCTAAGTCGAGACTCTTGAAAGATGGAGGAAGGCTCAGAGTTCAAAATGCTGATCCGTTTTGTCTGACTTTGGTCTCTGGGGAAAGGACGTAGGATTCACATAATCTTTCAAAAATATTTCCCTACATTTGGTGCCTTCTGTACTCGAGGTTTCTCATTATTCCCTTCAAGGGTTTCTGTGACCTGTCAGTTATCTAAACACTTTTTTTCTCTACCTTATAGAGACTATCCATTTCCTTTATGTTTCTTCCATCTATGTGTGTGTGTGTGTGTGCGCGTGTGCGTGCACGCGCACGTGTGTGTGTGCTCTGGTTTTTCACCCATTTGTCAGCACCCCGGGAGGGTATAGACAGGTCAGATTCAAATTAAAGCAATTTGATTTTTTTTCATGGTTGTAATGAAAGGTTTGGTGAAGAAAGGGATCAAAATTACTGCTTTCAATGCTGCGTTCCCTGTTGGTAATTTGAAAAGCATATGAATTGTGCATTTTATTCTCCTAGTAAGAGAGAAAAAGTTCCTTTTGTATATAATCCTTAATTTTTTTCTGTGACTAGGACCCTTTAATAGAATATAAGATGGTTCCTTATCCACATTTTATATATTTCTCTGTTGTTGGATTCCCTTCTCAACTCAACCATGGTGTTCTTTTTCTATTTCTCTCCTTAAGCTAATTCTCTTATGTGAAAACTGCCTAGGATCTCATAAAACGTGGTATTTTCATATGCATCGCTTCATTCTCTCACTATTTCCACCTGAAGAGCAAAGAGAATTCTTCTTGGAATCAAACTCAGTGCCTCACTGCTGTCCTTTGGGGTGCCTCCTCCACCTCCCGGCAGTTATTTTCAGAGAATAAAATCAACTTTGTCACAGAGTGAGGAAGCATTTTCTAAAGTGTTCCAGGGAATTCTAGTTCTATAAGATATTTCACAAAAAAGGTTTTGTGGTCACATATGTTTGGGCACTCGGCATACATACTCTATGCCCTTCTTGGAGATTTCCAAAGCACATATTGGAATGTATTAAATACATTAAAACCTTTGAGAAATCCTGCCTTCCACCAACCTGTCTACTCTTGCTTCCTTGTCATTTCCCAAATGTTATTCGATCATTGAGCCCCTTCTATTCTTACAGCACATTTTATCATTTGATAAAACATACTTTGAGAGATACTGTCAAAGGAATTAGGGAATACAGCTCGCTAAGCCTGGAGAAATCACAGATACGCAATGGCTTACTCCTACACTGGCTTTTCAGATCCTATTTTTTTATCAGTGAATTGCAAGCTCCATGGGGCAAGGACTTTTATCGGTTCACTGCTGAATTTCCAGAGCTGTAACAGGGCCTGGCATGTGTTTGCACTCAATAAGCATTTGCTCGCTGGAAGAATACATGCATCTCTGGATCCTGGACACCATGACTTTCTTAGCTCAGTCCCACGGGGGGCCCTAGCTTCAGATTGGAACTAGACTTTCACCAGTTGCGCAAATTCTTTAACCAGTTGTTTCTTCTCCCAGTTTCAGCAATCAGAACTTCCTGTTTTCTTCATCTTTAATAGTCGTGTGGCACGTTTATCCCATTTGTGGCTTCCCATATTTTCACATGTCATTCCATGTATTGGGGGAAATTCCTTTGTTGTGAGTCTTGCCTCCCAATGTGAAAGTCAGCACTCAAATTTCCAGGCTGTCTTGCAGGAAGATGCATGATAAACAGAAGAGCAGAGTATGGTGTGGAAGCAGGCTTTATTGCAGAGCAAGCGGTCCAGCTGAGGTCGGCTTCTGATGTAGAAATGTGAGCATTGGTGGGAGCTTCCAGTCAAATGGCATGGATTGCTCTGGGGTGGCCGTGGCAGGTCAGCAATTGCCTCCTGAGGCAAGTTTTGCTGGGGAATCGGAGCCTTATTCCTGGAAGCTTAGCCAATAGCCTGGTTCTTTAGGCCCCAGAACCTAGTTCATTACAATGTGCTTAAATGTCCCTGCTAAAGCTGTCTTTGTCTACCATGGAAACATGAAATCCATTCTATGATTCCACAGGTCTTAAATTCCCATTTCAGGAGAGTTTGTCTCTTATTGTTAAAGATTTCTATATTTTATAGTTGCCCACACCATTTTTTAAAATTTCACTCACCTCCATCAATTAATTATATACACACGTATTCTTCCTTTGCTGCTTTCTCCTACCTGTTTTTCTAGGATTTGATCACACTATGTATGTTACTCTCCTCTTCTGAAGAACAATGCCCAATGATTTGCTTTTTATAATGAGTCTTTTTTTTTTCTCTTGATAACTGAAACTCATTGAAGGATCCCTAATCCTTCTTAAATTCTTACTGTGCCTCTCTTGCACTCCAGACATTCTTCTTCATTGAAATGACCATGCTTAGGAACTGCAGGATTCTATGTCTCCAAGGTTGGAAACATCTAAGTTAAATTTTAATCATTTAGTTTAATATCTCAATCATTATATCTGTCAAACACAATTGGGAGGGGAATAAGGAGACAAGATTAGGTTTGGCTACCAGTAAAAAAGATTCTGTTACAGTAACTTAAATAAGACAGAGATGTAGTTTTTTCTCTTGAAAGAGAAGCCTAGATGTAGTCTATTAGGGATTAGTATGGTGACTCCATGGTCATTGAGGACCCAGTCTCCTCCTATCTTTCTGCTCCACCACCCTCAGTAAATGGCTTCCATCTTCAGTGTAACCTCATGCTCACAAAACGGTTGCGATAGCCACAGCTTTTCCATCTTGCCTCCCATCTGAAACAATCTTATTTCAAAGAAATTACGGTCGATGAATTCCATTCCTATTTAGTTGGCCACTTCTATGTACAAGAGAAGCTTAGAAATGTCATTTCACAGTTGGGAAAATTGCAACAAGCAATGATTCAGGGCTCTGTTTTCATACAAAGGAAGAAGGAGGGAATACATATTGGGAAAATAACAGTCTCTGCTTTGAAGATGCTATTTTTTTTTTTTTTTAATTTGCTGTTGTTTTCCAGAAGATGTTATTGGCTGTAAATCCAATGTAACAGCATTGCGAAGATTTCTCATAAAACATATACTTCATAGGAAACAGTCATGGCTCAATCTTTTGTATTTAGAGGACTGTCCAGGAAGTTGTGTGGTCTCATGGCCAGAAGATGCGCATCAACTCCCTGCGTTTACAGCCGCTGTGAGCAACGCTGTCCCCTGGGATCAGAACCAGACTTAAGTTGTTGGTATAACTTCTGATAATGCTTTTAAAGAAAGCACAAGATGCTCCAAATAAAGCATTTTAATAATGCTCCATTACAACTCATTCTTGAGAACAAGATTCACAATTCAAGGCATTTTGAGCTTTTAAAAAAGATTCACATCATTTGAACACAAAACAGAGGCAGCTTTCTCTGGGCCCATAAAACCAATCTTAGTCACCACCACAGAAAATAGTTTTATTTCTTCTCATCTCTTGATAGAAAATGGGAGGTTGGGTCAGGGTGATCTAATTCAGAGGAGGATTGGCTGAGGATAAAGACAGACGATGAAGAGAAGAAATAGTCTATGCTGATGTTGTCTTGGATAAGCTATGTTGGCATAAGCTTTCTTTTGCCATTTTTCAAGTGACAAGTTCAAAGCTCAAAACTATGAACAGACTCTGGGGTTTAAAGCATATGGAATGTTATCTTCAATGACTTAATGAGGAAGCACTGGATTTCAATCCAGTGATTCTTTTGAGCACGTCTGTGATGTAATTACCCATTTTCTTATTCTGCTTATTTGTAAACCATCAAAAGTCAGCTTAAAAGCTTTCATAGTACCCAGATATCCAAGAGTTAGAATACTGAGCCCTTTTTTCCAGGGTTATTTATTTGCACTAATAACAAAGAATTCAGACTTAGCAAAATGCTGTACAATTCTTGCCTTCTCCCCTCCTTCCTCCCACATAGTTCATCCTTGTAACAGACAACTGGTTCTGCTCAGCCAGTGTGATATGTCCATAACCACCTTTCCCTTCCCTTCCTTTTGTGGTTTGCTGCTGCACAAAAGGAGGACACAGTTATGACTGCTTTATAAACAACTGGGAAGAATGCTGGCTTTTACCAAAATGGGGAAAGAATGGTTGGTCACAGGGCATGCCTCTGTGCCCCATTTTCGAGAACTGAAAACACAGTAGCATTGTACTATGGGAGGATGTAAGTTTCCAAAGCGACTGGTTATTATGTGATGGGTTGGTGCTAGCGGACCAAGGTGTGCCTGGAGCTGAGTGAGCACAGAGGAGGTTGGATACAGCGGTGACTGGTCATCTTCTCACAACGATCACCCTATGGGACTGTCAACAGGAGCCCTTTCTCTGTGTCACTCAGGCAGATGTTTAATTAGCTCAGTCTTTCCTACTACTCATGGAGGTATTCAAAGAACATTCTGGGTGCTGGGGATGCAAAACATTCTTTCAGCACCACTGGGGAATTTTCCATTCAAACATAGCCAAAGCTCAGCTGAAGTGGAGAACTATCGACTTACCCAAGCTGTGAGACTTAGGGCTGTCTGTGACTCTGCTCCTCTGTGTGGTCTGAATGCATCCTAGGCAGGGTGGAGTTGCAATAGCAGCGGGAATGGGACGGTAGCAAAGAGAGAGGGTTAGATGCTGCAGGCAGTGTGGCCACATGTGCATACAGTGTGCTAGGTACATTAGTGTCTCCTTGTGTTCCTGGCCAAAAAGAAGAGGAGAGAGTAGAAGACCCAGCTTCAATTCTGTCACCATAAGGCAGGCTTATGACAACTGACGCCATCCCTCACAGATCTGAAAAATCAGATTCTAATTGCTTTTTGGTCTCTTCTTGGCAAATTCCAGTTAAATTATTTTATTCTTTTATCACTTTTCTAATTTTCAAAGAAAAACTACAGTAAAAATATTAACAATAGGTGCTATAAAGCACTTTAAAAGGAAAGAAACCATTCCCCAGACATTTTAATGAGGAACATAAAAGAGAAACAAACTTTTTATAATAAATATTTTATTCAAAATTTTTACTTGAAGTCATCTAACGAATATATCAGGCTATAGTAGTGATTATTTTGTTTTGAATTACAGTTAATTTGTCTATTTATTCAAACTCTAAATTATGCAGGAGGAAAAACATGGAGCTTACATCATGCTCAAATTTTGGAGAGAATTTTTTGCTGCTTATTTATGAAGTACTTCCAGCAAGGCAACACAGTCTTTTCAACTGTTGAAATAAAGTAAAGCTCAAGATGAGGCAGAGTAAAGATTCTGAGCGTAAGTTATGGTGCTGGCATCTTGTTTTTGTGTTCTTGAGGTCAGATACTGACTTACTACAACAGACAGGCTAGTGATGGAGAAAATTGACATGAGTAGCATGATAAAACATTTGGAGGATCAAAATCCTTAAACTATGAAGTGTTTCAGAATGTGAAGATGGGAAAGAAATTTAAAGTGCAGCATGATGGATCACAACAGCTTCGAAGCTCTGATGAAATGATGATGCTAAAGATCAGAACTATATTTTTCCTTTTCAGAGCACAGATTATGAAGTTGCTTGGAACATCCATCTGTGGTTTCTTTTTCTAAAATACTTTAGCATAACATTTTTCTAGGTATGTCATTGTTATTCTTATAAAATTGTAATTTTAATTTTGGCTTGATTGGCACCTTTCTCAATAATGTTGACATGATCTTCTATTTCTCTCTCTCTCTCTCTGTGTAATGTATGCATATCTCTGTTATATAGAAGTTTATATATAGAAGTTACATAGTAGATATAGAAACAACAAAATCCTTATTTACAAATAGGAAGTCACACTGGAATCTGGAAGACTGAAGGACAATTGTAGGGAGAAGTAGGAATGTCTGGCACATAGCAGGCACTCAATAAACAGCTGTTGAATGAATGGATAAGGGAACCGCCTCCATCATTAAAAGCACTTTGCTATTATGTAGAGAATGATGAGTGAGAAAACATGATGGCATATAGTAACCACTTTTCTACATAACTTCACTCTTACAATATCCTTGGGAAATGAGTAGGTCAGGTGTCATTGTTATCCCCATTTGCTGATGAGGAAATTGCAGTTTGGAGTTTGAAAAGACTTGTTCAGAACTGGTAAGTGGCAAGGCTGGGACATAGCTTCAGTCAGATTAAAAATCCTGTGCATTTTGCCACTTTTGTTTTCTGCCACGTGTGTGTGTGTGTGTGTATACAGTGAAGTACCCCAGTTTTCAGTGATTGCTGCTGCTGTCGTCTGAATATTTCTGTTCTCCCCAAATTCATATGTTGAAAATCTAATGCCCAAGGTGATGGTATTAGGAGGTGGGGTTTTTGGGAGGCGATTAGGTCATGAGGGTGGAGCCCTCCTGAATAGGATTAGTGTCCTTATAAAAGACGTCCCGGAGAGTTCCCTCACCCTTCCGCCATGTGAGGATACAGGGAGAAGTCTGTGACCTGGAAGAGAGCCCTCGCCCCACTCTCTGGCCCTCTGATCTCAGACTTCTAGCCTCCATAACTATGAGAAATAAGTTTCTGCTGTTTGTAAGACACTCAGTCTATGGTATTTTGATATAGCAGCTTGGAAGGACTAAGACAGCTACCTAACCACAGCACAAACCCCTCTATGCTTTGTTGTCAGCCCTGTGATTATTTGATTTACATTTTTTCACATTTTCCAGTTCCATCTTTTGCCCCTTACAAGATGTCCATCTTATGTCACATTACTGGTTCTGGAATAGCCCCTGAAAAAGACACTCTTTGAAATGAGAAAAGGGGATAATAAATGAGAGACGATAAACTTTGCTGAAAAGCTGCAGGTCCATTGCCTTTCTGTTGGAGAATTTTCTTAGGCTAGAACATCCATCTTCTGTGTCTGTCCTTTTACACATGTGCACCACATTTCAGAAGGACAGTGAGTTTAACAATAATAAACATTAGAGCTTCCATGCCTCCCTTCTGCTCAGCAATAGGCTCTTAATTCTTTATGTGGAAATGCCAGTGGAGCAAGAAGCAGGACAAAGAGGCAGCAAGGAGTTTCTTGGCAGAAGCAGCCGCTCAAAGAACTAAAACAAACTCACACATCAGGGTTACGTTGTTCCTGGACCTTGGAGAAAATAGCTGAGCTGGAGAGGTCTGTGTTTTACCAGGGAGAGCCTCTGCCTGCTCTCTTCTTTCTGAGTACGACCTTTTTCTATGGCATGCAACCTTTGGAGACAATAGAGCATAATCTAATTTTTCAAATGATGATATCCCTTCCCCCTTCAGTGTTACACATTTGTGTAAGAGGTAGGATCTGAGATATGTTATACTCTTAAACTTTTCTGCAATCCAGGAGATGACCACAGGGAGAATACAGTAACCTTTTCTGTTTATGTAATGTATTGTGCCCGAGAACAATTTGTACTTTGGAGATAACTCAGCAATGTGTCAATCTCTGCCTGCTGTTCTTCTCCAGCAGCAAGAGCTGAAGTGCTTACTGTCGTGGGAGATCCTGCCTCTAAGGAGAAGGACTGGAAGGAGCTGCTAAGTCCATTTCAGGAACCTGGACATGTGAAGGTTGCCCGAGCCCATGGAGGCCCTTGAGAACAGAGAGATATAGCCCCCTTACTTGTACCAGTGAGGAGGAAATGAGATTAGAAACGCCCTCAGCCACCGTCCTGTCCTCAGGGAAGCAGCCGAAGATACTTCTTGTCACACAGGCTCCTTTGCTTTCTTTCATGGTACTTTGATTCCCTGGGTACAACAGATTGAAGAGAACACTGGATGCACTAATCTAACAAGGGCAAGCACATACACAGAATAAAAGAGATCTCATGACCTCTGAGGCAGCTGGGCTCCTTCATGAATGTCGATGATGATCTTCTCTTCGGGAGTGTTATCACAAAACCCATTCCCCGCCCCCCCCCCCCGCCCCCCACCCAACACACACACAGAGGGCAGTGAAACAGAGAGAGTAGGAGAGGAGCAAGTAGACATAGGAACTAAGACAAAGGACTGCTGAGCCACTGAAGGAGGGAAAGAAGCCACCTTTGGTAAGACATCCCAGTCACCAGAGCTACCACAGTATTCTGAGCAGCCAGGAGCCATTGTTTCCATTCTGGATTTGTATTTTTTCTTTAACAGCTGTATTGAGGAATAATTCACATGCAATAAATTGCACACATCTAATGTGCAAAATCTGATAGATTTTGACACATGCATGCGCCTGTGAAATCATCATCACAGTCAAGATAATGAACATTCCATTTCTCCCAGAAGTTTCCTCTTGCCTCTTTGGAATCCTTCCCTCCTTCCCGCCCCCATCCTCTCTCACTTCCTCTAGGCAATCACTCATGAGCCTTATGTCACTATAAAGTTGTGTGCATTTTCCGGAATTTTATATCAGTGGAAACATAGAGTATGTACTCTTTTTTGTCTGTCATCTTTCATGCAGCATACCTATTTTGAGATTCATTCATGTCATTGCATGTATTAATAGTCATTCCTCTTTATTGTTGAGTAGTATACCATTGTGTGAATAAACCACAGTTATTTTTTGTAATCCATTCACTTGTTGATTCACATTTAGATTGTTTCTAATTCTTTGCTACTGTGAATAAAACTGCTATGAACATTTGTATACAAGTCTTTGTATGGATATATGCAACTTTTCATATGCTTATTTGCCATCTATATATCTTAATATTCTATGGGTCAAAGAAAAAATAAAAAGGAAAATTAGAGAGTATTTTGAACTGAATAAAAAAAATGCAACATATTACAATTTGTGGGATGCTTCTAAACTGCTACTTAGAGGGACCCTTATAGCACTAAAGGCCTATAAGAGAGAAGTTCTTAGTGAGCTCAGTTTACATGTTAAGAAACCAGGGGAAAAAAATAGCAAATGAAATCCAAGCTATGGAGAAGAAAGGAAATAATAAACATCAAGGCAGAAATCAATGAAATCGAAAATAAAAAAAAAAATAGAGAAAATCAATGAAACCAAAGTTTAGTTCTTTGAAAAGATAAATATAATTGATTAAGTTCAAACCAGGCTGATCATGAATAAAAGAGAGAAAGCACAAATTACCAATATCAGAAATGAGAGAGGTGACATCAGTGAAAATTCTACAGATGTTAAAAAGAATGAAGGAACATTATGAACAACTGTATGCCAACTTTTGATTAAAAAACACCAATTTTGTGAAAGATACAAACTGCCAAAATTTATTCAAGAGGAAATAGGTAACCTAAACAGCGTGTATCTATCTAAAGAATGAAATTTGGAGTTAAAAACCTTCCCGCACACACATACAAAATCCAGGTCCGCTGGCTGCACTGTGAATTATACCAAATATTTAAGGAACAAATAACAACAGTTCTGTATAAAGTCTTCAAGAAAATTGAAATGAAGGGAATACTTCACAATTTATTCTAGGAGGCTAACCTTACTCTGGTGCCAAAACAAAGCATGAATATTATAAGAAAAGAAAACTACATAGTTGAAAAATTTCTTAATAAATTTTATAAAATCTAATCAGCAATATATATAAAAATACATCATGACCAAGTGAGGCTTATCACAGAAGTGCAAGGTTGATGAAACCTTTTAAAATCAATCAATGTAATTCATGAGGACAGACTGAAAAAAAAAGCAACTATATGATCATCTCAAGAGATGTAGAATAAGTATTTGACAAAATTTAACAGTCATTCCTCATAAAAACTCTCAGCCAACTATGACTAAAGGACAACATCCTTAATTTGATCAAGGGCATCTGGAGCTAACATTATTTTTAATGGTGAAATGTTGACTGCCTTTCCGCTAAAATAAGGAGCAAGACAAGGATGTCTGCTCTCACCACTGCTATTCAACATTATACTGAAGGTTTAAGACATGCAATATGGCAAAGAAAAGATATGAAAGGCATGCAGATTATAAAGGGAGAAATAAAACTGTCTTTATTCATAAGCATATGATCATCTATCTGGAAAAATCTTATGGAATCTACAAAAAACCACTAGAGCTAATATGTGCATATGTGATATAAGATCATTATACAAAAATCACCTGAATTTCTTAATACTAACAATGAGTAATCAGAAATAGAAAAAAATCCCCCTACCATTTACAATCATATCAAAAATAGGAAATATTTAGAGATAAATCTAATAATATATCTAATAAATATAATAGATCTAACGGAAAACTACATAACATTTCTGAGAGAAATGAAAAACCTAAATAAATGGAGAGATATAACACGTTCATGAATTGGAAGACTCAGTGTTGTCATAATGTCAACTCTGCTCAAATTGACTGGTAGATTCAAAACAATCCTAATCAAAATTTTTTTTGTAGAAATTAATTTTAAAATTCATTTGGAAATGCAAAGAACCTAGAATAGCCAAATAACTTTGAAAAGAGAAAAGGAAAGTTGGAAGCCTTACAACACGTGATTTCGAGATGTATTATAAAGTTATAGTATTCAAGGTTTTATGGTAATAGTGTAAAGATAAATAAGTCAGTGAAATAGAAAAAAGAGTACAGAAATAGACCCACACATACACGGTCAATTGATTTTGGCAAAGATGCAAATGTAATTCAGTGGGGAAAGGATAGTCTTTTCAACAAATGGTCCTGGGACAATTGGAAGTCTATATGTCCCCCCAGCACAGACGTAGCACTGCTCATCAAGCCATGCAGTGGCAGTGTCCCAAATAAAAGAGAGGAAGATTGGCACAGATGTTAGCTGAGGGACAATCTTCCTCGAGCAAAAAGAGGAAGACTGGCAACAGATGTTAGCTCAAGGCCAATCTTCTTCACACACACACACAAAATTAAGTCAAAATGGATCATAAATCTAATTGTCAAACCTAAAAATATAAAACTTCTAGAAGAACATAGGGGAAAAAAAAATCTCAGTAACTTTTGATTGGGCAAAGATTTCTAAATATGTATGCCAATTATATCTCAATAATGTTGTTAAAGTGATTAATCACCATTTAAAGCAAAATAATAATTTATTGTGGGATTTACAACATGTATAGAAATAAAATGTATAACAACAGTAGCATAAAGAATGAGAGGGAACAAATGGAAATATGCTGGTATAATGATGCTAGATTTATATGTGAAATAACATAATACTATTTGAACATTGTCTATGATAAGTTAAAGGGTTATAAACCCCAGAATAACCTCTAGATATTGACATAAATAAACAAATAAGCATAGAAATCCATAGAAGAGATAAAATGGAATACTACACATCTTTAGTTAACCCAAAATAATGCAGAAAGAGGTAAAAATGAACACAGAGCTCATATGGAAAACAAATAGCAAGATGGTAGATTTAAGCCCAATCATATCAATAATTACATTATATGCAAATGCAACCAACACTCAAATTAAAAAGTAAAGATGGTCAGATTGGAAAAATGAAGACCCAATTATATGCTGTTTACAAGAGATTCACTTTACATATAAAGACACTGGCAGGTTGAAAGCAAAAGTACAGAAAAAAATCATGCAAACACTAGTCATAAGAAAGCTGGTTTGGGTCTATTAACATCAGACAAAGTAGACTTCAAGATAGAGCATTATTAGAATAAAGAAGGGCATTTCATAATAATAAATAGGTAAATTAATCAAGAAGACTTAGCAATCTTAAATACGTATGCACCTAATAACACAGCTACAAAACATATGAAGGTAAAGCTGACAAAACTTAATGGAGAAATAGACAAATCCACAACCATATTTGGAGATTTCAACATTCTTCTTTCAGTAAATGATGAAAAAATGTAGACAGAAACTCAGAAAGGATATAAAGCAGAAAGAATATAAATTAAGCAAATTCACCTAATTAACCTTTATAGAACACCATATGCAAAAACTGCAGAATAGTCATCATTCTCAAAAGCCTATGTGACATTCACCAATAGTGACCCTATGCTGGGCCATACAATCAGCCTCAATAAATTAAAAAAAAAAAAAGAAATCCTACAAATCATAACAGAATTAAATTAGAAATTAATAACAGAAAGCTATCTGGAAAATCCTCTAATTTATTTGAAAATTAAACAACATACTTCTAGATAACCTGTGGACAAAGAAGAAATCACAAAGAAAATTTAAAAATATTTGGAACTAAATATAAATGAAAACAGAATGTATGAAAACTTGTGGGATGTTTCTAAAGCAATGCTTAGAGAGAAGTTTATAGCTTTAATACTTATACCAGAAAAGAAGAAACATTTAAAATCAATGATGAAATTTTCACTTTAAGAAGCTAGGAAAAGAAGAACAAATTAAACTGGAACAAAAAAATAATAAAGGCACAAGATGTAATCAGTTAAAGTAGAAAATTTATGAACAATAGGGAAATCCAGTGAAGCTAAAAGTTGATTCTTTGAAAAGTTCAGTAAATTGATAAATACTAGGTAGATTTATCAAGAAAAAGAAAAGAAAATGCAAATTACCAAGATATGGAATTGAGGAAGCAAAATTACTACAGAGCCTATAGACATTCAAAAAATAAAAAGGGAACATTATATAAAAATTTATGCTAGTAAATTCAACAACTTAAATAAATTGAACAAATTCCTTGAAAGACACAAATTAGCAAAACTGACTCAAGAAGAAACAGAAAATCTGAATAGACTTATATTTATAAAATATATTGAATTCATAATTTAAAATCCTTTCTCTAAGGAAAGCCCATCTGGTTACATGGGTGAATTCTACCAAACATTTTAGGAAAAGTAATACCAATTCTAAGCAATTTCTTTTAAAAATGTAGAAGAGACAATAGTTCCCAATTTCATTTTATGAGGCCAGAATTACCTGGTACCAAAGCTAATGACATTACAAGAAAACTACAAACCAACCTCCCTCATGAATATAGATGCATAAACCTCATCAAGTTATTAGCAAATTGAATTCAGTGACATTCAAAAATGATAATACATCATGACCAACTGGCATTTATTTCATAAATATAAAGTTGGTTCAAGATTTGAAAATCAGTTAATGTAAGTTACCACATTAAAAAAATAAAGGACAAAAATCACACAATATCAATAGAGAAAAAAATATTTGGCGAAATTTAACACCCATTTATTAAAAAAAACTCCCAGCAAACTGGAAATAGAAAGAAACTTTCTCAGTCTGATAAAGGGTGTCTACAAAAAACCTACAGCTAATATCATACTTAATGGCGAAATCAGAAAATTTTCCCCCTAAGATTAGAAACAAGGCAAAGATGTTCACTCTTACAATTTCTATTTGACAGATATTATAGGTCCTAGCCAGGGTTATAAGGCAGGTAAAGGAAATAAAAGACACGTAGATGGAAAAAGGATTAAAAAATTATCTTTGTTCATAGACAACATGTATACATAGACAATCCTAGGGAATCTACATAAAACCAGCAGAACTAATAAGTAATTCACTAAGGTTGTAGAATTCAAAGTCAGTATACAAAAACAGAATATATTTCTATATACTGGCAATGAAGTTCTGTAAAATGAACATTTTAAAACAATATCATCTAGAATAGCATGTAAAACCACAAAACACTTAGGAGTAAATTTACCAAAAAGATGTGAAAAACCTGTACACTGAAAACTACAAAAACATGGCAGAGAGAAATTGATGAAGATCTAGATAAATAAAGAAATATATCATGATTATGAATTGGAAGATTCAATATTGCTAAAATAATGATTCTCCCCAAATTAATCTATAGATTTAAATGACTCCAGTCAAAACCCAGTAGGTCTTTTTTTTCCAGGGGGTACTAACATCTGTTGCCAATTTTCCTCCTTCCATCCCCCTAAAGCCCCAGTACATGGTCACGTATAGTTGTAAGTTCTTCTAGTTCTGTGTAAGCTGTTGCCACAGCATGGCTACTGACAGACGAGTGGTGTGGTCCTGTGCCAGGAACTGAACCTGGGCTGCTGAAGCGGTGTGCCAAACTTTAACCGCTAGGCCATCAGGGCTAGCTCTAGTAGGTCCCTTTTTTTATGGAAATTTTAGAATTTACTTAGAAATGCAAAGAATAGAGAATAGCCAAAATAATCTTGAAAAAGAAGAGCTGTACTATAAAGCTCTTTTGTACAGACACAGTGTAGTAGTGTTATAAAGATAGACAGGTAGATGATACAACACAGTGAGTTCAGAAATAAAACTACACCTCTAGACGAAGGCACCAAAGCACTTCAATGACGAAAAGAAAGCCTTTTCAACAAATGATGCTGGAACAACTGGGCATCCATACAGAAAAGTGACCTTCAACCTATACTTCACACTCTACACAAAAATTAATTGGAGATGCGTAATAGACCTGACTATGAAAGGGGGGTGGAAATTGGCTTTGGAGGGTGGAAAAATCTTAGATATTTTAGTAGTCTGTGGCCTTCCAAAGAAACATAGTGCAAAAACAGGTATTCATTATATCTCTGGTATTAATATTTCATGTTGGGCGTTTGGGTGATTAGAAAAAAAAATCCAAAAAGACTCCTTTGGAAGTGTTGTGGGTTGAATTGTCTCCCAAAAAGATATGTTGAAGTTCTAAGCCCTGGTACCCCTGGTTAATGTGATCTTATTTGGAAATAGGGTCTTTGCAGATGTAATCAAGAAGTGAGTTAAGATGAGGTCATACTGGAGTAGGATGGGCCACTAATTCAATATGACCAGTGTTCTTATAAGAAGAGGAGAAAAGAAGACACACAGGGGAGAAGGCTATGTGAAGACAGAGGAGTGCCAAGGACTCCTGGCAAATCAACAGCAGCTAGTAAAAGGCAAGGAAGGATTCACCCCTAGAGTTGACAGGGAGAGCATGGCCCTGCTTACCCCTTGATTTCAGACTTCCAGCTTTCAGAACTGTGAAAGAATAAATTTCTGCTGTTTTGAGTCACTCAGTTTGTTACTTAGTTATGGCAGCCCTAGGAAATGAATACAGGGGCGACAATGTGAAAAAGGTTGGGAAACGCTGTTCTAGAAGAAAACATAGGAGGACGTTTTTGCAGCTTTGGGTCAGGCAAAGATTTCTTAGATGGACCCAGAGAGCACCAGCTATAAAGGAAAAAAATAATGAAAAATTGGCCTTCATCAAATTAAACACTTCAGATGATTAAAAAATCAGACCTTTAAAGATCATTGTTAAGAAAATGAATAGCAAATTCACAGAGTAGGGGAACATATTTGTAATACATATATCTAACAAAGGACTTAGAGCCAGAATATATAAAGAACTCCTACAATTCAATAATAAAGAGTCAACTCAATTTACAAATGAGCAAAAGACTTGAACAGATAGTTCACAAAGGAAGATATTTGAATGGCTAACAAGCACATGAAAAAAATGCTCAGTATCATTAGTCATCAGAGAAATGCAAATTAAAATTACAATGTAATACCACTACTTGTTATGTTGGCACAATTAAAAAGACTGAAGTTGGCCAGGATGCGGAGCAAGTGGGAGTGTAAAATGGTACAACCTTTTTGAAAAACAGTCCACTATTTTCCCATAAAGTTAAGCATACACTTACCCTATGTCCTAGCAATTCCACTTCCATGTATCTACCAAAGGGAAATGAAAATATATGTATACAAAAAGACCTGCACACAAATGTTTATAGCCCCAAACTGGAAACAGCTCAAATGTCCATTATCAACAGAAGGGATCAGTAAATTGTGGTACATTTATGCAATAGCACACTATGCAGCAATAAAGAAAAAGAAATGACTGATAGTCTCAACAACATAGATAAATCTTGAGAACATTACGCTGAGTGAAAGAAGCCACACACAAAAGTGTATATACTATACTCTTCCATTTATGTGAAACGCTGGAACAGAAATAAACCTGACCTATATTGACATAAATCAGATCAGTGGATTTCTGGAGTGAGAGTTGAGGGGCATTTACTTCAAAGGAGCACAAGGGAGCTTTCTAAGATGATGGAACTCTTCCACATCTTGATAGGCATGTAGGTTACCTGTATATATGCATTGGTTACAGTGCATCAAACTGATAAAGTTAATATCTGTGCATTTTACTGTATATAAATTCTCTCGTTCTCTCTCTTTACATATATATATAATATATATGTACATATATATATATAACTCTATATAGAGGGTTATGGTAGCTGCCTCAGCACTATACACAGTTTGTTCAAAAAAGCTTTGTCGCCTTACCTTTTTCTTTTGGACTCCAGCTTTCTTACGCAAAATGAGGAAATTGGACTTCTTCAAGCTTTCAGAACTATAGTTCATGTGGACATCGAGGTCGTTTCCAACTCTAAAATTTTGTGTAGATTGCTATTTGTACTGTTTCGATTCATCAGACCATCTGTTTGAAAACTCTTGTTCATATCCCCTGCCTATTTTTTTCATCATGTTGTTCATTTGTGTTGTTGTTGAGTTGTATGAGTTCTTCAGATATTTTGGAAATTAACTCCTTATAGAATATATGATAATATTTTCTCCCAGTTGGTGGGTTGTCTTTTTGTTTTGTTAGTGGTTTCTTTTGCTGTGCAGAAGCTTTTTAGTTTGATGCAGTCCCATTTGTTATTTTTTCTTTTGTTTTCCTTGCCTGAGGAAATATAGTATTCAAAAAGATACTGTTAAGACCAATGTCAAAGAGTGTACTGCATATGTTTTATTCTCAGAGTTTTATGGTTTCAGGTCTTACCTTCAAGTCTTTAATTCATTTTGAGTTTATTTTTGTGTATGGTGAAAGATAATGGCTTACTTTCATTCTTTAGCGTGTGGCTGTCCAGTTTTTCCAGCACCATTTATTGAAGAGACTTCCCTTTCTCCATTGTATGTTCTTTGCTCCTTTGTCAAAGATTAGCTGTCTGTAGATGTGTGGTTTTATTTCTCTGCTTTCCATTATGTTCCATTGATCTAGGTCTGTTTTTCTGCTAGACCATGCTGTTTTGATTTCTATAGGTTTGTAGTGTATTTTGAATTCAAGGAGTGTGATAAGTCCAACTTTGTACTTTTTTCTCAGGATTGCTTTGGCTATTCAAGGTCTATTGTTCCATATAAATTTTAGGATTCTTTGTTCTATTTCCATGAAAAACATCATTGAGATTCTGATTGGGATTGCATTGAATCTGTAGATTGCTTTAGGTAATATGGACATTTTAACCATGTTTCTTCTTCTAACCTATGAGCATGGAATATCTTTCCATTTCTCTATGTCTCCTTCAATTTCTTTCAATAATGTTTTATAGTTTTCAATGTATAAGACTTTCACCTCCTTGGTTAAATTTATTCCTATGTGTTTTACTACATTTTTCAAAAGGAGATATATAGATGGCCAACAGGTATGTGAAAAGATGTTCAACATCACTAATCATTAGGAAAGTGCAAATCAAAACTACAATAAGATATCACCTTACATTGGTCAGAATGGGTATTATTAAAAAGACAGGAAATAACAAGTGTTGAAGAAGATGTGGAGAAAAGGGAGCCCTCATACACTGCTGTTGGGAATGCAAACTAGTGCAACCACTATGGAAAACAGTATGGAGATTTCTCAAAAATTTAAAAATAAGACTACGATATGATCCAGCTATCCCACTTCTGGATGTTTATCCAAAAAAGATAAAAACACTAATTTGAAAAAATATATGCACCCCTATGTCACTGCAGGATTATTCACAATAGCGAAGTCTTGGAAGCAACCTAAGTGCCCATCAATGGATGAATGGATAAAGAAGATGTAGTGTATATATATATACAATGGAAAACTACTCAGTCATAAAAGAAGACGAAATCATGCCATTTGTGACAGTATGGATGCACCTTGAGAGTATTACGTTAAGCAAAATAAGTCAGAGAGAGAAAGACAAATATCTTACGATTTCACTCATATGTGGAAGATAAACAAACAAACACATAGATAAGGAGAACAGATTGATGATTACCAGAAGGGAAAAGGGTTGGGGGAGGGTAAAAGGGCTAAAGAGGTGCATACACAGGCGGAAACTAGACTTTGGTGGTGAATATGCTGCAGCCTATAGAGAGGCAAAATATGATGAAGTCTACTGAAATTTACATAATGTTATAAACCAATGTGACCTCAATAAAATTGGATAAAATAAAATTTCAAGTTAACTCTCTGGGAAAAAAAAGTAGTGGAGTAAAAGCTGAAGAAGAAAAGAAAAGAGGATTCATTTATGCAATGCAGTGGTATGGAAGTCAAGCTGGAAGAAGCATGTTATTAATCAAATGGACTCAAAAGTTAGTTAACATCTGTAAGTACTCTGTACTTTTTCTCCTTTTTAGAATATTAATTACAATTGAATCAATTAATTATTATGAAAAAAAAAAAAGCCCGAAAACCTCCTGGAACCCACTTGCCCCCTGACGACTGCAGCAGAGCTACTGGGGTAGAGGCAGAAGAGCTTAGATCTTCGTGGTCCACTTGGTGGAGACCAGAAGAAATGGTTGTTTTCACAGATGTGGCTAAGTCAGTGTGGAGGACTCCAGTCGGGTGAGTAGATACCTACGTTGAGGAAGCATCGAAATTCCCAGGAATGGGACTCTGTTAGCATTTTGCAAGCTGAATGGATGCAAAGGCAATTGTCATGTGAGAATGTGGGCACCCGACTGTGGAAATGTAAAGCATATGTTTTCCCATGTTCAGGACCCCCTCCCCGGGAACCTACGCCCTTTTGCACACCTGGCCAATGTGTAGGTAAATCAAAGGAAGCCCATGATGAACCTGTGTAGAGAAAGTTAGTTCATATATTAGAAAGCGTTAATACAAGAAATATTGGAAGTCCAGAGCCTAGAAACTCCTACATCTTTATAAGAATATTGACAGCATTGAAACAAACACTTTTCACAAGGCACTCCAAAGCGTATCTTAAAAAGCTTGCATTTGGCAATATCATTCCATTTGTTTTCTTCCTAGTTCTTGTTGAAATGATTTTCCTAAGAGAAGTGGCAATCTATTGTCTACCACTCCTATTTCCCCCTTGTGTTTATGGAAAGGGTACTTTACTTTTGAATTCCTTTTGTATAGTTGATTTTAACGAGCCGTTATAACTACGGTTGTCCTCTCCAGCACAAAGACCCAGTTGGGGTAAAGCCACCGCTAGTAACTAACAAGAACACATTGTTATGGCTCATCGTTAACATGGCAGGGAACAAACTGAGCTGTGAGCTTACAATAAAATCCCACTTCTTTTTTACGCTATTTCATCAGAATTTCAAAAGCAATTTATGTCATTGGCAGGTGGTATGATTTGTGGATTATTTAAGATTTCTTTGATAGTTTTTAAAGACTTTAGGCAATTCCTTTATGGTAGCTCAGTGATTGGAATTCCAAATCCAGCCCTTGACAGAATATTATACGTCATATATTTTTTTTTTTATCTTGAATTACATTCCAAATTGCTTTTTGAGATTAAGCCCATGACAACAACACGTATCTATTAAATTCTTCTTACAGTGAGGTGACCTGTTCAGCTGAGAGTGAAATCTCCCTCCTCCAGAGTCCTTGGCATGTTGTCCCATCCATATGGCCTGGATAGAGCTGGTCAGGCTTCGGAAGTGGAAGGCCACATCTCCCAAACCTGTTTGCAGTTACGCAGTCAGCTCCCCCATCACTCAAAGTGGCGGTTTCCCAACTCTTCTCTCCTGGGAGGCTATGATAATCACTTTGGTGACATCTCAAGAGGAAGAGGAGATATACTTCTCTGGTCAGGATGACATATCTTGTCATCCATCTGTGGTCCCACGGCTACCTTGGACTGATCTCTATTGTGGGGTCTCTTGCGTCTTCTGTTGACTGTAACTCCTTCTCTTCCTCCATTTCTTAACAAATGCCACTCAGTGTAGCACAGTGTAGGCACTCACTTTTTCTTTGGTGAATAAATGGAATGCCTGCTTGTTTGCATAGTTCCCTTCCTCCAGGGAATTTTCAGAGTCCTCTGCTGGGAGGCATTGAGTCTGACACGATGCTCTGTTCTTTCTGCTGGGCCTGTGCCTGTCACCCAAACGCTTAGCTTATATTCCAATCTTTTCTGCTGAGGCTTCACAAATCTGTTCATTGCTCACTGTTGGCCACAATATCCCGGCTGCTATAAGTGTAGCCATTATCTGTATAAATATCCACTCAGCCATGTGCTATGGGAATCTTCTAAAATCTTTTTTCCAGGAAGCCAATATTTATTGATCCAGGCAATGTGCTCTACACACATCCTCTAGGTGCCCAACACTCATTATGTGATTCAATCCAAACAACTAAACTATCCCCATTTTAGAAGTTTAGGAAACTGAGGACTGAGGAAGTTAAGTAATTGATCCAAGTATTCAGGAGAGACGGTATGCAATCAATGCTCTTTGCCATTACTCCTTATGCCACAGGTTTCTGTGACAAGGATTACTTGAGGATGATAGAAAGCTTATTAAAGATTAAGCACATGCAGTGCTGATGGAATTGAGTGACCCCACTCTGTTATCTAGGCTTTATAGGGGAGATGACTTAGATTAGTCAGGTCTGGGTGTCCTGATATCTTGGGAGGACAATGTGACCCATCACTCCCCAGGCCTTTTCACAACCCTCAAAGTCACATTCTGTTCATTTTCCTTTATGAACTCTCATAAGTGTTTCTCTCTTTGGGTTAAGTGTTTGCAATCTGTGTCTGGTGTTTGGTTAAAAAGCAGGCTTCACATTTCCTATGGTCTCAGAGTCTGCTGTGTGATGTTCTTACTTGCCTGCTTATAATTATCCCTACATTTCTGTGAACTTCTGAGTCTTTTGGTCTTGGGCTTAGGGTAAATATGCATTACCATCCCAACAATATCCTCTGGTGAGATGCTTTTTTTTAATAGTAGCCAGTGCTAACTCTTAGGAACCCACAGGTTCCCTTAGGAGGTAGTGATAAGCAAAATTCTTTGAGGACAGAAATGGTGTCATGTTTATCTATGTATTGCTGGTGCTTGGCACAGTTCCTGGCATATAATAATTGAGAAGTGTTGGCTTCATAAAGAAATTAGATGTCATGGTTTAGTACGTGAGAAAGCAGTTGTCAAACTCTAGTACTCGAATGAGAGGAGCATCTGTTTCTAGAAAGCCAACTTTACTCCCTTAGGTCCCACTTCCACTTATTTAAGACAGAGCCAAGATCATAAAATTGGCATTAAAAAGGCCATTTTCCCCTACTACTGTTCCACTTTCTTACATGTTTCAAAGATGTGATTTGTTTTTCTGAGTGCTTCTGTGTTTTCATTTTATACAACACAGTTACATTGTGGGAGTTATAGAAATTTAAAACTGTGAAAATTCATGTGAGTTCTGGAAACCTAAGCCTGGACAGAACCAGAGACCTAGAATATGCAGCTATATAAGAAAGTTAAATAAACTTGGAAGGGCAGCAGTGTTAGAAAATACTTGGTGAACAGATGTGTCTTTCTGCTTGGGCTCACTTGGGAGTTGGCCAATGAGCAGCGCTTCCCCAGGACAGGGCCAGAGGCTCAGGAAGTCTTGTTTCCCCAGCTCTTCATTAGTAATTTGAACATAATAGGTGCTTAACAATTGTTGATTAAGTGAATTTATGGGGACATTAATGAAGAAATCAAAATGAAGTTTCTTTTAATTAAAAAAATAGTCAGGATCAAGAAGCCTGGGGATGCAAGAAATCTATTTCTTGAAAGCATATTCTTTTTAGGTCTTAGAGGATGAAGAGAATAGCTGCTCTATTTGGGTCAAGGCTCTGCCCTCTGAAGGCGAGGGTAGAGGTGCCCTTCAGAGGGTGAGTGGTCTCTGCTTACCTGAGTCGTGCTCTTTCCTGCCGTCTGCTTATCTAAATGCACCCTCACCCCATGTGTTTAAGGAATATGGTATGTGTTAAGGGTTAATGGATTCCATTTGACTGCTTACAAAATATTCAATTTCACTTATTTAGACCAATGGCCAAAAGGTCAGTCTGAACTCATGGAAAAGCTTAGGTATGGAATATTAAAGATGAAACAAACAGAAAACAAGTAGCGTCTCTGCCATCCACAACTATTTGCATGTCATCGTATCTTACCGTTGTCATGTCCTAGCTTTGGCGCAGGCCTAACTACTGCTTCGAACTGTGCTTGATAATAAATAACACATAGGCAGAAACATAAGTAGGCTCCAAGATGGGTAACACAGGAGTGGCTTAGTGTTAACAAGAAACCACCTGGGCTTCAAACCCTCAGTCAAAGCAGCAACGTTTTCTCTTATAGTTTGAAAGCAGCATTTGGGTCATGCCAGGAGGAATGTGGTCCAAAGTTAGTGTTCTTGCTTTTTTCGTCTCAGTTATGAGTGGTTGCCTTTTCTTCTTTCTCCGCTCCCTCCCCCAATCATCTATCATCTATTTATCTCTATCTATATATCTATCATCTTTCTTTGTATTTATTTACGTATATATCTATCTTCCATGTACGTACTCATCTATCTATCAAGTGAAGTGAGATGAAACCATTTACAAAGTTATATGAGCATAATAACATTATTTTAGGAACCAGGCCAACCTTGACCTCTTTACTCTTGCCTCAAACACTCAAAGTTGTTTAGTTTCTATTGCTTAAAACACTTATTTTCTTACATTGTGTAGTGCCCATCTGAACCAACCCCCCCATTTCTTGTTTGCCCAAATATGTTAATTTTTTTGCATTGTGTTATGTCTTCTTCATTAGACTGTGTGTTCATGAGGGCAATGACCTTGTTCTGTTCCCCATTGCATATCTAGACCCGGCACAATGCCTTTGTGCTGAGCTACCCACACAGATTTGCTAAGTATAAGATTATGAGAACAAAAGAATGAAACAAATAAATGAATTTAGTAAACATATTTGAATATGGCAAACTAGTATAGGCGTAACAGAAATTGTGTGGGTCTCAGAACCAGACAGACAAGCGTTTTCGTGGACTCTACTACTTATTAGCTGCGGGAATATGGACAAAGCTGATTTCTCCATCAGTGAAACACTTTAAATAAGAATGTGTTTTGATCATCAAAGTTGGCTCCTCGTCCTCTGCTAATTATCTTCCTTCATTGCCTGCTAATTCTAACTCCTTTCAGCATTATGAATGTTCAAAGTTGGCACAGTCCAGGGAAAGTTTCACTATATGTTCAAATGATATGTTTAAGAAAGTATTCTGATTAGGAAGCCACCCCTTAGTAATCATTCCACTTATAGTTTTGTGGGAATTATCAGGTCCTAGACAAAGGATGTAACATTTTAAGAAAGTGATGCAGATCTTAATCTGGGCAATATATCATCCCAGTAAACTTAATTCCCAAGACCGATGCATTAGGTCTGTTGAATTTAAATCAAAGCAAGTGTGCACGTGGCCTGGGGCCTCCTGTGGGGCTTGGTTCCAGGGTGAGGGGGTGTAAATGTGGGAGTGGGGAGGGAGGCGTTCATATGCGCCGAGATCCACCAGTTACAGTTTTGGATGTTGTCTTATACACATACAATCATTGTAGTCATGTATTAAAAGTGCTGATTTGTTAAATGTAACGTTTGAAGTAATATTCCACAAATTTTGTAACTCTTTTTTGGCATTCATTTAAAAAATATACTGTTAGATCCTCAGGAAATATAAATGGCTTGCTTTCCCTCAACTTTTGAAGGGCCTGTCTGCTCCGCGAACCACCGTTGTGCTAAGCGAGAAACTTTTTCACAAGAAGATATGCTCTTGCACACGCCATGGAATTGCTTAGATTCATTGTCTATCTCAGAAAACTAAGGCAAAGTCCTCCTTTGCCACATTGCTTTTTAACCATCCAGTCACTAGATGATATCCACTAGTAGGATTAGTGGCAGTTAAACCTGATGCAAAATTAAGTGCTCTTGACATGTTGCATTCCTATACCTAGTCCTGGTCCCTCTGTGCAGAGACAAGATTTGTCTGGCACTATCTGCTAACTAGGCCTTGACATGCAGAAGCCTAAGATATCAAGAAATCTCATGTGAAATGTTTGCTTCTGGCAATGGTGTTCTAGGTCATTTGGACCAAATTGACTTATTTTAGGAAGATGTCTTTAAATCTGTGGACTCCTCTATTTTTCCTTTTGGCAATTTTGTTTTATATATTTTGATGTCAAATTAGAAGGTGTATGTATATATATATATACAAATTTAGAAACTTTATATTTTCCTGATGAAGAAAACCTTCTGCCATTGGGAAGTGACCCTCTATCTGTAGCAACGCTTTTTGCCTTAATTTATTACCTTTCTCTACAGCTTTGTCAGATCTATGGGGTTTTTCTTGAGTTGAACTAAAATAATTTGTGATATTCCAGGAGTAGAGACAATAAGGTTCATAGAAGGCCAGATTAACCTTGTTTTATTCCCATATATTCACTATTGATTCTCTGTGAAGTGAACAACCATGATAGCTTTTGCTCTGTACCCCTAATCTATATGGCTACTATAAGAGTTGCCTTGTTTTCACATGACCTTACCCCTGTGAGTGAGCATCCGATCCAAACTGAGCCAGCACCATTTTTTCCAGATTTTGACTGGAACTGAGAGTATCAGTTCTTATTCTGTGTTAGAGGCTGTAAGAAGCAGTAGCTGGGGGATTTTGGTACCTTGTTTCTCACGATGTGAAAGAGGGCTGTCTTCAGTGAGAAAGAATAAACCTTCCCTGTAGAAAGAAACAGAGACGAGGGGTAGAAAGAAGGGGTAGACAGGATACTATCTGGGTTGCTAGTTCCAATAGCCCCTGAAGCCAGCTGCATCTCTGATATTTCAAAGGTCTTCCTTTGTCTCAGTCTTTCCTGGATTTTGAGACAATAATCCCAATCTCTTGCTCAAACTAGTTCAGGTCGTATTTCTATAATTTGCAGCCAAATGAGTCCTTATTAATATGTGCAGCAATGAGTTAGCCATTTGGCTATAAGAGGGTATTAGGCCATGGTTTTCAAAAAGTGAATGTTAGCCAGGGGCTCAGTGGTACCAGTTACAGCTCTGCTCTGGGCTTTTAAGAAACAAGATGGCAGGTAGTGCCATCCAGGAATTAATAAAGTCAGTGTAACTTTTGGGGGTTTTTTTGGTGAGGAAGATTGGCCCTGAGCTAACATCTGTTGCTAATCTTCCTCTTTTTGCTTGAGGAAGATTGTTGCTGAGCTAACATCTGTGTCAACCTTCCTATATATATAGTTTTTTTCTTTTTGAGGAAGATTAGACCTGAGCTAACATCTGCCACCAATCCTCCTCTTTTTGCTGAGGAAGACTGGCCCTGAGCTAACATCTGTGCCTATCTTCCTCCACTCTACATATGGGATGCCAACAAGTGGTGCGCAAGTCCGCACCTGGGATCTGAACAGGCGAACCCTGGGCCACGGGAGCAGAACGTGTGAACCTGACTGCTGTGCCACTGGGCCAGCCTCAACCTTCGTCTCTTTTATATGTGGGATGCCACCACAGCATGGCTTGATGAACAGTGTGTAAGTCCGCACCTGGGATCTAAATCCGCAACCCTGGGCTGGAAAAGCGGAGTGCGTGAACTTAACCACTACGCCACCGGGCTGGCCCTCAGTGTGACTTATCTTAAGCAGTAGTGTGTGGAAAAGTGTTTTATCCCACAGGGTGCACACACAAAGTCTTACCTCTGGCTTATGACCAAAGCCACTATGGGCAGAACCTGAAATCAGTGAGTACCAGTGGTGAAAAATCAGTCTACAGGCACGATCCCAAGCTCTCTAGGCAAGCAGAATAGTCAAGAGGATGAAAACCAGAAAGAATGTGTGTGATTAGGGCGTGACTAAATGAGTTTGAATTAGTTTCACTTTGAGGTTTCATATAACTGTAGCAATATTTGGGGGGTATTTATCAAATCCGATTTCTTCCTCTTTGGAGAAATGAAAATTAGCTTCCATGGTTGAAATCTGCTTTGCTCCCTGAAGGCTCGACTTGTAACTCTTGCTCCTGTCTCTGGATTCGCAGATTGCCACTTGGTTCCTACAACCCCACTGAAGCACAGTCTGCTAAGGGGTAGGTACCACTCCCTGTGGCAACAGAAAAATATCACAACCAATAAATCAGAAATATTCCAAAGTGATTCCAAGTCCAATATTTGTTTGTATTGGTTTAATTGTAAGAATATTATTTTCCTTCTTGTCAAGAATAAGAAAGAACTGTTTGGGAGTTGATGAAATCATAGGAAATGAAGCCAAGACTTAAGTCAGTCGTGAATTACTCTTCTCACTTCTGCCTTTTAGTTTGGCCTGTCACATAGTGGAAATTAGGAATTCAGATTGTATAATATAATTGGACTCTAGGAAAATATTTACTTCAATAATATCTTATAAAACTGTATTTGCAAACTTTATTTAACTCACTTTTAACTCAAAATGTAAACCCTATGACTCCAGTTGACACTGAAAATTAATCCAAGTACCACAAAAAATTACAAGTGAAAATAAGGATGAAGTGCGTCCTTATTTAGCTACAATAATTAGAAAATGAGGTATTTTGCGTAAGTACATTTTGTAAATAACTGGATATTATTTTTTAGATTACTAAAGCTTAAAAATTTTAAGATATTTCTATAGAAATATTCCTCAACATTACATATTTGTTTGTCTTACTATGTAGAATAGGAAATAATAAGACTTATTCAGTACACATCTATTAAGCACCTACTATGTGGCTGGCACTGTGAGAGGTCCCCAAGATGTGAAGAAGAGTAAGACACACGTGGTTTTTGACCCCATAGAAGTACATCTCAGCCATTTCTTAATGACTCACTTGTTATTGTGAATACAGTATGAAAGTGATGTGTTAAAGTGCGTTTGCCTTAGGACTCAACATCTTTAGCCATTCATTTTATTGTAGTCAAATCCAACAACGTTTTTTGCCTCATGACTTCTAATTTTGGAGTCTTGTTTAATAAGAATTTCTACACTATTAGGTCACAGAAGTGTTTTATATTTTCTGCTTTTGCTTATAGCTTTATCCTTCCATATGCAATTGGAGTCAAGCTCTGTATATTGTACAACGAAGGGATACAATTAAAAATTTTTATTGAGTGATAATTTACATAGAACATTATATTAGTTTTGAGTTTGTACAACATAATGATTCAATATTTGTGTATATTGCAAAATGATTACCACAATATATCTAGTTAATTTCCATCACCACACATAGTTACAAAAATTATTTTCTTGTGATGAGAATCTTTAAGATCTACTCTCTTAGCAACTTTCAAATATGCAATACGATATTACTAACTGTGGTCACCGTGCTGTACATTACATCTTCATGACCTACTCATTTCATCCTCCTTCACCAATTTTACCTGCCCACAAGGGATACAGTTGAATTTTTCTATATATCATGGGTCATTTTTTCTGTTAACACTTATTAACAATTTATCTTTTTCCACAGATTTGTGGGTCCACCTTTATCACCTAACAGTGTTCCGTGGATCTTCTTCTGTGTTCTATTCCTGTTCCACTATTTGTCTATCCTTGTGCTTCTACCGTACTGCCTTTTACTGGCTTTGCAGGATGACCTAACATCTGACAAGTTGAACCTCCCTTCTTTGCTCTTCTATTTCAAAATGACTAAAGTATTTATATAACCATGTTGTTCCCTACAAGTTTTAGAAAACCAAGTTGGTCAAAAAATCCTATTGTAATTTAGATTGGAATTCCGTTAAATTTATAAATTAATTTGGGGATAATTGACATCTTTACTACAAGAATCCTTCCTCCATGGATGTGGCTTTTTTGTTTCCTTCATTTATATCTTCTTAATAATTGATTTTAGAACTCTTTTTCCTGTAAGGGTCCTGTGTATTCTGTGAGGTGAAATACTAAATATTGCATAGGTTTTGTTGCACAAGTAAATGGTATAATATTTTCTAATTGACCATTACTGGTGTAGAGGAATTCTATTGAATTTTGTGAGCTGATCAATCTGGCAACACAGCTGACCGCTCACATTACTGCTCTTGGTTTATCTGTTGATTCTGTTGGCTTCTCCAGTTAGATGACCATATTATCTGCAGATAACGAGAGTTGTAGGTGTTCTTTTACAATCTTTATATCTCTGGGCTTTTCTGCTGTCTTATAGCTAACTAACCAGGACTTTGTAAAACATAATGGTAGTATTAAGCATCCTTGTTTTGTTTTTAATCTTAATGGAAACCTAAGACTTTTTGGTTAGGTTTTTGGTACATGGTCTTTATTAAGTTAAGGAATTCCTTTTTCTTCCTAGTTTTCTGAGAAATGTTCTAAAAATTATAAATAGTTATTAAATTTTATCAAATTAATTTTCTACATCAGTCGAGATAATCATATGATTTTTCTCCTTTAGTTTATTAATATGGTGTGTTACATTGGCATATTTCTGGTGTTGAACTAACCTTGTGTTTCTGGAATAAACCCTACTTAATCATAATGTAATATTTTTAATACAGTCTTGGCTTTGCTTAGCTAATATTTTTATTTGGCATCTTGTCCCAATGTTCCCGAATAGTTCTATAATTTTCTCTTCTGACCTGTTCTTACTTGCTTTGGGAATCAAGGTTAGACTTGTTTCATAAAATGAGTTGAACAGTTTCCTCTTTTCCTACATTTTATAATGATGTATAAAATAAGGATATGTTCCTTGAATATGTGACAAAAGTTATTTATCTGGGCCTGAGCTTTTTGTTGAAGGGAGCATTTTATTACCATTTCACTTTTTTAGTTACTATTTGTTTATTCGAGTTATTAATTTCTTTTTGAGCTAATTTTGACATGTATTTTCCTTTTTATCTGTTATCAAATTAGTTACTATATAATCATTTCCTTAATTTCTGTTGCAGCTGTTGTTTTTCTTTTTCATAATGTAATAATCTGTTATATTGTGTACTTATGCAATGTATACTATACAAATTTGTGACTCAGAGCATAGCGTATGACATATATACACAATACTATACAATATACTACATATAATATGTACACAATATGCAATATATATTATACATCGTATCATATATGATACTACATATATTTCAATATACATGTTCAATTATAATACACAAGTACAATATATAATGGAAATACATGTGTAATACACATGCTACTTATAGTATAAATGAAAGTTAAAGAGTTATTCTTTTTCATTCTGTATTTATTTATTTCTGCACTTGTGAGTTCCCCCTGCAGGCTCCCTCTCCACCCTCCTGCTCTCTCTACCAATGGTTTGTTTATGTTACACATTATTTCATACAACTAGTTCCAGGCACGGTTAGTCTTCCCTACTTTTCTTTTGTTCTGTCTTTCACTGATTTCTCCCTGTTAGTGTTACTGTTTCTTTTTCAGTTCCTTTGAGTGTGTGCTTGCTGCTGCTTTTTCCAGATTCTTGAGTTGAATGCTCAGCACTTGTTTTCAATCTTTCTTGTTTGTTGGCAAATGTATTCCAAACTAGAAATTTCCATCTAAGTACTTGTTTAACTGTGTTCCAAAAGTTTTGGCATATAGCATTTCCTTGTCTCTCAGTTCTGGGTATTTTGTAATTTTCCTTATGGTATTTTTTTCAAACCAAGGGTCATTTAATAGTATATTACTTAGTTTCCAGGCATATGAGATTTAAAAAATTTCTCTGTTGCTGGATTCTAATTTTATTGTATGCTAAGCAGAGAATATAGTCTATTTGATGTTAATTATTTGAATTTAACACATAAAGAGCTTTGTGGATATTCCACGTTTGCTCAAAAACGGTGTGCATTTTCTGTTGGGTGTAATTTTTTTTTCTTTCTTTCTTTCTTTTTTTTTTTTTGGTGAAGAAGATTGTCCCTGAGCTAAAATTTGTTGCCAATATTCCTCTTTTTACTTGAGGAAGACTGTCCCTGAGCTAAAATCTGTGCCGATTTGCCTCTATTTTGTATGTGGCATGCCTCCACAGCATGGCCTGATGAGTGGTATATAGGTCTGCACCTGGGATCCAAACCCATGAACCCCAGGCCAGCAAAGTGGAGTGCATGAACCGAACCACTATACCACTGGGCCGGCCTTGGGTATAAATTTTTATACATCTATTGTTGAGCTTGTCAATCATGTTACTCAAATCTCCTATGATCTTTTGCTTCTTTTTTTCACTTGATTTAAAATTTCTGAAAGAATTCTGTTAAAATCTCCAATATTGATTTTCACTTTGTATAACAATGTTTTACATATTTATGGGATATATTCTTAGGTATATATACCCTCATTATCCTTATATCTTTTGATTTATTGTTCCTTTTGCTAACATATAACATCTCTCATAACCCATCCTTGGAGATACCAGGGAAGTGAGAAAATTCTAGATGGTACAACCATGAAGGGATTTAGTGACCAATCATATGTGAATGGAGGCGGCTTCATGAATTACTTTCCAGTTTTCAGGCTGGAAATCTGGGTGGATGACAATATTAATTACTGTGATAAGACACACAGAAGTTTATAAGGGCAGGAAGGGGTGGAAAAGAGGAAATGAGCAAACATTTATTCATTCACTTATTTCCTCATTAAGCAAATATTTACTGATTGCTTATTATATGCCAGATACTATACTAGGCATATTTTTGTAGCAAGTTTTCAGAGTAGGTTTAAGATGAACTAGTTCCGTAACCCCATCAAAAGTTTGTTCACAAAGTGCCAAAGTGTAAGGACAAATCATGGTGTAGATATTCACATGCAAGATGTCGAATGTGGTGGGTTTCATATAGTACATCCTGGAAGTTCCGTTCCAGTCATCTCTGGGGACTTTCCAGCTATATGTAGGCTTAAGATAACAGATTGGCATGATTTACAAATTGCAACTTGATCATAAAACAAAAAAAATTCAGTTTACTCTTGTATGTGTAATAATCTTATCTGTTAGCACCGAACTGGACCTATAATACATTCTTTTTAAACATTTAAAGCAGCAGTATTTGAACATTGGTGGGCGTTCAAATTACCTGGATGCTTAATGAAAATGCGGATTCCTAGGCTTCAACCCCAGAGATTCGGGAGGTCTGGAATCAGCCCAAGAATCTACATTTAAAAGCTCCTCAGCTTATTAGGATACTGAAACTATATTTTGAGAAATGCTGCTGTAAACTCTGCTAATTCAAATCATAGTGTGTTAATAAACAAAGAAAACCCAAAAAACTTACTACCTCCCAGGCTGGGAATGGTCAGTTGGTATACCTGTGGGTTTAATTGGGTGTGATCTTGTTTTTTATGTGCTGCAAATTTGCTTCTTAAATATATTTAGAACTTTTTTTGTAATGTATTAATAACTAAGGGAAATAATCTTCACAGAAAATATAAAAAACATAATTTTCTTACATTTCCAGTGACACAGACAGTCTCCAAGCTGGTTTTATTTCTATACTTGCACAAAGACTTTATTTTTTACTCCTAGAGAGTCCTCTTTAATCATCGCAGGCTCAGTGACCCCACAGATTCTTTACTAGCTCCTTCCGTTGTGGAAGGGGGCCGTCTTGGTAGTGGTTTCCCGATTTAAGGAAGAAAGAGTAATGAGCAATCTTTCTGGTTTTCCTTCTCAGCTGAGAAGATAAAAATTTACCTACGCTGACCTTGCTAAAATCTTACTTTCTCCTCTGAAAACTCTTAGGTATATGCAGCAAGGTGCAGTGCCCTTTGGTTTCTGGAAGCATCTTGGGAGCATTCTGGGGAAAAAACCCCATGATACCCCTTTCCCATAAGGAGATTATTCTTTTCCTGCTCCCACTTAGGAAAACTCCTTCTAAATTTCTTCCCGCTGACAACTGAAGCAGGTTTGGGAAGCTATTCAACTTTAATAATAAGAGACTCTATGTAGATTAAGACCTGCTTAAATTCAGAACTGCTTTAGGATTAAGAGGCAGAAGGTAAACTGAAAGTAAGGCTAAAATTAAATCAAATTTAATATCCACTGTATTAAAGGGAACAGACAATCACCATACGTCAGCAGATAAGGACCTTTCGACTGGGAAAACAAGATTGCCCCTAAACTGAACATTCAGTAGCAAATGTAATGAATAAGCACATATAATAGGCCATTATGTTTAAGCCACTCAGAAAATTATAAAAATTTATAGGCAAGCAATGTCCAAGTGATTTTTCATGAAATATCCTGAGCTGACAACTAGATTAAACGGGAAAACATGTAGAAGATTGGAAGAGGGCCATTGTGAATGGCAAAATACACACCGACACAGGAATCAGTGTCATCAAACGCGAGGCTGTTAGAGGACATGGATTTAACCCAACAACAAACAAAGAGACCCCGGTGTGGCAGAATGAGAGTGCAGAGACACACGAGGCTGGAGGACAGCAGGGGACACGGAGGTTCTCATTATCTGAAACCCTAGGAAGGAGCACGTAGGGATTTCCCAGAATGGCAAGCAACTGCCATGTTTTGACGACTGTATTTAGTGATTACAGCTTCCATTATCTCATCTGCTGATCTAATAATGCCTTATCAAAATATTAATCATCTTTGCTCAGTATGAGTTGTTGATACTGAGCCTAGGTTGGCAGCTAGTGATACGTCAGACTTTTCTAAATATTTATTAGTACTTGGTTGATTAATTGTTCTGGAATTTTGACAAGGACTGTTATTGACTTTACTGTCTTCTCAGTTTTATATTCCATTCTTTCCTTCTCTTTGAAAACCAGAATAACATTTGTCAGTCCTAAGTTCTGGTTATCAGAAAACGCATGTTGAAACCACGATGAGATACCGCTAGCACGTGTTAGAATGGCTAAAATTAGAAAGGTTGACCATATTAAATGTCACTGAGGACGGGAAGTAACTGAGACTCAAACGCTGCTGGTGGAAACGTAAAATGATTAAAACCGCTTTGTAAAACAGTTTGGCAACTTCTTAAAAAGTTAAGCAAACGCTTACCATATGATCAAGCCACTCCGCTCTAGGTATTTACCGAAGATAATTGAAAACATGTACACACAAAGCTTGTGTGCAAATGTTCATAGCAGCTTTATTTGTAACAGCCAGAAACTGGAGACAATTCTAACGCCCAGCAATAAGTGAATGGATAAATGAATTATGATGTGTCTATTCGAGGGAATACCACTCAGCAATAAAAAGGAAAGAACTATCGATACACTCAACGACATGAATGAATCTCAAAATTGCTGAATGAAAGACCCAGAAAAAAAAGTATGTACTCTATTATTCTATTTATTTAAAACTCTAGAATGTATGAACAAATCTATTGTGATAGAAAACAGCTCAATGGCTTCTGGTGACAGGGATGGGCAAGAAGGGAAGGGAGCAATTACAAAGGGACATGAGGAAACTGTAGGGATGATAGATATGCTCTTGGTTATGACGATGGTTTCACAGGTGTCACCAGTCATCAAATTGTGCAGGTTAAACATGTGCAGTTTATTGTAAGTCAACTATGCCTCAATAAAGCTGAACAAAAAGTAAAAAAAAAGATGTCCACAAGCTTTCACTCTTAGCATCAAGAAACGATAGAACGGGTCTCAGTAAGATGCGTGTATGCGGCCCAATAGCATGTGTGGAAGAAGGAACCGTAAGGGTTTCATGTTCTCTGCTCAAACTGGTTTCACCTGCATTTTTAGCTCACAAATGTATAATTTGTGCCTGGCAGGCAAAGTAAATAGTACACTGACCATAAAGGCTTTGGTGTGGTGAAAGCCACAAAAACAAATGACTAAGTAAATAAATAAATAAATGTCCCAATTGGTAAAAATAGCCTGACTTAGGGCCAGCCTCAGTGACCTAGTGAAGTTTGGCACACTCTACATCAGCGGCTTGGGTTCAGTTCCCAGGCATTAGACCTACACCACTCATTGGTCAGTGGCCATGCTGTGGTGTTGGCTCACACACAAATAGGGGGAGATTGGCACAGATGTTAGCTCAGGGTGAATCTTCCTCAGCAAAAAAAAAAAAAAAAAAAAAAAAAAAATTTGCCTGACAAGAGCTGACAAGAGAAAGAAGACCTGAGTTCTGGTTGAAGCTTCCTCTGACACCTTATTGACAAATTGCAGGTGCTGGACTGGGTGAGCCTCTGTGTTCTGCTCTAAAAATTTGATGATTATGTATACTAATTGCATATAGAAATAGACTTGTGTGAAAACTCCCATTCTTGTGAAGCTTCTTTGCTTTAACTTCTAACATAGAGTGCCTGCTGTTTGGACCCAAAGTATATTCCCTCTGAGTGGCTCTTAAACCTCTTGTCTTTATTTTAAGATTTTACTTTTTTCCCTTTTTCTCCCCAAAGGCCCCCGGTACACAGTTGTATATTCTTAGTTGTGGGTCCTTCTAGTTGTGGCATATGGGGTGCCGCCTCAGCATGGCCCGATGAGTGGTGCCATGTCCGTGCCCAGGATTTGAACCGGAGAAACCCTGGGCCACTGCAGTGGGGCACATGAACTTAACCACTCAGCCATGGGGCTGGGCCCACTGTCGTTATGTTAAATGCAGATTCTGAGGCCACAGCCAAGATACTTAGAAAGTCTGAGGCCAGGTCCAGGAATATGCATTTTATAAATAGGTGCTGTGATGCAAAGGTCAGAAGACTGTACTTTATTCTCTAGCCAGACAATGAAAGGGATATCTCATCTCTAGCATTTCTCCGAATTATAGACTACTAAATCTACTAAAAGCTCCTCAATACCGTACCAGCTTTTTAAATTACAGGCATGGGTCCCTCAACCTCATATCCCTTCATGAGGAGCAAATTTTAAACCATTTGTATTGTTTCATCTATCAGAAAATCACTCAAAAATAGAAACTTTTCACAGCATTTGTTGGTCTATCACCAGCCCTTGGGTTTATAGATTACTGAAATAATTGCAATATCAAAGGAGGGACCCCCTGGCCTGCATCTGCTATAAATTATTTTGCAGGCACAATAACCTTGATAAGCGAGTGCACTAGCAACTCAGTTTCAAGCGTGGGTTGCTTGAGGAACGGAGTACCCTAAGTACAGATTCCAGAACATGTTAGAGATAACCACTACAAGATGTTCTGGAATTGAGCTATAATATTAGCCTAACAGATATTGGCAGGCATTCTTTTACTGGATAAAACAAGGCAGTGGAATTTATTGTACTATTCAGTAGGAAAAAAAAGCGCAAAAAACCCGTACAGAGAAAACAAAGAACTTCTTTTGCTTTTCACAGAGGAACTAAAATAAATGCCTTATAAGGGGACTGCTCATCATCTTGGGCAACTTGCCCATATCCTGACCCCAGCATCACTATGGATTTCTTCCTCCTCGGGGCCCTCCCTAGCTCTCTCTTCAGCCAATCTATTGCAACATCTTTATTGAATCGACCTGCACAGCATCTCTCAGCTTGTTCCCTTTTCTCCATCACCTCTCACCTGGGTCAGGCCTTCCTCACTTCTCACCTGACTGATTGCCATCGCCAAGGTTAACGCAGCGTGGGTCTCAAAGTGTGGTCGTCAGACCAGCAGCACCAGCATCACCTGGGAACATGTTAGACATGCAAATTCTCACACCCCCTCCAGACCTCCTGGATCAGAAATTCTGGGGATGGAGTCCAGCGATCTCTGGTTTAACAAGTCCTCCAGGTGATTCTGATACACACGAGAACCATTGCTCTTCCCATTCCCCTTTCACCAACCACAATTATTTTGTCTACCATGTCAGATAAAATTTCCAAGTATGATCATATCACCCCCTAGGGTGCTCCCAGCTGGGCATAATAAATATTTAAGAAATGTGTGATGAATGGATATGTGACCACCTGCTCTTTTGTGGTGTCTGGTTGCAATGGCCCCCATTAATCGTTCTTCGCCCTGTTTGCACATTACAATCACCTGGGGGGTCTTAATAAAAGTACTCCACCCAAGAACAATGAAATGGGTCTTGCATCATATTTTTAAAAGCTCCCTGGGGTGATGTGTGTGAAACTGAGGTTGAGAGCCACCAATCTCTGTGACTTCTGCCTTCTCAGCCGGTTTCTCCCATGTCTAGGGTAGCTTTGTCCCCTTCTGCAGCGGCTACTGCCTTGCCACTGGCTCTGTCATCAATCTTGTTCTTAGACAAAGGAATGTGAAAAATCAGGGGGCAGTGGCTGAGCTGACTCAGCATTAGATTGTCTACTACCTAACTAATGCCTTGAGTTTAGAAACTGCCCTGGCCTCTATATAGTCTCCTTTCTACACAGCAGCCAGAGTGAACTTGTTTAAATCTAAGTCAGATCCTCTAAGTCAGGTCTAAGTCAAGTCCTCTGCTCAGAGCCCTCCAAAGGGTTTCCCATCTCATTGACATAAAAGCAAAATTTCACTCAATGACTTATGTATCCTCTCTCTTTCTCTCTACTGCACATACCCACTCACCCATTGCCTCTCTGGCTTCAGCAACTGCTACTTTCCTTCCAGCTTACTCTGCTCCAGTCGCACTAATCTCCTCACCCTTCCTCAGGCACACTCCTGCCTCAGGGCTTTTGCATGTGCTGATTCCTCTGCCTGCAATTATCCTTTCCCACTGAGCCACAGCCTTCTTCCTTTACTTCTTTCAGGTCAGAACTGTCCTCTTCTCAGTAAGGCCTAAACTGATCATTCTATTTAAAATTGGTAACACCTTCCCAGTGTTCCCTAACTTCCTTATTTGCTTTATTTACTTACAGTGTTTATTGTCTACCTCTAAGTGCAAATTCCATAAAGAAGGGAGTTTTATCTGTCTTATTTTCTGTGGTACCCCCAGGACTTAGAATAGCGCATGACATATTGGAAGTACTTAGTAAAGATTCATAGAGTGAATGAATGGCTGCCTGGCTGCCATGGCAGGCTGCCAACCACACAGGCCACTATAGAGCCTCTCTTGACCTCCAGGTGACCACTCCTCTGCCCTAGGTCATCTCTCCTTGGGCCTGGCTTGCAGGGGCTGGAGAGCTACTCTGTACACCACTGTGGCTGAGATGCTCATGACTATTGCCACACACCCTGGTCTTGTTTCCACTCTGCCTCTATTCCTCTGTTAGCCCACATTGGCTCAGGCCAATTCTGCTGCCTATGTTGACAACTGCCTATTTCTAGGCACCATATGTAGTGTATACCATTCTGGTGGAGGACACCTGTGGGCAGGCCTAGTGTCCATGTTCTTAGCCCATCCCATTTGTTTCTGGAGCTCTAAAGTCCTTTTCTTACAGAGACTCTGTCGTGTACTGGAAACATTCCACCAAGATCAATTGTTACATTTATTTATCTGTCTAACTGTTGACCATCTCCCTTGAATGTAAGCTCCAAGAGAGCGAGGATTTTCATCTATTTTTTATTCGTTGCTGTTTCTCCAGTGCCCAGAACAGTGACTGAGCTATTGTAGTCATACAACATATAAATATTTGTTTATTGAATAAAAAATGAACTCTACCATTACTGCTGATGAACTTTGCTGCCACTGCTGAGTTCTCAAGTTATAAAAATTAAATAGGAAAATCAACACAAAGTAATGGTTCCATTTGAGACAAGTTACAGAGTGAGCTGCCATGATTCTTGATCGGTTCTTCATCATCCAAACCCTTTGTTGCTTGGTCCTGAAAAGGGAATAAGCAAGAAATAAATCAAATGTGTGCAAAGTCACTTTAGGAATGCTAATAAAGGTATAAAATAACATAAATGGAGTTCTACAGCCATATATTACAAAGTCAACAAGAACCTATTTTAAAATTTGAAAAATTGGCATCTAGAAGTTTCCAAACATCCAGATGTTACATGAGATGTAGTAAAAGCAGATACATAGTTGACATTTTTACTTTTCATGGTGAGACTCAGCCTTAAGGAATTTAGAAGAACAATGTGAAGCAAGCTATTTTATGCTAAAAAAACCAGGCAATTTTTGACGCCTTTCTATGATGATACTTCCCAGGCCACAACAGCCTTGGAAACGAAACAAAAACAAAATAAAACAAAACAAAACATCTGAAGTTTCTGATGGTCACAGAATTGCTGGTTCTCCTTCTTGCCTCAGACAGGAACAATCACAATCATGACAACAACTCTTATACAGGGGCACTGTGTGGGCGACTGACATACATTACTGCACTGGGTCATCCCAACTGCCTACTGAGGAAGAAGTAATTATCCTCAAGTAAAAGGTAAGAAACTGAAATTCAGCAAAATCTGAGTGACTTTAAGGCAGAACTTAGTGGAGCCAGGACGGAAAAACCTTCCTTCCTCTTGCGCCTGCCCCCAGCTTCCATGCATCGCCCGCCTCCCTCTCTCCTCCCGTCCTCAGCTGTTTGCCTGACTCTGCTCAGGGCAGTGGACATACTTACTGTAACACAGAAGTGTATTTAGCATAAACATTGGACATACTTACACTGAAAAACCATTTGTTGTTTATCTGAAATTCAAATTCAACTGGCTGTCCTGTATTTTTAGTTGCTGAATCTGATAATCCTATTTTCTGTATCTCCTTTGAAAGAATGATTATTTTTGTGCTGTGATATAAAAGGCTTTAATTAAGAATAAAGAATACCAAGGAAAACTGTAGGAAGTACTTGTACACTTTCTGAATCTACTATCTCTTTCACCTCATTAGCCTATAATGCCACCTACCAAACTGGGTCTTAAACCATCATTGTTTTTTGAGCCTGTTTCTCCCCTAGAAGATGATAAGCAGCTCGGGGGAGGGAGGGTTATCCACACGTCCTATTCCACGCCGCTCCTCAGCACCTTGTTTGGTGCCTTCACAAAGGGGCTCCATCTGTTGGAGCCGTCTAAGACACACTGGGCCAACCCGGAGGAGTCGGGAAGGATGTGGGGAGGATGCCCCGTGGGGAGGTCTGATCTGGCCTGAGTGGGAAATACATTTGATCCTCACCATTCACAGATTCCATATTTGTAAATTTACCTACTCGCTAACATTCACATATTTTTAACCCCGAAATCAATACTTGTGGCACTTAGGTTGTGATTTACAGATATTCACCAAGCAGAAAAACTTTTGGGTTACCTGACAGGTGTGCTCCCAGCTGAGGTTGAACAATGCAATGCTCTGCCTTCTTTTCAGCTCTCATATGTAAACAAATGCCCTTTTTGTTCTTTTTGGCGAGGAAGATTGTCCCTGAGCTAACACCTGTTGCCAATCTTCCTCTTTTTGCTTGAAGAAAAGGGAGTCTGAGCCAACATCTGTGCCCATCTTCCTCTATTTTATACATGGGATGCCTCCAAAGCATGGCTTGATGAGTGGTGTGTAGGTCTACGCCTGGGATGCAAACTGGAGAACCCTGGGCCGCCGAAGTGGATTGTGTGAACTCAACCACTATGCCACCAGGCCAGCCCCAAATGTCCTTTTCACAATATATTGAACTATTTTTTTTTTGCATTTTTGTGCTTTTTGTTGGTGATCTTGCTGTTCAAAGTGGCCCAGAAGTGAGTGCTGAAGTGCTGTCTGGTGTTCCTAGGTACAAAATGGCTGTGATGTGCTTATGGTAAAAATATATGTTAGATGAGCTTTGTTCAGTCATGGAGTAGTCACTGCTGTTGGCCGCGAGTCCAATGTTATTGAATCAATGAGATATCTATATAGATAAAATAAGGTGTCTTTAAACAGAACCACACATAAAACAAGATTCTGCATGGATCTGTTGACAAAACTGTTGTGACCACAGGCTCCTCCCCTGCTTTTCCCCTGGGCTCAGTGATTCAGTATTCTCCAGTGTTCATGGCGACTTCACAGAACATAACTACTGTGAATAATGAGAAGCCACCTGTATCTCCCAGATTTTCTCATTTCTAGGATTGTGACAGGCAATTCATCACACTGGTATGGACAACTGGGGGATCATGGAGATGGATTACTAAAACAGTTGTCTCAAAAGAGGGGAAAAATGGGCAGACTATGATATTAGAAATGGGAGAGGGGATGCCAATGGACTTGTCAGTTTTTCACATGTTGAAGGTGATCCTTTTGAGAAAATGCCAGCGGCAAGCCTTCTTGCTTCTGGCATTTGTTTTTCCCTTACAAACTTCATTTTTATTCCTACTTTTCAAGAAAATTTCTTGGCCGCAGGTGATGGTACTTATGGGAATTTCTCTTGGGATCAGATATCTTTTTGTTCTGCTCTTAGCAAATCCAAGCAGAGAAATAGCAATGGATTGCTTCAGAGCTTGACAAGCATAGGGTTAAGATGTTCAGTAGATCTTTATTAATATAGCTAGGGAAGGCCAGAAAGAGCCAATTAATCCATGTCAGTCCTCTTAACCCCATTTCGCCCGAATTACTCCATCATCTATTGCACTGGATCTTGTTTCTTCCAGGAATTCTGAGTGGTGTTAGAATTAAATTACCACCACTCAAACACTTTGTACTTGTTGCTTTTGAAAGAAAACCTTGTCCAAAAGGCCTCTCATCATCTGGAGTGAGGTACAGATATCCTTGAACAAAACCAGACAGGTAGATTAGAGATGTTCTCTCTTCATGCCTCCCTTTTTTTTTTTTAAGTATCTGTTATGGAGAAAGCAGCTTCTCCAGGCCTGACTTGCTGGGCGATGTTTGTTGATCAACAGCTCCTTCATTCAGTTCTCTCCTGCTGTGCATCAGGCTCAGCAGACCCAGCCAGAGGCAAGGTGGCGAAGTGACTTGTTCTTGATTTTGCTGCTTCTTTACTCTAGTCTTCCCTAGACTTCTTCCCTAGTCAAGGTCCCTGGTGTTCATTCTCCATCTTTTCATTTTCAGGAAAAATTACCAATCAAAAGAGCTTCTGAGAGTGTAAATTGGTACAACCATTTTGTAGGGGCAATTGCAATATCAATCAAAATTTGAAATGTGTCCACCCTTTAAGGCAGCAATTCCACTTCTAGAAATGTATCCTACAGATAAGTGCACAGAAATATATGTAAAAAATAGTCACAAAGAACTGTTTTTAATAGCAAAAGAAAGTCCAAAAAACTAGAATTAACTTGCAATGCCACATGTGAACTCCATCAAAGAGAATACAGCACCTCTCTCTGTACTGACTTGGAGTGATGTCTGTTAAGTCAACATGGCAAGTTGCAGGAAATGCACAGTATATAGTTGTGTAAAAAGAACATGTGGGCTTAGGAAATGCATAAAAGGGCAATACTAGTCTGCTGATAATGGTGATCTTAGTGGTCATTTGAATTGGGTATGGAGAGTTGGGAGAGGGGAAGAGCTGAGGGGTGACTTTTAATTTGTATTTTATATATGTTTTATTGTTTATTTTATTACAATAAACATTTATTACTTTTATCATGCTATAAAAATGCATTTTATTAAAGGTTCCCAAATGTTTTATTTTTCATTCCAGGAACTTCTGTGGAGAAGCAATGAATACTTACCCCTTGAGTGATTGCACATGACAGTGTTGGGCTGCCGTGCCTGTGGTGTGCTGCCTTGATGGTCCATTTCGTTGGTGCTGGATGGATTTAGATGTTTTTCACCTCATTTCTGTGCTACCTGTTCTATGGGTATCTGTGACACATCAACAAACAGGTATAGAGAATATTTAACTGTGAAAAGAGCAGCTGCCAAGAAGTGAGGTCCAGTTAAACAGGACCTAATTGGTGCACAAGAGTTGAGAGATCACGAAGGGACCACATCTTCTCTAAAACTTAGTGACCTTGACCAGTGTGATTGATTCTTATGGAACACTACTGAGAACTTGTCCTTGACAAATAGCAGGAGCGAGAAAGAGGGTGCATAAAGTGCTGTGCTGGCCTGAAGCCAGACTAAGAATTCCAGGAACTCCACTTTCAATGGTGGTTTTATCCACAATCAATTCAGAAGATGTTTGAGGCCTAGTCACCATATTTGTTGGAATGGCATAGTTATGTGCTATGTAAAAAAAATACTCTTTGAACTTTGATTGATTCAGTTATTCAACAAGCATTTACAGAGCTCCTACTGTGTGCTAAGCATTGGGCGTGATTTAAGTATTAAATGGATTGTTCACTTGTGCTTAGCAAAACCCACAAGAAAATATGAAAACATTTCAGTGCCGAGGAGTTGACCATCAAGGTATGAAGCACTGACTTCCGTAACTATAAAACAACACCAACATCTGTTGTAATAAGAGAAAACCCTCCACTACTTACTTAAAAATGTTAAGGAAGAAACTTCCCTGAAGAGGAAACATAAGATCTCCTCATTCAATCTGAAGCTGCCATGTTTTAAAACAGGTAGGAATTAGACCGGTCAATACAGCAAAGCACTTCCTTTGGCCAAAGTCTGCAGACAGAAACTGGGAACTGTTTTCATTTCAGATCTCAAGGAGAATGTCAAAGAAGAATAGTCAGGTGACTTTACTGAGGGGAAAGAATCCATATGATCTACAAAGATCCCTTGAAGGGAAGACAGGAGACAAGCAGGGAAAATGACATAAGGACTCACCTCTGCGCAATTAAAAGACATGAAACGAGTCAACATAGGAATCTCATATGTGGACAGATGCGGAGCGACTTCTGGTCCTTCCTAGTAAGCACAGTGCTGATTCCAGCTCCTCTAGGGTTCTCTTCTGGACCCAAATAAGAAAAAACAGACTTATCCTTTCTTATTTCTGCATCAGAAACACATTCCACCTCCCCTCTGCTTAAGACTAGATATCTGGAATTATGTTTTTATAACCTGGCCAGACAGCAGCCACTGACATTACAAGCATTGTGAGTTCTTTTCAGCCTATTTCTCCTTTCCTTTCTTCATTTAGGAACAGAAAGACCAAGTTCCATTTGCTCTTATGTTCACTTATCAGTTCATCACCCAACAAATATTTATTAGAGAACCGTATGCCAAGCCCTGTGCTAGTTGGTAAAGATAAAGAGATGAAAAGGTATTCTTCCAACCCGCAAGGACCTCACAGCCTCATAGGGGAGACAGTCGTGCAAGCAATAAATTACACAATCATCCTTGATCGTGCTCTTTCCTTTAGCCCCAATGTCAAGTCCTGTTGCCCGTACCTGCGGAATGCATCCCCACCTTGTCCACATCACTCCAGTTCCACCGCCCACACCTGAGTCCAAGCCCACCTCTGCTCCCCCGTGGAAGATCAGTCCTCCTGTTTCTACTCTTGTTCGCTACAAGCCTTTTACCTCACAGCAACCAGAAAGATCTTCAAGGGAATGCAAGTCAGATCATATCACTACCCTGCTAACAACCTTCCAAGTGCTTTCTAGTGAATTTGAAATAAAATTAAAATTCCTTACATGGCCTGCCAGGCATCAACTGGCCTCTGTCTCTTCTGCTCCATCTGATAGCATTCTACTTGGAGCTCACTGTACTCCTGTCACACTAGTCTCCTTTCGGCAGCTCGTCCCTCCCTCAGGATTTCTGCATTTGCTCCACTTCTGCCTGAACAATCTTCCTCAGATCTTTGTGTACTTATGGGGCCTCAGCACGAATGCTCCTGCCTTAGAGAGGCCTCGCTTAACCACCCCTTTAAAGTATGCCTCTTCTAATTTCTATGTATCACATTACCCCATTTTATTTTTCATGGCATCTATTGCTGTCTGAAGACATCTTATTTATCTCCTTGCTGCTTGTTTATAAGCAGGGACTGGACTTTTTTATCCCCTGGTCATAGGCCAGTATCAATATGTATTTGTGGAATAAATGCATGAATATGTGCCATGGAAGCATCAGTGTGTATTCGCACCATCCTCTGTGCTGGCCATATTATTTGTAGATTAATCCTAAATAGAATCATATGGCTGTTCGCAGAGGTGTAAGGGTGAGGAGTGGGTTAGAGGTTTGTAATCCTCTGCTCTTCTGGAATATTGGCAATCAGTGGTTTATTCACTTTTTATGAGCCTTTTTAGGATCTGAATAAAGCCCTGAACTCTCTCCATAGGAAAACGTGCATTTGCACACACACCAAAATTTCCACACAATTTCAGTGGGTTATGTAAGGTGACCAATTATCTGGTGTACCCAGGACTGAGGGCTTTCCTGGGATGCAGGACTTTCAGTGCTAAATCAAGAAGAGTCCTGGGAAAACCAGAAGAGTGGGCCACCCTAGATGCATATCTCTGCAGAAGCCCTTTCGTGAACCTCTTAAGTGCCCAAGAATCCTTCCTGAAGGTTTTAACATATCGGAAAAATGTGAAGTAATTACTGAGCATCTACAAAGAGTGGATAGAGAAGAAGTGGGACCAATGAAGTATCGCATGTGGACATCATAGATGGACATGGCAACTCTGGAAGGTAGGATTCCATGCATAACAGGAATTTACAGAAAGCAGGTGCTTTGATTAGTAATATCACCACATTAAGTGACTTGATGAGGAGATATTTATCACTTTTGATGATTGTATTGCATAGTTATCTCCCACTCCTTTCCACTCATCAAAAATGACCCCTGGTGCAAATTTTAATGCTACGGCTACCAAGTACCAGTTGGAAGTGAGGATGCCCTCATAATGCTGGAAAATGAGCATGACAAAGAAAATTAGACCATCTCTTCTAGAAGGCCTTCTCTAGCACATGGAAAATTGTGGACGCTCAGTAAGTGTGAGATACCAGTAATCAGAAGTTGTAAGTGATTTGTAAAGCTGAGTCAATTGGTCAACACAACGCCTACAAGGAGGCTAATCAAATAATTCCTTGCTCTTGGAAGGAAGTTATGTGTTTACTTGGTATGATTTTTGACAAGCTACAGATATATGGTTTTCACAATAATTTTTATCGGCTACCTCTTTAAGAAAGAACATTAATCTCAAAGAGTTTGAAAGAACTTTCAGGAAACTTACAGTTGTGTTTTATTTGGGGTATATATACTAGAAAGTTGTCCAGGGAGCTCTAACAGACACCTTCCAGGGTAAATAGCTCTAGGCCATTCTTTCTTCATAAAACTTGCTGGGCAGGTACTACATGTCTGGGGAGTAAAGCCATTTCTATTGCCTTGGCCCAGTTGCCTGGAGTAGGGGCAATGTGATTCTGGTAGACATTACTAATGTTCCCCAACAGCTGGCTCTCTTTCCTTCCTGGTAGGGAATTTGTCACATGACCTCACCTTGAGAAGGTGAGGCCATATTGCTAGATCTGGCTAATGAATCTATGAGCAGAGGTAATGCCCATCACTTTCAGGCTGAATTGCAGAATAGCAGGTATGAAATCTCCATGCATCTCTTCCCCTGCCACAAAGGAGGAAGCCTTGTGTTGAGTTGGTGGAGCCACAAGATTGAAGCTGCCTGGATCCTTGAATCACCCTATGGGGAAGAGCTGTCCCAGAGGGTTAGCTGGACCCAGAGTGAATGAGCAAGAAATAGACCTTCATGGTGTTAAGCTCCTGGGATTTCAGATAATTTGCTGCCACAATGAAATCTGATCTATTCTGACCTATACTGCCCCAAACCGAAGAATTCCAACCAAGGATGACCATAAGGGAAACTGCTGCCTCAAAATGACTTATTTCAAAGCTCTTCCCAATAGAGGAGTCCATACAGGATGGTAGCAATGCAATTCAACTAACACCTACGTCCTAAGTACACTCAGGAAGGATGAGTCACATGACTTCGGAATTTGAATCCCCAGAGGTGACCCTGAGAGCTCCATGAGGGCAGCTCCACGTCTCCGCCTTGGGAGTGTTGGGTCTGAGAGCAGCTGAACGGAGAAGCATATGGAGCCCCATGTTATCCCATATTCTCTCGCATTCTTGCGATAACCCCCTGATATCTAGGCAGTGATTCTCAAACCTTTCCAGCTCCATGCCCCTGGCACCCGTGGAGAGAAAACAGTCGAGTGAAGAGCTTGTTGGAAACTTAAATTTTCTTTGACCAATCACAATAGCTAACAATGACAATGACACACAAATCTGTGACGCATTTCATATTTTTTCAACTTCTCCGTGAGGCCTTGTCTGACCACCCTATTTAAAATTGTAAGCCCTCCTCACGCTATAATCTCTTATCCCCTTTCCCTGCTTTATTCTTTTCCCCTGGCCCTTGTCATCTCCTAACATAGTAGATGTTTTGCTTAGTTGTTATGTGTCCTGATTGCTGCCCCCGTTATAATGTAAGTTCCACAAGGGCAGAAATTGTTGTCTACTTTTTCTTTGCCAAAGAAAAGTTTCTCCAGGGCCTAGAAGAGTTTCTCACACATGGTATATATTTGTTGGCTCTATTGAGTGCTCTGTAGCCAGCTGGAGAGGATGTTATTCACAAGAAGTCCACTGTTGGGGTGGGTGGGGTTGAGGTGGGGGTACGGCAGGTGGCCTGGCAGGGCTGCCTTCCCTCAAAGCAGCAGGTAGTGACAGACTGGCCTGTGGTCCTCAGGTGCTGGCACAGCAGGGAGCACAAGCCTCAGAATGAGCTAAGAATGAGGGGACAGGCACTGAGCAAAGGAGGCGCAGAAGGATGGGAGGCAGCGGCACAGCTGAAGCCCATGTTGCATGCAGTGCCATCCCCATCTGCACCCAGAACTTCAGAACGACTACGAAACATATGAAAGACTGAGTGTTATTGCCTTTCTTGTGGAAAACAGTGAAAAGATAGAGCTCTGAATCTGGGTTTTGACATGGAATCCAAGTGCTTTGGAGAGAAGAGAAACAAAAGACAGGTGAACACAAATCTTCATCCTACTCCCACGTCGCTTGGAAGGTGAACTCTAGGTTACTGCTTAGTGTGTGATGGGCAGGGTGCTAAGCATTTTAGTAAATACAGCCAACATTTACTGAGCTCTTAGTAAGCGTCCGGTACTTTACTAACTGTTTTATGTAGATTAAGTCACTTGACCATCATAGCTCCCTGTAAGGTTCTTATTATGCTGTTTCACAGAGAAGACAACTGAGGCACTGAGAGGTGAACTAACTTGTCTAAGATAAGGCAGCTGGAGGTGGCGGGCCAGGATTTGAACCCGGGCCGTCAGAGCCCTGAGTCTCCTCTTGTAACTGGTGTGATAGTGCCTCTCCACTGTCTAGCCTTCACATCCCTTAATGCTTACACTGGACTTATGCTCTACGGACATGCGTTCTCTGAGTCTCACAGACGAGGAAGCTAAGACTTGAAAAGGCTGAGTAAACTTGTCCAAGGTCACAAAGAGTTTCAATAGTGGACCTTGGATTCAAACTCAGATTATTTAGTTCCTATTGCTCTCTTTATAGCATCCTGTAATTTCCTATCACTGACTTATTTGTTTGACAAAACTGTACTAGTATCTTCTAGGTGGTGGAGACTGCTTGGCGTTGGACAAACAAGTTGAGTGAGATCCTAGGTTTCCCACTGAGAAGCTGACTGCTGGTTATTCTCCATTTGCACCCCTCTGCCTGCCATCCATTCGTCAACCTCCTTTGCTCTTCCCTGTGCCCAGGGAAGCTAACCACTATAGACTGCCTCATCCTGGTTCACTTGTCCTCTGGCTTCCTATTGGGTTTGGCCAATGGGAGCCACCAGCAAGATATCAGACATTGAGAGGAGAGAGGTTGGTGTATGGGGTATTTAACTCACTGCACTCATTACCCCTTGTCCTTCTTGCCTCCCTACTTGGCCATAGGTCCTGTGGAGTGGCTCCTCTTCTATGGCTCTGGCTCTCCCTGGAGTATGATAACGTCATTCTGCCCTGCTACCCCCCACCCAGCTACTTTAAGCCTAGAGGCGGTAACAGCTTTCCACCTTGTTTAGTTTCTGGGTGCTTCATCATCTCTTGTAGATGGGTGCTCCATTTCCTGTCAGAGCTCCAACAGATACAATACCCTTAAACAAGTCATGCAAATTTTCAGAGTCTCAGTTTCCTTTTATGTAAAACGGGGCATATAATACCTACCCAAACGGTACTATTATATTTCAATTGCTCAGCCCGGACCTGGTCCAAGGTAAATGGGCAATAGATAGTAGCCATTTAAATGATCATCATTATTATGAGTATTCTCTGCCCTGAGGACCCCAAATACTGATCATCAGTGGTATGTGACTATGCAGTATCATCTTAAACAGCATGAATTTACTCCTCCCTAACAACCTCAGTGGGAATACACTTTGGTATTGGGTCTCCATGGGCTGGCTAGTAAACCCTGCACCTTTCACTGAGGTTGACCTTTGGGAATAAAAACGGTTAACTTTTCTGAGATCGTATTTTTTTTATTTACTACATACTGTTCTAAGTACTTTAGTCAATTCTCGCAATGACCTTAAGGGCTGGTTACCAGTCATAACTTAGACAAAGTGACCTGCCCAAGGTCAACCTCAGTCAGGCAGGGCTGAGACCTAACCCAGGTCTGACTCACATTTCTGTCCCCAAACCTGAGCTCTGTAATCCCCAAGGGAGCTTGAGGAGGGATGGCGATCAGCAGCTCTCTCCACTGCCTTCCAAGAGGAAGCTTGGCTTTCTTAGTGGTGCGTGTCCAAGAATACAACGCTCTCTTCCCTTCTTTTCTCCCAAACCTACTTATTATTCTGTCACACTGGAGGGTCCCCCAGGGAGCCTAATGAATTAGGTAAGCCAGTGAAAGGGGCAGTGCTGAGTCTTGAGGTGGGCATGTTTAATTAAGCTGTGGGGACTTCAAAGGGAGGTCAGGGGTCTGTGGAATCCATCAAAGGAAGCTTCTTGCCAGGAGCCACACAGATGGATGACAGAGGGGAGGGAGTCCTGCAGAGAGGGAGGGCTGGCTGGAGTGAGGGAGAGGGACCCGAGAGGCTGGCAGGGGAAGGACAGTAAAAGCATCAGCAGCAGCGAGCTTCTGCGTCCCACGTGAGTGAGTGAGTGAGTGATGGAGTTTCTACTAATGAGAAACCTGGAGAGAGAGTGGGCCCCATAGAACCGTGGAAGCAGAAGGAAGAGATCAGAGAGCCTGTGCCAAGAGCACTGCCAGAGAGCTTGGCTGCAAAGCCCCTGAGGACAGGGAGTTCAAATTTGCTTTCTTATTAGCTGAAATATTTGGAATAAATAAACTGATTTCTCTGGAACCCACTTTATTACATTTGGAGTCATCTTTCCTCAGGGTTGGGAGGGGGAAAGACATTCGTGCCTCAGGAGTACAACCATTTTGAAAGTGCTTGAATAGACTATTTGATCACTTATGGGAAAGGAAAGAGGACAGATTTAAAAGTTTCCCCCTCTCCCCGACCCTCAAGCAAAGAAAACACTCCATGTATATGTTAACTTTAAAAAAAAAAAAAGAAAAGAAACCCCCAGCCTTTCTTGCTGACTGAGAGAAAGACAGGACAGCTGGTGCATCAGATTCAAAGGCTGCTCCACTAGGAAGTGCTTAGCAGGGAGCTGGGAGCCTTCACCGAACCTTAAAATGTTCAGAGAGGGGAATCTTTCTCCGCGTAACAGCTTCTAGAGGTGGACTTTGATAATCTCTAAATAAACCCCACATTGAGTAAATATCTGTTTAGCCCGTGTTAGCTGGGGTCTACCTGCTTCTGGAGAGCCAGATAAAACTGGCTTCACTCCTTCGTGGTTCAGTGAGAGAGATTACATTCTCCTGGTCATCTTTGGGTCTTCCTCAGTTGTTGGATCATTTCATCAGCCCACTTAGCCATCCCTGGTGTACAGAGGGCTAGGAGATAAAACTAGCCTCCTTCCTGGATTCCCACAAGGAGACTCACTTCATAGGGCATATTGTGTGTGTAGTACAAGCAGCTGGGAACTTGGAGGATGGCAGGAGGAGTTATCAGCCAAGCAAACAGAAACAGACTGAAAGTTGAATGTAGGCCCCCCATACCCTAAAGCCCTCTGGGGATTTTCCTCCAACCACTTCACCTCCCAAGGTGCCCCAGCCTCCAGTCAGCTTGGTGGCCCCCCTCTCCTGGCTTCTCACATTTTTCTGTTGTTTCTTTACCACCAGCACCACCATCACCAAGTCAGTGTTCTTTTATATGGAAACAGTTCTTTCTCATTTAAAAGAGTCCAATGATCAGTTTTGATGCCTCAGGTCACACACAGTGCCCTTATGGCCTCGTCTTCCACCCAAGTGACTTATTAAGGTATTGCTATGGACTGAAGGGTTTTGTCCACAGCCCCCTCAGAATTCATATGTTCATATGTTGAAGTCCTAGCCCCCAGTGTGATGGTATTTGGAGGTGGGGCCTTTGGGAGATAATTAGGTTTAGATGAGGTCATGAGGGTGGGATCACAACTGGATGAGTGCGCTTATTAGAAGAGATGCCACAGAGCTTCTGGTCTCTCCCATGTGAGGACGTAACAAGAAGGCTGCCATCTGCAAGCCAGGAAGAGAGCTTCACCAGAATCGACCATGCTGGCACCCTGATCTCAGACTCCAGCACGGTGAGAAAATACATTTCTGTTGTTTAAATCACCCAGGCTGTGGTATTTTGTTATGGTAGCTTAACCTGACCAAGATAGGTATTTTCCTCAATAAAGACAGTTTCTCCCCACCATCCAACAAAAGTAATTTTGGTATCGCTATAAGGATAATTGATTTTTTCACGCATCTATTTCCCAATCTATAAGTGTCAAAAAAAGAGAAAATATTCTAATTCCTCCCTTCAGTGTCATCTGTAGGTAGGAGATAGTTCCTGACTTCGCCCCTAAGTGACTGGTTGGCCCTGGGTGAGTGATTTACCTCTCTAGGTTTAAGTTTATCTGATGGTCAAGTGCAGTAGTTGAAACAGATGATTTATAAAGTCAGTTCCTGTGCTGAAATGCATGATTTGATGGTTTACAAAGATGGCAACCTCTGGATAATTCCTGAACCATAACAAAACCTTGCTGATAAAGATATCATAAAGTCTGAGAATGCAAACTGCTAGCATCTTCTCTTGGGAGTTTATCTATGAATTCCGAAAGATGATTCTGGAAGGTGCTTTACAGTTCATCTCACTTGAATTTCACTTAAAGTTAAAAGGAGGATTGCAGTATGGAAAAGGAAGCTGATTTGCTCTCCTTTTCATTGCCACATCTCAGAGCCTATCTGTGTATTTTTGTGCAAGGATTGGAATGAAATAGTTGAGATGTCTTGCAAGTTATTCCATTAGTCTGGATTTTTATTTTTTAAGGGAAGGAAATTTTTCTATCTTGGATCATTTAAATTCTTTGTCATTCTCCAAGTATTTATGGAACCCTTAATAATGTCTCCTATTACTCTTGGTAACATGATCATTTATCTCTAAAAAATGTGTCCTTTGAATCATCTGAGGATCTTGATAAAAATAAATTCCCTAAATCCCTTTTTAATTAAGGAAGACTCAGAAGTCCATTGTACCCTGTACTAAAGCACACTTCCTTCACGGCATTTGCTTCTTCTTTATGAATCCAGAGGAATGTAAGAATCCAGAGAAAGACCATTTGGTTTTATCTGGGTCAGGCCTAAAGATGACTCATGGGAAACATGAATTTCCTGCCTCGACAGAGACAAAATGTTTACCAACTCCTCTGAATTTGTAAAATAGGAAAAGTTTTGGGACAGCAACAAGAAGGACCAAAAGCCAGCTGGACCATCCCTTTTAGAAAGAAAATAGAGGATCTTGAGTTAGGAAATGAAGGTTCTGAACTTGGCTCTGTCACTTGGGCACAATTTCCTGCTCTTCATAGGCACACTGAGAATACGTTTCCCATTGGGTGTCCTATAGGCTAAGTGCAGTAATGTAAGTGGTTGGAGTCTTTGAGGGAACCCAATGAATGGCCCCATCTACCCTGATTAAACTCTGAACCAATTGAGAAACAAGATAAAAAGAGTCAGTTGGTGGATGTAGCTTAGTATAAGAGCCAAATTTAGTGTGCTAACTCTTGGCACCCCAATCTCAACCCTCGAACAATATGGAGTTGGAGAGAGACATTTCCTTCTAACACTGGTGATTCATATTGAGATACTTTATGTGTCAGGTTTCCTTGCTTCAAGCTACAGAAACCATCCTGTTTAACTCAAGCAATATAAATCTATCAGAAGAATAATGAGGGCTCAGAGAAGGGACAGAAAGAAGGGTAAGAGCCAAGCCACCCTGGGGGCTGGGTTGGGTTAAGGAGACCACAGACAGTCTCATGGTAGGAACATAATGTTATGATGAGGACCCTGACCTGCTGCTGATTGGAGTGACAGCCGTTTGTGGTCTCTTTGTTTTACTGCTTTACTGTTCAAGACTCAGGGTCTGAGATGGGAGCATCTGAGCTTGGTCACATGGCTCCCCGTGGACAAGGGTGGGTGGAGCCGGGGTCCCGTCAGTCTATATGTATTGTCAAAGAGTCAATTACAATAAAAGAAATCAGGCTTCTATTAAGAAGGGGAAATAGATAGCTCTCCAAAATTAGTACAAATCCAATCCAGTCACTATCATATTATGAACTTTCCTTGCCTATGAGTCTACTCCAGAGTTTGCATATAAGGAACTTTAGAGTCTGTCTGAGCCTAAATTTCTAAATTTCTAGGCGGATTTGTCACATTTTTGCTCCAATCATTCTTCACACACATATGTCCTTTTGTACTTTTGTACCCTGGTTTCATCTGCCTAGAATACCTCTCTTACTCCCTACCTTCTATCCTTATACCTGGAAAACTCCTGCTCATCCTTCAAGCTCCTATGTTGCGTCTTACCTTCCTGATAATGCAAAGCAGAATTAAACCATCCTTTTCCTTATTTTTCTGTGCTACCATGCATTTGTACACATCTCTACTGTCATACTAATTACCATGTTGTACTGTCAACGAAAATAATCCATAACCAATCTATAAATGAAAATTTGGGGTGAGTTTATTCTGAGCTAAAATGTGAGGACCATGGCCCGGGGCCTTTCTTCCCAAAGGAAGAAAGGACAACAAAGAAGTGAGGTATGCAGAGTGGTTATATACCCCCAAACAGGATATTTCACATAAGATTGAAATGTCCCTTTTACAATAGTCGCGAGACTGCTCTGTTGGCACAGCGATTGATGGACACAGCAGGTAGGTCTGCTGTCTCAGTGAACACAGCAGGGTGGCAGGTCTGCTGTCTCGAGCTGGGTGGTCACAGGTGAGCTGGGTGGTCAAAGCTGAGTGCAGCAATCAGTTCCTAGCCTAAGGAAAGATGTTTATCCTTAAGGAAATGCCAATGTGGGGGGAAGTTGCACGTTTATCTTAAGGCCATGGGAAATGTTTAAAGCGGATATACAATGCATGCTCGATGGTCATGGTCAGGCCCTTTTAGAACAAACAAAGTCAGGCCAAATTAGGTTTACACCAAATGGCTTCCTCATATACTCCAATATATCCTATTGCTTGCCATTTCTATTTGTCAGTACGATAATTATTTATTTATGCAATTGTCATAATGACACGGGCAGGGAATATGTGTCTCATGCATCTCTGCCTCACATACAGTATGTATGGGTTTTGTTTTTCCTGAAATCTTCACACTAAGACTATTAATATGTGAAGAGTTCTAGACTGGAAATCAGAGAACTAACTCTGTCCTGGCCTTCCATCTTTATGACTACATATTCACAAGGTCTCAGTTTTCTTATCTGCATAGCAAGGAGGTTGGACTAAATCAGTGGTTTACAAAAATTAATAGCATCTTAAACAAGATAGTCTCTTTCTCATGCAAGAAATCTTGAGATAAGCAGTCCAGGTCTGCTATGGTGGCACCACAAAGTTACCAGGGACATAAATTCATTCAAATTGATGCTCCACACTACTTAGGGTGCTGCCTCCTAGTCCAAGACGACTGCTTGAATGACCTTGGGCTCCATCAATACAGAAAGTAGAAGGGAGGAAGGGGTGAAGGGAGGCCCGCCCCTTCTCTTTAGGAAAACTTTCTGGAAGTTTTATGTAACACTTCTTACATAAAATTGGCAAAAAATTAGTTACATGGCCAAACCTGGTGCAAAGAAGGATGGGAAATGTAGTTTTTTAGCTGGATAACAACTCACTCAGCTAAACATAAAGGTTCTCTTTGCCAAAGGTGAAGGGGAGGAAGGATAATGAGAGGTAACTAGCAGTCTCTGCCATAGCAGACTACCTTAGTTAAGGTGATTAGAGAAGGCCTCTCAGAGGAGATTAAAACTAAGCTTAAACTTGAAAGATGAGAAGGTTTCAGTTATGCAAAAAGCTATGGAAAGAAAATTCCATGAAAAAGTAACAGCAAGTGCAATTGCCCTGAGTTGGTATGGTAGAGATTATGTTATGTGCTCATGAATTGTTTGTCAACTCTTATGCCATTTTCCTTTTTCTAGGCATTCTGGAAGATTATGTCTCCCAGCCTTTCTTATAATTAGATTGAGGTCTTGCGATTGAATTCTGGACAATGGCCTTTGTTCCATTTTCAGGACTGGGCAACGTTTCCTCTTCCTTCTTCCTGGCAATCGTAAATGCCAGGCTTTGGGGATGATGATATCCCAAAATGAAAGGAGACTGGACCCCGTAGTCATTTTGTGGAAGAGAGTATATCGGACTCTGAAATAAGTGATAAATAATCATTTTATTAAAACCACTGATATTTTTGGATTGTTACCTCAGCATATCCTATCCTACTTTGGCTAATATAGGTGTTTGGAGAATAAACAAAAAGCAATGACTCGAGTATAGCAAGTGAAGCGTAGAGTGGGAAGAGTATAGGATGGAGTTGGAGAAAGAGGTAAGAGTGGATGCAAGGAGGCTAGGTAATGACAATAATCCAGTACACAAATGAAGATGTTTTGATTGGAGTGATGGCAATTGAGGTGGAAAGAAGTAAATTGACCTCAGATATATTCTGGAGCAAGAAATACTCCTTAAAATAAAATTAAAAAAAAGAAGATAGAAGAGGAGCTACTTTGATGGAGGAAGAGGGAGAGCATCTGGATCCATACCCATTTAGTCTCCCCCTTGCCCTCTACTCTAGCCCTAACACTTATCTACAGAAACCTAGATTCTTGGAAATACAACTTGAAAATCACTGGACTAAATGATGCTGAAGATCTTTCCAACTCCAGCATTCTTTAATCCTCGCTTATGAGATATACAGCCTGGTCTATTTTCAGTTTGGATCTTTTGTAAATTAAATGTTTTTTTTTGAGGAGCCAGATTAAAAAATTGATTACTGAATTAAATCTTCAAAAAGTAACTATTGAGCAGAGTGCCAAAAAAATTAGCTTCCTGATAAGAACACATTTTTTAAAATATATGTTTTTTTCTAATTAAATAACTAAACACAACTACCTTATGTGAAATCAAAAAAAAAAAGGAAGAAAGAGATTATGAAAGTCACTTAGAGTCTCAAAACTCAGAAATAATTGTGATTCATGTATGTTTTGTTTTCATCAAGGTGAAGACGAGTCCTGGAGGATGGCCGTGTAGTGAGCTGTCTTGGGAATGGAAGGAGGATGGAGCGAGTGCAGGAAAACAGACCTTGAAATCAGAAAGAAAAACATATGGGGTGTAGACAGCTACTTGCACCTCTGGGGACTCTGAGCTGGGTTCTAAGTCCAGTCACACTCTAGGACCGTGGCTATTCCTGTCAGGCTCCTAATACTCCTACTGGATAAAGAACAGGATGCAGAATTTGGGTTTTCCAGACAAAATTGTAATATTAGAACCAGAAAGACCTGAGATAAGTGCTGATTCAGGTCGAGCCCCTTGGTTTACAGATGCGGCCCAGTGAGTTGCCATTCCTTGCCGGGTAGTGGAAGCACTGTGGTTTGTGACTTCCCTGGGACATGCAGTAGGTCATGAGAGGCAGCGTGGTATGGTGGTTTAGAGGACAGACTCTGAAACTAGGCTGCCTGGGTTAAAGCCCAGCTCCGTAACTTACCAGCTAAGTGATCTGATGAAAGTTACATAAACTTTCTGTGCCTCAGTTTCCTTCTCTTTAAGATGGGGACAGCAATGATTCCTGCCTCGCAGAGCATCTGGGAGGAGTAAATGAATATTATGGGTAAAACATTTAGAAGAGTGCCTGGCACACAGTAACTTCTTAGTAAATGATGATCGTTATTAGTTAGTAGGTGAGTTGGGACTTGCTAACAAGCCTCCTGAATTCCTGCATTTGATGCTCACCACCAGGCTTCCAGTCTTAACCTTCCTGCACTGAACATGCCTGCATTCCAGTCTCCACTTGGCAATCAAGTCAGGTATTAAAAACACAAAAATGATCCCCTTACCTCCCTACTTGAAGCCTTCAGGGGCTTCTCATTGCCCTGGAATCAGATCTTAACTGTGACGCTGACTAACCTGACCCTCCTCTACTTGGCACTTTCCCACCTCCTCACGCACACCTCTCTCTCTGGTTCCCTGGGCTCCAGCCATTCTGTTCCACTCAATTTCCCTTGAAGGCTCCATGTTTCTTCTGTCTTGGGGACTTTTGCTTGTGCTATTCTCTCTTCCTAGAACATTCCTCAACTCCCTCCACTCCTTTTTATCTGGCTAGCTTCTACTCATCTTGAAGAATTCAGCTTAAGTGTTACCCCAAGGGTGGGTAGGGAGCAGGCTTCATGGAGTGTTTCTTTGATCCCCCGTTGTATGAGCTGCCCCTGCCCCGATCATATGCTCCTGTGATTCTATAGTTTGTATGAAAAAATAATCTGTATTCTACATATGTACACACACGCATGTGGCCATCAACAAAATACTGAAAATGAAACTATCATCAAAATGTGAAGTCATTGTGGTTATTTCTGAGTCGTGGGACCGTGAGAGACTTTAGTAATGTCTCTCTCTGTAAAGAGTTCTGTAAAACTATAAAGTCCTTTTCTTTTCCTAACTTTTAATAGTTTCTTCCCTCCTAGTTGGTAAGAACCATGAAGGTATCATTATTCTTCTTATTATCATAATCATTGTATTGTTGTGTTTCCCTGTACTGCACATAGTGTACATAGTGGTGCTTAGTACATACATGTGGAATAACTGAATAAAAGAAAGAATGAATAATAATGTATTTAGTGATATAGCATTTGTATGTGTAGGGGGTGAACTTAAGCAGAATACTTCTCTTCTTGATTTACATCATCTTTGAAATAAAGTGAAGTGTACATGTAAAATTTTTAAAGTATTATTTGGATTCATTGCAACAGGACAGTGTGGCTGTTAAACAAAACTGCAGTTAGTATGAAATATCCCTGATCTTTTTCCTCTGTCCCATGCCAGTTTATATAGCAACATAACATTCCTGACACTCTCCAAAAACCACCAACTGCTTTTCCGGAGTCACATTTTTTTATAGGCCAAAGTACTTTTTTAGTGGCCACTCATCTTACTTTTATTTTATTCTTACAACTGAAACAGGTGATGACATTTTTCATCTTTTCTGCAGATTACCACATGTATTAGTTTCCTATTCTTGCTGTACCAAATTACTACAACTTTAGTGACTTAACATGACATCAATTTATTACCTTACATTTCTGGAGGGGAGAAGTCCAAAATGGGTCTCATTTGGAACTAAAATCAAGATGTCAATAGGGCTGCATTCCTTCTAGAGGCTCTATGGGAAAATCTGTTCCCAGCCTTTGCCAATTTCTAGAGGTTGCCAGCATTCCTTGGCTCATGGTCTGTTGATTCCTCCCCTTCTCTGACTCTGACCCTCCTGCCTCCCTATATAAGGATCCTTTTGATTACATTGGCTCATCCAGATAATCCAGCATAATCTCCCCATCTCAAGATCCTTAATCAACTTTGCAAAGTCCCTTTCGCCATATAAGGTAACATGCTCATAGGTTTCAGGAATCCTTTAGTGGAGCCAATATTCTACTTATTACACTGTACTCTTCAGACAGGAAACAGACCTAAACTGTTCTCTCATCAAATAGACTCAGTGAAAGACTTAGAAATCATCCAGTTCAATTCTCTCCTCTTACAAATGAAAGGACAGACTTGTCCAGGGAAGACGTGACTTGTCCAAGTTCACAGAGAGACTGAGTGATCACTGAGGTCCCTGACTCTAGGCCAGACTTTTCTCAGCACAACATTGTCCTAAGGGTGAACGAGCACAAAGGGATAAGTTTATGAGCAAGTACAAGCAGGCACCTCAGTGGCTTTGCGTTTGGTGAGGTAATATAAATAGCAAACTCTTCCAATTAGAAATATTAGTTGTTATGACCAGAAGGAAGAGTTAGGAGTCTTCCGTATCCTGGGCTATTGAAATAAAATAGATTTTACCCCAAGAATCATTCCATATTGTGCCTTGCTCTAAGCTAATTTTTTAGCAACTTGATGAGAATCCTATTCATACTTGAATTTGCTCCATTTTGTATGTAGCCTTTTATATTTTAAGACATATATTGCTCTGATTTTTGGGTTGGTTGGTTGGTCGCCATCTGTTTGGAACATCTGTGATGGGCTGCCCGTGGCATAGGCCTATGATCTTGGGCTCAATCAGTAAAGAACAGCAGAGTAGGATTACTTTGGTTGTAAGCTCATTGCTTTGCACGTCCCAGAGAAATAGAAGAGGAGGTTGTTCTTGTGCCGGCCAGTAGGGAAGCAGGGTCACTGCTGAGCATACTGAGGCCTGGTGGACCATCCAGAACAGTACATTTATATGAAATACATGGCAGAGAAGGAGACTGGCCAGGAGCCGCAGTTTGTTTGCACGCATGTTTCACACCTGACTTAGTCGATTTTTTGGACTATCTTTTGATAAGTTGCAGTGACTGGCAAGGGTTTATGTCCACTAGTGTGCATGGGAGAGTTCCGTTGTCTTCAAATCATAGTCTTAATAGAGGTTCTTTCCACAAGTGACACAAAAAGAATGAATGGACACTAAAAAAGAAAAAAAAGGCTTTTAGCACTCTATCTTTTTGAAATACCTCTTTTTTAAACTTTATTGAGGACTAATTGACAAAAATAATTATATATATTTAAAGTAATCAACTTGGATGATTTACTATGCATATACTTTGTGGAATGATTACCAAGACCCAGATACTTAACACAACCATTACCTCACATAATTAATTCTTTTTTTTTTTTTTTTTTTTTGTGGTAAGAAGGGCTTAAGATCTACTCTCAGTAACTTTCAAATATACAATACCATATCATTAACTGGAGTCATCATGCTGTATATTAGATCCTCAGAACTTTTCTTCTTATAACTGAAAATTTGTGCCCTTTAGCCCATATCACCCCGTTTCCCTCTCTCTCCAGCTCCTGGAAACAACCATACTATTCTCTGTTGCTATGAGATTGGTTTTTTTTTTTTTAAGATTCTACATATAAATGAGATCATATAGTGTTTGCTCTTCTCTGTCTGGCTTATTTGACTTAGCACAATGCCCTTCAGGATCATCCAGATTCTCACAAATGGCAGGATTTCTTTCTTTTTTAATGGCTGAATAATACTCCATTATTATATACATACTTTTTTTAGTCCATTCATCTGTTGAAGGACATTTAGGCTATTTTCATGTCTTGGGCATTGTGAATAATGCTTCAGTGGACATGGGTGTGTAGACATCTCTTTGAGATACTGATTTAAATTCCTTTGGATACTCATCCAGGAGTAGGATTTCTAGATTATATGGTAATCAATCTTTAAAATTTGAGGAACTGCCGTACTGTTTTCCAGTGGCTGCACCAAAGTAAATTCTCACCAACAGTGTACAAAGGATTCCCTTTTTCTCCGCATCCTTACCAACATTTGCTGTCTCTTATCTTTCTGATAGTAGCCATCCTAGCAGGTGTGAGGTGATATCTCTTTGTGGTTTTGATTTACATTTCCCTGGTGGTTAGCGATGTTGAACAGCTTTTCATATACTTATTGGTCATTTGTATCTCTTCTTTGGAAAAATGTCTATTCGGGTCATTTACCAATTTTTTAATCTTGAAACCAGAGTTCAAAAGAGGCATTAGCTGGGTTGGATGCTTTTAGAATTACTAAATATAGATCACTGAGATAAACAAATTCAGTGTGGATTTTTTTGGTGTGTAGAAGGTAAGATGTTATCTTTAGCCATTTGGAAACGTGGACAGGCATCAACATCTGTTTACCTTAGAAAGACACTGTTTTTGAGTAAAGGCAAGTTCATCTATATTAGCGTCCCAGTACTTTAATACAGTGGTCTTACATGAGCTCATGCAGCGGTTGTTAAAATCAAACAATGTCGAAGTTTTCTCAGATTTCATGAAAAAAAAAAATGAAGCTAATGGATAGAATAATACATTTTTCTCCCACGTACATCTTTTGTGTCTGATACTACTTGTCTAATATCATATAATCATGTATCTATATAATTTTAATTTTTAAAAACTCGGTATCATGGGTAGGCTACTTTTTTGCCATTTCATGGTATTCCACAAAGAGTATTGACAAATAGAAATGGCAAGCAATAGAATATATTGGAGTATATGAGGAAGCCATTTGTTGTAAACCTAATTTGGCCTGACTTTGTTTTTTCAAAAGGGCCTGACTGTGGCCATTGAGCACGCATTGTATATCTGCCTTAAACATTTCCTATGGCAAGAACAGATGGCCTTAAGATAAACGTGCAACTTCCCCCCACATTGGCATTTCCTTAAGGATAAGCACCTTTCCTTAGGCTAGGAACTGATTGCTGCACTCACCTTTGACCACCCAGCTCACCTGTGACCACCCAGCTCGAGACAGCAGACCTGCCACCCTGCTGTGTCCACCTAGACAGCAGATCTACCTGCTGTGTCCGTCAATCGCTGTGCCGACAGAGCAGTCTCATGACTATTGTAAAAGGGACATTTCAATCATATGTGAAACATCCTGTTTGGGGGTATATAACCACTCTGTACACCCCACTTCTTTGTTGTCCTTTCTTCCTTTGGGAAGAAAGGCCCCGGGCCATGGTCCTCACATTTTAGCTCAGAATAAACTCACCCAAATTTTCATTTATAGATTGGTTATGGATTATTTTCGTCAACAGTATCATGACTTTCAGTCCCTCTATTGCTTTATGGATTTTAGAATTTAACTTGATAGCCCCAGCCTAGATCTTTCTTTTGATCTATAGGCCTAAATATCCAACTACCTAGTGGACACAGTTGCTTAAACATTTCTGAGGACCCTCAAACACGATGATTCTGAAATGGAAACCTCCTAAACCCACCTGTCATCTTGTTTCCCCACTATCCACCCAGCTTCCCAAGCTTGAAATGAGAGACGTCCTTGAGCCCTTCTTCCCTAGTATTTCATGGGTCACCAAGTTGTGTCAAATTTACTCCTTCGGTATCTCTGTAGTTCATCTCTTAACATTGTTGATTTTATTACCTTGGTTCTAGTTTCCTTCCTGAGAATGAGATACTAAAGCAACTTTCTAATCTCTCCCTGGAGTCCTGCCCCTTACATTGTTTCTCTGTGCCACAATCCAGAATGATTTTTCAAGTACACAAATGCGATCATTATCCCACTCTGCTGGAAAAGAATTCAATGGCCTCAGGATAAAAATCCAACCTCCTTAGCGTGGCCTACAACACCATCCCTGAATAGTGAACATTCTCCACACCCTTTGAAATTAATGCCATATATGAGTTTTTTCATTTAATTCTTCAATGAAATGGTTGCCATTATTAGTCCCATTTTATAGAAAATGAAGGTAAAACCTAGAGAAGTCCAATAAATTGCCTAAAATGACACAAACAGTAAGTGACCAGACCATAATTATATTCTAGGTGTGTTAATTCCCATTTTCTCTGCTTTTAACTACTATATTGAACATTAGGAAGACAGGTGTTTAATGCCTCTAATTGCAATTACAATGTAATTCTTTAAGAAATTCCTTCATATTTATAAAATCTCAAAATAAAATCTTGAAAACTAAAAAGAATATTGAATTATTTTATAAGATGAGAGATTGGTCCAGATAAATGGCAGAATGAACACATAAGTTTACCTCTGCTTCTTCTCCAAGTCTCACTAGGATCACAGCAAAGCAAGTTTTTAAAAGACATGAATTTACAAAGACATAGAGTCATACATTCACATCAGACAACTCATTTCAAAAACTCTAGAAGCAGGAATTTGGAAGAACTAGAAAGAACTGACTTAACTGACTTCAAAAACATGAAATACAAGCCTGTGGTGTGGAAAGCCGATAAAAAGCAGACTGATTCATCCCACAGAACCGGAGAGAGGCTCAGGAAGTGGGGCCTCAGGTATCTGGAAAAGTAGGAGGTGTAGGATGAGGCTAAAAACAGATGGAATGGCTGCAAACCTTTGTTTATATTAACAGTTAGGCCTCTATGTCCTCTTCCTCGGGGCAACTGCCACTCCCTATTCTGGCCAATGGTTTGAGCTTTACGGTGTAGAAAGGATGAATCATGTAAGCTCTCAAATTGGAGAGGCTTTACACAACTGAGGGTAGCACAGAGGCATTTTACTGAAAACAGAGACTCCTTAGGTGGGAATTTGCATACCGGAAGTGAGATCTCCAACACCCAGGCTCTCTCAGTGTCCTGAACACTAACAATGAAGCCTGTAACCATCTCCCTAATCCCAAACCACTAGACCAGAAGATTCTTATTTGGGAAATACGTTTCCCAAAGGTGACGTGCTGCAGGGACTACTTTTTGTGATCTTTCAAAAAGACAGTTGTGTCCCTAGGTCATCTTGTAGTGAATCACCAGTCAACAAGTCTCCAGAGAGGCATTTAATTTCTAATCAGGTACCCACAAATCGCTAGACGTTTGAGGAAAGACTCAACAATGAGCTGAATAGGGAAAAAAAGTGACTCATCCTTTTAATACTCTCAGAAATATGAAAGAAGAAAACGTGTCCATAATAATAACACACTGCTTTAAAGAGAAAGATCTTGTATATTAATGTGATAGCAGAAATTAAAAATTCAATGGAAGGCTTGAAAATAAAATTGAGAAAATATTTCAGAATATATCTCCCAAAAGTGGTGAGAAAAGACAAGAAAATTAAAGGATGATTTGAGGATTTCCAAAAAGAGAGACCAGAGGAAATAAAGAAAAAAATTATTAAAGACCTATTCTAAAAATATTTCCCAGACTGTAGCAATTAAGTTTCAAGAAAAGGCCGAATGATAGGACAGTAAAGTGGGTGACGAAGAAACAAAAACTAAAACCAAAACAAGGCATATCATCATAAAAATTTTAGAACACTAGAGATAAAGAGAAAATTCCATAAGACTCTGGGGGTGGTAGGGGGAGGTGTGAATAGGTTACATACAAATGGTTGGGAATCAGAATAAGATTAGATTCCTGAAAACATATGGGAGGCTAGAGACAACGGAGTTACAGAGCAGAATTCTATATTCAACAAAGCATAAGGTAGAAGAAAGACATTTTTGGACCTGAAAATTCTTAGAAATTTTAGGTCCCAAGCATCCTTTTCAGGAAGCTCCTGAAGGATTTACTTCCCTAAAGATAGGACGTCATCCAAGAGAGAAGAAGGCAAGATGTCCTGGAAACAATGTTTATAACATAGGAACCAGGTGAAGGCAATTCCCAGGATGACCCAGAAGAAGGGTCTTAGGGCAAGTAACGTGTGGCATGCCTCTGGAGCAACCAGTCCAGTTCAGAGCAGGACAGAAGCCTCCAGCAGGGATGTCTGCAAGAAAAAAAGGGCAACACTGATGGGTTTTCTATTGTGCTGGAATTCAGGTTTGTCAGATTTAGGAAATGAATTTATGAGAGTTATACAGTAAACCAAATAATTGGACTAAATGAGGAAATTATTAATTTGAGGGAGCAAAGTATTACTGAAGAAAAGAAATGAAACTATAATACACTATATGGATCTCCTTTGCATTATTTTCGTGTGGTCATAAAATGTAAAGAATAAATGTTGATTAAACCGAAAAGGGTGATATAGCTGTTTCAGAAGAATAGGAAAGATGAGTTTATGTTTGTGTGTGAGAGGGTGAGGGCGTGGCTATGAGAGTTAAAGTCTCATTCACAGACTAGGAATCAATAGATAGGCTTTAAGTTTAAAAAGTCATAAAAGAGCAAAGAAGCTATTTAGAAATATGGAATAAACCATGTTAACAGTCAAATAAACAGTCAAAAATATTACAAGTGGTTGTTTCTGGCCAGTTGGAATTGGAAAAGAAGACAGATGGGCCAAGTATCTGCTTTTTTGTGCATTATTTTAATTAATAAGAATGAAATCAAATCGAAAAGGAAAAAGTACTGTCTTAAAATCTAATATTTTGACAAACACTTTGTTATATAATTCTTATGGAATTATGATATTCTGACTTCTTCTGCCAAACATCTAAATGATGAAGCATCTGAAAGTAATTCCAGAGTAGTAAAGTAGAAAAGCTACAAAGTTTCCTGTTCCTTTCTTACAAATTATTTGAGAAACCGTGTAGTCTATTTGAAAGTATTTCATGCTATCTAAATATATTCAGAAGGACATTCAAGAAATATTTTTGAATAAAAAGTTGAGCATGAGCAGTAAATGTTCCAACTTTTTTAAATAATGAGGTTGTATGTTTTTCAACTATAAAAGTTATAGATCATGTGCTGTCTGTTCAATGCTACTTGAACAGGGTCTGGCCATACATATGGGAGATGCTTGCTAAGTATTTGGATGGAATTGAAATTTTTGAGCGCCCTGGAGACCTGATTGAGCCAAGAATTAAGGGAGGGGGTGCTCTCAGTTGACTTACTACAATTTGATTTCTCTCTCTTCTGTTGGAATGAAAATGAAATTCACAAATTCCTTGAGGCTTTTACTAGGAGTGAAATTCCAAGCTTTTATGATTCTTGTCTGTAAAGGAAGTTACTGGACTCCATGCCTCAGGTTAACTGACCTACATCTGGATTCTAGATGGAGTCACGGTTTTCCTCATAGTCTATAAATCACACATCCAAAATGAAACCTCTTTTAATCTACTCCGGCCCCAGGCACTTGTCAGGATTTTGTTAGCAAGTGAAGAAGGTATCAAATAAAAAGACTTTTTAATTTAGGGAAGATTTTTGTTTTTCTGTTTCCTTATTCTTATTTTATATTTAAATTAATTTTGTTTTCGTGCAATTAAGTCTTCCTTTTCATATATTAATCAGTAATGCTAATAATAACATTTTCTCCTTTTAAGTAGTCTTTTCCTACTTATTTTTAAGGTAATACTTAACCAACACATACGATTGTTTATTGGAAAAATGTGGTGGAAAAGACCACCGAAAATATTATAACAGCTTCTAGAATGCTCACCATGTACCATGTATTGTTCTAAATATTTTACTTATAAAAACTCACTTAATCCTCTTGTATTAGTTTTCTATTGCTACTGTGACAAAATACCACAAATTTAGTAGATCAAAACAATACAAATTTATTATCTTACAGCTCTCTAGTTGAAAAAGTTCAACATCATCTCACTGGGCTAAAGTCAAGGTGTGTGCAGGCTGTGTTTTCTTTCTGGAGGCCCTAGGAAAGAACACTTCCTTGTCTTGTCCAGCTTCCAGAGGCTACCCACATTCCTTGGCTCATGGCCCCTTCCTCCATCTTCAAATCCGACAACACAGCATCTCTCTGACACTGCTTCTGTTGTTACATCTCTTTCTCTGACTCCCTTCTTTTACCTCCCTCTTCCACTTGTAAGGACACTTATGATTATATTGGGCCCAGCTAGATAACCCCATATAATCTCCCTATTTTAAGGTCAGTTGATTAGCGACCTTAATTCCATCTGCAGCTTAATTCCCCTTTGCAATATAAGGTAACATACAATTTCTGGAGGTTAAAACATGGACGTTATGGGCATATTATTTGCCTATTCACCTCTCAACAACGCTATACTACTTACAGGTAATATTATTATTATCACCCTCACTTTACAGGTAAAACATAGAGAAACTGTGTAAATTTCCTGAGGTCACAAAACTGAGATTTGAACCTAGGCAGTCTGGTTCAGGGGCCCTTTTCCTTAAAAACTATGTTTATAACAAGATAACTCATCAACATGTTGTTGTACTTTTTACCTTACTGTCTTTTTTGTTGCTTTTTCCCATAATTCTTAGGTTATAGGCATAATTTTATAGCCTTTTTTCCTTATACTTTTGCTACTGAACATTGCGACATGAACTTTCCCCTGCATCTTTAAAACATCTGTATGGCATCCCATTTCAGCCTCAGGGTCTTTGCACATGCTGCTTCTGCTGACTGTAGTGCTGTTCCACATATCCAAGTGGTTTACTCTCTCTTATTTCTCTGTGCAATGTCATAGCATCAAGGAGGACTTCCTTGGCCACTATTTCTAAAGGACCACCCTATTACTCTTGATCCCCACTTCTGTTTTATTTTCTTCATGGCATTTATCACTACTCGATTTCATGTAATATATTTATTACTTTTTTCCCCTACCAGAATCTAATCTCCATGAGGACAGGTATTTTATTCTGATCATTGATGGAGGCATTCAATAAGTATTTCTTGAGTGAATGAATGGACAGAAGAAATTTTAAAATTAAGGAAAATCATTCACAATGCCACTACCCTAACAAATATCAGCTGTCCTCATGTTCTATTCATTGCCTATTTGTAAATGTAAACTTATGTATTTAATTACAGCATAGAGGCAATTATATGTGTGTGTATACATATTTAACTAAATATTAAATCTTACACATTTTCCATTCTGCTCTATGGTTTTCAGAACTATTAGTTTTGATGATTGTATGAAAAATAATATTAAATTGATGAATATAATTAATTAACTATTCTTCTATTCGCTGTCATTTAGATTATACCTTGCTCTTTTATTAACCAGATGTTTAATCTTTCAAAGGTAACTTCACCTCTTTGAGCTGATTTCCTCATTAGGAAAAGGACATCTAGATTATTACTGTTAAATATAACGTAAGCAGTACCCAGATAACGCCTGACAAATAATTGTTACTCAATAAGTTATTAGTTTCGTTTGTTTTGTTCCATTTCCCGTATATTGCTATTACAAAAGAATGCTTCATTGAACATTTGTTGTTATCGATATTTTTGTGTTACTTACTTTAGGATAAATACCCAGGAGTGATATTACTGTATGGGAATGATTCAAAATATTTGTTAAATTAGTAAAATTGAATCAATTTAGGATAAATCTCCACAGCTTGGTTTTAAGTATGAATTTCCCTGGAGACAGATAAGTGATAGATATTATTCTTTGTATTGTATTTTAATTAGAGTGTAAAGTTTTTATTATTTCAGAAATATTTTCCTCTATTCTCAGTAATATTTTAAATCTTTCAAGGTGTAAAACTTTCCTTTGTGCCTTGAAACAGTCAGAATTTTGTTTAAAACTGGGAAGTGATGATCTCAGCCCTCTAGGCTGAGCAGACTGCTCATTTACGCGAGCTCTGATTCTCCTTTGAATTTCTTACAATTGGTGCCCAAATTATTTCCTCCTAAGTTTTTTTTTTTTTAATTTGACAAATCTTCCTAATTTAACAGTTGCTCTTAAAAATAGATTCATCACCAGTTTGTTGCTATGGCTGTCTATATCTTTCCTGGTCTTAATTTAGTCACAGCATCTGTGCAAAACGGTATGAAAGTTATTTATTACGCCGCCATCCAGAGGGAATGCTTGATTCCTCACATTTATATTCCCTTGAACATAAAAGCCAGATAAAAAGAAAATCGAGCTTCATGCCCTGGGGAACTGAACAGGTTGTTTACCATGGTTACTAGAGAATGCCCTCCCCTGCCTCCTCTTCTTGAATTATAAATATATTTTCATGGATTGTGGTTCTGAGTGATCAGATATTTTTCTTTTAAATTACATTTGTTGAGATGACTTGGACTGGGGGAAAATACTATTGGGTTGGCAGAATAGCTGAATGGTTAAGAAAGCCAGCTTTGGAGGCCTGCAGACCTGGGTAGGTCATTAGCAGCCACACTTCTGTGATGTGAACCAGTTGCTTTGTCTCTATTCATCAGATTCCTGAGCTGTCAGTGGGGATAATAAACAGTAGCTCAGAGTTTGTGTAAGGAGTAAGAGAATTAATGTATGCAAAGTGCATGCAGCTATGATAATAGTTAAAGTAGAAATAAAATGAGCTGTACATGCAAAACTGTGTACATCTTAGTTACTGCTACAAGCTTTAACACGTGTGCCTGGTCCTCCCATAGCAGCGCTTCCTATTCCACTAAAGGTTTGCATGTTTTATCCAATTCAGGGGCATCACTCAGTGGGGGCTTTAACTTTTACATTGAATTAGAAAGTCTTAAAAGGCTTGTTCTTCCTATTTTGACATAATAAAGAGGACTCTAGTGTAGTTACATTGATAATTATATAGAAACAAAGGCAGACTTCACATGACCAAGATGATTTAATCATGGCAGCATTAGAATTCAAGCTAAGGAGAGGGGGCTAGTTAAGGTATAAGGAAGGGCTTTCCATATGTGGCAGACCACATATTCAGGCCACATTACCACATTGTGGTAATCTCATACCACAAACCAAAAGGTTGAAGAAATGTGAGTTTGTAGAACAGAAAGAAATTTCTATTATGAGTTTCCATTGCCACTGAGACCGTGGTACTTAGTTTCATTCGATTTGGGGTGCCCCTGTCTTTTCCCGCAGATTTGTACCCAAATTCTTGGGGTGGGAATGGCGGTGGATGATGCTGTGCCAAGGATTGCCATCTACAGATGCTGACATTTGTGAGACGTCCTTATTCAATTCTCATTGTCTGTCATCAGTCTTTGCAGGTTGCTGTTTGTCACATGTTCCTACCTGAAAGACTTCTTAGGTTCCTAAGATCTCTCTGCTCCCTCTCAAGTACCAGATAATTTAATCTGCAGCTCTAGTTCCATGCCAGGCCACCAGACCCTCTGTGGGACTGCCTCGGACCCTGACAACCTCCCTGCCACTCCTGGCTGCCCTGGATTTCTCAGCCGCTCTCATCCCCACTGGGACAAGGACACTCTGTGAAGTTCCTCGGCCAAGGTTTGCTGACACAGCACCCAATCTTTATCCTCCGGGTCTGTGTCTCCCAGGGCTCTGGGCCCCCCTCTTAGAGTCTTCAATCCCATTTGGGGGTGCTATCATTTCCTTGTCAAGCTTCTTTTTTCTAGAGACCCACAAGTTCTACACAAATCTTGCTTCCTTTCAGATTCTTTCATCCTAACCTAACCCAGAGAATCTTAACTAGATTCCAGAATGGGAAAGTTTTTCCTGTCTTATCGCATATTCTTCCAAATCCACGGTTTATGCTTTAGATTTCTCTTGAAGTCTTTGAAACACAGAAATTATAAGATAACAGAAAATGTTGGATAGCAATTTGTCGGATATCAGGAAATAAATAGAAATTAAAACTGAAAACTTTCAAAGGTAAAAGTCACATCAAATACAATAAAAAATATTTATAAAAATCATAACCAAGTTCATATTCGGGAACATGGTACACATTTTAGAGGAGCTCATCCAAAATGAAATAGAAAAGAAGATACAAAAACAATTACTTCTTGTCCTTCTCCCAAACTCAATGCCAGAGATGCCTTGGAAGAGGCAAGGAAGTGTATGGACCTGAACGTTTAGCATTAAAAACTGGAATTCCTCTGGGGAGACAGAAAGTGGTTGTTTCTTTATGAGGGAGAAAACAGCAGCTGTGTTAGAGAAGGCATCAGCTCCTGGGGAGAGAGCTGGGGAGCTTTCAAGTTGTGCTTTCTTCCCGCTCCCACCCTATGTTTGAAGACCTTTGCCTTCCTCCAGCAGCGGATTTTAAAAAATGACAAAAACAAAAGTCCCCAGCAGTGCCAGCCTAGTGCAGGCAGGTGCATAGACAATATCAGGGCCATGTCGGTGCTCACTGTGTTGATAAAGAAACAACAGACAGTGGAATGGTGGGTGGTGCCGGGCATTTTATCACTCTACCTCAGTTCAAACTTGAGGACCAGGGAATTAAATGAAGACAGAAGACCTCTCGATGGGGACAGAGCATAGAAGCTGTACACAAAATAATGGGCAGCCAAGGTGTGGTCTTCCACTTTGGCAGATGTCCCTTTCTTCTTCTTTTTTTTTTTTAATTTTTATTTTTGTCAGATGTACATCATATTTCAAATTCTGGATACATTACATCATGTTCACCACCCGAGCACTAATTATAGTGCATCCCCTCACATGTGACCCTAATCACCCCTTTTGCCCTCTCCCCTCCCCCCTTCTCCAATGGTAACCACCAGTCCAATCTCCAATGCTATGTTTTTTTTTTTTTGTCGTCTTTATCTTCTACTTATGAGTGAGATCATTTGGTATTTGACTTTCTCCCTCTGACTTATTTCACTCAGCATAATACCCTCAAGGTCCATCCATGTTGTCACAAATGGCCGGATTTCCTCACTTCTTATGGCTGAGTAGTAGTCCATCGTGTATAAATACCACACCTTCTTTATCCATTCGTCCCTTGATGGACACCTATGTTGCTTCCAAGTCTTGGCTATTGTGTATAATGCCGCAATGAACATAGAGGTGCAGGTATCTTTATGCCTTTGTGTTTTCAAGTTCTTTGGATAAATACCCAGCAGTGGAATAGCTGGATCATATGGTAGATCTATCCTTAATTTTCTGAGGATACTCCAAACTGCTTTCCAGAGTGGCTGCACCACTTTGCACTGCCACCAGCAGTGAACAAGGGTTCCCTTCTCTCCATACCCTCTCCAACATTTGTTGTTTCCTGTCTTGTTAATTATAGCCATTCTGACCGGAGTGAGGTGATCCCTCATTGTAGTTTTGATTTGCATTTCCCTGATAGCTAATGATGTTGAGCATCTTTTCAAATGCCTGTTGGCCATCGGTATATCTTCTTTGGAGAAATCTCTGTTCAGATCTTTTGCCCATTTTCTAATTGGATTGTTGGTTTTTTTGTTGTTGAGCTGTATTAGTTCTTGTATATTTTGGATATTAACCCCTTATCTGATATGTGGTTTGCAAATATCTTCTCCCAATTGTTAGGTTGTCTTTTCGTTTTGTTGATGGTTTCCTTTGCTGTGCAGAAGATTTTTAGTTTGATGTAGTCCCATTTGTTCATTTTTTCTTTTGTTTCCCTTGCCTGGTCAGACATGGGACTTGAAAATATGCTGCTCAGACCAATGTCACAGAGCGTACTGCCTATGTTTTCTTCTAGAAGTCTCATGGTTTCGGGTCTTACATTCAAGTCTTTAATCCATTTTGAGTTGATTTTTGTGCATGGTGTAAGGGAATGGTCTGTTTTCATTCTTTTGCATGTGGCTGTCCAGTTTTCCCAACACCATTTATTGAAGAGACTCTCCTTTCTCGATTGTATGCTCTCGGCTCCCTTGTCGAATATTAGCTGTCCATAAACGTGTGGGTTTACTTCTAGGCTCTCAATTTTGTTCCATTGATCTGTGTGTCTGTTTTTGTGCCAGTACCATGCTGTTTTGGTTACTATGGCTTTGTAGTATAATTTGAAATCGGGGAGTGTGATACCTCCAGCTTTGTTCTTTTTTCTCAGGAATCCTTTGGCTATTCGGGGTCTTTTGTTGTTCCATATAAATTTTAGGATTCTTTGTTCTATTTCTCTAAAAAATGTTGTTGGAACTTTGATAGGGATTGCGTTGAATCTATAGATTGCTTTAGGAAGTATAGACATTTTAACAATGTTAATTCTTCCAATCCAAGAGCACGGAATATCTTTCCATTTCTTTGCGTCATCTTCGATTTCTTTCAACAATGTCTTATAGTTTTCAGTGTACAGGTCTTTCACCTCTTTTGTTAAGTATATTCCTAGGTATTTTATTCTTTTTGCTGCAATTGTAAGTGGGACTGTATTCTTAATTTCTCTTTCTGCTACTTCATTGTTAGTATATAGAAACGCAACCTATTTTTGTACATTGATTTTGTATCCCGCAACTTGACTGTAATCCTTTATTATTTCTAAAAGTTTTTTAGTGGATTCTTTAGGGTTTTCTAGATATAAAATCACGTCGTCTGCAAAGAGTGACAGTTTCACTTCTTCTTTTCCAATGTAGATCCCTTTTATTTCTTTTTCTTGCCTGATTGCTCTGGCTAGGACTTCCAATACTATGTTAAATAAGAGTGGTGACAGTGGGCATCCTTGTCTGGTTCCTGTTCTTAGAGGGATAGCTTTCAGTTTTTCTCCATTGAGAATCATATTTGCTGTGGGTTTGTCATATATGGCCTTTATTATGTTGGGGCATTTTCCTTCTATACCCATTTTATTTAGAGTTTTTATCATAAATGGATGCTGTTTCTTGTCAAATGCTTTCTCTGCATCTATTGAGATGATCATGTGATTTTTATTCTTCATTTTGTTAATATGGTGTATCACGTTGATAGATTTGCAGATGTTGAACCATCCCTGCATCTCCGGAATGAAACCCACTTGATCAAGATGTATGATCTTTTTAAGGTATTGTTATATTCGATTTGCTAGTATTCTGTTGAGGATTTTTGCATTGATGTTCATCAGTGATATTGGCCTGTAATTTTCTTTTTTTGTGTTGCCCTTCTCTGGTTTTGGTATCAGGATAAAGTTTGCTTCATAGAAGGAGTTAGGAAGCCTCCCCTCCTCTTCAATTTTTTGAAAGAGTTTGAGAAGGATAGGTATTAGGTCTTCTTTGAATGTTTGGTCGAATTTACCAGGGAAGCCATCTGGAGCTGGACTTTTATTTTTTGGGAGGTTTTTAATTGCTGTTTTGATCTCCTTACTGGTGATCGGTCTATTCAAATTTTCTACATCTTCTTGGTCCAGTTTTGGAAGGTTGTATGTTTCTAAGAATTTATCCATTTCCTCTAGATTATCCAATTTGTTGGCGTATAGCTTTTCATAGTATTCTCTTATTATCTTTTGTATTTCTGAGGTGTCCTCTGTAATCTCTCCTCTTTCATTTCTGATTTTATTTATTTGAGCCTTCTCTCTTTTTTTCTTGGTGAGTCTAGCTAAGGGTTTGTCAATTTTGTTTATCTTTTCGAAGAACCAGCTCTTGGTTTCATTAATTTTTTCTATTGTTTTTTTAGTCTCTATTTCGTTTATTTCTACTCTGATTTTTATTATCTCCTTCCTTCTGCAGATTTTGGGCTTTGTTTGTTGTTCTTTTTCCAGTACCTTTAGGTGCACTTTTAGATTGTCTATTTGGGATTTTTCTTCTTTGTTGAGGTAGGCCTGAATTGCTATATCAACTTTCCTCATAGAACCGCTTTTGCTGTGTCCCACAGATTTTGGCATGTCTTGTTTTCATTGTCATTGGTCTCCAGGAATTTTTTTATTCATTCTTTGATTTCTTCATTGACCCAATCATTGTTCAGTAGCATTTTCTTCAATCTCCACATTTTTATGGTTTTTCTGGTTTTCTTTCTGTAGTTGATTTCCAGTTTCATACCTTTGTGGTCAGAAAAGATGCATGGTATTATTTCGATCTTCTTAACTTTATTGAGACTTGTTTTGTGGCCTAATATGTGATCAATCCTGGAGAATGTTCCATGGGCATTTGAAAAGAATGTGTATTCTGTGGTTTTTGGATGGAATGTTCTGTATATATCTACTAAGTCCATCTGGTCTAATGTGTCCTTTAAGGCGAGTGTTTCCTTATTGATCTTCTGTTTGTATGATCTATCCATTGGTGTAAGTGGAGTGTTAAAGTCCCCTACTATTACTGTGTTACTGTCTATTTCTCCTCTTATGCCTGTTAATAATTGCTTTATATATTTAGGTGCTCCTATGTTGGGTGCGTAGATATTTACAAGTGTTATATTTTCTTGTTGGATTGTTCCCTTTATCATTATGTAGTGCCCGTCTTTGTCTCTTATTACAGTTTTTGATTTAAAGTCTATTTTGTCTGATATAAGTATTGCTACCCCTGCTTTCTTTTCTTTGCTATTTGCATGGAATATCTTTTCCCATCCTTTCACTTTCAGTTTGTGAGTGTCTGTAGGTCTGAAGTGTGTCTCTTGTATGCAGCATATACATGGATGTTGTTTTTTTATCCAATTTGCCACCCTATGGCATTTGATTGGAGCATTTAATCCATTGAAATTTAAAGTAGCTATTGATAAATATGTATTTATTGCCATTTTGTCACTTTTTCTTTTTTTGGGGTTTTTAGTAGTTCTTCTCAGTTCCTTTCTTTTTCTCTTGCTCTCTTCACTTGTGGTTTGATGGCAATCTTTAGTAATATGTTTGATTTCTTTTGTCTTACTTTTTTTCCTGCTTGTTATAGGTTTCTGGTTTGTGGTTACCATGAGGATCCTATTTAATATACTATGCATATAACAGTCTATTGACCTCTTTCTAAAAGCTCTACTTTTTCACTTGCCTCCTCCCACGTTATATGTTTTTCACATCATATACAGTCTTTTGTTTAGTGTGTGTATATCCATTACCTCTCATCATTGACATAGGTAATTTTAGTACATTTGTCTTTTAACCTTCGTAGTACCTTCACAGGTAGTTGATCTGCTGCCTTTACTATACTTTTACCTTACAAGTGATTTTATTGCCTGTTTTATCTTGTTGTTGCTTTGGGTTTTTTTTGACAATTTTTTTCTTTTATCTCTATTTGTGGTCATTGCTTTCCCACTTAAATAAGTCCCTTCAGCATTTCTTGTAGAACTGGTTTCTTGGTGGTAAACTCCTTTAATGTTTGCTTGTCTGGGAAGCTCTTTATCTCTCCTTCCATTCTGAATGACAGCCTTGATGGATAGAGTATTCTTGGTTGTAGGTTTTTTCCTTTTAGCAGTTCAAATATGTCATGCCATTTTCTTCTCGCCTGTAGGGTCTCGACTGAGAAGTCCGCTGACAGCCTGATGGGCTTCCCTTTATATGTCACTTGTGGCCTTTCTCTTGCTGCTTTTAGGATTCTCTCTTTGTCTTTAATTTTAGACATTTTGATTATAATATGTCTTGGTGTGGGCCTCTTTGGGCTTCTCTTGTTTGGAGCTCTCTGTGCTTCCTGAACTTGGATGTCTGTTTCCTTCCTCAGGTGAGGAAAATTTTCCTCCATTATTTCCACAAATAAATTTTCTGCCCCTTTGTCTCTGTCTTCTCCTTCTGGGACCTCTATAATCTGAATGTTAGCATGCTTGATATTGTCCCAGAGTTCCCTTACACTGTTCTCATTCTAATTCTTTTTTCTCTTTTCTGTTCTGCTTGGGTGATTTCCTCTAATCTTTTGTCTAGTTCGCTGATCCGTTCTTCTGCTTCCTCTACTCTGCTATTGAGTCCCTCTAGTGAATTTCTCATTTTGAGTATTGTATTCTTCATTTCTGATTAGTTCTTTTTTATATCTTCCAATTCTTTGCTGATGTGCTAACTGTGTTCATCCATTCTTCTCTGCATATCTCTGAGCATCCTCATTATATTTTGTTTGAATTCTTTGTCAAGGAGGTCGCTAGATTCTGTTTCACTTAGTTCTTTTTCTGGTGTTTTGTAGTGTTCCCTTGCTTGGAAAGTATCCCTTTGCCTCCTCATTATGCCTCTTTCCCTGTGCTATTTTCTTTGTACTAGGTGAGTCGGCTATGTCTCCTGATCTTGGAGAAGTGGCCTTATGTATGAGATGCCTTATGAGGTGCAGCAGTGTGCTTCCCTCTCGTCACCAGACCATAAGAACAAGGAGTGACCCCTTTGTGGGCTACCTGTGTTCTTCTGCTGTGGCAGGGTTGCTCCCACTGCAGGTACCCAGGGAGTCTGATCTCTCCTTCCCTGGCCAGCTGTTTATAAATCCGGTTTGGAGGGGCCTCAGCACTGTTGGCTACAAAGTCTATTAGCACACTCTTATTGCAATTGTCCTCTTAATTGGGTTGGTACCCAGTGTAGCTGATTACTAGGCTCAGGGGTGTACAGTTGTGATAGGCCTGAGGCCAACGAGGTTGATGTCAGCTCTCTTAGGAGTGCGCCTGAGTAGGGCTAGCCCTTGGCATGGGGGCACTCAGTTGTTTCAGGCTTTGGAAGGTGGGGCTGATCCTTTTTTTGGCTATTTGTGAAACACAAGTCTTCTGCCGCTGATAAGCCTCACCCCCCTCTGGACCACATACACTGTCAGCACAGTCCTGGTCTGTGCACACTTCTCAACCCCCTGGAGCGTACCCCACTGCCACACTGCACAGGCCCCCATCTCTGCCCCAGTGCCCCCCACAGTTCACCTGGTCCTCACACAAGCCCTGCCCCACAGAGGCAGACACCTTTGCCTGCCTGTAGAGGATCAAGGCACTCAGTTAAGGCAGGCTGAAAAGTAGCCTGAGGGCTTGCTTTTAGGTGGGGCCAGTCCCTGCCTGCCCTGGCTGAACTGGATTAAATCTGTGCTCTAGTGGGTGTGGCAGACCCCTGGGCTAACAGCCCAAGAGACGCACCTCAATGGCCCCCACCTGTGTCCGTATCAGCATGCCTGGACCAGCTCAGAACAACAGCCCCCACCAATGTCTCAGTCTCCGGAGAGGATCCTCCTCTCACCAAGAAGCCCCCAGAGCCCACCAGGTGAGTCTTGTTTCACCAAAGGACAGTCAGCCTTCTCTCTGGTGATTTTACGTTGCTGCAATGAGTGAGTTTTGTGCATGGGCCTTTTAAGACCTGGATCCTTTCAGCTTTTGGCCGATAGCTTTTCTGGGGTGTCCTCGCTGCAGTTAATAGCCAGCAAAGCCAGATAGTAAGACTCCCATCTCAGTTGAGCTGAGTCCGAAGGATGGTTATAGCAGTATTGCCCCTGCTCCGAACCTCACTCCTCCAGGGAGGGCTGCATACCTTAGGTTGGCTCCCGCCTGGCCAGCTGAGAAGCTCCGCTGCTCCCAAAGGTGGCTTTTTTCCTCTCCAGCCAGAATTATTGCCTCTTTTGCTTTCGTCAGGACTGTCCCTTGTTGTGGGGGTTCTTTTTATCCAGTTTTCAGTTTTCAATCCAGGGTGATTCTTCCTAAAATTGTTGTAACCTGGTTGTGTTCGTGGGAGGAGGCGAGTTTAACGTCTGCTCACAGCGCCATCTTGACGAGAACCGTCCCTTTCTTCTTGAAGGCACACCAACCAGTGATGAGAGTTTGGCCCCTTCCCCTTCTCCTGCTTCATATTATTAACCAGGGAAGTATTAGTTCACAGAAGACACTACGAATAAAAAAAAGAATATATGGGCAGCCCCCAGGCCTAGTGGTTAAGTTCGGCTCATTCCACTTCAGTGGCCCAGGTTTGGTTCCTGGGGATAGACCTATACGACTTGCCAGCCATGCTGTCATGGCAACCCACATACAAAATAGAGGAAGACTAGCACGGATGTTAGCTCAGGATGAATTTTCCTCAGCAAAAAGAGGAAGATTGGCAATAGATGTTAGCTCAGGGCAAATATTCCTCAAGAAGAAGAAAAAAAAGACTACAAAATAAATAACCTATACCATGTGCAACTGAATTCATGACCCCAGCCAGTCAAGCATTTGATAATAATTTATATCTTCAAATAGATTGGTAAGAATATTGTTGAATGCATAAAAAGAAATCAGCAGTTATAAAGGAGAATCAAGTAGAAAAAATTGAGTAAGAAAAATATAATTATTAAAATAAAAAACTTAAGGAATAAGCATATGACCTATGGATACAGCTGAAAAATTAGTGGATTACAGGATTGGGCTAAGGAACTCCATCAAAAGACATCAAGATGGCATAAAGAGATTAAAAATGTAAAAGAAAAAATAAGAGATATGGAGAATAGAATGGAAATGATACTATCCAAATAATAGGTGTCTCCAGAAAAGAAAAAAATAAATAACTGGGGAAAAAAACCCCAGGAATTTGTTTGAATTTCAGATTGGGAGGACTCACAGAGAGCTAAACAGATTAGATAAGAAAAAAATCCACAAGTGACACATTGTTGGCATTAAGTACATTGAAAGCAAACAGAAAATTCTAAAAGTTCCCATTGGGAAGGAGCATTTACAAAAGAATAAGAATCATATTGGCATCTGACTTCTCAATAGAAACGCGGGATGCAAGACACAGTAATGTTATGTTTTATATGTCATGTATTTTATATCCAGATAAACCGTTATTTGTTAGGTTATTATGAAGATATCTTCAGGCATATGTGACCTCGGAAGGTTTACTACGCAAAGATCCTCATTGAAAACACTCTTGGAGGAAGTTCTCTGATGAAAAGAGACATAAATCCACAAGAAAATGATGATATTTGGGATAAAAGGGTGTTATGGACTAAATGTTTGTGTCATCCCAAAATTGACATGTTGAAATCTTAACTCACCATGTGATGGTATTAGGAGGTGGTACCTTTGGGAGGTAATGTCGATTAGATAAGCTCATGGGGGTGGAGCCTTCGTGAATGGGATTAGTGTCCTTACAAAAGTGCCAAGAAAGAGCTTGCTGTCCTTCTCTTTCCTTCATGTGAGGATACAAGGAGAAGTAGGCAGTCTGCATCATGGAAGAGGGCTCTCACCAGAACCTGACCATGCGGGCATCACGATCTTGGACTTCCAGCCTCTAGGACGGTGAGAAATAGTGATTGTTGTTTATATCCCCCAGTCTATGGAAATTTGTTAAAACAGCCCAAACTGACTAAGGCAGTAAGTAACTTAGTAAAGTTCATTATCATTTCAAAAGAAAGGACCAAAAAAAGTATAGCACCCATAATGATCTAGAACTAAATTATGATTGATTAAAAACATAGTTGGGGGAAAAAATTTGAGACCAGAGGCATGTAAAGTACTTGTTTTATTTATGGAGTAGATACTGACATTAATAACAACAAATTGAAAGATAAGTATAAATACAACTGTTGGTCTTAATAAATTGGACATAACTACCAAATAATAAAAACAGAATGTGTACCCTTCAAATTGGAAGAAGAGATCTATTTTTTGGAGGGCAGGAAAAGAGAAAAAAGAAGCAGAAAGAAAGTATATTAAATAGAAAATATGAAAAGTGTGGCAGAAATACATTCTAATATAGAAATAATAATAAATGCAAACAGGTTTAACTTAATAAGAGACAGAGTTTCAGAGATTTATTTAAAAAGCATGTCCCATGAATATAGATTTTAGAAGAGGCACATTTAAAACAGAAGGATAAAGAAAATTTGAAAATAAATGTGTGGAGAAATACAAACTAGACAAAGTTGTGATAGCAATTTTGATATTAAAAGTGGAATTCAAGGTGAAAATATTGTAAAGGTAAAAGTGGAATGTGAAAAAACAATAGATCAGGAAGCTAATTAGAAACATATATGTGCCTTACAATATAGGCTCAAAATAAAGCCCCAAACAGAACTGTGGGGGCAAAACAAATAAAACTACACTTAACGGGAACGCATTTAAACACACCCCTTTCAGAAACTGCTAGATGAAGAAAAATGTAAATGTGTTACTAAATAGCTTTGGTAAAAGAAAAAAAATCATTAAAAAATTACAAAATACTAAAAAATGAACAAATAAAAACACTACTTGTTAAATTTGTGGACCCAGCTAAAGCAGTACTGAGAGGGAAATTTATAGCTCTACAAATATTTATCAGAAAAGAACACAGATGGAAAAAAATGAGCTAAAGATTCACAGTTGCAGAAATTGGAAAAAAGAGTAACAGAGCAAATTGAAACAACCAAAGAGAAAAGATGTGATAGATATAAGGGCAGAAATCAACGAATTAGAGAATAATGATGTATTAATGGGACCAACTAAAAGATGAAACAAAATAAAAACTTCAGAAAAGGAAAAACTAAGGTAAAAGGACTGGGGTTGGGCATCAAATCTACTTAAATATGTAACTAACACTAAAGAGCTGTGAAAATCACAAGTGCAGAAGAGAAGGCAAATGTTATAAAGCATCACTTGCTGTAACAATCATAATGTAACTATGTTAGGCTGAAAATGACCCTCTAAAAGTTATCCATGGAACCTGTGAGGCAGTCCCTGGATCGGTTACCTCTAGTGGCAAAGACAACTTTGTAGATGTGACTCAGTTAGGGATCTGGGAATGGGGAGCCTGTGTTTTCTGGGTAGGCCCAAAATGCAATCACATGTGTTCTTATAAGATGAATATAGAAGAAGATTTGACATACATGACAGAAGAGGAGCAGGCCATGGGACCACAGAGGCAGACATTGGAATGATGTAGCCACAAGCCAAGGAATGCTGGCAGCCACCAGAAGCTGGAAGAGGCAAGGCAGGGATTCTCTCCTAGAACCTCCAGGGAGATTATGGCCCTGCTGACACCTTGATTTTGGCTCAGTGAAACTGATTTTCGACTTCTGGCTTCCAGAACAGTAAGATGATAAATTCCTATTGTTTAAGTCACCAAGTTTGTGGTAATTTGCTACAGCATTCACAGGAAAATAATACAATAACCAATGAAAATTTGAACTGGGAAGAGGGGAGGGAGAGAAAGGAAGTGTAATACAGCAATTTCCCCATCAAAGAGTTAATAAATATTGCCTGAAGTTAAATAAAAATGACTTCTAATGACCCTCACCCTTTAATGTTTTCATTTTTTTTAAGAAATGGCTATCTTTTGTGTAATATCTCTAATGTTTATTCAGATATACTTCAGTTTCTTTTCATCCTGTTAAATTCAATCAAAATTAAATTCATTATATTTATTTTTCAAGACTGTGCATGAAGTATGATCCTAATTTTGTAAAATATCTTTGTCTACGCGTATCTCTATATCTTTATTCTTCTCATTCTATGAACACATAGAAAAATACCTGGAATGAAGTCATCCAATGGTAATGATGGTTGTTTCGGGTAGTGAAATTTTGGATGGATTTTAAACATTTTTCTTTATACTTTTCTGTATTAATTGACTTTTTAAAAACTGAGAAGCATTTATATGAATATTAAAATATAAAAAATATGTAAATATATTTTTACAAATATAGAGTCACTGTTCTTTTAAAACTGTATGAAGAAATATAAAAGATCTCTTCTTTGTATATGTTCTTCACAAGCTAAACATTCCGAATTTCCTCAATCATTTCTCTTATAACCCATTTTTCAGACCTCACAGTTCACATGTTGGATTTTCCATGATCTTTTTAAAATTAAATGAATACAATATTGATACCCTGTGGATGGTTTGATCCCATCCAAGATCAACAAGACTTTTCTGTATATTATGCTGAAGAGCTTGAGATTCTGCTCCCTGCAGCTCCCTAATTACTGTAACAGGGAATACTAGATATGTGGAGAAGAAATCCGGGGGAAAAGGCAGCCTCAAGTGTCAGAAATTCAATATTACTTTGCACTGTGTCTTTGAGGAGATGCTATGGTTTGAATATCTGTGTCCTCTCAAAATTCGTGTGTTGAAATCCTAGTGCCCAATGTGATGGGATTAGGAGGTGGGGCCTTTGGGAGGCAGGTAAGTCATGAGGGTAGAACCCTCACGAATGGAATTAGTGCCTTTATAAAAGAGGCTGCAGAGAGCTGGCTTGTTCCCCTTCTTCTGTGCGAAGACACAGCAAGAAGATGCCCTCTATGAACCAGAAAGTGGGCCCTTCCCCAAACACTCCATCTGCCACAGTCATGATCCTGGACTTCCTAGCCTCCAGAACTGGGAGAAAAAAATATCTCTTGTTTATAGGCTACTCAATCTATGATATCTTATTATAACAGCAGGAAGGGACTAAGATAGGGGGTTTACAGAGGATGGAAATCAGATAAAGAGTCTGTGAGTATTCCTTCACCAGTTTGCACCCTGGTCAGTGAAGAGTGGGGTGGACGGTAATATTCTTTCTGGTATACCACTGTCCTGTGGCTGAGTGAGCATTGAGTGACTTCATAAAGTTTCCAAAATAAAGCAAATGACACTTTGTGCTCCCTCACAATGACCATATCCATTCAGATTTTTAGGTTGGGATACATCCTGCTTGCCAGAAAGCATCTTTGAGTGGCAGACACTCTGTTTCTGTTGGTTCCCAAGAGTGTCTGCTGTTGACTGTGTCCTTATCATGGTGGATTGTGTGGCCCTGAGTCTGTAGGTGATGGGGCTGCTCCTCTGATTGCATGAAGAACAGAGAGTGGTATTGTAAACAACCAACCCTTTGATGCCTTCTTTTCCTTTTCTTTTTATTTATTTATTTGTTTGTTTGTTTATTTTTTGCTGGGAAAGATTCTCCCTGAGCTAATATCTCTTGCCAAACTTCCTCTATTTTTTTTTCCCTTCCCAAAGCCCCAGTACATAGTTGTATATTCTAGTTGTAAGTTCTTCTGATTCTTCTATGTGAGCCACCAGCACAGCATGGCTACTGACAGACGAGTTGTTTGGTTCTGCACTTGGGAACCGAACCTGGGCTGCCGAAGAGGAGCTTGCTGAAATTTAACTGCTGGCCATCAGGGCTGGCTCTCGATGCCTTTCTTTTCATTTCTTGTCATGGTCACCTGGAACCCCTGCATGACAAGATGGCTAAGCACAGGTAAAAAACACCAGCTGGTGCAGTGGAATGACCCTGGAGTGGGAATCAGGAGATTTGGGATTTATTTCTGTTCTGCCACTAATTTGTTGTATGCCCTCTGAAAAATCATTTACTTCATTTTCTCACATCTTTTTTTCATCTGTCAATGAGGCAGTTGAACCAGAGCAAAGTTCTTACAGTTTTATCATTCTGTGACACTCCTACTTATTATTTAATCAGCAGCAATGATATGGATGTTTCTATCTATATGTGTTTTTAATTAGTGTCATTATCATAAATAATAGTGGTAAGCTGCAATCCTTCAGAATATTGGAGCTGAAACTCTTCTGAGTGTTTTTGTGAAAATATTATCTCAAGGTAAATGACATTTATCTCTTAATTAGGTAGTAAAAAACAGGAATGGAATTTACATTCTATGCTTTATGCCCATATTTTATTGACTTCATTAAACTTTGCATTTAAATACTGTGTATGTCTGTAATTTATCAGAAAATTAAATGGCAGTGACATTTGATACAGGCAGATGAGATGGAAAGGTTACATTTGCATAAATCCATGCTTTAGTTTTTAGTTTTAAGTTCTGAATTATAACAGGGTCCTTTCTCTAATCATTAATTCACTTTGCATATGTATTGATAAGACTATAATCTGCTTGGAACTAGGAATTTTTTCTCGTGGCCTTCAATAAGCATTCCATATAGAGTTGAATGGAAGGGTGCTAGAGGAAATCATTCAACCAGGTGGATGGATACTGCTTCTGATCCATGGCCTAATCTCCGTGCAGACGGCCCTCTATTGGTGATCAATTCTTTAGATGTTTTTGGTCACTTTTTATCCACTTCCCTTTGCTATAATTCCAAACCATGATCATTTTCCACAAGCTGCCTATTCTATCCTTGCTGCCTTCACTTTCAGCAAATGACTCCCACACTTGCTTTGCTGGAAAAATGGAGGTCATGCCAGTGGAATGATGCTACCATTCCCTGACTTTGTGTTGAGAACAGTTTGGTGCTTTACAGACAGTAGCATCTTCCCACAGTGCTATTAAGTGGGACAGCTAGCTGGTCAGGAGTTTTAGGTCTGGGAACCCATCATCAATCACATTATACCTGAATGTGTTATTGTTGGGTATATTATTGTGGAGTATGTTATTCAAGTGTTGTATTCTAGCTCACAGACCCGAACTCTCCCAACTCTTATTCTCCTTCCTTACAACCTAGAAATATGCTTATATACCTACCCACTCTTTCCTCCCTCTAAGCAGGATCCTTCCTTTCCAAGGCACACCGTCCACCAATGCGTTTGATCTCATCATCCCCTGCATTCCCCAAGACTCTGCTTTTCCTCTTGCACTTCAATTTCTCTCTCTCTCCTGACTCCTTTCCCTCAGTCCAATTCATTCTTGAATCTATTCATTCAGATCAGATTGAATTATTGAGACTAATTCTTTACTCCTCTTTATAGGATAACATGTCCATTTTTTTTGCCATATAACTCTGTAGTGTTCTCTCATTCTCATTTCTCTGGGTCTGTTTTCTCATCTGCAAAATGAAGTAGTTGGACAAGATCAAATTATTTATAGTTTTAATATTTTGTGACACAGTTAATATTTAATCAAGCAATGATATGGACATTTCTATCTGTATACGTGTTTTTAATTTAGTGCCATAATGCTAAATAATATTGAGCAGAGCATATTTTTCTACTTCATTGAAGTTGGGCTTGTTCATGTGACTTGCTCTTATCATTAGTATGCCAATCCCAGCCAAGGCTTCCAGAAGCTTGACATGATTTTGCTTGCCATCTTATTTTCTAGTGATCTGCTGTGAGAAGAACATGCCCCAGGAAGCCTCAAGCACAAGAAGAATGAGGAAACAGATGGTGTAGAACTGAACACAACCCACAGCTTGGAGTCAAGCCCAGACGAGCTCATCTGAGATCAGCTGAACTCGAGCTGACCCATAGATCCATGGGCAAGAAAGAAATGCTTGTTGCTTTAACACATGAAGTTTTAGGGTGATTTCTTATGCAGCATTATTGCAGCAAAAACTAACGAATACAGTACTCAATCCATTTTTCCATTCAACCATTATTTATTCGGTAACTAATATATGCCAGACACTTGTTTTAGGCTTTAGAGATACCATAGTAAACAAAACAGAGAATACAAAAGTAAATAAACAAGGTAATTTCACATTCTCACAAATAATATGAATAAAACAAGATGGGGTGATATGGAAAACAGTGATGGTGGCTGTGGAAGAGTGCACCTTTCATTTGGGTGGGCAAGGAGAGCCTCTGAGAAGCAGTCATTGGAATGAGATACGAATCACAAGGAGGAGGCATCCAGAAGAGGATGGAGCCAAAGTGCATTGCTGCAGAAGAGTGGCAAGGTCCTACAGTGGAAATGAGCTTGGCCTAGGAACAGACTTAACAGTTTCTCGACTAACCAAACGCTGTAAAATGAACGTTGAAAATAATTCCAAAGGCTAGAAACTCAGCTGATATCTAGAAATAAAACCAAGCCTCAGGCAGCAGCTGAGCCAGACTAGAAAACAAGGGTGGCTGGAAAGAGAGGCAGATTTTGGGCTGGCCTTGTAGGCCACTTGTCACAGGCCTCAAGGGTGAGTCAGGCTGGCTTCAATGTGGAGCTGTCAGATAGCTGTTACTCCACTGAAGTGGATGCAGTCTCTCTTCACTTTCTGCATCCTGTTTAGTATTTCTAGGGCCAAAGGTTTTCCGGCTCGGCTAGAGTGCATACATTGTTTTCATTGGATGCTAATAATTTCATAACTTTCTGGGGAAAAACTCTGCTCACTCCTCTCTTATTGTTTTTTTCTCATTATTTTAATCAAAATTATATGCATACACAGTTTAGAGTCAAAGCTTATAAGCTTTGTTATAAGAAAAAGTCATCCCCCATGATTAGGCCCTCACGCTCTCATTTCCCCATTCCAGAAGAATTCCAACTTCTTTTACTTATTGGTATTTCACCTTCAAGTCTGTAACAGACTTATTGCTAGTTCTTGATTTGCCATTTTTAGGTATTTTATATTGATTCCTTACAGCTGACAGTGAGGATTTAGCTTTCTTTCTTCCCTCTTCTGCCATCAAACACATGCATCTATTCTGTCACCTTTTCCTCTCCGTGCAATGCTATGACAATTTGACTTAGCTCAATGTTCAGTATTTACACTATTATGATTATATAAATGTTTTTGATAGCTGAGCCATACAATAAAAATGTAATTACTTTTTCTGTCTGTGGTAGGCAGCTTCTCAGATGGTCCCCAATGGTCCCTGCCTACTAGTGTTCAAGGCCTTGAGTATTTCCCTCCCCTTGAACTTGAGGTGGGCTTATTGACTTGCTTCTAACAAATGAAATATGGCAGAAGTGGTGAGCTGTTTCTTCTGAGGTGAGGTTATGAGTAGACTTGAAAGAACAGAGCAAAAAAAATCAATAAACACACATCTTTTTTTCTGACTAGAATGTAAGTTCTACATAAGAATAGCTTCCATTTGGGGTACTTTCTTTTGTTTGTTCACTCTGAGTGTGGTAGAGTTCTAAAGATGTCCCCTCAAATTCCCATTCTCATTATTCAATCAAATAATCTCAGTACTGCTGTGAAGGGATTTTGCAGGTGGAATTAAGGTTTCTAATCAAACTAGGAAGTGTTATGAACTGAATGCTTGTGTTCCCCAAAATTCATGTGTTGAAATCCTAAAGTCCAACGTAATGGTATTAGGAGGTGGGGTCTTTGGGAGGCAATTAAGTCATGAAGGTGGAGCCCCCATGGATGGGATTAGTATCCTTATGAAAGGAACCCTAGAGAGCTCTCTCACCCCTTCTGTCATATGATAATACAGTGAAAAGACTGCTGTCTAGGAACAAGGAAGCAGATCCTACACACACACACACACACACACACACACATGGAATCTCCCGGCACCTTGATCTTGAACTTCCTAGCCTCCAGAAATGTGAGAAATAAGTGTTTTTTGTTTAAGCCATCCAGTCTATGGTAGTTTTATTAGAGCAGCCTAAATGGACTAAGACAGGGACATTAGCCTGGGTCATTCAGATAGGCCCCTAAAATCACATGAACCATTAAAAGCAGAAGAGCAAGGCAGAGACGTGGTGAAAGAAGAAGGCAGGAGACATGAGGCAGCGGGGAGACAAAGATATTCAAGGTGTGAGAAGGACTCAGCTCGCTGTTGTTGGCTTTGAAGATGAAGAGGGTCACAAGCCAGAGAGTGTAGGTGGCTCTAGAAGCTGAGTGTGACCTCTGGTCAGCAGCCAGCAATGCAGTGAGGATCTAGTCCTATCACCACATGGAACTGAATTCTGCCAACAACCTGAAGGAGCCTGGAAGTGTATTCTCCCCCAGAACTCTGGACCAGAGCCCAGCCTGGCTGACATATTGGTTTCAGCCTTTGAGACTCACAGCAGAGGCTGTGGGCCTACCTGGACTTCTGGCCCACAGAGCTGTGAGACAATAAGTGAGTGTTCATTTAAGTTGCTAAATTTGCAGTAATTATTACAGCATCGATAGAAAACAAATGCATTGCAGGAAGCCAGTGGTCAAGTTGTGAGCATACAAAGGGAACTGAGGAAGTGCTAGTGTCAAGGATCCATTCTGACAGGCTAATTCATTGAATAAAACTTTCTCAAAGGAGTATATGAGAGAGGTCGTGCGTTTACTCAACAAGTGCTTACTGAGTGCATGCTGGAGATACCGCCATGAATAAGACAATGATCTGTTTTCATGGAACTTACATTCTAGTCAGAAAAAAAAGGTGTGTGTTTATTGATTTTTTTTGCTCTGTTCTTTCAAGTCTACTCATAACCCGGGGAGAATTCATCACAATTATCTTGATGCTTTTAGGACAATCCAAGATTATTTGACAAACATTTAATATACACTAAAGCCTCAGATTGTTCAGGTGCCATTTGGTAAACAGTGACTCCTGTCCTCACAAATCCTATGTCAGGAAAAGGCAGAGGTGGAAGTGCACAGCTACTGCACAATGTGATACTCACAAGAGGAGAAGAGCAGGAGGCCCAAGGAGGGGCAGGTTAGGTTTCGAGAGCACTGACTGAGGTGCACCATAATTGGATGTGTTTACCAAGTGCTGTCTTTTTCTGTTTGTCTCTCAAAATAACAAGACCATATTCTCTTCTCATTCTCTTATTTCTGATTCTAGTGCAGATTCCAGAGAAAGGTAAGAATACATTGCCCTTGAACATTGTCTAAACTTTTACTTCTGCTCCTAAAAATCAGGGATCTATTAGATATTTAGCCTTGAGCTGGATAGATGTGTTTGTGCAACAGCAGATTAAGATTTCCTGAAAGGCTTGGTTGCTTGTCTTGTGTTCGTGAGCACTACGATTTTCTGACATGTGCTATTCCCAGAGTAATCTCATTACCATTACTCATCTACTAATTTAGTAAGAGACCATTTGCTTGGGGGAGCCCTGCGTGTAGGCTAAAAATAGCTACACATTCAGGTTTCTTTGATCTTGTAAAGAGAACAAAAAAAGAAGCTGTCGGTTTTATACACAGAAATAACGGATTTGAAATCAACCTGTTTTCCTCTATTTACAAACATAGATGTAAATGTGTGTAACTGTTACTGAAATAGTTTTATGTAAGTTTTCATATATAGCTCTGTGTGTGTGTGTGTGTGTGTGTTTTTAAAATATTTCTCTGTTTGGTTTTCTCATTAAGAACCAAACTGATCAGAGGCATAGCTTCACATTTGTAACTCTCCTCTGCTGTTTGTTGATTCAATCAAAAGTTACCTGCTATATTCCTAGCACTGGGATCGGTCTGAAGGATATAAACACAAGCATGAAAGAGTCTTAACCTTCAAGTAACTCAATCTGGTTGAGGAGCAGACATATAAATTAATTTCTGGAAGAGAAGAATAAGTAAGAAGTGGCCTTCCCTTGAGAGATGTTGGACAAGTGACAAGATGATACACCACTCTCTGTGATGAAAAGAATTCAAGGTCAGGACAAAGCTTTCTCCCTGAAAGAGTGCCTCCCTAGGGACCACAGAATTGTGCTAAATAGAATTCCATTAGAATGAATCAGGCAGGAAATGGGAGCGAAAATTGGATGGGAAACCCTGCTTAAAGAAACTGTATTAGTTAAAGTAATGTTAGCTATTATTAAAAAAATAAAGTAAAATGTGTAATTGCTCAAATAGGATAAAAGTGTATTTTTCGACCATGTAAAGTCCAAAATAAATGTACCTAATTGGTGGAAGTTTTCCTCCGTGTAGTGACCCAGGGATCAAGGCTCCTTCCATCTGTGGCTTTACTACCTTGAGCACTGGTTTCCAAGGTCACTGTGGTTTGCGCCAAGTCCACAGATAGTGAAAGACTACCGATGCACGTGTGAGGCTCTTTATGATCCAGGCTTGGAAGGGCCAGAGCGCTTCTCATCCCGTGCTATTGGCTAGAACTCAGTCATATGGCCTCGCCTAACTAGGAGCAAAGCTGAGAAGGAGAGTCCAGCTTGTTGAACTTGGAAAATTTTTTAATTTCAATGTGCTTTTAATTTCTAGAATTTCTATTTGTCATTTTTTCCAATCGATTTTCTTTTTGGATGTTGTTCCTTCCTTTATTTCTCTATTTAAACATATTTATCTTGAAGTCTCTTTCAGAATGCTCCAAGTTTTGTAGATTCTGGCATTTGAAAGTTCTCAGTTATATCATCCTCATGTGCATGTGAGCTCATCTCTGGCTGGCATTGTTCACCACAAGAGCTCAGGTGTGGTGAGGGTGGAAATTTCCAGGAGATGCTTTTGAATTTGCCTCAGTTGAGGCGCTATGCATAGAACCGTTTTTAGATCCATTTTTATATTACTATCTCATTTTAGAGTTCTTTCACCTGGAGGATAGTGCAAATTTGGACCACACACTCCAGGCATGAGTTTGCAGTTCTTGTTTCTGTTGGATGCTGGGAATAGAGCCTAAAGCTTTTAATTTCCCCCTCAATGAACTTAAAACCATATTTCCCAAAGGCATATATCTGGTTCTTATGCTTTGCCTGTCAGTTCCTTCTTCACTTTTGGCACTGTTTCTTGCTTTTTTATGTTTAACCATGCATTAAAAACATTTTCAAAAGTATATTCTCCCCAGCATTTCGATGGGCTTGGAGCAGGCCCTGGAGTTTCCCACTGTGGTGGACACTGTGATACACGGCCCAGAAACCCCTTCCCCGAAGGCTTTGTTGACCCAGCTGTTGGTAGTGCTGTCTGTAGATAGTCTTCAGCTGTCAGCCCCTTCAGGGATTGCCTCAGCTGCAGAGAACTTCCTCGTCCAAGGTCATGCTCCTTTCCCTGGGCGGCCCCCATCCAGTGACTGATTAATGTGGGAGTATAAAGGCTGGGCCATCTCGGCCCAACTCAGGACACTTCTGAAGAGCCATTCCAGTTTTAAAGCTCCGCATGAGTTTGGTCAAGGCAGTTACTGGGCCTGCATCAGCTTGACCTCTCCCTTTGCCTGCTCCTGCTTCGTTCCCCACCCTTCCACGGGTGTTGATTCCAAGGGCAATCCTGATCAACGTCCTGTCTTCTAAACTCCACTTCACATCTGCTTCCTGGGAGCCTACCTGTGACACCACATGAGGCCACTCTGTGTTGACCAGAAGTCTCATGTTTAGAAAATGTTTGCTGTCGATGGTGTCACATGAACAGCTGCCAAGCGGGTCACCTCATCATATAATTATGTAATAGATTTATATAAGATCTCACTTATTTTCCTAAGGATTATTTTATTTTATCTTTTTTAGATTTTTACCTTATGTTTCAAACTACTAAGATCATTTAGAATTTTGATTTTTTTTTTTTGCCATTTGATTTCATCTCTTTCACAACATTGCACATTTTGGAGTTTGGCATGCATGCCTCCTATACCCTCACCCCAATAACTGATAAAAAATATTTAATAGGAAGGAGTAAGACCCCCTCCTGATAATTCCTCCTAGGGTCACAGAACCTAGTTTCAACAGCTCTAGTTTCAAACAGCTTCAAATCTATACTACAATCATATTTCACCGCCTTACCCAGAAGGACATCATGAGAGGCTTTACTAAATAAATGAATTAATCCAGGCTCTCTCTATCTACTGAATTCCCCTCTTTTTTTTTTTTTAAGATTTTATTTTTTTCCTTTTTCTCCCCAAAGCCCTCCAGTACATAGCTGCATATTCTTCGTTGTGGGTCCCTCCAGTTGTGGCATGTGGGACGCTGCCTCACTGTGGCCCGATGAGCAGTGCCATGTCCGCGCCCAGGACCCAAACCAACGAAACATCGGGCCGCCTGCAGCGGAGCGCGCGAACCCAAACACTCGGCCACGGGGCCAGCCCCCTGAATTCCCCTCTTTTAATAAATTTACTTAAAAAATTAAGTTGGTTAATTCGATTTACTAGAAGCCCAGGCTCTTCCAGTGTTGCAGAGAGGGATGGAGGAAAGATGAGGGACAGGACAGGTCTTGTTGGCCGGCATGGTGATGATTACCAGGGATGGTGCCATCTAGGTGTGCTGATCTTTTTGTTTCTAATACTGGTTCTTTCTTTTATGGGGAGCTCTCAGATGAAAAGTTCTTACCTTGCACCATGGTTTTCCTCTGCGAGCCCCTTCTGATTCTTCCCTCAGCTGCTGGGCACCTGGCAGGTGGCCTCTTCCATTGGCTGAACATCACCTCTCCAAGCAGTCATTTTGGGCAGGAATCAGGACACCTCCAGTGGCCCCCAACTAATTGGTGAGACTTGCTGTTCCCCCCAAGAGGAGGTAGTGTAGTGAAGCTAAGGGTGGTCCTCATCTTTCTGTCTCCTCAGGCATCTTCTGGCACAGCCTCTCATAACCTGTGCTCCCCAGACTCTAGGGAATGCGTGCTAACCTCTCTGAGTGGTGCTCATGGAACCCTCACTCTCACTTGGCTGAAGGCAAGAAAACCCTTTCTGTCCCTGTCCCCTCCATAGGGGAGGTGGAATGGGGATCCCAAGGGAACTTGACAACTCTCTAAAAAGAAATTCTTCTTCTTGGCTTTTTAAATTTCAGTACTTTTATACCCTTGAGGTAGGGGAGACAAAAGTTTCAAACTCATTTTGCGATGGTTGTGACAGACTTGAAGGTGGCCTCATGACCACTGCCTCCTGGTGTCCATGCCTTTGTGTAATTCCCTCCCTAGTGGGAAAAAAATGAGCAAAGGCCATTAATTCACAATTCACAAAGGAGTAGGTATAAATAGCCATTAATGGTGAAAATATATTTCATATTAAATTGAAATAAGATGTCAATTTCCAACAACAAATTACACCTTTATGAAATTAGACATCAAAAAATTGACAGTTAAAAAATCACAATACAGGAGTTAGCACAACTTATGATGGAAATGTGAATTATTACCAATATTTTTGAAAGTGCTTTGATAACAATGTATTAAGAAATTTAATAAAATTCATAACTTTTGGCCAAATAACTCTGCTTTAAGGAATTTGTCCTAAATAAATCTGAAAATTGTGCAAAGAATTATGTAAAGGCTTTTCATAACAGCATTTCTTTTCTTTTTTCGAGGAAGATTAGCCCTGAGCTAACATCTGCCACCAATCCTCCTCTTTTATTTTTTTGCTGAGGAAGACTGGCCCAGAGCTAATATCATGCCCATCTTCCTCTACTTTATACGTGGGACACCTACCACAACATGGCTTGACAAGTGGTGCATAGGTCCACACCCTGGATCTCTGAGGCGAAACGTGTGAACTTAACTGCTGCGGCACTGGACTGACCCCAGAATTGTTTAAACTAGCTAAAAATCAGGAAAAAGTTGAATACCTAATAATAGTAGACTAGATAAAAATAGACATTATTTATAATACATATAGATAATGAAGGATTAATAAAACATTAAAAATCTTTAACAATGTGAAAATACTCATGTATGCTGTAGACATTGAAAAAATGGGACATGCTCATCCACTCATTAAAATTATTTATCGAGTGTAAGTGCCTTCTATTTTCTAAGCATTGTGTTAAATCCTGAGTATGTAGTCATCCCAATTTTGTTAGATATCTTTATAGAGGGAAATATCACCAAAATTACCATCGATTGTTCTGAATTGTGGGATTATTATGTGCTTTTGTAATTGCCTTGTAATTCTCTATATTTTCCAAAATTTCCCCTTCTACATATACAGCAATAAAGGAAAAGCTTTAAAATTTCATTTCGCGCAGTACTTTCATTGGAATTTTGCCCAAAGATTAGGCTGCCTCAAGGCCCCCAGTGAGGCAAGAGATTCAGTCACACAAATCATCTCCTGGTTTATCACTGGTTAATGGGGTGTGGGAGTGGTGGGTATTTAAAAACAAACAAGAGAAGCTTACATTTTTACATGCAGTAGAAGATTGCAAAGGTTGCATAAGGAGAGCTTTTTAAGGAGGATGGTGTGGCTTTCTGCTGAGATTCTGCAAAGCCGCATGTATGTCTAAGCTCCCTGAGAGCCTGGCTGCCTAGCAACTACCACATAAAGTCATCGTTCTCTCCTTTAAAAAAATTCCAGGCTATGCATGACTTAAATGAAGATGTTCTAGTCCACTGGAGCTTGGAGAGCAATTACTTGTAGCTGTCTTTGGCATTTGTGCCAGGCACGTCAGAAAATAAAATGAAGATGCTGTGCATGCCCTGTGTCTTCATCTCCAACATGTGGAAAGCAGTGCAATGAAAGGAGCAGCTGTTCTCCTAAGGTCTTATTTCTTCTCTCCTGCAGACTAAACTCTCTTAGAGAGAAAGTGAGGAAGAGCAGTTTTAGACTCGGTGGGCCTGGGGAAACTTTCATTTTGAAGGCAAAGAGTAGGGAAAGGGGGGGGGGGCAGACTGGAGGGCACTGAGTTTACTAAGAAACTCTCAGACTCCAGGATCATTTTCCTGCCTGCCTCAAGGGCAACCCACTAGAGAAAATTTCTAAAAGCTAGATTCAATAAAGCCTTCCTTTTGCTGCAGTCACTCCATCTCTATTGCCCATGTCACATAGAAATTTAACATGACCCTAGAGTCTTCCCCATTCTTCAAATTCTGTCCTGCTGTATGCATACCCCACCATGTTGTGTTTTAAAGCTCTTCATTGGGAGTTCCTAGACCACCTTGATTAACTCCTCTTCTCTGGGGACCAATGCACTTTTGCCAGTGTCACTTAGATCTCCAAGGACCCTTCACCAGGTGGCTCCACTCCTGCCTTTGAGTCATCTTCAGAATAGCACCTAGAGGATGAAAGCATCTTTCTAGCTCTTACGAAGGCAGTCAGCAACAGTGATGGCAAGGAGGGGTGAGGGAGAGGAAATGGCCTGTGTGACAAAATGGCCCTCCTCTTTCCCCTGTCAAGGTGAGGCTATCAGGGATTTTATATGCCTGCACCACTTTTATATGTAAAACTAAAATTCACTTTAGTTCATGACTGCCTATCATTTGTAAAAGCCCTAGTCTGTAAAGGGTATGTAACAAGGAATAGGATATCCTGCTCTCCAAACTGCTCACAGGCTAATGGGAGAGACATACTAGTAAACAAGTAATACAAAGCCCAGAGAAAGATGGGGTGGAAGGGATGGTGTTTAATGCAAGCTGTAGCCTGGGGAGAACAGACTCGGTGTCTCAGACAGGAATGCTGACATCATGGCACAGAGGGGCTCTGGCAGAATGGCAAAATGAAATGCTCCCCCTGGATCTTGGGGCAGAAGAATAGGCCACAAGGAGGGCAGAGAATCTGAAGACCACAAGAAAGATCCTTCAGGGACCCCAGATGGATGGTACTAAACATAATAATACAAATTCTAGTAGGTGAAGACTGAGAAACGTGCAGGAGGGCAAGAAATCCTACAGAGTGGACAAAACTTGAGGGGTCAAAAAAGCAGATGCCTTCCTTAACTAGAAAGACCAAAAGGACCTGCAACTAGAATATACAATTAAGTACTGGGGGGCTTTGGGGAGAAGAAGAAGAAGGAAAACAAAAAGAAGATTGGCAACAGAAGTTAGCTCAGGTACTAATCTTTAAAAAAAAAAAAAAAGTTAGTCCAGAACAAAGGATAGTCATTGCCTCTACTTGCAAGATGTGCAAACACGCAAGAGACCCATGGAGAATTGTCTCCAATAGCTACGAGCTTACTATCTGTGGTTGTGCTTAACATCTACAGACTAGCATTTAAAATGGTCTGAAAGAAGTTACTGAGCATCCGTTCAAAATGGAACTTGAGAATTAAAAATAAAGTAACTTTATAAAATTTCTCGAATATTTGTAATTTTTCTCGTGTTTCTTAATTTGGTGCATCTTGTCTTTTTTTCTAGGGGATGAGCAGTAACAGTTAGACAAAATGATTTCAGCAAAGAAGGAGAGAAATGGGAAGATGGCTGGGGTCTTCTACCCGCGTCTGTGAAACAGGCTGGGGTAGTCAGCCCTTCAGCAGAGGATCAGTTCACCTCCCTGTCCAGTGTCTTCATGATGAACTCACCACCCGGGGCTCTGCATGACTGGGCAGCCTCTGTTTCAGTTCAGGTCCTACCTCCCTCCAACATTGGGAAAGAGGGCAAATAATTGTATCCAGAGATGCAGCCTCAGGCCACAGTTGCACGTGGATACTGTCTGGACAGGCAGTTTCCTGGATCTTACACAACAATGCGTTTAAGAAAGAATTAATCTAGGCAGAAATGACAGTGCTAATTTTATGCTGCTTTAACTTTAATTGTAACTCTCTCTTGCACTCAAGGATTGCTAGAAAGATTTATTTGATCTATAAGATTCAGTCTTAGCCCTTTCAAAGAGCTGACGTTTCTGTGGATTTGCAAAACATTGCCCTCCAATATTCAATTTCTGCTATTTTGTGGCAGTCAATTCTAAATTATCACAAACAAATTGGTCTGCTTCGCTAAGATTCCAGGTTTTTTTTTCTTTATCTCTTTTTAAAAATTTCCTGCTTAGGACATTTTGTTATCCATCAGCTTCTAGCCCAGGAGTGAATTTCATTTGGGAAAGTGACAGGATATGAAGCTGTAGACTTCTTGATTGCTACTAGTTGACTCTTAGCAAAGAAAAATTGGTTAGAGAAAACTGTAAGCAACTGACGTCACCTATAATTTGTCGCTTCTCTGTTCAAAATGAACTGATTCTCTATCTAAATTCTAGAACTTACCATTTCCAGAGAAATTATAATTAATTAATGATGAAAACAACACTACAGAACAATTAAGTTTAATCAACATTATCTACTCTATGTAAAAACACATAGTGCTGAGGGAAAAATGAAAAATGCTTCAGAAAGTTTTCTTAAGGCTTTCCTGAGATGACACCTGGAAATTCATCTGGAACTTCTTATTTGGTGCGGGATCAAGAATGTAATATTGAAACTCACCACATTAAAATTTATGATGCCCTTAAGAGACACAGCATTGATTCATTGTTTTTCTGCAGAATCTTGGTTCAAATTTCTTGAATATTTTCCAGAATTAATCAGTAAGGGCTTTAGACTAGAAGATATCCTTGGTAATGGGGTTTGGCAATTCTTTTAGAAGATATAGCTCTTAGGGGTAGACAAGCTGGTGATCCATGTTAAAGAACTCGGAGTTTGAGTTAATGTATCACTGAGGTTTACAGGGCAAGGTTACATTCATCCTAGTAAATGAGCATGGACCATGAATCAGAATGGAGCTTAGGCAAAGAAATATAAATGGCTTGGCCAAAGGCCATAAGTGCTATTAAATAATTATACTGAAAGTGTAGGTATTTTGAAGGTGTGTCTATACAGCATATGCTTCATATGCACAGCATATTATGTCCTGTGAACCTGTATTTTGCCCTGTTACTGAGGTGAGTATAGCACAACGAACAAGAGCTTAAGCTTTGGAGTCAGAGAGAGAGAGAGAGTGAGAGAGAGGAAATGCAAGCTCTTCCTGAGTTCAAGGCAGGGCTTATTCATGTGCTAGTCATTAATTTAACACCTTTTTCTCTTAAGATTAAGAAGGAGAAATGAGAGCATCTATCTCATAGAACTTATGAAAAATAAGTAAAATAATACGTGTCAGATGGTTGGCAAGGTGTCTGGCGCAGTGTCTGGTGCTAGCATTGACTAAATGTGAGCTCCTGTAATTATCACTGCTGGAGTTATACCCAGCAGTCTTAAAACAGATTAGCACTATCAACTATCAAACACACTCGGCAGCAAAGTTTAAGACTGGGAAACCCAGATCAAAGAAACTGGTCTTGCTCAGGAATCCCCCAGGGAAATACTAAGTGCTGCCTTGCAGAATGGTTGACCTCCTAACTTAGGAAAGTGTTTTATGATAAATAGAAATTAGATAAAGAGATATAATAAAAACAAAAACAACTTAACAAAATTCATTGATCAATCATTCGTGTTTTTCACTCAGTTGGTAGTTTTTGGGGCCCTAGTGCCTGCTATGAAAGATATGCTTGCTAAAGATATGAAGGAAACATCAGTCATCCTCCTTGTCCTCCACTCAAGCTATCGTCAAGGGGAGAAGGATAGAATTGATATTTGTTTACTTAAAGTCAATGACAATTTATCTATGTAAACTTTAAGCTACTTCCACGTTTTTTTTCAGAGCTGTATCAAATACAGATTTTGGCAACAGAAATAGTGTTTAAAGTTTCAAATGTGTCTAGTTGCTGAACTGCCCATGCAAAATTCTTATTGCTTATGTTGTGGTGGACTGACTACCTAAACAAAAATACAATACTCACGTTACCTAAGGAGTAGAGTAAAATAAAAATAATTTATTCATAAGATCTTAATTTATGAATAATCTCCACTAACAGAAATACCACCCTAAGATTATAATTCTATCAAGTTTCAATTTGAAGAAATGTGCCAGCACTTAAACAAAAGCAGTAAAACTGGAAAAGGAAGAATTGGAAATGACTCTAGATAAACTAGCAAGAAGAAACTTTCTTTTCCTGGTCCTGGAGTTTTAAAAGAAGTCTTGCTTGAAGATGGAATCAGTACTATAGGTTCTCACTGCTTTTAGAAAGTGGTGGACAAAGATGAGAAGGACACTTCCCTGAAGGACAGATGTTCCTCGGTGCTACTGAAGGGTGGAGTGATCCAGAAAGTTCCCTAGTTGGAAAACAATTTCAGGCTATGTTACAAGGGTTTGTTGGAGGAGTAGGAAAAACAGGAGATTCTCCTCTTGAACTGCCCCTCATGTATCAATTCCCAATATGGAACACCCGCCTAGAGACCAACCTGCAGGAAAGAAGCCTGGGCTAGCTGCTCCACTTTCAAGAGGGAGAGACGGACCTGGAGGACACAAATTTCCAAGAGCATTTTAGCATCCCTTCCACTGGACTCTTCTTTTGAGAATGTTGGACTTTATGCTCCATCAAAAGGAGGCATATTAAAACTTGTATTAGGCTGATCCAAAGAGATGACCACAGCTGTGAACAGTAGGATAAGCTCTATCTAACCCATGTGAGGGAAGAACTAGTTCAGGATTAGGTCCCTGGGATGGAGAGATCATCATCCTGGGATCTAGATCCTATGGAGGGGATGTCTGGTACACAGTGGGCACTTTGGATGCTGGATCTCTGAGCCATCCTAGTTGAACATGGCTCCTGCTTTGGTGATCTGACAACCCAAAGGATTCCCTGGCTGGCCAAATGCTGTAATTGGATTATCAAAGCCTTCAGTGCCCTTTCTGTAAGCTCAAATGTAACATCTGCTTCAGTTTATTTTTGTCCACTGTGTGCACTTTATTTTCTAAAGTTATTGGCATTTAAAATATTAACCACATGTGATGAAGCTTGTTATTAACAGCAAAAATCTAGTTTTTCAAAGGACACATGAGTCTTTGCATTTCTTCCGCTAGCATTGTCTTATTTTCCGTAGGTATTCAGCCGCTCAGAGGCGTGACTCATGTTTTCGTCTGCTGGGACATTTGTCCTCTCTGTCTTTTCCTTTTACCTGTGAGATTTCTTTTAATTTTTTTGGTTACAATTCAGTCGTTATTTAAAATTTAACCTTTTGAAGCTCCCTTTCAGTCTTGGCATCTTTTGATTCCCAAAACACATTCTTCCTCTAGACAGTTTTAATACGTTCCTTCAGTGTTTCTTTCTATCTTCTTCATAAGATTTAATACATATTTGATTATTTTCTTCTTCAAGAGTTTGAAAGACAAACCCAGGCATAAAAATCAGTTTCTCCAAAGTCCTTTTTGAATGATCATTTAAATGGTCTCCAATTTCTGACTCCCCTTTTGTCCAGTACTCAGTAACGAATATTTATGTTGTATCCACCATCTATATTAGGCTTTCATTTAGAATTGATTTGCTGTTTTTTCTTATGGAGAATACTTTCTGCACATTCTTTAGAATATGTAATTATTTTTGTTCGTTTGTTCGTTTCACTCATTCTTTTTTTCCATGCTTCGGCTTCCGGTGAAAATAGTTGTACGTTTTTCTAGACTTGAGAATTTCCGTCTGTATCTCTCTTCTGTGCTATCTTTAGCTGTTCTTCACTCTTCCAACATAACGTTAAAGCGATCTTGGCTTCAATCACATGACACTGGATGGATTCTGATCCATCTTCCAGTCAGTGTTTTTCCTGTGATAGAACTTCTCAACTTATGTCGTTTTGGACATTTAGATTTCTCTTCCCTTGCTTCTTGTTCTAGCAGGTCTATTTTAACCTCCAAGAACGAGACCTACTTAGTTTTCATTTGCTTCTAGGCTCATCATTCTGATAGCTTGGTCTCAAGGACAACCTCCGTCAAAGACAATTCCTGTACTTCAGACTTTCTTGTCAGAATGATACGAACTTATCAGAAATTTTCACTTTTCTTAATCTGGGGCAGAAAATCAAATGCTAAGTTCTTTTTCACTATAAAGTTAACTTTTCACTTTAATTGTTCATACCACCCTCTCCCAGGTAACACTCCCCAAAGCTTGTTGTCACACTTTCAGGCAATGACCCCTCAACCCTGTATAGCACTTCCTAAGATAAAGCTTTACGGCCATCAGCAAGCCTCATGGCACCAGTGGCCGTCACTGAGTAGCCTCAGGTGTTAGGGCTTTGTTGGCCACAACATACTGCAGGTAACTCCTGGAGTATTCTGTCTATACCACAAGATCACACCAGGTAATCTGGGCAGACCAGTAGAAGAGCAGGGGAAGGGATGACGAAGCAGGGCTTTTTGCCATCATGGCACACCTAGAACTTTCCGAAACGGGTGAGGTTGTTAAATGGCCTCAGCTGACTGGCTCTTCCTGGTGGCCACAAGAGCTAAAGAGTCCACATTTTCTCGTAACTGTGACTCTTCCAGGAGTTCTGAGCATGAAGAAGATCCGTTAAAGGATTCACTTGTCACATCCACATCCTGGGCCAAGGCTCCTTCTGCCCTGTATTGGACCTCTTGTTCGACAGACCTAGAGATGTCATCCTGCCTGCGAATGCCCTAGAAATCTCCCTTCTCATGGAAGCCCTCATCACAGTTAATTTTTTTTTAAAGATTTTAATTTTTTCCTTTTTCTCCCCAAAGCCCCCCAGTACATAGTTGTATATTCTTCGTTGTGGGTCCTTCTAGTTGTGGCATGTGGGACGCCGCCTCAGCATCATCACAGTTAATTTTTGGTCAGTATGCAAGAATGTGTATCTGTGCATTTGTCTAGATCTGTACGTGTGTGTGTGTTTGTGTGCGTGTGTATTGGAGGATGAAGAGCTGGGATTTGAATCTAAGAACCTGTTCTGAAAGGAGAGTTATGAAGCATTGCATGAAGACAGCAAGATCAAGAGCCAGCATAAGTCAGGCCAAAAGTAACTCCAGAAAAGAGCAGCATTAGTGTGGATTGGAGCAATCAAAAGAGGCTGCGTGAGGAGCTGGGATCTGATCTAGGCCTGAAACAATGACTAGAATTTGGATAAATGGAAGAGCACTGTTCAGGTATCAGAGTGTCTGTGTTTTAGTCCTGTGTCTTCCACTCGACTAGCTGTGCAATTTTGGATAAATTTCTTCACTTAACTTAATTTCCTTCTTTTACAAATGAAGATGCTTGATCCAGGATCTAAGGTCATTTTCAGTTCCTAACATATATATTTGGTAATAGTAAAGTGTTTGGGAAGCAGTTAAATGCTATATCAATGAAATTTCAAGCTAGAAGACTCATTTTTGTGTTCTGTCCCACTTCAGTTTGCTGTACATAAAATGCTGGTTAAAATGTGAATTTATTTGATGGCAACCTATTCAATTACTTGTTCAATTTAATGAACATTGATGAAGTACTTGCTGTGTTCTAGGGTCTGTGCTCAGCGTTGGGCCTACAGAGATCAGTCAGACATAGTCCATAAAAGAGCTCAAATTTAGGAAAGGAAAATACCACTATAAGTGTAATAATAAAATTATGTTTAGAATATAGTGGTGGGAGTGATTAAATATTGGATGGAGGAGGTTAGGAAAGCCCACTCAGAGGTCATGCTTCTGAGTTGAGTTTTGAAGGATTATAGGGAACATCCCAAATAAACAAGAGAGCATAACAACATCCCAGGCAAAGGAGATATATACAAAGGCATAAGGTAATGACCCTTGTGAGTGCAAGAATTCCAAGCAGTTTGGTGCTGTAAGAGTGTAAAGTGTGAAATGTGAAAGTAGAGAGGCCTGCTGGTTGGGGTGGGAAGTAGGGAAGGATTATGAAAGATAAGGCCAGAGAGGGGCTTAGGTATAAAATGTCAATGGTTTCAGCATAAGGATATGTAGTCAAAAATGCTGATTTAGGAGGCATTATAAGTCTAAAATCAGGAAACTGTAAGATAGGGAATGTATTGGTTTCCTAGGGCTGCCGTAACAAAGTATCACAGGCTGGGTGGCTTAAACAGAAATTTGTTTCCTTACAGTTCTGGAGGCTGGAAGTCCAAGATCAAGGTGTTGGCAGGGATAGTTTCTTCTGAGGCCTCCCTCCTTGGTTTGTAGATGGCCGTCTTCTCCCTGTGTCTTCACATGGTCTATGTTCTACTCTCCTCTATTTATAAGGACACCAGTCATATTGGATTGGGGTCCACCCGTATGACCTCATTTTACCTTCATGACCTCTTAAAAGGCCCTGTCTCCAAATACAGTCACGTTTTGAGGTACTGAGGGTTAGGACTTCAACATATGAATCTGAGGGGGACATAATTCACCACAGGGAAAGTCAGCATTCAGATTTACTTGAACCTGAATCTTTGTGACTAGCCCACACAATCTCGAAACATTATTTTGTCTAGTAAAAGGGGTGTGCATTTTACCTTCTTTCAGAGATTTCTTCACCCATCCTTTATTGACAAGGCTTCCCTGATTAAATGAGGGCCAAGTGACTATTTGCCCAAAACTCTAACTTTTGGACCCAAGGCACAAACATAGCAGGCATGGGATTTAAAGGAATGTCCAAATTTCCTCGTCTTTCAAGGCCCAACTCAACCACTGCTTCCTTTGTAAGCCTACTCAGATATCATCTGAGTGGAGGACCATTTACCTTACTCTGAACTCCAGTGACACTTCACCTGTGCCTCTGCCAGAGTTGCATTTAGGTTTCTGAGCCTAAACTCAAAAACAGTTCCACGTTGTGTGTCTCACCACCTTAAAGCCAGAAGCAGAGATTTTATTTTTGCCTCACATTGCCTGAGACATTGTACACATCAATACATAATAAAATAATAAACATAGTTTGTTGCTAAGTTCTTTCTGGAATTGATGTCCTGGGATGCCCTTTCTAGCCTCATTATTATGTCTCTTCTTGTGTTAAGTCCAGATAATCCTGATCCTTCCTGGAGCAGTAGCTCCTGGAAGAGAAACTACACTACTCATCTTAGCTACTAAGCATAGAACTGCAGACCCTAACAAAAGATTATCCTACAATGAAGTAAATGACAGACTAGACCTTCAAAGCGCCTACCCTTTGAGGAGTTGGTGGATAATTCAAACAGAAGGAGGGAAGACAGAGAGCATGGTGTTACAGGACTTTCACCAAATCTCAATAGTTTTCTACAGATATCATAATGAATTCTGTTCTTTGACAAAGCAAAAAAACAAGCCTAAAAGAAACACAACAGATTGCACCCTTAGTGTTTTTTCTGAGTTACAATGATTTTGATTTTTGGTCTGCAGGTGAATGACTCCTTTTGGGGATGGAGTGTGGGAAAAAAAAATTCTTGCAAAGGCCTCCATGATTGATATGCTTTCCAGGTAACCACTGATGATGCTTCACACTGAATAGAACAGAGATGCCTGACACGTATCATGTTAACATTTTCAATGGTTATGAACATACAGTTATGATTAATAGAATTTAAATTCCTCTAAAAATCCTTACTAAATTATTAGTGGATTTTTTGTCATTATATTTTTTCTCAACTGCTTGATATTGACAGTCAGTATTCTGGAGAGTTCTTGAAACTATTTGAAGTTAAAAAGGGGACCTTCTTAAATGAAAAGTTTGGGAGCCAAATAATCTTCTTATAAATGTTTGTCCTCCATGCAAAAATAACAATTTCTGCTCCAAGAATTGAAATTAGCAGCTAGTGAGATCTGTAAGATTTTGTTTCCATCTTTTGGGTTCAGATTTGATGACACTCTATTTTCAGTGTAATTCCTTAGGACGGCTCTAGGGTAGGGCTGGGAGCCAGTGGTTTGTTTATCTTTCAGCCAGGAGGGAGAAACTCCAGAATTTCTCTTCAGGACACATGAGGACTAGTGCAGAGTGCAGACAAAACAGGATATTACTTTCTGATTTAGTTACATGCGAGAATTTCCCAAAGGGCTCTCGTGTTGCTTCTCCTAAATAATCTGCATGGCAAAGTGGCCCCAGACCTGCCCCGTGACCCCTTTCCATATTAGTGTAAACGGATGTTGCCAAAAAAGAAGTGATTCCCAAAAAGAAGGATTTAACAAAAAATAGAGAAGATGCTGGAAGGAAAAATGATGAAAGCACATATTTATGAATGGTATGTTGAGCATGGCTTTGAGAGGAAAGATGTATGTTCACAGACATTTACAAAGAGTCAAACCTCTGCTCTGATGGAGGAGAAGTATGATCAACTCAAGATAGAAGGAAATGAATCACACTGGGTTCAAATGCATTGTCAGTATGTTTGGCACCAGCTTTGCCTTCCTCATCATGTTGGACTTGGATGAATCTATACGCAACTTTGAACTCCCTAAACATATTCTATAGGAAGGTTGGGTTACGTGGTGGGGACCAACCTAGGCTAATTCACATCAGCATCACTTCTCAATGGTCCTATAAAGCAGAGGCTCCATCCCTTTGTCCTCTTACTTATCAGGACCCTTGACTTTTGATCTCTATCTAAGCCTGCCTTTAGGAAGAGCTGTAGAGGAGCCAGTTAAAATTTGGTTGCCTCCCCATTGCGCATAGGATAGAGTTCAGGTCTCCTCTAGCTCCAAACTAAGTTTATAGCCCTTCTCTCACCCCAGCCCCTCATGTAACTCAAGCTGCAGCCACATCACAATTTTCATTTGTTCACTTAACTTTCTTGGCTTGTTCATAAGCCTTTGAATATGCAGTTCTATCAGAAATGTCATCTAGCAGACAATTTTCTTATTCTTGAAGGGAAAGTTTTCTGAGAAGCCTTCCCTGATTCCTTGGGCAGGCAAAATGCTTGGCACACAGTAAGCACTCAAAAAATTAGAGTTGTTGTTATTGCTAGGCAGTTAGCCCTTCCCACCTCTGGATTGCCATAGCCCTTTGTGTCCATCTGTTAAAGCTCCTAGGGGCTATTGTTGTTTGCATATCTTTCTCCCTCACTAGCCTGCTTTGTATATCTGGCACCCAGCACAGTACCTGGCACAACATTTGTTAAATGAATCAGGTTCCAAATCAGATGTCTGGAAGAGCCATTGAGTAACAAATTAAGAAGACGAGGTATAACCAGATAGGGAGGGGTAGAGACGGGAGAAAGGAGCTCCTGGCCTGAAGGGGCTGCATCTACTCTACCCCAGGCAACTTCTGCTCTGCAGGAATATTTAGATTTAAAAAAGAAAAGAAGCTGTAAACCTGAATTTTTATGTGTACTCTCTGAATTTTTAAATCTTGGCAACTAATATGAATTTTCAAAACCAATGTGTGGGCCAAGTGAAACATGTTTGAGGGCTGCCAGTTTCCATCTTGTTTAGAGACTGGAGGTGGCGAATGAGTGTTGACTGGTCTCCAGATGACGCCCCATTTCTCCCGGAGCCAGCATGGCCCCTGCGGTTCTTTCTGCCAACATCAGGAATAGAAGCTCTTCCCTTTCTACTCTGCAGAGCACACAACAATCTTCCATTTCCAGCGTCTTCACGGGTTTTCAAATTACTGACAAGCTGCCCCACCACAGAATTTCATGCTTGTGTTGGTGATTGGCCATCAGCGCTGCTCAAAGTTAGGCTTGCATCCCTCACATGGGCATGTCTGTCTGGGAGTCTGGAAAATACCACCTCCGAGTAGGAAGTGAGGACAGGAGGGACCTCAATTAGAAGGGAGGTACAAACGCATCTTCAAATGGGAAAAGGGGAACTGGTTGGCAATCAGAGGACTTAGATTTCAGTTCTGATAGTACCTGGAGTTGTGTGAGTGATCACAGACTGTTTGTGTTTTTCTCAGTTATTCTTCAAACAGCCCTGCAAGGCAGGTATGTTTATCCTTATTCTACTGATAAGGATACAGAGCTTGGAGAGAGGATTCACCTAACCCTGCAAAAGTAGAAAGTGCAGGAGTAGGAGTTGAACCTTGCTGGTCTGTATACCTCCAAAGTCTTCGGTCTTGTTCACTCTTGTATGACATCCTCTGCAGCAGAGGTGGGGTTTAGCCTGGGAGGGGAGAGGAAGAAGGGTGTCTCCCTCACTTTTCTCTCCTATCTGTAAGGGTCAGGTAACTACGCAGATATGGGGCAATTCCTCTGCCCCTGCTGTCCTGAGTCCACAATCCTAGCAGCTCTAACAGGTGAGGAAAAGAGACCTCAACTTCCTGTGAAAAAGACACTAGTTCAATTCTATTCAGCCCAGAATTTCCAAAATATGTTTGATCATGGAGCCTTTTCTTGGAGTACTTCATATTCACGGTAACCAGTGTTCCATGGAACACTTTTTGAGAAATGGTCCGTTTAACTCAGCACAGGGTAGCCTCTTGTGAGAAACTAAGGTTTAAGAATCTTCTAGGTCAAAGAGAACACTCACAAGTATGTAATGAAGCTGACTCCAGGCTAGGAGGAGACTAAAGGAGGGAGACAGACTATAAGAAAACCCAGAGGGATGGGTTAGTAATAATAAATAGGCTTGGACTTCATGGAAACCACACATAATGCTGTAGAAAATTTCCAGGAAGAGAATGTTCAAGAAAGCCCCTTGCTTATGAGAAAGCTTGTCAGCTCCAGGAATGTCTTACCACAGGAGGCCAGGAAGGGAGAGGCGAGGAAACATTTCTCTGCAGGTTTTTAAACAGAATTGCTTCCCCTCGGCAAGGCTCAGGTGTGGACGCTTCTAGAGTCAGAGGATAGATTCAATTATCTCAAAATCCTTAGAAATCACCTATTTTAGCCATAATTTTAAAAACAACATTTGAAAAATGAGGGCCAGGGAATAAAGGAAGACCACAAATTTGCAAGCAGGTTGATTGCTGAGCTCAGCCCTGCCCTCTCACCTTATAAACTCGTTTTCTCCCATAACACCCATTACCTTTGAATCTTCCAAGTGGATATAAACAGCCAGTGATTGCACCAGGCTGCTTCTTGCTGCAGCCAGGCAAACAGGAGATGCGTGATGACCACAAATGGTCAGCCCCACCGGGGAGCATGCCTAATGAGAAGACTCACCCAAAATAAACAAAATACAACTGGGTTTGGGATTCTTAAATGTCACGGCAAGGCAAATTCCAACTTCTTGTAACTTTATGAGATGTTATAATTAAAAATAAATATGCAAGCCTGGGCACCCACCCCTTGGTAAAGATTTCATGGTCTCTTGTGCTGTGACAGGCCATTAGTTTGGGTAATTAGGCTGTGCGTGCCTCTCTCCTTGCATTGCCTTCTCATGGCAGGGCAGGGTAGTTGGTTGGAGGTGGTAGTGGGGCCTAAGCCCTGAGATGCATTTATGCCCAGAGAGGAGGATGGCTGTCCTCCTGGCACTAATGAGAGGGGGTCCTTGGACCGTCTCCAGGCACTTGAGGCTGCAGTCAGCAAGCCTCACTAGTTAGCACTGACAGGCAATGAGTCATCCTTCCAGCTTGAATGAGGCTCATTATTCAAAATGAGGTGCCAGAGTGCCAGTTGGCATGGTTGGAAATAAATATATCCGAGTGTTGTCAGCAATGTCATCTCAACTCCCACTCTGAAAAATTTCAGATGCTTTCCACCTCACTGTTGCTGGTGAGCACTATGTAGCGTAAAGTAGAAGGCTTGGCTAGGCTCTCTGAGAAAAGAAGTGGAGTTAATAATGCCCGCTCTGCAGGGCTGTGAAAGTGGAGGCACCGCATAAAGGCAAGCATCCAGCAGAGGGCCCGGCCCAGCACAGGCTCACAGAGCAGAGCAGCCGGGTTGCTCCTGAGAAAGCACATGTGAGCGATAACTCTGGGTCTGTGGAGTGTAGAGGGATTTGGGTTTGAATTGGGGTTTTTTTCACTTACCATTTGGATTTGGACAACTTATTGTACCTTTTCTTTCCTCATCTGCAAAGTGAGCGGAGTAATAATAGCTTACTACCTACCTTAAAGAATTGTCCAGCACATCAAAGATAACGGGCATAAAAGTGCCCAGCACAGTGTCTGTATGTCATAAGGTGTCAAATACTGATTACTGCTACTCTTCATACTTAGATATAACCAAATTCACTTTTATCATCCAGATAACACTATTCTGCCTGGTCCTTCCTTCTGTCCCACTTTGAATGTTTCCTCAGGTTAAGTCTATGTACACCTGCATGTATGAAGGAGAATAATAATAGCTAATACCTGCTAAGTATGTATTATGTGCCACCTTCTGGTCTAACACTTTATACGTGCAAACTCATCTGATCTTTATAACAACCTTCTGAGGTTTTACAGATGATAAAGCTGAGGCACAGAGGAGTGTAAACAAGCTCCCTGACCAGGTCACAAGTCCAGAGAGTGGCTGCGCCAAGATTTGTACCCAGGCACCCTCCCCAAGAGCTGTTCCCCACTGTGCACTGCCTCTTGCAAGACTCAGATACCTCCCTCTTTCTCTCTGTCTATTCATTGCAGGGGATTTCATGGACAGAATATCATGTAATCATAAATGTACACTTTTGAATGGACCTTATGAAACGGTTGATAGATTTCTGCTCTAGATTTGCATTGTAGCCCCATTTTGCAGGTGGGACAACTGAGGCTCAGAGATAAAGGCTCCTGAACCTGCTTGTAGCCCCAGCTGCTTAATCTCAGTGCTGTTTCTGGGATGCTCAGCACTTGAAACTCCCTTTCCTGAGCAGTTTATTCAATTGCTTCCAGCTCATGCCTGTCAGTCCTCAATCAGCTCCCTGAATACCTGTGGGATCCAACTTCTCCCCAGCTTATTGTTACTTGGAGGTGTTTTAAAAATGATTCTGCTTCCAGGTGGATAAGACTTGAAAAAAAATAGTTTCCCGCATATATTCATAGAATTCCCTCTGCTATTTGGAATTAAATTAGATATACACAATTGATTTATTTTCTGATAAAAGACAAGAAGCACAATTGTAGTACAATAGCGAGAAGTTCTGTTGTTCCAGCTAAGAATTTCTGGCTGTCCCTCACCTGAGTTGGGGTGGTGACAATCAATAAAAGATCCATACTGAATAGGCTGATAGCCATAGCCAAGGAGCCTGCTTTACAAATTATGTTAATGGGTCCTCTCACAAAATTCACTCATTCGGGACACATCTGGGAGCCGAGTAGTTTCATTCCACCCTGTTGACACCATCCCACATTCCCTCCTTCACTCCTATGAGAAGTCAGTTATTTCTTCCAAACTGCTCCAGCCGGCAAGGAGACCGCCATAAGAAGTCACAAGACTTCAGGACCATGAAATTGAGGGAAAATATTTTAATTTCTTTTGAAAATTAAACATGGGATAAATCACAAACTAATCAAAACCTTCATCCAACCCAACTTGGAACACTCTCTATCTGGAGCCTTTTGCTTAGTGCTTCTTCCTTATTAGACCAATATTTTCCGAGACTTATCTCCAATCTCGGAAACAAGCTAGAACACCAAACATGACAAATATGTTCCTAGAAAAGCATATATCTAAAAGACTGCAATATACACTTCCAAATACATGTGTAATTACCTAGTGGAACATCTTAATTTGAATGACGGGGCTTACCAGCAGGAGAATACAGCCTGCTTTTTTGAAATGTTGCCTTTTGAAAATCTACTCCATCTCAACCTGTTTCTAAGAAGTTAAAACTGTGTGGGCCCCATATGCAGATGGTCTAGAGTGTGGTGTCCTGGAGAGAGGGCAGGAGTTCAAGTTCCTCTGTGCTATAAACCAGCTGCATAACCTTAAACAAGAATTAAGTTTTCTGAGTTTCAATATACTACTCTGTAGAAAGAAATTGGGATAATAACACAGGCTCACAGGGGTCATTGTGAGTATGAAATGAAAAAAAGAAGAAAGCAGTTTGTAAATTGACAATGCTAACCAATTGTTCAAAATTACGAGCTTCGATTTGAGGAAGGCTGAAAAGACTGTATCTTCTCTTGCTTCCAAATAGTCTCCCCGCTGCCATGACTTCCTGGTATTTTCATAACACTAGCGCCTTCAGGTGAAGGTGAGAAAACGAGGCAGATGTGTAGTGTATGTTTCTAGAAATGGAGATGCATTAAGGCAAAGATCCTTTTCTAGATTTATTTGTCCCATTGCTTGATAAAAGTGATGGCCATGTAACAGAGTATTAAAATAGCTATCTTTCTGGCTTCAAAGGCCCAGAACAAAAGGCCAACCATCTTCAGATTCCAAAATAGTATTTGGACCACTTATGCAGGACTTTCAAAGAGAATGGCACAAGACTCATTTGGGTGCCCTTAGTCGATCATCCATTTAGAGAGATCAAGTTAGATGTCAAGACAATAGAAGACGTCTGTGTAGAGAGATATCAGAGAGCTGTGCATTCCACTTCCCCATCCCCACCCCTCCTCTGGGAAGGGAGAAGAGGAGGGATTGTCCTCTATCTCTTCTTAAGCCAGAGAGAGGGTGCCCCAAGAGAAGAACTCAAGCACCTTGAGATATACCTGCTAGACTTGGAGAGCATACAGACTGGAGTGAAAGCTGTGGCTAGATCAGATTGAGGAGTCCAGTTGAGAGGAAGTGCTGCGCAGGGAATTCCTCCACTCTCAGTGGAGCGAGGATGAGCAAGTGCCTCTCAAGGACCAGGTTTGGCTCCTATGGGAGAGGGAAACCTTGAGCCCTTTTGAATCCCCTCCAAATGGACTGACTGGCGAGCCGTGTAATCTCAATAGGCGTGTACCACTTGATGCCCAAGAAGGAGGAATTATGTCTGGCTGAGAAGAGTCAATTATTTACCTGCTGTGAGTCTCAGTTTCCTTGTCAGGGCAGTTGAAATCTGAGGACCCCATTGGGACTGTCTCTGAGAAAGACTCAAAGTGCCCTAAGGGAGAAGTAATTAGCAGGCATCTGCCATGACCCAGGGTACCATCTCCAGGTGAGGCCCGTGCAGCTAAGAGGAGGTTTTCTGTCCATTATCTCTCCTCTTCCTGCATCCCTTCCATCCAGGCCCCAACTCTAAAGGCCCAGAGGCAACCTAGGAGGAAGGCAGAGGCAGAGGAGGGTAAGGTGCGGAAGGAGAGAGACGTGAGCTATCCTCAGCTCCTCTGGCAATTGCCCGGCTGAAGTGGGCTGGAGCTGGAGAAAAGAAAAAGTTTTAAACTGGATAAGAATATGGAGTTATATGATTATGACTCAGGATTGGATATTTAAATTGTTAAAATGACTCTTCTTGTGGATGAAAGTGAGTTGAAGATTTATTTTCTGAGAATGGTAAGAAAAGCCGTGTGATTTGCATTTTTTTAAATGAAATGTTTTTGCTTAAAAACATTTTTAGTGTTTCATGTTTAATTGCACTACCAGAGAAAATGTTCTAAATGATACTGATTCTTCAGAAAAGGTTGATACTTCTTTTGTGAGGCTTCACTTATGAGCCCCCAACACCCCCTCACCCCCAATTTGGAGGCTATACATCCAATTTCTGGTGTTCAGTGGTTTACCCTTAAAGAGACTAGCAGAGACTACTAGTTATTCCTTATTTTCCATTTCCTCCTTCTTTTTTAGTATTAGAAAGGCTGATTTCAGTTGAGATGTGGCTGCCTGTAATAAACAGCACACTTCCCAGCTTCCCTTGAAGCTACATGTGGTTACAAGTGACCATGAGATTTAGCACCCTGAGGTCATGATGACCTTAAGAATAGCAGTTTGGGTGGAATGGTGGAGTTGAAAGCCTGATTTCTATGAGGTCCACAGAAAGTAAGAGTTGAACAAGTAGAGCAGAAAGCAGAGACAACTCTTTTCAGGAAGTTTTTTAAAAAAAATACATAATTTATTGAGATGAAATTCACATAACATAAAATTAATCATTTTAGAGTTAACAATTCAGTGGCACTTAGTACATTCAAAATGTTGTGCAAACACCCCTTCTAGCTAGTTCCAAAATATTTCTGTCGTCTCAGAATAAAACATCATACTCATTAAGCAGTTTTTCCCTATTTCTCACTCTCCCCAGCCCCCAGGCATGCACCAATCTACTTTGGATTCTGTGGATTTATCTCTTCTGGATATTTCATATAAATGGTATTGAAGAGTTTGCTTGTTTGTCTTTTGTAAAGGGAACACACTAATGAGGCAATAGCAGAGAGAGATATGGGACCACATAACTAAAAGTCAAGCCTCGTGCTCTTTCCATTCTCTGGTTTGAAGGTGAAATTTATGCACTTCTCAGGGTGATTTATAGGAATCCCTCTCCAGTGGCCACTGTAAATGTCATCTCTGCAGCATCCTCTTTAAAGAGTTCCAGCTCTTTCCTAGTTGCTACTTCCAAGGGGGATGAGGGTGGGGGAAGGGGAAGGGATCTGTGTTGTTTCTGGTTCCCAGCAGTCCTCATCTGGGACATGCTTGCAGTACCCTTAAAGACCCTTTAATTGCCCTTTATAGTCCAGAAATGGATGGGGACAGACCAATAGAGAGCTAAAATCTGCTCAGCCTAGCCTACTCCTCTTGTCTCAGTGACAGAGTAAGAGAGCCATCAGGACAGGCTCATGTGGGATATGGGGCATCCTCAGCTGGAGCAACTGAGATCTTCCAAGGTTGTGCCTGGATTTGGTTCTTCACCGAAAAGCAATGCTCACATATCAACTACAGCCACTATTTATTGGGCACGTATTTTTGCTGGGACTATGCTGAATGCTCTCTATGCTTATTCTCATATGTCTTTGCAACCACTTTGTAAGGTATGTGCGATTATTACTAGCATTCCCATTTTACAGATGAGGAAACTGAGGTTCACAGGAGGAAAGTAACTAGCTCAAGATAATATAGCTGGAATAGATAGAACACGTGTTAGTTTGACTTTAAAGCTTGGCTTAGCCACTACACCATGTTGCCTGAGTTTAAGCTGAACTTTAAAGGCATCTACATGGTGATATCAGGGCAGTGTCCCCAGGAGAGCTTAGCAAGAGAACCCTGAAAATTCCCTTTGAGGAGGCCACTCATATTTTGCATTCTACTTCAGATCAACTTGAGTGACTCCATGTTTCCTTGCATTTTATGCATTTTGCTTTGCAGTTAGAATTGGCTGGATGTTACCCTTGGCCCTGAGCCAGTGCTTTTTTATTTTTCTCACATTTGCATTCAGCCATTTGAGGGTTGCGTTCTGTCCCTGTTTGCTCCCAAGATCTGCTTTGGCTGTCGTGGCCCATCCATTGCTGTTGACTTACTATTTCCTCATTTGACATTTCATCAGCCTCATTTCTCACTTCCCACCCTTGGGATGAATGCTCAAGTGCAGATTTTCACACCCTCATTCACACTTGCTCTCTCTCCCCCTACTTCTTAAGGCTGGGGAGCACAGCTCAGATGTCGGTTGTGGGCTCAGGAGACCCTCTCCTGCTTGGGCTCCTCAGCCTGAGGCTGTGCTCTGCAGCCTGTGGTGCATCTCAACACAGGGCTATGACTTCCTAAGGGCCATTTCCAAGGAGGTTGGGCATGTGGTGGCAAAAGTTCCCTTTTATGGGCATCTGAGACAAACTCAGGAATTTCGAGCAATGTTTAATTTGTGGTATTGGTAGTGAAGGAGGTTTTGTCCTGTTTTGGCAAACTTGAAGGCAGGACAAAACAGATGGGAGACTCTCAACCACAAAGAAATGTCACAAAGAACAGGGAAGAGCACCAGGAGGTGATTTAAAAACTTGTGTCTATAACATACTTTGGTTGTATAAGACATTATCATTGGAGGAAGCTGGGAGAAGGGTCTATGGGAATTCTCTGGACTACTTCTGCAACTTCTTGTGAGTCAAACTATTTCAATATAGAAGGTAATGGTAATTTAAAATATTTTCAAAACCTGTGTATACTTTTGTATGTACACCCATAGCCATATCTAAACAATTTTGCTACAGATATTACTACTGAGGACAACTGGGAATTGGGAGGAGTCCACCTGGTTATGCCATTAAGTACTCTGTGGCCTTGAATTGTTCGCATGTCACATTCTGTATTTTTTAAAAATATATTTTAAATGGCTTTCTGAGATACAATTCACATGCCATATAATTCACCCATTTGAAGTGTACAATTCAATGGCTTGTAGGATATTCACAGCTGTAGAACCATCACCCCAAAACGAAATCCTGTACCCACTAACAGTCGCTCTGTTTTCCTCCCTGTGTACCTCCCCCAAGTCCTAGGCAACTACCAATCTTTCTGTCTTTATGGATTTGCCTATTCCAGATATTTCATATAAATGGAATCACACAAAACGTGGTCTTTTGTGAGTGGCTTCTTTTACTTAGCATACTGGTTTGAAGGTTCACTCGTGTTGTAGGAGGTATCAGTACTTCATTCCTTTATATTGCTGAGTAATGATTCATTGTTTGGATATATCTCATTTTATTTATCCATTCATTAGTTGATACGCCTTTTGGTTTTGTCTACTTTTTGGCTATTATGAAAAACGCTTCTATGAAAACGCATGCACAAGTTTTTGTGTGGCATATGTTTCCATTTCTCTTGAGTAAATACATACGAGTGGAATTGTTGGGTCTTATGGTAACTCTACATTTGACATTTTGGGGAACTGCCAAACTGTTTCCAAAAGCAGCTGCACCATTTGACATTTCCACCAGCAGTGTATAAGAGTACCAATTTCTCCACTTCCTCACTGATATTGTTATTATTTGTCTTTTTGATTACGGCCTTCCTAGTGGCTATGGAGTGGTATCTCACTATGGTTTTTGTCGGAATTTCCCTGATCATTAATGACACTGAGCATCTTTTCATGTACTTATCGGCCATTTGAATATATTCATTGCAATAATGTCTATTCAGACCCTTCGCCCATTTTTAAATTGGGCTATATATCTTTGTATCATTGAGTTGCAAGTGTTCTTTATATATATCTGGATGTAAGTCCCTTATCAGATATATAATTTACAAATATTTTCTCCCATTCTGTGGGTTGTCTTTTTACTCTCTGGATGGTATCATTTGTAGAGACATCTCCTTTTGAAGTCTCAAAATCTTCATGGATATGTATCAAAATATGCTGACTGAAACTCAATCCCAAGATTTTTTGCAGGTACTATGGGTAGAAGCTGAAACATTTTAGTTAAAAACTGCCAGCAGTTGTCTGTCTTGCTGAAGGTTGGACTCATTGCTTCTTGGGGAAACCTATTCCTTTGCTCCTGCGGAATCATCTAAATAGGCCCTTTAGCTGTGTTTTTATAAGCCAAGTCCTGACTCACTGCAATGACTTGACAGTTTTCTTAATGCTGAGGCTTTAAACAGAGAAGCTCGGTTCTTTTAGTTAATATAAACTCCTGTGTCTGTTTTAGCCAAAGCAATGTCTTTGCAGATTTGCTTTTGTTTATTTGGTTGTAGGGTGGGTGGGGAGAAATGTTTCTTGGCACTGTTTGCTCTGTGCCTGTACTGTGGCTCTTTTTGACAGAGATGGATGGCATTTGCGCTTTTGTCTCAGGGTTGTGCATGAGAGACGAGCACAGAGAAAAGAAGCCATAGGGGCTGTTTTCACAAGAGGCCTTCTGCTATTCTGGGCTCACCCAGTGTGGCTTTTGGGTCCAGGTGCCAATGCAAGTGGCCCTGGATTGGACAGAGAATGACTCTCCTCTCTCTGTAGCCTGGGGAATGATGGCATCGAGGAACGCACTGGGGTAGCACCCTTGGAACAGATATTGGTGTTTTGACAAAGGCACCTTCAGTTTTAGCTACAGTGAGGATCCCTCAATGGCTTCAAGATCAGCAGCTCAAGAAGAGAGAGAGCAGGAGAGAAAGGGAAAGAACAGAGCAGACAGTATGCTGATGCATGTGATGCATCCTGGGAACATCTGGAGTTCACGTGGAGGGGGAGGAGTTTGAAGTGTATCGGTCAAGCTGAGCCATTGTAACTTGTGCTTTGTGTGCTCGTGTGACTGCAGTTGTACCCATAGGTCACCTTTATAACGAGGGAGCTGGGTCAGGAGTCACCAACTGGTGACCTGGGGGCCAAATATTGTCACTCTGTGGACATAGTTTGATCAACACAATTTTTAATTAGATTTGAATTTAAATGCCTATAGGACACACACATTCTCTCTTCATTTTGCCATAGACCCTACCACTCTCTATTGTTACATACCATCTGATTCACACATTCATGTTACCCTTCCAACTTCTGTGGAATTTGAGTTACTGAGCTTTTGATTAGTCTCTCAGATGACCTTCTGCTTATGACATTCTGTGATTCAGAGTCATCTTGGTAAGAGGGCTTTGAATATCCCAGTCCAACCTGTGGACCTACAGACTCAACTAGCGGTCCCCTATATGGGGGTGGGGAGACTCACTGTGGTCAATGGTCAACTGTGATCATGGGAGGTAATTGCTGTTTTACTACCTTTTTCTGCCATTTTTATAACAAACTGGTGGATGGAGAGGTGAGAAACTGTCCAGAGAAAGCCAAGATGTGTATCCTGTGGAAGACTGGGATACTTAGCAAGGATCAGCCTATTCCCTAAAATGCAAACCTGCTCCTAGGACAGGTTCCAGAACCAGTTTCTAATTTACACCATAGATTTGCATCCATATCAGCTTGGCCCTCCTTCGTAACTTTCCCCTTGCCAGCCTCATCTCTAATAAATGTGTCCTTGGTGATTGACTGTATTCCAAATATCAGTGAGCAGGTGGCCAAGGCATCTTTTGGGTCAAAGATGCTTTCCAAGTCTCTCGGAATTTCACCACACAGAAACTGTTTGTAAGAAGGCCCACCGTGAGAGTTAGGGGAAATCATTTAATGAGAAAATGACTTCTTTTTCCAAAGATGTTATTTCTGTCCTTTTAATGACAATATCATCAAATTACAGGTGGGTGGTCTTCTATGCATTCTGAAATCATCTCGTGATCATCACATATGATTCTAATTCCTATGAGATCATAGGGCAGACAGTATCATTCTCATTTTACGCAGAAGGGAGCTGAAGCACAGAGAAATTAAGAGCCTCCTCAAAGATACATGACTAGTTAAGTGGTTGAAATGTAAAACTTCACTTATAACACATTGAAATAAACATTTTTAGGAAAATTGGATATACCCTAACCTCTTCCTCATAAATGGTATTTATACAAGACTCTTAATTCCTAGTTTTGTGCTTTTTCCCCTTCCTATTTGTTCTCTCGATTTGAATGTCTGCCGGCTGGGGCAGCAATTGTGATAAAGAGAAAACTGAACTGAAGATACCCATCCCAGCTCAGTGTGCAATTTTATGATGAATTACAGAAGAGATGTTCTCAGAGGAAAGGTTAAGTGCGGTGGTGTTGAGAACCACTGGCCCATAAAAAGTGTAATAAAATCAGTCTAGCGAAGAAAGAAAAGATAGTTTACCGTGAACTTGATCTAATAGAATCAAATCAAATAATATCCATGGTCACACAAGCAGGATATAAGAACTGCAACCTCTGACCAAGACATTCCCGAGCAGATGAAACCTGGCCCGAGGGGCTGCCTATGGTTTGCATTAGCAAGGCTACACTCCCAGGGAGAGGAGGGGTTTCAGGACTGCGGCAGCTGAAAGCGTGTGAAGTTCAAAGCCAAGAGTAAGAAAACAATTAGAAACGGACATCTCTTGCTTCACCACAGCTCCACCAAAGGAAAGTGAAGATGGTTTACATAAGCACCAGGGCTCCCTGGAAGAAAGAAACACAGCTTTTGAGAAAATCTTTAGGGGAAGTTCAATTTTCCTGGGAAAGAGTGAACGCGGTATTTGAATGAGCATGGCGGCAGCACCTTGGAGGAATCACAGAATTCTTGAAGATTTGTACGTCACCTAGGGCTCTGGCCCTCCTGTAAACATCTACCTGAGGGAATGGGTATGAGGACACAGGATTGTATATTGAGCTTGAGATGCTGTTGGGAAGCTCAGTTATTAACTTTAAATAAGCCCCTAAGCAACACTGAGAACTTTGATTCTGTGGAAATATTGACTGTTTACAATCACGAGAGAGCGAATTCTAAGAAATTGTGCAATCATAATTGTCAGTCACTGACAGCCACTCGGAGCTATAATTAAGGGATAAAGCTCTCATTCAGAGGAAGCAAATGGCTGGAGGAATACACAGGATTCTCAGGAGAGACCTTCTAATTTCTTTTCTTCTGCAGCAGCTCTTCCTTCCAGGATCGCTGTGTGAGGCCAGATGCATATGAAAGGTGTTGTCAGTTCATTGCTTTTTCTGGACAGACGTTCTGCTTTTTGGTCACTCGTTCATATCTAGGTTCTTTCCTGCACTTTTTAGCAGCCTTTTTGTATTTCATTTAGACATGCTGGGAGGACTGGCAGGGCAGACCTGCCAGAGGACTGTTTACATGAGAGGCAGGACTTGCTCTGAGGAAAAGAAGAAATGAACAGCACAGGTTTAGCCAAAGGACATGCTGGGTGAGTGCAGAAGGGGAAGAGAAGTTCTAAATTCAAGCGTTTATCACTCAGCTATCCAATGATCCAACAACTGTGGGTTCACATCTGAGTCCTAGGTTTAGGGGCTGCAAACAAAAATCAATAAAAACTAAAAAGATTGGTTTGCTACAATCTCGACAGGATACTGAGAACCCAAGTTGTCAGCAGAACAGTGCCAGCAGAACAAGGAGACAGCACCCTGGATGCCAACATCAGTGTCCCTGAAGTGATGTGAGTGTGTTGTGGAGAGAGGACAGTTAGCAGATGCAGGAGTGACTCTTATGAGAGTCAGCTCTCTTTGCTGGCATCAGCAATAGCATCTTCCATGGTCAAGGACAGAACACGAGGGCCCTTGGCACAGAGACCAGCTTTGCACAGTTGGCGGTTGTGACAGAGGCCCTGACAGGACTGGCAGAAGCCATCAGCACAGCTGTTCTTTTATCATTGGCAGCAATGGAAGTCATCATTACTGTGGTCCAGGGCAGAAAGGAAAAGTGGGGAAGGGCAGGTGCAAGCATGGACCAGCGAAAGAACCACTTTTTGCCTTCCCAGAGCTATGTGGGAAGAATTTCAAGGGTCTTGGCTTTCTTGAAGATTGGGCATGAGCACACCCTAAGAAATTCTGTTTGGTTGCTACAATCTCACTGTAGCCACAGGTAGGTGTGGGCTGGGGGAACACAAATGATACAACAGAAAAGGCGAGCCGGGCTCCTCTGAGTCCCGCGCCTGATTCTAGGGGCAGGATTGATGAATGGGTGCTTCCTCTTGCCTGAATCCTACCCCCAAACGGTCTGGTTTTGTTTGGAGGTATTTGTTTTCCAAATCATTTGTAGCTTGGCAAGGGGAAGGCCGGGTAGCTCTCACAGATTCAGGTGGTGAGCAATTCTTGCCTTCTGCTGAATGCGGAAAGGAGAGTTTGAGGCTGGAGAAAGAAGTCTAGAAGACATGGAATATGCAGTAATTCCAAACTTTGGTAGCGTAAAAGGAAAGAGTTGGAGTTGCAAATGCATAAAGAAAACCAAGTCATTTAAGAGCACACTAGCATTAGGTTCATGGGGATAACAGAAAGGAGAAGAGGGGATGAAGTCTGATGCGGGGGACGAGTTAGTCAGATTTAGGAGAATGTGGTCATGATTAGAGGGAAGTCAGGTGGAGAGCCAGAGAAATGTTTGGGGAGTAAATAGAATGACACAGGTAACACACCAGGCAAAAGAACATACAATCTTGGTAAATTTGAGAGGAAAGAGCTTCTTAGCCTGGTAGGAAAAGTTGGCTACAATTGCCCAAATAAGAACTAAGTGGGGCTTAAGTGGAAATATGACAGGATACAGGAGGGACTAGAGTGGCTTTAGTGGCTATTGACTTTCATGAGACCTAGGCGTAGGGAGAAAAGGGTGGAGTCACTGTAGGAGCTCAGCGAGAGCAGAGGTCCCATCTCATCGGCTTTCTAGTCTTAGGGGCCCAGCACAATTCCTAGCATGTAGCCAACACTTAATGAATAAGTTTAATGAACATTAAACTGAAAGTTGTTTCTAAGGTTATATATGCTTGGAAATAGTATCACCAAATGGTGTTTGCATATTACTTGCTCTTCCTCCTTTTTCTGAGTCAGTTTTTTAAAAACTTGTTTTTAGTTCCAATGAACATTTTTTTCATTATATTATGAATGGATAAACATTTTGATTCCCCGTGCTTATGTGGTTTTTGAAAACTATGGGCTGAGGCAGTTCAGCTTTCTAGTTAAATAGGTATTCTAGACTATTTGGACCTTAATACATAAATTGGGCCAACGATCGAAGCAAACTTTTCTTTTTTCTTTGTCATTTAGAGTTGAATCAGTGGTGCCCGTGAAAACAGGCTGACGAGGCAGGAGAAATGAGCTTCATTAATCAACTAAGTTCCTCATCAATGGCCCTAATTGTTATCCTGATTTCAAGCTTTAATGGCCTAGGAGCTATAAACAGATGCCCTGAGCTGGATTAAGCACAACAAAAGACTTTTATAGACAGGATCAAGGCAAACATCATTTTTCTGAGTTCTTCACGTCCTGACTGACAAGGGGCCTGAGTGGGCAAATGACTAAGGAGAGGGCCAGCAGACTGTCCACGTCCATGAGAACCATGCTGGACATCAGGCCATCAGAAAGGAAGTAGTGATATCATAGGAAAACCCCTGACGTGGAACTTGAATTCTAGTGCCAGCTATGCCAGGTGATCTTGAGAATGCCACCTAACTTCCTTAAGTATCGGTTTCTTCATCTGTCAGTGGAATTGGAGTAGATGAATCTTGTGATTCTGTACAGCTCTAAGCAGTTACCCCATTTCTTGGGGCTCTCCAAAGCTTGAAGAGTTAGAGCACTTCTGATTGTTCATCGTTTACTGTAGCATTTAGCTTTCTCCTAAAATGTGGGTAGCCTTTAGCGTGTGCTCTCAGCCAGAGATTAGAAGGCATCAAGAGAGGGCTAAAGATGGAAACATAGGATCTCTCTCAAGAAGAACCCTCTCTGTGGTCAGTATACCCCTGTGTAAAACGGGAAGGAGAAAAAAAGATAAACGCTGTTCTATGTATTTCTGTACTTATCTATGTCTGAAAGTATTTGAGACAGTTTAATGAAAAACATGCACATATATGTTTATGTGTGTGCATGTGTATATAGATACACATATATGATATATATCCAAATACAGATCTATTTCTAGGCGCATTATATCTAGATAAAAGAAAGAATCATTCATTTATTCAACAAGTATTTACTGGGTATCAACAACATACTTGATGCTGTGCTGGGTCTTAGGTTATAAAATAGACAAAGTTTATATGACTTCTAAGATACAAGGGAGAAGGAGAGTCTTCTTTCAATGACATTTATAAAGTAACACTACAATTGTTACTAGTCTCTGGTAACGCTAGTAAGTGGAAGGATTGGAAAAAGAAAGATGACTTTGATTTGGTTAATGAGTTAGCAGGCAAGTCATTTGCTGAATATAAAGAGGAAAACAGGAGATGAAAGCTTGAAAAGAGTAGTGAAAGTTGTAAACAAGCATTTACAGAAGAGGGGAGAAAAGTGGCTATGTTATGAAAAATGATTGTGAGGTGGTATTGAAAAGAGAACTGGAGACTATGAATTTAGAGCAAGATTTTCATTAATTGCCCTGGAAGCAGAGAGATAAAATGGTAAGACTTGTCCAGGAGAATTAATTAGGATTCTGGTTGCAAGTGGCAGAAAACCCAACCCAACTTGACTTAAACAAGGGATGCATTAGCTAAAGAACGGAAAAATACAAGTGTTAGGATATCTGCAATAAAATTTGGTGCAGGTGCTCAAATGATGTCACGAGGATCTGATGTTTCTCAGCTCTGTTTCCTCTGATTTGGCTCCATTCTGAAATAGACAACAGTAACTCCAGCAGAAACTCCTCATGCTTTGTGGTCACTCAAATAAAAGCCCTAACATCCACTCTGATTAGGTCCGATTGACTTAAGTCTTGTGTGTATTCCTGAACTTATCATTGGGGCCAGAAGGAATGAAATGCATTGATTGTCTTGAGCCCCAGTCATATACTCTACCTGACGCATCATGGACCCAGTGGTGGAAGGGGTCGCTCCCCAGAGGAAAGTTGGGGAACTGTCATTTGGAGACAAGTAAATAGATACTGGGTAACAAAAACAGCATACATCTTTCTCTGAGATTTTTCAATGTAAAAGTGCTTGAAGGAAAGATCCAGAGGTGAGGATTTCAAACAAAAGGATGATGAAATGATTAAAGTGATGGGATATGGGTCCATGTTGGGCAGGAAAAAAAGTGAGAGAAAGTAGAGTGATGTCAAGGCAGGAGGTCCTGGGGATGCTGAAGAATATTCGTATTCAAACAAAGAGGACAAGAACTGTGTAGCCATTGGAAGTAAAACCATAAAGGAGAGGCAATTCCAGCCCAGAATGTGGCTGTGGGAGTGTTTTAGCCTGGGCTTGTCCTGGAAATTGGTGCCTGAAACAAGGGCTTGTGTTTAGATGGTTTATTTTCGGCTTATTTTATGCAACCCCAGGGAATAGGAGTGAGTGACTGGGGAGAGTGAACAGGGAAGGTGAGAAATGAATGGAAGAGTATGTTAGTAAATTGGTTATTACGGTGGTGTTTGATCCTGCTGGGATCTTTAAAAAGAACATACAATGTGTCTCAAAATATTCTACCTGGAGGACAAAAGGGAGAAGAATTTTTCCAATAGCTGCTGTTCCCCATTTGTTGAAGGCTACCTCTAAGAATGTTAACTCCTCCGTATTTCTTGGTCGTGTATGAACAAAGCCCGTAGTGTTTCCTCAGCCATCCCTCAATGAAGCCCACTGTATGTACTTGAGGGAAGGCATTGTCAGCACAAACTGGGTCAAAGCCTGCATGGAACTGATTGTCATCATTGTGTCTAGAATCAAAGGTAAGGTCAACAGCAGGCTAGGACAGTGAGCAAAAGACAACTGATAAAAGTCCACACTTGACACTATTCACCCTTCAGATCTCACATGCCGTCCATTAAGCCCAATCCACTGGTGGCTAGCCACAATCTCTAAAAAAACTTAATATAGGCAGGTTAGTGGAAAAAGATGCAGTCCCTGTTAGTGCCACAGATTCCAATGCTGCATGACAGTGTTTCCTCCAATGCCCATCTTCACCCTCAGGTAATAGTTCAGCTGGTAGAATTTGTTTACCAGGTGGGGTGACTCGGACCTTATCCCCAAGATGCCTAAGTCCTTAAGTTGTCTTGCCATTTTCGGGTTTTGGATGCTACAACTGTCTGATTACCATTATCCCTGGGCATGGATTCACCATAAAGAACCCTCTGAGTTTCCGGTCCCCATTGGGCAGCAGAACCCAGTTTCTCAAGGTAATCAGGGCTGATTATCCTCACCAATATTCTTTTCTTTGCCTGTTGTTCAACCAGTATGAGGAACCCAAAGACAGCAGATGGGGGGGTCACAACTTGGCATTCTTAAACATCTTTTAGTGGAAGTGTCCCTTCCCACTCTCACTCCAATAACCAGGACACCTAATCTGGCAGAACTGTGTGAGGATGGGAAGCAAAAATTTCATAAGTGGGTCTCTGGGAGTGATGATGAAAGAGGCCAATCTTATTCTCACTCACTGACTCTGTGACATGTGCATTGTGCATCAGCTATTGGAGCTACTCATGCCTCTTCCCCAGAATTCCTTGTCTCCCATCTTTCAATCCTGTTCCTTCCAGACTCTAATCAACCAAAGAAGTCATTTACCATGTACATCCCAACCTCAGGCCACTTCTCCCTCCATACAAAGTAAATGACCAACTTTACTGCTTACAACTTTACCCATTGATAGAATTTCCCTTTGCTACTGTCCATTATAGTCACCCCTGTGTGCAGCTAAAATGCAGCAGCAGTCCACTTTTGGCTAGCACCAACCTAATAAGCTCACTCATGTACAAATCAGCCCCAGTATTTTTTCTTCCTGGTCAGTTGGTCTTAGGGAACCCCCTGTGAGGACATAGGTGTGAGTTGCACAGAAGTAGGTGACATGGCAATGTGAATCTACTTGCTCCAGATGCTTACTTGTGCTCCTTGGACCTGCCCAAGCCCAATTTTGAGCTTACCATTTCCATTGTGTGATATATTACTACTGTATTCGCTCAACCTTATAACACGTGGATCTCATAATACCCAGATAGTGATGAGTAGCTCCAAACACACTAGGGCCTATAGCCTGGCAGAATCTGCTAGCTCTCTGAAGGATGTCCTTGCTCCAGAATGCTAGGGTTCTGTGAGTCTCCTACTGGGGTGTGCCAGAGGCTCCAACAGCATCCTTATCCACCACAGTATCATGGGATCTGCTGGTTCATAGGCCCAAATCATAAGTGTGGACTTCAACAAACTTTCACAAGCAAACACAACACTGAAACCAGCAAAAATCAAGGGATAAAACACCAGCTGGCACTAAATTTAAAGAGGATTTGTCAGGTGGCTTCTTATATTGAGGAAACTCACCGATGATGCTTTCAGCAGCAGTGCTGGAGAAATCACAGAAACTCTGTTTATATGGCTGTTTTTTACTGTGACTCTGGATAAACACCAAGATGTTGAGTAAATGAATACAGCATAGTCTCTGCCTTTATGGAGCTTATAGTTTAATAGGGGAGATAGACATTGATCAAATTATTATGCAAAATGAATATAAAATTGCTTCTTCTCTCCCTGGTTCCGAGCCTTCTGTCAGTTTGCTCTCACCTCAAGCCACTGGGCTCCTCGTGGTAGAGCAGAAGCAGCAGGGGAAGCAATGTCCCAGTGTCTGTCCTCAAGCAGGAGTGACCTCACTGCCAGAGGCTGAAGACAAGCTGAGTTCCAGCATTTAAAGCTCAGCAGAGCAGCTGCTGCAGTGTCCCTAATGAGCTAGTCCTGCCACATGATTTTGGGCAGTCCTCCTGGAAGCTTGGTCTCAAGGCTGTTTCTCCAGCCTCTTCCTAAATTCTGTGAATTACCTAAAATCTCAAACTAATCCCCTTTCTGCTTAAAATGGAGCCTGCCATTTGCAACTAGGAACACAGAACCATATGCATGGTGGGGACTGTTGGTGAGGCAGAATCAGGGAATGCCAGAATTGGAAGGAACCCTCAGACATCAGACAGACTAACCTACTCCATACCCAGCTAGTTTTCCTGATCCATTCTAGCTCCTACAACTCATTTTCTGCAGAGCAGACAGAGGGATTTCTTAAAAAGTTAAATCAAAACATGTAACTTAGAATCCTAGAATAAAATCCAAACTCCTTAACGTGGTTATAAAACCTCACATGCTCCAGGCCCTGTCTACTTCCTTGACTTTTTTTCCTAACTTTCTCCCCACAGTGGTCATCCTTCCTGGCACCTGGATGTGCCAAACGCAGTCCTGCCTCAGCCTTTATCTTTGCTGCTCCTTCTACCCACAATATTCGTCCCAAGATCCTTGTGTAGCTGACTTCTCATCACTCAAATATCTGCTCTTCAGAGTGACTTCCCTCACCACCCCACCTTAAGAAGATCTCCTTTTGCTTGCTAGCCAACTACTCTTTCATTGTCTTTATTGTCTTTGCCATTTCTAGAACTATTTGTGTATCATCTTTTCCTATGAGAGCAACGATTTCACCCACCTTGTTCCCTGCTGTATCCCCAGTGCCTAGAGGAGAGCCTGCCATGTAGTAAGTGCTCAAATACTAATTGTGGGGTGCAGGAAGAAGCTGTTAGGGAAACAGCGGGGGATGCCTTGAGATGCGAATCAGGCAAATTATATAGAAGGAGTGAGAAATGGAACCACTCAAGTGAGAGACAACATCCAGTACCGCTGTACACATCAGGCACACACAAAGACGCCAGATCTAAGGAGGCACATTCACAGGGTAGACAGCATAATTTGTATATGATTATGACACGTTTCTGGAAGATAAGGGTAAAGTGTTTGTTCTAATAAAATTTGTATATTCTGAACAATCTTCTATCAGACAAAAGGAAAGTCTCCTCAGGAAGTGACACTTGTTTCTAATTTATACAAAGGCACCATATGAGCTAGCAGTGACCTGGACATGCAAGGGGGTGCAGAAGGTAGGAGGAGCTTGGCATGCTTGTGTGACAGGGGAGAAGCTGGCCTGGTGCAGCTGAATGATGAAAGTCTTGAAAGCCAGGCAAAGGACTCTTAACTTTGTGTGTTAGTAAATTAGGAGCCATTATAGGTTCTGCTCTCAGTGGGTTCCAGGGTTCTGCTGTCCTCCACAGGTGCCTGGGAAGAAATCCAGGAGGTTCGAAATGAGCAAAAGCCCATTGGGAAGTATCACCCTCAGCCACAAACTTTTCCTTTTTTCCATGGTATTGTTGGGCAGGAAGGGATGGGAAATAATTCATAGTGCCTGACACATGGTTGATGACCAAGAAATACTCGCAAGATGAATGCATGAGGCAAAACCTAAATAAGCCCGAGCATGGAAGATCCCTACAGGGAGCTAGCTGGCTCAATGACCGTGTGAACATAGTTGTGAGGCAGACCGGCAGAAGAAGTCACAGAGAAGACATGCTTGTCCCTGGGAGGATTATGACCATCACCATCTCCTTAGCAAACATATGGCTCCAGAAGACAGAGTTCAACTAATAATCAGACTCCAACAGGCCTAGGAGTCTTTTTTTTTTTTTTTGGATCTCTGTTTCATCCAGATGAAATCTCCTGAGGTGGGCATAGCTCACAGAGAGAAAGCAAGCCAAGAATTACTGGTGAAAATGCCTCTGGGTAGAATCAACTCCCCATCTTCATTTTTCTCTGTTCCTTGACAGTTTTTATGAACACAAACCACATATTTTTATAACTGTTCTTCATTAATTTCATTGAGGGCTGAAAACAGGAGAGCAGGATGGAGCTGACGTTACTGCTGAGGAGTCTCACTTTGCCGTATCAGAAAGTCCAGGAACAGGGACTGAGGACCTGAATCAGCTAGACTTGGTCAGGCCACCAAATCAAGTTTCTAGTCACAGTTTAGTAACTGATAAGTTGAGTGACTCGGAGCACTTAATTAACCAATTTATCTGAGTCTTGGCTTTCTTACTATTAAACAGGTTCACACCCACTTCACAAAGTTATTATGAGGATTCATTGAGACAAGAATGTAAAAGTCCTTTACACAACGGAAATTACTGTTGAACTAGAACTGGGAATGATAAACTGTCTCAGCATCATGACGCGTGAAGATGCTATGACACTTAGCTCAGGTACCAAGGACTCTCCTGAGATTAGCCTGAGACACTCCTTCCTTGCCTTTGCATTTGCTGCCTCTATGTTGAGCTTCCTTCCTCTTTCACATCTTTTACCCAAACTTGGCCCTTTAAATGAAAGGTCCTGATGTCTCTTTCCATAGCATTCTGATCTGTACTAAACAAGGAAGCACAAACCCTATGACTTTCAGCATCATTCTCCCCATGCTCACTTGCTTCTAATCAGCCTACCTCCAGGTCATCATTCCTGCCAGAAGGGCAGTCCCCTCCTTCAAAAGTGACCATATTCTTTTCAGTGGTTTTCTAGACAAATTCTTCTGAAGTATCTGCTGGTTAGAATTTGAAAAGGTCTTTGTAGCCAATTCATAAGCCCCATGAGAAAACTAGTCAGTCCAGTCTTTTAAATAGTCATCTGGTTTTGGACCGAATCCCATCGTTCCCAGTTTAATCACTCATCTTAGTCAACAGCTTTAGTTCTGAATGATTTTTATGTGTCCAAAAATTAAACCCCTCACCTTCAGTGAATTTGTCATCATTTTAAGGATGGAAAAAGTACGCCATAGATATTAAAGGCAATTCCCAAAGAAGAGTCATTTGAGTGCTTTGAATTATTAATCATTGAATTACGCCTTTAGTCTCTGGAGGTTTCCCTGTTAAAGGGCAACCTGCATGTGGATTCAGACATTCTAACGTGTTTGAATTATTTTTAAAAACCCTATTTCATATTCAAGGCTGTGGCCATCCTACAGCTAGTTGCCCATCTAGGAAGCCTGGATTTGTAACCATTCTGCTTCCAAAAGAACATAAAATGGCTTACAATAAACATGTCTATAATAGAGCTTCTAAAATAGGTAATTCAAAACCATGAACAAATCGGGAGAATATTCATGAAACAGAGTTATTGTTTCTGAACGTTAATGGAATTGCTCGTCACCTACAGAGGGAAATGCATGGAAGGCTGGAATTCAGTCTTTCTATCATTAAAAAGGGACTATTTAAGGTCTTTAAGAAAAGCAGGACAAGGCAGCTGACGTTTGTTTGGCGCCCACTCAACAACTGCCAAGAGCTTTCACGTACATCACCTTTGCCCCCCACTAGCTGCGGCGATTTCCTAATATCTCAGGCAGGCAATCCCTTATCTGTGAACTGGGGATGATGACAATCCCTGACTCATAAGTCACACAACTTATTGAGAGGCTTATAAAGCTCTGGCACAGTGCCTTGCACGTGTAAACATCTGATAATAGATAGCAGCACCTGTAATTCTTGTAACACCTCTCCAGGAAGGTGTTACTATCTTCATTTACGAAAGAAAGTTACATCATTTATCAGAGTGCCACTAGCATATGGACGAGCTAGGATTCTAATCTAGGTCTCTTTCAGTAAAAAACTTATGGTCTTTCTACTATTCCTGTCAACTTGAAAGGTAATTTGCCAAGCGGAGTTTTTTTGTTTTTTGAGGAATATTGAATGACATCATGAACAGTGTAGGAAGCAGACTTTCTGGGGCTATTTCTTAGATTTTCCAGAAGAGCCTTGAGATTAACATTAGACCATAACTCATGGAAATCGTTTCTTTAAGGGGCCAGGCCACAACGTCCAGCTCTCCAGGGAGCTAATTCAATGTCAACAGAGAATGGGCCCCTCCACCAGCTCCCACACTCCTAACCGTGGCTGGTCACATATGGTGTTTGATAATGTCAGTGAGAGCTTAATGGGCCTGATCACGGCAGCAGCAAGAGAGGTGGACTGCTCCTGGATGGGGTTAAAAGCAGCATTTTCTCCACTCCACAGCAGCCCATCCCCAGGCTGCCTCTTTGTTTTAGTTCTAGTTTTCAAATCCTTGGCAACAGGCTTCTCCTGGGCCCTCAGCCTGCCTGGATTCTAGGACATGTTTCTGGCAGGTCCCAGGACAGGAATGGTATCCTCTGGCCTGTCTCCTTGACCATCTTATTCTGTCAACAGTCTTTGCTGGAGCTGGCACATGGCCAGCTGTGAATCAGAGGCTCTCCCACATTCTGGCTATACCCCACCTTGGCTCTGCCCGTCCTGGCTCCACCCATCCTTGCTCCGCCCCTGTCCTGGCCCTGCCCCACTCAGGCTCCACCCCTCCCCTGGCCCCGCCCCACCTTGGCTCCTAAGGCCTTGGGTTCTGGGCCAATAGAATGGGGAACACAAATGAACCTCGTTGTCAATCTAACTCCAGCTGCTTCTGACCTCCACCAGCTTCGGCTTTAGGCTGTTGCAGATTAGAATGTCTCTTGGTCGGACAGGTGGGTCTGCTTGCCGTAATCAAGGTCTCTCTCTCCCTACTGAATTATGATGACTTTGATTAAAGCAAATATAACTGATCTAGCACATAGGAAGTTCAAGCCACTCTTGATTACATACGCTATTTTGTTTGATCCTTATAATAAAACTCAGGAAGTGCGTAAATCAAAGCTCAGGGAGGAGAAATAACTTGCCAGAGGTCATACTGCTTGTGAATGGGAAGAGGTAGGGATTAAAACCTGGGTCTGACTCCAAAGTCAGTGCTCTCCTTTAATATAACTTACTACCTCTCTGTTTAGGTTTGTGGCTCTCTGGGTAGAAACTGTAGAAAACTTCTCAGTAGCCATTATCTTTGTCTTCCTGGCCCTTAGATTTAGAGAAGACTTTTTCCCAGGAAACATGTTAGAGAGTCTCCCAGTCTCTGGATATCTTACCACAGCGATTAGTACCACCCACTGTCTGCACATGAGCACAAATCTATTTCTTCTTCAATAATAATGAATGATGAAAATGGGCCGCAATGACTGATAGACAGGCCATCTCCTGTCCTATTTGCCAAGACATGCCAATTCCATTGGCCATTTTCAGCATGGATGCACAGGGACTTCTGACTCGCTGTGTATTGAATTGTGATTCCAGAATCTTTTTTTTTTTTTTTTTTTTTAAGTCAAGGCAACTGTGGGGAGTTGAATTTTGAACTTAAGGGGATGAAAAGATAAAATACAATTTCCAGCTTGAAATTATTTTTTAAACTCCTCAGCGGGATGGATTTCCACTCTTGGCAGATTTTGTCTTCAGACATGTAGGGCTGGCAGCTCTACTCAGAGCCTGTCCGTAGGTGACACTGTGGAGAAGCTGCCTTCTCACTTGATTTCCTATTTCCTCATCCGCTCCTACTTCTCGCTCCTCTCCTCCAGGGACCCTCAGCTCTCATGCCTATAGTTCAGCGTGGGGCGAGGAGCAATGAGTCTGGAGTGGCAGGATGGTTTGGATCCCGGCCCTGCCAGTTACTAGCTGAGTGGCTTTAGAGAGTTCTCTTACCCCACTAGGCCTTCATTTCCTCATATGTAAGTGCATAATTTCTAGAAATGTCCAGAGACTCAAAGGAGCTATTGCATATGAAGTGCTTTGCTAACTGTAAGAATTTCACAAATGTTGCTACATTTTTCTAATCTTTGATTATCTCAAGCTACCCGCTACCCATCCACCAAGGCTTGCTCTGCTTTCATATAACACTCAAAGTTTCCTTCCGCTGCTCCATCCCCAGTGAAGTTCACAGTTTCTCAGGTCACTTGAACTGGAAAGAGACTAGAGGAAGGCCAAGATCTTTAGCTGCCCTGTCTCTCTCCCCTGCACGCACGGCCAGAGGAGAGGGGTCAGTACCATTGATGGCCTCTTCCAGGAAGTGACACAGTTGCTGAGCCACCTAGTGAAACGCTGATCCTTCGTTGCAATTGTAGGGAACATTACGCTTCACCAGGTAGAGGAGTGATGTTGGCTTTTTATCTTGTTTCTGAGGAGTGTCGGTCTTCCATCTATAGCTGTCAATATTTTGCCTGTGCATCCTCAGTAGCCAAAGGCCGGCCACGGCCCCAAGACATGGCCAAGTGTCAGTGAAACAGCCCCTCCACTCTTCAAAGACCAAGGACGCTTATAAATCCTCTATTCCCAAACAGAGCCGTAGTAGCCAGAGGGGCAAAGAAGTGAAGAAGGAAATTTTCCAGGGCCGATATTTGGGTAGGAAACTGTCTGAAGAGATTTATAGCTAACCTAAGCATATTAAATGCTCTGGAAAGTATTTCAGCGAAGAAGGATTTTCAACTTTATCTATTGCAGTACTTCCCAAATGATCTGACAATGGCATGCCCTCCTCCTTTAATTTTTTCCACAGAAAGCCTAATAGCATTCCACAAACACCCTCTGGGAAACCATAGTACAGTGAAAAGAACTGTAAATTAAGAACCCAAATCTTTTGATTCAGAGTTAAGACTTCACAATTTAATAATAATTCCTATGTACCAGACACTGTGCCAAGTGTTTCATATATAGTAACTCATTTAATCCTCACAAGAACCCCATGAAGTAAGTGTTATCACCTCACGTTTACGGATGCAGAAACTCAGGCACAGAGAGGTTGAACAATTTACCCAAGGTCACACAGTCACTAAGTGGCAAAACTGGTAATTGAACCCAGGCAATTTGGCTTCAGTTTTCCTTAACCAACACTATTAGCAACTAGCCTTATCTGCGAGAGAAGATAATTCACAATACAACTTTATGGAATTTTATGAGGTTGAAATGAAATAATGTAGGTGCTTCAGTCCTTCACTTACTTGAATTATCTGTGACAGGAGAGTACTAGTAACACCCACTTTATCAGTTTGGGTGGACTAAATGATATGTCATACATGAGAGTGTTTTGCAAACTTAAACTCTCATTATTTAGGGGGAAAGAGGCTCTCTAGTCATTCAATCAATGATAGATGAAAAAAATGCATATTCACCCCTAAGTCCTTCATTTAGGTGAGTAGCCACCACATGGTGGGTGCAGTGTGTCCTGATTTAAGAGCTGTAGTGCAGGCAGAATCTTATTCTAAAATTTCTCATGAAGGACGTGAGGAAATTCTCCTGGTGGGGGGGAAAGAATTGCTAATCAAGGGTAGTTATTCTTTTTTTCATGGAAACTACTGTGCTTGGAAGGAAATTCTATGGAGAGAGATCATGGGTTACTCCATAAAATAATGCATGGGCCTCTCTCCCCTTCTTTCAGCTTCTGATGAGAAGCATTGGCGGATGAGAGAGGATAGCTCGTGCCAGTCCCACATGGCGATCTAAGGAGCCCTTATTCTCCTTTGCACCCAACTCTGTGCTTTGAGCAGAGCTCAGCTATCATAACACTAACTGAATCACTTTGTAATTATTTATTCACTTGTCTGCCTCCCCTACCAGCCTTAGAATTGCTTGCAGACAGCAAATGTGTTACATTCTTCTCATAGCCCCAGAGCCTAGCACAGTTTGGCTCAGGATGTAAGTACCTTCAAATTGGTCTCTTGCTCTTTTAATGGCAACATCAAGAATTTAATCCTAATGCTATATATGAATTTATTTCCATAATTATTTTGTGAAATAAAAATCAAGGTGCTAATTTTCACAACTTGGTGAAAACACTTTCCTCACTCCTTCCCTTTGTCTGCATGGCTTCTTCCAACCTTCTCCAGTCAGTGTCCTGCAAAATTCTTGATGCTGTCAAGTGAGTCGATCGAGATGACAATTCATGGTGTCAGTGTCTCTCTGGGGAGCAATGCTAGCGTGGTGTACTAGCAGGAATGTATGTAAAAACATTGTTTTCCTCTATAAAAATCTATTTCCTCTCACTCTATTTCTTTTTTTAGTAGTTATTTAAATTATAAAATTGACGTTTACGCATGGTACCTTTTTTAAGTGCAAAGGACTATCCATTGAAAAGTGAGTTTTCCTCCCATCCTGGTTCCACAGCCTACTCACCAAAGATGAACGCTAGTAACAGTTTCTTGTGTAACCTTCCAGAAACTTCTGTGCATGTGCAAACATTTAAACATAAAAGTGGACATAGTGTAAATCCTTTCTCATTTTACACAGAATGAGTTCATTTTATACATGCTGTTCTGCAACTCTTTTTTTTCACCTAACAATCTAAGAGATATTTGCATATTAGCACCTTATTCTTTTAACAGCCATATAAAACTCTTTTGTTTGAGTTTATCAAAATTTAACCAGTCTCCTTTTAATGCACATTTAGGTTATTTGGAAATTTGGCTATTAAAAAGAATGCTGCAAAGAGCATTTTTGTTCCTGTAACTTTATACCGTTAGTATTGCCAAAGTGCTCTCTCACGTTCCCACCTAGAATACTGTGGTGTGCTGTCCATTTAGAACTTTGCTGATAAGAGTTATTATCTGATGACTTAATCTTTCCCAGTCTGGTAGGTAAACCTGGTATCTCATTGTAATTTAGGAAGCATTTTTGTCCTTAACATGTTAACATTAATTTAGGAAGCATTGTTGGCCTTAAAATATTAACCATTCCTATAGAAACTATGACTTTCCATTTATTTAAATTTTCTTTTGACTTTCAGTAAAGATTTCTTCCTGTAGGTTTTCTTCGTATGTCTTATGCATTTCTTTTTAGATTTTTCTAGATATTTTACCTTTTTAAATAGAAATTATGAATAAGATCTTTGTTTTATATTTTTCTGGTCATTTTATACATTGACCCTTCTATATTATTTCTTGAGTCACCACATGGTTATACCTGATTTATAAAGGAGGATGCATGGGTGCATCATTCCACAATCTCCTTCATATTTGAAAAATCCTATCTGCTGCCTTTACACTTGAAAGAAAATTTGGGTCACATTATTTTGTGACACTGGATATCAAGGAGCCATTGTTTTTCCCATGTAGGTGAATTTTGGGGTCAAATGGTGGAGTTAGGGATGCTGAATTTCATTGAATTCTTTATTTCAGGAAAATTTTCTTCTTAGATATTTTGAATATTTTTTCTTCTCATTGTTCTGCTCTTATTTTTTTCTAACACCAGCTCAAAAATTTGATGTCTTTATTTAGTCTGTCTTCTGCTGGTATACCAGCAATTTAGGCTCTAATTGGTTTTAATTCATGATTTGTTAATATCTTTTGATTTGTGTGTTTTTGTTTCAAGTTTGTCCTCCATGTCTTTATATTTTTCAATTGGATCTCTTCTAATATTTTGCTATTTTGAACCTGGATTTCATTTCTTTGATGGCTTTGTTTCCTTAACTTCTCTTCTGAACTTTTCCTGCTCATTATCAACTAAGTCTCTTGTCCTATAATCTCTTTTTTTTATTCTCTTTTACTTCTTTCTTCAGCTCTTTGTTCAAGAGCCTATGTTTATTTAGTTGATGTCTGTGGAAAAGGACTTGTCTGAATTTTTCTTATTTGGGTTGGGATGATTTCTCATTTGGGTGGGATAGTTATATTTGGAAAATTGTTCTTCATCTATATTTTTATTTGTCCAGCTTCTCTTTCTCTCTCTCACCTTTTTTTTTCTTTTTGGTTGTTATCTAATTATAGATGTCATGCTGGACTGTCTCTGATAAGTATTCATCATTGAATGGGGGCTTATCCATCTGGCAGAGCCATTTACTAGAGAGCCATGCTGAGAGGGGTGGGAGGCAGTGGGGTGGGCTGGGTGGCAGCTTCAGTTCAGGTACATTTTCTCACAATGACTCCTCACTACATATGCTGTCTCCTCTGCCTAGGATTACATCTACTGAGCTTTTGTTGTTGTCCCTTTAGAGTACGAATAAGGTAAGAATGACGTATAATGAAGTCCTCGATGTAACAGGTGTTCTCTGTAGTGATTTATCTTGAGTTGACTTTGATCAAGAGCTGGAAACCTGTTGTTGCTTGCTTTCTCTCTTCTTCTTGCCATACTTCCAGTTGGTGTCTTTCAGAGGTGACTCATCTGTGCAGTGCATCCTTCCCTGTTCTTTCTGCCATCCTGGAATGTGGAATGAATTCAAGGATGCTCCTGAGGCCCTCTCATATCCATAAACACTGAACATCTGTGTCAGCAATCATTGGACCGACTTTTGTAGAAACCACTGTTTGTGATAGCTGTGTCCTACACATTATCTGTGAAGGTATGTGTTCTTTCTCGGAAGCTTTTATTTTTCTTAAAAGTTTTTCTTTGGGCACTTATGAGTAATTGAAGATGATGTTTTCTTCTGTGCTTTTCATTCTTTTTGTAGTTTTTAATTGACTTCAGAGAGGGGAAGGGAATAAAGTGTCCTTTTACTCTAACATTTTAGAACAGAATTCCTTTAATATCCAGCTCTAATTTTTACAGTATAAAAGAAAAAATACAAACCTTTGTATTTTGTATTGTCTTACAGTTAGAAGAGTTATTCACAGTTGATGTGAGACTCAAAACAGCAATCTTTTGAATAGACACAATAGTCCCAGGTAACATCCACCCCTTTTTATGTGGCAGCTGAGTCTCAGAGTGGAGGACAGTGGTTGTTCATGTTTTTCCAGATCCCCTTCCTTCTTACGCTGGTAGTAGTGTTCTGCTTTTCCCTAGGGGAATCATTCCTTCCTCATGCCAGGTGGTTCTGATGTGATGTCAGTCATAAGGACATCAAGGAACATGGGCACATGACCCAAGGCAAGCAGTGCCCTGGAGATTGGATTCCAGATGGCCATCACAAAACAGAAAAGGGGGCCTATTGGCCAAACTTGGAGAGACAAGTCTATAAGCCACTGTTAATGACATCTCCAGAGGGGTCTTACTTCCTGTTCCCCCCAAGACCAGGTTGAGTGACTGTTTGTTTGTTTCTGTCAGCTGTTTGTGTTCTTTCAATGAATCCTCTCCTCTTGTTTATATACACAAGAGTAAAGTCTTTATGGCTTGCTCTCAAGTATCCTAATTAGTACACTCATAGGAATGAATAGTACATTCTTGGGAATCTGCCCAAGGTAAGCTACTGGGAAGGAGCAAAGCTGGAATTTGAATTTTAACCCAGAGTTTCTGACTCAGTTTTATGACTTTTCTTCTGTGCAACACTTGAGGTGAACTAAATATACAATAATCGTGTCATATCTTGGGACTGGAATTTTAAGATAGTCAGACTGAAAGAGCAGAGGACCTAGAATCTGGGTCTCCCCTAGGGTAGAGCAGACAGACAGAGGACAGTCCTAACTGCAGATACTGAGGGAAGACTCAGTAAAAGCGTAGTATCCAAGAAGTGAGGCAGAATTAGGATGAATTAAGCCAAAATTAAGCCAAAGCAGCATTTGGCATTTGGGGTCAAAATATGGTATGTGCATGTGCATATGTGTGTGTGTGTGTATGTTTGTGGTGGGTAGAGAGTGGGGGGGGGGGGGGCAATGCCATGCCAGGCAGGCAAGTCCCTATAGCCACAAATGTGAGTGAGAAACAGACAGGAAGGCGGTTGTCATCAGAGCTCTGAAAAGGGCAGCGGAGGCTCCACCGCCAGCCTGCAGTTCAAGGGTAGGACCCTTCTCTCCACCTGTTCGCTGAGCAGGAGCAGCAGGATAGCACAGCCTTGGGAGTTAGACACACACCTGGGTTCTAATTCCAGTTGCAGAAATTATTCCTCACATGACTTAGCAAGTTCCTTAACCTCTCTGTATCTCGGCTTCTCAACTGTAATTCGGGGATAATCATCTCTACCTCATAGAGTTGTTGGGAGTTAGGGATGAAACACAAAAGCTGTCTAAGTGCTTTGTTCTCTGATTATAGGAGCTCAATAAAAGGTAGTTATTGTTATTAGTGATAAAATTAAATAATTATAACAAGTCTCCCAGTCTACAGCCTCTCCCTACTCCACTTCTTCTGCAGCCTGCCAGTTTTCCCTCTAAACACAGAGCTGGCTGTGCCAGTTGCTGGCTCACATTCTGTCAACAGTTCCCAGATGTCCCTGCCTCCCTTCCCAGCCTCACCCCCCATCACCGACCACTACCTTTTTGCTCAGCCAGAGGAAACTTCCCTTTATCTCCAGAATCTAAGGTAATTTCAAGTGGCTTCCCTCCTCACTGTAATGCTCCCTCTCCCTAACCGCCCTTTGCTTTTTCCCACTTGACCCACCTCTGCTCCCCCGTCAGTCCTCTGTTGACTTAGTCCTCTGCTGACTTGTCACTTCCTGCCTGAGGCCATTCCTGTCCCCTCAGGCAGAATTAGGTGTGCTGTCTTGTGTCTGTAGCACTTTGCACATATCCTACTGCAGCAATTTGAAAGACTGAGATGTAATAATTAATTTCTTTATTATTTGTTCAGCCAGAATTAACTATCACTTATGGGGAACTCCTTCTGTGACCCGAGCTCCGCTTAGGTGCTTTCACGTACCTCTTGCTCATCGCCGCAGCAATTCTATCAGCTGGGTGGCATTCTCTCTCTACTCTCCAGCTCTAGACATAGAGGCTGAGAGGGGTTAAAAACCTTATTCAAGATTACACAGGCAGTTAGTGGTGAATCCAGATTCTGTCTCATTCCAAAGCCCGAGCTTCAGCCAGCGTCTGAAAAGAATGAAATGAGCAATGTTACCATACAGAGATGTTCAAATTCCAGGCAGAAGGACAAAAATCAACATTTTACTTAGCCCACCCTGGGTTGGGTACATATAACATGTTCATCATGCTTTTTGAAAATCAATCCCAGCCAAATGCCATCATGCCATTGGTTTGGGGCAGTTGAAGGGAGAATTGAGAATGTGTTTATCCATGCCTGCACCTGTTAAGATACATTTCTTTCTGAAGAAGTGTTAAAGCCAAATGTGTCTAATGTCCTAGGCCTCCTGGCACTGTCCTGCATGGTCCCATCTCTCCCTGGGCTGTAGAAAATGTAGACTGTCCACACTCTGTTAGGTGCCGTTTCCTTGATGCTTTCCTAAGGGAGCCTGGGTACCATCAGAACATCCTACTGAGGCTGAACTTACTCAGTGAGTGGCGCCAACCACTTCTTCATTTCTCCATTTGCTCTGTCATGTTTATTGAGCACCTACTATGTGATGAGCATCAAGGGCTTCCCAGAGCCTCTGTCCAAGGGCATGTGAACTTAGCTGGCACTCCTTGCACCTTTAGACTGTAAAGCCTGTAAACAGATGCTCAAGTAAATGTCACCCTTCTCTGAGCCTGGCTTGTCTGGATGTCTTATGCTATTATCTCCTTCACCTGAGGGCCCTGATGACATTATTACTCCGATGACAGTAACATTTGCCAAATTATCTTTATCTTCCAGAACCTCTCCCTGTGGAGTCACCTTATTTGTATTCAGGACAATGTATAATGAACTCACACAAAGAAAAAAAGGGTTTCTTGGGTTTACAAAAGACAGAGATAAATGGACCCACCAGCTGCCCTGCAATATACCCTAAGTCTGAATCTTTCTTCTGCACATTAACAGAGGTAAACTATTGCTACTTTTTTTCTTTTTACCTTTGACCCCCTTCACCCATTTCTCCCACCTCCACCCACTACTGCTATTAACATGTACACTTGCAGTCAGAGAAGGAGGCGTCTTGTTACCTGAAAGAGTCTTTTATTCTGATGTGCATGTTAATGGGCTTAAATCTGCAAAGATGGGCCTGGAGTTTGTGAATAGGAGTTGGAGAAAGATGAATTGCTCTGAATAGTAGAGTGAGGGAAATTTTTGAGTTCCTGAGGAAAAAAAGGGGTTGGAAGAGAAAGAGATAGTAGAGGATAGGAGAAGGGAGAGGGAAGACAGTAGCATGAAGAGAGGGCAGGGTTGTTCAAAGGGCAATGCAGCCCGTAAAATCTCCCCAGGCGTCCTCGAGTGGCCAAATGCTCTTAAAAGTAAGGATGCCTAATATTCCACCTGTGATGCAAACCATCCCATCCATCTCCCCCTAAACTGGAGTGAATTTTGCTATACACAAAAGTGCCTCATGTGACTGTTTTTCTGGGCGAAAATAGAGAAGGGGACAAAGTTCCAGTCTCTGAGTCATTGTGATGTGTGTTTTTTTTTTCTTTTTCTCCCCAAAGCCCCCCGGTACATAGTTGTATATTCTAGTTGTGAGTGATGTGTTTTTAAGGTCCGTGTGTGCATGATGATGAGACAATCTAGACACTGAACCAGTTCAAAGAGTTGCCGTTTTAAAATTGAATTTGCCACTCTACATGACCTAATAGTAAGATGACAATTGGACAGATTGGGGAAAGTAGGCGTGCCATATTGATATCGGAAAGGAAAGAGTTCAAGCAAAGAGAATAGCAAGTACAAAGGGCTGGAGGTAGGCAGAGTCCAGAGGGCATAAGAGCTAAAAGGAACTACAAGCTATACTGGATGAAAAGAAGGAATCTTTATTTCTGAGCAGCAGCCTGGCCACTGGCTCGCTTCTCAGGTAGCAGGGCAGGCCTCCTGTTGGATGGTGCTCATTCCTGTCTGAGAAGACACATCCTTTGAGTGTCAGTAGTAAATCCTGAAGACCTAAAAATCAATATATTCTTCTTAAAAAACCACTGAAGTTTCCAAGGTGCACTGTTATCATGTAAGTGTATGCAGTGTTATTCCTCTGTAAGCCATTAACTGTGACAACTGCCTCTTTAGCAGAGCCACTGAACAACTCTTGACAAAAGGGGTACTTGTCAAGTCACACTTAGGGAGTTGTCCTTATTCCACTGGACTGCATAGCACAGAGAGAGGATTTATTTTGATATCCATAGTATGGTTCCTCTCGCCAAACCAACAGCACAGCCCTACCTCCCAAGCTTTAGGCCTGTGCCTGTTGGAAAATCAACTTCAGTATGTGAATGGCATCTCAAACTGGATGTGACCGGTATGGAATCCATGATTTCTTCCACCCCAAGCCTGCCCTTCCTTCTGCTAGGTCTACCAAGTTGACCAGGCCAGGCACCTCTGCCTCCCCCATTCAGTCAGCCAGCCACTGTGTCCTGTCTGCTCTATCTGTACTTTCAGTGTTGGATTATCTCCCCAACTTCTCCCCTCACGTCTCACTCTCTCTCGAGATTATAACAATGGTCTTCTCATTGGTCTCCCTGCTTCTGGTCTGGCCCTCTCAAATATCCGCAACACTGTCATCAGAGGGAACTTTCTAAACTGTACATCTGAAGCTATCAGTTCTCTAACTTAAAACCCACAGTGATTCTACTTTCCCTTAGAACACAGGCCCAACTCCCTAGTCACATACAGGCCCTTCACAGTCTGGTTCAGTTCCTCAGACTCACTTTCTGTGGCCTTTCCTCTTACACCATTCTAGGCTCCTGCCACACAAACACTCACAGGCCCTTGCCTGCACCAACCTGGTCACACCTCTGAGCCTTTGCTCAGGCTGCTCCTGCTGCCTCGAATGCTTGTCCAGCTCATCTCTTGCAAATTCTCGTTTATCTTTCAAGACCTGAGTCCTCCTCCACTGGGAATCTTCTCTGACTACCCCCACTCCCCTTAACCAAGACCAGCGAGTCACTCCTTAGACCCATTCCCAGGCCGGGTTCTCTTCTCTCCTCTGTGAATCTTCCTGGCCCTGTGAGGTCATGCAATACCAGAAGTCTTTTGCTGAATCATCATCAATCGTCCAACCAGTTCATTCTGTAAACACAGAGAGTAAAATCAGACATGAAGTAACTGGTATAAGGTCACACAGCTGGAAGTGGCAGAGCTGGCACTTGAACCAGGTCTCCTGACACTTGGCGCAGTGTGTGTTCGTGACTGATGTCTGCAAGTCCATTATAACTCTAGAGACCAACAATAGATCAGTGTCCAGTCAGACCGCATGAGCAGTTTCCCTCAGACATATCATGGTAGAAATCAGGTAGGCAAAAATCAGGCCAAGCCTAGTTCCAGCATGTTCCTTCCCACGTATCAGAAAGCTGAAAAGGTGGTGAAGGGGCTGGAGGTCAGGATGCAGTTGCTCTTAGCGGGCGTGTTCAGAGACCCTGAGGGAATCTACAGCAAGGGCTTCTGAGAAGAAAACTAGGATGACGCCCCTTCAGAGCCACTTAGGAGGCAGGTTGCCTCTGGCCTGTCAATCAAGGCACTTCCCTTCATAGATTTCTTTCCAAAGGCCTATATCCACTGAGCAGGCCAGGGTCCAGAAGCCAGGGAGAGTCTCTGAGGAAAACATAAAGGCGAGAGGCTAGGGGTGCACGGGGGTAGGGTGGAAAGGGAGGACTGTGGGTCCTGGCAGCCCCTGGAGGTTGTGTCAAGACCTCAACATGGGGCACCAGGAGAGCCATGTCCCAAGCCTGGGACCCACAGCCTCACCAAACACTCCTGTGCCCCCTGTCTGGGCACCGAGGAGGGCCAGGAGAGATGACTCGGCAGCAGGCACCACAGACAGGCAACCACAGGCAGAGGAGACACCTTAGAAACCCCACAACCAGAGCACAGCCCCAGAAAAGGCAGGGGACCTTGAGAAGGCTGAGTTCAAGTTTCCCACCAGCTCATTGGAATGAGGACTTGAAATTTAACTGCGTTTATACAAGGAAAGAAATGGATTTTTTCTTGCTCATCTGCGTCTGTAGACCGAGCGTTCACATTCGTTCCTAAATTTCCTTCCCTCCCTCACTCCCTTCAGGGGCCAGAGTGGACTTTCTTGGCTTGGGCTCCCCCTCTGCTAGTCACTTGCATTTTGATCTTGGGAAAATCACTTAACCTCTCCAAGCCTTAGTTTCCTCATCTATTAAATTAAGATAATAGGAGCACTCACCTCATGAAAAGATGGGCAAGGTTAAGTGAGGTCATGCACGTGCAGTGCCCGCTTTGCAGTGATGTTGCTATTATAAAAGAATATTTCATAGGGCCAACACCCCCGAGAACTCTGCAGTATCCAGGGGGCACTCTGGTTCAGACCTGGTTCATTTATTCCTTTGAGTTCCTGTGGTTGTGTTCTGCCAGGGTGTTCCCAATGGGCCCTGCCAGAATTCTCGTTTTACACTCTGGGACTCGTGCTGAAATCCCACGAACTGCCCGCCTAGAGACGCACCTGTCTCTCACACTCACCTACGTGTTCTCAGTGCTCAGGTTGTCTTTCATTGCCTAAAATGTGCGCTGTTTTATTGTTGACTCAGGGCCTTCAGGCACGCTGGGCTCTCTGCTGAGAACTTTCTTCCCTCCCTCTGCCCTGAATTCTCTCCCCTCCTCTATGCATGGCCAGATTTACTCACCCTTCAGGTCTTAGCTTAAATGTCACTCACCCAGAGAAGTCTTTTAAACACTGTCCCCCTACCCTCCCTACCCACTGCCCCAAGCCAGCCCGGCAGACCAGATTAAATCGCTTTATGTGCTCCTATCACACTTAAAGTTTGGAAGTTTTCTTCTGTAACAATCCTCATACATACATAATTACTAACCTAATGTCTGTTTTCTCCCGTAGATGAAAAACTGCATGAAGGTGGGAGGGCCCCTCAGTCTCATTCTTGGCTGGATGATTGTACAGTGCTCAGGATGTGGGTCACATTTATAAATATTTGGTGAATGAATGGATGGACATTCTTCTAAAATACCTCTAATCACTCCCTTCCTGCTGTGCGCTTATTAACTTGCGTGTATCTCCATTTTCTGATCTTCTTTGCATGTGGTCATTAGAGGCCAGGAGAAAGGGAAAAAAGGATGATGGATTCTATACTAACAGGTGAGATAACTTGGCTTTATGTATTTAACTTTTATTATACAAATAATGCATACATGTGGGAAAATTATAAAATATGAATAAAAAGAAGAAAATGAAAATCACTTGTAATCCTACAACTGTTAATATTTGGTTGTATATTCTTTCAAATACTTTCCCTATATATTTACAAAAATGTAAATCTTTCTCTACATACTGTTTCGTAGCCTGATTTTTCACTTAACAATGTATTTTGAATATATTTCAACATCAAGAATTATAATCTCTAGCATATTTTTTAATGGCTGCGCTGTGCCATTATACAGAATAAATAATTTATTTAACCAATTCCTTATCAGTGGACATCTAGATTTTTCTAATTTTGTTTTAAAGATTTTATTTATTTTATTTATTTCTTTTCCTTTTTTCTCCCCAAAGCCCCCCAGTACATAGTTGTATATTCTTTGTTGTGGGTCCTTCTAGTTGTGGCATGTGGGATGCTGCCTCAGCATGGTTTGATGAGCAGTGCCATGTCTGCGCCCAGGATTCGAACCAATGAAACACTGGGCCGCCTGCAGCGGAGTGCGCAAACTTAACTACTCGGCCACGGGGCCAGCCCATAATTTTTTTTTTTTTACGATACTATGGACCATGTTGTAGGAAACTGCCTTGTAACTAAATCTCTGTGCACATCCGTGATTATTTCCATAGGGTGAGTTCTTAGAAATGGAGTGACATGTCTGTTTCAAACCTTTTTCATATACATTACCAAATTGTCCTCAGGGTTCAGGAATGTATATTCCTTCCTGTTGGGTATGATGTGGGGTCTTGCAGGGAAACTTTGAATCCCCTAGAATCCTTCCTCTTGCTCAACTACCTGTCTGTAAGATTGGCTTGGCCAGCCCATCCTTTCACGATCTCCAACCAAACAGGTACAAAGCTCAGCTCTTGGCCACCTCTTTTTGCATTGCTCTCTCTCTCCCTTTCTCTCTCTCTCAGATTCCAACCATTTTCAAATGGTTTCCCACATATTCTGAGATCTGTTTCATGAACAAACTCAATGTGCTGATATCTCTTCTACCCAGATGTCCAACCCTTGCCCCCACAATCTCATTAACAAACGATATAAATTTTCATCTTTCAGTGCATCAATGAAGAGAAATGTTCAATATCCAACTTAGGAAAATGAAATTTCTCCTTTTTACAGGAACTGGAAGAAACATTTTCATAAGGGCGAGAGGTGGCTACCTGATATGATCAACACCTTTCCTTTAAGCTTTCCTTTAAGGTTCAGCCTTGAGGGAAGACTTTGCAGGTAACTATTTCCTCTCAAAATGCAGCAAAATTCCTTTGTTCAATATATAATTTTGCACTCACTCTGTTAAATCCTTGCATATAGTATATTAATTAATCCTCACAACACATCTTAAAATGAGGTATTATCATCTCACTTTCCGCTTAATGAAAATGAGGTTTAGAATGTTTCATTCATTCATTCCATAAATATCTACTGAGAGCCAACCATTCCGTCTAGCAACACAGGAGTTATTGATGGTCTTCATAACAGCACTTTCATTAGAGCAAAAACCTGATTGGAGTGGGTTCAAGAAAGAATAGGGAGAAATTATGTGTAGATAGTGACTACTGTATAAACTACTCTTTTGAAGAGTTTTGCTGTGAAAGGAAAGAGGGAAATGGAGGTTACAGCTATAGAGAAGAGTGGGACGTCAGAAGGTTTTTAGCTACAGCTATAGAGAGTGGGATGTCAGAGGCTTTTAGTAAAATGAGATAATCGCATGCTAGGATGGGAATGGCTCAAGTAGAAAAGGAAAGTTTGATGATGCAGGAGAGAAAGTGGAAAGATGCGCTTAGCTGAGAGGAGAGAGGGTTCATCCACAGTAACAGAAATGAGATGTAGGAAGATGGGTGGATATGGGGGTGGGAGTTTGTCACAGTTCTCTCTTCTGATTCTTTCATTTTTTTCAGAAAGCAGGGTCAGTAACTGAGAAGGAGGATGGGGGAAGAGGTTTGAAGAGAGTGGAAAAGGCATGGGGTAGTCAGTTAGGAAAGTGAGAGTAGGCAAAGGGGTAGATATAAACAGTTTTGTGGTTTAGCCAAACAAGTATGCCAAAAGTGAGAGAGGGGCAAGGAAACTGAGGATCTATGCAAGGGAACAATTACTTAATGACTACAGAATTTTAAAATGAATAATGAATGAGAAGAGCCCATGAACATGATGAGGGATGGTGAAACACTTGTAAATCAATGGACCAAAGGTCCTGATGGGGGTTGAAGTGTTGATGGAGTTGAAATATTGACGCAGGCAGGGAATTGGAAAGGTAGAAGATGGCGGTCAGAGTAGGATAGGTGAAATTGAACAATGGAAGTAAATTGTGTTTTTCAAGGTTATAAAAGATTATATTGCAGGGATGGGATCCAAACCCAGGTCTCTGCTCCCAGAGCCCACCTCAGCACCCAAGCAGCACACTGAGGGCAGACTGAGAGATGCATGAGCTCACCAAGGCACTGCTAGCTTTTATGGTATCACTCATGCAAATGAGAACCAAGCTTTCTCCAGGCAGATCTTTATAGCGCCACATAGGACTACGATGTAAAATTTCTCCTCCCTTTTGCCTCCCCTTCCCACTTCTCACAGAAATAGTAACTGGTTCAGATGGGCTCAGCTGGTTCCATGGAGAACATATGTTTGCTGATGAGGGGAAACAGACAAGGCTGGATAACGTGAAAATGTGGAGTCCCTTATGGGTTTGGGGTTTAAATATCAGTTTCTGGTGTTTGTGTCTGCATGGTTTTCTCTGAGAAACTGATCGTTATCTTTCCTGTTCCACATCTTCCCTGGGGGCGCTTGGTGAGGGCACCACCCTCTTCAGATATTAACCATCCTCTAACAGCAAAACCACCACAGGTCTCATGTGGTGTTATAAGTGGGACAGAGTTAAATACAAAACAGACACTGAGGCACATTGAAATCGTGAGGCTGACTGATGACAGCCCAGGAATGCTGAGATTCAGGCCGGTCTCCTATGTGACTGCTGACAGTACAATGTTAACTCTAAATTTCCTGACTGTTGTCCACTCGCAGTGGGGATTCAGGTGTTCCTCCTCCAACACACTCTATCTCTGTCTGTGTCACACACACACACACATACACACTTACACATGCATCAGAAAGCCTGGAGGAGTGTGTTCAGGCTTTTTAAAAGCTGTTTGTCTGGAGGCCACATACTATGAATTTTGAAAGTTGTGAGAAAAATAGTAATCTGTAGTCCTCAGAGATTACAATGATCATTTAGACGAGAATGATCAAAGGAGCAATTAGATTTTGTGAATCTGGGATATTTTGGAGTTGTTGCCTTTCAGATGATCCTGTAGTTTAGTGAATGCTCCTTTGCCCTGGGTCTCTCAGACAACTGAAAGGAAGGACCGAGTGTCTGTGCCGCAGTCTCCCCGATACGCCCTCAATGACAGACGCAGCTTCTCCCTCAAGGAGGTAGGGAAGACTGGCTTCTGTCCAAGGGAATTTTATGCATCATTTATTTCAGAGAAAAACATGACTCAACCAGAGACACATAATTTAATGCTGAATTTATCTAGAAAGAGAGTAGAAGAAGGAATAGTGATCGTGTATGCATGCATGTGTTCCCGGGAGTGTGTGTGTGTGTGTGCGCGTGTGTGTGCGCGCGTGAAGGTGTGCTGTGGGGAGGACAGTAGGGAGCCAGGATCCTATGAAGGAGGTTAGTGAAAGACTGAGATGTGATTGACAGTGGTAATGAAAATATAATACAAGGGTGGGATTGAGAGGGAGTTCTGGAAGCATCTAATTCAGTCTTTTCGTTTTTAGGGGAAAGAAGAAGAAAAAAATGAGTTCATAGTAGGAAAATGATTTGCCCAAGTTTAAAAGACATTCAGCTCAGTGACATTTTATGTTTCGAAGCAATACTGCCAAGATAAGTCAAGGAGAGGGCTGACATCATGGAAAATTATAGTTTATGATAAGAATCTGACAATAATAACCACTTATTGAACAACTTGTGTCCTTGGTACTATACTTAGGTGCTTTACATACATATTTATATCATTTAACCCTCTCAATGACCATATGAGGGAGGAGAAATTATTTCCTTTTATAAGTGGGAAAATAGAGGCCCTGGAAAATAAGTCACCTGCCTCTGCAGACCCTGCTAATAGATAGCACGATGGGATTTGGACCCAGCTCTGTCTAGTCCCAGAGCGGAGCTTCTGTTTACCGCCTCCCTTGTTTCTGGTCTTTCTCACTTCCATCATTCTAGACCATAACCCTCTCCCCTCTCCACACTAGCCTGTCTCCTACTGCAATCTCATGTCCAGACCTAGACTTAAATGGCAACTCTCACACCAGAATCTTCTAATTCTTCTCTACCTTCCACCAAAGTATGTGTTCTATGCCCCACCTTTCTCTCTCTCTCTCTTTCTCATGCACACATATACATACACACCTCTTTGGATTAGAAGGAAACTTCAAAGCCCCTTACCCAATGCCTTAGTTATAATAATAATTCACTGTACGATACCTTGAGAAGTCCAGCCTCTGTCTGAAAACCTCAATGACAGAAGGACTATGAGATATCTATACCGTATTCAAATAACTCGGATGGCTGGAAAGTGACTTTTTGCAGAAGGTCTTCATATAACATTTGTTCACTAGTTTTGATCCTTTTTTCCAGGGTTGAGTTTCATCCCTCTCCTACATTGCGTTTCTGCCAATACTACATATCATTATGCCTTTACTGCCCAGCCTACGGGCCTCTCAGTGGTGGCACCAAAGGGGTAGTTAGGTGTCTTAAACTTTCCTATAAGCTCCATCAATTCTCCTCTTTAAGTCGCTCCAAATAAGTCAGTTTTTAAAATGTGAGTTTGCTATGTAAATGCAGCTTCAAAGCAAATTCCCTAAATTTAATATCATCTCTACCCTGCCTCCAACCAGATTGTCATCCCGAAGATCCCCATATATAGAATGCTAGAGCTAGGCCCCTACCTCTTATGGGCATTTCTTCCTTCCTGCTAGGTAATGTTGGTTGGTCTGAGCTAATCCATACCCATGTACTGGAGTGCTGACTCTGAGACGTATTAGCTCTAGGACATCTTAGGCCAGTTTCTTAACCTTACTGGGGCCTCAATGTCCTCATCTGTACAAGGGAATAAGAATATCAACATTCTATCATAATTTTGATGTTTTGTTATAATATGTATGTAGTGCTTAATAATTGAGCAGTCATAAGCAGTATCCATAGTATGAAATATGGGTTCAATGATAATTCTAGATTAATACATTACCTATTCCAAGGAACATATTTTCATTGTAACAGGGACCTATGCAGCTCACAGTGATTTCCTCAAGTAGTGACTCTAACTGAGGGCACTACAGACATACTGGCAGTCAGTGGAAGTAAGTTTTGGCTATGGTGCTTAGGGATAGTGTTCCTTTCACTCTACCTTGGGACTGACCACTCCTGGCAGGGGTGGGGTGGAACTTTTTATGAACCTCAGAGTCACAACCAGTCTGCATAATGGGAGGTCTGTCTTCCACAGAAGATACCAGCTTTGTACCTTCATAGGTAATGAGTGATACTCCCATCAGGAAGGCTGTCCCAATATGTCCCGAGCAGCTTTTGTCAACAGGAGACTCCTCTACTCTAGGCTAAGCAGAGAGAAGAGCTTACACAGGCAGCATCCTTTTATTATATTATACGTTCTTATTCCAAAGGTTCTCGCTAGTGACATATCAAACCAGCTCTCCTTGAATCAGGCGGCAGGTTGGAGGGAGATTTGTAGTTTAAAAAAATTGTTGACACCTCCTGCAACTACTACACACTCACCCACATACATATACCCCCCACACACATAGCAGTACTCACGTCTTCCACACCCACTTGATAATCACTGTTCTAGTTGTTTTGTGTGGTCCCTTTCTGAATGTGCACACTCTTGAGTAATTATACAAAATAGTAATCAATAATGTCATCAATGTGGATTGACTTTTTAGCGTTCCTGTTGAGTTATTGAATCTGAATGTAATTATTATGTACTTAATAAGTCTCTGTACTTTCTACTTTAAATCCACTAAAATCACATTAGGAAGGGTTCCCCGTAGAGAAAATCAATTTGGCAAAAACATGTATAAGGCAAGAGTCGATACCCAACATTATGACCACCCAGGACTTGAAGTGAAATTATGTCCAACCTGGCTTGTCACTATTAAGAGTCTGCTCCTGGCTCAGAAAAACATACTGGATCTAAAAAAAATGCCGTCTTAGACACCTAATATTCAAGGAATTAGCTCCTTTCCACACTATTTTGCCTGTTGACATAATCTCTAGAGTGTCCTTTTATCAGCCCCCATCCCACTTTTAATTGATAAGCTGAGGCAAGGAGGGAGGGAAGGAAGAAACGAAGGAAGGGAGGAAGGAAGGAAAGAAGGAAGTGAGGGAGGAAACAAAAGGTGGAGAGAACATACAATTGTTGAGCACTTATTATGCACCAAGCAGCAAAGATTGAGTCATGGGACTCAGCAAACACCTACTATGTGCAGACAGATTCCACCCAAGTGCTGATACTGTTGTCCCTGCCCTTTAGGAGATTATGGTCAGTTTCTGTTGGGTAACTGAGAGCCACAGCTGTTACACTAGCAGGATTGGATCAATTAATGATTGAAATTTAATGTAAATAATTACATAATTTATAATTTTGTGCTGTTCTAGTTCAAAGTCACTATAAACACATTGAGATGACATTATGAGGATTCTCACCAAAGGAAATATCGATATGACTAAAGCATTCACATGTACTGGGCTCATGTTTGAGTCATATCCAATTTTTCTATGACTCACCATTGTTAGCAGTAAAAACAAGAATGTGGCCTCCTCACATCTGGATTCTGGTCATGGGCTATGGAAAATGCTTAAATGTCCTTGCTTTGTAATAAAGAAATATAAACTGAGAAAAAGGAGACCAAAGTCCATGTCAACTTCAAAAGACACTCTATCCTAGTATCTCACAATGCTCTTGTTTTGGGTGGTTTGGTTGATCCAATCTTTTACCCAGGAGCTAAGAATGTGCAGCAGGAAGTGGAGGCCAATTTGGGGAACTTTTGGAGTTGGTTCAAAGGATGAAGAGTTCTCATGAGGGAGAGAAACTTTGTGTTGCTGCTCAGCACATACCAAGTGCCTCCTCTATTCTGCAAGACAAAGTCATCATTGTACCCATCACTTAGAGTTAGCCCCAGAATCATGGTACTGCTGATGCTGTTGGTTCCCTGCACATATCCTCTTGGGCATTACATTTCAGTGCCTGTGGCACTCATTTCTAATTTAGGGCATCTGCTTTTCTTCGCGTGAGTGTTTTCTCTGACTTCCAGGTACAATCTACCTATAGGAATGGCAGACTGGAATTGCTGAGGATTTGCTGCTTCTGAGAGCACCCATCAATCAATAACTGATGGGAATAACTGCTTTCTTGCCTCTTGATCGGGGTAACTCTGAGGCTCATACTTTATACAGTCTTCTAGAATTTCCCAGGAGAATTAAGCTCCTGCCCACAGAATTACTTAATTGATAATCCATTTGATAATCATTTATTGATTGCCTTCTCTTCAACTTCTTCACTATTCTGCTAGTGTTTCCTGGGATCATCTCCCAAATAAATTACTCACCTTGAGTCCTTATTTCAAGGTCTACTTCTGAAGGAACCCAGACTAAGACACAGGTCATCTTTTCTTATCACAGTTTTTCTCACCTTAGTAGACCAGAGCTAAAATATTTGAAGTTCTCTTTATCCTTGGTTATAAACCAGTGTTGAAAATCCAAACACCCACAGAGATGAGGCAAGTTACATAAATAGGAGAAGTGAGCTTGATAGAGATTATGTTAACCAGATGGTACATACCCCGTCTCAAAGAGCCAGCTGCTCTTCAGCTCCAGCCAATTGCTGCCATGTGGAAAAGTAGGCCCAGTGTGGCCACATCAAGTTTTTCATGAGAATCCAGAAATCCAGATTTTTGTGTAGAATCTCTTAATATGTAAATGTTGACCACAAATTTCAGATGCTGTTATAACATCAAACTGGCCAAATAAAACACATCTGTGAGTCATATTTGGCCCAGGGGCCACCAGTTTGCAATTGCTATTACAGAAATACAGCCTTTAGCTGGAAATTCATAGCTAACATTTAAAGTAACAAGAGTTGCTGCTCTTAAAATGGATTTTCACAGCCATTGTCATGTTTCCTTTAATCGGTCTCATTCTCACCCCATCCCTAAATGGTTGTAGCCAGCATTGCATATCTGTTCAAAAAACAAAAGAAACCCAAGTGGAAAGAGAAAGCTAATCATGGGCTTGGCATCTCACTGTGGTCTGGCTTAACGTGATATTCTCAGAGCCAACTGGAAAGGAAACCACCACTCAAATCTGTCACAATGTGTGCTATCACTGTGAGTTTAAATTGGGTGGAAATGTTGTGAGTTTAATAAAATAAAACTGCTGAGATGTACATATATATCTGGGTTTAGCTGATAGCTCTTTCAAGGGCATTGTGATGTCAAATACGTTTGGCAAGTTCAATTCTCTTAGCACCCACATTTGCACTGTTCTGAAGACGGGTGATCGGAGGCGTATGTGTTAACAGTAACTACACGTAATGTGTGAAATTAAGGAAAGTGTAGAGGCTTCACTCTGACTTACATGGTCCTAAGCTAAGCTAAGGCTTTGCAGTTGTATGGGGGGAGAGGAGCAAAGGATTACATCATTTTCCTCCTTTTCTTTCTTCTTCTTTTTTTAATTTTAGGAAACAACTTGAGGCTTTTAGCCCGCCTTTCGTTTTGGCATTTAGGAACCAAAGTGAACACATAGTAAGAGTTGGGACTCTGGAATCCCAGCTCTTCCAGTAAGAAAAATCAGTATCAAGTGGTGCTTTTAGTTCTATGTGTCAGCCAGTCACCCATTGAGAAAATGGAAAAGAATGACATGCTACTGATTTAAAAGAAAAATAACTTTATTTTGAGAGAAAAACACTGTTATCAAAATAACCGAGCAGTACTCTTCAAAAGTGTCAAGGTCGTGAAAGACTAGAAAAGGCTGAGGGATTGTCACAGATTGGAGAACACGACAACTAAATGCAATATGGGATCCTGGACTGGATCCCGGAACTGGAGGTGGATCTTTGTAGAAAAAAGTGGTGAAATCGTAATAAAGTCTGTAGTTTAGTTATTAGCATTGAACCAAGGTTAATTACTTAGTTTTGATAATTGTGCTATGGTCATACAAGGTGTTAATATAAGAAAAAGGTGAGTGAAGGATATATGGGAACTCTGAGTACTATTTTTGCACCTCTTCTGTAAATCTAAAACGATCTCAAAATAAAGAAGTTTATTTTTTATTTAAGTATAGTTGACATGCAATATTATATTAGTTTCAGGTATACGACATAGTGATTTGACATTTATATGCATTATAAAATGGTCACCACCACAAGTCCAGTAAGCATCTGTCACCATACAAAGTTATTACAATATTACTATATTCCCTATGCTGTACATTACATCAACATGACATTTATTTTATAACTGGAAACTTGTACCTCTTAATCCCCTTAACCTATTTCGCCCATCCCTCTACCACCCTCCCCTCTGGCAACCACCAGTTTGTTCTTTGTGTCTATGCTCTAGTTTCTTTTTTATTTTGTTCATTCATTTTGTTTTTTAGATTCCACATATAAGTGAAATCATACAGTATTTGTCTTTCTCTCTCTGACTTATTTCACGTAGCAAAATGTCCTCTAGGTCCATCCACAATGTTTCATTCTTTTTATGGTTGAGTAATATTCCATTACATATCTACACACACATATCACATCTTCTTTATCCATTCATCTATCACTGGACATTTAGGTTGTTTCCCTGTCTTGGATATTGTAAACAACACTGCAATGAACATAGAGGCGCATATATCTTTTTGAATTAGTGTTTTTGTTGTTTTCAAATAAATACCCAGCAGTGGAATCACTAGATCATATGGTAGTTCTATTTTTAATTTTTTGAGAAACCTCCATATTGTTTTCCATAGTGGCTGCACCAATCTACATTTCCACCAACAGTGTATGAGGGTTCCCTTTTCTCCACATCCTTGCCAACAGTTGTAACTTGTCTTTTTGATAATAACCATTCTGACAGGTGTAAGGTGATATCTCATTGTGATTTTGATTTGCATTTCCCTAATGATTAGTGATGTTGAGCATCTTTTCCTGTGTCTGTTGGCCATCTTTATGTCTTATTTAGAAAAATGTCTATTCAGGTCCTCTGTCTATTTTTTAACCAAGTTATTTATTTTTTTGATACTGAGTTATATACTCATATATTTTGGATCTTTATCTATTTTCGATATTAACCCCTTATCAGATATATGGTATGCAAATATCCTCTCCAATTCAGTAGCTTGCATTTTTGTTTGCTGATGGTTTCTTTCACTGTGGAAAGGTTTTAGTTTGACATAGTCCCATTTGTTTATTTTTGCTTTTGTTACCTTTGTCCAAGGAGACAGGGTCATAAAAATGTTGCTAAGACCGATGTCAAAGAGCTGAGTGCCTGTGTTTTCTTCTAGGAGTTTTATGGTTTCAGGTCCTATAGTTAAGTCTTTAATTCATTTTGAGTTTATTTTTTAATATGTTGTAAGAAAGTGGCCTAGTTTCATTCTTTTGCACGTGGCTGTCCAGTTTCCCAACAACGTTTATTGAAGAGACTGTCTTTTCCCCACTGTATATTTTTGCCTCCTTTGTCATAGATTAAGTGACCATATAAGCATGGATTTATTTCTGGGCTTTCTATTCTATTCCATTGATCCATGTGTGTGTTTTTGTGCCAGTACCAAACAGTTTTGATTACTATAGCTTTGTAGTATAGTTTGAAATCAGGCAGCATGATACCTCCAGCTTTGTTCTTCTTTCTCAAGATTGCTTTGGCTATTTTGAGTTATTTGTGGTTCCACACAAATTGTAGGATTTTTTGCTCTAGTTCTGTGAAAAATGCCGCTGGTATTTTGATAGGGATAGCACTGAATTTGTGGATTACTTTGGGTAGTATGGACATTTTAACAATATTAATTCTTCCAAGCCATGAGCACAGGATGTGTCTCCATTTATTTGTCATCTTCAACTACTTTCATCAACGTCTTATAGTTTTCAGAGTACAGGTCTTTCACCTCCTTGGTTAAATTTATTTCTAGGTATTTTATTCTTCTTGATGCAATTGCAAATGGAATTGTTTTCTTAATTTCTCTGATTACTCATTATTATTATTAGTGTATAGAAATGCAACCGATGTCTATATATTGATTTTGCAACTTTATTGAATTCATTTATTAATTCTAATTTTTTTGTGGAGTCTTTAGGGTTTTCTATATATAGGATCATATCATCTACAATTAGTGATAGTTTTAATTCTTTTTTTCTAATTTGGATGCCTTTTATTTCTTTTTCTTGTCTGATTACTCTAGGACTTCCAATACTATGTTGAATAAAAGCAGTGAGAGTGGGCATCCTTGTCTCATACTTGATCTTAGAGGAAATGCCTTCAGGTTTTCACCATTGAGTATGATGTTAGCTCTGGGTTTGTCATGTTTGACCTTTATTATGTTGAGGTATTTTCCCTCTATATCCACTTTGTTGAGAACTTTTTTGTCATAAATGGCTGTTGAATTTTGTCAAATGCTTTTTCTGCACATATTGAGATGATCATGTGATTTTGTGTGTGTGTGTGTGAGGAAGATTCACCCTGAGCTAACATCTGTTGCCAATCTTCCTCTTTTTGCCTGAGGAAGATTTTCTCTGAGGCAACATTTGTGCCAGTATTCCTCTATGTTTTATGTGGTTTGTCACCACAGCATGGCCGCCAAGATTGGTGTAGGTTCATGCCCAGGAACCAAACCCAGGCCGCCAAAGCGGAGTGCACAGACTTAACTACTAGGCCACGGGCCAGCCCCTATATCATCATATGATTTTTATCTTTCGTTTTGTTAATGTGGTGCATCATGTTGATTCATTTGCAGATATTGAACCATCCTTGCAATGGGATAAATCTCACTTGATCATGGTGTACAGTCTTTTTAATGTATTATTGAATTAAGTTTGCTAATATTTTGTTGAGGATTTTTGCATCTATGCTCATCAGGGATATGGACCTCTAATTTTCTTTTGTGTAGTGTGTTTATCTGGTTTTGGTAGCAGGGAAATGCTGACCCTGTAGAATAAGTGTGGAAGAGTTCCTTCCTCTTCAATTTTTTGGAGTAGTTTGAGAAGGATAGATATTAACTCTTCTTTAAATGTTTGGTAGAATTCACCTGTGAAGCCGTCTGGTCCTGGACTTTTGTTTGTTGGAAGTTATTTGATTACTGATTCAATTTCTTTACTAATAATAGATCTGTTCAGATTTTCTATTTCTTCCTGATTTAGTCTTGGAAGATTGTATGTTTCTAGGAATTTATCCATCTCTTCTAGGTTGTGCAAGTTTTGCTGTATAATTGTTTGTAGTAGTCTCTTATGATCCTTTGTATTTCTTTGGTGTCAGTTATAACATCTCCTCTTTCCTTTTCTGATTTTGTTTATTTTGGCCCTCTCTTTTTCTTGATGAGTCTGGTTAAAGGATTTTATCTTTTCATAGAAACAGATCTTAGTTTCATTGATCTTTTCCATTGTTTTTTTACTCTCTGTCTCATTTATTTCCACTCTGATATTTATTATTTTATTCCTTCTCCTAACTTTGACCTTTGTTTGTCTTTCATGTTCTAGTTTCTTTAAGTGTAAGGTTAGATTATTTATTTGAGATTTTTCTTATTTCTTGAGGTAGGCCTGTATTGCTATAAACTTCTGTCTTACAGCTGCTTTCGCTGTATCCCATAGATTTTGGAAGGTTGTGTTTCCATTTTCATTTGTCTCAGGGTTTATATATATATCTTTTTTTGAGGAAGATTAGCCCTGAGCTAACATCTGCCATCAATCCTCTTTTTGCTGAGGAATATTGGCCCTGAGCTAACATCTTTGCCCATCTTCCTCCACTTTATGTGTAGGACACCTGCCACAGTGCGGCTTGATAAGCAGTGTGTAGCTCCATGCCCGGCATCCAAACCAGTGAACACCAGGCCGCTGAAGTGAAGCACATGAATTTAACTTCTTTGCCACTAGGCTGGCCCCTGTCTCAGAGTATATTTTGACTTACTCTTTGATTTCATCATTGACCCATTGGTTGTTTGGTAGCATGCTGTTTAGCTTCCATGTATTAGTGTTTTTTCCAGTTTTCTTCTTGTAATTGATTTTCTAGTTTTATACCATTGTGATTGTAAAAGATGCTTGATATAATTTCAGTCTTTCTAAGTTTATTAAAACTTGCTTTGTGGCCTAACATGTGATCTGTTCTGGAGGATTGTCCATGTGCACTTGAAAAGAATGTGTATTGCTGTTTTTGGATAGAATGCTCTCTATATATCTATTAAGTTAATCTGTTCTAATGTGTCATTTAAGGCCAATCTTACCTTCTTGATTTTCTGTCTGTCTGATCTATCTGTTGATGTAAGTAGGGCATTAAAGTTCCCTACCACTATTATATTACTATTTATTTCTCTCCTTATGTCTGTTGATACTTGCTTTATGTATTTAGGTGCTCCTATGTTGAGTACATAGATATTTACAAGTGTTGTATCCTCTTTTAGGATTTATCCCTTTATGATTAGGTAATGCCCTTCTTTGTCTCTTGTTACAGTCTTGTTTTAAAGTCTATTTTGTCTGATATAAGTATTGCTACCCCAGTTCTTTTTTCATTTCCATTTGCATGGAATATCTAAAAAGGGTTTTTTTTTTTTAAAAGACTGTTATAAACAAGATTCTGGTGCACAAAAGGGCTAAATCAAGTAAGCATAACTTCTTAAAAAATCTTGTACTAGTAGGCTTTTGAAGTAGGAGGATCTTGGCATGTTAATATAATACAGAGAATTGTATTTTACAGGTAAAGAAACTGAAATTCAGAGAACTTTATTTGTCAAAAGTTACCCAGCTAGTGAGTGCATGGATGGCAAAAATAAGTGATTGGTCTTTCCCATTGTGACCATTTTCTGGTCTTTAAATGTCTCATGATGGTGATTCTCAGGCACAGGAAAGAATAAAGAGGTTAAAGTGACAGATATAAGAGACCAGATATAGGCAATAGAAGTAAATATAAGAATTTTTTGAATAATCAAGAGGATATCTCAAATCATTGGGTAAAGAATAGCTTATCCAATAGTGTTAAGACAGCTTAGTCTACCCTTTTAAAAAATCAGTATGGGGCACAATATCTCCTGCCACTCCAATTGACTTAAAAGTGAAAAATGAAACCATAAAACTGCTAGAAGAAAAGAATCAGGTGATTTTTCCCATATAAGCTTGATGTGTGCAATATTTTTCTAAGGAAGACTTCAAAGGAAGAAATCATAAAAGAAAAGAGTGAGGGATTTACCTAAATTAAAAGCAAATGCATTTTTACATCCCAGAAAATTCCCACAATATACAAAAACCTTCACATTGCCCCTTCATAGCCTCATCCACTTCTCTTCTGCCACTACCCCATACTTAACCCCTAGCAAGCACGAATTTGTTCTGTATTACTATAATTTTGTCATTTCAAGAATGTTATATACGTGGATCATACATTATATAACCTTTTGGAATTAGCTTTTTTTTACTCAACATATTCTCTGGAGATTCATCCAGGTTGTTACATGTATAAATAGTTCATTCATTTTATTTCTGAGTGGTATTCCATGTTATGCTTGTACCACAGTTTGTTCAATTATTCACCCATTGAAGGACATCTGGGTTGTTTCAATTTTTTGGCTATCACAAATAAAGTTTCTACAAACATTTATGGACAGATTTTTGGGGACATAAGTCTTCATTTCTCTGAGATAAATTCCCAGGAGTGCAATTGCTTGGTTATATGGTAGTTACATGCTTAGTTTTTAAAGAAATTCCCAAACTGCTTTCTAAAGTGTCTGTATCATTTTACATTCCCACTAGCAATCCATCAGTGACCCAGTTTCTTTGTATTTCCTCAGGATTTGGTGTCATCAGGTTTTTTTTTTTTTATATCAGCTATTCTGATAGGTGTGCAGCGATATCTTATTTCAGTCTTAATTTGCATTTCCCTGACAGCTTAATGGTGTTAAGCATCTTTTCATGTGCTTATTTGCCATTTGTATATATTCTTCAGTGAAATGTCTTTTGCCTATTATCTAATTGGATTGCTTCTTTTTTTCACTCTTTAGTTTTGAGAGTTCTTTATATATTCTAGATATTAGTCCCGCGTTAGTTATGTACTTTGCAAGTGTTTTCTCCAACTCTAGCTTGCCTTTTCATCTTTTTAACAGGGTCTTTTGTACAGCAAATGTTTTAATTTTGATGAAATTCAATTGACCAATTTTTTCTTTATTGGTCAACCTTTTGGTGTCAAGTCAAAGAAATCATTGCCTAGCCTCAGATCACAAAGATTTTCTCCTATTTTTTTCTAACAGTTTTATAGTTTTACATTTAAGCCAATGATCCATTTTGAGTTAGTCTCTGTATAAAGTGTGAGCCCTAGGTAGGAGTCTCTTTGTTTTTTTGTTTGCCTACAAATGTCCACTTGCTCAGTACCATTTATTGAAAAGGCTGTCTTTCCTCCTTTGAGTTGCTTTTATACTTTTGTCAAAAATTTGTGTGGTCATATTTGTGTGGATCTATTTCTGAGTTTTCTTTTTTGTTACATTGATCTACTCGTCTGTCTCTCACACAGCACCACACAGTCTTTGTTACTGTAGTGTAAAATAAATCTTGAAATATGGCAGACTGATTCCTCCCACTTTATTCTTCTTTTCAAAATTGTTTTAGCTATTCTATTAGCTATTCTATTTCCTTTGCTTTTCCATATAAATTGTAGAATGATATTCTCTCTCTATATATATATTAATATATTATATGTATATATGCTAAATGTAAATCTTGCTGGGATTTTGAAGTAATTGCATTAACCATCTATATATGTCAATTTAGGGATAATTCACACCTTTACTATGTCCAATCCAAGAACACAGTATGTCTCTCCATTTATTTAGATCCTCTTTGGTATCTTTCATCAGTGTTATGCAGTTTTTGGCATATAGGTCCAGGACACTTTTTATTAGATTTGCACTTAAATATTTCAGCTTTTAAAAAGCAATTCAAAACAGTATTGTATTTTTAACTTTGGTGTCCATGTGTTCATGGCTAGTATGTAGAAATACACATGAGTTTTGCAAATTTATCTTGTATTCTGTGACCTTGATGAACTTATTAGTTTTAGGAATTGTTTTGTAATTTCCTTTGGATTTTCTATAAAGACAGTCATGTCATCTGCAGATAGGGGCAGTTTTGTTTGATTTCTTTCTTTCTGATCGGTACGTCTTTTATTTCCTTTTCTTGCCTTATTGCACTGGCTAGAACTTCCAGCATTATGTTGCATGAAAGTGTTGAGAGAGGGCATACTTTCCTTGTACCTCATATTAAGGGGAACAAATTTATTCTTTCACCTTTAATAATAACATCAGTTGTAGTTTTCTGCAGATATAAATCAAGTTGAGGAAGTGCCCTTCTGTTCTTATTTTTCTGAGAGTTTTTTTTTTTTTTTTATCACTCATGGGTGTTTAATTTTGTCAAATTATTTTTCTGCATCAATTGATAAGAACACATAATTTTTCTTCTTTATTCCATTAATATGGTGGATTACGTTGATTAATTTCCAGTATTGAGCCAGCCTTGCTTCTCTGGAATAAATCCTACTTGGTCATAGTATAAAATTCTTTTATGTATCGTTGAATTCTATTTGCTAATATTTTGTGAAGGATATTTGAATCTATACTTCTGAGGAATATTAGTTTGTAGTTTTCCTTTTATCTCTACTGTATGTGTTTGATTTTGGTATTGGAGTAAGACTAGTTTCATAAACTAAATTGGAGGAATGTTTCCTTCTCTTCTATTTCCTGCAAGAGATTTTGTAGAATTGGTGTTAATTCTTCTTTAAATGTTTCATAGAATTTTCCAGTAAAATCATCTGTCCCAGAAGATTTCCTTTTTGGGAATTTTAAAATTCAATTTCCTTGATAGTTATAGGGACATTCAAATGATCTATTTCATATTGGGTAAATTGTGGTAGTTTGTATTTTTTGAGAAATTAGTCCATTTCATCTAAGTTGTCAGATTTACTTGTTAAAATTGTTCACAGTACTCTCTTTTTATCTTTTTGTTGACATATATATGGTGATATGCTTTGCTTCATTCCTGATTTTGGTAATTTGTATCTTTTTTCTTTCTTTATTTGTCAGTCTTCTGAAAGTCTTTCAATTTCATTGAAATTTTCAAAGAACTATCTCTTCTTTTCCATTGACTTTCTTTATTGTTTTTCTGTCTTCAATTTCATGGATTTCCACTCTTATAATTATTATTTCTTTCTTTCACATAACTTTGATTTATTTTGATCTTTTTTCTAGATTCTTGAGGTAAGAGTTTAGATTATCGATTTGAGAATTTTCCTTTTTAGATACATTTAGTGCTATAAATTTTCCTCTTAGCACTCTTTATCTGTGTCCCACAAATTTTGATATATTTAATTTTTATTTTTATTCATTTCTTTTCTTATTTCTCTTGAGACTTCTTCTTTGACCGTGGATTATTTAGAAATGTGTTGTTTAGTTTCCAAGTGTTTAGAAATTTGTATGTTTCCTTTCTGTTATTGATTTCTAGTTTGATTCTTTTGTGGACAGAGAATGCTCTGTTTGATTTTAATTGTATTATATTTGTTTTATGGCCCAGGATAATGTCTACTTTAGTGTAAGTTTCAAGGAAACTTGTAAAGAATGTATAGTCTGCTGTTGTTGAATGGAGTATTCTATGAATGTTGTTGATTAGATACTATTGGTTAGCGGTGTTAAGTTTTTTTTTATATCCTTGTTCATTTTCTGTCAATTTGTTCTATCAATCTTTGAGAGAAGGGTGTTGAAGCCTCCAACTACAATCATAGCTTTGTCTATTTCTCCTTTCAATGCCACCAGTTTTTTTTTTAAAGATTTTATTGTTTTCCTTTTTCTCCCCAACCACCATCCCCCCCGGTACAAAGTTGAATATTCTTCGTTGTGGGTCCTTTTAGTTGTGGCATGTAGGAAGTTGCTTCAGCGTGGTTTGATGAGCAGTGCCATGTCCACACCCAGGATTCAAACCAACGAAACACTGGGCCGCCTGCAGCGGAGCATGCAAACTTAACCACTCAGCCACGGGGCCAGCCCCCAATTCCATCAGTTTTGCGTCACATATTTTGTAGCTCTGTTAATTAGCACATACACATTTAGGATTACTGTGTCTTCTTGGTGGCTGGTTGTTTTATCATTATATAATGTCCCTCTCCATCTCTGGTAATTTCTTTGCTTGAAAGTATATTTTATCTGATATTAATATTACCACTCCTGCTTTGCTTTGATTAATGTTTTCATGGCATATTTTTTCTATACTTTTACTTTCAACCTGCCGGTATCATTGTATTTGAAATGAATTTCTTGTAGACAACATATTGTTGGGTTGTGTTTTTTTAACCCACTCTACCAATCTTTGTCTTTTAATCAGTGTATTTAGGCCATTTGCATTTAATGTAAACATTGATACATTAGGGCTTAAATCTGCCATTTTATTTCTTGTGTTTGTTCCATCTGTTTTTGTTTCTCTATTTTCTTTTTCATGCTTCCTGTTGATTACTTTAACATTTTTTTAGAATTTGATTTATATATAGTATTTTTGATTATATCTCTTTGTATATCTTTTTTAGTTGTTAGTATAGTTATCAAATTAATCTGCAGAACTTATCAGAGTCTACTAGTGTTGTCATCTTACCAGTTTGAATGTAGAGTAAAAAACTTTTCTTCCTTTATGTCCATTTATCCTTCCTCATTTATAATATAATTGTCTCTTACATTTAGAACCACATCAGACAGTGTTAAAATATTTGTTTCTATCATCTAACATAATTTAGAAAATTCAAGAGAATAGGGAAAGTCTATTGTATTAATTCATGTTTCTTTTTTACCATGATTTTTCTTCCTTCCTGATATTCCAAGTTTCCTTCTTTATTGTTTCCTTTCTTTCAGAGAATTTCCCTTAGCTATTCTTTTAGGGTAGGTCTGCTGGCAACAAATTTTCTTTGCTTTCCTTCATCTGAGAATCTCTAGAATTTCCCATCATTCTTGAAGCATATTTTTGGTGGGTACAGAATTCAAGATGGATAGTTTTGTTGTTTTTGTTGTTTAGCACTTGGAAAAATATATTGCACTACTTTCTTTTGACCTCCATAGTTTCTGATGAGAAATCCACTAACATTCATATTGTCTTTCCTGTAGAGGTAAGATTTTGTCTTTTTCTCACTGCTTTTGAGACTTTTTCCTTTATCTTTAGTTTTCCGAGTGTAATTATGGTGTATCTTGGCATGGATTTCTTTAGGTTTATCCTATTTTGGGTTTTCCCAGCTTCTTCAATTTGTACATTTCTATCTCTTGTCAAATTTGGGAAGATTTCAGTCATTATTTCTTTGAGTGCTTTTTCAGCCATACTGTCTTTCTCGTCCTTTTCTGTGGCTCCAATGACATGAATATTTGATCTTTCATTATAGTCCCACAAGTCCCTGAAGCTCTGTTCACTTTTTTTTAGTCTATTTTCTTTTTGTAGGTCAGATTGGATCATTTCTCCTGTTATATCTTCTAGGTCACTTATATCTTTCCTGTCTCCTCCATTCTAAAGTTGAACCCATCCACTGAATGTTTTACTATAGTTATTATATATTTCAATTCTAAAATTTCCATTTGGTTCTTCTTTATATCTTTTATTACCTTGATGAAACTTTCAATTTATTTGCTGAGGTTTTCTGCATTTTTCATTTTTTTCGAGTGTTCATAATTGCTCATAGAACTATTTTTATAAAAGCTCCTTTAAAATCTTTCTCAGATCATTATGAAATCTCTGTCATCTCGAGGTTGGCATTTATTGATTGTTTTTTCTCATCAGTTTGAGATATTCTTGGTTCTTGGTATGATAAGTGATATTTGTTTGAAATCTGGACATTTTCATATTATGTCATCAGACTATGGATCTTATTTAAGCCTTCTGTTTTAGCTGCTCTGGCAAAGCTCTTTCTGACACTGCTCTTGCAAAGAAAGGGGTGGGTACCACCTCATTACTGCTTGATGGGAGTAGAAGTTCCAATTTTCCATGTTAGCTCCACAAACACTGTGATGCAAGTAGCCTCATTATTGTTGGGTGATGATAAAAGTCCTGGCTCCCCACTTGACCTTTTCTGATATTACCCTGGAGCAGGTATTGGGGTGCCTCATGACAGCCTTGCAGGTAGAAGTCTAGCCTTTCCACTCATCCTTTGCTGGCATGTGTGGAGGTAGTGTTTAGCTGGAATCAAGCAGTTATTGTCTAAAAATTTTCTGTCTTATTCAGCTGCCTTTTTCCTGGTCCTTTGGCTAGGGGGAAAAAGCTTTTGTTGGGGCTATTAGTTTCTTTGCCTGTTGCCATTTCCCAGTTGCCAGTTTCTTCAGTTCCCAATCTAAGATACATGGGGCAAAAAGAAAACCCAGGGAATTCACCACTGTGTCTACCCTCATATCCCAAGATTCCTAGCTGTTCAGCTTTCTTCTCTTTACATTTCAGAGTCTTCTTATGTTTGTTTTACACAGAGTGCCCAGGGTTTTCAGCTGTAGTAGGTGGCAGGAATATTTAGTCTACTCCATATTCCCAGATGTGGAAGTTCCAACATTGTTCTTATTTATATCTATTTTTAGAGGATGACTTTGGAAAGCTGGAAGTCTTTCAGAAACTTGAGTTGTACGTGCATTATCTCATTTATTCTTACAGTAATTCTATAATGGGGGTAATATCTTTTAAGTAAGAGATGAATGCTCAGAAAGATTAAGCAAATTTCCCAGGATTGTGCAACTAATAAGTTATAGACCAGAATTCTAACCCAGGTCTCTTTAGAAGAGGAACCAACAAAAAGTCTGTAATCTGGGCTCTGACCTATCCCTGGCACCTTCATTATCTTCACTAAATTTTACTAAACACTTAAATATATAATAGGAAGTCAGGTATGGTGTGTGTGTGCGTGTGTGTGTGTGTGTGTGCATGTGTGTATGTAAAGCAAAGATTCCTATCGCTGCTAAGGTGAGGGACAGTACCAGCACATGAGGGAGCAAAGAGGCTAGGAGACAGAGGTGCCAGGAGAACCTGAGTCCCCTAAGAATTCACACAGGCCTGGAAATTGGAAGCAGATGGCCCATGTTCAAAGCATTTTTATTTACCGAGAGCTTAAGGACAATCCACCTTACTCAGGTAAACTCTGATTCTTTACAATGCATGAGTAAGAGACTGTAAAGCTCTTTCCATGAATTAGGGGAGCTGAACAGTCTGGTGATGGTTTCACACTCTAAAGACAGAGCAACTTGTCCCGGGTCACACCCAGCAGTGTTTAAAGTCAAGAAAAGAACCCACATCCTGTCTCTCAATTCAAAGATATTTCCACTATAAAAGGATAGGCTCAGGACTTCTTTTGTTGCTCAAGGGCAGAAGATATGGAAAATATTATTTGGCCTGCCTGAATAGAAGAAAATGTACTGCTTCCTGTTAGTCATCAACATATCTCTTTTTAACTTAGAACAAAATGAATGGGTCTGATGGCCTAGGCTTCTCTAGAATAGATAGATCCTGTATGCTCAGGATGAAATTTGGGTCAGGATAAATTTATTTAGATCATCCACTCACCATTTTATTTGTATATGATTCCTTCAAGAGTCCTTCCAATGTTTCAAGTAAGCGTGACTTTCGAATCTGTCCAATCCTAGCCCACTGGGAACAAGCTGCCTGTCTGCATTATTCAACCTGCTTTTCCAGTGTGCTGATGAGCCCTGTGAACCTGAGTCCCATGAACATTGGTGGTGAGTTGCCAAAGGCTGAAGGCTAAAAAGTGGCCCAAGAAAGCCACCTTCTGAGGGTCTTTGCTCTTTTTGAACAGAGTGACCTTTGATTTCTTGCTGTTCTCAGCCCTTTCACAAGATTATCAGATGTCTCACTGGCTGACAAGCCCCATGTAACTTGAGAAAGCACATATTGCAAATAACGAATTAATAAGAAGGCAAAAAGAGATTTTATTAATTAAATTAGTAAACTAATATTTTGATTGAAAAGGAGCATTAGAGCTGACAGACTCAATCTTCTGGAAATTATTTAGAAGTTTTAATGATCTTGCTTCAGGATAAAGTATGCATTCTGATTCCCAGCTCTTGTCCCTTTCGGAGTGACCATATTTAAAGGGAGATATCAGAAAGCACAGGCCTTGCAGAAGTACTCTGTAGATAACACTTGAAACTGTCACTCTTGTCTGAATCCTGTCCTAAAGAGACAAGACATGTCCTCCTGGGAAGAAACTCAAGGAAGAGAGGGAAAAAGGGTCTGTGCTATGCCCAATGTAGTAGGAAGAAATTTATCTTTACTTACAAATGTGCCTTTAAAATAGCTTTTCAGTTTTGGCTGCCTTCCCTAGCTTCTGGCCCTCGCATTACTGAACACCATCAGCAGTGTACTAGTCAACGTGTTCTTCTCCGCCACGCACGCACAGTAAAAAGAAAATGCCAGTTTGACTTATGAATAAGCTTGATGAAGCAGTGAAAATTACTAAATTTTAGATAATAAATTATTAATAATTAGCTAATTATTTTATAATAAAATTATAATTTATAAAATAATACATTATAAAATAATTGTTTTTAATAAATTAATAGAGGCTGGACCTGTGGCCGAGAGGTTAAGTTTGTGCGCTCCACTTTGGCGGCCCAGGGTTTCACTGGTTCAGATCCTGAGCCCTGACATGGCACCACTCATCGGGCCATGCTGAGGCAGCATCCCACGTAGCACAACCAGAGGCACTCACAATTAGAATATACAACTACGTACTGGGGCGGGGAGTTTGGGGGAGAAGAAGAGAGAAAAAAAGTAAAAGAAGATTGGCAACCGTTGTCAGCTCAGGTGCCAATCTTTAAAAAATAAAATAAAATAGAATAAATTATTTATTTAAAAATAATTTAACACTTGATCACTCATCATTTTATTATTCTGCGTTGTGAAATGGGAAGTACACATAAAGGAATTCCATTGCACACCAGAGTACAATACTTGTCTCAAGATAAAGCACTTGTGTAATTGTTTGCATAGTGAGCAAAATTGGCCTCTTTTTCATGAAATACCATTTCCACTTGGAAGAATGAGTGATAGACAAACTATGATTGTTCAGACTTGGTTATTTTCTCAAAACGAACAAAGTAACCCTGTCATTTCAAGGAAAACAATTGATAGCATGCACTGCCAATGATAAAATTTTGAACTTTCAGTCAAAATTAGAAACTCTTGTCTTCCACAATAAGCTTGACCAAAGTCTTTTCTGACGGGACTGATAGTGATATTAACAAATGGAAATTTTATATATTGTATAATGAAATATATTAACATTTTGAAGGTCTGCATAACTCAGCAAACCAATATTTTCCAAATGATCAATGCATAATGTTAAAAAATCATGCGTGGTAAAAAGATCCATTTAAAATGCAAGATTGACCAATAGATTTTAATATAACAGGGTAAGGAAGTTTCATTGGCATGGTTCAGACTCCACATTGCAACTAAACTTTAAGCTACCCAGGGCTGGCCCAGTGGTTCAGCAGTTCAATTTGCATGTTCTGCTTTGGTGGCCCCGGGTTTGCAGGTTTGGATCCCAGGTGTGGACATGGCACTGCTCAGCAAGCCATGCTGTGGTAGGCGTCCCACATATAAGTTGAGGAAGATGGGCACGGATGTTAGCTCAGGGCCAGTCTTCCTCAGCAAAAAGACAAGGATTGGCAGTAGATATTAGCTCAGGGCTAATCTTCCTCCAAAAAAAAAAAAAGAAGCTACCCCTTCTTGAGTCCTCCCTTTTCCAACTACACAAACTACTGTGAGATCAGTTTTCTTTGTATTAACATTTCACAACCAATTGAAAGCAAACCAGATATAGGAATCCAGCTGTTTTCTATAAAATCAGACATTAAAGAAATTTTCCAAAGTGTAAGAAAAAAAAAAAGCTACTTTTCTCACTACCATGTTGGTCTGTTTTAGAAAATGTAATTATTTTCATAATACATATTTATGTTATCATGTAGTGTGCACTTTGCTATTTTTTAAATAAATTAATAAATATTTTAAAATTTTTCTGTTAATTTCTAATATAATAAAATATAGCTAACAAAAATGTACGACTGAAATTTCACAAGGTTGTTAACTATCATAATCTTAATAAAAAAATATAGCTCATACAATCTATATAAACAAAAACTTTTGGAGGTCCTCGATAATTGTAAGGATGTAAAGAGATCCTGAGATGAAAATTTTGAGAACCACTATTCTAGATCATCTCTTTACAACTTTTTTCCTGTCAAACTTTAGGGGAAACATAATATAATTATCATTAGGGGGGCTATTTGGGATTTGTTAATCCCTTTTTTTTTTTCTGGGAAAGATTCGCCCTGAGCTAACATCTGTTGCCAGTCTTCCTCTTTCCCCCCACTCCAAAGCCCCAGTGCATGGTTGTATATCCTAGTTGTAAGTCCTTCTAGTTCTTCTATGTGAGCCACCACCACAGCAGGGCAACTGACAGACAGGTGGTGTGGTTCTGTGACCAGGAAACGAACCTGGGCCACCAAAGGTAGGACAGCACCTGAACTTGAACCACTGGACCATCAGGGATGGCTGCAATCCCATTTTTTTTCTTAGTTGTAACAGTAACCAAGCTGGTGTTTGCCCACTTTGCTGGCAAAGAAACAAGGAGCAGGTCCCAATTCCCTCAGGAACTCTGCCTGGAGGCCTGCAACTGTGGGCTTGAACCAAACCCAATTTAGGAAGGGCCTCTGCACAGAGACCTAACATACTTGCATTTTCTGATGTAATTTTCATGGCACAACACTATAAATCTCTTCATAAATATCTTCATTCAATACAAAGTTATTTAGCACCTACCAGGTGGAAATTACGGTGCTTTTGAGGATCCATGTCAAGGAAGATATGGCCCTAAAAGCACAGTCTATTCAGAGAAAAAAATAATCATTGCAGACTTGTATGTGGTGCCAGGCACTACTCTAAATGCTCTCCTCCTGATATTTTCTGATTTAATCCTCCCAACTACCCTGTTTTAGTATCATTCCCATCTATCAGAGGAGAAAATCGAGGTTTAGGGAGGGTTAGTAATATTTTGCTTAACATCAGAGTGAGCTGTGGAACTCGGAGAAGAATCAGATGTATGATATAAAAGTCTGAATTTGTAATTGTCCCGGGAAATGATGAGATTAGAAATGCTATCACAGAGTTCAGAGTGAGAGGAAGAGACCAGTTATAAGAGAGGGAAACCTGGCATTGAGCTGGACATTGCAGGAAAAGTAGATTATCCACTGGAGATTTTCTGGGGGAGGGAAGTGCATTCCAGGCAGAGATCACTGCTTGAGCGAAGGCCCATGGTTATTAGAATGTCTGGCACATTTGGCATGCTCTGAGTCGAGACTGGAGAGTATGCAGAGCAAGATTAGGGAAAGCTTTAAAAGGGAGGTTGAAGATTTTAGACTTCATTCAAGGAGGGTGGCATCCTTAAAGGATTTTGCAGAGAGAAGTGGCATGCTCCAAGATGAGCCTTAGAGAGATAAGAACATGAACAATTAGACATCTGCATTTGCTTAGCAACGGAGAGCTCGAGGGCTATAACTCTTTCTCCAAAGGAATCCCTAATGATTTCATTTGCAACAGGCCAGAGCTCTGCGCATTTGGCACTAGGGTGTTGTGTGTGGCTTTATTTTGACGAACCTTGGACATGACTCCCTAACACGAAGCAGAGTCCGGGTCGTGACTCCCCCTGCAGCAGGAAGCCCCCTGCCAACTGCCAAACCACGTTCTCAAAGACGAGCCTTCTTTCTGCCCTGACCTTCTTGTCCCTTGCCTTCTCCCTTCAAGCGGCGGGTGTTAACCTATTGAAATCTCCTTTGAGTGCTTGCAGGAAGTTGGTTTTTAATCAGGGAGGTCTCAAGCAAGCCTTAGCAGGGCCAGAAACCAAGGAGCAGAAATCTTGTGGCATCCACCTGCAACCGCTCAGACTATCACCTACACCTCCCCAGAGAGCCGAGAACTGCATTTAGAAATCTCCTAGGAAGTTGCTGGGTGAGACAATACTGTCTTTTAACATCTCAGCCTGTACATATGACTTACTGAGAATGTTGGGGTCGCTTACAATAATAAAAGTCATGTGAAGTTGTAACATTTAAAAATAAAAATGAAATGCAAATGAAATTCTTTGAAAATCAAAAAATAAATGTGCAGGCATGCCTGCTAATCGTTGTGGGGCTGGAGAAGAGTGAGTGTGAAGTACTGTGTAAATTGTGAGCTACTTAAAAAAAATCACAATCTCAGGAGTCCTTTCATGCAGGGTCCACACACACGAACCCCAACTAGATTCAATTGAATTACCCTTTATTTGGGGGAGAAGGGGGTGTGGGGAAGTCAGTAACTATGCAACTGTTAGGTTAAATTTAAGCACTGTTTTTATTTTTTCTTAGATTATGTTTACCTAAGGAAACTAATAAAGAAGTAAAATAATTTGTTTTTCAGGTGAAAGAAACTGAAGCAAAGAGACAAGGAGAAAGTTCTCAGCTCTTGTATAGAAGACAAGCCTCTTTCCCCTTATGACAGATAACTGATATGTGAAAAAAGACAAAGAAGAGCAATGGGAAATTCTGAAGTAATTACAAACCACATGGCGTGAGCAAATATATCCATTTAGGATGAACTTATTTTTGGAAACATTTTCTTGAACTCTGAAACAATTTGGATCTCTTGAAAGCAGTTCTGTTAATTGAAAAGTCTATTTTTCTTTTACAAAGCAACAGATCTTTTCGCATCCATTTAAAACATATGTGCCCACTTCATGTCCTTCTCATTAAATAGTTTTTGATTATGTTGTCAATTGGAAATCACTGGCTTCCATTTCTCATGGTGTAATGTCAATGATTGGAAGCACAAGTGATTTTCAAGCTGAAATTTTTCAAGCTTTATTTTTATCTTTTGACTCTCTTGGCATTTACAGAAACTCTAAGTAAAGATGACATAGACGAACTGGAAAGATCGCTTGATTTTTTAGACTCACTGTGGCATTGAGTAAACATGCCTTCGTTCTGATTTTCATTTTCAGCATGAAGCTGGTTTGCAGATAGCTAATTGGGAAATCTTGGCAGATGTCATGAATGTGGCAACCTGAGAAATCAAAGCTGACACAAGAAGGGCCTGATGATGTAAGGAACACTTCTATGGTCTAGATAGTGTATCCAATAGAAGTTTACAGTTGGCCAGCTGTGTGGGAGGCAGAAGACTATGTTAAGAGCAGTGAATATCGGTCAAGGAGGAAAGAATGGGCATATCTGGGATCTATCTCAAGGAAACTTGGAAGTGATGGTTTTTCCTTGTAATTGTACACTTCACGTATATCAACGTTTTCTGGTCCTTGGGACTGTTGGTTTGTTATAACTTGCTCACTAAACATAATTTTGTGTGTACTATCCATCTACTCAGAATCATCCAGTCTCATTGCTTTGGGTTAAACTTCAACTGCCTTGGTCTGATATTTAAAGCAATGGAGTCCGCATCAGCTCTTCCAGCATTACGGATGCTAGAATGCTAAGTATTGAAGGATGAGTAAAATTATATTAGGCAAAGATGGTTAAGAAAGAAGGGAATCCAGGTGCAGACAGAGATAGGCAAAAATAGGGAAGCTTGGAAAGGTAGGTCTGTTTGGAGAATGTTAAGATATACCATGTGACAGGACTGTAAGATACGTGGAGGGACATGGGAAAGATAGAACTCTCAGGAGAGGTAGAATCAGGTTATATAGGGTCTCATGAGCCATGCTAATAAGGTTGAGTTTTATTTTTGTCATCATTGGAATAACCAGAAAAGGTTTTTGCAAGGAAAGCTATTATAATCAATGCTGGGCTTCAGAAAGGTGACTGGCAACAGGTGGATGTCCTTATTGAAATTGTCAGAAAGGGCCAGATAACTGCCAAAGTTCCTCGCAAATGCTGTAATTCCACAAAAACATCTTACATTTGTTAGAAATTACAGAGATCACCAACTGGCCCAAGACATCATGGTGGAAATATTTAGACAATTGGCAAACTCCTGTTTCTCTATATGTTATTTCCAAAGGAGATAATCTTCAGTCTTCTCTTTCATCCAAATTATTCCCTGTCTTGGAAAAAAAATGCTAAAAATGTTTGGGAAAATGTACTCCACCCATGTTTTTTTGGAAGAGATAGTTTCTTAGTTTCTACGTGAGCCAAATTTTAATCCACAAGAATTTTCTTAGAAAAGCGGTATTGCCAAAATGTTCTTCCAATATAATTCTGGTGGGAATCTATGGTAGGTGAATGTAAGTTATAGTTACAAAGTATAAGAGAGGAAGGAGACCATTAACCACACTACATACTAAATACTAAAAATATATTATGAAGTATCTAAGACTTTGTTAGTCTATGCTGAAAATTCATAGCTAGTAAAAAAAAAAAAAATGAGGACTTAGCTCACATAAACTATTCCATTAGGGGCTTATTTATTGATGAAGATTCTTTAAGAACATTCCATAAATATTTTTGAGCACTGTGTGGGGCACTGAGGATATCCTGGTGAACAACACAGACACAGTCCCTGCCCTCAGGGAGCTTACATCTAAAATAAAGATACAAAAAAAAAAAAAAATAAGGAATTATAATGTAATATGACATAATAATAGTTATAGTGTGAAGATGCTTTGATGGAGGAAGTACAAAGTGGGTTGAGACCATACAGGGTAAATTTGGAGGACAGGGAACACATTCCTTGAAGAAATTACTACTCAGCTGACATCTAAAGCATAACGATGACCTAGCCCAGCAAAACAAGTGGCCAGGGAGGAGGAGAGTGTAGGAGTATGAGCAGAATTTTAGGCAAAGACCTAGAGTCAAGAGACAGAGTGTGCATTTAGGAAACCAAGTAGTTCATTGCAGCTGGAATGTATATATATGGTGTGTGCAGACAGCAGGGCAAGTGGAGGGAGTAGGAGGCAGATGGAAAGGTAGAGTAGCTACAGATGAAGCTGGAGGTAGGTAGGTGGGATCCAAATCCTACCAAGTCTTGTAATACGCATAACAGTATCTGGGTTTTATCCTGAGGGCATTAGAGAACCATTGACTGCTTTTAAGCAGAGAAATGAGCATGATCATATTTGAATCTCAGAAAGGTTACTCTAGACCGGAGAATAGATTGGTGGATGTGGGTAAGTAGGAGGCAGGAAGCCCAGTGCAGGAGCGTGTGATAATCTTCAGGAGAGGTGGTGGAAGCCTAAACAAGGAGAGTGGAAATGGAGTCAGAAAGAAGGGCATGGATTTGAGAGGTATTTACAAGAGAGTGTAGACAAGACTTTGTTGCCCAGGGTAAGGGAGAAGGCGGAGGGAAGGATCATTCCAGATTTCTGGCTGGGCTGGTGGTTAATGGTTACTTACTGAGAGAGGGCACTGAGATGGAGAGGTGGAGCAAATGAAGGAGTGAAGACAAAGAGTTCAGTTTTGTTCCTGTTGTGTTTAGTGTGTCTGATGGACATTCTAACAGAAAATCTAATAGGTAGTTGGATGTATGGACCTGGAGCTCTGCTTGAGATTTGAGAATAATTAGCATATTGATGCTCATGGGAGACTATGTATGCTTAAGTCTTCTTGGTAGCAGAACTCCTGAGCATCCATTAGCACTACTTAAAATAGGAAGAGCTGCCCAATTTCTCACTCCCTTTTACCACAGCCCAGTAATGCACAAAAGTCTGTTCCATCCCCGATCTAGGATCCTAAGAGCACTCACATCTTTCATCGTATATAGAATCCCCTGTCTCCTCTCAAAGAAATCACGGATTTTGAATCAAGCACTTTAATACCCTTCGAATTTACCTTGAGTCCATTATTCTTTCTCTTTAGTTCTGGTCTGAAGAAAGCTGTACAATTTTTGTGACATTATCAACCCACATAAAAGCATAAGAGGAGAATTTAAGAGTAAAATCAGGACATTTGGTTTCAGGCAAAATAACTGAGTTATGTTCTAAGGGGAATTATTTGGGTCATCTGATATTTAATTTAAACTGCATGCTCCCTACTCTCCTTTTAGTTAATTCATCTTTTAGCCTGCCCTGACACTGTCGGAACTTATTTAAGATGCCTTGTTCTCAAAGATCAAATTGCTTTTCTAGAGTACATTTGGTTTCTAAAACTTGGCATCTCTGAGCTTCTGGTGCCAATACAAAGAGCACACACATATTCCAACAATCCGTGGATTGTTGCTAGTGAGAGGCATCGGTTCCTGGCCTTTGAGAGGAAGGGCACAGCACATTTCTGCATGGAGGGAAGTGATGGAGCTATTATTACTTTCAAGACATCCCTGGTTTGTCCATTCAGAAAGGCACAAGTCAGGCTCTGTGGCCTATTCAAAGGAGGAGGCAGTGAAAATGGGTCCCCTGGTGACACTTTGACTGCCAGCCCTTCCCTTGCATCCACCCAGCAGCAGCCGGTTCCCAGCACCAGGATTTGTTAACCTTGACCTCTCCTATCACCATAGAAACGCAACACTGCCAAGGGAACTTCCTCTGTGATTATCATTCAGACTATAAAAGAATAGAGTAGAAAATAGAATAGGAAAAACACCCGGAAAATTTCATTGCCCATTTCATCTTGCCATTCGGTCTTTTTCTTTAGAACAAAGACACTCCCAGCAATTTCTTTGAAAGTTTGGGGGGTGAGTTGGGTGGGTTGGGATAGGAGGTGGGATGGGGAGGAGGAGTCAGGCCAAGAACTGCTGCAGCAGCTTAACACGCACGTTAGAAGACTTCTACTCTGTGGAGTGCTCATGTCTGAGGAGGTGAGGCGTACCTGTGGTATGTTAAAATACTTGGAATAATGATCATGTACTTAATACCGTTTGACATCATTTGGATTTTCACCTGTAGGTTGCTAAGCAAACAACTACCAATATTATTATTTCTCCACCACTCCCTTGAATTAGAACCAGAATTTGATGGCAATAAAAGAGGCTTGATTTCAGTTTATAATGGGATTGCTCCCACAGAGCTGGAAGGAACCATAGAGATCCAATCTAATCAACTCCTTGGACATACAGCTGTGTTTGCACATGCACCTTTAAAGGAGGGTCCAGAGCTTTCCTTACAAATTCTAACATCCGGAGAATGTTAAGGAGAATTTACTTAGTCCCATACTCTGATTTAACAGATCAGCAAAATGAAGCCCAGAGAGATTATGTTCTCCTTTCACTTCCTCTCTTCCTTTTACTCCTTTTTCTTATTCTCCTCTTCTTATTCCTTTCTCTCCCTTTTTCTCTTCCTAAAGTGACAAAATGGTATACTTTGAATTTTGCATTTGTTTGAGTTAATGTTAAACAAGAGTGAGAGTTCCACGTGAGCAGCACAATGAAGACAAAGAATGGGAAGGCAGATGAAAGGTGCCTGAACTCACCATGGAGATTATCAAGCAAGCAAATTATTTCAGAAACACCCTGGGGTTTTGGTCAACAATTGATATAGGGGCCCTGGAAACCCAGCAATCATGACCTGGCATGTTCTTAATATGAGTTTCCTTGTCCACCAGTTGCCTTGACCGTTGAGTCTTCCCTCCTCTTTGTAGGAGTGGAGAGATCAGCAGCTACTGAGGCCCAAGGTCCCAGATTTACTGGGGAAAGAATGAGACAAGAGACTTGTGAAAGTCCTAGAAGCTCCTGCCTGAGTTTGACGCTGTTCCTACAAGAGAAGAAAAGACGAACTTTACTTATCTTGATGAGGTGAACACAACATGCTTTTATTTGTGGTCTTATCATGTGCTGCTATTTGTTCTAGACCTAGAATTCCCCAGGCACAGTGTGTTTGGTATGGGGTCTGGCACACAGTAATGGCTTCCTCCTGCCTCACCCCGCTCCTGGCTCTGTACCAACAACACAAAGTGGCTCAGAATGTAGACAACGCTGGAGGAGATATTTGCGCTCTTTGCTCTGCACTGAAGAATAAAAAACAATATTTAAGCCTCATCTACTCTTTGCTTTTTGTTGAGCTTCTTAGATGATTATGAATGAGTGAATCTGGAAAGAAATTTGATGTTACTCCATCCACAGTTAAAAAACACTTTATGACTTCAGCGAATACTGCAAGGGAGCATTTTCCAACTTTTTCTGACTTGTCAACTCCTTTTATAGTAAACTCTTACAAACCTCCTTTGGAACTTTAATAATTATTTTATCTTTTTTTCAGTATATATATTTAAAAAGTTGTTTTAAATTAAAAATAGGCATATTTTAGATCTATGGTATACATTCATAAGCCAGCTACTGAGAATATGGGTATTCATTATATTATTATTATTTTTTTTTGCTTTCCTGAAATATTATGCCAGTATTTCATTTTTAATAGTCTAGTATTTACTTAAATTAAGAGAAAATTTCAACAATATTTTCATTTATCAAGTGATAACACACTCTGATTTATTTTAACTTAATTCTTTATGAAAAAGAATGATTTATGAACAAATAATTTGTGTGTGTGTATTTATATCCATGAGGGATATTGGTGCAGTTTTCTTTCCCTGTGACGCATTGTCTGACTTTGCAAATAAATTTTAACATAACTTTATATCATATTTGACTTTGGGACAAAAAATATATTAAAATGGATTGGAGACTAGCTATATGTTCTAAAATCAGCAATTGCTTCCATATCTTTCATAATCAACATTTGCTGTCATAACTTGATGTTTGAAACTTCTCTTTTGAATCTAAAAAAATCAACTGGTATCCTTTTTAGATATACATAATTTTCAGGTTTTGTTTCTAAATTATAAGATGAAGGAGAAGGTTTTGGGCTTTCATTTGCAAGCACTTCTCCACAAATAACACACTGCAGCTGCGGATGGGTTTTACTCAATAGGTTTTACTCATATAATCAAGGCTATATTTTACACTTTAAACAGTGTTAAACTACAGTGGACATCTGACATGCGATATGAGAACTCTGAATGCTATCTGTGGATCTAGTGGGGGTATCTTGGGAAAATTTGCAAAATTATTATCATCTTTATGTTTCCCTTCAACTTTCCATATTTCAACAGCAGAATTCCTTACAAATTAAACATGTATGAATAAAAATAAAAACACCGTAAGATGGTACATGGGTCACAACATTGCAGCAGCTACAGGGAGTTGGGCGTGTAATAAATGTCTGAGTGATTGCATCATGAAGACTGTCATCTGATGTCCACCTAGTCCTGTGTGTTCAGAGACCTGGTCATAGGGACCAGCAACGACATGAGTACACTCCCTCCCTTGCAAGCACCGTCACCAACCCTTGATGTTATCAAGCCCCAACTGGGAATGTTGCTTTGTAATGATAAATAAAATGACCAATAAAACAATGAACTGATTAATTCCATTGCCTATCTCTATTAGATTGGAACACTTAGGGCCAATAGTATTCTTCCAGTAAAGGAAAAAATAGAGTTCCACAGAACCCTGACCAGTATGGCTTGTAGATGGTTAAGTTGGTGAACAAATCAATGATTTTGGTCATAAAATCAGAGCATTTCAGGAGTTAAGAAAAGCTAGTAATGTATTCCATCACCAAGGCAGTTGTTATTGTAACAGGTTATTCACAGTAGTTGTTTCAAATCTCAGAACCCCCTAGCCTTACTCTCAGCAGATGCTTCACCTCCAACCTACAGAGAAGATCAAAGCCAGAAAACTCTAGCTCTCTCATCTCCAGTCCCTTGAATCTCTATCCCCTGACTCCACCTGCATTCCAGTCCTCCTCCCAGCCAGAGCTAACCCCTCAAACAATAGCCTTGATCTCCTCTCTTGTCCCACTCCTGATTCCCACTCTCTTCCTTCCTTGAGTCTCTCCATCTTTTCTGGCTTTTGCCATAAACTTATAACAAGCCAGTTCTCTTTTATTCCAAAATATTCCACTTTGTTTCATTCTCAAAGTATTAGCTTGCCTCTTTCTTTCCCCTCATTGTCAAACTTGTTGAATCACCATTTATGCATCTCCCACATCATCTCTGTCCATCCCTCCCTGACCATTGCAATTTAGTTTCTGCCTCCAGCACTAACCTGGAGTCACCAACAACTTCCTGAAGGTGTCACCCAATGGCTTCTTCCACATCAACACCATTTGACATCATTAACCCAGCCTCCCTTGCCATCCTCTCTTCCTTTGGCTTCCATGATGCTACTGAAAAGTCATTCCCTCTCCTTTTGCTCCTGCTTTTCCCCTCCTTCTTTCACTGGCTCCTTAGCTTCACACCCTCTTAATGTAGGACTTCAACTGCATTTTCTCATTGGCCCTCTTCTTTTTTCTCCTTCAATTCTCTCTCCCTCATTTCATGTACATCTCTACTATTGCCTAGTACAAGTTCTAGGCAGATAACTCCAAAATTGAGTTCTCCTCCTCATGACCCACCTTCATCACAGGCTCAGCAGATCCATGCCTGCCTCTTCTGCCTTTCTCTTCCTCCCGGGTCTGAAACCTCCGTGTCAGTTTTGACCTTTGGTTGATCACTTGCTACATCTCACTCCATCTCTAAAGCTTGCTGATTTAACCTTTGCAATATTCTTCCCATTTATCCCTCTGCTATTCAATCGCTCTGTTGCCCACCGCTGTCATGAGAGATCAAGACTCATCACCTCTTAACTGACTGAGAAATTCATTCCTCAACTTGTTCCTCCGTAATCCTGCCCAACCTAACTTTCTGACGTTATCTACATATTAATCTTATAAAAATGTCTACTCTAAATCTTTTAAAAATCTGACTTTAATCTTGCTAAAACCCTCCCTTGCTTTTTATCTTTACTCTTTTGCCAATGCTGTGTCCTCTTCCTGAAGTCAGTCCCCTTTCCTCCTCCTTTAAGTCTTACTCATCCCATATTAAATGCTATTTCCTCCTTGAGGTTTTTCCTGGTTTCCTCCATTGAAACACCAGTGCTTCCTCCATTAAGTCTCCCTTTCCTTTGTTCTTAACTCACTCCTGGCACATGTACTCTGCCTCATAATGCAATCAAAGGGATCTCTTGCACAGACATTTCAGGATAATTCTGCTTTGAGGTATTCTGTCTTTGGGACCCTGTGGTCTACGTATAATACGTCAGCATCCAGTGGACATCTTCCAGGCTACTTTTTTTTTTGTAATTGACATCCGTTGAGGATACTCCACAGCTACTTCTTTCCTACTGGTAATAGCACCTCTCTCTTACTTTAGGAACCATCTCTGCCCTACTTCATGCATTTTTCTATGGGCTTGTCAAAATGTCTCTCCTAGCCGAGAAGTAGGGATATTAGAATGTCTATCTAGGTATAATTTGAATGTTATGCAAAGTAACATGAGGAAAGCGAAATGCTATTATTATTTAGCCCATTCGTGTCTCCTGAAGAGAGTGAACTTAGTTCCTGCTGCAAAGATCCCTTGGTGCTACATAAGTTCCTGTTCTTTTCAAAGTTCGTTCTTTGATTCTGAGCTGGCCGGCCTCTGCCAATAAATTCCTTTCTTTGCTTAAATTAGCCAGAGTTTTGTCTGTTGCTTGCGACCCAAGAAGTCTGACTAATAAACTATTGCACTTAGTGTCAAAAATTCTCATATTATAGCATGTGTCTAAATTTGGGGCCACTCTAAGTTCTTCTCTGTATACTAGACTTATGTCCCTCCTATTCTAGAGCCTTGGCATTGGAAGAGATTTTATTCATCTATTATCTCCAGTGGCATCTAGGTCAAGCTTGACGTGAGTACACATTCCATAAGTGTTAGGAATTTAATGGCAGTGAATGACTTTCCACTGAGCATTAGGTCAGACAATAGATGTGAGGGAGGCAAGAGATGCAACTCAGAGTCAGTAATAATCTGGAACTGGGAAAGAGGCCTAGTGCTTCAGCCATGAGGAATGGGAATTAGCAAGTACACTCAGGTACCTTTCAGGCATCTGACACTAGACTCATACCCACAGGAACAGGACAGAAGCCAGGGAATCTGACCAAGCTGCAATGCTGAACGAGATAGCTCTGTCTGTGCAAAAAGTACTGTTCTTAAAGAACATGATTATAACTATTCATTGATCAGGCAGTAGTGAAGCTGAAGTAATAGTCGGCTGTCTCACCTGGCAGGTGGAGCACACCAACCAGAATTCAGGGTCCAGCTCAGAAGTCTAGCAGTTGAGTAGTAAAAGTGTGATTCAGGGACCAAGGCCTTGAGAAGGAGATTGGTATGAGCAAGTCAAGGGTTTAAATTAAACAGGAGTGGAAAAGCCAAATTTACTGGTAGCAAGAATAACAATGTTGAGCTAGCAGGTGCTGTTCAACCAGAGAGGTCCATCAATTTCTGCTGGAAGTCTGAATTGATGCTGGAAGTGTGGTTGGGGCTGGACCTGTGGGTAGCCTCGGCTGTTGGCAAAAGAAGAGGGAGAGAAAGATTGGGAACAAGTCTGAGTCAAATGAGAGCTTCTCTGTGCTAGTTCTTGTTTTGCTGCCTGAGACCAATTGTCTTAACTGACGTGTAGGTAACTTTTTGAAATTATTTCATATTTTAAGACCTGTTTGGTGAGGGCGTTATAGACTTAATACCACCTGCTATTTGCAGCAAAGGTTTCTGCTGAGAATAGAAGATCTCTAAGACCCGGGTAAATAGTACATGCACAGCAATTTATATTCTAAGCAATCAGGCTTTAAAAATTACTTTTTGTTTTATATATTTTAAGGCTACGCTGTTAGGTGCATGTAAGTTTATCATTACTATATCTTCCTGACAAGTTGTCCCGTTTATCACTAGGTCATGAACTTTCTTCATCCTCTATAGTTATTTTTGCCTTAGAATATATTTTTTCTGATGTTAATGTAGCTATGGCACTTCTTTTGATTCATAGCTTTTTGGTGTAACTTATTCTGTTGTACTTTAGCCTGCCTGTATCCTTATATTTTAAGCACATTTCTTATAAACATCATGTAGGGATTTTTAAAAATTCCAAACTGACCTTCTTTGTTTGTTCAAAATGGTTTGTTTTATTTGACTGTCATTACTCATACATATGAAGTCATCACTACCATCTTATTTTGTGTTTATATTTATCCTGCTTTGCATATTTTCCCCTTCTAATTTCATTTGGATTGATGGACTTTTTTTTTAATTAATTTTTTCTTCTACTGATTTGGAAGTTACACATTTTATTTCCTTAAAAATTACCCTTAACTAGGGGCTGGCCCCGTGGCCCAGCGGTTAAGTTCATGTGCTCTGCTTTGGTGGCCCAGGGTTTCACAGGTTTAGATCCTGGGTGCGGACATGGCACTGCTCATCAGGCCACGCTGAGTACGCATCCCACATAGCATAACTAGAGGCACTCGCAGCTGGAATATACAACTATGTACTGGGGGGCTCCTGGGAGAAGAAGGAAAAAAAAAAGATTGGCAACAAATGTTAGCTGAGGTGCCAATCTTTAAAAAAGAAATTACCCTTGACTAACAGTGTTTACCCTCCTACCAGAAAAATACAAAGACTTCTGAAATTCTAATTCCAGTAACTTCCCTCTCTTACATTGTTGTCTAAAATTTTAATTACATCATTTTTATACCCTCAAATTAGCTACCGTCATTTTTATTGTTTTATACAGTCAATACTGTAGAGATTTTTTCACAGTTTTACTCGTTCCATTGCTTACTACTCTTCCTGGAATTTCACCTCTATCCTTCAGGTTGGGATTTCTTCCCAAGCTTCAGCCTTTAGAAATTTCTCTCAGTGATGAACTCTCTCTTTTTGTTTGCATGAAAATGTCTTGCTTTTATTTTTGAGTAATAGTTTAGCAAAGTGTGAGGTCAGAAGTGGAAAACTACTTGCTGTCAACACATTGAAGATATATCTCTTTACATCTCTTATAACTGGTTTACATGTATTGAATTTGATCCACATGTTCACTAATTGACTACAATTCAAAATAAGGATTTTTAAAAATCAATTTTCTACTGCCTCCATTGTGTTATAATTCAAATTTGTTTAATATAAAATTTCATTAAAAATTATAATTTATAACCCTCATGCTTCAAAAAAAGGCTTTGAATTGGCTATTCAAATTTGGGAGATTCTTCATGGACATGTTTCAAGAGTTTAGTCATGAAGATACAGATTTATATGCCTTTATGTGGAATATAACTCTTTCTTTCTACATAAAATATAAGCTCTTCCTTGAAACTCCCAATCGGAGAACAAATATAATAAGGACAGTGGAAGAACACAGTTCTAGTATGTTGAATGTCAGCTCAAACTACTTAATATGAGGCAGCTGCCTTAATGTAAATTGCGCACTGATAAACAAGTAATATTTTGTGTAAATTTTCAACCAGTGCTTCGAACAAACAGAAAATTAATTATTTAAGAAAAGGCACATTTAAAACAAATAACAACTCTGTACATTCCTTTATGTACTTTCCATTTTTCATATATCGTTTTCTTTTTTCATTATGTCAGAGGGGAGGAATTTACTCTGACTTTTCCTCTTTGCAAATGTTCTTTTTGCTAGCTGACTGTAAGCACCAAGTGACAAATAAAACAGAGTCAAATATGTATTTGATTTATTAATCCAGGTGACTTCTTCTTAAAGGAAAATAGACATGTCGCCAGTGGCTTATGGAATGAAACCCATTTTAGAGGGTACTTTAAGGTTCACTTTCTTCCTTTTGCTTTCCCTCCATTCACCCCGTCTTCCTTCCTCCCTCCCTCCCTTCCTTCTTCCCCTCCTTTCTTCCTTCTTCTTCTCCTTCCTTCCTTCTTGGTTGTTTTTGAGAGAGTAGATGTGATTCACCTTTTGTTTGAAAATAGAAAACAAAAAAGCTCTGTGCATGTTGGGCTGGTTGGTTTTCCATTCCACTCCGTTTAATTTAATAAAACCATTTCATACCTGCTGAAATACTAAGTATAATAGCTGATGAAAAGGAAGAACATGGTAATAGGAGGTTTAGGTAAAAGTTTGGGGAAATGGAAGAGCTATCACAAAGTATGTCGATTGTGTGGCAAGTGAGCTGTAGGGTAACTGGGAGGAGGCTCCCACTCCCTCATTCCCCATATTTACTCCAACATTGGGACTGCATCACGCAAACTCATAAGTCCGTCACACGCAAACTCATAAGTCCATTTTTGATCCATTTTTTCCTCTTTATGTTCATAGTCAGTATTTTGGTCAAGATCATCTTCGTTATTCACTTGAACCCACACTTGGCTTCTAACCTACTCTGCACATAGCCACCAGGGTGACCTAAAACACACCTGACCAAGTCACACTCCTGTTTAAAATCCATGATTTTCTTATTCATTTTTCTAACCCTCGAGCGTCTATGACATAATGGTTGTTAAATAAATGTTGTGTGTGTGTTGTTAATGAGACAGAAAAGAAAAAAGAAAATGAAAAATAAAGGAAAGATCACTATAATAATATTTGATAAATATTTGAACTCCCACTATGTGTTCAACTTGTGCTTGGTGTTCATAATGGTGAACAAAATATATAGAGTTCCTGTCTGCAGGGATCTTTCAGTCTCATTCATTCAATCTACACATTAAATAGCTAAAATAAGCCAGGCACCAACCATGTGTCAAGCACTGTACTAAGTGTTTTACTGAAATGATCTCATTTGGTCTTCACAACCACCCCAATGAGCTGGACACTCTTGTTGTGCCCGTTTTACTCAAGAGACGTGGGACATGGCAAGGTTAAGGAATAAGAGATGGAGTTAGGATTAGAACCTAGACAAACTGACTTCAGAGCTCTTTCCTAACTCAAATCTACAATGTACAGTCATTACCCAGTTAGTTAGGGGACCAGACCAACAATTCCTGAGGCAATTGGGGAACCATGTAAAGCAGAGGCACCACCAAGTTTCTAACTGCATAGAACTGACTTCCAGAGTCAGGCAGGCTACCATCTGCACTGGATTTTTGGAAGCCTCCAGAATTCCAGGGACATAGTAAGACCAGATTCTTTCCTGTGACCCTCAACTCTTTGCCTAAAGCATGTCGGCCAAATTTGTTCTTATTCCAGGATGTTCAGCTCAGGAATTTATCCAACTACCTATTTTCCATATTTGTTTATTCCTTCAGTTTCTGATTTTAATAGCCTTACTGTATTTGTTCTCAGTTTGTACTCTTCAAAAAATAATTTTATATTCTTTAATATTTTTAGTAGTTTTTAGTGTTTTAATAGTCATTATCCTTAGTACTTTTTACTCATTTATTATTCCTTTAAATTTTTTACTACCTTTTAATTGAACATTTAAAGTTACTTTTACTTTCCGTTTCTCTGTTTTTCTGAGTTTGCTTCATTTTTACTCTTTTCAATCATGTCCCCAACTTCATTTAATTTTATTCTTTTAACAAAGTCAGTTAATTGAATGTGGTTAAATTTTATGCCTTTGTAAGACTTTTAATATCAACTCTTACATAAACAAGGAAAAAGGGTCCTATGGAAACTGAATCCCAGAACATGATTTGGGAGATGGTTTACAGTGAGCCAGTTCAGAAGGCAGAGACCAGAGTGGGCTGAGCTGGGCAGGGCTTTGTGGGTGAAGCAGGGCTGGGTTGAGTCCTGAGGGGGTGCATCTGGAAGCTGGGCTTTGCTCTCAGTTCTTTCACTAACTGCCCTTGTGACCTTTGGCAGATCCCTTCCCTGTTCTTCTCAGCAGTAGCAGGAAGGGGCTAAAATAAATCATTTCCAAATGGCTTCTTCCAGCGCCAGTATTGTGCATGCCCTATGATTTGGATGATAGAGAATTATCAAGACAAAGCAGAACATTTTGCCAAAGCCCAGTTAAAATGGCATATCAAATTATCAAAACGCTGCTTTTTATTACTTCGTAATATTCTCAAAAGCAATCCCTGATGTATCGCCTACCCTATGCCTAAGTCTTGCCCTGTTCTTCAGCCTGTGAGCCCCACCAAAATGTTCCTGACGTCAAACTGGCAATGTCAAAAGAGTATAAGTCCCTTGGAGAATGCCAAGGATTGTTAGTTCTATAAAACTAGGTTTGAATTCCAGTCTCAATTGCTTACTTATCGCTTAGCTGTGTGGCCTTGGGAATGAGACTTTTCAGCCTTAATTTACTTATTTGTAAAAATAAATTATAGCTCTGATGTTGGGTTTGGAAGATGTTAGGTTTAGAAGTGGAATGAACAGAGAGCCAATGCGTGCTTCATCACATGTAGAAAGGAAGTAAAGCTTAAGGTAGTCTAATGCTCCCAAAAGATCTTCCTAAAAGAATATCAATTGTGCTTCCCTAAAAACTTTCAAAATCCTAATTTGTAGGTTGGGAGAGTCTTGGGTTTCAGAAATGGTGATGGCCCCATGGACTGGGAAGAGTTCAAGTGCTCCAGTGGGAAAGAAAAGCAGAGATCAGACATTCAGACAGTCTGAACGTGTACTGAACAACTTGTCGGATGTACAAAGAGTAGGAAATGTTTATGAGAAACAAGCCTCCATGTCTCACTCACTCCTATTCCCAGGTCAGAGCTTGTGTTTGTGAGTCAGAGCAGCATATCAGCATTGAGAATTGTTATTACTCATCAGGGGTAGGTACCGCTATGATGCAGCAACATTAATCTTGAGCTCTGTGGCATCTTGACCTTGTCTGGCTCATAGGAATCTCAGTAAGACTCATCTGTGGCTTTAAATAGTGACCAAATTGGCTAAAAGGCCTAAAGATGAATCGTATGTTGCTCCAGCAGGAAGTTTTCAAGCACTTGGTGAACTTCTTGAGAAATAAAATAATTTTGTAAAATTGAGATGTCTGGTTGCTGAATTCCTGAGGCAAAGCAAACAAAGAGAGTGCTGGGATATGTATGTGGGTTAAATCCAGCTGGATGATGATGATGATGATTTCTTGAGAATCTCAAAGAAAAAGAATGCATTCAAGTTCTAGAAAATTATATCCATATTCTTGCTCCCAATTTTGATATGGTTCTCTACTCCCAAGAAAAAGCTTTACCTGGACAGTTATCTCACTTTGAATTTTCATTCTTTTGAAAAAATAAGTGGGCTCCCATAACAGAAGCAATTTTAAGAGTTCAAGATACCAAACCAAATAAGACAGTCATTGCTGGGTTGAGTCGACAATCTTACGGGAATAAAAAGCTGTAGGCAGACCATGGTACAATCCAACATCATGGGTGCCATTACAGGGTATTGGGCAAAGTGCTGTGGATCACAGAGGATGGATCAGCCAACTCTGCCTATAATGATTATGAAAAATATTCATAGAAGAAGTAATATTTCAACTGGTTTCTTAAAATGAAGATAATTTAGGAAGCAAAGAGGGGAAAGGTTTAGTTATGTGCAAAGCTTGTGCAAAGAAGGCATAGAGTCAGAAACTGAAATGACATAGTCATGGGCCTAAAATAGACTAGAGTCTGACAAGAAGGCCATGATGGCAAGAACTTAAGTTACAGGATAGAGTGATAGTAGGGAGTGAGTCTAGAAAGGCGCTTCGATGATAGCCCTGATGTCAAGCTATGGGGCTTGGATTTTATCTGTAAATTCCAGGAAGGCCAAGAAGAAGTTTTGTTATTTGTTTGTTTGTTTGCTTTCTTTTATTAACCTGGGATGGGAACTAGTAGCTTTGTTTTTAGGAATATAAATTCGATGGAAGAAAAATGTTTAAGCAGTTGCACTAGGGAGACCCTGGTGGCAAGAAGAGCATCTCATAAGCTATTGCATCACTTAAAGGTAATGGTCTGGTCCTGGAAGAAGTGATAAACGATAGAGTTCGAGAGAAGAGGCTAGATTTGAGCTTTCTTGCTGAAGTGGAATAAGATACACTGAATGACAGATCAGATGTAAGGAGGTCAAGATAAGATAGAGGGAGGACTTGGTGATGGCACCAAGCTTTTAGTTTCAAAGGCACAGTAAATGGCAGCACCATGAATTGATATGAAAAATAATCTTATTCCTTGTTATACAAGTGTTTTCTTTACATGTTTTTGCTTATACAAGCAGAAGAGAGAGTGTCTACCTAAGTTGTTTTTTTTTTTTTTTTTTTTTATGTGGGCAAAGATATTTTGCTTCAAGAAGGTAAGATGGGGTCTGGTTCCAGCCTGCTCAAAGGTGTAGGACATCACACATGACAGAAACTGTTGCCAAAATTCACGATCACCTCTTCTTTCTGGGAAGATGGCTGGACTACATGTTCTAGCTTCCTTTACAGTAAGATGTGGCCCTGTGGTTGAGTTCTAGCCACTAGAACAGGAGCAGAAGTGATGTGCACTGATTTCAAGCTTGACCCATAAACTGCCTGAGGCATTCTTCCATGCTGTTTCCTCCCCTGGCTGGTTGGAGTGGAGACAATTTCTGGGACGTTAATCAAAGCTACAAGGTGAAGGTGACAGAGCCTTCAGTAGACCGGATCCCTGAGGGACTATTCAGCGGAGGCTTTTTGCCTGCTTGATATTGTTACATTAGTGAAAAATAAACATCAGTTGGGGTCTATTTGTTACAGAGGTCACTCTACCCTAACTATCACATCAAGTTCTCCCATTGATTTGTTAATTTAGAGAATATTTATTAAATATTAATTATGTATCTGGCACTCTATTAGATGCTGGGGCTGTGGTACTGAGCAAAGTCTGTAACAGTCTTGCCCTCACAGAGCTTATAGCCTAAGGGATAAGCACCAATTTTATATATTTCTGCTCAATGTGCCTTGATGTACTATATCAAAGTACATTTTTTATATTTAAAAATCTCCCTTCATACAATGTTGGTTTTTAAAAACATAATGAGTATTGCTACCAGTTTGAGATAATTTTCCTAATAACCAAGAACTAGCAAGGTGTAGAGAGCTGAGGTGCGAGCTCTTTCTGTTTCTAGCAGCTCAAAAATTTTATATTTTATTATTGTCATGACAGAGTGTTTAGTTGTCAACATAATACAATTTGTGTTTTAATATCGTCAGCTTGATGCTTGAGTTTACTTCTCCATTAATAAAAAAGTGTTATTTTGATGTTAATAATAGTGAGAATTAATAGACACATATATGAACCTTTGCTTATGAGAAAAGGTATTTAAGTTAAGTATGTTTATATATTTTCAGATGAGTATATAAAAGTAGAATAGGTTTGCAGAGGCAGCTGTGGGGTGGGGAAGTAGCATCTGAGGGTTCTATTTTGGATGAGTTACATGTAAGTTGCCCATTCAGGAGGATCTATGCCTAGTAGCCAGCTGAGTTCTTGAGTTTGGGGTCTATTTGTAGGTTGAGGAAAAATAACTAGTAGTGAGGAACAGATTAAAGACACAAAGCAAGGGGATTTCGGAACTTGAATGATGCTAGACGGGCTGGGAGAATTAAGCAACAGTCCATCAGAGGGGAATTAACCAGGGGGAAAGAGAGGTGACCTTTTCTTTGAGACAGGAAGGGAGGGAGAAGAATTGCGTTAACACTAGTAAGTCTGAAAATGGTGTCAGTAAAGCCAAGAGCTTTCCCAATGGGAGCAGAAAACTATAGTACCTCAGAGTTGGGACTCTGGAGTCAGACAGACCCAATCAATAGCTGTGTGATGTTTGGTAGGTCTCATTTTTGACACCTGCAAAATGGGACTAATAATAATATTTATCATATCCTGTTGTGAGTATTAAGTTACAGAATGCAAAGTTCTTGATAAGGTAAGTGTTCAGTATTAACTATTAATAGTACTATATGAGCAAATGGCCAGTAGAAGCTGGCAACCAGACCACTGGAATTCCACCAGTCCACGCTGTTTGAATTTCACCATAAACCCTAGCTGGCTTGTTGGGTGATAAGAAGATGAGAAGATGAGGGAAGTGCAGGTCCCAGTGAGAATGTGATTGAAGAAATCAATCACTCCATGTCAAGTAAACCCATGAGGAGGCTGATGAATTGGGAGAATAGGGTGAGATCTCAATGAGGATAAAAACTTGGTTAAGTGGAGGGAGTAAGGGAGGGAAGTAGAAAGCTTAGAGGTTGTGAATAGAATGACTGCCAAATGTACCAAGACAGAGGCATGTCCAAGAAGCTTCAGAAAGCCTGATGTGACTACTCCCCAGAACCCAACGATCTGGAGATGGGGTGGGGCTTTCTGGGTCAGACTTAAAGGACTTCACCATACGTGGAGGGTTCCACCATGGGAGCATGGGATGTGGGGATGCAGCTGAGAGGGACGGGGAGGTCTGAAGGGAAAAGAAGTAAGGCTGAATCTCATGAGTTGGTCAACAGCTACACAGTCCTCAATGTAATTTCTTCCTTGTGATCCCTGCAAACCTATAGTAAATCCGCCAAAATTATAGCATGCCTCGCAGGTTTGATTTTTTGTAAAGGCCAAAGTAGGGGAAAACTTAAATGTCCAAAGTCAGAGGTTCTCTATTTGGGTGCACTTTAGAACATCCCAGCAAGCTTTTAAGAATATGTCTATGCATGGACCCATCACGGACCAATGAATTCAGAATCTCTGGGGATAAAGCCTGTGCCTCAGCATTTCTGAAAAGTTCCTCAGGGATTCTATTTTGTAGCCACGGTTATGAACAATCATGGTAAGAACTACAGGCACAGAGACTGAGGGAACTATGAAGATATATGGTGGAAACTCTCAGGGAAGGTGGGGAGGGAGGAAAACTCAGCCACAAAGCGATGTCGGAGCTCCCATCAAATTTACATACATTTCTGAAGGCAGGAAAACCCTTGAGAGTCACCTGCTACGCAAATTTAAATTTTTAGAGTGGTAAATTTAAATTTTTAGAAGAGGACTATGCTGATGTCCAAGAGGGCAGCAGAGGTAGAGTGGAGGTAAAGGGCATTGTCACACAGGGCCCAGGAAATGTGGTGTTATTAGAGGAGATATCAGAGGCCACCTGGAGCTTTCTTACCAGGGAGAAAAGCACCATGCGTTGCTTGGCTCCTCTCCACTCTCTCTTCAACATTAGGCGAGTTCAGAGCTATATGGGTGTTTTATTGCTGTATAACAAATTACCACAAATTTCACAGCTTAAAATGACATGCATTTATGATTTAACAGTTCCTGTGGGTCAGGAGTTCAGGTACAGCTTAAGTGGGTCCTCTGTTCAGTGTCTCACAAGGCTACAGTCAAAGTGTCAGCTGAGGCTGCAATCTGATCTGAGACTCAGCTTCTCTTCTGAGCTCACTGAGTGTTGGCAGAATTCAGTTCCTAATTAGGTCAGGCTCACCCAGGGTAATCTCTTTTGATTAATTTAGGGACTTTAACCACATTTCTAAAGTCCCTTCACCTTTGCCAGATAGCATAACCTAACTGTGGGAGTAGGCAGTGATGTCCCATCATAGTCACAGGTCCTGCCCACACTCAGGTAGAGGTGCTTACAGAGTATGTATACCAGGAGGTGAGAACCTTAGCGATCATCTTACAATTCTGCCTACCACAATAGCTACAGATATATGCATTTACAGAACAAGTAATTTTTGAGCACCTTCTATCTGCCAAGCATTATTATGGTACATTTGAAAGCATTAAAGCTTTTTAAAAAACAGAGCAGAATAGCAGGACTTGGACTGCTAGGAATTGGCATGGAAAGTTGCTGTTTTAAGTGAGGTGGTAAGTATTGGTTTCCTGGAGAAGGTGACCTCTAAGCAAAGACTCCTCATAGTAACCACAGCTGTCCCTTTATCTTTGCCCAGAAGTCTTCAGACGTTCCTCTTAATTTATTTTCCCTTAATCCTTAATCTTTATTTTTGTAAAAATAATGAAGTAAATAAAATTCTACATTGGATTTTGTTGCATGCAAATTAAGATTCTGCAAATCAAAATGAGCCAGAAGGCAAAATCTCTTCAGTGAAAGGAAACCAGGGAAACCTCTAATGTTTCAAAGGGGCTCAAAATGCAGAAATCTGTTGTTCAAAAAAGAATCCAACACTCTCACATCTAATGAATGAGCACGACGCTGAGCCTGTCCAAATCACACGGTTCATTGATCCCCTGATTTATGTATCTATTCCGTATAACACACCGAGAACTTGGTATGTTTTAGGCTTTGCACTAAGCAGGGTGATTTCAAAGATAAATAAGGTATAGTCCTTGATTTCAAGGAATTTACAGGTGATTGGGACAGATAGATTCAAGTATAGATAATTTCAATTATGGCATCCTACCAGAAGTATCAATGGCCAGTTATTATGGAAAATGAAAACACCCTCCCTAGTGTATCTTAGCGGAGCCATTAAATCAAAACCTTTAACAATTTCTAGAAAAGCTTTCTGAAATGTGGCCTCAGATGATCTTGACAAATGCATTGTATTCTACAGACCCAGGGTGGAGGTGATGAAATAATCATTTGTTTGGCCACAAACGTCTCCCATGGGCTGAGCTGGGGGAAAGGCAATGGTAAGCCAATGTTGTGACTTGATCAGAGGATGCAGGAGGGAAGAGCAGCCAAAGCATTAAGTATTGATAGGGCAGGGTTTATCTAACTGTGCAAAACACAGCAGTACAACAAATCCCATTCTCAAAAAGCTAGGAAATCAGCAGCATCATAAACTGTCTTGAGTGCCATCTGTGGAGGGTATTACATGAGAACTGTACCATTGAAGCTCCTCTCTGCTCTGGATCTTAATGTACCAATCCCTGAAGATTGACATGGCTGATGATGCTGCTTCTATGCAGGGACTATGCTGCTCAAGTGCCCTCTGTATTGGTTAGCTATTGCTGGGGAACAAACCATCACAAAATTTAGTGGCTTGAAACAATAGCCATTTGTTTAGCTCACAGTTCTGCAGATTGGGCTCCCTTAGATAGTCTCCTTATCTGGGCCAGGCTTGGCTAGTCTCAATGGGTTTACTCATGGGCTAGTAATCAACTGGGTCAACTGGGGCTGGTTGGTTCATGAAAGCTTTGCCTAGGACAGCTAGGATGACATGGGCCTCTCTCTACATGGCCTCCCATCCCAGGCTTACTTGAAGATGGTCAAAGGATTCCAAGAGCAACAAGCAAACAAGCCTCATTGCATGAGTGCATCTGTCACAATTATTAATGCCCTATTGGCCAAAAATAAGTCACATGTGAAGGGTAGGGAAGTAGATTCTATTTTTTTGTGGGATGAATGGAACTAAACAACCACATCCTGGTTATGATTTGTTGATTATACCTCCCTAGGGCTTATTTTTGGCTTCTTTTAATTTTTATGCTTTGCATATTTGATAAATCTGTGATATATACCAACACGTAGAGAAGGCATTACAGCACAGATTTAGGATTTATGGAATCAGACACACAGAAGTTTGAATATCAGCTCTACCCTTTGCCACCTGTGTGACCCTGGGCAAGTTCCTCACCACTCTGAGTCTGTTTTCTCATCTGTAAAATGGAGATTAAAAAACTTATAACTACTTCATAGGAATATTATGAGGATTAAATGATACTGCATATAAAGCTCTTAACATAGTGTCTGACATATAATAAGTATTCAATAATTGTTAGAAATAATCATCATCACCACCCCACAGCTATCCTCTATTCTTCCTCCTCCTCCTCCTCCTTCTTCCTCATCTTCCTTTCTTTCCTGTGCAGTCTTCCCCGGGCACTAAACTGAGGATAAGTAGCTCTTGGTTTGATTCCCACTATTAATCTATGTAGCTTTACAGAAATCAATCTCTTTAGAACTTAAATTTTATCATTTTACCTATCTACCTAACTTAATATTGCTATACACACATATACGTGAAAAAAACCAACTCACAGATTAAGTGAGAAAGGTGACTGGTGATTATAAATGAGCGCTCTTTCTATAAAACATTGAACCATATTAGTTGTCTCTTGCTATAATAATGGCTGTGTAACAACCAAACCACAAAACCTCAGCGGTATACACTAACAAAAGTGTTATTTCTCACACGTCTGTGCACCAGCAGGCCAATTCTGCATTTGTGTGCTGGTCTAGACCGATGTCAACTGGACTTTTATGAACCTGTGGTCAGCTGATGGATTAGCTGGAGGATGACTGGTCAAGACTGGCCTCATTTGGGACAACCGGCTTTACTCTTCATATGGTCCCTCATCCTCCAACAGCTTTACCCAGCTTGTTCTTATACCACAGCAGGAGACCAAGAGAGAGAGAAGTGTATAGGGTCACTTGAAACCTAAACTCAGAAATGGTACAATTTTACTTGTGCTGCATTGTATCGGCCAAAATGAGCCACTTGGCTGGACCATATTCAAAGAGTAGGAAAATAGACTCATGGAGCTATTCATGGGAGCTGCTGCAGAGTTGTTATCACGTGGGGTATGGATATGGGAAGTGGGTAGAGAATAGGGGCCATTTGGGTAGCCAATCTACCACAGCATTCAAAATACAGAAACCACCTCACTCATATTTCTTCTACACATAACCTTAGCTGAATGCTGAAAGCAAATAGGAACTTGTTCTTTTTGCTACATTAAACACATTGACGACTTTGGTGCCATTTGGTCAATTTCCCATATAATAGTTCATTGACCTGGATTAATGCACAAGTGACATTTCACCTCATTGCTTCTTAAAAGCTAAACTCAATCCAGTGACACATTTATTTTGTCTTTCCAAAGGTATGAGACATAGAAAGATTAAAAATCCTGGCCAAAGAGTGATTCATTTGGCATTCTTTTTGAGCAGCCTACTGGAAGAAAAACTTACAAAGATTACGCTGGACACAGGAATAAAGCTACCTAGTGCTAGCCCCACAAAGCTGCCAGTCTGAAGGTGGAAGGGGGACTGGAGTCTGTCCAGCTAAGAAATGGTTTTCCTCACAAGTTCATGTGTGACCTTTAACCTACCCAGGGAGCTTCAAAAGTCCCTCCTTTTAGCCTTTCCTTTGCCTGAATTTCCCCTACTCACTTCACCAGCCCTTGTGGGACTCAGTAACGTAGGTTAAATAATAATCTAACATAAAGGTAAACCTCCATAAAGGTCACAGGTCATTCTTAGACATCAGAACGACCAGTTTATCCTTATCAACAGATGGGGTATGTACAAGAAGGGAGAGTCTTATCTGTGTGAATTGATAGAAGCATAGAACTGGCTAAAACCAACATTGTGGATTAAGTGAATATAAAAAATTTCGTCCTATGCCTTAGAGTCTACTGTCCATGGAAGCTAGGGGAAAGAGGCATTTCCTTAAGAAAAACTGTGCATTTGCCAAAAGTATTTAGATTTGAGAGGAGAGAATAAATATCTCTGGAAGAAAGGTTTCCTTGACTAGGCAACATACTCCATGTTTTACTAGGCAGCATACTCCGTGTAGTACTCACCTACTAATCCAGTCTGCTGAAAAAGCATCCACCAAACAATGGATGCCATTGGGTATTACAAGGCCTGTAGGCATTTCCATTGGGAATGATATACTCCTACTAGACACCTCTCTGCCTCCATGGCCTGTTGGATCTCATTAGCAGAGTACTGAAGAGCTTTGAGCTGGATAAGGCATTCACTGTGGAGCTTCTGTGGGGACTTTTTCATTTTTCATTAATTTTTAAAAATTTCGAGAAAAACATAATCATGTTAATGATAGTTTAGAAAGTAGAGATTCACACACGAAAAATCCAATTTCCCCAAGACAATGATGATGAATTTATTTGCTTCCTGTATTTTTACATATACACACACCTTCAATTCTTCCATTCTCTAAGGCTGTGGACACTCCATCTTGGAAGGTGCCAACCTAGCTATGAGATTGCTGTCTGACCTGATGGACCTCAGGGGACACAATCACCTGAGAGGCCTGAGTCAAAGCCTTTCCAAGCAGAGAGGCTCCAGAGTGAGAAGTCTCTTGCTTGGGACCAGCCTTAGAATGGGTTGAGTTTTGGGAAAAGCTTGGAGGACACAAAGCCTGCTGCTGTCCAAGTTCCCAGACTTTTAGTCAGTAAGTTGCCTATACATGTGACTGTTGCAGATTTCTCACTTCTTTAGTCTTTCTTGTGCCTTGAACTCTTCCATCATCATTTTTACCTAGGCTAGAGGTGACAAAGACAAACAGAGCACCCTGCACACCTCTCATGACAGATCAAGTGAATGAACATATGAATCAATGCATAAACCAAGGGATCAATGAATGAATGAAGAGACGAAACAAAAAGAGTCAAATTAGCTGCTTTCTACCCGTTCATTAAAAATTTTGTATGAGGGGCCGGCCCCGTGGCAGAGTGGTTAAGTTCACGTCCTCTGCTGCGGCGGCCCAGGGTGTTGCTGGTTTGGATCCTGGGCGCCGACATGGCACCGCTCGTCAGGCCACGTTGAGGTGGCATCCCACATGCCACAACTAGAAGGACCTGCAACTAAGATATACAACTATGTACCAGAGGAGATTTGGGGAGATAAAGCAGGAAAAAAAAAAAAAAAGATTGGCAACAGTTGTTAGCTCAGGTGCCAATCTTTAAAAAAAAAATTTTGTTTGATATGACTCTTCAGGGGGAAAAAAAGGGGAGCTATAATGATTATTATAAAATAAAAATAATTACATACAAAAAGTGTTATAATAATATTATCAGGAGACTTTAACTTCCAATGCTCTGGATTATCCTGAGACAAATGAGAATGTGATGCATGTAATTTCTGGTAATTTCAGGGTGCTACTAACTTATACCCCCTTTCCCTGTGAAGTGAACATAATTTATTCACCAGGAAGTATCATCCAGATGTTATTTTGTTTGACAGTAATTGGTTCAACAAGTGTTTACTGAACACCCTTGTGCCAGGCACTGTGCATGATCTGGGATTACAGACAGAGTCCTTGGCCTCATGGAATTGAGAATCTCATAGAAGATGCACTGAGCAAGCATTAAAATTACCATGATTGTTATAAAAAACTATAAGCTGCCATGGGAACATGAAACAGGGGGATCAATTCTTCTCAGGGAAGCAGAGAAAGTTTCCTGAGGAACACTTGTTTCACCTGAGACCTAAGGAGTAAGTATTTGTCGGGTGAAAGTGGAGGAGGAAATGGGGACCCATGTCCCTTGCAGAAGAAGGACCATGTACAAACGCCTAGCGTCAGGGCATATTTAAACAACTACAAGAGACTTAACTGGAGCAAAGAGAAGGCTGGGAGAGCATGTAGAGATGGGTGGGCTCCCAAAAGCCATATTAAAGCTTCTATTTATAGTTACTATTGTTATTATTCTTATCATTAAATCCATCTTTCATCATTTACAAGTAAATTATTTTCCAAAGGAGATTTTTTTTTTTTATTTATGCTGTTTCTAACACCTTTAGGTATGTCTGTCTACCTTCAGATACACCTATTTCTCTGTCCCGGGGCCAGTCTGTGACACCTCTCAGTGTGGTACCACGTATGTAGTTCTTGACAGCACTGCCTCCTCCCCCTTTGTGAGTATCTTGAGAACTGGATCCTGGGAAACCTCACCCTACACTCAATTTGTCATCTCTTTTGGCAGCTTTCAATCCACAGGACTACCCTTTTTCCCCAGGCTATTCGAATTCGCTGTGAAAGCAAAATTTCATGAGACACTATACGAATGTTTCACTCATATACACACACCGAGAATTTATAGCATTCTATTAAAAAGCAAAGAAAACCTGAACTCACCTAAACAGACCCCTCTGGTTGGCTTGCACTATTCATTCCCATTAAATGCAAAACGTGTGTTACTCCAGATGGCAGCCGCTCTTTCCTGCTTGGGCAAGGTAGCTGTGAAGGAAACAAATCAGATTACTGCCTTCCATGACAGTTTTCATTTTCCAAGGCATTTAGTTGGCTGCTTGTTATTATTTCTGATGTTGCTAGTTTCAAGCAACAGTCTCCAGTATTTACTAAAGAGCCTCATGTAGTAGAAACAACCTGGGTTTAGAAGCCTTGGCTTCAAGCTCTGAGGCCACTCTCTGGTTGATTGTTTGTGATCTTTCTGCATCACAGTGTCCGCATCTACTAGATGGTCATAATGGTTCCTTACAGCCTAAAATAACAGCTATACTGTAATCTATTGACTGGCTCATGGAGATTTATCACCTTCTGTCCTGAAGATTCTGTGCTGGGTGTTGAGTATTTTGATTTGCTTTGTTGACAAATAACGCTGACCAGTTTAACATCTGCTCTTTAAGTCACTTAACAATTGTTCATCTCTGTTAGGATTGGTTAAAAGTTCTATGTCTAAAGAATGTGCACTTCAGTGTTATGGAATAAAAGAGAATAGAAATTTTGCTTTTCTCTCTGACTTAAATCAAATTTGGTCTGTTTTTTATCAAGGTGTGAAAGATGGACGCCAGTCACTTCATTTACCTCAGACGGTGCAGTCCAGTTTGTACCAGCAGATCAAGTCCGCTTGGAAGACGCAGAATTTTTTAGAAAATAATATACCAACTGGAAGAAAGCAGAGAAGGAAGGGGAGAAATTTCTTTTTGTCTTTCTAGTATCCAAGTGAATATTCAACCAAACTAGAAATATTTTTACCACAGAACTCATGGGGTTTTTGCTCCAAAATGTTACTTTATTGTCATGACAATGCCACAATCCAAGGTCCCTCCTCCAGCCATTAACCAACTTTGCTTAAAGAAACATATTTGATCAGCCTCTTTTTAAAGCTGAATTTCCCGTAAAGCAGCTATTGAATTCTCTGAAACTGACATTTAACCATTGGCCGAATAATGCAGTAATGCACCAAAAAGTATTTACTGAAAATAAAAGGTTGCCATTGTTGGCTACATATTTGGACATTTTATGGATGGTAGAAACACGAATGCAGGTGTGCATTTTCTAATGTGTATAGGGTGGGTGGGATGAGAGGAGGGGTTAATTATTGAAATATTATCAATTGCTGTCAACTATTTTGAGTTTCTAGCAAAACAAATGAGATGCTTTCTGTGATCTTTGTGACGTCTTGTAAGTTGGCCCTAATCAACATGAGAAACCTGATGTAGTACAGGGTATTCCTTAATTCCTTCATTTATTCGGCAGACATTTCTGGGAACCCTCTAGTGTGTCAGGAACAAGGACTGTTGCTCAGTGCTGGGGAGGTACATATGACTAAGAGCTCAGTGAGCTCCACAGTGAGGCTGGAAGATAAGGAAGGTTCTTCTAACAGAATGTGATAAATGATATGATAATATGTTTATATGCACTCAGCCTGGGGGTCAGAGAGACATAAAAGTTTTTCTCTCAGAGTGCCCAGAAGTAGGGATAATAATAACTATCATCGCTAACTAGAAGCTTCTGTTTAAGGTCACAACCCAGAAATTGCAGGAATGTCTTTTTCTCATATCTAATTGGCCTGAACTTACTATGACACCACACATAACTGCAAAGGAGGCTGGGGAATGTAGTCTCTAGCTGAGTAGCCATTAATCCCTAAAACATGGCATTTCTATTACTAAGAAGAACAAAGAGAGGACGACTATTGGAGAACAGTAAGCAGTTTCTGCACTTGTCATTTTTTCTCCCAGTTTGTCTTGAGATATAATTGACATAAAACGTTGTATTAGTTTAAAGTGTACAACACAAGGATTTGAGACATTCAAATATATTCCGTATATATTGCATATTCAGTGTACATTGCGAAATGATTACCACAATAAATTCAATTAACATCCATCACCTCATGTAGTTACAGTTTTTCTTCTTGTGATGAAAACTTTTAAGATCTACTCTGTTAGCAACTTTCAAATATACAATACAGTATTGTTAACTATAGTCACCGTGCTGTGCATTAATCACCAGGACTTATTTATTGTATAATTGGACATTTGTACTTTTTGACCACCTTCCTCCACTTTGCCCACCCTCTACCCCTGTCTCTGGCAGTCACCAATATGTTCTCTGTTTCTACTAGCTCTGTGTTTTTATATTACATATATAAGTGAGACCATACAGTATTTGTCTTTCTCTGTCTGATTTATTTCACTTAGCGTAATGCCCTCAAGGTCCATCCATGTTGTCACAAATGGCAGAATGTCCTTCATTTTTATGGCTGAGTAATATTCCATTGTGTATATAAACCTCATCTTCTTTATCCATTCATCCATCAATGGACACTTAGGTTATTTCCATATCTTGACTATTGTAAATAATGCTGCCGTGAACATGGCAGTACAGATATCTCTTCAAGATAGTGATCTTGTTTCCTTTGGATGCCCAGAAGTGGAAGTGCTGATCATATAGTTCTATTTTTAATTTTTTGAGGAACCTCCATATTGTTTCCCATAATGGTTGCACCAATTTATCTTCCCACCAACAGTGCACAAAGGTTCCCTTTTCTCCACATCCTCACCAACTCTTGTTATTTCTTATCTTTTTGAGAATAACCATTCTAACAAGTATGAGGTGATATCTCATTGTGCTTTTGATCTGCATTTCCCTGATGATTAATGACGTTAGGCACCTTTTCATGTACCTGTTGGCCATTTGTATATTTTCGTTGGACAGATATCTATTCAGTTGTCTGCCCTCTTTAGTTGCATTATTTGCTTTTTGTTTTTTGCTATTGAGTTGTATGAGTTCTTTAAATATTTTGGATATTAACCCCTTATCAGATACATGATTTACAAATATTTTTTTCCATTTCCTTTGCTATGAAGAAGCTTTTTAGTTTAATGTAGTCCTATTTGCTTATTTTTACTTTTATTGCCTTTGCTTTGGGTGTCAAATCTAAAAAACCATTGCCAAGACAATGTCAAGGAGCCTACACTCTATGTTTTCTTCTAGGAGTTTTATGGTTTCAGGTCTTATGTTCAAGTCTTCAATCCATTTTGAGTTGATTTTTGCATATGTTGTAAGATAAGGGTACCACAGAATTGTTAAAAGCCTTTTGATTGTTTAGAAGCTGGCCTCTTTGAGATGGAAAGCTAGTCCTAAAGAAAAGTGAGGGCTATGTCATCATGACTGAAGCTGAAAAAACCTCTTTTTGATCTTGAAAAGGTGCTGCATGATTGTTCTTATTAAGAGTTTACTGTAGGATAAATTTTTTATTATTTCATTCTTTAACTATGAATAAGTATAATTAATCTTACTATTAGAAAAAGGGGGAAAACAGAGACAACCAAAAAAATCTTTTCATTTGAGACTGTCCTTATTATTTTTAGGATAGAAGAGGTGAGATATCTTGATGTCTCCAACTTGCATTCAAATGGTTTGATCAAAAGATGTAAAAATATATCTGCGTGTGTGCACATATACATATACATATGTATGTGTATAAATATGTGTATATATAGAGAGCGAGAGGGGGGAGAGTGCAAATTGGCAAAATGTTAACTACTACTCATTGAATCTAGGTGATGCTTATTGTACTCTTCTTTCAACTTTTCATATGTTTGAAAATTTCCGAGGTAAAATGTCCCAGAATAATTTCAAAGCAGTGTGCTAAATGTCTTGGAGGAGCTATGCAGCAAGCAGGGCTTAGAGGAGGGGCAAACTCAACCTAGTCTGGTGGTTTAACCTTCCCAGTAGAGGTAATGCTTGAGCAGAAACACTTTATATGTGTTAACTCATTTAATCCCCACAGAAACCTCTGCGAGGGAGTCACAAATACTACTCCATTTTATAGATGAGGAAACTGAGGCAGCCAGAATTTAAGCTGCTCAGGGTCACACAGGGGCAGCCATGTTGTGCACTTCCTGGGGAGGCCATTCACAAAGTTGGGCCATGCAGTAGTAGGGGCCACCCATCCAGGAAGAAGTGGGTCTGGGAGTCAAACTCAGAAGGTCTGGCTGCAGAACACATGTACTTAAGCTCTGCAGGGAGGTCCACGTGGCTAGGATGCAGGGAATGAAGCAGGAATGGAGAAGAAAGAAATGAGAAGTCACTAGTAGCTGATCACAAAGGACCTCTGTGGCAAGCTAAGTTGTTTGGCTTTATGCTGAAGACTACGGAAAATGATTGAAAGATTTTAAGCAGAGATGGGACAGATTTGAGTGTTAAAAAGATCACTCCTATGCACAGGAAGGATTATAGGGAGAGAGAGAGTTGAAGCCAGTAGACCAATCGGGAGATTGCTGCAGAAATTCAGGCAGGAAATAATGAAGGCCTAAACCAAGGAAGTGGATGTGAAGAAGAAAGAAGGAAGGATATTAATGATGAGGAATTGAAAGGACTTAGGGATCCATTGGCAAACGAGGATGAAAAAACAGCATCACTGATGCTTTCCACATTTTTGTTGGGGTTAACTGAATGTGATCACTGAGAAAGATGCTATGGAGGTAGAAAAATTTGGAGGGAGAGATGCTGAATTCATTTTTGAACATTATTATTCACATACGATTCTTCCACTAGTCTAGAAGTAGGGAGGTTGTCTTACTCTATTCAACACGCACTGTGCCTAGCATCGTTCCTGGCATAGAGTAGATGCTCAACAAATGGCTGTTGGATGTGTTGAGTCTTTGAAAGAATGACTTAGAGAATCACTTAAAACTTCAGGATTAGAAGCTAATTCAGAGGTCATCTGATAACTTCTCTGGGGATGTTTGCTTTTCCTCTTCAACATTCTCTGTCACCCCTCTCCCCCAGCACTCTCAGGTGGTTACTGACTTTTGGGGGCATTTAACAGGGATGGGGCTTGTTTGCAATACTTCTGTCCTGGGCCTGTTAACTAAAAAGAGATAAGCCCCACAATTAGAAGCTATCGTCATCTTGTTTATATCGTCAATTCTCAAAATCTGGATCTTAAAAATGAGAAGTGACACAGTAATGGGATTAATGGATCCACTAATTTAATGGACTCCTTTAGTCACAGGCTTTGAACAGAACTAAATATATGTTAAAAACGATTCAGCAGAAGCCTGTGAAAGCTATCCATCTAGCAAGGAAAACATTTCCTCTGAATCCTCAGCTAAATCGGGATTAGAAGGAGAACACTGAGCTTTAGCATACACCCCTTAGAGGTTTCTTTCTAGACAAAAAACAAGTCAGACTCTGGAATGAGCTCTGTGATGGGCCAAACTGTGGGATAAGTACTACAGATAGAAAGAAGAATGATGGCTGAGGCTCCACCCCTGACCTTGAATATCCTCAAAGGAGATAAATGGAGCAGAAGGTACCAGGTGGCTAAGTTTCTTACATCCTTTGGAGATCTTCCCTCTGCAGAGAAACAAGGGCAAGAAGCTTAAAGGCAAGATATGTTCCTTTAAAAAGAAAATCTTTGCTATTTTGCATATACACTGATGTATCTATTGTTTAATTAAAGCAATTTGACATTCTAAGGTTTTTTCTTTATTGGCACACACACTTCGGTTTCTGATAGGCTGGAAAGTATGGTATTATCAAAAGATCTGGCACAACTCTGGGTGGGTTGTGTTCATACTTTTAATTGAATTCTCGTTTTATTTTTAACTTCTGGAACAGATGGAGTCTGAGTACCAAAATAATCCTACTCTCCAATAAGTATTTGAAAATGAGTGGCTGTGATCCTATCAGTCATTTGATCAGCATTTACAGATCACCTACTCTATGCCACGTGTCCAGGCTGGGAATGAGAGCTATTTTTGTTCTAATATAACTGTTGTGGGATTAGCACTTTAAAGGTTTCAGTGGATATCAGTGATGGTCACTGCTAAATTATAAAGAGGAGCATTAAAAATAGGTACAGGTATAGGACGTGATGATGAGGTGGAGAGGGAGGCAAAAGTACTTCAGAAGAAGTGTAGTGAAAGAACCTATTGGCTGTGGCTGAATAAGATTACTGAGGCTACTTAATGAGCTTAGTAAAGAAGAGCACCACCATCCATTAGTAATACTGTGGGGGAGGTGGCAGGAGGGAGCTGCTGAAACAATGCCTTGTGTTGGCCACTCTTGCTGCAGAGCAAAGGGAATAGAGACAGTGAGAGAAAGTTGCAGGCAGAAGACAGGGCTCTGTAGTGTAGGTGGAAAGAGGAACTAAGATGGTGGACTCAAAATTATTTCATCTGAGCAACAGCTTCTATACCACAGAGATATAACAAAGAGATAGCAAGTAACCAGGATTTTTACAGCAGGAACCAGTTATTCAGCAAATATTTATTGGCACCTATCTGGTTGGCAAGGAAAGAAGCTGCAAGACCAGAGGAATCTTTATAGGGCTGAAACAGAATAGAACCTCCCTCCTCTGGAGGGAAAGATGGAGGCTTAAGCTTGCTATAGGAGTACCTCAGGGACCGGGAGATGCTCTGGGAACTGGAGGGCTGTATCAGCCTAGGGCTGTTTATGTCTTCAAAGCTCAGCCTTGCAAATGGAGTAACAAGTGGCGCAGCCCTCTAACTCCTACATCATGCTCTGCAGTAGGAGCACACAAATCTTTTATTCTGACATTCACCATCCTCCTCCTCATCACACCTTGCCTGACGGCCCATGGCATCAGATAGTCCTGGCCACAGTCGGGTCTGGGGGTTCTGAACATCCAACTCAGCTGTCCTCTATGGGAGTGTGTGGCTGCTTGAGAGTGACTTCAGCCCATTTTCAAACAAACATTCTTTCAGCACTTTCTGTGCCAGGCCCTGCTTGTTCTAAACACTTTACAACATTAACTCAGTTCAATGGTCTTCTTAAGAACTCTGAGGCAGGTAATTTTATTATCCCCATTTCGTAAATTGAGAAAACTGAGGCAGAGTGAGGCAAAATAGCTTGCCTAAGATCACACAGCTGGCCCACCAACTTCTACAGTGGGTGCTCTGTCTCAGAGACTCCAGCAGCCCCCTGAAGGCAGCACAGCCCCCCACTCCAGGCTTCCAGAGGAGGCAGCAGACTTCCCGGCAGGTGTTTCCCATCAGCAGTCTGTGCTGAATTAGCACTGTCTCCAAAATCCACGTCCTCCTGCCGGAGAAGTCTCCTCCCATCTTTCTCTTTGATTATGACCAATTTTCCCTTTCCTTCCTCCTCATTTACTTCCCCTTAGAATGAAATTTTTGTTGGTGGTTATTACGTGGGGTGGGGGATCCTTTGGAGCAGAAAATTGTGACAAAGGTGACTTCCCCAGGAATAGCAAGTGGTTTGCTCTGTATTTTGGGAGAGAAAAGAAGGGTGCTGATGTGTCTTAGATAACATTTTAGATCTGGCTCTCCAGGGATGCTGATAGATGAGCAAAAGAAGCTTGATGCGACACTGTTTCATATTCCCCTGAAAAAAATCAGTTAAGCTCACTTGGAAAGGAGAATCTGTCCCTTCCCTTACCCTGGGGCAATCCATAGGACAAATAGATGTCAACAATATATGTTTCATGGCCTGAGTTATCCATCTGGTATAGCCCATGGAAATTGGGGCTGGGGAGTGTGGAGTCGGGGAATGTGCACTTCAATAGGACCTCTTTGAGGTCTCTCCACTACTTAAAAGGGAAGAGATACTCTCTCATTCTACCTGCAATATTCTGGTCTTCTGTGGATATCTCCAGAGAGAAACGTACACAATGACACCAGCCACACACACTCACACACGCTGACATACTTGGTAATTTTGAGAGCATAGTCTAGGAAAGAGAAACACAACATTGCCTGGAACACACTCCTCCCCACTCCCAGCCCAACTTGGAGACAGCATTCTGAGGAGCAGTAACAGAGGTCCACTTCCTGTTGTAAACCATCCACTCCCCAAGAGCCTACTGGCTCATTACAAATTCCCACCTAACAATGGAAACCCCAACCCCAATCAACCACCTTTAGCTCCAGAAACCCCAAGAAGAAATAGAAATTTTTTAACTAAAGGGGTTATTTTTTGTTTTTTATCCTGGGTTAGATCTGATTCTTAGGCACAGCACTCTTCTCGTTGACTTTATATACAAGGCCGGTTTTTGGCATGAGATTTAACATACCTTATCCAAAGCAAACCCTGAAAGGGCAGAGAAAGGGGAGAAGAATTTATTCTTCTAAACAAACTTGTTTGTCTCTTATTCTTACTAACCTGTGAGATTATGGAAGGCAGGGGCTAAGCTTGTCTCACCCACTGCTGAATTCTCAGGTCCTGTTGCATGGTAGGCGTTTGGTCAATGCCTCTTGAAGAGACATTGGCATGATTTTCATATGAATAACCAGGGGAGCCCACCAGGATCCCAGTACAACAGCTGGATACATTCTCTTCTTTTCCAAATTCCCTTTTAAAGAAGCAGCTCAGAACTACCTGGGCAACCACCTTGAGAGTGGGGCCTCCCAATCTGTGTAGGAGGGATTTCCACTGGGGCCTGAAGAGAACCACCGAGCAAGGAAGGCCTTGCTGCAACAAATCACCAATCCAGGGCCAAGACATACTCAGAGATTGCAACTGCCAAATTAATTCCCTATGACAAAATAATATCCGTAGTTGAGAGGCCTGGCCCAAGCCACCAGCAGGAGACAGAGCAGTTCTTTGATTCAGGGAACAGAATTCAAAAGTGTGCTGTGGAGCCTGCGCTGAGTCCAAAGTTCTGCAAGGTAAACTGAAGGTGCTCCAAATTAATCTTATTTTGTCAAACATGTTTGAGACATATCTCATCCATCTTCCTCTTGAAACTTGCCCCTCAGGAACTCCCCATTTCTGTGAAACCTCATGCATTCAATTCCCTGCAAGGGAAGCCACGCAACATTCTCGACTCCTCACCAAGTTCCATTGATTTCGCCTATTAAATGCTTCTAGAATCTGCTCTTTCTTCTATACCTGCTAAATGTTTCTGGATTCCGTCCCCTACTCCGCACTTACTTCTTTATCTATGTCCCAGTTAAAGACGATTTTCTTGCATGTGGGTTACAGCGCCACCCTCCTAATAGGTCTTCCATCCTGCAGGCCTGCCCCCTCCTAGTTAGCTTTCCTTCTCTAGACGGAATGATCTTTCTGAAACACACATCTTCTTCAGTCTCTTAAATAGCACCCCATCACACAGAGAATCAAATTCAATTAGCGTGACCTACCAGGACTGTGCAGCGTTAACCTCCCCAGCTCCCTCTCACATCCTCATGCTTTATGTCTGACAATGCTGAATGATTTGTAGTTACCACATGTTCTTGGCTGTTCATGCTCCCACGACTTTGCTCTTGCTCTCTCTCTCTGCCAACCTTCTCACCTCCTCCTTCTAAATGTTCTTGTAGATTTAAGTTCTTTTTTAATTTACTGTAGTATTAAGTGGACAGAGTTTTAAAAAATCAAGTGACAAACTTCTATGTCTGGTAAACTGTTACACTTTGCAGCCCAAAAAATCAGATGATGCAAAACAACTAGAAGCAATAAGTGGAAACTAATAATTATTTTGCCACAAAGGGAAAATTTTTTTTGACTGCATACAGTTTAGAAACATCTAAACAGCAAAGAATATCCTAAACAAAATAACAAAGGGTGAAAAACAGATTACAAAACAAGAACCAAATGGTTGCAAAATGTCAGCTCCCTAAAGTGATCTATGAAGTTAGTGCTAATCGCATAAAACCTTACAAAATTCGGCTTGGGAGATTGTTATTGTTGTTTAGGGTTTTTTGTGTGTATATGTATTATTTTAAAAACCAATCAAAATTATTGAGGTAAATGCTCCATTACTTTGACAGATTTCTAATAACAGCTCCTAACATGTGGAAATGGTCTTTACTGTTTTAAAAGTCTCCATGAGGTCGTCAAACTTCAATGATGGTTTAAGTAATAGTAAGTTTAAGTAAAAATAAGCAATGTGTTTTTTCAATCAAAACACATTACTCTTACTATCTAATTCTTTAGAGTCCAATGAGATGGAAATAACATATTGATGAGAATTGTATCAACATTCTTATGCATGTATTCTGGATATATTCTATATTCTAAAACGCTACCTTAGGAATTAAAATTCTATCAAACTTCAATAAGAGCAAATGTAGTATCAATTAAGTAATAGCAATCAAACTAAAAACAGATCAATCAAAGTCCCTTATAAAGAGCCTCTGCCCAGGGCTGCTTGTTGAACAGCAGGGCAAAAAGGCCACTTGGAAAAAACTGGCCTAGAGACAGCAGAGGTCCAGAGAGACAGGCCAGGAGGAAATGGCCGGCCATATGCTTCATCCCAATGACCACACAGGCGACTCCATTCTAGTCAGACCCCCTACAAAGACAGTCTCTAGTCATAGGGCTCCCCAGGAGCAGTGAAATGACCGGCAGTCTCAGAAACGTGCGTGAGATGTAGGTGCTTATGCTTCCCCCCATCTGCTTCAGCTGTAAACTTTCACGGTGACCTTCCTGTCAGCACTCATATCTTTCCAACTGAAATGTTTTCCGGGCTCTACTTATGCCTCAGAGCCTGTTCTAACCCTCCCCTACCCCGCCCCACAAGGATAGCTGAGCTCCGGGCCCACGACCCAGAACCTTTTCAGCTGCAAGTTAAGCTCCCACTTTCCCAATAGGCTTGTGGTGAGAATTGTGCAAACTTGACAAGGTTGAACAGTTCAGTTTGTTGAATGGCCCTGGACCACAGAGTGTTCTTCAGACTTTTCCAAACCCCAGAGATTTATCTAAATTATCTAACTTGTGAGAACAAGATTGCACATGAGAGAAAAGTGCTTTCTCTTTTAGAATGAGCTTTAGAATCAAGGATTCTCTTTCTAAGGGCAAGTTTGTACTTTGACTTTTGGCTACAGACTCAACCAAAGAATGAAGAGAAATATAAAAATGTTGAAAGATCAGTAAACATTTCCAGTTGGGCTTAATTCAATGGTTAGATGAGTCTGATAGAGATTACATATCTAGTAGATGTAGAAATGAGTTTCTTTTCTTAACGTGGGCAGGAACGTTCACTGAACTAGTACTGCTTTTTCAAGGCCTATTATACATTGTGGGCAGCTGGTTTGGAGTTTGGGGTCTGGCGTTTGGGGGGGGAGGTGCTGTTTGGAACATCTGTGTGGGATCTTATGTTTGGAAACTGCCTCCCTGTCACCTCTTTCCTCTACCACAACACAGGAAATATGAGCTCCAAAGTTTAGACCAATGACAGGAACTCTCTATAGAAATCTGCCATTGCTCAGCCCTCTCGTGGTGCCACATGGGGTGCAAATTTGGAAGAAGTTCCCCAGCATGTTGATCTCAGAATCTAATGGGGCCAATTATGATTTGTCGGCCTCTGTTCTTTCTCCTTCCCCAGGATCTTCAGGCATTTAAAATACCCGTGAGCCAAATAAAGAAGTGTGTAATTGAAACCATCTTATTGAAAAGCTAATGGGTGCTGCAGCCTCTCTCTACCCCAGAGCTTTCTAACAGCCTTCCTGTCATCCTCCTGCCATCGATTCATTCACTTTTTCATTGTGAAGATTTATGGAGAACATATTAGGTACAAGGCTCAGCGGTAGGTTCCTTGGGGGACACCTCTCTCTGGGCCTTTGTATTACCTCTAGAATCTTCTTTACCTCTACTTTTTTCCCTCTGGTTAATCTCAAAGCTTCTGCTGAGAGCTGTGCCTTTACACAAAGATTGAGCACCCCTGGAGGATGATAGAACTGTGTGAAATGTTCCAAGCTGTGCTCAGTAGAAATGTTCCATTAAATCTCTCAGTCTTTATCACAAGAACATTACAAGCTGTTCTCATCATATACAGTCCAGCCAGAGTGAATGGCGGCAGCAGAGTGGGGCCTGTCTGACACCCCTCACCTGTTTCCTCCATTTAGAGCTAGACGTTGGGGATAGAACGGTGTCACTCTGTCCTCACAGAGTCCTGTTCCTCTATTTGATCCCAGGGAGGACAACAGCTTTGACAAGTGCTACAGAATGCAAAAACGTGGAAGCTGGTTTTCTTAGTGTTATTTGGATTAAATCTTGTAATGTCTCTGAAAACATCATTGAAATGCCCATAGCCTCTGTTTTTCATTTAAACCAAAGTGAAAATATTAGCTTGCCTTAGGAATTCTCTCAGCTTCATGCCTGATACAATATCTGGCACATTGTGGGTACCCAAAAAATATACTTATTGACTGAAAAAGTTGATCAGGACGTGAAACATGGTACACAAGAAGAGGAACGTATGTTGAAGGTGAGAGTAGGAGTTGATTTTAGTTTTGGACGTAGTGAGTTAGCAACGTGTGAGGGACAGCCAGCACAGGTGACCAGTTGATAGTTGGAGATGTGAATCCACAGGTCAAGAGAGAGATCAGGGCATCTCCTCTTCCAAGAAGGCCACGTATGATATGTTTGTGCATATCTCTCACAGTTATTACCTGTGGAGACTTTTGTTTATCTCCATCTTGAGAGTATGGACTCCTGGAGGCCGGGGGCTATACTTTGTGGATAAATTTTATCCCCAGGACCTAGAATGGTCCATGGTACAAGGCAGATAACAATATTTGTTGACAGAATTAACAAATGAATTATTTCTTTAAAAAAGTAAATTGCTCTTCATATTCTGAGCACAGTTATTACCTCTCCCTCTGCCCCCACAGCCAAATTGTGACAAGCTCTGTCCATTGTGCTTTTTTCTCCAGGGCATCATGAAGCTCACCTGGGCCATGACAACAGTCCATGATGGATCCATCTGCTTCCAGTCTTGCCCCTGCCCCCAAATTCATCCTTGACTCCTCTCCACAAGTGACCTTGCTACATGGCGATCTGCCTCAGGTAGATTTTCTGCTTGGAAGCCTGGAACAGCTTCTCATTTCTTTCAAGACAAAACTCAAACCCTTTCCTGAGGTGTATAAGGCCCTTTAGAATCTTGCTTCTACTAACCGGCCCCCTGCTTCTCTCCATTTTCCAGACTCCAGAGTTAGAGAAGCTTAGGTTTCCAGCTCAACTACTTAGTCACAGAAGTTCAAGGTTAAGTTTGTTCATCTGGGCCTCAAATTTCATCAACCACAAAATGTGTAAGCCACTATCAGCTATTTCTGAGATTATGATGATGCTCAAATGAAAAAAAAAACATGTAAGGTGCTTAACAGGGTAACTGACCTATAGTGCAGGTTAAATAAATGTTAGCTGTTACTTTTATTATTATGGACACCCTTTTTCAAATATTTCTTTCTCACTCTCTCTCCTTTGTGTCATATCATATTCTGTCATATACTGTTTCTCCAGTTTTCTCTTCTTGGTCTAATTAATTTCTCCAGATCTGAGACTCAGCTAGGATTTCATCTAATCAAGGAGGCCTTTCTTGGGCCTACCATCCTGAGTAAAAGTTTTATGGGATCTCCAAGAACTGTTTGTCTACCTCCACCTATCCCTGTGTTTTATAAATAGATTTTTATAAATATTTTTAAATGAATAAAAATGAATTATTAGGCTCATCTACCTAGTCCACTATACTATGAGCTCCTCAAAGATGAAAGGACATTTCACATGGTGTCTAGTGCATCACAAGTATTCAATTAATGCTTTATGTAGGATGGAAGGAGGGAAGAAAGGAAGAAAAGAAGGAAGGAAGGAAGGAAAGAAAGAAAAATGGAAAGAAAAAAGGAAGGGAAAGAGGAGCCTTTAAGAAAGGAGACTTTAATGTAGGAGAAAAGGAGGTCGTGGCTGGATGACCCTCTTTTAACAAATTAAATAATGGTCAGTTTAAGAGTTATTGAGGTAATTAGCAAACAGGTGAGTTTAGAGTCTGGCGCTCAAGAGAAAGACCAGGGACAAAGATAGAGACTTGGGAGATGTAGCATATGGGTGGTGATTGAAGGCATGGGAGTGGATGCAACTGCCTTGGGAGGATGTTCAGAAAGAGGAGAAGTCAAGGAAGGATTGATTCCTGGGGGACACCAGAATTTAAGGGGCTGGCAAATGAATGCCCGGCAAAGGAGAGTGTGCTTCCTTCCTTGAATCCAAGTATGTGACATGATAACTAAGATTTCAGGATGCAAAACATTCCCTCTCTCCTTCAAGGGGCAATCAACTAGGTTAAGTAAATGTTATTGAGTCATATGCCAAACAGCTGTGTCCTTCTCCAGCCCCGTTTCTCATCACTATTCCACAGGAAACTTTGGCTTTGGCCCAGTCTCCCCGCCCTCCTCAATTACATACTCTGTTTTCCACCTCCTCCTCCACCCCACCCTTCAATCTTGGAGCCTTTGCTTTCCCATCTGAACTGTTGTCACTCCTCTTTATTTATCCAAAGTTCATTCAACCTCCAATGCTTCTTCTAAGATCTACCCCTTCCATGAAGCCTTCCTCAGTCATTCCAATTCACAATGACATCCCTGTCCTCTTATCTCTATGGATTTGTGGTACCCACACTTTGTCTTGTCTGTTGCCTTGGTTGTTCTCAAACTGACCTGCCAGCTAGACTGGTGCTCCTCCGGAAAAGAAGCTATGTCCTAAGACACAGTTTCATGACTTAACTGCCCAAAGTCATAACCTAGATAGTGTGTGCACACTCTTGTCTCCCTTACCCTGAGAGCTCCTTTCCTACTCCCTTTCTAGAGACTTCTGAGCTGAGAGTAGAGCGCGGGCTTTGGCCTGGGTGGTCTTGCATCATCCGAATGAGCAGGATAGCTACTGAACCCTAAAAGGTCTCCTGTGGCCTCAAAGAGTTAAAACACTTCCTGGAGGGTCCAATTTCCAGAGAGCTAGCTCTTCCAAAGCCAAAGTTAGCAAGCATAATTCACTCCTAAGTCAGAAAATTCAGTTAAAAGTTGGTCGAGTGCAGGGCAAAGAAAAGATGCTGGGAAACAGAATACTTTTTCTTTTCATTGGGTTGAGTTTGTGACCTCAGGACACAAACAGGACTCTTAACCCTGACAGTTTGGGACTCTGGGTATTGGGGACCAATGTGCCCATGGGCTCAGGAAGAGCAGGCTCAGGGAGCTCCAAGTCGGGCCACCTGGAGAAGACAGGTGGATGGTAAGCGAGGCCTCTTGGCTGCAGCTGTCCCCTGGGCGCCATTTGTACATTCACACTGTGTGCTGACTGAGAACAGGCAGGTCCCTAACATCAAGATCCAGACCCAGGCTCCACACTTGGCCTGAACTCTAATAAGTTTATAGAATTCTGGATATTCCTAGAGCTTGATAGAAACCCGATGTTTTCAATTCTTATGATAATTCCTTTCAGAATGACCTATTTAAGATAAAGTCAGTCAGTGCTGGTATTGCTTTGCATAGAGTCTGCATGGCCAAATAGAGCACGTGTCCAAAGAAGAAGGGACAATAACACTAGCCACCATTTAGTGGGTAACATCAATGTGCCGGGCACTTATGAACACCATCGTTACCAGGAAAGGTGGGTGTCATTATCTGCATTATGCAGAGCAGCGAACAGTAGTTACAGAACTTGGAGCAACCCAAATTTGTTTTCATATCCCAACTCCATCATTTCTTCTATTTAAATCTTTCCTGAGCCTACTGTGTACCTATCATTGCTCTAGGAATGCCATATCAGTGAACAAGACAGATAAGATGCCTGTCATCACCCAGTTTGCATTTTGTAGTGGAGTGGGAAGATCAGAGAGGGTTCAATAAAGCAAATGATAAACAAGATTATTTTAAACGGAGCAATTATAAATAAAAACAAAGCGATATGATTGGGAGGGTGGCCAGATACAACTTTAGATAATGATGTGCCCTAGGTCACAAATCACTTCTGTGCCAGAAAAAGCTACTTAACTTCTCTGGGCCTCAATGTTCTCATCCATATAGTGGGTATACTAATAGTGTTCACCTGATGGTCACTGTGAGGATTAAGTAAGCTGTGAAGTTTCTGGAACACAGTAGGTACTTGGTAAGTGCTAGCTCATTGGTATTATTAGATTAAGGACCTTACCCCAAATGATTCCCACTCACAGGTCATCTCCTCTCAAACACATTTATCCTTGGTTATATATGATCTTGTTCATTTCCAAGTTACTACTGCAGAGATTTGGATGTTTGCAGAGCTTTCTCTTGTTTTTATAAACTCATCTTTATTCTCTCCCCTTCCACCTCCTGGGTCCCTGGGCTGGTAGTGACAGAGCAAAGACCCTGAAAAATGCTGCTGGCTCCAAGTAGAGTGAAAGGGAGAGAGAGAGAGAGAGAGAGAGAAAGGTACGAGGAGTCACTAATGTGGTAAGTTACACGCGGTGAGTTTTTAAAGTCCCCTTGTCCTAGACTCTTTTCTTCATCCACCCCAACCTACCACAAGGCCTGAAATTACCACCATTGTGTCTATTCTGTGTGAATTCTCAGGTTCCAGGGAAAAGAGGCTTATTAAATACAAGTATTTCACCTTGAGAAAAGTGGGGACATCTACTATTCAGTCAACAGAGAAGAATCTTTTGATTACTCTCAGAATGCAGAGTCTGAAGGACTAGGCCCAAGGCAGGGCAGCTTTGAGGAGCGCTTGGGAGAGCAGGCAAGGAGAAGCAAGTCAGCTTGGACCAGAGGGTACAGAAGAAGGAGTTCAGAGGTTCTACAGGGAAAATCTGCCTGTCCTCAGGAGTCCCCAGCGCCCACTGAGAGGCCCCTACAGGAAAAAGCCAAGGGATAGAGTGGAGGCTGCTGCTGCTGCTGGCCAGAACCTCCCACCCCAGCATCAACGGCTGGCAGAAAAAGGCTGCCATATTTTTCTCCAGGCTTGGCAAAAGCACACAGGCTTTGCGACCAGGCAGCTCTGAGTTCAAATCCAGCTCTATCGCTTACTACTATTTTGACCTTTGGAGGTTACTAAGCTTTTCTGAACCTCTGTTTGTCATCTGTAAGTGGTATTACCATTATCTACCTCCCAAAACTGGTGTATGGATTATTCATTCATGAAACGAACATTTCCTGAGTTCACCAGTACTGTGCACATTCAGTGCTCAATTAGTGTTTCCTCCTTCCTTTAGAGATGAAGGCCATAAGACTAGCATAGCCTAGGTTTAAATGACTTGATCTCCCATGAGTTCAGAATATGGTTACAGTATCTACTGCTCAGGAGGAATTTAAAGAGCATGAGAGCAAGTTGAGATAATGCCATTGTGCATGATATTCATTCATGCAACATACACGCTTCAACTATTCTTTGTGTGCTGTGCCTGGGGATGCCAAGATGACAAGAGCTCAGTCCCTGCCCTCCAAGTCTCTTGGGCTAATGAACAAAACAGACTTAAGAATGAATGATGACAACAATTTAACTAGGATTGTGTTAGAGGTATGAGATACTATGGATGCACAGAGGAAAGACATGAGTAATCCTGTCTGGAGAGGTCAGGGAAAGCTTTTTAGAGAAAGGAACATTTGAGCTGAAGAACGAATAGCTTTCCAGGCTAAGTTGAGTGCTGTAGTAGAAGATGCTCTGGGCAGAAATACCAGCCTATGCTACGACCAAGATGGGTGAAGAGCAAGAGTTCAGCACGGCTGGAGCCCAAGACAAGGTAGAAGAGTGATAATGAAAGGACACTGAACTGAAATGTAGGTGTTGTCCAAGGAACAGAGGCCTCAGAGAAGCCATGGCAAAGTTGCTGTATGACCTGGAGGACTCCCTACACTGTCAAGGGAACCAATGGACTATGAAGGAGAAATGATGGATGATTTATAGGGCACTTGACAGTTTACAAAGTACTCTTGTATAGATCGTTTCACTTAAGAGATGGGGAAAATTATTGTGCTTCACATGGCATCATCCATGGAACCAGACATCATTCAATTAGGAACCACTTCATAAACTGTGATGCTGTAGGAAGAGAGGGTTGAGGAGAGTTATATGACCACTTTACGCATCTGTCCCCACCTCTCTCCTAAGGTTGTTATGTAGGTGAAATGCATTAATGTTGTTTTTAGCTAGGACAGTTTATATGGCAAGTATCAGAAAATGCAACTCACTAAGGTAAGCAGTATAGGGAATTTGTGGCTCACATAACTAAAAAGAACTATTTTCAGTTCAAGGCTGTGGAGTTTATATTTTGTAATGTGTAGGAGTAGCAGCAGGCATAGCATTCTCAGTATTGTTATTGTTCTTCCTTCCTATCCTTTTTAAAGCTGACCTGAAAATTTGATTACTTGTGAGCATGATGGAGTAAAAAGAAATGAGATTTGGAGCCAGAAGCTTCCCGTTGACACTGAACTTCCTTGGATATGAGTCCTCTTGTCGCACATACATCGCTGGGCTTCTGTGAGGATCCAGTGAGATCCTCTATGTGGAAATGCTCTGTAAACACAAGAAGGGTCTAAAGGACTGCACAGCAGCTCATAACAAAAGCGGCCTTGTTTCCAAACATACTCCAGACTGACCTCTGATCTTAACCTTCTATGGGGACCAAAAGAATAAATACAATTGGGATTCAGAAATGGTAAGAGTTGTGGAGCATGATAGGATGTGCCTGGAAGGTGAACTTGAAAGGGAAAGAGAGATCAAGATATGTTTTAGGATTGCTAATACAATATACTTGATAATTGTGAGGATAAAGAATTTCCAATTATTGGGTGACTGGAGTGGTAGTGGAGAAGGGGGTTAAGGAACACAGACTCTAGATCGAGAAAGCTTGGATTTCAGCCTTAAATGGGATAATGAAATAAGATGCTTAGCACAATACTGAAAGTGATCAATTAACAGAAGCTATTACTGTGATTCCTATTAGCTTCCCGTGTGCCGGGCACCCTGCTGGGTGATACCTCCCCCCGCTTCTCAGCCCCCAGATGCTGAGCGCCTAGGGGACTGGCTCCTTTTCTTCTCCATCCTTCAGTTGCTGATCTCAACAAGTGAGGATGTCAATTACCTGAGCAACAATGGGTGGTCACAAGTGATTCAGTAGGATCCAGGGTGGGATTATTTCCTGGACACAGTGGATTCCCCTCACAACTTGCTCACAGAGGAAAATGTTTTCATGGAGATGGGACACTTTTCTTTGGAATCCGGGATGTTAGAGGCACGTGGGTCCCTAGATGAAAGAGTCCGAAGGAGGAAGTCTGGTTACCTCCTGCACTACCAGAGGTGCTACCCTGGGTTTTGACATTTGTCCCTTTCGTTCACCCGGTAATGTCAGGGAAGCTGTGGACGTGTTCAGTAGATGCACTTTGGAAGGCAGCGCTGACTCGGCGCTAACTATGTGCTGGAGCCCCACTGATGGCTGCGCGACACTACAGGTCACCTCGAGATGATACAGTGAGTGTTGATGGCTGACTTGACGATTTGCTGCAGCTGCCAACTGCCCTTCCAAAAATGGGTCAATCTCATAAAGAGCAGCACAAGGGAGTTCCTTTGTGATGATGAACAGTTCTGTATGTGTGTGGTGGTGGTCACACAAATCTCTACGTGTGAAAAACTTGGATAGAGCTGGCATAAACACACACATACACACTCACACAAAAGCACACGTGAAAATTAGTGAAATCTGAATAAGACATATAGATCGTACCCAAATTGCTGGTTTCGATATCGTACTAAAGTTATATAAAATGGTGCCACTAGGGGATGTTGGGTGAGGGGTACATGGGACCTCTGTGTACTGTTTTGGCAACTCTCTGTGAGTCTATAATTATTTTAAAATTAAAAATTGCTTTTTAAAAATGGGTCAGGCTTATAATGAGGTAATTTCCCTATATGTTTCATTGTTTACATTTGGGGAGGTGACAGAATTAAATTAGTTGATACATAGAGGATCATCCACAGCAATGCCTGGCAGAATAAAAACAAGGCATGTTAACTATTTTTACTACTTTCAAATTCACTTCCCCATCTCTCTTAGGTGTTTCTTTTTAACAACCAGCACGGTCCTTCTATTGAAGTCTTTGGAGGCAGACCCGTTCTCATGACTTATCCAGCCTTGTGCCTGACAGCTGGGCTTCTCATCTTTAATTGCATGAAAATTACATAAGGATCTTATTTAAAAATGTAGATTCTGATGCAATTGGTTAGTGAGTCAAAAGATAAGAGTTTCTGACCCCAGGAGCTTTAGTCGGCAAGAGATGACATGAGCCTTTGCCATAAATGCTTCCATTGCCCAGCTAGAAAGGAAGCATTTGGGGATCCCCATGGAAAGATGGTGAATCCCCAGGTGAGTGGTGTAATCCCTGCCCTGCCAAGCAGAAAAGGCACTGGGAAGGTGGCCTCCAATGCTTCGCACATATTATTATCTTGTTAATTCTGATTTGTGCACTCCATTATTGTGTACTTTGACTCTGATGCTATGCTAGACTCAGAAAACAAAAAGGAATAAGATATGACTTGCTGTCAAGAGGCTTCAGTGGAAGGTATCTAATTACACTAGAGTGTTCTGTGTGCTAGGAGATGAATGTAGAGTGTGTTCTGAGATCCTAGAACAGAGAATTTCCATCACACTAGGGAGCAGGGAAGACTTCCCAGAGAGGGTGCCCCTCCTACTAAATCATAAAGAACTAGTGGGAATTAGCAAGGCGGGTGACAGCAGAGGGAGGGACGCATTTGCCAAGCAAGGGAAGTGAGCAATGGCACAGAGCTTGAGAGATGAGGATTTCTTCTCAGAACTATTCCAAGTTAGGTGTGGCCAGAGGATGCCTGCTTGTTGCAGAGTGGCAGGAGATGGCTAATAAGAATTAGTGGGCAAATTGGTTTGGGAAATTCTGGGTTAAATAAAACTGGACCAACTTTTTTCTTGCAGGCCATCTCAGAGTCTTTGGTATGTTCTCCCACATCAAAAGTCTCCCAGAAGGGTTATCATATCCAGCATTTCCCACCCTCATGGTACAGAAACCCTTTGTTTCAGGACATCTTGTGGGGCATGAATTCTCTTGAACATATTTGGGACACACTGGCTACTCAGAAAGTTTTGACTAAAGTTGGTGTTTACCAGACAACACAAAGATATTTTTCAGAGAATCCAGGCTGATGGGGAGCCCTTACGTCTTCCAGAGTTTCATGGCTAACTACTGAATCATGCCATGTTAGACTAAATTGTTCACCCCAAGTCACTGTCTGTAAGCAGGACTCCAGGAGCTCAGCAGTTTGGCACTATGTTAGCAAGAGAAAATCTGCCTGGTCCACTGGGTGGGGTTAGTGCTCAGTTTCTTCTTTGGCCACCAACTCACTTTCCCAGATTTTTGCAAAATTAGAGGCAGACCTGGTATCTTGCACTGTGAAGGAAAATATTGCAACGGATAATCTTTGCAGTGCTTACTCAAAAAGAGAACAATGAACAATAAAAAATTAATCAAGTCTTGAAATATAACCAGGGCTGGGGAATTTATGAAATTGTATTTTGTTTTCATAGGTTTCGAGCAGGACGGATGATTTTATTTTATATATATATATTTAACGCTAGAGTGGGCTGAAAACACTCTGGAGTCAATTTAAGTCCTGAAAATAAGTATCATAACAAATCATGAGCTCAATCCTTCACTCCTCATCCCCTCTACTCCCACACTGCCCACCCCTGCAGTACTCATAAATTCTCTCAACTAAGAAAAATCTTTCTCATATGCCTTAGAGAAGAATTTACTGCCCTGGTTCTCCACTATCCCTTCCTCAATTATCAGCTCACTAAATATTAATGGTCAGTTTTTTAAGGTACAAATGCTCTGAGTTCAGCCCCAGGGCCACTGTACCGATGAAATGTGTGACATTCAAGCCCCACCTCACTCTTGCTTCGCTGGGACTGTCTATGAGCCATCTTTGCCTATACGGGCTCCAGGCTTTATACTTCAGGGTTTTCATGCTTTCAAACAAATAATAAATACTGCTGGACTCTAGCTAAAGAGAAGATATTGTCTACCCAGAATACAGAAAAAGACTTGGAAGTCACCAAAGAAAATAGAGCGCCCCCTATATTTTGAGGAAATCTTAGGTGGTAAATTTAGAGGATTGGTAGGTTAGAATTACAAAAGCATGGAAACCAACAAGATGGGTGAAGTAAAGAAGAGCCGCCCTTATAATGGACCTGGCTGAGATTAGAGTGTACTCTTAGATTTTCTTAGCTTTACAACTAAAACAATTTCTACTCTCTACTCATAAATTCAGCACCCAGTTGATATATTATGTACCTGACCATCTTTGAAGAAGTTAGAGTATGGGAAAGTAGTGAGGCACCAGGATGCAATCCTAAAGTTCAGATCTAAAAACATTTCCCATGATGGGGGCAGTAACAGTGACAAGAGGCTTAACACCATCATCCTCCCTTTGATGCCTTCTGGAGGTGTTTCCACGATTTGGTCCCACGCCCTTCATCCCCTTCACTGGGTACCACTAAATACACACAATCCAAATTATCTTCAGGGCTACTGGACAGAACCATGCAAGGTCGTCTTTTTGTGCTTTGAATGCCCAAGCCTTTCCTTCCAAGATTTCAGAATAAGTTTTACGGCTGTAGCAAGAGACTAAAGACACACATATATATACTGCCTCCAAGCCTGTTCTTTTTATAGGCTCATTGTAAGTCTGCAGAGACGTAAAACCTAAAATGTTGATGGAAACAGATATGTTTTATTCTATGTACTAAAAGGAAAATTAATGAGACAACTGTTGTTTCTATAGCCAACTTGGGATGGAGAAAGTGACAACCTCCATCTATATCATTGCAACCATGAGGCAAGAAATGAGACTCGGGAACAAAGATGTTTAATTTTAAATTCCTTTGAGAGAAAAATTGCAGTTCTATTTATGAAGCAGCTCTCGTGAGGGCTGTGGAAAAGGATTCCAGAAATAAATACGATTGCTCCTTGAATGACTGTGAGTGTAGGTGCTCACCTGAGATCTAGCTCCTTCTCAGGGTCTGTCCCTAAGTCCTCGATCAGTCAGAGGTGGCACCACGGAAACGATTGGGCCAGGAGACCTGCAGCAAAGTTATCACGTTTGTTGGTTTCGAGCCAGGGTGGAAAGAAGTTGGGCAAACGTCCAGATGGGAGCTTTGTAGGATTAAAGTTCCTTTGGTTGCCTGGGATGGCAGTGAACCATAGCCTGGCAGTCACAAGGTTCTGCAGTAGTGTGAGGATGTGAAGTTTCCTCACACTATGGAAAATTAGCCTTTGACTTCCAACATTGGGACTAGGTGCATGGACTGGTGATAGGAGAGAAGAACAAACTGAAGGGTCTGCAAACCACAGCAGACTGAGCTTCCAGGATAGGGCTTGTGTTCCTACCTCTCTGAGCCCACTGTGGAGTTCAAGTGGCGCTACAAAGAATGACTGGAACTGGGAGGAAATGGGAGCAGGGGGGCAACAACGCTGTGGCGGCAGATGTGAAGAAGTGAGTGGGCAGGGGTGGGAGGCTGGGCTTGGGTGATCCCATAGTGGGAGTGGGCCACTGGGGGAATGCTGAGGAGGATGGTGTGCCAGAGACAAATTTAACATGTTTAAACATTTTGCACGAGAACGTCATAGGGTAAGAAGGGGCATCGTTTAGGTGGAGTCATCCATTCATTTATTAACCATGCGCTGTGTCATGGACTCTGCAGACACAGACCACAGACTCTCTGGAGTGTGCTTGCCTTCCTTCCCAGCAAGGACTGTCCCCAGAGACACCCTGGGTGTGGGAAACCCTCCCCTAACACTTTCAAACAACAGACGGGGCTGTGGGTCTTTGTCTGAGGGCTGGAATACGTCCCTTCCTGAGTCCCTCCCACCCACCAAGCCACAGGCTCTCCCCCTGCAGTGAGAGAACATCTGTGCCCTGCGACAAAGGCCAGAACTGAACTGATTAATTTACTAATCCTCTAAAATCAGCTCCAGCTCCCAGAGTGAGAAACCAAAAAATAATGAATTCCCCCGCCCCCCCTTTTTCTTAATGGCAGCATAAAGAGAAGGAAAAAAATGCCCTGAGCACACTAAATTTGTCCTCATCTTCCTGGGGGCTCTTGTACCAAACTTCTCTAAATGCTTTGATGCACTTTTGAATTCCACCTGCCATCAGCGTAGGGATCGCCAAACTGGCTTCTCCTTCCTCTGAACACCCGCTGGGACATGACGCAGGCAGTTTAAAAATCCTCCACGGGCCCAAGTCAAAGCCTGCATCTGGTTAGAGCGTTGATAATGACATTGTGAACCACAGTGACATTCACCATGCTAATGGCTGCCGTGTCAGGCTCTGCAGGATGTGCTGAGTTATTGGGGCATTTCCCCCAAGAATAGCCCAATTTAATAAAAATAAATAAATAAATCTATAAAATGCAAAATAATTCAATGCAAAATTGCTGCCACCACTGGGAACTGGAGAGAGTGCAGCTCCAGAGACAATTTTATAGAATCTCTTGGCATTGTGGAGCTTATTAAAGTCATAGATCATAGAGCTGGAAGCCTGGAGGGAATTTCAGCCATACTTCCTTTACTCTCCCTACCCCCTTAAGTAAGAGAGTCCCTTTAATCTCTATGTAAAAGACTAGATGATAGGAGAGAAGATTGCACAGATGCCGTGACACTGAACTGACCCCCACCAGCCTTGGGCTCTTCCTCACCATCCCTCTGCGGATACCCCAAGCCTTCAGTGTGAGTTTATGTGTTGGTTTCTCTGTCCTCAGTGAGGGTTCCTGTGCTGTAGAAAAACCCTCAGGTATCAGAAAAGCTGCATTAAGTCTTACATCTCCTTCACTTTTCCATCATCTCTTTCCCCATCTAGAGTGAAAACAGTTCCATTCTTTAAACGGTTTTTCCACACCTCCCCTTCTGCTGGTATTCCATTACCTCTGTACTGGGCTTAGAATCAGACAAACGAGATTGAAAGCTAACTTAGCCTTTTGCTGGTTATTTCACCTTGAGCAAATTCCCACTGATCCCTTACCAATGTGCCCCAGAGTCTGGGAAAAACAGTCTCACTTTTTTAATGAAGAGAGAGCCATCCTGGGAATCATGAAGTTCTAGTCTCAAATCTAGATAAACAGGTTGTACAGGCTTCAGAAAATCCCTAAATTCCTCTGACCCTCACCTTCCTCCCTTTTAAGTGGAAATAGATAATACGTATTTCACAGGGTGCTAGGAAGGGTTATAACAGATGATGAAAATGCTTCGCTTCTGTAAAACACTAAAGCCATGCAAGGTATTAGCTTCATTATTATTCTTCCCCATGGTTGAGGTCCCTAATATGGATCCCCGGTAAATCGTCCTTGCACTAGGCAATGACCAGCATAGCACCTCCTTCTCTAAGGATTGCTCTCCTTCGCAGAGTGGGCCTGGAGAATGATATTTCTCTTGCATAATCCTTGCTTCCTAGTCAAAAGTTACTGCACAGGCATAGTCACCTGACCTAAACAAGTCGATCATGTTCTCTCTCCAGGGAGTTTAGAGTTAGGAATCAGAGACTCTTGCTAATTTCTGGTGCTCACTTGAACTTAGGACATATAAATTTGGGAGATGTAGAGTGGTTATATTTGGTTCATGCATAAAGAAGCAGAAAGAGAGAGAAGTGTGCAGCAGCCACGGGCATTCACCTCCTTTCCCATCCAAGATGCAAGCTGTAGAACTATGGATGCTGCAGCAGGAGATGAGCCAATGGGTCCTGCCTGTGCTACAATGGGTGAACGTGAGCCAGTGCTCCCAGATGAGAAAGAAGACTCAGCGCTGGCATCCAGACGAGCCTGAGTCTCCCAGCCGGGCCGTGGTGTTCTTCTGCTGAGTATAAATAATCTCACAGAATGTCAACAGCATCCAAGGCCACTCTGTGGCTAGCATGGACCAAGACAAAAACAAGAACACTCCATAATCATGTCTGACACAGACAAAACGTGAACATTGTCCAGCTATAAAAATGGTCAAACATCCCCAGTCCTGGCTAGTATGAGTGACTGTGTGTCTTTACCAATCCCAGTCTTAGCCTCCGTCTAATCTTCTCCTCCTTCTAGATAAAATAAGCCAATGTATTTCAAGCAGCCTTTAAAATAGTGACAAGTTCTTCCCACAGATGACTCTGGGCACTTTCTAGAATGTCACTGAAAAATATTCAAAGGGTGCAAAGGGAGCCATTTCTGCACACTCTGTGCTCTCCTGCCTTTCTCTTTCTCCATAATAGCCTCACAGCTTAATTGTCTCTAATAAAAAGTCTATTCATATGCCTCAATGCTTCTAAGTAAAACAATAATGGGAGTACTCATGTCCTGCTCCTTGTCAGAAGAGAACAGAGTATAATTTCTCATATTTGAGGAGACCCAATTATCAGGAAAAAGAACAAGATTCTTCTCACTGTTACAATATATTCCCTTTTGTATCTTGAGGAGAAATATAATTCGTGGGTAAAAGTCAATATTGAGCTCTTTTTCTGCGTATCTAAACACCAATACCCCTGCCTTGGCCAAAGAAAGAAAAATCAACATTAAAACAAAGGAAAAACTCAACGGTTGATGTCTTTTACTTTTTCAAATTCAGAAGAATTTTCTAGATTCAGAAACCCTAATTGAAATCTCTTTCCTGTTCAAGTTGCCGTTCATCAATTTTGATGACCATAAACGCTTCCTATTTCAGAGGAAAGCAAACTTTCTCTGATCCCTGGAGCTCAGCAGTGGAATCCCCATTTTTAGCTTATGGGACATTGATACCTTTCCTGACAAAAGGGTTACAGTTTAAGAAGCAGAAGGTGTCCCTTGCTGGTCATCCCTTCTCACTGAGCTCCTAGGGGGGCAGCTGGGCTCTGAGCTCCCAAATCCAAATTAAAAGCTGCGCTTCTTTGTGCTTTGACTTTTGGGCTTCTGAATAAGTTTTCATTTTTTAAAAGTGCTTTCTTGTCAGAAGCAGTGAACATACCTAGTACCTGGATCTTGGATTCTAAATATCATTTCCTGCTATAAGGAATCAAAGCTCATTTTAAAAAAGACTGATGCAAGGGCTAGAAGTGAAAGCACAAGGTGACGCATGAGCCTATGAAATCTTGTACCCAAAACAGGGAAGTGCTCCAAGACTAACGGGTTCACGCCAAAAAAGATGAAGAAACCAGCTTGAAGGGGCCCACGTTGGTCAAATCAAATTAAAAAAAACAAAATCCACGTGTCCATAGTGGTATTCGACACAAAGAAAAGGAGAGAAAGAGGGTTATAGGATGGGGCAGAAAGCCCTCCTTTACAGAAGGATGCTGGCTAATAGAAGTGGAATGAATAATAGAATTAGAAAATTACTATTTTACAATTCTCAGCATGAGCATTGTTTCAGGCAAAGACCATTGACATTAAAATAGAAGATTGTTGGAGAGTGAAATATTTGGCCAGTTCCCAAGTATCAATCCACATTTTAATGACTAATTACAGAAAGGAAAATAGACATTTATGACAGAATGATGTGGTAACTACTACCTTAACTGAGGGATTGAACGTGGCGTCATTTACAGGAGGGCAGCCTGAGAAGACAAGCCTACTGATGGATGCAACACGAAATATAAAGCGGCACCAGGAAGTGTGCTTGTCAAAAATGTTTGCTCCGAATTTAATCAAGCCTCCAGAAGGTGTTTGATTATAGGAAATACACGAGAAATAAGAAAAAGTTAAAGGACACATGGGAAGCAATCAGAAAAATCCAGAGTGTGGGACATTCTATAAGAAAACTGCCTGACTCTTCAAAAACTCAAGGTCATTAAAAAGAATTCTAGATTAAAATAGAGTAAAAACTCATAACAACCAAACATAGTTTATGAAATTTGATTGAATTCTGGTTCAAAAATAAAAAGCTAACAAACATTTTTTGGACAATTGGGAGAATATATATATATTCACATATGACTGGATATATGAGAATTATTGTTAGTTTCCTTACGTATGATAACGGATGACATTGTGATTTTGAGGAAAATGTCCTTATTCTTAGGAAACACATGCCCAAGTTTTGAAGGGTTAAGCGTCACGCTCTTTGCAACTTACTTGTAAAATGGTTCATTAAGAGAGAAGGAGGGGAAGGAGGGAGATTGCGAGAGAAGGAAGCAAGAGCTCTGGCAAAATGTTAAAAATTGTTAGTCTAAGGGGAGGGCCTATGTGGTTTTATCACTTTGTTCTTTCAACTCCTCTATTGCTGCCAGTAGAGTTCTCCAGGAAGCCGACTCTGAGATGGAGATTAGCGTTCAGGAGGTTGATTAGGGAATGTTCTCAGGATTCGTACTGTGAGGGGAAGGAGAGGACACAGGACTGGGCGGAGGAAGAAGTTGGACAGTGTTGCAAATGCAAGGACTCAGCCAGGCTGATCCTGTGGGAGGTTTGGAGCTGGGATGGCCCATCCCAGTTGGTCCCTGTTAGGGTGAGGGAGCAAGGTCGTTATTCCCTCTGCCCCTACTCTGGGTATCAAATACTCATTGAGTGTGGGCTGCCCTGGGAAGGGGGCATGACCTTGACCAAGGCAGTGGTGACGACACCCAGCAGCTTGGAGAATAAACCCTTCAGTTCTGACTGGGGGATCTGGGTAACACAGCACAACACTCAGAAATTTGAAAATTTGCATATTAAAAACTTGGGGGTAGAGATTTAAAAATGTGTTTCTTTGCCCCGAAAACATTTGCCCTGATAACTGGGGGCCTATATTCATTTTATACTTATAAAACACTTTAAGTACAACAATTGATATCCCCATTTTAGAGATGATGCCTGGCTAAGTCAAATAACTAGCCCAAGGTAAGTGGTAAGGGCTGGAATTCAGACCCAAGCTGTCTGACATCAGAAGTGTTGCTTTAAACCACTGCCTTATACCAGCCCTATACACACCTTTCCTCAGAGTTCCTCCTATTCCTGCCTGGTCCAACTGTCTTATTGCCCCAGTTGCATGAGAAGGAGTGGTTCTCTTCCAGTGGCCAGCTCCACTTACAATAATTTCAACTTCCTCCACAGGAATAATTTTCTTCTGCATTCCAAGACTGCTCCCATCTCATTGAATGATGAAGGAACCCAACTGTGCTAGTGTAGCCTCCATGTGTCCCTCACTTCAGAAAGGCCCTTTGCTTAGACCAAGGAGGGAAAGAGTGAGTGGCCAACAGGTTTTAAACTCTGTGTGTCACTGGCACATAATAGGAACATGAGACCTGCTTATCAGATAGTTGAATAAATGAAGCTTTAGTTGGATGAAGTAGGGAACCTTGTATTTTAAAGGAGCCCTACAGTGAAACTTTCTGCTGATCTTTCCTGGACATTTCACAGTTCCATGACAGCTCACTCTTGTGTGTATGCACGTGCGTGTGTGTGTGGTGTGAAATGAGAAGTAGAAAGCTCTCTCCCTCTGTTACAAAAAATTAAGTGGGTCCAAAATCAAGGTCTCTTGAGCCTCAAAGTGTTAATAATTCAGGAGGGTAGCTTGTTCTGTCCAAACACATGTCATTTTTTCTCCCCAGTGTGCCCACATGTCTCCAGAACAACCAGACTGGGACACATTTCCAGGCAGCCACATAGAACCACCACTCACTTCCCTCTGACCCTCGGGGTTATCACATAGTCTGGTTGGTCACTCCTGATTCCTTTCCTTCTGGTGACTCCTCTCTCCAGGATCCAATTATTACTTTTAAACTTAAGATCCAGGAGAATCCACCCACACATATGTGGTTTCCCAAACAATCTATGTCTGAACCCCAATTGTAGATATACTTGAGGTTCTTATTTTCATTTCTCCCCCAAAGGACTCTATTTCTCGTATGTATTAGTACATGCACTGGAGGCAGGAAAAGGGCATCATGGTCATATATGTTGTGTGTGTGTGGATATAAATGTATATATGCACACATATATGTAAACATTTACACTTACATCTATATGTATATGTAATTCCAGACATGTAGAAGGATATGGTTAGCTCTCATACCATCTTTATGAAGTCTTCCAATTCTCCTAAGCAGACTGAACAGCTCTGCCTCATAGACTCCCTCAGAGCCTAGTTATATTTCCATTATAACTCAAAATTTTAGTGAGATTTATCTGGCTATATGTTTGTCTTCGCCACTAGCCTGAGCACTTCTATGGGCAAGGTGCTTTATGGCTTCTTATTCTTGTATTCTCAGTGCCTGGTACATACTAGGTATACAAAACTGTTGTCTGCATTAATAAAAGAATCAACCTCAGTCAATCAACTGTATTGTTAAGGGATGACTCATTCCAGCAGGACATGTGAGTGTGGTAGAGGGCTCCCGTCTATTTTTACCTCCTACCTACACAAACCCAGCCAGAATCAGTCCTTTCAAAGGCTTTTTGTTCTTTTTAGAATGGACATTCTTGAAATTAAAAGAAAAAGTCCTTCATCTGTTCTCCACAAAGAACAGTGATCCTAAGAACGTTCTAATTGTTTAATGTTAATCAGTAATTTTACTCATGGCTTCATTTTTAAAAATTGCTTTCCTTTATTATCCCTCAAATATATGTGTGTGTGTGTGTGTGTGTGTATCTTTTAATATACTCATTCTGGCTTGTAAGCTCTTCAGAGAGAGGAGTGATCAATGTTTATAATATATTTATATAATTTCAACATCGCTGTATTTAATCATCATTAAATTATAAGTAGCTATAGCTGTCAGCTTAGAAAACTGCTTAGGGAACAGCCATTAGCTAATGAACAAACAGCTCAGAGATCAACTATATGACATTATTTATGGCTGCGTCTCCAAACACCGGCATTGTAATTATTTGGTGGAGTTGGTCTTTGCAGTAATAACAGCTCAATGGTAAATTCTAAAATTGTTTTTTCTGATAGCTTTTAATGTCAGCAATATGTATAAAGATTTTTGCTGCACTTGCAGCCCTTCCCCTCTCCTCTCACCCCTCCAGGACTATGTCACTTTCCCCTAGTGTCTTACTCTGACTGGGGCGCCGTGTTCTCTTGTGGGCTTCTCTCTGTTCCTTGCTCCATGGCACCAGGAGGAGGTCAGAGCAGCTTCAACCTTAGAGAAGATGGGGATCAAAGGAAGTTGATTCCTTAATTGTGTTCGGAGTAAGAGTTATGGGCATAGGGAGGAGCGAGAGATGGATGGAATTAATACTGTTGAGTGCTTATCAAATGCCAGGTATGATGTCAGACATTACCTACGTCATTTCATTTAACCCCCCTAATAACCTTATATATTGTCTACAGTTTACAGAAGAGAAAATGAGGTTCCAGTTTTCAGGGTCACACGATTAGGATGTGGCAGAACCCAAGCCAGCCATCTCTGATTCCTAAGTCCATATTTTTTCCCTGATACCAGACTGGGAACCGGGATTCCACTGATGGCTCAATTCCCACCAGAGGTACAGCCTCAAATAAGGTCACTCAGTGGAACATTTTCAGGGGTTTTTTCCAAATACTTTATTTATTGAAAACAGATAATCACTAATATTTACATAACATCCTGTATTAATAAATCACACAATCTATCTCTCTCTTTTTTTCTTTAAATAGTTTTTTTTTTCAGAGAAAGATTTGCCCTGGGCTAACATCTGTTTGCAATCTTCCCTTTTTTTCTTTTCCTCCTCCCCAAAGCCCCAGTGCATGGTTGTACATCCTAGTTGTAAGTCGTTCTAGTTCGTCTGTGTGGGCTGCTGCCACAGCATGGCAACCGACAGATGAGTAGTGTGGTTCCGTGACTGGGAAGCGAACCTGGGCTGACGAAGCAGGGAGAGCTGAACTTTAACCACTAGGCCATCAGGGCTGGCTGTATATCTCTTTCCACACTGGAAGAAAGTGGACTATCACATCTCCCAGTAGGATAGCTCTGTTAGCTCTCCTTTAGCTTAAATTTGGTGGAGAATAATATCTTTCCTTAACCCCATCCCTGGCCAAAGTCTTAGCTGGGAATCACTTGGTTGCAAGTTAAAGAAAAAAGAATCATCCTCACTCAAACTTGTCCAGACAGAAAGAACTTATTAGAAGGAGACAGAGGTGTCTTGGAGAACCTAAGATCAGAAAGTATGGTCAGTCCTCATAAGGGACTGTTACCAGGAATTGAAGAGTCAATAGGAAGTAAAGAAAGACTCTCTCTTGTTCTCTCTTTCTTCCCTAACTCTCTCTACACATCTGCTTCATTCTTTGCCCTCTCCATACATTTGACCTTCTCTGTTTGGGCAAGTACTTGGCTCATATAAGTGCCCCCACTTCATCTGTACATCACTTCTCAGTTCAAGCACCTCACAGAGTCCTCACCGTGTCTCTAGGTCCCAATTCTAAAATCTCAGAAGACGAATTGGATTATCCCAGCATGAATCACACCTTCACCACAATTCCATCAGTGGTGACCGTAAAGACAGGTGACTTGCCTCATTGATCTCTGCTCTCTGAGAAAGAGTAATGGGCAGGTTCTGAACAGGGTGTGGGAACAGGGAAGGCATTATTAAAAGAGGAAATAATTGGACGTCTGGTATAGCATGAAATATAGCACAGCCTATGAGTATCATCAGTGATAACTGAAGAGCCCAGACACCAGAGGGAAGCAAGAAGAGGCTCCCCTGCTAACAGCTGCTAACAATGAAATAACTGTGGAGAGAAATTATTGGGGCTATGGTGCTTTAATCCAAAGTTACATTTCTTGCCTCTTTGACTCTTTGATTTCCTCTCTTCTTCTCAAAATTTGACCTATTGTGTAATAAAAAAATCCTGGAAACAGCCTGAATGTCTATCATTATGGAAACAGTGGATCAAATTCTTGAGCAGTCATTCTATAAAACCCCGTGTTTCTATTAAAGGAATGAATTGTGTTAATATGCATTAAGCTGAGAAAATATTCAAGATTTTATTAAACTAAAAAACATTGCAGAATAATGCATACAATATCTTATTTTGTAAAAATATATATATACATGTAACAACAACAAAGCAAAGTTTTAGACAGCCATCTATGCGTACACATGTCTAGGTGAGTAAGGATGTACCACACTGTTAACAGTAATTACTTGAGGGTTGAGCGAAGTGGGATTAGGGAGTGGAAAGTGTGGACAATTAACGTCTTCTTTATATACCTCTGAATGACTTAACTAATTAGAAAACCCATATGTTATATTTGTAATTTGTTAAGTTTATAAATAAAATAAAGTAGAAAGGTTTTAAAAATTCTATATTTAAAAGCCCGTCTCAGCTACCATTCTGGCCTTTTCTGATCCCCACACACACATGGTCTCTGTGTGAATTCCCATAGAATGTGAACTTCTCTTATGATTCTGATATTCTGCCTGGAAGGATACATGTTGACTTTCTTTTTCTTGTACTTACACTCTAACTCCATCAGGGAGTCATTTTTTGACTCCCCAACAACAACGTCTAAAATGGTGTCTTACACAGAAGAGGTACCTCTTAAATCTTTACTGAATAGGAGTAACTCAATACTCAGCAATTCTTCCAACATGTCCTACATGTTGTCTTCAAAAAGATAGATTCTCTCTAAGAATTTGCCTTGGTCTGTAAATGCAGCAATCCCTAATTCTAATATAATGCCGTGTTATTTTCTAGCCATTTCAAGGTAATTTATATCTTGGTTCATAATTTGAGGGGAAATCAAATGAGTAATTTTTTTTTTAATATTGTGAGCTGACAACTCAGTGAACTCCAAGCCGTCATATGTTTTTAAAATTAATTTGGGGCACCCCAGCTGACCTTGGCAGGCACAGTCCAGCAAGTCCAGGGCTTGAAAAACCAGAGCAGTGATTAACCCTGTCAGAGATGCAATGGCTGATGTCAAGCTCTTCCAAATTACACCCATGCTTGACCTGCTATTCTCCTTCTGAATGCACCTCATTACTGAGAAGCCATCATTCAAGGGACATATACTTAAAACATTTAATAAATCTGTGATCAAAATCCAGGACCATAATTAAAGCTTTGATGAAAGAGAGAGAGAATGGGAGCAGAACCAAGGTAGAACAGAGAACAAAGAGAAGAGCAGTTGGGGAAGGTGTTTGTGTGGAGTCTGTGGTCATAAATTCTGAGGCTTTCAGTTTCCTTTGGACCGTGATTTCACTTGGATCTGATGACAGTAAATTTATAAGGAGCTAACGACCAGTCTCAATGGACATTTCCAGGAGTTGGAATTCAATTCCAATGCTGGCAATTGAAACTGACCTTGAATTTACCCACTGCCATACAGCAAGAATAATTTGTCTCAGCAATATAGACTTAATAAATAAAACATCATACCTCTAAAAATTACTAGAGTAGAAAAGACTTGCGGGAGGGATGGGATAATGTATACCAAATAGGGGGAATAGCTGGATCACATAGCAGGGGTGGCAAGATGTGATGAGAAAACAACGGAACGAGGTCAAGAGAACTGTTTCTGTCTCTGCCACTAAAATCCCTGTGACCTTGAACATATCATTTCACCTCTTAAAAGTCTCAGATTCCTCATTTAAAAAATCACAGGAATATAATTTGTTTCTGAAGCTACAATGTGCAAAAGAATCGCCTGGGAATCTTGTTAAGATACAGATTCCGATTTAGGAGGTCTGGGGTAAGACTGGAGATTTTGCATCTCACAAGCTCCTGAGTGACCCACAGACCACACCTTGAGGAGCAAGGAATTCGGCGATCTCCAGATTCCCTTCCAGCTCTAAAATTCTGATTCCTAAATCGGAATCTCTACCTTCTCATGTAAACCCCTCTGAGTCTCCCCTTCCCTGGCCCAGGCTGGCCTCTGTCTTCAGAGGTTCAGTCAGTCCTTCCCAATTTAATGTTGCTGCAATTCACGTGATTACTTGGGATTCTCCTGCCCAACCAAATGGAGAAGAATGGAAATTGAACAACCTGTTTTTTCCCATCTTCTAAGCTCAGAGGTAAGCACATAGCCCTTGGTTGCTTTGAAATTTCTTAAAATTTCAAAAAGAAATTTCACTGTTCATCACTTGGAAAACAAATAAGGAGAGGTTACAAAAGCTTCAGCAAACTTGTTAAGATTCTAGACATTTTCTTTCACGGCTTTTTCATATATGTATCTCTCTCTCTCTCTCTCTCTCTCTCTCTCTCTCTTTTTCTCTCTCTCTCTCTCTATATATATAACACAGATACTGTTTTATCAAAATGGGAATTGCAGTGAATATATAGGTTTGTACTCACTACAAAATTATATTTTCTCAATTCATGACAAATTATCTGAAATGGTAATTTTAACTGCTTCATAATACTCCATCTTAAGATTGTCCATTATTTATTGAGCAATTGTTGGACATTTTTTGTTGCAATTTTAAACAATACTAGGATAAACATCCTTATTGCTTTTATAACTACCATTTCTTAAATACTTACTGTGCCAGACACTATGCTAAATGCTTTACATGCCTCATCTCGTTTAATCCTCACAACCATCTCTCAATAGGATTTCCATTCAATTGAGAAGGAAACTGAGACATGGGAAAGTCAGAGGACCTACCCAGAATCTCACAATTAGTCCACGGCAGAGGTGGAATCCCACTAAGGCCTATCCGACTCCAAAGCCAACCTCTCAACCGCCGTGTGACATTTCCTTGTACACAAATCCCCAGGTCCCTCTCTGATTATTTCATTAGGATAGCTTCTTTGTTTCTGTGAATTTTTTAAAATTTAATTATAAAAGTGATGCAAGTTCATTGAAACAACTAAAGCAGTGCATGGATGTAAAAGAAAAATCTATATTCTCTTTTCTTTCCTGTCTATGATTTCTTGAGGTGTATTTTCTTTCTATGTGTTTTCTATGCTAAAATGGCACACAGAAAGGCGGGAATCATGTGTTTTTCACCGTTACGTCTCCAGTGCCTAGTGCAGAGCTAGCGAGGCCTTAAAAAATATTTGTTGAAAGAATAAATGAATAATTGAATAAGTTTATATTTTTAATAAAAATGGAGTCTTACCATATATGTTTCTCTGAAGTTATTTTCCCTTAATAAATCTCAAACAGCTTTCCAGGACAAAAATATAGATCTAATTCTTTTTAAAATAACTGTGTAAATTACATAATGTGGATACGTCATAATTTATTGAGTCATTTCACATAGATGAACATGTATGTTTGTAGATTTGAGGAGTTACTGTTGATGCTGTGGTAAATAAATATCCACATGAACATTTATATGCTGATGCTTTTATTTCTTTAGGGTAGTTTCTATGATTAAAGATTACTGGTTCAAAAGGGATATATATTTTAATATTTAATATCTAATTCCAGGGAATTTTACTAAAATTCCGGGCCAATTCACCTTCAGACAAGCAGTATATAAAAGTGCCCACATTCCCACACACTTACCACCTGATCAAACCTCTACATTTTTACCAGTCTGGTGGGTAAAAAAAATCTAGGCTTTTTGACGTGCGTTTTCTTCATTATTAGTGAGGTTGAACGCCTTTTTAAATTTCTTTCTTTTTTCTGAGAATTGTGGGAAACTCGCTCTAAGGAAAGTTGCTGGATTAAAGAATGTGAACATTTTAAAAGTGCTTGACACTCAGCCAAATCGTCTCCCAGAAGGGATGGAATGACTTACCCTCCCACAAGCAGAGCATGAAACCTTGTGTTTCACTAAACTAGGTATTGTAATTCTAGAAAGAAAGTAAAGGCATTTGCCAATTTGAGAGCCTCCATTGATTTACTGGGGCATTTCTCATCATTCTTTCAGAAAGCCAGGTGTCTTTTTTTTTGTCCTTCAGAAAGCTCCTGGTAAGAAGCTCCATCCCCGCAGAGAAAGTCAGGGTGGAGGGAAGGGGCTCCAGCACAGGGGACTTGGAAGGGCAGCCAGGAGCTGTAGCAGGAGGTTAAAGGCATTTCCAAGAGCACGACAGAGCAGGAGAATGACCTCTACTCTGTGTCCAGAAGAACAGAGAAAGCCTGTCCAGTGGGTGAGGGCAAGTTTACACTGGGGTTTGCTGTGGGGCATGGCCAGGGTGCCTTAGGGGTGTAGAGTGGGAGGGATGCACGTTGCTCCGTGGAATGAGCTCAATTTCTCCCGTCAAATTCTAGGAAGAGTTGGGCACAATCCAACTGAACAGAATTTAATTCAAATGAACAAATACTCTTCAACATTTGCTGTAAGCAAAGCCTTGACCTAGGAAACAGATTCCTGCTCTCTGAACCACATCATCAAGTGGAGTACGTATAGAGGCTGTTCATAAAAATCCTAAAACACAGTAAGATGTGAGCTGTTTGAGAGGCACGTGGAGCTCTGGTGAGTTGAAACAGAGAGAGATTACATCCAGACAGCAGGATCAGAGAAAGCTTTCTGGTCAGCGGTCAGGAGGCTAGAGGGGTGCCTCACTCCTAAAGAAGGTGTTATGTTTGCCCGCCCCCCCTTTCAGGCAGCAATTTGGAAGCCCTCTCAATCCACATGTGGCCGTCACAGATCCGTGCATCCCTCACATTCACAGATCCATGCACCCCTCACATTCACGGATCCATGCACCCCTCACATTCACGGATCCATGCACCCCTCACATTCACGGATCCATGCACCCCTCACATTCACGGATCCATGCACCCCTCACATTCACGGATCCATGCATCCCTCACATTCACGGATCCATGCACCCCTCACATTCACGGATCCATGCACCCCTCACATGGGTCCTAGCTCTACAGGCTGATCAGAGTCAAGTAGGGATCTAGCCCATCCCTCTTCTCCATACTGAAGTTCAAATTAAGAGCACCTGGTGTCCCCAGCTAGGTCAAGCTGGGATTCAGTGTGGCGATTTAAGAAAAACAGCTGGTTGGTGACCTCTCTGGGTCTAGATAAGCCAGGCCTTTGTTTTTTTTGCTGAAGAAAGGGGAAAGGGATTTCATGCAGGAGAGGATAAGTGAAAGAGAAAAGGAGGAAGGAATGGGTGGTTTGGTTGTGACATGGTTCCTGTTCCCTATGGATCTCTGGGGTCCAGAGGGATTGATCTTGAGGCCCCCGGGAGTGAGGCATTCCAAACTGAAGCTGAAGGATCTGCTGTTCTGAGAGGCCATGGCTCTCTGGACTAAGGCAGGATGGTCTCAGATGAGATGAGTGCTTCAGGGCTGAGAAGTCCAGCTCTCCTCGCTGGCCCCTCTGCTGCTGAGTCCTTAACCTGAGGGCAGCTTTGCTGCTCTGACACCCCAGGGCAGTGAGTGCCAAAGGAGGCTATTTCTGAGAGAGTTGTCCTCATGAAAAGCATTAGTGACAGCAGTTGGACTATGCCCCCACCCCCAAACCACAAGAACTGGGAATGCCAGGAAGACTGGAAGAGGGAGGGTGTGGAGGTCCCGCATGCTGCAGCTGGAGCTAAAACCCATCAGGATTTGGGCATTAGTGTCAGTGCAAACTCATTTGTACCTCTGCTTTCCTGAGGCCTGGAAACAACTGAGTTACACAAGGAATGGTATGTGAAACCCTCCCTAGAGTGGAATAAAGTCAACAAGTGCCATTGCCTTTGGAGAAAATAGACTCGAAACTTATTCCTGAATTAGGACACCCAGTCACTTCAGATGAAGCCTTTCAGCCCAAATCAAAGAGCATCTTGGAATCCCGCATCCTGTCTTGATGTGCTGCTCACCAGGTTCTGTGAAAATCCCAAAATTCGACTCTGGCTTCTTTGGTGAGAACTTCAAGGGAGGTCAGAGATGTTTTCCTTGAATTAAATTCCCAAACATAGTGTTTATTATCAGTTATATATTGGACTCTGAACACGGTAGATGTTTAATACTTATTAATTTGGTTTAATTTAATTTGTTAATCTAGTGCACATATTTTATTTTTTTAAATTGTATTAAGCCCTGAAGTTTGCATTCACTATACCCATGAGGACCAGTGACATCCTCTCTCCCTAAACACTTTTCTTTCTACCTCTCCAGCTATTGAACCATTAAGGGAACCTCTTGCCCGTTTACCTGCAGTGAGGCAGCACAACCCTCCCACAAAGGCTTATGGGAAATGCAGCAGGAAGGAGAGGTAAACGTAGGACACTTCCTTTGGGTGTCAGGCTTCATTTTCATAAGTGCCCCTCCTCCCTTCTTCCTTTCCCTCTTCCTCTACACTCCCTTCTAACGAGAAGAAATGGAAACCCTTTACTTTCCTAGGGTTTCTCCTCGTAATTTCTCATTTGGTAAACGCTATATTTTTACTTCGCGCCTGCAAAGACAAACTAAATCCAAGACAAAATTAACACAAGTTGTTTATTCATGAACTTGCAGCAAGGGAATCCATCTGCCATCACTTTCATTTCAGCAGGGGTTCAAAGGTGTTAGAAAAGAGAGCAAGTTTTATAGAGCAAAAAGAAATACTGATGCAAGATTCTGATTGCCAGGCTTTCTGCTAAGGTGGGATGTGGAACTGGGGAAGATTTTCTTTTTTTTTTCTTTTATTTTTTGCTGAGGAAGTTTAGCCCCAAGATCTGCACCAGTCTTCCTCTATGATTTTGTACATGGGACACCTCCACAGCACGGTGGTAAGTGGAGTGGGTCCGTGCCCAGGATCCAAACCTGTGAACCCAGCTGCCACAGCCAAGTATAGAACTTTAACCACTTGGCCACAAGGCCGGGCCCTAGGAGAGATTTTCTAACTGGTCTTCCAGTACATTCAGCAGACTTGGTCAGCTGCGAAGGGACAAGCAAGCAGTTTGGGGACATTTCAAAAGACGAAGCATTGTTCAGTGTCATGGTGAAGGATTTTCTGTGGCCAGCCATTTCCTGGAACAAGTTGGGGCTGATGGGTGCTCTTTTATGGTCCTTATGAGAAACTGACCACCATGGCAGGAGGTTTCTCACATGAAAAGCTAGTAACAGTAGAATAACTTTTTAAAAATGTTTTGCTGGAAGATAATTAACATCTCGATTATAAACTAGAGCTAGCAAAAATTGGGAAATGTATTCATTAAAAAGAGTTTATACTTCCTGTTAAATGTCCCACCCCACTTGGCTATGTAAAGTCTAGCCTTTATCAGAAAGTCCCTCCCACCTTTTGGGTGGCATGGAGAAGGCAAACACGGCCCCTCCAGTCCTCCCTGCTTGTCTAGTGCAGTTCAGGCTCTGGAATGCTGTGCCTCACTCCCTCTGGGCGTCTATCTGCTCTCCTCCTGCACCTGGAAATTCGCTTCTCTCTGGCCTCAGTTACTCTCACTTTTACCCCCTCATCCTTTGCTTAGGCTCGTTTCCTCACAGGGATAGTGCAGAATCAGCTGCAACTCTTTGAAAAGCTTGACTAAAAGTCAGGGATGGCAGTAGGAAAAGATAAAACAGACTATTGTAGTGATGTTCAGAGCTGGCAGGCCTGGGAGACCCTATGGAGGCTCTTCCTTGATCCCAGATGACCGTCATCTGGAAGGATCATCTCCCTTCTCTCCAGGAGAAATCACCTCCTACAGCAGGCCTCTGAAGAAATGCCCAAGACCAACCATCATAAGCCTCCCCACCTCCTCAGAGGAAGAAGTGCCCCCTTGTAATCCCTGCCACCTCTACTGTCTTGATTTCCTGCCCAGGATTGACCTTGACCTCAACCAAAAAAAAGACGTGAGTTGTGATGCTCATTCCTCTCAGGGAAAACTCCACCTCTACTCTAAGGGGTATGGTCTTACCCTCTGGCTTCCATCCACACAATTAAATTATTTCAGAACCCAGCAGTTCAGCCTCAGTACATCCCAGGCTCATCAGTCTGAAGAAAGACCAAGGGTTTGTCCGCAGCCAGGGTACCACACTATAGGAGCTATAATGTGCAAGGCTCTCTATACACATTATTTTGAATCCTGCTGGTAGTACTCCAAGGTAGCTGGTGTTAACCCCATTTTGCAGATGAGTAAACCGAGGCCCAAAGAGCTGAAGCAACAAGCCAAGCTCACTCTGTTGGAAAGCAGTGGAGCCAGAATTAAACCCAATTCTTTCTGTTTCTAAAGACTCTGTTCTTTTCACACAGCTAAGGGCAATGCCACAGGTGATTTAAAATAGCTGTTGTCTCTCCCCTCTGGTTATCTGCCAGATGCTTTGCTGTCTGAGTCCTTTTGCAGTGGATTCTACAGTAACGCTTCTCCCCTTTTAGCAATATCTATCTCCTTCTCCCTAGTATGAATTTTCAGAGTCAGAAGCCTTCTTCTCTCCTCTCCCTCGTCCTCCCCCTTTAATCCTCTTTCCCTCTACTCTCCCTTGTTCTCCTTCATCTCCTAAATTTAGAACTATGGTTGTGTCTTCCAGTCCCTGTACAAACCTTACTTATGAGAAGTGACTGGCGATATGATTAAGAGGTGAGTCCCTTGTCTTTTACTGAGAGCACTTTCGCTTTCCAAAGAGACCATTGTGGCTGTCACGGATCCCAGATCTCTGGTACAGCTTCATTTCTTTTAAAAAGGTCAGAGTTCAAGGGCTGCGTCCATATAAACACTGAAACTGTGAGCACAAGTTACAGGTCCTTGGAGAAGAAAAGTTGCCTAATTGGGTGGCCGGCTTCCAAAATTCTCCTTGGTAATCCCTCTTCATGACTGTTTCTCTTTTACAAAATAGTTTCCAGAAGAGTTTGGAATTTGCCTTCCGAGGTGTCAGAGCACCTATCACAAAACACACTCCACCAGCAAAATTATCTGAAACAAATTACTCCTGGAAGCAGCAAGAGCAGGGCTTTTATCCAAACGTGGGGAATGTGCTTACTAATGGTGGCCCTTTAAAGCACTGCAGGAGAATAATAGCTTTACACATGTAGCAGAGGTGTTTTTTTTCCTTTTTAAATCAACTCAAAGACTGCTTGTACAAGCAAAATAAAGCAAAGAACTGAAAAAGAAAATTGTCTGGGTAACTCAGGTTAAAAAACCTACTATGGAAACAGAAAAGGAGTGCCACAGACTCTGCTGGACTGGCTCTCAATACACATCACATTCTAGGATGAGAGCTCAGGTTTCCTCTATCCTATTAAATTGGGCAAATCACTTAACTCTTCAGTGTCCTGCATAACTCTTCCCTTCGCTCTGCCTATACAGACATCATTTATAACCGGGTGGTGCAAAGAAAGGCTGGTAAATTTCCTGAAAGGAAAGCCTGCTCCTCCTCCCAGGGTTTGCAAGCCCTGCTCCAGTGATTCTTTCTTTGACATCCTGGTTAGAGACTGAAGAGAGAGGGTTTCCATCTTGATTTCCAGAGTGTTTGTCACTGATTTGGACCCATTGTTGACCTGATTTCTTTTGCTTCAAGTTGTGACCCTGAAAGCTTTAGAAATGAGGAAGCAAGGAAGGACATACTTGGAGAAAGGAAGGGAGTTAGGTGCTTTGTAGGGATTATTATCCTTGATTCTCTGCATATTAGCTCTAGCCCAATGGGTGACTTTTGGTTTTATACTAAAGTATTTGTATATTCCTTAGCGATAAAGAAACTTATCCATTTGCCCAGCTACCCTCCAGTCTTCCTTCAAGATTTTTACATTTGCAGAGACAAGTCTTAGTTGCGACAATATACGCCTAGGAGGAAAACCAATGCCTGAATTGTAAGACATTCCCTCCATAAAGCCAAGTAGAACCAATTCTAATTGAAGTCAGTAGAAATGAAATTCCACCTCTAATAACTGATCCCTAACTAATTGGAGACATCAACAAAGTTGCCGGCTATAAGGTTAACTCACAAAAAATCAATAGCATTTTTCTAGAGCAGCAAAATTCAACTACAAAGTACAATCAGAAGTTAGATAGCATTCACTACAGTAACAAAAGTTATAAAATATATAGTACTTAACAAAGAATGTCTAAAACCTCTACATTCTGTTAAAGGATATAAAAAAATTCTGATTGAGAGATATTTCATCTCTTGGTTGAGACAACTTAATTTTATAAAAATGGCCAATTCTTGCCAAAGTTAATCTATAAATTTAATACAATACCAATCAAAATTCCAGCTAGATTTTTTTTGAGGAATGTGATAAAGTTATTTTTAAATGCATATGGAATTATGTCAGAAAATGGTGGATTAGGAGGTCCCAGCCTTCACCCCCCCCAACAAAAACAAGTTAACAACTACCTACCAATGAAAATTGCCCTGGGGGAGCTCTGGAGTACATTTAAGAAGCTAGAGCAACACCTGGCAGATTCTGCCATTAAGGACCTCTATAGTGTTTGCTGATGCTGACTCCAGCTGATGGAGCTGCTCAGAGTCCAGGCCACTGCATCCTCTGGTGTAGGAGCATGCCACCCCCCTCCCACCGCACACACACACAAGGCAAGAATGCCCACTCTTACCACTTCTGTTCAAGCTTTAAAAACAAGGAGATCTTGCCATTTGTGACAGCACGTGTCAACCTGGAGGGCGTTATGCTAAGCGAAATAAGCCAGACAAAGAAAGACAACTACTGTGTGATCTCACTTATATGTGGAATCTAAAATAATCAAACTCATAGAAACAGAGTAGAATGGTGATTACCAGGGGCTGGATGAAGAGGGAGTGGGGAGATGTTGGTTAAGAGGTGCCAATTTTCAGTTATGCAAGATGAATAAGTTTTACTGTACAGCAATATGAATATAGTTAACCATACTGTACTGTGTACTTGAAATCTTCTAAGAGGCTAGATCTTGTGTTCTTATCATACACACGCACAAATGAAAACGGTAACATGTGAGGTGATGAATACGTTAATTAGCTTGATTGTGGCAATTATTTCACAATGTATATGTATATCAAAACATCAAGTTGTATACCTTAAATATATATAATTTTTATTTGTCAATTATACCTCAATAAAGATGGGTAAAAAAATGCATGTGGAAGAATATATGCTTCCATAAATAGCTAAGTCAACTTGGATAAAAAGGAGATCAAAGAGAAGAAAGAGAGCTTGTCCTGTTAGCTATGATCATGTTACAAGTCCTGGCAACAAAAATAGTATGATCCTGGTGCAAAAACAAATAGACTAATAAAATAAATTAAAGTGCTCAGAGGGGACTCATGTATTTATGGGAACCTAATAAAATGATAAAGGTGGTACCACAAAACAATGGAACTGACAAAAACCAATTAGTAGATGGCAATGGGAAAGAAGTATTTAGGGGGTAGAGGTGAGGGGAGACGGTCCGCAGATAAAAACCGAAGGGAAAAGGAAAAACTATGAATGTTATCACATTTGTGGTTTTTGTGCCATCTACGTAAAATGATTTTTATTATTTTACATTTTTAAAATGTATTTTAAAATAATTATTTTTAAAAAGCATGTGTCGTTATTTTTAAGAAGTCATTATTTTTAAAAAGTATGTGACAATTCTTTGAGGAGGATGAAATGTTGAGCCGTCCTTATGATGTCTGTGATGGGAAGGAACGACCGCGGTGGGACCGGCGGCTCTTAGGAGTGTGGATGTAGGACAAAAGCACAAATATGACCAGCACACGCTGCTGTCCCGGGCTTCTGGCTAGGATACAAGTTAAGGAAGCCAGTGTGATGGTCCCACTTCCCAACTGGGGACTGCCCAGAACAGGAAGAGTGAATTCAAAGGGCAAGAGGAGGGCTGAAAGGTGGGGAGAAACCAGGACCCCGGGTTCATTGGCATATGCTAATGGCATATGCGAGTGGGTGGAGCAGGCCCAAAGGCACTGGGTCCTGTGGGTCCTCCCAGTTCCAATTTTGTCTTAGGCATTGTTTTTAAATAGGGCTTCTGGGATCAGCCATTTTAGCCAAATTGGTTGGTCAGTGTGTTCAAATAAATGAGAATGAGTGATCTTTTGTCCTTGAGTTGACCAAACCCCCAGATGTTTGGGCCCAGCCTCTGATGCCTTAAATTACATTGCACAGACCCAGTCCATTCTGGCAGAAAGGAAGGGCCAGTGTGCCAGCTGAAGGCCTTCTCCCTCGGCAGCCCCTGACGCTCCGTCCCCTCGGCAGGTGGAGGGTTCCGTCTCCTTCTTGCCACAGATACAGTACTACTGCTTCAAATTCCGAGCACTGCCGGCTTTGCTGCGCTAAAGTGTTGTTAGATTAAAAATTCCTTGAAATAAGTTGGTCATCAGTTACAACTATTGCAACCATTTCCAGGATGAGATGCCTTTTTTTTTTTTTTTAAAGGAATGTGTTTTTGGAACAGGATTTTCACTCATTAGGAGGGCAGTTTTCTCCTTTTTTTAAAAAAAAAATTTTGAATTGTCTGACTAATTTCCTCCACTTTCTTTATCAGTTTGCCAACAGAGGCCAAGGCTAGGCCTTTCCAAAGTGACTGCTCGTAAAGTATGATGTTTCATGTGACCCCAAAAGTCTCCTTTGCCCTTTCTGGAGGCAGTGTGATGTAATAAAAAGCACATGGCCTTTGGAATCGGACAGGCTCTGGGTCCTGCCTGCCTCTGGCTCTCTCCAACTGATCTAGGGTAAACCATTTGACCTCTCGGTTCCTCAGCTTACTCTTCTAGAAAATGGGGAAATAATGTCTACCCCATGGTGTTATTGCAAGGATTAAATGACATAATGAAGATGAAAGTGCTTGGTGCCTGGTATATATGAAGTGCTCAAAGATAATTCTTGGTTGGTTTTTTTGTTTATACTGTATTAGGTGGTGCTGGGTAAGATGTCAAAGTTAAATCAAGTTCCACTAAGAGCCTATAATCAGGGGAAATTGGGCCAACTGGCCAGTCTGGAAAATTCTCTTTTAGATAAAAGAGCAAATATTTGAAATACAAGCAGTTTTGTTCATTTGTTTGTTTGTTGTTGTAGGTTTGTTTTCTGTTGATTTCTGTTAAACTGAAGGTGGAACTTGAGTGAGCACATTGAGATACTGGGGCCACGCCTTGCCCCAAATTTATGTGCTGGGTGGTAAATGGTGGTACAGTTCTAATTCTGTGAGCCAGCCCATCAGACAGTGGCAGGAGAAGGCACAGGCTTCCCCCAATTAGTAGTTTCCACAAAGCTGCCATTGGAAGCACCCAGCACCTTCCTCCGCAGCCCACGTTTAGGAAGCAGTGATTTCACTGGCCAAAAGAAGGTGCCTAAAAATCATGTTTCCTCCCCTGAGCCCCAAATACATTCTTTCCAGAAAATCAAGAGAGCTAAACTGTTCCTCTTCTACTTCTTTAAATATAGAAGTTTCCGACTATCTCTGCTGGGTCTGCATATGCACTCGGAGATTATTTTGACCATCTAAAAGCACTTTCAAGTGCCTCTCTCTGCTGTGGGCTAGTCACATTGTCCATGGCCAATTAGCAAGCCTCAGAACAATCCTTCATTAGCTGTAGGAAAAACTGGCCAGGATTGCCATGGCTTCGTTGGGCGGCGGAGATCTGACATGTGCGGAGAGAGCCTTTGGACCTTCTCACCAGTCTTCTGGTTGGTTCTCTCAGGCCCCTTGAGTGAATTTTGGCCAGCCAGACATAGCCCGTGCTGGGTGCTTTTATAAGCTGAGATCTTTCTTGATTCCATGCCCTAGATGGTAGGCCTCGCCCACTACATTAAACATCTTTGCCTTGTTTCCAGAACTCATTTTGCTCTCTCTCATCTCTTGGATCTTTACACGTGTTCTACCCTCTTCCTGAAATACTTTTCCCAAAATCTTTCCTTCACTTCTCTTCTTCACCTAGGAAAACCCCATTTGTCCTTTAAGTCTTGGCTTGGACATCCCATCATCTAGGAAGAGTTTCCTCTCCACTCCCCACCAGCAGGTCAGGGTTAGGCGATCTTCCTCTGGGTTCCAGAATACCCTGTACTTCCTCTGTCCGGGCACTCTGCAGCACACAGTAACTGCATGCTCATGTGTCTACGTAGCCCACAAGCCCATGAGCCTGGGCAGTCAGGGCCATATCTTTGTTGCTCCCATGAAATTCTCAGCACTCACTCAGTGCTCAATTCATACAAGTGCTCACTGACATGGGCCAAGTTTTGTTCACTCTGAGAACAGATATTTCCAACTTATTTTGAGTCTCTTCCAACCCAAAAGCTTGGCCCTTGAAAATGGACTGACATCTTAAAATAAGGAAAAGACCAAAGAAAAAAGAAAACAAAAGATAATGCGGGAAGATTTCTAGTCTACTCCATTTCTTAGTAGCTTTAGGCATATAATTTCATATCCCCAAACCCCAGGGTCTTTGTTTGTTAAATGGGAATAATGATGCCTTACAATTTTGAAGATAATGAAGCTCTTTTGAGTTTCTTTAAGATAGAAGATTTGATTCCATAAACATGTCTTATTATCAGTAGGAAGGAGAAGGAATAGTTGGGGACAAGTCTGAGGAGGGGAAACAACCCCAACCTGGTTCTTTTATGTCGTAGTGTTTCTGATGCTTTGTAAACGTGTGAAGGATAACAATTAACTTACAAATTTTGCAATCTGTTTTTCTCTAAGCAGGTAACGGTCTGAAATTAAGTTCATATCTTTTGGACTGGGACATCACTCCTTATTGGCAAGGAGTTTGGGACAAGAGGAGAACTTTGAGCTGGGACTAAAAAGGCAAAAACCATCTCAGACCCAAAGCAGATTCTGACACGTGATATTTGGATGATTCTCAGGAAAACAGGTTAGAGATCCGTGGATTGCATTCCTGATGAATTATGTAGGTTTTGAAATTAAGGGGAAAAATTCTCTAGGCAAAATGTGTTTTGCATTTGGTTGAACTGAAACTATGTAAAGAGTCCTAAAAATTGGTTATTCTGAAAGCAGCTGCCTCTCCTCCTGTCCCTATTTAAAACTTCTGGTTTTTCAAATTTTGTGAAAAAAGTATGAAGTTTTGAATGACGAAATCCTAGATTCAAATGATCTCCAAAAAATAAGCTATTGGTCAAGTTATTTAAGTATTGTAAACCTGAGTGAGCTCATTTGCAAAAAGACAATGATGGGCCAAAGACCTTAACAGGTAACTCACCAAAAAAGATACACAGATGGCAAATAAACATGAAAAGATGTTCAATATCATATGTCCTCAGGGAAATGCAATTTAAAACAAGAACGAAATATACCACACACCTGTTAGAATGGCTAAAATCTAAAACACTGACAGCATCAAATGCTGACAAAGATATGGAACAACAAGAACTCTCATTTACCACACACGGGAATGCAAAATGGTAAAGCCATGTTGGAAGACAGTTTGGCAAATTCTTACAAAACTAAACACACTCTTACCATGCGATCCAGCAATTCCTCTACCTGATATTTACCCAAAGGATTTGAAAAAGTATGTCCACACAAAAACCTGCCCACTGATGTTTCTAGCATCTTTATTCAAAATTGCCAAAAGTTGGAAGCAACCAAGATGTTCTTCAGTAGGTGAATGTGTAAACTGTGGTATAGACAATGGAATATTGCTCAGAACTAAAAAGAAATGAGCTATTGAGCCGTGAAAAGACATGAAGGAAACTTAAGTAAATATTACTACTGAAATATATAGTCTGAAAAGAGTACATATTGTATAATTCCAACTATACAACATGTTGGAAAAGGCAAAACTAAAAGATCAGTGATTGCCAGGAGTTGTGGGGCAATGGAGGAAGGGGAGGAATGGATGGAGCACAAACGATTTTTAATACAGTGAAAATACTCTGTATCATACCATAATGATGATACATTTGTCTAAACCTATGGAATGTACACCACCAAGAGTGAACTGTAATGTAAACTAAGGACTTTTGGTGATTAAGATGTGTCAATGTTGATAAGTAAATGGCAAGCAATAGGATATATTGGAGTATATGAGGAAGCCATTTGGTATAAAACTAATTTGGCCTGACCCTGTTTTTCCAAAAGGGACAGATGTGGCCATTGAGCATGCATAGTATATCTGCTTTAAGCTAAGCTTTTACTATGTCTCAAAGACAAGAACAATGCACTTTAAGATAAAGATGTAACTTCCCCCACATCAGCATTTCCTTCCTTAAGGATAAGCATCTCTCCCTAGGCTATGAATTGATTGCTGGCCTGCTACATTCACCTTGTGACTGCCCAGCTCAAGATCACAGACCTACTGCCTGCTGTGTTCATCAATTGCTGTGTGAAATGCTGTGCCAGCAAAGCAATCTTACAACTATTGTAAAAGAGACATTCCAATCATATGTGATACATGATCTTTGATGGTATATAACCACTCTGTACCCACCCACTTCTTTGGAGTGTGCCATTCCTTTGTGAAAGGACTCTCCTGGGTTATATGGTCCCCAGATCTGGCTCATAATAAACTAACCCCAATTTTGATTTATAGATTGGTTATGGATTATTTGTGTTGACAATGTAGGTTCATCAATTGTTACAAATGTACCACTGTAATGGAAGATACTGATATTGGGGGAGGTTAAGTATGGGTGGGGGCAGGGAGTATATGGGAAATCTCTGTATTTTCCCCTCAATTTTGCTATGAACTTTAAATTGTGCTAAAAAAAATCGTCTAAAAAAAAATGACAAGCTTGGGGCTGACTCAGTGGTGCAGCAGTTAAGTGTGCACGTTCCGCTTTGGCAGCCCGGGGTTCACCGGTTCCAATTCCGGGTGTGGACATGGCACTGCTTGACAAGCCATGCTGTGGTAGGCGTCCCACATGTAAAAAGTAGAGGAAGATGGGCACGGATGTTAGCTCAGGGCCAGTCTTCCTCAGCAAAAAAAAAGAGGAGGATTGGCAGCAGATGTTAGCTCAGGGCTAATCTTTCTCAAAAAAAAAAGAAAATGACAAGCTCTACCTGTCAGAGTTATTATGAAAATTAAGTTAGTTTATATTAACACAGTACTTAGTCAGGGCCTGTAGTATATAGCAGCTGCTTGATGTTATAGCATTTTTGTTAAGAAGCATTTCTTTTGTAGCACAAAAAACAAACAACAATTGCTTGTTTCAAACATGTACTAAATTTGAAATCAGACAATGTTCTAGAACCACAGGTGGCTTCTCAGTAAGCTTCTTATCTCTGCTTGCCTTCTACCACAAAATTCTCAATATTTTTATTGGAGTTTGCTTTGGGAAATATCAGTGACAAGTGAATAGGGACTTATTTGTTGATAAGAAAGCAAACAATAGAACCCAAATGGCTAAAAACAAAATGTCTTGGAAAAACACAGCGGTGGTGGTGGTGGCAAAGACAACTCACGAAATCAAAGGAAAAGCTGGAGAACCAGATCTCAAGGAAGACAAAAGGCAAGTCAGCTCTGACATTGTGGGGAGCAGGAACTACCTGCCATTGGGAATAAGTATGTGGCTTACAGTCCAATAAGCTTTAAAACACACTGCTGTAGATTAGTGTTTGCACATTTAGTATCACGTAGTAGTATTCTGGTTGACTCATTTCAAAGAAGTGATTATCCTCCCACTGGCTGGGAAGGGCTTTAAGTAATGGTCTTCACTTTTTGGCTTCAAAGTATGATTGTCCTAAAATTTGGGGTGGAAACTGATAGAAGAAATGCCTGTTGATAAAATTTTAATATTCTGCACTTGGGGCTCACTTGCCTACTCTTGAGTGATTAAGAATAATGAACTCTGCTGTTTGACAATGATCATTTTTTCTAGTTACTGCTCTGGAAGATGGATTTGTTTTATTTAAATGTTATTGGTTATAGATCTGTCATGGGATTTCCTACAGACAAAAGACTACATGAGACTGGATGAGTTTTTTAAAATTAATTTTGAGTAGGTTAAAGACATAATCAAATCAGCTCTTGGATGATGTTAGGAGGAAAATATCAATAAATACAAAAACTTTTAGTGGGTTGAGTATGTATAATGTCACTTGAAGGGCAGTCTTTGATTTCTGTCCGATATTATCCTTGTTAAACCTGTCTCTGAAACATGTGGGGTGCCTGAGTGTTCTGATGCTCAGATACTGGAATGGTTTCCAACGAGATGTGATAAATTCTGTCAAAGTCACATGGGCGTCAGACTTCTTAGTAAGCTATGCTGAATCACCTCCTCTGTAAACTGGGCTGATGCCTTAGTTTGGGGGGAAAAGCTTGTTATATCAAACTGAATTCATAAAAAATTGAAGAGGCTCTGTGTCTGGGCCATATCTGATTGAAGGCCTTTCATAATATAGGACAGTCAGCATATTGGAAGCCAGGTCCCTCTGTACCATCAGAGCCCTTCCCATCCACTGGGAGTGTTAGTACCAAAGGAAATACTCCCTGAGCAGAGCCATCTTTGTGCACAGCTTCAGATTTTCTCAACCTATCTTCTTCCTCTAGCTATGATGTGGCAACCACTTCTGTTCGGGCTTCAACCTGCTTTGTGCAGGCTCCAGCTGACAGCACCCTCCTTGAGCCCCCCATCCTTGCTACCTACCCCAGAGCTTCTCTAGAAGTGTGGAGACATGGGGGACAGGAGCTAATAGACAATTCCCACCCCCTTCCATTTCCTGGATGATTGTAGTTTCCTTGGAATGTCCCATGGGATTGAACATAATGTGGCCAATTCAATACCTGTCCTTCTATTGGCTTCCCTGTGTCCCTCTTTTACTTCCTTGTCCCTCTCTCGGGCTCCCTGGCATCACTTTCTAAGTCAACTACCTGCACACAAGCTTCTGTCATGCTCTGCTTTGGGGACAACCCAGGCTGAAACAATCGCCCAGAACTGTCATTTAAAATATGCCTCCCATCTTACTCAGGTCCCTAAGTAGGGTCAGATTTCCTCTCATAAGACTTAAAGTTCAGGGAAAGATTAGAATCATTCTATTTTCTTACAGATATTCATACATTTGCATTTACACACAGAATTAATATCACTTTTCTATAAATGGCGCTTTATGTTTTCAGAGCTCGACACTTGAGGTTGAGTTCTTATGGTTTTGTAACCATCAGCACAACCTTCCACTAGAATCTATAGCCCACCTGGCACACATCCTGGACAGATGAGTTGGCTCATCAACCTTATGAATAAGTCGAAGAGCTGAGAGTAAGTCAACAATAACTAGATTCTTATTTCTAAAACAACAGGACCTCATGATTTAGAAGATTAAGCAAAGGGGAAGCAGTGGTTTGTGGGCCAGGATGAGGGAGAGGATCTCATAAAAGAGATCATGGCCCCATTTATTACCAGATTTCACTGTGGGTGCGTTTTAGCTGAAGACTTGCTGTCCTTTACATTCCAAGCTACTAACTGTTTATGATTTATCTACTGTGTGGCACTATGCTAGGTCCTATAGGGGTAGGAAAATAATAAATGTTTTGAGTCTTCAGAGAATTTACAATTGAGTTGAGAAAAAGTAATTAGAAAATAAGTTTTGACAATAAACAGAATCAAGGCTTAAACTGCTTGGTAGAGAGAGTGAGTTCTCACTGAATTAAGGATAGAGAAAGGAGTGAGTACAGAATTTTGCCCAGAAGGAATTTGCAGGAAACAGACACATTAAGTTAGGAAATCGCCGATTAGGGCTGGTAGAAAGGTAAAGGAGGTTACTCCAGGCTGGAGGAAGAGCAGGAACAACGACAAGGAGAATCATTCATTCAGCCATTTGCACCCATTTTGTGCTCAGCATCCTACCTGGTGCTGGGAATATAATGATGAATAAGACACACTCAGTCTCCACGCCCTGGAGCTGGAAGCCCTTGGGGATCCATGAATGAGCTTGGTCTTCATTGAGTCAAACTCCCTGGGGACTGTGTCGCCCTTGAAAGACAAAATAAAAGAGATGTTGATAATTTTATGAGAAAATTTTTTTTATAGATTTTTATTTCTGAGGTATAAAATGTTTGTGTCAATTGAAGATAAAAGCCACCCTTTGTCATTATCTTACATTTCAAACTCTTTAACATATGTTCTTTTCTCTGGAGAACTAGGAAATTTAGTTAGCACACAGCTTTCTCTTGGATCAATAAATTCTTATATACATTTTTTCTTTCCAGAAAAATAAATCAGGACAACATTATACACTGATAGTCAAGACTTCTCATTTATTACTTTCTTGTTCAAAGCCTCAACAGATGCACATTTCTAGCTACTAATAAAAGCCCTTTTCCATAAAAGCCAGGCTTTAGGCTCTAGATGAATAACAGTTTAGGAGATTCTCCAGCAAATTTGTGCTCAAATTCTCTGACTACTACAATTTTTCAGCCTGTCCTTTCGAACTGGAGATAAAATGAAATAATTGTATATAAAATGATGAAGACCACTTAGAGATCTCATAGGGCTTACGCCTTCTTCTTATCATACATTGAACCAGATTTTGAGCAAGTACCTGAGACACAATGATGTGTCATTGGAAGCGGCATCCAAAATGCTACCTCACCTCAGTTGAGAATTTAGTGGGAAATCCCCTCTGCCTGCACTACTATCGTTTTATATTTCAGACATAGGAGAGAAGCACAGAACTGACCTGGTATTTGTTGTTTTATTGTGATGAATATTTTTTCTTTTAGAAGAACAGAGAAAAGTAATTTGTGTGAATTGTGGCTTCCTGACTCTTGATTACATAACAGAGAGGCGTCTGTGTGGAAAAGGAAATTGATTTAAAAGCAGTCAGTGGCCGCATCTAACACAAATTTGATGAGTAAAATGAAAAGAGGCTCTGATGATGACAAAGTAGATTTAAAAAAATTGGCAGCGTGAAGCCCTCGAAGAAACCTCATTTTGATCTGCTCAGTACAGCGACTGGCACCTCAGCCACTGTCCTTTCATCAATTAGCCTCATTCCCAGGCTCGCAAGCTGGAGACAGGTCCTGCAAAGGAGTGAGAATGGTCTCCGAGTTCAGTTTAATCTTGACAGAGGGTCTACTATATAGCAGGCACTCTCCTATACCAGAAGACATAGATGCATCAATTTATTCATTTATAAATGTTTATTGAGCATAGCTATGTGCCTGGCCCTGGGGATGCAGTCACGAATAAGACAAAGTCCCTTTGGAGCTGAGATTCTATTGAGCGAGCCCAACTATCAAAGTTACAGACGTGTTCAGGATACAATTTCAGGCGTGGTCCTTACCCTCGAGAATATGATACACTAATGTGGGAAGTCAATACATATGAGAAGGGGGAAAACCGGCTGGAAATAGAGGGAGCCAGATGGCTAGGAGTCTGTGGTCAGGTGCTGTTTCAAACTGACCTTGGCTTACAATTGTTTCTCCTTTGGTTTTTGGACAATCTATGTGCCTCCAGTGACACTCTATATATCCTCTCATTGTAGAGGTGTTTACAGTCTCCTTTTGTGATCTGAGTATAATTATACAGTCCAAGTTAAGATTCTTACAACTTCTCTACTTTGCTGGACCATTCAGTAGAAATACAGAGAACCAAGCAAAGTCTTGGTATGAAGAAGTCCAGGGAACCCTAATCCCTCTAGAGACTTTTCCAAGGCTAAAAGGTTGATGCTACTTATTCCAAGATGCCAGAAATCCATGGAGGCAAAGGTCAGATCACCTGATAAGACCTTTGAGTCCAAACATCTCAGGATCAGGCCACACTTGCAGACTTGCTCTTTCCACCTCTCCAGATAAAGCTATCCTTGCCCCTAGTCAATCAACTCTGCCTATACCCCCTCCTCTTCTTTTCTGGGAGGGAGTGGAGAAAGACACATTGTGAAACAGGCAAGAGAGTTCACTTTTTTAAGCCTTTGTCTAAGCTGAGCCCTTTGAGCTGAGCCCGAGACCTCCTATTGCCACTTCCTACAAGTCCATGTGCATCATGAGTTCCATGAGGCTTCCTGATGGTCTGAGGTCAGCTGGTCTCCATCCTCTCTGACTTCCCTGGTCGCTCAGTGGGGCAGGAGATCCTGGCACACCAGTCCCCAACTCCACCCCTTACTGCACCTGAAAAAAAAATTGAGAGGGGAGAAGAAGATAAATTTAAAAGGAATTCTGTAAAAAACATCTAACACAATCCTAAAAGCATCTTTTCTTAATAAGTCAGTAAGGTTTAGTTTCTATGCCTCTTATTCTTTCTCTTGTACTCCTTCCTTGTGATTTTCTGAATAAATAATTTACTAATTATGGCACCAGCCATGTTTTTATCATTTTTAAGCCAAATTTCCTGAGAGAATTGCACACTCGTTCTTCACTATGTGTCACCTAATACAGGGAAGACTATAAGGATGGTAACTAAGGAGCTTAACCTCAGTGAGCAGACGGCTGGTCCAGGCTGGTGCCTCAGCGTTAGCACTCTCTCACAGCCTCCTCCCCACCAGGTGAGGCAGCCAGATGGAATGCGATGGCATGGATCCAGAGGTTTCTTCTTGTTATTGTGAAAATTATTCATTACGAGGAAAATAGTAAAATATTTTGCAAGGTGCTGTTCTGAAAAAGAAAGCAGATGTTTTTAAGTGAGCAATTATGGACTGGTAACAAAATTAAACAGAGTTTTGATCTAGATTACAAGGTGCTCTGACAGAGATGCACCTGGAGCAGGTCTTGTCTCCTCTGAGGGTGTGTGGACAAAGCCAAAGTTTGTCTGTGGGATACTGAGGGTGAGCATACAAGAAGAGATAAGGAGCCTATTTAAGGAAGGAAGTATGAAGCTGGTCTGGTGTAGTCATTAATAGCATTCTGATACACTGTAAACTTTTTATACTTCTTTTATTTATTCATTTAGACTTTATTTATTTATTTGGCCTATAATTTTTGACACCTAATCTGTGCTAGGGACTATATTGGCAAATAAAGTGATGGACGAAACACACTCTGTCCCCCTTAGCTTTCAACATACAAACTAAGTTGAATGAAGGTCTCTTCTGCCTAGTTGCATCACAAGAAAAGACGTGGCCAGGCCATTTGCTAAGAGCAGTGCTTAGGATGGCAGGCAATGCAGAGCCCTGTGTCCCTCCAAAGCTGCAACCCCCCGTGCCTTATGCATTCTGCATTCTCCTCTGCTTGGACTCACCTTACGCTCGGCAGGTCCAGGCAGGGGCAGTATAGACAAGGAGACCACCAGGCTGCTGCTTTGGTCTCTGTCTTAAGTAATCAATCCTGAACTGTAAAGGGTGGAAAAGTCCCTGGGATATACGAATTCACTGAGAAATTCATTACAGATACTAACTAGCAATAATGCTGAGGAATCATGCACTGCTGATGACTATCGTCGTGACCCATAAAATAAAAATTAACAAAGCTTTACGATTTATAACTTCCCTTCTTAAATGTTACCTGTGATACTAAAAACTCTCAAATGCCTGGGAAGTTGATGTTACAATTCGTTTGATAAATGAGGAGAATGGAGCTTGTTCCAATTAGGCCCCTTGTTAATGGAAGAGCCAGGCCAAGATTTCTATCATACCCTTGGGTTCTGGCCACCGTAGCATGCTACCCTTTGAGCACAAGTAAATTACTTTGAAATGCAACTGCTTACCTTACCTATGTATCTCCATAGTGCCTGAACAGTGAGGACCTTTTACTGGTAGCCTGAGTATCTCTTGAGAATTTTGTGAATGTAGGCGTGAGAACAATTCTGCCAAGGTGGAAATTAGATTTCAACGATGGTGTTCAAGATTATCATTTCATTCACTACTGCAAAGCGAGAAGGCATAAAACGAAGTGATGGGGAAATTATTTTCAAACCTTGCCATTTGCTTAGGCTATAGGAATATTTGCCTATTGTAAATTTAACCTTTTATTTTTGAAGTGAAACTTCTTTTTGAAGACAAAACGCTGAGATTTTTGACTGAGAGTAAATTGATTTTCCCATAGTTTTAGCTATTTGGCTACATGAGTTAGGAGCCAGTGAGGTCCCAAGGTGAACAAAATGCAATTTGCAGAAGCACCAACCAAGGCATTTCCCATAATTCGCAGAGTGATGCTGTCATCCCACCTTATTTACGTAGCACCCGTGTGTGTACAGCCCTCTGTGTGTCCTTTATAATACCTTCATTCTCTCATATAAGCCTTACAAAAATCCCGTCAGAAAGTTTAGGTGACTTGACTGTAGCCATATAGCTAGTAAGTAGGAGAGCTAAGATTGACACCAGAGGCCGTGTGCCTACAAACTTTGTCCTTCAGAGGGGCCTTGGAACACTGCAATGTCTAAGAGGGACAGGGTCAAGGCTACTCATCTCTGCCTCTTGCAGAGCATCCCCTGTCTTGATCTCTTTTATATATGGTGGGGTTCCTCAAGTTTAGAGCTCACAAAATTTATAGCACAACTCAGATGCACAAGGAAAATGTAATTTCTTTGTCTGGTCCGCAGCTAATTGGGTTGCCCTTAACAGGCCTCATCTGATGGCAAACAGAGAAGAGAAAGTTAAATGAGTGTACAGAGGAGTTTAAGATTACTTCAGTCTAAGCACTTCAGAGTGCTTTTTAAGAAGGCGCAGTGTTTTAAAGAACTGCCTCAGTTCCTCTTTCCATCCTCGAAAGGTGTCTGGGTGTGTCAGGGGAAGGGTGTATGACTTTCCAGACCATGTCTGCTGCCAGGCTCCTTGGTTGCCTGGGTACCAAGCACCCAGATGTTCTCCAACGCTGAAGCAACTTGAGGGCTAGTCATTTAGCTCCAGCAAACTCCTGGCAAAGCTACCCAGCTGAAATGGCCCCCTTCTCCTGTTACAGCTCTTCCGAGGTCTGGTTGTGATTCTCACTTGTTTCTCATCTGAGCAGCCAGCTCTGCAGTCTTTATTAACTAAGAGACACCTCCTCCCCAGAAAGAGGCTCCCTCTGGCTAAACTGGCTGCTTATACCAAGTTAGACAATGAGCATTTCCCTGCTGGTCTTAACAAATCTATTCTCAGCAAAGTTGTGAGCAGCAGATTTAGTTACACATAAAGTAGGAATGATTGCTTTTCCTCACGCAAGGGACTGGTGATGTGACGGTATCCATAATTGATGCGAATCAAAAATTGCAGAATGTCAGCACTGGGAAGCGTCTCAAAGGCCGTCCACACTCTTGCTCCCCATCTTACAGGATGAAGACCTGAGGCCCAGAGAGGAAGTGGTGGGCCATGATCACAGCCCATTTATGGCGTTTAAGTCCCCCAAACCACCCTGCCAATAAATTCTAAACCCACATCAGTCAGAATGGCTGAGTGCTGACCCCAACGCCTGGGCATGACAGTTACATGCACACTACACTTTTACAAAGTTAGCCTGTTGGAGAATGGCTGCAATTTTGGGGGCACATACCAGTGTTCTATGAACCCAAAGAGATCAACCACATTTCTTTTTAAGTGACTTGTCCTTAAGTTTCCTATGTTTTTGGAAGGCATCTGAGAGACCAAGATTGAGAAGGAAGTGGAGGTGTACAAACCAGCTCAGGAAGATTTTTTCAGTTCTTTGCTCGCTGTAGCTTCAAAATAATGTCACCTCTGGGAGCATGATAGAGGATTTCCAGCAGAAGATGTATTCAGTAATGAGGAGTATAAAAAAGCACTTCCATGAATACTAATGTGTTGTCTAAATGCTGTATCTTCGATTTTTCACCCAGTGAATTATCAAAAATAAATGTAAAAGTAACTCTTTTGGGAATGAGATACCAAGCCGAAGGGGAGTGGGGGAGGGCGGGGGTAAGGGAGACTTTTAAAAAGGCACAAAATGGCTACAAAAAATAGGAAAATGTTCCAGATTAGAAGTGCCTTTTCCAACGCAGAGCAGACCACTGATCCTGGGTCCCCATAGAAAACATCGCGAGACGAAAGTTTATGAGCTGTGGCAGGAAGGTCACCCTGGGGAGCAAAGGAAGGGAACAGGGAGAGAGATAGAGCCAGGTGGGTAGGATGGGGGACTTCTGGGAAGCTTGTGTGATTCTGTTTTATTCTCCAGATGTACATACTTGCCTGGCTTTCAAAATCACATGATTATTCAATGACTTGTGTTGCCAAGCTCTCAGAGTCAGAGATCTCTAAGTCCATGCCTCTCACTGGTCAGAATCCACCCCACCAGGCATCAGCATACCTCATTTTCCTGGGTTGGGTCACCTGCCTTTCCAGGCAGCCCGTGGGGAAGCTCTAGCAGCAGCAACCTATTCCAGCGTTATAGAGGTGTGAGCGTCCCTCACTGGGGCCTGTTATGGGTTGAATTGTGTTCCCCTCAAATGTCGAAGTCCTAACCCTCAGTACCTCAGAACCCGACCTTATTTGGAAATAAGATTGTTGTGGATATAATTAGTTAAGGTGAGGCCATACTTGACTAGGGTAAGTTCTTAATCCGATATAACTGGTGTTGTTATAAAAAGGGGGAATTTGGACACAGACACACGTAAAGAGAGGACACAGTGAGAACCTCATCTACAAGCTGAGGAACAAACGCCTGAGGCTTCTGGAAGCTCGGGAAGAGGCATGGAACAGGTTCTTCCTCACAGCCCTCAGAAGGAACCAACCCTGCTGACACTGATCTCTGATTTCAAGCCTCCAGAATTGTGAGACAATAAATTTCTATTGTGTAAGCCACCCAGTTTGTGGTATTTTGTTACTTTGCTAGGAAATTAATACAGGGAAATTCTTTCCTACTCCCACCACGTAGCATCCCTCCCGTAGCCTGCCTCCAACTTTGCCTAAATCTTCTCCTTTTAAAACTAAACTATTCTCAAAGAAGCTTTATTTGTACTGTACCAAGTCTTGCCCCTCTCCCAGGGGGATCTGCACTGAAATTTTATATGCGATTGTGGAATGTAAAGTCTTGAGCCTGTTTTGGGAAGCAATAAAGCATGGAGGGCAAAAGCACAGATTTGGCAGTCAAGAAGAACTGTGTTTCATTCCTCACTCACCGCACAACTTTGAGAAAGTTAAAGAACCATGAACTTCTCATCTGTTAAGTGGGGCATTGATGTTCCTCACTTTGCAGGGTTAAGCGAGATTGCAAAAGTAAAGCACTGAGCACAATTCCTGACACAGAAGCACCTCAATTAATGAGAGCTATTAATAACCGTAGCTATTGGGGGAGCTTCAGGCATCGAGGAGCAGGGGTGGGGGAGTGTTCACACAGTCTTTTCAGCTCTCTGAAATCAGACTAGACAGTTGCCTACTCAGTTACATAACTCGAGTCACATGTATAGTCACCAGCAAGCCAAAAAAACACATGACTCCTATATGCTTTGGGGAGTGTAAGAAAACAGAAGATTTTAACATTGAAATGAAAGGATTTGATCAGCCACAGGATGTAAGTGAAATTCAAGAATCGGGTAATGTCCCCTGTATCTTCCAGAGGGAGGGAGAAGTCAGCAAATATAGGTACTTAGAGTTGGTAACATCCGACCCTTAGGTCAGAAGACACAGCCTCCCTCCTATATACCCCATTGACCCTGTGCCGTGTCTTAGTCTCTCTGAGCTTCAAGTTCCTTGCCTGTAAGGTGTCATGGAGGATGGTATGGTTACTCATAAATATTTTCTACTCCTCTCTGGGTGATGTATATAATTCCCCACCCCAATAACATCAAACTTATCCCTATGACTTGCTTTGACCAACAAAAGGTGAGTGGACATGACAGCTGTGCTCTCAAGCCTTTTCTCACCTCTCTTACCATGAAAGTTTGTGTTGCGATGGAGTCTCTGTTGGCCTGGCCCTGAGTGTCTAGGATAAGCAGTTGACCTTGATAGTCTACGATGGGTATGGACCATAGCAATAAACTAACTTGGCTGCTTTAAGACATTGAGAAGTGGCGTTATTTGTTTCTACAGCACAACCCAGCTCATTGGGACTGATGCAGGTGGGTAGTCAGACACCTGCATCACAGGGCTTTGATGAAGAGCTTTGCAAGTACAAAGCGCCCTGCAATCATAGGACAATACTTGAGAAAAAAAAGGAATTTTAATTTCCATGACTTATTCCCTACTCCCACCAAAAAATTAAATGTGATTAATAACGGAATGTTAGTGGAGGGGAAAAAATCTCACTAATCACCAAACTTCTTTCTCTCAAAGTAGACAGAGGAAAGAAGTAGATATGAAGTAGAATTATTCACAACAGATTTAAAAGGAAGCACCTCAGAAGCTTGCTCAGATCAGGCTGTCCTCCCACACACTGTCTCAAGTCTCTACCTTTCGATTTTGTCTTTGCTGCATGTTTCAAATGTCTAAAAGGGACATTCAAAAATCATACTCTCAAACCTATCAAATACACACATGAAGTCATAATGTTCTACACAAAAAAAGAAAGGAAAAGAAAAGAAAAAATAAAAAAGATGGAAATCCATTATTCAGAAAGTACTCATTTGTTCCCTGCAAAGCTCATAATATGCATTATTTATTGTATAAAGAGAACAACAGGGGCTTTTCGATCCGTGTCGTCAATTCACTAATGATACTAGAGTAAAGTTCCATTTTGTTGTCCTCAGTGTAGAAAGTGTTAGCATGGGCTTCATTAAAGGGGGAAAAAGGATAACCCCGAAACACAGATGACCTTGTATTTCACTTTCATATTTATGTTTGAATAGGAAAATGCCCCAAATTCTGGTAATTCACTTCAACCAGACTAATGGAATCACACAGAAGACTTCACCCGGAAGTATCTAGTTTCCACATTCTGTACCCTGCTTAGTTCTAGCCTGCTCCACTCCAGAGGAATACTATTAACTCACAGACTTTTTTTCTGAAAGTCGCTGAGAGAACAGAATTGCCTTTTCTCTTTTGAAAAATGTCTTCCATTTGACTTGCACCTTGCTGAGAACAAGATATCATTTGTTTTAAAACAGAGGCAACCTCAAATGTCCTTTCCTTCCAATTCTTGCTAAGTTATAGATTGAAATGAAAAGGAAATAAAGGGTAATAATGCTAACCAAGAAGGCCACTGTTACAGGGACACTGAGCAGGAGATGCCTGGGGGGAAAAAGTGGAGGAATTAGAGCTCAGAGATGGTCTGTTTCGGGACATCAGTCAGTCCTGGCCAGAGCATTTGGAAAAGCGCTGCTTGCAGAATGAATAGGCAAGGACTTTCCAGGAGGTGTGGGACTTTATTGATTTGAGTTCCTGGGCGGCTGTCATTCATCTTAAATTACCTTGTTTGAGGGGTGGACCTCTTGACCCAGACGTGAATGATGTCTCCTCCTTATTTAAGTCAGAAAGCAAAACGGAGAGTTGGCTACACCCTGAAAGTGAGAGAACAACACTTGGACACAGGTAAACAACTCGCAGGGGGGTTCCTTTTCCTCTTGGAGGCCCTCAATAAAAAGCAAGGATGATGCTTCTCTCAAGCAGCCTTCAGAAAGTGCACCTGAAGAACTTGAACAAGAAGGTCAAAAAAATATGCCATCTCAAGAGAATGAGAAGACAAGCCACAGACTGAGAGAAAATATTTGCAAAAGATATACCTGATAAAGGACTGTTATCCAAAATATACAAAGAAATCTTAAAAAAACAATAAAAGTAGGAACAACCCAATTAAAAAATGGGCAAAAGATCTGAGCAGACACCTCACCAAAGAAGGTATACAGATGGTAAATAAGCATATGAAAAGACACTCCACATCAAATGTTATTAGGGAATTATAAGTTAAAACAATGAGATACCACTACACACCTATTAGAATGGCCAAATCCAAAACACTGACAGTACCAAATGCTGGGGAGAATGTGGAACAACAGAATTCTAATTAATTGCTAGTGGAAATGCAAAATGGTACAGCCACTTTGGAAGATAGTTTGGTGGTTTCTTACAAAACTAAACATACTCTTACCATATGACCCAGCAATCATGCTGCATAATACTTATTTACCCAAAGGAGTTGAAAACTTATGTCAACATGAAAACCTGTACACCAACGTTTACAGCAGCTTTACTCATAATTGCCCAAACTTGGAAGCAACCCACATGTCCTGCAGTAGGTGAATGGATAAACTGTGGTACCTCCGGACAATGGAATACAACTCAGGCCTAAAAGGAAATGAGCTATCAAGGCATGAAAAGATATGCAAGAACCTTAAAAGTGTATAACTAAGTGAAAGAAGCCAATCTGAAAAGGCTGTATACTTTATGATTCCAACTACATAATATTCTGGAGCAGGCAAGACTATGGAGACCGTAAATAGCTTAGTTTTTGCCAGGGTTAGGAGAAGGAGAAATAAATAGGCAGAACACAGAGAATTTCTAGAGCAGTAAAACCATTCTATAGGATACTGTGATGATGGATACACGTCATTATACATTTGAAAACCTATAGAATATACAACATCAGGAGTGAACTGTATATAAATTATGGACTGAGTGATTATGACCTGTCCATGTAGGTTCATCAATTGTAACAAATGTACCACTCTAGTGGGAAATGTTGACAATGGGGGAGTTCTATGCATGTGTGCGGGCAGGGGGCATACGGCGACTCTCTGTATTTTCTGCTCAGTTTTACTATGAATATAAAACCACTCTCAAAAATAAAGTCTATTAAAAAAAGTGCCATCATGGATTATGAGCTGCCTTAAGCAATCTTTTCATCCCAGGAATGGGTTCCCCAACTTTCAAATATTCTTTCCCATTATCTCCATAAACCTTTGAAACATACTAGAAGCTCCACTTCCAAGAATTCTTCTTTCACTTTTTAAAGAAATATTTAAGTGCTCGTTATGGACTAATCATTGTGTAATGCTCCAATAATATAGTGTTTGATTGATATGTTTTTTTCACTATGTAAGATTTAAAATTCTCTTAAAATAGATGGCAATCTTGTCAGTGCTTTTCTTTTCTTAAGAATATATACAATAATGATGCATTTTATAGTCAGTATCTTAGATTTCACAAAATACGGTAAAATAATAAACAGCAAAAACATTTGCAGCTTCTGCCCAGTACGGAAGAAAGATTTAAATAAGTAATCATGCTAGGCTGGCCCCATGGCCGAGTGGTTAAGTTCATGTGCTCCACTGCAGGTGGCCCAGTGTTTCGTTGGTTCGAATTCTGGGCGCGGACATGGCACTGCTCATCAAACCACGCTGAGGGAGTGTCCCACATGCCACAACTAGAAGGACCCACAATGAAGAATATACAACTATGTACGAGGGGGCTTTGAGAAAAAGGAAAAAAATAAAATCTTTAAAAAAATAAGTAATCATGCAAATAAAGTTAAAATTATAACTGTAATTAGTGCTTTGAAAGGATGGTACATATTGCTGTGAGAGACGTCTGGGGTTGTAGGAAAGCCTTCCCAGGGGAAGTGGCAATGGTCTGTGAACCAAGAACTGCAGGAAGAGGAAGAGTTAGCTAGCTAAAGGAGAAGAGGATGAGTAGTCCAGGCAGAGGGAACTACAGGTACAAAGGCCCTAGAGCTGAAGAGACTTGGGGGCTTGGGAAGATCAGTGTGGAAGGAGGACAAAGGGCAGGGAGAGGGTGATGTGAGGTGAGCCTGGGGAGGTACCAAGTGAGGCACCCAAGTGAAAATGTCAAAAAAACAGTGGATTCTATGGGTCAAGAACTCAAAGAGGATCTCTGGGATGGAGATAAAAACTGTTGAGTCATCTGAATCAAGGTTGTCATTAAAGCCATGGGTAGGGAGAACATAACCAAAAGATGTGATTCTCAACTTGGGCTGCACTTTAGAATCCCCTGGAGGCTTTTAAAAATCCCAATGCCCAGGCTGTCTATAAAACTAATTAAATAGAAATCTCTGGAGCCAGCCCTGATGGCCTAGTGATTAAAGCTCTGCGCTATCAGCACTTTGGTGGCCTGGGTTCACTTCCTCGTTGCAGAACACCACCACCTGTCTGTCAGTTGCCATGCTGTGGCAGTAGCTCACAGAGAAGAACTAGAAGGACTTAGAACTGGGATATACAACCATGCACTGGGACTTTGGGGAGAAAAAAAAATGAAGATTGGCAACAGATGTTAGCTCAGGGCAAATCTTCCCCTGCAAAAAAAGAAAAGAAAAGAAAAGAAAAGACCACTCTGGAGGGTACCTCTGAATCAATATTTTTTAAGGTTCCCCATGTGATTCTTCAGGTGCAGCCATGTTTGAGTACCACTGGCCTAGAAAGAAAACACAGAGCAGAAAATGAGGAGATGCTAGAATGAAGAGTAGAGAATTCTGATACATAATGGCCTCGTGGAAGGGAGGAAGTTGCAAAGGAGACAAAGAAGAAATGGCCAGGAGATCCATGGAAAATCAGGAGAATGTTGAGTCACAAAAGTCAAGAGGAAAAGGAAGGAATTGTCAGCAGTGCCGACTGATTATAAGAGTTAAATAGGCAAGGACTGAAAACATCCTTGGGGGATGATCACAGAGGGTCAATGGTGATCTTTACCAGAGCTGTTCATTGGTGTGATGGAGTCAGATGCCAGATTATGCTGAGGATGGAGATGGAAATGAAAACACCAAGTAGTGAGGATTCTTTGTTTTGGCTGCAAAGTGGAAGTAGATTGAGGAGATCATGGGGTGGAGAAAATTTTATTTTGCTTTTGTAAATGAGAACTATCTGAGCATGTTTGAAAATTAAAAGAGAATAACAGCTTTAATATGCAAGTTATAATAACACACAATTCCTCAGAAGCTGGGGGAATTGAAAACCCAAATGCAGATGAAGGGACTGGGTTTTAATAGGAAGAGAGGATGGCTCCTCTACTGTAGCAGGAGGAAATGAAGGTGGTGTAGAATATTTTCATGTGCAGTTGTAGGAAGAGAAAGGAGTTTTTGTGCAAGTTTCATCTTGCATATGAAAGCAGCTCAAAATTCCTCATTAACCTATGGTCCTAGTTTGGCTTCAGAAGTTATGCTTCTCATAAGGGCAGTGTTATCCATGGGCTGCTATCCATGTGTGCTAATTATGTTATAGGCTGGCATTTTCTATCAAACCTCCTATTCATATAACCACTATTAACTCATTAATTCACATAAGCAAGAGTTATTTCTTAGGTGACTAGTTAGGGATTGTATCTCTGACATTGAAACACATACTTATCCAACAAAGGTTTGCCTGGTGCCCACCCTGTGCCAATCATTGCAATGGCTACTGAGAACAGAGAACAGAAAAGCGAACAAGATGGAGAATTTAAAATTCCCTCTAATCCTACCCTCATCCCAAGATAGTCGCCTAGATAGGAAACTAATGACTAGTAAGTAATTTACAATGATTAAAGAGTCAAATCACTGCATCCTTACTCTAAACACTTTTTTCCTTTGTTATCGTTCTTTCAAAGGCACTATTGCAGTACAAGCTTGGCTTTGTACATGTTAGTTCTTGAAGGTACAGCAGTTTTTGAGCACAAGATACTCCTAAGGGAAGTGTTACTCAAACACCTAAAGCCTTTGTCATCAATGCCTGTTGAATAGGAGGATAGTAATCTTTAAGCTCCTTTAAAAAGTTAGATAAAAAATTACTTACTCATGGAATTAGAAAATCTCCTGGTTGGGACGATCCTTAAAGGCCATCTTTTCCAGTCTCCCATTTGAAGGTTGAGTCTCGTCTGGCCTGAAGAGAAGATGGGTGGAGGCTGATGGTAGGGGACTGGGGGTTAGGGACTGTGGGTGGGGGTACTGGGGCAGGGGAGGGACCTCAAGGAGGAAGTGTAGGCAGGGAGAGCCCACTCTTAGTGCACAAGCCCCCCACATACACACACGCACAGGGCTTTCTTCCATTCTTTATTCTCCTTCAGCCCAGTTGAGACTGGAATCAATAGCAAATAAGTAAAAAACAGAAAAATAAATGCATTTTCCTCTATTGTACTTACAGTGTTTTGCAAATAATAAGCACTTAAGATTAATAAGTGAATGAAAGAGCAACATGAATGACATTTCTCAGCCAACTGATGAGATCAGTGAACTACTAGAGTGTAAAGATAATATAAACGAATTTCTTCATGCCCTCTTCAAAAGTGACCAGTACTATTTATAAAATGAGGTTGATCCTCTGTGCCATGGATTGTGCTAGAAGAATCAAAGATGAATATGATAATGCCTGCTCTTGGAAGCTCATGGTCTACAAAAGTTGCAGAGAGCAAATATTTACAACATGGTAATAAGAGCTACTCTAGATGTATGGTGTGATTATGCTCCCCTGATGAGTGGGCTGGGGTAACCACAGGCCAAGCTGGCCTCAGGAGCACAGATGAAGTGTTAAAACCAGGAGGAAGTACAAAGATTAGTTGAGTGGGAGGCCCCAGGCTGGTAAGCCAGAGAAGTGAGTCTATACCAACAAGGATAAGAAGGAGGGTCTGGGGTAGCTGCCAGAAACTGGAGCATAGGCCAAAAACTCAAATGCGCAGGGAAATGGGACCTTGGAGCTACAGTCCAATAGGGAAGCAGGAAAATAGTCTGGGTGAACACTGGAACCAGGGGCTTTTGCCAGTCTTGGCTTCCTGACTCTTTCTAATATTTGGCACAGGCAGAATTGGCTTTGTTTAAAACAGTGGAGGAGACAGATGAGAAAAGAGAATTCAGAAGTAGAAGCAACCAAGGGATTCAGAGAAAACTTCCTGGTGGTCTTAGATGAAGCAGATGTCTTAGAACTGTAGAAGCACTAGGGCTGTGCTCTTTAGGAAGATGACTTTAGTCACGGCTACCACTGCAAAATCCTGAGATACTGCGGAGTGAGTGCTCTGTGTGGAGAGATGTTTCAATGGCCTTTCACTATCTAGGATTCAGTTATGCACTAGGTTGCACGTATTCACCACACACTCACACACTATTGGCTATTAATTCTCCTGGTTGTTGATACACATAATGAAGTTACATTAATCCACAACCTTGAGACTGATGGAAGGAAAATCCATTTGACAGATCAGATAACTTTTAGTGGGATAAAAGAAAGATATGCTCTGGTTCCCCCTTCTTTTTAATTTGTCCATTAAGAACTTGATTTTTTCTTTTTTTTTTTTGGATGAGTTGGATGCATATATGACTGCAACAAGAAACAAAGTTAAGAAGAGTGGTTAAGTTCATGCACTCCGCTTCATTGGCCCAGAGCTTCACTGGTTCAGATCCTGGGTGCAGACATGGCACCGCTCATCAGACCATGTTGAGGTGGTGTCCCACATGCCCCAACTAGAAGGACCCACAACTAAAATATACAACTATGTACTGGGGGGCCTTGGGGAGAAAAAGCAGAAAAAAAAAAAAAGAAGAAGACTGGCAACAGTTGTTAGCTCAGGTGCCAATCTCTAAAGAAAAAAAAGAATCCTCTTAGATGGCAGTGACACGGTTTTACCATCATGAACTACCAGTGATTTTAATAGACATTTGACCCTAATCTTTAATTATCACCATTAAGAGAGGATCAACCATGTTAAAACCAAAGTTATCATTTTAGGAAATGCCTAACAGAGCATATAACCTCAGAGCTAATGGCTGCATTGATGTATCTAGACAGAACATTTAACATCTACTTTGTCTTGAAGAGTATCCCAGGAAACTAAATTTACCAAATCTAGCCTTCTGTGGGTGGCTTTGTCTAGCCTTAAATAATCGCAGCCGAGCTTTGGTTCAAGAGCTCTTCTTGAACTCACTGTCAAGAAACTTTTCAAAAGCTAAGGTAAGAAAGATAATTCCTATGGAGAATTAATTTTGTGACCCCCTTCCTCTAGGTTCTGTGAAATTTGATCTTAGCTTAAACCAAACTAGCCACTAGAGTATACTTTGGTGTGGTGCCAGCAGAACCAGTGTAAGAAGTAGCCCCGAGGAAGAACGTGCTATGTTTAATATGAAGGTGATATTGATGAGTATTTGATACTCATTACAGTACACAGTGTCTTCTGTAGGGAAATCCACCAAAGTTTTCTCTCCTTAGGAAGAGGGGTGTGTGTGTGTGTGTGTGTGCACGTGCCACTCAAAAATTTTTATTTGGGAAGTACAATTTGCTGAAAAGTGCATAAAAGAATACAATTTGGCAAATGAACAGCCTTGTGAAGGTCAGTACCCCGCCTTCCTCTCTTCTCCATCCTCTCCCTGCGCCCTGGAAGGTAACTGTTATCTTAACTCTTATTGTAATCACTTTCTTGCTTTCCCCTATAGTTTTAAACCTATGTATTCATTTCTCAGCAATATAGTTTAAAAACTGTCTTTCTCTCTCTGTGTATATACATATATATATATGTGAAATCACAATACATATTATTCTGTTCAATGTTATGTAAGATTCATCATATTCCTGAATATAACTGTAGTTTATTCATTTTCGTTGCTGTATATTATTCCCATGTATCAAAGTACCACAATTTATTTATCCATTCCATATTTGGTGGATATGTGAGTAATTTTTTTAGGAGTTATTGAGAACAATGATGCTCTTGATATTCTTGAAATGCATATAAAACGGTTTCTCTGGAATATACACTTTAGAATATAATTTCTGGGTTAAAAATAAATATTTCTGTATATGCATTATGTATGTATGTTTATATAAATTTTTCAGGATATAAATATACATATATATTTCTAAAGGACTAGTATTCAGAACAGCCTTCTACTGTGCTTCTCTTGGTTAATGAATTGGTTTTACCCCATTGGTGCTGTTACTCTTATAAACAGTCATTTTTCCCTCTTTGCATTGATCATTAGGAAACTCAAAGCCACCTTTTTCACCAACTGTGCTCTGCAGAGCCCTGGGGGTTCTGGGGGTGGTGAGGGTGCCTCTGGGGCTGCTGTGGAAGAAAGGTAGGAGGAAGGATGCATCCCTCCCACCTGGTTCATCCAAGCAGAACAGCTTCTACTTTTATAAAATATTATGGGTGTACAAACAACTATAGAGGATAATATTTATTTTTTTAATTCATTATACATATTGGTTTTCTGAATTTGTTTGTATTTTAAGAAAAACTTCCATAGTTTAAAAAAAATGGAAACCTCTGATCTAATTCACTCAGATAAAAAGTACAGAGCTGGGATCAGGAGACTCAACCTTGTTGATCCAGGCTTCGTGTGAGTCACTTCGTCTCTCTGACCCTGCTTACTCCTCAGTGTAGTGAGGCTCAAATGACTAGATGATGTGGTTATTCAGAGAAATTCAATGAAGAGTCTTTAGTAAAATACTGAAGAGACTTCACAATACCATAGAGACATCAATCAGGGAGTACAATGGCCTAGACTCTGGGGTCTGCACCAATGTAGTTACTAATGTAGAGAAATTGATCTGTGCACACTTTTTAGGATTCTTGGCATTAATATTTGACTCAGAGATTTTTGCTCTAATATTTTGAGACACCTTGGTCTATGACATAGATGCATTTTTTTTCTGCTTAAATCCATATTGTTCAAGTAAACTTTAATGTAGTGCTTAAGAGTGTGGACTTTGAAGTCAAACAGACTGAGTTCAAGTTCAAGCTGGGAAACCTTGTGCAAGTAACTTAACCCCTCTAAGGCTCAGGTTCCCTGTTTGTGAAAGAGGCTAATAGTAATACCTACCACATTCGTTGGTTGTAAGGAGTAAAGGAGATAATGAAGGCAAAATGTTCTGCACCCAATAAATACTTGCTGATATCAGATTATTCTGATTCATAGTCTACTCTTCTCCACTGATCCTGTCATCATCTTGGATGACACTAATATCTATGTTGACATCCAGCACCCTAACTTCCCAGGTTTTTGATCTCTTCCTTCCAATGACATTCATCTCTCTACTTCAGCTACATGGCTACTCCCTGGGCCTTATCATCAACAGGAACTGTGTCACTTCTGGAATATCCTAATTAAGAATCACAATTTTCCCTCCATTTTTTAAGCTGCTATATCAGTTAGAGGGTACCAGGTGCTATAACAGATGAAACACAAAATTTCAGTGTCTTACCACCATATAAATTCATTTCTTAACCTCTTAAAGTCCAGAATAGGTGCTTCTGATTAGCGGGCAGCTCTCATCTAAGTAGCAATTCAACGACGCAGGTTCCTTCCATTTTGTGATTCCAACATCTTCAATATGTGGTTTCCAAGGCTGACAAGAATGGAAAGGGTGTAGTGGATTGCATGTGGAAATTTTTATGGATCAGATCTAGAATTGGCACACAACACTTCCATCCATAGTCTGCTGGCCATCACAAGAAAGATAGGGAAAAATAATAATCTGTGACCTAGAAGAAAGAAGATACAGGCTTGGTAAATAGCTACCCAGTCTCTGCCATTCTATTATCCCATTTAATCTTAAATTTTCAGCCTCATCAAGATATCTAATCCTTTAATCCTCATACTTCCTTCTGACAGCCCTCTCCCAGTTCCTTCCCTCCTAGTCCAGCCTATTTCCCATGATCCAACATTTGAACTCTTTCAATGCCATCAATTCCCTTACCACCTTGTCATTTTCTTAAACATATTTAGAAAAGTACCAACCACAGATCAATCTAACCACTCTCATTCTCAGTTCCTAAAACTAGGTTGCTGGGGGCTGCTAGGAAACACACATACACACACACGCACACACACACGCGCATGCACACACAGAAAACCAAGTGGCCTGGTGCCACTAACATTTCATTTTTTCCAGCATCAACTATGGCCCCAATGTTGCTACATTGTTTCTAATAACTCTAATATTCTACATATTTCTAATCAGCTTTCTTCCTCTTTTCCCACAGTGACTACTATATCAGTCTCTAATCTCTCTAAACTGCTTCCTATATAGCTTTTTATTTGTTTATTTAAGCTTTATTTATTTAAGTTTTTATTGAAGTATCACTTCAAACATCACAGAGAAAACAGAAGCCAGCATCCCTGGCCTAAAGAGAACAGCCATGACTGCTTTTCAAAGATGTAAGTGTTCACCTAAGCAATGTATTTCTTAATGCCTTGGTGAAGGGAATGTCTTCTGAATCCTCTCAGGGGACATGTAGTTAGGGTGTGGGTTTGTGAACCTTACTGGATAAATCTAGTCTAATATTGCTGTCTCCCTATGTCTTTGAATTCTTTCTTCTCCATTATAACAAGGAACCTCTGGCAACTTATTTTCATTGAGCATGGCCCAATGTTGTGTCTAGATTTGAAGCAACTAAGTAAATAGATAGAATATATTGAGCCAAAATATTGAATTCAGAATCTCTGGTCAGTTCATGCATATTAAATAATTCAATCTCATTTAGAATTATGTTCCTCTTTCTTTGATCTTATATGTTCACAATTCCTTCCCACTGATCCTTACTAGATTTTGCTGAAATAATTAGCAAATTCTTACTATTCCATTTGGTGTGAAAATAATCTCCTCCTGGGTTTAACTTTGTAATTGATCCACTGACACATTCTAGGATATGGTTCTAGATACAGAACCTGGCAGGAGTTGGGGACACTGGTTCAATTGGGAAAGAGGAGAGTTGGCTCCTTGTTAGGTCATTGCAAAGCCTTTAATAGAGGAAAAACAGCTTCATCAGACAGGGAGAGAGGGTTGCTTTACAGGGCAAGGACTGTTCAGGGGAAACTGAAAGCTTAGAGGACTCTAAACTGTCTGCGATGGTTAATTTTATGTGTCAACTTTACTGGGCCACAGGATGCCCAGATATTTGGTCAGACATTATTCTGTGGTGTGTCTGTGAGAGTGTTTCTGAACAACATTAATGTTTGAAGTGGTGGACTGAGTAAAGCAGGTTGCCCTCCCTAATGTGGGTGGGCCATTAAGGCCTGAATAGAACAAAAAGGCTGAGTAAGGAAGAATTCACTCTATCTTTGAGCTGAGACATTGGTCTTCTCCTTCCTTGGTCAAAACTAGGACTTATACCCTCAGCTCTCCTGCTTCTCAGGCTTTCAGAATTGGACTGGAATGACACAGTTGGGTCTCCTGGGCCTCCAGCTTACTGACTGCAGTTCTTAGGACTTCTCAGGCCCCGTCATCATGTGAGCCAATTCTTTACAATAAATCATTCTCTTTCTCTCTCTTTCTTTCTCTCTCTGTCTCTTTCTCTCTCAATAGACAGAAAGATATAGATAGATACAGATATAGAGATAGATACAGATATATAGATAGACTGGACTCTCTGGAGAACCCAGATTAATATATCATGAAAGTCTTCCCATAGGTCTCTATCTTGCTGAGAGCAAACCTCTTCCTGATGCATGCCCCTACCTTCATATAAGAGATCTAGTAAAGCAGTGATATCAATGACTTAGTAATTCAGCAATCTGCAGGATCAAACTTGGTGTTTTGTTTTAGTCTTTTACCCTTAGGTAAGTATACATAAATAATTCCTGATTTTCAGGCTATACCTGAATTAGAAATTTGAGCTTGACATTCTCCCTCTTAAAGTTGTTCAGTGCAAACACAAGCAATCATCTTGACCTATAGAACATGATTTTTTCAAGCTCTCTATAAAGTTGTATGGTAGCTGCCAAACCTTGTCTTCAATGGGCATTCCATTTCAGGTGACCACAGCTGATAATTTAATTAACTCTTTTGCCACTCTGTGCCATGATCTACTCAAGTTCCACCACCGAATGCACTTAGTGCATTGCCTTTGGCCCGAAGCAGCCCAGGTAACTAATTCTATATTCTCCCATTTCCCTGTTATTGTGTACAACCTCTCTTGGTGCCAATTTCTGTATAAGTCCAATTCCTTTGTCTGCAAATGAAGGAGAACTCTCACTTGCCCAGCTTTAAAAATCAAGAAATCTCGAGGTAGTATGGCTTCAAGTTTGGTTATTTCAAGAGTTTGATTATATCCCCAAGGACCTAAGTTCTTTTCAGCTTTTCACTCTGCCATCCTTAGCACATCAGCTTTGTCCTTGGGCCAGTTCTCTTGAGAGTCACAAGATGGCTGCTGCAGTTCCAGAGAGTACATGCAGACATTACAAAGTCCAACAGAGAACAAGGAAAACCTTTCCAAGGAGTACCTCCACCCATATTTTATTGGCTAGGACTGGGTTACATGCGGTACACAAACCAATTACTGACAGGAGGAATGGAACACCATGAACAGCTTTCACTACTCAGGAGTTATCCTTGAACTAGAGATAGGACCACCTTCCCTGAGCTATGGCTCTACAGAGGAAGGTAGACATCAGAGTAACATCAGGGCTCTGCCAGCAAAGAAGAAACAGGAAATGCAGACTGAGTAGGCAACCAATATTGATGATTATGAGAAAGGACAGAGAATGGTCAACACCTGATTTTTTATTCTTACCACTCAGTCTTCACCCTGATGACAGATGGGACTGTGATTCAGGAAAGTGATCAATAGCAAGGTAGAGAGATCAATCAGAGAGGGCAAGGGAGTCCTCACCTCCCACAATAAACAACACGCAAATCCCCAGAGTGATCCGAGAAGGAGAATTTCCACGTGAGGACGGACAGTTAGTCTTAAAGCTTCCCTGGGGAATGTTCTCAACCTAGCCTAGATCCTAGTGGTCCAGACCCAAGAGAATAAGGCTGACCACCCTTCAGGGGAGACCCCTACTCCCACTTACAAGAATACCTAATCTTATAGCTCATCCAAAGAAACACAGTAGCCCCATATTAAATCACAAAAGACTAACATACATAGCAGAGAGCCCCTCCTAACTAGGAGAAGAAAAGATGGGCAATGGCTGGAAGAAGAGAGAATCTATTTCTCTTTGCAAACATCCTTCACATATCTCCTTGATCTTTGGAGATTTTTTTACCCTCAGGGTACCTTTGATGTTCATTAACTTGCTCTCACCTGGAGACAAAGGAGAAGGTTTATGAGGTTTTTTGGTGAGGAAGATTGTCCCTGAGCTAACATCTGTGGCAATCTTCCTCTATTTTGTATATGGGACACTGCCACAGCATGGCTTGATGAGTGGTGTGTAGGTCCCCACCCGGGATCTGAACCTGTGAACCCTGGGCCACCGAAGCAGAGCGTGTGAACTTAACCACTATGCCACTGGGCCAACCCTAACAAAGGAGAAGTTTTGAAGTGGAGGTAGAAGTGTAACAAATAATATGACTGGTCCCTGAGGACAGACTGCAGGGGTTCTCATGTATTCATAGGACATATGGACAGCTCACATCCTCATGTGGAAGCTATTTGAATCTCCTGTTCTGTTTGGCTATCAGGGTGGCAAGGACGATTTGGCCATGCAGCCTGCCCTGGACCTACATGTCTGCCACCTTCACTGTGTATAGAGATGCAGGGCTGAGCCTGCTCTGCTCTGGGCCCAGCCCAGAGGCTCATACTGGACAATACTGGGAACAATGGGTCAGTCTCCGGAGTTCTCCACTGCTCCCACTGAGCCCTGGCAGCGTCCAGCAGAGGGAGCAGTGTTTGCCATTTTGCCTCACATCCTTGTGAACCCACCAGTTGCCCTCTGTACCTCCACTCCAGCCCCAACTTCACAGCCTCACCCAGAGACTCTCAAAACCCTAACCTCTTTCGCATGCTCTCAGCTGAGCTGTTTTGCCTTCATTCCCTTATTTTGATCTTTGATCCTCACAACAGTTCTGAGAGGTGCCCGGGAGAGTGTACAATTATCCCTGTTATCCAGGTGGGAAGGCAAAGCTCGGGGAGGTTCATTTTGTTCCCCTAAGGTCACGGTCAATGAGTGGTGAACACACCAAATCACCTTCTCCTTCCCGGACTCCAGGACTCTATAAAATTGATGACACTGGGCCAGAGGGACGATCTCGAGAATTGTTGCCACAGTTATATAACATGAGCTTTTAGGACTAGAAAGGGTTTTAGAGCTTATCTGTCCTGTTTGTAATAATGAAGAGACAGAGGTAGGTATTGAGGAAAAGTTTAGCAGATTGGTATTCACAGGACCAGTCCTAGAACCCAGGGCTCCGGATGCCCAGGCCAGCACTGTTTGTTCTCTCTCCCCACGTTGCCTCCACGTTGGGGCCCTTTCTTTCTGAACTCATTCTCTTTTACCAGGGACAGTAATTAAGTTTATGAGAAGCAACTCCTGATTTTGAAGCCTTTCAATTTAAAGGCATGAGAGGAAATAATTAAATTGAATTGAAGTCACAGCATCTAAAACGCCAGCTTTATTCCCCCTTTTATCTAGTGTGTTTATGAACAGAATTCATCATGCACACTTTCACCTTGGCAACCCACAGAGCTGGAGTTGGACTGAAACGTTGTGCAGTGAGAATTCACTGAAATATTCGAACAGAGGCTAACGGACTAAAAATATGCCATCTAAAGGCACAGCGTATTTGCTCCTTAAAGATCACAGATTCGATCGTTCTGTAAGTTCTTGGTGCACTCAGCCTGGCTACCCAGACAGGAGAAACTACATCTGAAGCAGAGTTTATGAAAATGAGCTCATCTTACACTTGGGGCTTTAAAAATGTTTGTGAGAGGTCGGTATTTACTGGCCAAATTGAGCTTTTTGACCTTGTTTGCTGTTTGAAAGTGTCTGACCCTCTCCCTTCTGTTGCTACAAGCATCTGCTGTTGCCTTGGAGACTGAGCACGTTGCTTTTGGATCTCTCACCAAGCAGGAAGGATATTGGACTGAGAAGCCTATTTTGCTGGCTAGTTTTAATCCGGAGGAAACCCGCTCTTCAGATGCCTTCTCTGGCATCGCTTCTTTGACTGACAATCACAGGATATCCAAAAAGCTTCACAATCTACTTACAGAGTGTAAATGGCCACAGAAGGGTGGAGGCAGAGGGGATGGAAATATAGCTTTTTCTACATTATGTCATTGAATTCTTCCAGCAGTCCTGGGGAGAATTTAATGTTGTCTCCATTTTACAAATGGGGAGACTATGACTTAGAGAAATTAAGTGGTTTGGGAAAGGTCAAAAAGCTAAATAAAGGGGGCAGAACTAGGTTCAAATTCCAAGGCTCTTTCCACCACGCGACATTAGTTAATATCCTCATTTACTGTTTGAAAGTATGATGGTTCGTCCTTTTCTAGGTGGTGACTGCCACATTCTGGGAATCAACTGAGGGTGGGAGAGAAGTCAAGAGTCCCAGTGAGCACATGACTGGACTCTGTTCCAGAGCCTAAGACCTCAGCCAAACCTGGTGGCCACTGTGCCCATGGGCGGGTGCACTGGACGACTGAGCAAGGGCCTGGCTCTCATACTCAGCCCTGCAAATCTGCTCCCTGGATCGGAAAACCAATTCCAACCACTCACCTTCAGTGCTAATGACCAGATTATTTCTCTTGCTGCTCTGCAAAAACTTTCTGTGCATTTCCCTCTCTGTGTCCAATTGTTCCTCACCTCCTGCTGAGAATTCCCTGCCTCCAGCTTTCTGCATATGTCATTTTTCCCTTTTTCAAGGCTCAGCTCCAGTGGCCCCTTCCTGGGAAGAATTTCCTGTATAGTCTCAGCCCTCAGGGATGGCTCTCTTCTCAGAACAGTGCTAGATGCCTTCCTCGTACCACCTTAATCCTCACACCCTCTTGGACAGCATCTAAGCAAAATTGAGAAATAATTCAGATCATGACATGCCTTTACTGACCACCTGGCAATTGTAACTCCTGGTCTCCTCTCCAGCCCCATCCCCTACCCAGCTCCAAGCACACTGGCCTCTCCCAGTCCTTGAATACACCAAGCTCACTCCCGAGTTAGAGACTTTGTACTTCTGCTCCCTCAGCCCAGATCCTTCCACCACTCCCCCTCCACCCCCAACCCCCAAATCTTCCCATGCCAAAATCTTTCTTGTCATTCACGTCTCAGCTCAGATCACTCTTACAGGCAGACCTTCCCTGACCACACTAAGCAGTTCCCTTACCCAGATGCCCACTGCCACTCCCCAAGTCAGTTGCCTGTGCTCCTTCATGGTACCACCACCACTTGATGTGACCTTGTCTACAGATCTGGTTGTTTGCTTATCACCTGCAGGCCCCCAGTGGATGTGACTTCTAGGATCACAAGGACCTTGTCTACTTGTTCCCCAGTGCCCAGAACAGTACATGGCTCCATGGTTATTTGCTCAATGGATGTGAAAGAGGGAAGGAGGAAGAGAGGGATAGAAGAAGGGGAAGTGGGAGCCTGTGGTGATGGTGTTGTTATATGGAGCTCTGTAATCTTTGAAGCCCTTTTATATGTTTTATCGTGTTTAATTCTCATAACAGCACTAAGAAATAGGTACAATAATCCCCATTCACAGACAGAAATTGCTAACACTTATTGAGTACTCTTCAAGCACTTTGTTCTTAAATAGAATTGCATGATAAGGGAAGAAAAAAAAGAGAGGTAGAGAATCACATAGTAAGTTGCAGAGGCAAGATTTGATTCAAATAGTCTGGCTCCAGAGCCCATGCTGTTAACTAGCTCATAGAGGCCACAGATTCAGAGATGAGTCCCTTACATCACAAGGGCCTCAGATTTTGAGTCTCTAAGTATTGGACTCCAGACCGGTCCTGCTTTTGTTTTTTTTTTCTACACCACACCAGGTACTTAGTAGGAGGAAGTGGGGATCAGAGGAGGGAGGGGAGTTTGTGAAGAAGGGAGGGGCCATGATGAAGCTTCCCCTACTTCCTCCTGCACTGGATGTCTTCCCTTTGTCCCTCCGAAGCCACTCTACAGCCTTCTCCACCCTGCTCTGTGCCCCGAATTCTGACCCGCAAGAATCACACCAAAGAGCACCCTTGTCCCCTTGCTACCTGCTGAGTTCAGCCATCAGAGAACTGGTAAGAGAGTGCAAACTGGCAGGGGATGTGAATGGAAAGTTATTTAAACCCCCAACTCTCTCCTGGGGAGGACAAAGGTCACATCTCCTGTAGGGCAGCCCTCTCCTCGAGGCTCCTGGCCCTTCAGCTTAGGGGTGGGGGTGGTAACAGCACCCCTCTGTGACTAGCCCCAGGCCACTGCACTACCCACTGTCTGAGGTGATTTCCCTATGCCCTGCTCCACCTTTGAAAATTGTCCCTGTATTCAAGGTTCCTCAAATGACCCCTATGTGTCTTATCTATTTGCATCCCATTAGAACTTTGACTTCACATTTCATTTACCATTTTCTCAGGTGAGGCCAGTAAGAGATTTAGCTGGCAAATCTTTTGTCTTTTGGGCCCAGAGTGATTAAAAAGCCTCTACTTGCTCCTCAAGAGATAGGCATACTCCACACAGACAGACTTTCCTAGTATTTCTTTGTTTGCAAGAGGAAATATAGCCCTTGGTGTTTCCTTTCTGATCCGGGGGTTTTGTCCATTAGGAGGCTGGCCTTCATAAACTCCCATTTTTGAGGATCAAGTAATTGGCCCTTTGCCTTCTATGAACTTCATTTTCAACAGATGTTTTTGTTACTCCTGCAACCGTTGTGGTGAATTTATATGTACATGCAAATATATATAGTAGATAGCTGATTTTTATAGAAACTACAATTTACTAGTATATGTTATAGTCAAGTTGTCAAAATAATTTTCATCTGGGGTCTTAGTTTTATTTTGGGCACAAACTATTATTTTAATTAAAATTTAGCAAACCAGAAAAAGAAACACCCCTAATGTGAACACTATGTCCACTTCTGTGTGTCACTCTCCAGTTCTCGTCCATGCAGGCAATCTTATTTTTACATGGTATATATGTAATTTTGTATTTTGTACTTTCCCTAATGTTATATCATACTCATCAGTCTCCATAATTATCCTTTGTAATGATGACATGATATTCCATGGGATAGACACACCATAATTTGCACAAGCATTTCTATTTCCTGTGTGACATGATAGACAGCATCTTTGTTTGGAGTCAGAAGATGAATCTCAAATCCCAGCTCTCTTAGTCACTAGCTGTAAGACTTCCCTGGAGTCACTCAACCTTTCTGCACCTCAGCTTCTAATCCACCAAATGGGAATTATAATAACAAATGCCCTTCCTATGTCACAGAGAGGTTGTGAAGACCGACTGAGGTAATAGAGATGAAAGTGTTTCTGAATTCTCTAATTGTATATCCCTTGGTCACTATATTACATCATGCTGTTTAACTTTCTTCATGGGGCTTGTCTCTGTCTGAAATTATATCATTTTAATCATTGTTTCCTGCTTGTCTCCCTCAACTAGACTGTAAGCACAGCAACAGCTGAACTTGCCTGTCTTATTCATCCCTGAATCTCTATACCCTTGAATCTCCACAGCCTGGTACATAGTAGCTTCGAGAAATATTTGCCCATGAATTGAGAGATGTAAGTGTGTTTTGATTAGGAAGTGAGAAAAGTGCCTGTGGTACCAAGAGTCCATTTCTTTAGGAGTCTGAAAATTAGTGATGTAATTTCTACCACTCTGGGAAAATACAGAGAATAAGCACTTAGCAGACCCATGAAAAGGTCTATGGGCATTTCCAAAAACTTTCATTCTTACTAAACAAACCAGTGCTGCTTTAAGTACTGGCTGTGCTTCTGAATGAGGCAACACAACCTAGGAATGGGAGAAACAGTTGAAAGAAGGTTTTGAGCCCTGGATCTTAGTCTGTCGCTCCAGGATGTAGAGACCTCTGGGTGAGCTGCTGCTCAAATCCGTTTAAGAAAAGGGTTCAAAATGGTCTAAACTTAGATTGTGGTGATTGCTGCACAATTCTTTGACTATGCCAAAAACCATTGAACAGTACACTTTATGTGGGTGAATTATATGTATGTGAATTATATTTCAATAAAGATATTTAAAAAAACAAAGAACAAAGGAACCCAATCAACCTGGATATTGAACTGCCTTTCAGGGTGGCACATCTATTATTAACAAGGGGAAGCAATTCACTCTAAAACTATACATTGAAATCAGAAGAATATAGCTAGTTTATTATCAAAGGGGTAAATATATTAAAGAAACTAAGCAGGAAGCACTCTATGTGGTTATGGGCCAAACCCTTCATTTGTACAAATGAGTGAAGCAATTTGCTCAAGGCTACAAAGCAAATCTGGTCTAAAACCCTGGTCCCTTGGCTGCCAGTGTGTTGCCCTTCCTCTTATACCAGTGGTGACAGACAGTGGTGAAACTTGTAAAAATTTCATTTCTGAATTCAAAAAAACGAGGATAAATAAATTCCAGGAGCTATAGATCATTAAATATAATATTAATTGCATCTAATTTTAGGATGGGTTTTAAAATATGTGGTATGTGAGCATTTAGAAAAGATTGTTCCATGAAGTCAGCATGGATTATTGAGAATGAATCTCACAAAACTATCCCATTTGCTTCATGAAAAATAGATTGGGGGTGACATAAATGTAATGTTCCTTGATTTAACTGAGGCATTTGATAAATTCTTTCATATTTTTTTGCAAAGAAGATGGAGAAATGCAACCTGAATAATAGTGAAATTTGAAATATGCCTTGCTTATTGAACGACTAAATCTTTAGAATGTTTGGATGTGTCCAGTAGTGGGTGCAAGGGTTCTGTCTTTGGTTCTAACCTCTTCACTGTTAATAGGATGGCAGAAACAAGGCATGCTAACTGTCCGTCTGAAAATTATATGCTAATGTTAATTGAAATATTAATGTAATCTTAGGCTGCATTAATAGCAATAGGATCACTGTATTTTTTGCTTTCAGACCGTGTCTGGGTCTTTAAGATAGACATTGACACAAAGGAACATCTTTACAAGAAAGCGGCCAGTGTGGTGGGGCTGGGAGTGGCTCTGAAAAACCTGCCATGGCTCATATGAAGAACAGTTGAAAGAATTAGTGCTGTTCACACAGCAGAAGAAGAGACTTGAGGGAATTAGGGCAACTGTCTTCACGTACTCAAAAGTTGCTATGTGAAGATGGACTATAGTCTATTCACGGGGCTCCAGAGAAAGAACTAGCTGGGGAGTGGAGTGACGGTGAAGGAGGACTGGGAGGAGTGGGAGGAATCAAAGCAACATTGTTTGGCATAACTGAAATCACTATACATCCTGGCCTAAAGCCTAAGGACTCTAGAATTTATCCCCAGATCAAGAGAGGCTAATTACTTGAATGACATGGTTTTGGACCCCTGCAGACTCACTTTCACAGATATTAATTTTTCTATTATATTCTCAGGTTATACAAGAGAATATCCATTAAAAAAAAACCCCTGCTATTCATTAATTGAAAAAGTATGATTGAGAATATGTCCCACACATAACTTCTTGTTCTGTACATGAAGAACACCTGGAAGAGTTTCCTTTTGACCTAAGTTCCAGGATAAACTTTGCTTCCCCTGAAGAACTCGTTATCTTTCCCTTTGAACCCAATCGTCTTCCCATATCTCCTGTCTCACTGAAAGGTAGCTACATCCATCACTCACCTGTCGTACACTCTAGACTGTCCCCAATTTTCCATCACAGAGTCCTGCCAATTCTACTGCTATAGCACACACAAATTCTCCAAAGGCTACCACCTTGGTTCCAGCAGAGTGAATGATATCTAAGACAGGCAGGAGGTCGTCTCCTTCAAGTCTTCACTGAAATATTCTCACAATTACCTCAAAAATCCCTCTCAATGGACACTACACGGACCACCCTACTTAATACTCACCCTTCCTCCACCCCAACCCTCCTGATACACTTTAATCTGCTCTACTTTTTCTCTTCTTTTTTCCCATATAACTTACCATCTTCCAACACACTACATAATTCATTTATTATTTTTTTTACTTACTTCTCTTTCCTCTTGTCTGAAGGTAAGTTTCATGAGCTAAGGAATCTTTTTCTAATTTTTTTCATTGCTGTATCCCAAGCACCTAGAACAGCACCTGACACAAAGTGTCACACTCAAAAACCATTTGTGGAATGAATTAATGGACAGTGCAAATAGCACATTAGGAAAAATGATGAGCAATGTGACCTGGCTAAAGATGTGGAACATGGTAAAAAGTGTGTACATGAGAAAACTCTCCTCCAGAAACAAAAAAATTGAAATATTATTTAAATATACAAACTCCAGAAAAAAAAATTACAAAGAATTAACCATGCTTTAAAAAAAAAGAAAGAAAGAAAGAAAAGAAAAGGAATTCCACATGCCAAAAATAAAGAAAGAGCTCAGAGCTGGAGAATTAAGAAGCTCTGACATTGCTATAGCCCTGGGGATATCAGACAAGAATATTGGCCCTAGACCTGAGGTCTAGGGCTTTAATGCCTGTGAAGAAACAGGAAACATGGTCTGGGTCCACCCAAGTTGGGAGGACACTTGAACAGAAGGCCATGCCTAAAACCAGAGCCCCAAAGGTCTGCCCTGACTATGAAAAGGAAACTAATAAAACTCCATTCCTCAGCCTAGGGAAGCAAACAGGAAACCTTCCCATCTAAGACAGTCCACAGGCAGAAAAGAATCATCCTCAAGAATAGGAAACCCCAATCTGTGCTTCATGAATAGATGCAGTCCAAACTTATAATTATCCCCATTGTGCAAGAACCGGAAGCAAAGAGGTTAATGTAAAATCTAGTCCTAGGCTCATAGATTCCCCAAAAACACTGGAAGAAGCTAACATACAACCATTCTGAGGGTAACATCTACAACCTAGAATATATGGGACTCTCATAGAGAAAGTCACTCCTGCTGAAGATGAACTCACAATACAAAATTACAAATTAGAGGCTAAAACAAACTACTAAAATGAAAGATCATAACAGCATGATGAAACAGATGAGTCTGGAAAAGATCCAAATAGAACTTTTCAACATGAAAGAGCACAGTCATTTAAATTAGAATTTAAGAGAGATAGAAGGAAGTGACAAGAGACGGGGAGTCTGAGACCAGGTAATAACAGATTTTATACAACACCTAGGAAGGCTGGACTTTATTCAGTAGTTACCGAGAGGCCTGGAGAGGGATTTAAGCAAGGTAGTGATATTGCTACGTCTGCTACATTTATGGTTTAGAAAGAGAACGCTGGCAACCTTGTAGTAGAAGATGGGCTGGAAAATTAAAATCAGGAAGGCCAAGTAAAAACTCATATTGGTTAGGTCTCATTCAGTTACAAAGAATCATGATTCAAACTGACCTTACCAAACAAACAAAAGATTCTTTATTGGCTCATTTAAATGAAAAATTGGGGGTACTTTATGCTTCATGAAGTGAAGCTTGATCAACATGTTCAGTGATGTGATCAGAGAGATGTCTCTACCTCTCGGCTCTGCTTTCTTCTTGAATTCGTTCCCAGGCAGGTTCTCTCCAGGTGATGATCCATAGAGGCTTAAGTCTAGCAGAAAGCAAGTGCTCCTCGCAGATCACTCGAGCCAACGTTGCAAGATCAGCTCTAGCTGGCCCAGCCCAGATCCACGAAGAGAGGCCAGGATGCTTAAACCGTAATTGCTGAAGGTAGCTTGGCCAGTCCAGGAGTGTGTTGTTGGTAGGAGTGAAGCTCAGACTAATAGTAACCTCAATTTATTTCTCTATTTTATAAGAAGTGAAATTTTCAGGTCCTAATTTTCAGTAAACCACAACTAGGAGCAAAGGCCCACAGAATTGAAAGCTCCTCCCTTCCCCCCCACAGTATCTTCCTGTATGCCAGATCTGTGATTGCCTTAGGACATCACTATCCCGTTGTTGCTTCTAACCAGGCCTTCTACAGAACACTCCCACAGTGGTGGTACCTCCGTGGTACGGCATGTTTTTATCCCTCTAAATATTCTCTATGAAACTTCTAGCTTGGGATCTGCATATATGTCAGGTAAATAATCTTGCTATGTGGTCATCTCCCTTGTCCTGTCTGTGAACAGTGGCTCTTTTGAACAGGGCATTCTTCACTCTTGTGTCCCAGGCATGTGGACCATCACATGCCTTGTTGACATGTCTATGACTTTGTATCACTCTTTGTTTTCTTCTTCACAGTTACACTTCAGGTTCACATTGTTTGTGACCTATATTGGGTTTATGTAGAGACATCTAATGTCACAAATATTGCTCCAGAACCTCTTTCTTGCTGTTGTTCTTCTGTGTGGATTTTTAAAATACTTTCTTTGTTCTTCTGCTTAATTTGCAACACAATGTCCACTTTTACACTTGATCTGGACATTCTGAAATTCTTCTCTCCCTTGTCTTCAGTGATATGGTACAACCCTGGCTCATCCCCAGCCTCTCCAGTCTTTCCTACATTCCTCCATCGGGTGCTATTCCAAGCTTTACTTGACTCTCTTCTCTCAGAAATCTCCTCTCAAAAGATGCCCAAATCCAATAGCATCCACCATCACCTCTATGCAGATGAACCCCAAATCTGTATTTCTGTTCTTTTTCTAAACCTCAGACCTGCAGTCCTACCATAATGTCTGGTCCATACTTCAAACTCTCCATGTCCCAAACCTAAGGCATCATGGGTTTCCATTTCTTAAACCAGCTCTTCTCCTCCTTACATGTGTCTGCCATGTCTACCTTTGTGTTTATTTATGGAAATATCATTCCCCAGGCCATCTGAGATCAAAATCTAGGTGTCACTTCTGACTCCTCCCCCATTTAGGTTCTACATTCACATTGTCACCAAGTCCTGACCAGCCCTAGGATGTGACCTGCCTTTGCTGCCCTTTACTGCAGCTGTAGACTGGCTTTTGCACAGCCCAGATGAGGAGAGGGAGAGACAGTTCAAGCAGAGTGAGCTTTGACCTGAACAGTGACTGTGAAGGAAAGACCAAATGGTCTTTGTGAACCTAAGCAGAGACGGGGGTAACAATAACCTAACTAGACTGGATAAATGCCCTTGACTGGACTCAAGATACATAAATATCATAAAATAAATTCTTTGTTCTAGGCAAAACTGAGGGCTCAGAGTCAAGGAAAGTACTTGGAGTCATATAAGAAAACTCCATTTTTGCACATTCCTGGCTTGTGGCTGACGTGTATTCCGTTCATGATCTGTGGAATTTGCAAGCAGACCATGTAACCTGTAACAAGTGGCTAGGACAGACTGCCAACTCTGAGTGGCTTGAGGGTTTCCAGGGAAAGGGGTAAGTCATAACAAGGACCTCAGAAAAGTATGCCTCAGTGACAGATGTGAGAGGAGAAGGGCTCTCCACATCTGCCACCATCCTGAGCAAGGCGATAAATACTCACAGAGCTGGGAAGTCATATGTAACAGCTGTCAGATTGTTGTTGCTTTGTGTTTATTAAACTTGCTCATGCAAGTCTGTGATGTGAATTCCAATCCTATTCCAGATCTTCCCAGAAGTGCTAGGAGAGCGAGTGGGAGATATGCTAACCAAATCTTCCTAGTGTTCTTACATGATATGATGTATTCATGGCATTTTTCCTCTAAGGGATTGTTAGTTCCACAACAGTGCTGTTTCCTTGTCTATGAGGCCTTGGGTCTCAATAAATACAAGTTCACAGAGTAGAAGCAACTTACTTTGTTTACCTCACATGTCCTTGTTTTCCTGATTTGCCCACCAGGCTGCTTGAAAGACTCTCTCCATTTATTAGTCCACTTGAGCATGGGAAATATGATAAGAGCTAAAACATAGTTGACACTTTATTCAGGCCGGGCACTTTGTTGCTCTGTGCTCAGCAGTGACAGGACCAGCTGAAGAAACATATGCTAACTCAGAAATCCCGGCCTCGGAATGCCAGGCCCTGCCCTCTAGGATAAAACCTCTCTGAGAATAGAAAAGAAAAGCAACTCAAGTTTTGCTGACTTGTGCACGTTCTAAAACATCCAAGAGATGGAAGAAGAAGGATAGAAGTAACATTTGCCAATTTAAAAATAACCGCTACTGGAGAAAACAGATTCATCCTTTCTGAATGTCCTAGAAAATGTTTCAGACACTGAATACATATTGACCAAATCACTGAATTGTGAAAAACTTTTTATCTTCTGCTTACTCAACCCTTGATAACCAAAAACAAAGAATCTAAAGAAGCTTTTAATCTGCATTATGAACGTAGCACCCAGCACCATCTGTGATCATTGGAAGGCACTTATTACATATTTGTTGGAAGCAAGGAGGGAAGGAAGAAAGGGAGTGGGGGAGGGAGGGATAAGGAAGGAAGGCAAGAAGGACGGCAGGAAGGAAGGCAGGCAAAAGGAAGGACATACAATCATGTGCTGCATAACAACGTTTAGGTCAACAACAGACCACATATACGACAATGTTCCCATAAGTTTAGTACCACATAGCCTAGGTGTGTAGTAGGCTATACCCTCTAGGTTTGTGCAAGTGTACTCTTTGATGTTCACACAATGACAACATCACCTAACAACACATTTCTCAGAATGTTAAGTGATGCGTGACTCTGTTATAACAATGATATACAGGTTCAGAAGATTTTACTATAGAATAGATCTTCCTTAAATTGTGTGTCATTCTTTGTTAACTGTAGAGAAGAGCTCTATTAACATGGGTCGGAACTAATTCCAACCTAATCTGATGTGGCTTCAGTGACTCAATATTTCTACCACTATGAGTAGCCTGATGAAAAAGTACGGGCTTTAAAGTCAGACAGACCTGGGTTCAAATCCTGCTTTAGCCAACCACTGGCCATGTGAACTCCGTCCTCTTCATCTGGATCACAGAGGCAGAAAAGGATAAGGTGATGTGCGTGAGCTCTGATGCCAGACTCCTTGGGTTAGGTTGGAATACCAGCTCTGCCACTTGCTAGTTATGTGATTGGTACAGGTTAATTCTCCTGTCTGTGCCTTATTTCCTCAGATGTAAACTTGGGATGGATAATTCTCTCTCCTTCATGATGTTTTGAAATAAATGAAATAATGCACGTAAAGCACATAAAATAGAACCTGACACTCAGTTATTCAATAAACATCAGTACTGTTATTATTTCCTCAAGAAGGTCAGCTTTCGGACAGCAGGGATCTCTTGGGCTTTGTTCACAACTGTGTCCTCTGTAGAAGCCTGATACGTAATTGGTGCTCTTTAACCATTTGATGAGGAAACGAATAACACACCCTCACAGAGTTGTTGTGGGGGATTATCTTTTATAAACATGCAAAATGCCTAACACTGAATAGCCACTCAATAAATATTGGTTACATTCTCTTTCCCCTGCCCTCTTTCACAGAGCAATCCATGTGTCTCTTACTTTACAAATGTTCTCTTTTCTTTGGGGGAAAAATACACATTGCTCCTTAAGTACACAACGGAGTGGCATTTTTTTTAAAGATTGGCATCTGAGCTAACATCTGTTGCCAACCCTTTTTTTCCTCCTTCTTCTCCCCAAAGCCCCCCAGTGCATAGTTGTATATTCTAGTCGTAGGTCCTTTTGGTTGTGCTATGTAGGATGACACCTCAGTGTGGCCTGATGAGCAGTGCCATGTCCACACCCAGGATCCAAAACAGTGAAACCCTGGGCTGCCAAAGCAGAGCATGCGAACTTAACCACTCGGCCACAGGGCCTGTCCCCCTGAGTGTCATTTTTAGTCTTATACACTGGCCAGGGTTCTCTCTAAACTGAGGAAAACTAGTTCTTTGGTTTTTCACTGGCTACAGGAATTATCGATTCCAGGACTGATGAGCGAAGCACTTCTCTGCTGGGTTTTCCACCAGAGCTGCCCTGGGAACAGCATTGCCCACACAGGGATCTGGACAGCACTGGGGGAGGAAGGGGCACTCTGCTGATTTTGTCACCAAGTTGTCAGTCAAGCATGAATGTTAGACAGGCTTTTCAGGTTGCTGCTTCATCAGAAATCCAAATACAATGTTCCTTGGCTTTGTGGAGGTCATAAACATTGCCTTCTCCCCCACAAAGACCAATAAACAAAAAAAAGGTCCTCTCGTTCAGTAATTCTCTTCCATAAATTCAAATGAAACAAAACAAAAACCACTTCTTGTCTGTCTTAGTTTGGGCTGCTACAACAAAATGCCATAGACTGGGTGGCATTTATTTCTCACAGTTCTGGAGACTAGGAAGTCCAAGATCAAGGTGTTGGCAGATTCAGTGTCTGGTGAGAGCCCACATGCTCGTTTGCAGACAGTTCCTTCTTTCTGTGTCCTCACATGGTATAGAGAGAGACAGAGACTTCTAGTCTCTTCCTCTTCTTATAGGGGCACTAATCCCATAATGGGGACTCTACCCTCATGACTTCATCTAAACCTAATTACCTTGCAAAGGCCCCACCTCCAAATACTGTCACATTGGGAGTTAGGGTTTCAACTCATGAATTTGGGGAGGACACAAACATTCAGTTCACAACACTGTCACTTTCCCTTTCTGAATCCTTGTAGAAGTCATCTTACACCCCAAGAGTACTAGAATATCAAACTCTAAGAATAGGAACTGTCAGAGGATGCAGGATATGTGGAGGGTTTCAGAGCAAGATCAGGATGACTTTGGACTAGGGGCTCAGGAGTGTCTGAATCTTGTTGTTGGCCAGCTGTCTCTCCTGTGAGATTCCTAAAGAAATAGACCCAGCGCTAGCACCCTCATATAGGGCTGGTGGATGCCAACCTAGGGACCAACCTTGTAGAAGCAAGAATTAGAAAGGACTAGAAGAAGTCAAAGCAATAGAGAAATGACTGGAGCTCCTCTCAGGAGGAGCTGTCCCAGAACTCTCTCCATTCAGCTTCACAGAGCAAAGAAACAGAAGGACTCTTCCCACTGCATCTAACCTTGAACACCCACCAACAATGGCCAGTAAGTGTTCCTGCCTTTGAGTACCACTTCTTCTTGGTGATGGAGTAGAATGAACTGCCATGATCTAACCCTGAGAAAGACCGAGAAGAGGCCATGGTTTAGGAATCTCCTGGGCATGCCTGAGCTCAATATGTTGAAGGACAAAGGATTTGAAGTCAGAGAGACCTGGATCCACTCCTGGCTGCTCTGCTTACTGATTGTATGCCTCTATAAGAATCACTTAACTTCTCTAACCCTAGGTTCTTCATCTAATAATAGATAATTTCTACCACATAGAGTTGACAGGAAACTTAAGTAAAATAACATTTGTAAAGCCTTTGGCAGAGTGTCTGGCACAGAATGCTAAATAAATGGCAGCTATTGTTATCATTATATAAAATCCAGGAGTCACTTCTGCAGTATCCCAGACAAATTATTATCTAATTACTGTTTGAATACCTCTGGGGACAATATGCTCATTACCACACAAGGGAACCTATTCTATTACTGGGTAGCTGTAGAATATTGCTTTTCTTTATTTGAGATGGACACCTCAAGCTCCTGCCTCTTCCCCTGGAGCAACATAAAATAAACATGCTGTCTCTTCCATCTGACAGTTCCTTACATGTTTAAAGGCAGCTGTCATGTTCCCCTCAGTCTTCTCTTCTCCAGCATCAACCTCCCTAGTATTCTTAGTTGTTTTATATGAATTAGTTTCTGGGCCCTTCACCATCCTGATTGCTGTCCACCATCCCAAAGAGATGATTCAAAACTCTCTAATCATTAGCCTTCATTTCATTACCACATAAAAGTGTCTCTCTAAGAGATCTCACACTGGATATTTCATCACAAGCACTGAATAATCCTGGGAAGAAAGTCATGTTATTCAGGGTAAGGTGATTTACTAATAAAACTATCTAGCCTTGTTAATTCATCCACCCAACAAACATTTATTGAGCACCTACTGTAGTGTCAGGAACCGTGTTAGATGTTTGAGACACAGAGATGAAGAAGACAGACACTGGCTTGGCTTCAGGGATCTCACAGTTCAGTGTGGGAGACCAATGACAAATACACAGACAGTTCCACCAAGAATGAACGTGCTGAGAAGAAGAGAAACACTGTGAACTCCAGAGGCAGGGTCCTTCCTCACTCATTCTCCATTCTCCACATTCTGTACTACCCTATCCTCATGCTGCAATGGACTGAATGGTTATAGCCCTAAAAATTCACACGTTGAAAGCTAATCCTCAACATGATGGTATTAGGAGGTGGGGCCTTTGGGAGGTGATTAGGTCATGAGAGTGGGGCACTCATGAGTGGGATTAGTGGCCTTATAAAGAGACCTCACAGAGCTCCCATGCCCTTCCCACCATTGAAGACATAGTGAGAAGATGGTCAGTCTCTGAACTAGGAAGTGGGCCCTCACTAGACACTGAATCTGCCAGCACCTTGATCTCGGACTTCCCAGTGTCCAGAACTGAGAAATAAATGTTGCTTAAGGCACCTAGTCTATGGTATTGTGTTAGAGCAGCACAAATGGACTAAGACACATATTATGCATTTCCCTCAGAGCTGCCAGAGTCTTTTTTTAGTAAATGTAAATCATATCATGTCATTTCCCTGCTTAAAAATCCCCAGCAGCTTAGATTTCCAAGGCATATTGTTAAGTGAAAAAAACAAGGTGCAGAATGATATGTACAGTAACACATCATGTATGTAATAGCAAACAAAGCAATACATTTCTTATGGAAATGACAATAGATGGGAAGATAGATAGATGGATAGATAAAGATAGATAAGATAGATAATTTTTAGAAAAATCTGCAGTGGCTTTCCAGTGCACTTAGAACAAACTAAAGCATCTTACCCTGGCTTATGAAGCCCCAAATGTCTCTCTCCACCTCTTCAATGTTTCTTGTACTGCTCTCTCCATCACTATACTCCAGCTACAGGGACTTGCGTTTTCCTCAAACACGCCAAAATCATTCCTGACATAGAGACTTTATGCTAGCTGTTCTTCTGTGTGGAGTTCTCCTCTTGATCTTCATAATACTTACTCTTCTTGTCATTCAGGTCTCAGCACATGAGTCACCTCCTTCAGGAAGCCTTCCCTACCACTCAAACTAAAGTAGCCGCAGTGTTACTCTTCTGCAACCTGATTTTAAACTCTCTGTTTAGCACTTTTCTACATTACACCCAAATATCCATTGTGTATGTGCTTACTTTGTCTCCCCCATCAGAATGTAGACTCCGTGAATCAGAACCCTTGTCTGTCTTGTTTACCAGTGATCCGGACATTGCCTGGCACTTAACTGACATTCGATAAATAACCGTCAAATGATTTAATGAATTGTTGATTGTCCGATACCTAGCAGAGAACCTGGCACCTAATAGGAGTTCATTAGATCCTTGTTGAGAGAATGAGTGAAGTGGGACAGAAGAGAGAGCAGTAAAAGTTCACCGAGCCCATGGAAGGCAGAAACAGAGAAGAACAAACTTCCCACGTGACACAGTTTTCTTGTGAGTTGGCCCTGCCTGCCACTTAACTGTCATTCATTTCATTCTCACACGTGTGGAAGTGAATTTATTATGGACCTTAAAGTCTGCTAACCTGCTAGAGTGTCATGTCCATACAGTTGGGAGCCTGACAATTAAAGAAATAATCTCAGAGCTTCATCAGTTGTAGATGAGGGCTCCCCCATGGCCTGGAGACACCACAGGGCTTTGCAGACATCTGGCAGCCTAGCTACTGTCTGGTGTGGGCTGCCACACTCTCTAAATACCTCATGCCACCTACCTACGGATTCTCCTTCCAGCTATCCCAGTGACCACCACTGGGACATCCGCCACCACATTCTTAGTCACTAGCACCTTCTCCACCCTGAGAATATCCTAAAGCTCGAAACTCTGGGGAAAGAGGAACATTGATTTTTTTTTTCTTTCTAAAAGTAATAGTTAAAAATTACTATTACAACGTTCACCTTTGAATGATGTTGTTATGAAATTACCTTTTATGACTAATATAGGGAATCTTTGAACAAATATGAAAGACAAAAATTTAATTATTTAAAAATGGAAATCTCTATCCTCTATGATTTAACAATGGAGGTCTGATTTTTGGAATACTGAAAAATATGAGTGTGTTTTTAAAATAATTTTCTATGTCGTTGCTCTGAAAATTCATTGAACATTAGGAATACACACTTTTGCAAAGAGCGCATCTTCCTAAAATCTTACCTCTATATTACAGAGGTACGGTACACATAATAAAAAAAGATCTTTAGATTGCACATATGTTTCAATAGCATCTATTTCTCTTTACTAATATGAACCTGTTAACCTACTGACCATTACTCACTATTTCAGGACATGTTTCCATCTGGCTTAGTCGGCAGCAACTTCAAATGACCATATTGAATGGAATGGAGAGCTCTCTTCTGTTACATCAACCTACAAATGTGCTTATGACCACCCCCCACCAATCTTTACAGCTCGTGTTGGTCCACTCTCCTCCCTGCCCCAAACTCCAACCACTCCACTCCTCATCCACCCTGCTCCCTCTCCTTTCCAAAACTTTGGCATTGAAGCCCCCTTCTGACCAGAACACTCGTCCCTTCCTTCTTTGCCTTGCTAACCCCTATATGTCCTTTGGGTATCTGCTTAGATGAAACTCCTTCAGGAAGGCATGTATTCACCCTTCTGCTGTCATCCCACAGCACTATTCTTCTGCTATGTTAACCATATAAACATAGTGATTTAAAGTTGGTCCTCATCTCTAGACTAGAAGCACCATGAGGGCAGGGACAGTGCATGTTTATACACCACTGTATTCCTGGCACATAGTAGACACTCCATAAATATTTGTCCAATGAATGAACAAGTGAATGAATGAATGAATGGCCTGGAGCATTTTGATATACATTAGAACTTCCTGAGGCCCATTTACAGAAGGAACCAGTACTTCCATTTTTTTTCCTGTCTTAGGTCAAACCTAACTTCTACTAATGGAAATAACTATTTCCTATGGCAAATTGAAGCAATATAATTTGCCACCTTTGGGAATAGCCCAGTATAATTCAAAGTCTGAACCTGTTGATGTAGAGCAGACTGAAAGCTGGGCCAGTAGTTTTCATAGGTTATGAGACCTATAAGATTCCTCCTACATTTGAGAAGTTTAATGGGAGAGGAAAAGATGGGGTAGAAACAATAATTGATGAGTAATCAGGTGGCAAAGTCAGGGAAAGATACTTGTTGACAAGGAAGTCCTGATCATGCTTATAAGCTCACCTTTCTCACACCTGTTTGACCACAAACCCCTTTATGGTGGTCAGAAGAGTAAGGTGGTTAAGGACATGAGTTCAGATCTGGATTAAACCCTGGCCCTTCCAGTTCTAGTCATATGACGAGTTCTTCCAGTCAAAGCTCAGCTCCATTTCTTCATCAGTGAAGGAGACTAATAGCCTTCCTGGTGCGCCTGTCAGGATAACTGGGGCTAGGAAGCCAAAAAGTGCATTTCCATGGCTCCCTTTTAGCAAGGGTGCCTGATGAGATTTAGGTTCTGCCAGTCAGAGGCACTCCCATAAGACTTGAATTCGGAAGTGAGTTTAGTGAGGAGAGGCACAGGTAGTACATAAGGCATCCATTTTGGTGGCATGGATTTGGCACCTGGCCCTGGTCCCTGGGTCACAGTTAAGGCAGTGTATTCCTGGATCCAACAGTTGCAGCAGCAGCTTCCTGATCCTAGGGCGACAGTTAAAGAGAAGGATCTGGAAGACAGCAATCTCAGAGCAACTTCCTACTTGTGGCGGAGTTAGCAGTTCCCATTTGATGGTTGGTTCCATTATGTTTATCTGGAAGTCATTCCTGAAGGACTAGCTTAAAGCCTGCTTCTCTACCACTCCCAAAGATTTTGTAAGCATCTAATTCCTCTAATAAATCTCTTCTTACTTAAAATAGTGAAGGTGGTTTATGTTACCTACAACTAAACCTTAACTGATAACTCCACCACACAGCTTTTTGTGAAAATCAAATTAGATGATGGGAATAAAGTTCATGGTATGCAGCCCAGCAAATAATAAGCATTTAGTAAATGGTGGAACTTTTGGTATTTTTCCTTTGAACATCTCTTGGATATTTTTTCTCCAGAACACTTGAGATTTTAGCCTGGGTGAGAAGCAGACCTGTCTTTTTCTCTGACCCACCATGGACGAAGAGGATTATGCAGAGATGGAACCCTTTTGAGGGAAGAGGAAGGTAGTTAAGATACTTGTTTTGAGTGGTTTGGGTCTGCCTTCAGATACTGAGCATGAGAATTTTCAGATCATCATAGTGCTACACGTGAGATAATTATTGCAATGAGAACAGCAGTGCCATCAACAGGGACAAAACTTATGACCAGTTTTTAAGGCTCCAGGTAGAGAAGACCTTCCATGATGTTTCCCAATGTCATCCAAGAACATAGCCCTGCTGAGCAACAGACGTTGAGTGAACATTTTAAGTGCAGCAGATCTGGCAGGCAAGGACAGGAGCAAATGGGAGCCTGAGTGGCCTCAGCCTGGATGGTTGTCTGTCAGGGCCCGCCCTGTTGCTCTGACTCTGGAAACCTGATTTCTCAACCCTTAAAAAGTAATTGCTGGCTCTGCCTGTGGACACTGGTCCATATCTTGGCTCACAGATGGTATCCCTCTGCCTTTGTCCAATTCTAACTTTTCTTGCTTAGCCTGACTTGGCCTGACTTTGAATGCATGGCCTATACCTCCTAGGCAGTGCCCAATAATAACCCATAACAGCAAGGCTCAGAAGACCCCAGGCCCTGTGCCCACTGGCCCAGACACAGTGGTGAGTGAGATAGGAGGAAGGCAGCCAGAGACAAACTGTGACCTCCTTGCTATTTTGCCTGAAGCATTGATGGCAGCTGCGTTCAATAGTGCCTGGTATGGGAAGTTAATTCCTGATTCAGGTTGAAGTTTTTCCCCATGTGGCACAGGGTTGAATTCTATGAGGTCCTGTCTTATTTTCTATCATTCCAAACTTAACTATGTCAGGTCAGTTTTTTTAAAATGACCTCAAATTTCCAGCTAGGACAAAAATCATCATGGCAACAAACTGTTTAAATATCCCTAAATCTTCTCGTAAAAGAAAATAAAACAGAGAGATAAACTGGTACAGCAAGATTTAAAAATAAAAAGGACAGCATCTTCAACAAAATGAGATGACAAGGAGTTCCCCTGAACCCCAGAGTATAAAATAGTTACTGTCAAACTACCATCAACAGCAGTACTTATTCAGGACACGTGTGGGCTTACCACTTGTGGAGGATGTGGAAAGGACAGCAAGGAGAATTCCAATGGTCTTAAGAGACTTGAAACACAGAAATTGCATCAAATGCTTATTCCCAAAGAGAAAGGACCTCACCGAGTGGAATCGTCTGCAAGTGAACCTGGAAACAACCAGTTGGGAAAACTGGAGGAAAGCTTCACAGACTCTGGTGAGCAGATCAGTGCAAATAAGACATACTAAGCGCCCATGAGAAAATCCAAAGGTCCCAGGCAGCCTACTCTCTTAAGAGCCTCAGATTTATCCAATAAGATCTTCCCTCTGGAAAGATAGAGACTCATTCTAAGGAAAAAAATTGCTATATGTACAGAAAAAAAATGAGCAGTGTAGACACAATGATGAAAATGGAAAGAAGATTCAACTCCTGAAGGAGAAGAGAGTCCAGAGGAAGTAAGACTATTGACCTGATAGGCTGTACTTTTAATACTTTAAAGTAACAACAGAGGAGGGAGCCTTAGAACCATCTCTCCAGGAAAACTACCCTGACCTGTCTGCACAGGAATTTCCTTCTAAAAGAGTAGGAAAAAAAATGGCATCGCAAATAAACAAGATAATGAAAATAATTGCAATCAAACCCCACATAAGGACACTGTATGAAGAAAAAAGGAGGAAAACTAACTGTTAATGAAGACATACCAGAAAGATATGACCACAAAGTTGATGAAAACTATAGCTTAGTATTACAAAAGAACTAAGATAAAAATAAGAATAGTATGGGAGCTATGAAAACTTAGCATAACTTGGAAGTACAAAATCTCAGAAATGAGATGGTTGAAAGCCAGCAGAATGTGTAAAACTTCTGTCAGCATTCAGGAAAAAATTGAGGGAAAAAAACACTTCAGAATGAAGACTAAACTAAAAGAAACATGAGACTAGACAATAGAGAGTGGACAATAGGAGAAATAGAGGACAGAAAGGAGAAAGGAAGAAATCAAACAAAGAAAAATAAGAATGTAAAAAAGAAATCAACTGATATAGAATATGGACAAAGAAAATTCAACATATGTATGAATAGAATCTCCGAAGAAAAAATCCAAAGCAACGGCACAAAACAATTCCTATAAACCACAAAACAAGATAGCTTTGCTGAAATGAAAGAAGACTTAAGCCTACACATTGAAAAAGTATACCATGTTTTTGAGAAAATTGACCCAGATGTCGACATCAAGACATATTCTAATGAAACTACAAGACTTTAAATATAAAGCAAACATTCTTTTGGCACCTAATAAAAACAGATTAAGTCACTTATAAGTAGGTTGGCCATATAATTTATCACTTAAACTGGGATAACATTAATAATTATGCTGGGTGAACAGACATAAACTCAGACTGTCTCTGGCTAACTGGGACGTAAGTTCACCCAAATTTATGGAAAATAAAAACCAGACACCTTACTTTTAAAGGAAATAAAGCCTAGGAAACAGTAACAACCCAGTAGAGAGAGCATCTCTGGGACCCATATTGTGGTCTCTAAATTTCATTTCCTACCAAAACGAATGAGAGTTATCAGGAAAAATAGATGATTTCAGATGTAGGGCAGGAAATGCATTAAGATGAGTCTAAGATTTCTTGCTCTGCCAGGAGGGAAGAGAGCTATCAAAAGGACACAGAAGACCACACTGTAGTCACTATGATGATACTGATGGATGAAACGCAGCTTTTGACAATGCAAGGTGTCTCTGTGTGAATGCTTGTAATGCAGTCAAGAGTTTTCTCTCCTAGAAACGGTGATTCTTTGAAACAGAGGCATATGGATTTCAAACAAAAAATTTTCTGTTCTTCTCTTCCAAAAGATATAGAGAAATCTATATCTGGTGCCTCTGTATCTTTCAACTCTTTTGTGTTATTACAGGATGCATAAGTCATTCTGCTGTTATATAAAAGTGGTGGGACAGCATTGGAATAGGAAATTTACAACAGACAGTAAAAGTGAATCCTTGAAGATGTGACAAGCCAATCCAAGTTTCTGTTTTCAAATAGGAGTAAAATTCTTTGATGCATTTTTTATTTTTTATTTCTTAACCTCTGATCTTACTTCTTCTATCCCCACACAGATACACATATAGAACCAATGGATGGTAGGAAACCAAATAACTGCAGTTGCAAAAGTCACACATTTTTTCTTAGTTTGTAGCTACTACCATTGATTTGATAATTGTATATTTCACAGGTCACTAGTAAACTTTTGCTATGTTGATATAAACCAAAATGTCAATCAATGTTTCTATATTTGCAATATCATAGTTTGTAATAAATTAATGGTCCTCAAAAACCTTGTGAATTTTTTGTTAATTGGTCAATCATTACAAAATAAATCACAAAAAGACATCTGTAGTGGGTTGAATGGTAGCCCCCCAAGACATATGTCTATATCCTAACCTCTGGAATTTGTGAATGTGATATTATTTGGAAAAAGGATCTTTGAAGATGTAATTAGATTAGGGATCACATCATGATCTGACTGGGCCCTAAATCCAATGACAAATTTTCATATGACAAAAAACAGACAGAAAAGAGACACGTGGAGAAGAGGAGAAGACTATGTAAAGACAGAGGCAGAGATTAGAGTGATACATCCACAAGCCCTAGGAATCCCAACAGCCACCAGAAACTGGAAAAGGCAAGAAATGGAATCTCCTCTAGAGCCTCTGGAGATAGTGCAGCAGTGTCCACAAGTTGGCTTCTCGCCCTAGATACTGTGAAAGAATACATTTCTGTTATTTGAAGCCATGAAAAAAAAAAAAAGACACAGGAGCTAACATTAAAAATGCAAATTTGCCTAAAAAAGGAATAATGTAAGGAACACAAAGAATGATGTTTGCAATGGATTGATTGCACTATATGTGTGTATGTGTGATTTTTTAATTTTAAATTGATGCATTTGTCTGTATATTTTATATGCATATAAAATATAAATATTTATTTTAAAATTTCAGAATATCTTTTAAAAGATCATTGATCAGTACTGGAGATCTCTTAGGCACTAAGTAAAAATTGGTAAAGGAAAAGAACCAAATGTTTATCTTGCATGTCCAATGTGAACTATATTTCTGGGTAACCAAATAGCTAAAAAGGGAAAGAAAGTCTTTACAGAACAATTCAAACTAACAAATACAGATGAAATTATGGAACTAAAATGTCACCATTTTACAAAACTTGTGAAATAATGGATATAGGAAACAACCATTAATAGATGTTGTAAAACAGCAGGTATATGATTGATGGGAAATTTAATAATAGAGACATTGGGCTGACAGCACCTGAACCCACTGATCATCATGGCATCACTGGAAGTAAGATGATCAGGAACATTATACTCTTCATGAGTGGCTATAACTGGAGGTATATAGTACACACTTTGAATTATTATTTCCTAGAAGTTTGAATCTGAATTTAATCAAAGCTCAAGATCTAACAGTTTACAGGAAATATAAGGGAAAGAGAAGCACATTAAAGGACACCACAAGAAAGCAATTAGGCAAATCTTTTGTTTACAGAAAAAAAGAACTTGTTTACCAAAAAGTCAGTAGCATTTATCAAAAAAGGAGAGGGGAGAGTTTATACAATGAAGAATCACAGCTACTCAATGTAACGTGTGGATCTTGTTAGGATCCTTATTTGAACAAGCCATCTTTGAACAGGACCGTTTCCAGATACTTTCCATTTGCTCTTCCAGAACCACTCTATACCCTACTTGACATGCTCTGTGTCCCCAGGAGCTGTTCTTTGTGAAGTATCGGCAAACTATGGCCTGTGGGCCAAATCTAGCCAGTGACCTGTTAATGTACAGACTGTCAGCTAAAAATTATGTTCACATTTTTAAAGGGTTATACATTTCACTTATTTCTTCTCTGTTCTTTGTTATTTACTTTCTTCTACTAACTTTGGGCTTAGTTTGTTCTTTTTCTAGTTCACTGAGATATAAAGAGAGGTTGTTTATTTGGGATCTTTCTTTTTTCTTGAAATAGGCATTCATCACCACAAACTTCCCTCTTAGGGATGCTTTTGCTGCATTCCATAAGTTTTGACATGTTGTGCTTCCATTTTCATTTGTCTCAAAAGATTTTTTTGATTTCAAAAGATCAATGGAACTAATAGCTGGTTTTTTGAAAAGATAAACAAAACAGACAATTCTTTAGCCAGATGTACCAAGAGATAAATCCAGCCCTGGTGGTCTAGAAGTTAACATTCAGTGCTCTCACTGCCATGGCCCAGGCCTGTTTCCCAGTTAGGAAACCACACCACCCATCTGTTGGTCATCATACTGTGGCAGCTGAACACTGCTATGATGCTGAAAGCTATGCCACTGGTATTTCAAATGCCAGCAGGGTCACCCATGGTGGACAGGTTTCAGTGGAGCTCCCAGACTAAGACAGACTAAAAAGAACGACCTGACCACTCACTTCTGAAAAAATTTGCCACAAAAACCCTGAGAATAGCAGTGGAAAATTATCTGATATAGCACTGGAAGGTGAGAGGATGGCATAAAAAGACGAGGCAGGGTTCTGCTCTGCTGTACACAGGAATGCTAGAAGTCAGAAGTGACTTGACAGTACTAACAACAAACCAAGAAATAAAGAGAGAAGGCTCAAATAAATAAAATTATAAATGAAGGGGGAGTCATTACAGCTAGTACCACACAAATACGAAGGATCAAAATAAACTACTATGAACAATTTTACAACAACAAATTGGACAACCTAGAAGAAACAGATAAATCCCTAGAAACATACAACCTACTAAGACTGAATCATGAAGAAGAGGAAAATCCAAGCAGACCAAATACTACTAAGGAGATTGAATCAGGAATGAAAAAACTCCCAACAAAGAAAAGTCCAGGACCAGACATCTACACTGGTGAATTCTATCAAACACTTAAAGAAGAATTAGTACCAATCCTTCTCAAACTCTTCCAAGAAAGAGAAGAGAAGGACACACTTTTAAACTCATTTTACAAGGACAACACTACCTTGATATCAAAACCAGAACAAGGACATACAAGAAAAGAAAAGTACAGACCAATATTCCTGATGAACATAGATGCAAAAATCCTCCACAAAATATTAGCAAATTGAATTCAACAGTACATTAAAAGGATAAGACAGTAGAATCAATTGGGATTTATTCCAGAGATGCATGGATGGCTTAACATCTGTAAATCAATAAATGTGATATGCTGCAATAACAAAATGAAGTGCAAAAATCGTATCAATAGATGCAGAAAAGGCATTTAACAAATACAACATCTTTCATGACAAAAACTCTCAACAAAATAAGGTATAGAGGAAACATGCCTCAAGATTCTGCACAGCAAACCATCAACAAAATGAAAAGGCAACCTATGGAATGGGAGAAAATATTTGCAAACCACATATCTGATAAAGGGTTAATATGCAAAATACTCAAGGAACTCCTACAAATCAATAGCAAAACATAAATAACCCAAGTAAAAAATAGACAAAGGGCCTGATTAGACACTTTTTCCAAAGAAGATATACAAATGGCCAACAGGCACATGAAAAGATGCTCATTTTCATTTTCCCTCATTTTCCCTGATGATGATTAGGGAAATGCAAATCAAAACCATAATAAGATGTCACTTCTCACCTGTTAGGATGTTTATTATCAAAAGAAAAGAGATAACAAATGCTGGAGAAGATATGAAGAAAAGGTAACACTTACAGACTGTGTAAGAATGAAAATTAGTATAGTCACTATAGAAAACAGTAGGAAAGTTCCTCAAGAAGTTAAAAATAGAACTGTCATATGATCCAGGAATCCTACCTCTGGGTATATATGCACGGGAAATGAAACCATTGTCTCAAAGAGATATCTGTACTCCCATATTCACTGCAGCATTATTCACAATAGCCAACGTATGGAAACAACCTAGGTGTCCATTGACTGATGAGTGGATAATGAAGATGTGGTATACATACATACAATGGAATATTATTCAGCCTTTAAAAAGAACAAAACCCTGTCCTTTGCAACAACGTAGATGAACCAGAAGGGCATTATGCTAAGTGAAATAAGCCAGACGGAGAAAGACAAATATTGCATGCTAACACTTAAATGTGGAATCTAAAAACCAAAAAGTTAAACATAGAAACAGTAGAAAAGTGGTTGCCAGGGGCTGGGAATTGGGGGAAACAAGGAGAGGTTGATAAAAGGGTGAAGTTTTCAGTTATAAGATGAATACGGTCTGAGGATCTAATGTATAACATGATGACTATAGTTGATAACACCATAATGTATAATTGAAATTTGCTAAGAGAGTAGAACTTAAATTTTCTCACGAGAGAAAAAGTGAATATGTGAGGTGATAGAGGGTTAACTCAAGGAGGGAAATCCTTTCTCAATGCATATGGATATCAAATCATCACGTTGTACACTTTAAATATCTTACAATTTTATTTGTCAATTGTACCTTAATAAAGCTGGGTGGGGGGAGTGGTTATACAGAAAAAACAAAGAAGAATATGGGACAGAGACTGTATGTGGCCCACGTAGCCAAAATATTGACTGTCTGGCCCTTTACAGGAAAAACTTTGCCAACCCCTGTATTAATTGCCTGGGATCCCTTGCCCCCTGACAAGGATTGGGTCTGCCAATGGGAGGCACCTAGAGGAGCTCTAAAGACAAAAGGAGAGCGATTAAAGTATTTATTGCCCATCTCCCTCCCTTCTATCAGGACGTTCGCTCTGTGTTCTACAGTGCTGCTTCCTCTTGCTGCTTCAGGCCTCCAGGCATAACAGCTTTTCATTACTGCTAGCCTTTCCATACTGCACCATCCTTACATTTTCTTTAACTCTGGCCACACCTTTGTAAATGGCCCCTTTATTAAAATCTCTTCCATTACCTCTTTTGGATACACCATTTGTTTCCTACCAGGGCCCTGACTCATACAGACTATGTGTTAGGTAATAACGTTGTTTGTTAAGATAATGGCATGGTGGCTAGGTTGGAAAATGTCTCCAGATAGAGAGCCACGCTAAAATATTCGTGGATGACATGACATGATGGCTGGAATCTGCCCTTAAATATCCCTGAAAAAGAAGTAAAGAGATAAATTAAACCAGAGGGATATCTATATAGTAGATCATATACCATGGGGGGTATATGGGGATCCATTATACTATTTTCTCTAGTTCTGTGTATATGTTTTAAAAACCATAACATAAAGAAAGAACAATTGTACTTTAACCCTACATTAGTTGTTTAGTTAACTAAAGAACAGGACAATCATATTGAATGAATTTTGTTTGAAGGGTCCACAAAGATTAGGATGGGCCCCGTGGTCTATCCAAAGAACATGGACTTTGGTGATGAAGACCTGGGTTCAAATCTCACTTCAGACACTGGTTAAGTAAATGGAAAAACTTTCTAATTACTTCTCAATCTCTCTTTCTCATCTGTAAAATGTGGATAATATCTACATCATTGGACTATTACTAAATAACTAAATAAAACAATGCATGTAATCTGGTACCTAGTAGATGCTTAATAAATTATAATTGATACTGCTATTAGCGTTGATTATAATAATTCGTATTCAGAGACTAGAATGGAATTGAGTTTGGGATCATAAGGAGACAAAAAGGGAAGGTGCTATCTATGAAGGCTATTTTAATACATAGCTGTGTCCTCTGATATAGATTGGCTTTATTGTGAGATTTCTTTGTCACTAGAGACCTAAAATTTTTTACAGGCTAATTGAACTGTATCATTTGAGATAAGAAGTGCAGTCAAAGCTATTTAAATAGCATGTAGTAATTAGGAAACTAGTTTAATGGAGAAAATCTCAAAGAGAGCCACTTTTTTTCCCTATTTGACAGAATAAATGTTTTAACACCTTAATAGGAGCATCACATTGGTTCATTTTAATTGGGATGATTTTCATTCTAATTGCTTGGGGAGTTAAAATCACATCATAATAAGACCATGAAGACGCGCAGATGTTTTGTAATTTGACTTTAGGCCTGTCCCTTTGAACGGTTCAAAAGGAAGATATAACGATGTGATGTGGTGCACGTTTGTTAATATTTGGCTTGAGGTTCTTGGTAAATTATTAACTGATCAACATGATGTCGTGTGAAAGGGCTATAAAACAAAATTATGTCTCCACGGAGATAAGTGAGTGGCAAAGATGTGCTCATTAGCAGTGTCTACACATGAACGAAAAATGACAAATTGAAACCATTCTGCTAGTAACTAACCTCCAGTCCAAAAATCGCTCTAACCTGATATATTCACTTGATTGAGGAATAATTGCTTGAGGCTTTAAAATTTCTAAGTAATTGCTCCTATTTTCTCCCTCACATTAGTTGAGCTGTGTCTGCAGGCACAGATGGTCTGCCCTTTGTTTTACCTCCAGAGATTTGGCTGTTTGAGCTTGCCGTGAAACTAGGGCAAAGTGAGCTTCCTCGGGGGCCCCTGGGGTCTGTGTCAAGAGAAACCCTCTTAGGTGGCTCCAGTGGGCCTGTCCCCAGTACCCTAATGCTCTTTGCCTTTCTACACACTTCTCCAATCTCATCAATCCTGTTTTCAGTGTCACACTAAGGTTGTTAAGGACTAATAAATGTAAATTTTTACCTTTTCCGGGGAGGTCAGAATTTCAGCAGGCATCCAAATCCTGAGTAAAGAGTGGGAAGCTCCACTAGGTATGTTTGGGGCTCAGCGCACGTCGGGGTGGTGAGAGAAGGTGCATAATCAGAGGGCAGTGCAGGCCTGGGACACAGGCAGTCCCCAGCCAGCCCACATCCACCCCACCACGCATGCCACAACGGAGGCAGGCCTCTCCACTCCGTCACTGAAGTGTACCTTGAGGGCCACCCAAAACAAACAAGCAAAACCGGTATCCAGCCCAAAGACGGAAATTCTATGGACTATTTTCTCATAAAACATCTAGAGAACATTTATCCATATGGTACCAAAATGTTTCCATTCATCGTGCTACCTGATTTTCTGACGGACTCAGAGCCATTTCTCTCTTAGCCTCTGAGATTTTTATAAGAGAGGGGGGAAAATTAATGAGATAATAATTACAGCCGCAAATGTCACTTGAGACAAGAAGCCGTGCTGTTCACATGTTTTAGGCTCCTTAGAGGAGAGATGTCCGAGAAGCTGTTCCTTCAAGACGTTCCTTTTGGCAACTCGGCAGACTGTCTTGGGAACTAATCTTGTTAATAGCCTATTGGAGGCAAAAACGCTGTTTCCTTCTCTCAGCTTATATGCTCATATTCAGAGGAGATCTTCTGGAGACAATGTTTTAACCCAAAGTGGTGTTCTTCAGAACACTGTTCCCAGATATGTCAATAGGTATGCCTAGAAAAAGGATCCATAGTTCACGAAGTTTAGTGAATTCTTAAATCTGTAACTCCTTCTTAGTGATTCAAAATGCATGTCAGCAGTTAAGGCTCTGAGAAGTCCTGCAGTCAAGAGAATTATATGACTTTATATAACCCAGCTTTTTCTAAATGTTGTTTTCTTTGCACACTTATTATGAATTCTATGAAACAGTGTTCAAGAGACCACAAGCTTATAAAATTCTGGTTAACTCAGTGGCCCCATTCAATGGACTGTAAATCTTGTTGATAAAGCATGGAGTTTGTGGGATGGGAGAATAGGGAGTAAGAAGGCAGACCCAGAGATCTATGTGTCCATATGTTTACAAAGTATTACCTCTTAACAAATAAGATAGCTCAAAGATATATGGGTGACTATTTTTCAAATATATTAAGATGTTATTGTAATTTTTTAATATGAATCCATGTAAAAGCACCACTGAGATTTTTGTCATTTCTTTGTTTTGCATCTTTTTTCAGTCATCAGAAACTAAAAATATAACTAATACGTGGGAGATCTGTGAAATGTTTTGATGTTAAAAAGGGTTCTTTGTACTAAAGGGAAAAAAAGCTGGGGAACCATGGCCTTAACCCAAAGGAGTGACTCTACTGGTTGGAAATTCAGGCAAGGTGCCAGCAGATGGGGAGATTCTGAGGGCACGAGTGCTGCTTTCTCCCAAATCATAACACACGGTGTCACCTGGTCCACCCATGAGCAGCCTGGGTGTGGAGAATCCAGCGCTGTGGATGGAGCCCTTCACATCTCCTTGAGGCCAGGGCTCGGTGGGGTGCTTGGCACAGCACGCGCAGTGAAACCGATGTTTCTGGATCCCAGCTGTATAAATGAGCTGCAATGGCCAGATGTGACCATCTTGACCCTGTTTGTGTGCAGCATGTCCATGCAGTCTCAGTGACCTCCAGGGACGTTGCTGGCTCTGGGATTCTATGACAGCAGACTTCTGCAAGTTGCACATCAAAAAGTAAGACAAAAAGTAAAAGAAAAATTGTATTCACAGATGCTGCTTTCCCCAAAGAGAGGGCAAATGCAGACCTATCCAATGAAAGCACCCTCAGCAATGCCCTTCTTCACAAGGATGATCACTCGGACCAGCCCAAACAGTATGGCGAGCATGGTACAACCTCATCATTACCCTGGAATCATTACAGCCCTGATGATGAGACGATCATGGTGATTATCACAGCATGTAGTTTTGCTAATAGTATATTATGTGGTTTGGATCACTTTTTTTCCTAGTCCAGCTGATAGACAACATTTAATTTTGCTCTTGGTATACGAAAACCATCATTGCTCTGCAGCATTTGGCCTTTTACAAACACTCTAGATAAACTGAACTTTAAGAAATGTCCACGTTTAAGTCATATCCCCTTACCCTGAAGCTGAAAATGCAAGCTGACCAGGAACACAATCAGATGCAGCCAGATTCTGCTTCTGCTCTTCAGAGCTGGTGTCCACACCCTGCGGAGGTGGCTGAGTCAGTGCTATTGGCAAGGGCAGAGCGCTAACTCCATCTGGGGAATGGAGGCCTGTCACAGGCAATCAAGAACTCTTGGACTCTCGTTTTTCTTAATGACTCAGTAGTTGTTGACCTGGAAGAAATCCAGTCCAGAGGAAAAACTTATTTAGTTCCTTATTTTATCCTTTGTTGCAAGATTTTGACATTTTCATCTGCGACTCTGGATCTGAATTCTTTGATATCTTATTATGCCAGGTCATTTCTCCCCTGGATGTTTTTAAATTGCTTTTGTCAGGTGGGGTTTACAGTTTCCGTTGATTTTTCTATGCTGCATGCTCCAAACCATGGTTCTACAGTTCTCACTTTTGAATCTTGTTAAGGGGTCTCTTGAAAAAGAAACATGATAGCTTTAGATGGATAACAATGAAAAGACCAAGGAGACTAAAACAGAAATTTACACCCTTTAGTGAATTTTAGCTTCAAAATTCTTTGAAGAGGAACATGGATATTCTTTCTTAGTTTTGCCTAGTTTCCGTTTTACTCATTTGCCAATAAAAAGATAACTAACATTTATAGCTAAAGGTCCCTGTCATGGAGCCAACTAACAATAATAGAATTGTCTACGTAGTATAAAGCACCAGATTAGTACAATATGAATCAGAGGAGTCGCAGATCAAAAAGGAATAAATCAATCAATGATTCAAAATTCCTGGCTATATCTACATAATGCCAGGCATTTGGAAGAAAATGGAACATCCCAGTTAGAACTTAAGGAGTTTTCAAATGTTTAGTTGGTTGTAAGCAAGGTTTTTTCAGTTTTAAGTGCGGGGTATTTAGTGGACCATAGTATTCCATAAAGAAGTATTTTTTCACAATCTTGGGAATTACTCATGCTTTACTCATTGGGCCATTGACCCAGGGGTGACATCATTTAGATTTAGACCATGTGTCCATGACATCAAATGCTTCCTGAAGGAATTGACCAATTCATTTGGCTTTGTCACTATGTGGGGTCTCATGAAATTGTTTGTTCAAGCAGAGAGTTCTGTTGGACTGACTAGAGGTTTTCAGATGAAAAAAGGCTGTTTGACTCTCTGGGAATATGAATAAACCAGTTGAGCTTTGATTACTCCATACCCTATTTTGTTATTTGTTTCAAAATACAGAGAGGAATTACTCCTTTTAGGAAGTCAGATTAAAGTATTAAGAAGAGGGAGAAGCCCTGAGTGAATGAATAGGGAATGGCTGAGGGAAGTAGAATAGCTTTATATATGTCCTCTCTAAAAGGCACCTCTAGAGGCGCTTGGAAACCAAGTGAAGAGGAAAGGGAAGCTGGCCCTGGGGGTATTCAACACTGGCTGGGAAGCAGCCTAGCAGAGTGCAGTGTCTCCCACACTTGTGTTCCACAGACCCTGCTCTTCTGAGTGTTAATAGACGTGCTAGGAAAAAGTGCACTGTGTTCAAGTAAGCTTGGAAACTGCTGGGTTGCACAGAACTAAGCATGTTTCTTTACTGCAGGACTTCTCAGAGCCTTAAGTATCCTTGTGCCTTGTGAATTTCCAAGAGAAGAATATAGTATCAAGTTTCCAAAGATAACTTAACCACAGAACCGTCTTTTAGAGACATGCCTATTAATATTTTTTCATGAGATGATTTTAGAAAGTTTTGATGTAGCGAAGAGTCTTGGCTTTAGGGGCACACACGTCAGTGTGTAAATCCCGGCTCTGTCTCCTATTAGCTGTGTGACCTTGGGAAGACCACTTCCTAGTAGGAGGTTCAGGTGATAAATTATAAAAGTCACCTTCAGACATTTATATTAACAAATTTTTAGTTTAGAAGTTTTAATTCTTGTTTTAAGGGCATTGCCAATAAAGCTGATATTTAGCTGAAAGGAGGTACTCTTATACTTAACAATGCTCTGCAAAACACTTCATATTTGAGGACCCCAAAACAGTTAGCAAAGTAGCCCCAAAGGAGTACCCTACTTTTTATTAAAAAATATTTGGGGAAAATCTGCCCGATTCTACCCACAAAAATGTTGCAATCAACTCCCTGAGTGTTTGGAAGGGACAAAGCTAGTTGAGGATTTATGTCTGGTCTTTAAAGTCTGAAATAAGCTGAATTGTGTAAACATTTTGGCACAGTATGCAGGGAGTTGAATACATGACTCTTGGCATTATTAACAGGTGGTGTGGGAATAAGTTGCCATGGAGAGTTCATGCTGCAGTGTCAGCAGAAGAGAATGTATTTTATAGGCTTATGGGGCGGCGAGGGGGTGGCAAAGGTTCCATAGGGTCTGATGCATGAAGATGACTGAAAAATACTTTCCAGCTGTCACAACTGTACACGGGGCAGGATGATTTCTAGTAGTGTTATGAATGTAAACGCTATTCAATTAACTGTTTCAAAAGCAAAGAGATTGTTTCTAAAAGAGTGCAATTTCTAGGCACCTGAAATGCTTGAAAGCCCCTATTATTTTCCAAGTTGCTCAGTCTCCTGAGAGAGATCACCTCCCTTCAAACGAAGGCTTCCTAGTGCTCTGAGGATATAAAAATAGACACGCAAGAAATATATTCTTTTTAATAAGCAGAGCAGATGTCAACTTCTACAAAGCTGAGCTCGAGTCAGGATTCAGTGTATCCACAAAGCACCTCCATCTCTTCCAGGCGCCCTTTCTGCCATATAGTCAGTTTCCGAATAATAAGGCGAGAAGGACAAGAGAAAGAGCTTAAACCACAGGAGGACAAACTTAGGTTGCAATTCAGAAAGAACTTCTGTTGACCACAGCATGGAAGACAAAGAGAATGACAGAATCTCCTTTTCTGAAGAATAGAAGGCAAAAGGACCCAATCTAGGATGGTTAATGGGTCCCTGCAAGATCTCCTTTTATTTTTTGAGAATGAGCAAGAGGAAACTATTAGTTGTCAGAAAGGAAGAATCAAATATTCTCTCTTGTGGTCTAGGTAGGAATAGAATCCAGCACTGAGTCTGACAATAGGAAAGGCAAGTATTGGGAAGGAAAATACATTGGGTCCTCAGCATGAGTAGGGCTAGCCAGCACGGGATACAGGTCCCCAGTTGTTTTGTGAGGTTTCTTAAACTCCAAATCATCTAAGGTTTCCTCCAACTAACTCTGTAGGGATTTTTGCCAAGCAGGTGATGAGTTTTCATAGTCATATTATTTCATTATCTCTGCGTAAAGGATGAAAGGCAATCTTTTTATTAAGCTAACCCTGTGACTACAGCTCTCTCACTGAGGAAGCCACATGGCCCCATTCCAAATATCCGTCCACCAGCACTGGGAAATTCCCAAAGGCCCAGAGTTATTGGCCATCCTCAGTTTTATAACACTCCACACTCCCTGGGCAGTAGGCTTCGGATGATTTCATCTAGGATTAAGAATGTTGGCTTTGGAATCCAAGAAACCTGAGTTTAGGTTCGAGTCTCAATTCTGCCACTTAACTAGCCATGTCATGCTGGGCAAGGTACTTAACTTCTCTTCACCTTTGTTTCCTCTCATCTGTAGCATGGTGATAACCACAGGCTCTCCTTCCAGAGTCTATTTCAGGATTGGATGAGATAATCCCTTTAACCACTGTGACCAGCACTTAACAAGCACTTGATACACGGTAGCCACAGTTCATATTGGAAGTGGGAGGTTTCTCGCTTTCTGCAAAGAAAGCGTTGCTTTGCATACTTGCCATGGTTTTGTGAAGACATCCAGGCCCCATCCCAAGTTATCCAACATTTCCTTTCTTGTTACTACAGAAATTAGAAGGAGAGAGGAGATGTGAAGAAGTGACAACACTTCTGTCCCAGCTTCCCAGAACTTTACTCCTGTATGTCTCATCTCACCTACATCCAAATGAATGGTGATCCAAGGCATGGGACAAGCAGTGCGATCTTGTGAGCATTTACAACAGCTGAGCTGGGTGAGGACTCACGCTTTCATCCGGTAATTTAAATAATTAGACTTGAGTTTCTAACAGTATGTTTGGGATAGCATGGGACCTGCCAACATGCATCTGTGTTTTTCAAACGAGAAATATTCAGTTGGCAGAAAAACCACCCAAGCCCTTGTACCCAGGAAATATGATTATAGCATTCAAAATTGTCATTTAATTTATTTTCATATTCAATCTGTCCTTCTACATCCAGAAATTCTACACCCAAGCAATGAGCAAATGAGGTCAATTTATATTTATTGCAGTTTCACTGGATGGATAATATATCTTCTGTGGCTCCTCTGGACATTGAGATGGCCCATGAAAAGCCTGAACACAGGGCTTTAACCACAAACACGATTGAGGCCTCCCACAGGTCCCCGCTTATTGCCACATGGTGAGCTCTCTTCTGGTACCCAGATCTCTGCCTGCCACGTGTTAGACAAATGCTGGTAACTGGGTTTCTGAAGTAACAAGGGTGACTAAAGTTGGTTCTGTGTGATGCCAAAGCCACCCGTCCAATTGAACAAGGAAGTTAAATTGCTTTTCTTACAAGATGTTAAGCAATTAAATGAGTTTGCTTCTCGTTTAGTTGACAGATTTAGAGGTTAGTAGACAGAACTCAAATTCCAAGTCTCTTAACCCTTATTATACCAAGTGAAAAATGTGAGGTTTAGTACTCTTATGGTCCCTTCCTTCATGCTTCCCAATGCCACTTAAAATTAGAATTAATATGAAAACCACTCAATTATGGTGCTGTGGTAATATGGAAAAAACAGGTTGTTGACTCAATTTTTCCCTTTTAAAACTGCCTGCCAATTATCTCATCTGATATTCCACCAACGTGTTAAAGCATTTACAGAACTGTGCTCAGCTCTACTCCTAGCCTAGCCCACCAATCCCCTCCCCACATAAAACCATGACCTTCATCCTTCTGTGCGTCCTCCCTTTGCTTCATTTCAGTTCAATCTTAATTGATCACTTATTTTGTGTAGGTATTGTGCCAAGGACTGGGGTCCATGAGAACAGCCTAGCAGGTTAGGTTTAGGAAGAACTACTCTTCTGTAACCATGTGACTGATATGAAATTGAGGAAGTAGGAAACCAGAATTTACTGAGTGCCTCCTAGTACAAGCACTTCATATGCATTACCTTACTAAGTCTTCACAATAACCCTATAAAGGATAAGCATAATTATTATACTTCTGGAAAAGAGAAAACATGCTAAGAGAAGTTAAATGGTGTCTCCAAAGTCACACATTATGTGGTAGAATTGGAATTTGAGCCCAGATCTCTCAGATTCTGAAGTCCAAGCATTTTCTACCACAAGATGAGAGAATCACCATTCTCCTAGTCTCCCAGGCTGAAATCTTAGAGTCATCTTAAACTTCTCATCTCTCTTACTACATCAAGATGGTTTCAGCTACCAGCCACAGAAAATCCTGACTCTAATTAGCTTTAACAAGAAAGTAATGTCTCATCTCATATGACAAGAAGTTCAAAGATCAGGTGGCTCCATCTTCCCTTCTCTGAATTCCCTTTGCTTTGCCATCTTCTATGCTTTGCCTGGTAACAAGACAGCTACTCAGAGATTCAGACACCACATCCAGACACAACAACATCCAGAGAAAGAAAGGGGCCATGTCTAACAGTGTTTTCTTCTTAAAAGTAAATGAAACATTTTCCAAATTCTCAGGACAGCTTACCCCACACCACTGGCAGCTCACCATGTGGCTACAAGTGGATACACGTCCACCTCTAAACCAATCCCTGGCAAAGGGAGTGAGATGAGTGTGATTAGATTATAGGCTAACAGGATTCACTCACTGGTGCTTGGGATGGAGTCAGCTTCCTTCCCCTCAAAGCCTAGGATTATGTGGAGGAGAGGAGAGGACATTTCTGAACGAAATTGGAAATTCATTGGTAAGAAATAAAGAGGAAAATAAATTCTGGGTCTGCTATGTTCATCCCACACTTCCAAGTTCTGTTTTGTTTCTTGACGTTTCCCATATTTATTCTCTTCTCCACATTGCCCCAGTTTAAGCCCTTTGTATCTTTTTCCCAGGTTACTAAACTAGCATACTACCTGGGCTCTCCATCTCCAGTTTCCCCTTGGGTCTATGCCAAATTAAGCTTCCTAAGGTGCACTATGGTCAATTGCTCCTTTTCTTCAGAACCTGCAATGACCCTTAAGTAGGCATTGAAAGCCTTGTAAGATTCAGACTCAATTTAGCTCTCCAGCTTTAATTCATATGAATTCTCACTCACCAATCAAAAGGGACATTGAACAGATAAGAGGATAATTATTTCAAAAGGGTAAGCTGAGAGCCAAGGAAGCTTAGAGGACGGTTACCTCTAATGCTAATTATAAGCCATATGTTAAGACAGAGGCCTAGCATGGAGAGATGAGGATGATCCCCATGCTAGTACTGCTTTGTATAATGACCATGCCTATTTGATCTGCCTTTAAAGTGGACCATCTTTAGGGACAACTTTCACCCTGAAGTTACAAGATGACCCTGACATCCTTTCAAATGTCCATTAGCCCAGAGCTACCCAAATCCATGCTACCACCCATAGGGAACACCTATTCTTTTACCAATGCAAGTTCACCATATAGCCAATGACTCTTCTGAGGAGTAGGATTTGAAGAGATACATTTAACTAAAAGAGTCACTAGTCTTGGCCTTTGTTCTTGGATTGTGCCAAAGAAGCATTGGTATAAAAACTATCTACTACAAAGGTAAATCAGGATACCTTGATTAGTTGAAATTATCTTCGAATCCACTCATTTACTATCATAGGACCTGTGTTTTCCTTCTCTCCCTCTCTCTCTCTCTCTTTCTCTCTCTCTCTCTCTCCCTACACACACACACACACACACACACACACACAAACAAACAAGCTGTGATGGCTGTGACTTGGAATTATGGAAGAATAAAGAGAATACAGACACCAACAAGCAAAAAGAATCTTCAGGAATTTTACTGATCTCATGATTCCCACCAACTTGCAGAGAACACACAATACAATATCTGTAGCCCAGATATTTGAGAATTATGCTCTTAATTACCTTCCACAGCCCCTCCAGGTTTGGCCCCACCACTGCCCTATGTCACAATAATCACTTCTCATGGAAAGCAGCTGAGGGATATCAGGGTAGATAAGAAAATTGAGTCTCCATATGTGACCCTCACCACAGATTAGAAGAGTTCATCCTAGGGAGGTTCAGGGTTGTCTTCAGAGGTCTCTTTTAAGGGTGGAGCTAATAAATCATCTCCTACTAGGTCAGGACACTACAACTGCTTGGAATGAGGGGACAACATTCAGAATCATTGGTTCCCTCCCTGATGTCCAGACTCAGTAGATAAAGCCTACATAGCAAATATGGGAGAGGTAGAGAACTCCAGTTCCACTCCTATAAATGTTCTAAGGAAAAAGGGCATACAGGTTACACTGGAACCAACTATTTCTTTCTTTTCAAAAGAACTCCACATCTTCAAACAAAGTTGTCATTAATGACTGAACCAACCTTCAAACTGACTGAAACCTGGGACATCTACTATCCCCAATACTCTCCCCCACCCACACCCCCATCACACCCAAACATCTAGCGTAGAATGTCTATAAAGAGTAAGATAAGAAAAACACATTGCGAGTAAAATTGGATGAAGAAAGAAAAAACTGTCCCTCAGTAACAGGGATTTAATTTTAAACATAAACCTGAAAGGTTCAGACTGTTTGCTAACTGCTATAGCTAATTTTTCAGAGTCTACCAGATAAAATGGTATGGCTCATGAGATGTCTGGCTCTTGAACTAACGAGTCCTGCCTGCTTCTAGCTGCTCCATTTTTAATTTCTGGTCCAAACTGAGTCCAAAGTTAAGGCTTAAAAGAATGACCAGCAATTACCTGTAAAGTAGGAAATTCTGTCCAAATCTTCATGAGGTTTGGAGTCGGAATTGAGCCATCCATGGAATGGGACCCTCCATTGTTTGTCCTGTGTGGACTTATGTGTGACAGGAGCAGTATAATGCAGAGGTTAAGTCCAAGGTTTTGGGAGCCAAACAGTCCTGAGATTAAGCCCTGGCTTTGGCCAGAGCCTCATTCTTTCATGTTCTCCTTTGAACGAAATAGGTTTTCCATGTGCAGTTTCTCTTATACAGTATGTTGCTAAGTTTTAAAATATACTAACTATAACATTAAATAATACCAAAAGCAGGCCTAAGGAGAATGGAGAGGGTAAAGAAATAAGAGGAAGAATATCAAGAAGTTTTTAAAATGCATCTGAAACGAGGATTTTTTAATGAGTTAACAAAACTCCCCCTCAAAAACACAAGCCCAGATGGTTTGACTAGTTAGTTATCCTGTAATGGTATGACCTCAATACCAAACATTGACAAAGATGTGTATAATAAAGGAAAATTAAAGACCTGTCTGTCTCATGAATACAAGTAAAAAATATTAAACAAAATATTAACAAACAGAAAAACATATAAAAGATAACATATCAAGACTAAGGTAGGTTTCTCCCAGGAAAGCAAGGTTGACTTAACACTACAAAACGAGTTGATGTAACTTCACTGACAAATGAAAAAGAACAACAATTGTAATCATCCCAACAGATGCAGAAAAGCCATTTACTAAAACTAATACCCATTCAAGATTTTCTAACTCTTAAAAAAGTAAGCATAGGGGCCGGCCTGGTGGCACAGTGGTTAAGCTCACACTTTCCACTTTGGTGGCCTGGGGTTCATGGTTTCGGATCCCAGGTGTGGACAGGGCACCGCTTGGCACACCATGCTGTGGCAGGCGTCCCACATATAAAGTAGATGAAGATAGGCATGGATGTTAGCTCAGGGCCAGTCTTCCTCAGTAAAAAGAGGAGCATTGGTGCCAGATGTTAGCTCAGGGCAAGACTTCCTCAAAAAAAAAACAACAACAAAAACAAAACTAAGCATCGAAGGAAATCTATTAAAGAAATTTCTACCAAAAACAAACAAAACTTCAAGAAGCATTTTACCTAATGATTGAAAGTTAAAAGCTTTGCCTTTGAGATTTGGAACAAGACGGATGCCTGCTACCATCACTTTTATTCAACATAGTATTAAAGATTCTAGCCAGAGCAGTTAGGCAAGAAAACAAATAACAGGTATGGAAACAGAAAGAAAGAAACAAACGTGTTATTACTCACACAGATTATTTGCTCCAGTATGTGGAAAATTCACAATGAACTACACATAAGTTATTAGAATTAATAAGAGAGTTCAGCAAAATTGCTGAATAAAAATCAGCATACTAAAATTAATTGCATTTCTATATACCAGAAGCAAATAGAAAATTAAATTTTGTAGTCATTTACAATGTCATCAAACATATGAAGTACCTAGGAATAAATTTAATAAGATAGTTACAGAGAAAATTACAAAAATTGATTGAAAGATGCTCTGGTATTCACAATTATGTTTGGTTTTCCTCCATTCTGGATACATTCTTACTCCCAGTATGACTGATGTGACTTGCTTTGGATGAAGAAAGATAAGTGGAAGCTTTAAGAACCAGTGTGCCAATCAGCTATCTTTCTTTGCCACTGCCCCTGAAATCAGCAAGGGGGCAGATGATGATGCTCTATCATCCCAGGTTGCTGAGTGAGGATGACACAGAGTAGATCCCCAGCTGACCTACAATGGATATGTAGCATAGGCAAGAAATAAACCCTGTGTGGGGCCATTGAGCTTTTGAGGTTGTCAGTAACACAGCATAACCTGGCCTATCCTGTCCATTACAGACATCAAAGAATACTCAAATAAATTAAGAGATAGACCAAATTCAAGGCTTACAAATCTCAATCATCAAAACTCTCCTAAATTCTTTCACTTCAATTCTTCTAAAATAGTTTAAATAGAACTTGATGACATGGTTCTAATAATTCAAAAGGTCAAGAAAGTCAAGTCACTCAAAGATGAACGAAGGTGAGGAAATTGTCATTCTAGGTATCAAAATGCATTATAAAGTTATAATAAAGTAATTAAGATAGTGTTGAATTGGTGCAGGGATAGACAAAGATTGATGAAACACAATCAAGAGCCCAGAATCAGACCCACACATAAATGTATACTCAACCTATGACAGAGATCAAAGCAATGAGCACAGGATGGACTTTTCAACTTTTCCAAGAAAGGTACTGGGACAATTGGTTACCACAGGGGAAAAACGAAACTTGACTGTTACTTCCTGTCATGCACAAAAGTCAGTTTCAAGAGGATTAAAGATATACCCACAAGAAACAAAACTATAGAAGTTTCATAAAATAAGGCAGGGAAATATTTTCATGACCTCAAGTTGGAAGGATTTCTTAAACAACATATAAAAGTACAAACAGGATAAGAATAGAAAATTTAACAACATTAAAACTAATAACATCTATCCTTGAAAAGACACTATAAAGAGAGTGAAAGGTAAGCCACAAAATGAGAGAAGATATTTGCAACACATAAAGCCAACAATGTACTAATATTCAAGATATACAAAAAGAAACCCTTCAAATCGATAAGAAAGAGGCAAAAACCCAGTACAAAAGTGGGCAAAAGACTTGAATGGGCAGTCAAAAGAAGAGAAACTCAGCCAATAAATTATTGAAAAGATGCTCACTTTTGTTAGTAACCAGATGAATGTACCTTAGAACAGAAATAAGATATCATTACACTTGCATCGGATAGGGGAAAAAATAAGTCTGACAATATGAAGTGTTGGTAAGAGCAATGGGGACTCTCATACACTATTGGTAGGAGAGTAAATTGGTACAAACTCTTTGAATTTCTGTTTGGTATCACCTGGTAAAATCCAATATGTGCTTATGTTATGATCCACTGATTCTACTCCTAGTTATAAGGGAGGAACACTTGCCTATGCACATTCAAAAATATGTTCAAGGCTATTTAAAGCACCATTGTTCACTGAACTGGGAACAACCCAAATTTTAATCATCCACAGATTGGATAAATAAACTGCGGTATAGTCATACATCTGAATACCATACAGCACTGAAAATAAATAAATTACTCAGGAATAAACTCAGGAATATAATGTTGAATAAAATCTCCTAGAGAAATTCACACAATGGAGAATAATTCCATTGCTATAAACTAATAAACAGGCAAAAGTGTTTAGAGATACAAATATTTGTGGTAAAGTCAATAAAGAAAAAAATAATAATATGATAAACATAGAAGTCAGGAAGGTGGTACCTCTGGGGAAGAGACAAGGGGACGTAACTGAAAAGGGGCACGTGGCACGGTGAGAGGTGAGCTTCCAATGCACTGGGGATGTTATATTTTTTTAACCAGGGTTTAACCAGGGTGGCAGGCACTCGGATGTCCAGTTTAAACTATACCTATTCTTTTAATATACTCTTCTATATTTCTTAAATTTTTAAAAAATCATTTAAAAATGATTATAGATTCACAGGAAGTTGCAAAAATAATACAGATAGGTTCCCTGTATTTCACAATTTTGAAAAATGACCTCCTCCCTCCCCCCCAAAATAGAAACCCAACCTGAAAAAAAAAAGGCTAGCAAGGAAATAAGATTTGTGGATGTGAATTTTGCTGAGCAAAAAGCTTCAGAACAAGCTGATAAACTACAGAGTGATTTTTACTTGTCTTTTTTTTTCTTCTTGGAAATGAAAGTGTCAGGGAGCTATGGCCAATATTATTTGGGTGAAAAGGAATGAAACAGGACCGAAGGGAGTATATTGGAGTGTCACGTTTAAGTAGTTGATAAGTAGTGTAGTTCCAAGGTGACCTAAGACCAAGTTAAGTGATCATGCTAGAAAGGCAAGAGAACTCTCATTTTGAAGCTATTCAGGAATAACTTCTTTTGAAACCAGAAGATGATATTAAGTTAGACGGAAACACTCAGAATACATCCAAAATATCCTTGTACGGCCTTAGAAACATCAAGCATGTTTGGATTTTAGATGTGAAAGATTGGGTTGGCCTTGAGCTGAAGCCCCTGATTCCCTCTATCGGTTCTCCAGAATTTGAAGATGTTGCTAAAATTAGGCTGCTCTTAACCAGAAACGTTTACTTGCATCAAGAGCAGCAAGCACTTGAGCACTTATAGTCCAGCCTGGGAGGAAGCATCACTGGTGTCCTTTAACACAAGAGCCAGCCAAGTGACTCTAGAGACAAATGACCTGGAATGAAACCCTGGCTTGGCCACTTACTTTCTGCGCAAGTTTAGTTAATTTCTCTGAGTCTCTGTTTCGTCCTAGGTAAAATGCGAATAAGACCTACCTCAAAATTCACTGTGACTATTTGACTGTTAGAGTGCTTAGTACTTAGTGTTCAAAAAGTGTTAACTATCATTATAAGTCTTATTGAGAGCTTGCTTTTGTCAATAGAGAAACAAAAATAAGCCTACCTATTAAGAAATATTTTCTTACCAGCATGTCATGGTCAATGGAATCCCTGTCCTTACTGTCTCACCTTTGGGTCTTCCAAAGGCTTGAGCATTCTGTCTATGGGGGAGAGGAATGGTAACAGTCTAAATTATTCTATATTTGCTAGATATTTTGATAATCCATTAGCATATGTTGCCCTCTAGCAGCAACTAGGGCTCTGAGGGGATGAGACATTTCAATGGAGACAAGAGAGAGTCAAGAACAATTCAGAGCTCAGGACATTATAGTGAGAGGTTACTGATACATTGTCACAAACCATGGGGACCAAGACAAAAGGTGGCAGAGCTAGGGGTGGAGCAGAAGTCACCTGTCTGACAGTCCTCTCCCCTTCAGCCAGGCTGACATGTCGCCATGCCTCCTCTTCTCCACCTGGCCTATTCTCCTCTGGATTCCACTGAAAGAGGAGGCCATAGATGCATTCTTCCCTAAGCACCTTCCCTCTCTGGGCCCAGATACTACCAGGTGCCCCGTCCCCAGTGTTGCCATTGAATCCTGTGTGTGTGTGTCCATTTGCTTTTATTGTGTCCCATTATAATCACTATAGGTGACTGTACGTGTCTGCTTTGCTTCACCAACTTGCAAAGACTCTCAATAGGATGGGAACTAGTGCCCTGTCCTGCACAGGCCTGTCCTGCACGTCGGTCTCTCTGAAGATGAGGCTATTTCAAATACATGTGTCCCTCCCTTCTCAGGGCTGTTTACCCCCTTCCCAGGAATATCTCTGCCACAGTCAGCCTCTGTTCCTGATGGGAGGTGCCATGATCCTAGTGTGTTGGGGCAGAGAAAATATTGAAACCCATGGTTTAAACCAGTGTTCCACAAAGTATGGTTCCCTCACTACCTAAATTTGAATCACCTGATTTCCTGCCTCCCCTTCCCCAACAAAATCATCTTATAACTTCTAGCATATAGTACCCAGCATAACGCCTGGAACACATATAAGGCATGTGATAAACGTTTGCTGAATAATCAAATACATTTATGTCTCTGCTTCTTAGTTCCCTAATCTGGAAAGTTATCTCTCAGGTCCTTTTCAACATTCTATGGTTGGAAGAGTTCAGTATTTAAGCAATTTCCATCCTCGTACCCTATGCCAATTTCTTACAGCCCTTGCTAAGTCCCTGAACCCAGATATCCCAACAATAATTAACATTTATTGACACTTACAACATGCCAGACTTTATGCTAAACATTTTTTGTATGATCACAAGAGTACTATGAGTTAAGTATCATTGTCCCCACAGTATAGATGGAAAAATTGAGGCACAAATTGGTTAATTAACTTGTCCTAGGTCACACCATGAATATAAAAGCAGGATTCCAACTCAAGGAATCTGATTCCAGAGTTCATATGTTTAACCATTCTGCTATGTTGCTTCCCAATATTTACTGAGTACCCAGCATGCTGTGGGGCTCTGTCCCAGGCACTCTGTAGACAGAGATGTGCAGACCATATGTGATTCTTGCCCTCTTGGAGCACACAGTCTAAATGGGGAAACAGATGTTAAACAGGTAAACATACTGCATATTTAAAATTATCCAGTAAGAGAAGTATGGTGAAGAAAAGAGAGAGAGAACATAACAAAGGAGGCCATTTAAGGTTGACTGTCAGTGAAACCTGAATGAGAAGGTGACCTTTGAGGAGCCTCCCATGTGAAAAGTAGGAGCAAGAATCTTTCAGGCTGAGAAAACAGCATGTGCACATGTCCTGGGATATTCGAGGCTAGAGTTAGGAAGGGACTAAGGTGTAGTAGTCTGGGGTTTATTCTGCTTAATTTTATTTCAAATGAAGTCTTTTATGGTGTAGAGAAAGTCGAAGCAGGAACTGGGGATTCCAGTAAGCTTTTCCCAACAGGTGGAAGCAAAGCTGAAGATGGACTTGCTGACAGTTTGTCAGCAGGATGTGGGAGAGAAAGATCAAAGGGGATAACAGGGCCCAGTGTTAGGAGGGTTTTCTCTTGAGTGTTGGTGGTGGAAGCGCTCTGGCCAAACCTGACGGGGTCAGAGAAGAGCAGGCTTTGAAATGGCTTTCTGCATCTAATTGGAGAAGTACCACAGTTCTGACACAGGACTTTGCCCCCAAAAGGGTAGAGAGAAGGGAGCAGAGAGATAGCCCAAGGAATTCAAGGGGCTGCCCAGAGCCTTCTTTTATCCTCTTTTTACCAGAGGCTGATCTAGTCTCTACACCCCTATCTTCTACCTCCCCCCCATCGCCATCCCAGTCCTGAGAGTCTCAATTCCAAGTGCTCTGCTTAATCATAACCCTAATGGATTCAGGAAGGCCTAAGTCCAGGTCATGTACATGCAGGGCCCTTGGAGGCTGCACTGTTGTAGTATCGACTTTGCTGTAATTGGAAGTAGAATATGGTAACTTGTGCTCCACAACCAATGTCCCTTCTCTCACTCTCTGCCCAAAATGCGCTTTATTAAATAAGATGGGGGTAATCAGGATAAAGCAAGCTGGGGTAGAAGGGAGGAGAGAAGTCTTTGCCCTCTGAGCTGCTGATCAGAAATAATAAATACAGGCCCCAGAATGAGCTCTGAGGTTAAGCCTGCATCCTCTTTACTGATAGTGATCAGAAAGAGCACAAGAAGCAGGTTAAGCTATTAAGATTAGTGAGATGAATTTGTCATCAAAAAAGAGATGAGTGTTAGTGAGGATGTGGAGAAAAGGGAACCCTTGCACACTGCTGGTGGGAATATAATTAGTACAGCCACTATGGAAAACAGTATTGAAGCTCCTCAAAAATTTAAAAATCAGGGGCTGGCCTGGTGGCGCAGTGGTTAAGTTCGCATGTTCCACTTCTCAGTGGCCCGGAGTTTGCCAGTTCGGATCCCCAGTGCAGACATGGCACTGCTTGGCAAAAGCCATGCTGTGGTAGGCATCCCATGCATAAAGTAGAGGAAGATAGGCATGGATGTTAGCTCAGGGCCAGTCTTCCTCAGCAAAAAGAGGAGGATTGGAAGTAGTTCGCTCACGGCTAATCTTTCTCAAAAAAAAACAATTTAAAAATCGGACTACCATATGATCCAGCAATCTCACTTCTGGTTATATATCTGAAGGAAACAAAATCACTATCCTAAAAAGATGCCTGCACTCCCACGTTCACTGCAGCAGTATTTACAATAACCAACACGAGGAAACAACCTATTGTCCATTGGTGGGTGAATGGATAAAGAAGATGAGGTATATACACCCGAGGGAATTTTATTCAGCCATAAAAATGAAGGAAATCCTACCATTTGTGACAACATTGATGGACCTTGAAGGCATTATGCCAAGTGAAATAAGTCATACAGAGAAAGACAAATGCCATATGATCTCATTTATATGTGGAATCTTAAAAAAGTCAAACTCATAGAAACAGAGATTAGATTGTGGTTGCCAGAGGCGGGGGTGGGGGTATTGGGTGAAGGGGGCCAAAATGTCCAAACTTCCAGTTATCATAATGTAGGTAAATTTTGGGATGTGATGTACAACATGGTTACATGCATAGTTAATACTGTACTGTATATTGGAAAGTTGCTGAGAGAGTAATCTTAAAAGTTCTCATCACAAGAAAAAAATTTGTAATTACGTGAGGTGATTAGACTTATTTCAGTAATCATTTCATGACATAGATGTACATTAAACCTTTATGGTATACACCTTAAACTTATACAAGGCTATATGTCAATTATATCTCAATAAAACTGGGGAAAAAAGAGAAGCGCTCAACACTTGAGGGTCAGTGTAAAACTTGAAAGTGTAGTACAGGTTGTCCTCTTGCTAACTGAGCAACTTCCCGCTGCCTACCTCCTGACTCTGGCATCGCTGGCCTTTCCCCTGGGCTGAGTGGTCCTTCCTGCTTTTACCGATGACCGTGGCAGACCTGCTGTAAGCAGGAAGGGTTCAGGCTTGGGCAAGGACCTGCAACTGGGTCACTATAGTGCTAGAGGGTAGAGATTGCAGTGGGTGGATAAGAGTTCAAAAGCTCTTTTATTCTGTGAGCATGCTATTTGGGGATCTCTCCTTTGAATTCTTACTTTCTTGAAATGCCTCATGGTTGGTTTGGTGATGGATGATCTGGGTCTAAAGTAGCCTGAGGCAGATGCTTGGGCCCCCTTCTAGCCAAAGTCAAAAGTACCTGGTAACTGAGAGTCCCAGATAGTAATACCAAGAATTCCCTGTCCCAAGTGTTCTGTATATCTAACTCCCTGGGGTATAGTCGGGGGAGTGGGAGTAACCGGGGGGTGGGATTTGAGCAAAATTCAGACTGCAGACCCTGGCAGTACCCATCATTACTAATGTTGACCCCCTTGGCCCAGGCTCTGCCCACCAGACTTCTTCCAGTCCACTTTCTTCTTTTTTTTTTTTTTTGCTGAGAAGATTTGCTCTGACCTAAAATCTGTACCAATCTCCCTCTGTTTTGTTTGTGCGTTGCTGCCATAGCATGGCCACCAACAAGTGGTGTAGGTTGGTGCCTAGGAACTGAACCTGGGCTGCTGAAGTGGAGCACGCTGAACTTAACCACTAGGCCATGGCGCCAGCCCTGTTCTATTTTCTAATTCTGGTCCAGCATTTTCCCCTCTCCCCTCTGCTCTGGCCTGCCCAGTCCCAGGAAGACAGAAAAAGCCTACTATTTGACTCTGCTAGTCCGAAGGAAATCCTATGGGAACAAATAGCTACCTTCCATGATTTCACATCAAATGAGTAGGTGTCCTATTATTAACAAAAATATCTAGCATTTAAGAAGTGTTCCTGTGTGTCAAATGCTATTTTGGTAAAGTAAGGGTCTTGTCCACAAGGATCTTGTATTTAGGAAAAGATACAGATAATTTAAATTAAACGCATTTTCTTTTAAAAGCAGGATAATTACAGATGATGATATGTGATGTGAAAGAAATTTTTAAAAATATATTATATGATACATAAAGGCCAATATATGGGTCTTTTCATATAGAGTGACCACGGATGGCGGGTTATTTGAGACCTGAAGAATGAGATGGAGCTATCCAGGGAAGAACCAGGCAGACGGCACCCCAGATGCAAAGCCCTCAAGCCAGAGCAAGCTTTGCATGTCCCAGGAGGAGAAAGGAAGCCTGTATGGCTGGAGGGGGGCCAAGAAGAGATGTGAAGCCAGGAAAGGCAGGGGTCAGTTCATGCGAGGCTTTGTAGAATTTTGTTCTGGAACCAATGAAAGTCTTTGAAGGACTTTAAGTGCAATGTGATCTGATTTACATTTTATGAAAGTTCACTTTGGATGCTGAGTAGAGAACAAATTATAAGAAGTAAAATTTAGGGGACTACTCAGAAACCAGGCAAAGGAATATGGTGGTTTACAGTAGAAAGAGTGATAGCAGTGCCAGTGAAATAAAGTGTAATAATCTGTGCAGTTTTATAGAAAAGGAAACTGACGTTCAGAGAGGCTACGGAAATTGCCAAGATTGCACAGCCAGCTAGTTACATGCAGAGCCAGGATTCAAAATTTATCTGTCTGATGCCAAAGTATGTTTTCCTTCCTTTGCATTTCTTTGAGTCTGTTTTATCATCTGTAAAATAATGGTTTGGATTAGATTATCTATGAGATGTCTTCCAGTTCTAAAATATCAAAACTTTTCAGCTAATTCACCAAAACTTGAGCAAATTCCCTCCACTCAGATATGTTTGATGCTCCTTGGATGTAGTCTTATCATATGTGCCTCTCAGTTTGTCTTTTGTCTTACATAGTGAGGAAATGTCCACAAGTGTGCAGTAGGCCCATGTGGTCTTCAGTTTTCAGGAACTTTCAAGATAAAGATAAGAAAGAGATCATGGCCAGCCACAGCATCAGCTGTGGATCTTGAGTTGTCTGCAGAAAGTAGTCCAGCCAGTGAGAAATAGTGGTGGAAGGCAGAGAGGAAGGGGAATAAGGTTATCAGCTAATCATGGGGATAAATAACGCGACATAGATTATAAAAAATGATCAAAGCCATCACCTGTAACATGAGAGTCCTTTAAAAATCAGGTTGTGGCTTTTTGGTTTTTATTTTTAACATGCTTATTATTTAAATTTTTGTATAAAGTGTGTATTACTTTTGCGATACAAATTATATTTTTAAACAAAATAAAGAACAGCCAATTTATAGTAACAGCTATCTTAAAGTCAGTAAGTAGTGTAGCTATGTGCTCTCGATATTCTGATATTTCAAATAATTTGGTGGTAGAGCAGAGAGGGGAAGTAAGATGTTAAGAAGTCACTTAATGCAGTGGCTACAGCTCAGATTCTGGGAACAGACTGCCTTCCTTGAAATCCTGGCTCTACCACCTACTGGCTTTGAGACCTTGGGCAAATTACATAATCTTCTAGGGTCTCCGAATCTTTACCCATAAATTAGAGTTAATAATCATCCTATGCCACAGAGTAGCTACAAAAACCAAGTGACTTAATTTAAGCAGTTGTAAAGGTAGCCTGTCTTCAGACCGTGTATTCAGGTTTGCAGTTTCAGAAAACATGTCAGTCTAGCACTGGGACTCGTTTTTAGTTTTTCTTTTGAGAATTTTGTTACATTTGAGTAATTCTGGGGGAAACGGGTAAAAAGTGCTGCACAAATAGGAAAAAAAATCATTTCAAATCAATCAATGTTTAAAGGCAGAAAATATTTTCTAAGTAAGCATTTAATCATGTAAGAAATATCTATCTTGAATTAAAATAGAATGTTTAACTATATCTGGTGACAGATGTTGACTAGACTTGTGGTGATCATTTTGCATTTTATGCAAATATCAAGTCATTGCTGTACAACTGAAACTAATATAATGTTATATGTCAATTATACCTCAATTAAAAATAAATAAATAAAATTTTTACTTTGCTCTAGAATCAGACTATTGTTAAATTCAATCTTATATATGCCTTTCTTTTTTTTAAAGATTGGCACCTAAGCTAACAACTGTTGCCTATCTTCTTCTTTTTTTTTTGTCTTTTCTCCCCAAATCCCCCCAGTACATAGTTGTATATTTTAGTTGTGGGTCTTTCTAGTTGTGGCATGTGGGATGCCACCTCAACATGGTCTGATGAGCGGCACCATGTCTGCGCCCGGGATCCGAACCAGTGAAACCCTGGGCCGCCGAAGCAGAGCGCGCAAGCTTAACCACTTGGCTGTAGGGCCAGCCCCCTTGTATATGCCTTTTAAGAGCGTTTAAGTCTTCAACTCTGTATTTAGCATTCTGCAGGTCTGGTATGTTATACAAGCAGGACCTCTAATTAAAACATGCATGATAAGTGATTATAACTGTAGGATAAGAAGCAGCACACCTTACGGCATTTTCTCCTGATGACGTTCTTGCACACAGGCCCAAGCTCTCTGAAGTTCACTTTCCTCTGTGTGGTGGACAAAAGCACTACAGGAAAGGACCACCAGCAGAATGCCTTTATTCTCCTAAGTCAAGGGCAGAGTTTGGCCCGCCTTTTGGTTGCCTGAAATCCTTTCCTTTGATCAGAGGTTTAATATGGATGAGTAATTATCAAGCTTTATCAAGGCAGCTTCTTGGAGTGTTCTTGCTCTGACCCTTCCAGAACCCTCTGGATCCCTCTGCTATGAGGTTAGGCCTTGGTATGTAGTTCACGTGTTCTAGGAGAAGGAGTGCAGTCTTCACTTCTAATCTAAGCTCTTTGTAAATAAAAAGAAAACTTGGGAGTTGAGGAGAACCATGGCTCTAGAGATAAGGTATTACATAATCTTTAGGAATGAATGACTAAATGAGACAGAGAATAATCAGCTCTTTCAATGATCAGATGGAGGTTCTTTCCAGTCAGCCCATGGCTTTTAGTTAAGTAACATTCCATGAATTTCACTATGCAAGATTATATATTCATCTAGAGAATTTCATATTCTTTCTGAGCCTAGTTTCCTAGTTGAATGAAGTATTCTCAGTTGACATCACTGCAGCTATCCCTAACAGAGTTCAGTGATGGTAAAAATGTTGTATATAGTATTACCAGTGCCACAAAGTCAAATGTCGGGTAGTATTATTCACCCTGACCCATTCTGATGTGCCAAGGCTAAAATGATTAGCCTAAGGGAGAGTCCTTCTAAGAGAAGAAAAGAATCTCCAGATACTCAGAATGAAAAGCGTAAGTCGGGACTCTCACTATCTGTTTCTATGACTCTTTCAATAGCTTCCTCATGGTCTTACCACTTTTGCTCCCTAAGCTCTACTTCTTGTATTTTTACTATAAGTCTTTGTAGACCCTTGCCAATGGAAGGAAGGCAAGGGAAAGACACTCGAGAAAAATCACAGCTTGCTCACTCTTCTTCTTCCAGAAAGAGCCAGAGGGGAAACAAAAACAACCAGCTCTCTTAGGATTTTCACTTGTCCACCCAGGCTTCAGATCTTAAGGAATTGGAGCTTTGGCTCCCATGTTCGGTCAGTCTTGAAAGCAAAGTACAGCATAATGCTTAAGAGTGAGTTCTCGAGGTGACACATATGGATTTGACTCCACCGCTTGGTAGCTGTGTGACCTTGGGCCAATTACTTACCCTGTTCAGCTTCATTTCCCTCATCTACAAAAGGAGGACATAATAGCACTTACTTTATAGAGCTGTTGTGACAAATAAGATAATGCATTTAAATGAATCAGCCTTAGGAATGTTAGCTATGTTTATTATCCTATGCCCTAACAATACAACCAAACCACATCATTCTCCCTCTTGTTTGCTCTGCTCCAGCCATAACAGCCTTCTTTTCTGCCCCAACAAGGTGGCCATTCCTGTCTCATTTTGTTTGCTCTGATACCTCCATTGAAAGGAAAAGCATCAGAATGCAGTGTGCATGATGCCACCTGAGTTGTCACAGAGGCCCTAGGTAATCTGGAAATGGTCAAGTTGTGAGTTTGTTTGGCGTGACTGGTAACTCTTTCAGGAATAGGAAAACTATAGAGCTGGTCCCTATTCTGTCACTAACTTCTGCCTGGAATGTTCCCTTCCCTACATGGGCTGGATCCTTTCAGCATTCCATCTCAACTGAAATGTCACCTCCACAGAGAAGCTTTCTCTGATCACCCAAGGTAAGGTGCTTCTCCAGCCTAATCACTCTCTATACTATTTCCCCACATTGTATGCCTCAGAGCGGTTGTCACTGTCTGGATTGTTTATCTACATATGTATTATTGTATGTCTCTCCCTATGATAACATAAACTCGTGAGGACAGAGCCCTTGTCTGTCTTGTACAAGCTATATCCTCAGTGCCTAGCACAGAGTGCACACTCAATAAATATTTGTTGAATAAATAAATGAATCAGTAATTCTTGTATATTCCATGGAATTCAAAGCATCCTTTGGGGCCACGGCCTTGGCAGGTTTGAGGTATCCTCTACATGTGCAATGACAGCCAAACTCCCCTGATTCCAACCCTCCCATTCAAAGATCTTAGAGGGCCATTTCTTGTCCTGGTTGCAGTGCGTGTGCAATAAGTCACCAAGCCAAATGTGCCCTGGTCCCATTTCAGAAGGTCTGGTATTTATGATGTGGAAATGGACTTTGCAATTATGCATTGGGGATGTCCTTGGACTCCAGATGGTCTCTCGGGGAACTGTGGAAAGGTGCTGAGTGGTTCTGAGTGAGGAGAAAAATGTCCCTTGGCTAGCAGTGCTATGCATTTGAAACTCCCAACCTTCAGCTTCAAGAAAGAGGAGGAAAGAGAAGGACCAAGAAGAATGTCCAAGAGTGAATTGTCCATGGGCTTCTTGAACAGGCCCTTGGAAAATGCATGAATGAGAATTAACTGAGACAACCTAAGAAAGGCTGAGGGAACGATCCCAAATCTGATGTCAAAGTTAGCAAGGGGCTTCAGTGTGAGGTTTCCTTTTGCATTGTTGCCATAGAGTGAGCAAGAGTTTCCTCATGAATGCTGAGCTTCCCAGCATTTCGAGGATTGTTGATATTAAATACATTTTGTTAACTGTTTTTCTTTCATAGTGCTTACCTCATTATAGAAAAATACTAGCTGCTTAATTTAGGAGGGAAAAATCATGCCTACTTTTTTGCACCTGGAATAATGCAGAGATTAAGTGTTCTGTCCAAAAAGAATAGAACATTTGGAAATGGATAAATTGAGATTAGCTTCTGGTGGAGGGTTACAAGATTAGAAAAAGTGGAACCTCGGGGTGAATCCCTGTTCTGTCACAAAGCTACATCATTTATCCAATACACTCTCCCTGAGCACCTATTAGAAACCAGATCTTGTTCTAGATGTTGAGAATACCAGGGTATATGTAAAAGAAACAATTCCAGCCATCCTGAAGCTACCAGCCTTGTTGGGGAGCTAGAGAAACAAATCACAGAGTCATGTGACTAGTGTCATTAAGGGGTATGGAAACACAGCAAGAAGAGCCGCTAACCAAACCTATCAGGGACGATTTCACAGAAGAGGTGTTGGAGAAACGATAATCTGTCATCTAGTGAAGGCAGCAAACTTGTGAACCTGTTTTTCTTGCCAAATGAATCAGGCAACCTGAGAACACTAAATTATTTGAGGGGATGTGTGCCAACATCACTCCTGCCTCAGTCTTTGCACATGTCCCCCTTTCCCCGAGGTTCTAAATGCCCCATCCACCCACCCACTAATCTCTACTCCCTTTGGCTCTCAACTGAGATGTCACTTTCTGGGAGGAAGCCCTCTCTGACTCCAGCATGACAAAATGCTCTGCTCTCCCTATGTATTTCCATAACACTCATTTGTCTCCTTATCAGACTAACACTTACATGCTCACTATGTGCCAGCCTGTGTTCTGAATGCTTTACATTTATTAACTCATTCACCATCTTCACCAACTTATGAGGTATTATTACTACACCCACTTCACAGATGGGGAAACTGAGATGCAAAGAAGTTAAGTAATTCACCTTGAGAAGTGACAGAACCAGGATGCAAACTCAGGAATGTAGCTATGGGATCTGCTTTTTTATTATCCATGCTATACCTCCTCTTAAGGTAGGTAAATCTCTCTATAACATCTTGTTCTGTCTGCTTCCTGCTCCAGACCACAAGCTCCTCAAAGGCAAAGACCATGTCTTACTCACAGTTACACCCCAATGCCTAGCGCAGGGCCTGGTGCCTAGTAGACATTCGATGATGCTTATTGACCATGTTTTAAAGAATTTGGGTCTACACTAGTCACAAAGGAGCCACTCCCTTTGCCAATATTTTAATGGATGCCAAGAGGGCTCTCCTTCCAAGTGGTAGATCCACCATTAAACAGATTTCTTGAGACTAAGGTCCTAACTCAAATAAAGGGCATTAGGACCCCTGGAATACAAAATCTGGAGAAACATCTGGGAGCTTTTTGCTGGAGAGAGCTCTTTGTGAATTGCTCCCAAGTATAACTAAACTCCAGAACTTTTTTTCATTAAATTTCTTTTGCTAAGGTAGTTCTGTAACTCAAAGTATTACCCACCCACTGCCCCCCCCCCCGACCCTGGAATGGGGTTTTGTTTTTGCCTTTTGTTTGTGCTTGTGGTCAATCAGGGTATAGAAGTAAATCTGATCCAACACCTGTTTGCGCTATTAGCTGTCGTCTGTGTAACAGCTTCCAAGAGGAGCAGTACTGTGCGTCTTTGTGCTCCAGCTGCAGCCTTCTCTCTGCTATGGGTCCTGCATCGTTTTGCTTAGTGCCCTCTCTTTGCTGCTTGATCTTTAACTCCTAGCCTCACTGGCAGTTCAGATTATACACCTTCACCTGGATCTAGGCATGTTCAGTGTTTCCAGGGGAAGCTTGTGGGAATTAGGCTGGGTAGACAAGATGTCTCTTGATTTTTTATTTTTCTGATATGTCAGAGGTGATCACATTTCAAAGGTACTCAGAAAATCATGATCAAAACTTATGGCAGGGGTCGGCCCTCTGGCCAAGCGGTTAAGTTCACTCTCTCCGCTTCGGCGGCCCAGGGTTTCACCAGTTTGGATCCTGGGCATGGACCTAGCACCGATCATCAGGCCGTGCTGAGATGGCATCCCACACAGCACAACCAAAAGGACCTACAACTAGAATATACAACTATGTACTAGGGGTTTTGGGGAGAAGAAGAAAAAAAAGGAAGATTGGCAACAGTTGTTAGCTCAGGTGCCAATCTTTAAAAAAAAAAAAAAAAAGGTACTTACAGCAAAGGCAACAATAGCAGTAGTAAAGGAACGTTTTAGTGTTGACAAAGCATTTTTGCCAGGGGTTGAAGACAGATTTTGCTCTTTCTTCAAATCAGCTAAGACTCATTGACCATTACTTAGACATGTAAGAATTCAAAAGGCATCAATGTAAAAAGTGAAAGGAGAGGAACTTTTAAAAGGTACTGTTGAGACAATAACAATAGGCACCTACCATCTGGCATGGAAAGTAAATGGCGTGACTTAGGTACTTCTAATTAATTATATGTCCTTAACTGAATTTTAACATACAGATTGTTAATTCTCAAAGAATCGAAATGAATTCAATTATCTTAGTGCCCAAACCAGGCACCATTTATTATTTAATCTTTAAAAGTCAATCAATTAATGTTATCTAATCAACCTTTTTTTTGAAGAAGAAGAAGATTAGCCCTGAGCTAACTACTGCCAGTCCTTCTCTTTTTGCTAAGGAAGACTGGCCCTGAGCTAACATCCATGCCCACCTTCCTCTATTTTATACATGGGACGCCTACCATAGCATGGCTTTTGCCAAGCAGTGCCATGTCCGCACCTGGGATCCGAACCGGCAAACCCCCGGCTGCCAGGAAGCAGAACGTGCGAACTTAACCACTGCTCCACCGGGCCAGCCCCTAATCAATCTTTGATACAGTAGGTGCTTTAATGAGGAACATTATTTCTCACTGGGTGAGGCTCAGACAGACAAAATAGAACACTGCCTAAATCTATTTGCCCAGATTTTGCTCATTTAACTTGAACTGACTTATCAGTACTCCATGGCCAGCACCAAATAAAAATGAGTCCTGGATGCCCCATTCCCAACTTGCTTCAAGCTCCTGGCCTCCCCAGGCCCTCACTCGACCCCTGAACCCTTGCTCTGCTCTCAGCTTTCAGATCGGATGCCTGAACTGGCTGTTCTGGCTGTCAATCTTCCATTCTTCTCCTAGGCAGAGTTTCACATTAGGTTTCACTTGGATCCACGTCTGGGTGACCACTACACCTAAAACCAGTCTTGGTTTCTGGGATTTCATTTGGTCCAGTCCCCTACAAGAGGGAATCAGATTTACCGACCCCACTCTCAATACGTCTTAGAAGTTGTAATTTTTGTTCAGCGTGCTTAATAGAAGGAACAAGATAAAAATGATGTTGTGATTATGAATTCAGAAGACTAGGAATTTTGAAGAGAAGGAAAGGAGGAAATCGAGTAAAGCGTTCTCTTTATGCATCGGTCAACACCAAGAAGTCTTCATAGAAGAGGCTTGGATGGATGCAGAAGATTTGTTATAGAGCATTGCTATTCAATCAAAGGAGTATTTGAGGCTCTCTAAAGATAAATTATTGTAGGGGGAAATGGAATAAATTCGCTTAGGCATTATCCTTGGCTTGCGAGAGGGAGACTGAGGAGGTGTAAATGATGGACAGTTTCCTAGCTTTCCGTTGGAAGTAAGAAATAGTGCTCAGACACTGCAGTGATTCCAAACCGCAAAACACCTTCATAAAGACATTCACATGGAATGTGTTTGGGATTTTTTTTTCCACACTAATGATAAATTGCCAAGTCCACCTGGCTCCAACCCTTACTAGGCACTATTTTAACACTTCCTGTCTTTGAACAGAGCTTCCCTGAGTTTTCTGCAACATTCTCCTACAGATGCCTTAGGGCTGCTTCGTTTTGGCCCTTCACCTCAGGCCTTCCTCAGTGGTTTCAGCTCTTTTCAGTGAGCCATTGAGGTCCCAAGCCTATGTATTTTACAACTAAATATATTCAAATAGGTGGCTTGTAAAGCCGCCTTTACCGAATGACAGGATTGTCGTTTTTCCAAACACCTCCAGCCACGGTGTTTGGTATATTCTCCATTCACTATGTCCCTTGCGCTACTATGATATTCTTCTGCTCTGAGGGAATTGGGTTGACTTCTCTTTCCTGTTTGCCCAAGGGATTGAGGGAGGTAGTAACCCTCTTGAGGTTCTGGAGCCCTTGAGGAGGTCACACTGTCAGTTTTCGTGGTCTAAGTTGTTCCAATACGTCTAGCCTCATGGAGGACAATGACCTATAGTGAATTTTCCTCTGGAATTTTTGCAAACTTTGTTTACCCTGTGTATTAGTTTCCTACAGCTGCAAGCAAATACCATAACTTGGTGGCTCAAAAAAACAGAAATTTATTGTCTCACAGTTGTGGAGGCCAGAAGTCTAAAATCAATGGTCACCAAGGCCACACTCCCTCTGGCAGCTCTGGGGAAAAATCTTTGCTGCCTCTTCCTGCTTTTGGTGGCTGTTAGCATTCTTTGGCTTCCAATCTTTGCCTACATTCCTCTTCTTCATGTATTTGTTCTTCTCTGCTGTCTCTTATAAGGAGTCTTGTCATTGGATTTAGGGCCCACCCAGGTAATCCAGGATGATCTCATCTCAAGATCCTCAATATAATTACATCTGCATATATCCTTTCTCCAAGTAAGGTAACATTCACAGTATCTGGGGATTAGGATATGGACTTACCTCTTTGGGGCCACCATTCAACCCAGTACACCCTTTATTCTGGTGAAAATTCACTGCAGACAACTGACACTCACCCTCACACGTTCATAGCAGTCCTCAAATGCCAATTTTAAACATAATGCATGTCTGGTACCAGCTTTCCAAAGTTTGCTCTGCACACTCACGGAGAAAGGTGCATGTGATCTCTTCAGATGAAAGCAGCTAGAGATGCTGGGGCCTCCAAAACTGGGATAGGTTGGCTGAGAAATGTCACAGGAAGCAACAGAGTTTCCCTGATGAATCCAGGTCTTTTCAAGGTTTGAGTGAAGGCTTATTCTTCTCCATAGCCATGTTAGCTTCACCCCAGGCCCTAAGTCAACATTCAGAAGACTTTTCCCTTCTATCACTTCCTCTACCACTTATTTTAAATTCAAAATGGATCTCCGCGACATTTCTTTCTTGGTAATCATTAGAAAAAATAGATTAAAAATCAATGGCTGTAGAATATTTCAACAAAATACCTTTTGGCCAGAAACCCCCCTACTAGGGCCTCTGCTGACTGTGTGTGATACATATTGGTCTTCTGAATCCTTCATCAGTGGATCCTCTGCTTCCTATACTTCTGGATAACTGACTCTGAGAAATACGTGGAAGACAATCTTTTCAATCCATTCATCCAACAAATCTATATGAAACAGTTCATTTGTTAAGGACTTACTACATTGTGGAGGATTAAAATATTAATCATAATAGCACTGAATCCTGTACAAAGACATACAAAGTGCTTTCCCACATATGATCTCATTTGATTCTCAAAATAAACTTGCAAGATTACTTGCACAGTTGCCATTTCACAAATTATGAAACTGGAGCAAAGATAGGGGAAGAGAGTGTCCAATATTCCACAGATAGTAAGGGGCAGAGCTGGACCTCAACTCAAAAACACCTCACTGCCTAACCCTTCCTTATGCCATGCAAACAATACCTTCAAGATTAATATCTGGTAAGGGAGGTTATTAGCTCAAGTCACCGTAGGAAACACAACTCACTCTAGATGGAGCATATGAAAAGGCTTTAATGAAAAGACTATTTGCAGAGGTGTGAGTATGTCACAAAAATAAACAAGGGCTGTTGAGGCATCCAGACACTAGCAACAATGGTAAGCCATTACTAATTCTACACTAAAGGAGCAATGGGAGGAAAGAATGTAGCTGGAGCCTGATGAGAGCTGAAGAGGGGAAGAAGGGCCACTTGGCAGCAGCTGTAATCTTGGAGGGAGGCAGCTACTGGCAGAGATGCAGGACTAACGCAGGGAGGAAGAGAGAAGAGCTCTCCTCCTCAACCTTGATCTTCGTGCAGGTGCCTCCCATTGGCTGAAATCAAACGGAAGCTGGCAGACAAGGGAGCCAGCTGACAAGGTATTGGATCAGCATCCCAGAGCATGGAACAAGACAGAGAAAGGTAGAGAATTCATCTGGGTGAAGGCTGAGGTGGTGCAAACAGAGAACCAGCCCAGAGAGACAAAATATGTACATAAATAACAGATTCCAGATGAGGAAGAGAACTTCCAGCTTGCAGATGGGTAGGTGGGTTAGCGTGGGCCTGGGAATCAGGGAAGGCTTCATTGAGAAATGCTCTAGCTGCATCTTGAAGAAAAGGTAGGATCTAGAAATACAGAGATAAGAAAGAGGGTGTTACCAGGCAGAATGAACAATACCATAAAGCCACACGGACACACAGTATATGTGGAGTTGGGAGCGCATATGTGGGGAAAAGCTAATTGTTCTTTTGGAAATATGAATGTAGGAAGGGGGAAATCAGGCTAGAAAGTAGACTGAGCCCTGGTAGTGAGGAGCCTGAAATATTCTGTGAAGCAATCTGACTTTTATTCTGGGGGCAGTGAAGAACCAGCAGCAGTTCCATCAGAGGGAGTCTTCAGAGGAGAGTCCTCCTCTAGAGAAGAGAGCAGAGAGCAGAGAATGTAGACCATGTAGGGGGAGGAGAGTGTTGTTTCATGGGAGAAGAGGCTGCTGAAAGGTTTTCCTTTGCTCGAACCTAAACAAGCCAGGTCACGCCAGGACGGCCTTCACCAGACCCATTCTCCCATTGGCTTTCTTCCCTAGATGTTAAAAACCAAGTTCAGGCTCAGTGAAAAATTCAGACAGCTGGCCAGTTAGTTTAGCTAGTCTACTGGTGCCAGAATTTAAGGGACGTCATTAAAAAAGCAGTAAATTCAATGAGAAATCTAGTCACGGGTAATAGATCTTTAATGGTAAATTTTGGTAGCCACTTAGCTCTCTTAGGTCAGAGTGAACCAGTCCTCTATTCAGAGATTGTTTATTTGTTTCTCTTGTTTTGTTTTGTCCTAATAGAAGTTTGGAACTTTTATACAGCTATGTGGTCCAGATTCCAGGAAGCTAGGCTCATCAGATAATTCTACTAAAGTCCAAATCTCCCTCAATCTGGTTCCAGTTGCTGTAACTCCTAGCAGAATTCCCAAAGGAGGGAAATTGGATAGAGGGTAGAGAGGCTGCAATGTGCCAAGTCCTAGGATGTTGTCAGAGATTCGTGAGTGAGGAATTATTGCAAAACCGCAGATTCCATACAAATGTCTATGCTCACAGAGTAGTTTGCTGACTTTAGAAAACTGATTGGGCTTGAAATACAGGGTCACTTACCAACATGTTCCTTATAAAGATAATCACAGAGAATTCCTTGATGTACCCATTCATACAGATGAAGTGGAAAACAGAGAGAAATAGCTTATAGCCCATTTTTGTTTTAGTTATCTATTTTTGAGATAACCATGGCTTGGTGGAGATTATTTAGAAAACTCAGGTTTTTTGCCTCCCCTTGGCAGTAACTCCTGATACCTGGACTTTTAGAAGGAAGCATTACATCATATAGATACGATATTTATATAATGCCAACACATATCTGAGACCACACAGGAAATTGACTGATTTGTTTTTCCCTTGTCTCATTTAGGGCACCATGTTGACAAGAGGATTTGATCTGCAGTCGATCCTGACTTGAGCACTCACTAGCTGTGTATTCCAAGACCAGTCACTTAATCTTTCTGGGCCTCAGATTCCTCATGTGTAAGATGAGCGGGATGATGCTTACACCACATTAGGAAAATCAAGTGATAAAGTCTGTTGTTGTGCTTTTTTAAAAATTGTGGCATCTTGTATAAGTGGTAGTTTGTTGTTATTGCAATCATTTCTTAGGCATATATCTCTTCTATCTGACCAGAAATGGTGATAATGGGGTTTAGAAGTCTACTATCTATCTTGCTGTGTCTTAGCTTTGGTCTTTAGACATGTTGAAAATGATGCTATGTAACTCAATTCTTCAAAAATTGTCTGATTTCCTGGTTAAGCACTGTAGAATACATGGAGATGAATAAACACAGTCCCTGTACTCCTGGGGCTTACAGCAGAGTGAGGAGATGGATAGATGATAGATAGACGGTAGATAGATAGATAGATAGATAGATAGACAGACAGACAGATAGATAGATAGATGTAGAATAGATATAGAGTGGGAATGCCTTCCCTTAGGTTGATTTTTCTGATGAGTAGCCTTTGCAAATAAAGCTTTGATTTCAATTGCTTCTGATAACAATGGACATGGCTGGGAGATTGGAAAGTGAGAAGTTCACCAAGACAAATGGGTTTATCAACAGCCATGCTTTTCTAAGTACTTGCTATGTGATTTTCCTCATTGAGATTTGGCATAAGAGTTCTTAAAACTTTCCTGAAAGCAGATGGAAGGTGACTGTCTAGCTATCGATAAAGGGATCTTTCCCACTTCGTGTCCTGGTTAGTGAGGGCAGCATTATAGAATCTTGGATGTAAAAACAAGAATCACTTAGAAGACAAGAGAACAGAGTTTAATGTTCTTCCTTTTAAGTTTCTTCTGGGATATTTTTAAAAAGTAACAACAACAATAACAAAAAGGCTAATTCTCACTTTTTAGGTAGTAGCATCATTTGGCAGCACATACCTGAAGCCCCCCTTGAAGACATAGACCTGGCTTATGCGCCCTGAAAAATGGCCCATTTCTTTAACAGACTGTATATACATTCAAAGAAACAAACTCCAATAGAATTAAGACTGGTTGAGACACCAAGGATAAAAGAATCTGCATTTGTTAAAGCATCATAAGGTATTTTACTGGCCAAAGAAAAAGTCAGACAAGATAAGATTTGGATTTCTGCCCTTCAGCAAGACCCAGTACTCTGATTAACTCCACCTGGAGAAGAGAAGGCTTATGAGGATGCTGAGTTATCCCCAAGGAGACATTGTGTACAAAACAGGGTTTTAGGCTCTGTAGATGAAGTTTCAGTGAATTGTCTCCCATTTGTGCTAACAAGCATGCCAAGGCGAGAAAAAAAAAATCAAACCATTCACCCTTGACTTGGGGATCTTTGGGATGTTTTCTCTGAATGGAATAACATCTACTCTGGGAAGTTGGGATACTCCAAAATAAAATCAAACATTTAAGGAAGTAAATGGGGGAAAAGACCATGAAGAAAACATTATGATAAATTTAACCATTTGTTTCTTAATTGAACTTTTAAAAATTGCAGTGGTGATTTCTAGAGAGGGAATAAACTTGGGAGTAGAGTGAGTAAGGGAACAAACAAAACATGGTGAATGAATGGACAAACAAAAACACAGCCACTTGTAAATACTCAGGTGTGTCCTCTCCCTTCCCCGCCCCAAGGACAAATCAGGATTACCCTCTTGGTAACGGGAATTGAAATACAGTGATGCGCTGCATGATGACATTTTGGTCAATGACAGACTGCATATATGACAGTGCTCCCATAAGATTAGAACCATAGAGCCTAGGTGTGTAGTAGGCTATACCACCTAGGTTTGTGTAAGTACACTACGATGTTCTCACAAGGACAAAATTGCCTAACGACGCATTTCTCAGAATGTACCCCCTTTGTTAAGCAATGCATGACTGTAATTACACAAAATGTTATCACTGAGAGGAAACTCAGAGATCACCTAGAAAAGGTTTGTACGTTTTTTTAGCTATGGAAACTTTTCTCCAAATGAAATATTGCATGGAAGCCCCACATGCATATGATATAGATCAAAATGGAGCTTCCCTAGCTGAAGCAGAGACCAGGAGCCCCAACTCAAATTATCTTCCTCTCTGCCGACAGCAGGACACTATCACATACAATTTGAAAACCACACGTCTCCTCATTTTATTCACGTGACATCATGACAGTTGGAGACCAGAGAGGTGAAGTGATGCGCCTCAGATCACACAGTAAGCATGTAGCAAAATTAAGACTGCTGCCCAGTCCTCCTAATTCCTCATTTTGATTTCTTTCTACTGTATCATTCTATGTCAGCCTAATCATTATTATAAAGTTTATTTAAATTTTCTTGTGGAAATATTTCGTATGTCCCAAATACTTCTTTGTTTTTGGTGAGGAAGACTGGCCCTGAGCTAACATCTGTGCCCATCTTCCTCTACTTTATATGTGGGACACTTACCACAGCATGGCTTGCCAAGCGGTGCCATGTCCACACCCGGGATCCGAACCGGCAAACCCCGGGAACGTAAGCACTTAACTGCTGCACCACAGGGCCATCCCCCCAAATAAATTTTTAGCAAGCATTTGAACATCTGAGTCATGATTTTTAAGTGTATCCTTCCTTTGAAGGCTCACTCAACCTCTCCCTGGCTCTTCTTCCTCAGTTGACATTTTAACAAACTTGCTGATGTCCATTGTGATAGCATAGGAATGGGAACTTATCTTTTGAGGTGGAGCCTATTTTATTCTTTTTCCCACAGTAGAAGGCACCAAAAAACCCAGTATAATCTCTAAACCTCAGTCTTACCCCCATCAAACCAGAAAGAATGAAAGCGGTAGCATCAACTGCTTCTACTTTCTTTCCTTTCCATGGTCCATGACCCTCTTCAAGTTGAGGTGCTAATTAGTACTAAAATAACCTGAAAACAGGTGGGAAGTTAGAGATGTTAGTATTAAAGAGTCTAAATAATTGGCAAACTAGACCGTCAGACCCAGATGGCCAAGAATTTAAAATCCATTTGAAGAACACTTCATAGGTCATCTGCTCTATACTTTTATTTTCTCCAAACAGATATAGGAAATTCCCAAAAATGAGCTTTCCCATCAAATAACCCAAGAAAGATTGGGGGCAGGGGAGATAATCATGTTACCACGTGATGGCCCTCACCATTTTAACCACCTGAGTGACAGGAGTGAAGCCCCCACCCAGTGCTATGAAAGAGGGCCCCACCGTGAGTGAAACCTTGGGGCACACGCACAGTTACAGACACCACGGCTTTGCCAGGATTCCCATCTTTTGTTGCATCCTGAACATTGGGACTGGGAAAAGCATGACAAGAAGTCTATATCAGTCAGGGTTCTCCAGAGAAACAAAACCAATAGGAGATCTTTACCAATTTATTTATTTACTTAATTTTTTTAAGGAACTGGCTCCCATGACGTGGAGGCCAGAAGTCCCAAGATTTGCAGTCCAGAGGCCTGAGAACCGGGAAAGCTGATGGTCTAAGTTCCAGTTTGCATCATTCGAGTTCAAAAGTAGGAGAAGACCAGTGTCCCAGCTTGGAGACCGTCAGGCAGGGAAGGTGAATTCTCTCTTGCTGGACCTTTGCTCTCTTTGGGCCTTTAATGGATTGGATGGGGCCCACCCACACTGCGGAGGGCCATCTGCTTTACTAAGGCTGTTGATCCAAATGATAATCTCATCCAGAAACACTTTCACAGACATACCTCAGAATAACATTTAACCAAATATCTAGGCACCCTGGGGCCCCGTCAAGTTGACACATAAAATTAACCATCACAGGCCGGAGGAAGGAAAAGCTCCTCAGCAGGGCTGCCTCTGAAAGCTTTTCACTACAGACACAGACTGGGGTCTATCTCACCAGGCGTCCACCTTACACAGCCCATTCTGGAACCCTACATGTGTTCCAGGCCACTCTAATGACTTCTAGACTCGACTTGAACATTCCTCTTGAACGAAGCCATTGTCCATATGGGAAGAAATATGGTTTTTGAACACTAACACCTGTGAAAGATAAAAAAAGTGTTCTGGAGCATATTTATGGTTTTTTCTTTTTTAGTTAGTAACAAATTCAAAGAGATGGAGATAGGCAAATTTGGAAACATTTGTGTTTCATGATGATTTGACAGGAGAAATGGCATGTTATTGACAGCTTCTTTACTTGGCTTCAATGGTATAATAAAAGGATACCGGTGTCAGGCGTTCATCAGCAAATAAGGTCCCAGGACATGGAGAAGACTTGACGGCTGACTTTTCTTTACAACAAGTTGATTATTTCATATTAATGGAGATTCTAATTCTCATAAGAAGCTGCTTCAGAATATGAGAGCTTGGAGAAGTCTGTCCTCCTGCAATATTTGACAAGCGAATAGAAGGCAGGAGTATTTAATGATCATTTTTAAAGGGATTTTTGCTGTCCTGGTTAGTCTAAATTGGCCTCTTAGGCACATAATTAGGCAAAAATTCATAATTCACTCATTCTCCCAACTTGCTTCCAGCGATCATAATTTTCCTTCAACCTAGAATTTCTCCAGCCCAAGACAGACCTCAGCCCAAAATAAAATCAGTGACCCTGAACAGCAGCTGAATTAAAATACTATCCCTTTAATACTGTATTACAATGTATATTTAGACAAGGATTCTCCCTACTTAGTAAACATTAGGTTTTTGGCATAACTCCTCCCTAAGCCACTTCTCAAAAATCTGTGGCAGGCAAGTTTACCTCCAAAACAGCTTAAATATAAAACAGAAACTGTAAAGTCAATAAAAACCCTTTCTAATGTGGAAAAACAGCTGGGTCTTTGGTTCTAAACCTGGTTGCAAGTGAAAAATCAGAATATTAAGTTGTCTGAAAGGATGACCCTGCCTCCCTTCTCCCTTTTCCTGACCCCTCCAGTATACTCACAAAGGAAGTGGCATGCTTGTGCTGGATTGGGTGATTGTGGGGACAAATCTGAGTTATAAAGTGTTATGGGTTTTTGGAAGAAGGAAGGTGCTGTCAGAATAGAAGATGTTGTTCTTAACTTTTTCCATGGCACTTGTATATTAGTTCACAGTTTGTGACCTGTTTTATAGTTGGCTGACTGTTCTCTCCTTCCCCCATCCCCGCCCTCTTATTAAACAAAAGACTTGCATGTTCTGGGAAGTGTTGGCAACTCACCCATGTCACTGTCATCCAGGCAGTGCTGTGATGTGAAAAGAGCCCAAGGCTGGAATTAAGAGAAGGGCTGGCCTCCATGGGATGTGTGCACTGGGCTCTCTACAAGTCCCAGCCAGCTGCTGGTGTGGGTCGAGGTCAGCAAAGGAAGCTGCTGGAAGAGAAGTATGCTGCAGCTTCATCCACGAATGTTAAAACCTTTTCTCTTCCCTTCTCCCTTGCCACGACTCCCTGGATCTTCACTTTCTGCCAGCTGTTTCTCTCTTCTTCCATCTGCAACTAACTTGTCTCTATTTCATCACCTCAGATTCATTCACTCAAGAAATATTTATGAAGCACCTACTATGCAAGGTGCCCACTATTCACCACACCTCAGCCTGCCCTTCATCCTCACTTCTCCCTAAAACTGTTCTGGACAAGGGCACCTGTTGGTTGCTAAACCCGTGGTAACATTTCCGGTGCTCTCTCTGCAGCATCTCAGAGTGTTGACCTCTTTGTATTTCATAAAACTTTCTCCTCCTTTGCCTTCTTTAATAACCCTCTCTCCTGGTTTGCTCTTTCCTCTGATGCCTCCTTCTTGGTCCCTTTCTTGTTCTTTGTCCTTTTCTGCCTCTTCAATGTTGATATGTCTCAGAGTTACATTCTTAACCCTCTTCTCTTTTACTTCTACACACTCTGGATTACTTCACGTCTTCTTAAGGCTTCAACTGTCATCTACAATGCAGAAAACTCCGAGTGCTAAACTTCCAGCCCAGATCTCTCTTCTGAACTTCAGACACATTTAGTCAAGTGAGTGCACAATACAAGCACCTGTTCCAGCTACTATAGCTACATAACGAGTCAGCCCAAAACTCAGTGGCATAAAACAACCATTGGTTGGGTCAGGAACTCAGATAGGGCACAGCAAAGACAGTTGTTTCTGCTGCATGATGTCTGGTGCCTCAGCTAGGAAGACTTAAAGGGTGGAGTGATTTGACAGCTGGAGATTGGAATCATCAAGAAGCATCTCCACTCACATGTCTAGCGGTAATAATGTCATGTGACTGTTGGCTGGGACCTCATCTGGGACTGTCAGCCAGAATACCTACAAATGGCTTCTCCATGAGGGCCAGACTTCCACACAGCATGGCAACCTCAGGATCATTGGACTTCTTACATGGCAGCTTAGGCCTCCAAAGGTGGATGTCCCAGCTAACAATGCAGAAGCCACATGGCCTTTTATGACCTAGCCACAGAAAGCCCTCAGTGTCACTTCCATCATTTTATATTGGCTATAAGTAAGTCACAAGCCCATCCGTATTCAAGCAGAGAGGATTAGACTCCATCTGGTAGGGGGTGAGTGACAAGGCTATAGAAGAGCATGTAGGACAGGAGATAATGTCACAGTCATCTTTGGAAAGTACAGTCTGTCACATCATTTATCTCTACCCCCATCCTCACAGGGTGCTCCACTTATCCGGATCTATCATAGTGCCACATACATTCTCTTTCCTCCATGCTTTTGCACATACTATTGGCTCTGACTAGAACACCTGTTCCTGCTTTCTGGCTCCCCACCACCACCTGAATTTTTTATCTAACTTCTCTCTGTCCTTCAAGCCTCATCTCAAGATAGCAAACACTTCATTCGGATCCAAGTTTCCCTTAGAAGCAATACAGTGTTCAGCTTCTCATCTTGCTTTCCTCCCAGTTGGTCCCCTTCATTCACCCAACAACTGGATGTGGGGGAGGGACATCTCATGCCTGAACTTTGAGTCACTTAACCTGAGTTCAAAGTCTGGTCCTGCCACTTGCCGATTGTGTGAATCTGAGCAACTTGCTTAACCTCATAAAACTTTGGTTTCCACATCTATAAAATGAGGAAAGTATTATATTAATTTATAGGGCTGAAGATTAAATGGGATGGTACAAAGATATTGGCCAATAGGAACTTTAGTAAAAGCTAGCTATTAACATGATCCTGAGAACAACTGCATAAGTCAAAGGTTTATTTTAAGAACTGGTGCTATAATGCAAACATTTTCCCTGTAGTTCTAAGGAGCTAGATTGCTCAAAAAAAAAGTGAATAAAAAATAACCTTCTTGAACTACATTTAATATACTGGCATCCATTGTCTATATTTCTATACTTTCTTGTTTTAAATGGTCATAATTAATGCACATTCAGTATTTAGACAGCACTTCTTAGTTCCAAGCATTTGCATAGGATGCTCTATATTTAGTATAGCTAATTATTTCTCACCAAACATATGTTTTTACTCCTACTGATGTGAGACAGAATCCTTCTGCTTTTAAAAAGACACTTGCCCCAGTTGTCTCTTCTACGAAAGGCTCCTATCTTTATGTTTTCACCATTGATCCAAGGAGAGCAGCTAGTTCAGCATAACTACTACCAACATATGACTTTTCTTTCATTCCTTGGCTCCACGAACCACTGTGCTTGGCACTCACCGTGCATGGTTTTGGTCTGCTCTGAGGATTGTATGTAGGTTTCCCCAACATTGCCCTTGGGTAAGAAACAGGCTTAGTATTTGCAGTGAAAGAAGCACATTCTTGTGGTGATTTTGAGGTGGTATTTTTGGTTTTGTGGTGTTTTTTTGTTTGTTTCTGGTTTTGTTTTGCTTCTTTTCATTGAATTTTTCTAACTTGCCAGGCAGTTACTATAAGCACAATGTGTGTGGATGGGTTGTTTGTTTTATGTTGTTGTTTATGTTGTTTTGTGTTGTTTAAATGCCACATGTAAAATGTGCCAAAATTCCAGCTCCATGCCTGTTTGAGCAGAGTACAGAGAATAAATATGAGCAATTGAGAAGACATTATAGGGACACAGATATTGGCTAAGTACATGGTTGAGCCATTCAAAGAACGGAATGAGTCACTCGCCTTAGGAGGCATTGAACTCTCTATATGGGCTTATTCCATTACTAGATAATCAGTAAATTATAAAGAAGGTTCAAAAATCAATGAATAGTTGGATCAAGATCCCTTACTCTTCCAAGGTTTCATAATAAAATGCCCAGGAAGAAATAGACCACCACAACTGCTGGACAGCACTTCCAAGGTGCATTTGTCTGGTCTCTAGAGGAGAACAGCCCAGAAGAACCATCTTCAACTCTGTGGATGGAGAGTTTAGGGCCCTCCCTTCAGTGTGAAGGTGAGAAGTATAACTGTGATTAGGCCACAAAAAAAGAAGGGAACCCAGAAAAATGACTTATATTCTACAGCTGCTTGAATCTTCACCAATACATAGAGAGAGCCTGTACATTAGAATTCTCTGAATCTATTCTTTACAATTCAGAATTATGTTTGTCTCCATCACCAAAAGTGTGCATTTGTCCTCAGTCACATCCTTTCAGTTTTCAGACTGGAGATGTCCTGTTAATGTGTTAACAAAGAAGGCAAAGCAGACCAACAAGGAGGAGTACACAGGAAGTTAGAAAAACTGGCAGAGAAAGTACAGAGACACCACAATCTCATGTCTCTAAAATCCTCATTCTTGCAGAGAACAGTGTTGGGTGATGAGACCCTGTGTGCCTCTCAGTGCAGAGTCCTATGTGGTAGGAGAAGTCATCTTCATAACTTAAAGTCACACCAATCTCTGTGCCTAGGTATTAGCATAAGAATTTAAACAGTGTTTAAAGTGGGAATGTGGTCACAGCATTTCAAAGCCAAAGAGGAGCTAGCAAAATATCTAGTTCAATCATTTTATTTTACAGGTTTCAGTTTAAATGTCACTTCTTCAAGTAAACTTTTTCTGGATTTCTGGACTAGAGTAGGTCTCTAGTTATAAGCTCCATGGCACGCTGTACTTTTACTTCATAGTACTTAATACAATTATAGTTAAACAGTGGGTTGTGTAATTATTTGTGCAATATCTCTATCCCCAATAATCTTTATGTTCTAAAAGGGAAGGGATTGTGTCCCCGTATCCCCTTACCCTCAGCAGAATGCTTGACACTTACTAGGTGCTGAATAATATTTGTTTAATTAGTTGAATGAAAGCTAAGCTCAGACAAATTAAGAGAGAAAAACGACATGAATGTCACAGCCCCAACACATGCCTTATTCCCAGCTTCCAGCTCAGTGTTGTAGATTGGGTGCAGAGAGATAAAATGAAGGAGAATTGAGGAAGGTTACCTGTTACCTCAGGGTTCCCAAGAGTCTAAGAAATAACAAAGTATGCACTTTCATCTCATCTCAGGATATTTACCATATTCCCTACCTCATTCATTCAGTACATATTTCTTGAGTGCCTTCTAGAGTTAGACACTGAGTTAAATGCTGGAGATACAAATAGTGAGAAAAATGTGGACAAAGATGGTTTGCTTCACTTTGCTTGCCTATGTCCAGCCTATAGTAGCAGTTTGAAATTTCCAAAATCTATCTACAAGCTAAAGGTAAGTTTTCGTGTTACATTCTATGTCTAGAAAGCTCATAGAAAAATGTTCAGGAAGCTTCTAAAAAATGGATCCTCTGACATGATCCCAATAGCCAGTGTAATCACCATTAGCAGGATTTAGGCTGAATACCCTCTGTTTGAGGTTGGGTTACTCGGGAAGCAGACTCTGAGACAAGAACATGTGGGCCAGTAGTTTGTTTGTGAGGTGAAGACAGGAAGAACTGGTAGGGGAGTAGGAAGTGGGACAGAGGGAAGAAGGCCAGTACATGGTGCATTATCTCATGGTGCATTCTCTTCTCTGTTCAGACTCCCTCCTCTGGCCATCCCTGCAATCCTAAAGAGCTAGGATGGCACCGGGTATGAGAATAAAAGGTAAGCCTCTGTCTGGTTCAGAGACTTTCTGCAGTCAGTGGATGACAAAGATCGTGCAAGGGTAAGCTTAAGAATAAAAGGGGTATCATACCCACTCTTTGTATAGCAGCACAAAGAGAAGAATGCTTTAAAATGTAGACCAAATCACATCACTCTAAGAATAAATCCTTACCTTGGGCCAGAAGGCCCTGTATGATTTGGCTCCAGCCAACCTCCTGACTTCACGTCCTGTGATTTGTCCTTGCTCACACTGCCCTAGCCTCACTGGCCTTCTTTCTCTTGCTTGAACATGCTAAACTTGTTCCTGCAACAGACTCCTGCACTTGTGGTTCCTTTGTCTAGAACATGGTTCCCAGGTCTTTGCAGGGCTGGGTCCATCCCCTCATTTACATTATGGCTCAAGTGTCACCTTTTCAGATGAGATGTCCCTAAACTAGTCACTATCTATCCAAGAACCCTGTTGTATGTTCTCTCTAAGACTTTTCACTTTCAAAATTTTTCTTATTGTTTATTTGATTATAATTTATTCCTCACCTTTCCCCGTGACCCACACACATACACCCAAACTAGGCTGTAACCTCCATGAAAGCAGGGGCCTTGCCATCTTGTTCCATAAATCTTCAGTGCCTAGATTAGCATCTGTTCATCCATGAATATTTGTTGAACGTGATGGTGGCCTAAGTCACTCTCCCTGCTGGAGCACACAGGAGAGGGAAAAACAACCCAAGAGTCTATTAGTCCTACAGAAATTCCTCCATCTGATTTTTACCAGTTTCAATGTTTTCCTTTGAAATCAGTTTGCTATATGTACCTATTCCCTTTGACACAGGATAGATTTTTATTCAGTACCAAGGATGCTGGCTTTTACCACTTATATTCAACATAGTACTGGAAATTCTAGCCAGGGCAATTAGGCAAAACAATAATAACAACAAAAGGCATGCAAATTGGAAAGGAAGAAATAAAATGATCTCTGTCTGCAGACAACAGGATCTTGTATGTAGAAAACCAAAAAGATTCCACAAAAAAATCTGTTATAACTAATAAATAAATGGAGCAAAGTAGCAGGACACAAAATCAACATACAAAAATTAGTTGTGTTTCTATACACTAATAATGAACAATCCAAAAAGAAAACAATTCCATTTATAATAGCAATGTCATATGGCTAAAAAAAGAATACCTAAGAATAAATGTAACCAAAAAGACAAAAGACTTACACACTGAAAACTATAAAACATTGCTAAAAGACATTAAAGAAGACACAAATACGTGGAGAGACATTCCATGTTCATGGATTGGAAGACTTAATATTGTTAAGATGTCAATACTACCCAAAGCAATCTGTAGGTTTAATGCAATCTCTATCTAAATCCCAACAACTTTTTTGCAAAAATTTAAAAATCCATCTCAAAATTGATGTTGTATCTCAAGGGATTCTGAAGAACCAAAATCTTGAACAGAAGAACAAAGTCAGAGGTCCCACACTGTCTGATTTCAAAACTTATTACAAAGCTACCGTAATCAAAACATTGTGGTACTGGCATGAGACAGACATGTAGACCAATGGAATACAATTGGAATACAAACCAATAGAATAGAGAGCCCAGAAAAAAACCCTCACCTATATGGTCAAATGATTTTCCACAAGGGTGCCAAGACCATTCAATGGAGAAAGGACAGTCTCCTCAACAAATGGTTTTGGGAAAACTGGATATCCAAATACAATAGAAGGAAGTTAGACCCTTACCTTACATCGTATACAAAAGTTAACTCAAAATTGGTCAAAGACCTAAACCTAAGAGCTAAAACTGTAAAACTCCTAGAAGAAAACAGAGGAGAAAGCTTCATGATATTATATTTGGCAATGATTTCTTGGATATGATGCCAAAAACATAGGTAACAAAAGGAAAAATAGATAAATTGGATTACATCAAAATTTAAAACTTCTGTACATCAAAGGACATAATCAACAGAGTGAAAATACAACCTACAGAATGGGAGAAAATATTTGCAAATCATATATCTGATAAGAGGTTCATATTCAAAATATAAAAAGAACTCCTACAACTCGACATCAAAAAAATAAGTAACCAGATTTTAAAATGAGCACAGGATTTGAGTTGATGTTTCCCCAAATATGATATACAAATAGCCAATAAGCATATGAAAAGATGATCAACATCGCTAATCATTAGGGAAATGCAATGAAAACCACACTGAGATACCAGCTCATACTCATTAGGATAGCTATTTCCAAAAAAACCCAGAAAATAAGCATTGCTTAGGATGCAGAGAAATTGGAACCTTTGTGTGCTGTTGGTGAGAATATAAAATGGTGGAGCTACCATAGAAAACAGTATGGCAGTTCCTAAAAAAATTAAAAATAGAATTACTATGTGATCCAGCAATTCTGCTTCTGGGTATGTACCCAAAAGAACTGAGAGAAAGATCGTGAAGAGAGATTTGTACACCCACATTCATAGCAGCATTTTTCCCAGTAGCCAAGAGGTAGAAGCAACCTAAGTGTCCATCAACAGATGAATGGATAAACAAAATGTGCCATAAAAATACAATGGAATATTATTCAGCCTTAAAAAGGAAGGAAATTCTGACACATGCTATAACATGGATGAAACTTGAGGACATTATGGTAAGCGAAATAATCCAGTCACAAAAAGACAAATACCGTTTGATTCCATTTATACAAGGTACCTAAAGTAGTGAAATTCATGGACATGGAAAGTGGAATGGTGGCTGCCAGGGGCTGGGGCGAGGGGTAAATGAGGCATTGTTGATCAATGGATATAGAATTTCAGTTTTGCCAGGTGTAAAGTTCCACAGATTGGAACAATGTGAATATGCTTAACACTATCAAACTCTACATTTAAAAATGATTTAGATAGTAAAGTCTATGTTATGTATATCTTACTACAATTAAAAATTTTTTCAATTAAATAAAATTTGCTAGCCTCTTAATTCATGAGGGAGAAAAGAAAGAGTCTACATAGCAAACAATTTAGAAATTCTATTAGCTCAAGCTTATAAAAGACAGGAAGCCATTCTTTAAAATGTCATGGGAGAGACTTCGAATATTTTCCACTTACACTCCAAGCTCTCCAGCACTTCAGCACCTACAAAAGACTTCTGGACATTTCTGCAAGCAAACCTCTGCATTTGCAATGATTTTGGGAAAGAGGAATACACAAAGGCTTATAAGACAGAGATCTATATGCTTTTCCATTGGAGTTCATATTAAACTGAAGAGTAGCATGTGACAAGTGAAAAAGCTGAAAAAAACCGACTCATTTCCAACATATATTTAGTGGAATGTATGTTGGAGCCACAGCACTGCTCTGAAAGTCAGGGGACTTGAATTTTAGTCCTAACTCTGCCACAAAAGAGCTGCCTGAGCTTGGACAAGAACTTCATTGTGTCCTTTATAAAGTGAGCGCGTGGACGAAATCACTAAGGACCCTGCCATTCCTCCTGGATACACAGGAAAACAGCTGAAGCATCCATTTAAAGCAGAGATTAATCATTTTGCTTGTGTATTCCTGAACTTCTAACAGAGTAGCAAAGACAATTCAGTATACTGAAGTCCTCATGAGAGAAATCTGACAGAGTTCCACGCATCCTTGAACGCCATTGCTGCTCTTACAAATTCATTTTCAGCTGTGTGGTGGTACAGTAGAATCTGGTGTCACAAAACCCAATTATCTACACACCCCACTGCATACGCCTACTGGAGGTAATAGTGTCTGCACTCTGGAACACAGAGGCTTCTTCCAACTACAGAGGGAATCACTAGTGGGGTCAAGTTCTTAGGGAAACTAATTTTCACTTGGTCAAGTTTATCCCGAGAAACTGAGAAAAATAAAATAAACTTGAACACATGTGGTATATTCTGCTCCCAATGTCTGCTCATGTGAATGCTGTGACAAGACTGTCTTCAGGCCCCACTCTCAGCACACAGGTGTGGCGTGGCATCCTCTAATACAGTCCAAACAGAACTCAGCATCTTTCTTCCATCACTCCTCCACTCTTACCATCACATCTTCCCTACCACACACACACACACACACACACAAAACACGTCATGGAAAGGATGGAGGAAGAAAATGTGTAGTTTTCTTTCTCCTTTTTACAAAAGTGAATGTTCATATCGTGTCTTAGAGTTTTAACGATGTTTTCACTTGCTTATCTCATTTAATACTCAGAAAAATGATAAGATGTAAGCAGTACTTTTACCCCTTTTTATAGACAGAGAAACTCAGACTTGGAGGGTTGTGCAGCTTGTCACAGAAGACAGAGCCCACTGAGGCATCTCGGCCAGAGGTCACTAATGGGAGTTGAAATCTATCGAGTCCTTGTCTTCAGTCTCTGAGAACATTGTTGCTGGATCCAATCAGCAGTGTTTACTGAATGCTTATTAGACTTTAGAGTAAATGGTTACAACTTGGTTTTGCTATCAAAAAGAGCTGAGTCTGAATACCAGCTCCACCTCTTGCTAATCTTATAACTTGGGTTAAGTTACTCTTTTATTCATTCATTCAGCAATGTTTACAAAGTGCCCTCTGCACTAGATACTGTTCTAGGCTCTGGGAACACAGTAGCAAACAAAACAGGCACGCACATCATTCTTGTGACTTTTACAGCTTGGAGGGGGAGACAGCAAATAACATGCATTACCAAAATAATTCCAGATAGTGACAACTGCTGTGAAGAAAATGATACAGGGAAAAGTGACAGAGAATGATTCTGGGGTGGAAAACGCTAACTTAAATAGGATGGTCAGGGAAGGCCTCTTTTAAGAAATGAGATTTGATCTGCAACCTAATTGACAAAAGTGATCTAGACATTTGAGGACCTGGGACAGAGAGAACACAAAGTCCAGAGGCCCTAAGGCAAGATTAATTTGGGGTCTGAAACAAAAAGAAGGCCCCTGAGATTGGAGCATAGTGAAGGAGGGAAATAAGAGAAAAAAGTTGGGCCATATTATAGAGGACATGTAGGCCAAAGTAAGGAGGTTGAATTATTCTAATCACAATGGGAGGCCACTAAATATTTAAGCAGGAGAGTAACATTACCTGATTTATATTAACTGATCATAATCTAACCTCTCTAAGCCAATTTCCTCATCTGAAGAGTTCTTATAATAATAGTAGCTACTTGACAGTTTTCTTGAGAAGATTGAATTTGGCAGGCAACAACTCAATATATATTAGCTATTATTATTATTATTATTATTATTATTATTATTATTAAGAGATGGGTGACATTTGAATATGATGTCATAGTAAGAAGTATAATAATCAGAATATATCATATAATAGTCACTGAAGTTGTAAATTGCATAAAGACACACAGATTTCCTGCAAACTTCAGTCTGCATAATCCACTCGCAAAACCTGGAGGTGTTTGTTGTTTTGTGACTCAGCCTTAGGCCCTGGAAGAGGTGGAAGAGAACTTAAAATGTTTCAGTAGAGGGTATTATCCTGTTCTCTTCCTTCCAACTTTTTCCTCTTTCCAACTGGGTCTCCCAAAGGCCTCTCTGACAGCCCTCCAATCCCCATCCATGGTTGTGGCAGAAACTGTCCTCTGTTCACCAAACCATTTCCTGGGCTCACAACTGGATTGCCTTTGCCAGCTGCCCTTGGCCACTTTGCAGTAGCCCAGAGATGAAATGTGACTAGAGGTGATTTGTACCACTTCTTGGCAAGCCTATCCCATAAAATCCTCTTACATAAGATCCTTCATGCTCTGTCCCCTGACCCTGGCTGATGTCCATGTCTAAGGCAATGTTGGAAACTATGTATTAAAGATAGTAGATCTTCCATTAACCTGAGTCCCTAAATGATTTGCAGAGCAGAGTCCTCAGGCCGATCTGGAACTATCTCGGGCTTGCTACCTGTTACAGTAGATGAAATAACAAGTCCAAGGTAATGCAATGATGCATTCCATTTCTGCAATCCTGTTATATGTTAAAAATGTCCTCACAAATGTTCGTGACCTAATTTCTGAAAATACACGGTCCTTAATAGAAAGCCTTCAATAGATACTCGTAAGATCCTAAACGGTCTCCTCTGGTTTGATGGCATATTTTTTCAGTTTCCAGCTGCATCTGTCCATCAGTTTCTCTTTTAGATAGCAGCATACAAATTGTCGTGCTGGATTACTATCTAGTTCAGTGATGAGTATCTGGAAAACGAACACAAGCCCTCTATTTGGGGACCTTCATCCATAAACTTAACTCCTCCTTGAAATTATTTTTAGGTTCAGCCTATTCTGTGCTCTCAGAGCGCTCATCACGTTGTATTTTTGATGTGTCTGTCTCCTTCCCACAGCTCCTGAGGGCACACTTGATGTCTTGTTCAGCTTCCGTGTCCTCACTACCTAGCATCACGACTGGCCCCTAGGAGATGCTAGAAGGGGAGGGGTGGTTTTCTAAACTTACTGCTTTAACACAGAGGATAGACTTCTGTAGCAGTAGTTGTAATTAACCAACATCAAACAATTACAAGCAATATCTTAAACTCACTTTAGGAGTGTTCCCAGCAGCTCTCAGTCGCCAACACTCTCACCTAAGCCTCCGAACACCACTGTGATGTCTACATCCACAGCAGTTTCTGTGTATGAATTGTGAGCTCTAACTGGAGGCAGGGACAGTGGTGGCTGACCAGCATACAGCACATATCAGAAGCCTGATAAACATCCTTGCAATTCTTGGCCTTCCCTCAGTGTTAACAGGAATGTGGGTAGTGACCATCATCCTGTGGTACAGGGCTAGGTTCTCAACATGTTGGAGGGTCAACTAAAAGCAAGAACTGGCCATGTTCATGTTTTTTTTAAGATCTTTTGGCTCTTCAGCAGTCGTCTTTGATTTTAGCAAGGAGGGAAGAGATCGCCGTGATTCTGTTTGCTATAATTTCTTCTTATTATTACAAATATGAAAATTTCAGAGGAAAGTAGCAGGGACCTTGAGAAGCAGTGGTTTAGTGGAAAAAGGCAAAGGCTTGGGAGTTTGATAGACCCAGATCCGAATTCAGACGCAACACATACTAGCTTTTGAACCTGGTCTTGTTAAATTCTCTGGACCTCAGTTTTCTCATCTGTAAAGTGGGAGTGAAAACAGTACTCACCTCAAGGGATGGCTGATAAAAAAGTGAGATAATGTATATGATTAGTGTAGTGCCTGTCATGTTGTAAGTAATCAATACATAGTAATTATGATGAAGATTATTACCATCATCTTGCTTTATTTGATTATCTTCACTCCAAATTTTTTTAATTAAGTGAACTGAGGCCCGAAGAGATAAGTGACTTATGCAGCTAATTAGTAGAGCAATTAGAGTAGAGCAATGGTAGCGAATCAGCCTGTTCCAAGCCACACTCTGGGGCTCTACCCATTACAACACAGAGTTTATTCCCACGCTCCAGGTTCTGAAGATCAATGCAGTGCTCCCCTGATTTGGAATATGGTTCCATTTGCCTTCAAGACTTTCCCACAAATCGTTAGGAGAGACAGTTTTCTTCCCTTGAAGATGCTCATAATCAAAGCACAATCTATAAAACCTTTGAATATAGATGGAAATAGAGGACACTCAGATCACATATTAAACTAGGCAAACAGATGTTCTAACATTATTTCTAAGAAAATGTCCGTAGGAAGAAGCTGGAAGTAATTTGGAACCTTTCTAATAGGTCTTGGAAGATGGAGAAAGTAGACACGCAAGACATGCAAATAAAATCAAGGGAAGCTGGGAGCAGGGATGTCTTCCATCCTCAGGGAGGACGCTAATATCCATTAATGGTGAGAAAACTGTTAATGGTGAGAAAAGTAATAGACATCTAAATCTGACTGTAGAAGAGATGCTTATTTTTGTTTTTTGAACTACACGAATAACTAAACATTTTGATATTAATGATTGTCCAGCTCCTTCTCAACTTATCTCATGACACAATAATGAAGACATTTAGGGCTTTAACATGGAATGAATTAGTGAGATAATACTTCTGAAAGAAAGATGCAACATTTAAATCTTTCAAGTGTTTATTTAGTGCCTGCTACACATTGAACTCTCTGTCAGGTACCATAATTGTTGTAAAAGAATTTTAAGACCTGGTCCTTGCTCTGAAGGCCCACACGGTCTTGTCCTGCTGATAAAACAAAGAAACATGATACCATTAGAGAATAATATATTACCATTTTGTAGTATTAAGCGCAAGATAAATAAATAAATAAATCCCAGAATAGGACATGAGACTAATCCATGAACAACTTGTTCTAGCTTCACAACACTGTGTATTTCCAGAACATTAAAATTTGGTTCAGTCCATTTCTAAATGTTTTGTTAAGTTTCAAGGATGTTTCGGGTGAACACTATTGTCTGTTATTTGAAAATGTTGCAAATCCATCATCCCAAAAATATGTAGTAGAACTTACTAGAATTTAGCTTGTACTGTTTTCAAACCGCTTGTTCTATTAGAGTCAGATATAGGAATAAATATACATCTTCAGAGTCATGAGTTTGTTTGCTATAAGGCAACCATGAACACTTTAGTAAATTGAATGTTTTTCAAAATCATTTCTTTTCTTTTCCTGATTACTAAAACAATCCATGCTATGCAGAAAAGAGAAAAATACAGATAAGCAAAAATAACATAAAATACTTAGCATTATCTTTTATTCACATGCATATACATTTTAAAACAGGAATAGGATAACAGAGCACACCATTTTGTAACCTGCTATTGTCACTGAATATATCATGAATATTTTTCCTTATTGACAAATATATCTTTGTGACACTTTAAATGACTGCATAATATTCCATAGTGCATGGACCATAACGTATCAAATCCAGTGATTCTTCATACATTTTGGACTCAGGACCCTTTAGACTCTTAAAAATTACTGAGGACTCCAAAGATCTTTTGATTATGTGAGTCATATCTATCAATATTTACCATATCAGAAATTAAAACTGCCACTATGGAAAGCAGTATAGCGTATCCTCAGAAAATTAAGAATAGATCTACCATACGATCCAGATATTCCACTGCTGGGTATTTATCCAAAGAACTTGAAATCACAAATGCATAAAGATACATGCACTCCTACGTTTATTGCAGCATTATTCACAATAGCCAAGACTTGGAAGCAACCTAGGTGCCCATCAAGGGACGAATGGATAAAGAAGATGTGGTATATATACATAATGGAATACTACTCAGCCATAAGAAATGATGAAATCCGGCCATTTGTGATGCTGTGGATGGAGCTTGAGGGTATTATGCTAAGTGAAATAAGTCAGAGGGAGAAAGTCAAATACCATATGATCTCACTCATAAGTAGAAGATAAAAACAACCACAAACAAACACATAGCAACAGAGATTGGATTGGTGGTTACCATAGGGGAAGGGGGGAGAGGGGAGAGCAAAAGGGGGGATTAGGCTCACATGTGTGGTGATGGACTATAATCAGTTTTTGGGTGGTGAACATGACACAATGTACACAGAATTAGAAATAGATTACGATGTACATCTGAAAGCTATATAGTGTTATAATCCAATGTTACTGCAATAAAATAAAAAGAAATTAAAACTGAGAAATTTTAAAATATTTTATTAATTCATAGAAGTGTCAATAATAAACTAATTACATGTTAACATAAATGACACTTTTTATGAAAAATAACTATTTCCAAAACAAAAAAAAATGTAGTGAGAAGAGTGACATTGTTTACATTTTTACAAATGTCTCTAAAGTCTGGCTTATAAGAAGACATCTGATTGCCCATATCTTCTTCTCCATTCGATCTCTTGTGATATAACATGTCATGTAGCTTCTAGAAAACTCATGATAGAATGAGAGTAAAAGGGACAAATGATGTCATAGTATTATTAAGAAGAGAATTTAGTCTTTCAGATCCCAAGAGATTGTCTTTGGGATTCTCCTTAAAGAGTCTCTGGGACCCCCAGGAATCCCTGCATCTTGTTTTGAGAAATGCTAATCTAACAAATGCCCAACTTGTGAACATCTGTCCTGTTTGCATCTGTATTGTATCTTGATAATAGCAATACTTTCAAAATGTTTGAGTACATTATTTAATGAGCCAACTGAAAGGCTAAAGTGGTGTCATTCATTAGCATGCAGCAAAAATTTTCAATAATAGAAAAATAGCAACCATTCATTAACTACTTTGCATACAGTAAACCCTTTGCTAAGGACTCAAGGCATTTTCTTACTAAATTCCTACAACAATATGAGTCAAAGTACCCCATTTTTAACAGGAAAAAGATCCATAAAGTTTAACAATTGCCATAGGTCTTCCTATCAGTCAACATTATATACTGCCTCCCATGAGGCGCAGAGAATAGGATGGGGGAGAGTGCAGGTGAGAAGGGGACGGCGGTAGCCTATAAAATCATGATGTGTTATTATATTAATGTATCAGTATCATGATGCTTTCTTAGAGCTTAACTAAGTAATCGTGATAATTTGATTTTTCAAATAATTTTCATTTTACCTACTAGAAAGTTGAATCACTATCAATGCAGCAATGAGATAAAAATCAAAACATTTACATAGAATCATCTATAGCATGCAAACAGTTTTTGTGGCGATGTTTCTGCTACATCTTGTTTGTTTTCACTGTAACCTCTCATTATTTCCATATATTTGCCTTTTCACACCAATGAATAATTTCACTGATGCACTGGTGATCATAGTAATAACATGTAATAATAATAATAATAATAATGATAATAATGTAATAAGCTTCCCTTATTGAGAGGCTCCTAAACACCAACCCTGTGCTGAATGCTTTGTATATATTATCTGTACACTTAATCCTTACAACAACTCAACAGGGTAGGTATTAATTACCACCATTTTACAGATGTAGAAACCGAGGCTTAAAGAGGAAAGAGGCTTAAAGTGGAGGAAACTAGGACTGAACCAAAGCCTGTGCCTTTAACTGCTTTCTACCACCTCTGCGGAGACCATATTTTTCCATCTTTTTATGTTCTATAGCACAAAGTAAATGCCAAAGGACGGAATAATAAGGATGTGAGACTGCTACAACCAGCATCCCGAGGTACTGTTGTCCTCCAGGCCGAGGTCTGTGGGCCACTCCACATGGAGGACAGCAACTCTGTATGCAGGTCCTGTTTGACTCAGTCCTGTGTCCAAGATCTGGCCAGTGTTTGTCTTCTGATCCACAGTGGTGACAAGCCACGGAGCGCAGCATGCACTGTGATTACTTCTTGCTTTTAAAACAGCATCAGTCATCTCAGAAAGGTTGGATTATACAATATGTTGGAAATTCATAACATTTATTTCTGCAGTTGACATTGACCATTGGCTCAGATATCTATATCAGGTTCTGGCATTGTGCCATGTTTTTAGAAGGAAAACAATTTCCTGTGAAAGCATTCGAAGTGGGTATGATCATAACAACCTCATGATAATTATAGAACATAAGGATGGAGCTTCTAAAATAGGTTGAAATGTATAAAATACGCGGAAACTTCTAAAATAGCCTGAAAGGGGGTGAGCCCGGTGGTGTTGTGGTTAAGTTCGGGCACTCTGCTTTGGTGGCCTGGGGTTCTCAGGTTCGGATTCCAGGCACGGACATGCACACAGCTCATCAAGCCATGCTGTGGTGACATCCCACATACAAAATAGAGGAAGACTGGCACAGATGTTAGCTCAGTGACAATCTTCCTCACACACAAACACGCAAAATACATAAAATAAGATAAAATAGCCTGAAAGGCTTTGGAAGAAAAGTTCTGTCTAAATTTTTAAAAATTATATATAAAGCCAAGAGGCTATAATATGTATATACATAACTATTTATTCATATTAACACATGTAGTGTGTAGAGAATATATTTATTATAATAGGAGAAAATATATGTGTTTGGACTATATATCACCTTGGGTCCCTTGCTCTTGGGAGATCTGGATCAACATGACCTGAGCCCAAATCCACAGTCTGGGAGGAGTCTAGTGCCTCCCTGACATTTTCTATGATTTCTGGGACATTGATCATCAGGCCTTTCTCTGCCTCTCCATTCGTATCACTTCAATTGCATATCACGTCCATCCAGGCACAAAGCCCAGCCCCTGCACTAGATATCCCACCCCCGCCCCTGCCCCCCCACACACAAATCCACCTGCACCCAAGCATTTTGTAAGTTTAATAACTTTAGTAATGATTTGGGGATTATGAGGTTGAGTCAATTTTGGCATCTTATGCCTCCAAGATCACCTCTTCCCTCCCTTCTTCTTCCTTCTTCTTCTCCGCTGGATTAATAAGGAGATTCTTCCCTTTCACGTGTAGAGAAGTTCCACTTATACCCAGCTGTTTCAGTTCTCTCTCTCAAATAAATCCTATGTCCTTCCTGAGAAGAACTGGAAAATAAAATTGTCTCCATCTTCTTACGTATGTATGTGTGATCCATCCACAATGCATGAAGAATCTGTGGTTCTTCGCAGCTCTGTTGCATATTCATTGGTTAGGTCTCTAGTTTCCAAGGGGCAAGCTCAAACTGGCTTAAGCACATAAGGGAATCTATGGGCTCATGAAATTAAAAAGTCTAAGAGTATGCTAACCTCAGGCAAAGCTGGATACTGGGGTTCAACTAGTCATCAGGGCCTCCTTACATCAGTCAGCTCTGCTCTCCTTCTAAGGTAGGCCCTCAATAGGTGGTGGCCCTTAAGACTCCAGTCTTGGGGAAGACTATAGCTTACTGCTACGTCATTATGAGGTTGATCACAAAATGTTTGTTTATGCTTGGTGCCTAGTACATCGCCTGGAACAGAATGAAGACCCAACAAATATTTGCTAAATTAAATTATTTGTTTAACTGATATTTATTAAGTGCCTATGTGTGTCAGCCCTGAGCATATAGGAGCAAACCAAAGTCTCTATTCTTATCTGGCTTAGACTCTGCTGAAGGACATAGGTAAACAAATTAGGCAATTTCACAGAGTGAAAAAGGCTGTGAATCAATTAAACAAGGCAATATGAGAGACGGTGACTAAGGTGTGGCAGAGGGCACCCTGAAACAGGGTTAGAGAAAGATCTCTTTGAAGAGGAAATTTTTGAGCTTAGATCTTGACGATAAGAAGGAGCTGTCGTGTGAAAATAGAGAAGAATGTTTCAAGCAAAGGGAAAAGCAGAGCAAAAGCCTTATGGCAGGAATGAGTTTAGCAGGTTTAACAAATGAGAATATCAGTGACACTGGAACATAGGGAGCAAGGTGAGTGCTATCACATGAGGTCAGGGACTTTGGAACATAGGGAGCAAGGTGAGTGCTATCACATGAGGTCAGGGAGGTAGGTGGTTGGCAAATTAGTGGGGCTTATAGGCCATAAGAGGTTATTTGGATTTTATTCTGGTGCAATGAGAAGCTACCAGAAGATTCTAAGTGAGAATGATGTGATCTGACTTACTTTTTTTAATTATGGTAATATAAACATAACGTAAAATTTGCCATCTGAACAATTTTTAAGTCTACAATTCAATAGTGTTAAGTATGTTCACATTGTTGTGCAACCAATCTTCAGAACTTTTTCATCTTGCAAAATCGAAACTCTATACCCATTAAACAATAACTCTTCATTTTCGCCTCCCCCAGTTCCTGCTAACCACCGTTCTAGTTTCTGTCTCTATGAATTTGGCTGCTCTATATAGGAATCACATAGCATTTGTCTTTTTGTGACTGACTCATTTCACTTATAATGTCAAGTTTCATCTATGTTGTAGCATGTGTCAGAACTTCTTTTTAAGGCTGAATAATATCCCTCCTTTTGAGGCTGAATAAGGAATGAATGGATAAACATTTCCATGCATGTGTTGATGAACACTTGAGTTGCTTCCACCTTTTAGCTATGGTGAATAATGCTGCTATCAACATGGGGGCACAAATACCTCTTCAAGACCCTGCTTTCAATTCTTTGGGGTTTATACTCAGAAGGGGAATCGCTGGATCATAGGTAATTCTATTTTTAATTTTTTGAAGCCTCTCATACTGTTTTCCACAGTGACTGCACCATTTTACATTCTCACCAACAGTTCATAAGTCTTCCAGTTTCTCGACATTCTCACCAACACTTCTTATTTTCTGTTTTTTCACACCCATCTTAATGGATGTAAGGTGGCATCTAATTGTGGTTTTCATTTGCATTTTCCTAATGATTAGCGATATTGAGCATCTTTTTATGTGCTTGTTGGCCATTTGTATATCATCTTTGGAGAAATGTCTATTCAAATCCTTTGCTGTTTTTAATCAGGTTGCTTGTTTTTTTGTGGTTGAGTTGCAGAAGTTCTTCATATATTCTGGATATGAACCCCTTATCAGACATGTAATTTACAAATATTTTTCTCCCATTCTATATAATTGCCTTTTCACTCTGTCGATTATGTCCTTTGATGCATAGAAGTTTTTCATTTCAATGTAGTCCAATTATCTGTTTCTTTTGTTACTTATGCTTTTGGTGTCATATGCAAGAAATTATTGCCAAATCCAATGTCATGAGGATTTTATCCTATATTTTCTTCTAGAAGTTTTATAGTTTTAGCTCTTACATTTAGGTCAACTTATCATTTTAAAAGTAAACTTTTAAAAGCACACTTTTAAAAGATTCCTGGAGGGAGATGGATTGAGGAGAGGTAAGAATGGAGGAGGGGATCAGTTAGGAGGCTCTTACTGCAGCAAGAGACAATAGTGACTTGGGCCAGGACAGCAGTGTGGAGACGGCTCAGTCCAACTGAACAAGCATTTATTGAGCATCCTCTCCATGCTAATACCAATTATTGAGTGTTTATTGTGTGCTGGCTGTAGCAGAGGCTGCTGGTTGCTTACACAACATCTGTACTCCTCCTCTTTACAGTGAAAACTCCAACTTGCTTATCATGCCAAAATGCCCAGCTAAAGTATCTGCCCTCTCAGCTTCCCTTACAGTCAGGAGAGGCCGTGAGAAAAGTTCTGACCTGTGACACATAAACAGAAATCTGATAGAGTTTTCTGGGCGACTTTTTGCTTTCCTGATAAAGGCATTACCCTTTCCGTCTTCCTTCCTTCTTTCTTCTTCCTGAACTGGACATGTGGCTGGAGGTAGAGTGGCCATCTTGTGATCATGACTCAACAGGCATGAAAAAGAAAACCATATGCTAAGAAAGGCAGAACAGAAAGTTCGCAGGAGCCCTGGATACTGGCACCATCCTAGAGCCTCTGCACCAGCCCTGCGCTGCTTCCCTCAGGACTTCCTGATCCCCCAGGAAAACAAAGCTCGGCTTGGTTAAACCTGAGAGTTGGAGTTCTGTGATGTGCAGCCAAACACAATTCTAACTCATACTCAGGCAGAGTGCTAAGCATTTGGACACATTATTTCTTTGAATCCTCAAATCAACTCTATTAAGTAGGTAGCATTAGTTCCCATTTTATAGATGATAACACTGAGACTTTTACAGAAAACTGTGTCCCATATATGAGACACTGGGCTGAACAATAAGGAAAAGATAGAAAAATCTAAATTCTGTGAGCAATGGCATAGAAAATCCAGACATCTCATGAATTGTATATAAGAAGAAAAAATAAATAATTCAAAAGGATAATAGACAATATGGATCACCTCATTTGTCTGGCAAACACTTTAAGGCCCAGCTGAAATGCCAGCTCCTCAGTGAAATCTGACACCCCCAGGTCTGAGGGTCAACTTTGCAGTCCTGGTTCTTCCAATGGCCCCCTGTAGTAACATTGATTGCGTTTTATTATGATTGATATGCTTATGTATCTCTCTCAACCACCAAGGAGTCTGCAAGCTCCTTAAAGGTAGTAACCAGGTCCTTTTCATTTGGATCTTTCTAGAGGAAACACAATGCTTGGCATAATGGGTGCAGCTCATGGTTTTGAATTGAATTGAATTAGCAAAATCTCCATTAGTAACATTAAAAAAAAAACCCTGATATTTTCTGGTTTTCAGACTGAGATTCACAGCAAATGGTGGGGTGCTGTTAAGCAGCTCTAAGAACTGAAAACAAATTACAAATACAGGAAATTAATTATTAGGAGGAATCATGAGAGAAATAAATTTCAGTAAACTAGAAATTGCAATAATGCAAATTAGGGCTTTCCTGGATTTACATGGAAAGACAATGTTTGCAGAATTTACAGCAGAGTGAGCAACCTCTGCCTTGCTTTGGTTTGATTGTTAAATACCTGAGAACTTTTTTCAGCAGCTCCCCTATAAGATGAGAGTCATGCATGCTTTTTTGCCTTTTGCGGGGCAAGGTCTACAAAAATAAATATTTGCAAACTTCAACTTATGACTGGTCTCAAAAGGTAGAAGGTAGATCAGAGATCACGTTCATCTTGTAGGAACATATATGTAGGAACATATATGTGTGCTGTTCACTGGAGAGATAAAAAGGCACAAATAACAACATTCCAATTAGTCGTACTCCTGGACACAGGCAAGTAGGGTCCTGCCCTCGGGGCCACACATTAGAGGCTGCATTCTGGCCTCCTCCATCCGCTTCTCCCCACTGGGCAAAAAGTCCACAGAGCAAGAGGACATGTCCACCCAGAGCCTGTGTCTCCACTTCTAGGCCACACCTCAGCTTCCTGGAACTCTATAATTCCCTACACAAATGGCCTCAATCTTACTTCTGGGACCAATTGTAGCCACTTTCTTGGGTCATTCCTCCTGAGAGTTGACTGAGCTAGGCCCAAAGGACAGCCAAAAAGTGGCTACTAGTGGGGTGTGAGAGGTGAACATAGATTAAACTCTCAGGCAGGATGTCCCCACATATGCTCCCAAGGTCCCTTACTGAGCAGCCTGAGACAGAGAGGAAGATGGGCCTCAGACCGCTGCTCTCTCTCCAAACTGCCATATTCCAGTGTGGAACTCTGGGCCGGCCAGCAATTGTAAACTCAAACCTGGCTTCACAGGGCTTATGGGATTTTTCTTTTTTTTTGCACAGTAGGAAGACAGAACACCTTTTATTTAATAGTTTGTTATCCTGATTTATAACCTGAACATTAAGACGTGTAGTAGCTAGACCCCCATTCACACTCTTGCCTCAGGTGCAACTCATGTTAGGAATCAGTAAAGATGGAAGTCAGTAAACAAGACTGAAAGACAAGAAGATAATACCTAAGAGACTAACAGATTTAAAGCTTTTCCCCTCCGAATTCACAACAAATGTGAACTCTGGGATAGGCAGGACCTCAGAGCCTGCCTAAGAGCTCATAACACAAAATAGATGCTCATTAAACATTGGTAGAATGAATAAATGAGGAACAAACATGTTCATTGCATGTTCAGTTTGACAACTAACACTGCCTATATGATGAAATTTGTCTACACAGCAACTCACTGGGACCAGCATGACCTCCCACCCCACACCAGCCCCTCTGCATCCAAGCCATGCTGTTATTGGAATCACCATTCTCCTGATCTCCCCAGTTTGACACTTCAGTAGGATCTTTGACCTCTCCCCCCTTCTACCTCACCTTCAGCCAATCAGCAGCCAACACTACAAACTCCCCCTCCCTGCCCATCCCCCAAATTCCTGTTGCAATCTCCACATACTTCTCTCCATTATAAGGAAGCCAGTGAATTTTTATTCCCTATTATATGTGACAACAATGCCTGATTTTCACTTTCCCATAGCACCTAGCACAAGGCTTCACACTCACGTGGCATTGAGGAAAGCTTGTTGACTATGCACTGAATGAATTTTGGGTGCAGCAGAACAATTTTTAAGCAGTTTTATGTCTCTCAATTCCTACATGAATACTTTGTGTTAAGAGTGGAGCTTCCAGAGTCAGGCTGTCTTGGTTCGAACCCCTGCTCTGCCACTTCCTGCTTGTGTTGTCTTGTACAAATCAATCTGTCTTCTCTGGAAAATGGAAATCATGATAACACCTACCCCAGAGAGTTTTCGTGAGAATTGAGTTCACATGTGTCATGTAAAATAATGAATTGAGTTCATATGTGTAACATAAAAAGTGCTCAGAAGAGCTCCTGGCACATAATAATTATTTGATAGCTGTTAGCTCATATTTTTATTTACAACAACCTTACTTGGTAAGTACTATTGTTCGCATTTTACAGATAAGACAACTAGTACTTGGAGGACTCGAGCAGTGTGTCTGGTGTCGCAGAGCTAATGTGGCACAACTGAAATCTGACCCAGGATCACCCCACTCCAGCCCTAGGGCTACTGACCCTCCCTACACTGTTGTGGCCCACAAGGCAATCTCTGATGTCCTGTGACTCAGCATGACAGTAACAATGGTGCAGACACCAGACAGGTGCAAGCGCATCGGCCCAAACTGCCCCATAGCTTTACTCTCTGGGAATAGGGAAGTATGGCTGGGGTAATTCCTCAAATCACACAGCCCTTTTGAGTCAGGCCTGGGAATCAATGTGGACTGAATATTTGCTTCCCACGAGCCTTCAGATCTGCCCCATGACTTCCTCTTGCACCAGGAACACACTGTGCCTGGCATGTCTGGATTTGGTTGCACAACAGCACTGCTCAGGCTATATAAAGAGCCACATGGCAGCCACAGGAAAAGAAATTTGAGGTTTTGCAACGCATACCAAGACAGCTTAATATTTAATACTTTTAGAAGCATAAGGCTGGCTAAAACTCTAATAAGCACTAATAGCCGGGAGCTTGCCTACTTGGTAGAATACTACTGAACTTGACAACTGGCCACATCATTGCTTTTAAAAACCACCCCTGTTCTCCCATACCATTCTCATGCCCACCCACGACAAATTAGGCCGTTAGTCAAAGGCCTAACAAAGTAGAAGAAACAATTTTTATCCTAATATGAGGTTTTAAGTTCTAATCTTAAGGATCTCATATACTAAGTTTCTTTGTGTTAAGATATTGTTTTAAAGAACATGTACACTGCATACCCCATACCAGGGACACACACTAGGATGCAAGAGGAATAATTCCTAGTGTCAGTAAAAAGCAAAAATGAGTAAGCCAGAGAAGAAAGGACTCTAGAATGCCTTTGAGTAATTCATTGCCTTGATTAGGTGTTCTTTCTTAGATTATTTTTAAACCTTAATTTCATCAAGCACTTTAAGGTTATAATTTTACGGTAACCTTTGACTGAGAATTTATTTTTCAAAGTTTTTCATTAATCATTTAATTCTCTCATGTTTAGAGACTTTGGTAAATCAAATTTAGCAATTTCTTTTGGGTCAGATCTTTAGGAATAGGCTGTTGTTTAAGTAACAGTAACCAACAGCTAATTTAAGTTAATTCAAATTTAAAAGGTAGTGCTAACCAAGAAATTCGCTTCCATTTTTCTAAAGTTAAAGTAAATAACTAGAAAAACTTTTTTTCCCTTGAGTTCTATACTCAGGTGAATTATGCAAAGGACAACAAAACGCTGATATGAGAGATTTGTTTTGCAAACAGGATCTTTCAAACTCTACGTCATAGTCCATTGATAAGTCTCGAAATCAACTTAGTGGGTCACAAATAGCATTCTTTTTAAAAAAGGAAATAGAATAGAATAGCGTAAAAACAATCAGAACGCATTGCAGCTGGTAAGTTTGGCGAAATTTTTCTTTCAACTATTTATATGGATATGAGTGTGTGTGTGTACGTGTGTGTGTTTATTGGTAATGACTTGCAATATAAAATGTATTTTTTTACTGTGAGTTGCTGTAAAAGTGTTTGCAAGCCCCTAGAGCATGTCCGGGAGTTAACATGTCTTTTGCCTGTTCCTCTACACCATGGATATCTATAATTTGGTACAGTCAACAAATGTTTCTCAAATGCCTATAGGAGAATTGACATTCTTGCTCGTGACCCAGCACTCCAAATCGTCTAAGAAAGATCCATTTACGTTCACTGTTCTATAGTTCATTTTAACATGGATTAAAATGAAAAGCGTATTTGAGTTAATTTCCAGGTAAGCAAAAATTTTAACTAAAAAACACCATTGTTTGAACATACTGGTTGTTATTTATAATAACTCCTTGGAAACTTGAAACTGAAAACTACTTCCTTAGTTTTTTTTTTTTTTTTTCCCATCCTGTGCACACACTGATAAGTTACTGCAGGGCAAGGACTGTTTGGGGAGGATATGAGTTAGTACAGAATTTTTCACTCAAGGAAAAAATAATGTTTGTTTTGAGAAGAAATGTCACAAAAATTATACAGATTCAGAACTTTTAAGCGATCTATGCTTTCTGAAGCTTGACAATGTCTCTTTTGAAATAATTTCCCAGTCTATTTAGATACCATGAACTTTTATAATTATTTAGAAATTTATTTTTAAGTAAAATTCCATCTCAATTACATATATTCACGATCAGGAGCTTTAAAAAAATTTCTTTAGTCTATAGCTTAGAGCAATACCAAAACTCACTGATATTACAAGATTCTGTCTTTGTGGGGCAAGACTTTGCTAAAAGAATTAGCAGTGTAAGTTAGACAGTTGTTAAAACTTTTAAATCATTTTAATTTTGAAAATTATACATAATTTTGGGATGGCTTACGTACTTTAGTGGAGTATCTCACACACAATAAGCTCTCAATAAATGTTGATTCAATGGCGTGTTTGGAGAGTTAGTAAATGAAGTAATCTAGTGGTAGCAATAAAAAAGAGCTAAAACAGGGGCCGGCCCAGTGGCACAGCAGTTAAGTGTGCACGTTCCGCTTCGGCGGCCTGGGGTTCACCTGTTTGGATCCTGGGTGCAGACATGGCACCACTTGGCAAGCCATGCTGTGGTAGCCGTCCCACACATAAAGTGGAGGAAGATGGGCATGGATGTTAGCTCAGGGCCAGTCTTCCTCAGCAAAAAGAGGAAGATTGGCAGCAGATGTTAGCTCAGGGCTAATCTTCCTCAAAAAAAAAAAAAAAAAATAGCTAAGACATATTGAACACTTGCTATGTGCCAGGAACTGAGTTAAGCACTTTACATATGTTATTTCATTTAATCTTCACAAAAGCGTGGAAGCAGATACTAGCATTATACCCGTTATATAGATGAAAACTTTCTCAAGGTCTCATAGCTGTTAAGTGGCAGAACGTGATCTGGAATTTGAGATGGGAAATGAAATTCAATCCTGGCCTCAAATTCTAACAATCTTAAGTGAGATCCTTTGAGATGCTTTGCTCTTTTGAAGGAGTCACCCCCAAGACCAAACTCCTTGCCTACCCCTTTATGGAGTCTTTGAGCAATGAAAATGTATTTAAGAGAGGGAGAGAGACATTTGTGTCTTATCTACAGAAACAATCTTGTTCATAGCAGAAGTGAGAGGATGAGCAGGTGTGTAACTGTCAGGGGGGCCTCTCAAGCTAAGACACTGATCCACTCAAAGTAATTTCCCTCTTTCTCGCTCCCATGGCCATGACACTTAAGTGTCTTGGATCTGTAAGTCATGTTTCTCTTCAATTGGAAACCTGCAGACTCTCATCCCTGCCCAAGGAGGAAGAGCCAGCCTGTACTCTGCTAAGCAATGGCTGCCGGTTGAATCAAGCGTGGGTGTGGCGGACCAGAAACTCACTAGGTGGATTAATTCAAACAGCCGCATCCAACGAAGGTAGTAATGGTGACCTAAGCCAGCCAAGCTAAATTCCAGATTTGACCTGGAAACAATGGAGAAGGGAATGGAGAAGAATGTGGAGAGAAGCTGAGACAATCAGAGAGAAGGCCACAAGAGAGAGACAAGGAGGGAAAAAGGACTCTAGAGCTGGATTTTTGTTCCAGCTCCAATCCATGCATGGTTATCCATATTTAATTTAAAAATAATTATAAAAGAAAAAAAACAATTTCCTTAAGGAACTCACTAAGTTTCTTCTCCTAACCAATCCATTTAAATTTTCACAGTGGATATGAAACATGGAATTAAAATCATAGACACTACTTCATGAGCATCTATTAACAATGATCTCATATTAACTGTGTCCCCCAGATCTTGTCAAAGGTTGAGAGAAGCCTGTGCTTTTTCCAGAGGGTTCCTGGTATATGTAAAAATGTCAAAACACCTTTGGGCAAGTTGTAGAAATGTTAAAGCTTTCCAAGTGGAACTTTTCTTCCTCAGTCTTGTCAGTGGATCTCTGTGACCATATCGAATTATCATATTCAGAGACCATATCAAAACTCAAGACTTGAGGCTCTGAGTGAACATGAAACCAAATAATCCTTTTGTCTCCCACTCTGCTCGACCTTGGTATTGTTTTAGGAAGGAGAGGACAGTGCCAAAACTAAAGGGAAAGGGACACAGGATGGATGTGCAGGGCAGAGGGACACACTGCTCCAGGTCTGGGTGCAGGAGTGGCTGAGCATGAGTTCTGGGAACCCGTGAGAAAGACGACGTTAGGAAGGAAGAAGGAATGCCTAAAAAAGCTGAGGGCGACAGGAAGAGGGCAAAATTAAACTTCTCGCTTCACATTTTTGCCTAGGGTCTAGTTCTCATAACACAAATACACATTTTTGCTTTGGGTTGCAGTCTCATGATGGGAAACCTCCTAACTCAGATCTCATAACATCAACATCATTCTTTACAGTTCGCAAAGGGCTTTCACTCACATTATTATACTTAATTCTTACAACCATCAGAGGGGGATAATATGATTAACTCCATTTTACAGATGAGGAAAGAGAGGCCAACACTATCGACTTTGGACAGCATAGGGACAAGCCAACTCCAAATCCAGGAGTCTTTTCCATTCTGCTGCTCTGGACACAGGTGAATGAGAAGCTTCCCCCAGATGTCATCATCTCTGCCTTTGCCTGTCCATGTGAGACCAAGATAGGAGAAAGAAAGGAAACCTCACTTCTCTAGAATATTGAACCTTAATTCAATATAAATGAATATTTCAGCTGCAGTTATTTTATATCCAGGATTTACCTTCAGAAGACTCCATCCCTTCTGAGTGCTCAACTATATATATATTGGTTCTTATTTTGACACAAAAGATGAATATTTCATTTAGGCAGGCTAATTGAAAAGGGTAACACACTATCTTGGTTGCCCTACTTAAAAAGAGATTCTTTATGCTTTCTTGCGGTTAAAAATAGCTTGATTTTGCAGCAAAAGCTTGATACGCACATTTAATACGTGAAACGTATCACATTAGGCCCCCAGAACTGGGCTCTCTCACTCTCTCCAGTCTGCTATTTTCCTTCAGCCTCCCAACCTAACCTCAGAAATTCTTGACACAAAGCAAATAATTTTATCTTGCGCTCATTTTTTTTGGAATCTCCATAAAAGTATGTGGAATTTTTACCATAAGGAATGATAACTAGTATATATTTATAAATTCACAGTTTATAAAACATTTGTATAAACATAACTTGCTAATCTCCATGACACCTAGAAACTGTTATTATTGCCCTTGTGGAAATGCTAATACTCAGAATCAGAAAGGTTGAGTAACTTGCCCAAAGTTTCACCAATACTTACTGGCAGATCTGGGATCAGAACCCAGAATAGTGCACTCAGTGTCTTTCCAAAATTTCATGCTGATTACTGCATCAGCAGGAAATCCAAACAGGATAATTTACTTAACAAACAAGCAAGCAACTAAACCCTACTCATTCATTCACTCAACATATATTTTCTGAGTCTTTACTATATGATCTGTTCTATGTACTGGGACTGTGGCATTGAAAAACTAGAATCTTATATTCCAGTTGGAGATCCAGGTAATTATCAGTATATATATATATATATATACACGCATGTGTGTGTGTGTGTATGTGTTTGTGTGCATAATGCTAGATACTAATAAAATATTAAGGAGAAAGATTAAGCATGGATGAAAGGGAGACAAATTCTTATTCCTGTCCACCAGGAGAATATAAGACTGCTCGTGGTTCCTTCAATTTTATAGTTTTAATAGTAAAACCACTGCAAACAACCTAAACGTTCATTTTCATGAAAACAGATAAATAACATGTGGCATATTTACAGAATGGAATGTTATGCAATAGCAAAAATGAGTGATCTGTAAGTTATAATATTAATGTTATAATACTATATAATAGTAGTATTATAATATTGTAATTTATGTAGTAATATAATTATATGTAAATAGAACACAAATTATATAAATCTGTAAATTACATACTATTACATAAATTATGGTTTATATATTAATATGTAAATTATGTGTAATTAATATATAATATTGTGATTCATATTGTAAGCTAATAATATTAGTATTAATACATTAAGATTATAATTTTAATAATAAAATATAATATTAAGTGGGGAAATACAGGAAGTCTCAAAAGACTACATATAGTATGAAGTCATTTTTATAAAGTCAAAAAACAAGCAAAAACTAAACAATATACTGTTCAGGGATACATACTTATGTAGTGAAAATATTTTTGAAAGTTAAAAATACAAACTCTAATGAGAAAACAGAGGATTGAATCAGAGAAAACATACAGGGCTATTTCAATGATGTTGAGAATGTTCTAGGAGCTAGGATGGGTCGTGGGTTTGTAGACATTCATTTAATTATCATGCTTCAAAATTTATATATTTGTTACATATATATTATTGTGCATTCATCAAAATTTATGTAATAATGAAAACTGGTACAGGAAGAACAATGAGAATTATGTCATCCTTGATAGTTTTAGGTTATTTATATCACAAAGTAGCATTTTATGATCGGGTAGTAGAGGTCCAAAGATATTTGTACAGTATATTGAAGTTTGCAATAAATTGTCTTTTTTTAATCTTGTATGGTAGCTATACATGTGAGTAAACCAAGGGGGAGCTTAAGTGACTTGTTTAATTTCACATAACTAGTCAATGGCAAAGATGTCTTAATTGTATAAAATTAATCCTCCTATAAACCACTAGAAAGCATAAGCCTTTCTTGTTGGACAAAAGACCAAATGAACCCTAGAATGTTAAAGCTGAAAGCAGCTTAGACATCAGACTTTTTAATCTCTTCATTTCACAGATGGAGATCTAAGACCCACAAACATCAGGGATTTGCCCAGCATCACACAGCTAGTTTAAATGGCAGAAAGGAGAGTTGACTTGCACCTTCTGATTCCAAGTTAAGCTCCTTTTCACTCTGCCAGATCACCTTTTAAGTAGATCAATGTTATTGCTGTGTAGACAGTTGGTTATAAGAGAACTCAAAACTTGAACTGTGAGGCATGTACAAGTATCCAGTGTTCTGACAAATGTTAGACAACTGTGACATACAATAGAAAAGATGTAATAGGGAGCCTTATTTATAACAAAATTAACTGATGTACTAAATATGGGAGGATTTTAATTTATGGATATCAGTTTGATATTTGAAAGAGATACCTACAATTTAAGATAAAGAAGGACCAAACAACTACTTTCTGGAAAGAGAAAGGGGGCCTTATTATCCGAAGAGGCCCCAACCTTAAATATGTATCATCTGATGAAACATTTGTAGCACTAGTTCTTCAACTGGCATAGGATTCATTAAGATGTCTAAAAATTAGGTGTTGTGTTAGTCCTTTAAGAATACTAAGAACCTTGATAGTTTCTCCTCAAACTGCTTACGATCCATAGTTATTAAAGATTTCAAATGCACTTAAATAAACCCTGCAGTGAATAAAGAATGAATTACTATAGGAAATAGAGTAAAGAAATGGAAAGAGTACTGGACTTGGAGCCAAAAGACCTGGGTTTGAATGCCAGCCAGCTCTGCCATTTACCTGCTGTATGTAGCTAAATAAGTTACTTGACCACTCTGATCCCTGGTTTACTAATTTGTAGGGTGATGATGAGAATAACTACCTTAGAGAATTAAGAAAGACAGTGTATGGGAAAGGTCTTGGTAAACTGTAATATACAACACAAATATTCTTGGAGCTTTTGTACAAAATCTTGTGATTCAATCATTTGATCATTCAGTCAACTATTCAATAAAAGTATATTGAGCACCTATTCAATGAACAGATCAAACTTCTCCATGCTGTGGACCATCCAAAGATACACAAGCCTAGTATGGGCCCTTCAGGAACTGAAGAGGATATTTTTTTGTTAATGTACATAAATAACTACGATACGAATCTGCAGGTCATAACTCTCGTAAGATTAATACTGGAAAAAAATGATATAGAACTACAGGGCTGAGAGAGACCAGTTTTGACTAGAGGATAAGGAAAGCCTCCCTAAAGAAGATTGGCACTGGGCCAGTTTTTAAAGAGTGGTTAGAATTTCTAAAGGAAGAAGGTGGCCTTCCAGGTGGAAGGAAAAGCATGAGTGAAGGAAGTAGGCATAGAAACAGGAGAGCATACCTTCCAACATCATCTGGGTCTTTAACAATTGCCTGCTATGTAGGCACCTGGTTTTGCACAACGTCACTTCGTTCACCAGTGTTTTTCCTTGTAAGTCCACTAACCCCAAACAGACCATGAGTTCTTTGAGTGCCAGGATCACGTCTCACAGAGCCCAAGACAGTGCTGGGTCCACAATGTGGGTTCAGTAAATGAGTTGCTGTCATATTTTTAAGGAAGCTTCGTGTATGCTTTCCAGATGAAGTGGGGGATGGGGAAGAGAAAAATATTTGCACAGAAACTTGCTTTAAATTAACAAGACTATTGGTATTGTATGTTTTCCCAGAAATGTTGCCATTTTACCATAAACCCTATGTTTTGTGTTTTGCAGTGGAGTTATTAGTTAATTTGGAAAGAACACACACACACACACACACCCCAGGAAGGGGAGAGCAAGACTTGATCTCAAAAGCTGATGTGTGACTTGTGTTCTGGATGCCCGTAATGAAAAAACAAAAAGAGCTGAGAAATAAAGTTTTGCTCAGGATTTCAAAGATTCTTTCTTTCTCATAAGGAACATTTTAACCTGAATTCATAGATGCTCAGAGTAACAAGCCCAATGCAAATTTCATAGATGTTGAAGCCTATGACAACATCTTTCTCTTGGTTTTTGTTCTTCTTTTCATAATTACACTCCATTATTATTAGAGAGATCTTTGATCTGTTCCCTGTCCTTCAAGCAAGCTGGTTGAGAGTGAATCCTAATGTTAAATTCAGAACACATGGCTTGAATTAGAAACTGTAGGAAGATTCATCCCCAATATAAAGTCATTTGTAGGAAAAATATTCCAAGATACTGTATGTGTAAATTACTAACAAATGCATTCCCAGAGAATTTTTTTCTCACTCTTTGGTTCTGTGAAACAGCAGGAAAAAAATTTATTGCCAATAGAAATATTTTTATAACTTTATTTTTATTCACTTTGAGACATCTTAAAGTAAAAGTTTCTGAGAAGACATCCAGCAAAAAAGAGCCCTGGATATTATATATGCTAGCAATTATTTTATGGTCTGATTTTGCACAAAAGAAGATAAAACCTATATAGTATAGAGTTGGTATTGATATTTTTGCAAATAAAGAAATGCCAAGCAATCATCCAGTATTACTCTAGGGAGGTTTGCTGGCCAGAGGGTTTAAAAAACATTTTTATTTGTATAAAAGTACAAAGTAAGATCAATTTTGTTTCCTTTTCATTAAATAACAGTAGGCAATTTGTCTGCATTGCATTTGAGAAATACTTGTCTTCTTGCTTTTGGCAACATATGAAATTGTCTTGAAGAAAATAGCAACAGATAGGAAAGAAGGCATCTTTTCATATTTGCATCATATTTTAGATTCTAGAAGTAAATGCTCTTGAAAAGGCCTCCAAATTGATCTTTGAGTTTTTAAAAAGCATCTTCAGTGCCAGAGGAGAGTGAAGGACTGAAAAAGCATCCGGTAATTTGAACTGTAAATAGTTTATTTGGCTAACTCAGGAGAAAACACTTCATTTCCTCACTCCTCCATCCATTTATCCAACAAATGTTCCCTGAGTCTCTCCAGTGCCAGGCATGTGTTCAGCCCTGGAGATACAGTGGGGAACACGACAGGCACAGCCCTGCCCTCTGGATGTTAAACGATCCTCTTAGGACTCCTGCTCTTCCCAATGATAAGAAAATCATGTTCTATTCAAGGATGGAGAGGATGCAAGCAAGAAAGTTAGCTAAAAATAATGATAATAATACATAATAGCAATAACAATTCTGTAAGGAGTGCTTGTGCTTTACATTATAAAACTACTTCCATCGTTACTAGTCAAAAGATGTGCCTGAAAACTTATTGCTTCTAAGTCAGAGAAGCAATAAGGCCAGGAGGCTTCAAGGTCAAAAAGCTTATTATTAAATGATGGTACTATGTACATTTGCCATTAGTATGAGTTCAAGTATTCAAGGATAGCCTTATAGAATATTTTCTCATATACAGAATCCTTCATATTGGAGCAGCTACCCGCAGGGCAAGGCATGAGAAACTGAACAAAGCATCTAACCTGCTTTTCCCCATTGGTCATATACATGCAATTTACGGAAGACTGTCGCATAGAGCCAGGTCGAGGGAATCTACGGAACATGTGTTTCTTTTATCACTAAACTTTATTTTATGATAAACTAGTTTATCTCTACCCAGTTCAACCTTGATCTTCCCTGCTTCGCTTTGAAGAGAAAATGCTGGCCTTAACTTTCCCTTATGAAGTCAAAAGATCCCAGTTTGTACCTACTCCCTGGAGACTGGAATCAAAGAGATGCGGCTCCCATTCTGCGAGGCTGGCTCTGACTGCACGAACAAATAAACTTAATAGTGACCACTGACCCTGGAAAGGTCCTCATCTTGTGTTCCTCCACCCTGGTAACTAGCCTGTGTCTTTTGGCTTCCGCTGGCAAAAATATAAAAATAAAATTTCCATATGCCTTGAAGACCTTATTTAGAAAATGGGATTAATGCTGATTCCTACCGCACCATGCACGGCTCTCCCGAACATAATGAGAACTGATGAACTAGAGAACTCTTAAGTGCTTAGAATAAATGATTGGCTAACATGAGGTTTATACCTCTCTAATAACTTTTCTTTCAGGGGTATTTGATGGATAATGGCTGAAATATATTAAACATATATGACTACATTTTAAATGGTACTATCAACATTGAGTTTTCCTATTATGGCATTAGCACTAATAAGGTTGCGAAAGGAATTGGCATAAAATGTTACACAGATTTAGAAGCGAGAGATAAAAACATTTGGTCAACACATTTCTCGTATTGATATAGGCAGTGTATTACCTGTGTACATCTGTCCTAAAGTCTGATGTTGTACAGCGGTCTGATTCAAAAAAGAACACGATGACTTATTTCAGCTGAAGCTGGACAAATCTTTACATAAAAGAAAGATTTAAATGCCTCCAGCTGTTGACTCCTTTGTTTTAAATGATAATAGTAGTAGTAATAATTAAGTAGTAGTAAGTTGTAGTAATTAGTAAGTAACTAAGTAAGTAGTAGCAATTAATGTAGTATAATATAAAATAATTATAGCAATAGCAGCTAACATTTGGGAACAGAAAATGTGGAACTCACTTTTTATGCATGAGATCCTCAAATTATCACAGCAGCCCTATTGAGGAAAGTACTATTATTATCTTCATTTTACATCTATGGAAACTGAGGCACAGATAAGTTAATTTGCCCAAAGTTATGTGGCTAGTAAGTACAGTAATGGATTCAGGACCCAATCCCAGGCAGTCTACTTTTACTATGCAATAGAACTAACACCCAGAAGAACAAAAACTCTGGTACTACTTTGGCATTTGTTATAATTGAAAAAGGCAGGGTAAAAGCTAAATAAAAGAAAGCTTACAGTCCCTGGAAGTGGGGAGGGAACTAAATGCAGCATCTCTCAAACATTTCTTCATAGGAGATTCTTTGTAGGAGAGACTCAAAACAGTTCCATGATTAAATAGGCTTATGAAATACTGGATTAAGCCAAATGAAACAGTGTTTCTTGCTGGAGTGTGTCCCAGGGTCTGAATTTGCAGATATGTACCATGAGTCTCTGAAATGGAGAGAGGGAAAGGAGCAGCTATTTAACCAAGAACACTTTTCTTTTCATGGGGCCTGTCTGAAGAGATGAACTGAAGTTTTCCAACACAGGTTTGAGAAAAACTGATAGAATGAACAAACTAGGGAAGCAGAGGCTGAGTGAGAGGGAGGGCAGTAGATGCCAAGTAGAGAGCTTATCTGGAGGGTCAGTGAGCAGTTCGCTCACAGTCAGTTTGTGCATGGACTAAGTCACCTCATAATAGGTATTACTAAAATAGATAATATAGAATAACATAACATAATATAATATAATATACTTTCATCACTGAAAGTTCTGCAGGAATCTAGGAGGTCAGGGAATCACTATTGGGCAGTTTCTAGTCTAAGGGGGAGGGAGAGAGGCTGTTTGTCCAACTTGTGCATAATGATGGCTAGAGTCCACTGACGAACAGCCTGAGAAGCAGCAGCCAGGCACATCCCATGCTGGAGAGGACAAAGCAACCACAGCAGAGGACTGCAGAGGTCTGGGCCACTATCCAGTCAGGAGGATCCATGAGACCAACATCACAGCAGGAGGCGACCACGGGGGATACAAAATGGCAGCTTTTCTGGCCAGTTCTTATGAATACGAGCAGTATCAACTGGAATGGCAAAGGGCTTTACATGTGAATACATACACAATTGTCCTAAGGGCTTTCTGAACTAGTTGAGAGGAATTTGAATGTAGCTGGAGTCATCTAAATTCTTCAGGTGGAAGGTCAGCCAGAAAAATAGTAACAATTGCAGCTACCATTCACTGAGCCCTTAGCCAGGTGCTAGGTACTATGTTAATGATTTTATGTTATTTAATCCTCCAACAAACCTATGATGTAGATACTATTATTATTCTAATTTTATAGTTAAAGAAACCAAGGCACAGTTCAGTTAACTTGTACAAGGCAAAGAACTAGGCAACCAGAAACAAATAGCCGTCAAAGTAAGTTTTAAAATGTAGGTCCTGTAAGCCCTGCACCTCTTGCTTAAGCCCTCCATGGTACTTCAACCCTCTCAAGCCAAACTCTGTATCCTGGCTCAGGGTCAAATAGTCTGGCTCCAGCCTATCTCTTTGTTCTGGATATCATTTGCTGAGACACAAACTACCCCAAAATTTAGTGGCTTAAAACAACCACCACTGAATTATATTTCATGATTTTGTATGTCAGGACTTTGGGCAAGGCTCAGCTAGATGGTTCTTCTGTTTCATGAGGCATTTACTGGAGTCATTCAACAGTATTCAGCTGGCAGCTAAGTTGATCCAAGATGGTTTCATTCACTTGTTTGGCATCTTGGCAGAGATAACCAAATCTCTGGTTGGGCTAAATCTGGAGGGTTGGGCTCAGCTGGGCCCCGTTCTCTTCAAGTATTCTCAGGGCCTCTCCGTGTGGTCTCTCCAACAAGTGGTCAGCCTTCTGACTTGTCAGTTTAGGGCCACAGGGGACCAAAATAGAAGTGCCAATCATCTTAAAGTCTAGACTTAGAACTTGTACAGCATCACTCCTGCCACACTCTGGGGGTCAAAATACTCACAGACCAGCACAGATTTAAGGGGAGGGGAAATAGACCTACTTCTCTCTATGGGAAGTATCTCAAAGAATAGGTAGCCATCTTTGATCTGCCACATTCTCCCACTTCATCCTGTCCTACTCTTCTCTCACTCATGGTGCTCCAGCCACACGGGCTTTCTTTCTGTAAGGCATTCGTCTTTCAGGACTTTGTGCATGCCTATGCCAGGGGTCCTCTATCCTTTTGGCTCTTCCTTGTCATTCAGGTCTCAGCTTAAACGTCACTTCTTCATAGAAGCTTCCTTGTCACCATCTTGCAGAGGCCTTTCCTCATCACCCAATCTAGCTCACTAATTTATTTTCATGACATTATTGCCATCATTGTAAGATAAACTCTCTGTTTTTTTTTTTTTCCCTATTTCCTCCAATTAGAATGGAAGGCCAGGGGAACAGGGCCTTTGTCTATCTTGCTGGCTCCCTCATTCCTAGCATTTAGAACCATGCATGGCAAAAAATAAATCCTTAGTACACATTTGTCAAGTGAAAGTACAAAGTAGTGAAGGATTCAAAACTAGATCTGACTGACTTCAGAGCTAAAACCAAGCTGTCCTTGCAATCCTTTGTATTCCAGGCAGATATGGGCAGCCTAGGCCCTAGGGCGAAGATGCTACATAAAGAAGACAGCCTGTGGACACAATTAAGAAGAGATTCACCAGCAAGGAAGCTGCTGCCAGGCCAAACTACACTAAAAATTCAAAGAGAATATTCCATTCCCGAACAGCAAAGCTTAAACATTTCTTTGACTTCATTTCAGCCATTTTTGTTTTGACTCTTGGAGATGAAAGATCTCCAAGGTGTGGTGTTGCCTCAAGGCCATTTGCAGCCCAGGTCTCGTTTCTGTCTAGACTCCTCCAACACTCAACTTCTCCAGGGCCACGCTATTGAGTTCTGCCCTGTCCAATCTGGAATGGGGCCACAGCCATGTTTGTGCTGAGGTTTAGGAAAACATGGTTTATAAACAAATGTTTCCTCTGAGTCACGGCACAGACTTGTCCCTTTAGTACAAACATGCCGTTTGGTTTTATAACTGGGGAAGAAGGGGGTAGGAGCCAAGGCTAACCGGATTAGGAAAGGGAAAATGAGAAAATTTAAATAGATTTTTCTATGTTAGTGAGAGTCACAAAGGAACCCCTAACTGGGTTTCAGAGGCATGCACAAAGTTTCATCTTTATTTATCTATTTGCCTTAGCAAGAAAAAAAGCTCACAGAGTAATTTTTTCCCCTCAAGCTTCCATAAAAATGCTGGAAGGTGGCAAAAGTTTTTACGAAAACAGTTTAAGAACAATTAATGCACATATAACCATTTTTTAAAGTTTATGTTAATTATCCATTACTAAATAAAAAGGAATTTTGCTTCCAACTTCCAGGTATTGTTGACTGTATTACCCTTTAAATAACCACCTATTAGCTTTTATCATTACTGTACATTTTCTGTGAATTATGCATTCCAGATCAAGAGAATTAATTATTTTCTGCCTTTTAAATAAATCATTCTATCTCATAACTTAGCGCCCAGCTTCTCATCTGTAGAATTTGGCTTATAATAACAATACTTGCCCATAAATAACTCATAAAATTATTATGAAACAGGTATAATTAAATAATGGATATAAAAATATGATTCCTAATTCATTCATTAACCACTTGACTTTGTGTAAACTATCATCATGATCGTCAAGCTCAGACATTTAAGGAGCATCGGTTATGTGTGGAGTCCAATACCTGGCACGGGGAATATAAGAGGGACCAGTCACAATCCCTGACCTCAAGGGGATTACAACTCAGTACACAACTAGATATGACCCCTCTGAGCCATGAGTTCTTCATCAGCATTTTAGAGTGCTGTATGTGAAAATGCTGAATTCTGTTTCTGGCATAGAGTCCAAGTACCACAAATATATTTTATAGCAGATTCTTTCAGTTTCCTGCTTGATGTACTCCCTGCAACCTCCAATTGACAATACGAATCCTGTTCCCAATGCAACATGTGTGTTTGGAGCAGGGGGGTGTTTCCCGCACTACCAAGTAATCCTCAGACATCACCTCGGTGTCCTACAAGTCAACTCAATTCTGACACTATCTACCTGGAGATAGCATCAGTCCCACAGGCTAAGGGCTCAGTCCTACTAAACTGCCTTCCCCTACCCCCACACTTCAGATGCAAGTCCAGGTTGTCACCTATGATTCTGACTGACTGCTATAGAGCAGATGTTTCAACAATCCTCTTCTTGGGTTTGATTAATTTGATAGAGCCTCTCACAGAACTCAGAGAAATATTTTACTGACTAGATCACCAGTTTATTATAAAAGGGTATATAACTCAAGAACAGCCAGATGGAAGAGATGAGTAGGGCAAGGTATGTGGAAAGGGGTGCACCACTCTCTCCAAATCTCCACGTGTTCACCAACCCAGAAGCACTCTGAACCCAATCCTTTTCGGGGTTTTATGGAGGCTTCATCACAAAATTATGATTGATTAAATCATTGGCCATTGGATATTGATTCAACCTCCAGCCCCTCCCCCTCTCCAGATATGGGGAGGTGGGACTGAAAGTTCCAACCATCCAATCACATGGTTGGTTGGCTCCTCTAGTGACCCATCTCATCCTTAGGTCACCTAGGTGCTTTCCAAAAGTCACCTTATTAACATAATAAAAGACACCTTTATCACTCTCATCACTTGGGAAAGTCCAATGGTTTTAGGAGCTCTGTACCAGGAATGAGGACAAAGACCAAATAGATATTTCTTGTTATAAATCACAATATCACAGCCAATTACATGCCTGTGGGTTTTTCCAGAAGGCTGCACTATAACACACACATACACACACACACACACAACACGGCAGCCTGGAAGTACCAAGAATTAACACCCCCACCCCCAGCAATGAGCAGTGGGAATCAGTGCACAAATACCCCCAGCTCCTTCAACTCTCAAGTGGGATAATTCCAAGGCCTGTGTTTTATACTTTTTCTAGAGGTTTCCCATGGGAATAAGCTTCAATCACCTACTGTGGTAGCTGGCTTAATAACACACCCCTTCTTGACTGCCTTCCCTTTCCTGTATCACTTCCTCTTTCCCCTGCTGGTATTTCACGTTATCACCACCCAAATATAGCATTTGCAATTGAATCCCTGTCTTAGGAATTACTCCCAGAGAACTCACAATGAGATAGTTTTCCTTCTTAGAAAGTTATGGTTATAATGCCCAGATGAGCCAGCTATTTTTGCACAAAATAGAAACTCCATTTCATTACCACATCTAACTATCTTATTAATCTTGGTTATTATTAGTACTTTATAAATATCTAAAAATATAGTAAGCAAATTTATATATTTTTAAAGTTCTTTAATATGTACCACATCATTTAATCTTCACAAACAGCCCTAAGAGATAGGCAGAGAAAACTGAGACTGGAAGAGGTTAAATGACTTGCCAAAGTTATAGGGTCAGTAAGTAAGAGAACTGGACCTCAAACCAAAGTCTTTTAACAACAGATCTTGTGCTTTTCCCACTACTCCCAGACAGCTGGGTGAGACAATATATGTAGATTACAGCAGACTTCTCTCCATTCCTGGAAAAGCATCTTCTTCTTTTAGGATCAGGAGTACCACCTTTGTAGACAAATGTGAACGTTTCAAGCTGTCCTTTTTATATGAGAGAATGGTCATCACTTAACACCTCTGGATAGGGCTTAGATGTCATAGTGTTCTGAGGAAAGACACCAAGTGAACACAGAGTACAGTAGTTTGATTTTTATTGTTCCATAACGCTCAAGAAGCCTATGGAGATCTAAAGCATCTTGATAGGTCAACTCTAAGGGCTTTAAGTTAGAGGCATTGAAGGGTTTGAAAATGTGGATGAGCTTGGCAGCAGTAGGATACCAGGAATCACAGTACAGTTCCTGACTCCTCTAGCATTCTCCTTTCCCTTCTAAGGGAAGTCTTAGTTTCTCTTGCATGAAGTGAAGCTGGTAATATCAACCTCTGTTATCAATATTTCTTATTATATAAAAAGTTTGAGAGGGAAATGCTTGTGCTTTATTCTTAGTACTATTGAGTACCTACTCTGCTGCTGTCATAATTCTGGTGAGCTCAGCTGTAAGGCATGCAAGGAACTCAGTCACACAGGTCAGCGAGAAAAGTGGGAAACTGAAATCAGAACTGAGGCAACAGATCCCTAAGCCCAAGAGTTTGCCATCTAAATGCCAGTGTCCAAAACTACAGGATATTCTATAATCAAACCAGTGGATGGACCCAGAGGCAGGGGAGTCCAGGTGGAGGTAATATTACACTCAAAGATTACCCCAAAGATATTCATGTGCTAATCCCCAGAACCTATGAATATGTTATCTTACATGGCAAAAGAGACTTTACAGATGTGATGTCAAGGATCTTGAGATGGGGAGATTATCCTGGATTATCAGAGTGTGTCCAGTGTAATCATAAGCGTCCTTGTAAGAATGGGGCAGAAAGGTCCAAGTCTGAGAAAGAAATATGATGACAGAAGCAGAAGTTGGAGTAGTGTGGAGCCAGGAGCCAAGGAATGCAGGAGTCTTCCAGAAGCTGCAAAAGAAAAGTAAGATTTAAGAGGACCAAAGAAAGACTTTCTAAAAGCCAGGAAGACAGAGAGGAGCAAGTGTAGGAAAAAGGAATCATCAGAGAAACAGGGAAATCAGCGCAATAAATATCACAAAAGCTAAGGAGGAGTTTCAAAAGAGAAGAGGAGGTCGGCACTATAGATGATTTTAAGTTAACAACGTGAATGCAGAGTTGGAAGAGAAGCTCACCATTACAGAATATTTCCACTATTCAGGGGCAATAGTCAAAATAACCTCAAGAGCACAGATAATAGTAAAATAACTAGAAGTTATGAGTTTTGACAATTTATTACCTTCGCATTTAATATAATGCATTTAACTGTAAGTTTATATAATTTAATTTTTAATAATGGTTGTGTTTAACAGCAAGCTCAGATAATTCCTGAAAATATAATGATGGGCAATTTCAAGCCAGAAAGAGCCTGCTGCAGCACATCAATGATCCAGCTTAAAAACTCACGAATTCATTCAATAATTCATCCATTCATTCATTCACATTGATTTCATCTCTGCACTTTGCTAGGCCCTGAGCTAGTTATTGAGAAGACAAATACAAACAAGAGATAGTCTTTACACTTGAGAATCTCAGGTTAATGGGGGAGACGGACTTGCAAACAGACACTATTAATAAGTATAATGAGTGCTGTAACAGAAATATGTTCAGGTCTGACAAGAGCAATGAAGAGAGAATAATCAGCCCTGTTGCATTTTTAAAAACCCATACTCTTTAGCATGAATTATAAAGACCTCTATGAGCTGGTCCCTCCTCACCTCAGCTCCCGTAATGCTCTCCTTTGCATCCAGTAGTAAAACATGATGATTAGGGGCACCAGCTATGCAGCCAGGTGGACCTGGGTTCAAATACACGTTCTGCCACTTATCACTATTCAGCGACTAAGTCATCTCCATCTGTAAAATGGGGCTAATAATACCTACCTCACAGGTTGTTGTAAAGACTGATGGAGATGATGTCTATAAAACATTTAGAAATTACTTAATACTTTGCTTGCAATAAATTGTAGCAGGTGTTCTTATTTTATTGGTCCCCCACTATGTTCCGGTGATAATGAAGTGTTGGCAGCTTTCTGAGTACAACATGCTTCTCCAGGATCTGTGCCTTCGGCTGGTGAATTCCTGCTCATTCTTCAAAATTTAATGCACACATCTGGTCTCCTCTGTCAAGACTTAGTCATTCTCTCCTGTGTCGCCAGTATATTGCGTAAATACCTCACTGTGGCACCAATCACAAGATAACTTTGGACTGAGGATCCCTTGAGGGTGGGGACCATGTTATTCCTCTTGGTCTCGCCAGTGCCTGACACAAAGTTGACATGAGATAAATGTTCAATTAGTGAGCACATTTAATAGGAAAAGATAAAAATGTAAATGAAGAAGGAAAGATTTAAGATTCTAGAGACTTCAAGTTTTTTACATGTTCTTGCCATTTGATTGACAATTCTAACTATAAGAGTTAATTAGGAAATATCCAAATTAGAGAAAATGTGTAAATATAAAAGGTTTGTTTTTGCAGTGTTATTTACAATATCACAAACCATAATACAGAAAAGAGGTTAAGTATCTAATAACAGACACATGATTAACATTGAAAATATTTGTGATAAAACTACTGAATGAAATATTATACAATCACTAAACATGATGGGTATAAAGACTATACAATGATAAGGGAACATGCCAATGACGTAAACAAAAGTGAAAAAAAGAAGACAAAATTAAGAGTATTATCTAAATACACACACACACACACGCACATGAAGAACATAGATAAAGGACTGAAGGAAAACATGTCAAACTATCAAATAGAGCTTGGGTGAGAGTACAGGGATTGTGCTAGTGATTTATTTCCTTGATTGGGGAAGGGACCATTTCAAAATTCATCTACATTTCTATAAATAATATATTACTTTTACAAAGTTTTAAAATTATAGTGTACTTCTTGACATGTTTTCCTGAATTCTCTAGGAAAGTTCAGCAGAGCGTGAGGGCAAGACCAGAGGAGCCTGATAGCTGGGCTTCCTCAGAAGTGAAGAGATTTGGGGATCCTAGTTAAAGCATCATAGGCTTGGCCCACAATGAGGTCTAGTCCGGGTAGGGAAGGACATGAAAACCAGAATAGGGTCGTAGTTTCAGAAAATGTAGTCACAGAGGACAATTTCAAAGCTTTGTATCTTGCAAATAAAGTCATTCTGAAAGCGAAACTGAAATAAATGGATAGCTTGTTACGTCTAATTTTTAGACATTATTGTAATAAGCTAATTAATCTGGTTTCCTAGCCCACAGGAGGTTAGAGGCACTTAGTTGAAGGAAGAATAGTAAACCAGGTTTTACTATTATTAAGCTAAGACCAATCATGTATTTGGGAATCCCCTACTATGCAGCGATGCAAGAAAGAAATTCTGTTGAATTCTGACTACTTGGGGGAGAAATACAATAATAGTAAGCCAGGATGGTCCAAACTGCTGGATATAGGTTCTCCAGCAATGAGAAGCAGGAGCTGACTCTACAGAGGTGGCAGGCACAAAGACCCAGAAACCACTGCGAACAACGGGGACCTTAGGAAGGGGCAAATGTTGTACATCCATGAATGGACATGAAAGACATCATTGTATTACAGACGATATGAATGATAGTATAGCAACTCGTATTTGAAATAATGATTCCCATACTACAAACATGGACCCAATACCTTCTTTTAAAAATTGTCAAAATCAATGAGAAAATGTATGTGAAAGCACTTTGTAATATGTAAAATGCTACACGACTGGTTATTTTTAATACCCTCAGCGTATGAAGATAGTCATACATATAATGCATTTTTAAATGCTTCTATCCAAGTCAATTAATTTTTTAAATTGGCACTTAAAAGTATAATTTTCATTTGTCTGGAAATTTTATTTATGTAGAATGCCTCATTTTCTAATACTGCTGAATAAAAAAGACATTATTGTCCCACTGGGATGATGTCTCATAACTTAGAACAAATGAGTTATTCAGATTCTTTCCAGAGCAAATTTTGAGATAGAGACAGACAGAGACGGAGAACATAATAGCTCGGGGCATCTGGGGGAGGGGATGCCACAGACGTGGAAAGAAAGAGCAGAAAGAGGCAGTAGGGTTGTCTAAAATAAACTTTCCTTATTTCCCACTTCTGCTAAGTGTTGGCCAGTGACTGGCTGCCAGGCTGCATGCCAAATTCCAAAAGAACAAGTAAATAAACAGTTAATGCGAGTTATTCTGCAAATTTGCACATGCCCACCCACACAAGCACTAAATTAAACTTTCCCCAACTGAAATCAGGCTGCAGGCAAATAAAAACTGTTACCTATTCTTTCCTCATTGGGTATCTTTACTGTGACTCTGGCTCTGGGGAACATTTTGGGTGTCAAGCAAGCAAATAGGTCGTTTGAGCCCTTCTTCTTAAGTCAGATCCTTTCCTGAATATGGCAACTTGACTTGCTGTCCTTGAGGAGAAGCTACAGACAGTGGTATGGTCAGATTTATGCTTGCAGAAAAACAAGCCCACATTCGCTGAAATGTCTTAACTTCGACCAGCTCAAACCGGATTTTACTGCTATTTGATTTCCAGAGGGCCATGTGCCTGGCTGCCCAGGGGAATAGACAGTGCTCAGAATGAATATTGAAATACCAAGTCATTATTTGCTCTGGGGGAGTGCCAGAGCTGCCTGCTGCCTGGTTTTAGGGGAGCAGAATAAAGGGTTCCTATTTTAAAGACCCAGAGTAAAAGAATTCTCTGTAATCCTTTCCAGAAAGAACAAAATGAAGCCACAGCAAACAGTGATGAATCAAAATAATACATATGATGAGAAAGAGCATTTCTTTTATCGTCATCAAAAAGTTAGTGATGGAGCCTAGGACCAATCATTCTAAGTGGATCCCTCACCTGCCCTGCCCAACACTTGTCTGCAGATGAAATTAGTGAGAAATGAATGTCAAGGGCAGTTTTGAAAGGGGACAGTGAGTACATTAGAGGCCCTACCAACAACCTCCACGCTCTCGTCCGGGTGGCTTGAGGAGAAGGGAAGAAGGGGCTAGCTGATTGTAGATGTGCAAATCTCATGCCTGCTTTAAAGCTCACAGCATCTGAGCTGGTGCCCTGTGAATGCCTAATTTATCACAGGCAGTGGCAGCTGGGCATACAATCGGGAGAATGGGCTAAGGCTTCCCCAGGCACTTTTTTGAGGGCTGGCAGTTCTAAAGGTCATCCTGCTAACATGGGAAGTAATTTCACGGGCTGGTGGTGATTCTGCCTTAGGTAACGATAGACAAAGCTGAGATCAATCATGTATTTGGGAATCCCCTACTATGCAGCGATGAAAGAGAGAAATTCTGTTGAATTCTGATTACTTGGGGGAGAAATACAAAAACAAATTTTCCTCTTGGAGGTAATGTGCTCACCCTTCAAGGTAAACGGCCCTTACCTGAAGTGGGTTTCAAGCTCCTATTAGGAATAAATATCCTGTTTTCCTTTCAAGAGGTAGCATTTCACTTAATTATAAAAGTACACCATAAAACATTTCTCAAAAATAAGGGATCTCTTACCCAACCCCCTGCCCTTGAAGACTACAATGAATGGGGATGTGAGCTCTTGTTTGGATGGACCAGATTGGAATGCTGGGTCAGGGTACAGTATTCACCATGGATAAAAGAGGGACCCCTGATTTGAGTGAAAGCCAACTCTGGAGTTTCCTGTAACCATGGTAACCAAATCAGAACCACATATTAATGATAAGCAAAAACAACTGGCAATTTGCCTAGGCATCACTTAGAAGCATTAGCTTCTTAAGGTGAGTGCTGTAAATAGAGAGCCTACAGAATGATGGTTTTGGAAGAGGCACACAATTAAGCAGCACTCATTTGTTCTGCCTGAGAAAACCACTTCACGGAGCTGCTGTAGTGCTGGGGGTTTCACCAAGGGCTGCACATATGTGAGAGCAGGGAGAGCAGCCCATTCCTGGATTAATTTCTGGGATTCTGTGCCTCTTTCTCATTGAGTGTCTTCCAATTATTGATTTATATTTCCCTACTATGGCTTTTATTATAACGCAGTTGCATAAGTCCACTGAGATGTTGCAATTCCCACTATAAGTAACATCAGGGTAGGCCTAGACCCATCTAGGCACAAGGCATTGTTTTCCCATGGAATATATGGGGTTTCAGCAGCCCTACAATGGGAGTTTACAGATCCCCCAAAGATTAGGATCATCGGCAAGACATGTTGAACAGAAGACAAGCTTTAGCTACAGAAGCCCTGAGTTCAAGTCTAAGTTCACTCACTTACTTCCTGCATAGATTTGGGCAACCTGTCTCAGGCTCACCTTCTCCATCTCTCAAATAGGGATAATCGGTTTCCACCTTGATGACTTCACAGGATTAAATGAGGTTTTGTATGTCAGGGCACTTGTCTTGGTCCATTAGAAATAATCACTTTCTTCTGTGTCCTCATAGCCCATTTTGATTATGTCTCTTAGAAGACATCCTACAATCCAGCTCATCTTAATAGTTTTATGTAAGTCTGTTTCATTAAATTGTGAGCTCTTTGAAGACAGGAATAATACCTTATATTAATTTCTTTGTATCCCAAATCTTGAACCTAGTTCATTTGTATGGATTAGCACATTTATGTAGTTTATATTATAAGGAGCTCAATAAATATATGTTTAACTGAATTTAATTCAGTTAAGTTAAATTGAATTGAATTTGCTGCCCTATTTGCCCCTCAATGACCACTTTCTACTGGGAGTATCTGGATTGGGCAGTAGGCAGTGCTGGGCAGCTTGGGCACGGGTTGAGTTTGGGGTGGGGTAGAAGCAGCAAAGCATAGGATTGGAGGAGCTGTGTCTGCCATGACTTTCTGTACAGGCCGAGGGTGTATAGTCAAACCCAAACATTTGAGGCATACTTCTGGTGCCACTACTGTTCTTATCCAGCTGAGACGGCCCTTTCAATACTTCCATTTTACCTAATTTTTTTCTCTACTTATAGACCCAGGAGGTTGTCTCTAAGAAACACCATACTCCATTGGATAAGAGGAGAAAGATCGAAAATGACTTTGGGGACGATAAGTGAATTTGTATCTTCCTCTTAACACTTATTTTCATATTATGAATTTTTAATGAAGATATCTGCCCTTTATCTTTCACAGGTGAATTAATGAGATAATATATCAGAAAGAGTATTTGTAAACTTCAAAAGACTATACCAAGTTAAGTTGTTTTTTTAAGAATAAAAATGTAGCATGGCTTCAGTTGCCTCTGTTCCATCACTTTTAACTTAAGGAATTTGTAAACTTGGATTCAGGTCCTGGAGCCAGCTCCTGTGTCCAGCTGTCAGGAATTTCATAGCTGAGTCAGGGCGTTCTGTGGGGCCATCCTCCCATTCCCAGGATCTCCTCTTCATCGCCTGGGCCACCCATTAGTTGGACCTTTGCCTGTCTCATACCAATTATGCTCTCAAGCATAGGACAAATCTAAACCAAGTTCCTTCAGATGTTTCTGGGGGTTAGATATTCTTGACTTTGCAATCATGTGGTACTTCATTATCTTCTAGGAGCATTGCTTTTGTGGCCAGCATTGCTTCAGGAAGTGCAGGGCGCCCTGGCTAAAAGTGAGTCCTGGAGTGTTTCCAGTTCTTCTAAAAGGGCAGTTGATGCTTTAGTAGTAGCTGGCATCCCAAACTTTGCAATATAAGACAAGAAATTCAATCTTTCGGAAACAGGGATCACAATACTAGCAAACATTTCCATAGTTTTCTATGTGCCAGGCACCATTCTAAATAATTTCTAAGTCATACATATTTAGTTAATTCATACCACAACCCTACTAGGTAAGTATTTTTATTAACCCCATTTTATGGAGGATGAGTTTGGGGCACAGAGAAATAAATGCCTTGCCTAGGGTCATATAGCTATGAAGCAGTAGCGTCAGCATCTGAACCCAAACAGTTGAGTTCCAGACACTCAATTACTAGGCTATTCATAGAAGGGAGGCAGAGAAAAGCAAAAGACCTAAATTTCAAAATCTCATTATAGCAAGTAATTTTAACCATTTTCTCCTCATTAAGACTTTTTAAAGTTTTGTCACCTAAATTTTTTCTCCTACCGTCTTCTTGGTGATGATCAGTAATCAAATAGCCAAAAGGGAAAAAAATCTTTCCTCTCTCCCTTTCTTCCTTCCTTCCTTCTCAAATTTATTTACTGAATACTCATATTTACTAGAAAGTGACCTCAGAGTGGAAAATGAGCATAAATAAATAATGTCCACAAATAGTCCACAATCTATAGGGAGCAACAGACATATAAGTAGTAGTCAAAGTAGTAGAGTAGAAATATAAAGAAAATTTTTCTTTACAGGAGCACTGAGGAAAAATGGTTAATTCTGCCTAGAGTTCCAGGAAGACAGAAAGAGAAAGAGAAGAAACAAGGATTTGGGAAAAGTCCAGAAGCAGATATCGATTAACTCCCAATAATTGAAAGTCCTTTCAACTCAATAGGTGTTTGTACAGAGCCTACTATGAATCTAGCATGATATTAGGGGCCAAAAGAATGTGAAAGATAACATGACAAGGTCCCTATCTCAAGAACTATACAATCTTATTGAGGGGATAAAAATTATACCCATAAAATTATTAGAAGTCTATGATGAAGTGCCAAATGCATTGTGTAGGCAAGAAATGCAATCGAAGATGAAAGAAGGGAGCCATAAATATGGAGTTAGGCAGTCATGAAGAATTTCACGGAGATAAGATCTCCCTATATATGTTTTGGGTATGAACTTTACTGTGGTTCCATCTTATTTACCTAACCTTATTTTCCCTTAGCTAGAAATTTCTCCTTTTTTTCTTTTTCATTTTGTTGCACTTATTTTTACAAGCCAATTTAACTCCTTTTTTTTGATAAAAGCATAGGAGAGGAAGAAAGGGAGAGAGGGAAAGAGGGAGGAAAGAAGGAAGAGAATGGAAGAAAAGCTATCTCCATTAACCCTTGAACCTTATTATGCTCTGAGTCATGAGGTCCAATAGCATATTATTATGTAAACACTACAGTAAAGCAAAGTGGGTAAGAACCTAAGCTTACAAGCTAGACTTCAAGAGTTCAACTTTCAGCTCTGCCACTTACAGGTGTGTGATCTTGGGAGTGTTCGTGTCTTGAAAAAGCCTTGAAGGGAGAAGTTTGAAACTATTTTCTACATTGACATTTTGAAAGTTTTTGTGTATTCTGCTTTTCTATGCCCCCTACTTCATAAATCACATATTGAGGGCTCAGTTTCTTCATCTATAAAGTAGAAATAAGTATAGTGCTTTCCTCTAGGTGTGTCAAGAGGTTTGAATGAGTTAATTACATTTAAAACGCTTGGAGCAGCCTCTACACTTAATTATTATTCATTAGTCATTTGACAATTATTTCCTGAACATTCACTATGTTCCAAGAACTGAGCTAAATCCTGGGAATATGTAAATAAACAATTTAAAACCCCTACATTCAAGGATTTCATAATCAATGGGAGAAACTAAACAAATAATTTTAATATAGCTTGGTATTTACTAAGTTAGCAGTATGCACAAGCATATCTTCTCATTACACCTTTACTTGTGCAGCATAAGAATGCATTAAGTTTTTACTAGTTCTATCAAACTATTGGCTAAAATTGAGCTTGTGGTCAACTAAAGTTTCCATATTTTGTCATATGTCATATGTGTCATATGTCATATGTCAAGTCTTCTTCCCGTACTATGTGATCAAATTTTTTTATGTTTTTTTCTGTATTACCTTCCATCTGCTTTAAGCCTTTCATTCCAACTTGTTAGGATTGCTTTAAATCTAGGTGTCATCCCTCGCCCTAGCTCTCCCTCCCGGGCTCATGTCATCTGTAGATTTGATGAGAGTACCTTCCACATCTTCACTAGATTTGTTGAAGAGGACAGAGTCATGGACAGAGCCCCATGGCACCATGAAATACATCCCTTCATGTTAGTACCTAGTTATTAATCACCTTTTGATATGCAACCAGCTATAAATTTTACCTCATGGTGCTGTCATTCATTGAGTCCACATTTCTCAGTTTTGCTTGCCAGAATATTTTACTGAGGTGCCATGTTAGGTAATAAGAAACTATAGTGTTCTACTAAAATCAAGATATAGTCCCTGTATAAGACCCCCTGGCCCCTAGTCCAATAACCCTATCAAAGAAGGAAAATAAATCCTGTTTTATGGTTCATCCTGACTTGACAATCACCACCTTCTTTTCTAGTACTGAACTGCCTAATGATCACCTCACCTCTTCAGTTCCCCATCCCACCTCCTCCTCACCTCCTAAATTGTGAGCAGCTCCAGGTCAGGAACATATAATTCTTTCTCCCTAGTGCCTAGCATAATTCCTGACATACAACAGATGATCAATAAACAGTTGTTGAATAAATGAATGAAACCATCTGTCCTATTTGGTTTTGGTTCAAGTTTTATCCAGGATATTCCTTTGCTAAATTGCAATAAGTATTCCAGGCCAAGTATGTGATCACTCTTTGGAATTTATTAAGTTATGGATTATTAATAATAATAATTTTAGGCATTAACTTAAGGATGATGGTGTAATGTTAATGGATAACCAAGAGAAAATAGAGCTCAATTTCTGCTTTACTTCTGCCTTTTCAAGGAAAATTATCTCCATGTTGAAAAAGATAGAATAAAATGGGTGAAGTAGATACAGAGATTGGAAGAAATCACCGGCCTGCTCCAGCGAGTTCAAGTTCCTCCATGGAATTAAACCCGGAGAACTCAGAAATCTTGCAAGTAAAATCATTGTATCCATACCAGTGAGCTCTAAAGAGAAGTAGAGATCTTAGAAGACATAATAGGTAAAGGTAAGTAACATTCTAGTTTTTTAAAGAGTAAAGAAAGTGGATTGGCATTTTATTTACTTTTAATTTACTCTTTGTCCAAATTTCATATCAAGGTTATTTAATATTATAAAATGAGTTGGGAAATTTTCTTTTTTTTTTCTATTGACTTGAAGCCTTTGTAATAATAAGTCTTCAGATAAAATGATCTGTTCATTAGAGTTTTGCAGAACTCACTTATAAACTCATCTGGTAAGATGTTTTCATTTGAGGAAGGTCATTGATTACTCATGGATTTTTTAAATTACAGAACTATTTAGGTTTTCTATTACTTGTTAAGAAATATGTTTATTTTGTATATATTTAAATTTTATGGGCAAAATGTAAACATATTATTCTCTAACTAACTCTGCTATATTGTATTATCACTGCTTTTCATTCTTAAGATTTTGTTTTACTTTTTTTCAAGATCAGTTTCACCAGAGGTGTGTCTATTAATTTTTGGCTATATTGATTTAATTTATTGTATATTTATTGCCTGTGTTTCTGGTATCTGCTTTTATCTCATTACTTCTACTTTCTTTAGATTAATTTTCTTGTTCCTTTTCTAACAAGTTTTACCCTTAGCTCATTAAATTTCACTCTTTGTTCTTTTTTAATGAAAGCATTTAAAGCTACAAAATTCTCTATACACACTGTTTTAGCTATATTGCACACATTTTGAATTCTATTATTTTCATTATTATTTAGTTCAAAGTATTGTCTAAGTCTTTTGTCGGGGGGATTAGTTTGTACTTTAATTATGCTGTAGACACATGATACAATCTATACGATACTTTGATAGTTGAGTGTTTTTTTGCCCAGAATTTGGTCAATATTTATAAATGCTCCATGTGTGCTTGAGAAAAATATGGTTGATCCACATTATTTGTGGATTCCGTATTTGTGAATTCACCTCCTTGCTAACACTTATTTGTAACACCAAAAGCAATACTGGCAGTGCTTTCGCAGTCTCTTGTGGACATGCACAGAGCAGTGAAAGCTTTGAACTGCCCCATGTGCATGTTCCCAGTTGAGGTCCAACAAGGTGACACCCTGTCTTCTTGTTTCAGCTCTCATACTCATACTCTAAACAAGTGTCCTTTTCAGTCTATTTAGTGTCATTTTTTTTTTTGCATTTTTGTACTTTTTGGTGGTGATTTTTCTGTCTAAAATGGCCTCCAAGCATAGTGCTGAAGTGCTGTCTGGTGTCCCTAAGCACAAGAAGGCTGTGATGTGCCTTATGGAGAAAATACGCGTGTTAGATAAGCTTCGTTGAGGTCTGAGTTATAGCGCTGTTGGTATTGAGCTCAATGTTCATGAATCAACAATTTATATTAAACAAGGTGTTTTTAAACAGAAATACACATAATACAAGGTTATGTATTATTGATCAGTAGATGAAAATGTCATGATCAGAGGCTCACAGGAACTTAACCTTGTATTTCTCCTAGGACCAACGATTCAGCCTTAAGTGTTGTTGGGACTTTATAGAATATAATTACCACAAATAACAAGAATTGACCATATATACTCTCTGACTGTTGGGAAAAGATTTCTAAATATGCCTGTTACATTTTTTAAAAAGGAAGGTGTGGTCACAGTGTCAAAACCATGGTGAATCTGGACAAAAGCAGGTTATTTTACAAGGTCTCTTGTAGCTTTAGGGATAAGAAAGGAATCCCACAAGTAACCAGTTGAATAATCATATCCAAATTAATGGATATGATTAATGGACCAGCATCTTACTTAGAGGGGGATTTCTAGTGGCTGGCTCTAGAGCTCAGCCCTTAACCCTGCCCCTTCAACATATTTAGCATGATGGGAGTAAGAATAGCTAGAGGATAAGCTCTCAAAGCAACTTCTCTAGTCCTAGTGGTTTCCTATATTTTTCATCTTCTTGGGCTATCTATTTAAACTCTTCCACCATTCACTTTCTCCTTGATAGCCTTCTCCATTAAGACTGGCTACAGAGTGAAATACAGTTTCACTTGTTCTTTTTCTCTTTCTAAGAGTCAGCATATAAATCCTCTTGTTTTAAGAGCTTTGGGTATTATTTAATGCTCAAATGTCATAATACTTTGAGTATTACAAGGAAATATTCACAAGAGAAATCTGAGAAAGTTACCTGCTTTTACAAAGAGCTAATAGTTATGGACCCTAGTCTGTGTTTAATTTATTTTGACTTAATAAGCATGCTTCTGAACATCTAGTATAGGCCAGACACCATGCAAAGTGCCTCCTGGGACATGAAGAGGAGAAAATGGTCACCCTGCCTTCAAGCAAGCTGATGCTTCTCCCTTCATTAGGGCTTGTGATGCCTGCAGGAGGCCAGAAATCCTTGTGACTTTCCGCTCAAAGCCAGCTTATGAGTGTTGGCTTTTCTGAGGACCTCATGCTTATGTGATTCTCATTGCAAAGGACCTCAGCACAGTGAAAGTGCAGTCCCTGGGGCACTTCTTTAGCCCTATTTACCAATGTATAGATGCCCAAAATACACACACACCACCACCACCACCAGCAGCAACAACAAAAATTTGCAGGTGACTTGAATCTGCAAGAGAAGGTAAATATATAAAAATATTGTGTCCAGTGTCCAAATCCAAATATAACAAAGTAATGTAGCCAGATGTCCACAGGGCAAGGGTGAAAATGAACATTGTATTTGGTTATTATTTGATTATGTCACTTTTATACTAGTTGTTGTTTGTTTGCTTATTTTGAGGACTAATTCATTACTTGAAAACTATACCAGGGACTAGGGGAAGAAGGAATGGGGAGCTATTGTTAAGAAGGTATAGAGTCTCAGGTTTGCAAGTCGAAACGAGTTCTGGAGATGGATGGTGGAGATGGTTGCACAATGATATGAATGCACTTAATGCCACTGAACTATAAACTTAAAAATGGTTTCCATGGCAAGTTTTATATTTTGTGTATTTTACTGCAATAAAAAAAATTGGAAGGGAAGAAAACTATATCAAATGTTGAAGACAAGGCAAATACGTAATATTGAAATTTTATTTCTACTGTATAGGATGCTAAAATATTGGACCATCTACTTCAATACTGTTTACCTAGAACTCTACTAACAAAATGCATTTGACAGTGATTAATGCAGAATCCTACTTTTCAGAATGAGGACCAACTACCCATACAAGAAGGGGAAATTAAGCTTAGCAGCCTTAGCGGTTTCATAAACTTCATAAGACCTTAACACACTATGCCTAAACCATATAGTGCAGCCACTAAAAGTATGAGCTTTGGACAAGTCAAACTGGCTTGCTTTCCTCTCCAGACTCTTACCCTTTCCTAGCTGAGTGGCTTTGGGGGCAGTTGCTTAAGCTTTCTGAGCTTTGGTAAATTACAGGCATTAACATCTACTTCTTGGGATCATTATAAGGATCAGTTGAGATAATATATTTGAAGTGCCTGGCCCTTAGTAAGCTCCACAAACAGTGTTGATTATTATTTGCACGTGCTGTTCTTTATGTCTAGAAAGTTTCTGTGCTCCTGCCCACACTCACCCTGGCTTAAGAGCTACATCCGGAAAGCTATACTGAGCCAGACACCCCCTACCCCAATCCCCAGTGAACAGTGAACATATTGAATTCTATCATTGCTCTTACCACATGCATTTTAATTACCCATATATGTATCTCTCACAGTAGACCATGAACTCTGAAGGCAGAAACTGTCTTGTATCTTTATATTCCAAGCATTTAGTAGTGCTTGTCAGGTAATCATAAAGAACAATGTGATATGACCACTAAAAGACCTAATATAGTCTTCAAGAGTGTTTCTAAAAATAGTGTGTTCTCCGTCTTTAAAACCTTTTACACGTAACCTCTTTGACCACTGGGATGGGGTCTTGCTGCATGTTGGATTAGATCCACGGCTGCCAAGTGTGTGAGGGTGTGGAAGGCAAGTTAAGGGATAAGTTTTCTAAGCGTTCTTTCCTGGGAAACTATTCTGAGACTATATTATTATGTCCTTTTGTGTTAAATTGTCATCTTTTAAGAAGTGAAAAGAGGATGATAGTAGATGAATATTTAGGGGTGGGCATTGCTTGTTTAGTTTGGTTTACTATTCCTAATTGGCAAAATTTAAACAGTGGCAACTTTTTCTGTTCCCCACCTTCCAGCATTCCAACATTTAAAAAAACTTACTGATCAGTGAAACCAAAACCCAGAAAATGATGAAAGTCAAGGATATTTCAACCCTAGTATTCTGATTGTGTGATACAGAAATCATGTCCCCTAGACATAGGCCATTTTAGAAAACTGATAAATGATTCCCTAAACTCATACCACCAACCTCCAGTAAGTTTAGGTTAGGCCTTAGATATGCTGAGATTTCTGGCTGGTGATAGATTTTTGGAAACTTACTCATGACATTAAATCCAAGCCCCCTTGTCACCAAGAGATTGCATTTCAGAAGGATGAACTAGGGATGGAAGCATGTGGGGTCCTGAGATAAGAGGGCACATTGGTAAAGTAGATGTCCCAGCTGACTACAATCAGCCACAGCTGTTAGGTTAATTTTGTGTTCCAAAAATAAAACCTAGGTAGGAACAACCAAAGTCTAATCAGCCATTCCCTGGAAGAACTGCTGCTGCAAACAGATTGAATTCTTTTTCCAAAACATCACTAAGTCGTCATGTGCTTTTCCAGTATTTCCTTTCCCATTGCTCCTAACAAGCAAGATGCATTATATAAAAAAAAAAAGAAAAGAAAAAAATTGGCTCAATAATCAGATGTTCCTCTTATCTTCTTGTTAACTTAGAAATGCCAAAAACCAGTGTTCATGACATTTCAGTTCATTACAAGGCAAGTGATGGTCCACACATTGAAATTGGCTGGTGTTAAATAGCCAGATATGAATGGAAACTTATGCCAAAGGTTAAGTAATCAATATGTGGGTAGGCTGTACAAAAGGGGGGTGATGGAATGTGGTTTAGAGAAAACTTGTGAAACTAGAGGAGTGTTAAGCATTTGAACATTTCTAGTATTTTTAAATAATCTGCATGAGAAAGCTCTTGCCCACGGAATCTGACTTTGTGGGATTAGAAGAGGGCTATTTACCATCAGTTGTGGTGCAGGCCTGCCCCCTGTGCTTTCCCTGAAACAGTCAAACAATTCTTAACATGCGGAAGACTAGAAAAGATTCCAGGATGGCGTTTTGCCTATAAAACCTATTTACATTTATCTTGACAAGAGCTAATAAGAGTTATTTAGCAAGTGTCAGAAGACCTGACAGTTAAATAGACTGCTTATCCTGAAAACTATTCTACTATCTTTCCCTAGAAAATACGACTTTCTACTCATCCAGGCATCTATTTCAAACCTTCTGCTCTCTTCTCAAATCTCTAATTCCTCCTCCTCCTCCTTCTCTTTCCTACAGCTAAAGATGGCACCTCATACTTCCTAGAAAAATATAAATCCATTAGAAAAAGAACCACCTCGTTGCCATGATAATGATCCTTCTGCCAACTTCTTTAACCTCCACCCTTTTCACTTCTACACAAATTTCTCCCTCTCTAATGGATCATTCTCACTGACATACAAGCATTCCTTAATTAACATCTCCTATCTTAAAAAAAAACTGGACTCCCTTGACTCCACATTTCTCTAGCTACCACGGTTTCTCAGCTCCCATTCTCAGCAAAACTCCTTGAAAGAGTTATCTATGCTCCTACCTCTACTTAGCTGCCTCTCATTCACTTCACAACCTCCTCGAATTGCGCTTTGGTTCCCACTACCCATCAATGACCTAACCTTGCCCATGCCCCAATTCTCCGTCTTCATCTTTTGTGACCTCTCAGAGGCACTTGATATGGTTACTGAATCTCTTTTTCTGAGCTTCTTTCATACCACAACCACTTGATTTTTCTCCTATCCCACTTCTCATTCTATTTGGTAGGATCCTCTTCCTCTACCAAGTTTTAAATGTTGGAGATATATGGGGCTCTGCCCTCCACTCTCGAATCTTCTCTATCAATGCTCTCAAGGTGATCCCATCCAGTCCCATACGTTTTAAGATAAAGACTCTGAAATTTTAGCTCTAGTCCAGGGATTCACAAACTTTGGTGCCATGAACCCCTTTGGCAGTCTAATAAAGCCTGAGGATCCCTTCACAGGATAACATTTTTAAATATATAAAATAAAATACACAGTATTACAAAGGAAATAAATACATTTGATAACTGTGTATTCAAACACAGTTATCAAATACAAGAAAAAAGACCTATGATATTATAATAAAAGATACTTCTTTTTTAACTCATTGAGTAATATGAGTAATAACAGAGGGTCTAATAACCACCATCAATATCAATGCAGTAGTGAGTGTAAAAAATATTCAAGATATCTGCATTAACTGTAATGAGATATGAAAATATCTTATTTTTACTGGTGAACATACCACAAGTATGGCTAGTATTACTGTGGTTTGTTGCCCATAGTCTCAATTAAGGAAAATACTAAATATCAATAAAAATCAAATCCAGTAATGCATAAGATAATAAATCATAATAAAGTGGGATTTACCCCAGGAAAACAAGACTAGGTCACTATTGGTAGAACCAGTAAGTGTAATTCACCACATTAAAAATAAAGGAGGAAATTATGTAATCATCTCAAAAGATGAAAAAAAAAAACATTTGACAAAATTCAATATCCATTCATGATTTAAAAATAAAACTCTCACTTAACTAGGAATAGGAAGAAATTTTCTCAATCTAGTAAGGGTCCTCTATCAAACAACCTACAGATAACATCATACTAGATGATGAAATATCAAACCCTTTCCTCCTAAGACCAGGGTGGGACAAAGGATGTTTGCTCTCACCACTTTTATTCAACATTATTTGGAAGATTCTAGCCAGTGAAATAGACAAGACAATAAAATAAATAAGAGGCATGAATGTAGTAAATATTGCATGAATGAAGGAATATATTATAGCTGTCTAAATTCGCAGATGATTGAGTATATAGACAATCCAAAGAAATCTACAAAATATCTACCAGAACTGATAGGTAAGTTTGGGAAAGTCACAGTATATAAGGTCGAAACATAAAAATCAATTGCAATTCTATATATTAGCAACAATCAATTTAAAAGAAATTAAAAATTATACCATTTAAAATAGCACAAAAAAAAATGAAATGCTTAGAGATAAATTTAACAAAATATGTACAAGACCCGTAGAATAAAAACTATAAAAATGTTCTGAGAAAAATTAAATAGTACCTAAATAAAGGTAAAGATACACCATGTTCATGGATTGAAAGACTTGAGATTATTAAAAGATCAACTATAGCCTCTTTAATTGATCTATAGGTTCAATGCCATCTGAATTAAAATCCAAGCAGGCTTTTCTTTTTTAAGAAAATAAGAAGCTAATTCTAAAATTTCATTAAAATACAAAGGACTTAGAATAGCCAAAACAATCTTGAAAATGAACAAAATTGGAAGGACTTCAAAACTTACTATAAAGACATAGTAATCAAGATAGTGTCCTATTGACATAAAGACAGACAAATAGATCAATGTAGCAAATTAAAGAATCCATAAATAGGCCCACATATGTATATAAAATCAATTGATTTTTAACAAATACATCAAGGTAATTTAAATGGGAATGACACAATTGGATAAATATATATTTTTAAAAGATCAGAACCTCAACTCCTCTACCTACACTATACCCAAAACTAACTTGAGATAGATCATACACCTAAACCTAAAAGCTAAAACTACAAAGCTTCTAGAAGAAAACAAAGGAGATTATTTTTACAACTTTGATGTTGACAGAGTTCTCAGAATACAAAAGCACTATGACATAACAGTTTTTTAAAATGACTTCATGAAAATTTAAAAATTTGCTGTGAAAACATCGTTAGATAATTTGAAAATAAGCCATAGACTTCACTTGAAATACGTATATAAAGAACTTATATCCAGAATATGTAAAAAAAAAAAAAAAGTGGTACAAATCAATAATAAAAAGAGAAACAACCCAACTCTAAAATATACAAAAAATTTGAATAGATGCCACTTCACAAAAGAGGATGTATAAATGGTGTGATGGTTAATTTTCTGTGTCAACTTGACTGGGCCTCAGGGTGCCCCGATATTTGGTCAAACTTTATTCTGGATATTTCTGCGAAAGTGTTTTTGCATGAGATTAACATTTAAATTTGCAGACTGAGTAGAGCAGATTGCCCTTCCCTAATGTGGGTGGACCTAATTCAATCAGTTGAAGGTCTGACCTTCCTTTCAGTAAATGATAATTCCTCTTATCCAATTCCTTCAAACTGGGACATCAGCTATTTCCTGCTTTTGGACTCAAACTGAAACATTGGCTCTTCCTGGGTCTTGAGCCTGCTGACCTTTGAACTGGAACTACATCAATAGCTCTCCTGGGTCTCCAGCCAGCTCAATTTACCCCACAGATCTTGAGGCTTGTCAGTCTCCATAACCACATGAGCCAATTCTTTATAATAAATCTCTTTGTATATATACAAAGATTCTGTATGTGTATATATATATATATATGTACATGTATATATAATATATACAAATAGCTATATTTAGATATATAGAGATATATCTCCTATTTGTTCTTTCTCTAGAGAACCCTAATACAAATGGCCAATAAGCATATGAGAAGATATTCAAGATCAATAATCATCAGGAAAATTCAAATTAAACCCAATATGATACCATTACACATCCTCTAGAATAACTAATTTTTTTTAATTGACAATAACAAATGTTGGTGAGAATGTAGAATAATGAGAATCTTCATACATTTGTTGGTAGGAACGTAAAATGGTACAACTAATTTGGATAATAGTTTGGCAGTTTCTTGTGAAGTTAGACAAACACTTAGCACACAACCCAGCAGTTCCATTCCTTTGTATTTAACCAAAGAAGTGAAAGCCTATGTCCACGAGTGGTAGGTGGAGTTATGGATACCCCAATCATGCAGCAGGGGTACAATTATTAAAACTTTCACCAATAGTGAATTGGGATGGAAAACTAATGGAAGGGACTATACCTGTGGGTGCAAATTCAGATATTTGAAAGTGCCAGAGAAGTAGTAATTATAAGGACAATATGGAATTGGGTGGTTGAAGCCTGGGATGACTAATCACCAATTAAAAGCTACTGGTGAAAGCCAGAAGGTCTCATGTAGTATTATAAACAGTCTCCCCTCCTGCAGCTTCCCAGGAATAAAGCTTCCAGGAGGGAAGAAACAAACCAGAGCAGCAGAGCTTCAGAGGAAGTTGAATATTCAACCTTAAACTTTAGCAAGTCTGATACACCAAGGTCAGAGCTATGATTGGGAAAGATTGAGAGATAGTGCCAACATACACTCACCTGGAAGCTCGGAGGAAGCAATGACCCACAATAAGTGGAGTAATGCCAGAACTGTTACAGAAGACGAAAGAAGTGGGGATCAAAAGGCTCAGAGAAATAGGCAGACTTGAGTAGATATACTCATAAGGCCAGAAAACCTACCAAACGGCTATGTTCCATGGGAAGATCTGAAGGATACTCATTTGCCAAAGCAATAACAAATAAGCATGAGATGAGCAGCAGCATCACTGCAGAACTTATTGGTGGCAGCCCTCTGTAGGCCTGACCTGACTATAGAAGATGCTATTGCAGAACAAAGCTCCCTGATAACAATAGTGATCCTGAAATAGTAGAGCCAGGTGGTTGAACTTAACTATTGCAAGCAAAGTGGATGCAATTATGATAATAAGCAGCAAGGTGAGGGGAGCTGCCAGGGAAGCCTAACCAAAAGACAGCTAAGGCAATGGTTAACACAATTATTCTCAAACTCGAGCCTGTAGCAGAATCACCTAGAGGGTTTTTAAATTACAACTTGCTGGACCTCACCCTCCAAATTTCTGATTCAGTAGGTCTGAGTTGGGACCTGATAAAATGCATTACAAATAAGTTCTCTGGTGATACTGATGCTGCTGGTCTGAAATCACAAGTTGAAATCCGTAGGTTAATAGAACATGTCACGCCTAGGGGCAAGATAGACGGACAGCCAACAAGGGTGTTGTTAAATTTTTTAAATCAAAAGAAATCATGAATGGATAATCAGGAGGCTAAAAGCCTGATTATCTATCCTTCATTTCTTTTTTAGAATGAAGCTTATGGGGCCAGATAATAAACAGAATCCTGCCCAGGTGTGACTCAGAGTGCATCCATTCCATCCATGGACCCATCTGGTCATTTTCTCCACATTGGTTCCTTGGCCTATGAAGCAAGAACTATCAAACTGGGGAAGGCCAAATGGAAACTTCTGAAATTTCCCCGGGTAAGAAAATAAAATTGCTTCCCAGGAATGGAAGAGAAGACTGACAACCCAGAAGACCTAAAAGATATAGAAATGGTGGTCCACATGTATCCCCATTCAATTCACTAGTCTAGGTCCTACAAAAACTAGACAGATCCTGCAGAATGAAAATGGGCTAGTGCAAAATTAACAAAGTAGTAGACACAATTGCAGGTGCTGTGCCAGATGTGGCTAAAATTGAATAACATGTGGTCTTAGGTATTAGGTATAAGGCCACTAATCCGAGGTATACATTTTTTTAACCCTATCTCGAAAGAGGGCTAGAAGCAATTCACATTCATGTGAGACAAATATCAGTATAAAGTTACAGTCTTGCCCCCAGGCATGTTAACCATCCTGCTCTCTCTGTCTTAATATACTCCAAAGGGACGTAGACCGTCTTGACATTCTGCAGAATATCACAGTGGTCAGATGATCGATGAAATCATGTTAATTGGACAGGACAAGCAAGAACAGTGGCAAGTACATTGGAGGCCTTGGTAAGGTGCATGCACTCTAAAGGTGGAAGACAAATCTTATAAAGATTCAAAGACCTGACAGATCAGTGAAATGTTTAGAGGACTAATGCTAGGAGCATAAGATATCCTGTCAAAGTAAAGGACAAATTATTGCATCTTGTCACTCCAACTGTGAAAAAAGAAACACAAAACTTCTTTCTTTGAATTCTGGAGGTAGCATATTCCCCACGTGGCAATACTACTCTGGCCATTTACTGAGTGACCCATAAGGCTGCCAGCTTTAGTGGAGCCCAGACCAATGACATTCTCTGCAGCAGGTCCAGGCTGTGGTGTAAACAGCCTTACCACTTGGGCCTTATGACTCATATAACCCAGCAGACCCTATGGTAATCTGGTGGAAGAGGACACTGTGTAGAGTTTATGGAAAGCACCAATAGGAGAATCACAAGTAGATCCTAGGGTTCTGGAGCAAAGCCATGCCATCCATAACACAAAAGTATACACCCTTCGACAAACAGCTCCCAATATGCTATAGGACCCTAGTAGGGTTGGAGAATTTGACTATGAAATATCAAGTGACAATGAGGCCAGAAAAGTCCATCATTCTGTCAGATGGACAGAGCCCACCTACTGGGAGAGCCCAACTCATAAGATTGAGCATCAATCCATCTTAAGGCGGAAGTGGTACATATGGAATTGAGTACAAGCAGGACCAAAGAACATAAACAAGCTAGGGAGGGACAATCTTTGGGCAGTGTACTGGTCATCCACTTTGTAGGGAAAGAGAAGTTGGCCAAAGAAAGAACATAAACTCACAGGCACTGACAATTGACTGATTGATCAATTGACTGATTGATCATGGCCCTGGAGAAGAAAAATTAGGAGATTATGTACACGTCTGGGGAAGAGGCATGTGGACAGATATATGAGAGAGAGCACAAAGTGTGAAGATCTTTGTGTCATGTGTTAACGCCCACCAGAGAGGATCCACCTACATAAGAGGCACTGAACACCCAAGTAGATAGAATGACCTGGCCGTTTGATGTCAGCCCACCTTTGCCACTGAACAAGCAAGTGCTGGCACAATTGGTTTATATAAAGAAAGACTATAGAGGTCACTCATGGGCTCAGTTGCATGGGTTCCCAATCACCAATGTTGATTCAATTACTGCTGCTGCCAAATGTCCCACCTGCCAGCAATAGAAACCAATGCTGAGTCCCTGATACAGCACTATCTCTTGAAGAGATCAACTTACTACTTAGCAGGTTTATTACAGTGGATTCCCTCAACAATGGAAGGTGCAGCAATTCATCTCGACTGGAATTGCCACATATTCTATGTAGGGTTTACCTTTCCTCCCCATAAGGCCTTAGCCAGTACCACTATCTGAGAGCTTACAGAGATGACACCCTGAGAGGATGAAGTGCCATTCTCCAGGCCAGCAAACACTCTATTTAGGGCCCAAGATGACCAACTGGAGCTTTTCTTGGTACTCTTCTGCCCATTTTTGATGGGAAATGGACAGTGCTGCAGTCATACCCTGAGGAGAGCATGGCAGCCAGGGGCATAGACCTCTTAGGTATTAGGGACTGATTCAGCCCACCAGTAAGTCAGTTAGACCTACAGAAGGGCTAGGGGTGAGAGTAAAGGGAATCTAGAATGAGTAATAGAGCGATTCAAGGTGTGACTTTCATATCTGCTCTAGTAGTAAGGGCTGTATTATATCCTACTAAACTTCCTCTTGCAAGTTTCCAGGAAAAGAGACCAACCAGAATCATAGAGATTTTTCCAGAACTTCCTACATGAATCAAGAGGATTTGAGCATTCCAAGAGGTGAATTCTAGTGGATTCTGTGGTGGACTGCTCAGAGTCCTCTTCAGGACCAAGTCACACATGCTCCCAATAGCCTAGAATATTTGCTACTGACAGCTCACAGCATGTCTCTCTCCAGGCCTTGCCCTCTGCTGAGAAGAGTTACCTGGCTCAAAGTCATGCCTGCTTCCCTCAGGGGCAGCTCACATCAAAGGACCGGTCTATGTGGGATTACAAAGGCCTAGACCGCTTGCCTCAATTGTGGGTATCTCTGAAGGCCCAGCGCTTCAGCGCTCCTAGTGGAATTGGTTGAGGCCTCTGTTACAACTATATTGCAATTTTACACTCCATCTGACCAAACCTACTTCCTTTACTCCCTCACAGATGTTACTATGCACTTTCCAACAAACTTCCTGCTCACAAATCTCAGCATCTCAGAGTCTATTTCCTTGGGATGGGAACGTGCAACAGTGATGCTATTTTTTTTTTTTTTTTTGAGGAAGATTAGCCCTGAGCTAACATCTGCCACCAATCATCCTCTTTTTTGCTGAGGAAGAGTGGCCCTGAGCTAACATCCATGCCCATCTTCCTCTACTTTATATGTGGGATGTCTGCCACAGCATGACTTGACAAGTGCTGCGTATGTCCACACCCGGGATCGGGGCCTGCCAACCCCAGGCCACCAAAGCAGAACGTGCGAACTTAACCGCTGTGCCACCAGACCGGCACCAACCATTATGCTGTTTTAAGTTGTTTGTAGGATGGCTGGAACATGAAGAGAAGGGAGGTATGAAGACCAGCTAGAAATTGTAAGAATCCATGCAACAGATGTTAAAGGCCTGAACTAGAAAGAGGTGTGTGTGTTGAGAGTGAAAGAAGACACATATTTGAGAGGCATTTCAAAAGGGGAAGAAGCAATATTCCATGATGATTCAATATGACGATGGAGGGAGAGATAGGAGTCAAGTTTTGACCTTTGGTGATTGACAGAAAGGTAGCACTACTGAGAGAAAAGAAGAGGAACCAGTGCAATGAGGAGAGGAAGAGTTCCACTCAGCCTGTTGTTGCATTGAGTGTACACTCAAAGGAAATGTAATTACCTTAATATATTTAATAGAAAACATTTAAATTTCGTGAGTAGAGTCAGTTCCTCAGTAATCCTTGTGAATAGATTTTTCTTACACAAGGTCTGTAAGTCATTAAGGGTGAGCTTCATTAGACTACAATTGGAAAGATAATATAATGTTAAAAGTTTTTCTTCTCTTCCTTGCTCCCACCTCCAGATTTCAGGTCTATTAGCAAGAATGTTCTGAGAGATGATCAATCCTTATAATACTTTTTTTTCTTTCAAAAAGTAAAATGGACTGAAACATACGTGCACAATCTACCAGGCAGAGAGACTTATAAAACAAATAAGAAAACCTTTAACACACCAGACCATAGCTTTAATGTAGAGATACATTAAAAATATCTCTGAAGTCAAAGTAGAATGATTTTATTTTGCAGAAAAGGGAATAGACTTTTCAATAGTATAGAGCTGTCAGAGGCATACAAACCATATCAGTCTATAGGAAAAAGACTCTATAAGACAGGCTATCCTGTTATGAATTACTATCCACAACCATCCATCCATTGCAGTTTGGGGAAACACTGTTTTTGAAATTTAATTATGCTGAAAACCTTCTCTCATATGCTTTTTTACGTCATTAAGCTATTCATCTGCAATAGATTTCCCTCCTCAGGAAATGCAGCCACGGTAGCTACAAAAGTTATTTCAATCAATTTGCACAATGTGCTGCAGAGGAGGATATAAAGTGCATGGGTGTGTTTCTTCTCCGCTATAAGCTATTTCTAACCAATGCAGTTAAAGACCTTCTCTTTGACTACCTCTCAATCGTAGGTCAGTCCTTCACATACTTCTCAGAGGTTTGGTAAACCAATGCTTGTTTGCACACGGTTTTTCTTTTTCCTTTCTTTCTTTCTTTCTTCCCTCCTTCCTTCCTTCTCTCCTTTCTCTCTATTTCTCTCTCTCTCTCTCCCTCTCTCTCTCTCTCCCCCAACCCCCGTTTCTCTCCTTCTTTCCTAAACATAGATCTGGATGCTTGAAGGTCAGCAAATTGACTATGACAGTTCATGGAATGTGACTGTATTGGGGTGGGGGTGGGGGTACTTGTTTCCAATTCTGTGTCTGTGTAAACAAGACACAAGATAAACGCGTAAAGCATCAGCCAATAAAATACTTAATTCAGAATCTCCCCAATTTCTCTCCTTGTATTTCCTAGTATTTGGGAAAAGAGTTGATATTTCGTGAAGCTAGGTCCTGCTGCTGCTCTTGTCAAGATAACCTAAAAATGCAGTATCAGCTGTAATTTTATCCTGTCCGCTCTTGATATGCCCCTACAGAGCACCAGTGTTCCTATAGCAACACAGTCTGTGAGACACTGGAGCTGTCTATACTTGGTGTTTTCTTTCTAGAAAGCATTATTTTCTCACCTTGTCATTGGATTCATTGTAGATGGTGCCTAATGCTTCTTCCTAACCAAAAGACTTAAAAGAAGATGTATCACTCCTCGTTAATGCAGCCATCATATGTTCCTCAGAAAACGACTGTGTATTTCTCTCCCTTTCCTGCCACACACAGTATGCAAACAAAAGACTCTCTGATCGCCTGACCTGACGGGGAGCCCTTAAGCAATGCCACATGCTTTACCACATTTCTGCAAAATTTAATTTGCTAAAATCCCCATTAAACATTCATGTATATTTTATTTCCTTTCATTCCTTGTTGATTACCAAAGCATTTCTGTGTGTCAACATAAGCATTTTCTTTTCTCATCACCTTCCTCTTCCTGCTCCGTTACTTGAGTTATGGTGTCATTCAGTAATTTCACATCGAAGTATTTTATCACTGGAACTATGCAGACAGCTGTCAGTGCCTTAATGACTAGCTCACATAGGAAAGAAAAGTCTTCTCAAGTTTAATTTACAGGGCAGTGGATTCCTATTGTTTCACTGTTATTTGCATACTCCCTGGTTTTGTAAGGTCTTTTAGCGTGTTTCGGGAAAGAGGAATGGAAAGATAATTTCTACCTCACCCCCAACCCCTCTTCTAAGGAATATAACCAGGCCTATCACAAGGCTGAGAGTCAAGAAACTTCAGAATCAACTTGAAGCTTCTACCCTACAGCTAAGGTTCAGGGAAATTCATGTCTACCTTAAACTGAAGATAACAATAAATACCACTTGTGTACGGCTTTACATTATTCAACATGCTTTTACCTACATTTCATATATGCCAAGCCAACAAACCCTTGAGGTAGGTATTAACCATACCTGAATTGAAGTTCAGAGCTGTTAAGTAATTTACCTGTGTTTACACATCTGGGAAGTGGAGCTAGGAAGCAAACATAGATCTCTGACTCCAAATAGAGTTTCTCTGCTTAATTCCACGCTTTGTGCTAATGGTTCTTAAAGGAAAGTACGAGCAGCAAATTCATACATTTAGGTGAGTTTTCTTGTTTTTTTTTTTTCCAATGGAGATGTAATTGACATATGGCATTACATTCGTTTCAGGTGTACATCATAATTATTCGACATATGTATATATTGCAAAATGATCACCACAATAAGTCAAGTTAACATGCAGCACCACATATAGTTACAATTTTTTTCTTATGATGAGAACTTTCAAGATCTACTCTCTTAGCAACTTTCAAATATACAATACAGTATTGTTAACTATAGTGACCATGCTGTACGTTACATTCCCATGACTTATTTATTTTATAACTGGAAGTTGGTACCTTTTGACCACCTTCACATATCTTACATGTTTTTTTAATTTCTATTTTTAAGGATAAATAAGTTTCCAGTTTAAATAAAATACTAGGTAGTCAAGCTCTTGGATATCAGTATTGTACATGAAAATGCCAGGAATGTACAGTGACTGCACAAGTAATGTAAATATGCTTGTGGAAATTAAAAAACACTTTAAAGCCTAGCCACTGTTCTTCCCTAGAATAAACACTGCAGGTCTTCTTGGTTGTTATAGAATAAAACAGTTTTTAGGATTCATACCTTAAATAAACTATAAAATCTCCCTCCAAATGGCCATTTCATAAAATAGTTTTGTTAGCCCAACCTAGGTATGAAAGGAATGAAGGGAACAGATTCAAGGTTAATTGCTATTTAGTGTTCCTTACCCAGAGACACATCCATCTGCAAAGCTATATCCTAGACCAGCTGCCTCCCTGAATCAACCAGTCAGCATTTACTATTCTGGGAAATCAGATCAATTTTAACATTAACCTAAATATGGTATGATTAGCAAGAAAAAAAACTCTGCTAGTATTATCAAACAAAATTAACACATTCTTAAACCAATTATAAATTACTATTTAGCTCATTTGTGTTTTAGGATTATCTACATTTTGGATCCATTACTGGATAATCTAAAATTTACTATTTTGCTTGAATAATTTTTTTTAAAATTTTAAAATTTCAGAGAAGCATCTATGATTTTGTTTTTAAATCTGTGACTCTATGATTCTTACAGGGCATATCATTCCCTCCAAGAAACTAAAGGCTCAGTTCGAAGCATGATGGGAGTTTCTTTCCATGGCCCATTACCTCAGAATGTGAGTTCATAACACAATAGGATAAAATCAGAGCATACATTACTAACTGATTCGTTAGTCTCTTACACAAAAATAATATGTATATTCGTTGATTTACTCATCCCTGAAGCAATTTGACTGTCTATTTGAGTTATATACTTCTGTATACATATCAAACACTCTTATTTTTACATAACCCATCCCAAAGCAATTGCTCCTCCAAGGTTTTCTATTTGCTAATTCACAAAAACAAGCCCCTGCCTATTGCTCTATAGAATCATGTTGTAAAACATCTCCAAATCTTCTAGCCATCTTACAGTAACCGGAAACCTTTCATTCTAAAGGTACGTATATATGTATATATATGAGGAGATATATATATCCTCAAAACAAAACAAAAAAACACACAAAGGACAAGTAAAAAAGTATCTGAAGTATCTGAGGGGCCGGCCTGGTGGCATTGTGGTTAAGTTCAAGCTTTCCACTTAATCAGCCCAGGGTTCGTGGGTTTGGATCCCAGGCGCTGACCTACACACCACTTGTCAAACCATGCTGTGGCGGCGTCCCACACACAAATAGAGGAAGATTGGCACAGATGTTAGCTCAGGGACATTCTTTCTCAGCAAAAATAAATAAGTAAATAAGTATCTGAACAGGAAGAGAAACCAGAGCTTATTAGGTTTGCTTTGTTTCATTTTGTTTTCTTCAGGAAAAATTGTTTCTAGGCTAAGGAACTAAGTAGAACAATAGTGTTTAGTTACTCTGGGAATCTCACTGCTCTCTGCCCTTCTCTAGTTTCTTTGGTTTTTGAAGTACATCTAGATCCTAAGCTCTGTAACCACAAAAGTCAGTTCTGGTCTTGAACGCAAATTGCCTAGGGCATGTTTGCTAGATCATGAAATTGGGTTGTTAAGTGAAAGTCTTAGGAATCAAGATTTCTCTGTATAGCATGTCTTCCAAGAAAAGGTGAAGAGGGGCAGAGAATGGATAGAAATCAAATCAAGTTAATTATTGGACCTACACACACATGTACGGCATTAAAGGTTAGTATACTGGAAAGCCCATGATTGGTGGAATCATATAAGCCTGAATTGAATCTCAGCCTTGTCATGTGTTTGGAGAAATTATTTCACCTTTTAATACTTTAGTTTTCTTATGTGAGGGGAAAAAAATCATCCATAAAATTATTATGAGGATCAAATGAGAGAATGAATAGAAAGGGCTTTGAAGCCCTACTATCTGGGTTAGATTCCTGGCTCACACAATCCTGGCAAGTGATTTAACATTGCAGGACCTCAGAGTCTTCATTTTTAAAAACAGGAATAACAATAGGGCCTCTCGCCTAGATTTATTGTAGAGACTAAATGAGATAATGTATAAAGGACTTAGTCCAGGATCGAGCACATAGTAGGCATTCATGAAATGGTCGCTCTCTTTTTCCCTTCCCTTTAGTTCCCAAATGTGATTTTCTTTCTTGCAATTATTCTTATTAAACATTCTAAAAACTTAACTTCTACCAAACTCTACACTTTTAAAATTTAGGAATCTAAGACAAAATTCATCTTAAATTTCATTCTGAAAAGTAGAACTTAGTAATGAGCCTATTTGCAAATGCTTCTGTCTATTAAACATAAACATTTTTAAAAAAAATCTTTTGCTAATGCTTTTTAGAAACAAAAAAGATATTAATTACAAGAACAAAATGAAAACAAAATATTCCTGTACCCAGAATTATTTACTGTTAACTTCTTGGCAAATTAGCTTCTAATTTTTCTTTCTTCATTTTAAAGGAAAATTTGCTCTATTGTTTTTCTAAAGCTAATCCATGCTATATATATACTTTATATATTTTATATAATATTATAATATATATAATATATATATTATAAAGGATCGAGCAATCCATAAAAGTGAAAGTGTTAAAATCACTTTAAGCTCCACTACCCATAAATTACTATTGTTAATATTAGAGGAAGCTAATTGAAGATATTTCCTATACAACCATAGATAGATGGATGAATGCATGTGTGTGTTTATGGACGGAGAGAAAACTAATTAAATTTTATTTCTCTTGAATTTTATAAAAGAAAATAAATAAATAAATTGAAGAAATTCTTGTATTCAAATAAAATATTTCTTCACAGGAGATATTATTTCCTAAAAGAGCCCTTTAAGGTTTTATGTAGGGAGTGAGGGACACAAAAAGAGACTATAAAATATTAATAAGATAGGTCATTTTAAAAAACCCTACAATTATCAATTTTAATAAATATTTATTGATGCCATTCTTTAGAAGATAAGAATAGTCTTCTTACCTATTCTCTCCCTCTGATCTCTCAAAAAATTTTTAGTTACTTTTTATCTTTACATTGACAATATTTAAGCACATTCATATCTTGTCCAGTTACCATATCTCATAATTAATTCATATGGGTTTTATACTTAAACTGATCCAATGCTTACCCACCAGTCTTTTACTATTATTTCTATATTCCTGAATACCTTATTTTGATTCATTTCTTAAAAGGGTAGATTTATTTGTCAAAATATTCTTTCAATAATGCAATATTCCCCAAATTGTATTGTGTTTGAGAATGTCTGTTTGCTGCCTTTATAGCAGAATGACATTTTGGCCGGATATAATTCTTGAGTCACTTTTCCTCTCAGAACTTTGCAGACCTTAGTCTGTTTTCTTCTGGCTGTGGAGAATTCTGAAGCCAGCTTCAACCCGTTCCACCTTGTAGGCAATTTGCTTTTTGTTTTCAAGACTTCATCTTTTTAGAGCAGTTTTAGGTTTACAATAAAACTGAGAGGAAAGGATAGGGATTTTCCATACACCCTCTGCCCCACAGATGCACAGCTTCCCCCATTAGCCACATCACTCACCAGAATGGTACATTTTTTACCAAGGATGATCCTATGTTGACACTTTATAATAATGCAAAGTCCACAGTTTACCTAACGGTTCACTCTTGGTGTTATACATTCAATGGGTTTGAACAAATATGTAATGACATGTATCCATTATTATGGTATCATACAGAGTATTTTCACTGCTTTAAAAATCCTCTGTGCTCTGCCTATTCATCTCCTCTCCCCCTCACCACTGGCAACTACCGATCTTTTTATGGTCTCCACAGTTTTCTTTTCCAGAATGTTATATAGTTGGAATCATACAGTATGATGATTTCTCAAATTGATTTCTTTCACTTAGTAATATGCATTTAAGTTCCTCCATGTCTTTTTTGGTTTGATAGCTCGTTCATTTTTAGCGCTGAATAATATTCCATTGTCTGGATATACCACAGTTTATTTGTCCATTCAGCTACTGAAGTACATCTTGGTTGCTTCCAAATTTTGGCAAATATGAATAAAGCTGTAAACAACAGTCTGCTGGCTTTTGTGTGTTTGTAAGTTTTCAACTCCTCTGGGTAAATAGCAAGGAGCACAATTACTGATTCATATGGTAAGAGTAGGTCTAGTTTTGTAAGAAAATGCCAAACTGTCTTCCAAAGTAGCTGTACTATTTTGCATTCCCACCAGCAATGAATGAGAGTTCTTATTGTTCCACATCCTCACCAGCATTTGGTGTTGTCACTGTTCTGGACTTTGGCCTTTCTAATGGGTGTGTAGTGGTATTTCATCATTGTTGTTTTAATTTGCATTTCCCTGATGACATATGATGCGGAGCATCTTTTCTTATGTTTTAATTGCCATCTGTGTATCTTCTTTGGTGAGGCGTCTGTTACTGTCTTTGGACCATTTTTTAATCAAGTTGTTTGTTTTCTTATTGTTGAGTTTTAAGAGTTCTTTATATATTTTGGATAACAGTCCTTTTTCAGATGTGTTTTTTGCAAATATTTTCTCCCAATCTGTGGCTTGTCTTCTAATTCTCTTGATTTTATCTTTTGAAGAGCAGGTGTTTTTAATTTATCAATTATTTCCTTTACAGATCATGTCTTTGGTGTTGTATCTAAAAAGGCACATCACCATAACCAAGGTCATCTAGGTTTTCTCCTGTGTTATCTTCTAGGACTTTTATAGTTCTGCATTTTACATTTTGGTCTATGATCCATTTTGAGCTAATTTTTGTGAGGGGTGTAAGATCTATGTCTAGATTAATGTTTTTGCACATGGATGTTCAGTTGGTCCAGCACCATTTGTTGAAGAGGCTATTTTTGCTCTATTGTATTGCCTTTGCCCCCTTGTCAGAGACCAGTTGACTATCCTTTGGGAGTCTATTTCTGAGCTCTCTATTCTGTTTCATTTATCTATTTGTCTACTCTTTCACCAATAAGAAACTGTCTTGATTACTGTATCTTTATGGTGAGCCTTGAAGTTGGATAGCATCAGTCCTCCAACTTTGTTCTTCTCCTTCAATATTTTGTTGGCTGTTATGGGTCTTTTACCTCTCCATATAAAGTTTAGAATCAGTTTATCAATATCCATGAAATAACTTGCTGCGATCTTGATTGGTATTGCATTGAATCCATAGATCAAGTTGGAGACAACTGACAATATTGTCTTCCTATCCATGAACATGGAATATCCCTCCATTTATTTAATTCTTCTTTAATATCATTCATCAAAGTTTTACAGTTTTACTCATATGGATCCTGAATATATTTTTTTAGGTTTATACCTAAGTATGTTTTTTTGGGGAATGCTAATGTAAATGTTACTATGTTTTTAATTTCAAATTCCACTTGATCATAGTTGGTATAAAGGAAAGTAATTGACATTTCTATATAAACCTTGTATCCTGCAACCTTGCCATAATTGCTTATTAGGTCCAGGAGTTATTTTATTGATTCTTTTGATGTTCTACTTAGATGATCATGTTATCTGCAAAAAAGGACAGTTTTGTGTCTTCCTTCCCAATCTATATACCTTTTATTTCCTTTTCTTGCCTTGTTGCATTAGCAAGAACTTCCAGTATGATGTTGAAAAGGAGTGATAAGAGGGGACATCCTTCCCTTGTACCTGATCTTAGTCAGAAAGCTTTGAGTTTCTCACCATTAAGTAGGCCTTTAGCTGTAGATTTTTTATAGCTAGTCTTTTTCAAGTCAAGAAAGTTCCCTTCTATTCCTAGTTTGCTAGGATGTGTCTTATGGTCCATAATGTGGTCTATCTTGGTGAATGTTCCATGTGAGCTTAAGAAAAATGTGTCTTCTGCTGTTGTTGGATGAAGCAGTCCATAGATGTCAGTTATATCAAGTTGATTGATGGTGTTGGTGAAGTCAACTATGTCCTTACGATTTTTCTGCCTGCTGGATCTGTCCTTTTCTGAAAGAGGAGTTTTGAAGTCTCTAACTATAATAGTGGATTCAGCTATTTCTCCTTGCCTTTCAGTTTTTGCCACATTTAGTTTGACACTCTATTGTTAGACACATGCACCTTAAGAATTGTTATGTCTTCTTGGAGAAATGACTCTTTTATCATTAAGTAATGCCCTTCTTTATGTCTGACAACTTTCCTTACTTTGAAGTCTCCTCTCTCTGAAATTAATATAGATACTCACTTATTTTGATTAGTGTTAGCATGATATATTTTTCTCCATCCCTTTCCTTTTAATCTATATGTATCTTCATATTTAAAGTGGGTTGCTTGCAAACAGCATATAGCTAGGTTGTGTTTTGTAAGGCACTCTGACAATCTCTGTTTTTCAATTGGTGCATTTAGACCACTGACAGTCAAAGTGATTATTGATATAATTGGATTAGTATCTACCATAATCATTACTGTTTTCTGTTTGTTGCCTTTGTTCTTAGTTCCTATTTTTGTCCTCCACTCCTTTTTTGCCTTTTGTAGTTTTAATTAAGCATTTTTTTATCATTGCTTTTTCTCTTCTTTCTTAACGTATCAGTTATACTTTTTCTTTAAACTTTTTTTAGTGGTTGCCTAGAATTTGAAATATACATTTACAACTAACCCAAATCCACATTCAAATAACACTATACCACTTCACAGGTGAATAGCTTATAATAACAAAATAATCCTAATTCCTTTCTCCTGTCCCTCGTATCACTTCTATCATTCATTTCACTTACGTAGAAGCATATACAAGCATATATAAATATATATGTCATATACATAAGCATACATAACCAAATAAATTATTGCTATTATCACCTTTCACAAAGTGTTATTGCTTAGATTATTTAAGAATAGAAAAAACAGCTTTTATTTTATCTTCACTTATTTCTTCTTTGATGCTTTTCCTTTTTTTATATAGATCTGAGCTTCTGATCTACATTATTTTCCTTCTCTCTAAAGATCTTTTGTTTCTTGCAAGGCATGTCTACTGGCAACAAATTCCTTCAACTTTTGTTTGTCTAATAAAGTTTTTATTTCTCTTTCACTTTTGAATGATAATTTTGCAGGGTAAATAATTCTAGTTTGGTGGGTTTTTTTCTCTTTGCTTTTCAGTTTTCAAGGATTCTACTGATATATCCTTTAGCTCTGACATTCATTACTCAGCCATGTCCAATTTACTAATGAGCCCATCAAAGACGTTCTTCATTTCTGTTACAGTGTTTTTTATCTCTAGCATTTCTTTTTGATTCTCTCTTAGGATTTCCATCTCTCTGCTTACACTGCCTATTTGTTCTTGCATGCTGTCTACTTCACCCATTAGAGTAGAGCTCTTAGTATTTTCATCATAGCTGTTTTAAATTCCCAGTCTGGCAATTTCAACATCCTTGACATATCTGGATCTGATGCTTGCTCTGTCTCTTCAAATTGTGTTTTATGCCTTATAACTTTATCTTGACAGCTGGGCATGGTGTACTGGGTAAAAGGAACTGCTGTTAAATAGGCCTTTAGTAATGTGATGGGGGTTTGGGGGAAGCATTCTATAGTCCTATGATTAGGTCTCAGTGTTTTAGTGAGCCTATGGTTCCAAACTATGAACTTCACGAGTGTTTCTTGGTTTTTTTCTTCCCCACTAGGTGGGACAGGATGGCTAGAGTGGGCTAGAATTGGGTATTTCCTTCCCCGGGGTCAGTTAGGCTCTGATAATATCCGGGCAAGTTAGACTCTGGTTAACTAGTTTCCCCTGAGAGCAGGCCTTCTTAAGACAAACAGAATGCTCCAGTATATTTCAAAATGTTTCCTTTTCCCCTCTCAATGCTGTAGGCCCTCAGGGATTTCTCCCCGATATTTAGTATGGGAACCTGGCTGAGCTCCTAGAAGTAAATCTCACAATATGGGATTCCCCTATGTCTAGGGCCCCTTGGAGTTTTTAACTTTCAGAGTTGTCTGCACTGAGCATCCAGCAATTCATCAATTACAGTTCAGATTTTCCTACTCTGGCGCTAGTTCCTGGCTAGTTGCTGATCTTGAGTCTCTACTCCGGTAAACTGTGGCTCCTTGTATTTGCTTGTCTGTCTCTCCAATCTTGGGGGCAGCAGTTTGCCCTGTATCCTCCCCTCTTATGGATCCATGAAGAGTGATTGATTTTCAGTCTGTTCAGCTTTTTACTTGTTGTTAAGACCTAGTGGTGACTTCTAAGCTCTTTACAAGTGGAAGAAGAAATTCGATAATTTGCTATATATGCCTGAATAAGTGAAGAAATCTTTCTTCAACCTTTCTTTCATTCAGTAAATATTTACTGGGCACCTACAACTTGCCAGACAGGGTTCTAGGCACTGGCAATATAGCTGTGAACAAAACAAACTCCTGCCTTCATGGAACTTGCATTATAGTGGAATCAAAGTTTAACAGTTTAATAAGACTATATTTTGGTATTAAGTATTTGGTTTTAAATTTACAAGAACACAGGATGCTCTTTTGATCTTAAAATTAAGTTGTGTCTAATTTATTTATTTGTTCTATTATGACTTTGGTTTGGGTCCTCATTTTATTTTCTCAAGCATGCAACTTCTCGTTTCGTTTCGTCTATCATTTCACCTTTGAGCTCTTGTTCATTGACTACTGGTTCTTATTAAGTTGTTCTATAGAATGCAGCATTTATGAATTATTTTCTGTTCCCTCAGTTTATATTTTCATTTAGGTTGGACTCTATCCTTTTCATGGAATACATGATTTCCTGTTGTGCTATAGTATTTTTGCATTGTTGCCATGTCATTTTGTTTCACCTTGCTCATCCTCTGCTATCTCTTCTGAGATTTTATTGTATATTCTATACTAGGATTTTCTGCTTCCGGTTGTGGTGGACAGTGGTACACCATTCCAGTGGGGGAAGCCCTTCAAGCTTTTAGATCATTTCTTGAATTGTAGCTCTGGAATCCTCCTTTCCATGAGAGAAGCAGTTTCATTGTTCATGTTCATTATCTCCTCTTTCTCTCCAGCAGTAGTTCCTGCTAATCATTGATCATAAGAAAAGTAGAAAAAATAAGGATACTTACTTATTTTGTTTCTAGATTTAGCAATATTGTGGAGAATTATATTTGGCCAATTCAGAAGTTTGCCCTCCAGGATTTGGAGTGAGGTAAGGAAAATAGCCCTACTACTCTTCTTTGCTACTCTCCATAATCTTTTTCACTCCTCAATAACCAGGTTTTGAAGTGTTTTACTTAGGTCAATGTTTTTTAAACTTGGATACAGCTATGGAGCTTTAAAAAATCCTGACATACAGTCTACACCCCAGACCAGTGAAATTAGAATCTCTGCAGAAGAAACCCAAATATTACTTTAAAAAGCTCCCAAGATGGTTTCAATGCTTGAGACCCAAGCTTGAGAACCACAGGCTTAAGTTATGCTCCTTTCCTTCTTTGGTGGCAGTAGGTGATTTTTTAAAAACTCCTTTGGCTCATTTTGTGATATGCTTCAGGAGAGAAATTCTATGGTAAAATTTTAATCTGCCATCTTCCTAATCACTTCTTAACAGGAAATTGAAAAGTTCTCAATAACTATGTGCTAACTGCTTATGTGTCTTTTTCACATATATGACATAGTCCTCTGAAATCCACTTCTGCCTTTCCCTCACACAATACTTAACTATTTATCATGGGGTAAAAAACACTTCCCATTTCATTCGTGTGTCACAGAACAATCTTCATTTTGAATAAAAATAATAGTACAAATGCTACAGTTATATCCAATATTAGGGAAATCACAAATTCACTTATTCAACAGACATTTGTGGGATCAGAAGTTATGATTCTTCTCTTCAACACCTCAAGTGTGTGTGTGTGTGTGTGTTTGTGTGTCTGCACACAAAAGTGTATGTTGGGAAAAAGAGAAATGACAGGACCTTGGGAGATGCATATATTAAACATGTGGTTAGGAAAAGAGGATCCAGTGAAGGTGACTCAGAGAATTCAGAGAAATAAGAGAGCAACTGGAATGTAAGCTTCAGGAAAGTAGAAAACATGTCTAAATTGTTCATTTTGTACCTCCACTACCTAAGATGGCACTAGCACAACTGGGTAACTGATATATATTTGTGAAATGGATGAACGAAAAAAGTAGAGTGTCATGGCTGCCAAGAGAAGAGTGGCAGGTCATATGCTACAGAGTCATCCCTGAATTGTTTATAGAAGCTTTGCATTTGATCATTGGGAAATCATGGAAGGGATGTCATATTTGCTAGAAGGGGAGGCAATGATAAAGGGGAGGCGGTTTCTATGGATTCCTTTCTCTAAAAGTTAGCAATGAAGAAAAAAAAAGTAACAGGGACAGCAGTAAGTAATAACTCAAGAAGGAAGCATGATGAAAGAAAGTTTTTAAAAAAATTGTAAAGACTTGAGTGTCAAGAGAAAGAAACCAATGGAGAGGAAGTGATTAAAGGGGCGTGTGCCCCATTCTCCCATCACCACTCCATTAAAATTCATTGCATACTCAGCAATGTTCTTATAGAATTGTATTAACATGTTAATAATATAGAGGCAGAAAAAGATTAAGCAGAGAGTAAGCTAGGCTTGTTTTTTCAAAAAAAAAAACTGCAGAATTTATCAAAGATTTAATATACACATTTTATAACGTACAGTATCACATCAGCAGTATTTCCCATGAAACCCTTGAGTATGGAACCCATTTTTTTCAAGAACATCTTAAGGGACTAGTGTTGCATATAACATGCTTTGAAAATATGCTTTAAAGTAAAAATTTTTTCAGAATGTCTATATCTAACTTCTTTTTATTTGACATAAACAGTAGTAAAAAATAATAAGCCTTTTTTGTTGTTTAATTATCAGTACCATTTTATGTTATTTTCTATTGTAAATATGCAACATTTGATTTTCATTTATAATTTAAACAGCATTTAAGGGAAAGGATTTAAGTCTCATACTTTTGAGAGTTAGAACTGGACTGGAATACTGTTCTACCACTAATTAGCCGAGAAATCTGAGTCTTACACAAGTTGCTGAACCTACTCATGGACTGAGCTCCCTGACTCTGCTGTATCAACACAGACAATAATCGACTGTGCAGCAGAGAGAGCAGTGAAATAGGAGTATAGTTAAAAGGGCTAATTTCCACAAATCTTTGGACAAGATTATAACATAAACACGTAGACAGAGCTAGAAAACACACAGTCAATTGAAATGCATAGGAAAACAAAGAGAAAAAAGAAAAGTAGAGAAGTGATTTGTGGGGGTGGAAGTGTCACAGATTGTGCTAACCCTTGAAGAACAGGCAAGAGCATGAGGCATGGAGTAGACAAGAAATGATGATTAGTTAATTAATTTGGTCTGGCTCACAGAGCAACCTAAACTTTGATGGAAAACAGACATTTCTCCTCCTTTTTGCTGTTTCCTATTAAAATATCAAGTGGCTTTGTAAAATACATTTTAAAAATGATTAAGCTTAGCCTCTGACCAGCAAGCAAGTTTTACCATGGACTAAGAGGAAGAATTTAGGGTCCTACCTAGTTTTATCTCACATGAAATGGATGCAACACAATTTCTGATGCTCCTCAGTCATAAGGAAGAAAAATAAGACAATATTATCAAATGTAGTGGTTAAGAGCACGGGTTTTGGTGTTCTAGGTTTGGACTAGTAGCCATATGATCTTTGAGAAGTAGCTTAATATCTCTGAGCACCAGGCTCTTCATTTGTATAGTGGACATAAAAGCACACACCATGAAGGTTGTTCTGGAGATTTAGATAGTGTGTAAAGCACTTAGCACAGTGTTTGATGACCAAATCCATATCTCCACATCTCTCAAAGTTAACTCTCAATGAATGGTAGCTATTATTAATAATATTATAATACTGTTGACGTCATAAGCGTATGGCCTTTGGACTCAATCAGATCTGGGTTCAAACCCTAACCCTCCCATCTTTTGGTTGTGTGACCATAGGAAGTTGCATAACTTTGATGAACTTCATCTTCATAGTTAAAATGAGTATAATACCTACATCTTTGGTGATGGTGAAGGTTAAATGAGATAATGTAAGGTATAGCTAACATACAGCAGGCACTCAACAGATGCCACTTCCCTTTTTACCACTTTCCCTAGAGAATAATGTCCAAATTTTTACCATAGAATCCAAGGTCCTTCATAGTCTAAGCCCTAGCTCTTTTTCCAGCCTGAGCTCCTAACATCATCCCTCTACACTCCCCTTCCTCCTTTCTTCCTCCTCTCCTCTCCCTAACTCCTCTGTCTCTCTCCTCATAAACTTTCACTCTTAGAACTGCGATTATGTTCTTTAAGGAAACAGTCCATTTTGAGATTCTAACCAAAGGATGAGAAAGAAAGCCCCACATCTGACCCTGATAATTAAGTAAAGCCAAAAGCTCTCATATCATGGCTTATAGCCACCTCAGAGAAGGCTTGATCTCTTGCAACGTAAGACACTGTCAACCTTTGCTCTTCTTGAAAAACTTCATTACTTTGGCTTTAAAAACACACGCACACACACAAGGCATTTCTCATTCTTCTCTGGCCTCTTCTCTATCTCTCTTGCCAGCTTTTCATCTTCCATTACCTTACCTGTTAGTAGTTCCTCTGCACTAAGGACAGTGGTGACTATGACGACCATAGGGTTGTCTTAAGCATTAAATGTAATAACACAATTACAACTCAATTTTAGCTGATTGTTGCCTTGAAGAAATTGAGCCCAGGGTGGCCAATATTTTCTGATTTTCTTCAAGAGGACCTATGTTTCTATGTGAAATATCCTGATTTTTAAAGTTGCCAACAAGTTTTAAAAAAAGGTGTGTCTGTTGAAAAGTGTGTATGCCTGAATTCACTCTGTGGGCCATTAGTTTGCATCCTCTGTGCTAGGTTATTTGGATAGCTCTGCTAATGATTCTTGTGTGCCTCTTGGGGCTTACAAGGACCATACCTGTGGACTCACCTTGACTGTATGCCAAGTGCCTGGCACAGCGTCCAGCACATATCAGGCCCACAATAAATACACATTGAATGAATGAGTTGTACAGACATCTCCTTTTATAGTTAAATTTATTCACTGTTATTCAGTCTAATGGTTGGCAAAACATTTTGGTTTCATTCTTAGATTAGTTCCCATTAAAAGTCTGCTATTAGTGTTTCCCAGCTGTAAAACATCACTATTCTTAGTACTTTGCTTTACAGTTTGTTTCAAAATATTCTGGATACATCCTGCTCATGTCAGACATGGTCACCACATTCCTTCAACTGTCTTGTCATCACTTTAGTTTTCTGGCATCACCCTTTCTACAACATAACATTCCCAGTACAGGAAAAAATGGTTTCAGTGTCTGAAGAATGATACGACTAGTCCAGGATTGTGTCTTTCCCATCAGAGCATCTTCCTTAAACTGTATAGCATAATAAAGATGGTTGTTCCTAATACTACATTCATTCAACAGTAAGTCACTGGAAAAAAATCAGTGCGAGTATACTTGTGTGCCTGGCACAAAGCAGAAAAGACAAATAAAATACAACCTTTAATTTCAAGTAGCTTACAGGCAAGTAAAACAGATGATAATAGTGTAATATGTGCTATACAGAGAAGGAAACATACAGGAGAGGCCATATAACAAGTGGTTAAGAACCACTGGTTCTGGAGCAGACTTCCCAGGTTCCAAGCTTGGCTTGACTACTTACCAGTTGTTTGAGCAAGTTATTTAACATCTTTGTGGCTTGGTTTTCACATTTGTAAAAGGAGGTATAAAGGAATCTACCTCATAGGATTATAAAGATTTAAGTGAATTAATATATGTAAAATGCTTAGGATAGTGTCTTGTATAAAGTCACCACGCAGTAAATGTTATCTGTTACCACTACAGAAGGTGCAGTTAATCCTATATGTGTGGTTGGTGTGTGAAGGTAGCTAGGGAAGGAGAAATAAAGTCAGGAAGATTTTCCTGAGATAATTAGTGATGGAAGTCCTGAAGATTTATTTCCTCAACAAATACTTATTGGGTATTTATTATGCACCGTGCATTAGATAATAAGCGTAAAGCAATAGGAGTTGGAAAATATAGAAGGAAAACTTCCTAGGCAGTGGGGGCAGCAGGTTCAAAGCCATGAAGATGTGAGAGGTCAAGGCGAGTTCTTAGAAGTGCAAATAGTTCAATGTGACAGAGAACAGGGTGTGAGTTGAAGATGGGCAGGAGATGAGAAGAGAAAGAAGTGGGGGCGAGGGTGTCAGATCGTAGGCAACCCTGTATATCATACTATGGCATTTGAAATTTATTCCACAGACACAAGGAACCAAAGAAGGTGGTAAGCAGGAGAGTGATATGATCAGACTTGTCTTCTTCAACCATTACTCTGTGATAATATTAATGTGAGCACACTCAATTTCCTTTAAGAAGTGAGACTTCCCTCAAAATTCCTTAAAGGAGAGGGGTAGGATGTTTTTCTAGGCAAATTGAAACTAATGGATCTTGAAATAAAAGCACTTACAAATTAAGAAGTGAAAATGAGTTTTCCATATGTGCAGTATAAATAATACCTTGATTTGGAGCATGAAGTATTCATCTCAAAAAGAAACACCGGATAATACATGGGGTTCTCTAAGTGAAATAACCAACTCTACCTGGGCCCTTCTGGATCTATCTCACATCCTTTTTGTGTCTCATTCATTCATTTAACCAACAAACATTTACGGTACCAGACTCTGCTCTAGGCACTTCGGATACAACAGTGAACAACAAACAACAAAAGAAAGATTCCTGCCCTCTGGAAGACAGAGTGATAGATAATAAACGTTAAACATGATAAGCAAATTACAGGAAATACTAAAAGGAGCTAAGTATTATTGAACTTTTAAAAAATGAAGCAGAGTAAGGAAAATTGGGATCATCCATTCATGATAGGAATCATAATGGCATAATTTCAACATGAAAGGAACTGCAAAGCCCTCTGCAGTGTAAAATTCACAATAAACTCTATAGTGGGTGCAGAGTCTTGTCACAGCACACAGGTCCAAGCAGCAGAAAGCACCCTAAAAAACTGTGCACATATATACATATATATGTATGTATACTATATGTAATATATGAATATATATTAGCATGATTTATACAATAGTAATAATATACATATTAGCATAATTTAAAAGCCTTTGTAAGCCTACTTTAAACAAAGTGATGTGGACATAAAGTGAGCTGGAACATTCTCTCCCTATTACTTCTACAATAAACAATTCGGGGTTTGGTGGTGGCGGTAGTGTGTGGGTGTGAGGGTGTGTGTATGTGTGTGTGTGTGTTTTGGACACCATCTCCTGCTTGGAACAGAGCTGGCCAGAGCCCTATTCTTCTACAACCTGTCCCGATAACAGCCCAACCCGGCAGGAACCTCGATCTTTTTTTTCTTACCACAAAAACAAACAAACCCCCTTCAACAATCTAGTATCATAGAGTGGCGTCCTTCATCACTAATCCGCCCTGTATGTAGTTCGGACTCCAAGGGAAGAATGCCACCTACCGAATCATCTGCACCAGTCAGCCAGTCCTGCAAAGTGCAGCAACACTCAACTCAACCCGGGTCGGCTCCAAATCCCCTCCCTCTGATTATTCTCTGGCCTTAGAAAAATTTGCCACTATTTGGGCTGACAGGAAGTTATGCTCTCAGCGCAGATATCTGATAAACACTTCCACATATTGTGCCTTCTCAATAGCTAAGCCAAAATTCAGAGTCCTCTCTCCGCCTGCATTTTCCTTAACTGCGCTTTCACGTTTGGAATGCCCCTGTGTTTGCAGCTCGCAGACAGCGGAAACCGCTCGTGCAAATGGTGCAGGGGCCACTGCCCCGCGGCTGCAGAAGCCACTCCGGGTAACGTTCGGGATTGCACAAGAGGTCTGGCAATGCCAGAGGCTTCCAAACGTGTACGGCCGCGGCACTCCGCGACACTCAACTCCATCCCGAGGCGTCTTGGGTGGGGGTGGGGCTGGAGTGGGGGGACCCCTCTGCAGTCCACTGAAAGCGAGGCAGGAATCCCTGCAACTCATCTGTGCAGGCGGAGGTGGCCACAGCTGCGCCGATGCCCGCGCTGCAGCGGCACCTTCACCCGCCGGCGCAGCGCGGGCAGGGGTGGGCTGGGGACGGTGGGCTGGGCGGCGGGAAAGCGCGTGGCCGTGCATTAGAGGCACCCGTTCGTGACACAGACCGGTGAGCTCTTTCGGGCTGGACCCACTCGGCGCGGCGGACTGACAAGGTCAGTCGATCGCCTGTGCCCTAATATATATATGGACAGACGCCGGGCCGCGGGCCGAGGCCGGGGCCGCAGCCGGAGGGCCGCGGCCCAGGAAGGACGGCCGGGGGCGGGCCGGCGCGGAGGGGGCGGGCCCGGGGCGGAGCGGGCCGCGGCGCGGACGGGCGGCCGCTTTGCACTCGCCTCCAGCCCTCGGTGCCGTGCGCGGCGGCGGTCCATGGCCCCGACGGGAGGCGCGCCGCCCGCCCCCGGAGCCCCGCTCCCTGCCTGAGCGCGGCGGCCGCCTCGGCCCCGCGCGTCCTCGCCCCTCCGGCCGCCGTCCCGCGGACATGACCGCGTAGCCTCCTCCTGGGCTGGGATTTGCTCGCAAGTCTTCTTCATGGAAGCGATGTCCCCCCAGCAGGAGACTCTAGGGGGGCAGCCGGGGCGCTCCTCTTCCCTGACAGGAGTGTCTCGACTCGCGGGAGGCCCCGGCACCAAGAAGGTGAGGACGCTGAGCGGGACCCCGCCGCCGCCGCCCCCTACCAGTGCGTGCCCTCCGCGCCCGCCACCGCGGCGCGCGAGCCGGCCGCCTCGGGCATTTAACGCTCCAGCCTCCCGGCCCGCGGCGTGCGTCCCGGGACAATCCCGCCTTCCCCGCCCTCCCGCTCGGCGACGCCGCGGTCTTCCCAGTCACCCAGCACCCCCGGGCTCTTCGCCTCCCTAGTCTTAATCGCTCTTGGAGCGGACCCCACACCCTCCCCCGTAGTCGCCATCGGCAGCCGGCTCCTCCCTCAGTCGGGGCGCGCGGGCCCGGATTGGGGCATCGCCTTCGCCGGCCCCTCCGGGGGCTCGGCCCCTCGGTCCTCCCGAGGGCTCCCGGGTGCTCACCGCTCCTTGACGGGGTCAGCTCCGAGGTCGTCAGGGCCGGCGGCGTCCCCTCGGGCGCGGCACCCGCGCGGAGGAAGGTAGGCGGCCGGCTGCGGGGCTCGGCCCCCTCACCTGGACGCGGCGGCGCGGCCGCTCCGTGGTCTGGGGTGGGGGGTCGGGGGGTTCCTGCGCCCCGCGCGGCGCTCCCGGAACGGCTCCGGGTCTCCGAGCTGGTGATGAGGCTTGTAGGTATGCTTGGGATGCTAACGGTCGACACTACGGGCACGTATGGAGGTTTGGTTCGGCCTAGAACCGGGCTGGGTGGGGCCGGTGGGCTGCAGTGGAGGGTCGCGAGGGCCAGGGGCCTTCGCCCTGAGCTGGTCCCCCGGCCCTCGGCTGCGCTGGAGAGGGGTTGGGGGGCCGGGGTGGGCGTGGGAGCGGCGGGTGTGTTGCCTGTCAAAGCCTGGAGGAGGGATGCGGGCACCAACTTGTAGCGCTCCGTTCCGATAAACACAGCCGGCGAGCGGCGTCCTGATTCCAATCGGTTCGGGTTTCTTCGGTCCCTTAGCAAGTGCACGTGGCCGCGAGCTGCCGGCCTCTGCTGTTCGGCTCTCTGAGGAATTGATTTGGGTGTTTCCAGCCATGTCTGCTCTCGCTCTTTCCCTGCTCCCGAGACCTTCTGCTATTTGGCCATTCTTGCTCTGTGTCCTGGTGGTGCCCTTCCAGCTTCTCTGGAAACAAATTGGGATTAGAGGGATCGCCTAACTCTTCTGTAAGGAATATTTTGAGGCGTTGCGTTTGTATCATTAGAGCCTGAAGAGGTTACGCAGGCTCCCTGTGGTCCCGATCTTACTGCCTCTCATGTCACTTCCCACATGGGTTGGCTACAGGTCAGTTGAAGAGAGGTGAGATCGGTGCGCCGAGTATAGAAGTGTATGTGAGCTCCCAAGGACCTTGACCGACCATGCCACGGAGCCATTTAGGAGCGTCCGTGAACTTGATGATGTATCAGCTGTAGTACCAGTCAGCCTTTGATGTATTGAGGCTGCGGTTTGTCCTTGTCGCTTTTGCCCTTCAGAGATGTAGGGATTGTGTGTGGGGGCGTGTGTGTGGCGGTGAATTTACCAGGTTAGCGCTACGTTTGGAAAGCTAAATGAATGTTCAGTAATTGACATAGATGTTAAAGCATTTTTTGTTCTTGTAAACGTAGGGAATTGGGAATAATCAAAGATTTATATTCCTGAACAGTTCTCTTTCTTTTTTACTAAGGATAATTAAGCATACTGGCAAAGGGAGAGAGCATTAGAGTCGCTTGGTCATTTATCAAGTAGTACTTGTCCAATAAATGAAAGGTTGCTTTGCATCTTAAGCCATTGTCCTGAACATGATGTCCTTCATTATAAACCATAATGAGTTGTCACCTTACCACCAGTCTTTTCCTTTTCCTTTTCTTAAAGGAAATAAATTTTGTCAATCTGATATTTCTACAGCTTTTTACTCCCTTTGGGGCTGGAGTGAGGTTGAAAGCTGTTTTATTTTGCTTTTAATATTTTTTTCCCAGCAAAGTGCATCTCTTCTTATTTTAAATATTGGTAGGCATGTCTGTTTGATTTCAGACCTCCATGTTAGCAATAGAAAGTAATAATAATTTTTTAAAATTTCCAAAGTTTGGCTCATAGAATTATTGCCATTTATACTCTTATGGACCTCAGTCTTCATGTATCCCAAATACTCAGATTGATCTTTTTAATGTTTCATCTTGCCTTTTTGGTGCTTGGTAGTCTTAGTGAGTCATGAGACTTATTTCTTAAAAAAGTCTACTATGTGGTTGTAATGTTAATTACTAAGGCTTGGATCAATTTGTTTAAATTGCCAGTTACAATCAACATTTAAAAAAATGAAATAGAAAATATCAGCACATTAGTAAGGGTAAGGACTGTTTTGTATGACTTCTTTTTCCCTGTTTCATCTATGTATGCATGTTTTGGGTGGTGATATAAAATGTGTTTCTTACTGAATGGTCAGAATTTTTAAAGACAAGTTTATTGGCCAGGTCACTGTTAGGAATCAGTTCACTAGGCTTTTACTTCTAGTTCTCTTACTGTCTCAATGATACTGAGAAAATCACTTGCTTCAGTTTCCTCATCTGTAAAATGGAAATCAGAGATAATGCTGGAGAAGGTGCTTTGAAAAGCCTGTGGATGACAAGGTCCTCTTTTACTCTATGAAAATAAGGTGATCTTAAAGAATGGGACTTAAAGAACAAGCAAAACAATAGCATCTTTGAAGCTAGTCATCCTGAGAGCCTGTTAATCCAATGGTACTGCCATTGCCTAGAATATAGTTCATATTCCTAGAAACTACTCTCAAGGAGGCAGTTTTTACAGTGGGGTGAAATTTGGAGTGTGATGACCTGGGTTCAAGTCTCCATTGTGTTGGTACTAGCTTTCTGACCTATGTAAGTTACTTAATCTCTTCACTTTCCTATTTGTAAAATGAAAATACCAATAGTACCTACCTCCTCAAGATTGTTGGGAAAATTAAATGTGAAATTGAGTGAATATTGACAAATAATAAGCACTCGATAAATGTTAGCTCTTATTGTTTGTAATTTCCCCCATATCTGTAATTCATGCTACTATATCTAAGTTGTTCCAACGAAAAATCTAGGACTCATTTTCAGCTCCTCTCATTTCTTCACTCTACAACAACCATCAGGAAGGCCAGTCGACTATCACCTCAAAACATATCTTGAATTTCTCCACTTCATCTACACTGCGACCACTGTGGTCCAAGCCAAAGCACAACCATCTCTCACTTGTACCTTTGCAGAAACGCCCTAACTTGTCTGATACCTTTCTTGCTCTTCCCTGACCCAGTCACCATTTAGCAGCACCAGAGTGATCTTTAAAAATGTAAATTGATCGTGTTGTGCACCTGCTTAAAATCCTGTCATGGCTTTCCATCATACTTAGAAAAAAATCTAGACTCCTTTTCTTAACCCTCTCTGCTTCTCCCACCTCATCTACCTTTTCCAGCTTGTGTATTCTCCAGCCACATGGGCCTTCTTTTTCACATGTCAAGTCATCAAATTTAATCCTATTCTGAGGCCTTGGTGTTGCTATTCCCTCTGCTTCTGCCAAAGGTCTTTGCAGTGTTGACTCTTTCATATTGTTCAGATCTTGGGTCTTCCCAGAGGCCTGTCCCAACTACCTAAGTGTAAGTTGCACTTCAATCACGCTCCTGCGCCTACTGTTTTATTTCCATCTTGGCATTCATGCTTGCCTGATATTTTCTTATTTCCTTCCTTGTTATGTTACCTGAATCCCTCACCAGATTTTGAAACCCATGAGAATAGGGACCTTATCTGTATTGCTCAAGGTTGCCTCCCCAGTGCCTAGGACAGTGCTGTACTCAGTAAATATTAGTTGCATTATGGACAGCAGCGAACAGGACAGATGTGGCCCCTGTGTTCAAAGTTGACGATTTAGGGCAGGGTCAGCAAACCTTTTCTGAAAGGGCCAGATAGTAAATCATTTAGGTTTGTAGACCATAAGGTCTCTGTTGCAGCTACCCGCTCTGCCACTGTAGCACTAAAGCAGCCATAGACGGTATGTAAATTAACGGGCATAGCTGTGCTCCCGTAAAGCCTTATTTAGGTGGGTCCTTGGTGTATAGTTTGCTGACCCCTGGTCTAGAGCATCACTGTTGACTAGAACTTTCTGCTCTTGATCTACAATGTCTAATTCAATAGCCACTAGGCATGTGTGGCTATTGAGCACTTGAAATGTGGCTGGTACAACTCAGGAACTAAAAATTTTTAACAGCTGCATTGAGGTATAATTGACATACAATAAACTGTACATATTTAAAGTATATAAATTGATGTTTTGACGTTTGTATACACCTATGAAACCATCACCACAATCAAGACAATGACCATATTTATCATCCTCCAAAATGTCCTCATGTCCCTTTCTAGTCCCTTTGTTCCCTCACTATTCCTAGGCAGCCACTGGTCTGCTTTCTACCACTATAGATTAATTTACATTTTCAAGAATTTTATATAAATGGACTCATACTATTATTCTTTTTTGTCCAGCTTCTTTAATTCAATATAATTATTTTGAGATTTACCCATGTTTTTGCACGTATCAGTAGTTAATTTCATTGCTGAGTAGTATTCCCTCTTGTGGGTAAACCACAGTTTGTTTACCTGTTCACCTATTAATGGGTATTTGGGTTGTTTCCTGGTTTTGGCAATTACAAATAAAGCTGCTGTGAACATTCGTGTACAAGTCTTTGCATGGACTTATGCTTTCACTTCTTTTGGGTAAATACTTAGATGTTGAATGGCTGCGTCATATTTTAGGTGTATATTTAACTTTTTAAAAAACTGTCAAATTGTTTTTTCAAAGTGGTTTTACATTCCCACCAGTAGCGTATAAGAGTCCAGTTTCCCCACACCGTCACCAACACTATCTGTTTTTTTTATTATAGCCATCCTAGAGGGTATAAAGTGGTATCTCGTTGTAGTTTTGATTTGCATTTCCCTAATGACTAATGATGTTGAGCACCTTTTCATGTGCTTGCTTGTCATCCATATGTTATCTTTAGTGATGTGGCTATTCAAATATTTTGCCCAGTTTTAGTTGGGTTGTTAGTTTTCTTATTACTGAGTTTTTGTATATTATGGTTTCAAGTCCTTTATCACATATGTGATTTAGAAATGTTTTCTCCCATTCTGTGGCTTTACATTTTATTTTTTTAAGAGTGTCTTTCAAAGAACAGTGTTCTTAATTTTGATGAAATATGATTTGTCATTTTTTTCTTTAATTTTACTTAATTATAATTTATTTAAATTTAAATTGCCACATGTGTCTAATGGGTACTGTATGGGCCAGCACAGGCTGAGAGGAAGAGACAAAAACAATAATCATAACCAAAAAATGGTGATTACTGTTATGGAAAAAACAAACATGACACTGATTTAGACAAACATAGATGTGGAGCTAGACCACTCTGGTGTTAGGGTGTCACGAAGGGCCTCTTTTAAGTGATGCTTATTTCTTTTATGGGTGAAAAAGAAGATTCTATAAAAATATTCCAACAAGTGGGAGCAATTATTAAAGGTCCTGAGGTAGGAGAGAGCATGATGTGTTTGAGGAGCTAGTTTGTAGATGCTGTATAAGAAGCCACTCTCTTTGTTTTGTAGCCACGTTTATTATTTTAACCTCGAGCAGAATTACCTAGCTGGTTCATTTAGGTTTATTTGCTAATCAGATGATTTAAGTATTTCCAAAAATCAAAAATTTTCCATCACTGAGGCTCTTTGGAAGAATATACAATAGATTTGTACAGTAATTTCTAAAATTGTGGTTCTAAAGTATAATAGCAGCATATAGATAATGTTTCTGGATAATGCACTCTGAACAGAATTCTGGATAATTCATCCTTGAGGATATACATGCTTGGACAGAAATGAAATGAAATGGAAGCACATGTGAGAATAATTTCAGTAAGGGATGATTTGTGTCATACTCAAGCACCTTGACCCTTTGGTGTCACGTACTAATTGAAAACTCTTTAAATAAGATGAGTATTGGGATAGGGAAGAGAGACCTACAGGCACAGAAAGTCAGTCAAAGCAAAAGAATTTTAAAATAGCTCCAACATGTTAAAATGTGGCAGCTGCTGTTGTACACTTCATTCTGTCTTTTCTTTCTGCTTCTCTGGGTCCAAATCTGTTTAGAGCAGCTCATGGTAAAACACCCCCGAGAGCTGATTTTGGCCATGTGTGTGTCTTTTTCTGGGGTTTGAATGAAACATCTTGGTGAGTAAGCTTTCTTTGTACTCTTGAATACTGAGAAAAATATTATGTCCATGGTTAAACCAGTATCCTCCTGAGTCCTCTTCTGGTGTTATTCACAAAGTGAATTGCATAAAATCAGGTACGTGAGATTGTTTTGGCTGAGAGGAGTCTGGAATGATCAAAAACTGAATTAGATTGATCAGAGGTGGCCTCTGTTTATGACTGGTGTGACCTCTGAACTTCTGACTGTACTTTGTTTCTTTGACTGTGAAATGGGGTAATAATCCATATCCTGTATCTCTCACAAGGTTATTTTTTATGGATGAAAAGAAGAAAGTATAGGAAACACTTTTGAAAAAAGTGCAGAAGCCATTAGTATCTTTTACCAGGTTAAAGTCAGTATAAAGCAATAAAGAGAGCTTTATTTCTTTGAATTTAATACAAGAACATTTACATGGAGATGAGTGAATGCTATCTGTCTTATCTAGCTCGGGCTGCCATAACAAAATACCATAAACTGGGTGGCTTAAACAGCAGACATTTATTTCTTAGAGTTCTGGAGGCTGTGACTTCCCATAATCTGGGTGCCAGCCAATTTAGTTCCTAGTGAGAACCGTCTTCTTGGCTTGTGGTTGGCCATCTTCTTGCTGTGTCCTCACATGGGACAGAGAGAGTGAGAGCAGAAGGGAGAGAGGGAGAGAGAAAGAGGGAGAGGCGGAGGAGGGGGGGAGAGGAAGGAAGATGGAACTAGATATCTCTGGTCTCCTTTCTTTTGGAAAATTTTAAACAGCTTTATTGAGATATAGTTCACATATCATATAATTCACCTATTTTAAGTTGGCAATTCAATGGTTTTTTAGTATGTTCATAAGCATGTGTAATCATCACCACAGTCAATTTTAGAACATTTTCATCACCCCCTAAAAAAATCCTGCAGCCTTTAGTTATCCCCCATCCCTCATTTCCTTTTCCCTAGCCCTAGGCAGTTGTTAATCTGCCTTCTGTCTCTGTAGATTTGTGTTCTGGATATTTCATATCAATGAAATAATACAATATGTGGGTTTTTTTCACAGGCTCCTTTCATTTATCATAATGTTTTCAAGGCTCATCAATGTTATAACATGGATCAGCATTTCATTCCTTTTTATAACCAAATAATATTCCATTGTATGGATATATCACATTTTGTTTATCCATTTATCAGTTGATGGACATTAGTGTTGTTTCTACCTTGCAGGGGTTTTTTAAAGTGTTATTGAGATATAACATTATGTTAGTTTTAGGTGTACAACATAGGGATTCAATATTTATAAACGTTATCAAATGATCATCACAATAAGCTTAATTACCATCTGCTCTGCTATCAAGTTGTTACAATATTATTGACTATATTCCCTATGCTGTATATTATATCCCCATGACTTATTTATTTTATAACTGGAAGTTTGTATCTCTTCCTCCCCTTCACCTATTTCACCCAACCCCTACCCCACTCCCCTTGGACAGCCACCAGTTTGTTCTCTGTATCTACGAGTTTGGTCTCTTCTTACAAGGTACTAATCTCATCATAGTGGCTCCACTCTCATGACTTCATCTAAACCTAATCATCTCCCAAAGACCCCACCTCCTAATACCATCACACTGGGGGGTTATGGGCTTCAACATATGAATCTAGGGGGGACACAGACATTCAGTCCATAACACTGTCCTTCAAAAGAGTCACCCTTGAAGATTATAAATATCAAATATTGTAAGGTAGAAACTTGAGCAAAAAAATAAGAGTTTACTATTTGTGATGAATGGCATAATAAAGGAAATTTTAGAAACCTCTTTAATTGAATGCCTGACTCTGTGTAGTATGCATCAGTTGTATGAGGTGGGCATTGTTAACTTGCTCTTACAGAAGAACAAACTGAGCCTGCCAAGGCAGCATGGAGTGAGAGCTGGAGTTTGAACCCAGATTTTCCACCTGTTTCTCTTTCCAACTAGACAGCAGATGCATTTGTTATTATTTCTGACATAAGATGTAGGAAAGAGTAGATTTGAATTATGTATCACCTGCTGAGAAAAGCACATTTGAGATGTTTTTCTCCTGAGAGAGAATTTCACTGCTTGGGGAGCAGAGTCTGTACCTTCTCCGTCTACCATTGAATGTTATGTTCACTGCTGCCATTAGGTAACAGTGAGGTAAATGTGTTAGTCAGGGTTCTCCAGAGAAGCAGACCAATAGAAGTCTCATGGTCTGCCATCTGCAAGCTAGAGATCCAGGAAAGCCAGTGCTGTCATTCACCACTATCTTTTGCTGAGGACAGGAGAAGATGAGATGAGACGTCCCGGCTCAACAGTGAGACAGAAAGGGGCAAATTACTCCTTCCTCCACTTTTTGTTTGCTAAAGGCCCTCAAGAGATTGAGCGATGCCCACTCACTTTTGGGAGGGCGTCTGCTTTACTGAGTCCAACATTCGAATGCTAATCTCCTCCTGAAATACCCTCACAGACACACCTAGAAATAATGTTTAGTCTGGGCACCCTGTGGCCAGTCAGGTTGACCCATAAAATTAACCATCACAGTAAATATTGACTAATAGCGACAATCAGTGACACAATCATTGGTCTAATTACTTTGGAAATTTGTGAATTTTGTGCCTTGGTGTCTGTCATTTTCAGATGTTGTATATAAAGCACTTGTATTTCAGGAGCTCTTCAGCCAGGCCTGCTTTCCATGCTGCCTTGCTTGCTGTTGGAAAGCCTGGCATATCCTCCAAACTCATAGACTATATTTCAGTCGTGTGTGGGTGCACTGAATCCTATGCCTCAAATGATCCCACTGTGGAAAATCATGTGTGTGGGAACCCCAGTTGAAACTCTCTCAATTCAATAAACATTTTATATCATGAATCTTGAGTGTAGGAAAAAACTGTTGCTTCCATAGTTATTTTTACTTAAAATGTGAACACAGTAGTGCATTTTAACATAGTAAAGAAAAATTACTTTTCTGTGACTCTAACATTGATATGTTAGAACATAATAAATTATGTTTTTAATAAAATGAAAGGGCAGTCTTTCATTTTTACACATTTGTGTCAAATGTAATTATTGATTTTGAAGATTGAGTCCTCCAAGTTAAAATACAGAGTTGTAACTTACAGACTGAAAATTCACAAGTCACAGACACCCGCAGTTGTTGCTTTTGGTTCTGAAGTGAAGATTTCGTGAAGAATTTATTACTCTCTGTGATTTTTAACATTCTCCCCAGTCACGATTTGATGAAAGATCTGCAGGACGAAAAGTGGAATGTGTTCAATAGACTGGGAGAAGTAACTGATGGTACCCAGCAGAAAGTGACACCTTCAACTTCAATAATTCGGGTGTCTGAATGCTTTCACAGTTTTTATCCTGCCATCCAGGACTTGGTAGCTGTTCTTTTCAAAGTAAAGACATCTTGTGCCTTATAGGACCACGTACAACTTAAAATATGTGATTATAAAGCTTGCCTTCCTAGAAGGTATCAGTCGCTGAAAATATACTAGATTTCGATTTAAAGTGCCACTAAAACATAATATAAACTATAAAATGTCACAAATAAATAGGTATATGTTATCAAGATTATATGTGTGTGTGTGTATACACACCTTTATGTACATACACTCGTATACAGAGTCCTTTGAGGAGATATATGTACATTTTATTATTGTGATTTGACAGAGTTTTGTGACTCATTCCCTTCATGTCTCCAGAGCACTTGGCGAAAACCTCAGTTATGGACTGAATGTTTGTGTCCCCCTCAAGCTCATATGTTGGAGCCCTAACCCTCAGTATGATAGTATTTGGAGGTGGGGGCCTTTTCGAGATAACTAGGTTAGGTGAAGTTGTGAGAGCTCTGAATGCCTGTGGTGGGATAATGTCCTAGTAAAGGACCAGAGAGCTTGCACTCTCTCTCTGTCCTCTGTATGAGAATATAGCAAGAAGGCAGCCATCTACAAACCAGGAAGAGGGCCCTCACCAGGAACCCAGTGCTGGCCCCCTGACCTTGCACTTTTCAGCCTCCAGAACTGTGAGAAATAAATGCCTGTAGTTTAAGCCCCTAGTCTGTGTTATTTTGTCACCGCAGCCTGAGCTGACTGACTGCATCTGAAATAAACTTTGATTGAGGGGAACGTCCGCTCTCCTGTTCTTTCTGTTGGGATCTCAGGTGTTCTGGATCGCAGGGCCTCTGCAGGTCCTATGTGTGCAGAGAGCCTGCAGGGGGAATGCTCAGTTTGGTATTGGCAACTGCAGCAGTTTTCTGAAGCAACCTTGGATGGGAGTGATGTTTAGCTTTTGTTTACTTGCGGAAGACTCAGGCACGATGTGGGAGGCTGGAAAGGGAGCAAAGGAAACTGCCTTCTGTCAGCCCCCAATAACGGGGCTTGTAGGCAACACAGCCCAGTTTATTTTATAATTTTGTTTCAGTCTGATTTTCTTTATCTAGGACACATTTAGATTAGAAACATCCAACCGCCAGCAGAAATAGTCCTAGCTGAGCAGCCTTGACCTAATTTTGACAGACAGCTGTCACATGGCACAACTGAAAGGTAAAACCTATTTCTGGATGTCTGGTCACTTACACGTGGACTCTGAAAATGGAATGTATGCATGCCCACATCAGCTCATGTTTCAAAGATCTGGAAAACCCAGCTGCTCTGTGGCCTTTTGCTTTCCCCATTTACCTGGCTCCTAATGTACGCTTAGGAGAGTGTCGCTATTTCCTCTTCTACCCCTGCATTCACCCTCTTGAACCTCAGCTTCTATAGTAGCCAGTACTGGGTTACACCACATGTGAATCTGGATAGACCTGGGCCTGTTTTTTGTTCTCATTTGATACACTCTGTTTTACCATTATAGCTTTTGGACTTGATCACCATACTCCTCCTCTCTGCAGGAGGAAAGTGAGAGGTTGCTGTAAGGCAGAGCTTCCCAACCCTTACAGATATGTCTGATACAGTCAGCCCCTTAGCCTTCAGGCAGGTGGATGGGTACTGGGGGTCAGAGAGCCCCTTTATGTGTCATAGTGTGCCACGGATGTACAAATAATATCACTTTGTCTGGGCCGTGATGTGAAAAGCATGGTGAAGCCCAGCCCTGTAAGGGATTATTAGGGAGGGAGCATTGCTGATTGACCATGCTTACTCCAGAGTGCTGCTGAAAGGGAATCCTGACCGGAGGTGGATACTGGTGGCTTTGCCAAAGAAGAGACTCCAGCCAACTTGAAGGCCCATAGTGATAATCCAGAAGCCTGCATGGGTGGGGTGAAGGCAGAGGAACAAAGAGTAATGTACAAGGGGAATCCTGTTCTCATGTTTATTTATGTATGGTACTTACACAGTCTAAAGCCTTACTCTATATGTCACACTGTCATGGTGCTTTCCATGTCAGAGGACTTTCACATAGATAATCTTATTCGATTCTTTGCGGTAGGTTGGACAGTTATGTCATTTTACGGAGAGGGCTCTGAGAAGTTAAATGGAAGAACCAGGGTCCAAAATTTAGGTCCAGTGTCTCCCAGCCTAGTGCCCATTCTTCTACATTACACAGATTGTCATGTTTATTGTTTTATGTCAAAGTGATTGTCTCACAGAAAGAGGCAAGATAGCCAGAAGTAAAAATATTTCTTTCTTAACCTCAGAAAAGAACGTATACCCCTTTACAGTGGTTTGTGCTGTGATGACATTTGTTTTATTAAATGCTCGGACTGATTCTGGAAGGGATGATTATGAGTAAACAGAAGATCATACTCATCATAGGCCAAACTGACAGTAGCGGGAAGCTTTAGCTCACCCAGTGGTCAAACCTGTTGAGATAATAGGGCCTAGAAGCAAGGTACAAGGTTAAAAATAATTTCCCTGCAGAGCCAGTGTCTTTGAGGTATGTCTCCACAAACAAATGCTGCAGGCGTGTAGGGAAGGCAAGAAGGAAATCATTGATTGTTCGCTAAATTGTGCAGACTAACCACCGAAGGATTAATAGTCAAATTTGAATAAGCTGATTTGTAAATTTGATTTTTTTTTTGTAGCCCTGAAACTTTAGAGTTCTTTAAAAGCTTTCCTCAAAGCCCTTATTTTAGTCCTATGCTGATTTTAAATGTTTGAAAGTAACTAGCACATTTGACTTAAATTCAACTGAAATACTTGAATTTTTTTTCTTCATAAAGTAGCTGGAACAAAACAAAGTATGAAAAATTGCAGTTCTCCTGACGTAAATCTTTCATCCTGTTCCTTTCTGTTGATAGGCTTTCTTTTCCTTTAATCTCTGTGAGAACTAAGAATGACCAGATTGAGTGATTTAGAGGTTCCAAAAATAGTACTGTATCTCTTGGTTGACGTGAAGTTAAAGTTACAGTGAGAGACCTCAGATAGGTTTTTGTGTAAACAGTGTTTTCTGAGTTGTTGAAAATAAAAGAACAAACCTTTTTTTCTTCAGTTACCTGTTTACAACTTCATTTTCCATCATAGGCACACTTGTCTTACCACCTTAAACTCTCAGATATGGGCAGTGTTAGTGCATTGACTTAACACACAGCTATTGAGAATTTACTGTGTGAAAACACTGAGCAAGGCACTGCAGGGGTCGGGGAGGAGTGGTCGGCAGCCACAATAGGAATTCAGCTCGCTGAGGAATGGAGAGCCACTCAAACATTTCGGCAAAGACGTGGTGGACACAAAGCAAATAAATAATTTCCACTTTCATGTATCACACTTCAGATGATTGCTATATGAAGAAAATTATAGTTTCTGCCTGTGAACCAGTTTTCTGGGAGGAGCTCAGTGGTTTAGTAGTTTGGTGGTTAACTTTTCTTTTTCTTTTTAACAGCTTTATTGAGGTATAATTCACATGCCATACAATTCATCCACTTAAAGTGTACAATTTCAGTGGTTTTTAGTATATTTACAGAATTGTACATCCATCACCACAGTCAATTTTAGAACATTTTCATTATCCCAAAAAGAAACACTGCACCCCTTAGCTATCACATCCCAATTCCCTTATCGCCTCAAATGCCAGGAAAACACTAACGTACTTTAAGTTTCTATAGATTTGTTTATTCTGGATATTTCATATAAATGGAATCATATAGTATGTGGTCGTTTGGGACCGACTTCTTTTGGTTAGTATTATGTTTTGAAGATTCATCCATGTTGTTGCACGTATCAGTACTTCTTTTATTGCCAAGTAATATTCTATTTTAGGCATATACCACATTGTGTTTATTCATTCGTCAGTTGATGGACATTGGGATTGTTTCCACTTTAACTATTATGAATAATGCTGCTATGAGCATTCATGTACATGTTTTTATGTGGACATATGTCTTCATTTCTCTTGTGTATGTACCTAAAAGGAATTGCAGGATCATATGGGAACTATGTTTAGCCGTTTGCAGAACTTCCACACTGTTCTCCAAAGTGACAGCACCATTTTACATTCCCACCAGCGGTGTATAAGAGTCCAATTTATCCACATCCTCACCAACACTTATTACCTGTCTTTTTTATTATGGCCATCCTGATGAGTATAAAGTGGGATTTCGTGGTTTTGATTTGCATTTCACTGGTGGCTATTGATGTTGAGCATCTTTTCATCTGCTTATCGGCCGTTTGTATATCTTCTTTGGAGAATTGTCTATTCAGATCCTTTGCCCATTTTTAAATAGGCTTGTTTGTCTTTATTGAATTGTAATAATTCTTCATATAGTCTAGATGCAAATCCCTTATCAAATATGTGATTTGCAAAATTTTCTCACATTCTGTGGATTTTCTTTTCACTTTCTTAATAGTGTCTTTGGAAGCACAGAAGTTTTTGATCTTGACACTGTCCAATTTATGTTTTTTTTCTTTTGTTGCATATACTTTGGTATCATATATAAGAAACCATTGCCTAATCCAAGGTCATAAATATTTCTGCCTTTGTTTTTTCCTAAAGTTTTTAAAGTTTCAGCTCTTAGTTTTAGATCTTTGATCCATTTTTGACTTAATTTTTGTATATGGTGTGAGATAGGAGTCCAAATTCATTCTTTTGCCTGTGGATGTTCAGTTGTCTCAGCACCATTTCTTGGCAAGTAATTAACTTTTATCGCAGACAGATGTTTACCATGTAGCTCAAAGTGGTAAATGTCAACACTACGTCAAAAGACGCAGTTTGCAGTGTACGAGGATGACTCTTACCTTCCAGGTCCATAGCAAATGCTTACATTGCCTTAATGACAGCGTTCCAGCAGAGCCCCTTTAAGGTTTGTTTGTTTTTCTGTATGTGTGTTTTATTCACATAAAAGCTTCATTTGTTGAGTATGTAGTTTGTGCCAGGCATTGTCCCAGGCTTTGGGAAGGCAGAGATAGGCCTGCTACAGAGTAGAATTTCAGTAAATAATTGTTGGGGGGTGGGAGAAAGTTTGGAAAGAAGACATGGTCCCTCCTCTCTAGAAAAGGGGCAGAAAGATAAATAATATTATATGAAATGCTGTAACAGAGGCATAATATGTGAAGCAAGCTAGGAACAGAGAATTGAATATAGAGTTAATCCAACTGATTAAAAAAGGGTTGAAGTGGAAAGCACCTTGCAGATTAGCTGGCAGTGTTGCTACCGTTTTGTGTTATTATTGAAATATAAAAGGAAAATGAATTATAGTCATTTGGTTCTCATCTTCAATTATGACTTCTGTTCATTTACTCTTTGGCAGAATAGGTTTTTTGCCTCTAATACTGAATATAGCTGCAGAGGAGACAGCTTAGAAAATCAAAGATCTAATTTCTGTCTAGTGTTGGTATTATACTTCACTAATAAATGGTTGTTAGTAAAAAGACAGTAGTTTTTAAAATTTAATCACTGTTTATTCCCTTTTACAGCTTCATCCAAGCTCCACCTCTTCTTTCCCATTTGGGGGTGGAGGAGTAAATAAATGCCACTTCATGTTCGGTTTTTAGCTCATATAAAATTCTGGTTTAGTTTTCCGGCCTGCTTAAGACTAGGTAAATGGTACAATTTCAAGAAAATCATTCCTGAAAGATTAATGGAACTGATTTTTTGGCCTAATATGTACCTTATCAATTTAGAAAAAAGATTACCTTTTTAAAAATATTCAGTTTCAGAATGGCATCCAATATTTATGAGGTCATCTAGATATTAAGCACTTGCATATTCTGAAAAATCACACTATGGATTGTGATTTTTTTAAATCTACCTTCTGTTTCCTGTGAGGCACAGAATCGTAGTTTTCCCTGTCACTGAACAACTGTGAAATTTGTTGGTGCTGGTATAAACATCGCCTCAACCTGTCATGACAAGTCTGTGCTGTTATACATTTGTAAAGGAGCAATACTCTCATTCTGTTTCCGTGTGTTGTATTTCACACAGTTGTTATAAACAAAAACAAAAACCAAGTCTTTATTGCCCGAGAAAAAGACTATTTGGTAATAACTGTAATAAGTGAATTTGTTTTGAAGTCACCATTGGCCCTTTGTTTTGCTACGCTTTTGAGCTAAAGAAAGAGATCTGTGTATTTTGAATGAATTAATACCTAAATCTATTTATTAAGCCCCGTTATATTGGCTACTTTAATACTTTTTATTACCTAGAAGAGAAATGAGTCCTGTGAATCCTAAATGCATGGTGTCTTTAATGTTTATTTTCTTGCATATCCAGGGTGAATCTTTGGTGGACGTTTAACATGAGAATATCAGAAATAGAAAGGACCTAAGAAACTATGTAGTCCACATTTCCTCATTTTGTAGATAAGGAAATGGAGGCCCAAAGCAGTGACTGAATTGCCTTGGGTTGCACATCTTATTGGTGGTAGAGTCTCAGTATAAACAATGGGACGTCGAATGAAAATACTGTTCTGCCTGTACTTTGATTGCATTGTCTTGAATATGAGTCCACTAGATGAGGTGGATACACTCTGCATTTAACTCACCATACATCTGGCAATTTTATAACTAAGAAAACAGTCTAATTACTATTTATACAAATGGTCCTCTACATTAGGTCCCCATGAAAAACTCCTACTTTAAAAGTGCCTTTACGGAAAAAGTTTGTCACCCTTCTTTGATTATCTATTCTGATGTTCAAAACCATCACTCTCAGAAAGATTTCCTTATATCAGAAAGTTTCAAATTTGGGGTCCATATTTCCCTAAGGAATCCATGTTATGCGGGTTTCTGATGTCCACAACCTGAGATCGACCTGAATTCTCAGTCTCCAGTTTAGCTGCATTTCTTTTTGCCTTATCTTGCTTGGAAGACATTTGCTGTCCTCTATATTAGAACTCTGCATTAACTTGGGATTATTACTGTTTCCAAATGAAGAATTTCCAGTCATTTTAGCTTTTCTCATAGGCCCTTTCCTCTCTCCATATTTTAAATCATTTTCATGACTGTGTTTTGAACCCTTTCCAAATTCTTTTTAAACCTGAAAGCCAAGGAGCTCAGAATTAGAAAGCATATATTAATGAAGATCTAGTTTAGGAGCTTGGATCTGCTGACGATAAAGTGGGTTATCAGAATCACTGGGGTTGGGAGGGATTACAGACTTCTGCGAATCTGAAGAAAACTGTGGGCTTTCTCCAGAAGGAAGGCACCAAATACATATCATGTAAAAAACTTTAGGACAATTTAACCTGCTCTGAAACTGATTCATGGTAGATGATTCTTGATTGAGAAGTGTGACATTCTGTATTTCTTACCCATTTGTTCCCTGTCCTGTATTACTGTTTTGTATAATTGTTTCAGTTGCTGTTGGAGCTATGCTAAGGAGATTTGGGCGTGTAGTTTCTACATGTGAGCCAAAAGATTAATAGGGGGAGCAGCAACACTGAGGTCATGGCACTGGTGACAACAATAATTTGGGAGAGATCCCTGGGGGCACAGTGAAGTTGGGGAATGAGAATTATGCCAAAGAAGTCCACGATCCCCTTCTCACTGGATGATTCTTCTCTGTTCCTGTGCTAGGATCCAAGTTTGATTTTACTAGCTAAGAAGCAGTTCCTTTATGAATCATGTAATGAGCTACTGACACTAAGCCAGATAGTTTTATGTGGTTCCTATTAGAGCAGCATCCAGTTCCCAAGCATGGCTGGCCTAGGCCCGCAGGCAGTGGGTGAGAACTATGGCCAGGATAGGGTGAGAGGGTAGATGGGGAAGAATGGCTCTGGTCATACAGCCGGAACTTGACTCAAGGCTGTTTGTGACTATATTGCCAATTTTACTCATCGGTAGCCAGTGGCAGGCCCTCTGACTCTGTCTACAGGTGTTAAATATATAAGATTGAATTTAGAGAGTAATCATCTGGATAATTCAAATTGAATAAAATCTCATTTACCACAAATTTTAAGTCCTCTGAAGCAGAGTACCTGAATTATCCAGTTAATCCTATATTTATATACCACTTAAAAAAGAAAAAAGTTCTCTTTTGTTTTTTTTTAAGTTACAGCAAAAAAATCTATTTGGAAGAAGGCATTCTGAAATGTGTAAATATTTAAATTTAAAGGTCTCTTAAATGTGTAAGAGGGGCCGCCTCATGGCCGAGTGGTTAAGTTCATGTGCTCCACTTCAGCGGCCCAGGATTTCACCAGTTTGGATGCTGGGTGCAGACATGGCACTGCTCATCGGGCCATGCTGAGGCGGCATCCCACATGCCACAACTAGAAGGACCCACAACTAGAATATGCAACTATATATGAGGGGATTTGGGGAGAAAAAGCAGGGAAAAAAAAAAAGACTGGCAACAGTTGTTAGCTCAGGTACCAATCTTAAAAAAAAAAAGTGTAAGAATTTAGTTTCCATCTTTTGCCTTAATTGTTTTTTCCTCCCTTTACTAGATCTCTTCAAATTCTGTCTTTCCGTAAAGCCCAGTTTGGGGCCTACCCTGCCTATGAAGTAGAGATAGTAGCACCTACTCCGATGACATTTTGGAGTATAAATGAGATAATCCAGTCCTGCTGTTAGCATAGGGCCTGGCACATAATATGCAATACATCTGTCCACTACAATTGATGCTAATGGTTATGATGATGCTTTTCCCGATACTTTGGTCAACGGTTAACCTCCTTCTTCTCTGACCGTAAAAAATACTTACTGCCTATACCACTTTTTGACAGTTTCTCTCCTAGTTTAGATGTTATTATTTTATCTCCGTAACAAGATTGCAAACTCCTTGATAGGCATGGATGAGCAATGCAAAACTTGCTGAATTGAATCGAAAATTAGCATTTACTTGCTTTACAAGCCACGTGGTCTTCATTTTGATGTTTTTTCTCAACAGAAGATGAAAACACTAGCAGAAAGGAGGAGGAGTGCTCCGTCTCTTATCCTGGATAAAGCCCTGCAAAAACGGCCTAGTACCAAGTAAGTGAAAAGCTTTGTATTACGCATTTGGTGTGTGCTACGTTTTTTTAATGTGTGGGGTGGTTTGTTTTTTTTATCAGCACCCGAATTCTCTGTTTAGTAATAGAAAATAGGACTTCTGTTCTGAGGTTGTTGAGTAAGGCCTGTTCTTCTTATGTGAATCATAAAGCCGTTGAGAGCTGGTACCTGTAATCAGTTGCTTTAAAACTGATTCAAAACTGAATCGAACACCACATAGTACACACACGTGCAGATTCCACATATCATTAAAGCTTATTTATAGAAATAATTAGAAGTCAGAATACTAAAAGATGAGCTATTTTAAGCACCATGCATGTTTGGGTATGCACAAACCTCTGCTTATTTTTTTTCCTAAGGTGATGCCTGTGCAAGAGTATAAGGCAAGTTTTTACCAATTTTAGATATGAAGAAAGACAGTCAGATTAGGATTATTAAAAAATGGAATGTTGATTTCCTTTAGGCATTATTGGTCAAATTAATTAGTGAATTAATTAGTGAAATCTGAAGTGGAAAGACAAGCTAAATATCTATTGAAATGACCATTTCACCTATTAAGGCTAAATACTATTTCAATGAACATTTTAAGAAAGTCTTTCAAAATGTGTAGAAATTGAATGGATATTCATCATTAATTTATTCACTAATTTTTAAATGGCATTTTAACTCAGAGGAGCTTTTATGGTCAAAGGAATCCTGTGATGATTTTCCTCTATCTGTGAATCCTTTTTTGTAAAGTGAAGTCCTGATCACTTTTACTTAAAGTGAGTGTATATCAGATATTTCTATGAATCACATGCTCATTTAGCATAAAATCTCTATGAAGGCAAGACATTTTTTTCAGTGCCGAAAAGAAATTATATAGCCAAATCCCAATTAGTGAAACTTTCAGAATACTTAGGTCACTCACTCTCTTCTTAGGACTTAACAAGTTCTCAGATTCAGGCGGCTCCCCCAACAGCCCCCGAAAAGACACATGCTTTAGTCATTGAGTTGAGCAGGAAATGTAAATTACTTTTAATAGATGCCTAATCAAAATTTAATTAGAAAGATATTCTTCTGCCAAATAAATAATATCGTAATACATTTCAATGCCATATGTAAATGACTTTGGGGTTTTTTTTTTATTATTACTTTTTTGGTGAGGAAGATTGACCCTGAGCTAACATCTATTGCCAATCTTCCTCTTTTTGCTTGAGGAAGATTGTTGCTGGGCTAACATCTGTGCCATCTTCCCCTATTTTGTATGTGGGATGCTGCCACAGCATGGCTTGATAAGTGGTGTGTAGGTCTGTGCTGGAGATCCAAATCTGCAAACCCTGGGCCACTAAAAGGGAGTGCACGAACTTAACCACTATGCTACCAGGCCAACCCAACTTTTGGATTTTTTGTTTGGATAAAAGAGAATAGTTATATCTTCACGATTTGACCTTTATTACCTAGAAACTCAGGAGAAAGTATTTTTAGGTGAGGTAGAAAGAGGAGGCCGAATTATCAGTACAACTGTCTTTAATTCTAATATATATGTAAAAATAGCTTTATTCCTACTTTTTTAAAAAGAGATAAACAGTGTTAGGTAAAATGTCTTATTGGAAGCTTCTGGGATGGATGTGTACTAGGCTTTTCAATTAAAAGTAGCCCTTATAGGGGCTGGCCCCGTGGCCAAGTGGTTAAGTTCGCGCGCTCGGCTGCAGGCAGCCCAGTGTTTCGTTGGTTCGAATCCTGGGCGTGGACATGGCACTGCTCATCAAACCACGCTGAGGCAGCGTCCCACATGCCACAACTAGAAGGAGCCACAACGAAGAATATGCAACTATGTACCGGGGGGCTTCGGGGAGAAAAAGGAAAAAATAAAATCTTTAAAAAAAAAAAGAAAAAGACTCTCGGGAGAGTATTTAAAAAAAAAAAAAAAAAAAAGTAGCCCTTATATCAGAGAAACTTTAACCTGAGATCAGGGGTCAGTAGTGGCCCCCCTAATCCAGGATGAGAATCTGTAACAGTATACATGTAGCTACTGAAAGTTTGTACGGGCAAGTGGTTCTCAGCAGGGTGGTACTAACCTCTAGGGGGCATTTTAGAATTTTGTGGAGAATTTGAGTTTGTCTCAGTGATTTGGTGGTCAGTGGCTAGAGATGCTAGACATCAAGTAATGCACATGACATCCTACGTAACAAAGAATTGTGTGGTTCCTGCATGGCTTTTGAATGTTCAGTGTATGGCATTATTTGTGAAAGGAAAAAAAACCCACTTTATATAACTATCTATGCCTGTAACTTAACTCTATTTTATATATAAATATGAAGTATTTTTATCTAGTTTTAATAAACACTAAATTTTCAAGCAATGTAGCTACCTTCCATATCAAGAGATAATTGTACTTTGTATTGTTTGGAACCATTTCACAAAATAGTTTGGCTTTACTTCATTTTCCTGTCCTTGTTGCATGGAATGGTTTCTTACCATCCTACTTCTCTTAAATTTAAATATATTAATTGTAAGTAGGTGTAAGCATCTGACTACTTCATTTCCTTTTAGTATAGTTGTGCCTGAGCATATACCTATTGAAATATATAATTTATTATTAATTACTTTCATTTCATGTTTCTTTATATTTCTGTTAGGATATTTTATTGATAGTTTTGAAAATCTGTTAAATATCTGAATTTTATTTCAGGATAGAAAAGGAGGAATTGAGGTAAATATATATGCATAGACTTTTTTTTTTTTGCTGAGGAAGATTACCCCTGAGCTAACATCTGTCATCAGTCTTCCTGTTCTTTTTGCTTGAGGAAGATTACCCCTGAGCTAACATCTGTGCCAGTCTTCCTCCACTTTATATGTGGGTCACTGCCACAGCATGGCTGGCAAGTGGTGTAGGTTCATGCCTGGGATCCAAACCCACTAACCTGGACTGCCAAAGTGGAGCACAATGAAGTTAACCACCATGCCACAGGGCTGGCCCCTGCATACACTTTTATATAGCAAACGGGCATGGGGTCTGATAGGACTGAGAACGACTGATACAGATGAAGCATCAGGTTAGGGAAAATGCTCACACTTAACCTGACTTACTGGGATTGTTTTGAGTTAGAGAACTAATATGATAATGTACAACCATGTCCCTCTCCATTTCTGCCTTCCCATCACCTCTGCAATAATTGGTGCCTACGTTAGAGCCAGTTCCCCAAATTTCTCCCTCAGAAATAGTGAAATATGATAGGTTTTCTGTCAAAATAACCACAGGATAAACAAGTTTATTTAAGTTGTATATGTTTCAAAGTTCAGTTTATTTCCTATGAGTTTCTCTAGGTCAGTAATCTGAGTGTATATTGCTGAGGAACAGGACCTTCATCTTAGTTATGGAAATAATGCTTTGACTCTGTAGTGTTGGCTGGTTAATGTGTACAAAAACAAAAGCTGTTGGGTGTTGAATGTGTACAGAATATTTGTAAGTAATGTCATCTCAGGATTGGAAAGAACCTAAAGGTCATCTAGTCTGGTGGTTTCCAAACCTTTCGAAGTCACTATCCTCCGGTGGGACCCAGGCATCTGCATATTTTTGAAAAACGCTTCATTGTTGATTCTGATAGGCTCTTGGTGGAGAACCACTATGGCAACAAAAGATTTCTTTTTTAAAATAACACTTTTGAAAAATGAATACCAAATTTTAAGAAAGTACAGAATTATAATATGTATTTCTTATAAAACAAATAATGTGGATGTTATAAAACAAAAAGCAAAGTCCCCATTTCATCCCCAGGGGTAACCACTATTAATCATTTGTATGCCCTTCTAAACCCTTGTCTATGCAAATGTGATTACAATTATTTGCTTTCCCTAATGTTTAAATTCTTACTTTAACATAGATAGATTAGTTCTTTCCATTTTGAAGTCTTGCAGGTTCTTTTTGAAATTAGAGATCAAATCCTCTTGTAACAACCATTCAAGAGAGTCTTAGAATTTTGTCCATCTTTATATATTGTATGTTCCTGAAAAGTTATATAAATCAGATTTTTATTAATTATTTATGAACTTGGTATTTAAAGAAATCCTGTAGTGAATTGTTTTATAAAGTGAATCACTTCTTTTTCCAAAGTTGTTAAAAATAACTCAAATTTTCATAATTAGAATTTTGCTTTTCTATCACTCATACCCAGGAAGCATGAAAAATTTAGAAAGTTCAAGCTGATTGCACACCTATTTCAAGTCGAACTTTATACGACAAAATTCTGGTACATGAAAAGAATCTTTACTATCTCTTTATGTGTAATATGAGAACTAACCTGTAAAAGATTCTTGTACACTGTGGGTGCAGACAGCAAAGAAATAGTGTGTTTTATTTACTAGCATTTCATATTTCTTGAATTACAGCAATATTTGATTTTAGATTTGCAGTAGAACCTTACTATTTCTACTGTTGTCCCCTAGATAAGATGTTACTTCGTAATTAATGACTTTCAGATGATAAAGCTTTTGTTCAAAGTTTAGCAGACATCCATAGGGGATTTCAAAGAATCCTTTCATTAACAGCTGTTGCTGAATTTTCACTGAATTTAATGAACAAGAGCTAAGTTTAAAAGAGGAGGGAAGAGTGAACTGGGTTTGTGTGTTGTCAAACATAGTTTTATCTCCAGTGTTCTTTTATCAATCCATACATACATAAGTACATAAGGAGAGGCAGTTTAGAGAGTGAAACATTTTTTTGCGTGTGTAGACACCATTCAGATCAGCTGTAGGTGATTTCTCTAAGTAATTATTATATTACGGCTGCACTCCACTGTTCTTACTCTCATACACAATAGTGTTCAGTTCTGTGTTTAAGGACGACTTCACCTCATGTAATTGTCATCCTCCTGGTAAGCCTCCGGGCACCTATTTTAGAGGGCTTAGTTTCCTTAAAAGTAAAACGAGAGTGTTGAACTTGTTATCTATTAAAACCCTTCTACCAGTTCTCTGGCTATATAGTTATGATTTGTTGAAATTCAACAAATCAAAAGACTTCCCTACTCATATTCTGAATTCTAATCATTCTTAATTACTTGCAGTTTCCTAAACACACTATGCTCTCTAGCACTGGCTCAATTGTCACTTCCTTCAGGAACTTCTCCAACCTTTCATAGATGACATTCATGTTCCTATAGCACCTTGTGTATCTTTCAACCAAACACCCAGCCCACGGCATTGGCATCACCATTTATGTCAAACATGACACTGTTTAATGTCTCTGCCATTTATTAATAAAATAATGCCTTGTACATACCTGGTATTCGATTATTACTTGTTGGATGACTTAGTGAATGAGCAAGTTACTCCATTTCCAAACCAAAATAGGAATTTAATAAGTTGGCACAGTAAGTTTCTGACTTTCCTCTCCTCCTGTTAGTTGCCAGTACATAAGAGACTTTCCTTGTTCATTAGTACCATTTGTGAAATTCTGGCCAGGGAAAAAGGAAGATTCCTTTTAAAAAATGATTCTGAGTTATTGTTAGGAAGTTATTTCATGCAGCAAAATACCACAGGAACTCATGTATGTTGTCTGGAAATACCACATATATTGGCATTCTTGTGGTATTTCTTTGTTGTTTACTGAGGGATAAATTCAAGTCATGCAAACTTTCTCTCCTTCTGGGAATTTCTGTTCGTTTGTTTTGATATGGTATTCAGCCCACCTTGTAGAACTTACACAAAAATATACACAGATTGTTTTAAGTTACAATCTGTTAGCATTTTTAAGTTGGTATTCACCTGTCTATCTCCATCCTCCCCTCCAAATTAATGTATTGTGTGTATGCTGTTTGCAGGACTTTGTGCTAGATACTTTACATATATTACCTTTTACATCTCTGCTTACTGCTTTTGGGAGGAGAAAAAGATGATGCTAGGGAAGCATTGTGGTATGGCAGAAAGTGCTTGGGCTGTGGCCGCATTCAAATGCTGGCTCTCCATCCTGATTTCCTGTTTGACTTTGGATAACTTACCTAATCTCCGAGTCTCAGTTTTTTCCTCTGTAAAATATGAATCTAATGCTTGCGTCATAGAATATAAAACGTGAAAATGCTTAGAAGATTGACTTAGTTATTATTGATCGCCTCTTTCTTTCCCTTAGATATATTTCATTTTCAAGCTTTAAACCTCCTGACTCATCCAGCAGAGTCAACTTTATTAATGAAAAGCACCTACTTTGTCATTACAGCATAGTAGCAAATCATTGAGCTTGGCTCATTATATAGTGGAATTGAGTCAAAGGTTTGCCCTGGGTCACACAGTTGATTATAGCATCAGAGACAGGACTGGAAACCCAGGTCTCTGGTCTTGATGGAATATTGTTTGCATTATACAAACAAAAGGAGTATGATATAGTGCCTGAGAGCATGGATTCTGGAGCCAAATTACTAGGTTTAAATCCTGATACTGCCCCTTACTAGCTGTGTGATCTTGGGTAAGTTTTTAAACCAGGAATAATAACAAAACCTACCTCATAAGGTTGTAAGGAAAACTAAATGGGTCTTATACATATAAAGTTCTTAATGAAGTCTCTAGCATGTAATCAGTGCTATATGTATGAAGGCTATTTATTATTATTACTAGTAGTAGTAGCAGTAGTAATAACAGAAGTAGAAGTACACGTTATCCTGCTGGAGAGACTCTTTGAGGAAATAGGAAATAAAAAAGATGAAAGATACAGTCTGGAATCCAGCTAATATAACTATATATATAACTAAATATAATAACTCTAATATTAAATTCATTTTAGAGAAACAGTTATATTTCTAGATCTGGCCTGAAGCAAGATTAGCTCAGAACATTGTGAATTTATTCTTGGTAGACCGTGACAACTCTTGCAGTCCCCCTAGACAGAAGTTCCAAGTATGCCTAGAACCATTCTGCAAAATAAAGGCTTGAGACACGGAGGATTGACCTTGTTTTTTCAGCCGCTTGAGATGAAGAGGCTCTAGGAGATTCATGTGTGCCAAATCTAGAATCAAGGTTAGGCATATAGAGATTTGGCTGGTTTGGGGTAAGGATGTGAGGGGGAGAGAGCCAAATCAGAAGACTTTGGAGAAGCAGGAAAGCAGCTGTTTGCTAATTGGCTTCTGCTTCCTTTTGGTCAGTTCACTCCTGTTGTGCATGAGCACACGCACACACACACACACACACACACATATATACATATACGCAGTCACTCATGCTAACATTGTCCTACTCAGACTGCCTCCCATTGTGTTCTACAAATTCCTCATCATTCCATTTCCTTTTTTCTGTATGTTAGCATCACAATTTTAATATTAGTCTAAAATGGATGGTAATTTACAGTATTTTCAAATGCAAGGAGTACATTTATATTCTAGAGTAGTTTGCTGAGGGTTGTGGTCAAATGTGCTTTCATTACAGAATGAAAAACCACCTCTACCTATGATAGTTTGGTGTGGACTTTCTAGATATGGTCATTGGAATGAACTGAATGACCTCATAAAGGCCACTCTCATGGTGTGACTCTAAGATAGTTGTGGTAACAGTTTGATATAATTTAAAGGAAAAGTCCATTTGAAAGAGAAGTTACTAGACTTTCATTTGGAATTCTATAAACCTTCTGTACTTAGATACATACAGTTTCTTGGTACAAGACTTTTAAATAAAATTTTGAATTTTAGAAAATCTTTTTAAGACCTTTTAAAATCACAATAAACTATACTGACATCTTATCTTAGAAAAAAAATCTGCCAAACACTCTTCATTGTGCCACCTTGCATTACCTGCCAGTTGGTTCTCCATAAGGCCTATTCCTACAGTTTTAGACAATATGTTCTGAGGTTTTAATTGAGAGGCCCATGGATGATTCAAGGTACGTGATGAGAAAAACACAATGTAATACATGAAGATTGCCAGCAGTCTGCAAGATCCCTTCTTTCCTTGCGAGGAACATTTTCCAAAGTTGTAAAATTCAGATGTAAAGGAAAGAGACAGCAATTGCTTTATAAGGTGGCAGAGTTGGCAAATTTTTACCAAAATGGAATTCATTGCTTTGTCAAGCAAAAGGCTTCCCAGGCCCACATACCACTTTATTCTTTTCAAGCTAGTTTTCATAATCTCTAAAAATGATCAAATACATCTGTTCCTGGTGTAGTATGCTGTTTTCCCTTGTGAGATTCTGGGAGGAAATCTTTAAAGGATTATATTAAGGCTCTCCACATTCTAGTGAGCTTTGACAGGGTCAAATTAATTTATTTTTGCACTTGCAGAACAGTACATCCGTTTAATTTCTTCATTCCAACCATAGCCTAATTTGCTAATTGATAATTGATTCAATTTTATCTTTCATTTTGGCACCAGGAAAGCACTACCTCGCTAGCAAATGTGTGTTCCCTCTTCCTCACCCGCCTCCACTGGGTTAGCAGGCTGTCCCAAGACATCTTTACTATCTTGGGTTAGATACTCCCTTCTCCTGTACAGCTGGAAAGCTGGGATTTCTCAAAGGAGCTTTGGAATTTCAAGATCAACTTTCCTTCAGGACCCTGAGAAAAGGACATATGAAGGAAGAAGAATCGCTACTGTTACTGAGAAGCTTCATACTATTGTGTTAAGAAACTGCAGACTCTGGAGCCATTCTTCCTGAGTTTGAATCTGGCCCTTCTTCTTACCAGGTGTGAGAACTTTGGCAAGTCCCTTAAGCTCTTCAGGCCTCGCTTTCCCCATCTGTAAAATGGGGATAACTTGACAGGAGATTAAAAGAGTTAATATTATAATGTATCTGGCACATTGTGTTATATAAGTTTTCATTAAAATTATTAAAGATAATTCTCATACTGCCCTGTCACATGATGTCTAATTTTCTTAGTGTTCCAAGTTTAGGTCTTGTTTTCTCACCTTAACTATCTGCTTTTTGAGTGAAGGGACCGTGTTTTCTACTTTTCAAATCTGCACGTTCAGTGTTGCGTATAGAACATATACTCTGTAATATTAGCTGAGTTGAATGAGTGATTCCTGTCTTGCCCTGGCTAAGTAGGTCACCTCTCAGTTGGAGTAGAAAGAAGGGGAAGAGTCCACTGCTGCCTGAGAAAGTAAGACAGCCAGTGTTGAAAAACCACTCAAAGAAATGTCAGTTCTGGAGTGACCGGCTGTTTAATGTATATTGATTTAATGCTTACGTGTTTAACATGTCATCTGTATTGTGAGTCACTGCCATTGATTCTCTGATGCTGAGTTCCTGGTATAATGAGAAGACACAGAAAGTGGATTCTCGTCCCTGCTCTATCACTGTATGATTCTGATAAAGTAACTAACCTTTCTGCAACTAGGACTCGTTCCCCAAGTGTCAATGCTAGGGAGGAGGCGGAGGGTGAAGGTTGCTAAGTCCTTTACTTCCTCCACCAGCCCCAACTGTTACAATTTTGTGTTTCTTTCTGCTAACTGTAACTCAGTCACAAGGAGAATGGAAAATGGTTTGAACAGACCTTGCAAACCCTTTTATCACAACTCTTAAAATGTCTCCGAGAGTGTTTCTGTCACGCTACTGAGGAACAAGTACCTCCTTTATCCCCTTGCAGTGCAAAGGTCAAGCGTGTGGCATCTTTGGTCTGTTTATTGTCATAATGTCACTTTGGTAGGCAGCCTCAGAAATGGCCCCAGTGGTTCCTGCCTCCTGCTATTCACGCCTTTGTCTAATCCTGTCCCACACTGTATCAGAATTTATCTGTGTAATCAATAGGATATGGCAAAAATATGGTGTGTCACTTCCAAGATTAGGTTATAAAAGACCAAGCTTCTGTCTCAGTTGCTCTCACACTCTCTTTGTCTCTCTGATCACCTGCTCTGGAGGAAGCCATGTCCTGAGCAGCTCCATGGAGAGGCCTATAAGGGGAAGAATGAAGCCTTCAGCCAGAAGCCACATGAGTGAGCTTGGACCTGGATCTTCCAACCCTAGTCAAGTCTTCAGAGATTGTAGTCTCAGCTTGACTACAACCTGCTAAGAGACCTAAGTCAGACCCACCCAGCTAAGCCGCTCCCTGGTTCCTGACCCTTAGAAACTGGGTGAGGTAATAAATGTTTATTGTTTTAAGCTGCTGTGTTTTGGGGTAATTAGTTACGCAGCAGTAGATAACCAATACAGCCATCTTTAAGTTATGAAACTAGCTTTCTAGAATGTTTCTCCTATGCACCTTTTATGTGTTATTGTAGCTAGAAGTGAAAAGACGGAAATAGATGCTGTTCCCATTTATAAATGAAAATGCTCATTCCTCATATCATGTAATTTGTTGGAAAATGGGCCAGGTGACATTCATTCGTTCTTTCTTTAATCTTTATTGAGATACAGTTCATACCATTAAATTTACTTGTTTAGTGTACAATTCAGTAGTTTTTAGTATATTCACAGAGTTGTGCAGCCATCACCACAATCTTAAAACATTTTCATCCCTCCATAGCCATTAGCTGTCATTCCTCATTGTCTCCCATGTCCTTTCTTGCCCTATCTCCAGCTCTAGGCAACTACTGATCTCTTTTCTGTCTCTATAGCTTTTCCTCTTCTGGACGTTTCATATAAACGCAGTCATGCACTATGTGGTCTTTGATGACTGGCTTGTTTCAGTTAGCACGTTTTCAAGATTCATCAATGTTGTGGCTTGTATCAGTACTTCATTACTCTAATTGTCAAATAATATTCCATCATATGGATAAATATACCACATTTTGTTTATTTGCTCATCAGTTGATGGTCATTTGGGTTATTTCCACCTTTTAGCTATAATGAGGAATGTTGCTGTGAACAGTCATGTACAAGTTTTTGGGTGGATGTATGTTTCATTTCTGTAGGATACATACTTAGGAGTGGAATTGTTGGGTCATATGGGAACCATGTTTAGCTTTTTGAGGAACTGCCAAACTGTTTTCCAAGATATCTGCACCATACTGCGTTCCCACCAGCAGTATCTGAACATTCTCATTTCTTGACATCCTTACCAACCCTTGTTACTTTCCATCTTTTTTACTATAGCCATATTAGTGAGTGTGAAGAGATGTCTTCTCATGGTTTTCATTTTCATTTCCCTTATAATGTTGAGCATCTTTTCATATGTTTGTTTGCCATTTGTGTATCTTTCTTGGGAATTTTCTATTTAAAACTTAGAGCATTTTTATTTGGATTATTTGTCTTTCTATTTGGGTATTCTATTCCTTCTTGAGTCAATCTGGTAATTTGTTTCTTTTAAGGAATATGTCCATTTTATCCCAAGTCCATTAAGTTGGTGGTCGATTTAATCACCACAAAGTTATGCATAATATTCTTTTATGTTTTAATCTCTGTAAGAACTGTAATGATATTCCTTTTTTCATTCTTGATATTAGTAATTTGCAAATTCTTTTTTGTCAAAGTCAGTCTAGCTAGAGGTGCATCAATTTTTTTTATCTTTTCAAAGGACTAGCTTTTGATTTTGTTGCTTTTCTTTGTTGTTTGTTCACTTCCTATTTCATTGATTTTTTTTCTTTGCTGAGGAAGATTTCACCCTAAGCTAACATCTAAGGCAAATCTTCTTGGTTTTTTTTGTGTTTTTTTTTTTTGCTGAGGAAGATTTGCCCTGAGCTAACATCTGTTGCCAATCTCTCTCTTTCTGTATGTGAGCCACCATCACAGTATGGCCACTGACAAGTAGTATAGGTGGCCAGGAACCAAACCCAGGCCACCAAAGCAGAGCATGCTAAACCCAACCACTAGGCAACTGGGGCTGGCCCTGATTGTTTTTAGAAGATTTATTGGAGTATAATTATGTGCAATAAAGTACCCATAGTCGAAGTGTGCAGTTTGTTAAGTTTTATACATTATGCACCCATGAAACTATCACTACAATCAAGATAATGAACATTTCCATGACCTCCAAAAGTTCCTTCATGTGCCTTTGTAATCTTTTTTTTCTTGTTCCCCTAACAGCCTTTCCTCAGGCAATCAGTGATCTACCTGATGTCACTATAGGTTAGTTTGCATTTCTGAGAAGTTTATATAAATACCATGTTACTTTTTATTGCTGAGTAGTATTGCACTGTGTGAGTATACCACAATTTGTTTATCCTTTTTACCTGCTGGTAGGAGTTTTTCCAGTTTTGTGATTAAAAGTAAAGCTGCTTTGTACATTTATGTACAAGTATTTGTGTGTACTTTTATTTCCTTTATATTTCTCTGTAATTACCAAGAAGTAGATTGGCTGGGTTGTATGGTAGATGTATTAAGAAACTGCCAAATTGTTTTCCAAAGTGGTTGTACCGTTTTATATTCCCACTAGCAGTGTATGAAAGTTCCAGTTGTTCCATATCTTCACCAACATTTAGTATGGTCAGTGTTTTTAATTTTAGTCATTCCTGTATTTGTCATATCTTTTTGTGGTTTTAATTTCTATTTCTCTGATTGCTGATGAAGTTGCACATCTTTTCACGGGCTTATTTGGCATCCATATATCATCTTTGGTAAAGTGTCAGTTCAGATCAAGAGATCTGAATTCATTTTTTATTTGGTTGTTTGTCTCATTGTTGAGTTTTAACTATTCTTTATAAATTCCAGATTGTGCCGCCCAGTATGGCAGCCGCTAACCACTGGCAATTTAAATTTAAATTAATTAAAATTAAATACTATAAATTCAGCTCTCTAGTCACACTAGCTGCATTTCCAGTGCTCACTTAGTCATATATGAATGGTGAATATCTATTGGACAGTGCAGATATAAAATATTTCCATAATCAGAGAATTCTGTTTGCAGTGCAGTTCCAGATATAAGTCCTTTGTTGAGCATATGTTTTGTGAATATTTTCTCCTAATAGGTAGCTTCCCTTTTCATTCTAATAACAGTTGTTTCAGAGAGCCAAATTTTAAATTTTGATGAAATCTATCATTTTTTTCTTTTACATTTTTGTGCATTCTGTGTTCTGTTAAAAGATTTGTTTTCTAGACCCAAGGTTGAAATTTCCTTCTATGTATTATTTTAAAATTTTTATAGTTTCAGATTTTACATTTAGGACTAAGATTCATTTTGAATTAATTTTTGTATATCATATGAGATCAGGTTGATGTTCATTTTTATTGAATATAGCCATCCAGTTGTTCCAGCACAGTTTTTGAAAAGATTATCCTTTCCCCATTTGTCTTTGCACCTTTATCAAAATGATCATTTGGCTTGTAAATATGTGTCTACTTCTGGACTCTCTTTTGTTCTTCATGCTAGTATCAACACTGTCTGGATAACTGTGGCTTTAAAATATGTTTTTAAATCAGGTTGTGTGAATCCTTCAACTTTGTTCTTATTTCTCAAAATTGTTTTGATATTAGGTCCTATAAGTTTCCATATAAATTTTTTAATCAACTTGACGGTTTCTATAAGAATGCTGCTGGGGATTTTATTGATGGTTGAATTTCGTTGATAGCAATGTGGGTAAAATCAACATTTTAGCAATATTGAGTCTTCCCATCCATGGACACGGTATCTCTTAACATTTATTTCAGTCTGCTTTTATTTCTATCAGAAATACTTTATAGTTTTCAGTGTCTTACACATATTTTGTCAAATTTATCCCTAGGTATTTTATATTGTTTGATGCTATCATGATTGGTACAGTTTTTAAATTTCAACTTCTAGTAGTTCATTTCTAGTATATAGAAAAAATATATGTTTATTTATATGATTGTAACCAGCAACTTTATTAACTTCACTACTTCTACTTCTAGTAGCATTTTTTGGTAGCTTCATTAGGATTTTCTACATAAACCATCATATCCTCTCACTCAGTGCCCCTTATATTAATGAGGTTTCTCCACTTTGGCTATTGGGAACTTGAACGATTTCCACCCCATGAGTTCAGGATATTGTCCTACCTGCTTTTTTCTGGTGGTTATTTCGCCAACCTCGAAGTGTGTGTTTCGAAATGTGTGTCGTTTCCTGACACACACACGTTGACCAGTTCTCAGATGAAAGCTTGGGTGGAACCCTTTGCGCATCTCTGAGCTCTGTCTCTGGACAGCTCTTTCCCCATTGGTACTCTGCTTGTGAATTCTCCCCGCTCTGGCCTCCTCGAATTCTCTCACCTCTCTCTCTTCAATCTGAGCCCTGTTTGGCTCCCTCTTCCCTGCACTATGGAGTGGAATTTCTCTCTAGGCATCAATTTGAGACACTCTTAGGGCTTACCTCATGTTTCCCTTCTCTTAGGGATCACTGTTTTGTGCTCCTGTTGTCCAGTGTCTGAAATGGTTGTTTCATATTTTTTTTCTTTTTCTTATTTTCTTTTAGTAGTTTAAGTTATTTGAGCATGGTTGGGATTAGAAATCTGTATTTTAATGACTTTTGCTCATATCTTTATTTCTTCCTCCCTTTCACTTATTTTGGATCTTATTTGTTCTTTTCCTAACGTCTTAAAATGGAACTTGGATTACTGATTTTAAACCATTCTTCATTTATAAAATGAGGTATTTTTTCTATGCTTTAGTTGCATACTACAAATTTGGATATGTTGTGTTTTCATTCTCAATTCAAAATGTTTTCTAATTTCCATGTGATTTCTTCTTATACACGTGGTTATTGTTTTGTGTTGTTTAATTTCCAAGTATTTCAGGACTTTCCTGATGTCTTTCTGTTGTTGATTCCTCATTTAGTTCTGTTGTAATTGGAAAACATCCTCTGTATGATTTCTGCAAATTACCTACTAGGATTTTGATTGGTATTGCACTGAATCTGTTGATCAGTTAGAGTAGAATTGATATCTTAACAATATTGAGTCTTCCAACACATGAACGAGATATATTTCTCCGTTTATTTAGATCTTCTTTAATATCTATCACCAGTGTTTTATAGTTTTCAGTGTACCGATATTTTACTTATTTTGTCATATTTACCCCTAAGTATTTCATATTTTAATGCTATTTGTAAACTATATTTTTTATTTCTTTTTTCAAGTGTTTGTTGCCTGTGTGTAGAAATACAATTGATTTTTGTACATTGTACTTTATCTATCCTGCAACCTTGCCAAATTCACTTAGTAGTTTTTTGTTGGTTCTGTTGAATTTTGTACATGGCCTATCATGTTGTCTGTGAGCAAGGATAGTTTTACTTCTTCCTTCCAATCTGGATGCCGTTTATTTCCTTTTCTTGCCTGTTTTCTCTGGCCGAAACCTGCAGTACAGTGTTGAAGAGAACTGGTGATGGTGGACATCTTTGTCTTATTCCTGATATTAGGAGGAAAGAGGGAGTGACTTCTATTCCAAGATTGCTGACTTTTCATCATGAATGAGTGTTGAATTTTGTCAAATGCTTTTTTGCCATCTATTGATACGATCATATGATTTTTTTTGTTTTTAATTTGTTAATATGTGAATTATATTGATTGATTTTAGAATGTTGAAGCAACTCTGCATTCTTAGGATAAACCCCACTTGGTCATGGTATATTATGCTTTTCATATGTTGTTGAATTCAAGTTGCTGAAGAGTATTTTATTTTATTTTATTTGAGTATTTTATTTATTACTAGAATTTTTGCATCTGTGTTCCTGAGGGATACTGGTCTGTAGTTTTCTTTTCTTGTGATGTCTTTGTCTTGCTCTGGTATCAGGGTAATGCTAGCCTCTATGAATGAGTTTGGGAATTTCTCCCCTTTAGTTTTCTGGAAGAGTTTGTGTAAGATTAGTTTTATTTCTTTCTTAAGTGTGTGGTAGCTGTCTGAGCTTGGAGTTTTGTTTTGTTTGTTTGTTTGCTTACTTTGTGGGAAGGCTTTAACTACATGTTCAATTTCTTTAATAGGACTGTTCAGGTTATTTATTTCTTTTTGAGTAAACCGTGGTAGATTATGTAGTTCAAGGATGTTTTCCATTTCATCTACTTTGTCAAATTTATATCCCTATAATTCTTCGTAATATTCCTTTATTACCCTGTTAACATCTGTAGAATCTGTAGTGATATTTCCTCTCGAATTTCTCATATTAGTAATTCTAGTATTAGTGTATTATATAATAGTAATACTAGTGACTTTTCTCTTTTATTCTCGATCAATCTAGCAAAAGCTTAACAACTTTTATCAATATTCTCAAAGAACCATCTTTGGTTTCATTAGTTTTCCCTGTTGCTTTTCTGTTTTCTATTTCAGTGATTTCCACTTTGATCTTGATTATTACTTTTCTTTTACTTGGTTGGGTTTAATTTACTATTGTTTTTCTTAAGTTTCTTAAGGTGGAAATTGAGGTACTTGTTTTAAGATCTTTCTTCTTTCCTAATACAGGAATTGAATAGCATAAATTTCTCCCTAAGTGCCACTTCAGTGGCGTCCGTGAATTCTGATATGTTGTGTTTTCCTTTTCAGTTAAAAACACTTTCCAATTTTTCTTTCAATTTCTTCTTTGATATATGGCTTGTTTAAAAGTGTGATTTTTAGGGGCCAGCCCGGTGGCACAGCGGTTAAAGGCACATATTCTGCTTCCCTGGCTCTGGGTTCACTGGTTCGGATCCTGGGTGCGGACATGGCACCATTTGGCAAGCCATGCTGTGGTAGGCGTCCCATGTATAAAATAGTGGGAGGTGGACACAGATGTGAGCTCAGGGCCAGTCTTCCTCAGCAAAAAGAGCAGGATTGGCAGCAGATGGTTAGCTCAGGGCTAATCTTCCTCAAAAAAAAAAAGTGTGATTTTTAGTATGATGAGATATTCTTGGTTCATCTTGTATAGTTCTTGCCCTCAGACTTGGAATCAAGTATTTCTCCAAGAGTATAATCTGGTCTCTAGGGTCATTTGTTGCTACTAGGTTGGTCATCACTTCTAGGTCTTTTCAGTGGATAAAATAAGAAGAATATATCTTCTTTCAAGACAAAATGTCGTAAGTGAATATAAACTGATTTCTAACTCAGATTCAGGACTACAGGTGTTTTACTTAACCTAGTCTATGTTAATATTCGTGTTTCCTTTTTTTCATGCTGAGAATACCACTCCCAGTAAGTCTGGGAATGTAGGAATTAGAATATTCTGTAATTATTCGCATTATCTTACAGTATATCCGCAACAGTTTCAGAATAACATTATCAACATTACCACCACCAATATGATACTGAAAATAGTTTTATTTTTTTAAGCAATGATCTTTAACATTCTGATATATCCCAGTAGTGATGTGCAGTCATATTAGTTTTTTAAAGTCACTTGGAATAGTTTTTATTTATGTGACTCTTTTGACTAATTTGTTTTAATTTTATTTTTGTAGTTTTATACAATTTTATTGTATAAATAAAAATAAATTTTTATGTAATTTTTATAGTTTATAAATTTATAGCTTTATACACAAACTATAAAATTTTATAATTATATTTCTGTCTCCTTAACTTTGTTTTTTTCCCCTTTGCTATTGGTAACTTTAAAAATCAACTTTTTATATAAGCAAATACGAATATATATATTTATCCTCTTTCTTTTTTATCATTTTCAGTGATTTTTATTTATTTTTTATGCTTTTCTGCATTTTCCAAATTTTCTACAAATAAACCTATTTTGTAGACATGTACAAAACATTGTACTTTTGTGATTAAAAATATCCTCCCTTTTAAACAATAACTTACTATCTACTTTTCACCCCACTTTTTTTATGTCATAATATACCTGTATGATTACTTCATACTAGTGTATAGAGACTTTTCATCCCTTTCTATAGCTTCCTAATAACCCATTGTTTATATATCCCATGGTTTATGCAACCACTCCGTTACTGGTGAATGATTGATTACTGTTTTCACTCTTTTGCCATAAATGATCCTGCAGTGAAAAACTGGAACTTATCAGAATTGGGATTGCTATATATAATTTTGCTAGATATTGCCACATTTTCCCTTCGTAAAGGTTGTACCATTTCCATCCTCACCACTGCTGTAGAAGAGTTCTGTCTCCACCACAGCCTCACTAACAGAGTATGTTCACATGATGTATCAGGGCAGTTTTGATTTAAATTTCTGTTGGTGTGAGGTCAAACATACTTTAAATTATATGTTATACTAAACAAATGTAAACTAAATAAAAAGTATTTACTCTTCTTTGAAAACATAATCAGAAATGCATGACATAAAAACAAAAACTCATCAGTGCAGTGTAGAAATATATGCAATGTTCTTTACACAAAAATAAATGCTAAATTATTGTTTCAACTATGTCAGTTTTTTTGTAAGTATAATTTGGATGCTAGTGATGAGAGTGTCACCGAATTTTTCTTAAACTGAGAACTTAACACCCAGACAATATTTTCATATCACTATTACAGTAAGAAGTAAAATTTTACTAAACTTGCAAATGAGCTCCTTGGTTTTAAAGGACATTTTTCAGTTGACTCCCGGATGTGGGTTCCTTGTTCTTCTGCTATTTTTTTCCCCACTGTGTTTTTTTTCCCCCCGTGTTCTGGATAAACACTTAAGTTCTTCATTTATTATATAAAAATGAGCTTATGGTTATGTTTGTGCACCTGGATACTGAAATGGACTAATTCCTCTTGGATTTAGTAATTGTCTGCTCTTTATGAAAAATAAAATAAGATGAAAACAGGAAAGAAGATGAAGGAATCAGTACCAACTTTTTATTTTTTTAACCTCCAGCAAACATTAGACAGATGGGTAACTTTTAAGTGGAAGTACTGGTTCAAGAGTGGTTTTCTGATATATTTGTTTTGGAATTGTGCAAACTTCTGAACTGAATATCAACAATCTGTAGTATAGAAATCTGGACTTAGTTCTCACTGGGCCTGAAATTTTTTTTTTATCTAGTGACAACCAGAAAGAACTCCTATTTGGGGAGGGGACATTCAATTGTTTTCTAACATTTTAGTTAGGCAAAATTTTAAATATAAAAGTTTATAGAATAGTACAAAGAACAGTCATATATCTAATACCTCTATTTTATCTGTAATTATCAACATTTGCCCTATTTGTTTCATCTGTATTCATCTAGGTACCGCTATAGCTATATTTTTTTCTGAACCATATGAAATTAAATTGCAGACATAGTGCTTTCACCAAAATGCTTCAGAATAGAACTTCTAAAAATAAAGCATTCTTCTATACAACAAAACCATTATCACACTTAAGAAAATTAAAATTTCCTTAATGTCATCTAATACATATTTATATTCAAATTGTCCTACATTTTTTAAATAGCTATCATTTTCTAAACCAGGACTTAAATCAAGGCTCACAATTGCGTTTGATTTTTATGTCTCTTTAATCTCCTGTCATATAGAACAGTCCCTGGAACTTCTTTTTTAAATCCTTATTCATTAACTTTTAAAGAGACTAGTCCTCAATTCTGGATTTGTCTACACAAGAGCTGACATATTAGTTGTGTATTTCTGTGTAACAAATTATCCCAAACTGAGAAGCTTACAACAGCAGACGTTTATTATTTCACACACTTTCTGAGAATGAGAAATATAGAGCAATTTACTTGGGTGGATCTGGCTCAGAATTTCTCATGAGCTTGCAGTCAAGATGTCAACTGGCAATGCAGTCATCTGATGGCTTGACTGATGCTGAAGGATCCACTACCAGTAATACTCACTCTCGTGGCTGTTGGCTGGAGGCCTCAATTTTGTACCAAGTGTGTCTCTCCATAGGGTTGCTAACAACATGGCAGTCAACTTTCCCCACAGTAAGCAATCCAAGAGAAAGACACACATACACACACAGACTGACCACGATGAAAGTATTTTTTATGACCTAATCTTGGAAGTGACATAGTTTCAGTTCTGCCATATTCTCTTGGTCCTAAGGACCAACACTAATATAGTGTGGAAGGAAATATAAGAGTATGAATACCAATCAGCAGATATCATGGCACACCAACTTAGAGGCTGGCCACTACAGCCCACATTTTGGATTTGTCTAGTTTCTTTGTGTTGTCATTTAATTTGTTCCTTTATTTCTGCCATATTTCCTATAAACTGGAAGTTGTGTCTAACTGCTTGATTATATTCAAGTAATCATTATGTGCAAGAATATTTCATAGATGATACACTGTAGTTCATATTACATGACTTCAGGAGGGACATAATGTCAAGTGTCATGCTTGGCTAGGGTGATCTGATATCCTTTGTAAAGGTGTTTTTTCCATTTCACTTAAGAAGTAATCTGTTAGTTGATCCTTTGACACTTACCAGATATCTTGTTTGTTGGGCAAGAATTTGAATTTCATGTGATCTTTAATATCAGTAGCTAACTTTTTTGTGCATTTGTAATTGCTAAGTGCTTTTAAATACCTTTCTTCTTTAACTTCCACAGTGCTGTGAGTTAGGTACTGTTAATTATCCCCATTTATAGATAAGAACATTTTAGACTCCTAGAGTTTAAATGTTAAAGTACACAACTAGTAAATGACAGCCAGTATTTAAATTCAGGTATGTCTGACTTCAGAACCCATGTTATTGACAGTACTGCTTATGGAAAGAATGAGAGAACTTATACACATAGAACTTTACGAATAGTATGAAAAGGAGGTCTCTTGAGAACACAGGTAGGAACCCAGTATACAAGGGATGAGCTAGTGAGGCTGATCTCTGTGCTTCAACTAGGGGTCATTATAGGCAGAATTCCCTAGCTTAAAAGCAGAATCACAGCTCCACTATTCTAGGCAGATGAGAAGTGGTGCTATTTTAAAGATTTCTGGAGGCAATTGTACTACTCAAGAACTCATTCTTTTGGCAAAAACCATTTTCTATTCTAGAAATAGAATTTTGTTGTAAAATTACATATATCTGATGCATAGTTGTGGTTACAACTATAACAAAGTTAAGATTAAGACACATGTTTAAATGATTCCAGATAGAGATTTTGTTGATAGAGGTGAGGGAGTGGAGGGAAGAGGAGAGAAATGTGCCGCAGTGGAAAAGGAAAGAGAATCATTTACTCTTTATGGTTAGACCTCTAACCATAAAATGTGGTCTATGGTTACACCTGTAACCAAAAAATACTATCTTATATTTTTTGTGTTAATAGTATTTTTTGCAATAATTGAAATTGTTCTATCTGTGGCTAGAAGCTACTGTATTGAATTATGTAACTTTAAAGGGTAATTACAAATTAAAGTAGAATTTAACGTTCCTTTATCATGTCTCATCATTTCAGATACAGATATTCCTCTTTGAATATTGGTAGGGAAATGTGGAATCTTAGAAATCATGGAGTTTTAGAATTGCAAGGACTTTTCTAAAATAATTGTATAGGTCTTTCCCCAAGTCTCTTTATTTTATGAATAAGGAGCCTGAGAGTGAGAGAGATTGAATGCCTAAGGCTATATAGCATGGGAGTGTTAGAACCCACGCCAGGGCTAGGACCCAAGTTTTCACTGTCCCCACTCTAGCCTCAATTTTTCTCTCATATCTGGCCTTAAAAATAAGAGAGTGGATGAAAAAGAGGCCAGCGTAATCAAGCACAGGACATTCATAAAGAGAATAGCAAAAATGCTTGCTTGTTTTCTAAGACATTGAAAATAGTCATCTAGAAATCTGGGTAACCTCTTTCAGTTCTGACTGGAAGGACCTTTGGGGAAAGATCAGGAAAATTGTCCTTATAGATTGTGTTCCTGAGACTCTCTCCTCCACCTTGGTGTAGGAAGGAGGATAGAGCTACTGTTGATGGGCTTGAATACATTGGCTCTATGCTCCCGGGATCTAATGAACATAATATGAGAAAAAGCTGACCTGCCAGCACTCTCCACCTACTGCCAAGTTAAACCTCAGGGTTCAACCCTTTCAAAGACTGATGGAAGAACAATGCATCCCTCTTTCCTTTCAGCCCTTGCCTTACCCGCTTATTTTTTACTCACTCGTCTCTCGTTCTGACAGTTCTCTCTATAAGCCAGTGACAGTGGTCTCTTCTCACACACAGCTCAAGTAACTAGAGAGTACACCACTCTTTTGTACCTCAGAGATACAAAAACCTTTGAGGGTAGTGGTCCTCAGAGTGTGGTCCTGAGACCAGGAGCATCAGCATCACCTGGGAATATGTTAGAAATAGCGATTATACAGCCCTACCCCATACTGAATCAAAAATTCCAGGACTAGAGCCCAGCATCCTGTGTTTTAACAAGTCCTACATGTGATTCAGATATAAGCTAAAATTTGAGAACCACCGTCCTAGAGCATTCTCTAGGTGAAGTCTTATTCTCAGAAGTGCTTAAGCCATAGCCAGGTAGCATAACCCAGGGAATAAGATTCAGGTAATGGAGTTAATCCTTAGCAACACTAGGAGGGCAGTCTCCAGGCCTCTTCAGGATTACTAACTGTCTGGGGAGAGCAACTGTAGGCTCTGGTGGCCCAAGACGAAAACAAACAATAAACAACCACCACCACCTGAGTCTTGGATGTTGTCGACGTGGGCCAAACCTTAGTCCTCAATACAGAAGTAGAGTCATTGCTGAACAATATATGCATGTTTCACTATGTTTACATTATGTGAACCTGGGTTTCCCTCTGCCCCGTGAATAAGAATGGTTTTTCAGCACATGCTTTTTTTTATCTGCTTTCTCTGCTTTCCCTCCCACATAGGCACAGTGAAACAGATGAAATTAGTAGTTCTTCCTACTTGCGGGCATAAATTGTTACTTGCTGTTTCCAGTAGGAGGGACTCTCTCCTGAGCTCCTTTTAAATATGTATTCTAGTTTTTGTGCCAAGGAGGAGATAGGAACTGTAATATCTTAAGAAAGAAGAGGATTATACTCAGACCACAGGGAGGCAATTGTTTTCCTAAAGCAAGTGACTCTCTAGGCTTCTTAAGGTTTCTAGAAAAGTCCCAAATGACTGCTGCTGCAGAGGATGTGTGGTGCCTCTGCTCTGTGGTGGAGAACCACTGCTACCATCGTAACAGTCATTATATGTTGAACACAGATGTGTTCCAGATGTGCTTAGGTGAATTATCTCATTTAGTCCTCACAACAACCCTGAGAGGTCAGCATTAATACTTGCATTTGACAGACTGGTAAAATGCAGTTTAAAGGGCTCAACCAACTGTCTAAAGTCAGTCTTGAAACAGCAGACTAGGTTTCAAACTCAGATGTGCCTGACTCCAAAATTTATGCTTTTAATCCTCATTTCCTGGCACTCCCTCCCCACACCTTTAGCCCTAAACACTTCTATGGTTTATTTACTTCTCTTAGCCTTGAATACACTCCCCTTCTGCTTCTCCACTTAGAGAACTACTTCAGGGCTCAGTTCAGCTTATGCCATGAGATACCTTTCCTGGCCAGATTTTCCTGTCTTTGCTCCTTCAAGCTCCCCTGATTCCTCACGCTAAATTCCTGTCATGACTTTTCATTTAAGCTATGTTATATCTCTCTCACCACACACTGTAACATAATCATTTCTTTAGGTGTCTGTCTCTTTCAATGGGCAGTGCTGCCTCATAGCCAAATTTAGTTTATTATTCTCTTTCCCCATAGCTCCAGCCTATATTTATATTTCCCTTCTGTGATATTCTCAGAATCTTAGATATTTAGAACTGGAATGGACTTAACAAAAATAAAAATAAAAAGAAGAAGATTTAACTCACATCTTCAAGGACCAAGGGTTGAAAAAATATTAAATGGCTGAATAACTGCTGCTTTCCTTAATGAAATAAATCCTCAAGAGACCATCATTCCCATCATAACAATGATAAAAGGCCACATAATCTTCAAAATTATAATTTTTCTTGAACTCATTAGTGAACTGAGTTTGTAAGACAGCCAAGTGAACTAAATTCCAAAGAATGGCAGGCCCCTCTCAAAAGAGATAGGACACACAAATTGTTTCACCTTTGGAAGAGCATAGGATGAAGATGTGACCATCATCAAAGTGGGTAAGAAGAAATCTACCAAAAGTGTAATGCATTTCTTAAAGGCCACATGTGAGCTAAAGTATTAGTTTAAAGTAACTGGGAGCCCCAGAACACAAAGGGTGTTTACATTCACTTGCAGGCGTTTTTCCATGGGCCTCCACTAGTTTTCTCACAGAAAAGATTGGAATTAGGTCAGGAGATGGAAAAGAGCCCACTTTAGTGGTACAGGTATACAAAAATTGATTGATTGTGGGGCCAGCCTGGTGATGTAGCAGTTGGGTTCGTGTGCTCCACTTTGGTGGCCCGGGTTCACTGGTGTGGATCCTGGGCATGGACCTACTGACTGCTTATCAAGCCATGCTCATGTGACAGGTGTCCCACATATAAAATGCAGGAAGGCGGGCACGGATGTTTTAGCTCGGGACCAATCTTCTTCAACAAAGAGAGGAAGATTGGTGATGGATGTTGGCTCAGGGCTAATCTTCTTTGGGGGGGAGAAAGTTGATTGCCTCTGGGAGACAGCCATGAAACACTGCCTTCTTCCTCAGAACCTTCTTTCATATTAAGCAAAAGCCTTAAGCCACCAAGGGAGAGACAGCAAACCTTCTCACCTTCAAGGCCCAGGTGACATTCCCTTGCCTCCTGGGGAGAAGTAGAAGCAAAACCCATCTGCCTCTTAAAAGAACATAGGTAGTATGGGGCTGGCCCCGTGGCCGAGTGGTTAAGTTCATACGCTCCGCTGCAGGTGGCCCAGTGTTTCGTCGGTTCGAATCCTGGGCGCGGACATGGGACTGCTCATCAAACCACGCTGAGGCAGCGTCCCACATGCCACAACTAGAAGGACCCACAACTAAGAATATACAACTGTGTACTCAGGGGCTTTGGGGAGAAAAAGGAAAAAATTAAAATCTTAAAAAAAAAAAAAAACGTAGGTGGTACACTCTTTGACATCGATCTGAAAAGGATCTTCTTGAATACCATGTCTTCTCGGACAAGGGAAATAAAAGAAAAAATAAACAAGTGGGACTTCGTCAGACTAAAGAACTTCTGCAAGGCAGAGGAAACCAGGATCAAAACAAAAAACCCACCAACTGGGAGAAAATACTTGCAAATCATATATCTGACCAGAGCTTAATCTCCATATAATATATAAAGAACTCACACAACTGAACAACAGAAAAACAAACCACCCAATCAAAAACTGGGCAGAGGATATGAACGGACATTTCTCCAAAGAGATATACAGACGGTCAATAGGCTCATGAAAAGATGATCAACATCACTAACCATCAGGGAAATGCAAATCAAAACTACACTAAGATATCATCTTACACCCATTAAAATGGCTATAATCACTAAGACAAAAAATAATAAATGCTGAAGAGGTTGTGAAGAAAAGAAAACCCTCATCCACTGCTGGTGGGAATGCAAACAGGTGCAGCTACTATGGTAAACAGTATGAATAGTTCTCAAAAAACTAAAAAAAGGAATACCGCATGACCCAGCTATCCCACTACTGGGTATCTATCCAAAGAACTTGAAATCAACAATTCAAAGTGACTTATGCACCCCTGTGTTCATTGCAGCATTATTCACAATGGCCAAGACATGGAAGCAACCCAAGTGCCCATCGACTGAGGAATGGATAAAGAACATGTGGTGTTTATATATATATGTATGTATGTATATATACAATAGAATACTACTCAGCCATAAAAAAAGACAAAATCATCCCATTCACAACAACATGGATGAACCTGGAGGTTATTATGTTAAGCGGAATAAGCCAGATGGGAGAAAGACAAACACCAGATGATTTCACTCATATGTGGAAGATAAACATACAAAGAGAAGAGTTATGTAGTAACCGGGGGGAAGGGCAGTGGGGGGTGGGCACAAGGGATGAAGGGGAGCACTTATGTGGTGACAGACAAGTAATAATGTATAACTGAAATCTCACAATGTTGTAAACTATTACGAACTCAATTAAAAAAAACCCATCTGCATCTTGAAGAACTTCTCCCTCACCTGCAGGACTCAAGCAAATATCCACTGCCTCTGGGTCATCTACCCATATGGAAAGGACAAAAAACCTCTTGGTCCCAGGATTCTGCAACAGTACAAACCAGAAGTCCACTACTATTGAGGGAGAAGCCAGAAATTCTCTTCTGCCCAAGAGCTGTCACAGATTCAAGGCAGAATTTGGTTGCCATGGGTATTGAGGAGGGGCAAGAATATGAGAAGACCCTTCCTCAGAAGCCCAAGTGCACAGACTCTGCCTAAAATTGAGATAGACCAGGAGGACTAAGAATTCCACATGCCTCCACCAAGAGGCTGATGCTGAGTGACAAGCAATAGGAGTCTACTGGTAGGACAAGAGCAAGAGCTGGCGAGAGACCCCACCCCCTCATGAAGTGCAGGCATTCAGGGCCCACTAAAAACTGGAAATGGAGCAGGAACAGTAGAAAAACTCTCCAGTATTCCAGGCCTCACACTAAACACTAGGCAGCAATAGTCCATCACTGGAAGAATCTAAAGACTGTCGTACACTGAAGTTAAAGATAGCAACAACAAACCCAAACCCAGCTCAACGACTGACTAAATTGATTCAGCCTCTCACGCTAATGGCCTAACAGAAGAAGAAGCGTGCCCACTTCCATGATTAAATACTATTTATCTCAGTCTCTGTTCTTTTTCTATCACAATGTCCAGTATTCAATCAAAAATTTCACAACACATTAAATAGAAAGTAAAAAACCCACTGTGAAAGATAAAGTAGTCAGCCAGACTAAGAGATGAACCAGATCTTGGAACTATCAGACAGAGACATTAACTATGATTAATATGTAAAGGATCTAGTGGAAAAGGTGGATGGTATTCATGAACAGATGGGAAATTTTAGCAGAGGGATGGAAACTAAAAAAGAGTCAAATGGAATCTCAGACATAAACGATGTGATATCAAAGATGAAGAATTCTTTCAACGGGTTTATCCACAGACTTGACACCACTAAAGAAAGAATCAGTAAACCTGAAGATGGATTCATAGAAATTTTCCAAAGTGAAACACAAAGAAAAAAAAGGTGAAGCATCCAGGAGCTGTGGAACAATATCAAATGGTCTAACATACATGTAATTATGTCCCAGAGAAGAGAGAGAGAAACAGGGCAGAGAAAATATTTGGAGATGTAGTGGCCAAGAATTTTACAAAATTAATGAAAAAGCTCAGAAACTCTCAAGATGAATAAATAAAACCCAGATCCTCCTACACTGGTAGTAGAAGGAGACTATCCAGGCAGGGAGGGATGGCTGAAAGTCTCAGTTCAGTGTCTTTCCCTTGACTTCCATACACCGTTGAAGATCTCTCCCTAGTTATCACTGCTGTCCCACACTGGCAATTTAAGACTCTGTCCCAAGCGTAAATGGGAATCTTCCCTTCATGCCAACATCAAGCCAGGGCAGACTAAATGGGATTACCTAAGCAAGGCAGAGGACTGCACTTCCCAATGTGTGTTCAAAGTAAATGGGAAACATTGCTTCTGTCAGATGTTCAGTTAGGGGGAAGAAAGGTACTTCATCAATTTTCACTGTGCATATAGCGTAGTAAAAGCTCTGGAAAATAGGGAAATAAAGAAACCTCTTCAGTCTCGTGTTTGCTGCAGTCTCCTCTTTCCTGATATTATATATTATGTCTTCATAGAATGTAAACTCTACAAGGGATAAGCATTTTGTTTGTCTCATTCATCTCTTAGAGTGGTGTCTGGCAATTTGTAATTTATTCAACAGATATTTAAGTGACAGCTGTGTATCAGGCACTTGGTTAGGCATCTGGGTATATAGTTGTAAGGTCCCTGCTTTCAAGGAGTTTACATTCTAGTTGGGAGGTATAGATAGGAAAACACACAAACAAATGAAAGTGTTATAAAGCAGGACCTAGTATGAGAAAATAAAACATGGCAGTTAGAGAGAGAGTGACTAGGTAGCATAGTCAGGGCAGGCCTCCCTGAGCTGGACACGTATTCCATGGAAGATACATTCCATGGAAGATACTCAGAAAAATGCTGGGCCCTAAGGGAAATAAAGACAATAACATACCATTTAAAAATATCACTTATAAATTAGGACTTTTTCTTTCCTTCCTTTCTCCTGGTCATCTCTGTGCCAACCCCAAGGAGCTCTACTCTTTTCTAAGGCACCAGATCAAAGAGTGGGAAGTGAAAGCTGGGCATTGTCACTCACCTCAGAGACCTGCCTCTTCCCATGTCACCAACTCTGACAATATCTGCCACCTTCAGAGAAGACCCATAACTGTCTATCTGGGCTTTCCAAGACCATAGCAAGATAGACATTCATCATTATAATTCATTCAGCAAGTATTTGTTGGGTATTTCCTGTGGCTAGGCCCTGCTGGGAACACAGCAGTGAACCAGACAGACAGACACCCTTCCCCTCGTGGAGGGCAGGCACTTTGATTTTGTTCTGCTAATATTTGGAGCACATTAAGTTCTGGTTCTAGAAGAGAAGAAGGCTTGCTCCTCACCACCACCACCCTTTTGTTTTCTTCTGTTTCCAAAGGCTATGTACTCAGCTTCCTGGTTATAAAAAGAATAGAGTCTAGGAAGCTCAAATGTAGTTAATTAGACTCTGTTTTTGTGGAATACTAACAGTCTCTATAGATATCCAGAGTTGAGGTCAGTGGAGAATCTTTTTCTGAAGAATGAGAAGAATGAAACTTCCATGGGAATTTAATTGTGTTCTGTGTAAAGATTTATTCCCAAATCTTCTCCAAACCCCTAGATTCAGAAACCTCTGGAATTTATTTCCAATGTAATTTTATTGGGAATGATAGAAACGGTAGAGCACTTTGCCACTAACCCCTCTTTCCAGCGAGGCCCCTATGCCAGGGAATATCACTTTAGCACTTGCGCTTAATGGTCAGAGAAAGCACCTTATAGCGGTGCACTAAAATGTTCACAGTCAGGAAATAAATCAGGCCACATGTGTTTGCTCAGCTCCACCAACACAGATGCAGTGCGTGCTCTCTGCTTTGTTAAGGCAATGATGTCATTTTAGCTATGTGAAAAATGACTTAAAATGTGGTTTCATTTTAGTTGAGCTGTCAATTTTTATTTTGTCTGGCTTTTAATATGTGGGTTTCACACTTTAACGTGTACCAGCAGTTATTTATAAGTATTCCATTTATTACTAACATTTTTAAAAGATTTTGGGTAAAATAGAATTTAAGACATTTGTTATTTACCATTAGTTTATGATATTGTGATTAATCTCCTGATAATTTGAATTTGAGAATGATGGAAGGATTTTTAATATGATGCTTCCCCACAACTGGTGTCCAGTTGGTGAGTTCTTTAATGTTTCTCATTTTTCTTTAGTTTACTTTGGATTTCAGTTCAGCAAACATTTGTTGAGTATATGCCAGACTTTGTGTTTTGTGAGGAGCAAAACTGAAAGATTTGCCCTTGCGTCAGGAGTTAGAATTCCAAAACCACACTGGACATCTTAGTGCATGCCTGTGTACATATGCACACAGCCCAGGTCTTTGAGAGGGGTGAGTCTGAGTTAGAGTCTGCAAACTTGGGCAAGAAAGACAGTGAGCTTAGGTTATTTCTAACAGCTTTTAGCTTTTTCTCACTTTTTGGAATGCTTTGATCACATGCCCCGCCACTATGAACTAAATTGCGTGAAGTCAAATATTCATCTTTCTGGAATTCTCCTACCCTCCTCTCTTATTTTTATTTCGGAGCACTCATGAAAAAGCATTCCAGAAATGGAGTGCTGTGGATGTAAAGGTGCAACTACAATCGTAAAGTAAACTAACACTAACTAACAGAAGGAGAATAAGAGCAAGTCATCAGATGGTCTGCCTCCCCTCAAGAGGGTTAGCAACTTTCTTTACCCTCGCTCCAGTGGGTTACTGGGACTGTGATAATAATCAGCCAAAAGAGAAAAGAACTTCTCTTTCCCACCTCTACCCTACTCTAGCTGAAAAAGATTAGTTTTTTAAGTAACTTTTACCCTGTACAACTTTAACATCTGTCACCAAAGCAAGAAACAAAACAAAAACACAAAAAATCGTCTTAAATTGACCAGGTACATGTTGACTGGCACCCAGATGTATTGGAAATAGTGTAATTAGATGTAAAAATGATGCAGTATAAAGTCAAAAGTGGTAAGTATCATAGAAAAGAGGTATAACTCAAATATTAAGGGAGACTCAGAGCAGAGTGGCTTTGGGGTTTGGTTTTGGTTTCTGACTGATCCAGATTAACTGAGTAATTTCTCCGCTTTACTTTTGTAAGTGAGGAAGAAACTAAGGACACTGTTTTGTTTGTTTAGCTATTCATTATGCAAACATTTGAGTCCTCTATACCACCCACAGTTCTAGAAACAGGGGATCAGAAGTAAGACAGGGATCCTACCTTGCTACAAAGTGTAGGTAAAGTGCTCACTAGGAGCTTGCCATCCAGTTGGGCAAACGTGGCATACAGATTCAAAATAAGAAGGGAACATAAAAGGTAATATATGAGTGCTGAGTAGCACATTTGTAGCACATTCAGTCAACAAATAATCATAACACCTATTATGAGTCAGATATTGCTAATATACCAGGATACAGACTTTCTTTTAAAGGTTTCATATAGTTTCTGTGTTTAGAGAGGAGAAATATCAAGTAATATAGGTAATTTAAACATCAACTGTGAAATCTTTCCTGTTCTCAGTGTCCTTTTAGCAAATTTTTTTTTCTTTGTGACCTATTTCAACCAGAAGAATGGAAAAATAGACAAAGGTCATTTACTATGAGAAAAGTTAGATGAAAAGTACGGCCAAAACTGCTACTTCTGTCCCACATTTAATGCCTAATCCAAAGCCTGCTTGCTTTGGGCATCAGGAAACCACCATTCCTGGCCTGACTGCAATACGTAGTTTTGTGACCTTTAGCAAATCCCCTGATCTTTTGATGCTCAAGTTTTTCTCTTTTGTCCAGAACATAACTCTGCAAAGACGCAGGTCAAATGCTGATTCCTCTGTGAAGCTTTGTCTGATCTCTTGTCTTCCTCCTGGCCCACCCCTCTCCCACTTCACCACCTAGTTGTCTCGAAGGACACTTTCTGACTCCAAAACTCCCTTAATATTTGTTATACCTCTTTTCTATGATACTTACCACTTTTGACTTTATACTGTATCATTTTTACATGTAATTACACTATTTTCAATACATCTGGGTGCCAGTCAACATTACCTGGTCAATTTAGAGGATTTTTTGTGTTTTTATTTTGTTTCTTGCTTTGGTGACAGATGTTAAAGTTGTACAGGGTAAAAGTTATTTAAAATGCCAGGCCTTTTAAGTGCTATGTTAAGTGCTATATTTCATTCAGATATTTGCACCAATGGTGACAGCCCCAGATGAAAAGGACTAATAATTGGAAAATAGACAATTTCTTATGCAGTAGTAAATATAGAAGTTGTTTCTCTTTACTATTTAAAAATCTTTTAGCACAACGTTTGTTGACAGTTGCATGTGTTGTATATGTTCCATATAAAGGTTTATTTGAAGACTTCGGTTTATTTTTGTTTGAAATTGCAAAGTGTGTTAGATTTTAATGCTTTAAAGGATTAATGTCAAGATTAGGTTTCCCAGCATAGGCTTGCATGAAACACTTGAGACATATTGGCAGCGCTCTCTGAGACAAACTGCGTGCTTTTTTAGTGTGTTATTGTTTTTATTCTACCTACAATAAGGGAGTTTTAGTACAGTAAAAATAACCAGTTTATCTGGAAAGCTCAGTTACCTGAATTCTGGGGTACTTTTATCAAAAAGAGACAAATGAGGATCTTTTATTGCAAGCTATCAGCAGAGGTTTACTCACTTAAAAAGCATTTCATGTCATGATGTGGGACTTACGAGCCTGTTCCTTGTGTGGAATCATAATTACTTGTGTCCTTAACAACTGCTAAATCCTATTATAAGGGATTCAGTCGTGTATATGTATATATATGTATATGACTGAATTTGGTAGGCAGGAAGGTTGTTTAGTCCCAAAAGTTGAAACAAAAAGCATCCCAGGTTTTTTGGTAGTTACTCAGGCTTTCATCTATAAGGTAGTTTTAAAACATACTCTTTTTGAAAACTGAAATAGACTGGCTGTCAATGAAAGTGTTCTGACATCTTTTCTCTATAACATATAAACTGATTTTGGACTTTAACACTAATTTTATGAAAAGCTGCTAGTGTGTGGTAAAAGTTACTGCTGCTGAGCACAAGAAAGCATGCTTTGCATTCTCAGAGAGAAGGTACTTTCTTAGCACTGTGGGGGAGAATTTTCTGGAATATATGAAAATGTCTGCTCTAATTATGAGATAGCTTTTGTGTTCTGTTCCGTTTAGTTGTTTTATCTGTCATAGTAAGAGAATACTGTTAGAGCTTTGTAAAATAGCTTTACCAAATAATGGCCAAGACCATTTCATTAGCACTTCCTTGGATTTGGCTACTTCTTTTGTATGTTTCCAGTTTCATTTGATATCTTTTTAAAAAATTTTTTTTCCAAAAATTGAATATGTTTTTAGTCAAGTTACATGGTGACTCTGCAGAATCACCAATTATCTAAAATTTGATGTTAACCAAATTGGAATCATTTCTTCATGAATGCCTACAAGAATTTTTCTTGACAGGGTCAATGTTGACCCCATAACCTAGGTACAATGGTCAAATCATCTTCCTCAACCTTTCTGCAGCATTGGACACCCTAATCTCTCCCTTCTTCCCTGGGCTTCTTGGTTCTCTTTACTGACAGCCAGCTCATTCTACTTTGCTACTTTCTCCTTTCGCACCTTCTAAATGTGGTGTGGCCCAGGGCTCAGTGCTTGAACCTGTTCTCCATCTATGCTAACTCCCTAGATGACCTGATCTCTTTTGTAGCTTTAAAATCTTCATTTTGATGTCTAATAGGCATTTCAAACTTGTCCAAAACCAAATTCCTTATCCCCACCCCTACTCCATTTGCCCATGCCAAAAATCAGTCTATTATCAGATCCTAAGTTCTGCCTTTGAAATATTTCCAGAATATAACTATTTCTTACCACCTCCGCAGCTACCAAACCACCATTATTTCTTTCCCAAGTTGCTAGATTTCCAAAAGCCTCTAATGAGTTTTCACCTAAGCAATTTTAGCCAATTCGTTACTGTGATTTTCTTTAAGCAAGTGTTTACTACATGCTTCCACTTCTGCCTCCCTTCGTTCTATTCATCATATAGGTGCTGTCGCTTCTCTGTCCAAACCATCCCCTCTTCCTATCTCACTCAGATTAAAAGGTGAAATTCTTTGCATCGCCCCTGGCTAGTTCATTGGTTGCTATATCCCCAGTGCTTTGAATATTACGTAATGCACTGTAGGCAATCATTAATATGTAAGTGACTGAGAAAATTATTTGTAAATATGGAATTTAAAAAATAAAAGTTAAACTTCATCAAATAGTTTAGCCATCCCAATATAGAAAACAGAACATTCGATTAAAATATTCCTTTAATATTCACCTATTTAGCATCTACTAAAAAATTTATTTTTTCTTTTATTTCCCAAATGATTTAATTTGAAATAAATTTGTCAAAACCAAGACTGTGCTCAAAAATTTATTTCAAACCCTCTAATGAGTTTTTGCTTCAGGAGACTTCAACCAACTCATTGCTGTGAATTTCTTTAAAAAAATGTCTTAAAGCAAGTATTTATTATGTGGTTCTTCACTACTCTGAAATGTAGTATGTAGGTATTTTTGGTCAAATAGTAGTTAAAGTTTCCTGTCAAAGCTAGGTCTCCATTAGTTATGAATCAATGTCATAAATAAATGAATCTGCCTTGAGTCTACTGCCTTGAGGACTTTCTAATTCATAGGTATAATAGGATATTTCTTAATTTTCTAATTAGAAGTTATCAGGAGATATTTTTAGCTTTAGCAGATTCAGAAATTATATATAGAACTACTTTTAATTGTGTATGATTCTTTCGTTCCTTTCAATGTACCACTATGTAATTATTACCTTAACCAAAATACTCAAACTACTGGAGTGTCCAGTCAGCATATTGGTGACTTGGTTCATTGTTGAATCAGTAAAGTAACATATAACCATATCACACTGTAATCACTACACATATAAATTTCCTTGAGTAGCTTAAATATGTTTGGCATTCTTATCTGATTCAAGAACATGACCCAAAACAATTTTTACTTTAGTTGATAATTAAGATGTACAGTATTTTTAAGTCAACAGACCAGAGGTTTCTCCAATCCTTAGTTGGAATCTATCTGTTCCTACTCATGCTTTCATAATGAAATAGAGCTCTCCTTAAACAGTTGCCATTTTCATTTTCACTGGAGTATTTGAAATTCTAAAACTCAAGTTTTTCTCTAAGTGGGCTTACATCCTTGTAAATAATTTGTATGTAAATTTTGGGGTTCTTTTTAAGTTCTCAGAGGCAATGCCCAGAAGATCTTATTCTCTCCATTCTTCTTGTAATGTCCTATCAAGTGCTTTGTTCTAAGTGAATTCCTAATGGATGTTGTTGAGTAACTTCTGCGTCGAGGCTATGAAGAAGTTATGTAGTTTACTCCCTTCTTTGGAAATAATATCTCTTTGTATATGGATCTCACTCAGTTAGTATTACTGTTTATCAGTTTCCTTCTCCGTCCTTCCATATTGTTATTCTGTCTTTGCTTATTTAATGCTTGTGTTTTCCTTGCTCTTTAAACATTAGCATTATTGTTCTCATTGTATCACTTATGCTGCCTCTTCCAATCAGCATTTTGATGATAATTTGAAAGTTCTCCTTCACATATTTCTTGCTTTTAAGGCCTTGCTCACTCTATTTATCCAACCATTCATCTGTGTATCCTACAAGCCTTATCCTAGCTTAGTTCGTTATGATCCTGGTATTAACGTTATCACTAGGCTTTGTACTGCAGTACCAGGTCAGAATTCAGACTGTATAATATGAGCTATATGCTGCATCATTTAATCATGGGTGTCAATTTAGAGGTAGAAATAATAGTACCTATTGCAAACAACCATATCATGTTGTAATCTGTATATACAGTTTTATTTAGAAATTTGGATGTGATTTTGTGTGTGTGTGTGAGGAAGATGGGCCCTGAGCTAACATCTGTTGCCGATCTTCTTCTATTTGCTTGAAGAAGACTGTCACTGAGCTAACACCCGTGCCAATATTCCTCTATTTTTTATGTGGGATGCTGCCACAGCATGGCTTAACCAGCAGTTCTAGGTCTGCACCTGGGATCTGTACCTGTGAACCCCAAGGCTGCTGAAACGGAGTGCACAAACTTAACCACTATCCCACTGGTCCAGTCCCTGGATGTGATTTTATCTAGATGATGATTAATGAAATATAACAGCACTTTCCCATGTTTTATAGGAACAATAAGACAGATGATTGCTTTAGACTAGATTTCCTGAAAATGGTTTTAATCTTGAGATGTTTGAGAGAGTCATGAATATCGAACGGGCAGATTTTTATTGCTAAATAAGGTAGAATTCTGATGTTGATAGTAGATTTTGTAGCTTCATTTCATTGGTCATCTCTTTTTGTTCTAAATTAACTCTGGACTAATTTATTCTCTAAGACTCACCAGGGTTACCTTTACACAGGCAATATAGAGAGTTCTAACTCAACACATCATCATAACCAGGTAGGGTAAAACAGATGCTAGAACTTGAATGCTAGTTCTGTTAGTGAGTTGGGCTTAGTGTTTAGACAGTGTACATGCCATGATCATGGATAATTTACATCAAGAGGATTAATTTGATAGAAGTGAGTAGTATAGATTGAAGAAGAGAGAGCAAGGAAGTAAAGAGTCTAGTTAGGAGTTCATTGCAAACTATAGGAGAGGTATGAGGATCTAGACTCAGGAGATTTTGTGTTTTAGTTAGAATATCCTTAAAACATAAGATGTGGTTATATTTGGGAAACGAAAGAAGAATTAAAAGTAACACTAGGGCCCTCATACATTGCTGGTGGGAGTAGGAAATGGTACGACCACCTTGGAAAGCAGTTTGGCAGTTCCTCAATAACTTAAACATAGAATTACCATGTGATCCAGTAATTTCCACTGCTGGGTATATAGTCAAAAAAAAATAGGCATTCAAACAAAAATACGTACATGAAGTTTTATATCAGCACTATTCACAATAGCCATAAAGTGGAAACCACCCAAATGTCCATCAACTAATGAATGGATAAACAGATGTGGTATATCCCTACAATGGAATATTATTCATCAATAAAAAGGAATGAAGTGCTAATACATGCTACAACATGGATGAACCTTGAAAACATTATGCTAAGTGAAAGAAACCAGACACAAAAGGCCATGTGTTATATGATATGAAACATCCAGGATAGCAAATCCATAGAGACAGAAAGAGGTTGCTAGTTGCCAGGTACTGGGCAGAGTAGGGAATGGGGAGTGACCGCTTAATGGTACAGGTTTTTCTTCGGAGATGATGAAAATATTCAGGAACTAGATAGTGGTGATGGTTGTACAACATTGTGAATATACTAAATGCCATGAATTATACATTTTAAAATGGTTAAAATGGCAAATTTTGTTTTATGTGTATTTTACCATAACCTTAAAAACTCAAAATTAAGGTGGTTTAAAAAAAAAAGTAACACTAGGGCAAGATTCACAGACTTAAATACTTTAAGGTCCCTGGGAGATGTAATAAACAGAGAAAAGAAATGGCAAGAGAGGGTATGTGGTGAACTGGGCATTCAAAATCAAATGTTTTTGAAACCTCTGTGTGGGCCAAATAAAGTAAGACTGTGGGCTGTGGTTTTCAACCTCTGCCACAAATTGAACTGAGCAACAGTGACGGGTAATGTCAAGCAGATAGCTGCCTGTATAACTAGACTCAAAGTTCCACAAGAGTAGAAGATAAACCTCAGGTGTTTACCCCATACCTTCACCATTTAGCATGATGCCTAGCCAACACATGTAGATGCTCAGCAGGCATTTCTTGGATGAAAAATAGATAAAAAACGAGTAAAGAAATAAAGCCTGGGCAGTAAGTCTATATTCCTTTTCTCAGTCACTTCTATCTCCATCTTAACCCCCACAACTAATCATTCTGCAAATTTTGACAATCTGTATTTTTAATATCTGTTAATTTTTTCTTCTCTATATCTTCTATTCTTTTCTTACTGTCAACTTAGGTCTATGACATTTCTTGCCTAATATTACTGCAATAAATTCCTAAAGGTCTGCCTTCCTCTAAGCTTGCCCTCCTCTCTTTTCTTCAACATATTACAAAGCACAGTGTCCTGCTTAAAACCTTTTAGTGCTTTCAGATAAAGTCTACATGTAGCAGGAAAAACATCCGTAATAGGGCCCCTTGTTCGTCTGTGGCTACTCTTCTTCAGGCCCTTGTCACTCCAGCCTTTCTGAACTTCCCAAAGTCACTGCAGCACGCAATGCATGTTTGGCAGCCTCTCCTTTCTTAGACTGCCCTTCAGCCTTCGTTGGTCTGTCCATCCTTTAAGACTTTGGTTCCTCCAAGAAACTTTCCTAACCAATCCAGTGTCAAAGAGGGGCTCCAATTTTTGCTCTTCTCTGTGGCCCCAGTACTCTGCATTTCTTTTATTGCACTCACCTCACTGGTTTATCATTGTGTTTACTTGTCTGATTCACCTATCACATTGCTAACTCCTTGAGGCTAGGGGCCACATCTGTCTCCAGTGCCTGGCACATGGCAGGCCCCCAGCACGGGAACCCTTATCACTATTACAAATAATTAACTTATTATATGGTGCTCATATACTCAGTATCTGTTGAATGAGAATATTTAAGAGGTACAAAGCAGGATTTAAATGTTGATATCATATGAGAGATGCCAATCAAGGATTCAACTGAGAGAAAATTTTCATGGAAGAGATGGCATTTGGAATGAAGAGTGACCGTGTGCTAGGCTTTGAGGTTATCAAGATCCCATCTGGTACTTGTCATCATTATCACTAACTGATTACTGCTTATAAACGTAGACATGTCCAAGAAGTATTCTGAATTTAATTTATTTTCTTTTGTGATTTAAGATGAAGCAACACCACCTCTAAAATTGCACCTAAAAGTGGACTCACTTTTAGAATGAGCCTTAGTAATAATTATGAAGAGGCCACGTTTCATGAAAGCTATCGTCTAGTTTTAGTGAAAAAATGATTAAGGTCCTAAAACTCCTTTTTGCCTTTCAGAAATGGCTTTACAAATCTATTTGAAAATGGAATGTTAATACCTAAGAAGCAAGCAGCAGGTTAATTCTTAGACTCTGCTTGTATTCGTTAGATCATTTTAGAGCTCTGTTAATTATAACTTGTAAATCCTAATCAGGCTATATTAAGAGGCTAAATAGAAGGTTATAATCTTACCCTCCTCCCCATTTCCATACTCTAAAGGACTAAAATAAACACAGCTACACTGCACTCAGAATAAAAATAAACACTTCAGAGTCACATAATTGAGAAATACATTTTTAAGTAAGAAACACTGATTAAGATTGTAGTTTTAAAAAACACAAGGTTATTTGTGTTTTTGTTTCCTTCTACAAAAGATTTTTTTCTTTTTAAATTATGTGAGTGCTGAGATGTTTACTTTTACTCTAGAGTACTGCATGAATGTTGTTGTTTTTTTTAACCAATTCTTAGCTTGCTAAAGTCGCGAGGCATCTCTTGCCATACTTCTACGTAGATCTTTAAAATGGCAGACTGCAGATAAATCCACACTGAAAAAGAAAAATCTTTTAACTTCATTGTGGATTGTCCCCCACACCACCATCAAATTTACTTATCTGAAAGTATTATTGTGAGGTGGAAAATTAGTTATTATTCATGAAAGTCCTTTGGAATTACTTTAAAATGCAAACCATTTTTTAAAATAACCTAATTAATCTTTGGCCTATGCTAACCCCAAGAAAAAAAATAATTTTTAGTTCCCTAACTGCTTCAGATTAGCTTTTATTTATAAGCACTTAATTGTTTTAGAAGTACTGTTTAACCAGAGGTCAGCAAACCATGGCCCAGACGGGCTGCCTGTTTTTGTAAATAAGGTTTTATCGGATCAAGCCACACCCATTCATTTAGGTGTTGTATATGGCTGATTTTGCCATTCAGCAGCAGAGTAGTTGACAAGAGAGACCATATGGCCCACAAAGCCTAAACTATTTCCTACTAGATCCTTTGAGTAATAGTTTGAAGATCCCTAGTTTAAACCATATTGCTATCTTATGGTTTATCAATATAATAAAAAAGCAGTTATTTATGGATACCTAAAACCAAAATGCAAATGGTGATTATTTTCCCCTTGCAAAATTTTCCTTTCAGGCAACTAAAAGCCTAAAGCAATGTAAAACACTAAGTTTGCCTTTCCTTTGTCCATCCATTGCTTGCTAGCCTTGTCCTGGCTCAGTTTTCACAAGAGCAAGTGAAATTTCATTCTTGTTTTCTATAAATTTGAAAATCACTGCATGATAAAAGATGCCATTGTGCCTCCTCCTGCTCCCCTACCCCGAAAGAGTTTGAAATAGAAAGGATTTTTCTCTATGATGGTGAATATGGACCTTTTCTCTCTGCTTAATTTCAGTCTATAATGTCAAACATAAAAACTCCCTTTCCCATTTCTTTCAAAGGACTCTCCATGATTTACTTGCTTTGTTATGCACTTACACATCTCTTTAAATTATACATAGTTATGTGCTTAATTAGTAATTAGTGAGCATAATTAGTGAGAATAATAGACTTATTAGGAGAAGTAAGTGTACCTCAAAAACCACAGGAAATGATGGAACAACTCTCAGAAGTTCACCTTACCTGAAGTAGAATTACACGCTACTTAGACTTACTTTGAATACATAGTTGTAGAATTTTGGAGTGTTAGAGCCAGAATGTGTTATAGAGTCATAAGAAAGCAGTGATTCTTAAACTTCAACATGCAGTAGAAAGAATCATCTGAATGGCTTGTTAAAATACAGTATGCTGAGCCAACCTCCAGAGTTTCTGATTCAGTAAGTTTGAGGTGGGCCTGAGAATTTGTGTTTTTAAGCCGTTCTTGGGGCCAGCCCTGTGGCTTAGTGGTTAAGTTCAGGGTGCTCCATTTCGGTGGTCCAGGTTCAGTTCCTGGACATGGACCTACATCACTCCTTGGCAGCCATGCTATGGTAGTGACCCACATACAAAATAAAGGAAGATTGGCACAGATATTAGCTCAGGGCAGATCTTCCTCAGCAAAAAGAAAAATGAAGTTCCTAGTTGATGATGGTGCTGCTTGCAGGGGACCACAATTTGAGAACAACTATAAAGGAAGAAGGGATGGCTGACCACTCAGGCATTACCTTGCAGAGTTATCAGGATAGTGTCTGGTCCTCAACCTTTTGGTATTCCTAGGAGAGATCAGACACTGTGACCCATACTATTCAGACCCAAGGAACATAGATAAGCCAGAATCTCTATTTATTGTGGCCGCCATGGGAACCAGATACTTAGGATGACAAGGCATGCTCTCTTATACTCTATACTTTGATGGAGACCCTAATGAATTCTTGTTCTTTGAGCTTCTTTTAAAAACTAGACTAATAAAGAGATGTCTCTTAGTTCTTGTTATCATTGTTATTACTATTGCTTATTTTATTTTATTTCAACTCTAGCTTATTTCCCTGAGGTGACTCTCAAGTATGCTTAGCCCTGCATTTATAAAACATACTCTAGGATAGGGTTGCTTAACAGAGGTAGCTAACCCTATCTATTATCTGTTTCCCTCTCATCAGTGATCTTATTCCACCATTTGAGTACATGTTATTATAGTTAGTTCCATATACAAATTATAAAAGGAATTTGAAGATCTTCTATTCCAACTGCCTTAACTTACAGATGAGGAACCCACCATGTCACAGTACTCAGCAAAAAGGCTTAGATTAGCCCACTTCTTGCCTCAGCCCTCATTAAGTTCTAAACTACTGAGCTCAGTTACCATGGGTGGAGGAGGGATCTGAGTCAATGTAAATGAAGTGCTTGTCCTTTAGAAAGGCTACATAGAATTTTTAAAAGTACATGTTTTGAAACCTTACTTACTTGTAAATCCCAGGACTTCACTTAATAGCAGTATATTTTAACTGCTCTGAACATCAGCTTCCAAATCTGTAAAATGAGAGTTAATAATACCTGCCTTCAAGGCTGATTGTTTCTCTCCTCTTCCTACCTTTCCTCTTAAAGTCACCTTCTAATGTTAAGTTGCTAAAAAATGACCAGAGTTCCTGCCTTTAATTCTTCACTTCTCATTCTTTCACTCCTCAAGCCCCAGGCCATTTGAGTTCTGCCCTCACCACTCTCCTGGAACTGTTTTCTTGAAGATCTTTATGCTGATAATTCTTTCCCAGACATCCTCTCAGTCTTCAGCTTGTTATCCCCTCTACCTGTTTCAGCACTCCAGACCATCACTGCTTGTTATTCTTCTTCTACTGCTACTTTATTCATCAGTCTCCACTTTGTTCACAGATGCTCCTTTCTTCACCTCTTCAAATTACATATTTTATCAGGGATGTATTTTTTACCTTCTTTCTTATTCTCTGCTCCTTCCCCCAGCAGTTCTAGCCATTCCCATAGTATTACTTATGCGCTTGTCTTTGTATGATTACTAAATCTACATCTCTACTTCTGACTTCTCTTCTAAGTGCTAGCTGCCTGCCTAATTTCCCCATGCCACCTAGTCCACTGATAATTTCAAACTCAGTGTATTTGAAACTGAGCTCATCTCTTCTTGCCCAGCCACAATAGGCTTTCCCTCCTGTGTTCTTCATCTTTAGTAATCTCTAAAATGTATATGGAAATATAAAGGATATAGATTATTCAAAGCAAGCTCAAAAAAGAAAAGTAAAGTTGGTGGATTTACACTAGCTAATTTCATGATTTACTGTAAAGACAGAATAATATGACAATGTGGTTCTGGCATAAGAATTAACAAATAGATCAGTGGAACAGAAGAGAGAGCCCGGTAACAGACCCATGCTTTATAGCCACGTGATTTTCAACAAAGGTGCCAAAGTAATCCACTGAGGAAGGGAAAGTCTTTTGTGCACATGTTGCTGGAATAATAAGGTGTCCATATAAAAAAACAAAGTGAACCTTAGCCTGTAGTTATACTGTAAACCAAAATTAATTTGAGATGAGTCATAGACTTAGATGTAAAAACTAAAATCATACAGATTTTAGTGGAAAACATAGGAGAATATCTTCATGGCTTGAGGATGAGCAAAGATTTCTTAGAAAGGTCACAGAAAACAAATGCAATTCCAAAAAAATGATAAATTACACTTCATCAAAATTAAAAACTTTTCATCAAAAAAACAAGAAAGTGTACAAGCAAGCAACAGACTTGGAGAAGATATTTGCAAAACATATACCTGATGAAGGATGAGCATCCAGGATGTATAAAATATCCCTACAATGCAATAATAAAAGATACATAACCCAATTTTTTAAAAACAGGCAAAAGATTTGAAGACAGTTCACAAATAAAGATATGTAAATGACCAATAAGAACATGTATGTTCAACATCATCAGTCATCAAAGAAATGTAAATTAAAGATTTAATGAGATGCTACTATATACATCCACTAGAATGGCCAAAATTTAAAAGACTGACAATATCGAATGTTGGCAAGGTTATGGAGCAACTGGAACTCTCCTACAACATTGTTAGCAATATAAATTTGTACAGCCACTTTGGAAAACTAACCGGCAGTTTCTTCTAAAATTAAACATACACCTACTCTGTGACTCAACAATTCCACTCTGAGGTATTTGTCTAAGAGAAATGAAAACATAGGTCACAAGAAGACCAATACAACATTTAATAGTGGTTTTACTCATAATAGCTAAAAACTGGAAAGAGCCTAGGTGTTCATCAGTAGGAGAATGGATACACGAACTTTGATGTGTTTATATAGTGGAATACTATTCAGCAAAATAAAGGAATAGATTACTAATAAACGTAACAGAAAGATGCTGAGTAAATGTTACCTAAAAGAATACATACTATGGTTCCATTTATATGAAACCCTAGAACAGGCAAAATTAATCTTCAGTGGAGAAAAAGAATCAGAATAGTGGTTGCCTTGGTGGGTAATGGGGTGAGGATTCACTGTTGTAAGGAATTTGAGGGATCTGGGGGCTGATAAGGAGAAAGAGACGACCATTGGCAGGGTTGCATGAGAAAGGAAGTTCCTCACGAGTGTCTAGAGACTTGTGGTCAAAGGACCACCAGCAGAAGGGGAGGAGGGCAAGGGAACTCCTGAGGTGAGGGAGACTGGAGAGGGTGTCTCTGTCATTCAGTAGCACAGCAGAGAGTCTCTAGGTCAGAGAGCTCTGAAGGGTGGTGGTGACTTCAGGTCTTATAACCACAAGGCTCTGTCTTATCAACGGCTAGCGAATGTTGAGTGTAGTTTTGTGAAGTATGCAAAGCAAGCAAGCTATAAATGAGTAAAAATCTGCTTGTTTGAGCTATTTTTTAAATAATTGGCGTGTAAAAATTTGAGTTTGGTGCCAGCAGAATTTTAAGCTAGTGGGCCTCAGCCTGCAGTGAAGAAATAAGCAACCCAGGGGCCAATACATAGAGGCCATCTTCAGCTAATTCAGGTAATAATTGAAAGGAACGAGAGGAAATTTTTTTGGAGTGATGATAATGTTCTATATCCTGATAAAGGTTTAGATTACACAGGTGAAAACATTTGTCAAAACTCATTGAATATATACCTAAAATTTATGCATTTCATTGAGTATACGTTTTTAAAAATTATAAATATTGAACTCTAGTTAATGCTATTCATGCTGACATCTTTAAGGGGAAATGTACTGTTGTATGCAGTTTACACTGAAATGCCAAAAATAAAGTGGATTAATGAGAAGATAGAAGGATAGATAGTTGGATAGGTATATGATAAAGCAAGTATAATAAAATTCTAATAGAAGAATCCATGTTGGGGTATACATGTGTTTATTATAAAACTTTCAACTTTGCTTTATGTTTGAAAATTTTCATAATGAAATGTTAAAAGACTACTGTGTGGAGATAGACTGGGGACCAGTTAGGAAACTATGCCATTGCATTAAAAAAATTATAAAGTTTTATATTTCTTGACCAACTATAAGCTATAATTTTATAGAAATTGATCCTCTCTATTTGATCATTTGACTAAAGATCTGTGGTGTTTGGTCTGTTACAGGGAAAGTCCTTCTGCTAGCATGGACACATGTGCATTTCTGTCATCATTTGTGTGCTCCAGTAGGACCCTGCTAATTGATGGCCGGGTAGAACTCAAAAGAGGCCTGCAGAGGCAGGAGCGGCATCTTTTCCTGTTCAATGATCTGTTTGTTGTGGCCAAAATCAAGTAAGTATACCGTATGTTCTGTCCCGGTTATCATTATAAAATGGCGTTTCCACTGACAAAGATAACCTTTCTATTCAATGCTTACTGTAAGAATGTCTGGCCTCTATTACCATAGCTAACATCTGAAGTGAGTTTTATGTTTGTTTTGTTTTTGCAAAAAAAAATTTCAATTGTTTAATCACTCAACAAGTATTCATTTAGGTCCCACTGTGTGCCATGCTCTGAATAAATATAGAGGATACAATGAAAAATGTGATCGATGTGGTCCCTGCATTCTTGGCACTTTCATTCTAATATGTGTGGGGAAAATTATGGCTTGTGATTAGTGCTATGAAGAAAATACAGTGCTGAGTGAAGTAAAATATGGGATATATATTAATTAGGGGGAAAGTCAGGGGAAAAATCATGGAAGGAGGAAAAGCAACCAGCCATTCAAATATCAAGAGAATGAGCATTCTAGGCAGAGGGCACAGCAGGTCCAAAGATGGCAGGGAAAGCTTGGCCCTTTGGAGGAGTTAGAAGAAGCCCTATGTAACTGGAGCATAATGAGCAGGAGGAGAGTAATATGTGAATTGAGATCGAAGAAACAGACAAGGATCGGGTTATCAGGACCTTTGTAGGCTGTATTAATTATTGCTGTATAACAAATTACCAAAAAACGTAACAGTTTGTAACTATAAACATCTTATACAGTTTCTCTGACTCAGGAATCTGGGAGTGGCTTAGCTGGTGGTTCTGGCTCAAGGACCTTCAGGAGGTTGCAGTCAAGCAACCACCAGGGTTATGGTTATCTCAAAGCTCAGCTGGAGCTAGAGGATGAATCCGCTTCCCAGCTCACTCACGTGGATGCTGGAAGGCCTTCGTTCCTCACTGGCTATTATCCAGAAGCTGAAGTTCCTCTCCACATGGAACTCTCCACAGGGCTGCTCATATCATGGTATTGCTTCCTTCAGAGTGAAAGATCGAAGAGAGTGAAGAAGAGAGTAGGCAAGCAAGAGAACACCCAAAATAGAAGCCACAGTCTTTTATAACCTTTTTGCAAGTGGCATACCATCATTTCTGATGTATCCTATTGGCCACACAGACCAACGTTGGTACAGTGTGGAAGGGAACTACACAGGGTGTGAATTTCAGGAAGCAGGAAACATTGGGAGCTGTCTTACAGGCTAGGTACCACAAAGGTATGATAAGAAGTTTGGATTTTATTCCAAAGGGTTTCAGTTAGGGGAGTAGCATAATGTAGGTCATATTTTTATAATATTGTTCTAGCTATGATAAATAATGGATTAGAGGGTAGGCAAGAGTAGAAACAAGGAGACTGAACAGGTTATTGTAGTAGTCCTGATGTGAGATAATGAGGACTTTATCTGGGAAATGGCAGTTTAATGGAGGATACAGACATGTTGGGAATATACTTTAGGTATAACCAAAAGAGTTTGCTTTCCGCTCAACACTAAATGCCAGTGCACTTAACACCCAGCCTAGAACATGGTGCTTGCTACTTGGTCTATGCTCCATTCTCCTTGTTTATGAAATGTAAAAGATAAGAGTATTTTAACAAATCCAATCTCATCAAAGAGATTTTTAGTCACTAGAGAATAGTAAACACTTTTTTCTGCTATCCGTACTTTCACAGCTAAGTTATGCCGTGTCATGAATAAGACATGAGCTTTGCTAAGTAGTAATTTTGCAAACACTATATTTAATCTGAGTGGTATTAATAGCAGTAGAGACCTCACACTTATGGGGATCTTATTGTATGTTAGGTATCTAAAGACTTTAACCCTTATGACTGTTCTATCAAGTTGATGTTACTTTTCTCATTTTACAGAAGAATTTGATACTCGGGTAAGTGACTTCCCCAAGATCACAAAGTAATTAGTTAAGCCCACATTTGAATGTAGGTCTATCTTATTTCAGAGTCCATGCTTTTAACCAATATGTGGTGTGCTGTCTCTATTACTTACCCACTCCTTTTCTTATAGATTTCGTAGATTTGCTCAACCATTTAGTTTTTTGTTTTTGAGGGTTTTTTAACCATTAAATGAGCCTGTCTTTTGTGGCAAGTGCAAGGATCTAACTAAATACTCACCTAGTAAGAAATGATATAGAATGCTCAATGAACTGTCAATATATTTTTTAAAAAATTAGAGGCAAAGACAAAGCTAAGAAAACTATTTAAGAGTGTATTAAGTTTTTTCCTTAGGAAAAATGTCTTTTTTTATTGTGGTAAGAACACTTAACATGAGATCTACCCTCTTAAATTTTTAAGTATGCAATAGAGTATTGTCAACTAATAGGCACAATGTTGTACAGCAGATCTCTAGAATTTATTCTTGTACAACTGAAACTTTATGCTCATTAATTAGCAGCTCCTCATTTTCCTCCTCCCCTCAGCCCTTGGCAACCAACATTCCACTCTGATTCTACGATTTTGACTATTTTAGATACTTCCTATAAGTGAAATTGTGCAGTATTTATTCTTCTGTGACTTGCTTATTTCACTTAGCATAATGTCTTCCAGGCTCATCAATACTGTTGCATATTGAAGGATTTCCTTCTTTTTTAAGGCTAAATAATGTTCGATTATATGTATGTACCACATTTTCTTTATCCATTCATCTGTCACTGGACATTTAGTTTGTTTCCACATCTTGGCTATCGTAAATAGTACTTCCTTGAACTTGGGAGTGCTAATATCTCTTCAAGATCTTGATTTCAATCCTTTGATAAATACTCAGTAGCTGGGTTGCTGGATCATATGGTTGGTTCTAATTTTTCAAGGAACTTCCATATAGTTTTCCACAGTGACTGCACCAATTTGCATTCCCACCAACAGTGTACAAGGGTTCCAGTTTCTCCACATCCTCACCAACGCTCGTTGTCTTTTGGCTTTTTTGTTTATTTGTTTTGTTTGGGGGATGCTTTTTTTATAATAGCCATTGTAGCAGGTGTGAGGTGATATCTCAAGTCTTAACAAAATTATTAACATTGAAATCTTAACCAAGTATCTTTTCTAACCACAATGGAATAAAACTAGAAATCAGTAACAGAGCCCAGAATATGTTTTGAATAAAAGTAATGCCTACAAATATAGTTTTGGAAGTGGATATGATGTTATGAGGAATATAGAGGAAAAAATGTCTCTCCATCCAAGACTTTGTACCAGGTCCTTTTGAAGCTTTATGCTGCTGATAGAGGCCTATTGATAGAGGCACAAATGTTATTTTTTTAAATGTAGATTAGTTACTGTTCCTTTATTTAAAATGTATTGGATAGGTTCTGTATGCTAGGTGTTAATAAGAGAATCACGAAGACCTCATTTAACTTTCCTAACAATCCCCCAAGACAAGAATTGTTTTAGATATTGGACACTGAGACTCAGAGAGGGTTGTCCAAGGTCAAATACTAGGAAATGACTGAGCTGGGGTTTTAATGTAGGCCTAACTTCCAATGGCTGGCCCTTTCTGCTGTTTCACAGTGTGCTCATTATGTGCATAGCTTTGTGCTCAGCCTAGAGGTAGATAAGCAAACAACAGAAACATATTATAGTACAGTCCTGTGCCACATAACAACATTTCAGTCAGTGAAGGACCACTCTACGATGGTGGTCCCATAAGATTAGTACCATATAGCCTAGGTGAGTAGTAGGCTATACCATCTAGGTTTGTGTAAGTACATACGATGTTTGCACAACGATGAAATTGTCTAATGACAAATTTCCCAGACTGCATCCCCATTGTTAAGCCACACATGACTGTGTAATTTATTTCCTGCACTTTAGAACCTTAAAGAATATTTACATGTAACATGTATTCAGTTCTTACAGAGGAAAGTATTTTCCTTCACCTTTTTTGGATTTTTTTTCCTTAGCAATTATGATAATCTTTAAAGTAGAAGACTTGTTTTCTTACTTGAAGTAGTTTACTGTTTTGAATATTACTAGCATCTAAATAGTTTTATGTAACCTACATAATGTTTTGCTAAAAAGCTTTTATATAATTACAGTTTCTTTCCCACTAGAAAATTGCTATTTTAAATGTACAGTAGTCCCCCCTTATCTGTGGGGGATACATTCCAAAACCCCCAGAGGATGCCTGAAACCGTGGATAGTACCAAACTCTATATATACTATGTTTTTTCCTACATATACATACTTATGATAAAGTTTAATTTATAAATTAGGCACAGTAGGATATTAGAAATAACTAATAGTAAAATAGAACAATTATAACAATATATTGTAATAAAAGTTATGTGAATGTCATCTCTCTCTCAAAATACCTTATTGTACTGTACTCATCCTTCATCATCTTGTGATGATGAGATGATACAGTGCCTACACGATGAGATGAAGTGAGGCGGATGACATTAACGTTGTAGTGTAGTGTTATTTTCAGACCACAGTTGACCCCGGGTAACTGAAACTGCAGAGAGCAAAATCAAGGATAAGGGGGGACTGTTGGCAAAGTCTGTGCCTATCATCTACTTCTGTAGCTGACATTTTGTTTTGATTGTCCCTTTCTCACATAAAGTGTACACCATTATTTTCCACATTCTGCTTTTGAGGTTACTTTGTGGGTCCACGTAAGTGTTTTTATGAAGCAACAAAATCTATATCAATTAATTTAATGCTATTTTTATTTAAGAAATTCAATTCATGCAAGATTATTTTAAGTACTTTCTATGCTTATTGGGGATATTAAAAAGTGTGAGTGATCTAAGTGGATTTGAAAGGGGCATGAACCCAAGACCCTTGAGATAGAGAAAACACATAGATTTGAGGAGATAATCATTATTATTGAATACTGCCACTTTGCAAAAAAAATTTTTTTTTTTTTTGAGGAAGATTAGCCCTGAGCTAACTACTGCCAGTCCTCCTCTTTTTGCTGAGGAAGCCTGGCTCTGAGATAACATCCGTGTCCATCTTCCTCTAGTTTATACGTGGGACGCCTACCACAGCATGGCTGCCAAGCAGTGCCATGTCCGCACCCGGGATCCGAACCAGCGAACCCCGGGCCGCCGAGAAGCGGAACGTGCGAACTTAACCGCTGTGCCACCGGGCCAGCCCCCCACTTTGCAAAAATTTTGACCACCGTTTTTCAGGAAATTGCTTATATGATCATTCTGAAAGCAAACATTTGGATATATTCACAGATCCTTCTTAATATGAAAGAACTTAATTTTTTTTCTGAAATAAATAGGAACCAAGAAGAAATAGCCCCCTGTAATAGCAAACCTCTGTCTTCCCTATCACTTCTCACCCTTGGATGGAGGATTGGGTCGTACCTTGGATCTATTAATTTGTTGAAATAATCTGAGTTATTTAGTCTTTAATCATGTACTTAGTGAACAAATTCACTGCCTTAGTTCGATGTTACTTCAGCTCATCTTTAGGCTCCGTTTAGAAACTGCTTTCAGTCCTTAGGTTGATGCTATAGAAATAAACTCAAGTGGGATAAGTAATTGACCAGCTGTCACATATTTATTTAGTCAAACTAAGTGGATTTTAGTGAGTATAATAATACAGAGGGTTTTAAAACTCTTCCTTTTATTGGCTAAAGTATTTTATTCACTCCATTTTTTGCTGAATGTTGACAATGTTTGCCTAAAATTGTTTTGAGTTTATTGTCATTCTTTTCCATACTGAATTAGAACAAGTATTAAAGCTGGAAGGGACATTAGGGACCACTTTTTATATTTATTATAAAGTTAAATAAAATTCTATTTTCCAGTAGAATTATGGCTTTTCACTTTCTAAAGTAAGGTTTTACAAACATTGAAGTGTTTAGAAAAAAGTTAATATTCTCTCTATTAATAGCTATAGAGCATTCATTTGGAATTTACTAAAAGGAAGTAACTCTACTTCTTCATACCTCTTAAGCATTGCTATTCTCATATTTTATAATCAAATAGAGAAATATTAATGAGTTCTGTTTTGGTCAAAAAGACGAAGAGAAAAAAGTTCTGATTATTAATTCATTATCAGTAGAATTACCGTCATCATGATCTCTACCCAAAAACATATTTAATAAAACATCTCCATCTTAGAATGGAGGGAAATCTCCCTAGAATCCTGTATATTTCAACAGTTCACTGGGATTCCTTCCAGTATAAAGATTGGAGCGTAGGAAAGTAAAGAAATATATCTCTCATTTTAATAATTTTGTAGTAAGAAGCTACATTGTAGAAATAAAGAATTGATTTGAGGGGTTATTGTTTTCTCCTTTCAGCCAGTTCACATTAGATTCATACTTTTTAATTTCTATTGGAATAATCTAATACTATGGGAAATTGAGAGTGAAAAATCTAAAGAAACACACTAGGACCTCAGGACTATCCATCTTAATATAAAGCTTTATTGGAATATTTGTTTCAAATATTTTCAAGCTAGTCCATCTAGCTTTATGGACATAAATGTCCATGAGCTTTCTCCCCCCACCTCTATAATAAATAATCCCAACAGAAAGCCTTGTAGCTATGGAGAGATGAAAAAGTGAGGCTGAAGATAGAAAAGCTGAAGGAAACTTCATGGAAAGATGCTCCCATCCAGGTGCTTTATAAGAATGGCGATATCCAGGGCTTGTTATGGATGCATAGTGGTTAAGAGCTTAACTAAACTCTGGAGTCAACACTGCTCAAGTTCAGATTCTAGCCCTGCTACTTAAGCTGTTTGACTTTTGGCAAGTTACTTAATCTCCCTATGATTCCGTTTCCTTCTCTGTAAAATGTTTGAGGATTAAACTAAATAATATATGCAAATTGTTTACAACAATGACTGGAACATGGTGAGTTCTCAATAAATATTAGCCATTAGAATGTAAGTCATTGTTTACATTTCTAGAGAGCTCTGTTTTTTGTATTGGGGGTAGATAATCTTGGCACTTTATTGATCTAGGGAAAGAATCGTTGGAATGACTTATTTCCAGGTCCGCAGATATAGAAGTTCCCACATAGTATCTGACGTGTCTAACATAGAGGAAGACTTGTATTAGGAAACACAAAGTATGTGAAAAAGGGTATGGAAACATACCTTTCCTTCCAAAAGATTTGTAGTTTTGGTTTTATATTACCTAAACAGTTGCCATGAAGAGAGAAGAGTTTAAAAAGAAAAATCAAATTAGATTTTCAGGTGAGTCTTTTTCATTAAAAAGTCTAAAGATTTATAGTAATAGGATGAAAAATATTGAAATGAAATCTAGAAAGAAGCCATTGTGTCACAAGGCACTTTCCTATCACACTTATATTCAGTGTCCCCTACGGGAAGCATAAATGAGGCTTTGAATCTAGACTATCCTTCATGTATAGTTCCTTGAAAATCTTTTTTGATTTTATAAATCCTACTGAGGAGTTTTAGCTTTAAATATTTCACGGGAGTCTTAGGGAGACTTCCATATGAAGTACTTTGGTTTCATTTTAGATTTCGGTGTTTCCACAAATAGTTCTGAATGATAGCAAGTGCCCAAGTTTCCCTGGGCATTCTCTTTATCCTTCCCAGTGCTTTCTACCTATTTAAGTCTCAGGTCCATTATGAGCATTAAATCAGTGAATTAGGTCAAAAGATATAGTGGTTTCAATATCAGGGTTCTGAGGGGGATTAGACATAAATTGTCAAAAAGCAATTTCATTGTCGACTTAAAGTAGATCACCTCCTGGGTCCCCAGAGATGAATATTAATTGCATCAACTCTACTTAAATATAATACTTCCTGGCCTCTTTTTTTTCCCCCCCCCAGTTTAGTTTAGGTCTGTTTTTCGGCTACAGTTTTTTAATTTTAACCAGAATATAAGGGAAAATTCTATGAAAAAAATCTTAAGAAAGGAAATTTAAAATAACATTTGCTTCTAAAGACTAGAAAATCTTGTAACCACTCAGTTGGAAATGCATTGTAAACTTCTCTAATTAATTCTAGGTCATGTTTTTTAGTGCATCTCTCTCTCTCTTAAGGTGAAAATTTCATAAATATTTTAATAAATAATGTGTATTTTTCATCTTTTATTCAGCCACTCAAATCTTTTTGGAAGTTAGCAAGTTATAAATAGTAAATGAATTAATTTTTTATGATGGCAGTAAATTTAAAATTAAGTTTTTGATCCAAATGCAATGCTCAACATATGGAAAAATAAAGTAGTCAATTTATGGCTATTTGCTGCAGTAATTGCAGGCATGAGGACTGATACACCAAATGTTACGATGGCCTTTTTGAGCCAAGGTAGCCAACTATGTTACAATTTACTGTGGTAAACACTGAAGACAAAAACAATGAATAAGACATTCTTTTCCTATGATTAGTGAAAACTGTCGTCTTATCACAAGTACAGAAGTTCTCATAAAACTTAAGAAACAAAATGACAAGAAGTCCTGTCTGGTTTTTATCTTTCTAGGTATAACAACAACTTTAAGATAAAAAATAAAATAAAATTAAGTGACATGTGGACAGCAAGCTGTGTGGATGAAGTGGGAGAAGGCAACACCAATGCTATGAAATCCTTTGTCTTGGGCTGGCCCACAGTGAACTTTGTGGCCACTTTCAGGTAAGAACCGTAGCTTATCCTGTATTTACATGGGTTAGCTACTGTGAAATATAGTCAGCTATGTAATTTCTAGGATGGAGAGGGAGGTTAATCAAATTTTGTTCCCCTAGTTTTTTAAAGGAAAATATTTTATTCTGATTGTGCTTTGTCAATAACTCATCTTGTGACCACCTCCAATAAAGACACTTGTATGCTTTATGTTTCTCCTGGAGAGCTTTTTATTAAAATATGTGAAAAGTAATGGTAAATATTGAGAACTCTTGGAGTCGTTTATCTTGGTTTGACCAGTGGTTTTCAAAGGGGCTCTACTGAAACACCTCAAGGACTGTGGAAGTGGAATAGAGTGGTCAGAGCTCTAGGATCCCCTGTCCAACATCCACTTCCCTAATGATTGGGTATTGTTTCGCATATTGAGCTTTCAGGTTCTTCTTATCAAACCAATGAAACAGGCTTTCACTGAAAGAAATTTTATGAAATAGTCCAATTAAGTTTGAACTTTGTAAAGAAATAGTTTTTGATCGTAGAAATAAAATTATTGTCATGAAATAATGAAGTGCCTGAGTTGTACATCAGGTTCTTATTTGACAATCTGTAGAGATGTGACAATCAAAAGCGAATTTATGATTCAAGGAGTGAAAGTTAGTTTCCTAAGACTCCCTCCTTGGCTGAGATGGGGTTAGAGAATGTACGAATAGAGAATCTTTGTGCTCTTATCCTGAACATGCTCAATTGGCACTTTTCAGTTCAAGGTGAGCATACGAAAACTCACACCTCTGATTTGAACAACTGCATCCTCAAGTCCAGTATTTGTTTTATACTTAAAGAGTTGGTGTTCATCACATGCACACGTTTTTCTTTCTGCTTCTTCTCTCCCCACTACCACCAAACTCCTCAGGCATTATCCTAAAACCAGATAACTAAAATTTTCCAAGCTGTTAATCTTCTAATAAAGGAAGGACATGTCATTAAATTCTGTTATGCACTATTGACCTACCACAAGATTTTAAGAGCTTATTTGGAAGAAACATGTGTTTGTATCATTCTCTGCATATCTTCTTCTTTTCCATGAGCGATATCTCTAGATATTATCATTTCCTATTGCTTAATCTGCTTGGAGTTACAGGTGAAAGGAAGCAGTTTCAAGTGAGAGGTGGGACTACATGACATCTTTAATCAGGGGTTTCCATGAAACTTTTTTTAAGAAGAAAGAAAAATGTGGAAACAAGTTTTATATGTATTATATTCCTCAAAAAGTACAGTACTTTAGCCAAATGATTAAGGTTAATATCACTAGTGATGTCATGTGAATATCATGTACCCCTTAATAGAATGTGGTGAGAGAAGCAATTCACCTCTTTGGTATACCTCCCCAAAAACCATAACCATAATCATGAGAAAAATACCAGACAAGCTCAAATTGAGGGGTGTTCTATAGGTTACCTGACCAGGTACTCCTCAAAACTGTCAAGGTAAAAAAGAAACAAAGACAGAGGGACTGGCCCTGTGGCATAGTGGTTAAGTCTGGTGCACTCAGCTGCAACCCATATACAAAACAGAGGTAGATTGGCACAGATGTTAGCTCAGGGCTAATCTTCTTCAGGCAAAAAAAGAGAGGTTGGCAATAGATGTTAGCTCGGAGCAAATCTTCCTCACAAAATAAAACAGGAAGTTACATAGAAACTGTCATAGACTAGCCACTAAGGAGACATGATAACTAGATGCAGTGTGGTACCTGGATTAGATCCTAGAACAAAAAAAGCACATTACTGGAAAAAACCATGAAATCTGAATAAAGTCAAGCGTTTAGTTAATCGTGATGTACCAATATTGGTTTCTTAGTTTGGTAAATGTGCCATGATAATGTAAGTGGATAGAGGAAACTGAAATTGGGTGAGATGTGTACAGGGCCTCTCTGTACAATCTTTGCAACTTTTGTGAAAATCCAAAATTATTTCAAAATTAAAAGATTACTTCTTTAAAAAAAGTAGTGTTGAAGATTTCTGCCTCTGGTATGGCAGAGTGAGGTCTTAACAGACTGACCACTCTACCAATAACAACTGTAAGCTCTGAACAAAATACAAACAACAACTACCTAAAGGTTCTGAAAAGTTGGCAGATTTTGGAGTGGAATTGAAGCTTAGCAGAAAGCACCAGCAGTGATTAAGTTTCCTGTTTTTAAGGCATTAGCCTGAGGGCAGGCTGCAGTCACATCATGGTGCAGGGCAAGTAAACTAACAAAAACACATAATTCTTCTGGGTTGAAGAACCAGGGTACCCAGTCTGGGTTAGCCACAGGCACAAGAAAGTGAGGGAGAAAATCTCAAAAAGAATATCAAAGAAGGAAAGTTCCAAATTTTGTGTATAGACTCTGCCCCAAGTCTCTAGCTGATTGCTGAACCACACATGCATGAAACAGACCCAAAGCAGCTTAAAGCTAAGGTGAAAGCAAATGAATTGAGTTGCTGCCCACCACAGTTGCAGCTTGAGTCTAATCAAGTTAGCTGTCTGTTCAAACAGAAACATCAACATTGTTTCGCAAATATAAAAGAACTCAGAGTCTCCAAAACAAAACATTCATAGTGTCCAGAATACAATCTAAAATTTCTTGATATACAAAGAACCAGGAAGTGGAAAAGATAATCAATAGAGGCCAATCCTGAGATGATCCATATGTTGGAATTACCAGAAAAGAACATTAAACTATCTTATAACTATGCTCAGTAGGTAAAAGTAAAAGGCAATTGAAATTATGAAAAGATAGGAAAGCTCAGCAGAGAAATAGAAAATGTAAAAAAGAGCCAAATGACAATTCTGGAGCTGAAAACTACAATATCTTAAATTTAAAAAAAAACTCTTTCTGGCCTTAGTTGCAAAATAGAAACGAAAGATGAAGGAATCAGTGAATTTTAAGGTACAGAATACAAATTGTCCAATCTGAAGAATAGATATAACAAAGTTTTTTAAATGAAAAATCCATCAGAGACTTGTTGGAAAATGCCAAAAGGTTTAATATGCATGTAAATGGAATTTCAGAAAGAGAAGAGAGACAGAATGCGACAGAATAAATATTTGAAGAAATAATGGTTTGAAAACCTCCCAGTTTGGTGAAACACATAGATGTACAGATTCGGTAAACTCAGTGAACCCCAAACAGGAGCAATATGCAGAAAATTTTACCTAGTCATGTTATAAACAGACTGCTGTAAGTCAAAGATAAGAGAATATCTTGAAAGGAGCTGGAGAAAAGCAACACATTACATGTAGAGGAACAACAATTTGCATCATTGTGGACTTTTCATCCGAAACTATGCCAGGTTTGGAAGACAGTGAAATGGGATCTTTAAAGTGCTGAAAGAAAATACTTCAAACCTAGAATACTATATCCAGCAAATATATCCTTCAAAAATGAAAGTGAAATAGGGGCTGGCCTGGTGGTTTAGTGGTTAAGCTCAGCGCACTCCACTTCAGGGCCTGCTTTCATGGCCAAGATCCTGTGAGCAAACCTACACCACTCATCAAGCCATGCTGTGGAGGGGTCCCACATACAAAATGGAGGAATATTGGCACAGATGTTAGCTCAGGGTCAGTCTTTGTCAAGCAAAAAGAGGAAGATTGGCAACAGGTGTTAGCTCAGGGTCAGTCTTCCTCACACACACAAAAAGAGAAAGTGAAATAAAGATTTTCCTTAAACTCCTAAGAATTTATTGTCAGCAGAACTGTACTACAAAAAAATGCTGATGTAAGTTTTTCAACCTAAAGTGAAAAGATATCAGAGGGAAGCTCAAATCTTTAGGAAGAAATGGGAACATTCTGAAATGTTATGTATATATACATATCAATTGGATCAAGATGGTGGAGGAGGAAGATCCTTAGCTCACCTCCTCCCGAGGACACACCAAAACTGTAACTACCTGTAGAACAACTATCTCTGAGAATGACCTGAAGACTAGCAGAACAGATTTTCTACAACTAAGGATATACAGAAAAAACCACATGGAGATGGGTAGAAGGGGCGGAGACATGGTCTAGTAAGGACCCATATCCTGGCCAGCAACCCACAAGCAGGAGGGATATCACAACCATAGTCGCCCTCCTGGATGAATGACAGGCCCAAACGCCACATTGGGCCCCCCAACTCAGGGAACCTGGATTGGGAAGATGAGCCCTCATAATGTCTGGCTTTGAAAACCAGTGAGGCTTATGTCTGGGAGATCTGGAGGGCTGTAGGAAACTGAAACTCTGCTCTTAAAGGGTGCATGCACAAACTCCCTCCAAGTCCCGTCACAGAGGCAGCAGTTTAAAAAGTACCTGGGTTGTATGTGAAGGAGATTTATTGACTAATTTTAGAGCATGTGCCAGAGGGACAGGGATCTGTTGGGACTTTCTCAGGGGATGGAAGCATTGGCAGGTTCCTTGTGTTTTTTGGGTTTTTTCACTCTTCTACTGGCTGGCCCTGACAGGCACCATTTCTAACACTCTCCATCCGCCTTGCTAGCACCACTGGCCCTGCCCTCTCATTCTCCTGCAGACCCACCCCAGCTAATACCCTTCCAAAGAGGCTTCTGCCCCCCACCCCCACCCCGCCATGCCACTGGCCCCAGCCAGCACTGGAGCCCCTCCAAAGTGGCACCCACCCTGTGGTGCTAGCTCTGCACATTCACAGCAATCACATCCCAGGCACAACAGGAGGGCTCATGCAGCCTACAGAAGGGACGTACCTGGAACACCAGGGAGGTGCTCTGGTGACCGGGGAGGATTGTACTATGATGCCCCACAAGACACCTTCTACATAAGGCCACCCCTTCAAGACCAGGAGATGTAGCTGATCTACCTAATACATAGAAACAAACAGAGAGTTAGGCAAATTGAGGAGACAAAGATATAAGTTCCAAACGATAACAAGACAAAACCTCAGAAAAATAAACAAAACAGAGATAAGCAATCTACTAAAGAGTTCAAAGTTACAGTCATAGAGATGCTCATAGAACTCCAGAAAGGAATGGATGAACATCAAGGGAGAAGTTGACAGTAATACAAGAGTAGTAGAGGATTTTAACACTCCACTTACATCAATGGATAAATCATCCAGACAGAAAATCTGTGTATGTATATATATATATATATATATATACACACATACACACACATGGGATAATAGGGCACATGTGTACAGTGCAGATGGTAATTAGTCTTTGGTGTTGAACATAATGTAGTCTACACAGAAATCAAAATATAATGAAGTATACCTGAAATTTATATAATGTTATAAGCCAATGTTACCTCAATAAAAAAAAACAATTAAAAAACACATAAAATGTGGGGGAAGGAGTAAAAATATAGTGCTTTTTAGAATTCATTTGAACTTAAGTGACCATCAACTTAAAATAGACTACTATATACATAGGTTGTTATATATGAACCTCTTGGTATCCACAAACCAAAAACCTCTAATAGATACATAAAAACATAAAGAGAAAGGAATATAAACATAACACTAAAGAAAGTCACCAAGTCACAAGAAAAGAAGAAAGGAACAGAGGAGAATTACAAAAACAAACAGGAAACAGTTTAAAAAATTGTAATAAGTACATACCTATCAATAATTACTTTAAATGGACTAAATGCTCCAACCAAAAACATAGGGTGGCTGAATGGATTGATTAAAAAAACAAGACCCATATATATGCTGCCTACAAGAGACTGACTTTGGATCTAAAGATACACACAGACTAAAAGTGAAGAGATAGAAAAAGATATTCTTTACAAATGGAAATGAAAAGAAAGCTGGGGTAGCAGTACTTATGTCAGGCAAAAATAGACTTTAAAAGAAAGACTGTAACAAGAGACAAAGAATGGCATTACATAATGATAAAGGGAAAAATCCAGCAAGAGGATGTAACACTTGTGAATATCTATGCACTGAACATAGGAGCACCCAAATACATAAAGCAAATATTAACAGACAAGAAAGGAGAAGCTGACAATAATATAATAATAGTAGGAGACTTTAACGCTCCACTTACATCAACGGATAAATCTTCCAGAGAATCAACAAGGCAACATTGGCCTTAAATGACACACTAGACCAGATGGACTTAATAGATGTATATAGAACATTCCTTACAAAAACAGCAGAAGACACATTTTTTTTCAAGTACACATGGAACATTCTCCAGGATAGAACGTATGTTAGGCTACAAAACAAGTCTCAATACGTTTAAGAAGATTGAAATCATATCAAGCATCTTTTTTGACCACAACAGTATGAAACTAGAAATCAATTACAAGGAGAAAACTGGAAAAAATACAAATTACCTGGAGGCTAAACAATATGCTGCTAAGCAACCAGTAGGTCAATGAAGAAATCAAAGAGGAAATCAAAAAAATACCTTGAAACAAATGAAAATGGAAACAAAATGTTCCAAAATCTGTGGGGTGCAGCAAAAGCAGTTCTAAGAGGGAAATTTCTAGCAATATAGGCCTACCTCAGGAAATAAGAAAAATTTCAAATAAGCAATGTGAACTTACACCTAAAGGAACTAGAAAAAGAAGAACAAACAAAACCCAAAATTAGTACAAGGAAGGAAATAATAAAGATTAGAATGGATATAAATGGAATAGAGACTAAAAACAATAGAAAAGATCAATGAAACTAAGAGCTGGATCTTTGAAAAGATAAGCAAAATTGATAAATCTTTAGCCAATCTGATCAAGAAAAAAAGAGAGAAGGCCCAAATAAATAAAATCAGAAATGAAAGGGGAGATGTTACAACCAACACCTCAGAAATACAAAGGCTCATAAGAGGTTAATACTAACAATTATGCTTCAACAGATTGGACAGCCTAGAAGAAGTGGATAAATTCCTGGAAATATAGTCTTCTAAGACTGAATCAGAGAGAAATAGAAAATCTGAACATACCAATGACTAGTAATGAAGTTGAATTAGTAATCAAAAAACTCCCAACAAAAACAGTCCAGAACTAGACAGCTTCACAGGTGAATTCTGCCAAACATTTAAAGAAGAGTTAATATCTATCCTCAAACTGTTTCAAAAAATTGAAAAGGAGGGAACACTTCCAAACTCATTTTACAAGGCCAGTGTTACCTTGATACCAAAACCAAATACACTACAAAAATAGAAAATTACAGGGCAATACCCCTGATGAACATAGATGCAAAAATCCTCAACAAAATATTAGCAAACCAAATTCAGCAATACATTAAAAGGATCATCCATCATGATCAAGTGGGATTTAATAATTGAGGGATGCAAGAATGGTTCAGTATCCACAAATCAGTCAACTTGATACACTACATTAACAAAATGAAGGATAAAAATCATATGATCATCTCAATAGATGCAGAAAAAGCATTTGACAAAAGTCAACATCCATTTATGATAAAAACTCTCAACAAAGTGAGTATAGAGGGAACATACTTCAACATTATAAAAGTTATACATGACAAACCCACGGCTAACATAATGCTCAATAGTGAATAGCTGAAAGCATTTCCTCTAAGATCAGGAAGAAGACAAGGATGCACATTCTTATTCAACATAGTATTGGAGGTCCTGGCTGTGGCAGTCAGACAAGAAAAAGGAATAAAAACCATCTAAATTGGAAAGGAAGAAGTAAAACTGTCACTATTTGCAGATGACATTATATATAGAAAACTCTAAAGAATCCACCAGAAAAATATTAGGACTAATAAATGAATTCAGTAAAATTGAAGGATACAGAATCAATATATAGAAATCTGTGTTTCTGTAATGACCATAATGAATAATGAATGACCAGAAAGAGAAATTAAGACACAATCCCATTTACAATTTGCATCAAAAAGAGTAAAACACCTATGAATAAATTTAACCAAGAAGGTGAAAGACCTGTTCTCTGAAAACTGTAAGACATTGATGAAAGAAATTGAAGATGACACAAATAAATGGAAAGCTATATCATGCGCATGGATTCAAAGAATTAATATTGTCAAAATGTCCATACTACTCAAAGCAATCTATAGATTCAATGCAATCCCTTTCAAAACACCAGTGGCATTTTTCACAGAACTAGAACAAGTAATCCTAAAATTTGTATGGAACCACAAAAAACGTCAGATAGACAAAGCAATCTTGAGAAAGAACAAAGCTGGAGGTATCAGGCTCCCTGATTTCAAACTTTACTACAAAGAAATAGTAATCAAAACTGTATGGTACTGGCAGAAAAATAGACACATAGAGCAATGGAACAAAATAGAGAGCCCAGAAATAAACCCACAAATATGTGGTTAGTTAATCTATGCCAAAGGAGGCAAGAATATACGATGGGGAAAAGACAGTTCCTTCAATAGTGTTGGGAAGACTGGACGTCTACATGCGAAAAAATGAAACTAGACCACTTTCTTAAACACCATATACAAAAATAAACTCAAAATGGATTAAAGACTTAAATTTAAAACCTGAAACTGTAAAACTCCTAGAAGAAAACACAGGCAGTCAGCTCTTTCACGTCGGTCTTAGCAATATTTTTGTGGATCTGTCTCCTCAGGCAAAGCAACAAAAGCAAATGTAAACAAATGAGGCTACGTCAAAGTACAAAGCTTTTGCACAACGAAGGAAACCATCAACAAAACAAAAAGACAACTTAACTGAATGGGAGAAGATATTTGCCAATGATATATCCAGTAAGGAGTTAATATCCAAAATATATAAAGAACTCATAGAACTCAATATCAAAAAAACAAACAATCCAATTAAAAAATAGGCAAAGGGCCTGAGTAGATGTTTTTCCAAAGAACACATACAGATAGCCGACAGACACATGAAAAGGTGCTCAACATCACTGATCATCAGGGAAATGTAAATCAAAACCACATTATCACCTCACACCTGTCAGATGGATATTATCAAAAAAACAACTAATAAGTATTGGGGAGGATGTGGAGAAAAGGGAACCCTGGTACACTGTTGGTGGGACTGTAAATTGGTGCAGCCACTATGGAAAACAGCATGGAGGCTCCTCAAAAAATTAAAAATAGAATTATCATATGATCCAGCGATTCCACTTGAGATGTTTAGCCAAAGAAAATGAAAACACTAATTCAAAAAGATATACACACCTCTGTGTTCATTGCAGCATTATTTGCAAGAGCCAAGACATGAAGGCAACCTAAGTGTCTATCAATAGTTGAATGGAGAAAGAAGATTTGGTATTTATATACAATGGAATATTGCTCAGCCATAAAAAAGAATGAAATTCTGTCATTTGTGACAGCATAGCTTGACCTAGAGGGTATTATGCTAAGTGAAGTAAGTCAGGCAGAGAAAGATACTCTATGATTTCACTTTTATGTGTATCTAAAAAATGAAACGGATAAAACAAAATGGAAAGAAACTCATAGACACAAAGAACAAACTGGTGGCCACCAGAGAGGAGAGTTTGGGGGTATGGGCAAAATAAGTGAAGGGGATTAAGAGGTACAAACTTCCAGTTATAAAATAAATAAGTCACAGGTATGTAATATACAGCATAGGAAATATAGTCAATAATATTGTAATAACTTTGTATGGTAACAGACAGTAACTAGACTTGCTGTGGTGATCATTTCGTAATATTTATAAATGTCAAATCACTATGTTGTACACTGAAACTAATGTAGTATTGTATGTCAATTATACTTCAATTTAAAAAAATTGTATAAGTATCTCAGTGAATATTAAGGAAAATCTAGGTCATGATCAGTTTAAAATGCCATGAGGCTAGCAGCTCAAGAAGCAATCTCTCCTAGCCGGTCACTATAATGTCTATAAAGAAACAAAAAGTAAAGACTAATAGCTTTGAATTCTAAGACTGACAAACAGCTGCCAGAATCTGTGAGGAATTTCTAGTTGCGTCAAGTTGGAGGACGAGCAAACAATAAATGTGAACTTTCCATGCTTTGCCTTGGGAAACAGAGTAGATCTTCACATCCCAAAAAGGCCAAAAGGAATTTCATGTCTCTATCACTACTTGTACCCTGATTCACAAACCTAGGACCTACATCTACCAGAAAAACTGGCACTGCACCTTGATTTTATAGATAACGGTACAGTAAAAAGGGAAGATTGTTCAAAATACACAGGAAGTGTTTAAATCTGACAAGGATCTAACTACAAGAGAAATCAGAATTATTACATTTTAACTTAAATACCTAGTATGAATCTTAGTCTACAAACTCAGGTATGTAAGAAAAGCCTTTTTATTTATAGATCAAATTAAAACTCACCTTGAGCCCCCATTTTGCCAGGCTGTTAGGAAATCAAATTTTCTTCTTTACTGGAACCCGTGTATTCTTAGGGTAGAACCAGAATATGGGGAGACTTCTGTGATGTCGACAAAACAATTGAAAAGCTTCTGACCTTCCGTCTGCTGTGGTCACTGCTGAGGTTGTCTGTTTTATGCCTAGAGTTGTCCTTCCATTCTCATGATGCTCTGACTCTTTGCCGCATGTGAGATGCAGGTATCTTTGCTGATATAAAAGCCTGGGAGCCTAGGAACAAGCCTCCCTAGTTGCTCCTGATAACCATTTCCTCTGGGGTCTTTCTGTTTCCTTAGGCACCTCAACTGAGTGACGTATGGTTCCCAGCTCCCTCTCAAGGCTGACAGACTATCCCCTCCCAAATGTGAGAGAATCTTTCCAATCTGCCCTGCCCTTTCTCTTTCTCTGAGGTATACTGCTTTCTCCTCTCCTGGCTCTTACCAAATGAACTTAAGTATTTATGAACCTCTGAGATAACCTTGATTTTGGAGTACTTCTGTTTTAGTTCTGTAAAAATGTCTGAGATTAAGAATTACTAAGGAAAGAGAAGTCCTGGATACTTGCATAAAGCAGAAGAAAGGGGAAAATACAGGAAGATTACATAAATCAATTTCAATGAATTAACCTGACACACTTCATAATTTGTTTATTTTAAAGTAATGTATTCTGTATATTCAAACAATGGAACACCATATAGAAATGAGTGTGAACAATCTAAAACCACATGCAGTAATATGGATAAGTCTCACAAACATAGTGTTGAATGAAAGAAACCAGACATGATATAGTACTACTATATGGTTACATTTATGTATAGTACCCAAACAAGCACAATTATTCTGTTCTGCTACAAGTCAAGATAGTGGGAACTAGTGCCTGAAAAGGAGCACAAAGAGATCTTCCAAGGTGGTTTTCTGTTTCATAATCTGGGTGCTAGTCACATGGGTGTGTTCAAGTTGTGAGAATTCTTCAAGCCGTACACCTAAGCATTGTACAGTTTTCTCTATATATCCCTTATATGTGAATACAAAGTTAAAAAAATACTAAGTGCTTTAAAGGGGAATTTTCTTTAACTGTTTTGAAAAAAGTTAACAGATCTAAAGAAAACTTAGATATTTTTCACCATAGATTTTTGCTGAATAAATCTGAGATTTGACATAAATTAACCTAGAAAATCTTCTATTTAGGAAAGGAGAATACATCAAAAGATTGTAAGAAATTGTGAATTGTGAAAGATGCAAATTGGTCAGTGGTAAAAGAGATGTAATGCACTTTCTCATGACCAATCCTTGGAGATTGCTCATGGAGAAAATTGCTAAGCAATAAAGTTAGAAACAATTACAATATTTGTTAAGTGTATTTTTCTGGAACAAGAAAATAACTAGGGTTTCCAACTTCTTTAAGAAGATTAGAGATATGATTTTAAAGCTAGTGAGTAACAAGACCAAATAGAAATACACTTTAAATTATTTTTAACTTTAAGAATTAAACGCAGCAGTGACTTCATCAGGAAAAATCATTAATTAATAGTAATTTCAGTTGTAAATGAAATGATCTTAGTCAGAAGATTATAATAATTATGAATAAGTTTTCTATGCGCTAATTTACCAAATTACAATTCTGCTGTACATATACATATGCTATACATATAAAGAAATAAACTTTTTTTCCTGACAACAAACTGGTTTCTGGGTCAAGATATTTCCATCAGTATGCCGGCTTTCTCTTTAATTTCAAGTTAAGCGTACTTTCTATTTATATGGCACTTAAAGCTACAAAAAAACTCTGAGATAATTAGACCAGTTTTACAGATGTGGAAACTGAGGCTTAGAGATGTTAAGTGATTTGCCCATGATCATATAGCTTGCATATATTTTTGAAACCAGATGTTTGGACTTCAAATCAAGTACTCTTCACTATAAGAGTACCACTTGTAAAAGAGCTGTAAAGTGAGAAAGTGGGTCTGTCTTGGATCCATCCAAGAAGGTTTTTTGGTATTGGGGGGGTTTTTTGGTGAGGAAGATTGGCCCTGAGCTAACATCTGTTGCAAATCTTCCTCTTTTTAGCTTGAGGAAGATTGTCACTGAGCTAATAAATGTGCCAGCCTTCCTCTGTTTTATATGTGAGACACCACCACAGCATGGCTTGATAAGTGGTGCATAGGTCTGCATCCGGAATCTGAACCGGCAAACCCCAGGCCACCGAAGCAGAGCACACAGACTTAACCACTATGCCACGATGCCAGCCCCCATCCAAGAAGTTTTAACAAAACTATACTTGACTGTATTGTTTTTCCTTAACGGGGATTTTCACTGGAGCATCCACTGCAGAACACAATTATGCCAAGATTGCAGTCATGTGCAGCTACATCAGTAACAACAGGCTATTGATATTTCACCTGGGTTAACAGTCTTAAATATGGTAGCATAAGTATTTTATGTGGTTTAATTTTTCTCTCCCGTTTTCTTTGATTGCAGTTCTCCAGAACAAAAGGACAAATGGCTCTCTCTCCTTCAGAGGTATTTTTTCAGTATACATATTTTTAATCTTTAACTTGTAGTTAAATGAATTAAATTGTTCTCTGTGGAGATGTGCCCCAAATTATTCCCCTTCTCTTTAGTAGAAATTGTTCATTTGTCCTCAAAATAAGCTGTTGTTTAGACTGTACACTAGCCACTACTTACTGTAAACAATGTTCTCTCATTACACGTATTTCTTACTTTCTAGGACGGAGAACATTAAGGCCTGGTTAGATCAGTTTAGACAGAAATTAGTCAATAATCTCTCTCATCTCTTTGCATGTCTCCAACCTGTATTTGGAGCTAATAGTTTCCTCAAAGCATGTATTAGGTTTCCATATATGGAGGATTTTCTGCTGAGCACCTCAAAAATCAGTTGTTATCCCTACCTTTGAGCATACAGACCAAAATCGTCAATTTAGATTCGTCTTTTATTCCCATAATCCTTCCCTCCTTCCTCCCCTCTCTCCCTTCCCAAGCAATGGGATAATCAAGATTTACACTCCACTGGAGAGCTCAATGAGAAGTCAGAGGGCCTTGTTTTGGTTTGGTCTAGTAGAGTGTTATATATGCTCCTGTAGTTATCAGTAAGGTTCTGGGCCTGTCCAGAGAAGACAGGGACGCTTTGAGGATAAATCATCACCCAGAGGTACCTTAACCCAATTGTGCTTCTCAAACCTCCTTTCAAATAGACCTACCATTCTTTTTTGTGCCCACGCCTAATGTCCTGAGAATTTTTTTTTCTCTTCCAACCCATGATGTAATCTGACTTTGCTGAGTCTTTCCATCTGTCTTTTGAAAAGTAGCATATAAGTATATTGAAAATATTAGCAAAATAGATTGATTTAAAAATAAGCCATGAGCGAAATCCATCTGACTCAGTGTTGTTTTGGGTTGTCGTTGCATTTGATTAGATACATCAATCTAGAGAAAGAGAAGGACTACCCGAAGAGCATTCCCCTCAAAATCTTCGCCAAGGACATTGGGAATTGTGCCTATGTAAGTGTTTCTAAGCTAGAAAATTAAATTCCAAGTCCCTGCATAAGTCAGAACACCGTGGATAAAAAGAGAGACAGGCAGGCAGACAGTGTATGTGCTACAGAAGGTGGGCATTTAGAAATACCATTGTGGGAAAATGCATTTTCCTGTATGTATGTCTTTGTGTATAAGAAAAGTAAACCTTAGAGGAAACGATGCAAGAGGAATACATACTAACTACAGTATTTAACATTTACACTTGGAAAGAAAATTACTTGTCAGATGTCTCTTTCCTCCCTCTGGCATTAATGTTCCTCTGGATCCTTTCAATAGCAGCTGCAGAGGCTTGTAGTAAAGCCATTTCCACAAGGAGGTATTTCCTATTAGTATTAAGCAATTTTTTCCAACTTGTCACTTCTTAAGTAGGGAGTGGTTTTGGAAAGTTCTTCATTCTTTGAGTTTTTAGAGAGTGAATCTGTCAGGCTAATAAATGGATGAGCTGGGAGAGATGGCATTTTTAAGGGATCAGCATGTTTCTTCCTCACAGTTATTATCATATTGGTCAAATAAAAATTGTCTATTCAGCCCTAGTTACTATGTGTAATTTGATGACAAATATAGTACAAGTGCCAAGATGTTATCCATGATGAACAAAATGGAAATTTAAGAATATTTTTATGATACTGTGGACTATCATACTTCACAGCAGCTCTAGATCACACAGAATAGTTTTGTGTGCGGAAAAAATATTGTAATACAAACAGTTGTGTTTGGGCCAAAAGCAGAAGTTATGCAAATGTTCTGACATGAGTACCAGATGTCACTGCTTGAGAAAAATATTCAAATTTTTATGGTTTGAAACTACAGAGATCTCCTGTAGCAAAGTAGCAAAAAACCAAAGAACTACCACTATTTTTCGGCCAGCTCTGATTCAGTTGTGGTAGCAGTTGGTTACATTCAGGATTTTCATGGAAAACCCCTTGAATTTTTTTTAACACTCCTTTTCAGTGCATGAAAAGTGTGTGCTTGAGAAAAGACTGATGTCCCACTCTCATTTTGGAAGAAAAAACAACAGATGTGGTCAGGTCAGGTGCTCTGTTTTTATCACCAGGACTCTGGTTAAGTCAACGATGATGTGGCACACTTTCGCTCTCTAAAGTTGCTTCATGGCCAGACTCTCTTTTCAGGGAGCCCTGCTTTCAGAAAGAGTGATTACCCCCAAATAGGAGTGCACATATGGCAAGCATTGTTTATCCTTGGCCTTTAGTTATGCACAATTTGTCAGTGAATTCTGCTTATATGGAAAAAAATAGCTACATTTTCAGTTTTGTCTGTTTGTTTTATTCATTTACTAGCCAAAGAGCACTGTTTGGTGAAATTCATTTGTTTTGTCTACCAGAGAGGCATACAGGGAAAAATACGCATCCTATAATTACTGTTTTGAACATATGTGCCTAATATTAAGAAAAATCTTTCTCTTAGAAACCAGGTACATTGGGAGTGATTATTAGTAATACAGGATAGATTCTTCACTTTACAAAAGACTTCATGATAGAGTTTCTTTAAATTAAATGAAGGGATTTTCAGACTTTAAAAAAAAAAAAAAAAAAGCAGAAGCCTTTCATGAAATTATATCTCAAGTTAAAGCCCAGTGTGTAAAACATCTATGCCACCCTAGTAGAAGACAGACACTGGGTTGGGTGCTCTAAGCCCACCCTGTTGGATTCTGAGACACTTTTGCATAGTTGTTGGAGCTATAAGAAGTACAATTTGAAATTAGTTAACAAGCAACCTTAAGAGGCAATTTGTCTTGTCAAGTAATTGGCTCATAGAGAAAAAATACTATGATGGAAGGATAACTAATGAATTATCTGTGGATTTCACTTAGCTTTATTTTTATATCATATTTGTTTTTATATCATTTTGTTTTCATTTATGCTACATATATGTGCCATTTAAGCCCTATCAGAGACACAGCACTAATTGTTGATTTATCTGATAATGATAACATGCAAAACCTATATGCATAGTAAATATTTCTTTTTTGCTAGCATGGCATTGTCTTATATTTACATAATGTCTTGGAATTCAGTGAACTCTCTAGATATCTCAGAATCTTGTTAATCCCTTTTCTATTTGTTGCAAACTCTTTCTATTTGTAAGTAGTAATTTCTCAATATAGTTTAGCACAGAGCCATATAGATACCCTGTTCAGTGACAGAGTTGGTAAAAGAACTGAGCTTTCTAAAACTTTCAGTCCTGTTTGCTAGACTCATTGGTTTTAAGGCCTGTACAGATTTCAACAATGAAAATCTCAGTAGCCACAGTGCCTGACATATAGAAAATGCGTAATAAATAGTGGTTTTTAAAAATTCTAAACTTTAAATGTCTTTTGTAACCAGTTTGTGTTCTGATTTTACCTAAACTGACTTTTTGCCATGCGGATAAAAAAAAACCCACACTGTGAAAACAGTATTCAGGAAGAAATAGAAAGTGATCCAACTCTCTCCCTTTTTTATTACGTGTTGCCTTATGGAAATGATGCAGAGGGCCAACCTCACTGATTTCTTTTGGTTTGGAGAGTAGTCCGTGTATTCTTTCTGAATATAATTTATTCTTTGTCTTTCTTGCTTAAGGGGTTATATTTTGTGAGCCACATATTCTTTATTTTAAAAGAAATAGATGTTTTATTAAAAGGCATAATATATAATGGAATGAAAGTAAGTTATAATCAAGGTTTTCTGTTCTGCTTAAGTCATATACATTACTCTGTCAACACTTGAAATCAAGATTTTCCTTTGAATAATCATTTGACAATAATTATTTGTTCACTTGTTTTAAAATTCTTTATTTATAGCTGTATTTCTTATTTCTTTTTCTCTACAGTCTAAGACTATAACAGTAACGAATTCAGATACAGTGAACGAAGTCATCAACATGTCTCTACCAATGCTAGGGATAAGTGTAAGTGACTCTGCTAGATATTCTTAATTAAAAACACACTTTGATACTTTAGGCTTACGTAAATATTCTTCCTTCCATCATAAGACAGCTGATTACTAGAGACACCAAAGTCATATTTTGTCCCTTCAAAAATGTAGAAAGTAAGGGCCGTAAAGCCTTAATATTAGCTTAATATTGGGTGCTACTCTTCTATTCCCATTTTAAAGCCTGTGTAAACTGAAGTATAATAAGATTAGACTATAATTTTAGAATGATAATATGTATTTTTATTGTATATGCTATATATATAGGGGCTTTTTGGGTATGAGATTCTTAATATGAAAGTTTCAACCTCCTTCCCCACTTCCCGCTTGTCACTATATGACTGTTCTTTCCCTATCTCCTTTCCTGGTTTTTCTCCCTTACTTGATTATTCTCTTATTATCCCACGATTCAGTCAGTCTTAGGGTGATGAATTCTGAAGGATTTGCTCCATAGTAGAATATTTACACTAAGAACACATAGCTAGAAACCATATTCACTGGCTGTAGGTCCAGAGGATGAGATGGCTGGTACCTCTGATCAGCTGGTGAATTAGAAAACAAGCATTGAATTAGATCATGAATTCAAAGCTCTTGAGTGTCCACACCACATTTTCCCCTGTTTTTCTTTTAGCGTCTGCTTTTTTCTGTTTTATGAGGCAAACGTGAGTTTTTGAAATTTTATTAATAGAGAATATTGGAATGTTTGAGGATGAGGTAAGGGAAAGAGAATTGGAAAGTTCTCCTCATCTCCTCCCTACCAGTCTATGAACACCACACAGTGGGTACTTGTGCTAAAGGGAGTGACTTTCAGAAGCATGGAAACTAATGGAAGCACTTGAACAACACCATTTCTTGAGTGGGATTCTCTATAAGTATGAAAACACAGTGTTACTCTGATGTGACGTGACATATGTTTAAGATATGCCAGTCTTTAGATTTGCTTGTACACAGTGCATAGGCCCTATGCCCTATGAGGGCAACCAAAATTTAAGATAAAAAATCTGATTTCTTTTAATTAAATTTAATAATATATTTAATATGTAATTAAATTTATATGCGCTGGGTGAAGCAGGCACCTCTGCATTGATTTCTAAGCTTATATAATTATATCTTGGAAGAGAGTGAATAGTTTAAGGGGAAGGAAGGGAGATTGATCAATGACATTACTTATTTTCTTCTTTATGCTTTTCTTTTGGATAAAGTGATTAATCTCCTCAGCCCCAGAATATTTCCATTTGATGTAATTAGGAATTGAGGCTATTTGATTATACAGTTCTAAGCGATTATTACAGTATTTTCAGACACTATGAAAAAAGAAAGGATTTTTATTAGATTTCTCTTCCTATTTGCAGTCTGATTTTTTGACTCAGGTATGAGGAAGGAAATGACAAATAGAGTAGAGGAGGGGGCAAAGACGGGTATTCTCCATAGCCAGGACCCTCCGTTATAAGGTCAGGGCCGTGATTTTTAATCAGAAGATAAAGGCAGGAATATTAAATATTACCAATGTGTTCTAGCTTAATTTAAAACATTTTTGCTTTCTCCTCTCCTAGAGGATACAGAAAAGTCTGTATAATTTAGTAGTATTTCTTTCAAGTGGGATTTTTAGTATTGCTGGGTTACAATTCTTCTAGTGAACACTTCCATTGTTTTACATGACAGGGCATATTCTCTAAATAGAATTCTTGTCCTTTCTATGCCCAGGACTGGACTTGCCCAAAATAAAGTCACTGTAGACTGTGCCAGCTACCTAGCTCCTCAAAGCCTCTTGGTCATTCTTCTCTTTCCACTGAGCTAATAGTCAGCCTTTGAGATTTTATTTTTTCATCACAAACACAGTAGTGTTGTGGCTTTCTGGATAACAAGGTTGTCTTTGCAGAGGCATGTTGGAGATTAAGTCCAGTATTCTCTGAGAAGTCTGGAGACATAGCAGAAGGCAGGACTCTAAAGAAGAGATTGGGGGGACAGCCCTGTGGCCAAGTGGTTAAGTTCATGTACCCTGCTTCGGCAGCCCAGGGTTTCGCCAGTTCGGATCTTGGGCACGGACTTAGCACAGCTCATCAGGCCATGCTGAGGCAGCATCCCACATAGCAGAGCCAGAAGGACCTACAACTAGAATATACACCTATGTACTGGGGGGCTTGGGAAAAGAAGAAAAAAAAAAAGATTGGCAACAGATGTTAGTTCAGGTGCCAATCTTTAAAAAAAGAAGAGATTTGCCTTTTAGAAAACCAGGAAGTCTCTTTTCCCTTTGTAAAGGCCATGTATATGATTTCACATTCTGTGGGCTACCCATATAGTGAGGGCCTGATTCCATTGCAGTTCATAGATCCCTAGTCATCACGAGGAAAGAAGGGCAGGATTCCTGAGTCTTCTGTGGGGGTTAGAGAGGGGGAGATGGGTTGTAGGAATCAGCTCTGCCATCTTCAGGAACCATATCCACCCCCATGAACCTGAATAGCATTTATATGTCCCTTTTTTTACTTTCTGCAAAACATAATAAGGCCCAAAAAATGTGTCCTCATTCAGTTAACAAACATGAAAGAATTATTGTTAATTCTTTTATCTCCAAGGGCTCTGAGAGAGATTACCAATTGTGGGTCAATTCTGGCAAAGAAGAGGCACCATACCCACTTATTGGTAAGTTTCTGCAAAAATCTAAGATAGGGTTGATTGTGTTTGAATTATAATTCTAAATGTCTCAGAGAATTGGTCATATGGTCCTAGATGTAAATACTGTTAAATATTAAATCTCATATAATGTTTATTTATTTCTTTAGTAAATGTCTATCAAGCATTTCTTTGTGCTAGACAAATAATATCTCTTCACTCAAGCAGCTAATCATATAGTTGGGAAGAGAAATGTAAATTTTCCTCTGTTTTTTCACTTTACAAACAGAGCTATCTTGCTAAACCTTTTTTAAATTTTTTTCTGAAAGAAAGCAATATATATTGGTATTCCTTTTCTCCTGTGTATTTATTTTTCATATTCAGTTCTTGAATTTTCTGTTCCCTTTCCTGCCTACTACATTGCCTCTATGGAAGACCCTCTCTAATCCAATCATGCCCCTTAATCTCTCAGCAAGAACTTAACACCTGCCCTGCACCCAGAACTTCCGCAGGCATCAGAAAGAACATGAGATTAACCCATTTAGATCCCTAAAAATTTTCACTGACTCACCAACTAGCTGCTGCTTCACTAACTACTTTGCTATTTCTGTAGCCGAATTTTTCAGCATTTGTTTCGAGGAGTTATTGGTAAATAGGTTACATCTCACCTTACTTAAATCATTTAGCTAAAAAATATTTCTTGATCAGTAAGGTCATTCACTGTGGTAAACAGAACTAGAGCAGTTAAAATAAGGGACAGTATCTGTAGCAGACCTTGAGATGATGACAGTAATGAGGGTGATGACGATGATGATTTCTGCTAATAATTTTTAAATGCTTGCTGTCTGCCAGATGTTGTGCAAAGCATACCATATATGCTTTATCTTATGTAATCCTTTCATTACACAGTGGGTCACTACTGTGTAATTCAGGATATTTCAATTGATTGGAATAATCTAAAACCAAACTTTTCTATGAAATGTATGTTCTCAGACTTAAAATAAAGCAAGCCATCATGCAAATAGCTGAGGACAAAATTCACTGCATTTCCAGTTTCTTTTTTAATATTGTCATTTTTGTAAAAGTCAGTGAGCAACAATTAAGGTTGTGATTAAAAATCAAATAAATAATTAAAAATTATTTGAACAAAATGTATTAATTTAATTAAAACTATATAGATGGTAGCTTTCAGGCTTAGAACAGCTTCGAGCTTCATTGCTAACTCTCACTAAAAAACCACGAGACATGGGACATGATTGCTATTTAGCAGCAATTCTCCATTGCATATTTTAATTTGCCTTGCAAACTTCAGTTATAGATTAGCTGCTGTCTATTTTGATAAACTGACTTTGTTTTATTGCTGTCATAGGAGTCTTTTTTTTTTTTTTTTCGCTTTAGTCCCTGGAAGCGGCTATAGTACTTGATATTAATGAAACATTGACATTGTACACCTATGCCAGTTGGAAAGGAAAAGGAAGAATTCACTGAGTTACATTCAGTGATAAATCAGGAATAGAAGAGAACTTACTGTGTACTTAAAAAACAGATAAACCTACAACACAATGGAACTTGAGGATTAAATTAAGAAAATGTAATTACTTAGAGTACTAAAGAGCAAAACACTGTATTGCAGTCAGATATCCAGGGTTTAGTTTTCCTAGTTTGCAAGTTCCTTTTTTAATCTTGTTTCTGATTATTACCTAAAGACACCAACCTCAGAGAGCGGCAGTGGAAGGGAAGCATAAGTCAAACAAACCAGTCCTGATGCTCTTGAGTAACTCTAAGCATATAACTAACAAAAAGTAATGATGGGCCAGCCCTGGTGGTGTAGTGGTTAAGTTCAGTGCGCTCCACTTAAGCAGTCCTGGTTTGGTTCCCGGCGTGGACCTATGCCATTTGTCTGTCAGTGGCCCTGCTGTGGTGGTGGCCCACGTACAAAAAAAAGGAGAGAAAGATTGGCAATAGATGTTAGCTCAGGGTGAATCTTCCCCAGGAAAAAAAAAAAAAAGAAGAAGTAATGAAATGTCTTTTCCAAACAGACATCTTATGTTAAATAACAATAATAGTGATGCTTGAAACATATGCTTCTTTGCCCTTATTACTTAAATAACAAATAATATTAACTACTAAGGTTTTCTTATTTGATCCTTATAATATTGTGTGATATGTAGGATAAATATTTTAAATCATGGATTTAAGGCTGAGCGCACTCAAGGATTTGCTGAAGATTTACAGATACAGTGTCAAAGGAGGAACTAGAATACCTTTAAATATTCTTAGATGTGAACATAAGAAGAGTCAACATTATGCAACTCACAAACTAATCTGTGCGTTCCAAAAAAGAGATTCTTTAAAGATTTTTTTTTCTCTTTGCTTCCCCGCCCCCCTCCACTTAAAACTACTTTCGTAGGACCACCTGCATTATGCAGTAGTTTTCAACTGTGAGAGGGTGTGTGGTGATCATTCAGTCAGCAAAAGGATTCTTTATACCAAAACTCCCAGGAGCACACTGCAGTACATTCCAGCATGTAGCACACATACTCAGAGGACCAGTCAGCCTAAAGTCTACATTTGGATTCTTCTCTGTGTAGGGCATGAATATCCCTATGGAATTAAAATGAGCCATCTTCGAGACACTGCGCTCCTGACACAGGGATCAAAGGACTCCACCGCCCCTTCCAACTTCCAAGAGCCCTTCCTCATGGAACAGCTGCCCCGAGCAATGCAGTGCCAGTTCATCCTGAAGCCCAGCCGCCTGGCTGCGGCCCAGCAACTGAGTGGTGAGTTGCTTCTCCTTCACAGAGCCTCTTTTTAGCAAAAGTTTTCATTCCTGAAAACAAAGTTAGTACAGAAGCAAAGATTCAACCTTCCAACCAGATGAGGTATTTTTTTTTCTTTTGAATTTGCTAAGTGTTTTGAGAGGAAAGATGGAGTTTTAGAAGATGGTTTTATGAATCAGCAATGGGCATGCCTGACTATAATCAGCAGCTGGTAGGAGTAGTCTGTGCCTTCTTTCTTCACTATTCTTTCCCCTTTAACCTTATGCCCAGTGCAGAGTCAAAGGCATCAAGCAATGCTGCAGGTGCTTCAATGCCTTCTTTGTACAGTAATACATTGCACTGTGTGTTCCCCCTAAATGGTCACATTATAAAAAGGAGGTTGTCAGTGATGGGTGTCAGGAGACTGTGATGTCCTACCTGGATTCTGGTACTGATAAGTATGTGAAGGCTAAGATGATTTCTATACAAATCTCTCCTTAGTCCGTTAATCTGTCTGAATTCCCTCTGCACGTAGCCATCTCTTACTCATCCCATAATAAAAGCTCTAAAATGATAAAAGTGATATTTAACATAGGATGACCACAATTTACCCTAACCCAAGTTTGAGCTATAAGCCATCAGTCTGAAAGTAAGATTGTATAAGAAATAGAAGAAAATGGATACCAAAAGTGTGAATGGGATAGTAAAAAATTGATGCTGAATGTCTGTAGCTGCCTTTGTCAATTTGAACCAACCAGGGAACCCAGTGAACCCAGTGAACAGTTTTTATGCATCCCACACCCATGCACATCCAACTCTGTCGCTTTCTGTTGATGACCTAGCCCAAACTTTATACTTTATTGAAGTCATCAGCCAGGGACTCCCTCACCTTGCCAACACCCGCTGTGAAAACCTACCTTACATTTGTACCGGTCTTCTTCTCGCCTATAATGGTCAATTGAGTTTCGAGACTCTAAGGCTATTCACTCACGTCTTTGGGCCATTTTAAGGGGTGTTATAGAGATGTCATGGTTTTCCATCCATGAAATGCAAGCTCCATGAAGGCAGAGATTTTGGTCTGTTTTGTTCACTGCTATATTCCAGCACCTGGAACAGTGCCAGACATATATAAATAAGTACTCAATAAATATTTTTGAATGAATGAATTTATTAATAGGTCCGTTGTTACTTCTCATTAAAGATACAAAGGGAATGTTGCCTTTATAAAGCTGAGGAGAATAATACTTTACTTTTTTACCTTCATACCCATGTTACTCAAAACTATTTCTCTGGGTCCCTTGTCAGTTTTATTTTAATTAATTTGACCAATTATCAGGCTCAAGAATCCTGAAGATTTTATTCAATTTTGCCAGTGACTTGGTTAATTAAATTGTAGGCATCTCTGCTTATTAATCCTCTGTTTCTCCCTATTGGAAGATAGGATAATAGTGGTTGCAGCTGCAGATGGTTCACGGTAAATGGGATCAGGGGTGGAGTAACTATAGACCGATGGTGCTACCCTGGCTGGGCATCAGAATCAGCTGTGCAACTAAAAAGATTACAAGTGCACCAGTTCTGTGTTTTTTTTAATACAAAAGATTTTGATGAACAGGTGCTTTGGAAACCACTGATTTACATCAAGGATCAGCAAACTTTTTCCATAAAGAGTCAGATAGTAAAATTTGCAGGCTAAGAGACAAAATCAAGGCTATTCTGTAGGTACTTATATAAAAAAAAGAGAAAAATTTCCGTGAATTTTTTTATTGGTGACTTTCAATATATAATAATAATTGACTGCAATTTTATCTAATGCAGATCTACTAGTTGAAAGAATTGAGTTCTTTCGCGGGGATAACATTTCACTTAATTGGGATTCAAAGTTAGTGTTCCAATCATCAAAACTGATTGCAAAATCTTCTGATCTATAGTGAGATTTTATATACTTTATATATTTATTTACTTTATATACTTTACGTTTGAAAATATGTTTTCACACAGATAGATACTGCCAAATACTATCATTCTACAAGCATATAATTTTAATTGCATATATCCCTCTCTTTGAAAGCATTTGTGGAATATTATTAGATTCTTCTCTTGATATTTTCCTTTTAGCATGTCATTTTATTGCAGATTAATCGTTTCCAATTGAAGGTTAGCTGGAAGCTCCTCAATTGCACAGTTAAATGGACTTTGAGATGTGGAAACTTCCTTCACCACTTGCGTGGTGGTCGGTAAAATACTGCTGGAACTGTAGTTTGAACTCGGAAAATATATCTGCTATCAAGTTGTATAGGGATGGAAATCTTACTTCTTGTAGCTTTTGACAGCACGAGAAGTGCATAAAGCAGCTTGACATTACTAGTGATTAAATGTCTGTTGTTTTCAAAATGAACCTTTCAAAAGTTTTGTATATAAGCAGTGTTATTCCTTGTCATTTAAGTTAAATTCGTTAAGAAACATCATCAAATCTGCAGCCATCCCTAATATCCAAAGTCATTCAGTATTCAGTAATAGCGGTTGAGGGCAATTCTTCCCATTCATAAAAATTTCAATCTCAGTCCTAAGTTCAGATATCACTGTAAACTTAACCATTGCGGAGCCTTTGAACTGCTGTGTGGTAACACAGGTCAGGCTATTTGGCTTCTGTTTCTGACAAAAAATCATAGAACTGACAGTGCTTAAGTCCACGAGGCTGAATGAAGTTCACTGTTGACACTGCTGATCCAGTAACACCTGATAGATTCAAAGATTCTCCACACAGCACCGCTGATGAATGATGCCATAGGCATTGAACACTTTACATTTTCACAAAGTTTATAAACTCATCAGATTGTACCTTTCTCTGCTCCACACGTTTTTACCACCATCAGATACATTTTTAGCAGATTCCACTTCAGGTTGTACAAAATTACTGCTTTCTCAACTTCTTTGAAAACATTCTCACCTGTAGTTGTTCCACGTAGACTATTCAAGGCTAATTCTTCAGTCATTTCAAACAAATCATTGACTTCCCAAATAAACAGCTGAGCAGTCTTGGTAACTTCTGTTGACTATAATAGAGAACCAAGGAAAGTCATTCAAAATCATTTGTCCTGTTTTTTAGTTCACAATTCATACTATTTCTAATGTCCTCAACTATTGAAGCAGCTATGCTCACCAAAAGGCTAATCATCTTAAATCTAGTTTCTCTGTACACATTTCTTTGTCTACTGCAAGCACACAAGATCTAATCCACTTGTCCTTGGTAAATGGCTTTCCTTCTGTGGCCAACAAATGAGCCACTCAGAAACTTATTTTGGTGCAACCTCACTTTCATTTTTTATTTTTGTGAAGAAATTCTGCAGTGCTGAAATATTTCATTCTAAATATTCTGAAACTTTCTAATCATTGCTTTCCTGTGGGTTGGGAATATTGTGATGAGTCCTCATTCTGGTAATGTTGACATATATTGTATTCTTTTACCACAGCAGTTATGTCATTGCACAGTTAGCACAATACTTTGCCGTTTAATTCAATAATAAAGTCATCCATATTTCACTGTGTTGAAAGCCCAACATTAGGGGCTGACCCAGTGGCATAGTGGTTAAGTTCACACGCTCTGCTTCAGCAGCCCAGGATTTGCTGTTTTGGATCCTGGGCACCGACCTACACACCACTTATCAAGTCATGCTGTGGTGGCATCCCATATACAAAATAGAGGAAGATTGGCACAGATGTTAGCTCAGCATCAATCTTCCTCAAAAAAATCCACAGAACTCATAAATACTTAAATTGCTTAGTCCTAAGAAGTAGATATTTTGTACGGTCTCTTATGTGGAAAATCATATCTTGTTTCTGAGGCTAACAAGAGGATAAAAGAGGAAGATAACTTCTGATAGAGTATTGGCTGAGAACAATTAACATTATATGTTTAAACCATCTGAATAAAATAAGCCACAACTAGAATAAAGATAAATCTCACATCTTCTTTTCTAAGGGAGCTTTCTCTAGTTAGCTTAAGGAAAATATCTCAGCTAACTGAAATAACCTTAGGTGAACATAGTCATCCACGATCTCTTTTTCAAATTCCTGCCTTAGTGTGGGGAAGATCTAGTAAATAGTCTTCCACTGAAAACAGAGTAGCAAGACATCTCTCAAAGGCCATCCCTGAGACTTAGATCACTGACTCAGCCTTGCAATGACTGGTATCCATTGAGACAGCTCTGGTGTTAATTGGGGGCTCAGGATATAGACATTGAAGATCTGACCTCAAGAGCCAACTCAAATGTCACTTCTAGGAAATCTTTATTCCCTCAGGTGGGTAGTCGACCCCTTCTCTGTGTCTCCAGAGCACTTCATGAATATCTCTAGTGTAACACGTAAGGATTACATTATAATGATTTGTTACATGTCTCTCTAGACTATGAGCTGCTTAAGGCCTGGGAATTCATAGCAGGGCTTGGTCCAGTGTTTAGAACAGAGCAGAAGTTAAATGAAAGACTGAATGGCTTAGTCACACCTAGGAAGTATGGAAAACTTGAGTGGAGCACAAGAGTTCTGGAGCTGAAGTGGGATCTTTCTGGGAATACTCTGAAGTAGCTCTTGGGATTCTAGCCTGAACCGAATTCCCAGTTCTACAACCATAGCAGGCTCACTTTCCACATCTGCTTCAGACCCAGGGCTAACTGGAACTGGACTGAACATTTTAGGGTAGATGGTAAAATATGGGACACAACTTTTTCTTCTACCTGTTTGCCCTATCGTTCCAGTATTCTCCCAGGTGTATTTTCTACACTGGGGGAAAAAAACGGTATTCTTAATCTGGGGAGTTATATGGCCAGAATAGAATTTCTAATCAAGGTTTTTGTTGTTGTTGTGATTATCACTCTATAAACACAAACTTTTAAGAATTGTAATTTTTCATATGCAGTTCCCTAATTTAACCATGAAGAAACACTAGCTTGAATCTTGCCAGGATTGTTTAGGAGAGCTAGATTTACATGAATTTAGTTTGCTCTACATTTACATGACCCTTATATTTTTTATTCCAATAGCATGCTTTTTCATCAGCCTTTGACATTTAGAAAGAAAGAGCTATGCATTAAAAGCTCTGCAAGAAAGTAAACTTTAATGAAATTTTTTTTCTCAGTCCCAGAGGGAACATGAACTCTAAACTTGAACGTTGTACATGACAAAAGGCATGGCTGCAGCTGAAAGCATTTATGATAAAGTACAGGACTCAAGTTCTACTTTATCCTCTGTCTACACTCAGAGGATAGCTGCGTATATAACTTTATGATAGAGCATTCTTCCTAAGAAGTGTGCGAAAGCTAAAACATCAAATAAATCTGATAATTTTAGAAATAATGAAACCAGGTTAAAGGTGAGGAAACTAGACTGAATACAGCTACTCAGCTTATATACAGCCACACATATTAAACAAACTTTTGCATGGATTGACATTGCTAGGTGTACAGGAACCCCCTCCTGGATATAAGAATGGGTTTAGTTTCCTTTGCTGTTTTTTAAAATGGCGGAGGTTGGAAATGTCAGGGTGGGAAGAAGTTGCTTTGATAAACAGAATCTGGTATTCCTTTCTGTCTGCATAGTTCCCGAAGGCTGTTCCACCACATGGAGAGTGGGTGTGGGGAGGAGGTCCTCTTTGTGGGGAGGAGATTGGTGTCTTGGCAGTTTCAGTCAAGATCCAAGACCACTGTGACCCATGCCCTGGGCAAAGTAGTGCTTCTCACACATTATCCTGCTTAATCCTCCCACTGCCTGTGAGGAGTAGGTAACATCATTCTCATGTTAAAGTTGGGGCAAGAGATTAAGTAATTTACCAAGTAAGTGTCTAGACCAGGAGTCTGACTGGGCTCCTGACTCCAGAGGCAAAGACCTTTACACCTGTGTATGAATATGGATGCTGCCCTTACTGTATCGTAAGGAAGCCAAGGGTAGATGACAGTCTGAAGGCCATTTGTTAAAATGTTACTTATTTGTTTATCCTCCCACAATGTGGCTCTTTTAGTATTTGGTTTCACTTGGTTATTCTGAAGAAATAAAAAGCTAAGGTACATTACAGCCAAACAATATAAAATACTTCTTTGAAATTAACCTTTGACACTGCTGACCATATCAGCCCTGAAAAGACCATCTCCGTCAGCATTCCATCATCAGGGGATGTTGGATAGCTAAACATCATCTCTGGTAGATTGATTGGGTGTCAAAAGAAGCAGTGCCACACAGCCAGAGTTTAATGACTTGTTCCCAAGCGCTCTCGCTGGAGGAATAGAGTCAAACCCTGTGTGGGCGCCACCTGAGGGTTATGGCTCCTCCATCTTGGTGCTGTCAGCCTTGTCTGCAAGCTGTTTTGAACCTGCATGCTTCAGGGATAAACCAGAGATGTGGGCAGAATTTATGCACAATATTTGGGCCTCCCCCTGTTTGGTTTTCTTCTTTCTGGAACTGCCCCTGACTCACTTTCTAGCTACTGTGGATATCTCCATCTCTATTCTCTCCTTCTTTAAGCCAGTAAGAGTGAAGTTTTCTCTCCAAATTTTAGTGACTCTACCACCCTGGGCCTGTCCTTAGGCTAAAAGCTGCAAGAATGGGAAATTTACCCAGTGCCATGCTATTCCTTTCGTGCAAGTGTCAGACTTTACCTCCAGTATTTACTTTCTTTTGGTCACTCTTTAGTGCCTTCAGATAGGCTTTTTTTGCTTTTTTGTCCAGATTTTGTAGTTGTTATTTGTGTGTGTGTCGGGAGTGTGGGCGGAGAGGTTCAAAAGGAGCTACTCAGCCACTTTTAAAAGTAAAACCCTAAAGAGCTGTCTTTTTAATTAGCAAATCCATCATGTTAAAAGGAGACACAGATCACAAATCACATCAAAAATGTTTTAGCACTATGAGATCATAAAATCATGAGCCACTGTTAACCTTTCTTACTTCTTCCTATTTTGTTCATGCTCTTTTCCTACCTAAGTCTCTCCTCAGTTCAATTCTTGTTCAAGAATGATTTGTTGAGTACTTACTAGGTGCGAGGCACGATGCTAGATGCTCTTCCTGTTGAAATCTTGTTCATTCAAAATCCAAATCCAATGCAGGCACCTCCAGAATCACTCCTTCCCTCCGTCTGGGTGGATGTGCTTTCTTTCTTCTCAAGGCCTTTGGCACTTTGTTCCTCCCTTATGACGTGTTATTTATTAACATACTTGCTTTTTTCCCCATCGCCACTGGTCTCGTTCCCCGTTAGATTTATAAACTTCACCATGGCAGGGGCAGGTCTCACTCGTGTTTGCATCCATCCATGCTGCCTTAAACGTGCTTTTTAAAATCAGGAACTAAAAAGATACATAAAAATCTTTGCAGTTGGAAAGAAAGGAGAAAATGTACAATATTAGCTTCCTGTCTCTGTTCTCAGGAGTAGAACGGGACAGCAGGTGATAAAGCATTCTTCCTTTCTAGAGAACATCTTAATAAAGACAACTCCTCTGCCTCCTCCTCCTCTTCCTCCTCCTCCCCTTCTTTTTCTTCCTCCTCTTCTTCCTTCTCTCTTTCCCTTCTCCCTCTCCTTCCCTCTTCTCCTTCTTCTTCCTTTCTTTTTCTCACTATGTAATTGTGCTCTGACTTAATCGTCAGCTGTTTTGTACGCCTAGTCTCATCTTTAAATTGGGACAATACATGTGTTGGTATGAAACACTTTTTGCTTTAAGTTGTTGCAGTCCAGGAAGGGAGGCTTTCCTCACCTTTGAAAATTCAATGCCAAACTCAAGTAAACAGACAAGTGATGTCCCTGAAATACATGGACAATAACCTTATCAGTAACAAGGGCATCTGTGAGCATTTTTCTCTTTAAGCCATAGTAATGGACATACTACAAAATGGAAACTGTAGAAATAAGGTTAAGTGAATTAAACTAGTTTTTCTAATAATCTCCCTCTTTCCTTAGATTCAGGTCAGAAGACATTTAAAAGGAGAAGATCTATCATAAACTGGGCCTTTTGGCGGGGTTCTAGCATTCACCTGGATAACTTGCCCGTGTCACCAACATCTCCTATGTCAGGACAGCTCTTTGGAGTTTCTCTGCCACATATTTGTGAGAACGACAACCTGCCCAAACCTGTCTTGGTAAGTCTCTTTTTGACCTATAATACTAACAGGAAAAGAGCACTCTAGGAGGTAAATGTATCCCAAAATGGAAAAATTACAGACACCCATGGCTTTGGCTGAGAATCTTTATTGTTTTTTTTTTCTTGTGAGGAAGATTGGCCCTGAGCTAACATCCATTGCCAATCTTCGTCTTTTTGTTTGAGGAAGATTGTCCCTGAGCTATCATCTGTGCCAGTCTTCCTCTATTTTGTATATGGGACACCACCACAGCATGGCTTGATGAGTGGTGTGTAGGTCTGCACCCGGGATCTGAACCCAGGAACCCTGGACCACCAAAGCAGAGTGAGCAAACTTAACCACTGTGCCACCGGGTCAGCACCGAATCTTTGTTATTTCTGCTTCAAAGAATAAATCTGATTAAGCTATTGCAGAATCACATGGAAGATGAGTAGAAAGAAATCATCTAGTCTACTGGTTTTAAGACAGAGCTACAGAAGCTTGCTCAATAGAGAATGCACATTAGAATCCACACTGTCCCCCACATTTTTCTCGCACTCTTTCTTGAACTCTGCATTGTCTGAAAGTGTCCTTTAGTCACTTTAACAGCAGAGACTCCTCAATCTTATGCTTTTTAAAGATCTTAGGTGTGTTTTATTTGTATTTCAAGTGTTTAAGCATAAATATACATCCTCTGGCATTTAGTTATCTTTCGTATTATAGAATGGGTCAGATGAAAGCCATTGAGTTTGTATTGTCTCCAATTGATATATTAAATGATCACTGTTAAGCAACATTTATTGAGTATTCAATATCCTTTAATTCCTATATTAGACGTATGGCATTTTATGCTGTGTTGTGCATCTGTAAGTGCCAGACACTAGTCTAGCCACTTTATTGCTTATCTTCACAACAGATTTAGGGGGTGGTTACTGTCGTCATCATCATCATCATCATCATCCCTACTTTCCAAATTAAAAAAAAGCCTCGCGTTTGCCAAAGGTCACACAGTAAGTATGTGCCATAACTAGGTTTCAAACCCTTGGGTTGCTTGTCTCCAATGCCCATTTTCTTCCTACACTGCAAGCAGAGGACATACAGCTAGAAAGAAAGCAAAAAGAGATTGCTCAGAATGGAATGGAATGGAGAAAGCTTCCTGGAGGAGATGATTTTTGAGCCTAATTTTAAAAGAAGGACGTAAATACAGGAAGTAGAATGAAGTATGAAGGCGCATAAAAAGAAAGACAAGCAAGTAGAGAATGAGCTTGGCAAGAATATTTCCATATTTGGGGAAAAGAGTCCATATTAGAGAAGATGGGAAAAGGGTAGTGAAGCAGGAGAGAGACAAATTCACAGAGACCTTGAAGCAGTCGGAGAAATTTGATTTTAAAGTGGCTGTTGGTTCCTTGAACAAAAGACAATCTCATTAAAACAAGTGTTTAAAGCAAAATGTTTTAAATGTTGACTATAACAAGAATAAATGGGAGAAAAGAGATTTAGAGATACAAAAATATGAACTGACCTCAGTCCTTCTGGCAGTCCATCCAGCCCCAGCCCCTCAGTGCTTTTCCCCAGGACACCCCAGCCTCTGGCAGCCCGGGAGGGCAAGTATGTATCTCCTTGCTTCTGTGTGTGAAGTGCCATTTTGGTTTTTTTCTTTGCTTCCCCATAGGATATGCTTTGCTTTCTCAATCAGAAAGGACCCCTCACAAAAGGCATCTTCAGACAATCAGCCAATGTGAAATCCTGCAGAGAGCTGAAAGAGAAACTGAATTCTGGAGTTGAAGTACACCTAGACTGTGAATCTATTTTTGTGATAGCGTCTGTCTTAAAGGTATGGAAAGTTCTCCCTTCGTCCACCTATGGTTGTAGCTCTGGAGAAAGACAACTGGTTTCTTTCATTACAATATTATTCCCATCTGCAAAGAATCATAATAGATTTAGAATTTAAAAAGTGCTAAAAAAAAAAGTCGACATTGACCTTTAAAAGCCACTGCCAATGATATGGCATGTCAGATATGCTTCTTTAAATTTTTCATCCCATACCACTCTGCTCATCTTCACTTGTGCCACCCCATGCAAATAAATAAAAATTAAAAATAATCAAAACACACGGCATGTTTGCCAAACCAAGCATCCTGATTATGATGACTTCCTCACAGTCTCACTGCCTTCCTAATAAAGACAGAATTTTCAAAAATGAACTTTTATAAAGGATAAAATTGTCCCATTCACAACAACATGGATGAACCTTGAGGGTATTATGTTAAGTGAAATAAGCCAGATAGAGAAAAACAATCTCTGTATGACTCCACTCATATGTGGAAGTTAAACGTGTAGACAAAGAGAACAGATTAGTGGCTACCAGGGGAAAGAGGAGGTGGAGGGTGGGCACATAGGGTGAAGTGGTGCACCTACAACACGACTGCCAGACAATAATGTACAACTGAAGTTGCACAAGGTTGTAAGCTATCTAATCTCAATTAAAAGTTTAAAAAATGAACTTTTATTAAACTTTGAAATAGAAATTTACCATAATAAACAAACATTAGCCTAACAACTGAAATAAGAAATTGCTCACTGAGACCACTGAACATTCCATTCATTTCTACAATCAACATGCCTTCCCCTGCCCCCTAATGCCTTCTTAAAGTAAAAATGAAGTAGGACTGTCTCCAGCATCTGGGCCTTCTTTTGTGAAACCCTTACCACATTTGGCCTCCTTTATGGTTCTTACCCTCCACCTCATGGTTACTTAAGTCACATCCATAGTTGAGTTAGAACTCTTCTAAAATGTTTTCCCCTCCACATTCTTGAAAATGCCTCACATTTTTCAGAGACCAAGAGTCAAAACCAGCTTTTAGCATAGCTTTTGACCCCAGCAGTAGCTTCTGCAGACCAGCCTCAGGCTCCCATCTCCCAGCAGGGTTGGAATGCGCCAGAGCCAGGGGTAGAGACAATGCCCCAGCCTGCTTCCCACGGCCTGGAGCATAAAAACCAAATTGAGGAAAACATGGTGAAGAAGAGTCTTGCATACCCCTGCTCCTGCGGGATGGTCGACTGCTTACAGAATCTTACTGCATGACTTTGTGTACAGTCAGAGGTTTCTTGGTAAATGGGCCATGTCTGTTCTACCCCTCCTGTAGACTTTTGCAATAAAGTTCCACTCAAAAGCACTAGAGAGCTGAAGGTAAGGTCATCTAATGTATTTTGCACAGGGTTTGTAATTACTCTGCAATCCTGGAATACAATAAAGACATGTATGGTGTGCTTAGCCAGTTGTATATGCCAGGGATATATATGCACAATGAATTTTTCTTTTTTTTTATAGATTTTTTTTTTAAAGATTGGCACCTGAGCTAACATCTGTTGCCAATCTTCTCTTTTTTTTTATTCTTCTCCCCAAAGCTCCCCAGTACATAGTTGTATGTTCTAGTTGTATGTCCTTCTGGTTGTGCTCTGTGGGATGCTACCTCAGCATGGCCTGATGAGTGGTGCCTTGTCCGCACCCAGGATCCGAACTGGTGAAACCCTGGGCTGCCGAAGCAGAGTGCATGAACTTAACCACTTGGCCATGGTGCTAGCCCCTGAATTTTTCTTTTTTTTTAATCATATAATTAGACTTTCTCGCATCTCTTAATTTAAGACATTAAAGCCTGTATTTTAGACAATTTTCCTTACTATCCTATTCTTCACAGCACCACACTTAAAATTTTGTGCTAAATTATTGAGGCTGTTACAGATAACTTTGGTTCTAGAAGAGTTAAATTGTATTTCAGATTGCAGAAGTAGCACTTGTACAAAAATAAGCAAAAGACAAAAAATGATTCAAATGATTGAAAAGTCTGGTTAAATGGGTTCCAAGCGATTGAAGTTTTAGAATCATAGAACTGTTTTTCTCTCATTTCTTCCAAGTGGTTGCATGAAAGGAGATACTTCATGCCAAAAGTTTTTGAGCTTTTGTTCTGTTTTGTTTCTTGTTTTGAAGACTGTTTGGAAGTAGTGCTTAAGTTTTCCTTTAACTTTTTACTTAAGCTGGTGTTGCTTAAATATAAGCTTAACTCTTCAAATTATAATTGAAAGAAAATTGCTCGAGACACTATCACTTTGATCCATCAGACCTTTGCGGAAAAGTTCCTTTTTAATCCTGCAGGAATCTCATCTCAGATTAGTTTGGGAGTTCTGCTGATGACCTGGGCTCTGGCTTTGGAGGGGAGGAGACTCCATTGAGTTCTGTGAGTTGGTGATTGTAATTCAGAACCAGCTCTCACATCCTTTCTCAGCCATGATGGTGGTTGTATTTCGTAACTTGTTATTCCAGCTGTGGAGGGTTCATTGAGATGTTACGAGTTATTATCTTTCAAGTGTAGGTTTAAGATTTAATGATGTTTTTCTTCAAGACAGATCCTAAGTATGTTTTCCACTGAGATTTGAAAAGAGAGCTATTGTCACTGCTCCACTTTGAAATAACAAATTTTTCCTCTTCTAAATCTGACTTTTAAAGTAGGTGCAGCACCTAAAATTAGTTTGAAATTATGAAAATTCAATAGCTTTACCCAAAAAGAGGTAACTTTTGTGATGACACATCTGAATCACAAGTATCCAGGTACATTTCTACTGGAAGATATAATAGGACAGAGAAAGACTTTGAATCAATCATCTTCCTACTTGTTAATCACTCTAAAAAAAACTTGTATAATAACAGGTGACATGACTCCCGAAAGGTTTTGAAAATTATCTTAGAATCTCTATTATAGTTAGTTGGCCTTCCCTTGTCCCTCATTAATATTTGGCCATATGACAAATAGCAACAATTCAGTAATGACCTCTACTGTGTCTGGGCCTGTGCTTAGCACTGAGGTGTACAGAGAAGGAGATGAGGGACTATGCCTGCGCTGGAGGACCTCATAAGCTGGTAGGGGAGATACACACCTGATCAGCTGACAGTTAGGTACCATAGCTTTCATATTAGTAATATAAAATGACATAAAGTAACAAGTTGTGTTTTGCCTTTTGTAAGACACATGGTTTTTGCTGATTTGGTTTTCCAGCAAGAGTTAAAATTGCTCAGGTGCAGACTTTTACCTATCTCCATGTTGTAAGCAAGAACTTGCAAGAGGATAGCCAACCAAGGATAGAGTGCTTAGACCTGAAATTGAGTTCTCTCTGCTTGAAGTTTACTGAGGTGGAGATCAGACTTTGCGCCCTTGGCCTTCTTAATTAACAGCATGCCAAAAGCGACAGAGAGAGTAGGCCTAGAACAGAAATGAACTTTGGACCATGACTACATGTGGTTTATTTTTAAGCTTTTTGTAAACAAAAGTTAAACAACAAACACCATTGGTCATAACCTACTTGTGTCGTAGTCTGGTTTCACCACACCCAGCCCCACCACTGGTCTCAGCAGAATAGGGTCTCAAAGGCCAGAAAGGATAATGTACTAGAGACACGTTATTTAGTGTACTGCAGGCATGGGAGGGAGTGTGGCCCTAATCTCCCGTAGCCCAGCCATTGCCTGGAATGCTTCCCCCCCACACATATATGTGAACCCTTATGTGGGGAACACAGAGAGAAACTCTTAGTACCTCTGGATGGAACTGTGAACCAGTGCTCCTGGAATATAAAATTCTAAAATACAGGGGTTTTGTTTTATTCACTGCTCTATCCCTAGCACCTCAAACTGTGCCTGGCAGAGATACGTGAATATGTATAGAATGACTAAATGACTGATTACCACATCATGAACCTCGCAGGTATCTTTGTGCATTTCTTTGAGCAATGATTTGAGAGGGAGAAAAGAAAGGATTTAGGATGGTTTACTGCCAAATTCTGTCATGTTGTACTAATTTGCTAAAATGGACACAAACAGGAGGTTTCAGTCCAAATAGGTTGTCCTTTATCTTTATCACTATAGTCTAAACTCCAGTTATCCCTCTGGTTTTTGTTCGAAAAAAGTCAAAGCATGTGTTTCTATGTGTGCACATCAATGGAGAGTTGGCACAGAGTTCCGTGTATTCCACAGAAGACAGCACTTAACTGAACTTTTCAACAAAGTGTTTTCTTTCTAATTTCTCCAATACATATTTAGCATGAGAATAATAATTTAAAATATTTATTTTTCCCTCTATATAAGGATTTTCTACGAAATATTCCAGGAAGTATTTTTTCATCAGATCTCTATGATCATTGGGTCTGTGTCATGGATCAAGGAAATGATGAAGAGAAAATAAATACAATTCAAAGGTAATTATTCTAATTTGATCATGTCTCAAAAATACTTTTAAAAAACACATTTTATAAACTTATCTATTAAAGTAATGATGACTGTCAAAGTCATATCCATGGGGACTAGTTTAAAAATAGATTTTTGCTAGCTGCTATCATTGTTATTATTGTTTTCTCCCTAATATTATTAACATGGAATACTTGACCATTGTATACCTTCTGTATATCTGAATCTGGTAGGAGCCAAAACCCACTAGACAAGTAATACTAATTGGGGCTAATACTGTAGACCCAAACTACAATTTATGATCTTAATTTTGGTAAATATTTAACTAACCAGACAAGTCCTTATATATTTCATTCAGCAACTAAATTCATACAGAGAAAATTTCCTCCCCTCAGGGAGCTCACAGTCTGGTAAAGCAGATAGAGAAATCAAGAATACAATTACAATGCAGTATGGTCAGTACTATGAAAGAGATGTATGGAGGAGGGTATTGTGGGAGCACTGCAGAGAGGCACTTGCCTCCTTGAGAAGTGTCAAGGAAAGAGGGACTTGCAAAGTCTCAGTCGGATCACAAAGAAGGCATTGTCTGTACTCATGCGTAGGAATGTTGCTGGCAGAACTCACCACCCCTATTCTCAGTATGTCTTGCATTACAAGAGAATAGGAAAGAAGTGTCCATTAACAAAAAGCAATACTTCCAGTTCTGTGAAAACCCAGGAATCCCAGTATCATTTATTTTGCATGTGCTTGTTTAGTACAGTTTTTTCTCGAACAACTTTCAAATATGAAGTATTGTCTACACGCTGCTATTGATACACATCTTTAGCAGTAGAAGAACATGGTACAACTGTTAAAGACACCCAAAGTCAAAGCCACGTAACAAAATACTATCTCTGCTTTCATTATGGTTTGGTGGAAACCATTGAGACATAGTGAACATCACATTCTATACTTTGTTGCTAATTGTTTAAAACTTTATATCCTACAAACTGTTGAACAATGATTTAAAAAAAAGATAAAATTATGACTCTCGTACAAATATAAAATGAACACTTGTGAAAGATTTTATTTAAATCATTAATCAGTGAGAGAACTAATAAGCTGTTACAACCAGTTCAAAGGGGATTTCAAAGTACCACGACTTAGCCAGCTGAACCAGAAATACTGAAATGATGCAAATAGATGCAAAATAGCTTTTTCTGCTTGGGTGAGGTGGGGCAGATAAATCACTGGTCTCTCCACCAGACGGAATTTTCAAGTCGATAGACAAGTGTTAGGTACACTGCTATTAGTTCTGTACTACTTACAGAGTTGTGAAATAGCTCAAAGGCTTAGAGTCCCCAAAGAATCAATCACTCAAAAGAGTATCCTAGACAATGCCTTGCTTTCCATTGAATATCTCAATGATCTTTTGGTCCACTTCAATATCTTTCACAATTTGTCCCTAGAAACTATACTCATTGTCAGTCCATTGTACTGAAGAAGTGCCTCTGCTATTTGTGCAACAGGCATCAGACTCGCTCATTTTCTACCCCAGGTTGCAGATTCTTGTTGAAAAAAGTGACAACCATGAATATCGACATAGTTCTGTTGTTGGTGTGGTAGTAAAAATCTGGATGGTAGTAAAAATCGTTTTCAGGGAATGGGAATTTAAAACTCCCTTAATGAAAAAATAGGAACAGGAGGAAATATGCTGTTATAAGCTTGACTTATATGTGAAAGTGATGCCAGTGAGATAGAGATTTGGGACAAAATTGACCTTGGAAGCTGGTGGAGCAGAGCGTGAGCTCTCGGAATGGACCTGAAAGTCTTAATAGCTAAGGTGTGGGTTCTCACCAAGGCGCAGAATTCCTGTGTTGCTCCCTGGAAACAAAGGAGCACTTTAAATGTAATTGTTTAATTTCATGAGAAAGCTTTTTGGAGGTTTTGGTTGAGAATATTCTGAAATGTTATAGGATTTGCCTAAGTTAAAACACACTATACTAGTTTCAGGGAAATATTTCAGGCAGCGTTTTTTTAAGAACCATTTTTCTGCATCTTTCCCATTTTCACGGGGTTGTGGAGACAGTGTACAAATAAATACATAACTAAATCCCCAGTGCTCATTTACTCTCTTAATGTACAGGCAGGCCTCACTTTGCCACGTTAACTGAAACTTGCCTATCTGAACTGTGTTCTTACTTTGCATGGGAAACCCCATGCAAAGCGAGGGTTGCCTATCTATACAAGTTTTTTATGAAATGTCTTGCTTAAAGAGTGCGTTTTTCTGTCTTTAGGCTATTAGACCAGCTTCCGAGAGCCAATGTTGTTCTCCTAAGGTATCTTTTTGGGGTATTACACAACATTGAGCAACAGTCCTCATCCAATCAGATGACTGCCTTTAATTTAGCCGTGTGTATCGCTCCAAGCATTCTTTGGCCTCCTACTTCCTCCAGCCCAGAACTAGAAAATGAATTTACAAAAAAGGTAATGAAGTTTTAATTTTTATACCCTGGGGGACTGAGTCCCCATTTTGAACGTAAAATTTGGGATATTAATTCTGAAAGACGTTTTCTTAAATACTTAAAAATTACCCTAATTTTAAAGACAGAGCCATTGGTATAAAAATGTTAGCATTTAAGCTAAGGCCACAAATAATAACTTGATTCCACCAATTATAACTAATTCCTATACCCAAGCTACTCTTGAAAGCATCATAGTTTTTTAGGGGAAACTGTTTTATATGCTTTTAAAGCAGACATGAATTTTCCTCAGGATTGTTTTGTATTTTTTGGTTAAAATCAGGACTCATATATGAAACTTGATTTATAGGCATGCTATATGAAAAGTAGCACTTCATTTTTCTCCTTTTTTGTACAGGTTTCTCTGCTTATACAATTTCTGATTGAAAATTGCTGTAGAATATTTGGAGAAGAAATCACTTCCCTCTTGGGAGAGGTTTCAGTAAGATGTGATGCTAGAGAGAATGCCTCAGGTATTGTGACTAATTGGATTGGTTTTTGTGAGAAATAGACACATGTCTGAAGATGCTGGGACAGTGGTTGTCCTGGAGCCTCCAGCAGCTCAGATGGAGGGAGCCTCTGACCTGAGTCAGTTGGCCTAGGGCTTCTGCTCCTTCCTTAGAAGGCCTGTTAATAGGTGAGGGTATGTTAACACTGTGGGGATTATGAAAGGGATAAGATGAGATCTCAGACTTCAAGAAGTTGTTAGTGGCAATATAATACAGATGATGGCTTTAACTTTTTTTTAAATAAAACTTTACAAGAAACCCAAATATATATATAATAGAACTGCTGTGGTTGAAACTAGAATAGAAGACCCAGAGAGGCAGTAGAGGCAGGCCTGGTCTTTCTCTTCCTTTCCTTCCTCTTAGTGGTCCCTGAGACACCTAATTCTAGTGCACTACAAAATAGTTTGCAAACAACTAGCATCATTGGAGAGATTTGAAGACATTCAACCTTCCAGAATATGTAATTCCTGTACCACCAATTACTAGTTATGTTATCGTTGGCCAGTTATTCTATGCCACTGAACATCAGTATCTTCATCTATAAGTATGGATAGCCATAATGTCTAACCTATATGATTGTCATAAAGATTAAATAAAGTAATGAGTATTAAAGAATTTTGTCAAAGAAAAATTGATAGGGGTTAGAAAATGGTTTCCCTGAGACTAGAGTTAATTATGTGTACCTGCCTGCAATCCATGTTAAAGGTAGAGTCTTATTCAGAACCTTGGTACACCTGGCAATAATTCCTTTATACTCTTTGCCATTTCTTGGTATTATGACATGTCCTCATAACTTTGAGGAAATCTTCCTTAAGGAAAGCCCATTTCTTCAGGAACTGAGATAAATCTACTATACACCAACAATTTTTTTTTATTCTGTACTAATTGGGAAGATTGTGAAAGATCCTTTCTTTCGTGAAAGTAGGAATTTGAGCAATCTACATGAAAAGAGGATTAAACTAAGCACCATAGTTGCTGTCTTCAAGGCAACGTGTATTTGTAGCAGGTAGAAATGTTAACCATGGTTTGATTTTTTTGACAGATATCTCTTGCTTCCAACTGAATGACTCTTCCTATGACAGCTTGGAAAATGAGCTAAATGAGGATGTTGATGCTCCTTGTAGTGACTTGGTAAAGAAACTTGGTCAAGGTAGCAGAAGCATGGACTCTGTGTTAACCCTCAGTGATTATGACCTCGACCAGCCTGAGGTAGAAGGCCTTTTAACCCTCAGTGACTTTGATTTAGACCATTCTAAAGATGAAGACGTTCAAATGGAACGGCCTCTTGAATCCAAGCCAGTGAACATTACAGTAATGTACACAAAGGGCCGACTGCAGGATCATGCCAGGGCCCCATCTGCCATGAGCACACCCAGCTACCTGTCCACAGCTGCAGCAGATGCTCCGAAAAGCCTGAGGCGACACCGGCGCTGCTCGGAGCCCAGCATTGACTATCTAGATTCAAAGCTTTCCTATCTCAGGGAGTTTTATCAGAAGAAGCTGCGCAAGTCCAGCTGTGATGCAATTCTCTCACAAAAGGACGAGGAATATCTGAAGCAGAATCAACCCCTCCAGGAGGAGGGTAAGACATGTTTTAAAAAGAGTTTAGTCACAGGCACTGATATCAAGAAAAATGCCACTAATAAAAATGTTAAGAAGAAAGGCATATCTGGTAATGAAGGAAATCATGTGAAACTTTTCCCTAAATCCAAGCCAGTGGCCATTTCTGTGGCATCCTGTAGTCACATGTCCTCACATGATCATCCCAGGAGCCAGCCCTTTGAAGCAGATGCATCTGGCTACTCCCCGCCACACACAGCAGATGCTCTCAAGAGTTCAAGGAGGCACCGGCGCTGCTCAGAGCCCAGCATTGATGACCAGCACTACAAACTGACGTATCTCAGGGGGTTTTATTCAAAGAAACAACATAAAACCAGCTATGAATCCAGTCTCTTGCATGGAGAGGAAGATTATCTTAAGCGGCACAAGTCTTTGCAAATGGAGGGGCAAAAGCTTATTAATCAGAGTTTGGTCATGGGGATTGAGGTAGGCAAAAGTAGTGCCACAAACCAAAACACTGAGAAGATTTTACCCCCGAGATTAAACATCTGCCCGAGGACTAGCTATTCCAGCTTGTCCTCCCCGGGCACTTCCCCATCTGGCTCGTCAGTGAGCTCCCAGGACAGTGCTTTTTCTCAGATTTCAGAACACTCTGTGTTTACACCCACTGAAACTTCGTCTCCCATAGATTGCACTTTTCAAGCTCAAAGAAAACAGGAAGAGCTTTCTTCTGACTTTAGCAGTTCCAGCCTCATTTCTGGAATGCCTGGTCCTTCATCAGGGCAGGCCAGCAGCCACCTGGCTTATACAAAAAAGGACAGTGTAGAGTGGCATTCACAAATGCATTCTGTAACTCTTCACCCCAGCACATGGTTGAGAAATGGTGTGGCCAGTTTGAAAAACTGGTCCCTGAAAAAGAAGGCAAAGGCATACAGACCAGAGGAAAAGAAAACAGGATCTCTACAAGGACCCATGGAGGTACCTCCACATGCTTCTGGTGTTCCAGAAGCCAACTCACTGCAAGAGAGACAGAAAGACGTGCCCCTAAGGGCAGCTAAAGGACTTGGAGCTGTGCAAACAGCCCAGCGGTATAATTCTCAACCCAGCCAGGACTCAGAGAAACACTGTTGCTCTCCATTCACCCTAGTGGAAGACAGACTCAAGCTTTGTACACAGTCACACGAGGAAGGAGAGATAAGTGGGCAGTGCTCTCCTGGTGCTCGGCCTTGTGAACAATCCTCACCCAGCTCTTTGACTGTGGATGATGTGACCAGCCCAGATTCAGGGCCTACAGTGGTTTGCGATGTTGGGGACAGACATTTAACCAAAGACATTTAATCACAATAAGAATCTGATGTCTACAAGAACAGAAACTGGGCTAATAATGACATAAAGACAATAATTATTATGACCCCTTTGTATAAAATGCTTGGGATGGGTAGCATAAGGGTAATCATCGCTAATACTTAGGACAACAAAAGAATTCTCTTTATTGAGACTATTTGGCAAAAAGGTTAGACTACAAACTTTCGTCACCTAAGGAGGCTTTTCCCTATTTTTTCCTTATTAGAGCGTGAGACTGGTCCTGTCATGTGTTTTTAGAGATACTAGCACAGGGCTAGAGGAAACATCTTCCATAGAGGAAGCAAGCCTTATGTGAGATTAGTATCCTGAGAAGGCCAGGATGTCATAAGTGAGGAACAAGGACTGTGGAGAGAGAGGAAGGGTGCAGAGAAACCATCCACATTCCATGGAATGTTTTTAATAAGTAGACAAGAAAAATTCCCCTAAGCAAAGCATCAAGAAGAAAAGCAGGTCCAGGAATGAAGGAAATCATGTGAAACGTTTCCCTGAATCCCAGCCAGTGGCCATTTCTGTGATGTCTTGCAGTCACATGCCCTCACAGGATCCTTCCAGGAACCAACCCATTGATGCTGCTAGACTGGAGAAAACTAGGATGATTCAAGAGCCGTGGGTACCATGATGTCATAGTTTCTTTGTTGGTTACGTTCGTTTATTTGTTCTCCTTTAGTGTTGCATTGTTCTGCAAAGCCTCCAGGAAACAGAGCTGTGAGGAGAAAGAAGGAAATGGTTGCTCATTTCAGTGTCCTTTCCAAAGGTGCCTGTGCTAGGAACATTCTTCAGAAACACAACCTTTCCTATTAGAAGGTGATCTCCTGACAGCATTCCCTGTGTTGGTGTAGAGGGAAAGGCTGCAGCAATAGTCCTTTCTCTATGACACAAATGCTCTTGCCAACACGTGATCAAGCATGGCTCCTCTTTGCTGAAATGTTTTTCTGCAGCCCTGCCCTTAGATCAGTCAGCCAGAAAAAATTCCTGGTAAGTCATCCCTTTTTTGATTTTCTTTTGGCAGTTGAGAGAGCAATTTAGAAGTTGGCAGGTTATAAAGAGTCACAGAATAGAACACCTGCCAAAGTGGCTGTCAGGCCTTCTTTTCAGTCATTGGCTTTGGATTGTCTTACCTCCGGGAATTTTTACGTACGTTTGTCCCAAGTGATTCATGGTTTACAGATGGTTAATACCCCATTGGTTTATTTCATATCCGTGGACATTTCTCTTCTCTCTTGCCTTAAAGTTACACTAGTACGTCTCTTGATTATCTCCTTGGATTATTAGGGCTTGCCAGCTAGTCTGAAGGGATAACATCAGGAATGGATGTGCATCTTCCCTCATTTTAACTACTTGCTTATGAGAAATTGCCTAGAACCTATTTGGTCTCTTTAGTCCACCATCAAAAGGACCTTTCTCCCACAAACTAGCTTATTCCTAATTTGTTTTTTTTTAAACACCAGGAAACTTTCACGTCAAATGTTCTTTCCCTGTTGTCCTAAAGGTTGCATTTTTAAGTTATAGAAAAAATAATAATGTTTTCTGTAGGATAGAAGAAGTCCTTTCAGTATTAGCTATAGGTGCTACCTACCTCTAGGGGACATGACCCTGTTTGCCCTAAGCATTATAATTAACCTTTAGAACTCTGTGTCCAAAGAGCTCCTTCATGACACTGGCCATCTCAGTCACAGATGTGAAGTAGATTGCACCTCATAACCAACCACTCCTGTATTTAGACTCCTAAGTATCCATATGCATCTTTTGTGGTATAATATATAAAGGCAACAGGGATTCCCCCTACCCTTAGGGCATACTACTGTCAGAACTGTAAGATGTGAATGAAGCTCTTAGGCTTGGAGTGTCTTTCTGAAAGAAGTTGCTTTTCTACTTAACAAAATAATAGTTCTAGCCTTTTTTCTTTAATATTGGTGGGTGGAAAATCATCCACCCAGTTTGAAGCATAGAAGGAAATAGATACTGAGGTTCTTCAATAACCATTCCTACTCTCTGTATTCCCTTAGATACTCCTGTAATACTTAATGTGAATAGTTTGTTAATATTGCTGTAAAGTATTATATTGTATGATTTGAAGATAGACTACATGTCATTTTATCATACTCGGTCAATCTATAATATATTAGACTGATGCTTTATCTAAAATGCTTTGAGTTTGTATAATATATCTTGACAAATTTTACTACCATATGTTATGTAATAAATGTGTATTTTTGTACTTGCAGAAACTGCTGCTAACTTTTAAAGTTGTTTGGTTTTCAAGGCACTGATAGTGGATATGTATGAAGTCCATGCTGTCTATTAAATAAAATACCATTCTGCAGAGTTAATCCTCCCACCAGAGCAATATTGCCCTTTGTAGAATTGTTTTAGTTAAGGAGCCCAATTTCTGCTTCACATTGGAAATTTCATAAAAGGTAATTAATGTTGAATTGAAACTTTGAGCTTTTAGTCATAGACCACAGTCAGTCTTTCTAGAAAAAGAGGGTTTTTTTCTTTTATATTTTTCTCATCATTTCCCAAACAAGTCATGCTATAGACACAAGTCTTCATTTTCTTAGGCATTATGTTTTCATTGTGCTCCTAGAATCAGATATAGTCTATATTCTCATATCAAAAGAACCATAAACTCAGTTTGATTGTATAAGATTTTCTTATTTAAATTTGAACCATTCTGACCAGAGTACCCAGTTGACCCCAGACATACAGCAAGACATCAGTACTTCTCAGGTCATATAAACTTATTAAATATTACTGCTTTCTCATGACTGCTGCCTCTTTGCCTTCTCAAAGTTCATTGAGGTTTAACCACCATTGCAAAGAGATTAAAAAATATATACTTAGTCCAGAAAAAATGCTTTTCTCTGACATAGTAGAGAAGACTGCAAGACCCCCGTGAGAAATGTCACTTATTAGATTTGGACAATGCACACTTGCACTGATGTTAATTTCTCCCTAAATCTTACAGAAATACAAAGATAATTTTGCTTTTAAAAACAAGAGTCTTAATCTACCAGAAACATTGGATTCAATAAATTATCTCACATGGTGTTTTTCTACTTTTCATGGCATGACATTGAATTGAAAGGATCTAATGTATCCTTGAACCAATGGTATATTTTGTCTGCTGAAAAGAAACTCTAAGAATATTATGTATCTTCATCCAAATTATGGTAATAAGTGTTTAACTGATCTTTTCCTACCTGGTCATGTTTTAATGACTTGAGAGGAAGTCTTTGTAAACTTATTTCAATACAAAGAAAAAAGTGAATAATAAAATTGAGTAAAATGTTAACTTTCTTCAATATCTATTCTGGTTATGAGTATATCTCATAAGCTAAATTCCCTGCTGAAAGGAAGAGGACTCTTGAGTTCTGTGCTGTCTACCCCAAGTGTGAGTCCCACTCTGTTTCTGAGTCGCCTGTGAGTATAAATCCTTCATTTATATTGGTTTTTGGTTTTTGGGTTTCTTTAAAATACAGTTAACTCCTTGAGCTTCAGTTCTGCATAATGTCAGACGTGTGGTAGAATTGGCAGAAGGCTCTGGAATGTAATTTGGAAAATTTTGTTTTGAAGTCTCAAAGAAATATACGCAGAGGATGGTATTAGATGTATATTGTTCCTTAATTTGTACAGTGTGTGTTCTCATCGTGCAGGGCCAAAGTGCAGATACTTTTTTCAGTAGTTCAAACTGTTTTTCTAACCTATTTAATTTGTTAAGGCAAAGTAAAGGTGTTTTCTGGAGTGTGATATTACATGGCAATATAAGATGCAGGCTTGGGAGACATTAAGATTTAAATGCTAATTGTTTTCATCTAGGTTTGATTTTAGATTATAGTGTGGAATCTAAATTAGATTTAATTACAGAATTAAATTTAGAACTCCTCCTTGCAGCTTCTTTATCAGCTATGAGGAGTGAATAAATTGCCTAAAAGCTTGTATTTGTGAGGTCGGCCCATTACTCTGAGCAATTAAAATGGATGCTATAAAGAAATACTCCTTCTTTGACAGGTCACAGGGGCTCTGATTGTTACTGCCTTAAATGTTCAGGAGAAAAATAAACACTTTATATCTTTACCCAAGAATGGGATGACTGAGAAGCAGAGAGTCATCAAAATACATAAACACAGAGAAGCTATTGCATGAAGGCACAGCAAATGAATAGAGAGGGAGGAAAGCCATGGATGAGCTAATTCAAGCAAGAAACTGAATCACAAGGAGGTCAAAGAAAATTGAAGAGGGAAAGCACAAGGCTGGCGGAGATTGGAGGTATTACAAATGATATAAATGCTATTCAGGCAGTTTTACCTTTCTTACCAGGTACTGTTCTAAACCCTAGGAATACAAGGTGAAAAAAGACAGATTGTTTTGTCCGCAAAGACTTTAAACAACTAAGGGAAAAATTGGGCTGTGTAGAAGAAAGGGAAGAGTAACATTTATTGGTCACTTGTTGACTGCATGCACTGGTGATCAAAGCATTATCTGTATTTATTTAATGCTCACAGTATCCCTGTGTGGTGGGTGCATTCAGCTAGAACCTCATTCTGACATCGGGCCCTTTTTCTTACCCTTTCACCTTAAAACAGGGATGATAGTAATACTTTCATAATAAAGCAGACACAAGTTATATATGTGAGGACCAATCCAAATTTTACTAAGTTATTATGTCTCAGCTAGATATCTCCAACTTAAGAAAATCATTCAGTATCAGAAATAATTCAGAAAACTATGATAAGTGTAAAAATAATGGGGCTGAAAATTCAGTCCAGACAAAATGGCATAGACTTGTGCTCTCCCTGCTCCTCCCCACTAAGTATCACTATAAATCCTCAAAATAATGCAAAAGACAACCAAAGGAGAGCCCTAAAAAGTAGTAAAAGGAAGGAGAACTGATTCAGAGGTCTGGAGAAACAACACAGTAACAGAGCATCTTACATCCCATAACCAATAGAAGAAGGTGACCCAGGCCTGTCCTTTCCCAGCCTAGCAACAGAAGGCAGCTCCGGTATGCTCATTCCTTGTGATCAAGTGGGGTCCATCTGACACTGTTGGGTAAGCCAGGCACCACCAGCAAGAGGGATAGATGAGTGCCCCACTAGCAAGTGGCCAGGGGAAAGTTCTTTCCTGCTAGGTCTGAGACTCCCCTCCCCCACTGGGGGATATCAGAGTGATCAGGCAGCAACAGAAAGAGGGACCCAGCCACAACAAGCAGCTCAGCCTGGGAATCATGGTTGCCCCAACAAGCCTAAGACTCCCCATCCCCACCCAAGACCCTGGGGTGGCCAGATGGCATGGACAAGAGGGGTTTCACCACAAAAGGCACCCAGACAAGGGAGTCTCAGGCCTGTGGGTCAAAGAGGCTTCTCTGGCCAAGAAAAGATCAAAATTGCAAAGCCTCTGAAAACTAAACTGTCATTGGCCCCACAATTCCCAAAGAGAGGCCAGGACCTGTGTGCTAAAGCTAAACAAGGTGACTGCCTACTAAAATATTTAAATAGGATGCAGGGTCTCCTAACATAATAGACAATGTCCAGGATACAAGTGAAAATCACCTGTCACACTAAGAACCAGGAAAATTACAACTTAAGCTAAAAAAGACAACTGACATTAAAATTGAGATGATTTTAAAACAGGCGTCTTAAAATGTGTCAGCAATCATTGTCTTGAAACAAATAAAAAAATGGAAAATTTCAGCAAAGAAATAGAAGTTATAGAAAAGAGCCTAATGAAAATTGTAGAACTGAAAAATACAATAACAGAGATTTTTAAAATGGCGTTGTGTGAACTCAGTAGCAGAATGGAGATGACAGAGGATAGCAGCAGTGAACTTGAGGGCAGATAGAATTTACACAGTCTGAACAGAGAAAATAGATTGAAAAAAAGAATGAAGAGAGCCTCAGAGACCTGTGGAACAATGCCAAAAGATTCAACTTTGTATCATTGGAGTTCCAGAAGAAGAGAGGGGAAGGCTGGAACAGTATTCAAAGAAACAAAGGCTGAAAACATCCCAAATTTGAGGAAAGACACAAACCTACACATTCAAGAAGCTGAGTGAAACCCAAACTGGATAAATGCAAAGAAAGACACGTCATAATTAAATGTTTGGACATTAAAGACAAAAGAAATCTTGAAAGCAGCTAGAAATGACACCTTATCTATAGGAGAACACCACTTTAAATCACAGGCTTTATCATTTGAAACCATGGAAGCCAGAATAAAGTGGCACATTTTTCAAGTGCTGAAAGAACTGTCAGCGCAGAATCCATGTCAAGTGGGACTATCCTTCATGAATGGGGGAGAAATAAGGACATTCTCAGATGAAGGAAAACTTTTAAGAATTTGTCACTAGCAGCCATACTCTTAAAGACTGGCCAAAGGGAGGAAGGGGCGGAGCAAAATGGCGGGGTGAGCTGACCCGGGATTCTCTCCCCTCCAAAATACAACAAAAGATTGGAAGAACTGAATTTCAGAGAATAAACATAATGCCAGCTCGTTGGAGCCCTACAATACCAAGAAGGCGGAGATCATAAACCCTACTTACAGCCTCAGAGGTGCTGCAACGGTAGGAGAGAACATCGCTCCCTCCCCTAGAGTCTGCGATCGCTGCGGCGCGGGTCGGGAAGGAGCGGGGGAGGGGCTGTGCGACCAGGGGATCATCCAGGACTCCTGCCCTGGTTCAGTGGAAACCCGCTGATGGGGGGAAAGCTTCCGTCCGTGGGGACCCCATAAACCAAGGGCCTTGGGAGACCAGAGAACAGAACTGATCTGAACCCAGACCGGCGCATGTGAGTAACAGCCCCTCCCCCCCTAACAAAGCCAGTGGGCGCAGCCATCTTGCCCCAAGGTGGAGAGCTCATAACATGTGGCTCTCAACCCCCATCTAGTGGCGACAGGCTGCAACTGCAACCGAATTCTACCACCATGTGAAAAAACCGTCCTCTACCATCCAGCAATTTATAAAAGCCCCAGACCAGAAGGAAAACAATAAAAACATAGAATTAAGTCCTGAGGACTTGGAATTAGGTAAACTAACTGATACTGAGTTCAGAGCAGCTATAGTCAAAAAACTCAATGAGGTAGAGAGAAAGATAAACAAGCCAAGTTCTGGAGTTACTTCACAAAAGAGTTTGAAATCATAAAGAAGAATCAAACAGAATTACTTGAGATGAAAAACACAATGGACCAGATAAAACAGAATATGGATTCCCTGAATGCCCGTGTGGACACCATAGAAGAGCAAATTAACATAATTGAAGATAGACAGGCTGGGGGCTGGCCCCGTGGCCGAGTGGTTAAGTTCGCGCGCTCCGCTGCAGGCAGCCCAGTGTTTCGTTGGTTCGAATCCTGGGCGCGGACATGGCACCGCTCATTGAGCCACACTGAGGCAGCATCCCACATGCCACAACCAGAAGAACCCACAACGAAGAATACACAACTATGTACACGGGGGAATTTGGGGAGAAAAAGGAATAAAATAAATAATCTTTATGGGGCTGGCCCCGTGGCCGAGTGGTTAAGTTCGCGCGCTCCGCAGCAGGCGGCCCGGTGTTTCGTTAGTTCGAATCCTGGGCGCAGACATGGCACTGCTCATCAGACCACGCTGAGGCAGCGTCCCACATGCCACAACTAGAAGAACCCACAACGAAGAATACACAACTATGTACCAGGGGGCTTTGGGGATAAAAAGGAAAAAAATAAAATCTTTAAAAAAATAAATAAATAAATAAATAAATAATCTTTAAAAAAAAAAAAATAGACAGGCTGAATGGCTCCAGACAGAGGAAGAAAGAGAACTAAGAATTAAAAAAAATGAGGAAAATCTCCGAGAGATAATGGATTCAATGAGGAGTAAGAACATAAGGATCATAGGAATTCCCGAGAATATGGAAAAGGAAAATGGAGCAGAAAGTGTGCTTAACGAAATTATTGAAGAGAACTTCCCAAATCTAGGGATCGATGGAGAAATGTGTGTAGAGGAGGGTTTTAGATCTCCTAGATTTGTCAATGTAAAAAGAGCTACCCCACGGCACATAGTAGTAAAATTGGCAAAAAGGAAAGATAAGGAAAAAATACTCAGGGAAGTAAGAAAGTAAAAGAGAATAACCTATAAAGGAGCCCCTATCAGACTGTCAGCGGATTTCTCTACAGAAACCCTACAAGCTAGGAGAGAATGGAGTGACATATTCAAAGCTTTAAAGGATAAAAATCTTCAGCCAAGAATACTCTATTCAGCAAGAATTTCCTTCAGATATGAGGGAGAAATTAAATCTTTTCCAGACAAACAAAAGTTAAGGGAATTTGTAACCAAAAGCCCTCCATTACAAGAAATCCTCAAGAAGGCTCTCATACCTGAAAAAAGAAAAAAGGGAGACCAATGGATAGAACCAGAACAGGATAGCAATTATTCAGTTATAGCATTAGGGTAAAGGTAAGGAAACTACCAAAGCAAGGATGATCTTAGCACTCTAACTACAAATTAATAAGACGAGTTGGAATAAAAAGTGAAAATAATTATTTAGGAGGGGAAGAGCAAAGGGTCTAAATCATATTGGTCAAGTAAGTAAGAGACCACCAGAGAATAGACTATATTATACACGAGATTCTAAATACAAACTTCAAGGTAGACACTAAAATAAAGTACAGAACAGAGTCGCAAATCATAAATAAGGAAAAATCTAAGAAACCCAGCATAAGAAATTGCAGTATTAAATGGGTAGTTTAAAGCAAACAGGAAAAGAAACGCAGGAAAACAAGATAATGAGTGACAGATTGACAGCATTAAGTCCACATGCATCAATAATCACTCTCAACGTGAACGGATTCAACTCTCCAATAAAAAGACACAGAGTGGCAAAATGGATTAAAGGACACAATCCAACAATTTGTTGCCTCCAGGAAACACACCTCAGCCCCAAGGACAAACACAGACTCAGGGTGAAGGGGTGGAGGACAATACTTCAAGCAAATAGCAAGGAAAAAAAGGCAGGTGTTGCAATTCTCATATCAGACCAAGTGGATTTCAAAATAAGACAGGTAAAGAGAGACACAGAGGGACAATATATAATGATCAAAGGGACACTTCATCAAGAAAAAATAACGCTTATAAATATCTATGCACCCAACACAGGAGCACCAAGATTCATAAAGCAACTATTAACAGACCTAAAGGAAGATGTTAACAACAACACAATAATAGTAGGGGACCTCAACACCCCACTCACATCAATTGACAGATCATCCAGACAGAAAATCAAAGAGGAAATAGTGGAGCTAAATGAAAAACTAAAACAATTGGACTTAATAGACATATATAGATCACTTCACCCTGAAAGAGCTGAATACACATTCCTCTCAAGTGCACATGGAACATTCTCAAGGATAGACCATATGTTGGGAAACAAGGCAAGCCTCTACAAATTTAAAAAAATTGAAATAATAACAAGCATCTTCTCCGATCATAGTGCTATAAGGCTAGAAATTAATTATAAGAAAAAAGCTGAGAAAGGCACAAAGATGTGGAGACTAAACACCACACTACTGAACAAGCAATGGATCATTGAAGAAATTAAAGAAGAAATAAAAAAATACCTGGAAACAAATGAAAATGATAGCATGCCTTACCAACTCATATGGGATATAGCAAAAGCTGTATTAAGAGGAAACTTCCTCGCAATACAGGCACATCTTAACAAACAAGAAAAATCCCAAATAAGCAACCTTAAAGCACACCTAACTGAACTAGAGAAAAAAGAACAAATGAAGCCCAAAGTCAGCAGAAGGAGAGAAATAATAAAAATCAGAGCAGAAATAAATACTATTGAAACGAAAAAGGCAGTAGAAAGGATCAATGAGACAAAGAGCTGGTTTTTTGAGAAGATAAATAAAATTGACAAACCACTAGCCAGACTTACAAAGAAAAAAAGGGAGAAAGCTCAAATAAACAAAATCTGAAATGAGCGAGGAGAAATAACAACAGACTCTGCAGAAATACAACAGATTATAAGAGAATACTACAAAAAACTATATGCCAGCAGAATGGATAACCTAGAGGAAATGGATAAATTCCTGGACTCCTACAATCTCCCAAAGCTCACTCAAGAAGAGGCAGACAATTTGAACAGACCAATCACAAGGAAAGAGATTGAAACAGCAATCAAAAGCATCCCAAAGAATAAAACCCCAGGACCAGATGGCTTTCCTGGGGAATTCTACGAAACTTTCAGAGAGGATTTAATACCTATCCTTTTCAAGCTATTCCAAAAAATTAGGGAAGATGGAACACTTCCTAACACATTCTATGAGGCCAACATCACGCTGATACCAAAACCTGACAAGGACACCACGAAGAAAGAGAACTACAGGCCAATATCACCGATGAACATAGATGCAAAAATTCTAAACAAAATTTTGGCAACCAGAATTCAGCAATTCATCAAAAGAATCATACATCAGGATCAGGTGGGATTCATACCAGGGACACAGGGATGGTTCAACATCCGCAAATCAATCAACGTGATACACCACCTCAACAAACTGAGGAATAAAAACCACATGATCATCTCAATAGATGCAGAGAAGGCATTTGACAAGATCCAACAGCAATTTATGATAAAAACTCTGAACAAAATGGGCATAGAAGGAAACTACCTCAACATAATAAAGGCCATATACGACAAACCCATAGCCAACATCATACTCAATGGGCAAAAACCGAACCCCATCCCCCTGAAAACAGGAACAAGACAAGGATGCCCTCTATCACCACTCTTATTTAACATAGTACTGGAGGTCCTGGCCAGAGCAATCAGGCAAGAAAAAGGAATCCAAATAGGGAAGGAAGAAGTGAAACTCTCGCTGTTTGCAGATGACATGATCTTATATATAGAAAACCCCAAAGAATCCATTGGAAAACTGTTAGAAGTAATCAACAACTACAGCAAAGTTGCAGGGTATAAAATCAATTCGCATAAATCAGTAGCATTTCTATACTCCAGTAATGAACCAACAGAAAAAGAACTCAAGAATACAATACCATTCACAATCGCAACGAAAAGAATAAAATACCTTGGGGTAAATTTAACTAAGGAAGTGAAGGACTTATATAATGAAAATTACAAGGCCTTTCTGAGAGAATTGGATGACGACATAAGGAGATGGAAAGACATTCCATGTACATGGATTGGAAGAATAAACATAGTTAAAATGTCTATTCTACCTAAAGCAATCTACAGATTCAACGCCATCCCAATCAGAATCCCAATGACATTCTTTACAGAATTAGAACAAAGAATCCTAAAATTCATATGGGGCAACAAAAGACCGCGAATTGCTAAAGCAATCCTGAGAAAAAAGAACAAAACGGGAGGCATCACAATCCCTGACTTCAAAACATACTACAAAGCTACAGTAATCAAAACAGCATGGTACTGGTACAAAAACAGGTGCACAGATCAATGGAACAGAATTGAAAGCCCAGAAATAAAACCACACATCTATGGACAGCTTATCTTTGACAAAGGAGCTGAGGGCATACAATGGAGAAAAGAAAGTCTTTTCAACAAGTGGTGCTGGGAAAACTGGAAAGCCACATGTAAAAGAATGAAAATTGACCATTCTTTTTCACCATTCACCAAAATAAACTCAAAATGGATCAAAGACCTAAAGGTGAGACCTGAAACCATAAGGCTTCTGGAAGAAAACGTAGGCAGTACACTCTTTGACATCAGTTTCAAAAGGATCTTTTCGGACACCATGCTTTCTCAGAGAAGGGAAATAATAGAAAGAATAAACAAATGGGACTTCATCAGACTAAAGAGCTTCTTCAAGGCAAATGAAAACAGGATTGAAACAAAAAAACAACCCACTAACTGGGAAAAAATATTTGCAAGTCATACATCCGACAAAGGCTTACTATCCATAATATATGAAGAACTCACACAACTCAACAACAAAAAAATCAAACAATCCAATCAGAAAATGGGCAGGAGACATGAACAGACATTTCTCCAAAGAAGATATACTGATGGCCAATAGGCACATGAAAAGATGCTCATCATCGCTGATCATTAGGGAAATGCAAATCAAAACTACACTAAGATATCACCTTACACCCATTAGAATGACAAAAATATCTAAAACTAATAGTAACAAATGTTGGAGAGGTTGCGGAGAAAAAGGAACCCTCATACACTGCTGGTGGGAATGCAAACTGGTGCAGCCACTATGGAAAACAGTATGGAGACTCAAAAAGTTAAAAATAGAAATACCTTATGACCCAGCCATCCCACTACTGGGTATCTATCCTAAGAATCTGAAGTCAGCAATTCCAAGAGTCCCATGCACCCCTATGTTCATTGCAGCATTATTTACAATAGCCAAGACGTGCAACCTAAGTGCCCAGCAACTGATGATTGGATAAAGAAGATATGGTATAGATACACAATGGAATACTACTCAGCCATAAAAAAGGACAAAATCGTCCCATTCGCAACAACGTGGATGGACCTTGAGGGTATTATGTTAAGCCAGACAGAGAAAGACGAACTCTATATGACTCCACTCATAGGTGGAAGTTAACATGTAGACAAGGAGAACTGATCGGTGGTTAGCGGGGGGGGGGGGGGCACATAGGGGAGGACACAAAGGGTGAAGTGGTGTACCCACAACATGACTAACAATAATGTACAACTGAAATTTCACAAGGTTGTAAACTATCATAATCTTAATTTTTAAAAAAAGGCAAAAGCAAAAATGAAAAAAAAAGGGTATAGAAGGAAATCACCTCAACATAATAAAAGCCATATATGACAAACCCACAGCAAACATCATTCTCAATGGAGAAAAACTGAAAGCTATCGCTCTAAGAACAGGAACCAGACAAGGATGCCCACTGTCACCACTCTTATTTAACATAGTATTGGAAGTCCTAGCCAGAGCAATCAGGCAATAAAAAGAAATAAAAGGGATCCATATTGGAAAAGAAGAAGTGAAACTGTCACTTTTTGCAGATGACATGATTTTATATATAGAAAACCCTAAAGAATCCACTAAAAAACTTTTAGAAATAAATGAATACAGTCAAGTGGCAGGATGCAAAATCAACATACAAAAATTGGTTGCATTTCTATACATTAACAACGAAGTAGCAGAAAGAGAAATTAAGAATACAATCCCATTTACAATCGCAACCAAAAGAATAAAATACCTAGGAATAAACTTAACCAAAGAGATGAAATATCTGTACACTGAAAACTGTAAAACATTGTTGAAAGAAATCGAAGAAGACACAAAGAAATGGAAAGATATTCCGTGCTCTTGGATTGGAAGAATTAACATCGTTAAAATGTCCACACTTCCTAAAGCAATCTATAGATTCAATGCAATCCCTCTCACGGTTCCAACAACATTTTTCACAGAAATAGAACAAAGAATCCTAAAATTTATATGGAACAACAAAAGACCCTGAATAGCCGAAGGATTCCTGAGAAAAAACAACAAAGCTGGAGGTATCATACTCCGTGATTTCAAAATATACTACAAAGCCATAGTAACCAAAACAGCATGGTACTGGTGCAAAAAGAGACTCACAGATGAATGAAACAGAATGGAGAGCCCTGAAATAAAACCACACATTTATGGACAGCTAATGTTTGACAAGGGAGCCAAGAGCATACAATGGAGAAAGGAGAGTCTCTTCAATAAATGGTGTTAGGAAAACCGGACAGCCACATGCAAAAGAATGAAAAAAGACCATTACCTTACTCCATGCACAAAAATCAACTCAAAATGGATTAAAGACTTGAATGTAAGACCTGAAACCATGAAGCTTCTAGAAGAAAACATAGGCAGTACGTTCTTTGACATCGGTCTGAGCAGCATATTTTCACGTACCATGACTGACCGGGCAAGGAAAACAAAAGAAAAAATGAACAAATGGGACTACATCAAACTAAAAATCTTCTGCATGGCAAAGGAAACCATCGACAAAACAAAAAGACAACCTAACAATTGGGAGAAGATATTTTCAAACCATATATCAGATAAGGGGTTACTATCCAAAATATACATAGAACTCATACATCTCAACAATAAAATACCAACAACCCAATTAAAAAATGGGCAGAAGATCTGAACAGAGATTTCTCCAAAGAAAATATACGGATGGCCAACAGGCTTATGAAAAGATGCTCAACGTCATTAGCTATCACAGAAATGCCAATTAAAACTACAATGAGGTATCACCTTACTCCGGTCAGAATGGCTATAATTAGCAAGACAGGAAACAAGTGTTGGAGAGGATGTGGAGAGAAGGGAACCATCTTACACTGCTGGTGGGAGTGCAAACTGGTGCAGCCACTATGGAAAGCAGTATGGAGTACCCTCAGAAAATTAAGGATAGATCTACCATATGGTCCAGCTATCCCACTGCTGGGTATTCATCCAAAGAACTTGAAAACACAAATGCATAAAGATACATGCACCCCTATGTTCATTGCAACATAATTCACAATAGCCAAGACTTGGAAGCAACCTAGATGCCCATCAAAGGACCTGTGATATCAAGAAGATGTGGTATTTATACAAAATGGAATACTACTCAGCCATAAGAAATGCTGAAATCCGGCCATTTGTGACAACATGGATGGACCTTGAGGGTATTATGCGAAGTGAAATTAGTCAGAGGGAGAAAGTCAAATACCATATGATCTCGCTAATAAGTAGAAGATCAAAACAACAGCAAACAAACTCATAGCAATGGAGAATAGATTGGTGGTTACCACAGGGGAAGGGGGGAGGGGAGGAGGGAAAAGGGGTGATTATGCCCACATGTGAGGTGATGGACTATAATTAGTGTTTGGGTAGTGAACATGATGTAATCTACACAGAATCTGAAATATATTACTATGTACATCTGAAAGCAATATAATGTTATAATCCAGTGTTACTGCAATAAAAGAAAAAAGAAGAAAGAAGAAAGATCTCAAATCAATAAGCTAACTTCTTACCTCAAGAGACTAGAAAAAGAAGAGCAAAAGAAACCCAAAGTAGGCAGAAGGAAGGAAGTAATAAAGATTCGAGCAGAAATCTATGAAGTTGAATAGAGGAAAATATAGAGAAAATCAATAAAACAGAGTTCCTGCTCGTTGCAGTCAATGTCTTTGATAAAAGCTACGAGGAGGGCAACTTTTTTTCTTGCTTCAAAGCTCCTGATCCCCAACATATTGAAAAAATTCATTTCCAATGACTAAGTTTCTCACTTCTGTTTTGTTTTTTCTTTCCCTCAAGTGCGACAGAAAGGCCAGAGGGGGCTAGAGTTGGGTATTTCCCCTCCCCCACGTTGGTTAGGCTCTGGTAAAACCCTAGTAAGTTAGGCTCTGATAAAATAGTTTTCCTTGAGGGCAGGCCTTGTTAAAAAGAACAGAACGCTCAGGGCATATTTTGAAATGACTGCTTTTCTCCTCTCCCTGCTGGAAGCATGAGGAGATCTTTTTCTGGTCTTCACTGAGAGAACCTGGTAGGGCTTCTGCAGGTAAAACTCACAAAAGTGTGGTGACTCCCTAAGATTGGTCACCCTGGAGCTTTTAATTCTCAAACTTGTCTACACTGAGCCTCCAGCAATCCATCAATTACAGTTTAAGTTTTCCTACCCAAGGCTGGTTCCAGTAGAGGTTTCTGCTTCTGGGCTTCTGCCCTGGTAAACTGTGATTCTCTGTATCCGCTGGTCTCTCTTTAATTTTTTTTTATATAAAGATTGGCACCTGAGCTAACATCTGTTGCCAATCTTCTTTTTTTTTCTTCTTCTTCTTCTTCTTCTTCTTCTTCTCCCCAAAGCTCCCCAGTACATAGTTGTATATTCTAGTTGTGAGTGCCTCTGGTTGTGCTGTGTGGGACACCACCTCAGCGTGCCATGTCCACGCCCAGGATCCAAACCAGCAAAACCCCCGACCGGCGAAGTGGAGCACGCGAACTTAACCACTCAGCCACCGGCCTGTCTCTTTAATTTTGAGGGGGAGCAGTTCTCCCTGCAACTTTCAGTCTTTGATGGATTGAGAAGAGCTGTTGATTTTGTTTGTTCAGCTTTTTCTTGTTGTGAGGATGGGAGTGGGGACCTTCAAGCTCCTTACATGCCAGACCAGACTTTTTAATTTTAATGTTGAGTTTTGAGAGGTTTTTTTAATATTTAATCTAGATACTAGTCCGTTGTCAAATATGAGGCTTACAAATATTTTCTCCCAGTCTGTGGCTTCACATCCTCCTCATATATTCTTTCACAGAGCAAAAGTTTTTAATTCTGATGAGGTCCAATTTCTTGTTTTTTCCTTTTATGGATGGTGCTTTTAGTGTCAAATCTGAGAACGTTAGGCCTACCCCTAGATCCTGAAGATCTCCACCTATTTTTTTCCTAAAGATTTTATAGTTTAAAATTTACATTTAAGTCTATGATCCATTTTGAATTAATTTTTCTATAAGCTGTGAGGCTTAGGTTGAGATTCTATTTTTGCCTTTGGACGTCCAAACACTCCAGCACTATTTGTAGAAAAGGCTACCTTACTTTGATTGAATTCCTTTTGCACCTTTGTCAAAAATCAGTTGATCATAATTCTGCGGGTTTACTTCTGGGTTCTCTATTCTGTTCCGTTGATCTATTGGTCTATCTCCCCACCAATACCACACTGTCTTGACTGCTGTAGTTATATAGTAAGTCTTAATATTGGATACAGTGATTCCTCCCACTTTATTCTTCTTTGTCAGGATTGGTTCAGCTATTCTATGGCCTAAGCCTTTCCATATACTTTTATGAGAAGCTTATCTATATCTACAAAAATTCTTTCTGGGATTTTGATTAGAATTGCATTAAACCTATATATCGATTTGGGAAGAGTTCATATCTTTACCTTGCTGAGCCTTCCAATTCATGAACATTGTATATCTCTGCATTTATTTAGGGTTTTTTTATTTTTTATCAGAGTTTTATCAACCTTGTAATTTTCAGAATATATATCCTATACATATTTTGTTAGATTTATGTCTAAGCATTTCATTTTCTTTGGAGTGATTATAAATGGTATTATGGGTTTTTTTGAATTTTTTTCTGCTGAGGAAGATTTGCCCTGAGCTAACACCTGTTGCCGATCTTCCTCTTTTTTTTTTTTTTTTTTGTTTTGCTTGAGGAAGATTAGCTCTGAGCTAACATCTGTACCAATCTTCCTCTACCTTGCATGTGGGTTGCTGCCACAGCAGTGTAGGTCCACGCCCGGGATCTGAACCTACAAACCCAGGCTGCCAAACCCGAGTGTGCCAAACCCAACCACTGTGCCACAGGGCCAGCCCCAATGGTATTATGTTTTTAATTTTATTTTCTGCGTATTTATAGCATATACAAGTACAAATGATTTTTGTGTATTGATCTTGCATCCTGTGACCCTACTAAATTCAGTTATTCTGGGAAGGTTGGGGGGTTTTTTGGTAGATTCCTTGTGATTTTCTATATAAACAATCATATCAATCATCTCATCCTTAAATAGTTTTTCTTCTTTTCCAATTTGGATGCCTTTTATTTTTTCTTGCCTTATTCTAGTGTAGAATATACTATATTCTTCCATTAGTTTGTTGAATAAGAATAGTGAGAGTAGACATCCTTGCTTTGTTCCCCACCTTAGGAAGAAGCATGCAGTCTTTCACCATTAAGTATGATGTTAGCTGTAGGCTTTTTGTAGATGTTGAATTAATTTCCTTCTAATTTGCTGAGAGGTGTTTTGTTTTGCTTTTTTATCATGAATGGGTGTTGGGTTTTGTCAAATGTTTTTCTGTGTCAATTTATAAGATATTATGATTTTCCATCTTTAGCCTGTTGATATAGTAGATTACATTGATTGATTTTCAAATATTGAACCACCCTGAATGCCTGGAAAATAATCCCTTTTGGTCATGTTGTCTAATTCTTTTTATACATTGTTGAGTTTCATTTGCTGATTTTTTTCTTTTGAGGATTTTGGCATCTAAGTTTGTGAGACACATTGGTCTATAACTTTCTGTTTTGTAATCTTTGTTTGCTTTTCTTATGAGGGTAATATTGGCCTCATAAAATGAGTTGGAAGTGTTTCCCTCTTTTCTATTATCTGGAAGACATTGTATAAAATTGGTGTTAATATTTTTTTAAATGTCTATTAGAATTCTCCAGTGAAATCATTTAGGCCTAGAGAATTTTCTTCGGCTGCTCTTGAATTGTGGATTCAGTTTATTTAATGATTATAAGACTATTTGGATTATCTATTTTATCTAGCTTTGGTAATTTGTAGTTTTTGAGGAACTATGCTCTCTCTTTTAAGTTGTCAGATTTATGAGTGTAAAAATCATTTGTAGTATTCTTTTATTATCCTCTTAATGGCTGCAGGATCTATAATGATATCTTGTTTTATTCCTGATATTGGTGATTTGGGTTCCTTTTGTTTCATCAGTCTTGATAGAGGTTTATCAATTTTATTAATTTTTTCAATGAACCTTCTGTTTGATTGATAGTCTCTTTTGTTTTCCTATATTTAAAAATACATTTCTGCTCTAATCTTTATTACTTCCCTCCTTCTGCCTACTTTGGGTTTCTTTTGCTCTTCTTTTTCTAGTTTCTTGAGGTAGGAAGTTAGCTTATTGATTTGAGATCTTTTCTCTTTTTTAATGTAAGCATTTGGTGTTATAAATTTTCTTCTCAATACTGCTTTAGCAGTATCCCACATATTTTGATATGTTGTATTTTCATTTAGTTTTATGATTTTAAAAAAAATTTCCTTTGAAACTTCCTCTGCCTCAATATCCTCATTTGTAAAATGGAGCTATCTGCTCTACTTAAAGGACAGAAAACAATTACTAACTCATTCGACAGATACGTATTGATCACTCACTATGCACCAGGTGCCATCCCTGCTGGTACAACAGTGAACAAGCAGTGCACAAGGAAAATCTCCCGGACCTCATGGAGTTTACTTTCTGGTGGAGAAGGCAGGCGATAGATAAGACAAATTGGGGAATATTTAGTGTGTTAGATGGTGATAAGTGCTAAGGAGAAAAATACAGCCAGGAAGGCAGATGGAGTGGCAGGAGCAGAGGGTGGATAAAATTTTAGATCAGGTGTCCAGGGAAGGCTCTCTGAGAAGGCCATTTGGGTAAAGGGTGAAGGAAGTCAGGAGAGGCAGGCTGTTGGCTTTGTGGATATCTAGGGCAAGAGCATTCCTGAAAATGTGATGATGGGAAAACTGCTGAAAAATTTGAAGCACTGTATGAGTGTTCAGGTGAGGGAGAATTAATCTAAAGTCTTAGGTATTTTGTGGTCTTTCTTTTCTCTTCTGTTGTCTCTAGGTTTGTCAAAAGATTAAGAATATTATCTAGGGGCTGGCCTGGTGGCATAATGGTTAAGTTTGCATGCTCCAGTTTGGTGGCCTGGGGTTCACCGGTTCGGATCCTGGGCATGGATCTACATGAGGCTCATCAAGCCATGCTGTGGTGGTGCCCCACACAGAAGAACTAGAAGGACTTGCAACTAGGATATACAACTATGTACTGGGGCTTTGGGGAGGAAAAAAAAAGAAGAGAGAAGATTGGCAACAGATGTTAGCTCAGGGCCAATCTTCCTCACCAAAAAAAAGAAAATTATTGAGGAAGATCCAAGATGGCACCGTGAGTAGTCCTCTTTGTCTCTCCCCCTTCAAGTCTACAATTATTTGGACACTTATCGCTTGACAAAGGATATCCAGACAGCATCTCAGGACGTCTGAGATACCCACGTGACTAAACATCAGAAGGCGGACGGACTTTCCTCCGGGAGGATGTGGAAATAGGTGAAAACTCTCTGACCCCGACCGAGCAGCCTAGTACCCACAAGCGGCTTTCTTCCAACGGACGCCCCCAGAGGATCTACACACATCTAGGGCAGGAGCGAGCACACAACAGAGGAGCGATGGTGGGAACAGGTGACCAGAACCCTACCTAAACCCCCCGCAATTACTCCTAAACGCAGAGGGAAACTTTGGAGTTGCACACCTGAGCCCGCGGGGAGAGTCTCTCCCTGCCATTGGCGGGGAGACCCCGCCTGGTGTTCGCGGCGCCCAGAGGGTCCCAGAGAGAGTCGCTGAGGGTACGGAGGTCTCCCAGCTGCCGTTGCCCGCCCTGTGGGAGTAGGGATTGCTGGAGATCTCGGAGAGGACCGGGGCTGGAGGAAGTTTCAAAGGCCGGCTCTGCGACCCGGAGGGGAAGCGCCGGAGTTCCGCCCGGGCAGCAGACAAAACTCTCTGTCTGCCATTAGCAGAGGGGCCACGCCCAGCATTCACGGTTCCGGGAGAGGCCCGGAGAGAATCCCAGAGGGCGGGGTGACCCCCAGCTGCCGTTGCCCGCCCCGTGGGACTAGGGATAGCCGGAGATCTTGGAGAGGACTGGGGCTGGGGTGAGTTCCAGAGTCCCAGCTTCGTAGCCTAGGGGGAAACCCTACAGGCTCACAGCAGCCTTAGGGAAAGCCTCTGCACAGCACCAGTAGAAGGCACCCAGCCGCCAGCCACAAGGCTGGAAGACCCCAGGGCAAAAGCAGCATAGCTAGGTGAACTAACCACAGACTGTAGAAGATGCCAATAGCTCTCCTGTGACCCATAGAGGACAAGTGAGATTTTGTGGGTGCCGACAGCAACGGAGAGACAAATATAAGTGATCGCACCCCTGGCCGCTGGAAAAGCCCATAACACCGTTGCAGACCCTAAGGGGAGAGCACATCTAGGTGGGCTGCAACAGTAGGCACCAGCAGCCTGAAGCCCCCCTGTGACGGCCCCCACGGCAGAGGAGGGAATCCAAAGGGCCACTGTGGCTACGAGGAGGGGCCCAGGCCCAGTTAGAAACTGCAGACAGGGTTCCTGGTTGGTGCAGTATAAACAGCTGCTCCCCCACCGCAGCAGCTGAAACAAGTGAAAGGAGCAACTAAACTCTATCTCCATGCGGAGGCACAAATCAACAACACCAAGCAATATGAAAAAATACATTAAATCTCCAGAACAGAAAGAAAGTAACAAATACACAGAAAACAATCCCAAAGAAAATGAGATACATAACCTAAATGACAATGACTTCAAAACAGCCATCATTAAAATTCTCAATGAGTTAAGAGAGAATTCTGACCGACAACTCAACGAGTTCAGGAGCTATGTCACAAAAGAGTTTGATACGATAAAGAAGAACCAAACAGAAATATTGGAAATGAAGAACACAATAGAGGAGATTAAGAAAAATCTAGATGCTCTGAACAGTAGGGCCGATAATATGGAGGAAAGAACTAGCAATTTGGAAGATGGCAATATAGAATTGCTGCAGGCAGAGGAGGAGAGAGAAGCAAGACTAAAAAGAAATGAAGAAACTCTCCGAGAATTATCAGACACAATTAGGAGATGCAACGTAAGGATTATAGGTATACCAGAGGGAGAAGAGAAGGAGAAAGGGGGCAGAAAGCCTATTCAAAGAAATAATGGCTGAGAACTTCCCAAATCTGGTGAGAGAGATGGATCTTCAGGTGACAGAAGCCAATAGATCTCCAAACTTTATCAATGCAAGAAGACCAACTCCACGGCATATAGTAGTGAAGCTAGCAAAAGTCAACGACAAGGAGAAAATACTAAGGACAGCCAGGCAAAAGAAACTAACCTACAAAGGAACCCCCATCAGGCTATCAGCAGATTTCTCAGCAGAAACTTTACAGGCTAGAAGAGAGTGGAATGATATATTCAAAAATCTGAAGGACAAAAATCTACAGCCGAGAATTCTCTACCCAGCGAAAATATCCTTCAAATACGATGGAGAAATAAAAACGTTCCCAGATAAACAAAAATTAAGGGAGTTCATTGCCACAAAACCTCCTCTTCAGGAAATCCTCAGGAAAACCCTCATTCCTGAAAAATCCAAAAAAGGAAAGGGACTACAAAACCAAGAGCAGAGGAGATAAGTAGAAGGACAACAACAGAGAGTAGCAGCTCTACATCAGAACAGATTAAACCATGGGACGAGAAACAAAGGAAACTGAAGAAAACCGGAAAACAAGACACAAAATGGTAGTGGTAGGCCCCCACATCTCAATAATCACTCTAAATGTAAATGGATTGAACTCCCCAATCAAAAGACACAGAGTGGCAGGATGGATCAAAGAACAAGATCCAACAATATGCTGCCTCCAGGAAACACACCTCAGCCCCAAAGACAAACACAGACTCAGAGTGAAGGGATGGAGAACAATACTCCAAGCTAATAATGAACAAAAGAAAGCAGGTGTCGCTATACTAATATCAGACAAGGTAGATTTCAAAGCAAAACAGATAAAGAAAGATAAAGAGGGTCAGTATGTAATGATAAAAGGGACTCTCCACCAAGAAGACATAACACTTATAAATATATACGCACCCAACACAGGAGCACCAAAATTTGTAAAGCAACTCTTAATAGAACTAAAAGAAGACATCAACAACAATACAATAATAGTAGGGGGCCTCAACACACCATTAACACCAATGGACAGAACATCCAGACAGAAAATCAACAAGGAAATAATAGAATTAAATGAAAAATTAGACCAGATGGACTTAATAGATATATATAGAACACTTCATCCAAAAACAGCAGGTTACACATTCTTCTCAAGTGCACATGGAACATTCTCAAGGATTGACCATATTTTGGGAACCAAAGCAAACATCAATAAATACAGGAGAGTTGAAATAATATCAAGCATCTTTTCTGATCACAATGCTATTAAACTAGAAATCAACTGCAAGAAAAAAGCAGAGAAAGGTGCAAAAATGAGGAGACTAAACAACACGCTTCTCAACAAACAATGGATCATTGAAGAAATTAAAGAAGAAATCAAATTTTATCTGGAGACAAATGAAAATGAGAACACGACATACCAAACCCTTTGGGATGCAGCAAAAGCAGTCCTAAGAGGGAAATTCATCGCAATACAGGCTCACCTCACTAAACAAGAAAAAGCTCACATAAGCAACCTCAAACGACACCTAACAGAACTAGAAAAAGAAGAACAAACAAAGCCCAGAGTCAGTAGAAGGAGGGAAATAATAAAAATAAGAGCAGAAATAAACGATATTGAAACAAAAAAGACAATAGAAAGGATCAATGAAACAAAGAGTTGGTTCTTCAAAAGAATTAACAAAATTGACAAACCCCTAGCCAGACTCACCAAGAAAAGAAGAGAGAAATCGCAAATTAATAAAATTGGGAATGACAGAGGAGAAATCACAACAGATACCAATGAAATACAAGAGATCATAAGAGAATACTATGAAAAACTATATGCCAACAAATTGAACAACCTGGAAGAAATGGACAAATTCCTAGACTCCTACAATCTCCCCAAACTGAATCAGGAAGAAATGGAGAATCTGAATAGGCCAATCACAAGTAAGGAAATAGAAACGGTAATCAAAAACCTCCCCAAAAATAAGAGTCCAGGACCAGACGGCTTCTCTGGAGAATTCTACCAAACATTCAAAGAAGACTTAATACCTATTCTCCTCAAACTGTTCCAGAAAATTGAGAAAGATGGAGAACTCCCTAACACATTCTATGAAGCCAACATCACTCTGATCCCCAAACCTGACAAGGACAACACAAAGAAGGAGAACTACAGGCCGATATCACTGATGAACATAGATGCAAAAATCCTCAACAAAATTTTGGCAAACCGAATACAGCAATACATCAAAAAGATCATACACCATGATCAAGTGGGATTTATACCAGGGACACAGGGATGGTTCAACATCCGCAAGTCAATCAACGTGATACACTACATCAACAAAATGAAAAACAAAAACCACATGATCATCTCAATAGATGCAGAGAAAGCATTCGACAAGATCCAACACCCATTTATGATAAAAACCCTCAGGAAAATGGGTATAGAAGGAAAGTACCTCAACATAATAAAGGCCATATATGATAGACCCACAGCCAACATCATACTCAATGGACAAAAACTGAAAGCCATCCCTCTGAGGACAGGAACAAGACAAGGGTGCCCACTTTCACCACTCCTATTCAACATAGTACTGGAGGTGCTGGCCAGAGCAATTCGGCAGGAAAAAGAAATAAAAGGAATCCAAATAGGTAATGAAGAAGTAAAACTCTCGTTGTTTGCAGACGACATGATCTTATATATAGAAAACCCCAAAGAATCCACAGAAAAACTATTAGAAATAATCAACAACTACAGCAAAGTAGCAGGGTATAAAATTAACGTGCATAAATCAGTAGCATTTCTATACACTAACAATGAACTAACAGAAAAAGAACTCAAGAACTCAATCCCATTCACAATCGCAACGAAAAGAATAAAATACCTTGGGATAAACTTAACCAAGGAAGTGAAGGATCTATACAATGAAAACTACAAGACTTTCTTGAAAGAAATTGACGATGACATAAAGAGATGGAAAGACATTCCTTGCACATGGATTGGAAGAATAAACATAGTTAAAATGTCCATACTACCTAAAGCAATCTACAGATTCAATGCTATCCCAATCAGAATCCCAAGAACATTCTTCACAGAAATTGAACAAAGAATCCTAAAATTCATATGGGACAACAAAAGACCGCGAATTGCTAAAGCAATCCTGAGCAAGAAAAACAAAGCCGGCGGAATCACAATCCCCGATTTCAAAACATACTACAAAGCTACAGTGATCAAAACAGCATGGTACTGGTAGAAAAACAGGTCCACAGATCAATGGAACAGAATTGAAAGCCCAGAGATAAAACCACACATCTATGGACAGCTAATCTTCGACAAAGGAGCAGAGGGCCTACAATGGAGAAAAGAAAGTCTCTTCAACAAATGGTGCTGGGAAAACTGGACAGCTACATGCAAAAGATTGAAAATTGACCATTCTTTTTCACCACACACCAAAATAAATTCAAAATGGATCAAAGACCTAAAGATTAGGCCTGAGACAATAAGTCTTTTGGAAGAGAATATAGGCAGTACACTCTTTGACATCAGTTTCAAAAAAATCTTTTCGGACACTGTAACTCCTCAGTTGAGGGAAACAATAGAAAGAATAAACAAATGGGACTTCATCAGACTAAAGAGCTTCTTCAAGGCAAGGGAAAACAGGATTGAAACAAAAAAACAGCTCACTAATTGGGAAAAAATATTTACAAGCCACTTATCCGACAAAGGGTTAATCTCCATAATATACAAAGAACTCACACTGCTTAACAACAAAAAAACAAACAACCCGATCAAAAAATGGGCAGAGGACATGAACAGACATTTCTCAAAAGAAGATATGAATATGGCCAATAGACACATGAAAAGATGTTCATCATCGCTAATCATCAGGGAAATGCAAATCAAAACTACACTAAGATATCACCTTACACCCGTTAGATTGGCAAAAACATCCAAAACCAAGAGCGACAAATGTTGGAGAAGTTGTGGAGAAAAAGGAACCCTCATACACTGTTGGTGGGAATGCAAACTGATACAGCCACTATGGAAAACAGTATGGAGATTTCTCAAAAAGTTAAAAATAGAAATACCCTATGACCCAGCCATCCCATTACTGGGTATCTATCCTAAGAACCTGATATCAGAAATCTCAAGAGTCCGTTGCACCCCTATGTTCATCGCAGCATTATTTACAATAGCCAAGACGTGGAACCAGCCTACATGCCCAGAAACTGATGATTGGATAAAGAAGATGTGGTATATATACACAATGGAATACTACTCAGCCATAGAAAAAGACAAAATCGGCCCATTCACAACAACGTGGATGGACCTCGAGGGTATTATGTTAAGCGAAATAAGCCAGTCAGAGAAAGACGAACTCTATATGACTCCACTCATAGGTGGAAATTAGCATATTGATAAGGAGATCTGATCGGTGGTTACCAGGGAAAAGGGGGGGTGGGGGGAGGGCACAGAGGGGGAAGTGGTGTACCCACAACATGACTAACAAAAATGTACAACTGAAATCTCACAAGGTTGTAATCTATCATAACATTAATAAAAAAAAAAAGAAGAAGAAGATTATTATCTAGAATCAGAGCTTTTGATGTGACCTAAGAAATCAAAAGGCCAACCTCAAATGATGCCCAGAAGGACCACATCTGGCACAGGCTCCACAGGAAGTGGCAGGACATTTCTCAGCACTCTATCCATGGGCCACATTCATCCCCAGCATTTGCCTACCTGAGAAGCTGGTCATTTGAGGCTCACTTAGAACCCACAACTGGGTTAAACCAAGTTCAGGCCGTGACCCTGAGACTAGCTTCCCTAAGACATTTCTCAAACGCCAAATACTCTCTTAGCTGAGGATCTGGCTCTGTTCAACTCTGATTTCTGCTCTACTTAGTTGTAAGTACAGCTTTCTGCCCTCTGCAACATTTTCCATTCAGGGTCTCCCACTGAAGCCACACATATTCTCAGAGTTGTGGCAGGGGACAAAAACAACATTGGTCCTTTAAGTGTGAAGTACACAAAAACAGTTCCCGGTCTCAGTATGGTCAGTTAAGTTTGACTCAATCTGGGTCTGAGGAATTCTCTTGCACATGGCGCTACCTTCCCTCCATGTGGTGTCAACTGCGGGCTGTGGCTACGCACAATGTCAGAGTAGCTGGTTTCAGTCAAAACAGCTCTCGGTGCCATATGGCACCAATGTACACAACTGGTTGGTTTGGTGTCATGTAGACAAAACAACGATTTGATGGAATGGGTTTTCACTGTTCACCCAGCTCCAGTTGGCATGAGTCTAGGGTGTGCCTGCCAAGTATGTGGGCAGGTTGGGGCCCTGCACTCGTTGCTGTTTGCAGTGCTGGCAGCAGCCCCATTTTCCCGCTGCCTTCAGCAGTCTGAGGTACTTGATTTGAAGGGTGGGGGCAACAGAAGGGGAGTGAGTTTGGGAAGCTGATAACTAGAATGGGGACTGAATGTGTTAGTCCCCAAACCTGAAAAAGTCTCAGATGTTTCCTAGCTTTACCCTCCTGTCCAGAGTGGGATTTGCCGGAACATTGACGTTAACCCCAGCCTGTGCCTTTGCGGGACTGACCAGGCTACAACAAAGGCTTTCTTGGAATCTGAAGTTAAGAAAGATGAAGAGCCAGTGCCGCCTGTCTGTCTGCAGTGGGCATATTGTATAATAATCGCTCTCTCTGATCTTTCTTTTACATGTTCTTGGTTTCTCCACGTCTTCCTTTCAGCTTTGTAATGTGACACCTAGCCGCTGGCTTCTTATCTGTGCTGCCTACCCCCTTCCCAGCTCTCCTTTCTCAGTTCCACACAGAGAGCAGAGACCACTCCTGCTTTGAAGCCTTCAGGATCTTGTCGTTTCCCTTAACACCCCGTTTGTGCTGGACTCATTGTCTAGTGATGTCGTAGCTAGGCGAGGACCATAAACTGCACCCCCCAACCCCTGCCTTAATCCTGCCTTCATTTCCCCATCTCCTATAATTCTTCCCAATTATAAGGTGTCTCACTCAGGCAGGCCCTCATAGACCCAAGAGGCCCCTTCTTGGGGTGGGGACAGGGCTTAGATTTGAATATTTGGTCTGGGGTTTTTCAGCTCCTCCATAAACTCAGGAGGTATGAAAAACAAGACAGTTGGCTTGTCTTGGACAGCGTTTATACCTTGTGAGCTTCTTCTGGAGGGGGAGAGCAAATGGCCCTGTGCTATCAGGCTAAGCCCAGAAGAGATGGCATTTTCCACCTGTGGGGAAGCTTCTGGGGTTACCACCGTCTGGTGGGCCCACAGCTTTGGCCGGTGGGTGGTTGCATGATGAGCTGTGGCATGTGTGGCCCAGCTTGACCGCTCTGTGTCTAAAGAGCCCTGAGCCATCAGCTCAGCAGGGGCATAAAGAGTATAGGTGTTTTCCAAGTACCCCAAATTTGGAAAACAGATCATTCCCATCACAAATTGACAATTTCCTTCATAAAGAGATTTCCTTCCTGCTTCCTTTGCTCTTTCCAAGAAGGAGGACTGTGCTTTGAAGCAAGAAAAAAATTGCCTTCCACATAGCTTTTCTCAAAGATAGTGACTGCAATGAGCAGGAACTCCTCATCAGGGGTCCCCAGCTGCTCGGGCCTCTCAGAGGTAGGAATGGAGATACCCACACAATCTTAAACATTAAAAAAAAAAAGCTGGTTATAACACTGCACAAGCTAAGGGCAATAGCAGCATCCTTTACTTCTGGTTGTAATTCATGAACTTAGTATGTTAACTTGTGGGAAAATAAGTCTGTCTCCTGACAAAATAAACTACAGTTACGTAAGTAGGGTTTCTTTCTGGTGAAAAGTATGTTAAAAATTGGGATGTGCACGGGGAAAGTAAGGAAAGGAGACATTAGAGGTGAAAAGGCAAGCCCCCTTGGCGGCTTGCTCAGGGATTTGTCCTGTGGGAATCCCCATCAGCTGTCAACCGCTCAGGCTCTCCCATGGCCCTCCCACTACGCGGAGCTCAGTACCCGACGCACAGTCCCATGGGAGTCCACTACAAGGACTTTTCTCTGGAAACACAAGTTTAATAAGAGCTCGATTTAAGTTTTGCAATCTTTCCTTTCTGCCTGTACCACAAGTAAGATGCAAAGATGCTCAGGAGTGAGGGCTGAGGGGGAGGAGGAGGGATAAGATAACACAAGCAGAATAATGGACTACTATATGGCTGATGATAATAACAGTGGTCATGATTGGTATTATAATACTCATGATCAGTCCTTGAGTACCTTTTGGCGTTCAGAGTTTATTCAAATCCCATTATTCAAAGCCCATGATGATGTGGGCTGAGCAAGCATAATTACCCTCACTTTACAGATGAATAAATTGGTTACTTAATTAGCGTATGGCCAGGGCTTGAATCTAGATCTCCTGACTACTCACTAACGCTGTGTCTTCTCAAAGCACCAAGCGACGAGGCTGCTGGGGAAAGTCTGACCACTCCCACCCCTTCCCAACTGTCCCAGATTCTTTTGGGTTCCTAGACCTGCTGCATCTAACAGCTGAAAACAACCCTCACATGAAAATTAGACCATGCAGCACTAAGGATAAAGGAAAAAAGTTCATATCATCAAAATTTAACGTTTCTCCTCATCAAAAGAGAACACTAGGAAAGTGAACAGACAGTCCACTGGGAAAGAAACTAGGAAAAAAACATACGCAGCACATATCTGACAAATCCAGAATATAGAAAGAAATCCTACAAATCAAGAATAAAACAAACAATCCAATTTATAAAATAGGCAAAAGACCTGAACATATCCTTCACCAAAGGAGATATACAAACGGCCAATAAGCATGTGAGAAAGTGCTCAACATCATTAGTCATAAATGGAAATGAAAACCACAATGAGATAGCATTACCTACCCACTAGAATGGCTAAAAATTAAAATTCTGACATCACTGAAGAATGTGGAGCACCTGTCAGGGGAGGTGGGGGTCAGGGATAAAGTGGTACAACCTCTTTGGAAAACTGTTGGCCAATTTTATAACGTTAAACATACATTCACTCAAGATACTTATCTAATAGAGTAAAAAACATATGTCCATACAAAGACTTGTACACAAATATTCATTGCAGCTTTTATTCATAATAGCCAAAACCTTTAAACAACCTAAGTGTTCGTTGGTAGAATGGATAAGTAAATTATGGCATATTCATGAAATGGAATACTATTCAGTACTAAAAAGGTATAAACTACTGACTCATACAACAACATAGTAGAATTTCAAGCACATTATGTTGGGCAAAAGAAGACTGACATGGGGCCAGCCTTGTGGCCAAGTGGTTAAGTTCGTGCACTCCATTTCAGTGGCCCAGGGTTTTGCCCGTTCGGATCCTGGGCACGGACTTGGCACTGCTCATCAGGCCGTGCTGAGGTGGTGTCCCACATAGCAGAACTAGAAGGAACTACAACTAAAATATACAACTATGTACTGGGGGGGCTTTGGGGAGAAGAAGAAAAAAAAGAAGATTGACAACAGATGTTAGCTCAGGTGCCAATCTTTAAAAAAAAAAAGAAGATAGACACTAAAGAGTGCATACTGTATGAGTCCATTCCTATGGAGTCCAAGAACAGAAAATAAAAATTTATATTGATGGAAGTCAGAAAGTGGTTCGGAAGGTGGTAGAATTGGCTGGAAGGGGGCACAAGGGAAATTTCAGGGGTGATGGAAATGTTCTCTCATTTTGAGTAGTGGTTACATAGGTGTCTAAAACTGTCAGAACTCTTCCAACTAAACTCTTAAGATCTATGTATTTTACTATATGTTAATTATATCTCAGTAAATTTTTTTAAATGGACTCTGCTTGGTTAGCTACAAGTGTTATGCCTTGCTCCTTGGAGGCCAGTTTCTTCCCCTCTGGCTGAAAGCTGAGATGTGAGCTAATGAACTCCCCAAATAGCCTGGGCCTAAGGGGTGAAGGCAATGAAGAGTTTCAGCAAAACAGCTTCAACCAAAAGGCCTTTCTGCAGAGTGGTGCTGGAAAGGCTCTTCTCTCTGCTCCCACCCCAGGGGGATACTGACCCGTTATTTATTATCTTCATCTGTGAAAACTCAGAGGGCGAATACCAGAGGCTCTTGCCAGTCATCTCCCACTGTTGTCTAAAAAGGAATAAAGCACAACTCTCTGCAGAGTGCAGCTGGTCTAACTGGCCCAGGGTCACGCCTCATGCTGGGCAGGGAGGTACCTCATTGTTGGTGTAGAAGTCAGCTCCAATGACAGACTTGCTCCTAATTTTAGGATTCACTGGACCTCACACAGAGATTGACTTTAAAACTTTAGGAAAGGATGATAAAAACAAGGCATCAAGCCATACCTGTATGTTTCTAGACCAAGGATGCCTTAGTTCTCCTCAGAGGCACAGTCTGATGGTATCTAAACAACCCCTTGGGGCCAGGGAGTTCCCATCCCAGGGAGACTAGGATGTCAGGGGGCTTGGAAACTAGTCATATGAGGGACAGTCACAAGAATCATGTGCTTTTCCCCAGGAGAGAGTGTGGGGAAACACCACACCCATTCAAATAATTAAAGGGTTGTCTAAAGGAAGAAGAAACAGGCTTTTTTATGCCAAACTACAAAACTTCAACCAACGTATAGCAGTCACAAGAAGCTGGACTTTAATGCAACATAAAAAGGACCTTTGTACCAACCAAAGCTACTTGGCATTCCATTCACATATCCATTCCTTCAGCCAATAATTTTTTAATATCTACCGTGTTGTACACACACACAAGGATGGATCAATTGCAGACTTGGCTCTGAATGATGCTCACTGCAGGATGGGAGAGAGATGTGACTATAAATAATTCAGATACAAGACAGCAAGAGAGAGCACAGGTGAGAGGCCTTGTCAGTAGAGGGAGTGATGACTTCCAACCTCAGCTAGACATTCCACAATGCTCACCAGTCATTTTGCTCCTTCTGGTTTATTCTTTCATGTATTCAATAAATATTCTGTGGGCTTTAACATGTACCAGGCACTGGTCTAAATGCTGGGGATATAGAGTGAATAAGAGAAAACCCCTCATCTGCATGGAGTTTATATACTACCAAGGAAAGACAGCCAAAAGGCAAACAGATACTATATTCTGTCAGTTGGTGACTGGTACTAGAGAGAAATAGGGTTGCTCTGAATATTTCTCTTCAAGTAATCAAACAGTCCCTTTTCTCTTGCTTTTGACTATAATGACCTCCCACCTCACTGAGAAAATTATGGCCTCAGCCCCCTCCCTTGCACATCGCAACTACTGTCATTTCTCCCTGTCCTTACCCAATTACTTTCTGATTCAGAAGAAAGAAAGATTCTTCCTCCAAGACTGACCTCTCCACTCATGCTCTTCCCCTGCCTCAAGGGCCTTGCTCCATCAGCTCTGCCAGCTGCCACCCGCCCCCCCATGCTCCCCACCCTTGCTCTCCTCATTCATTAGCTTGTCCAAAACTCACAGACTTGTTCATTTCTCATAGTCTTAAAGCAACATTCCTTGCCTACCCCCAAGACGGCAAGCAGGGGTTAGTCAAGAGCTAATTTGGATCAATTGGTAGCAGCTTCCTGAGCAGAGTGGCAAGGGGGAGTTCCCAGGATCCTGCGTGAACCCATAGAAAAGATAGACCTGATGGTTTATTATGTGTACCCATGGTCACAGAGAGCACCAGGTGTCATGGTGCTCTTGATGAGTACCCACAGATCCTGTCCCACGCTGACTCTCTCTCAAACTTTGTTGCCAAACTTCTTAAAAGCACATGCTATACTTCTTGCCTCCACTGCTTCACCTCTCCTTCATTACCTCACCTGCCTCACCATGCTTCTGTCTACTGACCTGCTCCTGTAAAGATTAACAATGATCGCCTAATTGCCAGTACACTGGCTTTCCCCCTCATTGTGTTTGATGTCTTGGTAGCCTTAACTGTTGGTGTTCCCTAAGATTATGTCTTCAGCCCCCTGCTCAACTTTCTCACACTCCTTGGACAATTTCATCCATCCCATAGATGCAAATATAACAGTGTGCTCTGGTAGCTTCTCATTCGGTCTCCTGCCCAGAATGCTCTCCTGAGCCACTGGACACTTCCACTTGGATCTATCACTGAACATTTCAAACTCCTGGTGTCCAAAATAGGACACATTATCCTCTCTCCAAATGCCTCTTCCTCCTGAATACCATTTCATAGTTTATAGTATTGCTGATCTGGCAAGCACCCAAGCCAGAATAGTTGAAGTGATTCTTGACTTCTTCCTCTCCCTTACCTTCTTCATCAAATCCATCACAAACTCCTTTCTGTCAATTCTACCTCAGAAACATCTCTTGAAACCACTACCTCCTTTCCATCCTCACTTCCACTTCTTTAATTCCAGCCCTCATCTCTTTCCTACTGTTGAAAAGACCTCCTATCTGTCTCCGTTTCTTTATGCTAACTCCTATTTCTGTCCAATTCCTCCTCCCCAGAACTAGAATTCTTTTCTTAGAAAAGTAACCTTAGCATGCTATTCCCTTAGTTAAAAACCTTCTAGAAATCATCCAGACATCATTTAAATGGTGAATGGTTAAACAAACATACCATGAAATACTACTCAGCAATGAAAAGAAACAGACTCTTGATAAACACCACGACTTGGATGAACCTTAAGAAAATTATGCTGACTGAAACAAAGCCAATCTCAAAAGGTTACATACTGCATGATTTCATTTATGTAACAGTCACGAAATAACGTAATTAAAGGGGTGAAGAACAGGTTGATGGTTGCCAGGTATTAGGGATAGGGGATGGGTGTGGCTATAAAGGGGTGACACAAGGGAGTCTTGTGGTGATGGCAGTTGAGTATCTTGATTGTAACGGTGGTTACTCAAGGCCACAGATGTGATAAAATTGCGTAGAGCTACACACACACAAGCACACACACACATTAGTTCACATAAACTGGTGAAAACTGAATAAGATCTATGGTTTGTACCAAGGCCAATTTCTTCATTTTGATATTGTGCTATGATCAGATAAGATATTAACATTAAGGGAGGCCTGGGGAAGGGTGAATGAGACTTCCCTGTACCTTTCTTTACAATCTTCTGGGAATCTATAATTATTTTAAAAGTTAAAACCTAAATAAATATTTTAAAAATAAAGCGAAAAACACAAGAAGAAAAACCATCAATGGCTCCCCATTTTTTACAGGACAAAATACAAACTCCTTTGCTCAACATTTGAGGCCCTTAACAACGAGCCTCATATCATTGCTCTTTCTGTTACACCCTTCATTCATTCATTCAATAATCTTTGGGAACCCACGGTGGGCTGGGACACCAAAAATACAGTAGTGAGCAAGACAGATAAGGCCCAAGCCCTCAGAAACTTACAGTCTTTGGGGAACACAGTCAACTGCTCAAGCAATTCCAGTGAAGCAGGCCAAGTGTCACAACTGGGAAGTACAGAGGCTGACTTAATCACCCTCCTCATCATCCGTTTTCACTGTGCTCTTCCCTTTGCCCAAAATGCCCTTTCCTGCACTGGTGAACTTCCACTGTCAGCTCTTCTATGAAATCTTCCAATTCATTCATTCAGCCAGTCAGTGAACAAACACTTACTAAGCACCAACTCCATGCCAGGCCTTGTTGCAGGCATTGGGGCTGCCCTTGGACAATAGCACAGCCTCTGTCCTCTTGCAGCTGATACTATTTGGAGAGACAGATGATAAACAGCCAAACAGGAAAAATGGCAGTGACAAGCTGTAGGAGAGTGGTTGGAGAGCAATTAGGCTGGGTGAGTCAGGGGAAGTTCTCTCCAACCAGGTGATGTTTAAACTGGTACCTAAATGAGAGGAAAGAGCAGGGGGGAGTATTGTAGATAAAGGAAGGCAGGAAACTGGTATAAAGTCTTAAGAAGGAAACATGTGGCCTGTTGAAGGAACAGAAGGTTAGTGTGATGGAGCAAAGTGGGAGAGGCAGCTAACAGAGCAGAAGGTCAGAAAGGTGGGTAGGGGGCCGTTTTGAAGGGCTTTATAAGTCAGGGTGATGAGTTGGAAGGTCTTTCCTAGTACAACAGTAAGGCTCTGGAGGGTTTTAAGCAGGGGAGAAACATATCTGAAGGACTTTTTAAATCATCATTCTGACTGTTGTGTGGAGAAGGAATTGTAAGGTAAGGAGGGTGGGTGGGAGAAGAATCAAAGAGACAAGTTAGGAGGCAAGAGACGATAGGGCTCCCTGCTGGCCTGCAGGTCCTTGATCACTTTGCTGATGCTCATTTGTCCCTTGATTTAGGGTCTGTGGTTTATGTACCTGTCTTCCTGACAAGACTATTGCTAATGGAAGAGACTGACCATGTGTGATTCTTTTTTGTCCCCCTCATGACTACCTGGTTCAGTAGTTTTTCAAATAAAATTCAATTACTATAAATAGTTATTATCCAGCTATAGAAGGAAGGAAAGTGGATCCCGGGAAGACTCTAGAAAACAAATGACATTAAGTAGACCATGAAAAATGGGTAAAATTTGGACATGTAGGAATGGGAGGAAATAGCCCTCTGGATGGAGGGAACAGTGTGATGAAAAAACAAAGATGGGAAAACAATCAATGCATATGGAGAAAGGGCAAGATATGATGGTGTAGCCATCGGCCTGGGGGAAGGACTGTGAATGGATGCAGGAGAAAATAAGTTGGAAAGATTAGAAAGTTGGGTTGAGGTAAAATTATGGTGGTTCTTGAAGATTGGACAAGAGCATAGCCTTGCTGTGCTTCCATCTGAACCAAGGAACTAGTCTTAAATTTTGAGGACAAAGGGGGAGCTATTTAATGTTATTGAGCAGAGGAATGATAAAATTTGAACTCTGCCTCTGAAAAATAAAACTGAAAGCCACTGGAGTGGGAAGGATAGGAGATGGGAAAAGTGTTTTGGAGAATGGAGAGCAGTGTTCAAGGTAAAAGGTAATGGGAGTTACCTGGGCCAGCCTTTGTTCTTCTCCCCCTGAAGCAGTAAGTTATGTCTCTGTAAGCCCTCCCACCATCATTTCAGGGTTTTTATCAGTGTAAGACTTTATAAGGTCATCACAGTTTCTGCATTCCCTCAAAGCACAGGTAGGGTGGGTGAAGATTGTTTCCAGAGAAGCATGGACCATTCTATTCCATCAGTTTCCAGACAGAAACCCCAGGTAAAGTTGAAGAGGGTTAAGAAAGATGTCACCTACAAAAGGTGGACCCAGGAGCTGGGAAGCCCTCGGGGCGAGGCAGGGATGCAGGGCAAGCCTGCTCACTCCGAGTCTGGGGATTTGTTTTTCCATGTGGATTTCCTTCCAAGAGTGCAAATGTGTTTTCTTCTCTTGGTCTCCAGTTTGCCACGCTTCCCAGCTCATTCCACTGGATTGTGTTACCCGCCGCATTGGGTTGTTTTCCCCTGAATGCTTCCAGCTGTTTCACTCCCTGCCTTCTGCTTATGTGCACTTCTCAGTCGTGGCGTTCTTCCCTCCCGGGATGCTATTCCCAACACCGGTTATGAATACAACTCTGATTTACCATCCTCCCTGCCCTCCCCCACCTACTATTTTCTAGTCCTACCCAATCCTGTGTATGTTTCACTAGCCTCAGCAAGAAGAAAGGAACTAAAATTTACTATTTATTCGCTTATTACAGACCGGGCACTGTGCTAAACCATTTACATACATAATATAATTGGATCCTCACAGCTAGTCTGTAAAATAGGTATTATTATTGTTCCCATTGACTAGATGAGGAAACTGATGTTTAGGGAGTTTATGCAACTCACCTGTGGTTGTAGAGTTCAAAGCCAGGATTTGACCCAGCTCAGTGCGCCCGCAAAGGTCATCTGTAGCACCAAGTACATTCAGAACTGTATTTTTTTGAACTCACATGTATGGTTTCATATCGGGCATATCCTTTTACAACTTGCTTTTTTTCATTCAACATTACATATCTGAGATTTATCCATGTTGATAAATTTTATTTACCTCATCCTAATAACTTTATTTTATTTTATGAGTGTACTACATTGATGGATGTTTAAGTCAGATCCAATGTTTTGTGGTTACAATATGTATTCTAGCACTTAGTTCTATGTGCCATGTGAGAAACTTTATTTAGGGCATGTACCTAGAAAGGAGATTTCTCAGTTGTAGGATATGGGCATCTCCACCTAAGTCCATTTGAATTGCCTACAATCTCTTTGCAAAGGGGTGGTATCAGTTTATACTCCCACCAGCATCCCACATTCTCACCATCACTTGCATTATCAAATTCAGAAGCAAATTTGGCAAAATCTGCATGGTAGGTATGTGGATGTGTGGTGTTATTTTATTTTCTGTGCTCCTCCATACATTTGAAATATTCCATAATTTGGATTAAATTATTATGATTGACAACTTTTATCAGTGGCTTGGATGAAGAGTTAGAATTCTTACTATGGCGTCTGCAAATAACACAAACTTAGAGGAGCAAGATATGTGAATGCCAATATGATGTTGTGATTCATAATCAGAAATATGTATTTGGTCTTGTACCCCATTCCTGGCACAGATCTCCTAAAACCCTTGGAGTTTCCTAAGTGAGGAGAGCAAGAAAGGCGTCTTTTGTTATGTTAAGGAGGTGACTTTGGAATTGCACCTTAAGATGAGGACTGGTTGCCAGGAGAACCAACCATGTGATTAGAGGTTGGAACTTTCAGACCCATCTCCAGACCTCCAGGGAGGGGAGAGGGGCCAGAGATTGAATCAATGGCCAATGGCCAATAATTTAATCAGTCATGCCTGTGTAATGACGCCTCCATAAAACCCCAAAAGTACTAGGTTCAGAGAGCTCCCGGGTTGGTGAACACATGGAGGTGCTGAGAGAGTGGCACAGAGAGGGCATGGGAGCTCCATGTCCTTTCCCCATGTCTTGCCTGATGCATCTCTTCCATCTAGCTGTTCCTGAGTTACATCCTCTTATAATAAACTGATAATCTAGGAAGTAGAATGTTTCTCAGAGTCCTCTGAGCTGCTCTAGCAAATTAATCGAACCTGGGAAGGGGATTATGGGAGTCTCTGGCTTATAGTCAGTCGGTCAGAAGCAGAAGTTACCTGAGCTTTTGACTGGCGTCTCAAGTGTGTGTATGTTTGGGACCAGGGGGGTAGTCTTGTAGGACTGAGCCCTTAACCTGTGGAATCTGATGCTATCTCCAGGTAGATAGTGTCAGAGTTGAGTTGAATTCTCAAACACCAGCAGGGTATCCGAGAATTGCTTTTTGAGGTGGGGAAACTCACCACACACAGACGTTGGAAATTTGGGTCCCATAAGACCCCAAGTGAGCCAGGCAAGCATATTAAAAATAAAAAATGGGATCCTACTATAAATGGGGGGCTTGTAACCCTTTTATCACTCTAAAAGATGAGTATGCCCACAGCACGAAAGAGCACCATGGAAAGCAATTCCCAGCATCAGATCTAAGGGGTGCATTTAGAGCCTTGCTCAGGACATGAAGAAAAGGGGGATAGGGAGCTGAGAACCCCAAGAACAGACCAGGAAAGGGCTTCATAATAGGAAGAGGCAACAGGCGGGCCATGGACCACACAGGTCCTGCAGCTGGATATTCCCGAGGGCTGCTAGCAAAGGTTTTGAGGCAAAAGCCATGCCAAACACTGCTCTCTGAACTAACCTAGGCCTCCAATAACAAAAATAATGATGATAAAAACTGCATTTTCCTAAGAGTCCATTTTGTGGCAGGCAGCACTGTGTTCGGTGCTTTATAAACATCATCTTTATTCCTCAGGACAGAACTGGAACCTAATTTTCAGGTAAGGAAACCAGGCCGAGCCAAAGGACACAAGCGTTTTTCAAGTCTTTACTGTGTCCTGTCGCACAGCCAAGGTCAACATCAGTGGGGAGGGACACAAACTCTGCTCTCAGCCAGAGGCACTGAGTTTACAGGATCACGGGGTGGATGTATAATCCTATCACAGGGGAATAAAGACCTGGAACCTGGAACCATTACTCCAAACTACCACATTTCTCATCAAAAATAAAACCAGTATTATAGCCAACTTGGAGCCTGCATTTAAGAAACACTGTTCTAACACGAGGTGCTAAAAGGTGATATAAAAGTAATAAGCATAGCCAAAAACAAAAATGACCAGTCTTCACTCTGTTCCCTGAGAGGGCAGAATGCTAGTTTATACATAACTGGCATCTTTTTTAAAAAAATGTGACTTTTTAGTAAAAGTCAGCTTCCTTCTCCACAGAGAGGAGACTATTGAGACACGTAAGCCCTGTGGCAGTTCCTTTGGTTGCCTTCCTCAACCGAACATCTTGCCTCAACGCCCTTTCCCAGTTTGCTCAATGGAACCAAGAAGGTGCGATCTTTTTGGAAAATACTCATTGAAGATACTTCAAAACACTGCTGTGAGGATCAGTCAAGGCGATATATGTGAAGCGCTTATCAGGATGCCAGGCCCAGCTGAGGAGCTCAGAACACGAGAACGGAGAGCTACTGTTCCAGTAAGCCCATCCTCTCGCATCCTAACAGCACCAGCGCAGTGCTGGGCCCGGGTGTCATTCAATAAACGCTTGCTGAATTGATCTTAGCATCAACTGCATGGTCATGACCTCTTCTCTCTGCCCAAAAGGGTGCTAAGAGGCCAGTGGTAGAGCCCAGCTGGGTGGGGGTCAGAACAGGTGCAGGAAGGCGATGTAACCCATGAAATCTCTGGGTAACAAAGTCAGTCATGAATACCTGGGGAATTACTCACTTTCGCTTTCTCTTTGCCTCTGCTTGACCCCATCAACAGAGACAAGGAAAAGTTAACTTCATCTCACTCATTTGGCAAACTTTACTAAATGCTGCTAAATGCTTCAACTGGCTACTAAGTCAATTGAAGAGAGGAGAGGCCATTGTGATGCCAGATGAACAACATCCAATCTTTGCCCTTGTGTTGTACACAGGCTAGTAGGGGAGACCAACCCCCAACAGTCAAACCATAAGAAGCATCAGAATAACACGGTGGGTGCTCAACAGAGGTACGAAGAGGTGTTCTGGGGACCCAGGTGACATATGCCTTGACTGTGTTCGTTTTTCAAATAAGAGAAATTGAAAGCATTGTTCAGTATTAGCATATCATTAAGTATCTTTTTAAAGCAAATCTTTGTTAAATAAATAATTGATCTTTTGGGAGACTCTATATGTTTTGGTTTTGCCCTGGTGACTACAAAATCTAGGCTATCTATTCCCCATGGGAGCACTTGGTAAATATTTGCTGCCGAGATGAAGGAGGCTTCGTCAAGTAGCATCCATTCTACCATGTGCTGGTACCACACAGCTGCTCCCCAGACACTAATCTGAATGGCTATCACCTGCAGAGCCTGAAAGGGGCCCACGGGGCTTCACTCTACCTTCCCCTCCCTGCCTCCGCCACATTTGGCCCGGGCTGTCTCTAAATCATGCTCCTCTCTGGTCTCTCTTCTGTGGGTGCCTGCTCCCCCAATCTCCTTCCCACTTTCCCATTTCCCTCTTCAGAGAGAGAGGTGCTGTGTTCTGCTCCAGACAGGAGGAAGCCCACAGAGCCAGCTTGAGTTGGCTGCCCTTTCCCAGAGCACTGAACATCTTGAAGATATTTGTAATTTTACTCACAACCAGAGGATATAATTCATCGCTTGCTGAATCAAAGTTCACCAGCTGCCAGAGGATTCCAGAGACCATTTGTACATTGCTTAAAAGTGAAAACAAAATGAAATGGTTCTACTCTCACCCTACCCCCCCCCACACACACACACACACAAATATACACACATACAACCAAGACTTTGGCTCTTGCTCCCAGACAGAAGGAGCCACACCACCTCCTGCTTGCCCCTGCCTCCCACCCCTTGATCTCTAAGGAGAGATGGTTCAACTCATATTTGGGATATACAGACTTTGTGGATGCAAATCAGGCCCAGGCAGACTACAAGGTTAAGAGTGAATTACTGTCAGCAATGAGGGGCTTGAGGGATACAGGGAATCCTAGCCAAGGAGAGGGATGCAGACTTGCTCTCCTATGCAATTAATCATCTGTAAGTGCAAAGGGATGGCCACTGCAAAGATTAGGTGAGTCTCAACAGCTTGCTACATCTCTGCTTTCCAGCTGGGGCCGTGGGTTGGAGAAGTTTGATCAACCCCTCCCCATTGCCTGGACTTTGGAGGACAGAGAAAAAGCAGATTGATAACTGACAAGACAGACTGTGGGGCATGAGAATGTCTTCCCTGACCTTCCAGGGTCAGCAGGCACTGTCCTAAGCACAGGGACTCTGGCCTTGACTTTCCCCATGGTTTCTACTTGCAGAAGCTGAGTGAATTCAGATACCCAACCACATGCAACAGACTGTTCAATAGTAACAATTGCTGCCACATATTGAAGACTAACTGTGTGTCCTGTGCCTCGTTAACCCTATATATACATGATCTTATTTAATCCTGACTGCAGCCCTTTGAGGCCGGGCACCACACTTATCCCATTTTCGCAGATGAGGAAAGTAAGGCTCAGAGAGACTCAATGACTTGCCCAAGATCACGCAGTTGTTGAGTGATGGACGCAGGATTTGAACTCAGGCCTGTCTGATTTAGAGGCTGCTGTTTGGAACCACCAGACTTCTGCCTCTCCCTAGACACTGAAGGAAGCCTCACAAGACAACGTCGTCTTTGAACTGAGAACAAGAAAAGGGGTTATTCCCCTGAACACATGACAGATTGTTTCTACTTTACTGAAAATAACTATAAAAATGACTAGGAGACAAATTTGTGACTCAACTATAGCAGGAATCAGTTATGTCCTTCCAACATGTTCTGAGTTTTACTTCCCCATTCTCATTCTCAACTTCTTGGCTTCCTACACCTTCCTAATCCTCTGTGGGTATCTTTGCTTGTTTTTATTATGATATGTGTTTTCTGTGATCCACTGCATATCTTTTGTAGAATGAGCTGGGAAATAGAAATATGGAAATAGATAGATGGCAGATAGAGGGATGATTGGACTGATAGATGGGTGGATGGATGGACATACACAGACAGATGGATAAAGAGATGGAGAGACGAATGAACAAACAAAGAAACAGACAAATGGACAAGTAGATGGGTAATTGGGTGAACAGACAAACGAGTGGACAGAAGACAGACAAATAGATGGACAAAGCTGTCCTAACCTGTGTGTAGCCTGACTCTAACTGACAACCATGCCAGCTGCCTGGACCCTCCGAGAACAACAGCTGACCACAAGGTAACACCACCCTGATGGTAGAGAGGCCTAGGAGGTCCTCTCTTGTCACCAAGAGTTGGCTCTCTCATACCTGGTCAGTAAAAGGGTGTAGGATTGGCTTAATACAAACCCTGGACCGCTGCTCCAGTCCACCTCCTCGGCCAGCCATGCTCTGCTGCCCTGGTTCTTGCCTGCCCCATTCTCCAGACCACAAGGGGACCCAAACCTCTCCACGTGGCCAACATTACCTTACTTGGTTTTTATCTTTTACACATGGATTTTTACACCCATTTCCCACCTGCCACCCCTAGCCAGATTGTAAGTACCCTAAGGGCAAGAAACATATCTCTTACCTCTCTTTGTCCGGCATTTACTTCCATACACACTGATGGCAAGGTAAAAAATGATCTCATGGAGTGCATCCTCAGTAAGTGCAAATCACAGGCTTCTATCTTTGAGGAAGTTTCTTTAGCCTCTTGGAACTGTCAGAAAATACGTGCAGTGCTTAATGATACCATCCATAAATAGCAACCACTGTTTATGAAAATGTCCCAGCACCACCACAATGGCAACTTATTGAGGTTTTACTAAACGTATTATATAATAAAAGTTAATAACTATAGAGTGCTCACTACTGATCAAAATACTTTACATTTAATACTCAAACTTCATCAATATTAAGACCTAAAGGGAAGTCCTATTATTATCCACATTTTACAGATGAGAAGACTTACCCTGAGTGAGGTTAAATAACCTGCTTAAGGTCACACATTAGTAAGAGGCAGGGCTGGGGTTCCAATCTCAGTCCAACTCTAAGCCTGTGAGCTTAACCCCCAAGCTATGGGACCATTTTAGGTGGGACAAGTAGAGTGAGCGCTCCTGACCTTGTGGAAAGTCATTAGAGAGTTTTAGCGGATGCCTTCTGACCAGCTCTGACCATACAACCCCTCTCTCTGATCAGACAAGGACTGCTAGAGTCCAACACAGAGACATGAGCTGGCAGTGGCTCATTGGGGCATTTCCCAACCAATTCATGACCAGTCACTCCTGCTCAACTCCCAAAGCTACAGTAGGAAGGGCACCTGACTGGAATGTCAAGGTCTGGGTTCATGGCAGCCATTCAGTTCCTTTTGTGACTTTGCCTGAGTCACTTGACTTCTGTGACCTTCAGTTTCCTCATCCGCAAATGGGAACAGTAAGGTCGGCCCGGGATACTGCACAGGGCTATTGTCAGGATCAAATGAGCAGCCGAGACTGGAAGCTGCCTTGTAAAGGGAAGGGGGCTCTGCTCAGTTCTGCCAAAGCCATTGGCAGCATTTCTGCTTCAAGGCCCCTCAAAAACATGATCTAACTGGATGATTCAAATGGGCTTCCCAAATGCATTACAGATCATCGTGAGGAAATACCAAGTGCTGTCTGAGAGTTCAACCAGCCTCGAAGGTTACTCTCAAGTCTAGTGAGTGAACCACAGGATATCACTTTGGGCTCCTGGCCACTTGGCTGCAGTGTGAGAAATGCTTCAGGCTTGCTCCGTTCAGACTTGGTTTGACCACAATCATATTAAATATTAAATCATCTAGTGGCACTGGCAGAGAAAAATACTATGTCAGGCATTAGCTATTCTGCCTTTTGTTACTATCCATAACAATTTCCTAAGCATTTAGAATACTTCAACTTTGAGCCCAACGCTTAGAAAGAAATTATATCTAGCCTAAAGGAACTTTGTCCCAATTTCACTGGAAATTAAAACCCGGCCCCCAGGCACGGACACTGTGTTTCTTCATGCTGTTGGCAAGCAGATGGCTCCATGACAAATGCAAGCCCGCTGACTCAAAGGGAGACTGTGGCTCTTTAGTGTTGGGGCCTTGGCGCCCCAGCCTCCCTTGTCCCATTCATCGCAACATTAATTTCCAGCCCTGTCTCCTTCTCCAATCTCTCAAGTTCCCCCTCTCTTCCAGCTGACAGCACCGCCTCTACCCCACCTAGAGCTGTGCTTTTCAAACCATGGGTCATCTCCTTAACCAAGGAATCCAACTCAGTCTCACTAGTGGAGGGACAAACTGACATCGCGAGCCCTCTCCTAGGATGCAGAAAGAAGTACGCAAAGTCGCCTCTGCAGGGATCCTGCCCAAAAGGTTTCACCAGGATCGAATCACAACGAAGCAATCAGACACATCTAGGCTGTGGGACGTTCTAAGAGACCATTGGCTTGGACTCTGCAGAAGTGTTAATGTCATTAAAAAAAAAAAAGTGGGAGACTGTTTTAGATTAAAGGGGACTGAAGAAACATAACTAAAGGCAATATATGGATAAACCTTGATTGGAGTCTGGTCCCCGAAAAATTGCTTTTAAAATTCTTGAGGAGGTGGCCAGCACCATTAAGTGGTTAAGTTCGGCAGGTTCCACTTCACTGGCCCAGCTTTATGGGTTTGGATCCCAGGCGTGTACCTACACCACTCGACCCACAGATAAGTAGAGGAAGATTGGCACAGATGTTAGCTCAGGGCTAATCTTCCTCAGGAAAAAAAAAAAAAAACAATTCTCAAGAAAAAATGGAGAAGTTTGAATATCAGATGATCTTATTGGATGAAAGTTAGTTTCCTGGGTGGCCTAATAGTAACACAGTCATGTTGGAGAATGTCCTTACTCTAAAGAGAGGCATTCAGGGCTGAAAAGATATGAGGTCTGCAGCTTTCAAATACATATACAGTGAATCCTCATTATTTGCAGATTCTGTATTGCAAATTTGCCTGCTTGCTAAAATTTATTTGTAACCCCAAAATCAATATTTATGGTACTTTCACGGCCTCTTATAGACGTGTACAGAGTGGTGAAAAATTTGAGTCACCCAGCGTGCACATTCCCAGCTGAGGTTGAACAAGGCAACACTCTGCCTTCTTGCCATACTTATTTTATACCATAAACAAGTGTCTGTTTAGTGCCACGTTTTTCATGTTTCAGGGGGTTTTTGGAGCTCTTGTTTTTTGCGAGGGCCCCAAGGGTAGTCTAGGGTTCCTGAGTGCATGAAGGCTGTGATGTGCCTTTTGGAGAAAATACATATGTTAGATAAGCTTTGTTCAGACAAAGTTATAGTGCTGTTGGCTGTGAGTTCAAGGTTAATGAATCAACAACATATATTAAATAATATCTTTAAAACAGAAAACAAGGTTAACGAAACATGATCAGAGGCTCACAGGAACCGAGTCCTATGTTTGCCCTAGGAGCGATGGTTCAGTATTTGCCAACTCATTGTTTGCTGCAACTTTATAGAATAAAACTACTGTGAATGATGGGACTCACTTCTGCATACGCGTGTGTGTACATATACACACGTGTACATATACATATCTATGCATGCGTTATGTTCACACACAGAGTGTGTACAAATGTCGCGAAATGTTAATAGTTGGTGAATCTATATGACAAGTATATGGCTGTTCATTGTTCTTTTATTTTTTTGTGGATTTAACTTTTTCAAAATAAAATGTTGGAAAAGAACAAACACACACAAACTGTGGCTTGTGACTTGTTAGTAGATTGTAAGATCAGTTTAGAGAGTCCAGTTAGCATTTTTGTAATGAAAGAGAATAGAATGGAGTGGAGTAGACAGAGTGGAACAGAAAAGAAACTATCAGTGCCTCACACGCATGTTTTGTGGAACTTGTTTTCAGATAGGGTGTGATGTGTGTTTGCTGGGTTGTAAAATAAAGTGATTTTCCTATTACAAGTTACAGTTCAAAAAAATTTGCAAGTCACAGACCTGTAGAACCAAAGACATCCATGTGGCACCCCTCCTTCAGCCTCTTTCTCTGCGAAGTGATTCTGTGCCAGGGTCCAACTCTGTCTCTAGAGGGAGTCCTTCTCCTTCCCAGGCTGGCCCACGGCAGGCTGTGCCTCCTCCCGCTCTCCTCTCCTCCATCCGTGTCCTCTGCTTCTCCACGCTTCACTCCTCCCATGTGCTCAGCGAGAGTCATGCTGTAGTCTCTTCAGCGTCATTCCTTGGCCCTGATACTTTTCGCCGTAGGCCTCTGCTGAGACGCAACTCCTCCTTCATCAAGTCCTTGAACTTGCCCCTGACTGGTGCACCACGAGGTGGTCGGGGGTCCATGAGAGCAGAGGAGAAATGCTTGGAGGGAGGAGGATGGCAGGGAATGCTTCCAGGGGAAGGTGCTACCTCAGACGTTAGAATTTCCTTTTACTGACTGACGAGCAGAGTTTTGTGTGGGAAATACAATGTTTAGTCATGTTGGGGAAAATAGACCAGAGTCAGCATAGTAAGGAGTTACAAGGACAAGAGCCTTCATGGGGGCAGGAACAGGTAGAATAAAGGGAAGATGGAGGGAAGCAGGGGCAAGAAGCAAGTTTGGAAAAGTGGGATAATCCAAGAATCAGAAACGTGAATGGGACCCCACCCTGACATCACAGAGAGCGACCCAAAAGGATTCTGTAGCTTCTTCACTGTTACAGAAGCCCCCAGTGGTAAGACGGCAGTCAGATGCTGAGTGGTTTCCGTACCCTAACACCGAACAGGAGCTCAAGGCTCTGGGGAAATAGAAGGTGTCTTGCTAATTAAGGAAATATTTTCTGTCTCATTTTGGCTCAAGATGGTACTAGCCAGCTTCCCTGAAAAGCATCCATTCTTGAGATAGGGGTTTTCATTAACTATCTGACTCAAAAGAAATAAGTGGTCCTGCAGCTACAAAGAAAATTGAACATGGAGGACACATCCAGGAGCAGCAGTCTCACCTCTCCACTGGCAGTGCCGTGCTCTCAACAGAATCTTCCATCCTTCAGCAGAGGCCCAGGATGCTCGTCTAGCCTAAACCACGACTAGGAGAGACACGTGGAGAGGAGGGCAACAGTGCTGAGTGGGGGTAGCAGGAGGGGAGGGGACACATGCAGCTGTGTGATTGAGTGTCCCTCTGAGGATGCCCCTGGGGACACCATCCTGTTTTTTCCTGTATTTTCGAGAAAGTTTCTCTCTGAAAGTTGGACAGCACTATCCGGGTTTCAAGAGCATAAGTTCTGAGCAGGACTCGGGTAAAGAGGTGGGAGGGGCCGAGGCCTGGAAGGTCCCATGGACCTGCAAGGGGCTTGGACTCCGTTCTTCAGGGCAACGTTCTTGATCTTGGCTGGTCCTCAGAATTGTGAAGGGGGGTCTTCTGAAATACACCATCCACTTCCTTTCCACACTTGCCATATTAGAATCTACAGGTTTTCACTCACCTGTTTTATTTCCACTGTTAGCTTGTGAGCCTATTCAGGGAGGTGCTACGTGAGATGTGTCAGTTGGTGATGACGAACAGCTGGTTCAAGTGGCGAGGCAACAGCCAGGCCCCACGGGCACAGAATTGGCCTCGGGGAGCCCCAAGGCCCCAGACAACTGTGCTGCCCATCACCTACTCTGGGCCACAAGATCTCAGCCTCTGCTTCTTTCTACATGTTTGCCCACCACCGCCCCTACTGCCACTTTTCAGTGTAGACTTCCCTAGATCTTACTGCTTACCCTGCAGCTTGCACATGGCAAAAAACGTGGTAACTACTCTGTATAACCTTTAATTCAAGTGCTCATTACCATCTACTCATGGTTTCTGAGTCCCTTGGTAACAAGTTTTGGTTGCTGTCCAGCTGATGGACTAGCTCTCCTGGGTCAAATAAGTTATGAATTGGAAGGGAGCAGGAAACAGATCTTGTGGACCAAACATGGCCACATCAGCCCGCCCCCTCAGCCGTGGCCATCAGAGCTGGAAAGGCAACATAAAATATTTCCACGGCAGTCCTACACAGATAGCGTAACACGAAAGTGACCAGAAAGTTGTGGTTTAGAAAAACTCAAGCTTTTTAGAAAACTGTGTTATCTTCACATATTATTGAAATCATGAAGAAGGATACAAACTATACCCTGACAACCTTTAGATGAAGTCGAGCAGAAAGCTGGTGAAAGCATAGAAAAATGAGGTGGTTGCACAATGGAAATCAGGCGAGCTGAATTCAAGTTCCAATTTTTCACTAACTTGCTGTGTGAACTTGGGCAGGTTCTTCTCCCTCTCTGGGCCTTGATTTCCTAAACAAAATAAGGAAGCTGGATGATAAGCTCTCTCTTTGCTCTGAGACTTAACCTGCTTATGAATGGCCCTCACTCTGCCAACTATAACTGGCGAGCCATCTCATATAATTGGAGTTCACAATCCTAGAGGTGACTGGGAATAAGCTACTCATGAGATGAACTGGGCTTGCAGAAAGGAGTTAGCTACATAGCTCCTGAGTCTACACGGCCTTATTTACATGGATTCTATTTGCGATGGCGCAGTATCCTTATGATGTTGGCCTCTATCTTATCCAACTCAGCGTTTTCGCACAACTAAATTTGGGCAAACTGAGCTCTCAGCTGCTCCCAGGCAAGGGAAAAACAAATGAGGCCCTCCAAGCAGAGGTTCCCTGCAGGGAGCAAATATCTGGTATTTGTAGATTAAAAATAGCCATTAGTGGTTTGCTTGAGTGGATTCCAAAAGGCCTAAGCATATGGTGCACGAGAAGCCAACATATTCCAGATTGGTTGAGGTTCACTGGCCTCTTGGTGAGAGCGCTCATTTACTAAATGTCCACTTTTTGAAAACCCTGCTGTAATTCTGGGTACCCCACCGGGCACTGTGCCTGCCACCTCTCTGTGAACCAATCTCTGCCTCCCTGCTGGTTCTCTTTCAGTCCCATTTGTCATCAACCACCTACCATTTATAATTCCTCTAAGTTGAAGTCTCAAACTGCATCCTATGAGGTGGATTGAGCAACTGCATCTGGCCTGCACAGTATTGGCCAGCACGATTGTATTGTTGTTGTTGTTTTTAAATCTTGAATTAGCTGTTGCATTTAAAATTTAGGAGGAGCCTCCCTTTTCTGGTCATCTATTGCTGCATGAGAAACCACACAGACTTAGTGGTATCAAACATGAGCATGCCACACTCACGCAGGTCAGGAATTTGGACGGGGCACAGCTCAGGGGCTGGTCTCCGTTACCTGAAGTCTGCAGCCTCAGCAGGGAAGACTCAAACAGCTAGGGTGACTTAAAGAGCTGGCGACACTGCATAGAGTAATCCTAGCACCAGGATTTACCCAGGTGAGCCCAGTTTATTTAAAATGCACATATTAAAAGATAACGTTCATTTAAGATAAGATCCAAAATTGTATGTCTTAAATGGTGAGGGGGTACATTGATGGTAACCATACAAGCTTGTAAATGATACCATTCACCAACCCTGTCAAAAGGGGGCCTTGGTGAAAATTCACCTTTTCAGGCCTCCACAGAGGAAGACTGTGAGGTGGGCCTGAGGAAGAGCCCTGACTGACTCTAAGTTCCCGGCCCACACATATGAAAAGGGGGATTTCCCGACAGTCTGAAGCTATTTCACACCTCTCCTGGGCCACTCCCCTGCCCACCTCCCCCTGGTTTAATTACATTTTCATGCAAATTTTCTGGGTCCCTTGACCTTTTGAGACAGAAGTTAATGAATATTGCAAAAGAGCAGAAAGTAATGCTGGCGTTTGCTCAGAAGTTTTATTCTCATCCTCAAGTATTAAGCGCCGAGCTGTTTATTCATCAATGCCTGTTGCTTTAGTAAATATTTCACATTCCTCTTTTAATATGTCATAATCTAACAAGTTTGTTGTTCTACTTCACATTTTATCCAATGAGACCTAGAAACCATAAATTTGGGCTTGCATAATTATCAGTGGACTCATAAGACTTTTATTTGCTTAAATGCAAAATGCTTTTCATACTTTCAGTGAGTTGAAATGGCTCTCGTAATACGGTACCAGATTAGACAAATCCCTCATAAATTTTATGCTTCCTCTTGATGTTAAATGTCTTTTACTAAGTGGACAGAAGTGGTCAGTGTTATTGAAAATGATTCAAAGTCTTCAGCAATGCAGGGACCACAAAATTCCACCTGTGCGTGCCCTGTCCTGAGCAAAGCCAAGCCAGTTCTCCCTGGTTGGATGCAAAGGAAGTCTCACACAGACTTTGGTGTGGCATGGACCTGGGTTCAAATCCCTGCTGGGCATCTTTGGGAAAGTCTGGCTTTTAGTTCTCACAAGAGTAAAATGAAAATAATGATGCCTACACCTCATAAGGCTGTTGAGAGCATTGAATATCTCTTGGGCATCTCATATGGCTTAGTGGTTTAGTACTTAAGCTGTAAAGTCAAAAAGACCTAGATTCAGGGGCCGGCCCTGTGGCCAAGCAGTTGAGTTCGTGCACTCCGCTTCAGCGGCCAAGGGTTTCGCAAGTTCGAATCCTGGGTGTGGACGTGGTACCGCTCATCAGGCCATGCTGAGGCAGTGTCCCACATGCCACAACCAGAAGGACCTACAACTTGAATATACAACTATATACTTGGGGGCTTTGGGGAGAAGAAGAGGAAAAAAAGAAGAAGATTGGCAACAGATAGCTCAGGTGCCAATCTTAAAGAAAAAAAAGAGAGACCTAGATTCAAATCCTGACACTAGGACTTATGAGTTAGGTGACCTTGGGCAAGTCACATAAGCGCTCAGCCTTAACTTCTTCATCTCAAAAATGGGACTGGTAATAGTGCTTACTTCATAGGGTTGTTGTAGAAATAAAAATGCGATGTGAATACGTGTAAAATGCTAAGGCAGCACTAGGCATGTGGGGGGCCTTGTCTATAGGAGCTCCTTTCCTTTTCTCTTAGTTCATGTTCTTCTCAACCCCACTCCCTCCCTGCATTGAGATAAAATCTCAATTTTATCTAATTCCTGGTTTTCCAGGGCCTGGATTTTCAAACATTGTGTCCGAACTAGAGTCCCAATATCCAACTTAGACACGAGGATTCCTACAGCCCCAGGGGCCTGAACCAGGTGGTAAAAGCCCCCTCACAGCACCCGGTGGGCTGCTGGGGTCACAGGCGACCCTGCCATTACTTGGGAGGTCGATGCTGCATGGGCAGGAGCTCAGGGGCTCTGAGGAGACAACCAGCCTCAGTGTGGCAACAGCCTCAGGCTCAGAGAGGAAAGGCTGTGGCAGGCTGGTGATGTCCCTTTCCAGTGGTCCACATGGTTGCTGTGGCCAAAGCAAGTTCTGGGGAGGAAGCTGGAGGGGAAACAGGGTCTGATCACAGTGGCCCCTCCCCGTTCTTTCCCACAGCTTGACAGGTGTGAAAGCCCATGAGGACCCTGGCTTCTCAGCCCCTGCGTCCCACAGCACAGCGCTGTCTTTGTCTCTCAGTTTGTGGTGAGTGCCTGCTTTACAACCAGACCTCATGGAAGATCCCAGAGAGCCCACTACGTGACAGGGCTTCTCCAGGGGCACACAGCTAGTTAGAAGCAGTGCCAGAATTAGAAGTCAGAGCCCACCGAGGAACCTGGCTCTAGAGTATGTGCCTCTCTGACCCAGGGATAAAGATGGGCGTTGGAGGCGGAGCAGAGGTTGTATACAGGTGTATATATACGTGTACATACACATAGGTGTGTATACACCTATAGGCATATTCGTTTTTCATAGCTACTATTTACTGAACATTTCTCAAGTGCTAGATCCTAATTAAATCTTCATAATATCACCATGAGGTTGTTGTTATTATTCTTACTGTGCAGTTGAAGAAACCAAAGTTCAGAGACATGATTTGCCCAAAGCCACACAGCTGGTAAGTAACTGAGGCAGACTTAGAATTCAGGCCTGGGTGTCCCAAAGATTGGCTCTTCACCACCAAGAAACCCTTCCCCCCACTCCAGGAGTGAAGTCGTGCTGGAAAACACAGGCTGCCACTGGAGAACTTTCTATTTCAATAGAAATGTGGTCACTGTAGTAATTCCTGGAAGCTTCTTGCAAATTGAAGGAAGGGAGCAGCCAGAGAAGGAGGTGAATAAAGACACCCACGTCTGTGGGAGATGAGAGCCGTCTGGTCAGGGTCAGGCGAGGAGCACAGGGAGCGGGATCTGGGGAGGCAGAGCTCTGAGAATGAGGTCAGGAGCAGCGAAGAGCAAAGCCAAGCAGAGGCATCTCGAGGGGGAGGAGGGCGCGATGGGGGGCTCACAGGAGGGATCCCAGAGGCCCAGGAGAGGATCTGCCCAGCAGAGTGCCACACAGGCACCAAAACGGCCCAGGGGCCTTCAGTGCTTGGTCTGATGGTATCTCCTCTCCCTTCGTTAGCTGGCTGACATGACCTTGTAACTAGTGGGAGGAGGTCAAGTCACCAAGTCACTTACAAGGTTATCATTATAGAGAGTGCCAGGAAATCTATATAAACATATTTTATGACTAATTTTTTTGAAACCCAGTGACAGCTCTATGGGTAGGCACCAGTGTCCCCAATTTATCTCTGAGGAAACAGGGTTAGAGAAGGTGGGAAACTTGTTAATAAGTAGCAGGGGCAACCTACCTTCTTTCCCCTATGCCTGAGTTATATTCCTCATTGGAAAAATTTTGCTATTGCTTTAGGGAAAATGATTCCCTACCTTTAGTGCCTCATTCTTTTCTTTATGAAGCTCTCTCCTCTGCCTCTCTGTGCAGATCCACCACGCTACTCACGCAGCTACCTGCCGGCGCGGGCCCTGTGCTGTGTTTTCTCCCCCATCCAAAGGCACCGGCTCCAGTGGGCCAGCCTCTGTCAGGCCCAGTGGTTGATAGATTGGCCTTTTCGCTGGAGTTGTACCAAGAATTTCTCCATCCCTCTTTGCCAGAATGCGTGTTTCCAATTATGTGAAACTCTTCAGGAGAAGTTCACTTCTTTTTGAATTGGTTAAATAAAAACTCGCTGTTTGGGAAAGCACCACCTTCGCTGTGTGAGTGAGCCCCAGCGGAATGAAGCGAGGGCAGCCTGGCCAGGGGCCCACGCTGGATCCCCTCCAAGCCAGCAGCCGGATCGCACACTGCAGGTTTCACTTTTTATGCTCAATTTTCTCCCGGTTGCAAGATAGGGGTGCTTGTTGTGGAGAAATGGGTCTCTGTGGTCAGAGGGTCTTGAGTAAGCGGCTGGAGGCAGGAGGGTGGATGTGCTCCCCCTAAACACACATACCTTTGCTTTCCTAAGGCAGCCTGGAAGTGGGATTCTGGATTGAAGGTTCAAGGAGGTGCAACCTTAATGTGAAGTAGCTCGGTAAAGAGTTTTTAAATGGGATGACACTCTTCCTCCCCCTTACCCACCCAGAGTCCCAGCCCTCTGTTCCCCATCTGAGGGCCTCCTCTGAGCCTTTGGTTGCATATGCTCAAGCATATTCTCCCTTTCTCTTTGTGGCCTCCTCTCTCGCCCCCTTCTCCCACATGCACACACATTCGCATCGAGATTTCCGCAAACACCGAAACCAGAAGCATGGCCGGTTTGAGGGGCCAGAGAGGATATCTGCCATCCTTTGCTGTCCCACAGACTGATTTCTTCCAGCCAGCAGCCTCATCTCCTCCAGGCCCACTCTAATTTCATGTAGGCCAACAGCCAAAGTGCTGGTGCCAAATCCAAAATAGACTAATCCTGGATCACCCTCCCTCCCACTGATGGTTTCCACTGAGCAAATTTTTCATACCATTGCCTAGCAAACTCAAACTCCATCGCCCCCACACACATCCCAGTCAGCCAGTTGCTGCTGCAATGGGGAACACTCACTCTGTAAACACGCATCCAAGGGGGAGAGGACATGGGTGATGGTCAGGAAGGGCTTGCATTGCGTCTTACAAGATCTTTTAAGACTTTCTTTAATACTTTAAGGTGCCTTTGATGGGGTGTTTGTTGGTTGGGTGGAAGACTGAGGAAGAATGGACATTTCAGGCAGAGAGGATGAGAAAAGCACTGGATGAGGATGAAACCTCATAGCCTGATCCAGAAACAACAGAATAGCATGGAGCGCACTATGGCCCGCTTGTAGGAAATGTGTGGGGTGCAGGTCAAAGGTGAGGCTGCAAAGGAAGGCAGGGGCCCATCATCAAGGTCCCTGGGTACAAGGGTAAGGATCATTGAGGAATTTTAATCAGGAGAGATTTGCATTTTCCAAATATCATTATGGGAGTCTATGGAGGAAGACACAACTGGAAGCAGACAAACTCTTGGAACTCTTGTAGTGATAGTCCAGGAAGAGATGAGGATCATCAGAACTAAGGCAGGAGCAGTGTGGATGGAAAATGGAAGGCCAACCAAGAAGAGAGATTGACAATACAGAATGTACAGGACATCGTGAGGGACTATCTGAGGTTTAGAAGCAGGCACAGGTTTCTGGCTCAGAGACTGGGTGGTTAATGGCTCCGTTAATTCACAGAGATAGAAAATGCCAGAGGAGGAGAGGTTTGGGGGAGCCCATGATGAGTTCAATTATGGACATGTGGAGTTTGAGGTACCTGTAGGACATGCAAGTGGAGATATCCACGGCAACTGACTTTGTCTGGAGTTCAAAAGAAGAGACCCAGCTGGGTGGAGGCCCATGTGTTGGCCCATGGATCCCAGAATTCTAACCTGGTCTTCCTTCCACCCACTTCTAACTGCTCTCACCCACCAACCCCAATCTTGCCTCATTCCCAGTCAATTGGAATTGGTTTTGGAAATCATGTGGACAATATGGTATTTAATGCCTAGAAACCAAACTTGTGCATAACCCTCCAACCCCCACCCACTTGCTCCATGCCAGGTATCTGCCATCTAACAGGAGAAAATACCTATTAAACTCTTGAGTGTCTCCACCAGTGAAGGGTGGGATTTTATGCAGCCACAGCAAATCTGGAATAAGAGAGCTGTGGGTTTTTGATGGTGGTAGTGTTTTGGGGGGAACTTCTGGAACTTTGTATGTTAACACAACCTGAAGCAGAGAGAAAATTATGTGCAAATCTCAGGAGATTAGAAAGAAATTAGCACATCCGGGAACTGCAAATAGATATGTTTGGGGAGGTGGAAGGTGGAGGATAGACAGGAACCAAACCTTTCGAGGTCTCATAAAACATGTTAAAGAGATTGGAGCAGGGAAGTGACACAATCAAATTTAGACTTTAACGAGATTATTCTACCTGCAAGATTGAGACATGATTGCAGGAGAGGGGGCAATCCTGGAAGCTAGGAGACCAGCTAGGAAGAAGCCATTGTGTAGTTCAGGTAAGAGATGATGATGGCCTGACCTAGGGTGGTAGCTGTGAGGACGGACACATGTGGAGAGATTTGAGAGCTTTTTAGGAAGTGGGAACAAGAGTGAGTAGTAAGGCTCCTAAAGCTCTAGGACATCACTGTCACCTGTGATCTCCTCCTACCCTCACCTGACAACATGGGAATCCCCAAGGATAAGAACCACGTTGTTCTGTAGCTCTGAACCATGGTCGTATATTGGTGACCAGTCCCTCTCTCACAGCTTTTGTGAATCAGGAATTTGAGTGCAGCTTAGCTGGCACTTCTGGCTCTGAGACTCTCATGAGCTTGCAGTCAAGATGTCAGTCAGGGCTACCATCTGCTGGAGGCTTGACAGGGACTGGAGAATCCACTTCCAACGTGGCTCACCCACCAGTTGATGCCAGTTTTTGATGGGAGGCCTCAGTTCCCTCCCCTGTGGATCTCTTCACACAGCTGCTTGAGAGTTCTCGCAGCATGGCAACTGGCTTCCCCCAGAGTGAGCTACCCAAGAAAATAAGGCAGAAGCCACATGCCCCTTTATTAGCTACCTCGGAAGTCACACACCATCACTCACACAGTGTTACCTTGGTCAGCCCTGGTTCAGCATGGGAGAGGACTACACACGGGCATAAATTACCACAGTGGGAAGCCTTGAGGGCCATCTTAGAGACTGGCTAGCATACCAGTAAGCGCTTCATTCCAGACACAATCTTGGGTCTGTGGAACTTCTCACTTCACTCCTTTGAATACAAAAGGTGTTCTGTCATCAAATAAGCTTGAGGAATGCTGTGTTAAACAAAGTGACACACTTTTTATCTCCTCAGAACCATGCATGGTGATTTTCCAAGAGCAGAGTAATGTGATTTTGGGGCCAATTGGGAGGTAGTGTCCTCCTTGTGCTCCTGGGAGCTCTGAACAGAAGATTTGTCTTCAAGTGGAAGGAGAAGAAGGTAATGATCATTTTACAGAGAAGAGCAAGGAGGGAAATCCAGAAAAGAATGGCAAGACATCAAGTCCTGAAGGTAGGGACTGTCCACAGTAAGCCGGCCATGAGGGGCTGGGTTCTGCACTGCTTGCTTTAGTTTGAACTGTGGCTCCAGGGTATGTAGTCAAATTCAAATAGATAATGGATGGCTTTATCCAGATACATCAGGGGAAAACCATTTTTATTGTTCACTTTACTCTCTGATAGCAAAGCAAATTGATGTCTGTAATATGAAACCCGCACTATACAAGTGTAATCACATACTTTTGTATCTCGATGTGGTTCAACGTAAATATTTTGGACTCTTATGATCTTGGAGTAGTGGTTCGTCAGCTAGCTACACAGTAGAATCACCTAGAGAAGCTTTAAAAACATAGTCATACCTGGGCTCCACTCCAAATCAACTAAATCAGAAATCTAGGATGTGAGGTTTGGGGACCAACAGTTTTTAAAAGCTCCCCTGGGTGATTCTAATCTGTGGCCAGAGTGGAACACTGTTCTTTCTATTGCTCTTGTTCTAGTATTCAGTGTCTCTCTCTCTCTCTCTCTCCCTGCTCCTTTTCTCTTTCTCCCTCCCTCTTTCTCTCTCTCTCTTTCACCCTCTCTCTCCCTCTCTTTCTCTCCCCTCCAAACCTCCAAACTCCTCTCTCTTTCTCTCTCTCTCTTTCTCCTCACACCCATTCCCAGCCAAAACATCCAACCTTAGAACTACCTTAAAACCATTGTTTTCCCCCATAGGACCTAGCACAGTGCCTGGTATGTGGTGGTGCTCAGGGCATACTTGTCGACCTGATTTGAAGGCATTTCTCGAGGAGACCAGTCCCCCTGACATCTCTCTAGTTTGGTCTCACAGAACACACTCCTACTGACAGTTTGAGACCCTGAATGGACAAAGGGCACGACTGGCCAGAGATTCTTTTTCTCACGGCTTTCGACATTTGAGCGCCGCCGTGGCTACGTTTTGCCATGGTATCGATCATTGACTGCGTCTACTTTAAAATTCAAGTTGACACTCAACAAATATTTCTGGGGTTTTGAGACACAAAACCTCTCATCAGGTCATCTGAAGTCACTGGACTCTGGCTCATAAAAACATCAGAGACAAGAATTTCAAAGATGGCAACATAGTCTCAGTTATGTAACATGCACTTTTTATTATTTTTAAAGGAAGGATTGTCTCAAAAGATAATAAGAAAATAGTTTCTTTTTTTTTAATCTGTGGGATAAAATTAAGTTAAAGCTAAGCCTAGGGGAGGACAAATATTGGTTCGAAAGATAGACTTTCGTCATTTAAAAACATTCAAATTGGGGCCAGCCTGGCAGCACAGCGGTTAAGTTCGCACATTCCACTTTGGCGGCCCAGGGTTTATGGGTTCGGATCCCGGCGGCGGACATACGCACCGCTTGTTAAGCCATGCTGTGATAGGCGTCCCACATATAATGTAGAGGAAGATGGGCACGGATGTTAGCTCAGGCTAGTCTTCCTCAGCAAAAAGGGGACTGGTGACAGATGTTAGCTCAGGGCTAATCTTCCCCTAAAAAAATTTAAAAAATAAAAACATTCAAATTAGTGATGATTTATGGGGTAGGGCAGATGAGGAACAAGACTGGGAGAGAAACTTATCTCCACATAAGTTTTTATACTTATTGGTTTATGAACCATGTGTGTTTATCACCTATTCAAAAATGAAATAAATATAAGTAGAATGTAATCAATTATTTTGTGTATCAGATGAAAAAAACAGCATCATAAGATTAATGAATTGATTGCTTCAGTCTATTAGCGTTTATTTTGCTTTTCAAGTTTAAAGTAATTGAAAAATAATCTCTTCCACCTTGCTGAATGGATTCACTGAGTCAAAAATTCAATGCCTTTTTTCTCTTGAAGTAAGTGGGTTTTTTTAAAAGTCCAATTTTCTACCCTGGGCCTCTTTGCTGGCTCCCCAGGACGCTGAAAGCAGGACTCCAGGAGGCCTGATGCCCAAGAGATGGACCAGAGAGCCATGTAACAAGCCAGGAAAAATAGGAAAAAATTCGGAGTCAGATGGAAGAAACTCAGGTCGGGCAAGGAAACACACCAGACTGGAAAATGGTCAGGCTGGCATTTTCCTGACCAAATTGGCATGCCTGTACGGCAGATCTGGCCAACTGGGCAGAACAATCTTTAAGAGAATCAGAGAAGCCAACACAAGTGGATAACAATTGCTTGGAGGCAGCTATCATGAGCTGAGTGCCGACCAGCCTCTGACAGACAAGGGAAATTGCAGCCTCCAACCACAGCCATCTCTCTCACCTGCTTCCTGAAACTTCATGTTCCTTTCTTGACCTGGGAACTAAGCCTTTCCTCCAGGACGAATGGCAAAGAGGAAGCTGCTGTGGACAGCACCACATCACAGCTTGTGTGGCTCATATCAGGCCCTTCAAGGAGCCAGGAGGGAGGAAGCAAAGAAGGTGAAGGAGCTTGTGGGGAAGGCAAGTCCCAGTTGACACCTGGAGCGGAACTCTTGGCCTGAGCAGGCCCATGGCTATCAGGAGATGGGACCAAGTTTACACCTCTGTGCTTCTCTCCAAAGATGTAGGCACAACCAGAATGATGAGCACATAACTTGGAAATGTGGAATCTTAGCTCTTGATGCACGCTGATGGGCAGAGGAGCAGTGGCTCTCAGTCAACCCTCAGTGGGCCTCCTTGGCTCTTCCAGAGTCCTTCTTTGCACGCTGAGGGCTCCAGAGAGGCAGCTCTGGGGCTGCCGCTGCCCATGGGCATAGTCTGAAGAGATTCAGAGGCCAAGCTCCAGAGCCAGGCTAGCTGCATCCAAATCCCGGTGCTTCTGCTTGGCAACCTGTGATTATGTCAGGCAGCACTCAACAGTCACGAGTGACAGAACCAATTCTGGCTAACTTCAGCCCAAAGGAAATTAATGAGATGGGTGTTAGGTAGTGGCTAGGGAACCAGGAGAGGAGCTAGAATGGCCCCTGACATTTCTGCTGTCTTGTCCCAGAGGTACTGCTGGAGAGAATCCAGCCCCATCATCCCCCATCAATGCGTTTCTCTATGTGCCATGAGGAAGAGGAGATTGAGGCCGAGGGCTCCAAAATCCCAAAATGTATTTACTTTAGTGACATCGAACAGCTACTGACCTTATTTCAGCCTCGGTTTGCTCATGTGTAGAATGGGGATATCATGGTATTCACCACAAGAGGTGGTTCTGAGAAATCAATAAAATCAGGTAGAGCAGATGCTTAGGCCAGTGCTTGGCCCATAGTTGGTGCTCAGTACATCTCAGCTCTGGTTGTTAGTTTCTCCCATTCTTGGTTGGCCCAAACTATTGTTCAGAGATGTCCTGCCCCCTTTGCCTGGCTGGGTCTGCTCTTTCCCCGCAGGCTCTCGCGGGACCGCAGTGTTGCAGGGCTCCCTGGACCACTCTGACCGCTCCCAGCACACAAACAGCATCTGGGGCCACTACTCCTCCTGGTTCCTTCCCAGCAGGACCAGGGACTCCTGCTGTCAGGAAGCCACTCCCACTACCCCTGCCCTTTCCCTCCAGACACTCCAAAGGAGACCTCATGAATTCCTAAGAAAACTTTCTGTTTGGGCAAAAACATTTCATCCCAACAATTGTATTTTAAGTGTATTGATCCCCTGTTGTCAGCAGGAATAGAAAACATGATTTACATCTGTCACCCACAATCTGTCTCTTCACAAGTGAGACTGTAAATATCCCCCAGCCTCACCTCTGCCCCACCACCTGTGACTTCTGCTGACTCTACGCAAAGTGAGCAAATCTCCTTGGCTGTTTCTCAGAGGTGTTATTTCTTAACTTCATAATTCAGAGAGCAGCTTGAAAATCATTCATCCAAGAGGACACACTGACTTGTGCTCTGCCCCCGACACACACACGCATGCGCACTCACACACATGCACAATGTGTGACGCCCACAATCCCCCTTCACTCAGCACCTCGTGAAATACGCAGTGCCATATTGCTTGTCTTTGGAGTATTGACATACGTAATTTATTTAAGCAGTTTGTGGACTGGATCAGGGTTTGTGCAGCTGTTTGTTCAGTAGAAAGACCCTGTTAGAATTCTGGCCACGGCAACAAAGAGGGTGCTGGATTTTGGGGCTTTTCACATAAGCAAACCCAGTCTACCAAAATCTGACCTCACAACACCTGTCTCTGTCCGCCAGGCTGTCTCCCTTCCAGTCAACTCTCCCATTTTGTAGTAAAAGTGAGCTGTCTACACTGTAAATTCAATAATGCCAAGCTTCTTCCCACATATCTGTTACCAACACCCCACCTTCTCCTCCACCCAGCTTTCCACATTGTCCCAGAATAAAGTTGAACTCCCCTGTCACGACTTACAAAGGCCCTTGTTATGTGGCCCCTGCTCACCTCCCCAGCCCTTCTCTCACCTCCTCCAATTCACCCAGCCGCGCTCAGCCGAGCCATCCTCTGCTCGGGATCCCTTCAAGCCCAGGTTCGGGTCCCTCCTATGTGCTCACTCCAATCAAATCACAACTTGAAAGCAGGACTGTGTCCTTCTTAGCTGTCCCTCCAGCTGTTATTTCAGTGCCTGGGCCAAACTGGCTCTCAATAAGTATGGGTTGAATTAATGTGTGAGAATGAGTTAAAGGATAGGGAGGGGTGTCACTGAACTGAAAGATGTCTTGCTTAACAAAAGGACTAGAGGCCGGGTTCCCAGGAGCAGTGGGGAAGCCCATCTGGGAATCAATTAGTTATTTACAGGATATGGATATTATGGGGGGGGGGGGGGAGGGAAGGAAGCCAGTAACAAGTGAAATGAATTAGTTATAAGAAGGACATAACACAAATTGGAGCCAATCAACTGATTTATTCATTCAATAAGCATTTACAGAGCATCCATGGTGTACCCAGCACCACGCTAGGTCCCAAGGATGAAAGAAAATAAGAAACAGTCCTTGCCCTCAAGGAACTCAGAGTTTAGTAGGAGACAGATGTTTACAAAAATTAATAACAATAAAAATAAATAACACTACTACTAATACCAACAATATAAGTACCTTTGTTGAACATCCCCTACATTCACATCCTGCCCTAGGCACTTTACAGACACTGTCTCATTTTCATCTTCCCAGCACATGGTTGAGCTGGGTAGGTAGGGAAAGAGAGGAAAGGCCTTCAAGTGGAGGCTGCAGGGAGAGCCACGACTGGGCGCTGAACAGGGCCAGCTTCCTCCCAGCTTCAGTTGCACCCCCTCGGGCAGCCTTGTACAGGCCAGTATGGCCTTCCTGCAGCTGGACCTGGGGCCTGAGCCAATCAATCTTGCAGCCCAGGCAGTCGCACTGGGGCCTCGGCCGAGACCGTAATTAATCTGGCTGGAAACAGAACTTATTTTTACACCTCTTCACATCAGTCCCCAGAGACCAGGCTTGAGCACAATGTGAGAAAACGTGAATTGATCACAGCTGTGAAACCATGGTAATTAGTGCAAAGTGCTGAAGCCCTCATTTCTGTGGCTGGAACCCCTGGCTTCCTGGCCACAAGTGATTAATAACACAAATACCCATGCCCCAGCCTTCCACCTTAGTGGCCAGGCCCGACTGGCAGCCCCCTGCTTACCTGTTGCCCAGTGATAGGCCAGTTCAAGTTCTATAATAGGATTTGGAGTCATTAAATGGGAGGGCTCAGCTAAAAGCTGCTGCAGCCACAACCAGAGGCCAAATGCTTGTGGATGGGGTGAAGGGCAGCATCTTAGGGCTCACAGCATGGTCTCCGAGACCATAGACTTGAAGTCAGGTCAAGTGGGTTCAAATCCCGGGAACTACTTGCTAACCATGTAAACTGGAGCAAGTAATTCATCTCTCTGAGCCTCTGTTTCCTCATCTATGAAATGGAAATAATAATACTATAGAACAGTGTTTCTGAAACAATCTGAAGTAAAGGACTGGTTTTTGGGTTTTTCAAACTGAGACTGATACTCTTGTAAAATATAATAAAATTTTCAAACAATGATCACACACTTGGAAGTTACATCAATGTCAAATTGCTGTAAAAATGTTTAAATACTTATTGTCATGGACCATTAACAAATCATGGATCAGCACCTATCCACAGACCATTCTCTGAGGAGCACAGCGTCTGGCACAGAGTGAGGATGAGCACGTGTTAGCTGCTGTGATCACGAGGCTCCTTGGATGCATCCAAGGCTCAGGTCCACCATCACACAGACACGGTGTTGGTCAACTCCAGGGAGCCTCTGGGACTTTGTAAAGCCTCAGCAAGCAAACACACTGGGACAGAGAAAAATAGTCTTCCAAGTAATATGGCTATTTGTTTACTTATTTACTCTCCACTGGCAGGGTTCTGACTAAAATTAATTGTTTAAATTGATTGGCATTTCTGTTTAGAATTGTTTATTTAAGTTCTACATTGCTAGTGGTCACCTTGAGAGACTCATATTCTTTCCTGAGGCCCCTTGCGTAACAAGGCTGATTCAGCTATGGGTGCTTCTATGGGCCTATTATGTTGACCTGATTCTCTCCTAAGGATTAAAAACATTACAGGAGTGAGCCGAAGATGGCCTCTGTATATTGGCCCCCGGGTTGTTTATGCCTTCACAGCAGGCTGAGATCTGTTAGCTCAAAACCCTGATGACACCACACTCAAATTTTTACATATCCAGTTGCCTTAGACATAGCCCAAATAAACAGATTTTAAGCCATTTAGAGTTTGCCAGGTTTGCATACCCTATGAAACTTCACCCAACATCTTCCAGCCACAGATCTTGTGACTATGAAGACTCCAAGCTGTTGTTGTCCTTCCAAGTTCTCTGACCCAAGACTTCTTGCCATACCACTGAGCAACATTGCCTGGACACGTAGGTCCCTCTCTAACACCCTCTCCCTGGGAGTCCCCTTGCCCTCCTTGCCTTCTGAGTGACGGCTCCCACATGGTAGCCCCTGAACAGTCTCATGTTGTGGAGGGACTTCCCTCACTTGCACACCTGTTAAAGCAGCACCAAAATAAAGCTTGTGTGTGCTACTGCCACCTCATGGTCATATCTTTTTTTTTTTTTGATCAGCCCCCAAACTCCTTGAATCCCCCTCACTGAGAGGACCATCAGGTTTTCTTGCTTTGAACTTCTGCACATAGTGTCTAAGGAAGTGATATGTAAGGCTGGCCCTGAGCACAGCTGTGACAGAAGGAAAAGTCTGTTGGCTGTACCTTCCTACTGCAAGAGGTTAGAATTTGAAGTCAGAAAATTTGCCTTCAACTCCTTGCTCTATGACTTACTGGCTGTGTAACCATGGGCAAGCTACGTGGCCTTTCTGAGTTTTGGTTTCCTCAGTAGGGAGATGAGGGATATAACATCCACCTCACAGGTTGTCAAGAGGATTAAATGAATTAATGCATGTGATGTGTATAACACAGTGTCAGATAAATAGCAAAGACTCAATAAATGGTCACATCATCATTATTATAATTGTAATTTCCCCTTCTGTAGGCAAGCCTTCAACCTCCAGACCTAGCCATTTAGCCTGCCTCCATCACTGACACACTTCTTCATTTATTCCTTTACTCTTTCAACAAACAGCTAAGCACACACATGTACCTGGCTATGTACTCTGCTAGGGACATGAAGATAAATCTGGCTTGGCCCATGCCCAAGCCAATGAGAAGCTCACAGTCTGGTAAAGGAGACAGAGGCTAGTAAACCATGGCAATTAGGTCTAATTAGCACAGCAAGGGAGGCAAGCATAGAAGAGGTCACACGGGAGAAGAGTGAGAGCCACTCTGTCAGGAGGAGAGGAATAAGAAGTGGGGAGGAGTGGAGTTGGACCAATCCTGGCCCAACAACCATCTCAGGCAAACCACAGAGGTAAGAGCAGATAGTAATTTGATCACCTGGACCACGACCCATCAGTTGGGGAGAAGTTAAAACCAGTTCAGTTGAGGGGGTCAGGGCATGACAAGTATTGTATATCTTTTCCAGAAGGTTCCACTTTATCCTGCAGGTGGCCGAGAGCCACTGATAGATTTTAGGCAGGGACGAACTTGGCAGGCCTTGTGTTGTGTTATGCTGCCAATGTTCCTGATGTGTGCCACATAGCTGCTCTTTGTTTGATTGACACCTATGGCTGTCCTACTAAACAGAAAATGAGTTTTGGTCAGCTTTGAGAACTCCTTTGCCAATCACTTCTTTGGGCTTTAATAAAGCAGAGAAGCAGGGTGATGGGAGGGGCTGTACAGAGTAGGGTTTAAAGGCTTGTGCTTTAGCGTCAGACATCTTACCCAGCTAAATGTCCTTGTCAACTTGAACTCATTAAATGCTAGATTTTTTCTTCTAAATATATTACTACATTGGGTTTATAAATTGAGACAGTCCCTTATTTTTCAAATTAAGATTATAATATATAATATCATAAAATGTTTAGATATACATCAAACAAAGTAATTTGTGGAGTGCCTGCCACATAGTAAGTGCTCATTCAATGTTTAGTACATCTCTTTTTAATATATTTGTACATTGAGTCTATAGTTAATTTTTTAATTTGTAGAGTATACATTTCATGGATCTAACGTCCATGGAATGAACATATTTTTGATCCTCAATTATCTATTACTCTGCTCAGCATATACTAAGTTCTCAATATTTCTGTAACTGAAATGTGCTGCATGACTAATTTATGATTTAAAAGAAAGCCATATATCTTAATATTTAAATTCACATAAATTTTAATCCTCATCTGACATCTCTCAGTGACTGTCTTTCTCCTCTCCCAGAGTCTCTTCTAGGAAACAATTGAGTCCAAGAGATCAGTCCCAGTCCCAGCATTGGGTGCTCCAGAACAGACCTCCATACCACAGTCAAAGCTACTAGGGTTGGGGGCTTGTCATCTCCACCAAAAGCCCAACAGTCTCAAGACACATTTCTGTCCTCTATCATTACTGCTACTAATGCTGGGCACATTGTCATCCCCCATTATATCTAGGGGCTGGTCCCGGATACTTTCATTTCATTGTTGGAACTGTACTTAGATTCACCTCCATGAGCACTAACAGATATTATTTACTCTTTGTTAAAGTTGGCTGGGAATCCCACAGTCATGTTCTTTAGTGACCCAGGCCTTGCACTTTATGGCTCCACATGTGCTCCTACACACAGTGCCCAAACAACTGAGCCAAAAGGAATGCCAGCATCAATGGCACTTTGGGGTTGAGTCTTGATCACTGGTTCAAACTTTTCCCTTCTCCTTGAAGCATCCTGGAGTTGTTTCATATGGTTTTCCTCACTCAGGGTTGCATCAAAGCTCAAAAATAAAGGGGTTGAAGCACTCCCAGAAAGGCAGAGTAAGGGCCTCTGAAAATCTACTCCTCCATTAAAAGCAAGACAACCCTGGAAAAAATTGTCAAAACCAACCTTTTCAGGACTCTAGAAATAAACTGAGGCTTTGCAACAATCTGAGGAGCATTTATTCAAGAAAGAAGGCTGGGTTGTGGTAAGAACAGTGAGCTTTGTGGCATTCTAACTTGCCCTATTCCCATCTGCTGTCCCCAGCTACTCAGCCTTGAAAACCAATGCCCTTGCAACTGCCAGAGTTGTAAAAAGCAACAGCCTTGTGGTCACTTGAGAGGAAAGAGAGAGTTTGGGACTCCCCAAAATCTCCATCCCCAGAGAATTGTCACTACTTGATTTGTCCAGCAACTAGCTAAAATTCTTCATTCTCAGAAATTCTCTTTATTTGACATGCCTCGGAATTTTCTTTCTGTAAACAGCCCTATCCCTTTGCATTTTTCAAAAAAACCAACAGCAATTATTCAATATTGCAGTTACTGGGGAGATGATACCAGTTGGGACTAACCAGAGGCTGAGCAAAAATCTTAGAAGGAAAAACTGGGAAATAATATGTCCACAGGGGCCTCTGAAAAGCTCCAACATATTCCTGGGAATTTAGAAGGTCAGAAATATGTTCAGAGCTATGAGCATACCAAGGAAAGAGACCCTAATGAGACCCTAAACACACCCTATGAGAAGACCCTAATCTCTCACGTTTAGCTGACCTTGAGGCTTTGTAAAGCAGGAAGTGAAAGTTAAGGCAAAGTTGTAAATATTCTAACTAATCATTAAAGTTATGCCCTGACACACACACAGTGCCACTCAATGACGGATAGTATTTAAGGAAATCTTTGCCCAGCTGTTAGCTGACCACTAAGCTAAATGAGCAGAGTATTCACTGGCTGCATGTGACAAAGAACACAGACTTTACAAAATTAGTTCAGGAAAGTCACTAAACAAAGAAAACAGGGAGCATAGTCATTGGACTTACAAGACAAATACTTCAAAGTAGCTATTATAAATAAGTTTTTTAAAAACTAAGAGAAACCATGTCTTAATAATGAAAGGAAAGTGTAAGAATGATATGTTTCACCAAACAAAGAATATCAATAAAGAGACAAATTATTAAAAAGAACCAAAAAGAAATACTGATGTTCAATAGTACAATAATCAAAATAGAGAGACTCAAGAGCAGATTGGAACTGGCAAAAGAGAGAATAAGTAAAAGTGAGGATGGGTCAATTGAGATTACTCAGTCTGAGGAACATAAAGCAAAAAGAATGAAACAAAAATGAACAGAGCTTCAGAGACCTATGGTATACCAACAAGAATATCAATATATGTATAATGAGAATGCCAGAAGGAGAGGTGAGAGAAAAGAACAGAAAGAATATTGGGAGAAATAATGACTAAAAAGTTCTCAAATTTGATGGAATACATTAATCTTCACATGCAAGAATTTCAATAAACTCCAAGTAGGTAAGCTCAAAGAGTTCCAAACCTAGACACATCACAGTTAAACTGTTGAAAAACAAAGACAGAAAGAATTTTGAAAGCAGCAAGAGAAAAGCAACTCATCACATACAAACAATCTTCAATCAGATTAACAGCTAACTTCTCATCAGAAGCCATGAATCCCAGAAGGCAATAGGATTACATATTTAAAGTGCTGAAAGTAAAAGACTATCAAATAAGAATTCTATATCCAGTAAAACTATCCTTCAAAGAGAAGGGAAAACTAAGATGTCCTCAAATAAACAAAAAGTGAGAGAATTTGTAGCCAGCAGATGTGCTCTACAAGAAATGCTAAAGGGAGTCCTGCAGGCTGAGCCAAAAAGACACAAAACAATAACTCAAATCCACATGAAGAAATAAAGAACACTGGTAAATGTGCTATACCTTTAGGTAAATTAAAAAGATGGTTTAAATGTATTTTTGTTTGTAATATTTCCTTCTCCTGTTTTAAAAGATAACTACAATAATTATAAAATTATTGTGACATATTATGTATACAAATGGAATAACTCAAAGGAGAGAGAAGGGAATAAAGCTTATATAGAGCAAAGTTTTGTTAACTATTGAAATCAAGTTGGTATTAGTCCAAACTAGATTTTTGTAAGTGAAGATATTAATTGGAACCCCCAGGGCAACTACTAAGAAAATAACTAAAAATATATAGTAAAAAAATTAAAATAGTGTACTAGAAAATGACTATTTAATGCAAACAAAACCAGTAACGGAGGAATAGAGGAACAAAAGACAGAAAACAAATAAAATGATGCTGTAAACTACCTTATCAGTAATTTCATTAAGTGCAAATGCACTAAACACTCCAATCACAAGGCAAAGATTGGCAAAATAGATTTCTGAAAAATGATTCAATGATATACTGTCTAAAAGTGACATATTTTCAATTCAAAGACACAAATCACATGAAAGTAAAATAATCAAAAAAGATACATCATGCAAACAGTAACCAAAAGAGAGTTGGAATAGTTAGACGAATGTCAAACTCACTTTAAGACAAAAAATTGTTACTAGAGACAAAGCAGTTTTTATAATGGCAAAGGGTCAATTCATCAAGAAGAGATAACAATTATAAACATATATGCACCTAATAACAGAGCCCCAAATACATGAAGCAGAAACTGATGGAATTAAAGAAAGAGAGAAACATTTTAGCATGATAGTTGGAGACTTCAACACCCCACTTTCAATCACATATTGAACAACTAAGCAGAAATTCAACAAGGAAATAGAAGACTTGAACAACATCATAAAACAACTTGACCCAGCAGATGGATCTCTCTACTCAACAACAGCAGAATATACATTCTTCTCAGATGCACAGAGAACATTCTTCAGAATAGACCATATGTTAGGCCATAAAACAAACCACAATAAATTGAAAAGTATTGAAATCATACAAAGTTTGTTCTTTGACCACAAGATAATGAAATTGGAAATCAATAATAGAAAAGAATGAAAATGCACAAATATGTGAAAATTGAAAAATATATTCCTAAATAATGAATGAGTCAAAGAAGAAATCACAAGTATAATTATAAAATACTTTGAGATAAATGAAGACAAAATACATGCCCAAAATTATTAGATATAGCTTTAAAAAGTGCTGAGAGGGATATTTATAGCAGTAAATTAAAAAGAAAAAAATCTCAAGGAAATAACCTAAATTTCCACCTTAAGAAATTAAAAAAAGAAGAGCAGACTGAGCCCAAAACAAGCAGAAGGAAGAAAATAAAGATGAGAGCAGAAATTAATGGAAATGGAGAATTAGAAAAATAGAGAACATCAGTATAATCAAAAGTTGATTCTTTGAAAAGATCAACAAAATTGATAAACCTTTAGCTAGATTGACCAAGAAAAAAAGAGAAGATTCAAATTACTAAAATCAGAAAGTGGAGACATTACTACCAATTTTACAGAAATAAAAAAGATTATAAGAGAGTACTGTGGAAAATTTCACAGCAAAAAATTGGATAACCTAAATAAAATGGACAAATTCCTAGAAACACAAAACCTACCTAGACTGAATCATGAAGAAATAGAAAAATCTACTAGAACTGTAGCTAGTAAGAAGATTTAACTAGTATCAAAAATATCTCAACACAGAAAAGCCCTGGACCAGATGGCTTCATTGGTGAACCTGACCAAAGATTTGAAGAAGTAACACCAATCCTTTTCAAACTTTTACCAAAAATTGAAGAGAACACCTCCTAACTCATTCTGAGGCCAGCATTGCCCTGATACTAAAGCCAGAAAAGATGTTACAATAAATGAAAACTACAAAAAAATATCCCTAATGAACATAGATGCAAAAATCCTCAAAAAAAAACCTAACAAACTGAATTCAGCAGCATATTAAAAGGATTATGCACCATGAATAAATGGGATTTATTCCTGGAATACAAGAAAAGTTACAACATACAAAAATCAATCAGTGTAATACACCACATCAACAGAATTAAGTGGGAAATCACATGATCATCTCATTAAGCAACAAAAGGATTTGATAAAATTCAACACCTTTTCATCATAAAAGCACTCAACAGGGGCTAGCCCTGTGGTGTAGTGGTTAAGTTTGGTGCATTGTGCTTCAGTAGCCTGGGTTCATGGGTTCGGATCCTGGGCATGGACGTACACCATGTCAGACATGCTGTAGTGGTGACCCACATATAAAGCGGAGGAAGATTGGCATAGATGTTAGCTCAAGGCTAATCTTAAAGCAAAAAAAGAGGAAGAGTGGCAACAAATGTTAGCTCAGGGCTAATCTTCCTCCGCAAAAAAAAACACCAAAAACCACTCAACAAACTAGGGCTAGAAGGAAACTTCCCCAACATAATAAAAGCCATATATGAACAGCCCACAGCTAACATAATACTCAGTGGCAAAAGACTAAAAGTTTTTCCTTGAAGAGTAGGAGTCAGACAAGGATGTGTGTTTTCACTGAGTTTATTCAACATTGCATTGTAAGTTCTAGGTAGAGCAATTATGGAAGAAATAGAAATAAAAGATACCCAAATTGAAAAGGAAGAATAAAATTCTCTGTCCACACATGACATAATCTTTTTTCTTTTTAAAGTCTGGCACTTGAGCTAACATCTGTTGCCAATCTTTTTCTTTTTTTTTCCTCCTTCTTCTCCCCAAAGATCCTCAGGTCATAGCTATATATTCTAGTTGTAGGTCCTTTTGGTTGTGCTATGTGGGATGCCGCCTCAGCATGGCTTGATGAGCAGTGCCATGTCCGCACCCAGGGACAGAACCGGTGAAACCCTGGGCTGCCAAAGTGGAGTGTGTGAACTTAACCACTCGGCCACAGGGCTGGCCCCGATGACATAATCTTATACGTAGAAAACCCTAAAGATTTCACCAAAAAACATTCATTACAAAACCAAATTCAGCAAAGTTACAGAATAAAAAATCAACATACAAAAGTCAGTTGCATTTCTATACAACAATAATGAACCACATGAAAAGGAAGTTAAGCAAACAATTCCATTTTTAATAGCATTACAAAGAAGAAAATACTTAAGAATTCACTTAACCAAAGAGGTGAAAAACTTGAACACTGAAAACTACAAAACATTGCTGAAAGAAATTAAAGAAGACACAAATAAAGGAAGAGACATCCCATGTTTATGGATTGGAAGACTTAACATTGTTGAGTCAACACCCTCCAAAGTGACTTACAATTCAATGCAATCCCTATCAAAATTACAATAACTTTTTTTGCAGAAATGTACAACTGCATTCTAAAACTCATTTGGAATCTCAAGGGACCCCAAAGAGTCAAAACAATCTTGGAAAAGGAGAACAAAGTTGAAAGACTCACACTTCCTGATTTCAAATTTTACTACAAAGCTACAGTAATCAAAACAGTATGGCACTGGCACAAAGAGCAACATATAGACCAATGGAATAGACTTGAGAACCCAGAAATAAACTCTCGCCTATATGGTCAAATGGTTTTTGACAGGAGTGCCAAGATCATTAAATGAAGAAAGAACAGTCTTTTAAACAAATGGCACTGGAAAAATTAGATATTTACAGGCAAAAGAATAAAGTTGGACCCTTACCTAATAACGTATACAAAATTAATTCAAAATGAATCAAAAACCTAAAAGTAAGAGCTAAAATTATAAAACTCCTAGAATAAAATGTAGAGGAAAAGCTTTATGACATTGGATTTGGCAATGTTTTCTTGGATATAACATCAAAGGCACAGGGAACAAAAGAAGAAATAGAGAAATTAGACTTCCTCAAAACTAAAAATTTTTGTGTGTCAAATGACACTATCAACAGAGTAAAAAGGTCACTCACAGAATGTAAGAAAATATTTGCAAATCATATATCTGATAAGGGATTAACATCTAGAATATATTAAAAACTCCTACAACTCAACAACAACAACAAAAGAACACTGTTCAAAAATAGGCAAAGGACTCAAAAAGACATTTCTTCAAAGAAGATATACAAATGGTGAAGCACATGAAAATATGCTCAACATCAATAATCCTTAGGAGAATGCAAATCAAAACCACAATGAGATAGTACGTCAAGCCCATTAGGATAGCAATTACCAAAAAGTCAGAAAATAACAAGCGTTGGTGAGGATGTGGAGAAATTGGAACCCTGGTATATTGATGCTGACAACATAAAATGGTACAGCAGCTGTGGAAAACAGTAGGATGGCTTCTCAAAAAATTAACCATAGAATTGTCATATTATCTAGCAATTTCACTCCTAGATTTATATCCCAAAAATTGAAAGCATGGACTCAAACACATGACTGTACACCAATGTTCACAGCAGCATTATTCATAATAGCCAAAAGGTGGAAGCAATCCAAATGTCCATCAACATTTGATGAATGGATAAACAAAATGTGTTATATTCATATAATGAGATATTATTTAGCCTTAAAAAGGAAGGACATCTGATACATGCTACAACATGGATGAGCCTAGAAAACATACTAAGTGAAAAGCTAGAAAACAAAAGACCAAATATTTTCTTTGAAAATATTCTAAAATTAGATAGTGGTGATAGTTACACAACGCGGTGAATATACAAAAGACCACTGAATTTTATACTTTAAAAGCATGAATGTTATATGTGAAACATATCTCAACAAAGCTGTCATAAAAAAGGGAGGGGACAGTGAAGTTTTCTAATCATTTCCTCCCAGAGGGCCCCTTGGCCCCTATGCAAATTTGCCCACTGGCTCCCTAAGGTCCTTCAGGAACACCCTATGTCAACTTAACAAGAAAGTTTGCACGTTACCCATTATAGTTTATATTGGAATAAATTAAAAGGAGTGTTCATGTGACTCTTCCCAAAGTGACTTATCTCTACTAACATGGAGAAGCAGCTGGCACCTTTTGAATAGCAACTTTTCTCACCAAAATAAGAACAATAAAAGTTTGAGTTCTCTTGCTGAGTGCTCCTGATGCATGTGTTTATAATGATAAATGGAACCTAACTGAATTAAACCCCAAAAAACTTAATTCTCTGACATCCTTTCTTACACTCAATTCCTGGGTCCTGAGGACCTCGTTAGTTCTCTCTCTGATGTGTCTGGGCCTCTGGGAATTTACTTCCTCTTCAAGTGCTTGATCCTAAAAAGGAACAGCCTTTTAAAGATAGTTTGTAGGTTCTGTAATTTTAAGGTAATTGTTAGGTTCTGTAATTTTCCAGAAAGACTGATTATCTGGTTTAGATGTGTAGTTTTCTTCAGTCTGACAAAAAATCCTATCTGATCTCCCCTCATAAACACCCCATGGGGATTTCTGCTAAATCTGGGCTATAATACCTGGAGTGGAGGCTTCTAAATCATGCCTCAAATATTGTTGAGTGACTGCTCTCTGCCAGGCACTGTGGCTGGTGCTGGGACTATAGTGGCACACCCAGTTCTACCTTGTTCCCCACCTTCATCGAGCTTGCAGTCTAATTAGAGATTCCAGTGGAGGTTTTTGGTTCTCGAGAATAAAGACTCGTCTTCCTTTCTGCTCTCCCATCAGTTCTCAGCACAGGAGGTTGGTATTGCCTTAATTCTCAGCCTGGTCCTCACTGGCAATTCCCCATGTTTTTGCCTTTTTTAACCCTTCTGATAATGTAAAAATTAAACTTGACCAATAGCTTGTACCTTCAAGGCCCTGTTAGGTGACTAGTTCATTTGATAAACTGAGGATTTTAATAAACTGTGTTTGTCAACTTTCTTAGATAAAATGATTCAGCACAAAGAAATCAGTATTATGAAGTCCAAGGCAGGAAAATGGGGATTGCTACTTAGAGACACAGAGGCTATTTTAGTGTCCTCCTAACCACACCATTGTTGAAAAGGGAAAATAATAGTCATAACCACTCGTGGCTTTGCTCTACAGTGTAAAAGTGCCTTCACATCTATATCATCACCTTGGGAGACAGGCTTTATTCTTCCCATCGGAAAGTCAGCTCCATGAGAAAAAAGATTCTTATGTTTTGCTCACTGTTGTATTTCCAGTATCTAGAACAGTAGCACATACTGATGCTCAATGAATATTTGCCAGATGCAGGAATGAATGAATGAATGAGCATACATTTCATAGGAAGAAGAATTGAGATTCAGACAGACAAAGTGACAAGCTCAAAGTCAAATGGCTAAGGCAGTTTGAACCCAATAAAAACCTGGAAAAAGAACACAAAAATACAATTTTTCAGAGAATATATTCAAAGGTCTATGAAAAACTATTAAATTTTATTAACCATCAGAGAATTCATATTAAAAACAAAGAGACTAGTTTTATGGCCTGGGTCTACTTTGCTAAATGACCCATGTACAATTGGAAAGAATTTGAATTTTTCAGTTGTTGAATATAATGTTCTGTAAATAACAATTAGGACACGTTGATTGATACTATTGTTCAAATCTTCCATATCATTACTAATTTTTTTGTCTATTTCTTCCATAATTTGCTAAGAGAGGAATATTGAAATCTCCACCTATAATTATGAATTTGTTTTCTCTAGTTCCATCCACTTTTATTTTACCTTTTTGAAGCTTTGTTACTAGGTGCACACACTTTGAGTATCTTTATGTCTTTTTGATGAATTGACCTTTTTATTACTATGGAATGTCCCTTTTTATTTCTAGTCATATTCTTTACCTTGAAGCCTACTTTTTTTTTTTTTGGTGGGGAAGATTGTCCCTGAGCTAACATCTGTGGCGACCTTTCCTCTATTTGTATGTGGGACATTGCCACAGCATGGCTTGATAAGCAGTGTGTGGGTCCACTCTCAGGATCCAAACCAGTGAGCCCCAGGCTGCCAAAACAGAGCACATGAACTTTACCATTACACCACTGGACCAGCCCCTTGAAGTTTACTTTTTTGATATTATTATTGTCACACCAATTTTCATGGTAGACCTTCTTTTCCATTCTTTACTTTTAATCTATCTGTGTTCTTATGTTAAAGTCTATCTCTTACAAACTATATAGTAGAGTCTTGCTCTTTTTGATAAATCCTGATAATCTCTGCCTTTTAATCAGAGCATTTAACCCATTAATTTTATTTATTTATTTGTTTTGGTGAGGAAGATTGGCTCTGAGCTAACATCCATTGCCAATCTTCCTGTTTTTGCTTAAGGAAGATTGTCCCTGAGATAACATCTGTGCCAATCCTCCTCTATTTCATATGTGGAACACCACCACAGCATGGCTTGATGAGTGGTATATAGGTCCATGCACAGGATCCAAACCTGCAAACCCCAGGCTGCCAAAGCAGAGTGCATGAACCTAACCACTACACCACCAGGCCTGCCCCTCCATTAATATTTTTAGTGAGTTGAGTAACATCCCTGCAGAATTCACATGCACCCAGAACCTCAGAACATGACCTTATTTGGAAATTAGGTCCTTACAGGTGATAATTAGTTAAGATGAGGTAACTCTGAATTAGAACAGATCCTAAATCCAATGACTGGTGCCCTTATAAGAAAAGGAGAGGACACACACAGAGACACAGTGAGAAGAGGACCATGTAAAGAGATTGGAGTAATGCAGCAACGAGCCAAGGAACATTAAGACTTGCCAGCAATCGCCAGAAGCTAGGAGAAGGCATGGAACAGAGTCTCCCTTACAGTCCCCAGGAGGAACCAATGCTCCCCAGTACCTTGATTTTGCACTTCTGGCCACCGAAAGTGTAAGACAATAAGTTTCTGTTGTTTTAAGCCACCTAATTTGTGGTAATTTGCTGTGGTAGTACTAGGAAACTAACACAACATTTATTGTAATTATCAATATAGTTGAGTTTGTGTCTACCATCTTGCTCTTTGTTTCTGTATTTTCCATCTGTTCTTTATCTCTTTGTCCTCCTTTCTGGTCTTTTTTATTTTAAATTACTATAGTCTTTTTGTAGTATTCTATTCCATTTCCCCTGTTGGCTCTTTATCTACATTTCTTTGTTGTATATATTCATGTGGTTGCTCTAGGGATTACAATATGGCTTCTTCACTTATCACAGTCCACCCAGAATTAATGTCATATCATTTCACATAAACGACTAAATCTTATAACAATATGTTTTCAGTAACTCCTTTCTTATCTTTTGTGTGACCAGTTCTTGCAGTTTTCTCTCCCCCAAGCCTCCCATTTTCCCTCGCCATCTCTTTTCCCATCTTTCCCAGTGCCACATGATCCAATGGTGAGACTGGGCATAGTCCCATCTTATAGACTTGACTATGTCTGCTAATGTTGGACTTTTTCCATGACATAACTGAGAATTTACTTAAGAGTTAATCCATTCAGAGAAAAGTATGAACTTGTGGCAGTATCACCAGAATTCAGATCAATGGAGCTGAAAAGAACTGGATGAAACAGTCAAACCAGGAGCACAAGGAGCAGAAAAAGAGTATGAGTTAGTAAGTGCAGGGTGAGCACTTAGGCTGGTGGTGAGCTAGGCCTGAGGTCACAGGGCCTCACCGGCCTCCCTCATAAGGAACTTGGATTTTATTCTGATCGAGACTGTTAAACCCACTAATGGAAGCTAAGCAAGGGAGTGACAAGATTATTGTCTTAAAGATCATTCTGGTGGAACTGTGAAGAGCCTGGTTGGTAGGAGAGTGAAAATGGAAGCAGAAAGCCAGTTAAGAGGCTATTGTCATTAACCAGGAAGAGCTGATGGGAAAGATTCATTTCTCTGAACTTCCCTGAAAGCCTGTTTCCAACCTCCATTTCTCTGAATGGGTGCGTGTATTTAATAAGGGAGCAGTCTCAGACCACAAGATGAAAGAAGAAGTGGCCTGTTCGTACCACAGCTGCAGAGCCAGCTGTCAGATGTAATAAACTGCATTTACCTGAAGAGCAGAAGGGAAGTGGCTGGATGGAAGCAGAGATTAGCTGCTTAGAAGGGCTTGTTCCCTTCTCCCTGTGACCCCTCCAACTAATTTGGGCATGGTTAAAGGGGATGAGGCCAAATATTATGGGTTCCATTGGTTGCCTTGGCAATAGCTCATTCCAGCTTTTCTAAAATTGAGGAAATCCTCTTCCAAGTTGGAAAAGCAGTCCTTGAGGTGTTTGGCTAAGATGCAAACTGTTACCAAGGCACTGGGAAAGCGTTGAATGTGTGTTTGAAGGAAAAACCTGACCCTTTGAAGATCTGCTGACTTTTTTTTTCCAATGTCAAAACAGGTAGCCCCAGGCATTTCCTTTTCAGGAACTGTTTTCAGGGGCCTCTCTCACAGGATGAAGCTGAGGGGCTGAGGGGAGTGAGGAGTGAATGAGGCAGTCTGCCCACCCCAAGGATCAGGGAAGGAGTAATCTGGCAGGAATCGGCCTACCATTTCCCACTTCCAGACCCTGTTCCCACAGTATATGGATCAACAGACCCGATCTGTCACCCTTGACCTACCCCCTGTCTGTATTCCAGAGTGGAGAGGCATCGAGAGGATGCCTGTACCAACAGGAGGGACAGAGCCCATGCCTTGCTGCCAGTAGATTTAGGATGTGCTAAAACAGACCAGCACCGAGTATGGAAATTTGAGAACCTACTGTTATGCAACAGTTATTGTGGCCTGTGCTGAGATAAGAGTGGTTAACAAAATTGTGTGTGTCTGCTCTCATGGACTCTACATTCCAGTGGAGGAACCATGAAGAAAAAGTTCCTCAGAAGTGAATTATCTTGCACTGGCTCCTGTTCTCAATGCCACTCCTCTCTGTAAATGGAACCACCACATCATGCTCTTCTCCGGCTCAGTTTGTGGGGTTGTAACTGGATCCTCAAGTCCCCAAACAATGACCGGGCCATTGCCTTGAGCTGACTATTTGCCCAGAACCGGAAAGCCACTGCCCACCTGACCTTCCTCCTCTCGCTCAACTGGGCCTCCCTGCTAGATTTCATCTCCAGAGTGCCAATATTAGGCCAGCCTCCCTCCCAGTTTTGCAAGCCCTTTGACCCACCTGGATGCCATGGGAACTAGTCCAGCATCTCCCATCTCCATCCCATCATTACAGTTTCTTCCAGGCTGTGATGAAGTTCAGGCCCCAGTAGGCTTCCTGGTTGAGCCTACATTAAAATAGTTCTGGCCCTCGAATATGGTTTGTCCACACTAGCCATCTACCTCTTTTCCTTTTCTCCTTGGTTGTCAGAAAAAAAATTTAATATAACTAGGATTTTCTTTCTCAACAATATTTCTCTCTCTAAATGTGACTTGAATCCAACCACCATCTCCCAGGCAGTGGATCTCAAATCTGACTACACATTAGAATCATTTGAGAAATATTATTAAAATACTCATGCTTTTACCCCACCCCAAACCAGTCAATTCAGAATCGCTGAGGGTAGGGCCCAGGCATCAGCATTTTTAGAACTCCCCAGGGGATCTAATGTGCAGCCAGGCTTGAGAACTACTTCTGCAGGAGACCGTGTCACAGTTGAGATGAGTGAGGGCGAGGGTTGGCAGAAGGCTAGGCCAGGGACGATCCCCGATTAAGAAGGTGGATAGGGACAGGCAACAGGCCAAAAATCAGCAGCAAATTCCCCAGAGCCTGGTTTTCCCAACAGAAGACATCCACAACTCTGCTCTGCTATTGATTTCTTTTTGGTGAAGTTTTTGTAGAAATCCAAGTTTGAGGAATAACTGAGTTCTATACTCAGAAGTCCTCTCAGGGAGCAGAATTGGGCCAGTGTTCTCATGGACCAGGAAGCTCTGGAGGGTGCACACAAGCAGCAGGGAAGAAGGAAAAGAAATCCCCCTGTCCCCACCCCACCAAGCTCCCCAAAGTCTACCAGCCTGGAGAGTAAGGGGCTCCCAGAGGTCACGGCGGTTTCACCTCAAATCTGAATTTTAGAGGTGGAATGACCTCACCGGTCATGTGGCTCAGTCATTCTCAAACCTGGCTGCACATTAAATAACTTAAAAGACTAGAAAAGAGAAAAAAAATAATCTTCAATTCCCACCCCAGACCAAATGAAGAAAAACTCCAGGGTGAAGGCCGGGCAACCACGCTTTTTCACAACTATGCCCCAGGTGATGCTAATGTGCAGCAAGAGCTGAGAACCACTTCTCGTCCAGCCCTCTCCTGCAGATGAGAAAGACCACAGCCCGCTGGATTAGACAGTAAAAGACATTAGGCCGGAAGAAAGCAGATCAGATCCTCACCATGCACTGGACACCGGAAGAAATTACAGAAACTTAAGAGTGCAAAACTCAAACCTTAAAAGGTAGAAAAAAAATGTGAGTATTTAGCTGTTAAAAAATTATAAAGAAAAACTCAATTACTTCAGTTAGAAAAAGAAATGTGAATTCAAGCAACAGCAAAATGTCCTTTTCCATAGAGCATATAAATAGGATTTTTAAAAGGTGAACGCTGACTGGTGTGGGTGAGACAGGTGTTCGCACACTGTATTTCTCGTCTCTTGTGAATTGTCAGTTCATGTCCTCTCATATATTGTTCAGGAAAATATTCACTGTTGAGTCTCTTGAGAAGCTATTTGAAAACAGCTATTAAAAACTTTGAAAATATTCTAACTAGAGAATGTTCTATTAGTCAGGATTCTCCAGAGAAACACAATTGGTAGAATGTGCATTCATATATAGAGACGTATTTTAAGGAATTGGCTCACGCAATTATGGGGACTGGCAAATCCAAAATGTACAGGGTGGGCCTGCAGGCTGGAGCAGCTTTTTAATGATTTAATCATGATCTCTGCAATTATCATCATGAATGAGCAATACCCTTTCCCACAGGCACAGGTAGGCCCTGAGCTAAAGAAAAATGTGTGCATGGACATCATGGCATAACTGGGCATCCACCTAGGGTCTCCATATAAGATGGCACCAGAGTAATTTTCAGCAATAGGCCGGTTGGACATGCCCGCATGGAGATGGGGCATGGCGATGAATACTTCTGGCTCCAGGTGCGAGGGGAAAGCAAACACTTTCCTGGCATTTCCCATCTTCCCTACAGTGTCCTCTTCCTCTTTCACACATCTCTTCTTTTATCCTCTCCTCTCCCTTTCTAACATATCTTCCACCCTGGGCTGCACGGTGCTGTTTCCTGCTAAGGGATTGGCTAGATAAGAGGTTAACTAATAAAAGTATAGAGTGTGCACCACCCCCCTTCAGAGGTATTCACTAGTAACTAGAGGATTCTTAAAACTAAAAAAAAAAACAAAAAACATTTTTTTCCGTTATGAAAGATAAAACTAACATTTCAGCATAATTCCTTTCATTCTTTACTCTGTGCCTAATTTTCATTTCATTTGAGTATAGTTGAGATAACACTGTATGAATGATTATGAAGCCTACTTTATTTTCATTTAAGAAGCATTTTCCCCAAATTATTATAGACTCATAGGACGGATTATTTTTTAAGATACATACAATATTCCACTGAGTGGATGGACCATAATTTACTTAATGTCTTCTCTATTGTCATAATTCCTCTTAAGGAAGGAATTGTCTGAACTTAAAAAAATGCTTTTAGGTCCTAGAGGTAATAATAACAGCTAACATATATTGAATACTGACCACATGCCAAGTATTATTCTAAGTGTTCTGTATTTATTTTTTTTTCCTCACAGTAAATCTTATAAGAAGAGTACTATGACCTCACTGCCATTTTGTAAGTAAGCAAACTTGGGTACAGAGATGGTGAGTAAGTTGCTGAAGCTCCTGGCTAGGAAGCGGGAGGCAGAGCTTGTGGGTCCATGCACTTTGGCTCCAGAATTTGGGGTTTGAACCACCACGAAATGGATGGTAAGGCCAAGGGCCCAGGTCTGAGCTGGAGTCACGAGTCCAGGGTTCAGGGACAAGGGCAGAACTGTTCAGCATGAGACAAGGAAAGAAATTTATTATTGAAGCAAGAGAAGGTGGGTAGGGAGAAAGAATGGAGGGGAGGAGAGGAGTCAAAGGATGCCATGAGAAAGGCCAAGAGAAGAAGTGCCTCATGATGGGGAAGCCTAAAATGCCACTTGGGAGAACAGGAATGTCTGCAGTGGACTTATGACAACTGCTTAACTGACGTGCAGTTGACATAAACTGTACATATTTAAAGTACACAATTTGATGAGTTGAAATCATCACCGCAATCAAGAGAGGGAACACATCCATCACCCCCAAAGTTTCTTCATGCCACTTTGTAGTCCTCCAAACCCCCACCCACCAAGGCAACCACTGATCTTCCTTCTGGCACTATAGATTAGCTTGCATTTTCTAGAATTTCTTATAAATGAACTCATACTGTATATACTCTTTTTGTGTCTGGTGTCTTTCACTCAGTGTAATTGTTTTGAGATTCATTCATGTTTCAGTGTGTATGAATAGTTTATTCCTTTTTATTTCTGAGAAGTATTCCATGGTACTGATATATCAAAGTTTGTTTATCCACTCACCTGTTGAGGGACATTTGGGTTGTTTCTTGTTTGGGGTTATGACAAATAAAGCTGCTCTGAACACTCCTGTTCAAGTCTTTATGTGGAAATAGGCTTTCCTTCCACTAGGACTGGACCACCTAGTCGTATTTTAGGTTTATGTTTAACTTTTTAAGAAATTGTTTTCCAAAGTGGTTGTATCAGAAATGTATGAGAATTCCAATTCCTCCACATCTTTGCCAATACTTGTATCATCAGTTTTTAAAATTTTTCACATTCTAAAGAGGTGTAGTGGTATTTCACTGTAATTTTAATTAGTATTTCTCTAATAACAAATTACGTTGAGCATCTTTTCATGCACTTATTTACCATCCATGTATCTTCCTTGATGAAGTGTCTGTTAAAATATTTCCCTATTTTTCTTAATGAGTGGTTTTATTGAGTTTTGAGAGTTATTTATGAATTTGATACAAGTCCTTTATCAGATACATGATTTGCAAATATTTTCTTGCAGTCTGTAGCTTGACTTTTCATTCTACTAACAGTATCTTTCAAAGCAGAAGTTCTGAATTTTAGTGACGCCCAATTTACCCACTTTCTTCTTTCGTGCTTTTGGTGTCATAGCTAAAAAATCTTTGCCTAACTCAAGGTCAGAAACATATTGTCCTATCTTTTCTCTAGAAATTTTATACTTCTAGGTTTTACATTTAGATGTATGATCCATTTTGAGTTCATTTTTGTACATGGAGCAAGTACGGATCGCAGATCATATTTTTGCATATGGATACCAATTGTTCCAGGACCATTTGTTGAAAAACCATCCTTCCACTGAATTCCTTTGTACTTTTGTCAAAATCAGTTGACTGTATATGTGTGTCTACCTCTGAGCTCTATTCTGATTCATTGATCCATATAGCTATCTTTACACCAATATCACAACATCTTGATTACCATAGATTTATAATACATCTTGAACTAAGCTACCGTGAGTCCTCAAACTTTGTTGTTCTTCTTCAGATTGTCTTGACTAGTCTAGGTCCTTTGCATTTCCATATGCCTGTCAGAATCAGCTTGCCAATTTCTACAAAAAAAGCCTCCTGGAATTTTGATTGGCAGTGTGTTGAATCCATAGATCAATTTAGGGACAATGGGCATTTTAACAATATTGAGCCTTCCAATCCACAAAATTGGTGTATAACTCTCCACAAAATGAATTTTTTAAATGTTATTTGCTGTGTGCTGACTTAAGTACCCAGTTCTTCAGTAAAGTCATAAAGTTATAAATATATGCTCATAAATGTTTTGCAGGGTGTGTGTGTTTGGAAACTGTTGAAAGGGCTGAGTTTCATGTTTTGATCAATATCGTGAGGGCCAAAGCAACCTGTGTGGAGCCAAGAGCACAGGGCTAGGGGGGGTGAGTCCCCGAGAATTGGGAGAAATTTGGCGGTGGATCTCCACAGGCAGGAAAACTGGTGTTATTATGTTATGTTGTTATTTTAATATGTTATGAAAAAATGTTACCTAGATCTCAGGGGCCAGAAGTGTTCCTGGTGACATCTGGGTCATAGACTGAAAACCCCTTCTAAGGGGAAAGAAACCCCCCTCACCACATCACCTCGGATCTGGCCCCCCTTTCACAGTGATAAAAGAAAAAGTCCAGCCATCGCACTTTAGGAAATCTGTTCATCTCTACTCCATACGATATGAGGCTGTGTAACACTGGATCGCGACTCAGTTTCCCAGCAACTGACGATCCACGTGTGCTCAGCCACCTTATAATCACACTGAGGTTTGGAAGGTCACTAACTCTGGGTAAGGGAAGTCTTTCTCTGTCTTCCTCCCCCCATTTTTCTTTCTTTCTTTTTAAATTTAAGTCCCCTTTTGATAAATTGATAAGTATAAAAATCTTACATCTCCCTAACCATCCTCCCCCCAAGATTCGAGTACACCACCCTCTGGTATGCGCTCCTCTCACTTAACCAAGTTGAAAGTTCACCTATCTCTACTTGCTTCCCAAGCTGCAGAAAAGACTGGTGACTTCCGGCAGGTGCTAATTTTTCCGTGTGTACTTTTCATGTGGCCAGTCTCAATCTCACGATCTCTGGATCAGCTGGGATAAAAGTCAGAATTGTCCACAGGATGAGGATTCTATTTTGTTTTTCAGTAGTTCTTGGTACCTGAAGAACTTTCTGTATCTACTACCTTCCTTGTCTCCATTAGGAATTAAGCAACAGGATGACAAAATGCATCCTCCAGCTGGGACTTGGAACCCTTCCTCAACAGAGGAGTAAAGTGAGCATATAAACTACATCCACCAAAAAGAGAACTATCTCACCTTATTTTCCTAGTCCCTTCCTTCTAGGAACGATTTTGGTTACTTGCAGAGGAAAAGCATTCTGCTTGCCCTGAGCTTTGTGCAGAATAACATTCCTTTAGGACAAGGGCACTGGCATCCCCTAAAAGTCCTCCTGCCAGGATCCAGAGCCTGACCTGAACCCCACAGAGGAGCCAGATGTTGGAGTGTGAATAGTGGCGCTCTCTGAACCAAAAAACCTGAAGGAAGGTACTCCATGCTGTCCTGACTTTACGGCTCTTGTCCTGACTTTAACTTATTCAACATTTTTGTCAGTAACTTGCTGGAAAACACAGAAAATCATGGAATTAGGATAGCCAATGTGGCAGGGAAAATCAGTGCTCACCAAATATTTCGTGTTTCCCAGCCTTCGTTTCCCAGCCTCCCTTGAAGTTAGATTGGGGTCATGTGAGTATTTCTGGCCAAAGGACTATGAGCCACGTGCCTCCTCCATCTTTTTCTTCTGTTTCCTTGGGAGCCCTGTGTTCCAGATGGCACTGTTACGGGATAGAGCCGGACAGCCAGATCCACGTTGGACTTCACATAAATGAAAAAGAAACCTTTTCGTGTTAAGTCTTTGAGATTTAGAGTTTCATCTGTTAGGGCAGCTACTGTTAGTCATGTCAACGCATATAGCCAAACTTCTTAACGCAGTTGAGAAAGAGTCTCAGCCTAGTGCTGAATCGGGATGAGAAGAGCTTTCAGTCATCAGGTGCTGTTAGCTGACACGGAGGGAACCTCTTAGGGCCACCCTCTTGCCTTAGATTTTTCTCAACTAGCAGTGAAACTGAGCTCACAGACACCACTCAGAGAACTAGGACCAAAGGGAGTGGGAGCAGCCTTCGTCTGAATACATGAGTGATGTCGTGAAACAGGAATTTCAGTAACCCCTCAGTGAGAACTTCATCACCTACTTGTTTACTGTGCTTTGAACTGCAGACGTGGAGGTGGAGAAACCTGTGCTAGCCCTAAGGCAGAGCCCAGGGAAGCCGGCTCTCATTCCAGAGGCATCCCAGTTTCCTATTCATGCCAAAGGCTGATATCAAAACTTTCCTGAAACAAAGAGAAAGCCGTGTGGTGCCTGTATGCTCACTACTGACAATCTCCAGTTCACTATGGAGCAGGAAAGAGAAGCCCTTCTCAGCAGAAAGACTGGAGGTGGTTTTTATCTGATGCAGTGGTTACATAATCCTGTCTCCCAATTATATTGTAATAGGATCTGGGCAGCACTACCAAAAATAAGTAAACAAATAAAGCTGTCTCTCTGGCTCCAAGCTTACGCTACGTATGCCTTCTAGGGACCACGAAAAATACATTAGGGTATTCCATCTGGGTTGGAGTCTCATTCAAGAGGAACTGATGTTAATCCACAGAGAGAATTAGGAAGTTACAGCTTCACCGTCTTCCCTTTTATACGAGAATTGCTCTTTTTGGGGGGCGGTGGTGACCCAATCTACTTAGAGCTAACTGCTTCAGTAGCAAAGTGAGTTCTAGAAGAAAAGAAGAAAAGGAACTCTTAAGCGGGACCTTACTCTCAGAATGGCAAGAACATCCATGTCTAAAAGAAGCGAACCACTCAGGACAGCTGTCCACTCAGCACAGAGCTCAGGTATTTTAGGATTCTCTCAGCTTCGGGATGCGAAGAACTTTTGACAAGTTAGCCAAAATGATGGCCTGATGGGACATGACCAAGTGACAATTTAGTCAAGATGGGCTTTTCTTTTCATTGCTCTGTGTGCGCAGCTGCTAAAGCTCCTGTTGTTACTTAAAGGAGACCAGTTCTAAAGGTCTCAGCGGCCTTGGAACAGTCCCCAGAAGTGCATCCTGGTTTCTTCTAAGCAATTGTGTGGTGTTCCGTGTGCACACAGCTTTAGGTCTGGAGGCAGGTTTAGACAGGGAGAGCCAGGCATGGCCGTGGCCAGAACAGTCATCCCAGGCATCCTTATCCAGTCAGTCTGCGTGAGGCCAGGGCAAAAGAAAAAATTTCCTGTACATTCTCCGTCTGGACTTCTCACTTGGTGAGCAGAACACTCAGCCTCATTCTTTCTCTAACTCCAGAGCCACCAGCAGCCTTGACGCTATCAGCTCACCAGGGGCTGTGAAGGGTCATTCAGAAGTTGGAAGACAAGGACGCAACAAGTGGCAGGGTGTTCAACCGTGTGCCTTGTCCACAACCAAGTCTGTTTACTTACTAGAATAAGTTCAGATGTGGCGAAGCTACCAAAAAGCTCTAAAATATATTGAGAGATAAAGTGCTAGTCTATCTGGGGTTTGCTTACAATTAACCAGGGTTCAGGGGAGGGGGTTGGGAGGGTTGGGATTATAGAGGAAACAGTGATCACTAGCAGTTGATACTTGTTAAAATGGCGTGATGGGTATACAGGGCTATATATTCTTCTTATAGGAAGGTTGTGTGGATCATACAAGCTAATGGATGCAAAGTGCTCAGCAGAAGTCAGCGCTCCATAAATAGTAGCTATTATCACCACTTTACACTGGAGGAGTTGAGGCCCAGAGAAATTAAGTAATGTGCCTGAGGCCACAATTCTAGGAAGTGGTCGAGCTTGGTCTCTAAACCACAGCTATCTGTTCCAGAGCCTGTGCTCATAGCCTCTCTCCTACCTAGTGCCTAGCACAGTGCTGGCTTGGCACAGACCACAGCTAGTAACTCACTAGATGCCTCCCACTGTATTAAGCACTTTGTATGAATTACTGTATATAATTATTACAACAGCCTACAATGAAGGTACTATTAGTATAGCCATTTTACAGACAAGGAGGCTGAAGGCACAGGGCATTTGAACATTCTGTCCAAGAAAAGGTCAGTCGGGGTGGGGCCAGGACTGGGGCCCTGACACCCTGACTCTCAAAGCCATCCTCCTGACCACGTGCATATGGCAAGGCTCGCTCTGGCCTCGGCTGTGTGCAGGGCCCTTCGGGGAGGGTGGATTGCGGAGATGGCCCTGGATGACCCCGGCTGTCTTTGGAAACTACCAACAAAAACTGAGTTGTTCAGAAACAATCAGCACTATTCCCTTTTCAGTCTTTTCTTCCCCTCGTCACTAAGGCAACTTCCCCCCGCCGCCACATTCTCCTCCCCGTCTGTCTCTCTTTCCTCTACCCTTTTTCAGGTTTCCATGGTTTCCCCCCATTTGGCTCCATTTTTCTTTCAAAGTTCCATTTGCCTAATCCCCCTCCACTAAGAGCCCTGAGTGGACCCAAGCCTGGTTATAACGTCAAATTTCTCATTGGCTCATTCAATGAACATTCAAGGACTGGCACTGGGCAAGGTGCTGGGTTTGCAGAGATGTAGGACCTAGGAGCCCACTGTCTGCTGTTGTAGACAGAGGTTCTTCAACAGACTTACAGAGCACCTACCATGTGCCAGGTCCTCTTGCAGGAGTTGGGGATGGAGCATACATGAACCAAAAACATGCAAGGTCCCTCCTTCCCCAGAGCTTGCATTCAAACTGAGGAATATGTGTAGGAGAGAAGTAAACCAAACAGGACATGAGATACTGGCAGGTAAACCGATCATTGTAATAAATTTTGGTAGGTGCTGTTCCTGTGCTAGAAGCAAGAGCAGTGTGCTCCAGAAACACAGGAAAGAGAAACCTGAACTGAGTCTGAAGGCACGGGAAGGCTGGTGAGGAGAGCGTGGCCCGCTGCATCGAAGGCGGAGCCACGAGCAAAGGCCTGGAGTTGTGCAACAGGGTGGTATACATGGCTGCTATGTCTGGAGCCAAAAGCGTGAGTAAGAACTGGTGGGATTTGAAGTAAGGGCACTGAAAGCCTTGTCTGCAGTTCTAGGCGCCTGGCTACTACCCTGTTGGCCTGTGTGTTTCCTAAACTTGCCTGAGAAGAATCACCCAGGGCGCTTGTTAAAAGCTACTTTCCAGTTCTCCGCCCGCCTACTGAATCAGTCTTCTGAGGGGAAGCTTTGGATGAATGGTTTTAACAAGCCCCCAGGTGGTTCTTATGATCAGGCAAGTTTGGAAACAGCCTGGAGGGGACGTGGGGCAATGGGAAATAATTCCAGCCCAGTTGTTAACTAAACGTGCGTATTTTCATGTTTCCTCCTCGCAGAGCTCCTCATCCTTGAACCTCCATGACATGTTTGCACGATAAGTAGGGATTGGTACGCTGACCTTTGGGCTCCAGATCTCACAACCTAATAAGGCTGTGTGTGACCTTTGCCACCGGAGACATCACTGCAAATCAGTTTATTTCCACAGACAGAAATCCAACAGCAGACATAGAAGAAATGGGATATATTCTGTTTCTCCTTTTCACTGTTTTTTCTTTTTATGAGGTTGAGCGCTGGTGCTTGCAACGTGCACCAGGTATAGATTAATTGAACACTGCAACAGAAGAGGAAGAAAGAAGAAAGGATGGATCCTGGTAAGAGGAATTGGAGTGGTGAAGAGAAATTTTTATGGGTCAGAAAATTGTATCTGTAGCCATTTGGCAAACTGTACTAAAACATGCCTTCATGAAGACAAATAATATCTCTTCCTTCCAGCATTCTCAGGAGTGCTGGCAAAGCTTCCTCAGAGAGCAAGTGGTGAGTGATTTGACAACGCAGATTCTATACATGCTGTGCGTAAGTGGGCTAGGGATTAGGTTTCATAATACCAAGCTAGTGTTGCTAAAGCTTCCCGGGATGGAAAAATGCTCTCTGTGTTGAATATCTTGGCTTCAGACAGTTCAGAAAGGATTAGTGAGCAATTCTATTGCAAATCATGGTTGATACCAAAAAAAAAAGGGTTGGGGGAGGAGAGAGGAGAGAAAGGAGAGAGACAATGCCAAAAAATGAAAACTCATTTTAGCTCTTCTATTAAAGCCAGATGTATTTTAGGCCCTGTTTCTAGGCAACTGCATAATGGTAATATTCTTGAATCCTTTTTTTAAAGACTCACAACTGTCAGAGTCAGTAAAGGTCAGAAGGTAATTATAAAGTAATAAGGATGACATACGAGAGGCAAGATCATTCCAGCATCGCTTGGGAAGCAGTGACATTTTATATTTTGCATTCATTTTCAGAAACTCTAAGGTTTTCCTAGGGGCACTTAGCCATGCCCCTTTGGCAAGACCACTGACTCAATCAAAGTTGAACATGACACTGGGTTCTGAACTGAACATTCTACCATCACACCTCTCCAATCCTCCACCAGGGATTGATGGAGCTCGCACAGCGTGCATAACCCTCCAGTGGTTGTTAAGGGGGTATAACGAACCTCTAAGACAATGTAGACCAATGAAGAGCTCTACACCTGGAAATTGCCTTAGAGAGCAGTCCAACAGGCTCAGTACACAGACAAGGAAACTGAACCCAGAGATAGGAGGCGAAAAGGAGACAGAGGGACACTGAGATCTATGAAGGGCACGGATGTGCCCACTTTAGGCTCTCTGAAGGTGGAGGTCTTCTGTCTAGCGTGGACTTTGTTGTTCCTGTGCATGACCCTGGGACAGAGAAGGAAATTAACATCGATTGAGTTCCTCCAGCACTTTGCTGGGCGCTTTATATAATTAGCACTTGATTTTCACAATAACCGTATAGGGTTTAAAGGAATCATTTCTAATTTACAGAGGACAAAACCAGGGCTTAGAGAGGTTAAGAAGCTTCCTGGCTCCTCCACTTGATGCATAGCTGACCTTGGAGGAGGTCATATAAGTTCTCACCTACAAAATGATGATAACACACCCCTTGCAGGGTATTTTACAAGATTAAATGACGTAGTTTATGTGAACACCTAGCACAGAAAGCTGGGCATATGATAAATCAGAGCACCGCACTGCTTTCTCAAAACCCTCCAGTGGCTTCCACTGCACGAAGTCCTTGCTGTGGCCAGGGCCTGCGCCATCTGGAAACTCCCCTGCCCTCAGTGACCTGGCTAACCACCTCCCCAGTCCTCCCCGGCCCCTGCCAGCCCCATAGGCCTTGCCTATCCTGGCACACTTCCACCTGAGACCCTCCTATTTAAAACTGCATCTCCTTGCTCTGCCCCGCTCAACACCTTTATCCCTCCTGTCTGCATTATTGTTCTCCAAAGCACTTATCACGACTTAAAAATATCCTGTATTTTCACTTATATTCTATTTCCCCCCACTGGACAGTAAGCTGTGAGGGCACGGGATTATTTGTTTTGCTTTGTCCTTGCTGAATCCCTAGTACATAGAAGATGCTCAATAAATATTTGTTAAATGAATAAACGCATATTACCCTCCTCCCTCCTCTCCTTCCTCTTCCAAGGACACACGCCTTATTAGATCAGAAGTCTCTGCCCTTCCAAAATAAGAAAAAGACAAGAAAAAAACTTAACTCTAAGTAACTATGAAACATTTAAAGGGCTCCAAGACAAAGAACATATCCAAACCAGGGACAAGCAATTTTATTGGGCCTCTTTATCCACATTATAACTCCTTCCTGAGCGTGGGATATTTAGACTTTAGATATTAACTTTTTTTTTAGTGTTCACATGGCCTGTCCCTCTAGCATGAAGGCACCCACTCCCTGCTTTCTAACATTTTAGCAGAAGCATCTGTTGACCGACTTGTGTGTCAGGCACCATGCTCTGGGCAGTACGAGACACAGGACGTGCTTGCGGCTTAGTGGCACCAACAGCCAATCTCAACAGTCTAATACGGTAAATGCCAAGATGGAAGTATATCCTGGGGAACCCAGAGAGGGGCCGTTTAACCCCAGCTGGGAGTTCAGAGAAGACTTCCCCGAGACGGCTAAAGAGGATCAGCAGTTAGCCAGGCCGAGAAGGGGCAGGAGGGTGCTCCAGGGATCAGTCAAGCAAACCCAGAGTGATGAAACTGCACGATGTTTTCAGGAAACTACAAGGGGTTTAGTGTTCCCAGAGCACAGACACGGGGCTCGGGGGCTCTTACATGCTACAGGAAGGGGCTTGCACTTCACTGGTGGAGTGGGACAGGACCCAGTGTCAGACTGAGCATCTTCACGGAGGATGGTTTTAATCTAGGCTTGTTTAAAGGTTTCTTAGCTCTGTTAAAGCAAGACTTGGTGAGACATACCTGGCCCTTTCCCCATGGCGATAGGAGAGGATACAGACCCTTCAGAAACCCCTGTAGCCTAGAGGCCATCTCGGAACCAGGCTGGTAGCCAGGAGAGGTTAGGTGGGCTGCTCCACTCCACCGTCAACCTGAAGGTTCACCCCAGGGCTGGCCAGCCTCCTAAGACCAGAGGATACTTTAGCAGGTGAATCAATTTTGGGGTTCCTTGAAAATCCAATTCACTGAAAGAGACCCATGTGGATATTTCAGAGCCTTCTGAATGTAATGAAAGTCCTAGTAATTAGGACTCAACTGGGCTTCTCTAGACCAGAGGTTGCAAGGTGGTAGCCCGCTCTATCTGCTCATGGCTGTTTGATTTATCCCATATACTAAAAAATCACAAACTAAAAAAACTTAAAATTCTTGCAAACATAAACAATCAGATTTCACATAAAAATGTGGGTCCCAGCTTCTCCTGAAAAGAATTCTGAACATACTGGCCTATTTGGTAACAACAGGCTGGCGTGAGAGCACCTGCTGCCACCCTGCCGTCCTCCTGCTCCCCCTTGACCTGCCCTCATTCACCATTTCCCACATGGGACTTTGCAGCTGACCCCTCAGTCTTCAGAAACTAACCAAGTTAACCCTAAACATTCTTGGACATCTCCTCCTTATTCAAAATCACAGCCCCTCCTCGCCAGTCTGGGTTCATTGGGTGACCAAATTGAAAAGTTCTTTCAAGACTAATGAGTCCTCCCAATCAGCTCTTTCCTGGTCCTCACTCGGTGCTGGTATTTGGGTAGACATGGAAGATCCCTTGGAACAGGAGGACATAACAGGCACAAAGGGAAGGACAGAGACAAGGGTGGGTTCAGGTGAGGAGTGGGGGTAGGCTGAATGCCCTGAAGAATCAGATCATAAGGTTGAAAGAGCCAGGAAAATAGAAAAAGGGGAAAGACGTGAAAAGGGGAGGGGCGGGACAGAGGGGAGGAGGTAGAACAGAATTAATATCTTGGCAGGAAGTGTGAGTGGAATGGGGAGAGGATTTCTCTCCTCTTCAAGCCTCATGGACAAATCTTTAAAAGAAAAACATTAATAGCCACACACTTCTAAGTTTTATTACTAATTAGAACTTAACATGCTTGAGAGTTTTGAAAGAGGTGTTAGGTGCAAAGTATGTTAACTTGGGCAGTGGAGAGCTTTTTCCAGTTCAAAACTCATGTCCCTGTAAAAAAAAATAAGAGTGATGGAATGCTTCACCCAGATGGTCTGGCTCTTTGATATCTACAAACATTTTGAAAACACTTAAAATATTTTTCAACTTTTCTGTGCAGTTCTATTAGGTGATGACTGTTGGCTTACGTATTTCCTGTTTAGTTTTCCCTTTGCTCTCTCTTCAAACAACTTTTGGTTTGGAAGGCTGTAGTCAGTCCACAAAATTGGACTTGTGGCATAAAAAAGTCACATAATAATGGAGACACATGAGTGCCAACAGGTGGTTTCATAAGCTAATGCCTTGTGATAAGTTCTGTTATCTTGCCGCTCAGCAGGAATTCTGAGCTTGATGATGGAGATGTTGAGGTGTGCACATGAACCATTTCAAGGTGAGGCTCTGACCCCCACAGGATGGGGTCTCACTGGGGCCATGGAAGAGCTCCAAGACTGTGTACGATTACTGCACAAATGTAGCCAGCCAGTTGGCCGAGACCTGGTGCAATGAGTGGACAAAGGTTTTAGTCCCTGGTGGAGGAAGAAAAAGCCAGGGAAGTCAACTTTCTGGGCCCTCCTCTTTGTCCTCCACAATGAAGGAAGCCTCTATACCCTAAAGGTGCGATCACTCAGCAGCACACCCAGGACACCTAAGTAGAAGCTGGTAGAAGGGGGTGCCTGGTCAAGTATGTCCATTCCACTGCTCCTACATGCACACTTTATTTTCAATTTTGTAAATTCTGGCAGTGTTCTTAGAAGAAAAAATCATTTTGTCCTCCTGAGGAGTTCAACTGTCTGGCAAAAGTAATAAAGATTAAAAAACACTGCTAAGTTTGTCTCATCATCTTGATAAGAGCTATAACCCAAGACTTCACCTCGGAAGCTGCCAGGGGTCTGTCACCTTTTTGCTCTTCCTTGTTTGGTTCAGCACTCATTTAACATAATTACACTTATTAATCCAAAGCCCTAACCCGAGATTTTCTCCTCCTCTCAAACTCCTCCTATTTTTACCCCAGAAACCCTTGGGGCACAGTAGTGGGCAAAGGCCTTTTCATAGGAGATTAATTTAACCAATATTGCTTGAGCACCTGCTATGTGCCAGATACTCCTCAAGGCACTTAGAATTAACAATGAATAGAGACTGGACTTTAAAAAGACCACAGGAGCTGTCACTTTTGATTTTGTAATTCAAATCTGATCTTAGACCACATCACTTGAAATTACTGAATACACAAGAATCTTTTTGGCAATTTCACTTGGTTGTAAAGGACACAGCTCAAAACTCAGCAGCTAGAGTGTGCTACCTGCCTGTAAAAGAATACATGTTGAGTGGAACTCTTCTAGGATTATTAGAACTTTCCCCAAACTTTTTAGCTTGTGCTCAAAGAATGGTTTACCTATCATGCAAGATCTATCCAATGATCGTACTTCAAAAAATGAGATTGAGGGTGCCAGCCCCGTGGCCTAGTGGTTAAGTTCAGTGTGCTCCACTGTGGCAGCCTGAGTTCACAGGTTCGGATCCTAGGCACAGACCTACCTCATTCATCAGCCATGCTGTGGCAGTGACATACATATAAGGTCGAGGAGGAGTGGCACGGATATTAGTGCAGGGCTAATCTCCCTCAGCAACAACAAAAGAAAATCAGATTGGGCTGTCAAGAAATGTGTAAAGAAGTTTTTCTAAGCTTAACAAAATGTATTTTAATTCCTATAAAGATCTCACTTTAGTAGATGGGGAATAAGCTGATCCTGGTAGAGTGCTGTTACCCCTTTCAAAACAGGTTTCCATACAGCAATTTGTTTTGGAATACTACAAGGAACTGTGTGGTTTGAAAGAACTAATGTTGTTCTAAAAAGTAAACAATTTATATTTCCATTTTCAGCAACAGGTACTTCCCTTCTTTTACTTTTATTGGAAGTATCCCTCTTTACTTTTTCTTTCAATAAAAAGGCAATGAGTTCTTTCCAGCCCACATTCACAGCTGTATTTTCTTATTTGCTTCCTTTTGTAGTTATTATAGCCTAGAAATTTTCAACTCATAACTACTTCTTGAGGATTTAATATACATGGTTATCGATGGAATATTTCCCTAACATAAATAATAAAGTACTTCCAATTTTGGTGCTTCCATCAGGTGGGTAGTTAGGCCTAAAATCAACCTCTTTATACATTTGCTTTTTAAAAATAACTATTCTGAATGTAAACGTCAAATAATCAAGTCTCATTTTGCAATTCATACATAATGGAAATTCGACCTATGCGTTAATACCTAAGGTCTAGATCTTGTCAAAAGCAATAGCCAACATCACCTAGTGCTTTACAGTTAAAAGTGTTTATACACATCTTTTAAATAATTACAAAACTTCATCCAGTGGATCTTACAATATGGATGAGAAAGTAGTTTAGCTGAGGTATTGAGGATAATTATCTCTGTTTAACAGATATGTGTCCAGAGGTTCAACAGGGTTACATGACTACCTCAAGACGAAACATTCATGAGGAGGTATAGCCAGACTGAAGTGGTCGTTGTATAATTTTCTATAAATTATAAAGAAAGGACTCTTGGGGCTGGCCTGGTTGCATAGTGGTTAAGTTCAGCATGCTCCACTTTGGTGGCTCAGGTTCAGACCTACACCACTTGTTGGCAGCCATGTTGTGGCAGCAACCCACATACAAAATAGAGGAAGACTGGCACAGATGTTAGGACTCTCATACAAATATATAGTGAGTAAAGATTTACTTACTCATTAATGAGGGGACCAGTAGAATGACAAAGTTGGTTCAAAGAACATGAGAAATACATAAACAAACACATGCACACACAGTGGGAAAAAAGAATGCTGTAGTAAGACTGCCAAGATAGATACAAAACTGGATAATGTCCTACAAGGCACAAAAACCATAACTCCTGGAGTTACCTTTTCCACCAAACAGAAATCCTTTGCAACCTATCAATCTTCTCTCAGTTATTTCACATCTAAGTTTAGAGGGATTGGGTCCTAATCAATAGTAAGTACTAAGGCAAAGCTACCTCCCCTGGAGCAGGGGTCAGCAAACTTTTTCTGTACAGGGCCAGAGAGCAAATATTTAGGTGTTATAGGCCCTTTGGTCTCTGTCACGACTACTCAACTCTGCTGCTGTCATATGAAAGCCATAGGCAACAAGTAATGAATGAGCATGGCTGTGTTCCCATAAAACCTTCTGTACATAAAACAGGTGGTAGACTTGATCTGACCCACAGGACATGGTTTACCAACCCCTCTGCCCTAGAACATCAGATGATCCTTGGGTGGCCCAGTCAGACAATCCTCTAAGCACAACTTTGAAAAGACCTGCAGTAATCTTTTTGCTTTATCTCCAAGTTTTAGCTAATTTTTAAAACAGTACCCAGGTCTTCAAGTGATAAATCCCATGGTTTTCCCCTACTACATAAGAGAGCTTACTTTGCTGTCTCTCTGAGGCTCACTCAGTTTTTGGACTTCAGTTAAGAAACAAAGTAAGACTCTATTAAAGAAAGAGCATTAAAACTAAACTACTAAGAAGAATGTTTCTCAATACTTCTCAGTCTTTGGCTTGCTTGGTTTGGGAAAATACTCTGTGAACTACTTATGCCTCTGCCTTGTGGAATCCTCATCAGGACTAATGGGAAGCCTAATGCTGATGAAAAATTGCTGAGGGCCACCAGAAGAACATGACGCCAGACACTTCCAACGTGGAAGAGCAACCACTTGGAGGCATGGTCATGATGACGTCACATGATTCAAGGAGATGGAGTCCACGTACCACCAAGAGGAGCTCAGCACTCATACTTCAAGAACCAATGACCTACAAGCTGTAAGACCAGCAGAGTGACCTGCATTCAGCTCACGCAAAAGCTGTTTCATCCAAGATATGTTAAAAAAAGGTGACTAGTTGAACACAATCCTTTTCAATAGAGTAGGAAACACCTGATCCCTCAAAAGAAAAAAAAAAACCACACCATTCCTAGGTATCCTGATTCCTGTTAAGTTAAAATGCAGGCTCTGGGTACAAGCCTAGATTGAGTTCTTGTCATCTCATCCATAACAGGTGACTGCCACAGAGCAAAATCCTAGAAGCATATTCCTTATAAGACCAGGTTTTAATTGAGGTATTTACTGTGTACCTACTGTGGGCTAAATACCATAATAGACACTGCAGTCACAAAGGTGAACACAAACCAGTCATTCTCAAAAGCTCAGTCAATGAGAGGAAATATGCAGTTAAGTGCTAACTGTGCTATCCATGTAATAAGTGCTGTATAATGCCATTCGGAGTAAATGCTCCAAAGGGCAGTCTGGGGCAGTGTACTAGGACAGATGAGGGAGCAACAGACTACTGGGGTAAATCAAGCTGAGGGTTGATGGTTTCAGAAATGGCTAGGAGACAAGGGGAGCCAGAAAGGCACAATGGCTCTGCATAATTCTATGATATTACCTCCAAATCAAGTCTAAAAATTAAATGACAAATAATACATCCTGATAAAATAAGCAAATGGGAGTCAAAAGGCAAGAGGACTAAGATGCTGATTAGATGATTTCTTGCTAACAGTCGTTGCAGAAGTGATGCCTCCTCACTCTAAAGCTCTTTCTCGTCACCTTCTCTCCTAAGTTGCTTCTGGTAGATTTGAATTATCTTTTAACTCTCCATTTCTGTTCTATTATAACTGCATTTATTGGCATCTGCAAGTGATCTTGCCTTCCTCCTGACAGCTGGTTTTCTAACTTTTCAGTTTCTAGAAACTTATAAACAGAAGAAAATCTGATAAAATAACTTGATATTGTGTGATGTGTTGACACATTACAGGAATCCTGTTGTTGCTTAACCAAGATCATATTTCTATTCTTAAATACTCCTCTAATAGGAACCAAAGTTTATATGTAATATTTGAATGTCTTTGAATGGTTTACTCTTAGGATAAAGTTTCATATACCATTTTCACAAATGTCCATATAACACATAATTTATATTTTTTAATTAATAGAGTGATAAGTTACCCTATAAGTAAGAAAGCCATCTAACAAATTCTGATCCAAAATGTGATTTAACACAAAATTTCAGGTAGTTTAAGGGAAGGAAAAGCAATGAAAAGAGTTATAAAAAGGAAAAAAAAGGGGCCGGCCCCGTGGCCGAGTGGTTAAGTTCATGCTCCGCTTCAGCAGCCCAGAGTTTCATGGGTTCGGATCCTGGGTGTGGACACGGCACTGCTCATCAGGCCATGCTGAGGTGCATCCCACACAGTGCAGCCAGAGGACCTACAACTAGCATATACAACTATGTACTGGGGGGCTTTGGGGAGAAAAAGAAAAAAAAGAAGATTGACAACAGATGTTAGCTCAGGCGCCAATCTTAAAAAAAAAAAAAGGAGAAAGAGACGGGAAAACATATAATCTAAGTTTCCCTTAGAAAACAATTTTTCAAGTGAAATGTAATTGTTCTAATAAATGCTTAATGATCATTATAGAAACCACATAGATCACTATGTGGTACTTAATTAGTTATAAAGAAAATAGGAACAGTGTCCGTTGAAACAAAAATTAGACACTATTTTCACAGTGAAAGTTAGGCAAAAGGTCTTGGAAATTCTTAGAACGGTTCACTTAAAAAACTAACTCAGTAGTTCTGAATTACTTATGTAATTACAGGCTGGTTTTATCCGTGAAAATCAAATACAGTATTAAGTACTAGTACGTAACCAACAATTATATAGAGTACTATACTAAAGGAAGATGCCTTTCTTGATGACAAAATGACAGAGAAATACAAACTAAAACTACACAGCATTGAAAGGGAACCCACCATTATTCCCTTTGATTTAAATCAACTGTCAGTAAGAAAACTCTTGGGAGTTATAAAACAAACGAACCTTTATAATAGAAAATACACAAGAATCTTTCAAAATTCAATACAAGAGTAAAATTTAGCCCCTCTTAAAAAGTTTAGAACACTGTTAAAAGGCCAATTTTCACAGGCAATAAAGGGCCAGTAAATTAACCTGAAAATAATGGTTACCGTGGTGGCTTTGCAAAACATGTCTGCAAACTCCTCGACACCCCTCCGTTCAAATGATGGGCCACACTTAGTGAGTCACTTCTAATGAAAAGAACAGGCAGAAGTGATACTGTGTGACTTCCATGATTAGGTCATAAAAAGGGTCCTGGCGTGCAAGCTCTCAGAGTGCTGGCTCTTAGAACCCAGTACCATGTTGTAAGGAAGCTCAGGCTACAAGGAAAGGCCACATGTGGGTGTTCCAGTCAATAGCCTCTAAGAGACCCCAGCTGACACCAGTATCAACTGGGGAGTCACCTGAGGGAATCACCAGCCTTCAGATGATTCCAACACCTGGCCTTTAAGTCTTCTAGCTTAGGCCCCAGACACCGTGGAACGGGGACGAGCCATCTCTGCTCTGCACTCTGAATTTCTGACCCAGAGAAACTGTCTGAGATAATGAGAGAGGACTGTTGTTTCCAGCCACTAAGCCTTGGGGTAATCTGTTTTGCAGCACGAGATAACTAATGCAATTACTTAGAATGCATTGCATCAAACATGGAAGGTTTTCAAACTGAAAAAAATAACCTTTATACAAATCAATTACAGAATATATCCTCCATTTAACACATTCAGTAGGTTTTATTTAAGTAATACAATTAAACTTCATTAATCTAAACTTTTCTAATTTGAAATCTGAGACAACTGACTCTAAGTTTTAGTGTTTAGAGGCTGAGTGTCATCACTGAAGTGGCTCTGGAAGGGGAGTTTAGGGAATGCACGCAAAACACAAGAAGGATGCTGAAGCTAAGAGAACAAACTGTTTGAAGTACTTTCAAAGTACAGCGCTCTCCACACAAAAGGCACTCGACAGTCATTAAATGTCCAACGATCATTAGAAGCCTCGAGTTCCTCCTAATCACTTCTTACATATTCATAAGCTTTATTCTATTTGGCAAATGGGTCAGTTTGCTTCAAGCATATTATTTGTGCATACATATATTTTATCTTTTCCTAATAAAAGGTGAGCTCCTAGGACATTCCTTATCTTGTTCATCTCCGAATTTCTCAATGGACATAAAACAATGTTGTAGCTCAGACATTTGTACAAATGATCAGACTGCATAGATGTACCTGAAGCTAACTCAAGTGTCTTATAATTCACTTTTCTTCTTTCTACTAATTTGTTCCGCCCTTCTCGATCATTAGTCCAAGTTGGTTGATGTTTTATTGTATTTCCAAGAGCATACTACGTACCCCTTTGTTATCTTTTACCAGTTTACTCATAGTAGAGATACAAATGCAAATATCTGCCATGCATAATTGGTAGTCTGTGTTCCCCAGCCAGGAACATGTCTAAGCAGCAGCTGGGCGGCCACACATGTAAAACGGCTTCCCGTCCTCTGTCACGACACTCCTGCTGCCCTTGTCCGGGCTAGGGGCAGTGTTACTCCATCCAGGTCAAGGCCCTTCCTCTTACTGTGGCGGGGGGCTGGTGGCAAAGATTTGGGACTTTTTTTTTTAAGAAAAACTACATGTAGGGGCTGGCCCTGTGGCCAAGTGGTTGAGTTCGCGCACTGCGCTACAGGCGGCCCAGTGTTTCATTGGTTCAAATCCTGGGCGCGGACATGGCACTGCTCATCAAACCACGCTGAGGCAGCATCCCACATGCCACAACTAGAAGGACCCACAACAAAGAATATACAACTATGTACTGGGGGGCTTTGGGGAGAAAAAAGGAAAACATAAAATCTGTAAAAAAAAAAAATTGTCACTATAAAAAAAAAAAAGAAAAACTACATGTACACAGAAGAGTTTGATTACCATTAGACTTATATATAGAACTTTTTTTAGAAAGGCCTTAATAAAACTACCAGTGACCAAAAAAAAAAACCCCATTTCCTCATCTCGGGGCCTGTGCACACTGCTGTGCTCACTGCTCACTGTGTGGCTCCGTCCTTGTGGTGGGGACAGCGCCCCCTGCCTGGGCTGTGCAGGGCAGCAGCCCATTCATATCCTTCTGTGGCTCAGGACAGAGAAAACCTAACCGGTAAGATTACCATTCCTTTACAGGCAGAGATTTATAAATCAGCATTATTTTTAAAAGATTACAAAGACAGATCATTCTGCTTAGGAAAGAAAAGAATAACAACACCTAATTTTTACTTTATTCCTACAGTTTAGTCAGAACCAAGACAAACTTCTTTGACAATGTTATATTGCCTATGCTCAGATTTACACTTTTCACTGAATCAAAATTGTGAAATATTTATTCATAAGGCAGTAATTGAAATTAAGCAGTTTACTGAGCAATTAGTTTTGTAAATACACATTTAATTACTGCTATAAATAAGATATTCATAATTTCCCCAGTTTCAATCTGCACATAACTTGCAGTAACCAGATGCAGTTTTAGGACAGATCTAATTTGTTGTACGGCCCAAGACAAGCCACTGGAGATCTCTGCCTGCACCCACATCTAATAGGGACAATAATATCTTTTTTTAACCTACATTATGGGTAAGTGGGCGTAAGATTTATGTGAAAAAAATTTTGCCAAGGTTGCTAAACAAACATAAGGTAAAATATTAAGGTTTTATCATATTAACTATTTTCTAATATCGATTTTTGTAATTTAATCAAATTAAGACTGCATACTTTCAGAACTATAAAATTCTGTAGTTATACAAGGTAAATTAAAGTAGTAAAGCTAGTCATAACACTAAACCCATTCATCCATGTTCTCATTTAATTACATTAGGAAGTAATAATTATAAAAATAGGTAAAATTTCGTGAAAATATTCCTATTTATTCTAGCTTAGGAGTTCTTGCCCATATCAACGGATTGTCTGGCATCGGCCACAGCTTCAGGTACTCGAACAGTCATATTGTCCATAGACTTTGTCAAACAGACTTGGCAGCCCAAGCGAGATCTGCATAAAAAAGGGGGAGGTATGGTTTAGTATTAAGTATGTGTTACCCACAAGGCAATGCAGCTGTTTAGGACAGTTCCTTACCCAAAGCAGTTAGGGATTCACTTACCTTTTAAATTTCCATTAAGTAGAAAAAGACACATCCACCTCTCAACTAGAGGGACAGAACGTAAACATGAAAAAACAAGAAGACTGGGGTGCCAGAGCTTCATTTAGCCTTTGGTTTCTATTGTCTACTAATTGTTTCAGCAGAACTACTACTGCCTTCTGGCCAAAGGGATGACAAGCCTTCATCAGAAGGCACAGAGTGGAGAAGAGAACTGAGGTTTTAGCAACGCCAAGAGAATGATTAATCAATTCCCAGATCATTAAAACCATACAGACTATAAAAGAAAGCTACACTTTTTAAAGCCTTTAAAGTAAGAGATTCTGGAATAAACACATAGACATAAGTCAGCAATTATCAGAGGCATTTTTTCCCCATATTTTTAACATCTCTGAAATCAAGATGCATCTGAAAATCGACGGCATCTTACAATCACTGCTACACTGTGAGGTGTCAGTCACGTCAGAGCAGCAAACTTGGTTACAATATTCACTTGTGTGTCTTTTCAACTGAGTCAAGGGAAGTATGTTAATATTACATGTGTTGAATTTAATTATCATTCAAAACATGTCCAAAAAGATTACAAAACAAAAATTAAGAATACAGAATCACAGCAGTGTGTAAATTTGATATTCGTAAAGCAAATATTTGTCTTTGGAAGAATAACTCTAATCCCATTTTCTTTTCTCAGAATTCCTACCAATTTTATTTTATTTATATTGTCCTTTTTTAACAGTGATGTACAAATCTATGTCTAGATTAGTCTAAATAGCTCTTTCAATATGCACAAAATATGTTGTGATAAGACAACTTTGCACCATATTTTAATCAGCAGTGCTTTTTTCTTTCTTAGCAGCATGTAAAAATAAATGTTAGTCCTACAATCAAATTATCTTTGATTTGATAGAATGTGATATGCAGGTCTTGGTTTCATTAACATATTCATCAAGCATGTACTGAGCATCTTGAGGCACAGTACTCAATGTCAGCAGGTGTACAAAGAGAAACTCACTTCAATCCTTACTGAATACCTCTTACATGCTGGGCACCAGGGATGCAATGAGGCAGCAGGGGGTTAGAGCCAAACAGACCAGTGGTCCAGAACCCAGGACAAACATGTCGTGTTCACAGGCAACTTTCTTAACCCAACCAAACACTAGTTTCCTAAACTGATCCTAAAGATAGACAATAGGCAGCTTTCTCACAGGACTGCTGTGAGGATTAGTTGCTAATATCACTATTAAGGAGTGAACTTTCAATCAATTAGAAGAGATGAGACATATTTGCAGATAATTAACGTGAGACTACGACAAAAGCCACAGAGAGAGAAAGCCAAGAGGCCTGAGAAGAAAGCACTTACTCCAACCAAGGGAGATGGTATTTACAATGGCCTTTGAAGGACGGGTAGGATCTAATATTTAATAAACAATAAAGGAGAATAGCATTTGAGGCAAAGGTAACAGGGATTCAAGGCATGTTGGTGGCAATATGGGTTTTTAGCTTGGCTGCTGCACAGGGCAGACAGGGACAGGAGAGTGATGGGCTAGGAAGATGGCCAGGCCAAAGATGGCTTGAACACCAACTAAGGAGTTTGGGCTTTAATTGGCGAGCAATGTGGGACCACTGGGAAGTTTTTGAGTAAGAGAATAAGTACAACTATAGGAAATACTGATTGCAGATACAAAAAAAAATCCCCTTCTATATATAATTCCTATTTGTTGAATTAGAAACAGCCATGTTCTCATTTAATTACATTAGGAAGTAATAATTATAAAAATAGGTAAAATTTCGTGAAAATATTCCTATTTATTCTAGCTTAGGAGTTCTTGCCCATATCAACGGATTGCAAGACAGAAAATGTGGCAAGCCAATTTAGACAAATTCATTGGACCATGGTGAGCCCTAGAGATACTGTTTGTTACTCTTGGTGTTCATATAAAAAATAAGTAAGATCATGCTAGTCTTCAAGGAACCTCTAATTTAGTACAAGAAACAGAGATAGAAAGAACTACCAGTGAAACAGGGCAGAATACATAAGTGTAGTAACAGAACAAGAAGTGTGTTTTGGGAACATGGGTGGGGTGGCACTGAGAGCCCTTGCTGGCTCTGTGACCCTAGAAGGTAAGGCAGGGTACCCTGTGGCTGTTTTCTCATTCTCCTACTTCCTCGACCTCCTTCAAGGTCTCTGCCTCTAAGGTCTGCTCAGTGTAGAAAGTGTCTTAAACCTCTAGAGAAGGAGACAGACAGCAAGTCTTCCTTGATTTCACTATTAGTCCCACAAAATTCTCACACTTGTACAAACCTTGAAGCTATTTTTTCCAGTCACCCTTGCCATACACACCAGAAATATACTGGGTGTTGTGTTTACTTCTGAGGTTTGGTTTTCAATTCAGAGAAGCAGCTTGAAAAAGCAAAAAATCAAGAGCCTTGGGCCCAACAGAACTGATTCAAATCAGGGCTCTGTTATTCTCTTAGCAGTACAGCTTTGAGCAAACCTCTAGTAACTAAACCTTGTTTTCCCACTTACAAAATGGTGATAAAACTGCCTAACCCTGACGGTTAGAAATGACCTTTGTTAAGTGCCTGGGCATTATAGTAAGAATCCAGCATATAAATTGATATTATTATAGTTATAATGCTAACAACACCATTTAATGAATGCTTTCTCCACCAGACTCTGTTCTAACAGATTCACATATCTTGATTCATTGACTCCATACAACAACTCTATGGCATAGGTACTATTATTGCCCTTATCTTGCAAACACAGAAAATGAGGCCTCTGTAAACTATCCATGGGAACTGGGGTCAGGGAGCAATAAGAACATCAAATTTAGATTCACAGGTAATTCCTGAATCTCTTTATGAACCGTCAACTCCATAAATAGCTGGTGATGCCCTAGTGTGAATGAGACACTGAAGGGACAATGATGAAGTTAAGACATGGTCCCTGGTCCAATGGGAAAACGGAGACAAGCAACCAGTACAAGTGCCATAGGAGCCCAGGTACCATCAGTTCATCAATATCAAGGTTAAGCACCTCTTCAAATAAACATTAAAATGATGGTGTTTTATCTTAAAAATTAAAGATATTTACATAGCATTTAACTTAAAATAAATATAGCAACTAAAAGACTGAATTTCCTTGTCTCTTTGTTTTGGAACTATACGGTACCCTAGAAACAGTTTACATGCAGTTATTAGCTTTAAACAAAATTATTTTCATTCCAAATATGTCAAAGTGTTTTATAAATGCTACCTGTGAAAAGCGTTATACTTTTTCCCCACAAAGCATTTCTACTAAAATTCTGTGTACTTAAGAATATTAGCTATAAAATTGCTAGAGAAGCTATTCCTTGCTCTCCATTATCTAGTTCTAAAACTTCTGAATTTTACTATCAAAGTTCTTGGCTAGTTCATATTTACAATAGGTCTTTTGTATCTTTTTACATTTGTGTAGCTCTCTTTTTTTGCTAAGGAAGATCAGCCCTGAGCCAACATCTGTGCCCATCTTCCTCCACTTTATATGTGGGTCACTGCATCAGGTCTGCACCTAGGATCCAAACCCACAACCTGGGCTGCCACAGCAGAGTGCCCTGAACTTAACCACTATGCCACAGGGCCAGCCTGCTCTCTCGTTCCTCTTACTTTTTCTTTTCACTTAGAATATTATCTGTTACACACACCTAGAAATTTTACCTGCATAAAAGGGTAAGGAGTTAGCTCTGATTCCCCCCCTCCCCGTTAAGAGAAACAATTCTCAGAATCAAATTAATAGAATCACTAAGTATATTCTTTGTGTTCTCCTTTAGAAAAAAAGGAGATGTTGATAGAGAATGTGGGACCTGAAGATGTGAGGAGGGACAGGTAGATGGCAGCCATAATCTGCTTTACTTTGGAGTCTAAAGACATACTATTTTCCCAGTTTCTCTTTCCAGGGTATCAGTCTCACCTCCACCAAGAAGGAAATTTTCAAACTACAAAAGGAACAAAATGATTTTTCACCTCTACATGAATACTAATGACCTAAAAATCTTTGTGAGGATTAGATGAGACAGTTTATGTTAAGGGTCTAAAAAAAACATGGTTACACAAAACACATGAAATAAAGCTATTATTATTATTACTATTACTTTTAGTTTTCTAAAAACTATTTTTCATTAGGGTTACCAAATTACAGCTATACACCAAAGCCAATCTTAATTAAGTCCTCATTATCTTGCCCTTTGAAACAGTAAATCAACTAGCTACCTTCCCTAACTCCAACCAAAAGACTAGATGATTTTAAAAAATAAGGTATCACTTGATATCATTTGCTACTATGAATCTTACCACTTTTAAGAGTAATTTTACCTATTAATTAATAACAAGAATAAATCTGATTAATTTACTTTAATGTACACTTAGAAACAGAACTATTCATTTTAACATAATTACTATTACATATTACGTTTCTTTAAAAATTCTGTTCTCTTAAGTAGGTGAAACTTTCCATTATAATTTCATTCAATTATCAGATCTTCCCTTCAGGAATACCATAAAAAGCATTAAATTTAATGCAACTCATTAAATTGATAAATATTAATCCCCAAAATAAAAATAGACTAAAGAAAATTTATTAGGATCTAGAACTTACACTTCCAATATTTCCAAATAATTTTTTTTTTACTTTTGTAAAAAGGCAAGTTTCATAAGAGCTAGACTTTATAATAGTGGAATATTAGAATAGTGGAAACAAAGAGAACTATCACATATTTGCGACTCAAACCTCGTGACTATTACCTATCTACACTGGGAGAACACTGTTACACGCATGGGTCTGGTCTTATGTAGAGATGAACTAATAAAACCTTTATCTTCCCAGATTATTAGTACAACTGAAGTGGTCCTAAAATCTTACCTGTCTGTCAGTCCAAATGCCAGATCAAGCATGTCATTCTCCTCATCAGTGATTGCTTCTAACTTCTCAAATACGTGGTCTTCAAAGATGAGGTGACAGGTAGAGCAAGCCAAGGTTCCCTCACACGCACCTACAAAAGCAGCAAACGCTGAACATACCCCCTCCACATGAAGCACAACTCCAACCTGGTCTGAATTAAAGTCAATTATTTCTAAATTTGAGAGTCAGCATTAGCATACACAAATGGTAAGACTTGATTTCTGAATAACAATGAGAATTAGGAACAACTAATTCTAGTTGTTCAACTAGACAACTAGGACTCCCCTCTGAAGCACAATTTGAAATCGCTTTCATATATTACTTCAAAAAGGTTCTAGGCTAGGTGCTAATAAAGGGAAACCCCAAAATACACACTCCTAATATCAAAGAGTTTAAAGTTAATAAACTGACACACACATACATATAAAAATGTATATATTTTTAAACTTATATAAAATAATTTATATAATTGCTATGCAAGTTATTTACCTTTTCCTGGAGAGCTCAACACAATTTATGAAGCCTTGTGGCATGCAAGAGGAATTAGAGAGCAACCAAACCTACGTGTAAATTGTTAAATATTCTTCCCTCTCAATCTCTCTTTGTACTCAGGACAGAATCAAATAAGTCACTTTAACAGTCACGTGGGTCTTAAATAATGAGGAAAGAATACTTCTATCCCACTTTTCTTGAAGCCACTAATTTAACAGCTATTTATTGAGTGTCTGTTATATGCCAGAGACTGCAACCAGGGAACTGGAAAGCCACCTAGTCCAACCAAACCATGACTCAAACTGTTCTACAGCATCCTTTTCCCAGGAGTTAGCCAGTCTTTGCTTGAAAACCTCCTGGGACATCCATTCCACATAAGCCAGCCAATTCTGCATTTGGCTTCTATTGAGCTAAAGTCTGTCATTCTGTAACTTCCACCTACTGGTCCAATTCTATCCCGTAGACTTGAATCCTCCTTCTTTCCACCCTCCCAGCTTTACTGAAGTATAACTGACCAACAAAACTGTAAAATATTTAAAGTGTTCATCACGATGATTTGATATACATATGTATTGTGAAAGGATTCCTTTCATGTAGTTAATTAACACATCCATATCCATCACCTCACATATTTGCCTTTTTTTTTTGGTGAGAACATCTAAGTTCTAGTCTCTTAGAAAATGTCAATTACACAACACAGTGTTATCAATTATAGTCACCATGTGACACATTAGATCTTCAGTTCTTATTCATCTTACAGCTCAAAGTTTGCATCTTTTTACCAGTCTCTAGTTCTCTCACTCCCCAGCCCCTGTCAACCACTTTTCTCCTCTCTGTTTCTATGAGTTTGACTGCTTATTTAATAAATCTTTCTGAACAACAGGTTCTCATATACTTAAGATGATTATTCCTTCTCCAGGCTGAGTATACCCAGGTCCGACAAATTTTTCTTACATAGTAACACAGTTCTAAATCCTTTCCCTCATTCTGGTTGGGTTTTTCCTAAAGTACACATCCAGAGGAGGATCTGACAAATCAGAATTGTGCAAAACTAGGTTCTGGTTAGATTCTACCTTAAAAACAGTTACACTCATTTGTTTTTTAATAATAATTTTTAAGGCCATTACCCAAGTTTCAAAGATTATAGAGTCCTAGCAGTAACTTCAGTTTGATTTCAATTTTCTTTTGGTCAATAAACACCACATAAAATATATAACAGAACTACTACCAATAACTAGCAACCGTCTCAATTTTCCTCTGAATAAATGAATCATTTTAACAAGAGTTGTTCCCTCATAATTTAAACATTTGTTATTTGTATTTTACTGTCTAAAAATATCAAAAGAAAAGAGAGCCTTCCTTAAATGTTCATTTTTATTAAATCCAATTCAAAGCGGTAACAAGATTAAGGAGAGCGAGACCAGACAGTGAAACAGACAGTGAAACAGAGGAGTTATGAGCAGGGGCTACGGAGCTCAACTCCCTGGTTCAACCCCAGCTCCGCTTTGTCCCGACAGCATCACCCTGGGCTACTGCACCCTCCACGCTTCAGGGCCTCGAAAGTCAGTGCACCAACCTCGCCCGGCAGTGTAAGAATTACATACCAGTGTGTACTCAACATATGTACTTGCAACCATGGCTGGCAGATAGTAAGTACTACATAAGTGTTGGTAATTATTATTATGATTTAGAAGTTATAAGAAATCTTAGAGTAAGTCAACTTTCTTTTTATAAACATAAGAAGAATTAAACCCAAGAAGTTAAATTAATAGACTAAGGTCATACTACTAGTTAGAAATAAGTTATACCTTCAGCTAAGTTTCTCACTGTTGAAGACAACCAGTTCCTGCTCGAAAATCTAAGTCACTTTACTTAAATATTAAATATATATATAAACATATATACACACATGCCAATTGGTTATTTGAACAAGTAGCTTACTTTTATATTTTGCGTAAATTTGAAACATTTCATACAAAAAGGTAAATGGATATATTTTCTGAAAAAGAAGGAGCTTCCTCTGCTAAAAAAATATATATATATGAAGTTTGAAAACTCCTATAGTAAAAGAATTGGTGTAGCATGACCGTGAGGTCAGGACTCCAGGCTCTGGATGGACCTACCGCAGGCTCTGCTGTGTCCTGGACAAGGCCCTCAGGGCCCTCAGTTTTCTCTCATCTGAATAATGAGAGAATGAGGTAGATGATCTCTAAGGGCCTGCTGGCTCGAGTGACTCCACAAAGAAGCATTACTGTTCTTACTGGATCTGTTCACGAGTATTCAACACATACATACTTATCTTGCTTTCTATTTTGATCTCATCAACACCTCTCCTCTCCCAGATCCAGCCCCTGGAGAGACAGTGGTTGTGAACCTCCGCTACAGGTGATGGGAAGCTGCTGAAGGCTTTTGAGCATGTTTTATTCTGGATAGATCTCTCTGGTGGCTGTGTGTAAAAGATGGATTTGAGATGAACAAGACAGAAGCAAAAGCCATGAGATTTCCCCAAGGGGGAGGGGAAAAAGAGGGAAGGAAGGATGAGAAGCCAAGAGAGCCAGGGAGAGACCTCACCGAGAAAAGGAGTCAAAATAAGAATGTCCCAGATGGTAGACAGAGAACCAGGAAAGTGCAATGTCAGAAAAGCCCAGGGAAGAAGAGTGCACGTACAATATGGTCTCAATCCCCTGGGAATGGAGAGAAAAGTTCATATGCCAATAAATCCCTCTGGAAAAATTTAGGACATTCCTTCTTCTACGACCTGGTCAGTCGAAACAAAGAGTTACCAGTGACGTTCCAGCTCTTCAAATGCCTTAAACTCTCTCTTCCCTAGGAAACTTCAACTCTTCTAACTTTCTCTTAAAGGCTTTATTTTCATTCTCTAATCATTTTCATGGTTCTTCTCAGGAAGCTTGCCAACTGTTTGCCAACATCTTGCTTAAGTTGCCAAGCTCAGAGCTGAAGAGAGTATTCTAATAAAATTTGACAAATTTTGAGGATATACAGAAGATTAACTTTTGGTTCCTACATGCTAAGTTCCTATTATACATTTTAGTCCTACATTTATTCTTTAGATAAATGCACCACATTCATGATTCTTCCTTACTTTATGGTCCCCTTCAAACTTTTTCTGCCACAAGCTGTCAACAGCTATGCTCTTCTTATTCTTTCCACTAGGAAGAAACTCAATATAAGAGAAACTTTAAGACTCAGAATGAAATGAAAGCCTGCCTAAGATGGCTAACATTGAATTAGAGAAACATAATGATCACACTGTGGTACAAGAACAACTATAGGAAAAATCTGCAGTAAAGATTCACAAAACCCCAAGGACAGCACTTATTAGAAGAAATAGTTAATCTTGCAAAATTCCAAAACAAGAAAACAATCTGATCAGTTTTTTGGAGTTTTTTTTTTTCAGATTTAACCTATCTGTTCTATACAAATAGGAAGAATTTTAGCCAATAGTGAAGACATGTCTCTGAAAGAGGTATTTAGGAGGAAAAAAGATTTTCTAAAAAGAGCCTAAAACTGTAAGAAGAAAAAGAGGCTATTTCAGAAAAAAGTTGTTCCTTTTTTGTTCTTTTTTCATCTCATAAAAAATTATTGATTTCATGATGGCTATTTCCTCCAATTTATTAGTTTCCTGGTCTTACAGTTAAAGGCAGTCCCCTATCAATAAGCACCTGACTTTCGTCTTTTTAGAATACAGTTCTATGAATTTTAACACATGTATAAGCCTGTAACCACTACCACAACCAGGATACAGAAGTTTCATCACCCCAAAAATCCCCTTGTGGAGTCACATTCTCCCCAATCCCTAACCCCTGGCAACCACTGATGTGTTTGCCATCCCATAGTTTAGTCTTTTCCAGAATGTCATATAAATACAATCATAAAACATTTTGGGATTGGCTTCTTTTACTCAGCACAATGCCTCTGAGATTCATCCACTTTGTTGTGTATACACAATTCCTTCCTTTTTACTGCTGAGTATTCCATTTCATGGATGTACCACAGTTTGTTTCTAGTAGATATGTAGCAATATCACATTGTGATTTGCATTTCTCCAAAAATTAAAGATGTTGGATATCTTTCCTCCTTTCTCTTTTGGATTTCCATCATTTTTTTTCCAAAGCCACTTGAGAGAATGGCATCATCATTCATCTCTTGCATCACTAGGAGAAAGCTCTAAATGGCACAGAATTGTACATACGTATAAATTCAGATCCTGCTGCCCTTGAATATCTTTTTATGTGCTTATTTACCATCTCTATATTCTCTTGGGTGAAGTGTCTTTCGTCCATTTTTTTTTTTTTTTAAAGATTTTATTTTTTCCTTTTTCTCCCCAAAGCCCCCCGGTACATAGTTGTGTATTCTTCGTTGTGGGTTCTTCTAGTTGTGGCATGTGGGACGCTGCCTCAGCGTGGTCTGATGAGCAGTGCCATGTCCGCGCCCAGGATTCGAACTAACGAAACACTGGGCCGCCTGCTGCGGAGTGCGCGAACTTAACCACTCGGCCACGGGGCCAGCCCCTCGTCCATTTTTTAATTGAGTTCTTTGTTTTCTTATTGAGTTTTAAGAGGTCCTTACATATTAAGGACAAAAGTCCTTTTTTGGATATGTGATTTTCAAGTATTTTCTCCCAATCTGTAGCTTGTCTTTCTATTCTCTTAGCAGTGTCATTGGCAGAGCAAAAGTTTTAAATTTTGATTAAGTACAGTTTCTAATTTTTTTTCTTTTATAGATCGTGTTTTTAGCATTATGTCTAAGAACTCTTTGTCCCAGGTCCCAAAGATTTTCTCCTATGCTTTCTTTTAGAAGTTGAATGGTTTTAAGTTTTACATTTAGCACTAAATCAATTTTTAGTTAATTTTTATATACAGTGTGAAGTTTAGGTTGAGATTACTTTTTTTTTCCATATGGATGTCCAATTGTTTCACCATTATACCCTTTGTTGAAAAGGTTATCCTTTCTTTATTAATTGCCTTTGTACCTTGGAAATAGCCAAGAGATGGAAACAATTCAAATATCCATCAAATGATGAATGGGTACACAAAATGTGGTATATCCATAAAATGGAAGATTAATATTATTTGGCCATAAAAAGAAATGAAGTACTGAGACATGCTATAACATGCATGAACCTTGAAAATATTATACTAAATGGAAAAAGCCAGTCACAAAAGACCACATATTATATGATTCTATTTATATGTAGTATCCACAATAGGCAAATCTATAGATATAAAAAGCACGTAAGTGGTTGCTTATGGGTAGGGAAATGGGGAGTTGAGGAGTAATAGCTGACAGGTACTGAATTTCTTTTTGGAGTGACAAAAATGTCTCAAAACTAATGTGGTGATCACAGCAGCAAGATGGCCAAATAAGACATTCCTTAATCATATCTCCCCCTCAACAACAATTTGGCATCCATCCACAGACAAAAGTGCCTTTGTGGGAGCTGTGGGACCCAGGCAGCAGACTGAAACTCCAGTGAAGTCCAAGGGTGAGGAGCGCCATTTTGAGAAGATTCTGCCCAAAGAGGCCCATTTCTCTCTCGCCTCATCCAGAGTACTGAGTTTTCAGCTCAAGGACAGAAGAGCAGTGAGTGGCTGGGAGATCAGCAGCCAGGATTCAAAATATATCAAAAGGATGTGGATCCTACTAACCATCTCATGAACTCCAGTGGGAGACCCACCAACGAGCCACTGGGAATGCCTCAGCCACAGATTCACCCAGCTGGCCCGAAGGCACCCCTAGCATTCTATGCACCCCACCCACGCATCCCCCTGACCCTGTGGTCAACTCCCTGTACACGCTCCCAACAGTGACAAGAGAGAGTTTACGCAGACAGCTAATGAGCATGTGGTGAAAGCCAGCCTAAATCTGCAGGCCTGGGAGAGACTGCCCTTGGAAAAGTAAAAGGGAGCTTGTCAGTACACAAGCTGGTTCTGTAGAATCAGAAATGAACAAGGTTAAGAATTAATTAGTCATGCGCCGCACAACAATGTTTCAGTCAACAATGGGCCACATATACAACAGTGGTCCCATGAGATTAGTACCATATAGTCTAGGTGTGTAGTAGGCTGTACCATCTAGCTTTGTGTAAGTACACTCTATGATGTTCACACAACAGTAAAATCACCTAACAATGCATTTCTTAGAACGTATCCCCATCGTTGAGCGACACATGACTGTACATAAAGACAAAGCAGTCAACTCATCAAGAAGATATAACTATCATAAATATATATGCACCCAACATGAGAGCACCCAAATATATTAAGCAAACACTAACATCTAAAGGGAAAAATAGAAAACAATACAGTAATAATAGTAAGGGACTTTAATACCTCAATTTCAACAATGGATATTGATCATCCAAGCAGAAAATCAACAGGGAAACACTGGACTTTAACTATGCTTTAGATCAAATGGACCTAAGAGACATGTACAGAAATTCCACCCAACAGCAGCAGAATACACATTCCTCTCAAGTACATACTGAACATTCTCCAGAACAGATCATACGTTAGGTTACAAAACAAGTCCTAAAAATTTAAGACTGAAATTACACCAAGTATCTTTTCCAATCACAATGGTATGAAACCAGAAATCAAAACAGGAAGAAAATGGGAAAATTCACAAATATGTGGAAATTAAATAATACATTCAATCAAAAGGGAAATCAAAAAAATGGATCCTGGGAACGGACCTACATACCACTTATCAGGCCACACTGTGGCAGTGTCCCATATACAAAATAGAGGAAGACTGGCACAGATGTTAGCTCAGGGACAATCTTCCTCAAGCAAAAAGAGGGAGTTTGGCAACAGATGTTAGCTCAGGGCCAATCTTCCTCACCTAAAAAAAAACAGACCTACCATATGATCCGGCAATCCCATTTCTAGGTATGTATACAAAGGAAACGAAATCATTATCTCAGAGATATCTGTACCCCCATGTTCATTGCAGCATTATTCACAACAGCCATGACATTGATGTATTGAACAGCCATGACATTGTAGACAGTGTGTGTCTACAAAAGAATGAGTAAGATGCGGTATTCATCTACAATGGAATACCATTCAGCATTACAAAAGAAGGAAATCCTGGCACTTGTGAAATATGGATTGGCCTTGAAGGGATTATGCTAAATGAAACAAGTAAGGCAGAAAAAGATAAATACAGCATAATCTCACTTTTATGTAGAATCCAAAAAAGTCAAACTCATAGACACAGAGAGTAGAATGGGGGGGCAGGGCTGGGAGCTGGGGGCAATGGGGAGAACTTGGTCAAGGGTACAAACTTTCAGCTGCAAGATGAAAAAGTCTGATGATCTAACATAAAACACGGTGACTGTAGTTAACAATACTGCACTATACACTTGAAATTTGCTAAGAGTGTAGATCTTAAATGTTCTTGCCACACACAAAAAAAGACAATTATGTGACGTGATGGAGGTGTTAACTAACCCTATTGTGGTAATCATTTCACAATAGATATGTATAGCAAATCATCATGCTGTACACCTTAAACTTACACAATACTACTTGTCAATTATAGCTCAATAAAGCTAGAAAAAAAATAGAATAAAACTGATTGTGGTGATGGTTGCACAACTCTGAATATACTAAAAAAAAACCCATATTTTAAATGGGTAAATTGTATGGTATGTGAATTATATCTCAATAAAGCTATATGCAAAAAAAAAACAACTGGACATGTTTTTATGAATCTATTGCTGAACTTGTTATTCTGTCTCATTGATCTATATGTCTATCCCTTTGCCAATATTACACTGTCTTAATTACTTTGGATCACAGTAAGTTTTAAGATCTGTACTGTACTTCTTTCAACTTTATTCTTCTCTTCTAAAACTGTTTGGCCATTCTAGTTTCTTTACTTTTCCATAAAAAGTTTAGAATCAGCTTGTCTATATCTACAAAAAATCTTGGCTGATATTTTAATGAGAATTGTACTAAATCCATATATCAATGAGGAGAACTGACATCTTTACTATGTTAAGTCCTCCAATTCATATGAACACAGAATGTCTCTCCATTACTTAGGTCTTTACTTCCTTTCATCACTTTTATAATTTTCAGGATATAGATCCTTACGTATTCTGTTAGATTTAAACCGAAAAATTTCATTTTGGGGAGCTAATATAAATGTTCTTTTAAAAAATTTTTTGGTTCCCAATTGTTCATTGCTAGCATATGGAAATATAATTGATTTTTGTGTGTTGACTTTGTACCCTAGGGTCTTGCTAAACTCAGTAGTTCTAAGATTTTTTGTAGATTCCTTGTGATTTTCTATGTAAATGCTCATTGTCTAAAAATAGTTTTATTTCTTCCTTTTCAATCTGTACACCTTTTAATTTCTTTCTTTTTCTTTTTTCTTTTTGTGTCTTCATACACAGGCTAAGACTCTCAGTATGATGTTAAACTGGAGTGGTGAGAGTAGACATCCTTGCCTTGTCCCTGTCTTACGGGAAAGGCATTCCATCTTTCACTACTAAGCATGATATTAGCTGTAGGTTTTCTGTAGATGCCTTTTATCAGGATCTGATTTTTCACAACCAGAGCTGATTGGGCACTGCCTACCTATTTTCAGTTAAAACATGGGAGCTGCCACAATTCTATACCCGCTCTGACACAGAGATCACATCTTTAATGACCATCCCTGTAGCGCCCAACTCCACTGGAGCCACAACCCAAACTGCCATCAGCTATGGGCAGGTACAGTAGACGACATTCCTATTGTGGCTCATCATCTAACTCTTTAGCATCACAGAATTCCCAGGCTCCTATCCACCATGAAATTGTCGGCCTTGAAAATAAGCAGTACATACATTCCCTCTACCGGAACGGGGTGCAAAGTGTAGAAAGGAGTCCCGACAGTATGTTTGGGGCGGGGGGGGGCGGTGCACAGCAACAGTAGTAGGTAGGTCCAGGGAGTTAAGGTGTTCTTGATCCGGCATTAGAAGTTATAAGCTGAAATGTATCTTCCTGCTGGTGTGTGTGTATTGAAAGTGCAAAAGTTATGTGACTTATGCTTATATACAGCCCCAGAGCAATACTGGTGGCTGTCAGCTTGTAGAGTCTTTATCAGCGATTGGTTACATAAAAGTAAATTAATGGGAAAAATGTGTATATGTGTGTGTGTGTATACATATGTATGGATAGATGTGTATCTGTATACATTTATTTATATAGATAGATACACATATATATGTAAGCATAAAGTGATCACATTTTATGAGGGATGTATTCTCAAGGATTTTGAAAACTGTTGCAGTCTCACAATTCAAGAGTTATTTTCTCAATGAAATAAAATGTAAAGTAGGGAGATGGTTCTTATAGTTCATCAATGTATAATTCTCATATTATGTTTGTTTTAAAATATACTTAGGTACACAAACATTTGAAACAAAACTTTTTACATTACTATGTGCCCCTTTCAAATAATCAAAATTACTCCATGCTTTAGCACAGATGACAATGGAACTTAGGGACACATTCCAGTAAAGCTGATATTAGCTCCTGGTGCCAGCATTTTATCCATTATACAACAATTTTCATCAACTTAAAGGTATGTACACTTTAGTGCTGCTTTAATTTTGGCAGCATTCTAGCTAAGGATTCAGAGTTTTCTCCTAAATTAACAGTAACACGTACCATGACAGGTTTTTGGCTTTCTTCATAGCATTTTATCACATCTAACTTCTGTTCCAAAATAACTCATTTTCAGACGTATTTTTCAGCATTAGCACTTAATGAATGTTTGGATAAAACTGTTACGGGCTTTAAAAATGATATTAGATTACAACCACAGTTTAAAACAGCATTACAGTCAAATCACACATTCAGATGTCTGTAACCAGCACAGTTCACATGACACTGACAAAGGATGGCAGGTATTTGTTTATCAGCTAAAGTGGCACCATGATAGCGGCTGTAACAAATGCAAAATTTACAATTCACACAGCCTGCCAGCTTGAAATTACGAGATTCCTGACAAAAGTTTTGGTTTCCACAGTATTTCTGATTTGCTAGAGTAAGAGCCTTAATATTGTTAACCTGCACAATTTCAAATTTGCATAATTTAAAAATTACGTTAAGAATAAGTAAGCCATAGTTATTGGCTAATTTCAAGGTTGGTGATGAATAAAACTTCTCTGGACTGAGGGTTGTTTTAAAAACAAAACTAATGATATTAAGCTTTTGCACAAATGCTCAGAAATTCTGCCATAAAATTAATTCCCAGAGAAAGCTGGATATCAGCAGATTATTGCTCCTTTCCTTTCATGTAACTTGAGAGTTTGCCAACAGGAAAAGATCGTTTCGTGTGTGTGTGTGCGCGTTTATTTTATATTAAGATCGTTTTGTAGATCTATGATGACGCGACAAGACATACTGCCCGCCCCCTACCTCACCCCTTTCCCAAACAAAAATCCAGACAACAGCCGTGTGGGAATATTATATATAAAGAATGTGAACTATATAAAAATATAAAATCTAATTTTCTATGATCTAGCATAGCCAGAAACACATTATATCAATAAGGAGTCAATAAACATGAGGAATAAATATAGATTTATATGAACATTATCAGAATCTCCCAATTTGAATAATTTCCCTCAAAACATACATAAGGAAACAGGTAATACAAAAGAAAAAATAGTCTGAGATAATAAACTAAGTAAATTTGATCAGAGAGGTGTAACTGCCCCCTAGTGACAGAATATTACGATACACTCTGAAAACAAAGATCATCCAAAATCTCTATATATTAATATAAGTTGAAAATAAGAATGCTTATAAATTTGTGTTGCTTCCAAAATTTACAATTGTCCCTTTTTACTCATTTATTCATTCATTACTTCACTTCATACACAATGAGGACTAAAACAGGAATGATTTTATCCTTCATCTCAGTCTCTTGGAAGAAAGATGCACAAGTAAACAAAGAAATACATACTTAACAGATTGTGACAAATGCTACGAAAGAAATGAACAGGATGCTGTGATGGAGAATAATGGGTTCAGGGTAATGAGAGAAACCCTTTTCTGGATTGGGTGGTTGGGCAAAGCCTCACTAAGGAAGTAACATATAAACTGAGACCAGACAGATGAAAATCCTGTATACTGGAGAGGGAGAGAGCGAAGGGTTCCAGGCAGAAAAAAATGTAAAGTGCATACAAAGTCTCAAAGGTAAAAATTCTGGGTGAGTTCAGCTCTTGAGAAAAGGCCACTATGGCCAAAGTGAGAGAAAGAACGATGAGAAATGGGGCAGGGGAAGAAAGGCAGATGGGGCCAGATAACGCAGAGCCTTCTAGACTACGGTAAAGAATGTGGATTTTATCCTAAGGAAATGGGAAGTGATTCATGGTTTTTAATCAGGGGACATGCTGATGTGCCTTATGACAAATCACCCCAAGTGCAGCGCTCAAGAAAAGCAGCAGATCGGCACAGTGACTGGCCAGCCCTGGATACTGACTGCAGGGATGGAGAGAACAGGATGCACTGGACACATTTTAAATGGAGGCACAACTGACGGGAGCTGCTGCTGGACTAGAGTTGGGGGGCGAAGTCAGCCTCGTTTGAATATGGGGTTCATCTGTGAGTATGACTTACGACAACAGCAACATTTAGGAATTAATGAAATAGCTACCCTATAATGTCATTATAATAACCTCTTCTTTATAAAGACAACATTTCAGACTTCTTGATAGCATTTCTTTCAACTTTCTTCTAGAAAGTGCCTTAGGCTTAACTCTATCTTTTGTGAACCTAGTTTATCTTATCTCAAGTTTATATTTACATGCCAAAATTTCTGGACATGTTAAGATCCTTGATCTTCAAAGGTTCTCTTTTAAGTCTGCATAAATGAACGAAGAATTCCTATCAAACTACTAAAGATTGCGTTGGCGTTAAATTTTCTATATGTCTGGGGTATCAGGGAAAAAAGATTATTTTAGTGGTTATCTCTGTGTGATGAGATCATGGAGGTCTTTTTTAATGAATTTTTATTTTGCTATAACAAACAGTGAACTTGTATTAATAACTATATTAATGATAGCTAATGTTCATTTTAAGCACTTGCCTGGGTTAACTCATTTGATCTTTACAGCAGCCTTGCAAGGTAGGTACTAACATTATTCCCATTTTACCCTTGAAAAGATAAGGTATGCAGAGGTTAGTACCCAACTCAAGGTCACAGAGCGGGTAACGTGGTAGAGCTGGGAAACAAACTTGGGTAGGAAGACTCCATTCTTAACCATTCCAGCCCATGGCTTCAAAACCCATGGCTTAAGAACAAAGTGTTTTTAATTGTGACTGGAAGTATGAATTCCATTTCACATCATGACCCAGGACACATATACTTTGTAAAATAGCTAAACAAATATTTCATGAAATCATACCCTTACAAAAGACTGTGTGTTTTTATATATTCTGTTCCTTTTGATTTCTTTAAAATCCTAGCTAGGAGCTGCTAACCGATTTCAGACCCACTAATGGTTGAAACTTGCAGTTTGAAAAAACAATGCACTACAATAGACAGCCACAAACAATAAGGGAAAAGATATTCTTAAATTTTTAAAAAGTTACTTTCAAGTATTAAGATCACATACTTATTATGTTTTAATTTAAACAAAATTAATGGAAAGCAACTCATGAAAATTACTGCAAATAAAGTTTTTTTTGAGAAAAAATGTAGCTTCACATAAAACAGAGGTTGAAAGTTATTTAAATAATGTTTAAAATTAATTTCCATTTTTCTGTCAAATAGCACATTTAAAGAGCTTTTGCTAACCAATAAAAGCAAACAATATCTCATCAGAAAAACAGACAAATAGTGTGAGCAAACAATTTATAAAACAAACTTTACTAGGTAATTCTATCCCTAAGAATTTATTGTAAGAAAATTATAAAATATATACATAGAAAAGTATTGCTGAGGATGTTAACCTTAAGGTTATTTATAAGAGCTGAAAATCGGAAGCCACCTAAATGTCCATAGAAGGAGATGGGTTAAATAAATCATGGTATATCCACATACCAGCAAAACGTGCAGCTGTTTAAAATGCTATTTACAAAAGAATATTTAATGTCAGATATTCTCCCATGGTACAGTCAACAGGAAAAAACAATGTGTTTAAAACAGTAATCTTTTTTTATGCCAAAGACGTTGGTCCTGAAATTCTCAAATAACTCAAAACTCAAGTCAAGACTAATTTTCTCACAGAAATAAACGCAAAGAGGGGCAGGGCTGGCGTGCGGATCATTGCAGCATTTCCAGCACTTTCAGCTGCACAAACATCAGCCGGTGGAGACAGAGGCACACGACCAACAGAGCTGCACCTGCAACCCTGTCACCAGTCTTGGTTTCCAACACCCTTGCCCAAGAGATTGTTGCGAACTTCAAAATATTTCTGCTTTTTACAATCACATTTTCTAGGCACCTTCGTCTATACAGTATCTACCCCTGAATTAACCACACGGAAGGTCAGGGTGACTGTTTAGCCTTCTTCACAGTATTGTCAGGTTTCACTTTCATTCCAAAGGTACTGGTTTGGGGGTGCATCTCAGCACTACACCATGACTTCATGAAAGTATTTCACACTGTTATGGGATATTAAGATTTAAATTTTTTCAGTAGCATAACAGTCACAAGTTCCAATGCACACAAACAGCAGGCCAGTCCACTTGCTCCTGTCAAAGATCAGGAAATATTTCGCTTTATCAGCTCAAGTGGCTCCACTATGTGGCATTAGCACAAACATAGTTTACAAGTCACCATGAGGGTCAGCTTTAAAATTAAGCAAATCTCTTCACATTTTAAAAATGTGGATTCACGAAATTTCAAAAGTTATATAATATGAAACTTTAATATTTCTATATAACCCTTATTTTATGTAATTCATGTTTACATAAAATGTAACCACAATGCATATGTTTTAAAAGGCAAAGAAATGTTATTAGTGGTGATGGAGAGTAGAATGGACGATTTTTACTTTACATGCTTTTTAAATTTTCCAATATTATCTACAATGACTATGTAGTGATTTTTCAATCACATAAAGCCTTGTTATTTTCTGGCTTTTTAACAAAAGCTATCCTAATAAGTGTGAAATGGTACCTTATTGTGTATACAGATCATTTTATCATTTTTATATAATAAAATAGACTAATGCAAATACTTACAACACTTTCTAGTGTGAGATACTGTTTTGAAGACATATATTAATTCATTTAATCCTTATAAAAGCCCTATGAGGTGAGTACTATTATTATCCTCATTTAATAGATAACCAAAATGAGGCACAGGGAAGGTCAGTAACTTACTCAAGTCACAGGGTATTAAAGTAGCAAGTCACTAGAGAAAAAGTCAAAATACAGAGAAAAGTGGAATGAAGATGAAAACCTCACAATCAGATCAAGAGACAACCAACATCAAACATCTCCTTCTAGTATTTTTTTAGTGCACTCTGAAAAATCAAAAGCAACTAAATACACTGTGAGTTCACTTATAAGCATCTACCTATACTATTACAAAGTCATTGTGAACATTATTTGTAATGGATGCATACTATAATTTAGAAATGCCATCACGGACTTAATTCCTACTGTGAGACCTTTAGTTGTCTCCTCTAATTCTTTTTTAAACATATTTTTAAAATAGATAACCCATTCACACTGTTCAAAATTCAAAAAGTATAAACAGTTTTCTAATGAAAGTCTTCCTCCTGCCTCCCCCCACAAACAGGTAACCACTAATATTAGTTTTTAAGACTCCTTTCAAGAGACTTTTTTTTTCCTTTTTAACACAGCCATATAATATCCCATTGGATGACTACGTATGAGTCCTCTAACGATGGGCATTTGATGGTTTCAAATCTTCTGCTGCTACAAATATCTCTGCAGTAAACAGCATAGTATTTACATCTTTTCCTAAAAATGAGATGGAATTTGTGGAGAAATTTATAAAAACAGATTTACTGGATCACAGCCTCCACATCAGCCTTCTCAGAACATAAAAGATCAGCTTTCTCAAGGGCAGGAAAAACATTTGCTTTTTACCTACCCTCACACAGAGTAGCAACAACCTCCACACATTTAGATGTAAACATGCCACAGAACACCGGCACAGTTTCCTTCCGTTCTCTGAACTTTTATAATAGCTGACTTAATGTCTCTGTCTAGTAAGTTCAACACCTGGGCCTCCTCAGGGACAGTTTCTATTGACTGCTTTTGTTTTCCTAAGTATAGGCCACACTTTCCTGTTTCTTTGAATGTCTTTAATTTTTTATTGCAAAGTGGACATTTTAAATAATATAATGTAGCAACTGTGCAAATCAGGATCACCACCATCTCCTTTGGGTGGTGGTGATTGTTGGCATTTGTTTCTCTAGTGACTTTCCCGGACTAATTCTCTAAAGTCTATATTCCCTGTAGCTTGTTGCCACTGAAGTCTCTACTTGGTTAGCTTAGTGGTCAGCCAGATGACTCGCAGAGGTTTCTCTCATTGCCTTGAACCAACAAGTCTTCCACCGTTTGCTGAGGAGCTCAGGCTGTGATTAGGCACATCTTCAACATTCATGCAGTCTACACATCTGTCTTGGCCTTCACTTGCATGGGACCTCAGCATCAGGCAGAGAAGAGAGACTGGGGCCTTCCTGGGTCTTTCCTGGGCATGAGCACAGTCCTGCACAAGTGCACAGGCTTCTAGATCCCCAGAACTTTTCAAAGCCCACTATGGGGATCTCATTCTTCAAATCTTCCTTTTACATTTTTGGCCAGGCTCTTGTTTGCCCCACCGTGGCATCCCAGCCTCTGGTAGCTACAATGTTAAACAGCTGCAGGTAATTACTTTAGACCAAAGTCCCAGGAATAGAGCTTTCCCAACAGAGCAATCTCTGAGGCAGGTCAAATACCAATTCCCTGGGATGGAGGTTTTCTGGGAAGCTGTGAGACAGGTGACAGCGTTCTGAAGATGGGACTGAGGAACTCAAACCCAGCCTGCCCCTCCAAGTGGCAGCATGTCTGCTCATTTTCACAGCTACTGTCAATCTGAAGCTGCTAGTTTTTAAGGCTACTGCAGAATTGGGGGAGAATACGAGAGAAGGCCAAGTTAAAATGCCACAAATCCTTTTGTTCTTACCAAGGTAGGCGCTGTGCCAGGCACTTCATTTCCAACATCCCATTTAATCTTTAACAAGCCTATGAGGTTAGAACTAATATAATCCTATTTTACAGAGGGGGGAACTGAGGCATACAGATGTTAAAGTAGCTTGCTCCAGGTCTCATGGCTAGTAAGTGACAATGTTGGTTTATGAACCATAATCTGTGATTCCAGTCTATGCTCAATTACTGTGCGAGGTACTACATTTCATTTGTGAGAGAATAATTCAGAGAAAGTATGTTGAGTTAAAAGTATAGCTGAATATGAACTCATGAGGGAGATCAATTACACATAAATTTTATAGAATATGTTATATATAAATTATCAATGAGTTTTTTCCCTAAATTAGTCGTTCTCAACCATGGTATGGATCTGAATCATGTGGAGCTTTTACAAAACATACCTGCACAAATACCCTCTCCCTGTTCTATCTAAGATGCACACAGGTGTCTGTAAAAGTTCTACACAGATTCTCAAACTCAATCCCAGCCAAGAATCACTGCATTAGACTAAAAAGCTCCTGAAAATTAGAACTACATCAACTATTTTATCACCTAAATTATATAACAGGTGTTCACGCAGGAAAGATGCTTCTTGGAGAAAATAACATAGAGAAAAAACTAGAGACATAGGAGGTAGAGAGACTAAGTGCAAATATTAGCCCTCTTACTTGCTACGTTTATGACCCAGGGAAAATTAGCTTCTCTGGTTTCTTCATCTATAAAATGGAGGTTAAAAAAAATCTCTCTCTCTTAGGGTTGTTACAATAATAGATAACATATGCTGGAATGCAGTATGCACTCAAATGGTAGTTAATATTAACCCTCAAACTGAACTCGGATTTAGAAATTCAACAAATACTATTAGTGTCAACTCTGGACAAAGTCTACTCTGTGAGGTTATCTGAGTGATTACAGTCTTCTAAGAGCTCACAAAGGAGAGAGGCATTCTCCCTAAGAAGGAAAACTGTGAGGAGCATTAACAGAGAGAAGTATATTTAATATATCCTGGGAAAATGGAGGAAGAGAAATAATTCTGATCTGGAAAGCGTTCTTAAAAGTGCAATGTGAACTGTGCCCTGAAAGAACCATAGTCAGAAATGCTGCCTGGACTTTACTGCCGACCACTGGTTCTCAAACTTTAACATGCATCAAAATCACACGGAGGGCTTGTTAACACACACATTGCTGAGCCCCATCCCAGACCTTCTGACTCAGTAGATCTGGAGTAGGGCCTGAGAACCTGCATTTTGCACCTGACACTGACGCTAACAGTTAAAGGAACCCTCTTTGAGAACCACCATTCCAGACAGAGAAGGTGCTTGGGCAAAACTGACAACTGACATATAGGGTGTCCCTGAGCTGTAAGATGACAGTTTCTGGGACATGGGCTTTGTATAAGTGGTTAAGGAAAATAGTCAGAAGTCTAGAAATGAAAATAAAACACTTAATTCTCTAATAAAACGTTGATAAACTACCCTTCCTAGGAAGGTGAGCTGACCTTCAAAACTATGTATAGTGATGGATGTTAACTAGACTTACTGTGGTGACCATTTCACAATATACACAAATAACAAATCATTACGTTGTATACCCTGAAACTAATATAATGTTATATCAATTATATCTCAATAAAATAAAATAGCAAGTAAAATAAAACTCACTTAAAACAAAAAAAAACACTGCATAAGCTCAATCTAATCAAGAAGACACCAGTCAAACCCAAAGTGAGGGACAGTTACAAAATAACTTACCAGTACTTTTCCAAAGTATCAGAGTCATGAAAAACAAGAAAAGACTGAGGAAATGTCACAGATTGAAGGAGACTAAGGAGATACGGTAACTAAACACAACGCAAAGTGGGATCCTGGACTGAATCCCAAAACAGACAGACATGAGTGGGAAAACCAGTAAAATTCTATAAGTCTGTAGTTTTTTAGTTATTGAACCAATGTTAATTTCTGGGTTTTGATTATTGTACTAAAGTTATATAAATTGTTAACAGTAGGGGAAGTTGAGTGAATACTCTCTGTACTGTATTTGTAAATTTTCTGTAGTCTATATGGAAATAAAAAGTTAAAAAGACTAGGGTAAAACTATTTAACTACCCCTCTGTGATAATGACATTTATTATCTCTAACCTGGTATCTTTCACCCCTACTCACTACTCCAAGCTTTGTATCACACAGGTAATCAGCAAGGTGATGAGGCAACAGACTTTTGGGCACATAACTAATTAAATGTACAAAAAATAGAAACACAGTGTCATTCTTATTCTTTATAAATGTGAATCTAATACTAATACTTCCTGAATTGTAATATTTTACTTAGCATGCTATAGGTTAAAATTCTTCGAAAAAACAAAAAGTTGAAATCTACCCAAGAGTTTCACTTATAATTTTTTTTTTGAGGACAATTAGTGAATACTGAGCTAACATCTGCTGCCAATCCTCTTCTTTTTGCTGAGGAAGACCAGCCCTGAGCTAGCATCCTTGCCCATCTTCCTCTACTTTATATGTGGGACACCTACCACAGCATGGCTTGCCAAGCGGTGCCATGTCCACCTGGGATGTGAACCGGCGAACCCTGGGCCGCCAAAGCAGAACATGCACACTTAACCGCTGGGCCACTGGGCCGGCCCCTCACTTATAAAATTTAAGAAATGTTCCATACTCACCAAAACCATCAATATCTAGATTATTTTCAATCACAACATCTAGTAGAGAGTCGCCGACTTTTCCTTTGGCTGTTAATGTTTTACCATCGCGGTTGATGAAGTGGACTGTTACTTTATCTTCTGAGCTGGAAAACGAAGCAGCCCTTTGTTATTTTTAGTAATTGCATAAGATACTTTAAAATAAAATAATTGTTTTAAGACACTGAGGTCGAATAAATAGGGTTTTGTGTGTGTATTTGTGTGTGTGTGCACAAATATGCTCTTTTGTAGTATTTTCTTTTCTTTCCAAAGTTTATTTGGGAAGACACCAAAAATCAGAAGCATGTCTATCTACCCACCTACTAGGAGGGAAGCTCTACCACTGTAAAGAAAAGAGCAACTAGAGTCACGATCAAGGCCACCTTCAGTGTGCATCTCCCCAGTGGTCATCGTCACGGTCACGTGAAAACATTGAGCAATCATTATCACTCATCAAGTCTACTTTGCTCTCACACAGCTCTCTGAAAAACAACGTCCCTATGACTGTGCCCCTAGAAGATTAGACCACAGCTGTGGAGAGCTTTAAAAAAGCAAATCGTTCTGCTATCAATAAGGCAAGTGCTGTCCGAGTGGCTGATAGTACCTATCTACCCTGAAGCTTTCTGAGTATCTGATAGTTTTCTGAGTATTTGAACATTTCATTTTGGTCCACATTGTGTGCTCAAAAATCAAAGGGACTAGAAAAGGTTTTTATTTGTTTGAGTCTGTGGGAAGATAAATATAATACCTCCTTACATGTTTTACTATAGGATATTATATCATCTATCAGTTAGCTGACTTAAATTTCTTCCCCTTCTCACAAACATCACTAAAAAATTTGGGAAAAGAAATTATAGGAGCAACTAGATCTTTAGCCTCCGCCACTGGTCATCTCAATTTTTACCCCTCAATTGAAAAGACATACTTCAGGTTAAAACAGTCAGTTGTAATTTTCACTACTGCCAATAGATGGTAATAGTCTATCAAAGAAAACTTTGTTTAATGTAGGTAAAACCTAGAATTACATAATTTCAGAGCTATAAATATCTTGCAAATTATCAAGTCCAATTATCTCATTTCACAAACGAGGCAACTGAAGCCCCTACTGGATAATGACCTCCCTGATAATTCAATGCTGACTGAAGAGCAAATGTTACTTAAACATTATCAAAAGTGTGTGTGAGAGAGAGAGAGGGAGAGAGATTGTCCCTCCAAAGGGCCTGTGGTCTCCAACTTCTTCTCATAGCAAAAAATACTTTTAAAACAAATATTCCCAAACATTATTCATGATTCTCAACTAGATGCCATTTTTTCAAGGTAAATACAGCTGAGAATGAAGATATTCTGGGGGCAGGGACACCACAGTGGAGGTTGCTGAAAGAGCATAAACTAAGCAAGGATGTGGGAGACACTGGCCTAAGAGATATTCAGGAGTAGAATGAAAAGGTTTTGGTGACCACCTATATAAGGCAGACTGAGAGAGAGGGAAGAAATAATGTTAAAATTTCCAGCTCGGACAATTAGCGGGTACAGTTTAACCTGGGGTTATCAGAGAAGAAGAAGCTTTGGGGAAGATGGAAGTGAGTTCAAATTTAGACCTGTTTAATTTAATAATAGCAAAAAACAGATGAGACTGTCTAGAAGCCAGATGGAAATAGGGGTCTGAGCCCAGCACAGCAGTCTAGAAATTTGGCATCAACAAAAGCTTGGTGGCTTGAGCTACAAGAAACACAACAGCAAGAAGTGCATCATTTATACACACTACTGAAAGCAGAGGTTTGGGGATTGCTGTTCTGGAGCACTCCAGAGCTAAGCTTACAGCAGGAATTTTAACTCTTTGACATCAGACTCTTCTGTAAAAATAGGGTCACAATCAACGGATGCAAAAAACGAACCTATCACAGAGTAGAGCTCAACAAACACCAATGAATACCTTTTATTTAAAGCCCCAGTCCTTTCGCTGCTAAGAAGCCTAAATGGCTGCGACATATTAAAGCTATACAGCCCCAGAAAAAACTCAGAGTAAAAGCCATAATAGGTTTACCAAAGGACAGGAGAGGAAGTGGAAATGAGAGAGGAAAGGGAATTGTGCAGTTGAAAACATACAGAATGTAAGAATCAAAAGGCGTAGATTCTAGCCTTGGTTCTGACATATACTCATTAGATGACCATGAAAGCCACTTACTTCCTTATGGGTAAGATAAGGACAACAATGACTTCACCAAGCTGCTGAGAGTATTAAAGCATTATACACGTGCTTTATCCAAGTAACTTTATCCATTCACCGTTAACAATTGGTCTTGGTGGGTTTTGTAGAATTTCTTCCCCAAATTCTAAGAACTAGCAAAACGCTTTCAGCTGTTCCAGAGAAGGATAAGATTTTACGCACTAGGAAATAAATATGATCCTTCTAAATCCTGTATCACCATCAATTAATCAGCCAGCACCACAAACAACTATTTTCTTCACTTGTTACCCTTTACTCACTGCCATTTATTCTGCTCAACCACAGCACACATTTTAATAAAGCTGTCAGGTGGTGCTGCAGTGAAGTTCTTAACAGACGTCTAATGCAGCAGGAATTACGGCTGCTGATACCCACTCTTTCACTAGATAGGGTAGCCTGGGGCAGTTGGTCCAAGAAAACACCCCGTCTAGGGCTCCCTATTTCCATAGCCAGCCTCACTCTTCCAAATGACCCTACAGGCTAAAGAATTATCAGCTATCACGGTGCTCAAAAAACAAAACAAAATAAAAAACTACTTGAGTTCTAGTCCTAGTTTCGCCAGCTACTCAACAGGAAATTTTATTTCCATTTATCTACCCCACCTACCTCACAGATTTTCTTAAGAGTCAAGTGAAACAATATATGCAAAGACCCTTTGCAAATTAAATCACTACAAAATACAAAGTATTGTGTCAGGGCATTTTGGAGTAAAAAGAATTTTTCGACTCTCAATTACTTATAGCTATCTAAATGTTAAACTTTAAAGACAGAACTACAGCTTCTAGACTGCTCTGTCTAATCGAACTGTGTGCACTGACAGAGAGGTTCTATACCTGTGATGCCCAATACAGTATCTACTAGCCACGTGTGGCTATTGAGTACTTGAAATGTGGCCAGTGCACCTGGGAAAATGAATCTTTAATTTTATTTAACTTTATCTTAAACAGCCACATGTGGTTACTGGTAAATGTGCTGGACAGCACAAGTCTCAGATAATAAGAGTCAGAAAATCTAATCGTAGCTTCAAAGTCTGTGATAAGAAGCACATGGCCATCAACTGAAACTGTGCCAATGAGGGGGAAAGCAGGATTAGGCAGCAACAGAACAGATGTGCTTCCCTTTAAGACAACTTGATACATCCAAATTCAAACAATAAATTTGGGGGAGATAATTCCCATTTACAAAAGCATTCAAGTCCTCTTAAATACTAGTTACACAAATATGTTCAACATATGTTCTACTTTATACACAATTTTTCAAGAACACATCCATGCTAAAAAGCAGGGCATCCACACAGAGGGAGGTCCAAAGCAGGGAAGTGCAGGGGAAACAGGGACAAATAAATCCGGCCTGCCTTCTCCATGATCTCCCTCACAGTTCATGCAACAAAAATTTATTGAGCAACCACTACATAACAGGATTAAGGGGGAAAATATGAATAAGTCCTAGACCCTATTCGCAGGGACTTGATCAAGAAGAAACTAGAAAAAGCACATACAAATCGAACACTCTCCCTCCAGTTCTTGCTTCCTGCTACATGACAGCAGGGGGTCAGAGAGCTGTTCTTAGATTGGCATTTTATAAGGCTCCACTATGTTGCTAAAACTCCGAAATTACGAGTAAGCTTTATCAGTATTATATTAAACAAATATGCCCAAAAACATAAAACTTCAACATATTTGGGGGGAAATTTTTTCACATCTCTTTCAACATTTAATACAAAACACTCAACACTGTGGGCCTAAGAAAAAGCTGCTGCCGCTACCGGCTGACATCTCCTGAGCCCTCACCATTCGAGAGGCACAAGATTACCTGCATGATCTGTATTATCTCATTTATTCTTCAAATAACCCTAGGAGGCCTATACTATTGTTCTCCTCCATTTACAGATGCAGGAACTGAGGTTTACAGAGATTGAGGAAGTCAGACCAGTTAGTAAGCGCCAAAGCCCAGTTTAAAGCCTGCCGTGCCACTCCAACCAGAAGACAGCATATAGGGAAGCACAGGAGACAGAGGGGGTGTACTCTACATGGACATTCCCCTGATAGTGACTGGAAATAGAAAGGCCTAACAGAGCAGGAGAAAGGCCCAGAAAGAAATGGCTGGCTGGGATGTCCATGGGGAGCATCTAACGAAGGTCACTGCGAGTCCCAAGCAGAGAGCAAAGGTTGGATCCGAGCAAAACGCACGGACAACCAGCGGCAGCAATGGGCCCGGCTTTCCTGAGGGCACAGGCGGCGCCGGGAGAGGGAGATCGGGGTTCCCACGGTCCCGTTTCCTGCCAGACGTCAGTGGTTTGCAAAGGAAACTTCGCAGCGCGACAAGGGAGACAGTGACGGCACCGAGGGACCATACAGGGCCGCCAGGAGCACCCCGGAGCACGGAGCGAGAGGCTGGCCATCCGCAGCGGGCGCCTGGCACGCAAGAGCCAGCGAAGAGCCAGGGGGACGAGCCGTCGGGCCGAGGGAGCGCGGCCGCCCCGAGCGAGAGCCCCCCCAGGCGCACGCGCGCGCAGCCCCACGCTCACCCGCTCCGCGCCGACGTGCTCAGCGCCCGCAGCGCCACCGCGCCAGCGCCGCCCAGGCCCAGTTCGGCGCGCCCGCCAGACCCCGGGCTCCCAGGGAGGCCGCCAGCGCCCGCGCGGGGTCCGGCGAGGAGCAGCCACCGACGGGCCGCGCCGCCGAGGGTCGCGGAGGCGGCGCACAGGAGCCGGGCGCTCCTGGGGGCGGCCATAGCCGGCGTTCGAGTACAACCGGATGCGACGCAGGCCGCGCGGCAGCGGCCGCGAGAGGCTCCGCGAGTACGACCGGACAGCCGCGCAGGCGCCTGACGCCTGGGGGCTGCGGCGAGGGGCGCGGCGGCTGGGGTGCCGGCGAGCGCCTGCTCGGTGCCGAGGGTTCCGCGCGCCGGCCGGGTGACCTATAAATCCATTAGCGCCCGGCGTGCGGCCCCTCCCCCGGCCGTTCCCACGCCTATGGGACGGCTTTTCCTTAGGGGCGGGGCCAAGCGCTTTGCTGTTTTACCTGCTGATCGGGTTTTTGTCTGAATCCTGCTTTGTTAGCGTCTGGAGTTGCCACGCAGGATCAATAAATTTTAAAACCTGAACGTCTGACGGAAAGATACAGTAAAACAACCCCCAGTTTACTAAACCACTTCTTTCTGTTGTGCACTTCCCCTCCGTCCCCGTAAAAGAAAACCAATGTTATGTCACCTTGGAGTTGAAATTAGAGTAAAGGGGAATTTTGGGCGTTGTCAAACAAAGGGCAGGAGGAAATTTCAGAGTGCTAATAGGCGTGATACAGGAATAGTGACGACTATAAAGTTATACATGATCAAAATGATGAATAAAGTTGGGGAAACTGGAGAAGACAGGTAATAGTCCTAGGCCTTGAATGGCGGATAAATGCTCGTTGAGCAGGTGAAATCTGCAAGCCTTAACAGGAAACTTTTTGATGAACTGACGTTTTTAAAAGGCTTTTACAAAAGCCAGAAAGATGAATTTAAAAATACCCTTTATCCTGGTTAACATTGTTGTGGTGAAAGAGACTGGGCTTTGAGATCAGAAATAGCAATGTTCAAGTCCAAGGTCCACCACTTTTGAGCTCTGAGACCTTGGATAAATTATTTTCTCAGAGAATCAGAGTTTCCATAACACTTTAACGTGGATAAGATGTTCCATCCTTCAGGGCCATCCTGAGGATTAGGCAAACGAACACGCACCACCGCGTCGTGCGTCACAAACATCCACCCATAACTCTTCCTGGGCCTTCCTCCCTAAGGCTGCACTTAAAGCGGCTAAAGGCCAAAGTGCAGTGGATGTTGCAAATATGCTAAACACAATAAAAGATACTTTAAAGAACGTTCAGAGCAGGAAACTATAGACCTGAGTAAAGTCTCTTGAGATTATGTCTATTGGGTATTGAACCTGATGGCAGAGAGATGAGTCTTCAGTTCCTAAATTGCCTCAATTTTCTTTTAAAGACAAAGACTTTCAAGTTGGAAAGGGCACACAACGCTGGCAAGTAATCCGGAAGAGGAGGTTGCAAAAGAACAGTTAATTTTTCTTTATAAGATCAAGTCTCCAAAGTCAGATGAATTAATTGTAGAAAGAGAACTGGGAAAAAATCGCAGATGTTACTTCTCAGCCTTCCTGCAGCAAATCCAGCTTCAACTAGGTTACCACACTTAAGAGTTTTCCGCTTTGTAGGGTAGTTGTTTACATAGTTGATCTTAGTAGCCTCCACACTACCAGGTCCAGGGCCTTGAGTATATCAAGGGTTCAATAAGTATTTGTGAATAAATTAATGTTGTCATGTAACTTTGGTTAGTAATTATCAGAATTCATGAATCATGCGCATGAAGATTAAAAATGAAAGAAATGTTCTCCAGATTTTCAAAGGCGGGTAAGGATTGATTCTAAAGGATTGCAGATACCAATATTCAGCAGAATTCCAGAGGGGATTTATAAACATATGTCTCATGAACACAGATAAAAAAGCAATGTGGGATTTCTGAGGATAAAATTTTCCTGATGTAGTTCTCTGTCTTATAACACTTCCACCCCTGCACATTCCTGTCCAAATCCATCCACAGTTTGAAGCTCATCGCAAATTCTCTTTCCCATGAAGTGGTGCCTATTCGTCCCAACAGATCATCCTTCCTTCCACTGAATGCTTAAGACCTTTGTTTATTCTTTTAAAACTTATAGAATCTGTCGTTTCAAATACGATACTGTTCATAAAAATGCTTTTAAACTGTCAAGTGTCATAAAAATTCTGATTCAATGTTGATTGAGCACCTACTCTGAGCTTCCCGGTCCTGGGCGCTCCATCACACATACTTTGTGTAGCTCCTCTAGACTCAAACTGTCAAGAGTAGGGCTGCTGTCTTATTTATCGTCATATCCCCAGGACGTGGTGTCGCGCCTGGTACAAAGCAGTCATTTAATAATATCTTGGTCAGAAACTGTGTTAGGAACTTTTCATAATTTTTATCTCATTTCATTATCACAGCAACTCTACAGAGTAGATATGCCTTTAATCAACAAGGATCTGTTGACATGAGCAGTGTGTAAATCACTCTGATAATGCTGGAGACCCAGCCAGGAACAAAACAGTCCCTGCGCTTTTACTGTACGGATGAAGGAAACTGAGGAGCACAGGTTGTGACTTTCTTAAAATCATACTGCTAGTAAGTTGTAGATCCAAAATTCAAATCTAGGTCTTCCTGGTCCCAAGTTCAGGGCATAAGCACAAGAAATGATCATTTTATTACTTTGATTGTATATTTACATATATTATTATGTACTATAATATATATTATTAATGTATATTTATATATTATTTTCTCAACTCTATATTCAATAGTAGATGCTTAAGATTCTACACAATCCATATAATTTAGAGATAAGGTCAGAAAGTGTCATTATCTAAATGTAAAAACAGAAGTACAGGGGCCAGCCTTGTGGCATAGCAGTTAGGTTAGCACCCTTAGCCTTGGCGGCCCAGGGTCACCCCCCGGATCCCAGGCACAGACCTACGCACCATTTATCAAGCCATGCTGTGGCAGGTGTCCCAAATATAAAGTAGAGGGAGATGGGCACAGATGTTAGCTCAGGGCCAATCTTCCTCAGCAAAAAGAGGAGGGTTGACGGTGGATATTAGCTCAGGGCTAATCTTCCTCAAAAAAAAAAAAAAGAAGTATAAAATTAGACCTTAGTATATTTTGCCCCAAGAAATTACTCACTCCACTCCTTGGTGATTTATTAGTATGGTTGATGATGTTGGCAAGTTTCCTAAATCTAAATTAAAAATGTAACTAATATTTAAACAAATTGCCAACTTTATTTTGATTGATTTTCCTGCCTGAAGTTTTATCTCACTCTAAAGCATCTTCCATATTGCAGTAGGGTGATCCTTTTAAAATATTGATAGGATCATGTTGCTTTCTTTTTTTTTTTTTTGTATGTCAATAGTTCCTTGTTTTTTACTCTGAGTAGCATGCCATTGTATGGATATATTACAATTTGTTTATCTATTCACTCCTTAGTAGACATTTGGGTTGCTTCTAGTTTTCGGCTAAATAAATTACTATGAACACACATGTACAAGTATTTGTATAAACATGTATTTACTTTCCTTTGGGGTAAATACCTAGGAATTGGCTGGATCATATGATAGGTGTATATTTGACTTTTTAAAAGACTTCCAAACTGGTTGGTATCATTTTACATTCCCAGTGGCAGTAATGAAGCTCCAGTTTCTCCACATCCTTGCCAACATTTCACATTGTCTGTCTTTTTTTTTTATTATAGTGGCTGCATTGTGGTATTTCATTGTGGTTTTAATTTACATTTTCCTAATGACTAATAATGTTGAGCATCTTTCCATGTGCTTATTTGCCATCCATATATCTTCTTTGGTGAAGATACTCAAATCTTTTGCTCATTTTTTTATTAGATTGTTTGTCTTCTCATTGAGTTGTAAAAGTTCTTTATATATTCTGAATATAAGCCATTTATAAGATCTATGCTTTGAAAATATTTTCTCCTGGTCAGTGTTATCATGTTAACTTGATCATGTTACTTTCTTGATGAAAATCCTTGAATGACATTCCATCACCTATGGAGTAAAACAAACTGCTCAGCTGGACACACAACACCCCTCAAACTTTTTCTCCTGCCCGTCCATCCTGCTCATGACTTTCCCTTCGACAGGTTATGTACTCTGCCTGCATCTGGCTATGCATAGCCAGCTTCCAGGACTCAGTCCTTACAGGAACCATAGTCTGACGTGCAACTTTTGTGAATCTTACACACTATAAATCCCTCTGTCATGGTTTACAATGAAATCATTATATGCAAACGAGAAGTTGAATCAAACGGCTTGCTTGGTTTCAGGTCCCATTTCTTTGTTAAGATTACTTTTGAGGTGATGTCATATCCTTCGAATATTAACTACTGGTTATCTCTTTTTGTGATATTAGCCACTCCTGATGATCAATTCACATGGGGTTGCAAAATGCTGGTGTTCTAACTCTACCATTCCTTCTTCATTGATTACCTAGACTGCTTCTCTAAAGACAGTCTTGCCCTCCTCTTCTATGCAGATATCCTGAAGTGGAGCTTGCATAGGAAAGGCAGGATAAATGCCTGATTGTTTCCCCTTATGGGTCTGTCATACTTACAGGTTTATGCATGTTTTCTACTTATTCAAAAGCTGGTTTAGAAAGTTATAATCTTCTACAAAATGGTGTATTTCACCTAAATTTTCAAAATCTATTGGCATAAAATTTTTCCTAGTATTTACTTATCTTTTTAAAACATCTCTGATATATCTATACCGATATTGCTTTTTGTATCACTTGTATTATTTTCTGGGTTACTTTTTTCTTTGAATAATCTCCCCAAAAGTTTATTTCATTAGTCTTTTCAAATAACAACTTTGGACATTGATCTTCTGTGCCCAATCTTTGTTTTCTAATTTTATTTATTCATTTATCTTTATAATTTCCTTCATTTTAAGTTCTTTGAATTTACTTGTTTGTTCTTCTCCTAATTTCTTGATCTAGATATTTAGCTCATTAATTTTAAATTTTGTTTCTTAAAAGAAGTATTTATATTTCTCTAAGTATTTAAATTTCTCTAAGTAGTATATTTGGCTGTGTCCAGAGTTTGAAAAGGAATATTTTCTTTATTGTTCAGTCTAAATATTTTCAAATTTTTCCACTCCATTTATGCTTTGACAATGAGCCATTTGGAAGTGTGTTTCAAATGTCTAAATGTACAAAGGTTAGGAACCAATAGCACTGCAGAAGCAAAGGTCAGTGAACTGGAAAAAACAGCAATAGAAAGTGATGAGGATTTTTAGGCTGCTTAATTTTAAAATACGGTTTATGACGAGGATTTTTAGGCTGGTTAATTTTAAAACTGCAGATGAGAACGAGGCTCCAAGGAGTGGAATTTGCTTGCCCTTTGATCAGAGACAATTGCATTTGTGAAGGAAATCTCCATGCCTCCCTCTCTGCGCCAGGAGGAAGGGGGGGATGGCCTTATCTCTGGAAACTCTTAATGGGGAAGGCAAGAACTTAAGTCGTTTACTGTCTGGCAACCTCATGTAACTGACCCCCCACCCCAAAATCCTCCTTTGTCTTTAGTTGAAGATAATATTTGAGCGGTGACTTCTGCCATTTACTCAATCCGGTTTGATTCTTATCTAAAAGTTGTGGGACCGCCCAATGGCCGGACCCTACCGGCACTGGTACCATTTTAACTTTTTTTTCCTTTGTCTTGTAAAGAGATGACTCACATACCCATGCCTTAAATTTAGCCCTAACCCTCAACTTGGGGCAGCAGCAGGAGCTCTGACTGCCCGTGGGTCCTGTCCCCACGCACCAGCTCTGCCTGCCCATGGGTCCTGTCCCCATGCCAGCGGGGGCAGCAGCAGCAGCTCTGCCTGCCCATGGGCTCTGTCCCCATGCCAGCGGGGGCAGCAGAAGCGGCGGCAGCAGAAGCTCTGACTGCCCATGGGTCCTGTCCCCATGCTATTCCACACTATTCTCTAAATAAAAGAGCACTACTGCCAGATCTTGAGAGTCTAAGAAATCTTTCTTTCGACTCCTCGGCTCACCGACCCCGCATCAGAAAGGTTCCAAAATGACATCCGAAGATAAAAGAGATTGGAATAAAAAAAAAAAAGAACACAGCATTATTGCCTGTGTGACAGTATCAAATGATCTAACAGTACTTCTATTTGGAGTCTTAGAAGGAAAGAGAAGGAGGCTGAAAAAATGATATTTTTAAACCAACAAAACTTGATGGAGCTGTTGCCCCCAGACTCTCACTGAAGGACCTTATAAAGAGGATGTTTGTGGTAGGCGGCTTCTGACGTGGCTCCCAATGATCCCTACTTGCTGTGATTGACACCTAGGTGTAATCCCCACCTCTTGAGTATGGGCTGGACCTAATGATTTACTTCTAACAAGTAAAAAACAGAAAAAGTGATGGGACGTCTCTCTGTGATTAGGTTACAAAAGCCTGTGAGTTCTGTCTTGTTGGCTTACTGGCTTACTTGCTTTGTTGAAGAAGCTGCCATGTTGGAGAGGCTCACAGGGCAAAGAACTAAACATGGCTTCTGGCATACAGCCAGCAAGAAACTGAGAACTCAGTCCAGTTGTTCACTTATGAAGAACTGAATCCTGTCAACAACCGTATGTGTGAGCTGGGAAGCAGATACTTCCTCGGTCGAGCCTTGAAATCACCATGTCCTCAGCTGACACCTTGATTGCTTCCTGTGAGACATCCTAAAGCAGAAAGCTCACCGAAGCCATGCCAGATTCTGATCTCCAGAAACTGTGAGATGATAAATGTTGTTTCAATTCATTACATGTTGGAGCAATTTGTTATGCAGCAGTAGATAACTAACACAGTGTTCTTCAAGAAGAGTGAAATTGAATCCAAGAGGAAGAACTAAGAGGCAAGAAGAAATGATAAGCAAAAAATTAGCAACCATATGGGTAAATCTAAATAACAATTGATTGTAAGATAATAGTAACAACTATGATCTCATTAGAGGATAAAAATAAAAACAAGATAGAACTATATTATTCAACCAATGTATCATGTAAAACAGGAAAGGAGTAATAAGAGCCACAGTGCTATTGGCAGTATCCTTTCTCCCTTTCTTCCTTTTAGTAACAGAATACCCTGAATTTTACCTGAGCACATGGCTTACCAGCTAGAAACCACATTTCCCAGCTTCTTTTGCAGCTACGTGTATCCCTGTAACAAATTTTGCTAATGACATGCAAATGAAAGTGATATGTACAACCAGATAACCTTTTTATAAGGAAGCTATTTGCTTCTGCTCCTCATTATTTTCCTTTCCCACTGGCTGGAAAATGGCAACAACCAGAGTGATCACACAAGATGCAAAAATGAAGGCTAACATTAAAGATGGGAGAATGGGAGAACCAGTCTGCCAGCCTGGGTATGACCTCAGGTAGCACAGTTGCCTACAATGCTGATGCTGCAGTGCCCCTACCTGAGCCCCCACCCTGGCCCACCTCTGAAATGTTCCATGGGAGGGAAGTTAACATTGATGCAATTTAAGGTACTTATTATAAAGTCTCTTTGTTACCGTAGCTTAGCCTTTATCCTGACAAATACATCATTTAAGCTCCAAAAGAAAGAATAAAAGGAGGGGGGGAAATCATGTAAAAAATATGTATTTTAAAAGGATCAAATGAAATTTTGAAGATAAGTCCCAATGTTTCAAAAGTAAATGGACTAAATACACCAAGGAAAAGGCAGACTTTTATTTAGAATGCAAAAATTCTGACTCTACCACATTTAGAAGATAGACATCAAAATTATAAAGACAAAAAAGTTGAAGATAAAAGGATAGAAAAAGAAATACTAGGTAAGTACAATAGAAAGAAAGTTAATTTGCTGTATTGCTGTCCTATTAAATGGACTTTCAGGGAAAAAATGCATTATAAAGGATAAATGGGTTCAGTATATAATGCTGAACATTTACATTAATCTGGACTATCTAGAGACTTCAAATTTGCAAATATCTAAAAACACATCATATATGTTATATATTATATATGACAGAATTTTATGAAAATGGGCAAATATGCAATCATATTGGGAGGTTTTTTAACATACCTTTTTCAGTAATTAATAGATCATTCAGTGAGAATATAGTAAATTCAGCGCATGTAGTAACCTGTATTTAGTTAAATAATCCAATTTTCCAATAAGTACAGAAGGGACACTTACAGAAATTGCCAATGTACTGGATAATAAAGAAAGTACCTTTAATTCTCAAAAAATTGATATCATAGAGACCACAATGTAGACAAAATAAGTTAGAATAAGGGTTATTTACTTATCTTTGTTCTACAAAGTAAATGCTTCAGAAGGTGGATAGAAACTTTCCAAATGGAGTTATGTGCAGGCTAACTACCCCTGAGATATTTACAGAATTCTGATATTTCAGTGTCGGCATATTTTCTTTTCAGGACCACATTGCACTGCAACTCAGTAACATACGTTAGTAACTCTTTATTCACACTCTCACAATTGAAAAAGTTAATGTTAATGCACAATGTTAATTCATTTTCATTAAGTTTTAAGTCAGAGAAAATGGTCTGAAATTCCTTCAACTCTACAATTTTAGAAACGTGGTGTAAGCTGTATTTTTAATTTCTGAAATTTAGGTCAAACTATTTCTTGCCAAAACAGTTTCCAAAAGATTCAGTTTCATCAGGCATGAGAATATCATCCAGTGCATTTGTACACCCTATGTATGAATGTCCCGGTAGAGACAGAGTCAGCATTGCCCTTGATGATACCAGTGATTTGAATTTTTTGCCAATAGCTCAAAAGTCTTCTTCAGCCTCAGGCCTGGACTAAGCCATCTCGCATGTTTGTAGAACGGCAAACTGGCATATTGTGCACCTAATTCATCTATGGTTCAAGCCAGTGGAATATATAATTTTGGCGCTGTTTATTCATTCATGGCATGTTTCATTTTAATTTTTTTAGTACAAAATATGTAATAAATGGACTTCAGTGCTATGGCCTTGCAAAAAAATGCTACCTTGGTTTATTAGTCCTCTTTTGCTGCCGTAACAAAGTATTATCTTGCAGTTCTATAGGTCAGATCTGAAATCGGACTTACTGAGCTAAAACAAGGTGTCAGCTGGCCTGCATTCCTTTCTGGAGGCCCTAGGACAGAATCTATTTCCTTGCCTTTTCTGGCTTCTTGGGGCCACCTGCATTCCTTGGCTCACTTCTGTCTTTAAAGCCGAGAACACCTGGTCTCTCTGACGCTTCTTCCATCATCTTATCTGTCTCTGACGACAGCAGAAAAGATTCTCCCTTTTAAGGACTCATGTGATTAGTTTGGGGCCATCTGGGTAATCCAGGATAATCTCCTTCTCAAGGTCCCTGCCCCTAATAACAACCACACGACCCCTCTCACCATGTAAATTAACTTATTCACATGTTTTGAGAATTAGGACGTGAACATCTATATGGGCCATTATTTTGCCTCCCACTCTTGGGTTTAAATGTCAAATAAATTCAGTGTTAACACTAACCAGTAGAGGATCCTTTCCATTATCGCTCTTACTTTCTGTGCTGATTTTGACCACTGTGTATTACTTAAGGTTTCAAGACCTTCCTCAGCATACAGAAGTAATATGTATTGTGCCTATCATTGGTACCATGTCCAAATATTCTACAGTCACATGAAATTTCTTACTAAGAGAAAAATAAATATGATCATAGCTAAGTTTATTGAGTGCTTACTCTGTGCCAAGCACTCTTCTAGGTTCTTTACATGTTTTGACTTATCTAATCTTCATAAAGAACCTTATGAGGTGGGAATCAGCATCATTACCATTTTATTGATGTATAAACTGAGGCACAGTTAATATTTAAGTTAAATGAGATTTGGGGTGTTACCAAAAGAAATGATACTAGATGGCCTTTGATATAGTAGTTTTTATAACATACAAACTCAGTGGATATGCTGCATATTTTATATTACATTCAACAACAACAACAAAAATGGATTTATTCACCTGTGGAGTTCAGAGGAAAAATAGAATGGAACCTACACATTTCCATTTCTTTGAATCTGAAAGAAACACCTCTGCTGGGTGAGTGTGCGTATGTGTGTGTGTGTGTGAGAAAGAGTTTAATTGACTCAGTATCAAAAGAGATTTCCTCCAGTTCTGTTTTTCATCTCGTTTCTGCCATTTTTGCTCTATGAAATCTGTTCAAGACATTAAATGTGTATTATTTTGTGCTGGGAGCCGTGGCTACATCATTTGATTGGCTGTTTGACAGGGTCCAGCCGATTAATGCCAAGGGGTGCAGGGTCGCCCCTTGGTGAAGAATAACCGGCCGGCCCCTCACACAGTTCTGAAACCTGTGCTGCTTCTAATTGCCCTTCATTCCTTTTCCTTTCTTAACCTCTAGTTTTCACTCCTTTGGGTGGCTGCTTGGGAGGCACTACCTCCCGGGAAAATTAGATATAATAAGAGAATGTGACCACCTGTAGGTAACTTTCAAGATATTTTTCAGTTAATTAATGGAGGAGCACACAGTCCCTTTTGAGACAAGCAGAAAGGAATCCTGCCCAGATAAGATGTCGAATTAGGTTTATGGCCTCCATCTGGTTAATGTTTCCTTCTCCCTCCAGTTCTTTGTCTAAATATATATATGCATCGTCCTTCTAAGTTTGCTGGTTAATTGGATGATCAAGAAGTATCTATATATTATTCTTGACCTTCTGCTTTCTGTTAAAATGTTATAGAGGTTTTCTCCTAAAAGCAATAAATAATAAATAATTGATGAGTAGAAGGGCCGAGGGGTGCAGGGATGCCCCTCTGTAAAGAATGGCCGGCCGACACCCCTGATATTTTCTGAATTATACGCATGCTTTCTATCAAGGTTATGTCTATACTTATTTCTGTTTTTTATTCTTGAAGATATATAGTTTAGCTTAGCTTTTCAGCCCTTTACTTTACTAACAAAATGATATTTTCTCCGGCAGTGTGCTTAAGGGACTGTTAGCTCTACAATCTAAAAAGCAAAGGAATGCTTTCACCCCATAAAGGGCATGAAAATGTAAAGATGTTTAACTGCCCGCTGAGAATGCAGATAGCCCTGGGGATAAGACACCCTGGAGTCGCCTTTTGTTCTCATTAACCATCTACACTAATGGCGTAAATGATTGAGGGAGGCAGAGATGGCTCCACCAGGATGTAACCAGACGGACTGCTGTCCTGTCCAGAGGCCTGGACCTTCTCTCTTTGATTTAACTTTACCATGAATTACAACAGATGCCTAGGTACCTATCTCTTTTAGCTTAGAGACAACAAACACTAGTTAATGGCGGAGAAGATGACCATTAACCTTATGCGCTATAGAATAGAATGCTAATAAATATTCGTGTGCTCGTTTTTTACTTCCTTATCTCTCTGAGAATATTTGTAGAGCTATTTCTGTACTAATCCTGAAAAACATAAAAACGACACTTGTGCACAGTAAGTTGGACTTGCTAACACCAACCCAGGTCTCACGTCCCCTTTATTTTCCCCTCATTGCGCCGACGCCATCCATCCCTCAGGAACCTGGACTCAGCCGGGGCGGGACTGGGGCAATTTTGCCTTTGCCTTTAATATGCAGATATTAATTTGGAGTTAGTAACATGCAGGCCAGACTAAAGCCCAGCAATAAAAGACATTCTGTTAACAGAGCTGTGGGACAGCTCAAGGCCAGTCTAGAAATTCAGTATTTGATCTCTCTCCAGTAAGACTGAGTAAATAGAGAGCAATTGCCAAATTTCCTTGAACTCGGTTGACATAAAAATTTGGGTTGCAGAAAAATATTTTTGTTCCATTCCAATGTCAATTGTTATTCACAGGAGTCTCTGAATATTAGTCTACTGCATAGCTTCAGATTTGGGCTCTGCTTTGAAGAATCCATTTCTATCAAGCTTTACCTTAAATTTTGACCAGCATATCAACTTCCCAACTTTTTTTCAAAGCTTCGTTTTCATGCAAATTAAAATCACTCTGTGTACCATTTTTCCTTTCAGATTATTTAAAAATCCAGTATTTGACAACACGATGTTGGTGAACCTGTGGGGAAGCAGACACTCTAATATACTTCTAGTTGGTGTGTAAAATGGTCCAACTTCTATGGAAGGAAATATGTAATATTTATAAAAATTACAAATTCATTTACCCTTTAACCCAGGAATCCCACTTGTGGGAATTCGTCTTAAGATACAGTTATTTATCATATGAAATGATGTATGTACAGTATTATTTATTGGAAGCCTTGTCTATAACAGCAAAATATTAGAAATGTCCTTCAATAGGAGATTAGTTAAATGAACTATGATGCTATCTCACAATTGAATAATATACAGCTGGAAAAAATAATAAAGTAGAAGATCTTTGTGTACCGATGTACAGTAATTTCCAAGATACATTGTTAAGTGAAAAAAGCAAAGTATATAACAGTGAATTTGATGTATGATCTTTTGTGTAAGAAAGGGGATAAAATAAGAATATTTATATTCCTATTGCTTCAACTTGCATAGATAAACACTGGAAGGATAAATAAGAAAGAAAGGAATGGGAGCAGGGGAAACAAGATAGACACGGGCAGGGCGGGGAGCCAGACTCCTCGGTGTAGGGTTTGGGATAGTGTTTTGACTTTTGGGCAATGTAAATGCGTTACCTACTCAGAACAAAACAAAATAAGCAAAGTTTCAAAACAAAATGACTCCTCTTTCTATTGTTTACAGATTTTTCTAAGCATGTTATACTTTTTGGTAATCTTGTATATGAACTCAAGGCATTCAGAGAGCGGGGAGCAAGGAAGGAAAATGCAGCAAAGTCTCCTATAAGAGAAAACATGGAGCTGGCTTATGAGAGAAGGCTACATCCAGAAGATCAGAAAATGACAAAATGACGTAATTTTCTAGCTAGAAGGATCTAAATTAATCATTTTTATAGATTTAGAAAACTAAGGCCCAAAATGTTGAGAGACTTGCGACAGTCACTCAGCTAATTTGTGGAGAAATTAGGACTAGAATCCCAGGACCCCTGATTTGCAACCTCAATGTTTTTTTCTTTATATCTTGATACCCTCTATTGATTAATGATACCTGCTCTAATGAGGTAAAACAACATGTGTAAAGTGCTTTAAGCGTTTTAACATACACGAACTACTTTGATTATCACATTACATATATTATTGTGATAAGGTAGTGTTCCACCACTGGCCCAGCAGGGCTAGGGCGGTGGGGTATTGTGTGAGAGACCAAAGTAATGACCCAGAGAGTGCGAACTAGACATATAGGTTTACTGGGTCCTACTTATGGGAGTGTCCAGCAGCGGCCAGCTGAACGGAAGTGTGTACCCGCAACCGCCCCCCAAGAGAAGCTTGCTTAAGTAGGCAGAGGAACAAAGCCTACATGCTTGCCAAAGGGCTGTCCTTGGTACGGCCAGCGTTCCCAGGAACAGTAGCTCACGTGGAGGGGCTCTAAGTCCCCGTAAGACGCGCCGTTCTTCTCGTGAGAAAAGAGAGGATCCAGGCTGGCCAGGCCCAGATCATTACAAATCCCAGTAGCTGGGCTGCCTGCCAAGAAGGGAGCCAGAAGGACACATGGTTGCAATGGGCCTGGGGGCTTTTGCTGAGCAAGCAAGGCCCGGGCCCTATACTCCACCCGCCATGTGTCCTAATGGCCCTCACAATCTTATCGCGTCAGTCTTCCGCGGAGTCCCTTGAGCCAGACACATGGAGGAGAATTGTAACCAGGTACCACAACAGCAACAGAGAGCACAACATGAGAATAAAATTAATAATAGAAAGGCAATGACACCAAAGAAAACATGTCTCCAGGTGGAGCGGAAGGATTGTATCCAAGCGGATACCGGATCGGTGGACAGGTTGTCAGTGGCCCGTATGTGAGCACGTAAGGAGGCCGTTGCAGAGGAAACAGTGTGAGCACAATCAGGGATATATACACAACATTCTACTTTGATTAGGGCACAGGTCCCCACTTGGGCTGCAGTAAGGCTGTCCAAGGCCATTCTATTTTGTAACACTACTTGTCTCATCTGGGAGGTTTCTTCATTTAACAGAGTTATTGCATGTCCGATATCACTGAGGGCTGTTGGCATATGTTGGGCTAAGGCAGACACTTGCCATTCTACATCCACGACTGCGCCCTGTGGAGAAAAGATGGTGAGGAGGTAAAACCATCCAGCAATACGTCGCACACGATGGCGTGCACGGACTGCCTCCCAATTAGAAGGAAGCTGTTGAAGGGAAGACAGGATGCTGCAGGGATGTAGGGGCGCCCCCATGTGCATCTGCCAGTCCAATTATAGGGCAGGTAGAGCCAGCCATGGGCTCCACAAGCCCACAGCCGCCCCCAAGGAGAGGCATAGGCCCCTTTCATGGTGTTGTTTTGTTTGCCCAGCCTCATATCAGCAGTAATGATAATTGTTTGGTTACACATTGCTTTAGGTATCCACCCCATATTTTTTGCAATACTTTCATTTGATGGTGCAGAGTTATGACATTCAATGCACCAGGGAAGGAAACCCTTCAATTCTATTTGTACAGCAGTCAACCATCCTACGCCATCAAAAACAGAGTACCCCACCCTCGGAGTTACATTAGCCTGCTCACACACAAGCTGAAAGATATACTTTCGCATGGCAGCATAAGAGGGTAAGGACAGGCTCCTTGACGGGAGGGGGCTAGGAATGGGAAAGTGGGAGGCACTCTTCTGCTCTGGCAGGGCTCTCTAGTCAGAGGCGCTGGCAGCTTGGAGACGCCATGGTAACACTGTGGTTGAAGAGAGAGGCCGCTGGCTGCACACCCAGCAGTTCGAGCGAGTTTGTATGTCAGCAACGGTGTGTGTCCAGGCAGCGAAAAGGTTGACAGATGTTGTCCTAAGGACGAAAAGTAAGATGTTTAGAGGGGACCAGAAAAGGGAGGTCATGACCGTCCAGCAAGAGGCATGCAGTTGCAGTGCCTTCAGTCAGTATGGTACCAGCTTGCGGTTTCAATCCAGGCTGGCGATACCATACTGCTTGTCCAGTTGGTGTGGGCACCCAAAGGGCAGTGGTGTAGGATAAGGGAGGAACAGCAACACACCAGAGGGAAAGGATAAATGTACCTTGAGGAATTAGAGTCCCTGGATTAGCAAGTTTGGAGGTTTGGGGTGGCTTCCCGACTATAAAAGGCATCACTGTGACAGCCTACTCCAAGCCTGTTCCCCAAGGAGCTAAGAGACCACACCAGTGGGGCCCTACCTACCAATCCCAGGGCCAAGTGACCAGGTGGGTTCCTGTAGGGAGTGCTTGTTGTAGAGGCAAAAGCAAATTGTTCTGAGTGCCCAGCTGTGGTTGCAATTTCTCTCCTTGATTAGCTCTTGCCTGTAGACATACTGTCATATCAGCTCCTTGTATCAACCTCCGATATGCACTGAGTCAAGTGCGTCTCTCATGTTCATTTAGTTGGCATATTGCTGTTGTCAGGCATCTCGTCCAGTGGGCCGGAATCCTGTCGTCTGTCCTTAGTTGTTGTTTCAGCAGGCTGTTCATTCATTCCACCAGTCCTGCAGCCGTGGGGTTGTATGGCAGGTGAAAATGCCAATATATGTCCATTTGATCATCCCATGTCTGTACCTAGTGGCCAGTAAAATGTGTACCTTCATCACTGTCAATGTCTGTGGGAACACAGGATGCAGCACAGAGGTTTTCCAGGCCTCTTATGGTGGTCTTCTGTATGGCCCTCTTGCTGGGGTACACCTGCAGCAGTCCTGTATACGTGTCCACATAACTAAGAGCATATTGACAGCCACCAGAGAGAGGCAAGGGGCCGATGTAGTCCACTTGCCAGAGTTGAGCAGGCTGGTTGCCTCTGGCTATTTGGCCTGTGTCCCAGGAAATGGCCCAGATGTTTCTTTGTCCTTTATTTCCAGTCTTCTTGTGTAGCCATTCCGCCACTCTCTCAGCTGGTGCTTCTTCCAGGAGGCAAATTTGAGCTAACTCTTCTGCCTGTTGGTTTCTTGTCGGCATTATTGCCTGATGTGCAGATACATGGTACACTGTTATCGTTATTCCTAGACCTGTTGCCAGATATCATCCCAGAGCTCTGCCCCCCACAACGGGTGACCATTAATTGTCCACTTTTGTCGTGCCCATTGGGCCATCCACAGGGTGAACCCTTTATAGACTGCCCAACTGTCCATACATAGGCATATTGGATTGGGCTCACGAGTCAACACCATCCAGGCAGCCCGCAATTTGGCCAATTGACTACTGTACCCAGAGCCAGAGTCAAACCACATGCTATTGGTTGAAGGCTGGATGACCACTCCTGTCCACTGGGGGTGGGGGGGCATTCCCCTTGCAGAGCCATCCGTATACCAGGCCTCCAGTGGGATTGGTCCTTCTCCTTCCCGTACATTTGGCAGCATTTCAGGCATGGGCACCTCATCTAACAGGGTTGGTTCCTCTGTGGTGTATGTTACTGGTCCTAGTATGGCATGCAATTCTGCACTTAGGGGCCTACTGGTGAAGGTCCCTCGTTGTTGTAAATCTATATGCCATTTGGCTAGCATCTGTGTTTGGGTTGTTCCAGTGGGGCTTTTGGAAAGCATCCCGCAGGAACCCTGCAATGGGCAAATAAATGTGGACCGTGACTGGCGGGGAGCGGGTTATGGGCTCCACCTGCTGAAGGGCCAGGTAAGCAGCACAAAATTACTGTTCCAGGGCACTGTACCGGTTTTTAGCTCCTTTCCACAATTGGGACCAGAAGCCAAGGGGCACTTGTTTATTGTCTTGCATCTGCCAGAGACCCCATCCGAACCTCTCTGGGTAACTGGAAACATCCAATTCACATGGTTGTCCTTGTGTTAAAACACCCAAGGACTGGATTTGTTTCACTATTATTCTGGCTTGGGTGAAGGCCTCCTGCTTGGTGGTCCCCCAGTCCCAGATAATACTCCTTGGCACCAACTTTTAAGGAGGCCAGGCAGCCTGTATCTTGTTTGTAACAGTAGCAGGAACCACTTTTGTCTTCCCCAACCAGATAATACCCAAATATTTGACAGACAACCCAGACCCTTGCACTTTGTCGTCGTTTACCACCCACCCTCTTTGGCATAGGTGGGCGATGAGGAAGCGGGAGGCTTCTTGAAGGTCTGGAAAAGACTCAGAAGTTAACATGACATCATCAATATAATGAAACAAAGTAACTTCAGGGGGTTTTGTCCATCGATGGTGTGTTATAGCAACATTGCCATAGGGTGGTGTGGGAAGTGATGGAAGTAATTTTGCTCATTTCCACCCCGGACGGCAAAATGCTTTCTGCTCCTGTAGACCAATACATTATTTCCATGTGTGGTTTTTAGTCCCCCAATACTGGAGTCACCCGCACGACGCTGCAGGGATGGGTCAAGGTCCTTTGGCCCTCCCCCTAGCTGAGGGGGCTAGGGTGTTCCCTGGCTGTCACGGGGGGTGCTGTTAAAGCCACCAGAACAGTGTTTGGTTGTTTATCACTTTTTTTTTCCCCAAAGGGGTGCTTGTTGCTTAGCTGGGCTACCGCGGTCAGTCGCTGCACAGACTACTCTCTCTGCGCCTTGCTTGGCCTCAGTCCTGCTGCGCTGGAGAGAAGGGAGGGGTGGGGAGTCACTGCTGCCTGCCATTTGTGCCGGTGCAGGGTAGCTGGGCCAGGCATTCGCCGCGTTCTCCCTGCCCCGCAGGCACTTTCTGCCCTGGCTGGACGCACTCCTGGCCTGCCCTTGCTCCTGAGCAGGCACAGCAGCCAGCAGCTGTTTCTGTGACTGCCTTACTTTTGATATTGAAACATTTCTTTTAATCTCAGCCAACTCGACCATACACAAAACGCCTTCAGATTTTACTTTCACAAGCCTTCTGTCACTTACTTTTTACATTTAGAATTTGTCCCATGTCTTCTTTCTTTTTTTTTTCTTAGTACTTTAGGACAAATTTATCTTTTTTAACAAAACAAAGAAAAACATCTCTATTGAAAACATACATTTTACTTTCCTTGTATGGAGACTTTCTAGAAATAGGTGTTTTCTCAGAAAATTCCTCAGCATGTACGAAACATGTTTATCACAAAACCCAAGTATCGTTTAGTTTCTTTGAGATAAGTAACCAAAGGCAGACAAATCTGGGCTTAGTAATCAATTTCTAATATTTTATCTTGTTTGGAAAATGACCTGGATATTCAATGAATTTTTATCATTTAACTTAACATAGCAAAACTCTAAAGTTTCAAGTTACCAAAAAGATTTTGGAAGCTGTTTTTCAAGCGTTTATGCCATAAAACATAACTATTGTTAAAAATTCCTCCCCCCCAAGTTTTTATCCTTTTCAGATATATTTCATATATTTAGTTTACTTGTTCCCCAGTTCCACCAGCTCTGCGGCAGGACCACCCCTCCTGGTGGAATGCACATGCGGAACAGGCGGCGGGAGGCAATGGGATCTGCCCCTGCCAGTCTGGGCTGCTCAGACCTCCGTCCTCTCCTCAGACTCCAGAGGGCCTGTGGACAGAGCCCTGGTAGTGCTCACTTGAACCAGTGTGCTTCCCTTTCTAACTCTGCTTTCTCTTGTAGCTGCCTCACCTTCGCTCTAGCTTCCACTTCAGCTTCCGTTGCTAAGCGAACAGCAGCAAGGAGGGGACATCCTACCGCAGCAGCCACCGCCTGGGCTTCTACTTTTTGTTTTCCCACATCAACCGTGCCCAGGACTTCCCTTAGGCCCTTTGGCGTTTTCGGGGCGTCCCCGTACTCACGCAGTGGGCCCCATCCATAAAGGATGGTAGTGACTGGCCCCGACAAGGAGGACACCAGCTAACCCGGGATTACCCCCGCGGAGCTCCCTTTCCCATCTCCCATAGTCTAGGGAAGCTATTTTTCTCGGCTGGCTCACCAGGTGTTCCACCACAGACCCAGCTGGGCTAGGGCGGCTGGGGATCATGCAGCCAGACAGAAGAAACGACTCAGAGACTGAGAAGGAGACATATAGGTTTATTGGGCCCTGCTTGCAGGAGCATGGCCAGTGGCAGCCGGCTGGACTGAAGTGTGCATCCACAACAGCCCCCCAAGAGAAGCTTGCTTAAGTAGGCAGAGGAACAAAGGCTGCATGATTGCCAAAGGGCTGTCCTTGATACAACCAGCGTTCCCAGGAACAGTAGCTCACATGGAGGGGCTGTGTCCCTGTAAGACGGGATGTTCTCCTGGTGGGATAAGAGAGGATCCGGGTTGGCCAGGCCCAGAGCATTGCAAATCCCAGCAGCTGGGCTGCCTGCCCAGAAGGAAACCAGGAGGGCACATGGTTGTAATTAGGATGGGGGCTTTTGCTGAGCAAGCAGGCGCAGGCCCTGCAGGTAGCATAGTGTAATAGTTAAGAACAAGGGCTCTGGAGTCAGACTTTGAATCCCTGCCCTGTCACTTATTTGTATGATCTTGGACAAGTTACTTACCTTTTCTAGCCTCAGTTTCCTCATCTATACATTGGGAATATAACAGTACCCAGCTCAAAGTGTTGATGTGAAGAGTAAAGGAGGTAGGGCACATAAAGGACTTAGCCTGGCACCTAATATGTGCTCCCTGAATGTTGCTATTATGACTGCTTTTATTTTACAGATGAAGAACTGCAGTTCAAGGGAATGGTTGAGTGTCTTGCCTGAGGACACATAGTTTACCAGCGGCAGGTCAAGCGCTCAGTCTAGGTTTGCTCTCTTTAAAGTCTCATACTCATTCCCTCCCTGTAGAATCCATAGATTCAATGCACATGGTTTTCCTCTAACTCATTATAGTAGTTTTTCTGCTTTGGCTTGCAACTCAGTCAATATGAGCCTTTTTACAGAAAAGCAAAGATAATAGCCGGATGTGTTTGGATAGAAGGAAGGAAAAGAATCTCTTGTATGCAATCAGATTTTACTTTGCTGTCATCACAGGATCTAACAGATTATAAATAAATATTAATTATTTTATGTATACTAACATTATATTCCTTGACATCTAGTTGGTGGTTAGAAAAGGATTTCTTGACATAAAGAAACCAACTTCATCCAGATAAGATTAAATATATAATATATGTAAATATAATTACATATAAATTATTAATATGTAAATGGTACAATTTTATATTATATAACTACTATATATAGTATATAATTTTTATATTATGTATAATTATATAACATACATATATAAATGGTATATAATATATTATTTATCTATAATTATATAATATATATTATATATAAATGTTTCATGCTTACAAATCATCTTAAAATGCTTGTGTAGCAATTCAATAGAATATCTTTGTATTATAAAAATGTGAAGAAAAATGTGAACTGAGGTAAAGGAGGTACTGTCATTTTGATTAACCCGGGTTTAATAGCTTTTCCTTCTGGGCTTTGCAAACCCTTCTCAGTAAACACATTGCAAAGTGTTCATTGAGAGGCCTGGCCTCCATGTGTTTATTGTGTTGTGCAAACATGAAAAATCAACCTGTTTACTGTGCATGTGTAAATAACCTGGTAATCAAGCCATCTTCAGCCAATAGTTACATTCAGCGCAACTTTGCACAGTAGACTTAGGGTGTGGCTTGTAAGTATGATCTGTAAAATAACTGGGATGAACTCCCACGTGTACCTGTGCAAATAGATTTGTTAACTGAAACGAACTTTACAAAAAGATGATATCTGTAAATAAATTGATTTATAAGCCAAATTTTTTTTCATCGAGATATAATTGATATACGTTATATCAGTTTCAGGCGTACAACATAATGATTCTATATTTGTCTATATTGTGAGATGATCATCACAATACGTCTAGTTAACATCCATCACCACACAGTTACAAATCTTTCATATGCCTGTGTATGTACTTTACTCATACGCACATACACAAATATATATTTTTATATAATTTATAAAAAACTCTAATATCCCATCAACAGGTAAATAGATAACCAAATTATGTATGTCTTTACGATAGGATACAAGTCAGCGATAAAAAAAGGAAAGATCTTCTAATAAACACAATAACAGGGGTGAATCTCAAGAGAAAGAAGCCAGACACAAAAGACAGCATATTATATGATTTCATGACATAAAGTCTAGAACTGGCAAAATCACTAATAATAGAGATCTCATCATTGGTTGCCTGGGGTTGGGGATAGGGGAGCACTGACAGCAAGAAGTGTGAAGGAACATTCTGGGGATGGAAATGTTCTCTGTATTGATTATAGCGGTGGTTACTAGAGTGGGCACATTTGTCAAAACTCATAGAAGAGTACACTTACAATGTGAGTATTTAATTGTATGTAAATTGCGCCTCCATGAAAACACATCCCCTCCAGCAACTGTTCTACTTTTCCGTTCCCCTTTACAGAAAAACTCCTCAAAATGTCTTCCATTTCTTTCCTCCCATTCTCTCTGTAAACCATGAAGGTCGGAATTCCACTTCATCACTTCACAGAAATTGCCAGGGTTGAGGTCATCAATGCCTTCCACATCTCTAAATGCCATGGTCAATTTTCCGCCCTCCTCTTTGTTGATCCATTGGCAGCATTTGTCCTATGGGTTAACTCTTTCCTTCTACCAATGCTTCCTTCCCTTGTCTTCAAGGACACATTTCTTGGTTCTGCTCCTTCTCAGTCTCCTTTGCTGGTTTCTCCTCGCATCCCCAACCCTAAATGTTAGAGTGCCTCAGGGATCATCAGTCCTCAAACCTTCTGTTTTCCCTCTTTCTGCTGGGGGATCTCATCCAGACTCCAGGCTTTAAAATATCTATACATCCAAATGCTGTGGAAACATACATTTATGTGTCCACCTCAGGCCTCTAGCCTGAATTCCAAGTCTGATTTTCCAGCTACCTACTCAACATCTCTACTTGCATGTCTAAGGGGCCCTTTGAATGAACCGATGCTAAGGGGAATTACTGTTTCTGAATCATCCCTCATGAAAAAACTTCCTCTTCCCACAGTCATCTCTGTGTCAACTAATGACAACGCCATCTTCTGGTTTTCTCAGGCTAAAAACCTTGCAGTTATCCTTGAGGCCGTGCTTTATCGCACATCCCACATCCAATCAACTCATCAGCAATTCCTGTCTGTTCTATCCTTAGGCTATATTAAAATTAGACCACTTCTTACCCTCCACCTGCTGCCAGTCTGGTAATAAACCACGATCGTTTCTTGCCTGGATTATTGCAATAGATCCCTATTGTATCCCTCTGCTTCTGCATTTGCTCCCTCTATAGTTTCCTCTCAATGCAAATTTTATAAAAAATTTAAGTCAGAGTGTGTCATTCCGCTGCCTAAAACGCTTGACTGGCTTCCCATCTCACTCAGGGCAGAAGTAAACTCCTTACAATGGCTTACAAGACCCTACGTGATCTGCTCCCTTCTACCTCTTTCATCTTATTTCCTACCTCTCATCTGTTCCTTTCCAGCCACACAGGCCTTCTGCCTCAGGGCTTTTGCACTTGCTGTTCCTTCTTCCTGAAATGCTTTCCCCCCAGATAGCTAGCTACATGTCTCACTCCCTCACTTTCTTTAGGTTTCTTTTCAAATGTCACTTTTTTAGTGAGGCCTCTACAGATCATAAAACAGCAGTTGGCCACCCACCCCCATCTCCTTTTCCTTGCTTTACTGTTCCCTACAGCACTTATCCACCATCTCCCCTACTTTATATTTACTTATTTATTTGTTGTCTGTCTCTATATAAACCCTTCCCCCATCTTCTAGAATATACTCTTCAGGAGAGTAGCAACTTTAATATACTCCCAACAAGAGTATATTAAATGCTCTTATTTAAATAAATCTATCTTTTGCTATAGTAGGCATTCAATAAATATTAGTTGAAAGAATTAATAAACTGAAGATTCTCATCCCTGGACTTGAGAGTAGAAGTAAAGTGAAATAATCAGAAATGCAATTCCAAGTGTTAGAAATATGTAGATAATCTGGTGGGCCAGATTTCCCTGAGGTAAGTAGGGTGAAAGGACCGGAAAGCCACATAAGTGATGTGTTCACTTAGAGCCCAAGACCCAGATCAGCCCCTGTGATTCTAATAGATGTAACAATTATCAGTGGAAGATCTTCCAGAAAGGCAGCTTTTGCATATTGAAAGCAATAGTTAAAGATCAGTGAAAATGAATGGAAGGTTCCAGCTTCCATAAGCCCCTACTAACCAAAGTAATTAATTACTATTAAGGGACACTGGAACTTTCCTCCAAGAAAGATCATACCACGAGGCACGATCAAAAACCATTTAAACTCCTTCTGTCCAGGAATAAAGCTGACAGAGTCAAAATTAAATATAATGTCAAGGAGGATGTATCCGATTTTCAGCTAATTCGAAGATTGCAAACAAAGCCATAATGGAGAAATTTAGGCAGCACTGGCCATTTTTGTCCAACAGATGGAGCCAGAGTAGAGAGTAAACAGTCTGGCAGATTGTGAAATCACACAAAGAGGGACTCAAACTGGCAATCCACTGTGGATTCCAGCCCCTAAGAGACCGTTAGGCAGCCAGCCAGGGCGCTCTCCAGAAGGTTAAGGTTGGGGAGGGGAAGGAGAATGAAATGAATTCATAAACTGCATAGCAGGGCAAAGCAATGTGCAAGGGAAAGAAAATAAATCTGATTATAATCTGGACGCCAGGGATTTGTTTTTGCAAATGTGCAAAATTTTGAACTTTAGGAACTAAGGTGAGATGGAGGTGGCTTTATGACACTCTTTGGATTAGAAGTAAAAGATTAATAATTACATTAAAATTATAAAGTTAGTCATTGATTAAAATTAAAGCCATAAGGCTGTGGTTTTATGGTGAACACATGTACATACGAGAGAGAGAAAGAAAAAACAGGATAAAAAAAAAAGACTTGCAATTCCCCAAGTTACTGTGACTGATTAATAATCAGAGACATACATACATAAAGTTTCTGCAAAATTTGATCACTGCGCTGGTAATAACATTTATTGAATTATATACATTGGATTATAGTTCTTGGATGTGCTTCGTGCTCTACCACTTTTAAAAGGCTGTCCATACATCATCATCAGAGCAGACCTCAGAGACAGAAATTGACAATTAGCGCAAGATTAATGGGGCAATTAGTAACAAATGACCCTGTCTTATGTACCTCCGCCCTTTCATCGTAAGCTCCTGTTGGCTACCAAGAGTGACCTGCCTCCTTGACTCTTTGAACAGGTTTTGTGGGTTTAACTGAATAAGGACACACTTCTGGAGAGAAAACAGCTATGGAAAGTCACAGGCACAGTCCGAGCCTATTCTCAGCAGCCAGGGCTATAGAAGGACACATGCCATAAGAAGACAAGGAGGAACCTTAGCCTGCTGGCCTCTGACAGCAGATAGAGCCCAAATTCTTTCTAAGCCAGTGATCTAGTTTCCTCTGCCTTAAACTGCTCTTGGCCCCACTGGCTCCTCACCCTTCAGCCTGTGGTGAAGCCTTCCATGACCTCCCAGCTAACACAGGTCCTCCCTGCTGTTCTCAGTCACACATCCGGTTTATTTCACTCGTGGGCTAATTAGCATCTGTAACTATTGTACTGATTGTTTCCATACTTATTATCTGCTTTTTCCAATAAAACATGAGCTCCATAAGGACAGGGGCTTATCTGTCCCGTTCCCCACAGCATCCTCACACCCAACAGACAGTCCAGCACACAGTAAACACTCAATAAATAGTTGTTGAATGAATTAATTGATATTCTGGGTTGTTTGAAGTACCAGGCACTATACTAAGGTTTTATATATTTTCTCCTTTATCTCTCATAAGATCAACATTTACTATGGAAAAGCCAAAGCTTAAGGAGGTTACATAATTTGTCCAAAGTCACATAGCAAAACTGAGAATTAAAATCAGGTCTTTCTGATTCTAAAATCTTTGCTCTCACCTTAGCAACATTGATAAACTAATAAACATTTTGTAAACCAAGCAATAGTGCACTATGCTAAGGTTTTCACAAGAAAGTCAAGGAAAAAAGTAGGAGATGCAGGAAAACTAGCTATGGCCCTCACTTTGTGACTGCTCTGATGTTTGCTCATGTGCCAGCATTCCATATGGTTCGAAATTAAATGTGCTTTCAAACACTGGGTTCAAATTTCAGAGAAGAGGCCTGACCTTTCCTTAAGAGCCACTACCTCTTCTCTTCACACCTCCCTCTTCTTTTCTTCTTTCTTTGTTCACAGCTTGTGCTTCCTTTCAACGCGCTATCTCCTTTCCTTGCTCTTTGGGCACACGTGACACAAAGATAAAAAATTAGACCAAGTTATTGTACTATTACAAGAGGAAAGAGCTGGTGTGGGACAAGTATAAGATAGTCAAACTTAGACAAGGAGGGATACTTAGGAGGTAGGAGACGTAGCAAAATAAAATACACAAAAACCTAGATCACCCATAAAGAGAGATCTGCCATCCCAGAGGTATATGTGTCTGTGAGAGTGGGAAATAGGGCGTTCAGGAGAGGAGGAGAATAAAACCAAACGAGAAAGACCTGGATATAAAAGAGAGAGTGTTGTGAAACTGCGAGTAGCTTGTTATATTAGTACTTGGACAAAAATGTGATTTGAATTCTGTCATTCTTTTAATAATGTGAATGTCACAATTAAGACCAAAACTAACAAGCAAATAAAAATAAAAGACCCAGCTTGAAATCTCAAGTCTTCAGAAATACTATTCTTGTATTTTCATCTCCTAGCGCTGTTGCAAAAAGTGACTCATACATACAAAGACCAGAAAGGAACTAAATTACAGTGCTTTAAAATGAAACAATTACCCCAATATACTCTCAGTTTTCCTTAAATAAGTGAAAAGAAGGCTGAGAGAAAAATCCTTACTGGTAGCCTGCACAGAAACCCCCATGCAGTCAATTGGCTATTTGCCTCAGGGTGTGCCAGGAACAGGGGGAAGACTTGAACATTTTGCACTTGTTCAGGTTCAAGTTGAGAAGCAGCCAAGCCTGTGGTCCCTGGGAGGTCTGACTGGGGACCCAGCATGCTTTGTCTTCTTACCACCCAGTACATGCATTGCACTGACAGCCTCCTGGCCTCAAAGTGTGTTGCTCCTTGCAGGGCTGGGAGGCCAGAAGGAATGTAAGGGTATCATTCCCTACCCCATACAGTTCTCCCACTGTTGTTTGTATGGAAGAGTAATGCTAATGCTTATAATATTCCATCCTGCTGCCTGGGCCTGGGGTGTTCTCATGAGATGAGGAGTGATACTGGAGAAGGAGCTTTCTGTTCTCCATGCACAGGTGAGCATGTCCCCTTACTCTCCAGAATCCAAAGTGAGCAAAGGCAATTCTCTAAAATCGTATCTATTTATTTTTTTCTTTTCTTTTTTTTTTTTTTTTTGAGGAAGATTAGCCCTGAGCTAACTACTGCCAATCCTCCTCTTTTTGCTGAGGAAGACTGGCCCTGAGCTAACATCCATGCCCATCTTCCTCTATTTCATACATGGGACGCCTACCACAGCATGGCTTTTGCCAAGTGGTGCCATGTCCACACCTAGGATAACATGTGAACTTAACCGCTGTGCCACTGGGCTGGTCCCCTATTTATTTTTTTACTTTCTTTTTTCATATTTTTGTACCTATTACAGGAAAATAAGTGTGTTTTTTTTTTTCTTTTAAGAGCTAGTCATCTTTATTTCCTCTCAATGGGGAAAGGTAAGTATTTAATGACTGGTGTTTGAGATAATAGGGAAACTCCATTCTGAAAAATATTCTAACTGGATCAAAGATTTAAATATATAAAAGGAAGTCTAAAGGCACTAGAAATAGACATGGAAAGGACCACCATTAAATATGGTGAATTGACCATACGTTTTATCTTCTCTGTTATCTTAAATAATGGCTCCCAAAGATACGTCCACATCTGAATCTCCAGAACCTATGAATGTTACCTTATGTAACAAAGACTTTGTAGATGTGATTAAGTCAAGGTTTTTTAAGTAGGGAGATTATCCTGGATTACATGAGTGGCCCCTAAATGCAACAACAAGTATCTTTATGGGGGAGAGAGATAAGGGAGATGTGACACAGACAGAAGAGAAGGCAATGTGATCACAGAGGCAGAGATTGGAGTGATGTGACCACAAGCCAAGGAATGCTGGCAGCTTCAGAAGCTGGAAGAGGCAAAAAACAGATTCTCCCTTAGAGCTTACAGAAAGAATGTGGCCCTGACAACACCTCAATTTCAGCCCAGTGAAACTGATTTCAGACTTCTGGCCTCCAGAAATGTGAGAGAATATATTTCTGTAGTTTTGAGCTGCTAATTTTGTGGTAATTTGTCATAGCAGCCAGAGGAAACTAACACTCTCAAACTTCACTAGATCCACCCAAACTTCACTAAAATAACAGTTAAGGGCGAGAAAATGATATAATTCATAAAGATAAAGAGAACAGCAGAAAAGGATTTCTGTAAATTTTTGGAAATGACAGAAAATGAATGAACTAGAGGTGACTTACTTATCAGAGTAGAGAAAATTGCAACCTGATAGCGGGGAGAAAGGGATGGGAACAAGACATGAGTTACTTCTCCCAGAAAGGTCACGCTCAGGGTCACCAAGCACCAAGAAGAGGCAGGAGTGAGGAGTGGGGCTGAAACTGGAGATAGAGTGGAAGCAGAACATGGACCTTGGGTCCCTCACCCCACCCCTTTTTCTGATGCTGGTCAGCCAAGAGCTGGATGCATCCCTATTTCTCACCCTGCCCACTCAGTCCATTTCCCCGATCCCACTACCACGTGAGTGACACATCAGTTCTACACACATTCCTTCCATTGAAGGGAACTACTCACAAGGTTCTCCCTAGATGCAAGGGGACTGGGAGATGCCATGCAGGGCTGGGTACTGGCTTGGCTTCCCCACAACCACTCTGCACCACGGAAAGGAGACATGCTCTTTGATGGCCCAAAAGCAGTGTCTGACACACTCTGTAAGTCACACCACCCTAAAATTTCAGAATACTGAGAATAAAGAGAAGATTCTAAAAACTTCCAGAATGAAAAACCAGGCCACATAATGTGCTAAGGATCAGCATTTTGACAGTCATCAGACTCTTCAACAGCAATACAGGATTCTAGAAGACAGTAAAGAAATGCCCTCAAAATTCTGAGATAAGATATCTTGTAACTGAAAATTTTATATCCAGCCAAGCTCCCAACAGGTATAGGGAAAAAATAAAAGATAGTTTCAGATATGCAAAGTCTCAAATAATTTGCCTACCACACATCATTTAGGAGGAAGCTACCAAAAGGTGCAATTCAGCACAACATGGGTAAACAAGAAAGGGATCCAGAAAAAAACAGAAGATGCACCCAGGAAAGTAGCCAAGAGGAAGTCCTAGGATGCCAGACGTCTATCACACCTGGCAAACAGTCATCCCCAAAACAGAGGCCTGTGCAGGTGTGAAAGGGAGACATCTAAAGAGAACAATGGAGCTGAGAGATTATTCAATGTATCTGAAAATTTGGGGGGAAATTATTATTAAAAGTTTTCCAGGGGGCCGGCCGTATGGTGTAGCAGTTAATTTCACAGGCTCTGGTTCAGTGACCCAGGTTTACTGGTTCGCATCCCGGGCATGGACCCAGCATTGCTTATAAAGCCATGCTGTGGTGGGGTCCCACATACGAAAAATAGAGGAAGATTGGCACAGATGTTACCTCTGCAACAATCTTCCTCAAGCAAAATGAGAAAGATTGGTAACAGATGTTAGCTCAGGATCGATCTCCCTCACATACACACAGAAAAATTTGCCAAATCTGTTGGATTGTTTGGGAAAAAAAAATAGTGATGGTATGTAGAAAACTAAGCCATTTGGCCAGGGGTGAGGAGAATTAGCAATTATTAATGCCAGGAAGAACAGGGTATACAAGAATAAAATATGATCATACTATTTGGTTCAGTGGTGAATAATATTTGATAGTCCTAATTATCTAAATACTGACTTTTGACTTAACTAGACATTTTGGTATAACTATGTTGGGAAAGCGGGAGAGGGAAGTGGGGAGGGTTAGAGCTGGGTAAGAAAGCAAAAGCCTCAAAACTTTCTTTTCTAGGATTGTAGTCTCTATATATTTTTGAGGTGTGTACAAGATATGTACAAAGAAGGTCACCACATCATTGAACAAGAAAGAGCAAAAACAGAGACAACTAAAATATCTGTCCTTTCAGGCTGATTAAACAGACCACGGTTAAATGGAGTATAGTGCGAGCATTTAAAAAAAGCCAGTATATGCTGAGATGAACTGTCTCCAGACAGTGAAAACAAAACAAAGCGTACAAACAAAGTGGAGAATAGTGGGTCCAATATACTACTACTTTGGGGGAAAAATAAATATATATATCAATATATGCACATGTGAAAACACTGACTCTTGTGCACATATAGACAATCTCTGGAAAGACATTGATTAAAATATTGATTATCAATCAATAGTGATTGATTCTAGGAAGGGAACTGTGGTCAGGTAGGCAAGGAGAGGTAAGAGACTTACTTTTACTATATGCTATTTTGTTATTTAAAATGTGATGCTAGTAAGTGTATTGTCTATTCAAATGAATAATTTTTTAAAGCGAGGAAAAAACCCAGCCTGGCAAAAGGAAGAAAAATTTTAAAAACAAAACAAAACAGAATCAGTTCCCTTAATGTCTCAGCTGAATGCATCAAATATCATCTTAAAATGTCATTTCAGTTGTGGGGGCTGGCCCCGTGGCCGAGTGGTTAAGTTCGCGCGCTCCGCAGCAGGCGGCCCAGTGTTTCGTTGGTTAGAATCCTGGGCGCGGACATGGCACTGCTCATCAAGCCACGCTGAGGCGGCGTCCCACATGCCGCAACTACAAGGATCCACAACGAAGAATATACAACTGTGTACTGGGGGGCTTTGGGGAGAAAAAATAAAATAAAATCTTTAAAAAAAAAAAAATGTCATTTCAGTTGTTTTTAGCATTTTTCCTTTAGGTGGCAGCACCTGCATTTTTCTTTTGTACCATTCATCTGCCTAGTCTTGAGGATCAGTTCAACAACAGTGTTTGTACGTCTTATTTTTCCTTTCCATGGGAAAAAATTTCTTAAAATGTATATAATTATAAAATGCGTGGCCTGAAAATGTTCCTGCGTGTTGTTACACACACAAAAAAAAAGCAGGTTATAAACTTGAGTATAAACTTGAGAGTATGTAAGAGAACATAAAACAGACTAGGAAGATAGTCACCAAAATGTTAACAATGATTATCTCTGGTAGTAGGACAATTAACAGGTTAGTTTGTTTTTTCTCTTTGTGCCTTTCCAAATGTTTTACACCAGATATGGTATTTTTAAAAACCTAGTTTATCCTCCAAGTCTGGTCCTCGCCATCAGAGCCTTCTCAAGCCCTGGATAACTGAAGATGGTAGAGGTTTAAGTATTATCTGGCACCCAAACATTTCCAATATCACCAAGGCTTTTAATTTGTTAACTGTGGAATGAAAACAATGACAGAAACTCTAGGCACATAATAGGACTACTGAAGGAGACATCGAGGGGTAAAGGACCTTTTTAATATTCCTCAAATCCCTAAGCAGATTTACTGTGAGGTTAATGAAGCTTATGCTTCAGGGCCATGCCTCATTTGTACCAATCCCTTTCATTGTATCTCACTTTTTTTTTTTGAGGAAGATTAGCCTTGAGCTAGCATCTGCCGCCAATCCTCCTCTTTTTGCCGAGGAAGACTGACCCTGAGCTAACATCCATGCCCATCTTCCTCCACTTTATATGTGGGACACCTACCACAGCATGGCTTGTCAAGTAGTGCCATGTCTGCACCCGGGATCCAAACTGACAAACCCCGGGCCACCCAAGCAGAATTTGTTCACTTAACCACTGCGCCACTGGGCCGGCCCCTGTATCTCACTTTGAATTCATAACTTTGTATTCTTTTCCCTACAGGGCCCGTAAATTGTCCACTTACAGAACCTACCAAACCGAAATCCACCATTGCCAAGCACACCACAATACTCTTTGACGACTTCTGTCATATCCTTGTGTGAGACAGTCTAGTTCTAATCTCGGATTGAGGGGGCGTAGAGGGGGATGCCCATACGCTCCCCTCCAAACTGGGAGGCCAAGCCTCACACACACTTGCACCCCTGTTGCCTAGCACATCTGGCACATTTTAGATGTTCAGAAACCATCCGTAGCACTGTTGAATGGAAGTGAATTTTCATGGAGAGTAAAAGCCTTCCTAACCAATTCCTCATTCTTGGGGTAGTTGAGGGGCTGTCGTTGTAGAGCTATTTCTGGTGGATAGCAGAAAGGGGGTTCCTATATGAAATAATAAACAGGGCCACAGGAATGGTTCCTCAGCCCCAGAGGAGCCCTTGGGACTGGTGAGTGGATCCCACCAGTTGAGTCATGATGGTGGAGCAGCACAGGGTGGCCCCCTGCCAGGCAGAGGAAAAGGACTCCATCTCCCCCCTTTGAAAAGATGCGTCAGCATATTTATCTGTGAAACACAGAAGAAAACAAATCTGGTATGTGACTTATAAATCCCTCAAACACAGGAATGCAACTGGGACACCAAATGAGAAGACTGAGAACAAAAAAATCAGGTGCCGCATGATCCAGCACTTCCACTTCCGGGTATATTCCTGAAAGAAGTGAAAGCAAGGACTTGAACAGATATTTGTACACCCATGCTCATAGCAGCATTATTCACAATAGCCAAAGTGAAAGCAACCTCAGTCCACCAACAGATGATCAGATAAACAAAATGTGGTGTATACATACAATGGAATAGTATTCAGTCTTAAAAAGGAGTGAAATTCTGACACATACTACGCTGAACCTTGAAACTAAGTGAAATAAGCCTGTCACAAAAGGACAAATATTGTCTGATTTCACTTATATGAGGTATCTACAGTAGTCAAATTCATGGAGACAGAAAGTAGAATGGTGGTTGCCGGGGCTGGAGGGAGGGGAAAATAGGGAGTTATTGTTTAACGGGGACAGAGTTTCAGTTTTGTAAGATGAAAAGAGCTCTGGAGATGGATGGTGGTGATGGTTACATCACAATGTGAATGTACTTAATGCCACTGAACTGCACACCTAAAAATGCTTAAAACTGCAAATTTTATGTTATATATATATTATTACAATTTTTAAAAATGTGCCAAAAAGCTAGCCAGATGGAAGGAGGAAGTAAGAAATATTTTACAATATCTTAACGAGAAGGAATTGGATGTTTATTCCAGAACTGTTCTGTAATATCGATGTGAATTATTTGTGGATGTTATTAAAATAATAATAGCTAACATCTAATAAGGCCCTTACTATGTGTCAGGGACTGTTCTAAGGGATTTGTGTACACTATCTTATTTCTCCAAACCAGCCTATGAGGTAGGTACTGTTATGACGGTAATTTTTACATTCATAAAAGTGAAGCTTAGAAAGTTTAAGTCATTGGCCCAGGCTTCCCTGTCGTGCACGGTAGAGCCCAGCTCTGACCTTAGATTTACTACTGTTTAGCATATTGCTCATTTCAGAGTTTAGCTTCTGTTTTTTATAATAAAAAATGTTTGATTGTCTTCATCTTAAGTTAAACATTTATTTGAGGAATTTCTAAGAAAAGGAATTGGAATCAGGAGAATGCAAATGACGTTGATATGCCCAGAGGTTATAAGAGTTGAACAGCGCTTCTTACACAATTGTGTCTAAAACAATGCCTTAGCAAGAGCTCCATCGTATCCACTCTGGAGTCGGGGTACTCAGGTCTAAATTCAGAGGTAAAGACACCAGAAAAGCCACAAAGACCAAATCTTCCTTTTCAGGTGCAAATAATTCTGTAAAATAATTCTAAAATCTCACTTTGAAACTTTTTTATTTTCATACTTTATAACTGCAATTCCTGACACGTTCAGCATTAATTTTTTTAATAAGCATAAACTGGGCAAAACGCTGGAACCAACTAAGAAATTCAGAGACTATATTCTGTTAAATTATAGGACTCCATCTTCCCCCAAAGGATTAAATAGATGTGTTGTTATATTTGCTTTTCAAATGTGTGTGTGTGTGTGTGTGTACAAACATACACACTCAATGGTGGATTAAGCTCATGCGTGTATCTCTACTACCTTCCATATTCCCATCAAAGTGACAGAAAAGATTCTTTAAAGAGAATGAGATAATGACAGCAATAGGAAACAAGAAAAAGTGTCATCAGCAGACTACAAGTTTTGAGAAATTTCTGAGAGACAGAAAGCAGATGGATGAACTGATGAGAAAGTGTAGCAAGCTGCAGGCCAGGGCACAAGAAATGAGCATGTGTTTTCCCAAGCGGGCCCCAGAAGGGAGCTCACACTCAGTCAACAATACAATGATGGGCTGTGGGGCAATCATCAGTGGCCTCATTAAAGAACTGGATTCAGTGCCTAGGGACAGCTGGGCCCCTTCCTTCTGACCTGTGTAAACAGAACTTGGCAGCTGAGACTTCTGCCCTCAGGCTAAAAGCCAGCAGCACCGCCTTCTAGAAAGGAAGTAGAGGGTTCCTGGTGAAGAGTTTGTTGCCTGAGAGGAGATACTGCAAAAGTTCTGAATTGCTTGGTAAACTCAGAGGGGAAATAGTCAGACTCAAAAGCACCTCCACCCCCTCCACCTGGAAACCTCTGGGTTCCGAGGCTGCTTGCGTGCTCTTTGCCCACAGGAAAACCTACAGGGGAGCTTCCTGTCCACAAACCCCACCTACTCACACAAAAACTACTGTCAATCATTCTGTTCAAGGGGGAAAGCTTTTTGGGGAAACAAACCTAAACAATTGAAGAGGAAACGCATACAACTACCTATACTGAATTAAGATGTTTGTTTACTTCTTAATTCATTCATATAAATGGGCAACAGGGAATATCAAACTTGTGAGAAAAAACAGCTCAAAAGGGAAAGGCTTAGAAAAATAAATTAGATAACTGAGGCTGAAGGAGAAAGGTAATCCAAGCAGTTAAAGAGAACTTTTTTTAAAAACCTGGGGCTGGCCCAGTGGCGTAGCAGTTAAGTTCTCACATTCTGCTTCGGTGGCCCAGGCTTCGCTGGTTGGGATCCTGGGAGTGGACCTACACAGTGCTTGTCAAGCCATGCTGTGGCAGGCGTCCCACATATAAAGTAGAGGAAGATGGGCACAGATATTAGCTCAGGGCCAGTCTTCCTCAGCAAAAAGGGAAGGATTGGCAACAGATGTGCGCTCTGGGCTAATCTTCCTCAAAAAAAACAAAAAATTTAAAAATTAAAAACCTAATAAACACACACAAATCAATCACATTCCTAAAACCTGTATGAGCCAATTAAGAAAATTCATATTTAAAACAATTCCGGTAAGAATAATAAAAACAATAGTCAGTATCATCAGAGGAAGTTCTAACCTACTGCATTCTTAAAAAAAATTACGGTTTGTGATGAAAAGTAACAATCAGAGAAGGTGAAAGAGTTCTTGGAAACTAAAACAAAAATTTCAATAGAATTGTTAAATAATAATATAGATGCAATAGAAGATCAAGTTGGTTACCTGGAAGATAAAGTAAAGGAAGTAAAATGACAGAAAAATGAGAAAAAGTTAAGACTCATAGAAGTCAGCACTAGGAAATCTAACAATTATCTAAACATGAGTCTAGAAGGGATAGGGACTATGGAGAAAAAATAGTGAAGGAAATAATGAGATAAATTTTCTTATATTAAAGAGTTTTCAGATTGATGAAGCCTACCAATTATGGAACAGGAAAAACAAAGAAAAACACATCTAGACACCTTGGTGAAATTTTAGAACTCTAGAAACAAAAAAAATGTTAAAATCTTCCCAAAAGGCAGGAAGTAAAAGAGAATAATCAGACTGTTACCCAATTCCTCTTCAGCAATACTAGTCACTAGAAGATAACTCATTAACAAAACTGGCATGTATTGAATATACACTGTGTGCTGGACATTGTTCCGGATCCTTGGGATGTATCTGTGAACCAAACAGACCAATACCCTGCCCTGGTGGGTCTCACATTCTATTGGCAGAATGTCTTCAAAATTCTGAGAAGAAAAATGGAGCTCAGAATTCTAAACCTAGCCAAACTATCCATCAAATGTGAGGGCTAAAAAAGATCATTTTTAGGTGTTTAAGAATTCAAAGAGCTTGGGGCCGGCCCTGTGGCATAGTGGTTAAGTCTGGTGTGCTCTGCTTCAGCTGCCTGGGTTTGTGGGTTCAGATCCCACATGCAGACCTACACCCTTCGTCAGCCATGCTGTGGCAGCAACTCACATATAAAGTGGAGAAAGATTGGCATAGATGTTAGCTTGGGGCTAATCTTCCTCAGGGGAAAAAAGAAAAGAAAGAATTCAGAGAGCTTACTTCCTATGCAAAACAAAAACTCAGAGAAGTAATCCAATGAATTGTAATTCAAGAAAGAAAACAAGAAGCAATGCCATCTGAGTATGACCCAGAGGAAGTGAAGAAGGCAAGAAAAGGAGGAAAGGGAGGGGGAGGGAGGATATATTAGTTCTTCAAGCTTAAAAGAATATCATTTAAGCTGCAACATTTCAATTAAATAAGATGACATTTCCTTCTCAATGGGGGTTCATTCACACCACTCAGTTGATAATAACAGCTGGCAGTTACGGAGCAGTTATGTGCCTGGCAGTGTGCTGAGTATTTATATGGATTAACTTTTAATCTTCAGAAGAATTAATTATAGTTACAGAGCAGAATGTAAATATAGTCAACCATGACCATGTATTTATAGAGAGAGATGACTAGATAGATACACATATATACGTAACAAAAATTGAGATCTGGACCCTCTTACATAACTGGGAATCAAAAGAATCTATCTAAACAACTAAATCCAGAAGTAGAAGTTTAGGTACATTATTTAAAGTTTTATAAGAAATAATTTTAAATAGAATTTTTAGAAAAAAATTAGAAATATATTATAAATAATATAATGTGACTAACAAAAATTAGCAGATAGAAGGGAAGAGAGAAGTTGGGAGGAAGTATAAACACCAGAAATTCCTCATCTTTTATAGGTGGAAGTCAGTAGATTGTTTGTTTTAAAGATTGGCACCTGAACTAATGTCTATTGCCAATCTTTTTTTTCCTTTCCTTTCTCCCCGAAGCACCCCCAGTACACAGTTGTATATTCTAGTTACAGGTCTCTCTGGTTGCGCTATGTGGGATGCCGCCTCAGCATGGCCTGATGAGCAGCGCCACATCCATGCCCAGGACCCAAACCAGCGAAACCCCAGGCCGCCGAAGCAGAGCGCGTGAACTCAACCACTCGGCCACGGGCTGGCCTCAGTAGACCCTTTCTAAAGCTGATAAACTGAGAAATAGAGCTATAAGCATATTGTTTTAAATTATAATGGTGACTGCTGCACGATCTAACCACAGGAGCTGTTAACAGTGCTTGTTTCTGAAGAGGAGGCCTCGGCTGGAATGGTATGGAGATCATATTCATTTTACACTGTTCTGTACTAATAAAATTTTTTTTTATCATGTGCATGTAAAACTGCTATAAAATAATAGTACATTGCTCGGACAACAATATATACATTAATATTTTTAAAGAGTGAAAACATGCTAAATTAATCTCTTCCACAAACATAACAATAATATTTAACAGGTAAATGCAATTGAAATGTGCGCTGCTTAGTCACAGTTGCTAAATGTCCTCAAAATCTCATAGTTTTCAGGAAATGTATTTAAGATCAAGGAGAGTTTAGGGTATTATTTACTTGACTTTTTTAAGTTGAAAAGAAAAAAATAAAACCCATTCTCCAGCTTTTCTGATTTCGAATTTGGGGAAAATTGCCGATATTGTGTGTTCCAACCTTGTTGACCCTACAAATGACTCAAAAACTGATGAACTAAAGACTTTGGCCTTTCAAAGAAGGAATTCATTGCTGAGGATTACTCCTCTGTCAAACCAGAATAAAATGCAGTTTGCATTAAGCAACCGTCTTTAACGATTAATATTTATTGAGCGGGGAAATGCCGTGGGAGAGCGGACAGACCAGGAACCAGAAAGTCTTTCTGTCCCTGCTCCCGCCGCCGCTTCCTCTTTATTTCCTTCTTTTGTAGCGTGTGGACGAAACCACCCTCCTCACTACTTCACACTGTCCCCGTGAGGATCAGGAAGGATAAATCAAACAAAGTCTTTTGAAATATCACACAGTGCTCTGAGATTACAATACAGGATTATTTGGATGATAGAATTTCAATGTTGGAAAGAACTTCGAAATTATCTAGTCAAATTTCTTTAATTCGCAGTTTCTTTTTCTCATCCATTACTTGCTTAGTGCCACTCCATATATTAATAGTCTTAACAATAGAAATTGATTTAAAATTATATACCTCTGAACGAAGTCCGCTTCTAAAGTTACAAAGAATCATAGGCTATTAATGTTGCGAGGGACGTTGCCAGTCATTTCATCTAATCCGCTTGTTTTAAATGTGAAGCGACAGCAGCCCAAGCAGGGTAGCGGACCTAAGATAAACACAGGACGATGAACTCAGACCTTGGATTAGAAGCTTGGTCCCTAGACTCGCACTCATACAATCCTTTCCCACATCATTGCTACAGCAAGAGAAGAACAGCCATTTATGGATAACCACAGTTAATAAAGTATACAATGCCCTCACAAGGGTACGCTAATTATTTCTAACCAGTTTTGTAATGTTCAAGAGATTTTTCTTTCCTCAAAAAGCTAATTATGTGACAAAATAAACTGAACAAAAACAGAAAAAGGAAGAAAAAAGTAATTATGCTTGAAAAATAATATAAATGCACAGGCTCAAATCTATTCTCTAAAGAAAATTAAAATTGCAAGTATCAGAACAATCAGGGCTTGAATCGTCAAATTAATTATCAACATTTCAGTAAAACTTGATCGCGTTTAGTTCCTCATACAAACCCTTGGGCGAGAGGCAGAAGAGTATAAATAGGTAAGAACACAGAGTTTTAAGTCAAGATATGAGTTCAAAATCCAGCTCTGCCCTTAACTAGATACGTAAATTTTGAAAATGTATTCAACCGCCTTAAGCCTCAATTTCCTCATCTGTATTATGGGGATAGTAATAATCATTACTTCTTAGGGTTGTTGTGAGGATTAAAAAATAATTCACATAATTTGATAAATGGGACCACTCATTTTTATGACCTGGGGTTTTTACGGAAGGAGAAACAAGAGCTCATAGCTATTATTGGCTCAAGATTGCTCAGCTAATAAGTGGTAGAGACAACACTGAAATCTCAGTCTTCTAACCCTCTTCTTTCTACCTCACTGCACGACCTCCCTACCCAGCATCAACTCATCTTCACATGAAAAGTTCTCCCCCAACCCCTCACCCCACTCCCCAGCTTTGCTAAAAGCTCCAGCTCTTTCCATGACCCAAAGGGAGATTTTTTTTCTCCTTGTTAGGACAGCTCTTTCAGCCAATTTCAGATGATATGGCCTCTAAAGAGTTGTATCTCTTGCCTGCCAAAGGGAGGTGGCTATCTGTGTCACAAAACCCTCTACGGGTTTTGTACTTATATCCTCCTTACTGACCCTGACCTTGTGTCCCTGAGAAGGCTTCACTCCCTTCCCCCACCTCAGGCTTCTCCTGCCAGGACTGGGAAGACTTTTATCCTTTTTCATCTTGGTATCTGAGCGCTGGCTCTTCAGAACCCAAATGCCCCTCAGGCACCCTTGATCTTTCTCTGAGGGGCTTCATGCAAATTTGACTCCCCCATCCTAGAAGTTAGGGCACCTGGTTTTCTTAGTTTTGTATCTCTTAGAGCCCAGCATGAGCTGACACATCATTAGCATTCCATAAATATTTGCTGGAAAAAATTTGGAAGGAAGAAACAAGTGAAAGGAGGGAGGAAGGCGAGGGAGGGAGGAACCAATGGTCTTACTTGTTACTCTACAGTTCCTGAAAAAAGTGTAGCAATGAGGTCACCTCCCTCGTTCCGAAAGCATTTAGCAACATCAATACATTTATTTATCTATTTACTTATCTATATCTGGAAGTATTGATAATAGAGAAATCATTTTCATTTTAGTCTCAGACGTCACATTTAAAATTTAGGAGATTGTGTGTGTGACTCCGAGTTGCAGTGGGACTGCGAGAGTTGAATTCAAATATGAGTGGAATCCAATAACAGGACATGGAGATTAAAAGCCCTAAGGTTTTACGGATTTGCCTCCAAGCTGCTATGTAAATCAGAGTAAGTCACACTCTCAGAACTATTAAAATGGAAGTAATTCTAAAGGATGTCACTCTTACGGAATTGTCATGGACAATAACGATAATGCATTTTAAATAGGCAATTTTAAAAGGATCCATGAAAATGATTATTGCACTATCCAAATTTTCACAGTGCCTATTGATCTTTATGGATCATATTCTATCATTTGAGTTTTTCTATTTGTACTTTCTCCCTGCTTCAACTAATATCTCTAGAATTCATGACTTTTGGTTATACAACCATTTGTTCCCACTATTCTATTTCTGAAATTACTTTCGAATTGGTTCCTGGCCTCTCTGTTCCCACTGTGACTCTCCTAGTCTTTTAATGATTCTCACTTAGATGCGATAGCCTCCTAACATTTACGCCACCTCTTTAACAATTATTCTCTGTTACATCTGCTTCATGGTAGGACATTTAAATAAATTCAGATTGCCCATGCCATGAATCTCTGAAAGTATGTAAAAGCTCAACTTTTGGCTGCAGCTATCTTGGATACATCCTTCAATATTCTCTGGTCTCCAACCCCTTGGCATTCTATTCCAGCTCCTAATATCAGTTGCAGACTCTCCTGGTTTTGATTATGTAGGTGGATACGTTCCTCTTTCATTCTGCATTCTCTTTGACCTAACATTCTTATTCATAAACTCATATTTGCAACTGTGGGTAAAAAGTATTTTCATTGCAGCCTTCTGGCTACGATAGACTCATTCTAGCCCACCAGCCTACTCTTCATGAAAGGAGACCAGGCAAAGTCTGTCATTCAAGTGTTGTTCCAACACTCAACTTGTAACATGGTATACTCTCTGATTCTGGTGCCAACAACGAAATGTCACTGTGTTTGTTCAAGGTTTTGTGACTTGGCTGGGTATGAGGCACAAGGGATCTTTGGCAACAGAAGGCTGGTGGGAAGGAAAACGGAAGCCAGCTCTTCAGGAACACCCACCAGTGGAATGGAAGGTAAACTGGGAGGAACTGCCCAAGCTTCCAGGGCAGGTCTTGGAGAAGGTTATTAGGTGAGGGAAAGGCAGAAGTCTCAGTAGTCTCAGCTACCAAACCAGAAGCTGTTAATTCGGCCATGGAAGCAGAGATGGGTGCTGGTCAGCCAGGCTGGCAGCAAATTACATTCTCCAAGTTTTTACCTTAAAAAGTATACTTGTAAATCCTTGCTGAAGACTGCGTTCATTCCTTTAATAAATAGTTAGGCACCAACTATGTAACAGGCATTGTATTAGGCATTGAGTACACAATGGAAAAGGAAAGCAGGCACGGTGGCTTCCTTGGCAAGCTTTGTTAAATAACTTGGCATGTACCATTCTTCTTTATTGTCTTGTCAATATTAGAATAGGTTTTGGATCAGTAGCTGTGGCTTCTAGCCAGTACATTTTATGCAAACAACTCTCAGATGTGCCACAAATATGTGGCTAAGATAACATTATAGTCGCCATTCCTGCTCTGGAATAATGACACCATTTTTCAGTAAAAGAAATCTTTTGCAGGCAAATAGCAAAAATACAAATTGGTGATTTCTGGATGTTTTGAATTTTCCAAGCAGTTTTTTCAACTGGCCATCCCTCTATATTCAGTTTTAAAAATCCCAACCTGAAATCTTGGATAATTAATCATCACAACACAGTTTTCAAGAATACACCCAAGTGTCTATGCTAACTGTCAAGAGTACTCAGTGACCCAGCGTGAAATGATTACATTGACCTTGCTGCTTACAGCAGGATTGGTAACAACAACAAAAAATTGGTCTCTTCAGAAGAAACTAGCTCATATCACTAAGAATCAGTGTCCAGTGAGAAAGAACACTTACGTAAATAAAGAGGGATGTCATATTCTTGGCTTGGAAGACACACATTGTAAAAGTGTCAGTTTTTCCTAAAACCAACCTATAAATTTATTACAGCCCAATATAATTCTAATGGAATTCTTTTGGAACTTGGCAAAACAATTTTAAAATTTGGAAGAATAAAAATATGCAAGAATAGCCAGGAAGATGCTAATACAGAAGAATGCATTAGGGCGGACTTTGCCAGTTACTTAAACTGCGGTATTTACCGCTGATACAGTGCGGCAGGAATAGACAGATGACGAATAAAACAACATATTGAGTACAGAGGTAGATCGTAATATAAATTCGATTTGATTGTATAATAAAGTGGTGAAAATAAGTGTATTATTCAGAGAACTGAGTAGTCATTTGGAAAAGAATAAAGTTGGATCCCAACCTTAAGCTTCCAGATGGAATAAAGATATAAATTTTTAAAAAATCATAAATACTAAAAACTTATAGATGAATATTTTTGTAACTTTTGAAAGATGGAGGGCTTGAAGACCGGCACTTGGCTGTCCCGGCATCAGATCCACGCCCTCTAAGGGAGGAGTGCCCACTGTGAGTGGTCTTGGTGGGACGGAGCACAATGCCTCCTACTTTAGGAGCTGGAGGGATCAACCCTCCTCCAGCCCACACATACGGCCTTGTGGGGAACACCCTGTGACCTGCTGCCTAAAGACGCAAGGATTCAAGACTGGTTTTCAGATGGCTCTTCCCTGATATACAGACACTAGCACAATGACTGTTGCAAGTTACAGCCACTTAGAAGTGACCTTGAAGGATAATTGGGAAGGAAGCTCTTCCTAGGGTTAGAACTCTAAATAGTACATCTCATTGCCCACCTTCCTGGAAGGAGCAATGACCGTGGGTTTAGAATCCAAGGAAAAAAGGCTCCAGTCATGGGACACATTCAAGATTCGGGAATGAATCGGGAAATGAAACTCTTACCTTGCTGTTTCTCGGTACACAGACAGAAAAGAAAGTTCAAGTGTAGGCTAGGTGATTAATTCTGACTATCAAGGGAAAGAGAGTTATTGTAGCATAATGAGGGCAGAGAGGTCCTCCCCAGATACTCCTCCTCATCACCCCATGGCCAGTGTTAAGAGTCAGTAGGAGACATCACAAAGGCAGGTCCACTAAGGCTCAGATCCCTGGGAAATGAAAGTTTGGGTCGCCTCAACAAGTAGAGAACCTCAAGGAGTTGAAGATCTAGTGGAGGGCAAAGAATCAGTTCTGTTGTTTCAAGATAGTATAAATGTCTTTTGGCTCATGCATCCCAAAAGCAGACTGACTCATCATGATGTGTCAATATATCCCCATTTTAAGCACAAAGTCTGTTCAAGGTTCAGAGAGGAAGATACGTCTTCTTGCTTACCAATAGTTCTGCAGAGGAAGTTTATACAATCTGCCATTTTTTACCTTCCTCTCCTCAGCCTCCCTCACCCCCTGCCTCTTGGTCCTTGGAAATCTCTCTCTTCCTGCTCTATGATACTGACACATCACTATTCATAGTCCCTCAATCCACCAGCTATGTCCACCTCCATACGCTCGTACCTTGTCCTCTTCCTCACCCTCCTTTCATGGCTGCTCACCTACTACCATTTGAGATTCAGCCTAGCGGTCTTCTCTGAAGCCTCACGAGTATACGACCAACAGAACTGATGACCTCCTCCTTACTTCTGTCCCAGTAGCTGTAATAATTTATTGGCATTATAGGTTTACACATTTGTCTCTGCTTACTGGACTAACTTTAAAGCCCCGTGGCTTGGCAGCAAGAATAGCACATAATAGATGCTCAATAATGCTTGTGGACTAACTGATGAACCACCAGTGTTAGAGGCAGGTTGAGAATGAGCAGACTTTCAGCCGTAGACTTTAAGTGGAACAAATCCTCCTCCAGGTTTGCTCTACCTTGAATAACTAAAGCTCACATCCACAAGCACTTAGAAAGAGCCAGAAGTAATTCTGTCCTCTACAACATGTAAAATATCACTACTTTTCAGATCCAATATTTAAGGGGGAAAGGTCAGGTCAGCTTCGAGGCCTGTGGGTCCAAAAAGATCAGAGTAACAACCAACCAATCAGCCCTTTTCTACCTTTGGCCCTGACCACGTGACTCTCCTCTCTCTTTTCTGTTCAAAGGGCAAGAGGACATTGTAGAAGCACACAGCAGTAGTCTTAGTGCATTGTTCCGGATGGGCAGCTTCAGTGATAACTAAAGCTCAGAGGAGTTCAGTGCTATTGCTGTATGTCACACTTTGCATTGTTGTTACAAAGTTCAGTTCTTCCTTTCCCTAACAGTTTCCCTCGGTATGATAATTTGCTTGGTAAACACACTGTATATTAATAGCATGGGAAATTTCCATTTCCCTTATTTTTTCTCAAAGACATTTTTTTCCAACAGGCCCATTTTATTCCATCATCATTTTCAGAAGCATTTTAACATGACAGGAGTCTTGTGACCTCTCCAAATGGTCCCTATTTCCTCTTGAGTATATTTCAGTCATCTTTGTAACTGGTTGGCCTGTCTAATTTTAATTATGGTTCCACTGGGCATGGGCCTCCTCACAGCAGCTTTCTGCTCTGTGTAGTTACTCACTGAGCCAGATTTTCAATCCACAAGCTCAGAGCAAATTAGGATCATTGGGAGGTGACATCAAAGCTTTGGGGATAGTAGAGACTATTTTATGCACTAAAGCCATAATTTACCAAATGTTCCCCAGTGATCTGAGGAAAAAATTGCTGCGTTTTTCACGGTATTTAATTTGCTTCCAGGAAGTTAAGCAAAGGGAAGATTTGAGCTAATGTGAACAAATGGGTAATCTTAGATCTTCCCTGTCCTCAGAGCAATAATGTTGCCTAATTGAGTGAGCACGTACAGGATATGTGCTCAAAGATACAAGCCTGCCCCTCTGAACATGGAAATGCTTTATTTTCCTCTCTCAGGAAAATAACCTAGGGAAAAATACTGCTTCCCTTTCATCACTTCTCTCAAAGTTAATTTTTTACTTTATACACCAAGTAATAGTTAAAACATGCATGTATTTTTAAATCTCAGGTCACCAAATATCAGGCATTTCTTGTTTACAGTGTAGTGTGGAAACACATTCGTGATTTTAAACTCAGAAAGTCAACATTTATCAAGATAAAAGAGTGGTCCTTTAATGACTTTGCAAATTATCCTTTTCCATTACATTAATATTACCACTAAATCCTCAAATATTCAAGGGAATTCCTGACAGCAAATTCCTTTGAAATAATCTGAACAGAATGGAATAGTCCACAAATATTTGTAGAGTGTTTACTAGATGCCAGGCACTGGGCCAAACAATGGAGATAATATGGTGACTAAAGGAGACATCATCCTTACTTTCACAAAACTTACAATCCAGCTGTGGATGTTGATATAACAGGTCTACATATAATAAATGGCTAATCAAAACTCTGAGGATTTTGATCCCAATAATATACTGAATTCATTTTGGTCAAGATCGCTACTGACCTTCATATGGCTAAATCCAATGGTCAATTTTCAGTCAATCTAAGCCTCTCAGAAGAATTTGATACAGTTGATCACAACCTCCTTTTCTAAACATTTCTTCAGCTGATTTCCAATTTCATGGTATGACTCCTAAATTTATTTATGACTCCTCAATTCATATTTTCAGCCCCAGCCAGTTTTCTAAATTTGACGCTTCAACATCTAACTGCCTTTTCAATGTCCCCTCTCAGATATCTAATGGCATCTCAAACTAAATATATTCTGAACTAAACTCTGAATTCCCTTATCTACTCTGCACATATCTACTTTTCCCCTAGTGTTCATTATTTTATTAAATGGAACCCACATCCATCCAGCTGATCGGGCCAAAAGTCTTGGAATTGTTCATAACTTTTCTTTCTTTCATACTCTTCATTCAACTTATCAGAAAATCCTGTTGGATTTATAGTCATGTGCCACATAATGATATTTCAGTCAACAATGGACTGCATGCACGACAGAGGTCCCATAAGAATAGTACTATATAGCTTACGTGTATAGTAGGCTACACCATCTAGGTTTGCGTAAGTACATCTCATGATGTTCGCACAAGGATGAAATCACCTAATGACACATTTCTCAGAATGTATCCCTGTCATTAATGACACATCACTGTGCTTTCAACCTATATCACAATTTTACCATCTCCCATCAATTTCATCACTGTGATCTTAGTTGAAGACACCAATTTCTATCATCTGGATCATGCTAGTAGATTCCTGATGGATTTCTTTGATTCTGCGCTTTTGTTCTATTCTCTACACAGCAGTCAGAGAGAGTCTTTTAAAACATAAGTCTGATCATGTCATTTCCTTGAGCATGTCCTTTCCTTGGCTCCCCATCACACTTAGAGTAAACTCCTTACCATGGCACATAAGGCTCTACATGATCTGGCCTTTGCCTGCCTCTCTGCTCACCTTCCCTCCTACTCCTTTTGCTATTTCTTGAGTTTGCTCTGTACGTTCTTGCTTTGGGGCCTTGGCTTTCATGTCCCTCTGTCTTCAATGTTGTTCACCTAGATATTACGATGGCTCTCTTCTTCAGTTTCTACATGTCTCTGTTCAAACGTCAACTGTTAAGTAGGATTTCCCTTACTACTAAACTACTGAAACCACACTCCCTCCTCATCTCTTTCTCTCTGTCCTCTTGACCTGCTTTATTTTCTTTCTAGTTCTTATCACCCCCTGACATTGCATTTGTGTGTTTATTTGTTTTTATGTGTCTCTCCTATTAGAATGTGGTTCAAGAGCACAGGAAATTTTGTCTCGTTCACTCTTGTATCTTCAGTGCTTAGAACAATGAGTGCCTGGCACATTGTAAGTACTTTTCATATATAGGTTAAAAAAAAGAATGTGAAGATAGTAAAAAGGAAAATTACAGGGGATGATAAGATATATACGGACATAACTTAGATTGGGGGGTATCAGTGAAGACAGTGAAGGAAGTAAATACGCATTCTGGTTGATATCTCTCTACAGAGAAGGCAGCTGCCCAAATGTGAATACCAGAGCTCTCTAATACTCTCAAGCAAGCTGCACACTCCTCCTTCCGAGCTGCCCTTTGATGGTATAAAAGTTTGAAGGCATAAAAGTTCTATTGAAGGAAAGTGTTGTTCACGTATAGCTTGGTTTTGTTTTTTCCCAGAGAAATATGACTAGCAATATCTCATGCATCTGTGTAACAGATCTGTTAGGTAGTTGGAGAAGAGAGATGAAAGGAAGAATACTAGTTTTGTCTTAGTAAAAAGGTGGTGAAACAGAGAGAAGTCTTGTGACATGCCCAGCATGACAGTGGTAGAGCTAGACATGTAATTGATCCTCCTAACTTATTACTGATCTCTGCTTCCAGGACCTGAGGTGGAGGGAGAAAAGAGAAGTTTCTGCATATCTACACAGAGTGGATGTCTTTTCTCTTATATCTTCTCAAGTCAAACCACCACCTATAAATCTCATCATGACTCCCTTACAGTGTGCAGTGTAGGAGGTAGGAACGGTGTAGGAAGAAATAGTAGATGCTCTATAAATACTCGTTGAATTGATAAATCAGTTGGTAAAACAAATAGGGACAAGAAAGAAGGTTTTGTTGTATGTATTCAGATGTACACGCACAGAGGTACAATTCCTAATGATCTGGGCTTATGTGAAGAAAAAGAATTTAATTACTAGCATAAAAAGAATTGGAATTTATGGAATCGCAGTGTGGAATTGAATGGAGAGTTTATCTCCATTTCTTTGGGTTCTGTGTTTTTACTCCCAGTGACCTCTCAACTACTGGATAGTTCTTATTTACATCAAAGTATTTTTTCTTCAAAATTATAAAGAAACTATATCTGCCAAGTGCAATCTTATTGATATATCAGATTTAATTGTGTAACTTATGTTTTCCCACTCCAGTGCAGGCATACGGTAAGATCAAAATGACAGTAACAAACAGCATCAATTTGACTTGGCCCTTAGAATTCCTTAATCTCGTCCAACTAGGTGCGAGCAGTCCACAGAAGATGTTCTTTGATGTGTTCACAAATGTGATGCTCCTGGCTACAGCACAGCATCTGACAGTGCTTCCCTTTCTGCTCCTGATATGGGTCTTCAGGGTGCTGGGCTCTCAGGCTGCTGCTTTCTGAGCTTCTCTGTGGCAATGTCCCTGTGATTCTTCCCTATTTCACTCCCAGCTCTTCCAATACATGTTGTCCTCTGGCTCTTTTCCCCATTTCGGACACACTATATGCTCTACTCTTTCTTTTCTGACCTACGTGGGTACAGTGGTTCTTATGTGCAGTGTCCAGACGTCATATTTAAGTGATAACCTGCTACAACACAAGTGCCAGGATACTGTGTTTGAGAAATTAACTCTGCCTTGTTTCCTACTTATCAGGAAAGAATGAGGGGTTATGGAAGAAAATGTTAAATGGCTGCTAAAAAGCCATTCCCAAACCTCTTGTCCATTTATGCCTGTACAGCCTGAATATCAGGCTGCTTGCTTTTCCATCTTTCCTTGCATCTAGAGATGGCCCTGGGACCCAATTCTGGGTCATGGGACACAACCGGGGCCTTATAGTCAAGGGAGAGGGTGTTCTGAGAAAGATTCTGCTTTCCTGAACAAAGAAAACAGGGGATGGGGCCGGTCCTGTGGCCGAGTGGTTAAGTTCACGTGCTCTGCTTCAGCTCAGGGTTCACCAGTTCAGATCCTGGGCGCAGACCTACACATCACTCGACATAGACATCCCACGTAGAAGAACTAGAATGACTTAAAACTAAGATATACAACTATGTACTGGGGCTTTGGGGAGGGAAAAAAAAAAAGGAGCATACCTTTAAAGAGCCCTGAGAGGTAGCAACCTTTCCTTTAAAATAAAAGAAAGAAAGAAAACAGGGGGCCAGCCCAGTGGCATAGTGGTTAGGTTTGTGTGCTCCACTGCAGTGCCCTGGGGTTCACAGGTTTGGATCCTGGGCACAGATGTACACACCACTCATCAAGCCATGCTGTGGCGCCATCCCACATACAAAACAGAGGAAGATTGGCACAGATATTAGCTTAGGGACAATCTTCCTCAAGCAAAAAGAGGAAGATTTGCAACAGATACTAACTCTGGGCCAATCTTCCTCACCAAAAAAAAAAAAGAGAGAGAGAAAAAAGAAAGAAAACAGATCAGACCAGTGTTGCCTCTTCCCCTCTACCTGCTTCTTCCTGTCTTGAATGCAGAATTGATGGCTGGATCTGCTGTACCATTTTGTAACCAGGAGAGAAAGGTCAGGAGAATCACAGATGCATTGACCATAACATCACTGACTTGGAGAACAAAGGCCAGCAATTAACTTCTTGTTAAGTGAGAAAAATAATCCTCTGTCTTTGGAATGACTGTGGGTGGTTTTCCTATTATTTGTGGGTGAATGCAAGTCTAACCAATACACAAGTACTTCCTCATCACCACACCATATCCTCCTTTAAAGACAGAAGCCAGAGCTTTGTAAATTGAAGACTAGGGCTTCTTGGTCACCATGGAAGGCTAAGATGTTTTTATTTTTTAATGTAGGCTAATTGGAGGATAGAGCTGAATTATTCAAGAGAAGGAAGGAATCTAATCTGGGGGAAGAAAGAGAGTCCCAAGACTGGGAAGGTTGGGAAATATTAGATTCTATAAATAGAATCAAGCAGGGCCTTGAGTGGCTCCTATACAGTGTGTCAGAGGGGCAGGACCTAAGGTGGCTGTTACCTGTGTCACCAAGTGCTACATTCCTGAGAGCCATGGTTGGGTTTGTGGCCAGTAGAGAAGGTCTTTGTAAAGGGTATCTCTCTACCTGCCCAAAGGAGCAACGCTTGGAGACAGCATTGAAATGCCAGGGAAAATGGCATCACACGGTAGTGGAAGGAACAAGTGTAGCTCTGGGAACCATGTAGACCAAGGACCAGGCCTCCTGCTTTCCTACAGGCTCTGATATTTTTGTGCAGTCTAATTGTGGACAGAGAAAAGATGACAACGATGCCTGATATTGGACTTTTTGTTTATTCTAATAAATAGAGGATTAAGATAGATTTGACTTTTTAACCTGTCTATGTCTTTATATTTAAAGTGAGTTTCTTGGGGCCGGCCCCATGGCCAAGTGGTTAAGTTCGCGTGCTCTGCTTTGGCAGCCCAGGGTTTCGCTGGTTCAGATCCTGGGCGTGAACATGGCACCACCCATCAGGCCATGCTGAGGCGGGGTCCAACATGCCACAACTAGAAGGACCCACAACTAAAATATACAGCTATGCACTAGGGGGATTTGGGGAGAAAAAGCAGGAAAAAAAAAAAAGATTGGCAACAGTTGTTAGCTCAGGTGCTAATCCTAAATAAAAACACAGATAAAATAGGTAAAGTGAGTTTCTGGAAGACAGTACATTCTTGGGTAATTTTTATTCCAATCTTTTCATTTTATTCAAATGCCAATTTTTGTCATTTAATTGGTGTGTTTAGACCATTTGGCTTACCATTTATATCTCATTTTCAAAAAATGTTAGTACTTAGCCTACAGTTTAAAATGTACATCTTTAATTCATCCCAGTCCACCCTCAAATAATATTCTAATACTTCATATATTGTGCAAGGACCTTACAGCAGTATATTTCCAATTATATCCTTCCATCCTTTGTTTTATGGTTATCATACGTTATACTTTTACAGACGCTATAAAAACAAAATACATTGATACAACTGATTTTTGTTTTACATAATCAATTATCTTTTAGAGCATTCAAAAATAAAGAAAAGAAATAATTTTATATTTACTTTCATTTATGCCAGAATCCTTTATTTCTTTGTGCAGCTCTAGATACAGAACAGTATATTTCTTTCTAAAGCTGAAGAAAACATTTTCTTAAAAATGTATAAGGAAAATCATTTACACTATATAAGCGACTGTCCCCCAAGGTCCATAGAAGACAAGATATCGAAGTTTCTGCTTTTCAATAAATATGTATATTTAATGGTTTAATGCACAGTTGACCATTTTTCTTCTTTGGGAGAACTCTTTCTTATTTTTGCACTTGTCGTGACATTTATATTGAAGTATTTATGTAAAGTTCAAACTTGAAGACTCTTTTGGATTGTATGTCATCATTACTGTCACTAGCTGAATGTAAAAATGATTTGAAACGTGTGTTTTGACTGTATTGATTAGATCTTCATTTGTGGCCTAGTTACATGTTGGTACCAAATTCCATAAAAATAGCCTATGTATTTAAAAGTCAGTTAAACAGGGCAGAAGCATTTTAAGAGTCCTGAAATCTACTGTTGGACATTTAACAGCTGAGATATTTCAACAATATTTCCAAGTTTATGACACTTAATTTTTGAACAGCTACCAAAAAGTACATGAGAAAAATGCAATGGTACTTCTAAAGGAGACCCAAAAGTATACTATAAGCGGCCTCTGTGTTCCTCAGTTCTCTGGCAGATGGCAGATTCATTTTTTGGGAATATATTTGAGATAGAAAGTAAATAGCTCCTTACAGACCTTACTTGTAGTGGAACAGTCTTTGCAAATATATAATTCACATTCTTTTACATTTTATGTTACATCCATGTCCTGAGCTAACGGCTCTATAGCTGCCCAGATTTAAGTGAATTTTTGTTTGTTTCTCCTTTGGGGCATATGACTCAATGAGGCCAAAGTCATGCATACAATTCTCAGAGGGTCCATGTTCCAAGTTTTACTGCCTGAGCCCGGTCACCAGTCTTATCTAGTCGCTATTTCTAAAAATGTCTTAGTAAGTTTAGGCTGCCATAACAGACTACCATAGACTGGGCGCCTTACAAATAATAGAAATTTATTTCCCGCAGTTCTAGAGGTGGGAAGTGTAAGATCAGGGTGCCAGCATTGTGGGGTTCTGGTGAGAGAGAGCCCTCTCTGGGATGCAGACGGCGGCCTTCTCACTGTGTCCTCACACAGCAGAGAGCAGAGAGATGAAGCAAGCTCTCTCGTGAGTCGTACGAGGGCACTGATCCCAGTCATGAGAGTTCTACCCTCATGACTTCATCTCATTCTAATTACCTTCCAAAGGCCCCACCTCCCATTACTATCACATCAGGGGGCAGGGTTTCAAAATATGAATTTGGTGGGACATGAACATTCAGTCCATAACGAAAGAAAAACAACAGACTGAAAGCCTACAGATAGGAGCTCAGGAGGCAAGTCACTTGTTCCTGTGGATAAAGATCAGCAATGCCATAATGCTGCAACAAAAACAGCTATGACCTACATAAACAACTGGGCTCCCTGCTCACTCTGGCCCAGTGTATAGGGAAATTTCCAGTTGGTTTTTTCCATCCCACCTTGGGAGGGGGATACAGCACTTCTACCACGAGGCGTCCAAAAGTGAAGGCTTGCTCGTGTTCGAAGCTGCTGCATGGTAGGTAAGGAGCGGGCAGAGGAGAGTACCCAGCAGGATGTTGGGGCACTGGAAGTTAGTGGCAAGCAACTCTGTGTTTGATCTTTCACAGGCTGAAAGTGCCCTTCTTTCCTCATCTTTCCAAACCTAGCTTCTAGACTCTTTCCCCTGCCTTCCCCAGCCAGAGTCATATGTGGCTTCTGGGAGATAAAGCTTCCGTAGCTTCCTTCTTTGAGCTTTCTTTCTGCTCACAAAGTGGGTAACTCATGGCTATCATAGTGCTCTGAGGAAGAGAAATATTGTCCTCCCAGTACCAGTGAGAAGATGGAAGGGAAAGGGGGAAAAAACAGAAAGCATCAGATTAATTCCTGGAGGTATAAGCCTGCTATGTTCATATGTGATACTCAGGATCATATTCTTAGACATGCACTATCTTATATATAGAACCTCATGCTTGGATTTTCATTTTCCCTCCTTGTGGCTTCCTCTACCTGTCTCTTTAACATACTTAAGTCTGTTGGTTCAAAAAAAAAAATCTTGACTTTGCATCCGTCTCAAGTTACTATTTTACCTTATTTCTTCCTTTTAGAGCCAAGTCTCTACACGAGTGGCCTTCAATCTGGGGTACAGGTACCCCTGGAAGTGTGCCAAGACTTAAAAGGGACTGTAGTTGAAGGGTAGATGTGTAGGTCACACATAATAAATCCACTCCAACTTTCCTATCTTCCTAAACCTTTGGCTTCCCTCCTTTACATCATGCCAGGAAAGCTCTGGCATCTCAAACTCATTGTCACAGGCCGCCCATCAGTACAACTTTCGGTAAATCCATCAAGTAAGCTATTAGAGGCACCTACGGGTGCGTGAGCTAGCACATGAAATCTGGAATCTTTAGTAATTGCTCCAGTATCAATTCATTTGGCCCATTTCTATATTCTTCCCTCTTTAGTCTAACATCTTTACAATCCATTTCCATACATATTCCCCAGTTTCTGCTGATACATATTCACAAAATCTTGCAATTCTTTTCGTGTGTAATCTGTTACCTCCCGTAGTCGTTTTGATCCTCTGATTCATGATGAGATTTGACCATAGTTATGGGTCTAGTGAAAATGGAGGGTGATTGCGGTGGGTCTTGAGAATAAAGAACATCCACTTGCAAGGCTCATGCCTGAAGGAAGATTATCACAGGAAGGCTGGTAATCTCAGACATAAGAGGTAAAGTGACTTCCCCTGGTGAGGAAGGCTCAGAGTAAAGTGTCTCTCAGGGGTCTGAGATTCTCAGTTTCATCTGAGCTCAACTAGGTGTTTTCATCTCAAGTTTCAGGGTGCCATCATGTCCCAGTCAATGCCCTGACTTTCACATGAGATTCTTAGTGAGGCTGTGAATTCTACTGATATTATGATTCTACAACCTACACAATTAAGTTTTGTGTTTGATTTTCAACAACATCAGCCCTGTAGCTACAAGAAATGAGATTCTTTTAAGGATGTCATAGTTCTGTGATTTCAAGACCATAATTTTAACTAAGAGTTATAGGCCCTGAGATTGTCATTTTCTTTCTGTAAGCACTCCAGTACCCTCAGAAGAGTTTGTAATGGTCAAGTACAGAAGCTGCGTGGGCTCCCACAACGCTTATTTAATTGACATTTAATTAACCATTGATGATAACCTAATTGCAATGTTGCTGCATTCCGTGGGTTACTAGCATCTTATTTCCCATTGACAAGAAGCTCAACATGTCACCCAATTCCCAAAATCCATCTTTGCAGGTCTCTGTCCTGGGACCGCTCCAGATATGAATTCTATAGCAGTCAAAGTCCAGTCAGGAGACAGAAATCACATCAGTAATTAGAACAGGAGAGATTTAAAACAAAGAATAGTTAACTTATAAAAGGAAGTTACCTACTAAAAAAGATAAAAGAGAACTCTAAAATATCCGTAAGTAGCAAGTGCAAAAAAGAAGATGCTTCTTGTAGACTAAGGAAGAGTGAACAATGCAGGAACAAGGGACTTAGCAAAGCAGATCAGACCTCTTCAGAGAGGGCATGGCTGCCACAGAAATACACAGCCTGCCCATGTGAATGAGCTTCCCAAGGGTCTGGGCTAGAGCTGGTCTGTAGAAGTGGCTCACCATTGCCAGAATGGATGGGTAGAGAAGAGCTGGTCAATAGAAACAGGACACAGACGGGTAGATTTGGAGCTTAAAGACAATAAAGTGATAACTGGCACTTTTAAAGATAAACATATTCATATATTTATTCCACTTTCACGGTTTGCTACAAAATAAGCTATAAAAATTACCTTTTGATATCGCATTGTCTTAACATTCAAAATTTCAGACTGACCAGCACAAATGACAAAACAATCCCATATTACGGTTCTATGCAAGAGTGATCATCCACCAGCATCTGGTAATTAATATATTTCCTTGTTATTCTTTTTCTTTAAAAAACCGAGGGTTAGATCATGAAAACTGAGACCTAGACAGAAGATGTGTCTACCTTAAAGGGAAAGAAGATTTTATATCCAAAATAAGCATGGGGAAATAGTGTTTAATAATCAGTATTGTAGCGGTTTAAAAATATGCCCTTCAATTATTTGACACTCCTCCCTTCAAAAGATGGAGCCTAATTCCCCTTTCCTCCAGTGCAGGCTGGACTTGATCTTTTGTGCGTGTGTGTGAGGAAGATTGCCCCTGAGCTAACATCTGTTGCCCATCTTCCTCTTTTTGCTTGAGGAAGAGTGTCCCTGAGCTAACATCTGTGCCAGTCTTCCTCTACTTTGTATGTGGGTCACCACCATAGCATGGCTTGATGAGTGGTGTAGGTCAACGGGGAGGATCAGAACCTGCAAACCCCAGGCTGCCAAAGTGGAGTGTGCCAAACTTAACCAGCACCCCACTGAGCTGGCCCTTGGCCTCAATCTTTTTTAAAACTAGAATATGACAGAAGTGATAGTGCAGGACTTCCCACACAAAGTTACAGAAGGCATTGTCACTTCCATCTTGCTCTTTGGCTCATTTGCTCTGAGGGAGTGACTGTCAGGAGGACATTCACCTGTGGAAAGTTCTCCATGAGAAGAACGGAAGCTCCCAGCCAACAAGCAGCACCTGCTTGCCAACCATGAGGGTGGATCACCTTGGCAGCGGACCCTCCAGCCCCCAAGAAGCCTTCAGATGGCTGCAGCCCCTGATATAATCTTCACTGCAACCTCATGAGAGACCCTGAGCTAGAACCTTTCTGAGTTCCTGACCCACAGAAACTGTGATGATAATAAATATTTATTGTTATTTTAAGCCACTAAATTTTGGCATAATTTGTTATACCGCAATAGATAACTAATAGAAGTAAATACTGTGGAACCATGAGGACATCTTACTCTGTGAGAGTCAGCTTACTGTGCAGGTGTGAGAATCGATCCCATAATCAACATGTTGCCCAAAGTATGAAACATAAATGTGACTGAAACACACTCATAGACACAGTCTTCCTCCTGTTTGAAATTATTCATGGTATTATTTTATTGTGCTTTGTTATGTGTAGTTTAAACATTTATTTACATAGTAAGAGGAGAAGTCATTCCATTCTAAACTGAACTACGTTACAGCTTCATGAACGTTCAGGCAAACTGCTTTTCTGGTGATTGAAAAGACACTTTTCTTTCATATCAGTTTTCATTTCCTATTTGGAGATGTTCTTAAGTGTGGGATAAGGTAAAAACTGCAGGAGTGAGGATGTGAGGTAAACGCTCAGTTCTTTCTATTTGCTCCCCCTCTCCAAGTTGGCATTCTGCATTTAAGGAGGCTTATTACTTCTCAGTCTTAAGCCTTGAGTGTCAATCTGGGACTGAGTTTGTTGATGTGCAGTGGAAGAGGAGTTGCCGTCTCTGGAGGAGAGAAGGAAAGAAGGGAAGAAGGTGGTACCTGTTCCTTTGGAGGAAGGAGGATCAGAGTTTGCCTACAGGGCTGTCTGGAGACGGGGTGGCTCTAACCTAATGGCCCAGGGTCATCCGCTGCCTGGACACTGACTCTTTTCTTTTCCAAATGTCCTGAATGTCACCAGCCCAGGGGTCCCCATCTGGCTCACTGTGGCTCCACTATTTTTTGACAGGTTTTTCTTCCTCTCCTGATTTTATCCGAGGTCAAAAATACGTGGCACAGACCCTATTGACCCTTAGCTACTTGGATGCAAGTCTCTATACTATCTCCTGACTCTGCTGGTCGTTGTAAATAAATATGTACATACACTCTTTTAATATACAAACTTGATCTGTATTCCCAAATTTTAAAAATTCATTTTTAAGAGCAGAACTAGGTAAGCTTGTGCTGAAAGTCCCAGCTGAGACTGACACATATGTAGGAAGGATTAGGACTGGAGTTAACCAGTTATTCTGAACCCAGAATATGGCGCTTGCACGCGAGTGTGTGAGTGATGGGCATGGTGTATGGGATGAGCCAGAGAAGATGTTCTGAAGAGTTCGAGCCCAGGGTGATGAGCAACGAGAAAGTGTCTGGCTAGACCTGATTCACTTCTATTCACTGAAAAATTGGTCAACAACAGAGAAGAGTGTCAGTGTGTTAGAGAACATGGAAGAAGGCAGCCTCTTCTGAGTCTGTAGCCACTGCTCCCAGAGTCTTCACCCCCATCAACAATCTCTCTGGTTCTCTTTATGCCTAGCCTCAAGTGGACAGCAATTTCAATTACACCCAGAAGAGTTCAGAATGGGGAACTGCCCTTCAGAATACCCAAGAAAGGGAATCCAAAGGCTGGAGCTCTGATGCTGAGGTGGTATATAGATCTGTGGTTCTTGTTTCCAGGAACCAGTTACCAGTTGCTACGCATTTTCTAGCTTCTCTGGGCCACAGAAGGGGTTATTTGCCTATAAACACCTTAGAGATGACCAGACTGCCTTCAAATTTGTGAAGAGCTCAGTCTACATCTCGCAACCATAAGAAACAGCTATGCCTGCACATTGCCAGTGGTCTTTCTTTCTACTCTTAGCTATGTTCTCCTTGGGAAACAACAGAAAAGATCTCATTGCTTATTGGGAAAAATTTATCTCCTATCTCCAGTTCCTGTGGTCATAGCAACTTTGTCATCTCCTCCTTACCAACAGCTGCTTCATTTCCCATCACCAATAAGGCCTGTTACCTTTGGGCTGCAGCCCTTTGGCTGCTGTCACCATTGGATTCACCATGAGAAGAAGCCATGTCACCACCCATCACCTGGGCCACCACTGTCTGTGCCACTGGGTCTACTGTGATTACATCTACCACCATCTCCTCAGTCGCCATTGCTTCAGCTGCCATCTTCTCTGCCACCATCCCCTGAGCAGCAGTCACAGCTCCACCATAGTTTGGCCCGTCATCTGCCTGCACTGTCACCTCCACAGTCTTTGCTGTCTGTTGCCTGTTTTTTTCCTCAATAACAGAAAAGTAGAATGACCTCTATGTCCCTTTTCCAAGATAAAGATGAGGCTATTCAAGTTTGAGGATTTTTCTTGCACTAGTTGATTACATCTCTGCATAGGGAATGGATTATTTATTAAAAGTAAAGTGCATACTGAAAACTCTTAGATCACAAACAAGGAAGCTTGGAATAATAATAATTTTGATGAAATGGATCTATACTACAAAGTCACATTATCTATTAGATTCTTCTGGAGCATTGGCTCTTTTCAGCTGACAAAATCTAAAGCAGCCTGTGCAAAGGGCGGAGGGGTGGATCTGCCAACACTGGGACTGCCATAGACTCAGTCTCAGTAAATGCTGTTTCTTTACTAAACCCCTTCAAAGGGTGAGGGAGGCTGAGCAATGCCCCTGGACCCAGGCTTCGGTCATAGCTAAAATGAAAAATATTTTGCTTTAAATTTTAAATACTTAATCAATGAAGAATAATTTCTAAAGCTCTGCTGGAAAAAAAAAGAGAGAGAGAGAGAAATAGCTGATTGGAAGCTCTTCACGCAAGGGAAGGACTTGTCAATGGATGGGTCTCAAAACAGATTACTCTAGTAGGGGTGCCACTGTTTCATTGGGCATCCTCCTCCATATGTCAGCATATAAAAGTTCTTGTTTTGGGCTGGTCAGTTTCACAAGGAAAAAACTCCTCCAATCTCTGGTCTAAAAGGTATCATACAAGCCTGCCTCTCAGAACTCTGGGAGATCTCACTAATTATTAATAAGGTTTTAACACTCCCCCAAACCTGCCCTTTTTGGTGTGGTGGTGGCTCACCCTCGCTTTCAGCTAAGCCTACTGTTCCAGAGTTCAAAGTCTCTCTAGATCAGTTTCTCCAGAGGGTGAACTTTGCTCCAGTTTTCTACAGAGGTGAGAAAGGGGCCATAGAGCAGGGGAGGAGATCCAGGTGTACTAACTGCTCCTTTCAATCAACCTTCTTGTTTTCAGCTCATCCCTATACCCCTGCCTTCAAAGGTTGCTGAAGACTACATATCTGAATCTTTCTAGAACTCAAGGGCAGAAACTATTTTGCTTCTTATTACCTTCTTCCTGTAGGCACTTAGGTGATTTTAGTGAGTTTTGAGGAGAAAAGAGAGAAGTCTTTTCTTTTGTTCCATCACATCTAGCCAAAATCCCTCTTATCTTTTTCTATACTTCACTTTTTAAAATTTCATCTCTAGTCTATCAAATATTTATTTTGATGTGTGGAGGGAGATGAGGATGTAAGTTGAATTTAGCTCTGTACCAGAGCTAGCCAAAGATCCATCATTTATTGAACATCTTTTCCTTCCCTCCTGTTTGTAACACACGAGGGAGTAGAGTATATTTTGCCTTCAGAAATCATAAATGGTATCACAGAATTTATATTATTTTCTTTGGGTCTTAAATGATCAGGTAAGTAGAGATGTGTGGAAGAAAGTTATTGAGGCATAGGAAATGACGTGTGGGACTGCGTGGAGATATGAAAATAGATGGGAAGTGAAAAATGAGGCTGATAAAAATTGGGCTAAATATTAAAGGGAATTTTATGCCAAATAAAAAAATTGAACTATGTGCATAGGACCACCACATCATACTATGACAAGCTAAGCCTAACATTTTAAGAGATACACACAAATCATCTCATTGCCAACTGATTAAGTGGCCTCATGGTGGTCCCCTTTTCATATACTTGCCAGGTAATTTCTTCGGCTTTTACTCTCCCAAGCACATTTTTTTAATAATCTCATCAATACCTTATGCCCCTGTGGTTTTTACTTCTTTTTGAATCTGAATAATTCACCACTGAAGAGTTACTCATCTCACACATGCTAAATAAGCTCTTCATACATCCGTGGGTAACTGGGCAACCACAAGGTGCACAAAGGAGACTGAAGAGAGCTTGGTAGAAACATAAGCCAAGGGACACTTGACAGCTGGCTAAGCTTCAAATGTCGTACTCAAGCACCACACAAATGGATCAGAAGGGTGTGGGGGCCATATAGGCTTGGGGAGTTTGAAAACAACCTCTGCCCAAATCACTGGTTGACTGTTAGGCTATGCAGACACAAAGCTAAACCTTAGGAATTTACTCTGAAAGAAATAAAAATTACAACTAAAATCTCAGCAGACATATCAGCAGCCATGTACTGTGGGGAAGACAAATTGTGCAGTTCAAGAACAGGAAAGCTACTTTAAAAAAAACCCTCAAAATTCATAGTTGCGAGGCCAGCCCCATGTCCAAGTGGTTAAGTTTGCATGCTCCGCTTCAGCGGCCAAGGGTTTTGCCATTTGGGATCCTGGGCGTGGACATGGCAGTACTCAGGCCACGCTGAGACAGGGTCCCACATGCCACAACTAGAAGGACCCACAACTAAAATATACAACTATGTACTGGGGGGATTTGGGGAGAAAAAGCAGGAAAAAAAAAAAAGAAGATTGGCAACAGTTGTTAGTTCAGGTGCCAATCTTTAAAAAGAAAAAAATTCATAGTTGCTACAACATGTTAGCTAAAATGTCCGGTTTTCTACAAAAAAAATTGTGAGATATTAGAAAAATAGGAAAGTATGACTCACAATTGGGGAAAAAATGTAATTGGTAGAAACTGACTTTTAGTGAGCCTAGATGTTTGATTTATCAGAAAAAGACTTCAAAGCAGTCGTTTTAAGTAAGTTGAAATAAGTAAAGGAAAATATTATAACAATGACTCAATAAATTGAGGGTGTCAATGGAGAAACAGAAACTACAAAAAAAGGAGATTTTAGAGTTGAAATATATCACACTGAAATTTTTAGAAAATCGCTAGACACACTCAATGGCAGATTTCAGGTGTCAGAAGGAGGCATCAGTGAACCTGAAATAGAGCAGTAAAAATGGTCCAATCTGAATAACAGAGTGAAAAAAAGACTGAGGGAAAATGAACAGAATCTCAAAGACCTCTGAGACAGCAAACATACAGTAGGAATCCCAGAAAGAGAGAGGAGATAGAAAGTGGCAGAAAAACATATTCAAAGAAATAACAGACAAAAACTTCTCAAAATGATGAAAAACATAAATCTACAGAACCAAGAAATTTAAATAATCCTAAGTGAGATAAACACAAAGATATACACACCTAGACAAAGAAAAATTCTTGAAAGAAGGAAGAATAAACACATAAGATTTTCTCTTTGTCTTTGTCTAGGTCTGAATACCTTTGTGATACACTTTAGATTCAAAGATTCAAATAGGTTGAAAGTAAAAGGATGGAAAAAGATACATAATGCAAACAGAAACTATTTGGTAAGTGGACTGGATATAACAGTCTAAACAGACTTTCAGAAAAACATCTTTCAAGACCAAGAGAGACATTTCATAATGATAAAAAGGGTCAACACACCAGGAAGATTTAACAACTGTAAATGGATAACACCTAAAAACAGCCCAAAAATACACAAAGCAAAAACTGATGGAATTGAAAGGAGAAAGTGACAATTCAACAGTCACACTTGGAGATTTCAGTACTCCTCTCATACTAATTGATAGAACAACTAGACAGAAAATCAGTAAATATATAGAAGACATGAACAGAACCACCAGCCAACTTGGTCTTATTGACATATGTTAATACTCTACCCTCGAAATGCAGAATACATGTTTTCAAACACACGTGGAACATTCTCTAGGAGAGACCATATGCTAGGATATAAGACAAATCTCAATAAATTGAAAATGATTGAAATCACACAAACTATGTTCTCTGACCTCAGTGGAATCAAATTATAAATTAGCAAGACAAACATATTTGGAGAATCTCTAATACTTGGAAATTAAGCAATGTACTTTAAAATAATCGAGTCAAAGAAGAAATCATGAATAAAATTAGATTATATATCGAATCAAATAAATATGAAAATACAGTATGTCAAAATTCATGGGATACAGCTAGGCAGAGCTTAGAGGGAGATTTATAGCTTTACATGCTTCTATTAAAAAGATCTAAAATCTATAATGTAAGTTTTCACATTGAGAAGCTAGAAAAAGGAAAGCAAATCAAACCTATAGTAAACAGAAGGTAGGAAATAAATAATAAAGATCAGAGCATAAATAAATAAAATAAAATAAAGAAACAATAGAAAAAAATCAATAAAACCAAAACTAGGTTATTTGATGAGATCAACAAAATTCATAAACTTTCAGTTAGACTGACCACAAAAAAAAAAAGGGAAGGCACAAATTACCTAAATCAGGAATGAGAAAGGCCTGACAGAAATTAAAAGGAATATTATAAACAACTTCATGCCTAGAAAAGTATCTCAAGAAGAAATAGAAAATTTAAAGAGATCTATATCAAGCAAAGAAATGGAATTTTAGTTAAGAACTTTCCCACAAAGAAAATCCCAGACCCAGAAATCTCCACTGTTCAATTCTATCAAACGTTACAGCAGAAATATTATCAGTCCTCCAGGACTCAGAAAGTACAGGAGGAGGGAACATTTCCTCAAATCATTTTATGAAGCCAGCATTATCCTGATTCTAAAGCTACATCATAAGAAAACTACAGACAAATATCCCTCATAAACATAGACGCAAAAACCCATAATAGAATATTAGCAAACAGAATCCAGCGACATCTAGAAAAGATTATGCATCACAACCAAGTAGAGTTTATCCCAGGAAAGGAAAATTGCTTTGAAATTTGAAAATCAATCAATGAAACACATTATGTTAATAGAATAAAGGACAAAATCCATGTAACCATTTCAATAAACACAGAAAAAGCAATTGACAAAATCCAACACCCTTTCACAATAAAAACTACAACAAATTAGGACTAGAAGAGAACCTCCTTAATTTGACGAATGGTATTTATAAAATACCTACAGCTGACATGATACTTATTAGCGAAACACTGAATGCTTTCCCCCTAAAATCCATATGTTTATTAAAATGGAGGAGAAAGAAAAGCTGGAAATAAAAAGAAGTATTTTTAAATGAATTTAATATAATTCCTTGAAATAGTGGTGGATAAGGTCATTTGAGAGAGAGAAACAGCTATAACCTTTGTAACCCAAAGTTCTTTGTTGACACTGGGAAAGAGAGCATGGTAGACATGGAGGGCGGAGTGATGGGTAAAAGACTCAAAGAAATCTTCATATGCACATATGTCCTTTTCCACGTGGAAGCCGGACTCTGTGTATGTTTGCATGTTTACAGTGGCTGTTATAATGAGAAATTATACCAATTCTGTGCTGATACGTGTCTATCTTCCCCTACATTTTGGTTGATGTATTTGTACTGGAACATACTCAGCACCGTTATTGACACTACTGCATCAGAACCTAATCATTCTAAGCAAGTGAAACTTCTCATCTGAGTTTTGGCTTAGTTCTTCTTTGGATGAAGGATGTTTTTGGGTTTGCTTTGGAAGAGAGTAAGACCACCTGGTATATCCCATGAGAGGGTTAGTGGATCCTGCATAACAGGTATTCTTGGAATCTCTTACATCATTTTAATTAGGGTCCTGCAGGATTAAATAGCCCAGCGATTTACATGCCTAGACTAACCAGCAGACCAGCCCAACGCCATGTTAGATCGAATCTGAGTTCATAGTGAGCTTGGAGAATGGGAGAATTAGTCATAAACAGAAATAATGTGGTGAGTACTTTTCTAGAGAGGTGAATACTAGTGCAAATACAAAATGCGGCGGAAGTATTGAGGGGTTCCTGTACCCTACAACAGAAACACAGTTGTTCAACACGTCAAGTAAGTATCCTCTCTCACAGTCCATCCTGTTCATCTGTCTAACTCAACTATCACTGAAGGGAGCATTGGAATTACCCTTAACTAGTCTCTAAATTTTAGATCCAGTACCACTGTTAAAACCGCTACACCAATCATTGCTTTCTAAAATAGTGTCTATTCAAGAGACCTGGACAGTGGTAATAATGGTGGCCAGTATTTACTGAGTACTTAAAATGTACTAGGCCTTGTTCTATGTGCTGTACTGGTATAACTGTCACAATAGCCATAGAGGTAGTTACTATTATTTCTCCCCATATTCCAGATGAGGAAACTAAGTCACGATGTGGATAACTAATTTGTCAATAGTTAACCAGCTAGTAAGCAGCACAGCTAGCATTCCAATCCCACTGCCCACCTCTAGACCCTATGTACTTGACCTCCATGCAATCCAGCCTCTAGAAGCTCAGTAGTTTGGTGTAAAAACTATAGCCAGGGCTTCAGAATTCCTTGTGCAGGGGTTTTAATGCTTTGTAGGAAAGAAGGCTGGAGTTGGGAAACCTAGAAACTGTGGTATAACATCTCTCCTCTTTCCTTGACGGTGAGCAGAACCGTGTATATGGGTGTTTGTTTTTAATGGTGCAGCTAAAGCAGTCAGATCTAGTAAGCAGGCTCCAATGAAGTGGGGAGGTCCCTGGGTGATGAGTTATCTCAGAGAATCTGGTGAAAATTGGTGGAAATGGCAACTGAATTGTAAAGTGTTTGGGTTCAAAATATGTTGTTGTTCTCTCTCTACTCGGCTGCTGAGCTGAGAACAGGAGGCCCTCCTCAAATAGGAAATTGGATTGTCCAAAGAGGATGCATGTTTTCAGACAGAAATAGAGAAGGTGTCTGCTCCTCATCATTTGAGGGAAACAGGCTCTAGGGGATAGTGACCACCCAAGATACATGAGACAAGCCCACATGTTGGCTTAGAGTAAAATGAAGAAACTGTGTTATGTTACACCCAAAGGGTAAGCCCAGCCCTAACAACCCACTTGACACAAACCAACCAAGCAGAAAGGAAGAGCAAAAGTAGGATTTGCAAGGGCTGGAGGCATGAAGACGAACTGGAGCGCCTGTGCTGAATACAGATGCCTGAAGATCAGGGGCAGGATCCTTGCAGATCAGAGAGGGAAATGCTTTTTCTACTTAGAAAGACAGAGAAACAAAGCTGGGCCAAAAGAGTCAGGGAGCTGTGTGAAGGAAAATCAGTTGAGCCCAACCTGGAACTGACCATCAGAGAGCTGATCTCAGAGAACAGACATGGGAGCAAGTTCCAGAAGGAACCAAAAAATCCTTCCTGAGATTCCATCTGAGATCATTTGTCCAAAGTGACATTGTGCCAGAAATCCGAGGAGCTTAGTCTGGCTTCCGCCTTATCGGGCCAGACAGCGTGGAAGCCAGGAAAAAGAACTGGAGCTGCTGTAGCTGGACCTTGGTGAGATTAGGATAAAAAATCTGAGTTTTATAAACCTATCCATTTCTCGGCTCTCATATTTGCTTTCCTTTCCGTTGGTTTAGTTTTGTTTTGTTTTAAGTTCCAACCAAGTCCCAGCTGAACCAAGAGGAAAACTGATTTCCCACACCTAAATCAGGATAAATAATGGAAGTCTTCCAGAGGCAGATACGGTGGTGGTAGAGCCAGGGGATCCGAGGCAGAGAGAAAAGCAAGGACGGAGGATGGGGAAAAGGTCTGAACAGTAGGGCAAACTAATGCTTTCCTTCCTAGGGGTCCTTACCTTATGTTTGTGCTTTTCCTCAAAGTTTGTGCTTGCACAGTGGCCTTGGGCGTGGGGTGAAAGAGACTTTGTGACTTCCCGTTGTCAGAGCAGGAGGAACAAATAAACGATCATCTCCAGGGAACTGTGGAATGTTTATTATCCTAAAGAAAAGCATTTGTGGGGCCAGCCCGCTGGCGTAGTGCTTGAGTTCATTCTCTCTGCTTTAGCAGCCCGGGGCTTGCATGTTCAGATCCCAGGTGCAGACCCATACACTGCTCATCAAGCCATGCTATGGCAGCATCCCACATACAAAATAGAGGGAGATTAGTACAGATGTGAGCCCAGGGAGAATCATCCTCAAGCAAAAAAAGAGGAAGATTGGTAACAGATATTTGCTCAGGGCTGATCTTCCCCACCAAAAAAGGGAAGAAAAGCATTTGTCTTCTCTCACAGGGAAATCCCATCATCTTATCTTAGAATTGCCCTGAAATAAGCAGTCTTCAATGCCTTTATTTATTTTTTTCCAGCTTTATGGAGATATAACTGACATGACATTGGGTAAGTTTAAGGTATACGATGTGATAATTTGATATGCATACATATTGAAAAATGATTACCACAATAAGATTAGTGTCTTTAATTTAAGGGAAAACCAGAGCACAGGAAGGTTTGGTGACCTGTCTGTGGGCACCCATCCAGGGGCAGTGGCTAAGTTCAAAAGCAACCTCTACAGCTGCTCAGGCCCTTAAATGACCATGAAACCAAACCCTCTTCTTACCTGATCTCAACCCTGGTTCCTCCCTGTCTTTTCCTCCTTTTCCTTTTCCAGAGGGCAGGATCCTGGAGGCTAGAGCCCTGAGTAGAGCATCTAGGCTCAACTCCAGAGATGATAAATGGAACTCATTGACAAATATTGCTGTGAACTCCTAGCTCAGTCCTTTGGTATCTGAGGGGAATTCTTTCCAGGACCCTGGTGGACATCAAGATCCGAGGTTGGTCAAGTCCCTTATATAAAATGGGGTAGTATTTGCATGTAACCTACACATCCTTCCATGTACTTTAAATCATCTCTAGATTACTTATAATACCTAATACAATAAAAATGCTATGTAAATAGTTGTTATACTGTATTATTTAGGGAATAATGGCAAGAAAAATAAAGTCTGTACATGTCAGTACAGATGCAACCATCACAGGCCTTTCCATCCACAGCTGGTTGAATCCAAGGATGTGGAACCTGTGGATACCAAGGGTGGATGGTATGTTTAAGAGCTTGGAAAAAGCTAGAAAAGGTCAATGTGACCCAGCTTAACTTCCAGGTCGCTGTGTCTTGCTGACAGAGTACCTAGATATCCTTTTGGGGCACACAGCTGCTTTCACAACTCTGAAACTGCCCAGACATTAAGGGACTTTTCAAAAGTCATTTCCTAGTTTTTAAAGAAATACATTTTCCTCCTTTGTGTTAAGATTTTATACATTGTCTTTCCTTAATCTCTTCTGGAGAATCTAAGCAAATAAAGTATGATTTTTAGTTTTTGTGACTAATACGTGAATAATTTACAATCCTACTTCTTGTCTTTCTCGTTTTTACTTTCTTTTTCTTTTCTTTTATCTTTTTGAGGAAGATTAGTCCTGAGCTAACATCCAGAGTCAATCCTCCTCTTTTTGCCGAGGAAGATTGGCCCTGAACTACCATCTGTGCCCATGTTCCTCTACTTTATATGTGGGACACCTGCCACAGCATGGCTTGATAAGCAGGACATAGGTCCGCACCCAGGATCCAAACTGGTAAACCCTGGGCCACCAAAGCATGAGTGCACAAACTTAACTGCTGTGCCAGGGGGCCAGCCCCTTTACTTTCTATTTTTGATGCTCACTTTTCTTTTTTTTTTTTTTAAAGTTTGGTACCTGAGCTAACAACTGCTGTCAATCTTCTTTTTTTCCCCCTGCTTTTTCTCCCCCAACCCCCCAGTATGCAGTTGTATATTTTTAGTTGTGGGTCCTCCTAGTTGTGGCATGTGGGACAGCGCCTCAAAGTGACCTGATGAGCGGTGCCATGCCTGCGCCCAGGATGCGAACCGGTGAAACCCTAGGCCACCTAAGCGGAGCGCGTGAACTTAACCGCTCGGCCACGGGGCCAGCCCCCTGATGCTCACTTTTCAAAACAGCTTTCCAAAGTGAATTTAAAAACTGAATGTCTTTGTCTTCCTATTTTCATTGTTCTCCTTTGTAGTCTAGTCTATAATATACTCACACACCAAACCAAAAGAAAACACACTTATAAGTTTATACAAGATACATTGTGAGCTGATGTTATCATTGCTTTATAAACCTACACTTACAGATTTGACATAACGTAATTGAACAGGTTTAGAGTCTAATTGACAAAATAATTCCTATCGCTAATCACAGAACCGGAGGATTTTGTGATTAAAATGCAAAAAGAAATTTCAGCAAAAGAACTTTATGACCATGGTCGTATAGAAGTTAAACAGTAGAGAGAAGACCAAAGGACACGGTGAAAACTTCATCTCTGGAAGATCAAAGCTGGCATAGGAATTCTAGGAGAATTTATTCTGGAGGAAATCAGGTTCCTTTTTGCTTTAAGGTTATGTAATTTTATAACACTATCACTAACTCTGTGTGCTGGAGTTTATGTTTTACTAAATACGACTTCCTTTAAAAAATAGAAAACTCTTATTTTAGTGAAATCTAAAATGATTCATTGTCAAATCAAAGAACGAAAAAGATGTCTCTCCCAAAGAAATGTGTAGCTGATTTTACAATTTTTCCTAAGGCAATATGGTTTTACACATTTCCTCTATGTACAAGTAACAGAAACTTACCAATTACATGTGAACCTTGAAAATTTTATCAAATATATGTTTGTTAAACAAAGGAATTGTTGTTTTAGACAAGTAGAAAGAGATTTTTAAGACACAGACTTGATAAATGGCAGAAGCCCACGTAACTGCTGAGGACCAGTCTGACAGGAATTGGCAATGATAACAAACAGAACAATGAAAGTCCATTATCTTAGAGTTCACAGAAGAATGGCTTGGCACTTAGCCAGATGTATAATCAGTCTATTTTAGTGTTTATCACACAAACCAATGGATTTTTCCAAATAATAGTAAATTAGGTGTGGCTCTTCTCTTTCTTTTTTTAAAAGAGGATTTCCTGACAATCTGTCTAGAAGTTATGATAATATCTTTGTATGTTTTCATAAAATGGTACGTTATGCACCTATGATAAGAAACAATGGGTCTTTGATATCAGCTTTTTGATTCTGGGTATTTGGGGAATTTTATTTTCAATGGTTCTCTTTTGACTTTGTTAGTCTGCATCAAGGCTGACTTCGCCTTAGTCCAAATCCCTCAAAATATGTACTCAGTGGTGCCCCATTATATAAATAAGAAGAGCCATGTCGCCCATTCAGCAACCTGGCCTCCACTCATTCAAAGAAGAGTACAGAGCAGAGAAAACTGCTTCTCAAACATCACCTACAACGTATGTATGACTCGAGGGTCACACATCTGAAACCACATATCTGTATTTTTTAGCACATTGCAGTAATTGCTGCTATCTTCCCTCATTGTCACAATATATCGAAATTAAAATTTTTAATTGTTGGTTGTGAAAATTTGAGGTTGGTCTTCAACTTCGAATCACTTAAGGTTCTGTTTATTATTGAAGTTGCCATAAAGAAGTCAAAAATTTTGTTTTTATGCCACAACTAGAAGGACCCACAACTAAAAATACACAGCTATGAACCGGGGGGCTTTGGGAGAAAAGGGGAAAATAAAATCTTTAAAAAAAAAATTTTGTTTTTAATATTAATGAGAAAATTCTTCATTTTTATTAACTGGAGGCACTATAAATCTCTTGACAAATTTACAAAGGAAATTAAAACATGAGTTACTCTTGTAAGTATTTGGTGCAAATTTTAAAATTATATTACAGGAATTGGCTCAAACTTCAAGTAATGCTCAAAATGTTTAAAAATCCGATATCTCTTAACAAAATACTCAGCAAAATATGAAGAGGAAGGAACCTCCTCAATCTCATAAAGGGCAACTGTGAAAAACCTACAGCTTCCATCATACTTAATGGTAAAGACTGACTGGTTTTCCCCTAACATTTAGAATGAGGCAAGGATGTCTATTCTTACTACTTCTATTCAAGATTGTACTGGAGGTCTTAGGCTGTGCAATAAAACAAGAAAAAGAAATAAAAGCCACACAGATTGGAAAGGAAGAGGCAGAGCTGTCTTTATTTGCAGGCAACATGATGACCCATAGAAAGCCCTATGGAATTACAAAAAAGCTACTAGAACTAATAATTGAGGGTAGTAATGTTCCAGGATACAAGTTTAATACATAAAAGTCAATTATATTTCTACATACTAGTGAACAACAATCTCAATTTGAAATTTTAAAAAGCACTGTCATTTATAATAGCATCAAAAATATATAACATTTAAAGACAAATTTGACCAAACATGTTAAGACCTACACGTTGAAAACTATAAAATATTGTTGAAAGACATTAGAGCAGTTTTAAATAAATGGAGACACGCAGGGCATTAATACATTAGAAGTCTCAGTATTGCAAAAATATCAATTCTCAAATTGATCTGTAGATTCAGTGAAATCCCAAACAAAATTTTAGCATTCTTTTTTTTAATAATTCATACACTGATTCTAAAATTCATATGCAAATATAAAGTATCTGGAGTAGTCAAAAAATTTTGAAAACAAGAAATAAAGTTGATAGACATAGATTACATGGTTTCAAAATTACTACAAATCTACAGTAATCAAAGTTACGTGGTATTGGCATAAAATAGCCAACGGGAGAGTCCAGAAATAGATTCAATTCATTTTCTGCAAAGCTATCAAGACAATTCAATGAGGAACAGAAAATCTTTTCAATGAATAGTACTGGAAAAACACTCCCCAAAAATGAACTTCAAAACTTACTTCACGTAGTATGCAAAAATTAGCTTGAAATGTATTATAGACCTAAACGTAAAAATTAAAACTATGATAGTTATAGAAGAAAACATAGGTAGAAAATCCTTATGGTCTTTGGTGTGTTAAAGAGTTCTTAAATGTGACATAAAAAGCATGAAGTGAAAAAGAAAAAATGTAGTAAACTGGACTTCAGCAAAATAAAACTTTTCCTCTTTAGAAGATGCTGCTATGAAAACGAAACAGCAAGTCACAAACTGGGAGAAAATCTTTGCAAAATTTTCATCACACAAAGGACTTTATTTAGAACATAAAAATATCTGTCATAAACCAATCAGAAGACAACTCACTAAAAATTGGCAAAATAATTGAACAAACACTTTAGCAAAGAAGATATATGGATGACGAGCACTTGAAAAGCTCATCATGAGTCATTAGAGAAATGCAAATTAAAATCACAATGAGATATTACTACATACCCACTAGAATGGCTAAATGTAAAAAGACTGACAATATCAAGTGTTAGTGAGAATACAAAGCAACTGGAATTCTCATACACAGCTGTTGGAAATGGTACAATCATCGTAGGATGGTTGCAGTACAACCACTTTGAAAACCAGTTTGACAGTTTCTTTAAAAAGTTGTAGATATACCTACAATTTTACCCAACCATTCCACTCCTGGGTATTTACGTAAGAGAAATGAAAATATATTCCATACAAAGATTTATACATGAATATTCATGGCAGCTTTATCTGTAATGGCCAAAAACTGGAAACAACTAAATTGTCCGTCAACAATTGAGTGGATAAACAAATGATAATACATCCAGACAACAAAATACTATTCAATAATGAAAAGGAACAAATTATTGATACATGCAATGGCATAAATGAATCTCATAATTATTATCATAAGGTGAAAGGAGCATAACCAAAAACGCACATGCTGAATGATTCCATTTATATAAAACTTTAGGAAATGCAAACTCATCTATAGCATCAAAAATCAGATTCAGTGGTTGCCTGGGTTGGGAGAAGGGAGAAATGGATTATGAAAGGGCACAAAGAAACTTTTGGCAATGGTATAAGTATTCATTATCTGGATTGTGGTGATGCTAATGGATTTTGAGCATAAATATGTCAAAACATCAAATTTTATGCTTTAAATATGTGCAATTTATTGGATGGAAAGTATAGCTCAGTAAAGCTGGAAAAAAAATAGTGCTCTGTCAAACATTGCTATTTGTATTCTTCCCTCTTTGTTCATGAATTATATAATGTGAGCAATCCAAGTTTGCATGTGCTTGACCCAACATTTCAAAATTTTATACTTAAAAGTGTTTGATATAGTTATACAGTTAAGTTAGAGTTTAAGTGTCTAAATGTGGTTTAATAATATTTTATCATTAAAGGTTACTTTAGAAAATGTGAAAAATATTAAAAAATAATAAATATATTTCTGACCACTCAGGAATAACAGCTGCTATTTTCATTTTCACTCTTTTTCATGAATATATAAAACCAAAATTTTTAAACATTGGAATTATATTATGTGTGTTTTGTATCTTGATTTTTTTTTAAGATTGGCACCTGAGCTAACATCTGTTGCTTATCTTCCTTTCTTTTTCTTCCTTCTTCTTCTTCTCCCCAAAGCCCTCCAGTAGACAGTTGTATATTCTAGTGGTAGTTCCTTCTGGTTGTGCTATGTGGGACACTGCCTCAGCGTGGCCTGATAAGTGGTGCCAGATCCATGCTCAAGATCTGAACCAGAGAAACCCTGGATCACCAAAGTGGAGCGCAGGAATTTAACCACTTGGTCATAGGGCCAGCCCGTGTATCTTGATTTTAATTTAACATTACATTACAAGCATTTTTATACATAATCACATAATTTTCAAAAATGCAATTTTTCTGTTGTAGAATAAATATTACATGGTATGGAGTAATTTATTTAACTTGTTTGGGAACATTTAGGTTGTTCTCAACTTTGTACTAATATATATAATGCTGAATCAAGTATTTTTGCATGGATGTATGTTAAACCATGTCCTTATTTTTTAGTATAGATTCTTAAAGATGGATTAATGATTAGAGAGTATGCATATATTTAGGATTCCTGACACATGGTGCCAAACTTTTTTTCAGCAACAGTGTATTAACTTACATCCCATTGGAAATATATAAAAGTATATGAGAGAACCTATCTTACTATATTCTCCAAAGTATTGAATCTTATAGAGCTTTTAAATTTTAACACCATTTTTCCCCCTTACTATTTAAGAAAACAAGGAAATTCCGTGAAGGAAATTATTATTTTGATATGACATCCTCCTTAAAAGGTATGAGTCAGCTTTGCAGAAAAGTAAAAACTGAAGTATCACTTTTAAGAGACGAGTAGTGTCACATTCATTAACTTTGCATTACACTGTAACTCACCTATTTCTTTGTTAATCCCACAATTTTCCTTTTGCTAATATACAAATTATCTGCCAAAAATAGTCTGTGATTCCGATACTCAAACAAGTAAAATTTTTGCGTTTTTTAAATTTTTTTTGAGGACGATCAGCCCTGAGCTAACTGCTGCCAATCCTCCTCTTTTTGTTGAGGAAGACTGGCCCTGAGCTAACATCCGTGCCCATCTTCCTCTACTTTATATGTGGGATGCCTACCACAGCATGGCTTTTGCCAAGCGGTGCCATGTTGGCACCTGGGATCTGAACCGGCAAACCCTGGGCTGCCAAAGTGGAACTGCGCACTTAACCGCTGAGCCACCAGGTCGGCCCCTTGTAAGATTTTTAAGGCATAGCTTGTGAAATGATAAATTCATTTTTCTTTTTTGCTTAATGTTTTATTATAGGTTTCCAGCAGAAATTGTCACCTGGTGAGAAGCAACAATTACTTAACTACGAATATCAGGTATACTTTTATAGACTATGGATAGTTAAAACTGTGAAGAGTCATTCTAGGATCCACAGTCCAGACTGATTTCCTGTTTCTTAACTGTGTTACATCAGGGACAAAACTAAGACACAGGTCAAGTGGTAGAGCCTTTTCATTTTTGTGCATTCTACAGAATATTGAGTCTTCTGGGTCTTTATTTGACTATTCATACCTTTACCCAAGTGTTTACTGATGCGTCCCTGCTAGTCTAGCACCAATGAATGGTCTAGCCTCAGACGGTTGTAATGCTGCTGGAGCCAGGCCCTCAAGAGAATTCAGGCAGGGCTAAGGTCTGTAGGTCCACTGTTAGATCAGCTTTCAGTGGGGTATTTGGAAAGAAAAGTGGTAAAGAAGCAGACAAAGTTATACTATTCGAGGCCAAAGAGTAAATAAATATATTATGAATGAAGTCTACAGGAATCTGCTCAGAGAAATGATCTAAAATGTGATTTTAAAGTAAATAATGTACACATTCACTAGATATTGTAGTATGTTATAAAAATATGTTGAAACAATGAAGAGCAGTGTTGAAGGGACAGGTGCAAATATCTTACCCCTGTGACTTTCACGGTACTTGATGCTTTGCAGGTGCTTAATACATGTTTGCTGACTGAACAAATGGTTGTTATCTTGGAGTCCGGAAAAAAGATGGAAAATAAAACAACAAAGGAGAGACCCCTTGGATTTGCGTGTTACTCCCAGAACAACCTTAGATGATTTCCTGTGTGAAGAATAAAGAGATGAGCAGTGAAGATGAGCAGTCTGAGTTTTCCTTAAAATTTTAATAAATCATATTTGAGCCTTCATCAACCCTCTTCCACTCCTCAGTATTTCTGTCCTTTCTCATATAGACTTATACGGGAGATTTGATAGAGGGAGAAGAAGGATGCCTTCCTTATCAAAGGAAGGAGGTCTCAGAGGCTCCAGCCCTGAGAGTAAATAAGAGATCAAGAAATTGGATTGTCTGGATCCAATTTTTACCAAAAGGATGGGCCAGAGAAAAAAAGGAACCTTAGAAAGTCTGACCTAGGTAGGTTTACATTCCAAGGAAAAATGAGTGAGTAGTGTAACTGCCAAGCTTTTAAAGCTGCTTGTAAGTTTGAAATTTCTCTATGATGTTATTTTAAACCCTCATATGCCTTTCTTCTTTTGAGAGCTGTAAAATTCTCAGAAGCACTCAGAATCATTTTCCGGCATAGAGACAAGGAAGGGAGAGAGAAAACAATGACATTGTTTTCAGGATCAAAGAGGGAAGAAAACTCGGGCTGGCAAATGAGGGGTGATGCCAGCAGAAATCTGGGATGAGACTGGGATCCTCTGGGAGAAAAGGATGAATAAAGGAGCAGCCTGGCTGGGAGACATGTCCTCAGGAGTTTACCTTAGCAGGAGAACCTTGCCTCCAAAGGCACTGCTAGTCTCTGGGTAGGCATAGATGAGTGTACACTACAGTGGAAAAGAAAAGATCACTAGTTTTTTCCATCAGATACTGACATGTTCTTTAAGATCACGAAGTTTTCTTTCCCAAAAATATCTTCTTATAATCCCACACTGATTTCACCACTTTCTCATTGTTAATGCCCTGCAGCAGAGCGGCATAAAAGCTCTGGGTGATTTCCTGAGCGCAAATCCTGGCCCCACCTATTACCAGATGTGTTAACATGTCCATTTGTTACCTCATATATAACATTAAGAGCAAAAAAAAAGAAAAAGAAAAGAATAGCACCTTCTATCTGGGTTTGTTGTGAGGATTCAGTGAAACAGCACCTGTAAAGCTCTTAGCAGACTACCTGGTCTTGCTCAATGCTCTTGTTGTTACTGATTCAGATGTACGAGCATCTCAGTATTGGGCATGGAGTCCCCAGGGGTTCACTGGCTTTGTCAGTAAGAAGTCAACTCAAATTAGAGCAGTGTGGCAGAGACTGCTGGATGGTTATTGCATCAGCCATCTCTTAGGTACCACTTGAGAGCTTTCAGCCTCACCTATCTCCAAGGCTTCAGCCTCTTGTTTGGGTCCAGCTGCTGCTGCTGTACCACCTGTGCCTGTGCTCTGACTTCATGCAGATGCCATGGTATGGCAACTCCCCTCACACCCACGTCACATGCAAACTGACCCCCTCACTGAGGCTTTGCTATAGATGCTAAGGCATGAAATGTGATAGGACCTGTTCCGTGCCCATGTAAACAGCTGGAACTGCAAGAAAGTTGATGCCTGATGGGGTGAATCTCAAAATCTCAACTGATAGGAGATAGGAACCAGCGGTCGAATTTCTCCTCCTTTCTCACCTGGAAAGACTGTTCTGAGATATCGTCATTCACACTCCTCTCTGAGGACTGTCTTATAAAATCTAGCAGTCAGTTGTGCTCGATACCAAGTGACGGGCAGCTAAGTCAAGACCCTCATATTGGCTCTCCCTCCTTCCCCACCTCACTTCTGCTCCCCTGGCTCTGTCCTCCCTGGTAAAGAGAAGTACACAAACTTTTGCCTCAGGCTCTGATTTCTGGGGAACCCAGGTTAAGACATTTCTTATATTCATCACTACTTCCTTTATACAAGATAGTACTTTTAATTTTTAGCTAAGCACACGGCTACCCACAGTAAACACTATAGTTCCCAACCTTTCTTGAAGCCACATTTGGTCATATGACTAAGTCCTGACCAATGAATAATATGATTTATATATAATATTTATAATAATAATAATGTATATTACATTAAATAATTATAATACAAAATATATAATATAATTATATATAATGTATAGTATATGCAATATATATAATGTATGTGTGTATATATATATATGCAATCTAGGAAATGTCCTTAAAAGAATGGGAATGCCCTTGTCCTTTTCTTTACTCCTTCCTCCTGGCTTTAATACGAACATGATGGCTGGAGCTGGGGCAGCCATCTTTGGTCACGAGGTGGAAGTTACATGTTGAAAATGGCAAAGCATGAAGATAACAGGAGCTGGGGCTCCTGATGATTGGGCAGGCACCACACCAGTTCTAGACTGCCTACCCGGATATCATTTTGACAGAAAAATAAATTTCTATCTTGTTAAAGTCACCGTAATTTTGGGCTCTCTGTCACTTTCTGCTGAACTTATTTCTAACTAGTCAAGTGGAAAATTGACTTTCTATATGAATAAAATGAAGAGAAAGGAAGAAAAAATAGCATAGTGTCATTTTACATGCATTACATGGCAGCACTGGATCCAAAGGCCAATGTTTTGACCATTACATTATACTATCTCTTGTAAATTTAGACTATATAAGCCAGATTGCCAGTGACCCTGATCATCTGTGAGTTAACAGAATATTGACATTCCAGACTAGCACAAAACAAGCAAATGCTCCCCATTCAGAAACCTGGCCTGTCAGTGCTTCTCATCTGCATTAATACATGGTGTTAATTACAATAGTGGTATTTACTGCGGGTCAGGCCCTGTGCTAAGCTCTCTAGCTAGAAAACCTAAGAAATAGTACTCTGTGAAGGATATGTCTGAGAAAGACAGAGCACTGGTCTGGGATTCCAGTTAGGAGCCTTATCAGCATCTTGGATTAAGACAGTGGTAGGTAGCAGAGTTAGAGAGGAGGGGTGGGCTAGAAGACTCTTCAAGAGATAATATTAGTAGGACTTGGTGACTGATGGAATGTGGGGGTTGAAGGAGCTCAGGATCATTCTCAGGTTTCTATGATGGATGTCTGGTTACAAGATGGTTCCACAAATTAAGATGAACATATATAGAAGGAGGAAGATGAGGAGGGGGCAGAGGACGGGTGGAGGCGGCTTAGCAGAGATGATGGATGCAGTCCTGGGCATGTTGAGTTTGAGATATTCCTGGGCCTCAAGTAGAGATGCCAAGAAGGAATTAATATATGGGCCTGGAGCTCAGGGAAGAGCGCTTAGCTAGAGCACTTCACAAATTATTTTGTAGTTTTCTGCTTGTGACATTGCTCCTCCCAGTAGACTGAGTTTCCTGGGGGAGAAGTAGTCTTGCTAATCTTATTGTCCCAACATCTAGACCAGAACCTACAACATAGCCAATGCTCAATAAATGTTTGCTCAGTGACTGAGTGACAGATTAAATAAATGAATTTCAATCAGTCAAAAAAGGGACACAGTTTTGTCATCTCAAGTTGAAACCCCAATATATATTCCAATGGAAACATGTTTACAAACCTCAGTTGGTTGCACAGTACCATTGATCCAGCTACATTATGTTTTAATAAGCTTCTGCGGGCTAGCCTCAGAACTGAACCATCCTTCAAAATCATTTCCACAGGAGAAAGAGAAACACCTTTCCACAAGAAAAACAGTGTTCAAATCCCAAAGTAGTTCACTCCATGCCTTTGAACAAAAAGGTCCTTCACTAGTTGGGAATGTCATTCTTTTATGCTTCTCCTGAAGAACTTACTGTAATGGCCTACACGTGCATCCTGGAAGCCATCAGGTCTAGCACACATCTCAGAGTGACCACCACACTACCTCAAAGCTTATGTGCCACGCTAGTCACTCTCCTTTGGAATCAGGTCACTCCTCAAGGAAGAAGTTTTGAGGAAGGGAACAGAGGCACAGCTAGTGCCTTGAAAAGGACTCCAGAAACTAATAATTGGACTAGATCGAGGACCCAAATGGATGTGAAGAAGGCCTAGAGTTTGCCCCTTTCTTCACACACTGTTATCAGCAATAGCTAGATATTTATCAGTAGCAGTCAACTCTGATTCAGACAGTCCCTCCAACTTCTCTGTAATCATTACACTTATATATTAATTTCTTGAGTAAAAAAGCATGCATACATTCATTTACTAACTTATTAAATTTCATATTACGTAAAGCAATCTATAGTGCAGGTTGCTTTTGAATTATTTTAAGTAATGGTTGTTATATCAGTGTTCTCCAGAGAAACAGAACCAATAGGATATATAGAGACATACATTAGACATTTATTATAGGAATTGGCTCACATGGTTATGGAGGCCAAGAAGTCCCACAATCTACCTTCTGCAAGCTGGAGACCCCGGAAAGCCAGTGGTGTAATTCAGGCTGAATCCCAAGGCCTGAGAACCAGGGGAGCTGATAGTTTACGTCCCGGAGTCTGAAGGCCCAAGAACCAGAGGCTTCAATGTTCTGGTGCAGGAGAAAATGGACCCTTCTTCTCACCTTCAGTTCCATTTGGGCCACCAACAGACTGGATGATTCACCCACATTGGTGAAGGCAGATCTCTCCCCTCACTCAGTCTACTAAATCAAACGCTCACCTCTTCCAGAAACAGCCTCACTGACATATCCAGAAACAATTTTTTAGCAGCTATGTGGGCATCCCACAAACCAATCAAGCTGACACATAAAAACCACCACAGTTGTATTTCAGGAAATAAGTGGCAAAGTCACAAAGCAAACAAGCCCACATGACAACTTTGTCTTTTTAATATGGAACCATGCCTAGATATTATATACCACTAGTGTTGCCAAAAACAACATTTAAGGAATATCAATGATTTTCCTTGCACTTAATAAATGCATTGTGTTGATACTCAGAGGTGAGGACACCAAAGTGAGAGCAGCAGGTGGGTTATAAATAACATTAAATTTGGAATCGGGAAACCTAGATTTTAGTCCCACACTAACTTCTTTGGGTGATTTCATTCATTCATTCATTCAACAAATACTTATTAAACACCTTATGATGTTCTGGACACTGTGCTAAATGCTAGGGCACAAGAGTAAAAGGAAATTGACATTGTCTCTACATTTATAGACTTGCAGTCTAACAGGACAGACATCAATTTTTTAAAAAAAATCTATGCATTAACTACACAATTTCTATTAAGTACTACAAAAAAAAGTTACACAGAAATTGTACCAGGGTGGCTGGGTGGTCAGTACAGGCTTGATTATGATTAAGATACGAAGGATGATTCTGTGTCAACTAGGTAAATGAGGCAGAGGGAACTGCATATACAAAATCTCAGTGGCCTGGATGGGATAGCAGGCGTATATTCCAGGAATTGCAGAAGGCCACAATGGCTTGAGCTTAGAGAATAAGTGTAAACCAATGACCAGCAATGGGAAGTCAACAAATGGGTCTAGGGGTGGGGTGGGGGGGAGAAGATGAAAATGAGATGTATTTGTATTTGAAGAATTAACCCTGGGTTCAGTATTGAGAACTAATTGTAGGGGGCACAAGTTGACATGAGAAGACTAGGTTGCAGGCTATTGCTGAAGCCCAGAAAAGATAACTGTTGTCTGACTTAGCTGGGAGTGGTATAGATATGAAAAAGCGAACAGAGACAAGAGGAGGTAAAAGCGATAGGATTAAGGAATAGGTTGGGTACAATGGAGGTGAAGGAGAGGCACCTGCTAAGGATAGCTCTACACTCCTGGCTGAGATAGGGAACAATGGAAGTATACCTGATTTGAACAAGACAAACTCTGCATATCTTAATTTCTGTTTCTGCAAAATAAGAGGCAAACTTTTCTTTAAAGTCCTGTCCAGTTCTAAAATTGTATGATGGTATTATATAACTAAATAATTTTTTTGAAAATAAGCAGCATCCTAATTAGAGTAAAACATTCTCTGTAGGTAAATAAATTAGTTATCTATTGTTACATAAAAAGTTACCCTGAACCTTAGTGACTTAAAACAACAAATTATTATCTCACAGTTTCTGTGGGTCAGGGATTCAGGAGCAGCTTAGCTGGGTGGTTCTGGCTCAGGGTCTCTCAGGTGGTAGCATTCAGGATGTAGGCAGGGGCTGCAGTCATCCGAGGGCTTGACCGGGGCTGGAAGATGCACTGCTTTCGTAGTGGCGCACTCATACGGCTGTTAGCAGAAGGTCTCAGGGCCTCACTGGCTCTTGGCCAGAGGCCCCCATCTCTTACCACATGAGCATCTCCACAGACTGCTTGAGCATCCTCAGAAGATGGCATCTGGCTTACCCCAAAGCAAGTGATCTGAGAGACAGCCAATGAGGAGGAAGCTGCAGTGCCTTTTGTGATCTAGTCTCAGAAGTCACATACTATCAACTCCACTTTATTCTATTTGTTAGAAACAAATCACTAAGTCCAGCCACATTCTTGGGGAGGGAAATTAGGCTCCATCTCGTGCAGGGAGGAGTACCAAATAATTTCTGGATATATTTTAAAACTACCACAGTAAAGTTTAAATTTTATACACTTGACACTTTGAAAATTGCTGGGCACTTTTCCTTGATAGTAAATAACACTGTTGTATAGAGTCAACTAAATTAAAATAAAATGAAAGTGTTATAAACTAGAAAACAGCTGCCTAGAATACTTAGTGCTTAACTTCAGGACAAATATTTATTCATTTATTTATTTATCTCTGTAATGAGGCAAGGACAGTCTAACAATGTATAAAGCTTTTGAGTCATAAACTAATGGACATTTGGGTCAAAAAGTATGAAATATGGTAAGTGATTCTCTGTACATAATGCTTTCTGCATATGTTGGAAAATACATAATTAATTCTAGAAGTTACACATTGTTATGTATGAGAATCAAATATTTCATGTGTGAATCAGAGTCAGAGTTGAAGAATTTTAGAGCTTGAAAAAAACTTGCAGATGGTCTGTTTAATCCAGCTCTCTTGTTTAACAGTTGAGAAAACTGAGAGTTCATTTAACAAAAAGATTTTCCTAGAGCTCTCACAAGTGGCAGGAAGCCACTTTTGATTGGCTGGCCATTTCAGGATAACGTTGGAGAGGGGCTTCAAGGCTCTTTGAGGTCCTCTTCTAGTCCTGAAAATCTATGAGGTCTTAAAACGATCTCTGGGAAAGGCACAAGAGGCGTTAAGACTCTCCCTCTTTTAACATTGTTTGCAAGTAAGTTACAGAATAGTCCATTGGATCTTTCAAGGTCACTTAGCAACTTGTTTGTCGGAACTGGGAACAAAGCCAAGATTATAGATTCCCTCATTTAGACTCTTTCCACTCAGTTTATTACTTACCTCTGAAATTTTATTGCCGTTTATCACAAACTAAATTGGCTTTATTATATAAGCAGAGAGGATTAAGTAATAACTTCTACCTTGTCTTTGTTAAGACTAATATGCTCATATCTGTGAACACATTATGAATTATGTACTTATGTAATTTGATCTTAGATAGGGAGAGAATAAAGGTAGGAATAGACTTGTGGTTTCCTGACTCTTAGTTTAGGCATATTAGGCACCAAACCTGTATTGACTGTACTGAAATTTTATAGCTTATATCAGCAATTAAATTTGTATGGCTTACTAGGCATACAAAGCAGATGATAAGATTGTTTTATTTACTTTGTCTATTTTTACTGAGGGCTTTTCTACTATTGAATATGTACTTAAATATGCAAGATGGTGTGAAAAGAATGAAATATCACGATTTATAAAAGGAAATTTTCTTTTGTATTTTTCTATGTATAGCTTGTAAAAATAGTTGTGATTTTACATTTTTATAGCTTTTTAAAAATAGTGAATAAAAATTTTTGATGGAAAAACATTTTAGTATATTATGATGCTTCAGATTAATTTAATATCTAATTTTGTACTAAAATCCTTGGCTTGAACAAGACTATACTTTCCAAAGACATAGTTGGAAAAGAAAGGCCTGTTTTAGTATATCAATGTTCATTTATTTAACAAGTATTTATTGGATGTCTCATTTGCCATAGTTCTTATAGTTCATATATTTCCAGTTACTGAATATACATTTGTTCCTAGATTGCCCACAGACACTTAAAAGTCAGCATCTTCCTAACAGGCCCGATTACCTCGATCTCTCAGTTCTACTTCTTTTATACTCCCCATTTATCTCACTGGTACCCATTGGAAACTCCGAAATCATTTTCACATCTCCTTTTCTCTCACTCCTCAAAGTCTATCTCCAAATCTTTTAAAAGATTCTATTTCCTCTTCTTCATCCTCACACCCTCCGAAGTGTAGTCTCTCATTCTCTTGCCTGAGCCTTTATAGCAAAATTGTTTATCTAAGGCATCCCTGATGATTTCACCATTCACTCTGTCACTGAACCTCTGTCCCAAGCAATCCACATGGCTGCCAGTTACTTTACCAGCGTGAATCAGATCACATAATGCCTCTTCTTAATACCTCTTATGGCTTCCAGTTACCTCAGGGATGAAAGACAAATTCTGAACTTCCCAAAGGGATCTCAACTAACCTTTCTGAAACTTCTGGTTACCAGCACCCTGATGTCTAAACATCAACCCCATCTTGCTACTCAGTCTCCAAAGCTGATTGCCTTTCCCCACTCCTCCTCTTAGGGAACTTGTACCCATCCCTTAACTCACCCCTCCCATGTGGCTTTTTCTTCTCTAGGCAGAGTGGAATGCCATTTTTTCTGTCTCCCTTGACACTATGTGTCTATCTTTATTACAGCTCAGAGAGCACAGAACTGTTTGTTTGCCTTTCCCATTACTGAAATTAGAGGGCAGGGACGAAGTCTTATTCAAACTACCAGAGGGCTAGAACGCAATGTTTATTCTAGATTGAAAAACTTCCATTTATAAACCATACGTGCAAAAATGAATTTTCTTCCTTTTCCAGAAAGACTTTTATATGTGCTAGTGAGATAAAAGCTTTGCAACTATTACTGGAATTCCAGAATTCAGAATTAGCCAATATATTGTGGTGGAGTAGAGGAGGATTGTAGCATAGAAGCCTTAGTAATAGACTGAAATAGATTTAGTTTTGGTGTTTCTTTTTTATGCCTATTATGTGCCATATATAAAAAAATTTTTGTAACTACTGACATATTTTTTTTCTGAAAAAAGTAGTTTCAGCAAATATGCATGATTTTTTCCCCCTGAAATCTGAAATATTAGATAAACTGAGAAAGAAAATTTTTAATTAAATCTTAATATTTCATTTAAAGGTGCCTATATTTAATGTAAGGAACAAAATAAAATAATGGTGTGTGCAGATTACATTTACAATCAACAGTAGACCTGACATGTGACTATAAAATTCTGTCAGCTCAGTTCATCACAATTCTTCACAGAACAACCTCACACTTAGGAAACAGTGGCTTTGCTGCTTTTATGTAATTGATGGTCCATATTGCAGTAAAACCCAACTTAAATAAATTGGGTTTTTTTTACACTGCAAAACAATTACAGAAAATACTGAAGAATAGAATAAAGGACAAAAAAATGCCCATAGAAACACTACCCAGACAACTCTGGGTTCAATCTTTTTTTTTTCCCCCTGAGGAAGATGTACCCTGAGCTAACATGTGTTGCCACTTTTCCTCTTTTTTTTCTTCTTTTTTTTTGTATGTGAGCTGCTGCCACAGTGTGGCCACTGACAGAAGAGTGGTGTTGGTCCACACCCAGGAACCGTACCCGGGCTGCCAAAGCGGAGGGCACTAAACTTAACCACTAGGCCACAGGGGCTGGCCAGCAATCAATCTTTCTAACACCTCATAGTTCTTTCACAACATAGATGTGATCATACTGCATGGAGAGCTTCAAAACTTTTTCCCCCTGCTTTATACTATTAAAAAAACACTTGCCGTGATGTTATATACATTACACAAACATTTAAAATTGTTACCCTAAAATGCGACAGAGTAGACACAGTTACTATGAAGACATTTAGTATCCATAATTTTTACTTTTGCATCTTATGAATAAATATTGTGATGTAGAGTTTATGAATAAAGCTTTTGCTCTATTTCAGATTATTTCATTCAGAAAGAATCCCAGATATGGATTACGGGTTTCAAGAGTATGAACATTTTTATAGGTTGAATCACAGTGCCAAACTGCTTTCTAAACAAGTTGTTTCAGTTTACACTCCCACTCACAATGTCTGGAGTACCTTTGTTATGTGACCAGCCTTGAATATTATCTTTTACTTAAATATTTACTAATATGATAGCCAATTGAAATGTTAAAATTTCTGGTCTGTTTGCTGTTGCAGAGTATAGGATAAAATCAAGGCTTTGAAGTCAAATATTACTGGGTTTGTTCATAGCTCTGCCACTTCCTAGCTGTGTTACATTGAGCAAATTACTTCACTCCTTTGAGGCTCTGTTTATTCATCACTTAAAAAAAAAGCCATTAATAATACTTACCCCAAACACAAGGTTGCTATAATTATTAAAAGAGTCACCTAAAAGCATTTTACACCAGTGCCTGGCAAATGACAACAGCTAATGCTTCATTTTCCATTGTAAAAGTATGTTATACACTTTTGTTTGATTAGGGTACCATCCAGGAATTTACATAACACCTTGACTTTATGTGTGCAGCTTGTTGTGGAAGGCTGAACAATTACCTGGAAAGTTCTTGCATCCCAGGGAGAAAGTCAGGGAGCAATCTTTTAGTTAAAACCACACACACACACACACACACACACACCTGGTTCCCATCCTTGAGGAATTTGCAATCTAAAGGCCTTTGAGTTTTAACTCTTGGGGCTTTTAATTGTTTGGAGTGGTCTCAAAGGGCAACGGTGGAAACTTACTGAAGAGTAAGCTTAGTGAAAATGATCTGGGGAGAGTTCCTGGAAAAGCTACTGTCTCAGAGAAGGGAAAATGCTAAGGCAGGAAGGATATGGATTATTTGTTCCATGAAAGTTAAGTACACTTGTGAAGTTTTGTTATTTCAATCTAAAGTTTGTTCATAAAAGGTAAACTATATAAAGCATTGCAAATAGGGCAAGCTAGGCTAATCTGATTTTGTGCGCTTGCCGCTTGTATACTTATATATACAAGTTTTGCTCTTTGAATCTCAGCAGAAAATACCGAGGAGAGGGAGCAGAGCGTAGATGATACGACACTGACCACAAGTCTTTCTAGTCCCAGCCACTACTAAAGTGAGCGGGCTCGAGTTAGGCTATGATCAAATGTCCAACTTTCTGTAAATCCAGGATAATTCAGGTTTGGCTGCTCTTTGGGGCTCCACTTCCAACATTTTCTTCTTAACCGACTCCAAATGCCAAAGAATGCGGTGGTAATAAAAAATTATCAAACATCCTCGCCTGGATGAAAATCTGCACTCTCGATTGGGGCCATAATCCATCGAGGTTTTGGTGGAGTTGAAAAACTGCCCCTGCAAAAGCATGTTTTTCTAGTGGAGTAAAACCTGCCAAATTAATGTAAACGTTCCTTGTCGCATATATAAACTCTCTAACGTAGGCCTGTCTCTCCCGGTCCAGGATTTTCAAGCTGAACAGCCAAGGACCACGCTCGACTCGGCTCCGATTCCCTCGGGGAAGAAGTCCTCCGTGGGGGCGACGGCAACGCCCTCGGTGAGTTTTCTGGCACCAGCGGGAGTTTCAAGTTTCCACGCGCGGCGGGAGGCGGCGGGCCCGCTCGGAGCTTCGGCTCGGGCGTCTCCGCTTCCTTCCCCTGCGGGCTTCGCTCCAGCCCGGCGCTCCCTGGAAGGAGAACCCCCTCCTCAGCGCTGGCCCCGCTCCCTTGGGGGTCCGCCCCGGAGGGCGACCCCCCCCGGCCACGCCCCGCGCGGCGGGTGGGGGCGCGAGGGGCGGGGCGGCAGGGGCGGGGCGCGGGCGGCCCCGGCCGCGGCTCGGGCGCTCAGGCCGCGGCGCGAGGCCGGCCGGCCGGCAGGGGGAGGCGGGGGGCGGGGGGCGGGGGGCGGGGGGCGCGGGGCAGCCCCGCCTTTCCCCCGAGGAGCCGCCGGGCGGCCATATTGCGGAGCTGTCTGCGGTGGCGGCGGCGCCTCTCTTCTCCCGCGGTCCCGCGCTCGACCACCGCGTCTCTCTCCCCGCCGCAGCCGCGACGCCCGGCGCCCCCGCGCAGCGCCCCAGCCAGCCTCCGGGCGGGAAGGAGCCGCTCGCTCTCGGGGTAAGCCGCCGGCGCCCTCCCTTCCCCCACCGCGCGCTCGCAGGCTCCGCCGGAGACGCTGAGGTGGCGGCGAGGAGTGGCGGGGGCCGCGCTGCCGCTGGCGGCGCCGCCAGGGCCTCGCGCGCCTCCCTTCGCGCCCCGCGGGCCGCGGCGCTGCTGCCACACGGCCCGGCCGGCCAGGCCGCTCCCGGGGAGGGCGCCGCGAGGCCTGGCCTGAGTCGTGGCCGGAACACGCCGTCGCGCGTCTCTCCTCCTCCCGGGCGCGGGGTCCGCCTTCGGCGTGGGCCGCGGACCCCCCTGCGGCCTGCGGGACGGTCGGCTTCCCGCCGCCTGGGCGCCGCCCCGGGCTCGGCCTGGCGCGTCCTGTCTGGGTAGTTTGAAATGCAGTTATGAAGCGCGGGGAGCATTACGTTTTGCAGTGTCGGGAGGGAATTCATGAGAACAACTTCTCCCCGGCCACCCGTTTGAAAGTGAGGGTGTTGAATTACTAGAGAGCGTGCGTTCCGCCCTAGTGGCTAAAGGGATGTTGCACGACGGGGCTTGGGGCGCGGAGCCGCTGCCAGCCGCACCCGCGCAGCGAGGGCCGCCGCTCCGCTCTGCCTGCGGCTGCGGCTGCGGCTGCGGACCTGGCAACTTGCTCGGGCCCTCGAGGCAGCCCGATTGCTGTGTTAGACCCCCTCAGACGAATTGAGCACTTTGCAGTCCCCCCTTCCTTTAAAGAGTTCTAAACTTAATTCCCGGGCTAACTTTGAAACGGGGGGCACTACATTAGTATTTCGGTTTAAATAGAGCACATCACTTCCTATCCAGATATGGATTGATTATTTCCAATATTTGGGGTTTCCCACCCCCCTTAAGGAGTGATTATTAATGAGGTTAGAAATGTGTTAAAAGTCAACTTCATCAAAAATATATTTTAAATACAGTTGAGGTTTTGTAGAAGACGTTTTAATGAGTCCTATGGCGCCAAGACTGGCCTGATGTAAATGTAAAAGCCTGAGATAATAAGAGTTTATTTGATAAACGAGTACTTGGGCATAGACATTGCAATCTATTGTTTACGGAGCATACATTTTTTAGAACACTAAATACCCTTTTATATTTCGAACGGAGCTCTGAATGAACAATTGCCCATTCATTTTGCTGGATAAATAATGGCTTAATCCATTTGCCAAAACAGCATTATTAGATTTGAAAAGAGAGGCTAATATTCAGGATTGCACTTTTTTTGTTTGTTTTCAGGTTTCCATTGCTTTCACCATTGTGCTTTATCTTCCAGAAACTAACAGTTTACCTCAAATGTGGCAAAATGTAGGACACTTGTTTTGAAGTTAATAGTATGCTGTCACAAGGATTGTACTGAATTTTGTTTCTTTGCTTAATCTCTTTTTTATATAGGATGGAATTTAATAAACAGTTAATATATTATTAGTAAGGAATGAATAGATGTGCATTGGCATTCTTTACAGTTTTATTTAAATGAGGCAAAATTTGATTATGGCATTTAGAAATGTTAAATTCTTGCCCTTGTGGATTATACATTGTTTTGTTGACTCCTGTATCCCCACGCATGGAAGAGCATGTAGGAGAGGCTCAGAAATTAAATGTAATTAATTTCAGTGTGGGGAAAGTATGTTGAGTCTGTCCTTTGTTTTGGACATTGTTACTGCTTAACTGGAAATTAAATTGATTATTCTTTTTCCTGTGGTGGTAAGAAATGACAGGCTTTGCTGTACTCTCTCTTGCTAACTCTCAGTAGTCTCAGGGAGGGTAACAAGGGTTGTTTCTTTATTGCTTCTCCATTCCCAAGAGCAGAATTGGATTTTCTTATTCATGTTTATCTTTGGCAGGCTGTTGAAATGAAAGTCTTTTATGTATTTTTATCTTAATTTCAATTCTCAATCTTTTAATATAATCCACTATAGATTCTAATAGAATCTGAAATGTTGAATCATGGTGGGAGTTTGTTTTTTCATCAGTTTTTAACTTAATGCTTTTTGACTTCCGTCATTTAAAAATGGCAAATTTTAACCAATATTTTCCAAAGACCAAAGCCTAAAAAAAATGTGTTCTATTAAGGTTGTGAAGACTGAGCTATGTTGGTGGAGCATACCCACTAGGGTGTAGTTAATATAATCATGCTATTGCTGTAAATCTGGGAGGTCAAGGAAGTCACCTTTTCTTGGATGGCTTGGACCTCCTGCAAACCAAGAGGTAACAGGCACTTCTTTTAGCTACCCTGATATTACCCCTGAGGTACTGGGTTCAGTGGAGCTGGATTGTGTTGCTGTAGACTCCACCCTTACAGGGTTATTTTAACCATCACCGAGTTCCTGATGGCTAAAGGCCATTGGGGGAACCTCCCTAACTTCCAAAGCCAGTATCTCCTCACCTCTTCAGTGGTAGAAGTGGCCAGCCTGACCCCAGAAAGCTCCTCAGTTTCCAGCCTCTTTCAGAGAAATCCTGCCTTTCCTATTCATTTTAGTTCCTGGTATATTTCTCAATATTAATTTATATTGAACATATATTTTAAATCATTTTTAAAGACAATAAAAGTAATAGATTTTATGACAAAGTTAAACCCAGAAAGATGTAAGGGGAAAAGTAAAAGTCCTTCTCACTCCCTTGAACTCCCCACCTCTTTCCCAGTCCTGTTTTTCATAGGTAATTGCTATTAGCAATTCTTTGTATATAGAAAATGCCAATACTTATGCAAGGATAAACATATACTTTATATACCTTATTTGTGATTTTAAATTCTATAAAAATAAGGTTATTTTGTAACAAACATTGAAAGGGTATTTGATTTATTACTGTGTTACACATTGAGTAATGTTTTTCAGATTTTCATCATTTGAATGAAATCACAATTGAATTTCCTATAATAATTCCTGAAAGTATGTTTATGTACGTGTGCAAATTTTCTTGATTAGTGATTGAAGGTGAAGTTCATTTTTTGTTTTCTTCTTAAAGTATGGTTATATAATTGACAGTGAAAAATGATGTCCTTTAAAAAAGGGTTTATGATTTTGGGTAGTGAAATGTCCATATAATGTGTTTCTTTGTACCTGGGAACTGTTTGGAAAGGAAATATAGTCGGTGTGATTCACTTCTTTATTTCTTCATTCCATTTAATAGTGTACTCTATCTTCAGCTTCCTAGAAGAGAGGGGTACATTTGGGTTAGGAGTTAAGTAGGGGTGTTGTTTTTTTTCTTTGTATAGCCAGTATGTATAGAAATCTTTGCAAATTCACTAATTTAAAATACTTAGTTTTAGAGGTCAGCCAGGTGGCATAGTGATTAATTCACACGCTCTGGTTCAGTGGCCTGGGGTTCATGGGTTTGCATCCCAGGCATGTACCTACACACTGTTCATCGAGCCATGCTGTGGTGGCATCCCACATATAAAATAGAGGAAGGTTGGCACAGATGGTAGCTAAGAGCCATTCTTCCTCACCAAAAAACCCACAAAAACAAACCTTAGTTTTGTTAAATAGGTACATGTTATAAATTTGCATATGAGTAAGTTTTGTATTTTTTTCCTGTTGTAATATCAGTTACATTTTAACAATAGAATTTGAAATTAATTTTATTGGGGTTAGTTATATATATAAATAAGTGAACTTTTTTTTTATGTCAAGCGATCTAATGTATATGAATAGAATGCTTGAGAAATGCTGGTTACTTTTCTACATAATTTATGTACATTTGAAATAAGCTATTTTTGAGTTCACATAAAGTTGATTTGTTTGAGAAAGATATTCTCGTTACTGTTAACTGTTTAGAGAGGAGGTCAGCAAACTGGTTTGCAGGCCAAATCAAGCTTGCTTGCCTGTTTTTGTCAATAAAGTTTTATTGGAACACCAAATTGCCCATTCATTTACATATTATGTATGGATGCTTTTGAGCTAAAATGACTCAAGAGTCCATATTTTTTGCAAAACATGAAGTGTTTACTGAGTCCATATTTTTTGCAAAACCTGAAGTATTTAGTGTCTGGCCTTTTACAGAAAAAGTTTGCCAACCCCTGATTTGGAGAAAAGAAATCCTGTTGAAGGAATGTTTTTGATACAGTATCAAAGAAGGAGGTACTGCATGTTTTTTTCCTCCAGAATTAGGGAATTTGTAAAGTTCTGAATTTCAGTATCAGTGTTTGATATAGCTTTGCCTGAGTTGTAGTTAATCTTTATGGGCTTTTAGGGCCTTAAATGTTTCTTTTAATTTATTTCTGAAAAGTTGAAGTTAAATAAGACTGGCTGCAGGTGAAATTGTGAAGTGAGCAATCTTCAGTTTCCAGTCATTACATTGTTTAAGATGCTTTGGCTGCAATAATAGAAGATTCTCAAACTGGCTTAAATAATGAGAAAATTTATTATCTTACATGATAAAGTCCAGAGGCTCAAGAGTGACTCAGTAATGACATTGAGGACTCATTCTCTTTCCAATTTAGTGCCCTGTAGTTTTCCCCATTAGCTTCATAGTAGGACTGCTTTCCCTTTGCCCCAGTTTGGCTGCAGCAGAACGAGCGTGCCAACTAGACACAGCAGTATCCAAAAGAATGAGGACTATTTCTTTTCCAGAAGCCCCCATCAGATGTCTTCTCAGTCTCTTTGGCCAGGATTGGGGCACATTCCATACCTAACCAGTCACGGGCAAGGGTAATGGAATTGCCCTTTCTTCCAGCTCTGTTCCCATTAGATTATTTTCCTATTCATATGTCAAATGTCTTGGGTTCTTTCTTACCCCCTCCCAAAATCAAGTCCAAGATTGGTCTGTCATATGTAGTCTAGCATGAATATATGAGTTCATATCTTCTTGGGTACCAAATTTATTTAACTTATGGAGTGAAAGGTCTTGAGTCCTGCTAAAATACTTTTTGAGGCAGGGGTTGACAAACTATGGCCCACGAGCTAAATCCAACCTACTGCCTGTTTTTGTAAATAGTTTTATTTGAACATAGGATAGCTCATTTGTTTATGTATTATCTGTGGCTGCTTTTGTGCTACAACAGCTGGGAAGTTGGAGCAAAGACCATGTGGCCCACAAAACCTAAAAAGTTTACTCACCAGGCCCTTTGCAGAAAAGGTTTGCGGACCCTTGGTAGAAGATATCATTCCTGCATTCAGACATGTATAATCATATGCCAAATACTCTTTGCATTTGATGAGTAAGATACTGAACAGGTCACCCTCTAATAGGAATCTAGATCTGCCATATTGTATACCATAAAGTGTGTTAAGTGCTCTTATGTGTATAAACTGGAGTTAATATTCAGTGCAACAGTGTTCTAAGCCGAGTCTTCTGTGAGGAGACTTCTGGGTGTCTCTTGCTTCCTACTTTTTTTTTTTTCATTAACTAGTAACCTTTCAGTAAGTTAACCAGAGTAGGTGTTGTTTGGAACCAAAAATCCCTGGTTAGTACATGGATTGATGTGGGCACATGAGTACAACAGAGAGAATCTTAATAAAAGGGAGAATGAGGGCATAGGAAGTCTCAGCCATCGTTAATTGAATCTGGAACCCTTTGGCTTTTATTGAGTGTGTGGGATGGATTAAACTTTGTTAGCCACCATGAGGTATTTGATATTTGATTGATATTTAAGCTGTTCATAGAATCTAGACTTAGAGAAACTGTAAAAACTTAGTTTGGTTACTAAGTAAAGTTGGTGTATATATACGTGAAGAGCTTACTACTTTCATCTAACCAACAGGCAGCGTGATAATTATAGTTATTAAATGTCAAATTATCCAGCCTTTACATTTAATTTGATTGTCAAATTATTGAGATTACTGAAAGAGTCTTGACTAGAGATGATAAAGGCCTGAATTTGGGAGACCTAGTTGGGAGGAGTTTTTTTTCCTACATTCATGTGTGCTGTCTCTTGTAGCATGTTGCTTATTAGCTCAGTCATTTTTACAACATAAAATTGAAAGGAAAATACTTCCTTTGGCAATAATCAATAGAAAAATTCAAATGAATATTGTATGTAAACTTAATTCACCAACAAAGTTAGCAAACATCTGAGGCTCTACTGTGAGCCAGGCACCATTCCAGTTTCTCAACACGGGGATTGAATATCTCAAAAATTAGAAGCTTCATGATAGAACTGCCATATAGCCTTATTGTCTGCATGAGAGAATATTGTGTAGTTATAAAGATATTTAAGAAACATACTGAATTTATTCTGTTTTGAAAATAAGCTACTGTAATATCTGGTGTTCCAGAACATATAAGGTGTAGAATTGTTTGTGAGAAGTCTTCAGGTTAGTTTGAGACTGCTTTTTTCCTGCCTTAGAGGTGACTTACATGAACCTCTTTGTTTTTCCCTTTTTAAACATTTATTATATGAATTTTTGATATTTCCATAAATGTAAAATGAAGAAATTGAACTAGATTTAGCTTTCCTTACCTTTTAGCATTTAAAATTAATCATTGCAAATGGTAACGTATTATTTGTTTTCTACCTACTTTGGGAGCAATACAGATGTGGTGTTTCTTTTAAATTTACAAAATTCTTTTAAAAGAGAATCTAAGTTCAATATAAAACTTTGTTTTTAATTTTGCAATTCTGCTTTATATTTAAGTTCTAGAAATTTGCATTTTCAGTAACATGTATATATTGCTCAAAAATGTTGAATATTTCATTTCCTTGAAAATGCCTTTGAACAAAAATCAGTTTTTACATAGGCAAGTGCTTAATACCTTAAATAGAACTGCCCATCACTGTTACAGGAAATCCATTTACAGATGTGTTATACCAGTATTAGTGTGCACGGATGTCTTTAGTCTCTTGACCTGAAAACTACAGAGGAGAGAGCTTTAACTTGAAAAGCTCTTGTAATTGTTTGGGATGAGCTTGTCTAGAAAATGTCAGAAAAAGGCAGAATAAGAGCCAAAAGAGCCCAGAAGTAGATTTAGAAGGACTTCTGACTTTGTTAACTAGCGTTATTACTTTGGGCAAGTCACTTATCTGAATCTTAATTTCCTTTTTAGAAGAATGAGGGATTGTGATACCTATCAAGGGCAGTTATCCTGAAGATTAGATAATGGAGGTGAAGTGGCTGAAGAGTGCACATTCTACAGATACTTTCTCCAGGCACTTCCCTGTCCTTGCTTTTGGCTTTAGTTCTTTATTTGCAAAATGGACTAAGAATTCTTGTCCTCTTTGCTTCACTAGGTGAATTGCGTGGCATTTTATCTGTAGGTAAAACTGAATTATTATTGCTATTAAATTCAATATTAACACTGAACTAAAAATATAATAAGCATAGTTCTGTGTATATTAGAGGTTTTTAGCCTGTGGGTCTGTGAACTTGGATAGGGAAAAAAGTTACATCTTTATTTACACGTTTTCCTCCATTATGAATGTGGGCAGCAATAGCAGTAGCAGAGACTATTTCCGGTAGAAATTGCAGATATTTGCGTAATACATTACTAGTGTTGCAGATATCTCAAAATAGCATTTATACTCAGCATTGCTTAGAAGTTTAATTGTTAGATCCACTGGTGGGTATTGTTATTTAAAGATTAATAAAGAAGTACATATATTATTATATCATAAATTTGTGCTTTTTATATTTTGATAATTGTATTCCAATGTAATTGGTCTTTTATGTATTTTATTTTGTGCATTTATTACTTTTTTAGGAAGCAATTCATAGGCTTCACCAGAGGGGCTCATGCGGGGAAAAAAACGATTAAGAACTTTTTTGTAGATTGATGTTATTATGTTGATTTGACTGCCAGAGTTACCTTATTTAGTTTATACTTCTCCTGGTTACACTGTTTCTCAATCCCTGGTAAATTGGCAGAGGAATTCTTTTGTAATTTTTTGGTCTGTGGAGAGACCACAGTTATGTTCAGAGATTGCTTCTGTGTCTCAAAAGACAGAAAAAAATATACAATTAGGCTTAGGGAAAAGAATATCGTAAGAGTAAAATTAGGCAGCCTGGTATAAATTATTGAAGCTTCCGTGTAGGCTCAGTGTGGACCAGACCTAACACCTGTTTTACCACCTGGCAGGTGGGAAGAGTCTGTTGTTGTGCCCTGACTTAATAGAGCTCAAGGTGTTAAGCATGAGGCTGTGCTTTTCCATTGTATGAAGTAGAGAGGAGGCTGTTTTGGTCACTCTCAAAGTTAAAGAACAAAGAAGGGAATGTTTTATATGAGTGTTTTGTCTCTAAAATGTAGCACCTTGTTTGAGTACGTATTCATACACGTAATTTTCTGGAAATGAGAGATGTGTATGCTGGTAGCGTCTCTTAACACTACTTACTGGATATGTTGGTATTTTGCTGCCATGATTGCGTTCCTTGCCTCTGGGGTAGTCGGTATGGAAAAGAGGTGTAGGGTAAGACCACTAAGTAATTTAGGAAGAGTGGAGGGGAGGGAGAAAATGTTTTTTCAATGATCGTGTATTATGAGGGTAGAGAGAGGAGTTGATTTCTATTATTTATTTTTGATATACAATGGTTTAAGTGATTATAATAGTTTTTTTAGAGAAGAAAGAAAAGAAGACACTGAAAGTCAAAGTTAGTTTTCAAGATGAATCAGAGATGTAATTCCTGGTCATCTATCCAGGTATCTTGGCTTTTCTTGTGACACTTTATTAAATTGTCGATTCTGCTACTGACAGATGCCAGTTTTAAGAAAAAACATTAATACAATCATAGAAGGACTGGAAATGTGCTATTGAAGTTAAATAATATCATCATATAAATATTTTTCAATAATTATCAACTTGGTTGAACACTTAGGTTTTAATTACATTTATAGACAGCTTAATCCTAAAAAATTTAAGGGACAATTCTTACGTATATCATATTATGTCAGCTAGTAAATTGATACATAAACAATTTAGTGAAATATGTTTTTGAGGTTCTCATCTAATTTTTGAAATGAGGAACTTAACAAAAATAAGACCCTGATTAGTATTAAGTGTTCAGTTCTACATACCCAGAGATCATTTGTAAGGATACCTGTGTTTCTATCTAGTTACAATGCGTGGCTATTCTGCCTTTTCCCTTATCCTTGTGTAAAAGTTGACACAATTTGTCATAATATACAAAAAACCCTGTAATGGTCCATCATGTTATCACGTAGTTCAACATTACTTTACTTGTGATTTTAATTATTGGCTGTTATAATGATTGCTGAGACTATCTTGGCACAGATTACTTTCTTTTGTATTTTTTCTTTCTCTGGGTATATTCCAGAAGCAGAATTTGCTGATCAGAAAAGCTTGTAGCTTTTGTTATATATTGACAACTCACTTTCTAGAAATACAGAGCCAGTTTATGGTGTGAAAGCAGTATTTATCTACTTGTTTACCAACACAGTCTCCTCAGTACTGGCATGTATAATTAATAATTATTTTGCTAGTTTAATGAGTATGTAATCAGTAATACCTTAAAGCTGTTTTGATTTGTAGTTTTAATCAGCACAGTGGGGCATTTTTTTTTAATGTAAGATTTGTTTGTAAAGAGTTTCTCATTTAACTATTTACTATGTGGAGTCTGAATGATATCTTTATATATTTAGTTATTTCTTTACTTTCCATAGTAACTTTTTGTTATGGCTGTTGCATGTTTTTCTACTCTGTTGCTTTTGTTTTGATACTTATTTTATTCTACCTATGTAGGAATTTTAAATAAAACATTAATCTGTTTTCATCATAACCTATCTATCTTCCTTAGTCATATTTTTCCTCCAAAGCTAGAATTTTTTTTGTCTCTCTTTTTGAAAAAAGATTAAATTACTTAGATTTTATTAAATGTTACGGTGAAGTTATAGGTCCAACTTCAGTTTGTTTTCTTAGAATTATGATGTTCTTTCTTATTACAAAAGCTCTATGTTGTTTTTCTTATTACAAAAGCTCTATATTTTCATTTTAGAAATTTACAGATTCATTCTAATTCCTAGACACTCATTTTGGAGTATAATTATTCTGGTCTTTTCTCTTTGTTCATACTTTTTAGAAAGAAATGTGATAATACTGTATGTATGGTTTTATAACTTGCCTTTTTACGTAGTAGTTTTATTTTGCCGTGTCATTTAATATTTTTCTCTACCATTTTGATTGGCTGCATTGTGGTCTAGCAGAGCGTACAAGTGTGCCATGCATGGTTCACTTAACTGACTTCTCAGTATGACATATACTTTTATAAACAGCACTATAACTAGAATCTTTGTAGTTATAACATTGTATACATTCATTATTGTTTTCTTCAGGTAAATTTCTGCAAATGAAATTATTTAGCACTTTTTAAATATCAAAAATAGGAAGACAGTTTAGTATATGGGAGAACACTGGACTATAAGTGTCAAAAGATCTCTTAGCCATTTATTACCCCTGTAACTTAGGACAAGTCACTTTTATGCAGTGGACCTTGTTTCTTCAACTGTAAAGTGGTCATAATGTGACCTGTCTTGTTTGTCTCCTCAGTTTTTAGTTAGAAGAAAATTAAATAATGTATAGGAACATACAACTATGAAGTATTCTATAAATATAAGTCATTGTTAAGTAATCAGTTTACTTTCAGTTGGTAAATAAGGATGTAGAGCTTTAGTAAATTCTTCTCAGATAATTTATAATTAACTGAAATAAAACAGGGTGAAGACTAACTTGATTTTTAAGAGAGAACACTGGTCTGAAAATATGTGTTTAGAGGCTTCTTTTAGAAGTCAGCTGTATCCTTATTTGCAAAGGCTTTTTGTTAGGGACCCCCCCCCTCCCCCCCCCCCCGCCCCACTTCCCCACAGTTCATATAGATCACTTAGGCTTTTGGAGATTTTAAAAGCTTAATTAGCTTGCTTAACAACCTGATTTTTGTATATCCTGGCCTATGATATATTAATACTTTTATGTCAGCAGAGCTCTCTTATTAAACCTGAAACTTTAGTATGGATTATTTTGCTTGAAAGGTCCTTTTCTGTAGAGTATAACTTGAAGTAACTCTAAGAATTGAAAATATGGGTAAATTACTTTTTAAAGGAAAAGAAAAAAACTCTGCCTTCATTTAGTTTCAGTATTTGATTAATACGTAACTTCAGAAATTCTATAAACCTGCATACTTGATATTTATTTACCTGCTTAGCTGGCCTCGTGTTTGATACTTTTTCTATAATTTGAGTGCTTTAACTTAGTTTGTAGTCTGGCATGTAATTAATGCTCACTTTCTTTCCTTTGATCTTCGTTATTGGTGAGAGGTTGCACAGGAAGGGCACAACAGCCATATGGTTTAATAAATAACATGATCAGTAGATGAGGAAGCTCTCTTGAGTATCTGTTAACTTCTCTAGGGTGTGGCCATGGGTCTGAGATGGTAATGGATGCTAAATCAAGGAGTTAATGTAAAACTTGAGTCTAGGACAATTAAATCCCTAGTGCTCTGGTAGGAGCAAACTTGAAACACCTCTGTAGGGATACATATACAAATCAGGCCTTGCAGGATTCCCACATCGGGGAGTGGGTTAGGACATGAACTTTCTGTCCAGAATTAGAAACTTCATTAAGAAATAAGCCCTAATGAAATGAAAATAGTAGAATAATTTTATAATGACATAAAATAAACATAGGTATAAAAGAAGAATTAAAACGCATTATAAAATAGCATGGCATTATTAAAAAGCATTTTTTAAAAATCCGAAAAGGAATTTCTAGAAATAAAAATAATCACTGAAATTTTAAACTAGTGGAGAGATAAAACATTAAAAACAACTAGAGAGAATTAAGGACTAAAGGCATGTTGCACAGAGAGATAAAGAGTTGGAAAATATGAAAAAGTAGGCATAGATTAAAGAATAAGATATCTGGTATGTATCTAATAAGAATTGTTGAATGGAAAGAGACGATGGCTAATAATTTTACAGAATTTCAGAAAAGTGTGAGTCTTCAGAATAAGGAAGCTTACCAAATCCTGAACAAGATAAATAAAAGTAAATCTGAAGAACACCAAAAAAGAAAATCTTAAAAAGAGGCAGATTACCTCAGAGGAATGAGTTAGATTGACAACAGACTTGTCATCAGCAGCAGCAGATGCCAGAAGAAAATATCTTCCAAATGCTGAGGGAACACGGTCAATTTAGAATTTTGTGTGCAGCTAAACTATTACTTAATGAAAAAAAGGAAGTATTCACAGGGAAGATACAGCAATTGTAAACTTATACTCAATAACATAGCCTAAAAGCATATAAATAAGAAAGTGGCAGTATACAGGAAGAAATTAACATTGACAATCGTAGTTGGGAAAATTTAATACATTTTTTTCTCAAATTGATTAAGAAGACTAAAATGGGTTAAAATGGGTGATAGTGGAGAGACTGTAAACAAAACATTAAGTACTTGGTCTAGCTTGATCTAATTTATCAAATGCGGAAAAGACATTATTTTCATTTATATCTGGAACATCAAAAAAGAAGCTAAACTGACCAAGTACTAAATAGGAAGTTTTAATGAATTCTTTGGTTATAGTATAATAAACTTAGAAATAAATAATAAAAAGACAGCACTCGGCCCCAGGCCTCTAACCATTCCATTTGAAACCTTAAAAAAATTTCTTAGTAGTGATTAGAAATTGTAACTGGAAATTAAAACAGAGCTAACCATTATGAAAAAACCACGTATAAAAACCTGTGTGGGAAACTACTAAAGTGATGCTTAGGAAAATGGTGTGGTTTCAAATAGAAGGCAAGACAATTTTCTCAAAAACTATGCCCCAGAAAAGGAGATTTATATTTGTGTTCCTAGGAGCTCTCTCATTGTGAGATGTTCTCTCTCTTGAGCAGACAAGTGCTGTTTAGGCCAGGCCCGCTGACCTGAAATGCCTTAGTGCAGATGAGTTTGGAAAGCTCACAGAGCTCATCTGATAAGTGATTTAAACATAAAGAGGTAAAGAAATGTAGAGCAGATATGGTTAAAAAAATCACTTAAAAAAGAATACAGCGGTTACACTGTAGATATTAAAATATATTCCAACAGTACAACTAGGGAAAAAATTCCTAATGTTTTATATAAATGGGTAGTTGTGGCTTGGGATAAAAATTTTAGTGATAGTATAATAGACTAATTCAAAAAGTGCTTGTGTAATCTGAAAAATTTACTGTAATTCAAAAAGTTCTGATATAAAGCCCTCATGTCTCATGTGTGTGAGGAGTTTGAAGAGAACTGTTCTATGAAATATGAGATAAAGCAAACAATGTTCTGAATCAATATTTTATAGGTTTTTTTTTTTTTATTTTTTTTTTTTATTAAAGATTTTTATTTTTTCCTTTTTCTCCCCAAAGCCCCCCGGTACATAGTTGTGTATTCTTCGTTGTGGGTTCTTCTAGCTGTGGCATGTGGGATGCTGCCTCAGCGTGGTCTGATGAGCAGTGCCATGTCCGCGCCCAGGATTCGAACCAACGAAACACTGGGCCGCCTGCAGCGGAGCGCGCGAACTTAACCACTCGGCCATGGGGCCAGCCCCTATAGGTCTTTTTTTTAAAGTTTGGCACCTGAGCTAACATCTGTTGCCAATCTTCTTTTTTTTTCCCCTTCTTCTTTTCCCTCGAAGCTCCCCAGTATGTAGTTGTATACTGTGATTGTGGTCCTTCTGGTTGTGGCATGTGGGATGCCACCTCAGCATGGCCTGATGAGTGGTGCCGTGTCCGAGCCTAGGATCCGAACCAGTGAAACCCTGGGCCACCAAAGCGGAGCATGCGAACTTAACCACTCGGCATGGCACTGGCCCCAGATCATGTGTTTTTGATATTTAAGTATACTAATAAATAATCTAAATACATATTTGGTTATTTTACATGTTCAAATGATACAAAATTATTTTTAAATATTCTTACTTGCAAAATAGGGGGATGACTTTATATTTGGAGTTGCCTAATACTTAGACATATTTAGTTTATGACCTTAATACACATATTAGAAAAGAAAAAAGATTGGAAATTACTTAGGTAAACTTTCAACTTCAGGGATTAGAAAATGAGCCACAGAGTAAAGCCAACTAGTGAGAAAGAAAAATGATGAGGAAAAGGACAGAAATTAGTAAAAGAGAAAAATAAAAGAAACAGAAGATCAACAAAACTGAAAGCTGGCTTTTAGACCAATAAGCTAAGCAAACTTCCGGCAAGATTAATCAAGCAAAAGTGAAAGCAAAAATTAACAGCATTAGTAATGAAAAGAGGATTATAACTGCAGATGTAGTAGAGATATAAAAAAATCATGAGAGAATAATACTATGACTGACTTTCTAGAAATATGTCACCAAGACTCGTAGAAAAGCAGACTTGGCTCTGGAGTAGGGACTTAAGAGTTTTGACTATGTTATGTTTGAGATAATTTTTAGATATTGAGCAGGTCAAGTTAGCCAAGCAAGTTCTGGAGGCACAGATTTGGGAGTTACTGGCTTATAAATGATGTGAAAAGCAGGTCGATTTGGAGGCTCTTAAGACCTGAGATGATATGGGTCTGAACTAAGACCATAGTAGTGGGATGAAAAGAGAATACAGAATTATAAGATAGGGTGGAAGTACATTTGGGTTCATGAAAGTAGATGACTGCGGGAAGGGAATGTTGGTCTCTCATTTCCTAGATAATTGTTAAGGAAATAAGAGGAAATGAGGAGTTTAATACTTACCAACTGAATTTCATAGCTCAGTGTATGAGATAAAAAATATCTCAGGAGGAAGTTCCTTCTATAGAAAGTTTTATTGGCATGTGATTGAATAAAATTTAGGGAAGTGGACTGACTTCGATGCTTCATTTTTATTTTGATTTGGAGAATTTTCAATTTTGTTGATTATAGCATCTTAAAAACAATTGATAATGTAGTAGTAAATGTAAAACATTGTATTAATTTAGTTGACGCTAGTATAGTGAATAAGGTTTCTTGGCAGAGATATTACCAATGTAAGCTGATTTTAAAGTAATAATTTATCTAATACGCTTCCTGCTATAGATTTTCAGATTGGAATGATAATCACTTTTTCAGGACAACTAATAATGATTAAGAATGTTAGATATTTTGGTTAGGTTTGTAAGAGGAAAAACCAATTTTGTTAGATGTTTGTAAGAACATTTACCCAAAGACAGCATGACAGTTTTCCTAGATTAGGATTCCCTTCAGTTGCTTTTGGGGGAGAAGATACAATTTAACGTTGGTCTTGAGGACAATTCTAAGTTTCAGTTAAGGCAACTAGCCTGCTACTAAGTAGCTTGCAGCTTGCTGGTGAGGAGACTATGGCCGTTTTATACACCTTAGGTGAATAAGCTACTTTTTACATGTTTTTCTCTACTTGGATTTTTAAGCTCTCAAGAAGAAAAAATAATTTTCTTTAAAAAGTTATCTTTTTATAGTTTACATTAATCAGAATTTCTTTTTGTCTTTGGCAGTTCAGAAAAAAGGTTGGAAAGCGTTCTTGAGTTTCTCTCTTTAGAATCTGAATCCATCTCTCTTCACTGTTAGTTTCCTTCTGTCTACTCCATGCTGATGTAAGGGTGAACCTGACTCAGAGACAGCATTTGAGCCCTGAGCAATCTTGTTTCTTTGCTATGTGCTGTCACTAATTAAATTAAAACTTGTAGTTAGTGATCAGTATGTTTATATTGTGTGACTTGAGATGTGTGCTGTTTTAAGTCACATCTGTGAATGTTTTTAGAGAATGTGAAATGATAGTAGAAGACATTGGAAATTAAAATGAGAGCTCTGTTACTTTAAACTCATTTTAAAATGTTTTAATATTTATTTTATCCTATATAAATCATGTTAAAATAAAAGCATTATATAAAAATAGAATAGGTCAATTATGCTTTCTTTTTCTTTAACAGAAAGTGACAACAGGATTCATAAAAGTGAAGAATTTTTAAAGGTGACACAAAGAGAAGGAAAATGCCGAAACCAGTAAGTGTATTTTATTTTTGCCACTATTTACTTAATAAAATGTCAATAGTATTGAGTTCTTTTTGGAGCAAGGCAAAGTGCTATGGTAGAGCTTTTGGGAAGAAAAAGGCGTTGCTATTACTGTTACTTGTTTTCGATTAACATGTCTAGAGCACAGTGTTGTGGGCCAGTGAAGAAGAGGTGTAGGTCACATTCTGGTTAAGATTAAAATTCATGGGTTCTGGGATCAAACTGTGTTAGTTCTTATCCTGGCCCTGCCACTTAATTTGAGTGACTTTTGTTAGATTAGTGCTGTCTCTTCAATTCTTAATTTCTTCATATATGAAATGGACATATAATTACTTACTTACTTAAGGGAGTATGGTGAGAATTAGAAGATCTTGGTACACATTCAGTGCTCACTAAGTGGTAACTTATTGTTAAATAGGAAGAATTAACGAGAAGTTGGAAGGATCCGTGCATTATTAATGTTCTCATAATTCTAGCTTTGGTGCTAGTGATACCGATGCTGATGTTGTATAGTCTTAGATTTTTTGTTTAAGGGTACATGTGTGATCATTTTGCTTAGTTTTATAATTATATAGTTCTTGACTAAGGTTTATTCCTTTTGTCTTAGGATAAATATTCTTCATCTAACAAAACTAGGGTGTTTTTTCAATAATGTTTCTTTTGGCCAATTATCTTTTTAAGAAAATCATTGGTTATAGTTATTGGAATTTTCTGGTATGGATATCACTTTGGAATTTAAAGACTCAGCAGGTAACAAGGTGTGCATGGTTGGAGGGAGAGAAGAATAAAAAGAAATGAAAGGCATGAACATCAGGAAGGAAATGAAAGGAAGAAGTAAATTTTTCTGTTTGTAGGTGACATGATTGTTTATGTAGAAAATCCTCAGGAATCTACAAAACAACTACCAGGACTAATAACTGAATTTAGTAAGATTGTTGAACACAAAGTTGTATTTGTAAAAATCAGTTGTCTTCCATATATACTAGCAGCAAAATTTGAAAAAGGACGTAAAAAAAATTTCATTCATAACAGCATTAAAGACATAAAATTCTTAGGAATAAATTTACAGAACCTGCACAAGAGCTCTACACTGAAAACTTGTGAGAAATTAAAGACTGAAATATACAGAAAAATATACATTGTTCATAGATCTATTTAGAAAATATTAAGATGTCAGTTCTCCCAAGACGTAATGGTGGATTGAATGCAATTCCAGTCAGCTAAGTCCCAGCAGGCTGCTTTGGCTAACGAACAAAGTTAGAAAACCTTCACTCCTGGATTTCAAGACTTACTCACAAGCTATGAAAATGAGACAGTGTGGGGGCTGGCCCTGTGGCATAGGGGTTAAGTTTGGTGTGCTCCACTTCACAGCTTCAGATCCCAGGCACAGGCCTGCCCCTCTTCTCAGCCATGCTGTGGCAGCACCCCACATATAAAGTAGAGGAACCTTGGTACAGATGTTAGCTCAGGGCTAATCTTCCTCAGCGGAGAAAAGAAGACAATGTGGTATTGGTGAAAAGATAGATAATAGGATCAGTGGAATAAAAATACACCTACACACTTATCTTCATTAGAATTTCAACAGAGGTATTACACAGTTCAATGGGGAAATTAAATTCTTTCCCACAAATGATGTTGGAACAGTTATCCATATGGAAAAACTTGAACATTGACCCTTATATTGCAATTTATCCAAAAAATTAACTCCAAAAGGATCATAGCCCTAAATACAAAAGCCCAAACTATAAAACTGCTAGAAGAAAAGATAAAACATTTTTACAACTTTAGGATAGGCAAACTTTCTTAGGTAATACAGAAAGTTTGATCTAATAAGAAAAATTGGATTTCATCAAAATTAGAAACTTTTGCTTGGGCCAGCCCCAGTGGCCTAGTGATTAAGTTCGGTGTGCTCTGCTTTAGTGGCCTGGGCCTGGTTCCCAGGTGCAGACCTTTTTTGTATGTGGCCATGCTCTGATAGCGGCTCACATACAAAAAAGAGCAAGATTGGCAACAGGTGTTAGCTTAGGGTGAATCTTCCTCAGCAAAAACCAACCAAGCAAACAAAAACTTTTTCTGTTTGAAAGAGAGCAATAAGAAAATGAAAAGGCAAGACAGAATGGGAGAAAATAATTGAGATATAAAGTTCTTTTAGAACTCACTAAGACAGCCTAGTTCTTAAAAAATGGGCAAAAACTTTGAACAGATGCTTCACAAAAGAACGCACATTAATAGCCAACAACCACATGAAAAGATCCTTAGTGTTGGGGTCTGCCCTGTGGCGTACTGGTTAAGTTCACCCACTCTGCTTTGGTGGCCCCAGGGTTCACCGGTTTGGTCCCAGGCATGGACCTAAGCACTGCTTATCAAGCCATGCTGTGGTAGGTGTCCCACATATAAAATAGAGAAAGATGGGATGAATCTTCCTCAGCAAAAACAGGAGGATTGGCCGTGGATGTTAGCTTAGGGCTAATCTTCCTCAAAAAAAAAAAAAGATCCTCAGTGTCTTTAGTTAGCAGGGAAACATGAATTAAAACTACAGGGAGACACCACTTTATACTCACTAGAAGGGCTTAAAATAAAGACTGATAATATCAAGCTTTGGTAAGGATGTGGATCAGCTGTAACTTGAATATATTTCTGGGAGGAATGTAAAAGTTTACAACTGCTTTGTAAGCTATTAGTATAATTGAGTGGAGAACACTTATTATTCCTTGGAGTAAGGATTCAAAATTGTATATACAGTTTGATATAAATTATGTGGTGTTAATGCAAAAAATTCTGGAAGAAAAGATTTTAAGATATTAATAGTGTTAGATTTTTTTTCCTTTAAACTTTTAAGGTGAGAGTATAATTTGCCACCTCCAAACTCCTGCAAAATAAAAAAGAGAAAGTCTAATTTTTCAAAACACAAAGCTTAGAGAAATTTCATTTGATCTCCATGTTTTACACTGATTGTGTTGGCCCCATTTTATACTTAGTAGATGTGTAATCTTGGTCAAGTCACAACTTCTATAGACTTTTTTTTTACTTGTAAAATAAAGTTGATTTAATAAGTGCTTTGATTACCTCAGAGAATTACTATTAGGATCAAATGAAAAGGCGTTAAAAGTTGCCTTATAGTGCTTTTTTGTTAAACATACTTGTAAGTAATATTTGTATTTTTCATAATGTTATTTATGTTAACATCTAATAGAGTTATTCTTGTTATATTTAAATGAGTTAATAGCTTAAAATTTTTTCAGTTTTAATTTCTAATGTGGTAACGTTGATAGACACCCCACATAAACAAAAGCTTTTTGGGATGCTTAATAATTTTTAAGACTGTAAATAGATCCTGAGACCAAAAAGTTTGAGAACTTCTGGCCTAGGCCATTATTACTGTCTCTTTAAAGGTGAGTTATTGCAATGTCTGAGCTCCAGCCAGCAGAAATGGAAGAAACAGCATGGGGAGGCAGGCTCACTACTTTATGCCTAGGCGCTGAAGTGGCCTTTGTCTTTTCTGCTCATGTTCTGTTGGTGAGAGCTTAGTCATATAGCCGTACCTAATTGCAAGAGATACTGAGAAATGTTCTGTGGCTCAGTAGTCATATGTCCAGCTATAATTCTATAAAATTTTGGCCGTCAAACAATAAGCAGTCTCTGCCACAATCATATGGTTAGTTTAAAGGAGAAAAATCATGTGATAAATTCAGAAAGATCAGTTACTAGAATTGAACAACTATTCATGATTTAAAAAATAAAAACCAACACCTCTTAAGCTAGGTATAGAGGAAAACCTACAGCAAAAGCTGTTCTTAATGTGTTAACAGTGGAAACCTTTCTTTAAAAAAATCGTAAACAAAAGATATTATCACTGCTCTGTTCAGCATTGAACAGGGAAATCTGCACAGGAAAGGAAGTCGAAGCTCAAGGACTGGAAAGGAAGAAACACTCTTTGAAGATGTTAAGATTCTTTGTTTATATCAATGGTTGGCAAATTATGGCCTATATGCCAAATCCAGCCCACCACCTGTTTTTGTACAGTCTGCAAGCTAAGAGTGGTTTTTACATTTTCAGTGGTTGAAAAAAATTTAAAAGAATATTTCACACGTGAGAATTGTGTGAATACAAATTGCAGTGCCTATAAAGTTTTATTGGAATACAGTATGCTCATCGTTCATTATCTGTAACTGCTTGGTTGCTATAGTATCATTGTTGAGTAGATGCAACAGACTGTATGATCTGCAAAGGCTAAAATTGTTACTGTTTGGCCCTTTACAGAAAAAGTTTTCTAATCTCTGGTTTATGTAAACACAAAGATTGGCAGGCTCATTATAACAGTTGGCAAGGGAACTGATAAAAGGATCAGTATAAAAATCAATTGCATTTCTACCAGAAGCAAAACCAGGAAAAATTTTGGAAAACTATTTTATTAGGTTCAAAATCCTGTATTTGATACCCTTTCAGTTAGATGAGTTTTTAGTATTTGAAATTTTTGGGATTTTAGAAAGATGAATATGCTGTATATTATGTGCATATGTCATTATATAATGAAACTGTAATCAAGATCTGTTGCATCACCTCAGGAACATAATTCTATAAGCTGAATGTTCATTTGAAGTAGGATAAGTGAATTCACCAGATAATCTCACATCACTTCATGTCAGATTTTTGCTAGAAATTGCTAAACTTCAGTTTTCAGTGCTTTTAGGATGTTAAGGGATTATGGACCTGTATTTATAAGAGCTACAAAACCATAATGATCTAAGGGAAAGATATCTAACAAATGATCGATATGATTTTTATGGAGAAAATTGTAAACACTTTTTTGGAAGATATTAAAGAAGACCTAAGTTAGTGCACAGAGCTGTAGTCATGGCTAGGGAGAGTCAATATTGAAAAGTTGTCGTTTCTTACCCTAAGAGACTAAGTTTAGTGTAGTTCCAGTTTAAATCATAATTGTGGTATTTTGATAAGTTTGCAACTTTGTATGAGCCAAGAGCAAGAACAAAGAGCCAAGAATAGTCAAAACAGTCCTGAAGATAATGAGAGGAGACTTGCCCTGCCAGATATCAAGACTTATGTAAAGTGTAACTGTAATTAAGATGGTATGGTATTGGCAGAATAGTTAAATTGACCAATGCAACAGAATAGAGAGCACACAATCAGACTCATACCCATTGACATTTGATTTGTGACAGAGTAGTCTTTCAAGAGCAAATTAACTAATAATATAGATCATTTTGAAATTTTAAATCTCCATATCATTATCCTTATGGGGATTAAAAAATGAAATTGGACCTCTACCTCAAATCATTAGCAAAAATCACTCAAGACAAATTATGAAAAATAAAACTTACTAGGAAATATAAGACTATCTCTATGACTCCATAGTAGGGAGGGATTTGTTAAGGATGGCAAAAAATGCTACTTGTATGTAAAACATTAATAAATTCAACATTAAGATTAAGAATGTGTTTACCGTAAAGGGCACTTCATGAAGTAAATGACAGGCTGCAAACTGGGAGAAGATTTTTTTGTAACACAAATAACTGACAAAGGATTAATGTCTAGAATATGCTCCAACATAGGAGTAAGAAAAAGACACCCCAATAGAAAAATAAGCTATAGGCATGAAAAAGGATTTGAAAGATAAGGAGACTGAATGGTCAATAAACATCGTTTTCTGTTGCTCCATAACAAATTTAGTACCTTAAAACAACATCCGTCTATTATCTCACAGTTTTATAGGTTAGAAATATAGAATGATGTATCTGGGTTCTCTGCTCAGGCTCTCAACGCAGAATTCATTTCCTTGCGAAATGATCCATCCTTCTTTACTGGAGAATGAAGTCTCTGGTGTTCTTGCTAGCTGTTGGCGAGGGGTCACTCTTAGCTCCTTTAGGCTGATGTCAGGTCCTTGCCCCATAGCCCCTCCATTTTAGCAATGGAGAACCTCTTTTGTGTCAAATTCGTCTCGCACTTTCAATCTCTCTGACTTCTGCAACCAGTCAAGAAAATGCTTTGATTTTAAAAGACTCATGATTAGCTTAGACCCACCCACACAATCTTTTTAAGATCAACTGATTAGTAACCTTAAGTATGGCTGCAAAATCCCTTTTGTCATGTAGCATAGCATAATCATGAGAGTAATACCAGAGGGTGGAGATGATGGGTTGGGGGGACTGTCTCAGAGTTCTGCCTACCTCACATACAAAAATGTTCTCAGCCTCATTAGGAATCAGGGATTTGCACATCAAGACCATATTGAGATATTGTTTTATATCCAGTAGATTGTCAAACATTAAAAAATCTGATAATACCAACCCTTGGTAAAAATATAGATCAGCAGGAATTCTTACGTACTATTGATGGGAGTGTAAGTTCAATCATGTTGGAAGACAATTCAGCAATACATGGTAAAGTTGAAGGAATGATACTTTATTCCTTCGGAATTCTGAGTATATACTTGTAGAGAAACTCAGACACATGCACTAGGAGTCATTTACAAGAATGTTCATAGCAGTATTCTTCTTAATAGCCAGACAGTTGGAAACATTTAATGTTCATTATTAGGTAAATACGTGATTGTTTAGTCACATGTAGATATTATATGGCAGTAATTACAACTACAGTCATGCATCACTTAACCATGTCCCGAGAAGTGTGTCGTCGGGTGATCTTGTCCTTGTGCGAACATCATAGATGGTATAGCCTACAACACATCTAGGCTATGTGGTACTAATCTTAATGGGACCACAGTGGTATATGCGGTCCCTCGTTGATTGAAATGTCATCATGCAGCACATGACTATACACACAAAAATGTGAGTGGATCTTAGAAATGTAATTGTGAATAAACAAACTACAGTGTAGTGCAATTTCTGTTTAAACTTTTTGTTGAAATAGAATATACGTATCCAAAAGAATACATCATTAGTGAGTAGTTGATGAATTTTCAGAAAATAAATATACTGATGTAACCATTGCCCACATCGAGAAAGAGCACTTTTTTGGTAAGTACTATAAAATTTTAATACAGCTAACAATCAAGAAAAATTAAATATTTTACATATAGATACCTACATTTGTGGTAGAACTATTCTTTTTTAAAAAAGCAAGGTAGTGACAAACACAAAATTCAGGTTATTGCTTACCTGTGGAGGATTGGGGACAGAGAAATTCAAAAAGAAGAAATACACTGATATATGCAACATTATTTGTTATTTCTAGTTATTAAGTTGGATAGTAGATTTATGGGTAAAGAAGAACTTTTTCTTTGCTCAGAAAATTTCTCACACAGAATGTGGATTTTCCACGCAAAGCAGTTCTCCAGTTCTGTGCAGACACCAATTGTGTGTCCTGCAGTTTAATTCATTCTGACGCCAACTACCTGGAGTTAGTACAGACCCCACAGGTTAAGGGCTCAGTTCCACAAGACTGCCCCCCACTTTAGGTGCCACTCACAAGTAGTGGGTCCCCAGGTTACCCATACATCTGTCTAATTGGGCTACAAACTGAGGATTCCCTTCATCCCCTCCTCAGACTCTATAATTTGCTATAAACAGATCACCGAACTCAAGGAAACACTTTACTTACTATTCCCACTTAATATAAAGGATCTTATTAAGGGTACAAATCAAGGATACAGATGAAGAGGAGGCACATAGGAAGAGTCCAGAAGGGTCCTGAGCAAAGGAGCTTTTGTCCTTGTAGAGTTTGAGGTGCACCATCCTCTGCATGTGGATGCATTCACCAACTTGGAAGTTCTCTGAACCCTTTTGTGTAGGGTTTTTATGAATGTTCCATTACGTAGGCATGATTGATTAAATCATTGGTGATTGGTAATTAACTGAATTCCCATCCTCTCTCCTCTTCCTGGAGGTTGGTGTGGGTGGCTCTAATCGTGTAGTTTGTTCCTTTGGTTACCAGCCCCCATTCTGGAGTTATGTCGGGGCCCATCCAGAGTTACCTCATTAGCATAAACTCACCTGTGGTTGAAAGGAGCTTATTATGAATAACAGAAGACACTCCTCTCACATCTATCATTCAGGAAACTCCAAGGGTTTTAGAAACTCTGCTAGGAACCAAGATGAAGATCAAATACGTATTATTGTATCCCAGGAGGTTTCATTTTATTATGCTTCATTGTTTACGTATGTTACATGTATTGTTTAATGTGTATCAGTATTTCCTAACAGATAACTGTTTTAAAGAAAGATCTGAAAGATTTATTTGACTAGAGAAGTATTTCAGATAAAAGCTACATGTGCAGGGGCCGGTTAAGTTCATGTGCTCCGCTTTGGCAGCCTGAGGGTCACTGGTTGGGATCCTTGGTGTGGACCTACTCACTGCTTATCAAGCCATGCTGTGGCAGGTGTCCCACATATAGTAGAGGAAGATGGGCACAGGTGTTAGCTCAGGGCCAGTCTTCCTCAGCAAAAAGAAGAGGATTGGTGGTGGATGTTAGCTCAGGGTTGATCCCCGCCCACCCCCCCAACACTCCCCACCCCTACTCTCACCCCCGCAAAAGCTACATGTGTAGAGGTTCTGCTTGTTAGAATGAGGAAAACATTTAAGGGGAAGTAAGAAGTCTGATTTAGAATTCTAACATTGTGAGTTAAAATCAAAAAGATAGATTTGTACCACATCATGGTGAATGCTAGGTGGAGATGCTACTCTGGAGTTAAAATTGTTTTGGTTAAGGCATGTTAAATTTTTGGTGAGATATTTGGAAAGGTATTTACACAAAAAAATTAGAATTTAAGATAGAGTCTAACAAAGGGCAATAGATGAATGCTTTTTATAAGGTGAAGAATACATTTGTAGTATGAATAAAACTAAATATCTGATTTTTGTGTTGAAAGAAATATGAGATAGTGAATGACATTGGAAGAATTTGTAGTTATACCTCAGTTTAAATGTCTGCCCTGCCATTTGATATCCATGTGTCCTTGGGCAAGTAATGGGAACTCTGAGTTTCCATAGAAATGAACATCTTCTAGTATTGTTGCAGGGGCTGAATGAGAATATGGAAAGCTCATGGTCTTGTGCCTAATATATGTTAAATATTCAATAAATGTTTTTAAAAGAGAACTTTGTAAGCTCTTTGTTTTTCAAGTAGATTTGAGATTTCCTGTGATTAAAATCAAACTTTATCACTTTAATAAAGAAAATATTAGGTACAATTATGAAGTTGCTCTTGACTGGCTACATATTATATGACTTTATTTTATAAATCAGCTGAAGGTATTTTCTCATGCCTAATACTTAGTAAGTATAATCTCTCTCCTGATTATCCCTTTTGTTTTTATTACAGATCAATGTACGAGTAACCACAATGGATGCTGAGCTGGAATTTGCCATTCAGCCTAATACAACTGGCAAACAACTTTTTGACCAGGTATCGTTTAGCCACATAAAGTATGCAACTTTTAACATCATAATTTGGATGCTACTGCAACTTGTTTCTGTGTTTTCCTATACCTTTACTAATAATGCAACAGTGTAACACTAGGAACTTTCCATAGGTATTCAGAGATCTTAACAACTATAGTGACATTCTTACTCTTTCTCATTCCTAGATTTGAGGAATAGGACTTTTTGAAAATAATTATTAGCAGGTATTTATTTAACATCTGCTATGTAAATCATTGAAATGAAGACTAAAAGGAATTAAAAGATAATCTACATGGTGGAATAGGTGGAGATTCTAAACAGAGGAGATGGCAAGAGCAAAGGCGCAGAATTATAGGCTAAAGTAGGCACCTAAGAGCAGTTTGATGTCATGTTAAAGAACTTGGACTATTGATGTTTTTTCTCATTCTTGAGTACACGTTTGTCACCTGTGGAGCTTTAAAAAAAGAAAGGCAGTGCTTGGAAACCATCTCCAGAGATTCTGATTTAAGTGTCTGGGGCCTACTCTAAACCATTAGTATTTTTTAATTTAACCTCCCCAGGTGATGCTATATGTAATGTTGTAAGTAGTCAAGTTTTATTGAGAAACGGAGGAAAGAGATTGGTGCCCAGAGGTCAAGTGATTAAGAAGGTGAACTGATGATTGCAAAGAGGAGGAAGGTGAGGTATCTTGCATGGCAGGAGTCTTAGAGGAGGATAACTTACATATGAGCAGGAGCGCAGTGGTCTGTGGTCAGACTAACTTGACCTTAGAGAATGGGAGAGAAAGTTCCTAGAATCACAGCAATAAATAACCCATTAGATGTCTTGGTGTTATCAGCTGTCATTCTATCTATATACTGATCCAAAATATGATGAAATAAAATTTTAAAATTTTGTTAATTTTAAAAAGTTAATAGGGTGGTTTCTTTTTTTGACAAAGTAGTATACTTAATCTCCTGACTAGGTGATTAATGATCTTGAAAGCCCTGATAAGGTCTTTTTTGGAGGATGAAAGACTGTTTTTGTGTGAGTGAGCGAATTTTTAAAGCAAAATCATAAGCAGCTACATGATCCTACATTATGGATATTTTACCTGTGAACAAATATCCCCTTCTGTTGATTCTTCTTGACCTCCTGTTTGTAAATATATTGCCTACTTATTTGAATAAAAATGTGAATGGAGTTAGCATTTATTGTACTTTATAGCAAGTTGAAATGTTATTTACAGTGAGCGAAATGTTTGTGGTAGTCAAGAACTAATCAGCAAGTGGGCCTTTTTGGTATTGGATACAGAGAAGTATGTGTTTTTTATTAAGTAGGTTTGCTTTAGTTTGGATACCAGGGAAAATGAGACCTTATTTACTATAGTGCAGTAATGTATAACAGTTTAGAAGTGTGGGCTCTGGAGCTGTGGTGCCTGCAGTTGAGTCCCAGCTCTAGCTGTTTGACTTTGGACCGATTACTCTCTTTGCCTCATTTTTCTCATTTGTACAATTAGGATGATGATAACATTACTCCCTCAGAAGGTTGTTATGCGAATTAAATGAGCATCCATGTAAAATACATAGAACAGTATTTGATACATATGTACATACACACAACATACGTATATTTCATATTGTAAATGAAGGTCTAGATTAAGGACTATTGTTATTTGTTATGACTCCCTCAGTAGTTAATTCTTTTAGTCAGTGTTCTGTTTCCTGACACTTCTCTTGAGCCTGAATCTGAGCATCTAAAAGCAGGTTTTCCCTTGGATGTAGTGAGTATATGGGGTGAGCTGGCGGGTAGACAGGTTGAGGGTCGGGCCAGGAGCAGAGCTGGAAGAGGAGTCATCCTCAAATGAGGGTACGTAGACACCTGAGTCCACCTGTAGCAAAGCCTCGCTTCTGATTGTGATGTTGGCAGGAGGCCAGCTGCTGTGTGCAGGGGGCTCTAGTTGAGTGCTGGAGCTCCTTTGGTTTGCTCCCTGCTGACTCTTCCTTTACTGGCCTCCTCTTCCAGCTTCTACCTGTGTGATTAGAGAGTATTCAAATCCCCAGAGAGTGCTCAACATGATCTGTTAGGATGCAAGAAAAAAATGTTAAAATGTCTGTTTATGTTTTTGTCTTTCCTCTTTCAAATTTTTTAAAAAATATATGCTTTATAATGTATTAGTGTGATAGCGTTTGTATAATTTATAAGTAAATATATATGGTAGTTATATGCCTAAGCATTTTTTTTTACTTATAAAATTATGTGATTGAAAGTTTCTGAGAACAGTTCCAAAAGTAGGGAAGGAGCTGCTAGGAGATAACGGCCTCTTAAGGAATCTCACAACTGAGCTCTTTTATTCTTCCTGGTGTTGTGATAGTCTGAAGTCAGTTAAGGTACTGTCCCTTGTGCCCATTGTGGCAAACCCTCCTTTGACTTAGACAGCATTGTGAACCACACAAAGATTGGAGGCAAAAGCTGAGGCCACTTTCTTTGATACACTTCTCTCTGTTGCTCTTGACCCGTGTAAATTCCCCACTCCTGCCACTCTGAACAGGAATGTTTTCTGTGGCTCTGCTGGGACAGCCGATCTTTTGCCAAAGTTAAATTATCTGGGATCTCCTTTGTCCACATTCAAGTTTTGGTTATTTGGCATTGATCTGCTTTTGTATCATTATGAATCTTTACATGCCTTATCATCCAAAAATTTCTCAGCTTTTGGTTTTTTGATGATAACCTTTCTTAGCACAGCTGAATATTTTTTCATTCTTTCTTTCTTTTTTGGCTTGAGAAAAATGTGCCCTGAGCTAACATCTGTGCCAGTCTTCCTCAATTTTATATGTGGATCACTGCCACAGCATGACCACTGATGCGTGGTGTAGGTCCACGCCTGGGAACCGAACCCAGGTCACCAAATTTAACCACTAGGCCACGTGGCCAGCCCCTGTTCTTCCTTATTTTTATTTTTTGTTTATGTGTCACTTCAGTGAAGTTTTTCAAGAGAGGGAAAATAAACTGAAGGGTTCAGTTTGCCGTCTTGAAACCAAAAGCCTGGCATATTTTTAGATTTTTTTTAATGAAGAATGTTCATTGCTTAAGAACTAATGTTAATCTTTCTCTAAAGCTTTTAAAATGTGATAAGTTCTCACCTCCCCTGGCTCATTTCCTTCATTTTAAATATAGATTAAAAGAAAAACAATATGCTTTTGTTAAGCGTTATTACAGTCCTTCACGTGGGGCCTGGCTCCCCACTTCATTTGCTCTGACACTTTGAGTGCCTACCACAGGATAATCATTCTTTGAGATGACATGGATAGTAAGATAAGGCAGTAATCTCTGTCCTTGGTTTTAAACAGTCAAGGAGGGTAATAGACACACTACTAATAATATAGTTAATTATGATAGAGTAAATGTTCTAATAGCAGTATAGACAAGTACTATGGAGACATCAAGGAACAAGTGATTAATTTTATGTTGATGATAGGAGAGCTTCATTCACAGAAGGCATGTTAGTTGAGGTGGGCCTTGAGGAATAAGTTATTCAACAGGTGGTAAAAGTACAGAATGGACATTCTAGGCAGAGGGAAAAGTGTGAGTAAAGCTGTAGAAAGGTGAAATTTATGGGATGTTCCAAGAACGGCTTCTTGCTCCCTGAGGGAAGAACATAGAATCTATGATGGTGACTGAAGGGAAGCAGGAGTTGGGGGTGAAATCACCAGCTGGAGAACCTGGGGTGTGGCATGTAAATGTCCTCAGAAACTCTCATCGCCAGGATGATACTATTTGCCTTGCCTACCTATGGGGATAAATTGAAATAGGAAAGGATTGTGACAGCTCTGTGTCTCTTTCCCAGGCTCCTCTTATCTGTTGGGTCATGATGGGAGATGAAAAGGAAAGGAAGTAGAAAAAAGTGGATCAACAAATAGGATTGAAAGGATGCTACAAAATTTAATATATAAAATCTGAATTTAAGTTTTCAGAAATGTTCTTTTAATTAATATGTTAAATTTAGGAAAGATTTTCTCTATAACAAAGGAATATACCTATAATACATTTGTAGTTTTGTTCTTCTTTTGAAGTGTAGTGCCATTTAGTTATAATGTGAATGCTGAACTGAAATTGACTTTTTTTTTAAGGTGGTGAAAACAGTTGGCTTGCGTGAGGTCTGGTTTTTTGGGCTGCAGTATGTGGACAGCAAAGGTTATTCTACGTGGCTTAAGCTAAATAAAAAGGTAAAATATGTATGATACCATTAGCTAATAATTAACTTACTTTGAAGTTATCCTGATGATGAATTTGTGCCAGAAGAGCTCAGGGTCCTCATGGTTTCAGGCTTTCTTTTCCAATTATCTCTGTGGATCATTCAAGGTATCATGTCTTTTAATTCCATAAGGCACCATCAACTTAGCATCTTAGAAAATAGAAATATTTACTTTTCCTATTTGAAAACTGAACACATATGAAATACTATGTGTAACTTAGTACTTTGACTTTGATTTAAACATCTGCAGGATAAGCTTCTTGACAAGTTTCAATGTGGTTATTAGATAGGATCTATGAGTTACAGCTCACATTTGTGAACGTAGAATCTTTTTTCTCACATGTTATATTTTTTATAGGTTTTGAATCTTACACACTGGAATCTTACTTACAGATTTAGAATATTACTTATGTTTCACATCTTACTTTCTTCCAAAAAGAATTGGATATGACTAGGTTCAGTTATTGTGAACTTACGACTTTTGTTGATTATACTTGAAATTACTGTTTCAGGTGACACAGCAAGATGTTAAAAAAGAGAATCCTTTACAGTTCAAATTTAGAGCTAAATTCTTTCCTGAAGATGTTTCTGAGGAATTAATTCAAGAAATAACCCAGAGACTTTTCTTCTTGCAAGTTAAAGAAGCAATCTTAAATGATGAGATATATTGCCCGCCAGAAACTGCTGTTCTTTTGGCTTCCTATGCTGTGCAAGCCAAGTATGGAGATTATAATAAAGAGATTCATAAACCAGGCTACCTGGCTAATGATAGACTCCTACCCCAGCGGTAAGTGAAACATGCTTTTATGTTATATCCTTTGGAAAATTACATTTCAGAAGTTTGTAAATAGATTTTTCTTTTTTTTAGATTTTAGGTTTCCAGCTGGATTAGAGAGTAGGCTTTTGGAAATCATGGCCTAGTAGCTACATAGGTTTATATACTCTGTAATTACATAAGCTGTCTGCCTCTTCTCTCCTCATTTCCACAAGATAAGCAATAATAAATGGAGGTAGAGATAATTTGGGCTTGAGGGAGGATATGACTGTTGCTGCTTGGTAAGTTCTTACACAGGCAGATAGGTGCTTAGTAAATGCTTTTGACAGTAATGAGTGCCAGGCTATGTTTTTTCCACAGAATTAAAATTAACTTTCTAACTTTTTAAAAGGCATTTTAAACTCCATTTTCAGGCTCCTAGTCTAGTGCTCTGTTCTTATCTGCAGTATATTGCTGCCTCTGTAACAGTTATTTTAAAGTAGCATGGCATAGGAAAAAATCATTAGAAGACCTAGATTTTGAGTACTGATTCTATCCTTTGCTAGTTATGTGAGCTTAGGTGCACAGTCTAAAATCTGTGAATCTGCAAAATGGGGATAATAATTCTGGTCTGCTTACCTTAAAGTTTATGCTTACAGTCATGAACTCTATGATTTACAGTTTTAGCTGTAAAATGTGATATGTGTTAGTTGGTCGTATTTTTTATGAAATCTAGAAATTATGACGTCAAGTATTGCTTTTAAATATCTCAGTTCTTGATTTTAGTAGCACACATGTCCCTGACCTTAGAGTGCACTCGGAGATCTTTCTCTTGGAACCTGGAAAGAAGTTGTTACTGTTCTTCGTCCAAATTGCTGAATTTTGAAATTTCTATGTAAATGCAAAACTGTATATTATTAACCTAAAATTTCAGTTCTACATGCACCACTTCCTCATAGTGTTTAAACTCTTAGATGTAGTTTCTTTTTCATAGGTGTGAAATATGAAGAAAGACGTTCTACTTCATGTTGACTTTTATTAATTTCGTTTGGTGGTAGGCATTAACATTTATTTTTAGCTAATAAATTGTATTGATATATGCTTTTAAGGTACCATTGAGTACAGTAGCTTTAATATTTGATCATTAAGTGTTAGACTGTTTTAGCACAGTAGTAGTTATCTTAGAGAGTAAAATAATGCGTGTTCACTATAAGAATCAGGATTATGAGATACTTTTAGTCTGTATGTTTGGTTTTGATTATTATTCCAACCCCAAATTCTTTGTCTCAGGATTTTTTTAAGCACTGGATTGAGTAATTGATTACTGGCTCAGTAGAAATTCCATTTCAGATAAGGGTTAGTTTTTGTTTTTAATTGAGGTATAATGTATATATAGTAAAATGCACAGTGGATTAGGTTTTAAATCAATACATAAGGTAATATGTTAAGATAAATTACTCTTAAATTTCTTAATTGTTCATAAAAGAATAGGCATACTTTATCTCAACAAGTATAACATAGATATTCTTTCAGTGTTCTATCAGCACATGAATTAATTGGGTTACATTTAATTGTCCGTATGATTGAAAAACCTCTTTTAAACACTGGATCACATGTAAGCACAATTAACTTCTTTATTTTGAATACATGTGTGCTATAACTTGCTCTATTTAAAAAGGAAGATAGCCCATGTTCTTCAGGATTTGGTCTTTAACTGAAGGTCTAGGCAATCAAGTGTTCTTCAAGTCGATAGTCTCTGAGGACTAATTCCAGCTATCTACGCATAAAAGAGACTTACTCGTAAAGTCTGAATACTAATTTTTTGGTTTAGAATGGAGAAAATACCTTCACAGTGATTAATTTATTCCATGAATGATATATGGCACACTTTTTCTCACTATCTAAGTATTTGGAGGGAAATTAGTAATCAGAAGGTTATTTAGTAATTATAAATCAGATGCAATAATTTGATGATTTTACTAGATGCTTTTAATTCTTGTATTGAAAAATCCAGATAAGCAGTCTGTTCTCTTACAGTAAATTCAGCTCTCTGGTGATATGGATAATCAGCTTCACCAGATAGTATCTCTCTCCTTTAAAAAGAGCTAGATATACATAAATTTTTACATGCCAGATTTCTAACTTGGGCATCTTGGTGGTTGGTAATACCTTTTTGCCAAGATATGGGGAGATGGAATACATTTCAGAGGAGGAAGATTTTAGTTTTGAACATACTGAGTTTGAAAAATCTATAGTATAACCAAGAGAGATAGCTAGTATTCATTTGTGGATGTGAGTTTGGATCTTGGAGAGCAGTCTGAACTATAGATAGAGTTTTGGGAGTAATCAGCAAATAGATGATAATTAACCCATAGGAATGAAAAAGATGGACCTGAAAGTACATATAGAATGAGAAAAAAGGCCTAGGACAGACCTTGTTGAAACTTAACTTTTGTGTACAGAGGAAGAGGTTCCTGTAAAGTATATTGAGAAAAAATGGCCAGAGTCAAGAATAATACTAGAGGAGTGTTACATCATGGGAAACCAAGATAAAAGAATGCTTCAAGGAGAGACTGGTCAGCAGTGTCGAACAGGACATAGAGGTCGAGTATGTGGAGAACTAATGTATCTGTTGGCTTTAACAATAAGGAGATTGCTAGTGACCTTAGTAAGAGCAGTTTCAGTAGAGTGTTCATGATTGAAGCCAGATTGTGGTAGACAAGGGGCAGTGGATGCAAGCTATGGAAAGGAAGGATAGTGAATATAGACAGTTCTCTAAAGTTTGGCTGTGGAAAAGAAAAAAAAAACAAAACTTAGGTGTAGGGAAACATGGGTTTATAGGCATGTTCTTTAAAAGATGGAAAAGGATTTATTTTAATTTTTTTATTCACTCTACAAATTTTTGAGTACCTCTTCAGTTCTGGCACTGGGCGTGTAGTGGTAAGCAACATGGATGTGGTTTTTGCCCTCTGTAACACAGACAAGTATATATGATAATATATGTAGGCAGGGGACAGTAAATATGTCCCATGTCATAAATGATGGAGTAAAGATCCTAAGACAATGGAGAGAGAAGTCATTTAAAAGCCCAGATAGACAGATTTAAAGTCAAGTTGAACAAATTAGTATTGGGTATGAAGAAGGACTCCTTTGTTCTGGACAGAAGAACCAGAGGGTGGGAATCTTTGGATACCTGCAAACTAGTTATGCAGATTAATGATGCAAGTACATTATGCAAAATGCAAATAAATGAGATTTGAAATGCAGGATATAAAAGCTAAAACATAAATCTTAGTGGCATCTAATTTAATTAACCCATACTTTCAGGTTTGGTTAACATCATGGTACCAGCAGTTGGCTGCACTGATCAGGCCCACAAAGCTGATTGTATTCCTCTTGGTGAGCACAGAGTATAGAGAGAATATGAAGATATAGCAAGAGAGTATAAAGATAAGAAAAATGTGGAAACATAAGTACTCTAGGAAGAAAGACAAAACTCCTCTCCCCAAAAGCAAGAGCCTAAAAGAGGCTATATAGAGAAGGGAGCAGTGTGTAATAGGAACGTAATGGTCCGAGACCCCATTATGGAATCCACTCTAAATAGTAACTTGTCCAAGGGAAGATTCCATGCTAAGATTCCTTTATACTGCCAAGAAATCCCTAGGTTTCATGTAAAATATTTACATAGTAGAACAATAATATTTTAACACCACAGCTTTTGCTATCAGTAAAGTAGGATCTGAGGATTCACCAATAAAGAAAGATGGATAGTTATTGTTATATGACCCAAAGAGAATAGAAATACATAATCTATAGTTTACATAGCAGGTAAATTTATATGCATGTTGAATTTGCTGATTTGGTGTTAAAATGTTAGTGGTAGAAAATAAGAATGTTTGTTTGCTTATATTGCTTATTTTAGCATAAGGGACACTGGAAGGATACAAAAGAAACTAATAAGTTTTGGAGGGCATGGGGTCATGAAAAAAGTATGACTTTTTACTTGTATCCTTTTAACACAACTTAGCCTCTAAGAAAAGTAAATACATAAAGTAAAAGAATAATGAAGGCCTTTGAATTCTGATTTTCGATCTGTTCTTCTCTTAATTTTTCTGTTAATAATGAGAAAGTCATTTTTTGGTCTAATGTTTTATTCATTTGAAACATTTGCATTCCCGTAAACTATCTGTTTAATAACTATTTTAAAAACGTGTTACTTAAAGTAATATCAGGATCTTGGAAACATTATTTTGAGATAATTGTGGATTCACATGCAATTGTAAAAAATAATAGATCCTGTGTATCCTTCTCCCAACCTTCCCTAATGGTAACGTCTTGCATAACTTTACTACAATATCACAACCAAGACATTGACGTTGATACAATCCACCAACCTTACTCAGATGTCCTCAGTTTCACATGTAGTCATTTGTGTGTGTGTATTTGTTAGTTCTGTGCAATTTTATCATGTGTATAGATTTGTATGACAACCACTACAGTCAAGGTACTGAATGATTCTAGACTTCTAAAAGAGTATTGATTTTGAATCATCAAGGCATTTTCAAAGATTTTTTTCTCCTATAGAGTTTTGGAACAACACAAACTGACAAAAGAACAGTGGGAAGAAAGAATACAGAACTGGCATGAAGAACATAGGGGAATGCTAAGGTATTTGAGTGGCTATTTTCTTAAGTATTTTTCCTCAAATTAAAGTATTTTTATTTCATAACATTAATTAATATATCAGATTATTTCCAAAAGATCATTTGACTTATATGAATAAACATAAAGCACTAAATTTTAATCCCAAGTATTTTTGTAATTTGTTTGATATTAGAAACTCACTTAAATATATTACAGTAAGTTTTATCTCAACAGGGAAGATTCTATGATGGAATACTTGAAGATTGCACAAGATCTAGAAATGTATGGAGTCAACTATTTTGAAATAAAAAACAAAAAGGGAACTGAATTGTGGCTAGGCGTTGATGCTTTGGGTCTGAATATTTATGAGCATGATGACAAGTAAGTAAATTTGTTGCATAGTGAACTAGTGGTCTTTATGGCTTTAATCTTCTGTTCTGTTTGGAAAAGTTTTTTTGGCTTGGTTACCTTTCCTCCTTTCTTTTTTTCAAATTAAAGATTAATTAATGCCATGTAGGCTTTCAGGTATCATATTTCCATTTTCTCAACATCTTGCAGTTTCAGAGTTTTACTTCTCAGTGTATTTACCACATGGGATGGTTCACTTTTATTTAAAGCATGCTTCTTGATCTCTTGTGAGTTTGTGTCTAGTAATTTAATTAAAATTTGTTCCCTCAGGAGGTGAAGAATAATTCCCTAAATGTTATGCCTGGCATGTAGGTTGAATTTGAAAATAACATATAAAGAAATCAGGAGCAGTGAGACAATATAATTAATAGATATATAATTTATTGTATTTTATAACACCTTTTTTTGAATATTTATCTTAATAGGAATTGTTTTGAATGTTTTTAGACATCAATAAAATAGAATATCCCTGTATTTAAGCATATTGAACAGTGTAATTTTATTTTGAAATTGACCAGGTATTAATTTTTGTATTAATATAAAATACATCAGATTCTTATAGCACTTTTCAGGAATAATAGCCACAATTGCTTTATACCTTTGTTTAATTTATTTGCCATATCACATAAGCATTCCAAGTCTATGCCAGTAATGCCTTCTCCTGAGGTATTTCTCTTTATTCTGGGTTGGCTCTAGAATTTTAGTTTCGTTATTACAGATATCTAATAAAATACACATTTCTAAGCCTATACAATGACTCCAAAGGAGAGCATTTTACTGATTTTGCTCTGATACCTTTTTTCATTTATGTTACAAAGCAAGTGAAAATGCTATATCATTAAGAAGAGAAAATTTTGAACTTTTTAAAAAGCAAAAATGACTTCAAGACTAATTGTTGTGGACAAAATCTTTTCTCTTTCTTTATTTTGAAAATTCTTGAGTTTGTTTCTATGAGAGTACCCATTATAGATATGGATACAGGTGAAGATGGGGAAGATGAGAGGGAATTGGCTCAGGGTGGGAGGGATTGGGGATTGGGGACCAAGGGGACTTTGGTCTTAGCTGTAATGGTTCAGTTTCTTTTTATGATAAGAGTGTATTTATCTATTACTTAAATTTCCAAAACAATTTTTTAAAAATTCAAAGTAGAGTACAACTTTAAAAGCTTAGTTTGGTTCTCTTATCGGCTCTGCTACTAATTACCGTCTGTTACCCTGGTCAGGTTATTAACTCTGAAATTCATAGAAGCCAGGCTCACCTCTTAGGATTGTTGTGAGAATTATATGAAGAGATTACTTTAGAATTTTTCAAAGTAGCATGTAAACATAGTGTACTATTATCTTTAAAAGATTGTGTTTTAGGGGCTGGCCCCGTGGCCGAGTGGTTAAGTTCGCGCGCTCCGCTGCAGGTGGCCCAGTGTTTCGTCAGTTCGAATCCTAGGCGCGGACATGATACTGCTCATCGAACCACGCTGAGGCAGCGTCCCACATACCACAACTAGAAGGACCCACAACGAAGAATATACAACTATGTACCAGGGGGCTTTGGGGAGAAAAAGGAAATAATAAAAAAATCTTTAAAAAAAAAAAAAGATTGTGTTTTAGCAATCTCTTTTTTAACAGATAACTTTGACTTATCTCAGTGGCCATTTGAGGGCAGTATAACACATGCATATTGAGTACAGAATGTTTTCTGTAGAAAAAATTATTCACTGTGCTGCAGGTTCTAGTCTGCTTAAGAATTAAAAAGACTATAAATAGGTAGACATTCATGCTCTGTTATCAGAAGACTGACAAGAGATGTCTTTTGACCAGCATAGGTGTCACAGTCATTTCACACTCTTGTTATTGGACAACAGTGACACATTTAGTCACAAAAGGTAAAATAATATGAAAGACAGAAACAAAACTACTAGTTCCAATCTGATTCCCTAAATCTTTGTCTGTAGGGTGGTAAATGGGGACAACTGTTGTATAATCTTAGAGTTGAAATTCTAGCTCTACCATTTATCCAAACATTTGTGTATGTGAGTGTTTAAAATTTTTTTATGGAGATTTAATTCACATACTATAAAATTAATCCTTTTAAAGTGCACTGAAAGTTTAGTGTTTTGTTATAGTCACAGATATCCAAACATTTTAATTTTTGTGGACAAAATCTTTTCTTCTTTTTCTTTATTTTGAAAATTATTGAAATAATAATGAAATAATGAAACTAAAACTAAACATAGGAAGGAAATAAGATTTTTTTTATATTTAGTAACTTAGTCCATAATTCACATGAAAATTTATAAAGGCTTTCTTTTTTCCCCTCTCTTCTTAAACATATTTAAACTGATAGTTGTAGCAGCTTGAGTCTACATAGAGCTGGTGCAAACCCCAAGAGGCTCAGTTCCATATTCTAGTTCCTTTTTTTTCTAGGTAATTTTAGGAAAATAAGTATAATGCTTTCAAGGTTCATGACACATTTATGAAGTCTTTGGCTAGTTATTCTTTATTTTATGTGATTTAATTTATCAAATTTCTCCTTAAAAGATAAGATCACCAGTGTGTTAGGAGTAAGTTAATACACTCTGAAAGTCTGGAAGTCTTTAAGACTACTCATTCAGTTAAATTGGCCCCAAAAAAGTTATTATGAATTTTGTCTATGGTTTCCTGCTTTTAATTAAAGGGATGCTTTTATTTTTTAAGGTTAACACCTAAAATTGGTTTTCCCTGGAGTGAAATCAGAAATATTTCATTTAATGACAAAAAATTTGTTATAAAGCCAATCGACAAAAAGGCACCTGTAAGTAAAATTCTTTTACATGTTTTATGTATTAACTCTAAATTTCTGCCACTTTGCTGTGATATCACTTGAAGAATGGCATTTTTCATTTATTGGATTGCTCCTGAGGAACATTCTCTTTCCATAGTTTAACTTTCCTAGTCAGGAAATAATGAATGTTATGAAAAATACAAGGTTTTAATTAACTTTTTACAACATATTAGAGTTTTATTTTACGAAGTAGGTAATATTTATTAGGAGGTGGTTGAAAACAATCACCATTTCCCTAAGAAGCAATTAAAAAAAACTTGTTTGTTGGTGACTAGAAATGTATCAGAGGTAGCCCTATTCTAATTAATGGTTTATAGTGTTTTGCATTATGAACTTGGTGTTTCTGTAACTCGAAGCCTTAAACTTAAGAAATCTGTTTAAATAGATTCTTTGATTCCTCTAGTGTCAAGTATACTCTAGTATTCAATTAGTTATTGAAAAGACAAAAAGATAAGGAGAACATTTCCAGGTTAAAAAACTTGACAGCCCTGAACAAACAACCAATTTTGGGATTAATGGCAAAAGGCAAAACAAACAGAAGTTCTTCCTCTGAGGTGAAGGAACCGATGCTCATCGTTAGTTTGGAGAAGAAAAAAGAATAAATGACATTTAATGTGTTAGGTTAAGATCATTAGCCTCTCCACAAGACTGGTAGGGAAGGAAAAGGTGAGGAACCAGTCATGTGAAGGCATGGCATACTCACTATGAGTTACGAAGTTTTATGATTTCTAAACTATATGCAATATGACATTAGAATTCATACCACATATTGAAGTTTAGTACAGGTTATTGTGAGAGAGACTATCCTTCAGGAAGATACTAAATTCAGAATACTTTATGTTTAGGATTTTGTTTTTTATGCACCTCGTCTGAGAATCAACAAGCGGATTTTGGCATTATGTATGGGAAACCATGAACTGTACATGCGAAGAAGGAAGCCTGATACCATTGAAGTACAACAGATGAAGGCCCAGGCTAGGGAGGAGAAACACCAGAAGCAGCTGGAGAGGTACGGGATTTACAGCCTTCCATTCTTAAAAGGAGTAAGCTACCTAAAATTTAAGAATGCTCAGTTTCTTTAACTTTGAATTTACATTTTTATGTTATTTTCATTGTATTAAAATTGAATGGCAGTATTATCACTGTTCTCTTTTAAAATAACTATAATTTTCAAGTTAGAAATCTTTGACAGATATTTCTGAGAAAGTAGATTTTCATGATTTCACTGATTTGCTTTTCTTTTATCATGCTTTTCACTCACAGACATTGGTTTGTATGTAGTAGTTTGAAATTTTCAAGTGTGTTTTGCTAGTGACTTGTATTTCTTAATTTTTCAGGATAAGAATGTGCTGAATATTTTGCTTTGAAACAGTGTCAGTGTCATCATAGAACTCAAGTGAAAAGTTACTGTACAGAGTGGAATAATACTAGTACTCTCTACCAAGGACACTGATCTTTTTAGCAAAAAACACGGTTCACTTAGACTTTCGAAAAAAGATACTGTTAAATATATTAAATTGAGAGTTTTTGAAATGGAAAGATATTGAATAAAATCCATGTTGAGCCTGGAACCAGAATACTGGGTCCAGCAACATACTTCTCAAATCTGATTCTAGATCAGTTTAGACTTTATACTTTCTTCGAAAAAATTCAAGAGGCCAAACTAAAGGTAACCTTTAATGAGAACATCTTTGTAGAATAACAAGATAATCTAAGAAATAGAATAGATCCTAAAGAAAAAAAATTGAGGAACTCTAAACATTTATAAACTTACATATTTCAAACATATGGAAAATAACATGATTTGAATCTAATAATTAAATAGACCCTCTGCTACATATAATTTTGCTGCCTATACTTGCAGCGTTTGTATTTAATGATGTATTTTTTTCTTAAATGTTCTAGGTAATTCAGATATTTTATTAATTCAGATTGCTTCCCTCAAGTTGTGTGCCTTAGAGAAGTTTTCTGCATCACAAAACATTTTTTATATAGTCATGAAACTTGCTAGTAATTCCTGACCCCACCATTAAAGATACTGAGTTGGATTGTTACTTTGACTGTGCTCTGTCGTTTTTTTACTGCTCTCATGTGGCTTAGGATCACATTGTGGCTCTAGTCTTTTTTTTTTGGAACAGCACTCATCAAGGAAAGACAGTTTTTTTTTCTGTTTTATCTCCCCAAATCTCCCCGGTACATAGTTGTATATCTTAGTTGCAGGTCCTTCTAGTTGTGGCATGTGGGACGCCGTCTCAAAGTGGCCTGACGAGCGGTGCCATGTCCGCGCCCAGGATCCGAACAGGTGAAACCCTGGGCTCCCGCAGCGGAGGGCATGAACTTAACCACTCGGCCACGGGGCCGGCCCCTGTGGCTCTAGTCTTAATGTGCTGCTTTTTTTTTTTTTTTTTAAGATTTTATTTTTTCCTTTTTCTCCCCAAAGCCCCCCGGACATAGTTGTGTATTCTTCGTTGTGGGTTCTTCTAGTTGTGGCATGTGGGACGCTGCCTCAGCGTGGTGTGATGAGATGAGCAGTGCCATGTCCGCTCCCAGGATTCGAACTAACGAAACACTGGGCCGCCTGCAGCGGAGCGCGCGAACTTAACCACTCGGCCACGGGGCCAGCCCCTTAATGTGCTTTTTAAAATAGTTCTTTGTTGGCTTTACTTTCTATATATTCTTATCTATCATAGCCTTTCCATCTGCTTCTCAAAGACAAAGATTTTTTTTCCTTCCTTCCACCCTCACCTTCTTTCTCCCTTCCCATCCTGTCTTTCAGGTCTCCCATCATGAGTTAAATGATAAATTCTCTCTCATATTCATCACTCCATAATATGTCCTCACTGTTCTGCTTGTCTGTAATGTTGATATATTATTTACATTCTTAACTTAAATATATTTGTCTATTTGTCCTTTATTTCTCACACACAGAGAGGAGTGCTGTGTGGCTTCTAGTATATGTAGTATGATTAATAAGTACTGTTTGGTGATGGTGCTGTATTTGAGTTACTCTAAGGCTTAAATGAAAGTGGAAGACTTTTAAGTTTCTTTTTTGTCACAAATAACAGTGCCATGGTTCTTGTCTTGGATAAATTTTAGAACCTTTCATTAGCAAGCATTTATTGGCTGTCTTGTACACAGTAGGAATTCGGTAGCTGTTTAATTCATTTGCATGCCTAGAGGATATTTTATATTAGTCTAGCTACAGAGTGATTTGGCAGATCTTTCAGAAATGGCATGCCAAGTCTTCATTTATTCCCTGAGTTATAGGTCAGAGAGAGACAAATGACAACTGTATATGTGGAAACAGTTTTGGTCAAGCCCATTGGCAAAGTAGCCAGCAGACATACTTGGGGAATGCTCAGAGATATGCTGTCTGTGCTGCTGGAATCTCTGGGGCTAGAACAGTAGTTGGGAAGGGGCAGCAAGGAAGCCTCTTGCCCTACAGTACTTTGGTATATGTGGCCATATTCTCTCCCCATAGCTCTTACAACTTTGGAATTTTTGCAGTGAAATGAGATTATATACCATGGGTTGTTGGTCTCTGTAGTCTGTGCTCTTAAGTTATTTACATCCAAATTGAATAATGACTCATTCTGTAATTCCTAAATTTTTTTGTGTGTGGGAAAAATTGTTACCAAATTTAAAAACTGAGACCCTCAGATTTACTATTTAGAGTCAGATATCCATGCGCCAGTTGTAGGTTAGCTGTGGGATATTCTGTGTCATGACTGGCTGTCTATATCACTAGGACGCAGCTGGTGCCACACAAAGAATACAGGCTTTGGAACTAGATAAGTCTGGATTTGAATCCTCTTTCTAACATTGTTGAACAAGTAATTTCTGAGCCACTCTTCACTTACTCTTAATATGAAAATAACAGTTCTATCTCCAAGAGTTTGTGTGAGAAATAATGACAGTGGTACACAAACATTTAGCGAAGTGCCTGGTGCTTAATAAATAGTAGCTATTATAATTTTTGTGTGTGTGTGTGAGGAAGATTGGCCCTGAGCTAACATCTGGTGCCAGTCTTCCTCTTTTTGCTTGAGGAAAATTGTTGCTGAGCTAACATCTGTGCCAGTCTTCCTCTGTTTTATGTGGGATGCTGCCACAGTGTAGCTTGATGAGCGGTGCTAGATCTTCGCCCGGGGTCCGAACCTGTGAACTCTGGGCTGCTGAAGTGGAGCACAGAACCCAACCACTACACCATCGGGCTGGCCCCTATAATAATTATTAATATTATTAATATAGTCTGAATAGAAGTTGAGTATAAATTAGTTTTTGATCTTCACTTAAGAAAAATGTAATTGGGCTCATCTGATAGTCTTTAAAAAGTAAGATATTGTAAAATATTTTTTACAGGTTGTACAGATAATTGATAGTTTATTAATATGTTATTTACATTCTTGAAATAGAACAGCTTGGTCAAATGAGTGTTTCCAAACCCAGACTCTACATAAAAATGTTTATGTCTGTGGTTTAGAGTAGTCACCAGAGGCTTCATGGGGGGAGTGGGACTTTCCTAAGGCTTGGAAGTTAGAAATAGGCTTAAGAGTTAGAGAGAAGGGGAAGATACTTTCAGAAGAGGAAGCCACCATAAGCAAATGTGTAGAGAGAAAGAATATACACAGCATGCCTAGGGGCCAGTGAACCAGGTTGGTCCTCCCAAGTGAGCAGTGTTGGGAGCAAAGCAAGCGCTTCCAGTTTCATAAGGGAGACAAGACAGGCCTGCCCAAACTAGGGACCACTAAGGGATGTGGAGAGCCAAAGGCATTTGTGTCAATTGAATGGAGTGTTAGTTGGTGGTGGCTGTAGTCAGGGGAGAATTCTTATAAGATGTGAGACACAAGCCTCATAAGAGTGCAGCAGAATAAACTTTGCAAAATGATTTAAATGTTGTAATCAAGTTAAATATCTGCTGTAAGTTTATTTCATTTTTCAGTATGAAGACTAACCTTCCCTGCCCCCGCCCCCAACTTGCTTGTGGCCAGGTTACCTTCAGTCTTTTTTCCTGCTTCCATATTTCCTTACGTCCTCCATCCTTGAGGAAGAACAAATGAAACATCAATTGGGAAAAGCTAAATAAAACCAGCAACCGTCTCCAGAGGGGACCATATATGTGCCAGAGCTGGACCTGGAAGGTTCTGAGTTCATGGATATTTTTGCCTTTGGGTCTTGAGATCTGGTTTGTGTGAGTCTTTGTGAAGTGTCTCAGGGCCTCAGGGAAGGAAAGAGGAAGCTAACTGTCTTGCGGATCTGTGGCAGCACTAGATGTGATTGAGCAGAGGCTGGCATGTGGTCGGGTGGGCTAATCAGTGGTCTGGGGTGACAGGCAGGCGGGCATGGAAACGAGTAGCTCATACTGCCAATTGCTTGAAAAGTACTGTGCTTTTGCTTTCATGAACAGCCTGCTTTTTCAGCTTTCTAAAGAAGGCTGAAAGGGGACTAGCCTCAGTGGCGGCCCCCAGGCCCTTTTGCTCAAGGAAATTAGGAACTCAAGCATTCTTTTAGGCCTCTATCACTCATGTTTTCTAGAGGGGTGGGGGCTCCCAAGTCCTTAGATCTCTTTGCCTGTATGTCCTCTGTAGATTGAAATAGGATAGGAAGAAAGAGGTGAAGGTGCTCCATTCAGAATGAGCCCAAGTCTTGAGGTGGGGGCGGGGTTAGTTGTTGACTCTTCCTCCTGGCTGTTGAGAAAGTACCTTGTAGGGAACTCCAGAACAGAGGGAGAGCTCTCCCCGCATGAATGAACTCCAGGCCCTGGATTCTTAAATGCTTGAAGATTGACTAAAACCAGTAGGGGAGGTGTGGTGCCCCTTAGACTTCATGTTTTGTCTTAAGTGCACTGGAGGACACCGTCAGTTATCTGTCGTACCTCTTGCTGGCTTGTCACAGCCCTACCGGTTTGCCCCAAAGCTGGATTCTCTTTCAGTGTTGGGGGCAGATAGGTATCTAGGAGCTGCAGGAATTTTTAAGTTTATGTTTATAGGGTAAGGAAAAAAAACTTTGATGATAAAACTTTGCCACTAAGTTTATTAGAGACTGGAAGTTGAGAAGCTACGTGATTTTGTGCCTGAAATTCAGAATTGACACCAGATGGCAGTGATGTCTTTTTTGACAACATTTAGATATACTCAGATAAATTTCATAGATGAAATCATATTGCTTTCTTTTTTACTAAAAAAAAAAAATTTATTTCTGTTAAAGTAATGGGAATATTGAGTATTGATTAAACCTAAGTAGACAATATTATCTGATAGTTAACATAGTGTCTCCTCTAACTCTTTTCTTTATAATCTTTATATTTCTGGCTCTCAGCATAGACTCTGACCTGTGGTGGGCTCTTGGTAGGTGTTTGATGAATGAATTTGGCTATATTAAAAGAAGCAGTCTCATAGGCTCATGGGAGATGCAGGTACATGATGGAGGCAGTCTTCCCCACCGAGCTCTCATGAAGATCTTTTTAAACAGCATTAGATACCTACCATCATTCGAATGGAATTGTCAAAGGAGATTAAACCTGTTTGCCAACTTATATCTAAGCATAAATTGGTACTACCTTAGAAATTAAACTTGTATTAATTTGTTGTTAATGATTGAAAATTGTTGCCCTCTCAGGTTATTTTACTGTTTAAAGTGAAACAGCCTTGTGTGCTCCCTTCAAGCCTTTGTTATTTCCCGCAATGGAAGGCTGCTGCTAATCTAAAGAAGGCATTTTCTTGGGTATGGCAACTGTGCAGTTAATTCCTTTTGTGCCAGCGTATAATTGATTGTCAAAGTTCATTGACTATACAAGTGATAAATCTCCCATTTTTTTTCCCCTACTCAAGTCTGCTTTAAAAACATGCTTTGCACACAAGGGATGTATTTGACAGTTTTACTTTCCTAGCAGTTTTTAAATTTGTCCTTTGAGAATTTTCCTAAAATGACTGTTATTAATTTTTTTAACAGTCATTGACTATATTTATTGTGACCCCACAGTAAGACATACATTGTAATCCAGTATATGTATATATAACAGAGTAATCCTATATTTTTAACTGTATGATTTTTTGAACACAGCTAAATATAATGAAACTGTTAAAATGTTTGTGCTTTAGTTTCTTCTTAGTTGATTCAGTTAGTACTTAGGTTTCATGTGAAAATTTCTATTTATTAATTTGTAACATAGCACTTGCAATTCCTTTTAAGGGCGCAATTAGAAAATGAAAAGAAGAAAAGAGAAATAGCAGAAAAAGAAAAGGAAAGAATAGAACGTGAAAAGGAAGAGCTAATGGAACGTCTAAGGCAAATTGAAGAACAGACAATGAAAGCCCAGAAAGGTAAATTTCTTTTTGACATTGGATTCAAAGTTGTTGCTCTGTGGTCAGATAATAGTATTTCCTAACCACTATTAAATCTTATTTGTCTTATGTAAGATAATTACATCTATTTGTCAAATTAATGCTTAGTGGACTCAGATCATAAACATGTTTCATTATTCAACTATACAATGCTTATGTGTTCTTTCTCTTTCATTTAAATAATCAAATATTTTCATGTGCACTCTTATATATTGTAAATCACTGTATGTATTTATTTTATTTACTCTTACTGTTCAGGGTTCCATCAACAAAAATATATTTTCAGTACTTTTCTGGCATTTAAACAAAAGCATTTATGCAGTGCTTTATGGATATTTAAGTACTTTAAGTCATCTAAGTAATTTAAGGCATTTTAAGTTATTCTCACTATATAAACTCTTTTGAAACTCAGTCTCTAAATTTGATTTCAGTATCTTAAAAAAAATACACAACATATAGAAGAGTTGTGGGTTTTTTGGTTGTTTTTGGTAATGTGTTTAGAAGAACCTATTTCCTAGAGTATGTAAACCAAAATGCTACAGTGTATAGAAAGAATACATTGGGTTTAGAGATTGTGGTTTATATTAACTCTAGAATATTCTACTTTCAAATATCAAATAGAAGACAAAACAAAAAAGATAGCAAAATAAGATGTTTTCCTCCTTCCTAAGCAGTAGGATCTTGAGGGTAACATGAAATCTATGCTATTTATAAAACTAGAATTAATACCTGCTTTCCTGACAACTAGTAGAATCAGCTACTAGTTCTGCTGGAATTAGAATAAGGTTATTAGTCTACTTAACGTTTATTAAATAATAAACCTTATTCAAGGTTTATTTTCATTTCTTAGACCAGCTTACCATGTTGGAGCAATGCTCTTTAGCGGTCGGTAGAATAATTTGCACATGGTACTAGAAGAGGAGTCACAAAGATTGCTATAAATCCACAAATTGGTTTATCATTCCAATTTTAAGAGGATTGTAAATAATATTTCTAAGAGAAAAAAATAGGAAAAAACCTGGGTTTTATTCTAACTCATTAGAAGCCTCACTTCTCAGAGCTCGAAAAGACCTAGAAAGTATTTAGTTCAAAGCGCGGGGATAGTAAAGAGGCTTGTTTGTAGGCCACAACATGAAGGGCAGAAATTGTTTCCTGAATCCCAACCTGATGCTCTTTCTACCACTTTAGATGCCTTTTTCATCAATTAAAGCAGACATTCTTGAAGCGCTTACTTTGCTGAGTTTTAGGATACAAATATACAGCATGCATGGGAGTGAAGTCTGTGTGGTTGGCAGAAATAAGCTATATACATAAATATTAATAAAGGGAGATAATGTGTACCAGGTGCCGTGTGAATAGCATAAGCAGTACTTTTATAGGAAGAAGGCTTTAAAAAAATCTGGAATGTACTAAAGTGTGTTTTTAAAAAGGGAAGTTTAAAGAAATTTATGACAGTCTGATTTTAAAGAAAAGATTGAATGATAGCACTTTTTCATTTACGTAATACCTTTTCTGAGAGAATAGCTACTTACTAAATCTTTCAATCTTATTTATTTAGGATGTGTAATAAAAGTATTAATGATTTACACACAGAAAACTACTCAAGTAAAGCACTTAAAGAACATAAGGAAGATAGAACATAAGACGGAATATAGAGCATCCCTATCAAGACAGTGTCACATCAGTCCTCTTAAGGCAGAGGACGCAATCTGTTTTTTTGTTTTTTTCCCCTAATAATAAAGCTTTCCCAGGCTGTCCTAAAATCTGCATGATTGTCTTGTAATTTATGCTAAATTTGCATTCAAATGCAGTAACTCTGGCCATCTAAGCCATGATATTTAGTAGATGAACATATAATTTTTTCTTGAGAAGAAACTTTTCTATACTTCATTATTGTCATTTTATTTTTTAATTCTTTTATTGAAGTCATTATTATTTGAAATGTCACAAATCATTAAATAGAACCATTCTACCATTTTGCTTTTCCATAATTCATCATTGTTAAATTATTTATCTTTATCATTTTTTAACCATCTTAAGATATATTAATGACTGTATTTGAAGTATAATACAGCCAGACTTGCATTCAGTTACTATTCCAACAGATATCAAAGTGAATTCCCACCTTCAAACAGACAAACCACAGGAAAGAGTTGGGGTATGGTGATTTCACTCATTCTGGATACTTATTAAGTACCTAGTGTGTACTAGGCTCTGTTCTAGGTATCGGGGTACTGCGCTGAACAGATAAGGTTCCTGCTGTCAGGTGGCTTACACTTTATTAGGGAAAGACAGCAATTAAATTAACATATAATAAAAATCATTTTGTGTAGTTTTAAGAGCTTTGAAGGAAATAAGCATGATAATGTGATTAAAGGAGTAGTTGTGAGTAGGAAGGGGTTGTCCTCTTTAGGTATACATTGTTCACAGATAGGAGCCAAGCTTTAATTCTGTCATTTACTTAAAATATGACCACAAGCAAGTCGTTTTAACCTCTTGATTTTCTTAGGTTCCTAATTTCTCAAATGGAAGTAAATAACCTCCAACTTAGTTTTCTGAGATTTTTTTGAAATTTGTAGTTACATTAAAAAATTTTTTTCCATTGTGCTATAGCATACGTAATGTGCGTACCTCTTAGCTGTAAGGCTCAATGAATTTTTACAAAGTGAATTTATTCCTGTAACTACCCAGAACAGGATACGGAACATTACCTGCACTTAGGGAGTCTCCCTTGTGTCCCTTCCCAGTCACTCTTTCACCCCAAATGTGACTTATATTCTGATTTATATCATCATAGAGTTTAATCTTGCCTATTTTTTTCTCTGTCGTCTTTTTCTTTTTTTTTTTTGAGGAAGATTAGCCCTGAGCGAACATCCGTGCCCATTTTCCTCTACCCCATACATGGGATGCTTGCCACTGTATGGCTTGATGAGTGGTGCTTAGGTTCACACCCTGGATCTGAACCTGTGAACCCTGGGCTGCCGAAGGAGAACGTGTGAACTTAACTCCTATGCTACCGGGCTGGCCCCTTCCCTATTTTTTTCTAATAGCTTTGTTGAGATGTTCACATACCACACAATTAACCATTTAAAGTGTACAATTTAATGGCTTTTATTAAATTCACAGAGTTGTGCAACCATCACTATAACTTTAGAACGATTTCATCACCCCTAAAAGAAATACCAACCCATTGGCAGTCACTCCCATTTCTTCCCAGTCGTCCCTCCCCCAACCCTAGGCAACTCCTGATTTACTTTCTCTCTCTCTAAGCTTGCCTGTCTGAACATTTCATATGAATGGAATCATGCAAAATGTGGTCTTTTGTGACTGTCTTTCACTGAGCATAATGGTTTCAAGGTTCATCCATGTTATAGCATGTGTCAAGCACTTCATTCTTTTTTGTTGCTGAATAATATTCCATTTTGTGGATATACTACATTTTACTTATTCATCTTTTGTTGGACATTTGGGTTGTTTCTACTGTTTGGCTATTGTGAATATGCTGCTATGAACATTTAAGTACTGGTTATTGTGTATTTGTATGTTTTCATTTCTTTGGGATATAAACCTGAGAGTGGAATTGCCGGGTCATATGGTAACTCTATGTTTAACTTTTTGAGGAACTGCCAAGCTGTTTTCTGAAGTGACTGTACCATTTTACATTCCCACCAGCAATGTATAGTTTCTCTATATCCTCACCAACACTTGTTGATGTTTGTCTTTTGGATTATAGTCATCCTAATGGGTATGAAGTGGTAACTCATTGTGATTTTCTTTTTCTATTTTATTTTTTATTGAGATTATGATAGTTTACAACCTTGTGAAATTTCAGTTGTACGTTGTTTGTCAGTCATGTTGTAGGTGCACCACTTCACCCTTTGTGCCCGCCCCCACCCCCCCTTTCTCCTGGTAACCAGTAATCTGTTCTCTTTGTCTACATGTTTAACTTCCACATATGAGTAGAGTCATACAGAGATTGTCTTTCTCTATCTGGCTTATTTCACTTAACATAATACCCTCAAGGTCCGTCCATGTTGTTGTGAATAGGACGATTTTATCCTTTTTTGTGGCTGAGTAGTATTCCATTGTGTATATATACCATATTTTCTTTATCCAATCATCAGTTGATGGGCACTTAGGTTGCTTCCACGTCTTGGCTATTGTGAATAATGCTGCAGTGAACAAAGGGGTGCATGGGACTTTTGAAATTGCTGATTTCAAGTTCTTTGGATAGGTACCCAGTAGTGAGATGGCTGGGTCATATGGTATTTCTAATTTTAATTTTTTGAGAAATCTCCATACTGTTTTCCATAGTGACTACACCAGTTTGCATTCCCACCAGCAGTGTATGAGGGTTCCTTTTTCTCCACAACCTCTCCAACATTTGTTACTTTTTGTTTTGGTTATTTTTGCCATTCTAATAGGTGTAAGGTGATATCTTAGTGTAGTTTTGATTTGCATTTCCCTGATGATCAGTGATGCTGAACATCTTTTCATGTGCCTATTGGCCATCTGTGTATCTTCTTTGGAGAAATGTCTCTTATGTCCCCTGCCCATTTTTTGATCAGGTTGTTTGATTATTTGTTATTGAGTTGTGTGAGTTCTTTGTATAGTATGGAGATTAACCCTTTGTCGGATATCTGGCTTGCAAATGTTTTTTCCCAATTGGTGGGTTGTTTTTTTGTTTCAATCCTGTTTTCCCTTTCCTTGAAGAAGCTCTTTAGTCTGATGAAGTCCCATTTGTTTATTCTTTCTATTGTTTCCCTTGTCTGAGAAGACATGGTGTCCGAAAAGATCCTTTTGATACTGATGTCAGAGTGTACTGCCTATATTTTCTTCTAGAAGCCTTATGGTTTCAGGTCTTACCTTTAGGTCTTTGATCCATTTTGAGTTTATTTTTGTGAGTGGTGAAAAAGAATGGTCAATTTTCATTCTTTTACATGTGGCTGTCCAGTTTTCCCAGCACCATTTGTTGAAGAAACTTTCTTTTCTCCATTGTATGCCCTCAGCTCCTTTGTTGAAGATTAGCTGTCCATAGATGTGTGGTTTTATTTCTGGGCTTTCAATTCTGTTCCATTGATCTGTGGACCTGATTTTGTACAGTACCATGCTGTTTTGATTACTGTAGCTTTGTAGTATGTTTTGAAGTCAAGAGTTGTGATGCCTTCAGCTTTGTTCTTTTTTCTCAGGACTGCTTTAGCAATTCGGGGTCTTTTGTTGCCCCATATGAATTTTAGGATTCTTTGTTCTATTTCTGTAAAGAATGTCATTGGGATTCTGGTTGGGATAGCGTTGAATCTGTAGATTGCTTTAGGTAGTATGGACATTTTAACTATGTTTATTCTTCCAATCCATGTACATGGAATGTCTTTCCATCTCTTTATGTCATCAGTTTCTTTCAGGAAGGTCTTGTAGTTTTTGTTGTATGGGTCTATCACTTCCTTGGTTAAATTTACTCCAAGGTATTGTATTCTTTTTGTTGCGATTGTGAATGGTATTATGTTCTTGAGTTCTTTTTCTGTTAGTTCGTTATTAGAATATAGAAATGCTACTGATTTATGTAAGTTGATTTTATACCCTGCAACTTTGCTGTAGTTGTTGATTATTTCTAATAGTTTTCCAGTGGATTCTTCAGAGTTTTCTATATATAAGATCATGTCATCTGCAAACAGCAAGAGTTTTGCTTCTTCATTGCCTATTTGGATTCCTTTTATTTCTTTTTCCTGCCTGATTGCTCTGGCCAAAACCTCCAGTACTATGTTGAATAAGAGTGGTGAGAGTGGACACCCTTGACGTGTTCCTGTTCTCAGAGGCATGGCTTTCAGTTTATGTTTGTGGGCTTTATTTTATATATCAGTCAACTAGATGGAAAGAATGAACCATAAGAAAAGTTTGGTAGGTTAGCTTGATATCTAAGTTTTAGAAGGCAGATTCTAGGTGAATAATCCTAGAATTCAGCTCTGGTAACATCCATTGTTAATATATGTTTCTTCTTTATGGTCAAATAGCCTCATAGAAGTTTTACAATATTTAAAGCCTAACCAGAGTCATTTTCCTTCCTAACTGCCTCAAAACCTCCCAAGTCTTAACTGCAGTTATTTAAATTAATTCTGACCAAGACCAACAAAATTAAGAATAGTAAGGAGAAGTGTGTATGTTAGTTAGCTTTCAAAGCTCATGACTTACAAATTTTGCTTTTCCTCTTCTCTATAGTGTGCAGAAAGTGAGAGTCATTCTTTCTAAGACATTGTACCCTCTTAATAGGTGGCATTCTATTGTCTTCTGTCACAAAACGTCCTTGTTATTAACCAAGACTTGTCAGAATAATATTTAAATAAACTCATTTAAAAACTTTTGGCTTTGTGCTAGTGATATTTTCCTTTCTCATTTAACTCATTAGAATAAGAAAAGAGAATTGTGTGTATGATCTGTACACTTAAGGATTAAAATCTGTGTCATTCATCTCCAGATATTAATTTTCTTCATGCCTGAGGAATGGCTGTGTACTAATAACTCAAAATTTTCAGTAATTCATATAATTCACATCAAAATTCCTATATTGAATTAGAAGAATTATTTTCAATCTTAATGTCATGAGCTTATTTATCTGATACTTAGTTTAAGATAAGTAAAAACTTATGTAAGTTTTAAAGTGTGTTATTTTATAGATTTTTGGAACAGATGGCAAGTTGTTGAGAATAAAACTTTGGAGAGATTTTTATTTCCCCCCTGGGGAAGATTCGCCCTAAGCTAACATCTGTTGCCAATCTTCCTCCTTATTTCTTCCTCCCCATGCCCTTCCAAAAGCCCCAGTACATAGTCGTGTATAGTTGTAAGGTCTTTTGGTTCTTCCATATGAGCTGCCACCACAGCATGGCTAATGACAGACAGGTGGTGTGGTTCTTCACCTGGGAACTGAAACCCAGGCTGCCAAGGCAGAGCGCACTGAACTTTAACTGCTAGGCCATCAGGGCTGGCTCTGGAAAGAGATTTTTTTTCTTTTTCTTTTTTTTTTGAGGAAGATTAGCCCTGAGCTAACGTATGCTGCCAGTCCTCCTCTTTTTGCTGAGGAAGACTGGCCCTGAGCTAGCATCTATCCCCATCTTCCTCTACTTTATATGTGGGATGCGTACCACAGCATGGCTTGCCAAGTGGTGCATAGGTCCGCACCCAGCATCTGAATCGGTGAACCCTGGACCGCTGAAGCAGAACTTGCGCACTTAACTGCTGCGCCATCCAGCTGGCCTGGAAAGAGTATTTTTTTAAAAATAAAATAGAGGATGTGCTTCTAGCTTTATGACATAACTTGAATTACAGAGGATTTTCATTTCTTCATATTTAATTATGTAATAGATTTTTTTTAATTGTTAGGCTTTTGCCAAGTTAAAAACAAGGTAAGTGTTCATTTGTAGTTGTGCTAATTCTTAGAAGCTGTACAGATTAGATTCCTTGCTACTATTTTGGCTTCTTTTGATATTGAGAGTAATTGGAATTAAACATTGTTTTGTGGGATATACATATATTTGACAGAACTAGAAGAACAGACTCGAAAAGCTCTGGAACTGGACCAGGAACGAAAACGAGCGAAAGAAGAAGCAGAAAGGCTTGAAAAGGAGCGTCGAGCTGCTGAAGAGGCCAAGTCTGCTATAGCAAAACAAGCTGCCGACCAGATGAAGAATCAGGAGCAGCTAGTAAGGCGCCTGTCTTAGTTCTGTCTTAGAGAAAAAGAATAATTTAGACAAAAGCATGGAGTGAACCTTGCAAGACTGAGTATATTATACCTTCTGGAAAGCAAACCAAAGATACAAGTAACTTAATAATAAAGGGTGGAAATAAACCTAGAAATTCTATTTCTGCCTTTTAAAAAAAAAACTAAAAGCAAAACAGAATAAAAGATAAGTGGAATCTGTTGCTGACAAAAGATTCTGATTCACTTAAACTTTGCATAAGCCACTGGCATGTTTTGCTTTAGATAAATTGACAATATGTTCTAACTCCTGTAAGATAACTGTAGGCCATAATTGATTGGGTTTTTTGTTTGTTTGGTGGACTTGCAAATAATGAGTATTATGACACTTAGAAGATCCTGGATTTAAATATTGGTTCAAGCATTTACTTGATGTGTGCCTCAGATCCCTCCTTTTGAAAAAGGAGTAATACCACCTAATAGGATTGTTGGGGAATCAAATGAGATTATTTGACAAAATGCTCTTTATAAAGCATTATATAAATACAATTTTTTCTTTTGTAGGCTTTAGCAAATATATTATTGATAAAAGTTAAAAAGTAGCTCCTAAGTTGCACATTTTAAGTTCCCCCTACTGAAACAGAAATAACTAGTCTGTAGATTAATAATTTTCTTTTACTTTGCCTCCTTATTAGCTCCTTAGACCTATTATAAATATTTATGATTTTAAAGAAATATTACCATTTTTTAAAATGGAAGTCTGTCTAAGAAAAACATGTAAAACAGCCCAAGATTGTACATTAAAGCTTTGACGACTTAATATAAATTATTGGAAATATATTAAGCTTTTTAGTGTTGGTAATTATATTGTTCATTTTAGGCAGCAGAACTTGCTGAATTCACTGCCAAGATTGCACTTCTAGAGGAAGCCAAGAAGAAAAAGGAAGAGGAAGCTACTGAGTGGCAGCACAAAGTAATGATTTGTTTGTTCATTCACTGTCATTTATTGAATACCCATTTTGTACCCAGCAGTATGCTGAATTTATAGAGTTGAGTATCAGATACTGTCACAATTTGGAGGGGAAGAGATATCTGTGTGTATTGTAGTAAATATTAATCTATTGATTTAAGCTGAGTACTTTGGGAATACAAAAGAGGTGATTAATTTCTGTGGGAATGAGGCAGGTGTTGGGGAAGCCCTTATAAGTTAAAGGTGGGTCTTGAATAAAATAAATTCAATTTTGAGGTAGGAAAGATTGGGAGTGGTTAGAGACTGAAAAGATAGTCATTCCAGACAGGGGAACTGAATGAGTATAGGAAGTATGACAGATGTGAGGACAACCAGTAAGTGAGCAAAGCTTAGACTATAGGTTCAGAAATTTTGGGAGATGTGGCTGGAAAGTTAGAGAGGAAATTAGGTTGTGAAAGGCTTTAAATAAATGCCCTGCTAAGCAAGATTATGGGGAGTATTTGTAGACATTGGGCTCTGAAGGTTTCAAAACAGGATTGTAGTGTGATCAGGTATGATTTTATAAAAATAACTTAGCAATCAGTTTGAAGGATGGATTGGGATGAAGGGTAGGATTACTTACGAGCTAAAGACCCAAAGCTAGGGTGTAACAGAGTAAAGACGAACAGGAATTGTTGAGAGACATTTTGTGGTAAACTCAAAAGGGTGTGGCAACCAAATGATCGGATATAAAGTTGAATTAGAGGGATGCAGTGAAGATGATACTGAGATTTCTAATATGAGTTTCTAAGTAGATGAAACCACTGTTGTCTGAAATAGCACACAAGTGAAAAATCAGGCTTTAGTTGGAGGCCTGGGGGATTTTAAAATCATAAGAGTTTAATTCAAACTTTAAATAACATTAACTCTTAAATGGAACTATGATAATAGGAACTATAATAATAATTTTGTACACCCGAAGGTATATGACTTTTCTAAAATAAAATGTGAATATGGTTTCTTTCACTCTTAGCTTAAATTTTCTTTGTAGCAGTTTAAACTTTATAAGTAAGTTTTTGATATATTGAGAATTATGTATTCATGTGTATATAACTCCACAAAAGGAATAAAACTCTGTTAACCTACTGTTACACTACTTTCTTTATTAGAATTTTATAGAAACAAATAAACTTTTTTCTTTTTAAAGATTGGCCCTCAGCTAGCATCTGTTGCCAATCTTCGTTCTTTTCCTCCTTCTTCTCTCCAAAGCCCCCCAGTACATAGTTGTGTATCCTAGTTGTAGGGTCTTGTGTTTCTGCTATGTGGAACGCCGTCTCAGCATGGCTTGATGAGCAGTGCTGGGTCTGTGCCCAGCATCTGAACTGGTGAAACCCTGGGCCACCGATGTGAAGCACGTGAACTTAACCACTCGGCCACGGAACTAGCCCCTGAAACACATAAACTTTTAAAAATAACATATCATAGAGGCAAATCTTGTGAACTGTAGAAATTAGAAAATGCACTCAAAAGAAAAATCACATTCCTACAAACTAGGATCACTATTTTAACACCTTAGTGCATATCCCTCCAGGATCTTTTCCTGTTTGCGTATGTGTATGCATACACATTTATATGTTCAGAGTGAGGTCATACTGTGCATACTATTCCATTTTAGTCAGTTTTCATCTTATCTAATTTTAGACTATATTCAGTTTTTTATTTAGATATAATTGACATATAACATTTTGTTAGCTTCAGATATACAACATAATGATTCAATATTTATATATATTGCAAAATGATCACCACAATAAGTTGTTAGCATCTATCACCGTACATAGTTGTAAAATTTTTTCTCTTGTAATGAAAACTTTTAAGATTTATTCTCTTAAGAATTTTCAAATATGCAATACAATATTATTAACTCTAGTCCCCATGCTGTACATCACATTTCCAGAACGTGTTTATTTTATAGCTGGGAGTTTATATACTTTTTAATCTCCTTCACCCGTTTCACCCATACCCACCTCTTGTAACCACCAATCTGTTCTCTGTGTTCATGAGCTCAGTTTTGTTTTGTTTTACGATTCCATGTATAGAGGCCAGCCCTGTGGCTGTGGTTAAGTTTTTGTGCTCTGCTTTGGTGACTTGGAGTTTGCTGGTTCAGATCCTGGGTGTGGACCTACACACCACTCATTAAGCCATGCTGTGGTGGCATCTCCCCTAGAAGAACTGGAATGACTTACAACTAGGATATCCAACTATGTACTGTGGCTTCGGGGAGGAAAAAAAGAGGAAGATTGGCAACAGATGTTAGCTCAGCGCCAGTCTTCCTCAACAGAAAGCATACCTTAAAAAAAAAAAAAAAGATTCCACATATAAGTGAGATCATATGGTATTTATCTTTCTCTCCCTCACTTATTTCACTTAATGTAACGTCCTCAAGGTCCGTCCATGTTGTTGCAAATAGCAAGATTTCCTTCTTTTTTATGGCTAAATAATATTCCATTGTGTATGTATACACCACATTTTCTTTATTAATTCATCCACTGTGACACTTAGAGGTTTCTTCCATATCTTGGCTATTGTAAATAATGCTGCAGTGAACATGGGAGTGCATATATTTTTTTGAGTTAGTGATTTCCTTTTCTTTGGTTAAATACCCAGAAGTGGAGTTGCTGGATCATATGGTAGTTCTATTTTTTCATTTTTTGAGGTACCTCCATACTGTTTTCCATAATGGCCTCACCAATTTATATTCCCACCAATGATGCACAAGAAAAAAGGGTTCCCTTTTCTCCACATCCTCGCCAATGCTTGTTATCTTTTTGAGAATAACCATTCTAACAGGAATGAGGTGATATCTCATTGTGGTTTTGATTTGCATTCCCCTGATTAGTGATTTTGAGTACCTTTTCATGTATCTGTTGGCCATCTGTATGTCTTCTTTGGAAAAATGTCTATTTAGATCCTCTGCCCATTTTTTAATAGAATTATTTGTGTTTTTTGCTATTGAGTTGTATGAGTTCTTTGTATATTTTGGATATTAACCCCTTATCAGATATATGATTTGCAAATATTTTGTCCCATTTGGTAGGTTGCCTTTTCATTTTATTGATGGTTTTCTTTGCTGTACAGAAACTTTTTGGTTTGCTGTAGTCCCACATGTTTACTTTTTGCTTTTGTGGCCTTTGCTTTTGGTGTCAAATCCAAAAAATGATTGCCAAGACCAACGTCAAGGAGCAACTAAGTTTTCTTCCAGGAGTTTTGTGGTTTCAGGTCTTAGGTTCACATCTTTCATCCATTTTGAGTTGATTTTTGTGTATGGTGTAAGATAGTGGTCCAGTTTCAGTCTTTTGCGTGTGGCTGTCCAGTTTTCCCGACACCGTTTATGGAAGGGACTGTCTTTTCCCACTGTACATTCTTGGCTACTTTGTTGTAAATTAGTTGTCCATATATATATTTCTGGGCAGACTATATTCAAAATTGACCCAAGAAGTCCTTTATAGATAATTTGCCAGGCCAGTGTCCAAAGTAGGACTTTGCACTGCGTCTGTTTGCTCTAAATCTCTTTTAAAGTAGGCCAGTTCTTTTTAGGATACTAAGTAATTGAAAGGACCTTCAGATTGTCCCTCCTCTTATATTTGTCTCCTTTCTTCCTCATGATGTCATTCAGCTTGTCCTTTTATTGTTAATATTTCCTGTAAATTGGAAGATAGACCTAAAACCTTGAATGATTCAAGTTAAGTTTTTGGCTACAATGCCTTATAGGTAAGACTTCCGTATCATTTATCATCCAAATTAGAACATTTTTGAGAGTGAAAGGGAGTTTTATTAATCATGACATCATGACAACAGTGTAATGCAAGATTTTCCAGGCAAACCAGCACGATATGGTCACTCAAATAATGAATGATGCTGGATTCTTCTGTTGTATCATATCAGAAGACAGTATCTAGTTAACCCACCATTAGTGATTTTAATTGATCATTGGAATAGAATAATGACAGTCTGATTCCTCCACTGTCTGGTTACATTTTCCTCTTTGTGGCTAAAATGTAATCTATTAGGTGTAGCATTCTTTGGCATTGTACTAATATCCATTTCTCATCGACTATTTGCAGAACAATTTTAGCAACAATTGATAATCCTTGCCAGAATTAATAATTCTGTTAGGGTGTGCAAAGTGATGTTTTTAAATTCTATCACTCCTACCTGTTGTCATTCTTCTATAAAAATAGAGCTTTCATCAATAGGGTCTATTTTCATTACTCTGCAATATAGTTTCTGTTAGAAAGGACGGATAGCATGATTGTTTTAATTATAAGTTTTAAAAGTAAGTTGCTGATAAACTTATTTTATAATATTCAGGCTTTTGCAGCCCAGGAAGACTTGGAAAAGACCAAAGAAGAGTTAAAAACTGTGATGTCTGCCCCCCCTCCACCTCCACCACCACCGGTCATTCCTCCAACAGAAAATGAACATGATGAACATGATGAGAATAATGCTGAGGCTAGCGCTGAATTATCAAATGATGGGGTAATGAACCATAGAAGTGAGGAGGAACGTGTAACAGAAACACAGAAAAATGAGCGTGTTAAGAAGCAACTCCAGGTATTTAAAATTTGCAGTTGTATGCACGTTTAAAATATAGTTTACATTTTCTTTTTTTATTAAGTTAAACTTATTAAAAATGATCATTAGATTTTGTGGAAGCCTTGAACACTAGCTGGTCTTGTGATTGCTTTGTGGGTGCTTGGCCTACAGTTGCATTATTTCATTTCATCTATTGTATGATCCTGTTAGCACACCCTTGTTTGTTAGTCTTGTGTAATCAGGCCTTAACCAGTAAGTTATTCTTTAACTATAGCTTGACTCTTGTTAAAAGATAATATTTTAATGCTGTGTTTAAAAAGCAAATGAATTTAATTTTTAAATAGTAAAGTATATATTAAAGGCAATGAAAATTTAATACACTAGTTGTATGACATTATATCATCTGAATTATTTGTTCAGATTTTATAATGGTGAAAGGTCAGTTTATTAAATTTGCATAATTAGAATAAAATAGGAAATTTTAATATTAAACTTTCTTTCCAGGTAAGTTCTATAATTTTTTAATTGGTGAAATCTTTAAATATTAATAAAGAAAGTGAGGTGATAGTTGAATAAAATATTAAGACTTTTGGAGAAAGCGTTTCTAGTGGTGTAGATTTTTATCTATAAATTATTCTATAATGGCTACATTGCACGTTTTGTAAGTCATTTCAAGTATTGTTGGAGAAACTTAAGGAAATTTAGAATAATACACAAAATTGTCATGGTTGATGAGTGTAGAAATGAAAGGCCATGAGTATTCCTTCCTAACCACTACCCCTATTATTACTAAAAGTAAAACAAACTTACACACTTTAAAGAAAAAGATTTTACAATGGAAATTTTAATGTACTAAAAAAGTCAGATTTGTTATATGTATGTTTTTGTCTTTAAACTTTTTCATGTTTTTAAAATCTAAGGAAAAAAATCATAGTCATAATTTTTATTTTTTAAACATAGGCATTAAGTTCAGAATTAGCCCAAGCCAGAGATGAAACAAAGAAAACACAAAATGATGTTCTTCATGCTGAGAATGTTAAAGCAGGCCGTGATAAGTACAAGACTCTGCGACAGATTCGACAAGGCAATACAAAGCAGCGTATTGATGAGTTTGAAGCAATGTGAGAGCTGTTATTTTGCATACGTGTTCTTCATAAGCTGAACCACCAACAGAGAAAAGCAGGCCTTTGCAGATGTGATGGAGTGCATCCCACCTTGCCAAAGCACTTATACCAGTTTGACTGTGGTGACTAACAGACGTATCTAAGGGGAACTCTTCCTCATTAAGGCAGTGTGATATCATGTTTGGTTTTCCTTTTTTTTTGGGCCAGGGAATGGAGAACAGTGTTCCATCACCTTTCACGATTTTCATTTTCCATTTTTTTTCTGTTGAAGATTAACACTAATTATCACGTCTGACCAATGTGTATGTGTGATTTAAGCACTTTGTATGTTTCAAAGGATGATGGTTACTTACTGAGTGTTTAGGTAGAGCACTCTGGTTTTCCTCGCCCCTCCCATGTTTTATCTGCACATATTTTCACATTCTTTCTCATTCATATTTTCTCAATGTCTCCTTGTATCTTGCCATACCACCATACAGATCATTGGCAGTGTTTAAAATGAGGGTAGGTGACAGGGTGGACAGTGTTTGATCATTGTGAGAAAACAGATATCAATCATGAAGAGGATTAGAATGTTGAATGGTGTAGTGTGCAGCTGGTGGCTAAGTTTTTAAATCCCAATTTAATTACATTATTGGATATTTGATGTTTGCTTACTAAATTACAGTCATCTTTGACAGCTGAATTGATTGGTGTTTCATCTCCTGTCACCCTTTGGCTTTCTTTACTTACCAATTCACAAAGGTGTAGACAGCAGGTAGTAGGTCCCTAGGAAAATTTATTGATGAAACGTTATCTGCAAATAACAGTCATCTTTGAAAGATTTAAAAGTTTTGTTCTTTCATAGATTGATTTAGACAAAGAGATATTTAATAAAAGAAAATATCGTTTGTTGGTAATTGATTATAATCATTAAAAAGAACTTGGACCTTTCTGGAAGGACAGCCTATGAAAACATTAGTCCCAGAGAAGGGACAATAAATACTACCTCACTACTACACCTGCGATGACTGGTTGTTCAAACACAACAGAGTGTGTCAGCTGTATGTTTTATAATACATAGTGATGCTTTCAATCATGAAGGAATATTTTTGAGATTTCCTTTTATCTTCAGAATATCTTAGAGTGCTAAATTTTTAACTGCCTTTTTGTTGAGCTGAATTGTGGGACTTTGTACTAAAATTGTAAGCTCTTGCTGGTATACTATCTTCCTGGAGGGGTGTTGTATGCCTGAGGAAGTAAGTATGTGTGTGTGTGTGTGTGTGTGTGTGTGTGTGTGTGTGTGAGTGTGTGAGAGAGCGAGAGAGGTTTCCCTTGTAGCATGTGAAGAATGTCTGTACCTTCATTTCCTGATGTAATTGTTACATAATCATTTTAGCATATTTGATTTCTAAATCATTGTGCTTATTTTTTTCAATCTCTAACTAAGAATACTTAAATTTGTTTTTTTAAACCTATTTTAGAAATTATAATGTTAGGTTATATTAAGCTCAATTATGTCTTACAAGGAAATCTTTCCTGTTTGAAAGATGTTCTAATACTCACGTGTTCTAACATTTTCTTTATTGTAAAATATCTAGATTTGGAGATAAGAAAAGCCTTGTTTTCTCTGGGTGGTTCAGCTACTTTCCATTTGGTATTATGCACTCAAATTTACATTTATCTATTAAAATTGCCATTTTGTTAAACATTTTTCATGCACAGTAGATCCAACTTGTGTCTGAAAATATCTCTTGTGCTTTTTTGATTTTGCTGACTTTAAAAGGATTAATCTGGGCAGACATAATGAAAAGGAAAGGTTGCATTTAATATATTTTTTGGACTTTGTAGGACAAAAGATAACTGGTTACCCTTGAAGTCACTGTTGTACGGTGGTTGTGCATATGCTTCAAAATACTGTGGAAGAGAATGTTTCTGCTTGCAGCATGCTAGAGGACTAGAGGGTGAACGCTGCTGTTGATGCTTTCAAGCCTGTGTTCACTTTTCCAGAGCGTTAAAACAATTGCCATAAAGGGGAAAACTTGGACTTCCGTTGGATTTTTATTAATTTTCTTCATTTTGAATTGTGTGCACTACCATTGTCACATCAGTTTGATATCAGTGTTGAAAAATTACCAGTTATATTTGCTGTTTATAATCTATTTGTAGATTAGGATTAAAATGGATTTAATCCATTTTTAAAGCTGTGTGAATTTTTCTAAACAGGAACAACTATTTGCAATATAGGTTTTCATAGTGATTAAACCAATTATAACTTTTATTATTAGCAATTGAGAGCACATGTTCATATAGCAATGTAAAAATATATTAATGAGTATTTGGTAAATTCCAACAGGCTTTTACCATTAGCATAATTTTGTGTTGTACAATTAAGTTACAATTACATCTATAATTTTGGATAACATTCATTGGTTAACAATAAAGTGACAAAAGCTCATGCCTTCGAGGTCCACTGTTGTTATTTAACATGGATTTCTTGTATATTTCCTGAAAGTTATAATCTCTGTTAGACTTATGAATCATCACATCTTAAAAATGAGAAGTGGATAGGGAAAATGTCAAAATCTTCATAGATTTACTCTTTTCCCCCAGATTATATCTCTTTTGGTATGGAAGTAATACCGATTGTTAGTTCTGTGGAAAAATTAAATAATTAAATTAAATTGACTCTCTTGATAACATAAAATCAGTTAAGATTTCCAATCATTGCTTTTATTTTATAGTGTTTAGTTTCTTTTTCCTAAGGAAAATAGTTTCATTGTCCTTGATTAATCTTGCTATTAAAATGCTAATGTTCTTTAACGAACTGTATACTAAGTGCATTTACTTAAATACGTATTCTTACTTCAAAGCTACGTTACAGAGCAGTTAGCATAATTTTAGAAGTTAATTCTCTTTGTAAAAGTTTTTTACTAATTTTTAACATAAAGATGATTCTTAAAGTGATAAATCTATTCTCATAGTAAAAGCCAGGTATCTTCTCAGTTTATAGTAATATTTACGTATCACTTTATTATTTCTATTCCCAAAGGCAAGTAGTGTTTTCTTTACTCTGATCCTATCAAAAAAGTAAAGGGAATTTTATGTAAGATTTTGCCTTATATGTCTTTTATATCTTAGTTTTTCCTTAACTAGAATTACCACTTACAAAGTTATCTTAGACTGTATTGGAACTCACTCCTGATCGTCATTAGAAAAGAGTTTCAATATTAATATTGTGATTAAAAATAAAAAATGCCCACCACTTTCTGTCTCAGTTTTGATTACCTTGTTGATGGGTGATGTTTTTAGAAATGAAGATAATATAAAAAAACTTTTTAGGTCCAAAAGCATCTCATTCTGTCTATACATGATGAAAACAATCTTTAAAATCTAAAGCTTAAATATACAGAATTTCTGCCTTTAGCATTGATTTACTGAACTGATTAGTAAACCAAAGCTTAGATATCTTTATTAAGAACAAGGGAGGGGCTGGCCTGGTGGCATAGTGGTTAAGTTCACACACTCTGCTTTCGTGGCCTGGGGTTCGTGGATCTGGATCCTGAGTGCTGACCTACATTGCTCATCAAGCTATGCTGTAGTGGCATCCCACATACAAAATAGAGGAAGACTGGCACAGATGTTAGCTCAGGGCTAATCTTCCTCAAGCAAAAAGAGAGGAAGATTAGCAACAGATGTTAGCTCAGGGCCAATCTTCCACAGTGGGGGAAAAAAAGAATAAAGGAAAACATTTAACTATGGAACTACACTGGTAGACAGGTTCCCTTCGTCTTTAACTATGTTCTAAATGAACAGAACTTTAGCATTTTCTTATTTCTTCATTCTTTTTTTAGCCAGAAGGTTATCAAATATTCTTATGTAGTTTACCATGTAGAATGATGGTATTCTAGTACGTTTCAAAAGCGCAGTGGATTCTGCAGATGTTTTGTTAACTTCATAAAATGTCAAGGCAAACTGACTCCTCACATTCTACACTGGTAGCAAGGAAAAATTCTCTCATAGTAGTGTGTCCTATGTCAAAGCTTATCACATTCCCATCCTTGGCTTTTCCAATTAAATAATCTTAAGTCCCGTTTTTTTCCTAGTGGACCTGCTTCTTAGTATGTCCATCTTTCAAGATTTTAAAAAGTGCCATTTTCCCTCTAGAAAGATCATGACTCCTTGCTTTGTCACCTCAATGTTTTAACCTCCCTTAAACTTGGTGATTAAGAGTTTCCTGATTTGAGTTACGTATATACTACTTTAGGAGTTGAAGTATCCATCATTATTTCCCATAAAATTTTAAGGTTAAAGATCATTACTGAGATAATTACCCTATGGCATATCTTGTAAATTCAGGTTTATGTTTGCCTCCGGAGTTCAATAGCCACTAAATGGTTCCAGGTTCTTAGTTAATGACCTTATTTAGCCAATACGTTTTTATCAAGCACCTGCTATATTCTAGGATATAGAAGCAAAATTAGAATGGCTGTGACCTCTTTGTTTTGGCTTATCTTAAAATGTGGAACTTCAAATATTAATTTATCTTAGCTCTGAGATCATTTGCATTAATCCGTTACAATACTAGATTTCTTTATGATGGCAACACCATTTGGTTGATTCATGTTATTTGTATGCCCAGATTCTTCCGTGCTTTTATCTAGTCAGTTGCTTCCATCCATGTAATTTATTATTTTTATTACTCTGTTCTAATTGTTCACTTTTATTTAATGATTATTTTAAAAATTTAGATTCACTTTGTTATTTATGCATGTCATCTAGTTTGCTCCTAAAAATAGTGATACTGGTTTTCGTTTACTAAGTTTATATAGCCAAAATCCATCTTCCTAGTGGTAATATGGGATCACAATTTCTGAGATTTATGTGATGATCCTTGAGAAAGTTCCTTTTGATAACACATGGATTTATTATATGAAATGCTGCTTGCACTGTGTTATAATGTATACCACGATATCTTTCAACTATTTTGCAACTTAAGATGTTTTATCTTTTGTTTTAGACCTAGCAGTGCGTGTGTGCCTTAGACTCTTAAGGCAATACCTCCTCCCTCCCTTTCCTTTTGTTTATACTGAAAAGTCTCTGTAATTCAAGTCTAACGTTGGAAACCTGTATGCCGTCATTCCGTTTATATAATTATTTACTTTTAAATTTTAGCTCATTTGGATAAAAGCTACAATTGTATGATGACAGAAAATACTACAACGTAAGATCGATAGAGGAAAATTAGTGACTGATAAGAAGAGTATACAGGATAGTTTCTCAAGTATGCTTGTTCTTTGATAAATTAATTTTTATTTTATAGGTCAAATTTTAAATATTGGTCAATATTTAAAGATATCCTAAAAAATAAAGTGCCTAATTTTAAAAGTTTTTCTAACTTTCTAGGAAGACTCATTTATTTTACACAACTGACAAACCAGTTAAGTATAGTAATTAGTTATAACTATATTAAATATTGAGGAGTTTAATGGAGTTACTTTTCATTTGAATCTTCATTTTTTTGTGTTAAAATATACGTAACCTAAGATTTACCATTTTAACCATTTTCAACTGTACAGTTTAGTGACATTAAGTACGTTCACCTTGTTGTGCAACCGTCACCACTGTCCATCTCCAGAACTTTTCCATCATCCCAGATAGAATCTCTGTACGCATTAAACACTAGCTCCACATTCCTCCCTCTTCCCAGTCCCTGGTAATCTACTTTCTGTCTCTGAATTGACTACTTTAGGTACCTCATATAGGTGGACTCCTGTAATATTTGCCCTTTTGTGTCTGACTTATTGCACTATGTTTTCAAGGTTCATCCATGTTACAGCATGTATCAGAATTTTATTATTTTTTCAGGCTCAGTAATATTCCGTTGGATGTATATACCACATTTTCTTTATTCATTCATTGGTCAGTGGACGTTTGGATTCTTTCCACATTTTGACTGTTATGAACAATGCTGCTTTGTACATTGGTGTACAAATATCTGTTCAAGTCTCTTCTTTCAGTTCTTTTGGGTACATACCCAGAAATGGAATTACTGAATCATGTGGTAATTCTATGCTTAATTTTTTGAGGAACTGCCAATACTATTGTTCTTAGCCGCTGCACCATTTTACATTTTCATCAATAATGCATAATTTCTCTACATCCTGACCAACACTTGTTATTTTTTGTTTGTTTTTGATAATAGCCACCTGGTAGATGAAGTGGTATCTCGTTCTAGTTTTGATTTGCATTTTCCAATGATGTATTTTTCTCTCTGACGTTGAACATATTTTCATGTGCTTGCTGACCACTTGTATATCTTCTTTGCCAAAGTGTTTGTTTATGCACATTCTGTCTGCTTTTTAATTGAGTTGTTTGTTTTTTATTATTGAGTTGTAGGAGTTCTTTATATATTCTGTTATTAATCTCTTATCAGATATATGAGCTGCAAATTTTCTCCTGTGGGTTGTCTTTTCACTCTGTTGATAGTGTCCTTTGATGCAGAAAAGTTTTTAATTTTGATGAAGCCCAATTTATCTATTTTTCCCTTTTGTTGCCTGTGCTTTTAGTCTTCATGTTTTTTAAAGAGAAAAAATTATTTTGATGAGGATGGTATTACTGAAAAGCAGAGCAGAACATATGTTATGTACAGTGGTTAGAGTCTAGAGAGATGGAAAGTAGGCTGTCTTGACTGGAATAGAAAATGTGGTTCGCTGTGCACTGACTGTGGGACGGGGGAGCTGGAGTGAGCCGGGCCAGGGATTTCTGGAGACTTGAATCTTCTGGTTTAATTTGATTTGAAGACATGTGGTGCCTTTGGGAACGCGGTCACGGAAAGGAATAATAACTAAACTTTGCTCCGAAGGAAAATTCGTGCTGCTATGTATAGTATACTAGCAAGTGCAGAGGATACAGAAAGCTTCATAGAGGAACTACATGTGCTGTAATTAGCCTGAAGAAAGGCTGTGGGCATGGGAATGAATTACAGCCCTACCTTCTGAGCATCTCAAGGAAATAGCTAGATGTAATTTGCTCTCATGTTTGCTGTATGTAGTAATGTTTTTTTCTTCTGCCTATTTTCCAAGTGACCTCTTTTGGGACAGTTTCAACCTTTGTTTTTATTCTTTTATTCATGACGTTTTGGGACTGTGTTCTTTAGTGGTACAAAAACGAGAACTAGAAATTAAAGACACCCAAGCACAAATGGCTTCGATTCTGAGTTCTAATTTCAGGTCTTATACCTGTGCTTTGTTTTTTATAAGCAGTTTCATACTTCTGAATCAGATTGTCTATTTCAGAGTATTTCTGTGGAATCAGATCTAGAAACTGAGATACCAATGCACTGTCTTCCCAAAAAGTGTGTAATGCCTGACCAAGGGTTAATATCCATGTACTTTGAATTATTAATACTTGTTTCTAGTTGAAGAACCATTACAGAGTGTGTTTACGACAGTTCCATCAATATCCTTTCTGCTCCAAGATGATCCTAATAGTGTAGTTTCTGAAAGAAACTTGAAGTGTTTTTTTAAAACAGGTTTTAATGGTTTAGAAAAATAGTTCTTTTAGATCATTATGAAGGGTTTATATTCACCAAAACACAACTCAGTGAAGATTATCTCAGTATACACACACAATTATTCACTGGCTGTGACAGCTTTGAACAACTTACTTTGTCTGGAAATTTCTGTAGGGTTTTTAAAGTTGAGAATCACGTTTGATTGTACTCAGTTTAGCTTCTGCTAGAAGAATGATTTGATTCATGTGCTTATGCCCAAATGATATTAGTTTTTTATCTTATTATTTTTCCTTGTTTTCCCCAGACAATTCCTAATACAATATACTTCTCAATTTTTAGGCCATAGAAGTTTTTGCGTATAGATAAATATAATCCTTTGGTAATCTAAATTACAAGTGGATGGTTTTCCTTTAACTTTAAAGAAAACTTTGAAGTTAACTTTTTTGGCACTGACTTTAAAATATGATGACTTACTGTTGGTATGTAGATTAAATGTAGAATTTTGCAACTTTTTAATTTGTCTTTTAGAAGTACTTTCTATCAAAAGACAAAATCAATGTATGCAAAAGGAAATCATAATTCAGTGGTCTGTTTACTTTTTAAAAATTGTTTCATTAATATTTCTAAATGTAGTACATGATAGTAGCTCATTTTAGTTTCTTAGAACCTTTACGTTGATTAAACTATCATTTTTTTCCGAGAAATATTAACATCTTTTAAAAGTAGTTGATCATAAGTATGAAAAATGTTTTCATTGATAGGTGCAAAATAACATAAAATCACTGTTGCTTAGCAGTTTATATACATTCTCAAAATAGCATGAGAAAATACCTCAATTTTATAAAAACTTACAGTACCAAACAGTATAAAACCTGGAATTAGAACCCAGAACTTAATCATCTGTATAGTTTATAGTATAGTTTAATGTGCTGGGCCACATATATTTCATATTAGCTGATGTTTTAAGGATATTGATAATGAATTTGGGGGACATAGGCTGGATCAAAGGCTTTGCATCAATCTGTGAAGAAGATGTATCCATTGGAAAAGTAGATTTGCATCTTTAGAGGAGATTCTTGGCATTAATATTTTTGGAATATTCTCAATCATTAGGAAGACCGGAAGCAAGTATGTCTTCTAGATTAGTGGTGTGATGTATGCAGGTAAGAACATGTTATCTGCCACCTCTTATTTTTGAGCCATTGTGCTTTAGTTCTTAGCCATTAGAAATTTAAAAAGTTTTCAATTTAATGGTGTTATGAAAGGAATGCTGAATGGGAAACATTCCTCCTTTTTTCCCATAAAGTAATAAGACTAATCCATACATACATGTGTGCTCACAGAGGCATTCATTCTTCCAGTGATTTATGGAGCAATTGCTGGTTATGCACAGCGCTGTTAGAGTTAGGGGCGATAGACGAGACCTTGTGACTATTGTAGGAAATTGTAGTTAAGTCAGAGAGTTGAGACGTGGACTCAAATTAAGGTATAGAAAGTAAAGTAAATACCAGAAGAAAAATGGAGATAAAATGTACAGAAGTTAGAGAAATGAGAGGTCACTTAGGTGCTAATTAGCAAACAAGCAGCATGATAGTGATTTGACTAAGAAAGTTGAGAAATGTTTTCTTCATTTCTTCATATTGCTGCTGGGGCTCATTGAAAGTTATAAATCTATCACTAGGTCGGCTAGCTAATAGTTTAGATTTGTTAACTTGGTTCTCTGCCAGTAAGAATTGCATATTCTTTAATATCAAATACAAATGTGTCTGGTTTTCTTGTAGTAGAGTCTATTGAGTATAAGCAACCTTAATAATAATGGTTTATATTAGAATAGCCAATAATGAAATGTAATTTAATATTAGAGTTTTCATATAGCATTTTAGGTTAACTACTGTGTTTAACTTGACAGTAATTTTACCACTCTTGACTATAAATTATTTTTCTACTCTATAACTATCAGATTATCCATTACCTCAAGCAGTACTGGTAAAATTTCCTTCTCAAACACTGATTGTGTTAATTTTTGTAGGTTTGTGTAGCAGTAACTTGTATCATAACAAAAGCATCAGAAAACAGATATTTAAGGATTTTGGGGGGGGACTTTTTTTAAGCGTTTAAATAATTGTTATTGCCAAATTTTCTCCTTTTTTAATTTAATGAAACAATTTTCAGCTATGCTTAGAGATAATTGTTTTTAAAAAACTAGAAAAGTAGGTATTAAATTACAAATGTTTTTAGGAAATGTATATTTTTCATTGGCTTCCAGTATTATCATGTGTTGAAGTTGCTAAATACTAAAGGTGCTTTAGGTCATACTTAGCTACTTGATGTTGAAGCCTCATTTTTAAAAACTTGGTTAAATCATTACAGTTTTTAAAAATCAGTGATACATGAACATGAAACAAAATTCAGTAGGTACACTGGGCTAACTCTAGAACAGTAAGCCTCTCCCTGTCCTCTGTCTTCCGCCTGCCCCAGAGTAACTCGTGTGTTGGTCGTCTGCCTCCCGGAGAAGAGCTGCACACGCACCAGCGTGTTATGTGGTTGTGTTGCTTATGTGAATTAGAGCATTCTTCACTCGCGCGTTTGTGCTTCTTCACTGAAGGGTGTATTTTGGAAGTCATTGCATATCAGTACAAAAATACCCTGGTATTTAATTGTATGCATGGCCCTTACTTCCAGTGCACATTTATGTTTTTACCAATTCTTTCCTATTAGGAACAGTTTTGTCATGTATTCTTGTGCAAACACTGCTTGTGTTTTATCCTGTTTAAGAAATTGTGTTATAGTCCAGTGGATGAGGTAAGTTTACATAAGGTTTCCTATATTTTAGGATAGGAAATTTTTACTTATATAGGTGTGCTGCTTACCTTTGAAAAAATTTAAACAGTAATATGTCCTTGTTGAAGCACGTTTGTGAGAAAAGTAGACACTGGTCTTTTTCATAAATTGAATTTCTGTATTGCAGGTTTACTTAAAGATGATGCAGCCATAAAGGTCTTAATATTTCACTTTTAAGGGCCCAAGTGAAAAAGTTCTGCCAGTAATTAAAACTTCTCTGACTTCTGCAAATCTTAATAATCAGAAAATGTCATTGTTTAAAAAGAAGCAAATAAATAGGATGGGATTTTCTAAATACACTTTGGGAGCTTTTTGGATTTTAATTTCCTTTGATTCCCACCATCTCCTCAGTTCTTAGAGTTTTCATTTGCCTACTTTTGTTAAAATGGAAAATGACAAGCTCGGATCATTGCAAAACATTTTAATGACATAAGGCAGTTAACCACAACACCAAACGGCAGCAAAAGTGTTTCACAGATATTTGATTCTGCAAGTTTTCTTTGATTTTTAAGGACGTAGATAAACTTGACTTGTATTATTAATTCGATCTTTCTGAAGTTAAGAAAATGTCCTTTGGGGCCGGCTCCGTGCCCCAGTGGTTAAGTTCTTGCGCTCCGCTGCAGCGGCCCAGGGTTCGGATTCTGGGCGCAGACATGGCACCGCTCGTCAGGCCACGTTGAGGTGGCGCCCCACATCCCACAACTAGAAGGACCCACAACTAAGGTATACAACTATGGATGGGGGGGTTTGGGGAGATAAAGCAGAAAAAGAAAAAAAAGATTGGCAACAGTTGTTAGCCCAGGTGAAAAAAAAAAAAAAGAAAATGTCCTTTGATTTTAGAGCTTGTTTTTTCTATCAAATACTGCTCCTGTATCTATAAACTTTGACCTAGCTGAAATGATTTTCTTGGGCCCCAAATGCTTTGAAGGGTACAGCCTAGATTTGTTTCAAAAGTGCTGATGGTAGTTCATGTTCATCAGAGAGAAAAAATACAGATCTTTGTGGTTTGCGGTCTCCCTTTCACCCACCCTTCCCAGAGATCCACACTAAATTCTAAGCTGATGTAGCAGAGAGAGGCAGAAAGGCTGAGTCTGTAGCCTCTAGTAGTCACCATCTGCCCGTTGCTCTTTCAGCTGCCCAGCGCTGCCGAGTTCTGATCCCTGCTCTTCCTGCCTAGTTTTTCAGGCATGCCCAGAAACTGTCAGCAGTCAAATTGCAGACTCGGTAGCCTATGCTTATCCCCAATCTAGCGGGGCAGGCATCCTTCCCCAGAATCTCCTGCTGCTTCAGCAAACGTTTTGTTTTTTCACAGAAGACACCTAGATCCAGGTTTTATCAGTTCAGAGCGCATTCGATACATAGCCAGTCTGACTGGCTGTCAGAGTTTTGGGTTATCTTGGGATAGATGCGAAGCAGCATCATGTAGAGTTAATTGCATTTGGCTTTGAATTCTGGCCTGGCCACTCACTTACTGGTTGTGTGACTTTAAGAAGCCACTCAGCCATTTTGAGCCCAAGTTTCCTCATCTGTTAAGTGGAAGTAACACTATTTATCTTATGAACATTGATTGTAATAATATACGTGGAATACTTTGTTTACAGCCAGGTATATGAAAGGTGTTAATAACTAGTAACTTCTCTTACTTTGTTTTTCATATTTTTGTTCCTCTGTCAGTATTGTGGATATTAGTATTTGTACCCAAGTTCTTTGGATTTGGATTCCCTTTTTTTTTTTTTGCTGAGGACGATTTGCCTGGAGCTAACATCTATTGCTAATCTTCTTTTTGCTTGAGGAAGATTCACCCTGAGCTGAAATCTGTGCCATTCTTCCCCTATTTGGTATGTGGGTCACTGCTATAGCATGGCCGCTGACCAGTGGTGTAGGTCTGCGCCCGGGAACCAAAGCCAGGCCGCCAAAGCAGAGCACGCCAAACTTAACCCCTAGGCCACAGGGCCAGTCCCTGGATTCCATTTTTTATGTCTTCTGTTTGCCTTTTAAGGATTTTACTTGAGATTCTCTTAGAAGGTATTGCTCAGCATATGTTTATTGAGAGTGTGCCAGGCCGTGTGCTAAGAATGAGGAGATAAAAAGAGACGTGGTCTGTCCTGAGCAGTGACAGTTCACAGTTTACTCTCAGTAGAGAAAGTAAATAATTTACGTGTTTGTGTGTTATGAATAAGTGAAGTTCCCTTCTCAAGCTCTTCATACTGGAGTGTCCCAAGGCCCAGGCCTTCTCTGTCTACAGTTGGCTCTCTTAAGAGACCTTGTCCAGTATTACTGCTTTAAATACCATCTGTATGCTGAAAACTCTCAAATCTCCAGCCAGAACAATCTCCCCTGAACTTCAGATGTATAAATCCACTATCTACCTGACATTTCTGCTTTGATATCTGATAAGCATCCCAAACTTATTTTGTCAAACCAACTCAAGATCTTCTCCCCTCAGACTTGGTCCTGCCTCAGTCTTCCTGTTTTCAGTCAGTGGGTGGCAAGTCCATTTTTTCAGTGAATCAGGCCAAAACCTTGACTGCATATAGGACTTCTTTTTCTCTAATAACCCACATCCAATCCAACCACAACCCTGTTCGCCCAGTGGTCAAAATGTCAGCTATATCCCGAAAATGACCGTACATCTTGTTCCATACACCAGGATTGCTGGGATTAGTGCTAGAGCCTTCGGATGGGATTTCTTGATTCTTCTCTTGCTATTCTACAGTCTGTGAAGACAGCAGCTTTAAAAAGGTAAGTCAGACCCTGTCACTGCTCAGAATCCTCCAGAGCTTTCCCATCTCAAAGTAAAAGCCCTATCCTTCTCAATGGCCATTCAGAGTCTGACACCATCTGGTCCCTTGTTGCTCTCGGATCTCATCTGCTGATTTCCCTTCTCTCATTAAGTTGAAAGCAGCTGGCTTTCTTGTTCTTTAGCCAGTACTCCTGTTACCTCAGCCTGGAATGCCTTTTTTCCCCAGATGTTTTTATGATTCACCTCCTTGCCACCTCCAGGATTTTGCTTAAATGTCACCTCAGTGTGGCCTTCTCTTACCACCCTATTTAAAGTGCACCTTCCCCGATATTCCCATTTCTTTTCATTTTTCTCTATAGCACTTACCATCCAACATAATGTATATTTTACGTATTTGTATTGTTTACTGTCTTCTTCCACTGCAATGTTAACTCCGTAAGGGCAGGAAATTTATTGTTTTGTGCGATGATATGTGCTCTGCGCCTAAAGCAATGCCTGGCATGTGGCAGATGCTCGATAGTATGTGTCAAATGGGATGGATGAATTCTGGGAGCTCAGAAGAGAGGTATCTAATCTTGCTAGAGGGTTCCAAGGAAGGCTTCCTGGAGGAGATGATTCCTAAGCCAAGTCTTTAAGAACAAGTTATTCTTCATCAGGGGCAAAGGTAGGACGGCTATCCAGATAGAAGGAACTATATAGGCAAATACATCAAGGCACAAGAAAACTTAGAGTGTGCCTGAACTGCCCATTAGTATTGAAAAGTATAAAGTTCAAGATTCAGAGGGTGGTACCATGGAACACTAGAAAATATGAGCGGAAGCTAGTGTGGATGTACCTGTGACATTTCTTGGACAGTTTAAGTTTGGATGCTGATGGAATGTCAGATGAAATTTCCCAAGGGGAAAGAGTCAGGAGAAAAACTGGGTTTGGTACAGGGCCGTGGTGCGCACCAGCACTGAAGTACTGCCCAAGCCACGTGAGTGCGTCAGGAGAGAGGGCGTCAGGCACCCCTGGAGCGAGGACTGCACAGGCACTGCAGGACAGAGCTGGAGAGCTGCTGTGGTCTCTAGCGTTGTATGAAAACGAGAGGTCTACTACAGTATTTAAAACGTACACTATGGACACTGGCTTTGGCAATAGAATCATTGAACAGAGCAATTTCCTTGGAATTAGAATGGTTTTTCACTTAGCTTAACTGTATGGTGTCTTCTGGAAAGTGTTTCCCACAAACCTATGCATAGAACAGGAAAATGTTCTTTCTAGCAGAGTCCTCTGTCCACTCCAGATGTCTGACACTGTGGTCACCCCACAGTGACCCTGCTCAAGTCCATGAAATTACATCTAGTAATCCCCACCCACACCTCTGCTCGAGTCCGTGAGATTACACTTAGTCAGTGGAAATCTGTTTACACGTTTACCTGCTAGGGATGCTCCACGTGGCACTTAGTCCATTCAAATAATTTCATTCATTTGTTAAACATTTATTAAATGCCTGAAGTTAGGTCCTGAGAATTCATAGATAATTTTTAAAGACTTTTGTAATCTAGAGGAGGAGACAGAAGAGGTAAGAAATAGTGTGACAATGAGACAAGTAAATGAGAGATACAAGGATCTGGCCAGCAACCAATGTCTTGCTAACATCTCCAAAGGTGTAGAGGTTATTAAAATTGTCAGCAGTTGCCTCAGGAGCAAGGACCATTGCCCCGCGGCTTGCTTGTAGGGCTGAGGGAACATCTCAGTGGGTGTCCAGTGGTGGTCTCAATGCTGGTTTGCACAGGGGTTCCAGGAAAAATCACAACGTAAGAGTAACTTTCAGTGCTAGAACCAGGAGCATCAGCTATGAGCAGCGAGGCTGAGGCAGTCTGGGAGTGAAGGCAGCTCGGAGCTGAGTAGGGGGCCTGCTAAGTGGTGGCAGGACTGCCTTGGGCTGGGGGTTAGGAAGTCCCTCATACTTGGGCTGCTTCTGGAGAACTCAGGAAGGGTTCAGAGGGATTTCGTTTATGTTCTGGAGTTGCAGGGGGACTTTTCCTGGGAGGAGTCCTTGCTTTCATTCATCTAAATATTTTAGTGCCTAGGACCTGCCAGGCACTGTGTACGTACCAGTCACTGAGAATATCTTAGTGACTAAGACTAGATCCTTGTCCTAATGGGCTTACTTTCTATAGAAAGACATGAAGCACAAGCAGAATAATTAAAAAGCTACAAACTGCATTAGGCTGAATCGTGAAATTGCCAATATTCAACCATCTTTGGCCTATAACAGCAGCAAATTTATATGAACTTAATGCTCTGAAAGAAACAGGGGACTGAGTTGGGGAAAATGCAGGGATAATTTGGGGATAAGAAGGTCAGAAAAAGTCTCTGAGGAGGTGGCGTATAAGTTGCCACTTGAAAGAAGAGAAGGCTGGCTGCTTCTCTTCTTTTATTTATTTATTTATTTATTTTTAAGGATTGGCACCTGGGCTAACAACTGTTGCCCATCTTTTTTTTTTTTCTGCTTTATCTCCCCAGACCCCACCCTGTACACAGTTGTGTACCTTAGTTGCACATCCTTCTAGTTGTGGGATGTGGGATGCCGTCTCAACGTGGCCTGACGAGCAGTGCCATGTCTGCGCCCAGGATCTGAACCCTGGGCCGCCGCAGCGGAGCGTGAACTTAACCACTCGGCCACGGAGCCGGCCCCCTCTTCTTTTATTTAAATCAAAGTGGTGAATGCAAATGTCAGCAGGATCAAGTGAGTGTCCTGGGCCTGCTGGGGGCTGTGTCTATCCGGGAAGCTCACGCCGTGTCTGAAGAGGACATCAGCCCCTCAGAAGCAGTAGACCCAGTGTGGTTATACTTTCTGATTTTCTAAGATAAGCGAGAAAACAACTTTTAAAAAAAGCATTCAAAGAATAATGCTTTAGATGTTTAAGTTGAAATGTAAATTTTATGTGAAATCTCCCAAATTTTACGTCAGCTATTTGAAAAAATTTAGGAAATGTTTTGCAAGCCAAACAATGTCTCTGCTTGCCAGAAGTGGCCCACTGGACACCAATTTACAATCTTTGCCTTAAACCAGTTCAGGTGGAGGGAACAGCATATGCAAAGACCTTGAGGCAAGAAAGGGTTTGACTGTTCAAGGAACAGAAAGGAGGGCAGTATGTCCAGAGCTGAGTGACCCTGGAGGAGAGTGTGTGGGAGGTGAAGCTGGGAGGGATCCAGATCACAAGGAGCTCACAGGGACAGAAGAGCAGGGACACAAGTGCAGATGGAGTGTGGACTCGACAAGCATGTGTCCTGGGGCAGCACGGGGCTGCACCTGCCTGGAAGAAGGGGCACCTGTTCCGGATCCACACAAAGATGTCATAAATGCTGCGGTGTCTTTGAAGGTAGGTGCATTATTCCATTTTACAGGTCAGTGACCTGCCCAAAGGCAACCATATGGCAGAGTCTGCATTTGGCTTTTGGTTTTCTTTGAAACGGAAGCCCATATCCTTTTGACTACAGAACACTCACGACCTTTCCAGTTGAGAGATGTCTACATCACAGTGCCCTTTGGAGGATTTTCTTGTCTGCCTAACTCAAAGTGAATGTATCCATTAGTTTAGAGGCCAAAGAAGAATGCTTTAAATATTAAGTTGAATACACAGTAACAGCGACCTGAAGATCAAACCCCATCAAATTGAAGACCCACTCATTCAACTGTTTTGTGTGGGCTAGTAACACCAACCCACCGAGAGTTCAGGGCTCTCCTTTTCAAGAGAAGGTGAATATAACTTAAAGATTTAAAGTTGAAATATATGATTTACTCTTGTAGAAGTGAGAAAGCATCCTTTTTATTGTGTTTAGGCCTTCAAAATCAAAAGAAGGGTCTGTGTTCAAGGGATCTCAGAAATCTACAGGAAAATGAAATTTGAGATGTGAAGATGGACATGGATAGAAATACACTTTTTGGGCCACCAAGAGACATTGAATAAAATATTTCAGGAACTCAGTGAGCAGGACTTCAGTGACAGGAACCGAACTCGATCTAGAAAAAATTCAAGAGGTTGAGGATCAGAGGTCCTGAAGGAGGCTCTTGCCTGCAGAGTTTCAGCCTGGGGAAGAGCCGGGGAGGAAGGTGGCCCCAGTGTGAGGCCTTTCCAGAAAGGAAGTCCACGTGCAGCCTTCAATACAAGCTGACAGCTTAAAAGAATGATCTGAGTCAAGATCTGTAGGAGGGGATTGCTGAATTAGTCTTCAGAACTAAACGTGATAGAGTATTTCCTTACAATTCACCTGTCAGTTCTTTGTCACTTATCAGAATATTTGAAGAGAGGAAGCGTAATTAATAACATTTTCCAGTTGCTCTATGTGGGTTATTTGATTTACTTTGTGGATAAAAATGAATCCGATTTAACTTTCCTTATGATTCTTTAAACTATTAGATTTTTCCCTATAGAATTAAAGTGAAAATTGTATTTTTAAGAAAAAATCACTATGATTGCTTTATATTTTGCTTCAAGATTAGTAGATGCTAATTGCTGAATTAAAATAGGAGTTGGCGAACTTTTTCTGTAAAGGTCCAGATATTAAATATTTTTGACTTTGTGAGCCAAATAGTCTGTCACAGCTACACAGCTCTGCTGTCATAGTGCAAAAGCAGCTATAGGCACGTGTAAATGAATGAGCATGGCTGCCTGCCAATGAAACTTTATTTATGGACACTGAAACCTGAATTTCATGTAACTTTTGTCATAAAATCTTCTTTTGACTTTTAAATCATAGTCTCTACCAAAACAGGTGGGGACCTGGATTTGGTCCACAAGCCATAGTTTGCTGACCTCTGAATTAAAGGACTTAAAAGACCGTTATGTTCTGGGGCTGGCCCCGTGGCCGAGTGGTTAAGTTCGCGCGCTCCGCTGCAGGCGGCCCAGTGTTTCGTTAGTTCGAATCCTGGGCGCGGACATGGCACTGCTCATCAGACCACACTGAGGCAGCGTCCCACATGCCACAACTAGAAGAACCCACAACGAAGAATACACAACTATGTACCGGGGGGCGTTGGGGAGAAAAAGGAAAAAGTAAAATCTTTTAAAAAAAAAAGACCGTTACGTTCTTCCGAGGGCCAGTGGTGTGGCTTTCTCAGCTGTCTGGATTTTTGACTGGATCATAGAGGGGTCTTCTTTTGTTGTAATGAAGAGGTTTCCTTACACATTTGAAAGACTTCTAGCAGTGGTTCTCAGACTAGCATATATCAGAATCATCTGGAGAGTTTGTTAACATGCGGATTGCAGGGCCCCGCCCCCTAAGTTTCTGGTTCAGTAAGTTTATGCGGAGCCCAAGAATTTGAATTCTTAACAGATGAGGCCGCTGCTGTTCTGGCATCACCTTTTGAGAATCACTGATTTAGAGATGAGGGTGCCCGACACTGTGGGAGTAACGCAGTTGCTTCTTTTACTCAGTGTCCTTAGAGTGACTATTGACTTTTCCACCTGGATCATTTCTTTGAGACCGTCAAAATTCTAACAGCTCAAAGACCAAAGATAATTAGAACCAAATTTATAACTTCCCTATGTGGTGTAGTATTTTTCCTCCATCGGTTTCTGTTTTAAACACTTAGAAGCTAAAGACTATTTTACAACAGTGTTAGGGAAAGAGAAATATAAATAAAGGAATATTTATATTATTATATGCAGCATATAATACATTATATATTATAATGTTATATATTTGAATATATATATAAAATAAATAGTCACGTATCAGTTTAAAAAATAGCACATTGTCAGTAACTTTGGCATTCTGTATTCCTCGTCTATAACATCATTCTTTTCTTTAATTTTTACCATTTGTATCCACAGAAATGTAATATATTGTTTTGCACATGTATGAACTTTATATAGTTTCAGTACACACACATATCCATTTTGATGAATGAGCTGTGGTTCATTCGTTTTCACTGCTGCGAGTGTATTATTTTTTATGAATGCACTAGAATGTATCCATTCCCCTAATGATGGATCTTTGGATTGTTTCCGGTATTTTTTATCTTACAAACAGTATAGCCACACGTGTTCTTGTACATGTCTCCTAGTGAGTGTGAGCTGAGACCTCGGGAGGGGAACTGTTCAGTTACAGGGTATGTGGCTTGACCGTGTGTCCATCAAATTGGTTGCCAAAGTAAGGCTATAGCCGCATCTTTACCACATTTCATATCGCTAGATTTTTAAATTCCTGCCAATTTGATAGGTTTAAAATGGTATCTTACTGTGCTTTTGACTTTCATTTTCTTGATTACTAATGTAGTTGAGAATTTTTCTAGTATTTTTGGGCCTGTTTCTTGTATTTTGGGCCTCTTTCCTCTTCTTTGAAATGGCTGTTTTGCTTTTTTGCCTGTTTTCTTTAAAAGTTTCTTCACCTTGTTTTAATAAGAAACTCCTGACTAGTTTTGACTCTTTGTTCCTCTACATAAATTTTAGAATTAGTTTAAATTGTATGGGGAAAAAAACCCTTTTGGTTAGAAGTGTCCTAATAGACTAATTTGGAAAGAAATTACATCTGTATAATATTAAGGATTCCTAGTCACGAATATGTTATATCTCTGCCTTTATTGATGTCTTCCTTAATACCTTTCAGTAAAGTTGTTTAAATTTTTGCATTAAGATCATGTGTTTCTTTTGTTAGATTTATTATTAAGCATCTTATTTTTACTATCTTCTTAAGAGTTACATTTTAAAACTGTTTGTGGCTGGTGTATAGAAATGAACCTCATTTTTGTTTGCTGACCTTATATTCAGGAACCTTGTGTAATTCTTACTGTTTTTCATAATTTGTGAAGTCTTTCGGGCTTTTTACACATGTAGTCGTCTTCTGCAAATAATGAGTGTTCTCAGTCTGTCTTCTCAATCCATATAACTTTTACTCTTTTATCTTACTGAGGTGATTTGACTGAAACTTTCAGTACAATGCTGAACATAAGTGGCACCTCATTTCTGATTTAAGAGTGATGCTTCTAACTTTTCTGACATTTTGCCCTGCATATGTTTGTTGTAGGTTTTGGTACATGCCTTTATCAGGTTAATGGAACTTCCTTTTGTATACATATGCCTATTTTGCTAAGAGTTTTTTTTAATAAAAAGAATTTAAAATTTATCAAATGCGATTTCTGTGCATATTGAGATAATATGTGTATGTGCTTTTTTTTTGTTTATTTATTAACATGCAGAATTAGATAGATTTTTCTCATGTTAAACCAAGTTTGCATTCCTGGGATAACTTGATATGATGTATGTCCTATGGCTTGGCGCTCCGTGAATACAGAGCCACGTGTATTGTGAATGCCCTGCCCTCTGATTTGTATCTCTCTCCCCTCATTCCTCTTAGAAGGTTGCTGTCTCAACGAAGGTATTTTAAGCTTCTGGCGCCACCTGGTGGCAAACTTTGGAAATTTCTGACTTGATGTCTGTACCGCCTCTCTCAGGGAAACGTGCCATGTAGTTTCCTGTTATCACTTGTAACGCCTCACTCAATTCTGTTTTCCTTCTTGTACCTTAAATGTATCCACTTTGCTCCTCCATCCTCCTCTCTTTTGCTCTTGCAAATTTTCTCATTATACTCACGCAAATCATTCTCTTTTCCTTCTCTTTTTCTCTCTCCCTTTGTTCCTTCGTGAGTATAAATCTACCTCAATTATGCTTAATCATAGTGAAAGTAGTGCTGAGGACTAAGGAAAAAGTACAGCAATACATTGTTAAATGACATTTGATACGATAAAGTGCCATCTCTGCTAACCTTCAAAGTCCCTGAAAATACTTAACAATCCCTTTAAAATGTTCTTAAATTTCAAGTACTACTTAATCATCTTCTAATTAATTCTGCCCAGTTTAACACCAAGCTCAAGGATTAAAGAAAAATGATGACTGTTATAAGTTTCATTGTTTCTGTGTTCGTACTGGCTTTGACAAATTTAAGGTTTCTACTGTATTTTATTGCCAAGACTTTTTCATTATGGGTTAAACTGCTTGGAAACTGAACTAACCATCTATAACATGGTTTCCATGGGAAACAGCCCACCACAGATGCCCTTTTGGTATCCAACCCATTTATAAGATAGACATTGCCAGTAATTGCATTGCTAACTGCATAACCCTTAAGCATAGAAAAACCGTGAGCAATATTCTCCCCAGTCAGACAACTGACGCAGTTTCGTTTTAGAGTTAATCCTGACTTTGTTTTCAGTGTCTCTAAGGGCCGTATCTGAGAATGGCAGGTGAGTCAGCTGAAGAAGACAGACCACAGAAAGTAGGGCTGAACCTGGCCTCTTTAACCACTGCACTGCCAACATGGCTGCGGGGGAGGTAGTTTTTATTGTTTGTTTGTCTTAAGCCACCCCAGTCTTTTAGTCAGCAGGTACAGTACATTGAGAGTTTGCTTATTCAAAGACAGCAAGTATTGATTTCAAAGTAAGCACCACAAAGTATTTTGGGTCCATAAGAGTGGTTGGTGCCTGAAAGACTTTTTTTTTTTTTTTGAGGAAGATTAGCCCTGAGCTAACATCTGCTGCCAATCCTCCTCTTTTTTCTGAGGAAGACTGGCCCTGAGCTAACATCTGTGCCCATCTTCCTCTACTTTATATGTGGGACACCCACCACAGCATGGCTTGCCAAGCAGTGCCGTGTCCGCACCCAGGATCCAAACTGGCAAACCCCAGACCGCTGAAGCGGAACTTGCGGCCTTAACCGCTGTGCCACCAGCCGGCCCCTGAAAGACATTTTAATAGTGCCTAGATTAATCAAGAGAGAACCTAAAATAAAACATAAAATCGGATCTTCAGCATTACTCTGATACCTGTAAAGCTGTGACGTGTGTGGCTTTGAGATCCATTATTCTTGTGAAACTGATTAGTTTGTATAGAGTTGCTGCAACTATTAGAATTCTAGCATCTACTTAAAAGGGAGATTTAAAGTTATTCTCATTTCCACATTGCAATAGTGGAAATCCAAAAGTAAACTGAAAAAAAAAGAGGTTAAAGATTAAGAAGGTTACTTTGGCAATTTGGTAACCCAGAAAGCCCTACAGAGTCCAGAGTGACAAGGGTGCTCCTGGCATTCTGTACCATTTGGCTGCCTTCTGTGTTCTTTTGCTAAATGCTTTCTAACCTCTTGATATCTTTTTTGAAAGGTGGGGACCCAAACTGTACGCATTGTTCCAGATGCGTTCTTGCCAAAGCAGTATAAAGCAAATGTAACTGGAAGAAGGCGCCCTCCCTCACTGGGTAAGTACAGCTGACAGCCACGGCAAGGGCCCCCAGGCCACCTCCCATTAGACCTGCCACACCTCTCCACGGCCAGGATGCTGGCGGGACCCGTAAAACCCAAATCTGTTCATCCACCGCCCACAGCCTTTAATCCAGGCTAGAGAGTTCCCAGTCAAAGGAGCTGACCCGGAGCAACTCCTATCATCACTGCCTCTAATTCCTCCCGCTCCTTATGCTTTCTCAACTGTTTGCATCTCTCGGGCTCTTTATCAATCAAGAACGTCTTCCTCCAGTTTAGTAATTTTGAGCTCAGAGTTTATTAAAATGAGATCTTACCTGTACTCTTGGTGAACTGACTGCACTTGCTGTTTTAGACTGTTTCCTTTGTGAAAGCACCTCTTGACGTGGAGTGAGGGTTAAAGTGCAAGCTCACGTGTGTGACACTTATGTGCTGGGGACAGTCTTTTCTTATTTAAAAAAAAATCAGATTTACTTCAAAATGGAGTGCCATAATACATATTGAGTAGAAGAATTCCAGAATTGGTTCATAAACCAGGTTAGTATTATGCATTGATCTCAATTTGGAAATATTTAAAAATCATTCATCAACCTGATTACCATGACAACAGATCGTTTTAAAATTCCTTAATTTCTTTGGCAGAGACTGTTTTGACCCATCCCATGTCTAAATAAAGCCACAGCATACAGTTTATCTTGTACATCTTGAATGGTACATTTCAGTTCCCCCAACTTGCTGATTAAGCCTCCCAAAGTTCTATAAACCTAACTCTAGCTATCTGTGAAGTTATTTCAGATAATACTTTAAGATGTGGAATAATGGCCTTTACGACAATATTATTTTTTAGATTTTTTATGTGACATAAAAAAATGGTCATATATGTTCACTTCAGGTGGGTGAGGAATTTTTTAAAATGACCTGCTGCTTTGGCTTTGAATTTGGGATTGCTCTGAAATGAGTTAAGGTCATGCAAGAATCTCTGACATGCCATGATGTCACCAAAACCTTTTCATTGCTTCAAAATCCACCTGAAGGGCTTGTGACACATCCATCCTCATTTGCTCGCATCATTTTGAAAGGGGTGTAGCTGATTGTGAATTCACAGAATCCAGTTAGTCTTATTCCTGACATCTGAGAGAATATCCTCGGTTCAAACCCATTCTCAACGTTCCATAGATCGCCACCAACGATACTCCTCTTAGCTCTTTGTCTTTGACCCATTTCTTCCAGTGTAGGAATTTATGTAACTCTCTCCATTTTATTTGCCGATTGGTAAAATCCGCCAAGTTAAAATCTGCCTGATGTTTTGCAATTTTTCCTCGTTGATTTTCACCCGTTAATGTTTCTGCTTTTTAGAGCGAATCCTTTCAGTGAGTTTGACTCTGTGCTGTTGTCGTCAGAAGTAGGGAAAGAAAGTTTCTGCATGACTCACCAGAAAAGTCAAGAGCAAATGACAGAGGTTCTGAATTATCCAGAGATGCATTTATTAAAGAATCAAGGGAGTTGGCAGCCATCACATCCTTCAACTGGAAATGTCACATAGTTGGCAGCCTTGAAAGAACTGCTGGGCGCCTCCATAGCTGAGTATAATGTTAGTGACTCAAGGAAAAGGACAGGGACTTCTGAGTGGTTTTCTGGTCCTTTGCCCGCTGTCCTTAGGGTTTCTCCCTCAGAACTCTCATCCTGTCTTCTTATGGGATTATGAGGAGGAATTAGAGGTGACGTCTACAGCCATGGACCAGCTATGGCTGCTGGTTTCTTCTGGGATAGAATGCCCTACAGCCTCAGGTACCAAGCTGTAGCCAAGTTACTAATCAGCCTCAAAGGCCCCTGGCCGTCTGGTGTGTGCAGACTGCCAGGCTTCTTCTCTCAACCTGCAGGTCGTGTCCTTTCTCTGAGGCACTAGGCTGCTGTTAGCTTAGGAGGCTAGACCTGATTGAAGACCCTCTCTCCTGGATCCCAGGGGTAAGAAATGGGAAAGATGGAGCTGATGTCAGTAAAGTGATTCATCCCTTGGGCACACCTGCCCCATGGGCTGCTCAACTCTTGTGATTCACGACACAGAGGTTTATATGATGGTGACATGAAAGGGAGTGTGTTTAAACCATGATCTCATATCCGCATCACAATTCTGGATCTGAACGTTGCAAGATCTACTATGTTAGATTCCCTTTGAGACCAAAAAATAATTCTAGCTGGGCTGAGGTCAGAGTGCAGAATCTGTGGAACCTCCTTTGTTTGGGTGCAATCTGTGCATAAATCAAGAGTAAACTCAACCACAGCTAAATGGTACTTACAGAATGCAGAAAGGGGTTCAGGCTCGTGCCCTTTTCAAGCCTATTACAGTAATATTTAAGTTTCGTTTTCTTCTTTCTTGCCTAACTTTCCTGTTTACTCTCTGTGTCTTCATGCAGGTCCCTGGTATCTGACATATGGTGAGCTTTAGGATAAAAACGTATCCAGACGCCCCTGATGTTCCGAATGTGTATATCCCCCAAAGTCCAGAATCTCAGCTGAGCTGGACGGATGAGTGTCCCCTCAACCAGGGCTCTTGCTGGCGGTTTTCTCCACATCTCAGTTTACTGCTGGTTTTCCCTTTCTTGCTATTCTGTCTCTCTCCAAACCCTTCTGGACTCCTTTCCTTGGGACAGACCTTCAAAAGATGGGCCAGGACTTAGGAATTCTGCCTTGCACCCTGCAGTCCCAGGCCAGCACCCACCGCAGCCCATCTTCCTGGCACCACCCCCCAAACAGATGCTGGCAGGCATCAGCTTCTGAGAACCCACTTTTTTTCTGCATGACTAGCTTGTGAGGAGGGCTATATGGAGAGAATTTCCAGGAATTTTCCACTTTTTCAAAAAATGTATGTGACTTGTTTTTGGCTTCGACCTGAGAGCGAACTCTGTGGTGTACAGCTCTGTTTACTTGCACACATCTGTGGAATCTGGAGAAACTGGTGCAACATTCCCTTTCCTGTTGGGGCTGTTTGTATAATTGTATATAAATGTAGCAATAAATATATTCTAACATCAGCCTGGGCTTTGCTTTCCACTTGATTCTGCATCCTGATGGCAGGCAGTGACTATCACATTCTCGAGGAATTGCCCTACTGACCAGAGGGGCTTGCCTGCCCCATCTCAGGTTCTCATCTTCTCTGATTTCACAAAGTCTTAGTTTGGAGTTGGCCAGTGTTTGGAGAAAGAAGGTTGAGGAGCATGGGGGCAGGGCTGGGACGTGAAGCAGCATTACTAATTCACTAGGTGGCACTGTTCCGGGCACTGAGGCAGCTTGAATGTCCAAGGACTGAAGCTTAGAGGATTGAGTGACAGTCCGTGACATGAGTCAGCTATTTTCATAGTCACTCTTACATCCTTCAAGAATGTATTGTGTTGCAATTACACGGCAGGTACTTATTGCCGGGCACAAAGCTACCCCTTAAAGATTTTCAGAAAAACCACACAAAATATGCCAACACGATATTGATTTTTCCACCTGTCCCTGATGTTGTTCAAGGATACTAAGTCTAGTTGTTTTAGAAATGGTATCCTTCTAAAGGGGGACACATAGGCAAATAAACTTTCTATTTGGCAAAAATAATGTTGTTTATCTAATAGCAAGGAATATTCCCAAATTGTCTCATAATTTATTTGAAATCTTTGGTTATCAGGCATTTTTATAAAACTTAAAAGATAACCACATACTTTGTGTGGTTTCTTATCAAATTGCTCCTTCTCAGGCCTCTCCTTGATTATAAGCAGAAGTTGGTGTAAAACCACTCTGGAGTCACAAGACCTGGGCTGCAGCGGAGGGGGAAGCTGGGGGTCCCATGGCAGGCGTTCACAGGCAGCTCTTGAAGGAGTGCTTTTTATGTATTAAAAGAATATCGACCAGGAGCGCTTGAGGAAATCATCTGGTTGAGCCCTTTGAAGGACTGATCAGATAATTACCAGAACCATCAGGCCAGGTCTGTTCTTACATTCACCTTTTAATAGATTCATCAGAGAACCTGAGGTTTGAGGTCAAAAGATAAAGAGGTCACAGTGTGGGCTGCCGCCTTCCACAGCAAATTCTCGTGCAATACCACTAGACAAACCTTCTCTACATGTAGACTTGTCTGGCCACGACTGGTGTTACAGGGGGAAATTATTAAAAATGATCCATGACAAATTATCGGCTGCTTTTGGTTACAGTGTGATAAGAGATAAGCCCCGTGATAGATGATGCTGGATCCCCACCATTCATAGCTTGCTTATGGAGCTGTGGAGGATGAGGATTTCCAGCCTGTGGGTGTTAAACCTGGGCGTGGGTCGTGGCTCTGCCACTAATTAGTGGTTAGACCCTGGACATGTCACTCTAACCCTCTGGGCCTCTGATTCATCTGCTGGAAAATCAGGTGTCTGGACTAAGTGATTTCTAAGATCCTTTCTGTTCTTCGAGTCTCTCCTCCTTTGAGAAAGGGAAGGGAGTAGCATACTTTTAATGCTAAAGAGGAAGGTCATGGGATGGCAAAAATGGGCAATTGAGGGCAGAAGAGAGTTAAGAAGATCATTTATTTTCAGGTGCTAAGAAATGCATTAAGATCACGGCAAGTCAAGCACCGCCCAGCCATATTCAGCTCTCACTTTTCACATCCTGTTGGCCAGACTTCTTCGTGGGGTCTCTTCTGCAGAGGGCAGAGAGTCTGCCATGTATGCTTGTCATTGGGGCACATGGGTGGGAAGCTGAAGCCTCAGAACAAGAAGCCACTTTTTTCCACAGACTACCCACAGCCACCGGATGGGGCAGTGGCATGAAGAGTGTGCCTGGCCCTTGTGAACTGTTGGATTCAGTCCTGGTCAGGCAAAACTGACAGTGGCACAGCAACCCAAAGGGAGAAGAGCAGATCACTTCCAACCACTAATTACCCACATCCACACTTAAGGACACACCGGGAGGAACACTTCCCTCCTTCAGCATAGACACAACTCTAGCACAGCGCCCCCGCCCTCTTGGCCCACCCTCAACCCTTTCTGGGCAGGTGGGATGAGTGCCTGACTGGTGAGTTTGGAGAGGAGCTGTGTACCCAGTCCTTTTCTCCTCTTTTCCTGTAGGGGGCTGGCTGTCCTCAAGAAGCACACGTTTGTTATGTCTGCTCCTCCACGCCCTAGTTTTAGGGAGGCAGGCCCCGGCTCCCCCGAGAGAGGGTAAGTCTGTCTAATCTGGAGTTCATCATCGGGAAGCCCAGTTGGCGCAGTCGTGAGCCCCCATGCCCCAGGACCAGCTTTATCTCGGATGAACGGGGTCTATGGCCTTCACCTGAGTATTCTTTTGCATATTCTTTAGTTCGAAATTGAGCCAGCGCAGTGGTTCTCACTTTAATGTGCATCAGAACCACCTGGAGGACTTGTTAAAACACAGGTGCTGGGCTCCACTGCCCGAGTTCCTAATTCACAGGTCAGGGGCGGCCGAGAATTTGCCTCTCTAATAAGTTCCCGGGCGAGGCTGTGGCTGCTGACTGGGGACCAGGCTTCCAGACCCAGGGAGCGCGTGGCTGAGAGAAGGAGTTCCATCTACTGGTGCCCTCAGTGTCCAGAACTGAATGTTCTCAAGGCTGAGTCAGCCAGCGTCCTCCGCTCGACTCTTGGGTCAGTGTGAGTAACTCTTACAGATCCACATCGTCCTGTAGCCCACGGCCTTGGGGAGAAACAAATGGTTATGGATTGAACTCATTTCTGTTCTAAGCAGAACACGAGATGAAGCAATGCCAGCCATAAAGCAGCTCTGAAATGCCAATTTAAAAACAGAATCCAAGAGACGTGTGTAGTTTCCTTTGACGAAACCTCGCGGAGCACAAATAAATATTTCCCTGGGGCTTTTCAAGAACGCATTTAAACCCTTCTCATTGACATATAAAATACAGACGTTTGCACATCAGTGGACAGCGGGAAGAATCCTCATACACTGAACGCACCAGTGCAATTCGCACAAGAGCAGAAAGAGAACATTTACCCCCAAAGTTTCCAGGTGCTCTTCTCGGTTACTAGCCCCGCCCTCTGAGGGTAGGGACTGTCTCGAATTCTAGGGCGAGAGGGATGTGTGACTGTTTGGTACTTTATAAAAATGCCATCATTCAGCATGCACTCTCTACGGCCTGGTTTCTTTTACTTAACAAACCCATGAATTCTTTTTATTTTATTTTATTTTATTTTCCTTTTTCTCCGCAAAGCCCCCCGGTACATAGTTGTGTATTCTTCGTTGTAGGTTCCTCTAGTTGTGGCATGTGGGACGCCGCCTCAGCGTGGTCTGATGAGCAGTGCCATGTCCGCGCCCAGGATTCGAACCAACGAAACACTGGGCCGCCTGCAGCGGAGCGCGCGAACCCAACCACTCGGCCGCGGGGCCAGCCCCCAAACCCATGAATTCTTAAAGACCACTTTCCTAATCTGTCCTGCGGCCACCCCGTCGCCCTGGCTCCCGCGCGCCTCTCGGCCTCCGTGATCGGGCGGCGACCTGCCCGCTGCACACTTCGTCCCCCTTCTGTGCACAGCGCGGCTGTTCCAGCACAGCCGCTGTCAACAGCTGGGCTTCGCCTCCTCCAGGTCGTCCTTCAGGCTTCCCCCACCGCCATCAGCAATGCGTCCCTTCTCCCATCTGCCCATTTCCACTGGTCACGACAGGCCAGCCTCTAGCCCGGTCCCAGACGGCGCTCACCCCGCAGACGCCCATCCCTTGCTCTGCGCGCGTTTGAGGGCATTTTGCTCCTCGCGGTTCCGGGGGGATCTGGTTTTCCTGCGGAGCACAGGGTCTCTTAGGCACCATCGCGGGGGAAACTGAGGCGGGAGAACCCGGCACGGGCTTTCCACCCCCTGGGGCCCAGGAGCCATACTTGTCTCCGCTGCTCATATTTCAGTCGTCAGAACTATACACGACACTCTTGGGCACAGGGGGCTGGGAGAGGGAGGGGAGCCGAGGGAATATTTGCTGAGCATCGCTGTCTCTGCCACACTGCAAGGACCCGCCATTCTTAAGGCCAGATTATGTCCCCCTTTGCCCCGCGACACTCATCGTGCTCCCTCTCCTCGGCCTTATTCGCCAGTATTTATATTCCTTACACCACTGCTTCTCAGCCAGGGGCACAAATGTCTCCCCAGGAGATATTTGAGGATGTCTGGAGCCGCATTCAATTGTTAGCACTTGGGGTGTGTGAGCTCCCTCATCTAGTGGGTGGAGGACAGGGATGCTGATAAACATCCTACAGGGCACAGGACGGCCCCACAATAAAGAATTACCCAGCCCCAATGTCCATGGTGGGGTGATGGGACCCTGGCCGTCCAGGGGCTGTTTCCTTGTGCACAGATGTTGTATTACTCCCACCAGATCGCAACTGTGTGGAAAAGGGTCATGGCGGGCCTGTGGGCGTGGCCTGGCCGCTGCCGGTGCAGAAGTGCAGAAAGAACCAGGTTATGGAGTGAGGCAGAGAAAGAAGGGCCCTGACCGTATACGTAACCCCCTCCCCAGCCTCACACAGAGTGGGCAGAAGCCAGGAGGAGCTTCTCCCCTGGCACACTCCTCACTGCCTGCAGGCCACCCCGGCTTTGGGGGGCCTCTGCAGGACCCTGGGCCTGGGAGTGTGCACACCAGACCTCTTGGACCCTGAAGCTCTCATATTTCTTTGGCACTGCTTTTTTGCTGGTGTGGTGGTTGAACCAAGGTGAAGGGAACCGGAATTCCGAAGAGTGAGTCAGTGCTAGTCCCTGTCCTCACAGTGGACTGGCTTCTGTGGTCTGAAATGAGACTCCTAATTCCAACTCTACCATTTTCTGCTGTGTGCCTTTGGGTAACTCATTTAACCTCTCTGGACTTTAATTTCTACACCTGTCAAAGACTGAATTGATTTGTATAACACATTTTTTTCTCCTCAAATAGATAAAATCTGTAGGTGCTCAGAACCCATTTTTGGTTCCTTTTGGCTAATTTAACACAGCAATGCTAGTCATGGATCCTGTTACCCTGGGGCAGCCTGTTCACCTAGCCCTGAGGGACTCATGCCAGAAGGTGCCCAACAGATAGAAATGAAGAGATTTGGTACAAGTTCTGAGAAGTGAGTGCACGTGGCCATGAGGAACAGAGTCACCTGAGAGAACAACTTTCTTTTATTCATCCTGCCGTCTACCTGCCCTTCTGCTCTGGCCTAGTCCTGAAGCCAGCCAGGCAGGGAGAAGGTGGGCTTTGAGAGGGACAAGGAGGGGGCCTGGAGTGTATGCACAACCACATGACAAAGCACTTGAACCTGAATCATCATGAGTTGCCTCCCGGGTGTGTCCTGGACCTGGGTCCGAGGTGACTAACAGTGTCTGGGAGTAAAGCTGCCTCTTCTCCAGGCTGCCGCTGGGGGTGGTGGAGCTCATTAAAAATGCCTCTGCCCCAGTGAATGTCCCCCTGGTGTGTGTGGTGACCGGGCCCTGGACACCTCCCTGTCCTTGCTCTGTTGGGAGATGACAGCTCAGCTCTGGACTACGCAGCCCGGGTCCTGACTCTGTGCTTTGCTGTCTTTGGGAATACCCTTCAAGTCTGCACGTCATAACACAGGGCACAGGGCCATGGCCCCATTCCTAACCAAGCTCTCAGGCTCCACCATCCATACTCCACTAGGCCCCCGATCTTCTGCCCACCCAGGACAGGGGGCAGCGGGCATCCTGGGAGTGGACCAAACTCAAGTAGCTCATGGCCTAGAGGAGGGTTGGGACCCACAGCCCTGAGCCACGCATGGTGTGTGCAATGTGTGTAGCCTGTGGCCCAGCCACCACCTAACCTGTGCTCGCCCAGGCGGATCCAGACACACTCCAAGGTGACATGGGGAGTGTGGCAAAAAGGAGCTTTGCCTATTTGTTCATCATATATGTACTGAGCAACCAAATGAATCAAGTCCTTGCCTTCATGGAGTTAATATTCCAGTAGAGGGAAATGAGCAACCAACAAACAACATGGCCCATCAGGTGGTGAAAAGTGCTGTGGAGGACATTTAAAAGGGGGCACGTCACAGAGGGAGCCCTGTGGGCAGAGGGCCTCACTGAGAAGGTGACACTTGAGGAGAGACCCCGAGAAGTGCGGGAAGGGTCCATGCGGCACCTGGGGGGATAACACCAGCAGAGGGGAAGACAAACGAAGATGCCCTGAGATGGGAGGGTGTGTGGCATGTTGAAGATGCTGCAAGAAGCCCAGTGACGGGGCTGGAGTCCCACAGATCAGAGCCAGAGCAGTGCTGCTTCACAAGGGCCATCCTGGGGCTCTTTGTGTCCCACGAGGTGGCCTGAGGAAGCCGGGTACCAGTGTAGGATGAGACCTGCCGTAAGTGCGGGATGGGAGAGCCTGTCAGCGGGGGATGCTTCCTCCGGGGAGCAGTCTTGGCGCTGGCCTGGAGGGGTGGGGAACATTCCGAAAGGAGAAGCAGGGGAGGAATGAGCCCAGGCCCAGAGCTGGGACTAAGGGGAAAACCTTGACCGTGTTGTGGGAAGAGGATGTGGGCCAAGCTGGCTGGCACACGAGACCTGAAGGACAAGGCAAAGCTACGCATTTGGCCTCCGATTTTGCAAGTGGCTAGCTTTCATACAGAGCGTGTAGAGAGCCCTAAAGGGTAAAGCGTCCCAGGGCCGGACCTACTGGAGGCTTTTCAGCAGGGGAGTCACTGACCTGCTTTACAGTTTTAAGAGAACATTCTGGTTGCTCTGTGGAGAGTGGATTTGGGTGGGCAAGAGTGGAGTTGGGAAGATGAGGCCTTAATGTTCGTATTAGAGGTAATTCACAGGCCAGGGTGGGGATGGGAACTGAGTTGGCTGGGCAGCTGCTCTGGGCCCAGAGCAGGACCTGAGAGTGGGGTTTAGCTGCCTCAGACGTGGGATTTTGCATGCCATGGATGGCCGCATGGCAAACACTCGTCCAGCATCACCTCAGTACCAAGCCGGGCTTGGTTCCACTTCAGTGGGGTGTCCTGCCGTCGGCTCCCCTTCTCCTTGCCCACTGCACTGGTCTTGTTCTCACACCCATTCACACGAGCAAGTGCAGCTGTCTCCCCATTGCTGACCCGCCTCTCATTTTATCGTCCTCCTAAAAGCAGGATCCACCATTTAGCGCCTGTTCAGAAATCTTCAGTATTTTTACTGGCCCCAGTATTGCCAGTTTGCAGGGACCCCCAAACCCAAATATCGTCAGGAGCCGGGCATGACAAAATCATGGGGCCAGGCGTCGGGGCCAACTTAGAGAGTGCACGCCCCGGGGAGGTGTGTGGGAAAGGCAGTCAGGGAAAACAGAAGCCAGGATGTTGTGTTGGCCAGAGGAGATGTGCCGGTCACCAACCAGCCTGGCGCCCTGCGTATTTGTAATCCTTACTTTAAAGGCCCAGATCTTGAGCTTCTCAAATAGGGGCATCTGCAGTCTGGCCTTGGTGTACTTCCCAGCTTCCTCCCTAACGCTCTCTGTCCTTGGAAGGTGCCCTGTCACGCCTCCTTGCCTCCTTCTGACCTTTTCTGTGTCCTGCTCCCATAGAACAATCAACCTCTGGGACCCAGGTCCAAGGCCACTTTCTCTGTGAAATTTCCTGTCTGCCCCCAGCTTTATCACTGCTCGCGAGCCCTGGACTGCTTCCCTCGTTCCCCTTCAACTGTGATCTTCTCGAGGGCCGAAGCCGTGAGATAATTGCTCACGCAGAGCAGAGCCCTGAACTTGAAGCAGGTGGTGGGAACCATTCATTCTCACCACAGATTCTTCTTCAGCACCTAACTCAGCAACTGCCGATTTAGCAATTGCTGAATCAGTCAATCAGCAATCAATCAAGTAAAGAGGAAAAGTGAGCCTAACACGGCCGCTGCTCTTGTGGCACTCCTGGTTTGGACAAAGAGAGAACGATGGTGGGTAAGCAAGCAACTCTCCTAAACCCAGCATCAGGACCCAACAGAGGTCTGCCCTAGAAGAGAGGCAGCCCAACTTCTGTTAGAAAGGCTGCAGAAAGCTGTAGGCAGAGGGCAGCACTTAACGTGGAGCCAAGGATCTTGTCTTTGCTGATAAAGCAGAGATGGAGGTGATCCCGGCGCAGGGTGGGGCGGCGGAGGTGGGGGCGGGGGTTGGCCTTCAGGATGCAGCCTGGAGGAAGGAGAACCCTTGCCATATGTGCTTTGGGAAGGCTCAGGGGTCTAGAGTCTGTGGTGGCTGTGGGGGCAGATGGTGCATCTGGATGTCACTGTGATGGGTGGGCTTTGAATATTATGCTAAGGAATTCTGGCTTCATCACACAGGCAGTATGTGTGTGGTAGGGGGGTGTGGTGCAGGTGGGGGGTCCAAAGGTTTCTAGGAAGTGCATCATTAGAAGGTTAACTCCGGTCTAGCTCCAGAGTGGAAGGAGCCTTTGAGGGAGACCGGGTAGGAAGTAGGAAGCTGCCACAGGAGGGAGACTGCTCCGGTGAGCATTGCCTGGAGGCCTGAGTCAGAGCTTGCGGGGGCGGGGGGGGGGGGGGGTGAGGTGGGGGGGGACGGGGGGGGCGGGTGGAGGCGAGGAAGGTGAGATCTATGATCAGGGCTGAATGGAGGGCTCGGGAACCACTGTGTGTGCACCGCGAGGAAAGGGAAAGAACTGGGGGCGGGGCTCAGGTCTCTGGGTGGGAATGGAAACTGGGGCTTTCAGCATCTATTATGGCCTGTGCTCTGGGCTCTGGTGCTGGGCATTCTACGCAGATATCTTCTTTAACTCTACTGACAGCCTGGAAGGTGGGTAAAAAGATTCCCTTCTTTAATAGACCAAGTGGCTGAGCTTCAAGATTAAGGCCCTGCTTGAGGTCGTAGGTGTGGCAATGGGGGCACCAGATTAGCAACCAGGACCGTCTGGCTCCAAAGGTCGCGCCCTTTCTGCTGCACCCCACTACCTCACCTTCTCCCCATGCTGAGTTTCTTGGAGGGGAGGATCGTGTGGGCAAAGTTTCCTGGGTGCGTGCGGAGAAGCTGATGCACGTGGGCCTGAGGCAGGCTGAGGGAAGCTGTGCTTGTTCCTCCCGAGCAGAGAAGGCCCAGGAAGGCAGCCTGGTGGCACTGCTCCCTGCGGGGATGAGCAAACAGACCTGCGGGATGGACCCCCCAAGATAGGAAACGCACCCAGCCCCTCGGCTCCTTGGGGACTGAGGACGCGAGCTGTGGTGACCATGCTCCTCTGACCTCTGCTCAGGCCGCTCGAGCCCGGAGGCTCAATCCTTGAAATCACATCTATTTTCACAACATAACTAGAGCTTGTGGCTAGAGTCAGTGTTCCCTGCACACCCCTTTCGCCCCGGGCATGCCAATCTGGGAAGTGGCACCGGGAAGTCTGTATGTTAAATTCTTGTTAGGGAGATGCCGGCAGCTTTCAAACCAGTTGCCATCTTCCTCTTTCCCCACCCCCCAGGACCACTAATCACTGCCCTTGGGTGATCTCAGTGTCCCCAGGCCACTTCTGGCTGGAGAAGGAGAGGGGGCAGTGTTGAGAATCCTGATCTTTCTGGATGACTCAGGCCCGGGAAGAGACAGTGAGGCGGAAGCAGGGAGGGCTCTGCCCTGAGGTCTGTCAGGGCCTGGGCCTGTGGACCTAACCTGCACTGCCCAAGGGCTGGTGGCCTCCTCCAGTCCCACTCACGGCCCCTCACACTGCTCTCTTCCTCCCCGAGCCCAGCGCAGTCCGGGAGGTAGAGTTGGGAGTAGACCCTGCGTTGGGCTCTGCTCCCTGCTTTGTAATTCGCAGCATTTTACTGTGAATTGCATTCACGGGCACGATGTGCTTTGTCCTAGTCTTGTTAAATTGGTAACACACATAGCAAACCCATTAAGTCTCCTCTGGAGTCTACTGAATAGCTTTTCACGTAGTTAGAAAATTGTATTTGCCATCTCCCTTAATCTTTTCACATGCATATTTGAAACAATTACTCAAATGAATGATAATTACATCTTAGGAAAGTGAAGGGGGAAAGAGCTTTGAAGGCTGAGATGGTGACAAAGCCTGTGCCCTGGGACCCAGAGTGTCTGGTGCTGGTGGGGCCCCCAAGGGCTGAAGGGTGACTGGGGTGCACTGAGACGCTGCAGAGGCCTCTGGACAAGGGTGGGGAAGGCCGGGGAGCTGGAGAATGGGAGGTGCATTTAAACATTGTATTTCCTCTCCTTTCAGTATTCTGTGCCTCCCTGAGCTCTCCTGGGGAACTGGGAAGGGAATCCGTGCGACCACCCAATTTAACTTTTCTATTTCTTATCTCATGCTGAATCTGTGCAAATGGAAAGCATGGGAAATGTAAATGGCAGCTGCTGCCCTGAAAGGTGTCGTGTTTGCAGTGGGCACTGTCAAGAGTCTGGAAGCTAAATGGGGCTTCTCAAAAGACACCTGAGAAGGGCTCAGTACCTGATGGGAAACATTAGAAATGAATGTATGCCTTTGACTCTCCAGGACGACAAAGGGTGCCAAGGAGTGGGAACAGGAGTCCAGATGCTAAGATAACCTCCTTCCAGCACATGCTGACCAGTCTTGCTTCTCAGAGAGGCTGTGGGATGTGGGTTTTCCCTGGGGGCCCTGTGCACTGAGCCCTGGTCAGCTGGCTTGGGTCCTGGGCCAGGGCCATCATCCCGAGCCTCAGGACAGGCAGAACTCTGTTACTCTTTCCTCCAATACAAGTGACATCTTCGTCATCATTATTTATACGTAAAAGCAGTGCTGTAGGCGTGTGGGTCCAGTGAGGTAGAGAAACAGAAGTTCTAATTCATATTTTTCCCTGTTGCCCTGCTCCCAGGTGAAGTCACGGCCTGTTTATTATGTGCAGTTAGTGTCACTGTGTTCATTTCTCAGACCTACAGTTTTAGACTCACCCACATGCGGGATGACCCTGGGCCTGTCCCAGGACTGCACAGAAGAGTAAAAAGAAACATTTTAGAAGCACGTAGAGGGGTTTGCCTTTGAGCAAGCGCTTTAACTTTTCTGAATCCTAGTTTTCTCATTTCTAAAATAGGGATAATGCCCATTTCACAGGATTTTAGTCTAACTTATCTACAGTACTGGACCCATCTCTCTGACTCTGAGCCGCACTTAGTTATAAACTAGCAGGAAATGCTCAAAGAGAAAAACTTCATCTGCTGTCTGCCCAGAAATGTGCCCTGTCCAGCTTGGCTCTGCAGGTGCCCGGGGAGGGGCTGACGTCCCCCTTCACTGTGGTCAGGGGGGCAGGGGGCAGACAGGTGTGCTGAGTGTCCCCTCCGGCAATGGAAGTGGAACACAGAGGGTCAGCAATGCAGTCCATGACCTGCCGAACCGGGAGCTTCTGGAAGGTTTACCTTCTGTTTTATTATCACTATTTTTGTTATTCCGTTTACTTCCCTATTATGATATATAGAAAACCCTTAAGCCAAGAAGGGCCTAACAATGGAGGTGGGGTGCCAGGAAGAACTCTTCAAAGGTGACAATGTCACTCCCAAAATAGCCTCACCGTTGAATGTATCGCATTACACTGATCGTTAGAACTCAGACTCTTCCAGGAGGTGTCTGCAGATACGAACGCTCTGTAGGGATTCCTTCTGAGAATGCCTCTGTATTTGAACACCTAGCATTTATATAACGAGGGCTGTCACTTACCGGTCACACACTCTGGATGTGCCTGTTCAAAGGGTTTAACTCATTTAGTCTCAAAAACCCCAGGAGGTGAGGCAATTACTGCCTCTGTGGTGTGTGCGGTAACTGGCCTGTCTCTCCAGGCAGGACGCGTGCGGCGGCTTCAGCCTCCACAGGCTGTGCTCTTAATGCCCAGGCTGACGCTGGCACGTGGAGAGGAATAATACATTTTTTTAAAAGGTTACTTTAAAAATCTTAAAAAGAAAACCTTTAAAATGTTGAAAGATTAAAAAAAAACAACCCTTTAAAAGCCTTTAAAAACACCAAATGAACATCATCAACTCTAACACAGCATCTGAGGCTGCGGCTCAAAGGCTAATAAGTACATTAATGAGAGGCCCAACTATAAGTATTTTGTTTTGAATAAATTCACCATTGTAGTTGCTTTTTACAACTCTCCCCTTTCCAAACATTCCTTGATTCATCAATGTGTATGAATGCTTTCTCGTCAGTCAGAGGTACAAGGTGGAGAAGTATTCCAGCTCTAATCAACACTGTAGGCTGATCTAATGTTATTCTAGATCCTCAGCCTGGCCTCTCCCACCGAACACTTATTTTGGATATGCTGAGTTCTCTGCCAACTAAAGCTGAACATCAATAATCACATTTGCTGATGGAACTGAAATAAATTACCTAAATCTGTAAGATCCCAGTTAAACAGCTTGAATTGAAAAAAAAGAGAATACCTGTCAATGGCAAACAGCAATTTTAGGAAAAAAATAACAAGGAAAGCAAAAGTGTGAAAAGTGGTGATAGGGAAAAAAAGTCTGCTACCTGAAATAAAATAGTTTCTTATACACTGACGTAGAACATGCATACACTAAATCATAAAGATCAGGAGGCCATTTTGGAATTGTGGCCGTATCTGAAATAGAGCATTTTCAATTCCTGGGAGGTCACAAAAGAAGGGAAACGAACCTACTTGGGGGTGGCATTAGTGAGACACTAACCTTGACTCACGCAAGGAGAGATGCAGAAAACTAGAAAGATCTATACAAGGAACGCCTCATCAAGTCACAAGAGGTGATAAAGAAGCCTCCAGGCAAAGCCAGAAACTGCTTAATCACCAAAGGAAAATTAATACCACAATAAAGTATGACTTGTTGTCTTTGGTATTTAATTCCAGTTCTCATATGAACTAACTATTGATAGTAAACACACACTTATCCTACAGAAGACGCACGCTATTAACCACTGAATGCAGGCAGGCTGTGCGCCTGGTGAAGGATGCTTTTATTTATTTAGCATCTGTGCTGCTGCACGAGGTCAATTTCTTCATGAAACGAAAACAAACCACCATAAGAAAATCGCATTTTTTAATTTTTTTTCTCAGTGGCAGAATCACATAGATGTTTTGATACGATTTCCAGGATGTTTAAAATACTGCTTTGTGGAGTTGTAAAAATTTCATTACAGAAACATACAGAACAGACAGGATAAACAGCATCACGTCAGTTATCAGATGGTTGTTTGAAACAGATTCTTTGCTTTATTTTCCTATAAGAAAAGTTTGAAGGGCCAAATTGGAAACTCTACTATCAGCATACGACTATGGTTTAGGAGGAAAAACCTAAAAGGAAAAGATAAAATCAGTAACCTGGTTCACTTGCAATGCTATGTCTATGTCTCTGCAGAGGTTTGTATGTTTGTGGGTATTTTGTATTAGCTAGGAAGTTTATAATTTCAACAAACCCCAAAGAAATCTGAAACATATTCTTTATAAAACAAACCATTGCTCGTCAATGTCTTTTCCCTTGAGACATAAGCTGCTTTAAGAAAGGGGTCAAAAAGCCACAATGGACAACAATTTGTTATTCATCTGAAACATCTGGACAGAAAATTGGCAAATTTGGTACATGGTTTAAAAAGTGACACTTTACAAATTTATAAAAACTAAATTAAAACATGCATAGATTTTTTTTAACTGCCAAATGGTCAAAACCTTAAATTGTTTTTAAATCTGAAAGACTTAAGGACCTTAGGGAAAAAGCCCCTCCTAAAACATAACACTATTATTGTAACAGAAGCAGAAAGCAGCTTAACAGACGACATTAAAGAAAAAACATTAAATAACCATTTAGAACAGTAAACATTGTTAAAAGCTAGAGTTGTATTCCAATTTTAAAAGGAAGTATAACCACTTAAGTGGATGGTAATGTTCAAAACTATTTAATGTTCTTATGGAAATGATGTTATTATCACGTTAACACAATTTACAAAGCACTGTGAACGAACATGCGAACAGCTTGAATTTAGAATCACATGTGATCGTGTTAATGTCATTCACCAAGGACAGTCCTCAGGTGTCTAAAAATATCTACACTAAAGGTCTGGACAGAGGAAGCAGGGGGACACTTTGTTTCTTATGAAGAGAGTCACAATACAGCAAGTGCACTCACATTATAGCTACGATTACACTAGTTACAATTTTTAACCTTACAGAATAAAGCTATAGTATGTGAAATTACAATATATTTATCTTCTTTAAAACCATTTTTAAAGAAGGGCAGAGCTGTCATTTTTTTAGAAGTCAAAAACCAGCAGAAAAATGTAACTGATAAATGCAGTCTTTAAAATATTTTGTGGCTAATTATATGCTAATTTTCAAAATACAACAGAATTTTGGTCCATGAGGCCCTTAAAAAACAAAAGGATTTCCATTTATCAATAGAAATACAAAGTTCATGAAAAAATTTCAACACTTATTAAAACATCATTCTACAGAATGCTTTTTTTTTTGTGGTTGAACACAAGAAATATCTCTGATAAATAATGGGTGTGACCAGGTAAAAAACATACTTTAATAGACTGTCTCACAATCTTCTTTTGAAGACCATCAATAACAGATTTTCTTTGAATGTCAACTGAAATACAATTATTATGTCTTATATTAACATATATCAGGATTTACTGCTTACTACGCCTGCTTTTCTCCCTCTAGGACAGGGAGCAGCAAACTATGGCCCACAGGCCCAATCTGGTCTGCTGCCTGTTTCTGTAAGTCAAGTTTGATTGGCATGCAGTCACACCCACTCATTTGCATATTGTCTGGGGCTGCTTTCATGCTGTAAGGGCAGAGGTGAGTAGTTTAGGAAAACCATAGGATTCTCAGAGCCTGAATTATTTACTATCTGATCCTTACCGAACAAGTTTGTCAACTCTCACCCGGGTTTCCCAGACCAATCGAAAATAAGGCATGTATTCTGTACTTTGATTAACACTCTGCCTTCTCTTACTCTAATGCATGTGTGTAGTTCATGGGTTTTATTCGTCAGTATATACCTAGGAAGCTCAACATCCTAGCTGAGTTCCCATGTGTAATCTATTTGGAACATAAACATTCTCTCTGGCCATAACCTGCTTGATTTCAGGTCACCCAGGAATTCTCCAGGAGTTGGATAATACAATAGACGAGCCATACACTAACAGAACGGCTGGAAAGTTGTACATCTTATTTTATCTTGAAAAAGCAAGTTGGACAGCAAAAAAACCAAAAACCAAATATACCTTACGGTAAGTGCCATTAAATCAGGGGAAAAACAGCTCGAGAGAGTTCGCAAAACGCACATGCACACACACACGCACACACACACACACCTATCACAAACTAACAGCTACAGTATAATCAAAGAATATTTGTTTTATAAATATATTACTGTCTATATACATATAGATACATCCATAAAAGACATGTTAAATAATTATCTGTATAAGCACTACTACTTTAAGTTTTTTTTTGTGTTTTAAAATTACACAATCGATTAAAATTATCAAAATAATTCTTTAAAAATACCAGGAATAAAACCAGTGAAGAGTTGCTTTCCATTTAAGTGGTTCTAGATCTTTTCATTGGTCATCCAGACTCCAGACTTGGTCCTCCGCAACTCAAGGAAACATAGTTCAATGAAGGAAAAGTTAGCCATCAAAAGCATACACTCTCCTATTTTTAATACTTCATAACAAATATGTATGCATGTAGATATATATAAAAATGCTCTTTTTAATTATATTACATATTCTCATAAATGAATTTTCATAAAAACACAAAGTTCAAGTTTCTAACAGTATCAAATATTTTATACTGGTGTGCATTTCTTTCAAATGTTTAGGTCAATGACAAACTCCATCAGGATAGAGAGATCATAAAAAAGAGACTGAAAATTTACGTACCACATGCAAGAAAGGAGGAAATACTAAGGGCCAGTATTTGGCCAGCTGGGTACTATTCCCTCTGTACCAAGACACAGAGACAACGAACTGGCTGATTATCGTGTCAAGTACAGCCCTCTGTCAATTTTCAGGGGCACAATGTTCCGATCTGAATCCTTTCCTTCTCTCAGTTGACCACTGTCGGCAGTTTCACTACTTACTAACACACCTCTCTCCAGCTACTTATTAGCAAGTCTGGTAAAAGATATGATCAAGGTGAAAGTTTTGACTAAAATGAAGGTTTGGGATCAGCTATGGATTTAATTTAATAATGGATCCATTTACTTATTGCTTTAGATAATTAAGAACTTGCTGTGTCGAAAGTCTGCCAAATATCTCATTCTTAAGCTCTGAAAGCAACATCAGTGCTTCGAAAGAAAACGAGGGACAAACTGTCCTCTTGACATAAGAAAACTGCTATTTCTTAACTCGCTACTAATTAGACCGGAGCGTTTGCACGTGGATAGTTCAGAGCTGCTGACTTCGGGACAGGTGGCGACAAGCTATGCTATTTTTCCAGTCCAAAATCCACGAAGCAATGACAAATAGTTAGCTAAAAACGTTAGGAGGCCAGATTAGAGGTGTGATATACATTTCACCTAAGATCTCCTTTAAATAAACTTAGTTTGGCAGAATCTTCAAATAATTAAAATGTTGAAATAAAAAAACGAAGCAAAACTTACAAGTACAATTTAAGAAGGATTTCATACTAACAAAAAAAGGCTTATAATGCGACTAACATAGAAGGTCCTAGGCATTTGTAACCCGAATTTTGGCACTGGTTTAGCCTCTACGTTTAAACTTGTTCTACAGAGAGTGACCGACGACATCAGGAGAACAATTTCACGAGTGGGTAGGGCTCTCAGACAGATGCCACTCAGAACGGTGTGTGTGGCACCATCTGAATTATTTCTGGGTAGAGACGAGTGCCACACTCACCTCAAAAACAACAGCAATAATTGTGTAGAACACCACTTTCCTGAATTAAGTTTGCTGAACACGGTTCAGATTATTGGATATGTCAATATGCACAATGCCTTTTAGAAGCATTTACTGTATACCCAAATGCTACTTCATGTGACACACAGTGTCACACAAGTAGTGAAAATGTTATCCTAGTCAAAGGTGCTTGGACATTATTTTCAGGCAGCATTTTACCTTTATTTTAAGTTAAGTTCACACTAGATAAGTTTTAGGAGAAAGAAAATGCCAATAAATTTATTTAATATATTTTAATATATTATATAAAACTAAGACAGACACTTTTATTTACCTAAATTGTTACTTTTATTTTCTACGCTATTCTAGACTTCAATTTTACTTAAAAAAATTTGTATTTAAATAAGGGATAAAATGTTGCCCAAAAGTCTAATCATAGTTACACACTTGTGTTTTAACTAGATCTACAAATCAAATAGTTCTTATAGTTAAAAAGATACAATTTGTATCAACAGTAAAAGGTACTTTCTGGTTTTTCAGGGCTTTACTTCAAACCGTAGCATGTAGAATAATCAGAATAACCAGGGCATCTAGGCAGACCACAGAAACAGATCAGAACGAGTCTGTTACACTAAGCAAAATTCAAAAACTGGAGCAACAGCGAAGTTCTGTCAATCACACAACTGTCTGCCACTGACCGCAATAACTATCTTCTAAGTGACAAATATGAATTCACGTCTAGCAAAACCCATGACTTTGAAACCAGAAATATCCCTTACTAATACTAGAACAGACTTCAGTCTGTATCTAAAACTACACTATTTGTGGCAAGAATCTGGCCTTAATAATATAACAGGCCCCCCAAAAAACTACCTTCAGGAAAATGGAAAATATACAGTATCTTACAAAAACTTTAAGTTACCATTTACAACTCCTCTGTCACCATTTCCATAGTGCATTATCAATAAATGTTGCATATCCTCAACACGGAGAACCACCTCAGGCCAGCCTTGATAAATAGCAGGAAAGCTACAGAGTATATTAAATATAAAAGTTGCATTGAGAATAATTAGATTCATTAAAAACAGGCAAGTACTGTGAAAGGGTTATTTTATCCAGTATTGTTGTGCCCCCAAACAAAAAGACAACACGTTAAAAGTACAGGGTAATGGAAATCTAGGAATTCTATTCCGTCTCTACTGTCTAGAAGCACATCATAGCTGGATGACAAAGCTCTGAATGGCAACAGTTACGGCTTTTGCCTTACTCATAAAAAAAAAATGGAAACAATTTTTTCCATTGATTGCATCTGCTTTGCTTTAAATCAACCATATTAAATTAACTAATTACTTAACAGAAAAAAAAATCCAAACCAAAATAAAACAATGAAAAGTGCCATATTGTAAATCATTCTAAAATATACTGTTACCCAATTCAACATAAACTGGTAACTTATATTTTGTTTAAAATATAAAGTCAGTGCTGTAGTATAACTTTGTTTCTATAAATAATGATTATAGCACAAAGAAGCCCACTTCCCCCAAATAAAAATAACTTAAAAAGCTGTAAAAGATTCCAATTAAGCTTGGCTTGAAAAAATAGTTTGCTAGGTCTACTCAAATGTCCAACATTCTGAAGGTATTGTAATTGCTTGCAATTGACAGACAAACACCAAGTTAATAAAACATGAAACAAGGATAAAAAGTGCTGCATATAAACCCCTGATGCACCAAAGATTAATATCAAAGATCACAGATACATCTAACAAATCACACTGGAAAAATTTCCAGCCAAGGGTATAGCTTTAAAAAGGAAATGTTAAAAAAAAGTTTGAATGTAAAGCAATCCTGTGACACTTCCACTATGTGGGGCTATACATACAGATTCCATGATACAGTATTTCACATAAATGGATACTATATAACCTCCTTGCCGAGAAGGAGATCACATGTGCTATTGTAGCAAACCTCCCTCAGCATTTGAGCTGAACAAAAACTACTAAACACCACAAAGATGCATCATCTTTCAATAACCCAGCTGTGATTTCTCCACTAAAATGGCTGCAGCCAGCTGCTGGGCGTCTGTCATGTGAGGGTTCCTTTTCATGACGATTCTCACAAGGTCAGGCGGGAAGATGTTGCACAGGTTGATATAAATCTTCTCTCGGCTGTCTTGGTACCTTGGAGGATCTTGTGGCATTCCACAGTACGGTATTCGCCAAGTCGGCTCTTGCTGTTCAGGTAGGCTCTGGAAGGTGAACTGCTCGTAACATGGCTGCGTGGAGTTATCAGGCAAGGAGTAAGTCTGCCGATAGCCGTACACATCAATTCCGTAACTCTGCCTATCCCAGCTTCCCAGCCCTTCCTGGCGGGAGTAAGGCTTTCTCTGTCTTGAAGGAGAACTGTCATACAGCCGAGAGTCAGAAATGCTGTCTATTCTTGTGGCCACTAAGGACCGCCCTAGGTGTGGTGCCTTTGAGTGTGCTGAACTTGGAGGAGAGGGGTAATCGCCAGGACAACTGGACCGGGCCCCCACAGCTGGGTGCTGCAGATGCACAGCCAGGTGTGGAAGAGGAGGCTTGTGATGGTACTTTGGTTCTTCATGACTGTAACTTTGCACTCTGGTTAAGGGGTCGTGGAAATTCTGCAGAAAGGGTTGGGAATTAAGGCGGCTGTGAGGGTGCATGTGTTGACACTTCAAATTCTCTTCGAGTTGTGGGTCAGGAGAACTGACGTAGGACCGGTCATTGTACCCCACATACGAGTCACTGCTCCCACAGCTCATGCTCCCTTCACTGCTGCAGTCAGAAGCTACAGAACTTATCCTATAATCCGTGTCTAAGGAGAAACGCCTTTCAGGACTTCGCGGGCCTGAGATACTCAGATTTGGATATGCATTCAACATGGAATAATATCCAATGTCAACAGGCGAGTCACATTTTGGATACTGTTCATAAGGCATTGGCGTTCCATGATTTTTGGTTGCCATCATCATTGGAGGATATTGTCCCTGTGGTCTTTGATCCTGAGGTGGGAAATGAACTCCAGATGGAAGGCCATTGCTTAAAGATGTAGTGCTTTGGGGTTTTGCAGAAGTAGCCGGGATACTAACTAAGGAAGGGACAGACCTGGTTTCCAATTTGTTTTTGGTAGGAAGCTTTTCCTCTAGGTCTTGGTAGACTTGAGTCCTGATGCTTGGATCCGATTGCCTCTTTGGAGCACCTCGTTTGACATCAGAAGTGCTATCGGCCTTAGTGCTGCAGGGAACGCTGTTGCTTTTCACCAGTCCGCCTTCGTTTGCAGTTTTGGCTGCTGTATTTCTAGACATGGCACGAAGTTCATCAGCCACTGACCGCTGAGGCTGACTGCCCCTTTCAGGATGATAGTATTTGCACTTGTGTCCATAGGTACACTTCTTCCCTGTGAAGAGCAAAATTCGTTAGGCGAAGGGGCAGACCACCAGATTCTGAAAACTCAGTCTGGCACTATTATTTTAACTAGTGAAAGAAACAAAGGCAGAAATGGGAGCTATGCTGCGTGGTCCTCTGCTCCTTGCTTTTGAGAAATGCCACCTTTCAGTCTTTCTGCTTCACTACTATCAAGAGCAGTAAGAAAGCTGGTTGAAAGATTAATAATCACCTCCAGAGTTTAATACCCAGTGTCCTCAACTCCTACCTGCTCTTCTCTTCTCTTCTCTTCCAATATGACTTTTCAATCAGATAAGACATTCTGCTTTGAAGAGCAGATTGTACTGCCATAATCTGATCAAACCATGCTAATCTGATGTGTATCTAAATATAAGAACTCTACATTTTTACCTACCTGATAATTAACTTCATTATAATTAACTGAGTTTTTGGAACCATGTTTTAATTCAGGGAAATGCATCTGCATTGATCCCAACTAGGTAAAAACAATTATTGTTTTCTTAAATTTAATTGCAATCAAAAGAACTACATACTATGCCATCCAAAATTTACAATGTTATTTTTATTAACAAAAGTTTAACAACATATTGTGCTCTAAAGGTATATATTAAATACTCGTAAAGAAAGTTACCATATGGACAAGGCTGCTTCTTGTGTTCAGGAACAATAGGTTTCTTCCTCAGAAAATTATCCAGGCTTGGGCCGTGTCTGCCAAGAGGATCATCAGGGGGCATGAACCTGTCATGGATGTAACACAAAACCGTACCTAAGTAGGAGGTTGGTGATGGAATTATAAAGACAGAGTGTAAAGATTTGTTTACTCTAGGTATTTTTTTGAAATTTTAATCCAAGTATTTTGATTCAACATTTACAGGATAAAAATATAAGTACATGAAGCTTTCCTTTCTTAATGAAAACAAAATTAAAATGTTTCAAGCTGAACTTGTATTTGTTTTAATTCAAACAAGTTTTGAGCCTGGTATGTTCTAATTAATTCTTCCTTCCTCCCAGTCTTGGGATTTTGTAAGGACTTTAGGAAATGATCACAACGATGTTTTAGGACAGCTTAGAAACATCACCCCTGTGAAGAGTGAGGAGCAGCTGAGGAAGGGAAGTGCGAAGTGGCAGAAAGGAACAGGAAGACTGAAACGAACCAAACAGCCGTTACGTGTCAGACGCCGTGCACACAGCATTTCATTTCATCCTAACAATAATCCCTTGAAGTATGAGCTCCACTTTACAGATTACTACGTTTTCCTAATTTAGGCTTTAGATGAATTAAGTAATTTTTATCTAAGTTCACATGGCATAGACAAGATTCAATTATATCTAACTCCATAGTCCAATCTCTTCCCATTATACTAAGGTGCTTCTTCAACTAAGATAGAAAAAATCTTAAGGAAATAAACTTATTATTTTGGATTGACTGTCCAATGGAAGCAAGAATTTATGGCACGTGTAATGAAAATAAATTAGGATTGAAGAGTTCTAGTACTAGTTACGTCACTGTTTGAACTTGAAATAACTCAAGTATTTACCCATAAAATGTGAACAATGTATGTACTCTTAAGGGAGTGTCAATATGGATGAGTAATAACACTTAGCAATTATAGTGTTTACTATCATAAAAACAATGTGGCGACCTTAAAAGTTTAAAAACAGAAGACGAAGTCACTCAATCCTATATGTGTTGCATTTCAGTCATTTTTCTGTATGCATACATCATTTTACAAACACAATTTGTCTTTTTAACAGAGATATTTTCCATGTTTCCTAATAGCCTTCATAATCATAATTCTGAACAGCTGAATAATATTCCACTAGGAGATGTATCACAATTTAATTGATTTCTGTTGTAATGTTAGTTGCCTTTGAATTCTTGAAATTATAAATTAAATAGAAATGAACATATCTGGTCTTCCTTTTTTCCTCATTATATATTCCAAGAAATGGGATTATTGGCTAGGGAGGGTATACATATTTTTCAGGCTTCCACTAAACCATGCCAAACTGTAAAACAGTTTCATTACATCTTTAACAGCGTAAGCCCTGTTCAAAGACATTTTTGTGAATTAAATGGGTGAAAAAATAGACTCCTTGTAGATTACCATATTGGTAAATATACTTATTTCTCAGGAGATTCGCTTGTTCATGTCATTTATCCATTTATCAACTTAATCATGACTAGAGTCTTACATTGGTATAACATTTAAAAAGATCATATTTAAAACATCATATATTTAAGTAAGCTATCAATGCTTTAAGTAGATTCTGAAAGGCAGTGTTCTCAGGGTCAATAGCTCAAAATCTGCATTCTCTGAGGATGGAAATTCCCCCTCTGTCAGCTACTACAAGTTGCTCAGAGTCCTAGAAGACTCTCTCTGTCGATGACTTACAGGGAAGGGCAGGGCCTGTCACTCACACAATGACTGCAGTTTTTCTGGCTCCCACTGAGGGTTAGTGGGGAAATCAGTTGTTGGAGGAAACCTGTCTTAGGTCTGGTCAGTGGCACAGAGAGGGCTTCTGTGGCACCGGCCAGATGGTTAGATTTTCAGGGAAGCAGTATTACTGGTGAGTAAATGGTTTTACTTACTTGTCATTGACAAATGAATACATTAATAATCGCTCGTCTATGAACTTCTTCCATTCTGGTTTTTCATTAGCCAAATCCCTGTAGTTATCATTGGACACAATTATACCATCTGACTCAAAAGCCAGCTTCACGATGAACCTGTCATCATAGCACACCACTCGCCTCCCCTGGACTCGCCGGGATGGTGTGAACACCAGGATTTTCTCCTTCTCCAATTTACGTAGAATTTCTTGATCTACAAGAATAATCAGGGTAGAATTTCAGGGATAAATACCTACATAACACATTTAGCAACTTGAATACAAAGCAAGCTTTTATAACATGAACTAGACATATGTAATCATTTAATTAAGGATTGCGACTTACAGTTTGTACATGTAGGAAATTTGTAACTCCCAATAATATTTTCCCTTCAGGATTTTCAATAACAAAGGCTTTAAAAATAGGCAAAAAAAGAGAACTTAAAAAACATAAAAAGTTTAAAATTTTCAAGTCATAGAAATTTTAAAACGTTTAAAAGTCTAAAACTTAAACATGGCTGAGCCAATTCTGATTTTCACTACATAAAGTTTTTGCCGCGGAGCTGGAGCCGCCAGCACCACCACTAGGAACACAGCTTCTCACCCATTCTTAGCCCAAAGCTGTTCTAACCAAGCATCTAATAAAGGGGTGTGAGGGTGGGAGAGTTTGAAAAGAAGTAGAAGAAACAGTTGAGGTAGCAAAGGGCAGAAGGTTCCACGAGAAAGGAGGCAGGGAAGTCAGAACGGTTGTTGCGGACACGGCCATTAGGTGTTGTGTGTCCTTTCCCATGAAACACATGGTCACAAATGCCAGCATTCTTGCGGGGGCTGGACTGAGTGAGGAAGACATGAGAAGTGATCATGTGAGGAAAACAGCCACACAGAGAAAAAGCCCAGGCAGAGGGATGCTCATTCCGTCTGTGGTTGGCATATTCTTACAGCACTCTGTAACGCTACTGACTGTTCAGTTGTTTTAAAAAAATGGTGCTAGAGTTCATATTTTGATTGATGATAAAAATTCTCTCTCAACCATTCCTTCTTCCTACTTTTGCTCCTGGGCTCCCTGTCTTCCCACCATTGTAAGTTCTGGCACAGAGTGCCAAGGATAAGCTGATGGATGTCATGATTAAAAAAAACAAAGGCTCGCTACTTCTCAGCGCTTATTAACTGCAGTTACTAATGTTTTCAAATCTATCTCTTCAGCGAACAATTACTACATGCCTACTCTATAGTATGTCCTGTGCTAAGTGTCGGTGGCCACCAAGATCAAGAATGACTTCTCCTCGAGGAGGTCTGTTACTGGATTGGACAAACATGTAAACTAGGTCAGCAAGGGTGGCAACTGCCACGACAGAAGTATGAGCAGGGGACGAGGAAGGGGGAATGGAAGAGCAATATGGGTCAGCTAGCTCTACCACTGGACATAGATTTCATGATGTTCCCGACAAATGAGTTCATACAGAACAGAACTTCGGTTTAGAAAAGCAGCAGAGTAGAAGTGGAAGAGATGGGGGTGTTAGAATCAGCAAATCACAGAGAAATCTCAGGTTCGGCCACTGTCTGTAACGGCCATCCCAGTTTTACTAGGCCTGTTTCTTCCCGTCCTCGAGCACAGCTGGCAGGCTCTAAGGAACCCGGGAGTGATCAGCACGTGGAAAACCCCTAGCACAGAGCCTGGGACGCTCTCAATAAATCCCGTGTCCGTCCATGAAATTTTGTTTAATAGATGTGTGGAATTGTTGATCTCCTTTAAAAAATCACAGATAAACCAAGACAAAATCAAAAGCCCAGTCTCAACTAAAGGACTTGTCATGCTATAATTATGTCGTGTGCTCCCCTGATAAGCGCTTTGAGGGCAGGTGCCACGTCTCGTTTATCTTTGTCTCGTCAGCCCCCAGAACAGGAAGCACATCAGCAGAAACTCAACAAATGCCTGTGGAATGAACACACGAGCCACTTAAAGATGTCTATTCGGAGCTCTCCCAGTTTATTCACCGTGCCATGAATGATCCATGACCTTTACTCGTGGGAGTGTTTACTCATATATGTTACGCCTGGACCATCACCCAAGTGACCGGAGGAACAAGTGTGGGGATTACCAGCCAGCGTCATCTTGCTGAGTGTGCATTTCTCTAACAGTTAATGAGGTTGAAAGGACGCTAATTAGGATGATTGTTAGTGAAAAGTAATAAACGATAACTAGTTAGAACGCATCCTCCTAACTTAAATATCGGTTCAGAATAGCTAGTAAGTTAACTGAATCCCCAGTTCCTAGCACAGTACCGGGCACACAGTTTAGCACTTGCTTTTAAAATATTTGTTACATCAACAGAAAACCGGCAAAAGTGCTACTCTGAATCTATATCTGAGATATAACGTTTCCCCAAATACAGAAGTTTAAATTTTGATGCAACTAAATTGATCTTTATACCTTTGAACTTTAAAATATTTCTTATCAAGTTTCTCTTTTGGTATAGTGAAAAAACACTGGATTCTTCAATTTACCAGGTACTATCTGGTTGAGGGTTTTGGTCAAGAGAATTATTACGCTCGGGGAGAAAACACCTAACAACCTCTGACAACAGTAGCCTGCACCACACTGACGTGTTCCAGAGACCAGCACGCTGGGATTTTAGAAATCCAACCCAGCCACACCTCACCCTGGGTGTTATCATCTTCTCTTCTTCCTGATCTCATAGTCCTTTTACGCTCAAGAAGCTTTCCAGTTATTCACACATTTAAAGATTGTTTTTTCTTTTTCAGTTTTTCTCCCTGACTTTTAAAGTATCGTATGTTCCCTGTACAGAATTAGGGAAGTAAGAAAAAGTACTAAGAAGTAGGGAGAAGTAAGACCTGAGGAAACCACGACCCAGAGGCAATTACTGGTCCTATTGTGATATATTTACTTCTAGTCATTTTCTGTTATTTTTTTCTTTCCATTGTTGATATGTATGTGTGTATGCATGCATGTATGTATATGTGTGTATATACACACACACACACACACAATAATGAAACCTGCCTTTTATGTAAAAAAAAAGCACTTCTTCAGATCACTAAGGATTCTGCCTAAATATTTAAGACATATTCTATCATATAGACATATACTAATTTATTAAGTCATCCTTCTGATGAATGTATGGTTTGTTTCCATTTTTTTCTATTATGAGTAATGCTGTGCTGACTGTCTTTGTGGTCATAAATCTTTCCCATACCTCTGCTTATCTTCTGGGGAATTATTCCTAGAAGGGGAACTAGCAGATTTGAGTACTAACATTTTAAAATCAAACTATTTTCCAGAAAGGCTGTAACCGTTCATGTTTCCACAGCAGTGTAGGAGGAACTCCCTAAGAGCGTTGAGTATGATCAGTTTTTTAATCTCTGCCAATTTGATGGGTGAAAAATAAAAGTTGTTCAAATGTGCATTTCTTTAATTACTGATGAGGTTGAACAGTTTGCTCTCTCGTTAGGCACCTGCATTCTTCTGTGAGCTGCCTGTTCCTACCATGGTACCATTTATACATTGGGAGAGCTTGGTGTTTGTTTTATTGTGTATGAGCTCTTTATATGTTAAAGACATGGATTCTTTGCTTATTTGTTGTATTTTTTTCTCAGGCAAATAAGAAAATTTCTCATTTTCAAGAAAGTTTTCCAAAATACAGAAGTTTACATTTTGATGCAATTAAATCCATCTTTTCCTTCGTAATTTCTTCTAAAAATTTTAAATTTAGAAAGGTCTTCTCTAGCTATTCAAAGACTATTTATAGTCTCTAATGGTTTGAGTTGACAATTAATTCTTCAGCCATCTGGAATTTATTGTTATATGGTCTAAGATAAGGATCTAAATATGTATATTGTTCCCAAAGAGTTATGAAAGGTCTTGGTACTGCTGGTTGAATGATACCCACCCCTCTCACTTTAGTTTATATAGGTGAGGTCTGATTCCATGGCTCTGGACTCCACTGTAACTTGCCTATCTATTCTTATGCTAGTTCAATGATTTAATGGTTATAGATAAAAATAAAGTCTTAAAATAATCTCCTCTTCGGGTACATGATAGGTAGTTTCTCCGTTTGTTTTTGATTTGCAAAGTGCTGGAGTTTCACAGATTACTCAGTTTTTGTTAATTTTGGAGATGGAGAGAAGGGCGAGAATGGCTGGATGCTGACGGAGAATCTCTTGAGAAAATGCTCAGCAACAATAATTAACAGTTACAGAGGACGTCTTTGCCTGAAACTCCTCCATTTAAAAATTACAAAATAGGAATCAGCTCCTGGCACAGTGGTTAAGTTCATGCACTTGGCTTCAGCTGTAGAGGGTTTGTGGGTTCAGATCCCAGGCGTGGACCTACATGCCGCTCATCAGGCCATGCTGTGGCAGTGACCCACATATAAAACAGAAGAAGACTGGCACAGATGTTAGCTCAGGGACAATCTTCCTCAAGCAAAAAAAAAAAAAAAAAAAAAACAAAATAATGCAAAATACAGATACTTTATTGGGATCGAGTCATTTCCTTCTTCTTGACATCAGATAGCATACCCCCAAGGTCTCACAGGTCTTTTTTGATCTGCAGTCATTAAAATTCGATTGTCACCTAGTCCAATTTCATACAGCAGATGAGAAAATTGGGGTCCAAAGAGGTTCAGTGTGTTGCTCAAAGTCTGATGGCTCATAAATGGCAAAGAAAGTCTAGGTCTCCTGACTCCTACTGTGTCTCTAAAGGTCATAATTTTACAAAATTTGAAGTAAAAAGTTTCCAAATTAAAAAAAAAAAGAGAGAGAAAGTGCCCTCTGTAGGAAGGATTACTGTTTAGTTAACATAATCAGATAATTAAACCCCAAAATAACTTTAATATCCCAACCAAGAGAATGTGGTGGTCACATAGACTGAGGAGACAGAAACAGAGTAAGAGTGTTCAGTGAAATGCTTGACTGTGCCAGCAACCTGCAAAGGTGTCTATGGAAGCTGAGAACAAAGAGCTAACGGGGCTTACCTGTAATGAGAGCATCAGGGCGGGACTGCTCTTTTCTCCAAGCAGGAACGAAAACGGTAACATCTTTGTGGCCTCTTTCCAAAAACCAATCCACAGCCAATTTTATTCCTCGGCAGGAAAATACTTCTTTGTTTCCATGGCTGAAAAATTATTTTAGAACACTTAAAACACAACAAAACCTAAATGCAACTTAAGGAATTCAAGTTTATAAACTGAAATGATCACATCATGACAACAGTGATAGGAGATTTCAAATCTAAGGTGGAGTTGTGCAGCTCAGAGAAATATTAAGATAACCTAGAAGCTGAAAATCTGCCAGAAAAAAATCCTTAAAAGTTGGGATAATTATCGTGCGGAGGAGAAAGGGAAGTGAGTTTTCAAAGGCAACGTTGTAAAGGTTAACCCTAGTCAGAAAGGTACAAGCTCTTTTTGATCAGAGTAGGGAAAAAAGGATGGGGCCTAAACCAGAGCAAGGATAATTTCAGTCAAATGGAAAAAAAAGTCACACAGAAAAAACCTGTAAAAACAGTGGGATGGAATACTTAAGAGTTTCTAAAAACTTTTCCTTCTCAAGGTTCTCATGTGTACATTTCAATCCAGTGATGAAATCGTGCACAAGGTTTATCAGGTGACCAATGCAAACTATGTGCACACATGCACTAAAAGGAAAAATATGTTCACAAGGCTTAACCTCACATGAGGAACGCTTCCATGGCCTTCAGGGAAAAAGACACCTGGTTTCTGTTTAACAACATTGTGTTGGACAAGGATTAACGACGACAAAAGGGCATTCAAAATTGGATTAGCAGTCTTAATGCCTACAAGAAAATACTCAGCTGAAAGTGTAATCATTCAATAAATATTTATCTAGTACCATGCTCTGCTTGTGCACTTTAACCTAATAATTCAAAATAACGCTTATTCTAATGTCTTTAAAGAAAGAGTCTCCTACTTCGACTGCAATAATTATGTTCTTTTGCAGTCTGAGCTCTGAAGACTCCATTTCTCATCTGTGATGGAGATAGATGTTTTTTACTTCTTGGGGCTAAGGAGGGCTGAATGAAATAAGGTAAGCAAATGTTTTGTTAATTTTTAACACAAAACATTAGGTATATTAATGTTTTGTTCTAGACGTCTCCCAGGAAGCACTAGAATCATCTAAATCTGGTTAATCGTTTTAAGGACAAAACAAAAATAGAACAACTTGCTCTGTAGATATTGAAGGCTATAAAGGAAAACCACAGAGTCTGTTTATATTCCATGGACTCATCCTAATGGTCTGGGGCAAGATTAGAGGTGAAATCAGATCCCTGGAAGTTTCAAAGAAAGGGATAAGGGAAGGGGGAATTTGAGGTCACATTTTCTAGGTAAGAAGGGCTACCCAATGGCCTCACTAATGCCCCAGCAAATAATCCAAAGTGATGTTAGGTTTCATGGAGAATACTGAAATTTAATCACTCTCCTGAAAAACCAAAGAAAATGATCGTATCATCTCTTGAGAGAATATATATCTCAACTATTCCTAAATACAAAAACTCAACTTGCTAAAACCTAACTATATTTTTAATTTGTATGAATGCTTTGAAATCTAAGTGTATTATGCTTTGCTAGTCATTAATGACATTTGGTTTACTGAGACTTGAGCATTTAACTGCTTCTGGCTCTAAAGAGAGGACTGCATAAGCATTTTCTTCCTGGTGATTTCATTTGGTAAGGGCAACTGTCACATTTTCCTGTAGAAATAGAAGATTCCATCTTCTAATTAAAGAACTTTCAGAAAATGTGTGTAAACAGCAAACCATTTACAATCAAGGGACAAAGATTCTATGGATGCTAAAACAGGATATTATCCCATGTAATACTGACAATAAAGGCTGTTCTCATTATCCTCCTCTTCCCCTCCGCCCCACACCCCCCAACTCCCATCACAGGAAACCTCACAGGGAGAAGACAAGCAGGAGGACGAAAGGTGCCACGCTGTGAAGGGTAAATAGAAACACAGAAAGAGACTGACTTTCTGAGCAGATGGACCCACATCTGTCTCTGATCTTGTTATGTGAGAAGATATAACCCTCCCAATTTGTTTAAGAAACTATAGTCAAGGGTTCTGTTATTTGCAGCTAAACACATCCTTAACTGTTACATTAGTCATGCCATAAACCAAAAGAAAACTGATAAATCTCTACTAATATCAGAAAAAAATATTTTAAGGCAAAAACATTAGTAGGGATAAAAATGTTATGACATAATTGTTAAAAGGTAACAATTCACAAGGAAGCTACAATAATTGTAAACTCAGTCTTCATATGAGTAATGCAAAAGATCACAGGATTAACTAGAAGAAATGGACAAGTTATACCGACAGGTGAAGCAGAAAACATTTAGTAAGAATATAGATGACTGGAAACAATCAGTTAACAAGCTTGATCTAATGAACATATACAAAACTATGTAAAAAATTAAAGAAAATATTTTATACATGGAAGATTTATAAAATTGAGTGTGCACTAGGCCACAGAACAGATTTCAACAGACATCAGGAATCTGTATCATACAAACAATCTTCTTTGACAATATGTTATTACATTGAAGATATAAGATTCTAGTTCAATAGTGTTGCTATACACCAGAAAAACCAATTTAAAATTTTAATTTAAAAAATGATCCCATCTGTCAGAACAAAACTAAACAAATCTACAGAAGAAAAGATATGCAAAAGCTTTATACAGAAAATGAAAATTGAAAACCCGTATTAAAGGACATAAGAGAAGATTTAAATGAAAGGAACAATACACCATTGTCACGGTTGGTAAGACTCAATTTTTGACGAAAGCAATTCTCAAATTAGTCCGTAAGTACAGTGCGATTCCAATAAAAATCCTCAAAGGCTTTCTTATGGAACTTGAGAAGCTGATCCTAAAACTAATATGGAAAAACAAAAGGCCAAGAATAGTTAAGCAATTTTGAAGAAGAAAACAGTAGGAACTTCCCCATGAGCTATCAATATGCTTAGTAACCAAGACTACAGACCTCCAGTCAGTGTTATATTGGCAGAGGTAAAGATTAAAAAATAGAAAATACGTAACAGAAAAGCGAGCCTAAGGTGATACACACACACACACACACACATTCACACATGTGAGTATAAAAGATAAAAGAGTCATTAAAAATCAGTGAAGAAAAGATAGACCATTTAACAAATGGTACTAGGGCAATTGGTTACTTACATGAAAAAATAAGACTGTATTTTTATCTTATACTATACACAAAACCAAACTGTAGATCGATCAAAGATTTAAATATGAAAAGGAATACTGTAAAACTTCTAGAAGAAATTATAGGTGGTATTCAAATCAGGATAGGAAAATACTTCTTAAAGGAGACACGCAATCACATGTTATCAAGGGAAAGTGCTATGAGTACATAGAACTTCTTTATGCAAAAGACCCCATAAACAGAATAAAAATGCCACAGACTGGAAGAAGGTATGTGCAACATATAGGACTAATCAAAAGGCTAGTACTCAGAATATATAAACTATTCCTATACATCGAGAAGGGTAACCATTTTTTTTCTTTTTTTAAGGCGAATGATATGAACAGTGAACACAGAGGAGGAAATCCAAATGACCAACAAACACATGAAGAGATGCTCAGTAGTGAAGAAATGCAAATTAAAGCCAAAATTAGACACCACTTTACACTCATCAGATTGGAAAGAATAAAGTCTGCAAACACCAGATGTTGCCAAGGATGTGTGAAAGCAGGAACTCATACATTACAGGTGGGAGTGTGAATTGGTATAACTATTCAGGAGAGCAATTTGGCAACACTTTATAAAGTCGAAGGCGTGCTTTCTCTAAAACATAGTAATTGCATGTCCAGGTATAGTAAAGCCCCACAGGGACTTGAAATCAGATTGAATGCAGTTAGCAGCGGGCTTACATCCTTGGCCCAGCCTTAGATCTCACACAGGGGCAGGGTACTGTCTTATCTTCTCCAGGGGGAGGGAAAGGCAGGTGAGTGGGAATGTGTAGGGTGGGTCCCTGAGTCTCCAATACTTTGCCAGCCAATCTTCCGATCAGGCCAAAGAAATGAATGCTGACTAGGAAATCCTTGCCGCCGTCTTGGAAGTCCCTGCCAGCTAACGAGGCCCAGAATCATCCCTAGTAACATTAAAGCCTGACTACCAGGTGACTCTCAACTGCAGCTGGGACTTCCACCGTGCAGGAGAGGTTGTGGGAGACTGACCTTCATGTAACCTTAGAAGCATGTGGAAGGATGTGACTAACTATATGTGCTGGATACAATATAAGGGCAACTGTAGGAGGTTCTGATAAAGGATTATAGAAACAGAATGAGCCTGGTAAGAAATTGTGAAAAATAGGATGTTAGCGTAAGCACAATGTAGCTACTGGTGCAAATTAACTATCTGTTGAGTGTTGATTAAAAAAGTAGGATGATTAAGAACTGTAGCTTTAATTCCATATAAATACAGAAGAAAATTCCTTATAGTTCTGTAGCCACTTATAGGCTATATCTGCATGCATTCAGGGTTTTTTTTCTCAGTAATAAAAATAGCTAATTTTATATTTATGAATTAGCATGTTCCTTTGGGCCTCGATTCCTTTTTTATTTCAGCAGTTTGGCTGTAAGGATGGTATACTTCAAGTGAGTTCTTCTGTGAATTTCTCAGAAGATCTGTGGCCACCTTTGATGAGGTAAGAGACCCTGAATGTTTGCTAAAAAGCATTCCTTTGACTACTTTAGCTCAGTGGGATTGGGTTCCCAAGGAAGATTCCATACCTTCACTGCAAATTTTGAGTTACTAGTGAGCAAAATGGGTAATACAGGCTCGAAAGTCACGTATGATTCACCATGGGCTTTGATGGTAGAAAAATACAAGAAGCCTGCCAGCAGGTGTCTTTCTTAAAAGGCTGATTTTACTCTGTCGTGTTTAGAATAGGCATGCTTATAAAAATCCTGCTTTGCAATGGCCAGAGGAAGGCTCATAGGAAGTCGACAAATGAGTTTATCTACAGAGATTTTTAGGAAAACCCTATTTAAAATAAAGGGATTATTGGTATCTCTGGATCTCAGGAAATAAATGAAGGAATGAACTGGACAGCCATAAAGAATGAATTAAGAAACTGAAGGAAGAGATTAAGAAACTGAAAGCTCCTGTCTCTTTCTCTAGGTTCTCAACCCTTCTCTGCTGTTGCTCCTTCTGTTCCCTCCACTCCCCCTCCCCCTTCTTTGCCTCAATTTGAGACCTAGCAGAAGGAGATGATGACTTCTTGGAGGGATGGTTCCCAATAGCTTTAGGATCTGCGGATGACTCTCCTTTGGAAGAGGGAGGATTGTCAGCCTTATCAAATGTTCAGAGTCCACCTCCAAGACTCCCCCTATACTTGACACACAAAACATAGCCAGGGAAGCAGAAATGATTAAGAGGAAGGAAGAAGGAGTCTGAGAACTTGGATAAGAGACTGTCCTAGAATTAAGGCATGAGCTTGGCAAATGGTTGCCTGGATAACCTGGAAGAAAGGGGAAACAAAAAGAGTCAGGCTACTAAAGAGTAAGAGATTCAAACTATAGTGCCATACAAACCAACTTACTTTTCATCTCAGCACGAAGAAAATCAGCCCTATTCCTTTGGGGCTCCAGGGACTCAAACGCCTTTTAGAAGTTACCCAGGACTGCTGGGTGATCAGACGTGGTAAGAGTAGAAATGCCCTCTTTTCCTGATATTATCTATCTTAAGAGTTATTTTCCAGCACTGAGGAAAGATCTGCAAAATGTGCCAAGGTGCTCTGCAGCATGTCTTCAGTCTACGGCCCTGTGCACGAGGCTGGAGACTGGCTGCTGCATGGAGTGTTGCCTCTGGATGACTCTGCTTGACAAATGGAACAAGCATGATGGGGCAAATGATAACCCCCTCACCAGGAGGCCTCAGGCACCTCTTCCAACTGCTCAGGCTGCTCCTCACGCATTGGACACCCACTGTGAGGCACTGCTGATGGCAGTCTTTGACATCTTTCTGCAAAAGGTGACCTGGAAGAAGCAGCAGTGCCTTGGATGGCTGAGTCTCCCACTGATTTTCATCAGTGACTCATGGAGGCATTTTCTAAATTAATAGGGATGGATTTGGGGGCAGATCAGAATTAGACCCTTAATCCTTTCCACTTACATGGTAGCCTTGTTGCTGGAATTCAAGCACAAGTAAGAGAAAACGTATTTGGATGGCAAGGCTACACAGTTTCTTAGGTATTGGCAACAGCAATCCAGTTTTGAAAAAAAAATGGAGAAAGGAGAAGACAAAAAGAAAATCAAGACTGCATGCCGTGTTACTTGCCCAGTTAGAATTACTAACAAAGGGAGCAAACCCTTTTCTGGGGCTACCAATAAATACGACAGGACTCCCTAATGAAAAGTCAGTATGTCACTACTGTAAGAAGCCAGGACACCGGAAAAAGGAATGCTGGAAGAGACTGAGGAAGATGCGAGAGATGCAACCTATGGAGCTTTACCACCTCCATCAGGAGACTCTTCCTCCCAGGAAATCACACAAAATAATTGGCAAAAGGTGCAAAATAATGAGCGAAACTGACATAGGGGAGCCTCAGAACTGGGCTTGGGAGAATCCTGTATGTGCTTTCCTTCTCCTGCCTTAATCTTTCCTTGGACTTTCTTGTGGATCCTGGAGCCAGGCATTATGCAATTTCTGCTGACCTTTCTTGTTTCACCCAGACCCAGAAAAACATACAAGTGGTGGGTATCTTTGGACAACCTGTTCTTTCTCCTCTGAGGTTCCTGAGCAAAGGGGTCCTCTCTCTTGTCTTTTAATGCTGTTAATCTGTTGGGAAGAGACCTGCTGTATCAACTAAGGGCTATCATATTCTGTACTCCAAGTCGAGTATTTTTGAAGCTCCTGGGAGACAAGGCACCTGAGTTAATGAATATGTGCTTATCTATTCTGATAACAAGTATGTGCTGGGGGTGTGCCATGCTATGGGCCAAATTTTGAAGAGGAGAGGCTTTCTAACATCAATGGCAACTAATATATCACATGGGAAACTAACTGCTGATATATTAGAGTCATTGCAACTTCCCCAACAGATTTCTGTAAACCACTGTAGAGCCTATACCAGACAGTAAGGTGAAATTAACTTGCAGACCAAGCTGTGAAAAGGGCAGTAAGTTTGGAGGGGGCCACTGACGCCCCGTTATTCCTATCCAGGGACTCCCACTCATAGTTTCAGACATATGCAACTCCCCGTGAACTAGAAATTGGAAACCAAGGGGAGCTAAAATGAACGCAGATCGATCGTGACAAACATACTCTTCAAGACTTTCACTATCGTAACTTTGCATTCCATAAATTCACTTTGTGTCATATCTGATGGGATTATCTTTAATTTATTCATATATACTACTGTAACAAATTTGAAAAGCACATAAATTCTACTTTTCTGTCTTCAACAGAAGGACAATTCCACAAGCGGTCAAAATAAGATGATATTTGCTATCTTAGAAAAACACTATATATACTTCTCACTGGAGAACTGAAGTATGCTTGCTTATTAATGTGCCATTAAATTAGTGACCTATGATAGTTAATAGATTATAAAAGTTTATCTTGTAATGCTGAGAAAAATTCAGGGAATCACATATTTTAACACAGTTTGAATACAGGACCTAGGAAAGGGGGACAAGGGGCCAACCATTTCATCTGCCATACCTAGGAAATATAATTTCATACATTACACTTTCTTAAGTTATATATACACATATCACTAACTAGGTTAACCACAGGATAGGAAGGGCTATTTTAGAATTGTAACTGTTACCTTCCCGTGGGAGACACAAGGAGTAGAAAACACACAGAGAAATCGAAAAAGGGCATGAGGCATCTATTACAGGGGACTGCCACTTTTTGATTCTTTTCATGGAACTGAGAAAAAAAAAAAAAGGAGAACAAGGAGTCTCTTTTCAATTATCTTTTTATTTCCTCAAATTTGATTTTGCTATAGTTTGAGTATTTGCTTGGAACTAGCATATTCCTTATAATGCTTGTAAAGGGCCTTGGAAATCATAGATGATTTTTATTTTCTTATTTTCTAAAATATATGTAATAGGTGTATTACGTATAGGATCAAAGAAAAGCTATTCTTAAAGTCTTTCCATAACTCATCTAAAACCTAATTATAAAGATTATAGCTAGAATGGCATATTTACTACTACTAACAATAACTTAGTACTACTGATTATTAGAATAGTATGAGTACTACTATTACTACTAACTAGTACCACTACCAAAAAAGATGGTTCTTCATGAGTAGGCCAACGCAGTGAAAGCAACGCTGTCTTTGGAAGCAGACATGAGTTTAAGCATCTTCTTTACCACTCTTCTCTGTGACCTTGGGCAAGTTACTTATTCTGAACCTTACTTTTCTCCTGTTTAAGTTGGAGATGACGCCACCTACCTTACAGGGTAGTAAGAACTGAACACGGTAACATGAAGAGAGCACCAGCAGAGTGCCTGGCACACAGGATGCTCCAACAAAAATTAGTTCCTTCACTTTTCTCATGTCCCTTTAGTCCTAATTTTTAGAAAATGAAAAAAAGCTTGCTTTGGAATGAAAATGAAACCAATAAAATCAATCTTTAATAGCTTTAACCTCACTACTGATAGTAAACTGTGATTTTTAGAGCAATAAGTTTGATGTGTGGAGATCACTAAACAGTTTTAGTTTTTAAAAGAAACCAAAAAGAGATTCAGGTAATCAGGGGACTCAAAAAGGCAATCAATGACTTTCCTATAAGCTTCTATAGATCATCTGTCACTTAAATAAAAACCTCAACCTATAAGTTTGCTATACCTTCCACTGGAAGATTCAAGTATGATTATAAAACTTCTATGACTTTAATGGGTCACTACATCAAAGTAACTATGATGATAAGGACACAAGTCACCAAGGTTTGTCAGTAAAGTGCCTACAATGAAAATATGAGTAAAAAGTATCCTCCTATACTAAAAAATCATATTCGAATCTTCAATATCAAAGTCCTTCAAGTTTAGATATAGTTAGCTTAATGATATTACAGAAAGTCAGGGTGCACTTGATGTTAATCAGAGAATAATAGTAATATAATAAATATTTACTGAGCACTAAATTATTAATATACCCAGGTGCTCAGCAAATATTTGATGACTTTATTTTATTTTATTTATTTTTTTGGTGAGGAAGACTGGCCCTGAGCTAACCTCTGTCACCAATCGTCCTCCTTTTGCTTGAGGAAGATTGTCACTGAGCTAACATCTGTGCCAATCTTCCTCTATTTTGTATGTGGGATGCTGCCACAGCATGGGTTGATGAGCAGTGTGTAGGTCCACACCCGGGATCTGAACTTGGGAACCCTGGGCCGCCAAAGCAGAGTGTGCAAACTCAACCATTACACCACCAGGCTAGCCCCTTGATTTTATTTTTTTTCCTCATTTTTTAGGCCTGATTATATATAAACCATGTTGGACATATGAAAATAGATTTTAAAGAATTTTTTTTAACAAAATGACTTTAAGACCTTCTTCACTAACATATTTTTCAATGTTTAATCATTGTTAAAAAGAAATTCTCTTACATCTATCCTATCCTATGTTCCTTAAGCAGGGAGAAAGGACTGCAGCTGGATATCATCTTCAATATGGAAATAAAAGAACATCTTACTTCCTATCATTGTAGTCTAATTCAAGCTCATATTCTATTTGAGAACCTACAATTAATTCCACGTGCTGACTCATGGGCATCTAGAATTTTTTTTATACTGAAGCCTCATAATGATGGAATGATTGATGCCTATTTTGTCACTCTTATAGCTACTCAACTTTATTATCTTTGATCTCTTTTCCAATAAATCAAGATCACTTTGAACCTAGTTGACTGGATGCTAAATACTGAACATACCACCAGAAAACTAAACCCACGCTCCCTTGTTACAGATCATTTAACCACTGTTTATCAAGTTGTACTCCAGACAGAAATTCCACAGTGTGGCTCACAGGCCCTTTGAGGGCACAAGGGGGAAACACAGCCCTACCTATACCCCCCAATTCAAACAGAATTCTGTTTTTATTTGTTTGAAATACTGGGCTTCCATGCAAGATTTGCAGAATTGTACTACTTTAAAGAAAAATAAGAGTCTGAAGAATTGCTGATTTAGGACAATGAAAATATTCAACACCGAAATTCCAATGGAAGTCTTAATGTGAAATAGTTGAACATTACTCTCCAGCTGGTTATGGACATAACAGCAGTGTTGCTGAGAGAGAGGTGAAAATACAAAAGGGTAAGTAAAAAGAGAAAGGGGAAGATTTTCTCTCATTAATATGAAGCCAAAATTAACAACAGGAAGCACATCTAGCTAACCTGGGTCCAAGCGGGTCATTAATCTGAAGATGCTGAAGAGAATATCTCTGTTAAGCAGACGTAAAAATGTCTTCAATATTACCAAAAGTAGAAAAAAATAGGGTCTCATCACTTTTTCCTATTTCTGATAATTGGGTAATTCTTCTCATTTCTTATAATTGGATCACTTAGGTGATCTGTAATTAACTTTATTCACATGTAATAGGATTGCTAACGTTGCTGTTTCCTGGGTTAGGGTTTAAATAAGCACATTTCAGACAATAGGAAAGTTTACTGACCGTTAGTCTACTAAAATGCATGACTGATGTCAACCAGAATTATGCACGCAGGGTTATAAAGAGAGGCAGTGGAAGAGAACTATTATTTGTTTTTGGAAGATTCCACACTGATGTAATTAAACAACAGAAAAAACTAGTTCTGATTCTTTGATTCTTCTCGTAGTCTCTAAAGAGTTTCTTTCAAATCAGAGAAACGGGACACTGCCAACTAACCCATAAGTAATACCTATGACACTCACCTAGAGGGAAATTAAGCTGCTCTGTAATTAGTGTTAAGCCCCTACTAAGTTGGGGCTTAAAAACATTCCACCGAGGGCCTATCCAATATAATGTGAACCACATGGATAATTTTAAATGATCTAGTATAGCACATTTAAAAAGTAAAAAGCAGTTGAATTAATTTTAGTAATATATTTCATTTAACTCAATGTATCAAAAATTATTTTAACACCTAATCAACATCAAAGTTATGGATATATTTCACGTATTTTGTACTAAGTTTTCAAAATCTGGTATGTATTTTACATCTAGAGAATATCTCAATTTGCACTAGACACACTTCAGGAGCTTAACACCACGTGTGGCTGGTGGGGCACTGTAGTGGACCACACAGGTCCACTGCACATGATTTTGATAAACTTTTGGTGAGGGACCAAAACCAAATCTGAGTAAACTCTGGCAATTTGTAGTCTCTCTTGCAGTCTAAATGAAATGCATGGACGAGGCATCTCAGAGGATTTTACTAAGTAAAAGGCAGTGCTGGACTTACACGGCAAACAGCCAACAGGACAGCAAACCCACCAAACAAGGGCAGGTAAATTTTAGAGGCCAGATGGCCTTCGATACTCAAACTGACATTGAAAAGAGCTCTCAAGTTCATATAACTTCACAAAACAGGTCAGATACAGGAAAGGCTTTGTGCTTTTTAAAAGATTAACCAGAAGCTTAAATCCTATTTATATAGACTGCCAACCTCTGCTTGTAATTTATAAATATCTGGGCTTAGCCCACTGTTCTCAGCATAAAGAAAAGTTAGCACAACAGGCATTTTCTCTGTTCACATTCTGATTCTAAAATCTCTGACTCCTGTTCAAACTTTAAGAGAGGACCTCAACGATCCACCTGGAACGCTTTTCTACACCCTAATCAGTTAATACTCAGATTTGTACTAACATCAGCTGGTTTCTAACATGAACCTTTTTTGGGGTGGGGTGTAAATAGTCAAGTAAATGGTTGCTTTATTTCTCTCTTCTCTGCCTTTGATTGGGATGCAAAAGCAATGATATTCTTAGTTCATCTCTTTTTCCAGGAGTTGTTCACAATTTAACCTGTGCGTATATTTTCATGTATAAGCAGGTCCCCTTGTCTCCAATCTTAGTGCTCCAATTCTTCCCTCAGTTTCTCTACAGTGGTCTTTCTCAAAGGCAAATTGATATACCACTTTTCCCTCACTTAAACTCTTTTGGTGCTTCCCTATCACTAAGAGAGAGGAGATAGAAGCATGTATCCCATTGGCTAAAAGTGGCCCAGCTGAGATTATTAGCAAAGAAAATATTTATCCTAATACTCTGCACAAACATGCACCAAAAAGGCCCACCCCCCAGTCAGGAGATCTGATCGAAACCCAGAAGGCCAGGCTCACTGACCAACACAGAGGACTCGCGATGAGGCCGGAGGGCAGGCAGGGTTCTTTCAATAGTTGGTTCCCATACAGAGAGAAGGCCGTGTGCTTAGTGCCCACTCCACTCAACAGTCCACTTACAGGACAACGGGACGGTCACGAGGAGGCCCCGGGTGTTTGTCTTATTCCCACTCTTAGTTTACATAATATCTGGTAGAGGCTAAAGTAGGATGTGGAGACACGGTTAACTTTAACGAAGTTGGGTGACTAGGTCATGGAAACACCCTGAAGAAAGCAAGGACTTTTGGGAATCAAAGGGGTCTGACACTAACTTGTACCCCCGTCCCTGATGGTCACAGGATTGTACTTTGTTAATGACGTGACAAATCATCTGGACCTAGAATCACAGGTAAATTAAAAGAGCACGGGATTAGTTTGAGAAAAAACATGGCTTTAAACTACTGGATACATGTGCATAGAGACTGATTCCATACCCCAGTGCGGAACTACCTCCAGTTTAATGGAATCACAGATTTGGAAGAATAAAGCTACTTGAAGGAAATAAAAATTGCAGTAGCATAAGAATTTCATTTCAGGAATATGGATAATAATTATGTCTTCTTTCTTTCTGTGTTTATGTATGGAGTATACATTTCATGGTATATCTATATCATCAAGTATCTGCCCTATTAAGGAAAGAGGTCTATTTGCTAAATGACAGAGGTCTATTTGCTAAATGACCAATTTGCTAAATTACTGAGATTTTTTTTTTAAAGAATTAAAATTAACTGCAGCTTTTTGTCAGGATTTGTTAGTCCAGCTCTACTAAATACAAATTTCATTCTTTTCATATTTGAGAAACCAAGCACTTTTTCTTTTTCTTTCTTCTTCTTCTTTTTTTTTTTTTTGGTGAGGAAGACTGGTCCTGAGCTGCTAACATCTATTGCCAATCTTCCTCATTTTGCTTGAAGATTGTCCCTGAGCTACCATCTGTGCCAATCTTCCTCTATTTTGTATGCGGGACACCACCACAGCATGGCTTGATGAGCAGTGTCAGGGTCCACACCTGGGATCCAAACCCACAAACCTTAGGCTGCTGAAGCGGAAGATGTGAACTTAACCACTATACCACCGGGCCGGCCCCCCTAAGCATGTTTTGAATGCTTAATATTTCACATGCAAAAGTCTAGAGCGTTCTCTAAACTTGGTTTCCCCTCTTCTATTTTTGCATACTTATGTCTAGCAGTGAAATAGCCGGCACAAATTATGCTAGACTAACTTTCAGGTATTTGTCTGTCAATTTTTGGTGAATTGCTCATTCAACAAACTTACCCAGAGCTTCTATCAATGGGGCACATTTTAAAAAGGATACTAGAGAGCTGAAAGTAGAAGCATGCTCCCCCAAGGGAACACATGACCCCTGCAATTTGGGGGCCTACGCTTCACAGTCTGGTTACATGGCTCGTCCCTGGGCAATTCTGGACTTACCCAGATCTAAGGGCCCAACTCTCCTTTATGAACCTGTAGAAATCATCACTGAAAACCAATGAGGACATAGACTTGGAAGTAAAAATTAAAATATACCTATAGGTCATAAGAATGAGATGGACTGCGGGGCCAGCCTCGTGGTGCAGCGGTTAAGTTCACACGTTCTGCTTTGGAAGCCCAGGGCTCGCCGGTTCAGATCCCGAGTGTGGACACAGCACCACTTGGCAAGCCATGCTGTGGTAGGCATCCCACATATAAAGTAGAGGAAGAGGGGTATGGATGTTAGCTCAGGGCCAGCCTTCCTCAGCAAAAAGAGGAGGTTGGCAGCAGATGTTAGCTCAGGGCTAATCTTCCTCAAAAAAAAAAAAAAAAAAAGATGGACTGCAAAATTGCTATGTTTGTTAAATACTGAATACAACACCTGGGATAACTAAGTTTTCATTACATTAGTTACTATATTCCAGCTCTTTAATGTAATAATAACTGTAAGTCACTGAGCAACTATTATATGCCAGGCACTTGGTATTATCTCTAATTCTAATAACAAGCCTATAATATAATTCCCCTTTTTGCAACTTTGAAAACTGAGGCTTGAGAGTTTAAACAATTTACTCAGAATCACTAAGTTAGTATGTGGAGAATTAAAATTTTTTTTAAAGTCTATTTTGGTAATTTTAATAAAAACGCTTTTTTTTTTTTCCCTGAGGAAAATTCACCCTGAGCTAACATCTGTTGCCAATCCTCCTCTTTTTTCGTATGTGAGCAGATGCCACAGCATGGCCACACCATGGACAGACAAGTGGCATAGGTCTGCGCCCAGGAACCAAATCCAGGCCGCGAAGTGAAGTGTGCCAAACTTAACCACTAGGCCAACAGGGCTGGCCCCAAAATGCTTTGCTTTTTAATTCATATCTAAAGAATCATTTATATCAGTTCCATGGCTAGCATTTAAATGAAACTAAAACATATTCATCTTATATAGAGAATATATCCACCTGAGAGATCAGAAAGGAAATAAAATATTCTTAACTCATCCCCACATTTAGCTATAATTTATTATTATACATATAAATTTACTATATAATAAGTTTGCTAAACTTATCATGAGTAGGAAATTAATTTCAAAAGTAAAAGCATGTTGTATTTTATGCAACATGAAATGGGTGAAATCTCTCTGCATTTTTGTTAAATTAAGATTTTTGGATCTGAAGTAGATATGCATTTTGAAAGACTGCTACTTTATGTAGATCTTATAAATGGCAGAATGTAAAAGTTTACTATGAATTTTCATGAGTTCTGGTACTTTCAAAGTTATGGATGTGGTACAATTTTGATTGTGACTGACAGTATAATGCTGCTATAATAAAAGTTTCCTGTCAACTTGTTCTCTCCTGAAATGCCTGAAGCACTTCAGTTTAAGTGTCAGATTAAAATATATGACGGAGAGAAGAACTGGATCTGCATTCTCCCATCTTTACAGCAAGAAAGGCCAGATGATGCCAAACTAGTGCAGGGGTGGAAGTTTGTTTTCATAATTATGTAAGAATAGATTGTTTTAAATCTCTTAATCATGCCATCTATTTTTCCCGTGGCTAATTCTCACCAGGTAGAATGAGTAAAGTTTAAATTTTTGTGTGAATTTTCAGTTATCCAAGTGCTTTTCATTTGCAGTGGGAACTGGGTTTCAGTCACGGGAGTTGATGTGAGGCTGACTCAACTGTGACATCATTTATCTAAGTGATACCCACTTAAGAATTCATTTCTATGGGCTCCAGGTCTTATAAATCTCATGCTGACTTTTTCCCCTCCAAGGCCTGTTTCTACCTATCCAAAAGTGTATTTACCTCCAACATGAAATTCTCCACTTGTGCCTTTCTTGTCTCCTCCTTCAGAATTTTGCTTCAAAAATAAAACTCATTCTATTGCTCTTTTCCTCTCCTGTGGAGACTCTTTCCCCATCCTCTTAGCTTATACTGTTTCATGATTAAAAACAAAACTAAACAAAATGCTTTCCCCATTCTTCCTTTTCCTCTTTCTTCCCTTCCTCTGTGGACTTTCTAGAATAATAGTTTGGGCTCTAGTCCTTCATTTCTTAACATCCTGCAATTGGGCTTCTATCTTTAATACCATATGGCAGCCTTGCAGACAATGACTTCCTGGCTGTCACGTCCTCTGATCTTTTTTCAGTACAACCCACAGCAGATTCTTTCCTTAAAGCCTCTTCCTCTCTGGGTTTGATGGCATTTGTGTGTTTCTTGGTTTTTCAAGCACTATGGTTGTTTCTAACACTAGTGTTTTTCCACACTACTCGTTCCCTGGATCATCAATTTCTTCTACCTCCCGACCTGGAGATACCCACACTTTTTGTGTTGAATCGTTCTCAACACTGGCGATGCATCAGAAATACCTTGGCACTTTAAAAAAAATAGTCATTTGGGTTCTACCACAGCCTGCCTAGAATCAGATTCTCCCAGAGTAGAACCCTGGAAGGGGTATTTTCAGGGCCCCCTCTGGGGACTCTGGAACATGGCTATGGTTGTAGGCATTCCTCCGGGACCTCGTACCTTCCTTCTTTACTCTCTCCCTGGGGGAATTCATGGCGTTGTGCCCTTACATATTATCCCTCTGCTAAGGTAACTCTTCACTAGTTCTGGATTATTGTAAGAAAAATCATCACTCTGTGGCCAAGTTGGGGAAAGATTAAACAACAGAGAGGTCACTGTACTGAAGGATTTCTCAAGGCCACCTGTACGCCTCATACCTCCATGACATTTAAGGCCCTCTTTATCCTATTAGAAATGGCTGTTGGCATCCAAATTGATCTCCTACCTCCTATAATCCACTTTAAACATCACTGCTGGATTATCAGTGTAAGGCACAACTCTGCTCGAGACGTTCCCCTCCTCAAAAATCTTCAATCACCTTGGAATCAGAGCCAAGTTTGAATTCTCTAGCTTGGCATTCAAGGCCTTGTAAGATCTGGCAGGAACCTTTTCAATTTGTTTTTTATCTTTCATTATATGATGGAAAGTGTATAGACTTTGAAGTCAGACATTTTGGGGTTTGAATTAAGTTTTATCTTGGGCAAGTAATTTAAATCCTGAAAGTCTCATTTGCTTTTAAATGAAAGAAAGACAATACTACTTCCACCTGAAAAGGTTATTTTGAGGATTACAAATTGGTCCTTCTCCTACCCTATTGCCATCACCTATTAAAAACACTGGTTTTCCAATTTCAGTATGCATCATCATTAGCAGGCATAACCGTTACAGAAGGAGATACCTGGGCTACACCTTGATCTGGACTCAGTAGGTCTCTGTGTGGACTTACTGGGTCTCTAGAACCACACTGTCCAATATGGTAGCCACTAGCTACATGTGGCTATTGAGCACTTGAAGAATGGCTAGTCCGATTTGAGATGTACTGTAGGTGTAAGGTGCCTAATTTTAAGACAATATGAAAGGAGTAATAAAATTTTTTATCGATTACATGTTGAAATGACATTTTGGCTATACTAGCCAAGATAAAATATATTGTTCACATCAATTTTACCTGTTTAACTTTTTAATGTAGATAATGGAAAATTTTAAATGACATGTGCCATACATTATATTTCCATTTAAAAGTGCTGCTCTAGAACATGCATTTTTAACAAGTTTCCCAAATGATTCTGTGCTAGATATCCTCAGATCACCTTCTGAGAAACAATGTATCAAATTCTAAGCTTTCTGAAGGAAGAACTGATGCCTTTATATATCTTCGCATCCCCTCAGTGTTCTGAACATTGTGGGCAGTTAACGCCATACTAATTGAATTTAGATGCACTCTAAATTTTGAGCCATCAAAACTCATAAGAAAATATTTCATTAGAAGTTTTGCTTTTGCTTTTTTTTCCTCCAGTTCCTAAATAATTACTTTTATTTTCATTTTTTTGAGGAAGATTAGCCCTGAGCTAACATCTGTTGCTAATCCTCCCTTTTTGCTGAGGAAGATTGGCCCTGAGATAGCATCTGTGCTCACCTTCCTCTATTTTATATGTGGGACGCCTGCTACAGTGTGGCTTGATGAGCAGTGCATAGGTCTGCGCCTGGGACCTGAACCAGCAAACTCGGGGCCGCTGAAGTGGAGAGCGCAAACTTAACTGCTACGCCACCAGGCTGGCCCCCTAAATAATTATTTTTGAATTACATTTCTTAAATGGAACAAAAAATTTGAAACCATAGCTTTGACTTGTTCCCAAACCAATACAAATAGTTTATTTTCTAAAAGAATTGGGTTTTTTCCCTACGGTTATTTCACTTCATGTAGAAATAAACTATTTATCTGACTAGATACCAAAATTGTTGAATATTACCACACTCAAGCTCTTCATTTAAAACTAGTGGATAACACTAAACCAGGAACATACGCTAATTTTTATACCACAGTAATTTAGCCAGATGAGGAAAAAAAGAGACATATCTGGGGAAAAGGGGTCTCTATTTAGGGACGAATGGGGTGAGAATGGCTGACCGCCCTGGAAGCGAAGAGACGGAAAACTAAAAGACACAGAAATATGTAAGCTGATGTTGGAATGCAGAATCATCTTGACTTGAATGGCTGTTAGAAGAGAGAAATAGTCACAAAATTGGAAATACTTTTACAAGACGTTTTGGCAAGGATTAGTGAAGACTTCCCCACTCACCTCATTGCCACGTTGCTGCCGTCGATAACTATGGGTCTCAGGTTTTGCCCGTCATCTGTTACGATCTCTTGCATCGGAGACTCGGACCGCTGAGATTCCAGGGAAGACGTTTCCCGCATCACACTGTTAATTGTACTGACTGTTTGTTCAGCCTCACTTTTATTTCCAAGTTTGACAAGTTCTCCCAAAATGTCATTGATTAAAGCATCAGTACCAAGTTTGTTTAGCACAAGCTGCACCTGTTCTTCAGAATAACCTAACTTAAGTGCAAACTCCAGTTTTGTTTGGTATTCTCGCACGTCAGGGGATTTCCTCACTTCCTTGGGCGTAGCCTGGGACTCTTCGGGTTTAAAGTCTTGCAAAATTTCAGTGCGTTTGAGAACGTGAGGCTCTACACAGGGAGACCGACAGAGCTGCCTGTGAGTCTTGGTTAATAAGCATGGCTCTACTGAAATGCTACCCAATTGTTCTGACTCGTTATCAGAATTTGTGCTTTCTTCAGAGTCCCCAGAGCTCACATTCTCTTCGGACACCTCTTTTTCTTCCTTCCCGGAATTAGCTTTATCCATTGTTGGTTTCTCTACCATCGACCAAGGTACAGATGTGCTTGAATGTGGGTCAGTGCTCTCCACACAAAGGTGGCCTCGGTCATGCCCCAGATGATCCTTCAAGCCCATGAAGCTGCTACGTGTGCTTGACTCCACTTTGCTGTTTTTTCTGTATTCCTGAATGCAAAGCACCCCGTATTCCTAGAGAAAAAATATAAAATATTTAGAATTTCATATTTACTGTTTCATTTCTGTTTCAATAGAGAAGTTGCAAGGAAATTACCAAACTACTGAATACCTACTTTGTGTTTTGTCTACATCTGCTCATCCTGCCTAACACCCTTGCCAAGACAGTATCATGCCCTGTTTTTCAGATGAAGCAGCTTGGGATCAGAAAGGCCAAGTATGGGGCCAGCCTGGTGGCACAGTGGTTAAGTTTGCACGCTCCACTTTGGCGGCCCGGGGTTCACCAGTTCGGATCCCAGGTGCAGACATGGCACTGCTTGGCAAGCCACACTGTGGAAGGCGTTCCACATATAAAATAGAGGAAGATGGGCACGGATCTTAGGTCAGGGCCAGTCTTCCTCACCAAAAAGAGGAGGATTGGTAGCAGTTAACTTAAGGCTAATATTCCTCAAAAAAAAAAAAAAAAAAAAAAAAAAGAAAGGCCACGTAGTCTATGTAATCCAAGGCAACAAAATAAATAAGAAGTGAGACTGGATTTTTTCTACCCAGTTTTCTTCTGACTAAAAATCTCATGCTTTTCCCACCATACCATGCTCCTTCTCAAACCTTGAGGGAAGAGGCTTTCCCACTGCTATGGTTCTAGAGTGACACGTAGCATATTATCAAAAAGCTTGTTTTAGATACCCTACGACAGGTTATACATTTTCTCTAAAAGAACACATACAAATTTGTAAAAATTCTTTTAAAGAATAAGTCATGTGAAATGAAAGTAAAACATTAACTTATAACTGAAAAATTATTCATTTGGATCAAGCTTGACAACAATCTAAAGATGTTCCAAAAATAATTTAGGCATTGCGATGAAGAGCACATATTCTCCAATAGCCAACAAGGAATAAAATAATTACAAAGTGAATTATATTCCATTTAAAAGAAGAATAGTTTTGTCCTAATAATCTTTATTTTGTGAATACTGAACGCAAACAGAATACAAATTTTAACATTAAGCTACCTTACTAAGGGCCAGGGACACTGCATCTATTTCATTCTAGGGGGGAAAAAAAGCTCTTTTATTCTATGCACATTTATAGAAAGCAGAGAAACGAAGTATTTCACATAAAATCAGCAGCAAACAAGTACATTCAATAATGTTATCTTAATTTCTTAAATTTTATAGTAGAGAATATTTTTATATCCTATCAGATTATTATTTGCATTTGTTTAACAAGTCATCTTTTCTCCTACCTTTCCCTACAGGAATGCTTTTACTGCTTAAAATGCTTTTGCTGTTTCACTATTTTCCTTAAAGTCTGTTCGGAATAATTGTTATTTCTCTACCACGAACAAGTTAGCAAAATAAAATTATTTCTCCTATGCTTTACTGTATGAACTAAATTCACAGCAGTAGTTTACTTATTAAGGCAATTCCAGTGATCTATCCACGGATAACACGAGTAAGCCAGTGGTAGCTCAATTTGAGACTGTCATAAAACACCTATTTAAATAACGTAAAAAAGAAAATCGGAAAAACATTTTCCTCTAAAGCTCTTCAACATCTTATTTACACTAGAAAGGAGCTATTATATAAATGTGAAGAGAAAATGCTAAGTGATTTTCTGGAAGTCACACGTTTGAATGCATACTTGGTGAACTTATTAGAGAGTGAAGTATTTCTACATAATGAAATAAATTATATTAACTATGCTAAATACTAGAGAAGAGACATGGAATCTTTAGCTTGATAACGATACACTTAAAATTCCTTCAGTGTAGAACTCCTACACACTTCCACAGGAGTTTCTTCAGGTTTTATTCCTGAGAAGACAGATAACTTTAATTCCATTGTTCTACTAATATAGCATTCATTAGTTTTTAAGAACCATCAAACTCTCCTGGTTCCTGATTGCACAAGTGATAAAAAGAAATGTTCTTTAGGAGAGCTCTACATACATCTGCTCCATTATGAATCTGCATTCATTTCAGCTTTTTTCTATTAATATGGATATGCATGAGCCAAATTATTCAGAATTAAAGGAAGGGATTTTGAAAGCAAATCTTTGCACCCCGTGATTTATTAACTACTGTAATATACTGACACCATAATGCAAGTAACAAATCACAACAGCATCCTAATAAAGGGATACAGTTAAAAGAAAAATCTGCACTGTGGCCTTCATAGAGCTCCCACCAAAAGTATCTTAAACAAGGAAAACCTATTGGAAGCTGGGCTGCCTGGCAACCAGAAGCTGGTTGCTAAGCTGCACTCTTTTAACATGCCATCGTGAATGCTAGCACAGTGAAAGAATAATTTGGTATGAACAAAAGCCTATAAAAGAGACTGGGACTTAAGTGCGTCTGGTTTACCCTCCGAGAACAATGCAGCTGCCAAACCAATCTGGAAGCTCCGACATCATTGTTCTGTGAACCCCACAATCTGCGCTGACTGCAGGAAGCGTATTTAACGGGCAACATTTGTGATCTCCCCTGAAAAGTTTGGGTTTTGCATAAGTGCTGTTGTGAGATAATTCTTCAAGATAATGGCTCACTGACTGACCAAATCCATGAATGGAACTAGGAAATATTATTTTAATATTGAGCTGTAGTGTTTTTCTTTTGGCCTGTTTCAAACAAGATGAATGCTTTATGAAAAATACAGCCAGTGGAGAGTATTAGAATGAAACATTGTGTTTAAAGAATAAGTAAAATTATTCTTAATTTTCACATTTTTCAAAGAAACAAAACCAGATAGTGTAAAGTTTTTAAACTGAAAATTATCCACACCAAAAAAGTATTTAAACCTTTCTACATCACTTTCAGTCTAACACAAAAAAGTGCTGATGTAAATCTGCTCTGCTATACAATGTGATTATGTGGCTAAAGGATAAAACAGGGAGAAAAAATGGGATCATCTGTTGTTTGCTTTTCATGATATTAAACCTAATAAAACTCATTTGTATACAAATGTATTTAGTGAATATCACACACCTTCAACTTATGATAATTCATATAATTTATATATACTATTTGAATAAAAAGTTTATAATAATTGGGCTACTATGATTTTTAATACTAAAAATAAATATAAGTTTGATCTACCCTACTTTTTAAAAAATTAACATCTAATTTTGTTAGACAAAATAATTTTTCTTTTAAAATATTCTCACTGAACTTTTTTTCACAGTGACAGGCCTCTCTTCATCTTCCAGATTTCATTGGTTACCTCAGAGAAAGTTATCCAATGCCATTTTGTACTAAACAAGCAGGGATTAAATAATTTTTAGTCCCTAGAAATCAACAAGACTAAATATGAAATAGTACAAATAAGAATGAAGAGGTTCAACTACCAGGCATGTACACCACATATATTTTCTCAATTACATAGTCCAAATTTGAAATAACCTTACTTGTATTGAGCCAAACGGCAAAGATTTGGTTTTTAAAACTTTAACCTCTAGAATATTTCCTTACCCACTTGTAATTAGTAAAAGATTGCCCTGACTTAATATGGCACTTAAGAAAAAAAGAAAAAAAGAATTTGGCAGTATCTTGAAATCATTCAATAAAAAATTAAATGCTAGTCTTAAGATTTAAAAACTGATAAAATATTTTCTTTATAGTACTTGTTAATGTAATTCAGTGTGTAAAACTTAACATGGAATTATTATAACAAATCTTAGGACAAAGAATGGTATATGATCTTTATTTTTGTTTATGCCTTAAAAATGATCAATATAATTTTGAAACAGAAAAGATAGCAAAGACTCCAATAACATCACAAAATTTATTACATGTAAGGTAGAAAATAATTTCTCCCTAATTTCTAAACCATTTATTAGACTTTTAAGTTTTGCATAGACTCAGATGCAAATGTATATAAATCTTTAATCAACTATTAACTTTTTTCCTCATTTCATAAAGCAACAGCATAGACAATGTTTCACACACAAAGTAGGTCAGTGTTTATACTCCCATAGTTATTAAAAAACTCCAATAAATATGGCTTAACTTTAAAGCTTTATATCAGGGATCCATTGTAATTGGCCTTTACATACAATATTCATGAAAACAAAAAGTATTGGGCAAAAATATAATCTGAAACAGATTTCTACATTTACAAACCTATAGATTCTCTCTTGTATTGGAAACCAAAACAATTTTTCTTGCTAAAAGCATAATACGTTAAAAATCCAATAATACTATTTGTTGATAAAGAACTAAATTTTCATGGTAATTTTGTAGATGACGATCAATGGTAACTAATTATATTAACTGGCAAAAACACTTTATGTTAGCTGAAAGCAGGTTTATGATATAATGGCTATTTACTAGAAATTTGTTGCATACACACAAATTCCCCTGTTTAGTGAGCAGATTTTCTAAAAGTTCTCATTAGATGACCTGGATAATCCTTCACCCCAAATCAAGTAAAACAATTTTTTATATTCTAAAGAGCCTCATATTAATCAGGAGTATTAGACCATAAACTTGTTAAATCAACTTATTTGTTTGTAATGTAAAGTTACAATGCCATAAATTGGGTTCTGGTTGTTATCCAAATGGCAATACTATGAGAACAATGAAAATAAAATAATGAATATGTAATAAATACCTACTGCTGTAGTCTCTGTGTATTTAATTACCATTGTATTTCAGTGAGTGCTGTTGTCTGCATCCCTCTAGCCAACAAAGGAAGGATGGCCCTTTGAACAGATTGGTTAATGCTCTGGGGCAACAGATGTCTACTGGAACTGCAGGAGACCAGCAACTGGTGGCCTGCCCATCTTCTGAAAACTTTCAATAGACTTATGCATATGTTCACACAATAGGGCATGTGGTAGAAATGAAAACCTCTTTTTAACCCTTTACGCTCTTTCTTTCCCTCCCAACAGATACATGAAAGTCTTTGTGTCCTCCTCCCTCCCCCATTACAGAACTCTTGAAAGCAGGAGGTCCTGGAATGACACCTTCAATCTAATAACTGAAGCTAACGCAAAGGGAAAAAAAGGCAGGAGAGAAGAAATTAGAAAATACGCATGAATATTGAAACTGCTGACAAAGCAACTGAACGCTTAATCATATTTAAAACGAGCTGTTTCAAACACCTACCCGTATCAATCCATCTCCCCAGGCTAGATTTTTAAGACAATAGAAAAACCTATCAAATCTTACTATCATTTTACAGCACTAGATCTGACAGTGACACCTTAAGAAACATTAAGAATGTGACAAGATAAAAATCTAAACTCATTGTTTATCAAAATATCAGAACATGTTACAACTTATCTTTAAGTACCAAGTGATTACATGCCATGCCCTAACACCTCGAAAATGTTCATGAAGCTGAAAGTGCAACTCCAGAATATAAAAATGTAAAAAATCTGCTTCACAGACATAGTTTACAGAAATAATTTTTTCTAATATTTTGGCACTATGTAATAACATGTAGGCTTTCATTTAAGGTGCTTTCTATCCTTTACAAGAGTTCAAATTCATGCTCTGAATATTTAGCAAAGTTCACCTTCCGAGGCACCAGGTAGCACAGATACTCACATTAGCAGAAACATACAAAGACACTGGTTTCTGTAGCAGCTTCAGCAGTAACTCCTTAACACAATTTTAGCTGCAGACTTCCAGGCAGGCGAGAAGAACAATGAATGGTTGAGCAGATGGAATGGCAATGTCTTTGCTTAACCTATTACCAAGTGGAATAACAGCCAATCATAGGCCAGAAAGCTCACAATTAGTTGGCCAGGCAGATGCAAGCCAACCTCAGCACTCGGTCAGGTTCGTAGGTTTCTAAGATAAGCAAGTTGATGTCATTCTCCGGGTCTGCCCGGGGCAGCATGTGTATTAACGAGGGGTGTGCGGCAACAATAGGCCATACAAAGCTGACTAGTAGGCAGCTGCTCTTGGAGAGCAGAGTCATTAGGGAGCAGGCTGCCAACAAGAAACACCTGGCTTGGGCAGACTTCAGCTTTTCCTCCTTGTTTTTAATGCAGGAAACAAAGAAACCAATTATATTTTAAAGTCGTAAAAGTTGCATGTTTCCAAAAAGTTGAGGCTATGCTCTAGTCTGTTAGCTTTTTGTTTCTGAGAAATAAAGAAAATGAGGTGTGTCGAAGTAGCAATTAACTATTGCACCAATCCCTTTTCTTTAATAAATGAGTTACTGGTGAAATGAGACAGAAGGTTGTAGTAAAACTATTTCCCCAGAAATACTGGAAAGTCTAAAATATTTGTAAGTATTGGTTAATCTGCTGCAAGACGATAAAATGAAAAAAGAGATGATGAAAATAAGATTGCAAAAGAAAGAGGTTCAAGAGCTTACAAACAATTGATTTTAAAAAGTAAGTTCACCTATAGTATAATAAGATAAAACAAGTTTGGTGCAACTTTATGCCAAATGAGTTATCTAAACTGTATATTTGGACAAAAGTATTTAACTTCCACCTAAAATCACCAGAACAGCCCTTCTTCTGTATGTCAGATAGCAGAGCAAATTCTTTTATTATGGATACTAGTTAATTATGTAATTAAGTAAAAGCAAAATCTTTCATTATGTTTCAACACACATGATATTATACCTGTTAAAAGTATTTGTATTTCATAAAATTTGTAAGGTGTGCTACTCAAATTTCAGTTCAGAAATAAGTTAACTTTACAAAGAAGAAATACTATGATATTTTTGAAGGATATAAAGTGTACAAGAATTAGCACCCTCAGGGAAAAGCTTGTTATCTCCGATTTATTCAAAGTCCCAGACTGCAGTATTTATGATGCTATAGACTACTTGCTTTTGACGGCTGCCTAAGTTATATCTTGAGTGGGCCTCTGATTACAAAAAAATTTAATCAAAATTCAAGCACCATCAGGTGTTGTGAGAATATTTCCCTACTAAAGACAAAAAGAAATCTAGAGCTGTTCTACCACTTACGTGATGTCGAACAGAGACACAAGCAAGCATCCCCTTTTCATTCCAATGCAAACTAAAAGAGTGAAGGCAAAAAGCTGCTCTTCAAATACAATTTCCTGATATAGGCTGAGTTATGCAAAGCCTAGGCTTTTTCATTATACAATCATGAACTCTAAAAGATATAAAATTTGGTTAAAGCACCCCAAACAATTTAAACTAATCTCTCTTTTCACACACAAATATAGAGACTACTCACAATCAGGATGATTTGTGAAAAAAGTAATATTGGTTGGGACTCTTGGCCATGTCCTTACTATGCCCACTCAAATGTAAATGAGATCTTCTCTATTTACAAAATAAGAGGCAGATCTACTCTATATGGTTACACTTTTTCAGTTGTCTCACCAAAAACATTCCTTATGCCTATTAAAAGCCTAAAAATTATTGTTGTTTCCAAAAAGAAAACTAAAGCATGATATTATAGATCACCATTTGTCTATAGCTATTTTTCCTCAAAAGAGCTTAATATTTTATGAAAGTATGACATTCCAAAAATGTTGGAAAATTTGAAAATCTGTAAAAATATTTTTTTAAATAAATGTAACTATTAGGTTCTGAATGTTAAACTAATTTCTAAAGCAAGTAGTATTCCTTTTTCTGCCAAGAGTTACGGTAATGTTTCTGCAATAGTTAAGCTCATGGTCTAATTCCATAAGCTCATTAAAAATCAAAATAAAGCATCTCTAATATTACAGTTTATTGCAAGTTATAATGTGAATTACGCATAATTCAAATTTTGTGCTTTTGGTAAGCATATGAACTTCACAGAAATGAAGAAAGTTCGAATTTATCTTTTTCTATTTCATTTTTTGGTTGGTGGTGGTACTTCTTTTGGAAATTTCATGAGTAAAAGGTATACAACCTTGAAAAGAGTAAGAAATCAAGGCCATTAGGATGGTTAGTAAATGTACTTCTGGTAAAACGGTGTTTCATTAAATAAGATAAAAATGAAAAATACGACCTACATTCATGCAAAGTAGTTACAACCAAACCTAATAAAAGTTAAGCTATGCACTGACTAGAGAGACAGCAAGGTCAATATTTATGAATTTATATGAAAAACTTTTCGCTTTTGTATATAAAAAGGAAACTCTTTAGTATGAATAGACAGTCTTTTCTTTCCCCTTGGGACTTCTTTCTTCTCTTTATCCCTTGCTACTATAGTTACTACTTTATAGCTTTAATTCAGGAGGAGGAGGAATCTTCTCACTAATTCCTGCCACTGTGAACACAAAGAACGAGAGAGAACCCCCCAGGAGCTCGGCAGGGAGCCTGATCTGTAGCACTGGATTAAGCTTTTCTGCAAACAGCAAATAAAGGCAGTGATCTGAAAAAGCTAATCAGATCCCGCTGTGGTATTTAGACTATCTTGGTTGCTAGTATTGGATAATGTTAAGCACATTAAAACATCTGTAGGTGAAAAGATGGCCCTCGCCTGGCTTTCTTGGTCACATGGCCCTGGTCCACTTCCCACTGCAGAGCAAATACAAACAGCTGTCCTGGGCTCTGTTTGGGTCACTGCAGGAAATGACTGAAGACAGTGTGCAGTTATGACAGAAGATAACAAGACAGTGTAGTTGTAGGAGTATACACAAACCTGCCAATGCCAAGGGTGTGTCTAACATTTGAAACTTCAACTCTTTGAGAGGACCTTGCCCGTTTGCTGAGGTATCAATGTGAAACACGTGGGCTTTGACGCTGGTGTGTGGAAACAATTCTCTGTCAGTGGTGATCCAAGGCGACTTCCTGGTACCTTGCTCCTGATATGGATTTGTTCCCTTTTAATATACGATCTCTTTCAATCCTAACAATAACACCGTGGAAGTAAGATTATTATATCAAATTTTCCCAGTTGTCTCCCAGAAGTTGAAAGGTTAAAATTTTAACCAAAACCTCTTATTTTAGAGTTTAAAAAAAACAACCCACGAAGAACCTAATTTATACACGTGGTGTAACAGAAGGAAGCAAAAGCAGTGAGGCAGTAACTCTGACCTCTGAGAGTTATCTGAGAGTAAATCTGATGGGCCAGGAGACTTTAACATATTTCATTTCCTCGGGCTTAGATTACTTTCGTTTCTTAATTTATCTCCTTCCTTGAATACCCCTAAGTACATCCCTGCCAAAGTAATTTCCAGTGACAGCACTCTTAGGCTTAAAAAAAAAATTCACAGGTCTCTGGTCCTCTGCTTTGTTTTCAAGGCTCTTTCTACAACCTGGGCTCCTACTGGCCCAGTAATCGTATTCCCACTTCACTAAGATGACAGGATGGCGACAGAGGCTGGCACCACCGTCCCTTCAGCGTAAGTGCTCTCTCGCGCTGCCTCACCCACCCACATCACATCCGCTGTTCGAAGCCCAGGGTAAGGGTATTTTTCCCATAAAACCTTCTCGGACTAGTCCAGTTTTTGTTGATTTCCAACTCCTCTGAATTTCTATAACGCGAGTAGTCTGTCCTGCACTATATGGCACATATTTATGAACGAGGCCGGAAGCTTCCTGAGGGCAGAACCATCTAACCTTCCATAATCCACACAGACAAAACCTGTATGGCACACAGGAGTGTGCTGATGCCCAGGAGACATCTGAGTGAAAAAGATGACCAGTAATGAATAGGCTCCTGCCAATTTGAATGCAGGCATTCATATGAACAAAATGCTCCCCTGCTGGCTTTTATTTCTCTTTTGTGACAAGGTGAGCTTATAAAAGATGCCTCAGCTAATCGTATTGTTCCTGTAGCCCAGCTCTGCTACTGGGGCCGCTTTCAACCTTCCAGGCAGCTGTGGGATTGAGGGTGCTCACGCCTCTCTGTGCCATGAGGTGTTTTCCTGCAGTCTTTGCCTTCTCTGACTTCAACTTCCCAACTACAGTGGTATCTCTGGGAGTAACACACTGGCCTCTGCCTCCTCACTTGAGGATGACTCCTCTGATGGGTAAGTCTGGGAAGAGGAATCGTGTAGGCCAAGTCCAGCCCCTTGCTCTGCGCATTTCTCTTTGGGGTCTGCCCAGGTACAGAGAGCACAGAGTGGCTTTGCTCTCCAGCGCTGCCTGAAATGGGTGCTCAAAGCTTTCTAACTGGGGTGTTCAATGATACCAAGCCCTATACGCTGTGCTCGTTAAGTCGTGTTCTGCAATAGTTCTATCAAAAAAGAGCTGCTATTTCGATGTCCATCCGCCTGGCTCCTTTGTCTGTTTCTCAGTTGGTTCAAAACTAAGGCAGTAAAAAGACTCTTTAAACAATATTTAATAATAAAAAGTTTTGTTATAAAGAACTATTAAGGGGAAAAAAGGTGGTAAAAAGACTTACATAAGTTAAACTCTGATCAGACCACTTTCAAAATACATATGAAGGAATAAAGCTTTAAAAAAAGAAAGAAAAAACTCTATAAAAAAGAAGGAACATGATGCTCCTCAAAGTCAAAATTCTTACGATTTGATTATGAAAATCTTGCAGTACCATATCACTAAGAGCAGACAACTCTCAATTCTCTTTAGGGTTCAGGGACAAATACTAAATAAATCTACAAAAACAGTATTTCTTCCCAGTGATCTAAAAACAAAAACCCTTTTCTACAGTCATTTTACATGACAATATAACCCATATCCTAAAACTTCAGATATTTCTCAAGGATTAGCTTCCCATTTAGTATTTAAAAAAAATTCATTCAACAAGTCTTTAAAAAGATGATCTTCAACTTCTATAAAACTCGTAAATACTCAAGGAACGAGGAATTTTAGAAAAGCTCAGGAAATACAAATAACATCCAAAATGCCGATGTAATAGGTGACTAAAGCCGCTTGCGTGGGATGAAGGGGAGAGAAAATTTCATGAGGGAAAAAGGGACGGATATGACTTTAAAAGTCGAAAGCACGTGATATCATCCATGTTGACAAAACAGTTATATTAAGTATAATTGAAACTGAAGGAAAGCTGACCAAACGTGTGTAATTTTATGTAAAATTGTAAATTGTCTTGTAAGACATTCTCTGAATTATAACACAAGTGGATGGCAGTTAAACGACACTTTCTCTCTTATAGTAATGATGATATTTACAACATCATTATTCAAGCCCAGTCAGAGCTCGGCTCATCTCTTCTTCTGATGCCTCCTCCTTTATGTGCCCCTCCTGTGACTTGCCTCACTTTCCACCTGGTGTGTGCTCATTTAAGCGAATCACAGTATCTTCAGGCTGCACATACCTGCTGAAGATGTGTATAGGTCTTGTTCTCTAGGTGTTATATAATTCTACTTAGAAAACGAATTCAAAACTGCTTGACCAAAAGCACTGCTAAAAAGTGAAACTGACTGATCTAGGCTATAAAGAATAATTGTATCAGATAGAATTAAAAGAGGGCTCTCCCATTAGGTCCGTCTGTCCTTACTAACGGTCTAGAAGAAAGCACAATAGTACATTAAATGTAAAGGAACTCAGGAAAAAATAAAACATGGTATACAGCAAAAAATGCAAAACGAACTGCAAAGCAACTATGACCCAATAAAAGTTCTTATTAATTCTAAGTTTGATCTAAATGTAAATTCTTATTAACAATCAAGATAGAAAATAGCTCCTCATATATAAACTCATAAAACGAGAAAATGAAATGTTAGAGTGAGTACTTCCCACGGCCCTCACACTGCTGATTTTAAATTACCACACACTACTGATTTTGGACAACTGTCCTGGCGTGAAAGACACTGAAAAACATTGAAGGGCTAACAAAATGAATGGTTCTATTAGAAAACGCTCAGTGAAATTAGCACAAAAGTTTGTAACAAAATTTTTCTTTATAGAGCTCTATTCATATCAGAGGGTGATGTAATAATTTAGACATTGAGAATTCTGCGCATTTAGGACGAGATTCCTTCCAAATACAAATCATCATATACTATAATCAGTTAAATCTAGAATATGAATCATCCTAAACAGCTGCCAACACACTTCGCCGTAACCTCTAACAGGGCAGGGATTCTTGGGTGCCTTTCCTGCTGCGTGTCTAGCACCAGCAGAGCGCCTGGCACTCAAGAGGCACTTGATAAATATGTGCTAAGTAAATGATAGCATTTCAATATCTGGGCCAAAATCTCTTTTCCAGATTTTTTACTTTCCTTCACGTAACCTAGACTGCAGCCAACACAAGCATTTAAAGCAGTGGTTCTCTCAGTTTGGTTGCACACTGGAATCACCTGGGGAGATTTAAAATATCCCGAGGCCAGAATCCCATCCCTGGAGATGTTTATTTTTTTCGTCTGAAGGAAGCCTGGCCATAGGCCAGGTGATTCTAATGTGTAGCCAAGTTTAGGAACACTGACGTAAAAGTTCTTTCTTCTAAAACACCTTTCTCTACAGCTTCACATGTTGAAATCCTAACCATTACTATGGAAGATTCAGCTAAAAGCCCAACTCTGCCATGAAATCTTTCCTGGAACACTGTTAAAATCATCTTTGGATTATATAAGTTTTGCACAGGGCTGGGCATATGCCTAGGACTTGATAAATGTTTGAGTGGTGAATAATTCTGGGAGCATGAGACATAGTGGAAATGCAATAAATATTTACTGAAAGAATGATGTACAGTTGGTCCTCATTATCCGCGGATTCTGTATGTGCAAATTTGCCTGCTCACTAAAATTTATTTGTAACCCCAAAATTAATACTCTGGGTGCTTTAGAGTCATTCCATGGACCTGTGCATGTGCAGAAGCGAAATACTTGAGTTGCCAGAGGCGCAAATTCCAGTCGAGGCTGAACAAAGTGAGACTTTGCCTCTTGTTTCAGCTCTCAAAGGATCACTAAGTGCTATGTTTTTTCATTTTTGTGCTTTTTGCTGGTGAATTGTATAAATGGCCCCCAAGCCTAGTGCTGAAGTGCTATCTATTGCTCCCAAGTGCCAGAAGACTGATGTGCCTTATGGAGAAAATACGTGTGTTGAGTAAGCTCTGTTGAGGCTTGAGTTATAGTACTGTTGGTCGTGAGCTCAACGTTAATGAATCAACAATATATATTAAATAAGGTGTCTTTAAACAGCTACACACGTCCAACAAGGTTACGTATTGATTGGTCAATGAAAATGTTTTGACCAGAGGTGCCCAGGAACCCAATCCTGTATTTCCTCTAGGAGCAATGATTCAGTATTCACAGCAACTTTACAGAACATAACTACAAGGAAAACCAAGAACTGACTGTAATCTTTCCCTCTCTTCAGAACTCTCAGAGATCTTACCGGCAACTTTTAAGATCAGTTTCATTCAGCAAATGGGCACCTCCTTGGTGGCAGAAGCTGAGAATGCAGCAAGAATAAAGCAAGCCCCCTTCTCTCACCAAGTTTACGGTGTAGTGTGGGGCGGAGAGAAAGAGCATAGAAACAATAAAGACATGTTGGTGGGGCCGGCCCTGTGACGCAGCGGTTAAGTGCACATGTTCCGCTTCTCAGCGGACCAGGGTTCGCCGGTTCGGATCCCAGGTGCAGACATGGCACCACTTGGCACACCATGCTGTGGTAGGTGTCCCATGTATAAAGTAGAGGAAGATGGGCACGGATATTAGCTCAGGGCCAGTCTTCCTCAGCAATAAGAGGAGGACTGGCAGTAATTAGCTCAGGGCTAATCTTCCTCAAAAAACAAACAAACAAACAAAAAGACATGTTGGTGATGGTAAATGCTATAAAGAAACTTGGAATCAAGGAGGGCTTCTCTGGTAAGGTGATGTTTGTGCAGATACCTAAATGAAGTGAAAGGAAATGTATAACTGGAGGATGGTGGATTGAGTACAAAGCCCTGAGACGAGGGTGTGTTCCTGGAATGGCAAGGCGGACGGTATGACTGATGGCAAGTGAGCAAGGGCAAGCAAGCAAGTCGGAAGATAAGGTCAGAAAGGTTAGGTCAAGGGAAGCCAGGTCACGTAGAGCTCTGAAGGGCAACGCTTCTCAAACCCTTCACAGCATTTAAATCATATGAGGATCTTGAAGAGATTCTGACTCAGGAAGTCTGGCATGGGGTCTGAGATTCGGCACTTTAACAAGCTCACAGCTGATGCTGTTGACCCATGGACCCTACTTTGAGCAGCAAGGTTGCGGGTCACAATAAGGACCTGGCTTTTATTCTGAGATGGGAAACCTTTGGAGGGTTTTGAGCAGAGGAAGCAATATGACCTATTTTATACTAATTTATAAACTTGGGCTTACTTCCACACTTCTGACTGTGTTCCATTGATCTTTTTCTATTTCTGTGCCTGTACCACATACTAAGAACTGTAGATTCATAATATATTGGGTGCCCTGCATGTGCAAGTCTTCTATCATTAGATTTTCTTCCTCATTTTCATATTTTTATCCTATTTTTGCATGCACATGCTTCCAGATACTTTAAAATTGTTTTGACAAGTTTTAACCAAAAAAGCTGTTGGGAGTCTGATGGAGACTGCTGCGGTAATACTTGCATAAAAAGCACTGCTGATTTATTCTATTAAATTGTTTAATCCAGAACAATTTACTGAAATTTTCTCTTTCAATACAGTTCCTTAGATTTCTTTACGGAGGACTTAGAAATTTCTTATTAATCTTGTCTTAAAACATTTTGCTTTTAGGGGTCCAGCCCAGTGGTGTAATGATTAACTTCGTGCACTCTGCTTCAGAGAGATGGACTCGCAGGTTCGGATCCCAGGCATGGGCCTACAGAATGCTTATCAAGCCATGCTGTGGCGGCATCCCACATATAAAATAGAGGAAGATGGGCACAGATGTTAGCTCAGGGACAATCTTCCTCAAAAAAAAAACACTTAAAAAATATTTTGCTTTTGTTCTTGCTGCTGTGAATGGAGGTTTTTCCTTCTATTATAATTTCTGACTAGTTATTGTTGGTGTCTAAAAAATTATTCTTATCCTTGTACATAAAACTTGAGTGAAGCAGGTATCTCAGCAAACTCTTCCTGTTTCTATGAGTGTTTCCCTGAGGCTCTGGGGTTTTCCAGTGATATACAATAATATAAAATTATCAGATTGCCTCTTCCTTACCAATATTTATATTTCTTACCCCATACTTTTGTCTAATTACACTGTAATATTAAATAACAATGGTTATTTTGTGTTGTTCCTGATATTAATGGGAATGCCTCCGGTGTTTTATTGTTAATCATTCGTCTGGTGAGGTTGTACACCAACAAATATATACCTCACCTTGGGCAAATTTGCCTCCCCATGCTTTACTTTCCTTAACTGTAAAAAAAAAAAAGATATAATATGGTTGTTTTGAAATTTAATGAGCTGGTAAATATAAAACATTTGAAACAGTGCCAGGCATGTAGTGAGCACTCACTAAGTGTTAGCTGTACGTAATTACATGTTTATATACATATATACACCACACTATATACAGCCTTTAAAAAATCATTTACAGAAATATGTTTTCCTCCTATATGAAAGATTTAGGGAAAAAATCAGGAATGTGGATTACAGTAAAATGACCACATAGTTTTTTTTCCTTTGACTTACTAATATTGTGAATTATAGTATGACATTGCTTAATACAGAAACATCATTACATTTTGGGAGGATTATGTATACTGATATTTCCCTAAGAATTTTTATATCAATAATCATATGGCTGGCTTGTCATTTTCTTTCACTTACTTGCTTTGCCACATTTGATTACCACTCTTTTGCTGACATTAGCAAAGGGATATGGTTTTCCATCCAAACTTTTTCTCAGTGACAAACCAACTGTCCAGTGTTCCAAAGGGAGCTAGACTAGATGGGGCCACGGGTTCCTGTACAGCACCACTATTTCTAGAGACCTGATTTACTGGTATTCTGAAACGTGTTCCTGAACCCTTACTATAAATCCCAGCCGAGAGTTTACTCCAGCACGGGGTCCATGGAAAAGAAGATGAGCTACAGGGAGATCTTATAATTTATGGATATAAGAACCAACACCATACCGTGTCCTCTCCCAAAAACTAACCAAGAAACCTGGACAAGTTACTTAACTGCTCTCTCAGTTTCTTCAACTATAAAACGGGGATAAAAACACCAACAGCATACAGTTGTTAGAAAAAGTAAAAACAAGTTAACACACATGATCACTTAGAACAGTGCTTGACGCAGAGTAAACGTGAAGTGTTATCTTTAAAAAATTTATACTAAAAGTGAAATTGCAGTACAAAAAAATAGAAAACCTGATTTTCATTATTTTATGTGTTCATTAATATAATTCTAAAAGTTCTCTCTTCATTAGCAGACAGGAAAGAATGTTATGCAGGCAAAGGCTACAACTTTGTCCCGCTAGCTCTTCTCACCACATGTTTACGGAACCAAGAAATCAAACGATTTGGAGTTCAAATGCCCTGTGCTATGCCTTTGTTCCTGATCTTACCATATGGATTTTGTTAAATAAATAAAATAATTTAGAAAAATGTTTCTCAGAGGGAAAGGAGAATACCATTTAGTTTGGAAAAGCCAAACAATATCTATCTTTTTTTTGTAAGAAAAAACTACGGAAGATCTAAGGTCAAGGAATACTTTGGCTGGTGAGGATAATTAGAAGATAATGTTAGACAGCTGAGTAAGGAACATGAGTATAAAAATGATTGGGAACCAGTGATTTAGAAGAAATACATTGATTTGATAGTGGGTAGGAGTGAAGGGACAAGGAAGAAAATGCAAGTAGAAGAAAATATAATAGGCACCTCAAAGTAAGCAAAGATTTTCTTGTAGAAAATGAGAAAGCATTTCTTCAGTTTAATAATACAAATGGTGGGGGCCAGCCCTGTGGCCGAGTGGTTAAGTTCGTGTGCTCTGCTTTGGCAGCCCAGGGTTCGTGGGTTCGGATCCTGGGTGCAGACCTACACACCACTCATCAAGTCATCCTGTGGCGGCATCCCGGCAGAAGAACTAGAGTGACTTGCAACTAAGATATCTAGGATATACAACTATGCAGTGGGGCTTTGGGGAGGGAAAAAAAACTGAGGAAGATTGACAACAGATGTTAACTTAGGGCTACTCTTCCTCAGCAAAAAAGGCATACCTTAAAAAATAATAATAAAAAAATGGTGGATTGTGAAATATTATTTTAAAATAAATGGCTGCAGACAAAGAGCAGCCATCCCCTCCCACCTCTCTCATAATATAACTGCATTAACATTTTAATTTCTAGCGACAATTTTCCTAAAGTAAGAAACTGCTATACTTTTCAGTTAGCTTTCTCCTAACATCTATAAGTTATTAAGTATTGAAAAATTAAAGCCATAATTTTCTCCCTTAAACAACTGTTACTTAAGAAAATCTTTAGAAAAAAAGATTTCTATGACTGAGGAATTTATTTTATCGATAGTTAAATCATTAAATATAGACTACCTTTGTTCTCAGGGCATTCTTATAGATGTTAGCTAGCTGATGAAATTTTATTTTAAAATCGTGTACAACTAATACATTTTAAAAGTAATACTCTGATGAAAGGCAGGAAGATGGCAGCATGGTCCATGATTACACAAATCAAACTAAATGAGGGGTTAAGCCAGTATTGAATGAATTCATATATTCACTCAAGAAACATTTGTCTGAATGCCTATGATGAGAAAGGGATAAAGCTAAGTGAAGAAGATGAGAGAGGGTACAAACAGGAATACAGCGGCAAACCTAAGGAATTATAAAATTTTACTAGGGAAATCAGATAAATGAACATCTACACAATACAGAGTATGTCAAAATTAATGTTGTTAGTAGAGATATATCATAGGGTACAAGAGACAAAGACATTGGCTCAGATTTGAGAAGGTTCTGAGAGGTGATATATAAGCTGATGGCAATGACACATTCTTGTATATACTATGGTCTATGTGTGTGTGGCAGGAGTAAAATGGGGAGTGGGGCAAAGTAGGGAAAAAAAGGATTTTTTTGCCCAGAGAACAAGAGGATCAAAGGTGCAGAGATGTGAGAGATGATAAAATATACAGAATACTGTGTGGTTAATATCGCTGTAAAAGAGGTTAGAAAGTCAGGATGTGGCTAGTTCTTGGAAAGTCTTGAATGCCTTACTAGAGTTTTAGCTTTGGCACTGGGAAACTACTGAAGGTTTCTGAAAAAGGGAATGGCTATTTCTATCCACATTTTAGAAAGATAATGCAGAGCCACTGAAGGTTTCTGAAAATGTGAATGACGTGTTTCTAACTACATTTTAGGATGATCACTCAAACTGTATTAATTTTGAGAGGGCAAGAAACTCAAAGAAGATAAGTTCGGAAGGTATTATAACAGTCCAAGCAGCAGGTGACTGGTGTTTAAGCTTATGCAGAAAAAAAGAGAAACAAATATGAAAAGTTTTTTAAGAAAAAGCCAATGGGTCCAGTGAGGATTTGATACTAAAGACAAAAAAGGAAGGAATAATAAAAAGAAAACTGATGACATCAAATGATACAAGTACACTGCAGAACGACTAAGAAGAGCGTATTGGGTGAAGGCTATTAGTGGCCACGGAAGGAGCTACTGCCGTGAGATGACGAGAGCGGAATGAACAGGTGGCTGCTCTTCACCAAGGTTTTGTGCCCCAGGTCCCGCTCTCAGTCTAATGAAGTCTACAGACCTCTTGTCAAAATAATGCTTTTAAATGCATAAAATAAAAACATACATTGCATCACACAGAAGCCAATTATATTAAAACACAGTCATCAAAGTATGTAAAAACTGTGATACAGTGAAATAGATGCCTGTTTATTAACAGAGTGAAATAAAAAGATGTACCAGCAGAGCTAATAACTACCATAATTCTGAAGTAGTTAAAAGTGAAAATATTTAACTATTTACTTCAACTGTGACAGGGAAATATTTATGATTTCTTTGGGTGATAAAGTCATATATACTGTTTTTAACATTAGGTTTGTGGCTTAGATGCATAATTGAGGGAAATGCTAAATTTCAGTTAGAGGATATGAATATAAAGATGTACATTTTTTCCCAACCAACATCACAGAATGCGCAGATTCTATGCATGGACCCTTTAGGGAACCACAGAGCGTAGGTTAAAAACTCCAGTTGGGAAGTAAGCATGTACTGAAGAAGAGATGATAGCATATGTACTCTTTTAGTAAGTTTGGCAGGAAAGGAATAAGACATAGAAAGATATTTTGGGGGGTGGTAGGGAAGGATAAGTTCTTTTTCTTTTCTTTATTTTAAGAATTTTAAACTAGGAAAATGGATTCAGTGGGGCAGGAGAGAAAAAAGGTATGCATATCTGTGTATGAATGAATGAGAATAACAAGAAAACAATAACTTAGAGGAAAGAAAGAAGGATGAGCAGTGAAGTGGGAAAACCACAGACTTGGTTCGGTTGGGCAAATGTTGGTTCTCCTTTCTCCTGTAATTCTGTTAAAACTGACCAGCCTGTACCCTCAGCTCTGCAGCCCTTCCTGGCCTCCGCAAGACCCAGCGGGCCAGGATGACCAGGCTGCAGAGTGAAAGATGAGGAGAAGGACCTCTGGCAGGAACAGCCAGTCCTCAGGAGCAAGAGCTTCATTTTTGCTACTCTTCTGCCTCCTTTACTAACACATCTTCAGTCTTCTTTACTGATTCTCAAGATATCTAGAGGCTTAATGCTGCCATGGGGCAGTCTGAATACTCCCATCCTACTTGCCCCTTCCTCTCTATCTCTCACCAAAAATCAAAACTCCAAAAGAAAGATCAGTGAGGGTACTGGGATGCTTACATGATTAAAGCAATTACTAAACATTCAGTGTGAAGGATTCGTGAGGAAGGAGCATAAGTGCAATGGATATTATAAGGATAGCTTGTGAAACCAAATGACTGTGAAGACAAAAAGATTGACGGGGCCGGCCCTGTGGCCTAGTGGTTAACTTCAGCGTGCTCTGCTTCAGCAGCCCTGGTTTTGTCCCCATGTGCAGACCTACACCACTTGTCAGTGGCCACGCTGTGGCGGCAACCCACATACAAAAAATGGAGGAAGGTTGGCACAGATGTTAGCTCAGTGCCAATCTTCCTCAGCAAAAAAAAAAAAAAAAAAAAAAAGATGAAAGACTGTTAAATATAAGAATCTTAGCATACTCCTGCTCTCTGGACCTCCTTCCTTCTCCCTGCACCTTTCCTCCTCCGGGGCTGTGTATGTTACTACTACTATGTGCATGGACAGAAGAGGGTGCAGGGAGGATAACATCAGCTTACCCCATTTCTCACTCTTGCAAGAGTTTCTTTTTTCCTTTTTTAAGTGATTTTTTTTTAAAGATTTTATTTTTTCCTTTGTCTCCCCAAAGCCCCCCGGTACATAGTTGTATATTCTTAGTTGTGGGTCCCGCGAACTTAACCACTCGGCCACGGGGCCAGCCCTTGCGAGAGTTTCTTAACCCATTGGGTTTGGCAAACAAAAAGCTCCTTTTTGGGAAGCAAATTTTTGGCAATTAAACAAATTAATCAGTCTTCAGAACCAGTATTTCTAAAATAAGTAACTGACCATTTTATCTCCTAATTCTGATTATCTTTTTATGAGATAACATAAAATGTTGAGTAAGAAGCTATCATACATTGAGAAGAAAATTATTTCAGGATTTTGATGAAATGTAAATCCATGTTGAACCGTCCAGCTTATATTAGTTGTTTATCAGCAAATAAGAACCCAATCTATTAAAATGCACATAAAACTTAAGCACTCATTTGCGTTCAAAGTGGGAAATAAACATTTATGATCTACCTGCTATTTTGAGGAATGCTTGGGCCCAAGACTCAGCACCTGGGAGCACACTTGCCAACCTGGCACTCTGGCTTCTGGCTGTCACTCAGGAGTTCCAAAGTGCTTTCTCCACCTGCCACGTCTTCACTCAGGTGCCATCACAGCATGGGATGGTCGTGAAGCTAAGCTGCAGCTGCCAACCTGGCACAGGCTTCCCAGCCACCCGGGCCAGCAGTAAAATCTCCTACCTCAACCAAACTCACAAAATAAATTTTGTGAAACTGTTTCTTATAAGCTGATTCCTGACGCTTTTTCAAAAATCATACTTTAAACATATACTACCTTTACTCTGAATCTAGTCTCTCAGTACAGAAAACCTTTCTAATTTGTGGATCAGGATACGATTCAAAGGCTAGCTGCCTCTTCTTCCCTGCTGACGTTCTTATTCAAAAGGGAGGATTTAAAGCTGTTAGGACCAATCACAGGCTCTCTCTTTAATGTAATCAGAAGACTTGAAAGCACACTGAAAAGCAGGGAACTTAATGGGAAATCAAAGGGCAGTGATTTGAAGCATTTTGATTTTCTTCAAAAAAAAAAAGTAATTTGTTAATTTTCTTAGTTACAGGAATCACTAGAATTGCCCCCACTCTCCATTTTCAGGAATGTGGAGTAATTTCTATAACTCTGATATTCCTCTTGGCCAGTTTATTCATCCCATCCATAAACAGGTCAGGAAAGAAGAGTTAATTTTTATTTGCAAAGCTTTCTAATTTTGGGGGTGAGAGTGGGGAGTATTCAAAGATGCTCCCTGAAACACGGTAAACTGGTAAAGAGCATGGTCAGGGCCATGGAGAAACCACAGCTGCTGGCTCAGCTTCCAACCCCTAGGAAATCCTGGAAAACATACAGAAGGGCGCACCCCAGGGCCAAGAGGTATGGAGATCCACAAGCAGAGAATCCCTGTTCAAGGAACTCAAATACTTTTAAAACAAATAGGGAAATCAGCTTATTTTGAAAGCTACACCATCCTATCCTTACACAAAGATGACAAAAAGCCCTGACAATCCAAACCATTAGATCTACTCCTCCTCTCCACAGGCCTTAAATGATGATGATGGCACAACTGTAGTGTACAGAGGTATTTAAACAATAGCAGCAATCACAATGGCCCTTATCTCAAGAGCTCACATAAGAATTCACTATGGGCTGCCTGACTTCAAAATTGAGACAGAGACAGACATTTGCGCTAAAGCAACTTTTCACGGCACTTAGGAAAAACTCAAACCTAGAGAATGGAAATATACTCTGATATACATAAAAGTGAAAATTTAGCAGCAGATAGCCCAAAACCAATTTTAAAAATGCAGTATCTGTACATTAAAACTCTTCCAAATAACTCTGTAGTTAAAGACAAATAAAAAACAAAATTAAGGTCATTTAGAAATGGATGACAATAAAATTATAACCTATGGGATGTGGCCAAACTGATACTCAAAGAAAAATCAATGGTGTAAATGTATTCAATAATAAAACAAGAAATTAAAAAAATGAAACATTTAAATCGGAAAGATTAAAATGAGCAAACAAACCAAAATTAAGGTGGACAAAGGAATAAAATTCAAAGTAGAAATAAACAAACTAGGAATCAAAAAAGAAACAAAGTAGAACTGGTTAATAAAATGGAGAGCTGGTTCTAAATGATGAGTGAATAAATGAATGAGTGAATAACCTAAATATGTGACCAAGAGGTCAGGAACTCTACAAATATGTAACGTTATAATGTAATGTTCAATGGGAGGGATTCTTTGCCAATAAATTCTTTATGCCAATAAATTAAGAATCCATAATCAAAGCTGACTTAAGAAAAGGTTGCAAGTGTGAATAACCATTTAAAAAATAAAAACTCTGTTAAAGATTTATACCCTCTATTCCACTCCTGACAAAGGATGCTCTACCTATAGGTTCTATGGGTATATTGCAGCAAAACCTCAAAGCATCCAGCAACTCCTATGTTACTTAGATTATTCTAGGGCACTGAAGAAAAGGGAAAGCATCTCAACTGGTTTATGAGGCTACCATAATTCTGATGACAAAACCCAACAAAGATAGCACCAAAGCTAACCAAATATATGTATAATCTTACTTATACTACACACAAAAGTTCTAACTATAAAAAAGGTAAATTATGTAGTATATTCAAATTATAATTACACACATTAACTGGGTAGATTTTATTCTATGATAATAGATTTTTCTAATATTGAACAACGTTGTTAAATCAATTCATTACATGTATTGATAAGAAGCTCTTGCACTGGATTGGGTGTGGAAGATGAGAGAGGGACATGAGAAACCAAGAACTTCTAGATTTTCGGTTTGAGCAGCTGAGAAGAAGGTAGTGGCACTTACTGAAGTGGGGAAGACATGGAAAGGAACAGACGTAGAAGGAGAAAAATTCTGTTTTAGATAATTTTTATTTCAGATACCAATAGCTATCCAAGTGAAGCTGTCCCAAGACAGCTGGGTAAAAAATGTCAGGATTGGAGACATAAATCTGGTACTTAGCATGTGGATGCTATTTAAAAATATAGTATTGGAAGGATGGAAGACCATAGAAAAAAGTAGACTCCAGGACCAAAATTTCAGTAAGCTAATGATAGAAAGACACTACCTAGATTTGCGAATACCATACTTTCATGTAGTATGTTTCTATACTTAAATCATTTTGTTAAACATGCTAAATTAGGACTTCAGCACAAACACAATTTAATAAAAACCTCATGATATCACAAGGTGGTTTTCCTGCTAGCCTCAAAACTTCAGTTTCAGTAGTACTGTCATTCTGGATATTTGTAAATTAGCTGAATTTTTTTTGGGGGGCAGCGGTTTTCAAACAGTGCTCTGAAAGAAGCCTAAGAGGCTGCATAAGGAGGGGACTGGGACCCTGATGCTAAAACTTCATCTGGATAAAGGTTTTTATTCCAGGGGGCAAAACTGATTCATTTACTTTTACTAATATTTTATAAATATGTAACAGTGGACAGTAGTGAAAAGAAGAGTAGGTCTCAAAGTTTATAGCACTGAGACAAGGACAGAATCATTAAGTGGATTGAAAGCAGTAAAATTTCAGCTTTTCTGAAATTTAAGCCTTAAACTTACTGACTGTATGTTCAATTAAAAAAGAAAAGAACACGAGTCAAATGCTGAAACTATATTTTTGATGATGTGCCTAAAAGACACTTAGGGATTTAATAATTTAAGGGAGTCCTCCCATAATACATAAGTCTGTTTTCAAGTTTCTGATATTTAACTTTCATAGATATTTGCAGGAATATGTGTACATAAGAGGGGACACCTGTGTCAGAAGACAACAGCCATCAGCATTTAAGAAGTGAAATACCAGAGAGGAAGCCCCATTAAAATCAGAAATAATCCAAAATGCCTACTATTAATCAACACTGTCCTCTGACTTCAACCAATGCAATAAGACAAGAAAAAAAGAAGTAGAATTGAAAGACTGAAAAAAAATTGATATTATTATTGGGTTACTATTACATATCCTGGAAATCAAAAGACTCAAATGAAAAAGTGTTGGAACTAAGTCCTACAATTTAACTAACAGCACATAAGAGTTCAGTAAGGTAGCTAGATGGTTATTTAAAAATGAATTACTTTCCTTTATGCCAGCTACTACCAGGTATAAAATATAATACCAAGTATAAAATATAATGAGGGGAAATCGCATTCATAGCAAGTAGTGATAGCTAACATCTCTCAAGGACTTATGCTTCAATATTCATCATCACTTACTCTCCACAACTATGATATTACATATTACCATGATAATAGGTACTATCATTACTATTTTACAGACAAAGAAACTGAAGCTTAGTGAAATTATAAGAAATTTGCCCCAGATCACATAGCCAGTAGGTGTCAGAACAGGAAGTCAAATTCAGTCTCTTAGACTCTACAGACTGAGCTTCTTAACAGTACTCTGTGTTCTTGTCTATCAAATTAACAAGACAAGCTATGCAGGCAAGTGCGGATGAGTGTGGGAAATGGATATTCATGCACTGCTGATAAGAATATAAATTGGTGCAACTTTTCTAGAGGGCAGTTTGCATGATCATATCTAGGAATCTGTTGAAAATATATTCATTGATGTGTACAAAGATCTACATACATGGATATTTACACACTGTTGTTTGCAACAATAAAAACACAACGGGTCACACTCTAAATACTCAACAATATGAACTGGATTAAATTGCACTACTTGAGCATGTGGAATGCCATTCAGCCAATAAAAATAATCTTTTAAAAGGTTATTTAATGACACAGGCAAACATGATATACTGAATGAACAGCAAGAAACAAAACTACATATGCATACAAATTTTTTACAGGATGTGTTTATATTGGCTAAAAGATTTTAGCCAATGAAAACACTGATAACCAAAACTTTAAGTTATCTTTAGGTGAGAATTATAGATGATTTTCACTGTCACTTTAGATTTCTGTATTGTAAAAACATGATCAAATGAATATGATAAAATATTAAACTCAAAATTCGATTTTGAAAGATAAACTGAAGTAGTCAAAATAGTAGAAATGCAACTTAGAAAACACTGCCCCTATTTAAAACTAGTTTTTCCTAGGCATGATATTGCTAATTTTAACATACTTTACGCCCATGATTTTTACATTACTTAAGGCATTTTTTCTATCTTGGAAAACCAGAAATATATCTACTTTATCAAAATAGATAATTTATTACACATTTTAAGCATTGTAGGTCTGTACTAATCATTTAAAATTACAGCAAAATTCCAGAAAGTATCTAATACATAAGATCACCAACTCAGTGAGGCAAGCACAGAAAATGATAACTTAAAGATAAACCGGAAAATGTCTAAGTCAACAATGGGGAGGCAGCCTCAATTACACGGGGAACTGTCCCTCTAAGTGTACAAAATAATACAAATAAATTATAAAGTAAAAGCCAAGATTTGAAACAGACTAAGTAACAGAATAAGGATAAATTTAAGCCCACGTAATTTTGAATAGGAAATGAGTACAGATGACTAAGAACAAAGAAGAAAAACTAATTTTAGCTTCACCCTAAAAGACACGAGGCAACAGATTTGAAAGCCGTTTGAACAATCTGAAATATAAACTGACAAATTAAAAGCAGTGACAGTAAACCTGATTTTATAGAAATTTTTTATCTGGTAATCCCAATTACTCAGAACACAATCAGGAGCCAGTGAATAAGTAGACACAAAAACAAAACAAATAAATAAAACCTCTGTACAATCGAATCAATGGATACTGCTAAATCATTTCATAATACTACTGAGAGCCTTCTCTGTGCCCGGCACTTTCACACGCATTATCTTCGGTCAGTAAAAACAACTCTGCAAAGTACATAGTGTTGGATGGATGAGAAATCAAAGAGGAACTGAGAGTCTTGCCAAGGGTCCCAGCCAGCAAGGGGCAGAGCTGGGATTCAAATCCAGGTCTAGCTGACTTCAGAGACCCCATCTGCTCTGCATAAAGTGCAATCTTTCAGTTCTCCACCCCAGACTATCTGAGCCTCCTATACGCCTTTAACCCCACTGCCTAAATACTTTTATTTTAGACAGAACTCTAGCTGTTGTTCAGTTTCACAGTCCACAGCAGAGATCTGCTGCAAATTAGGGGGAAGGAGTGAGAATGTCAGCAAGGAACAGCTAACATCAAGAAGAAAAGACCAAAAGTCACTGATCGAAGTCATTGAGTCCTGCTGCCACCGCCATCTAAAGGTCAAAAAAAGAGCATAAGATTATTGTTATTTAGTTTAGGATAAATCAGAAATCTTGATAACCTTGGCCAAGTTACTTTTCATCTCTAGGCAGCAGTTCCATCACCTGGAAGATAGGCAAAACAACAGTGTAAACCTTACAGAATTGCTGTAAAACTAAATTAGACAATGTAAGTAAAGTGCTTAATACTGTGCCCGGCATACAGTTAGTACCCAATAAATGTCAGTTATTATATTCCATAATAAGTGAAATTATAGGCTACATAATATTTGAAGGTGGAAAAATATAATCAGGTGTACAAAGTCTTCCATTTAAAATAGTTAAAATTTTTGTTCTTGAAGACTTTACAGACTAAACTTTTAGAAAATTTACTTTTAAAATATCCTTCTCCTGCTAAGTGGTGTAGATAAGGTTAATTATCTTCTTATAAGGCAAATATGTAGGGCCCCTCAAGAAACCACATCATACACTCTAAGTTAATTTAAAAATGTGTGGGCACCAGGGCCGGCCTGGTGGTACAGTGGGTAAGTTTGCATGCTCCACTTTGGTGGCTGGGGTTCACAGGTTCAGATCCTGGGTGTAGACTTAGCACCACTCGTCAAGCCACACTGTGGTGGCATCCCACATAACATAGACGAAGATTGGCAACAGATGTTAGCTCAGAGCCAATCTTCCTCTCCAAAAAGAAGAAAGAAAGAAAGAAAGTATGGGTACCAATTGTGTTGTTTGCTCTGTGCTGATTATTGTGACCATCTCTTAACTATCTACTGGCTTTTGTCCATCCCAACCACACCAGCAGATTCATTTAAAGTACTATATGGCCTTTAATAATAAAAACACATCCATGAAGTGTCTACCATGTGCCAAATGCTGTACAAGACTCGAGATAAACCAATGTAGACCAGCGTCCTTGCCCTCAGGAAGCTTAAAGGCTATGAAGAAAAAAATCCTAGGCACGGTATAAGGTACTGTTACCAACATTTTGTATTATCAGCTAATCCTTATGACAAATCTACTGTAGGTAGTATTTTCTCTGCTTTGTAGATGAAGAGGAGACACACAGAAAGCAGAAAAGAAATAAAGAAGAAACAGTTAACTATCACCAAATATGCAGGTGTTATGGGGGAATACGCGCATTTTGAAAACACAGGAGAGTAAGGAAATTTGCCTGAAGCTGGGGGATTCAGAAATGCTTGTGTTTTTACTTAAAAATCCAAAGAAAAATTCTGTAAAGTATAACTACAGGAATAAGAAATCAGGAAGAGTATTCATCAACATATCTATGGAAGTTGTTTCTGCGTAAGGAGATTCCAGGTGGCGTAAATTTTCTCTTTGCTTTTTCTTAATCAACTTGTACTACTTTAATAATTTAAAATATGAGTAGATAAAAAAGTCAGAATTAAAATTAGAGTTTAACAGTCACCTAAAAAACTGTCGAAAAATCTGAAAGTTAGTAGTGCATTCAAACGTGGGATGAAACCAGCGCTCTCACTTTTTGCTAATGGGCAGACATATCAATACAACTTTCCTGGAAAGCTTGTTGCCATCAAAAACCTTAAAGTTTATTCTCTTTGATCATTACTTCTAGGAATCCATCCTAAGAACACAGATGCAGAAAGAAATTTTTTACTGGGATGTTCTATTAAAGCATTATTATATTAAAATATTGGGAAAAAATGTCTAACAAATAGGAAAATGATTAAATAAAATGACGTTCTTAGGAAGAGAATGTTTGAAATATTTTTAAAGTTATGAGAAAATCCTTAGTATATGTTAAATGGGGATGGGAAGGTGGGATACAAAGCTCTATAAACAGTATAATTCCAATTAGACAAGGAAGGGATATAGTATCTTTTTAGAACCAAACTCCCAAGAGAGAGAATTCCATTATATTGTTGAAACCTCACAACGACAGACAAATTTATTAACACGCATTAGGTTACAGAGACCTTAATATTTGGTTAAAACAAGGACTTAGCCTAAGTTGGAACCCGTTCTACCATTATTAACTGTGAGATCTCCAGCAAGTTATTTAACCACACCGTGGTTTGGTTTTCTCATCAGAAAAAAAAAAGAGTATTGAAATACTTCTTCACAGGAGTGCAGTAAGTACTAAACGCATGAATACATGGAGAGCACTCTGAACAAAGCTTGGCACAGTGAGCACTACCTACTGTTATCAGTCTTAAACTACAAAACGGCGTAAACCAAGTGAGATCTAGGCTGAGGCCTGAACAAGGAGGTGTGGGCCAGGCAACAGGTGAGGCAGGATAGGGGAAAATGTCCCAGGCAAGCAGGAGGACGTCGGGATTTTCTGCTTGTTCCCCATCCACCCTTAGAGAGTTGATACTTAAGGGCAGAACGCTTTGAATGTTCACACATCTGCTTATGGGTTTTGCTTTAGGCTAGTCCACTAGGCACAAGAAGTACTGTCAGTGTTGTGACGTAAAACCAAGTATCCTGTGCTTTATGGGTGATTACTCTCTATTTTAAGAAAGTAAGACAATCCTGTCAATGCAGACAAAAGTTAGAAATTCGTCATAATGTTAGTTCTCTCGGTCATAGGATTACACGTTTTTAAAATTCTTTATACCTCTCTATCTTCTGTAAGTTTTTCACCATAAGTACATTACATTTCTAGAGTCAGAGATAAGAGTTGTAAAAATCAATAAAAACCACTACTCATAAAAAAAGCTTTGAGATTTTTGCCAAAAAGCACTCCTTTTGGTGGACTACACTGCTGTTAAAACACCTGCCATGCCGGACTGAAATTGTCTTTGGATTTGCCTTCCTATGGACGGAAGCAACCTGCCGAAGGGACTTGGTCCTCGCCTTCAACCTATCTGGCCAGACAGGATTTGCGTGTTCTCTTGTCACTCGAGTACTTTGCAGAAAATCTTTCATTCCGGCTAACTGTCATGCATCTCTTAATTTTCAGACGATGTGTGTCGACATATGAACACACACACAATGACACACTTTGGAGAACAAACTGAAAACAGAATCACAGAGGCAGAACTGCCCAGTGGTTAAGGGCATGGGTTATAAAGTCAGACTGTCTGGGTTCAAACTCTCTTCTGCAACTTACTAGCTGTGTGACTTTGGGCAAGTTTTTTAAACTGTCTGTGTTTCAGTTTCCTTATCTACAAAACAAAGATAAAAACCATGCATTAGCATGGTGTCTGGCACACCCGAGTACAATATATAATAGGTATTATTATGTTAGCCATAAAAGCCAAAGCAAAGATAGAGAACTGATATTGCCACATCACAGATCTATAAGTTATCTTTACGTCATCAGATCCAAAATTTACTGTGTGCCAGCCAGTGTGTACTTTTCATACGCTATCTCATTTAACTAGTTCAATAATCCTATAAAGTTGGTTTTTTAAAAAAAAATCATACTGAATGACCAAGGTATTGGAGATATATTCTAGGATGAGACAGATTTTTTTAAAAATCACATTCTCAATTATTCATCATTTCCTTGAACTGTTACTAGTGAAACAGTAGCAATGATTATAAAATGTTTTTTGCTGAATCTTAAAAGTTTAGCTTTTTAAAGGCATGAGATTTTATATGCTGTAGGTCTAGGAGGCATATCAGCACTTAAAACACGAGATTTTTTAGAACATTTGGTAGATTTGAGATCAACCTTAGAATCTCAGTATTTTAGGTTTAAATTTGGAATCCTGATTTAATAAATTTTTGTTGTTCACAGACCTTCTTTCTTACTTAATATTTCTCTTTCCAATAAAAAACTATACTCTGAAACTGTCTTTGGCACCTTAACCCTTAACCACCCACTACTCTTTTTTTTTTTGGAGGAAGATTAGCCCTCAGCTAACTACTGCCAGTCCTCCTCTTTTTGCTGAGGAAGCCTGGCTCTGAGCTAACATCCGTGCCCATCTTCCTCTAGTTTATACGTGGGACGCCTACCACAGCATGGCTGCCAAGCAGCGCCACGTCCGCACCCGGGATCCAAACCAGCGAACCCCGGGCCGCCGAGAAGCTGAACGTGCGAACTTAACCGCTGCGCCACCGGGCCGGCCCCAACCACCCACTACTCTTATCTTCCGCTGCAAGATGCTCCAGACACACTGGGCCAACCACCCCACTCCTTGCTTTCCTGCCACCATCCCTTGACTCACAGTGTTCATTTGGAAATGACTCCCACCAAGTTCTACCTACTTGAATCCTACCTTTAAGCCCTGGCATGCAGCCCTCCCCAGTACTTGAATCTCTTACTTCTTCACTCCTGGTACTTAGCATATTCCATCTAGCATTATGCTCTATCTGTTCATAATCTCTCTCCTTTCAGAAGTCAAGGGCCTCACATAGCACCTAGATTGATACTAAATAATCATTTGCCAAGGGAACAGAACATTACTAGTCTCAAAAAACCAGTAACTACAGATTAGTTCACAATCCTAAATTCTAACACTAAAAGAATAAAAAAACTCCTACTTAATATCTCATGTTTGTTTCTTTAAAACTGCAATCAAATTAGCATGAAAGTAGAATTCTTCTGAATTTATGTACCAAAACAACGAAAAATAATAAAGAGTATAAAATGCTATAAAAGGGTATAAAAATGGTTATAAAAAGCTCTAAAATGATAGCAACACTTTTACATCTGTTATAGTAATTAAAATTAATGTAGAAACCATTGTGGTCTGCTAGAATGAAGACAAGGTAACCCAGTTGAGAATGAGAAAAATATTTTAAAAATACAATTTCCTTGGGGTCCAATTTGGCAGATGCAATCCATGAAAACATAGCTCCAAAGGAGCTATTAACATAACATAGGATATTTTTATTAGTCTGGTAATTAAAACAAAAATGTAGAAAAAGGAAATGACTAATAAAAACTCCTATCAGCATACAAACATTCCAAGTTTCTGTTTCCTATTCTTTAATATTTTCCATTATAATTAAAACAGTCTCATTAGACTTTCATTAATAATTGCAGGTTAAAAAACACTGGCTGCTTTTTTGTTGTTTTGTTTGAAAGTTCATTTTACTTTGCTTATAATGTTTAAGTACTTTTGTGATGACCAGATAACAGAGGTAGAATTGTGACTGACTTTGAAAGTAAAATCCATTCTTAAATTAAGTAAAAATGCTCAACCAAACATTTTGAGTTACAGATACACAAATAGTTACTAGACCATTCTGATATGTTGAAGTTACCTTCACGTAAAGATGTGAGATTTAGGAAACTTAAAATAAGAATGCAAAATTGGAAGAAAACAGGTGAATAGAGAGGCCAGTCTGAAATAGGCATTGACCTGGGGTTAGCACAATAAAATAATTTTACAAATATTTGGTGATGCTGTCTTTATATCCAAACATCAGATAAAACTAAAATTAAGAAATTGCTACTAAAATTAGTTGTATAGGTAAGTGATCAAATAAATGGAAGTCACACCCATTAAACCTTAAATAGTTTAAGACTTAAAGAAAATATAACACACTTCTTGTGGTTCTTGGAAAGTCTAAAAAATATGTTTGACGCATATCCACTGTTTTCCATCTATAATATGCATTGGAAAAACTAAATAGGGAAATAAATGAAGAACTCTCCCAAATTTCTAAATATACAGTACTTAGCCCCAAGTATATCTGCATCTATTCTAAGATGGTAAGAAAAAAAAAATCTGAATCAATAGGCGCCTCACGGGCCTGGGGATACTCCAACACAGTCTTGCGACCAATAGGAAAACTTTCCCTAAATCTGGATTAGTATTTCATCTCTTTATCACAAAACACAGAGCACAAACCCGGATTGTTCATGCTTACCCAAATGGCAAGAAATCCAGCTGGAGTAATCAGTACTTGGAAGCTAAGACTGTATTTTAAGGACTTAAAGGGGGGTGAAGGATGAGACAGTTTAGGGAAGAAAAGCGGGATTCATTTCTCCAAGTTATATTTTGACACCTCTTTGTAGGGAGTTCAAAATGCGAACCAGCCCAGCTGAAATGAACGCAGGGTGGAAATGGGAATTCGGCTGCAGACGGAGGGGTGAGGCGCGCAGGAGGGGCGAGGAGGCTGGGTGAGGGGTTTTCGTTAGGGCCGGCCTGGGGCTGGCGGCGGTTCGGATGGAGGGATGGATGAGAAACGCTAATGGCTGGGGCTGGATCCGAGATGTCGGAGGATGCCTCACCCCACGAGCGCGCGCGGGTCTGAGCCGCCGGCGCAGGGCTGTGGGGCCGTTTCCATCCGGGGCGCCCGAGCTCGCCTCCATGTTCGGCGGCAGTGCCCCGAGGCGGGCGGGAGTGGACCGGTGCCCTAGGCCGCGGGACCCGGGCGACCGGCCTCCTCTGCCCGAGATCCCGGCGGCCACGGCTCTGCCCGCGGCGAGGATGCGCTGGGCTTTCCGCTCGGCCTCACCCAAGTCCTGGAGCCGCAGGAGCTCAGTGACTCGACCTCCGGGTCCGAAGATCACCCGGCGCGGCCACCCCAGCCCCGGGCCCTCCGCCCGGCGCTCGGGCGCGGCCTCCTGGCTCGCGGCCCTGCCCTCGCCCGGCTCCCTCAGGGCCACTCTCGCCGCTGTCGGCCCCCCGCCCCTTCCCGAGGGACAAACCTGGGGGCCGCTACTCCGCATGGCCGAGCCCGCGAGGAAGCGGCTAGCCGGCGTCGGGGCCCGCAGCGCCAGCGGCCACCTCGGCCCTCCCCGCGCGGAGCCGCGCCCGCCCGCGCGCCCCCTCCCCGCGGCCGCGGCCCGCGCCCCCTCCCCCGTCTTGCACAACTCACTGCCCGCAGCGCGCGCAGCCGGAGCTCTTGCTCAACCTACTTGCAGCCTCTTCTCAGCAGCCATCACAACATGCCCTGGAAGCCGGGCAGCCCCGACCCTCCGGCGGGCGGCCGCCTGTCGCCTCCGCCCTGGGCCGCCGCGGCCGCCGCTAGGGCGCGGGACGAGCGGGAGGCTCCCCCATGTCGCCCGGCCGGACGGCCGGCCACACGCCGGGCCCCGGCTCAGGCGGCCCGGGCCCTGGGCCCCGCCCGCCGCCCGCGCCGCCGCTCCGCGGACGAGAGCGAACCTTGCTCGGCCGCCCGCCGCCTCGCTGCTCGGCCGCCCGCAGCCGCCGCCGCCGCCGCCGCCGCCGCGTCCTCCTCCCTTTCCCTCTTCCCTTCTCCTCCTTCGCCTCCTCTGAAGCCGAGGTTGGCAAACCAGCACCTGCTGCTGGAGATCACCGAGAACTGAAACAGGAAACCCCGAGCCAAGGGGAAAACCCGGGAGGCGTGGAGAGGGGTGAGGGGAGCTGCTGGAACCTGTCGGGCTCGACCCGGCCGCTCGGGCTGCCCAGGTTCCCGCGCCTCCTCCCCTCGCGCCCATTCCCTCCTCGGGCCCAGCCCTGGGGTCCCGACCTCCCCCCGACCCCGCGCTGCCCCAGCCCTGCCCTGGAGGGCGCCTCTCCACTCGGCAACACCCCCTCCACCAGCAAGAACACGGATCATTCCCTGGGAGCTCAAGGAAATCGAGAGGCTGCCTTCATAGAGCAAGCTTCCCGTGGTTGTTTGCTTCTTATCAATATTTTGTAATGAGGAAAAACCATCCCCGGCGTTGGCGAGACCAAGAAGGGAACTTAAACAAATGAAGCTGTTGGGACTTCACCCAGGGGAAGGACTTCTTTCAGTAAGGAAACTTGCCTTGTTGGAAATGGCAACATGTCAAAATCGAGGTCAAACCCAGGATAAATCCAGATCTCTTTTGGGAGGCTGGGGGGAGACAGCCCTCTACACCGAGTTAGGCTCTTGAGCTGCAAGTATGAAAGGCACTGAAAGCAGAGAGCCTTTCTCCTTCTGTGAATTGTACAACGCCTAGCACAATCTAGGTCAACATTCAGAAATGTTGAAATAATCTTATTCACCTGTCTGTGGAATTGTCACCAGGCTCCTCATTCCTAGCCTCAGGCAGGATGCATGGATGCATCTGCTTTTGGAGTGAAAGGAAGGGGAACTTACCAGGATTGTGCTCCTACCATGTGCCACAGACTAGGTAGCCTGTGTTAAATGCATGATCTCGTTTAAGTGTCTCCACTGCCACATGAGCTAGCTATTATAATCCCCTTTACTCACCAGAAAATTGAGGTTAGAAAAATTTCCCAAAATTACACAGCTTGAAAATAGAGTCTAGGTCCGTCTGCATCCAAAGCACATATTTGTTTCACTGGACCAGAGTTCATGCCTTTGATCACACTTTTCACCTTAAATAAAATCATTTCTTGACTCTCTGAATTGTTTCAGTAGGGCATATATGGTTTAAGCCTGGATCTGTTGAATTTGCTTGGGCTACTTAATGATAGTGAAATCCATGATGCTTACTGGGCTCAAACTTTGTAGTTTCCAGTTTAAAAAACTCTGCCCTTGTGGCTCAGTTGACCAGCACAGATGTCCCCACCTCTTTGGACAGCATCTGTTGCTCTTTGGCTATTGATGGTGGCGTTCCAGCTGAGGGCGTCCTACTGCGTGGTGCCCATGGGCGTTCTGATGCTGCAAGATGAAAGGAGAGCATCTTCCTGAGCCTGCTTTCCACTTCAGTAAGCCAGTCTTGGGGTCTATTAAACAGACCGGTAGACTTCTTTTAGGATATATGAGAGCTCTCTGGTCCTTGTTTTTAGTACCACCTCTAAGATTCAGGAAGTCTGGCAACCTGCTCTCTGTGGCCAGGTCAGTTTTGATTGACAGGAAGGGAGGGATGTTTAGGGGATGCTTTCCTGTTCCCTGAGCCAAACGCTCAGAACTCTCTTGAGCAGTATTAGGGAGTCCCAGGGACTTAGAAAGAGGCTAACTGGCTGACAACAATAAGTGACAGCATCTGTGGCATAAATTTAGTGACATCAGGAAGTTCCCCTACTCCATAATGTACTGCCCACACAGTCTACCTTATTTCCCTCCATTGACTCAACTGAATTCCATTCAGTGTTGATTAAGCATGGTTATAGACCAAGGCACTGTATTAGGTCCTTTGGAGGTAAAAAACATGAATAATTATTATAATTGCTAACATTTAGTGAATGCTTACCATGTTCCAGGCACTATTCTAAGCACTTTGCATATGTTCTCTCACATAACACCTACAAAACCCCTGTGAGGGAATAACTATCACTATTTCCATTTCAGAGTTGAGAAAAATGAGACCAAAATTACAGTCAGTAAATAACAGCGCAAGGATTAAAATGTAGGCAGTGTGACTCTAGGATCAGGACCCATTATGTGAATAAGAAACAGTAACTGCCTTTAATTACCTCACTATGTAGTTGGAGAGAGAAAAACATATGAAAGTTAAAAGAAAACTAAGACAAGAGAATTTGTAAGTGTTAAATATGTGCCACGGGTAATAAACGCAGTGAAGGATCAGAGGACAGAGGAATCACTTTAGGTTGGAGGGGTTGGGAAGAATTACATAGTAGATGATTCTGGGTTTCAAAAAGGTGAAATTTAAGCTGAATAATGATGACAAATAGTATTTTGATAAGCAGAGAGGATAAGGAAGGGCACTTTAATGGAACGGCGTAAACAAAGATAAGAGTGCCAGGGAAATTTGCAAAATAGGGATAAAAAAAGCTGGATGGGAAAAAGTAGGACCAAATTGCACAGGGACTTGAAACAAGAGGGGGTGGGGGGAGAGTTTGAGCTCGGTGTAGCCCATATACAGTGGGGAATCTGTGAAGGGTGTTGAACAGCAAGTGACACGGGGGAACATCCTATTTTAGGAAAACCAATATTGTGATGGCTATTGGATGGTTTGGAGAGAGGAAAGATTGCAACAGAGAACCAAGTTTGAAGGACAGTGTGGGAGAACTGACATGATATAATGAAGTAAATCGTGAGAGGGGAAAGGAAGGTTAGTGAGACACTGTGACTGAAAAATCACCAAGGCTTTGTGAATGATTGACTATGCTTGACGGAGATGGACTCAAGAAAAGAGAGAACTCCAGAATGACTTAGTGAGTGTGAATGTGAAACCCATAGTATTGCTGACTGAAAAAAAGGGGAAGTATAGGGATAGAGGAACTACTTTTTTAAGCAAATGTGTAGAACAGTTTGGTTTCAGGCATACATTTGTGGTAATAGTGGGATGTGCATGTGGAAATATTTTATAGTATTATTTAGAAAAGGCAAATACCTGGGTAAATGTGGCCTTTATCTGCTATTGAGAGAGGAAGGATGAAAATTTTAAATGATCACTATAAAAACAATAACCAAATACGGTTGTCCATTTTAAGTAAACCAGGGTTGAAAGAAAATTTCTATCAAAAATAAAATGGTTGTAAGGCTCTGAGATAAATGAACATTAGGGAATTCCTCTTGACTTTACTCCAACTTATATTTGCTTAAAAGAAAAAGAGACTATATAGGAAAGAAATTTCATGGGTTCAGAGAATGGAAAACTGATGAAAGAAAACTTAGAGATCACTTAATCTGACCCCACTTTTCATTTTGCAAATGGTGAAACTGAGGATCAAATTTTGAGTGTCTGATATTAAAACTTCAAAATAGGCATTAGCTGAATATGGTACATTTGCTATTACTAATTGTGGATTGCCAGTTTGTATTTCAGTTATTAAAGCAGATCTGGACCTTGAATTGTGACTGAGTTGCATGTAATTAATGAATTCTAGTGGCTGTGACTACATAATAGGCAAAGCCTTGGGACAGCCTCACTAGTTAAAAGCAAATGCTTTGAAAAGAAGAGTGTGGGGGAGGTGGGGAAGGGAGAACATTTGAAAGGGCAGCAATTGTTTCTAAAATATAGCTCCCGGGTAGACTACCCCACACCTACATTCACAGTTGAACCTTAAAAGCAAGTGTTTCAGGTGCCCATTGCATTCTACCTGACTGCCTCAGCCTGGAACATCCAATTGCCCAGCCACCTTATCTGAGACCTCCAGGGGCTTCAAAAGTGATGGTCCATAAGACACTCTCAGGTTCAGAACTGGCACACACCCCTGGCAACTCTTTCTAGTTCTATCCAGGGCTTTCCTAGTGGTGTCCTTAGGAGTTTTCTCATTGAAAATGTGTAGACCCAGTGGCTACACTTGGGGATGCAAGAGAATTATTTCTCCTGCTTTCACGTCTCCTGCCTCCACTATTTCTACCAAAACACTTACCTTGGTTGAAACAATGTCAATAGTCCCGTGGAGGCACCTTCATCTCTAGCTCTTTAGCCAGCTTGCTTTCCTCTAGTTGAAGAGTTTCACACACATAGCCAGGTGACTGCTGTGATTTTTCACTCACAGTTTCTTTGATGTCTTTTCGAGACGTTCTGGTTAATTCCAGCAGCCTATGAAATGTAAAGTTTCTTAATATCATTACCCTAAATAACCATTTTCTAAGCACATGATCTATATAAGACAGACCCAGAGGGGTAAAACACATTCTCACCCAGTGCTTCAGTGACTGGTTAGAATTGCCTTTTAATACTAAGTTCTTAGGGAAAGGAAACCAGAGGACAAGAGATATGTGCTGTTGACCAATCCCAGGGCTTCTTTCATTTGATGAGTTACCACAAGATTCCATACCAGCAGCGTGACTCTTTTTTTCAGCCTTTGTGGGAGGCCACCAGAGAGTCAGAAGAGCAAGGTTTTCAATAGGCTTGTGTCTACCGTCATGTGCTTGGTTTTCTACCTGAACCAGACAGTGTGGCTGCCCTACTTTCACCACATTTGACCACATAGGAATTTTGAGAACAGTAAACGCTTAATATAGAATAAAACACGTTCCTGAGGTGGCACTTTGCCATCTTGATGAGGACCACACCTGCCACTACAGTTCATCCTGCCCAGAGTTTTAAAATTTTTGTTTCAACATGGAATTTCAAGTGTACCAAAAACATGCCCATCACCTCCACAAGCATCTGTTTTAAAAGGAAATTGGTACATAAAACTAAAATATACAAAATTGAGATAGCTGGAAGCAGAATTACAGAATTTTTAGGTTAGAGCACATCTTACGTTAAAAGGCAATATCGCAAGAATATTAATTGCAGCATTATTTGCAAAGACAAAAAATTAGAATCAACCTAAAAGTCCATTAATAGGAGACTACCTAAATAAATTGAAGCATCTCCATACATTAGAATGCCATTCACCTATTAAAAAGAATGAAGTGGTTTTATGTGCATGGAATAAACTTCAAGACCCATTGTTTATTGAAAAAGTAAGGTGAAGATAGGTGTATACAGTAAGCTACCATTTGTGTGAAAGAAAAAGAATATCTCTGTATTCACTTATATATATATATATATATATATATATATATATATATATATATATAATATCTCTGGAAGGACACACAAGAAACCAGTAACGGCGGTTGTCCTGGGTTGGGGAAATGGATGATAGGAAGAAAGGGTGGAACAGAGATTTGTATTTTCCTCTATACCCTTTTATAGCGTTTGAATTTTAAATTAGATACTTGAATTAGCTATTCAAAAAAACTATTTTTTTAAGTCTACATTTATTGATGACATATGCCACTGTCCATGCCTTTCTATCTGATTCTATGAATACGTAGATTTTCTTTTTTTTCCAACAGTACCCCAGCCACAAGGAAGAGGAAGTTGAGGGAGTCCTGTGAGTGGCACGTGTGGAGTCTGGGGCTTCCCAGTCAAGGGAAAGATTCCTCTGATCATGTGGAAGGGGAGATCCCACATTTGCTAAAGGGTTTCCAGCTGCCATTAGTGGGATTAGTCACTGTTTTTACAACTTAATTGTCAAAAGCTCTAAACTCAGATCCTATGAAGATTTCTGATGGGAACTGCTTTAACTAAGGGGAGCATTCAGGGAAGTTCTCAGCAGATACAGGAGAAGTTTCTATAAACTGCAGGCATCACAGAAGGTCAGCAGTAGGCACAGGGCAGATGGAAGATGTTTTTTTTTTCATAATACTTATCACCTAGAATTGTATTTACTTATTTATTTTATTCTGTCTCCCCACATCAGAATGTAAACTCCAGGAAAGCAGGAGCTCTGTGTGTCTTGCTCCCTGCAGTGTCCTCAGTTCTCTGGTGCCTGGAACTAGGTTGACTCCAGACGACTGGAACTGGGGACCTTAACACCCGATGACTCTCCAGTCTGTGGCTGCTTATTTAGACATTAATCTGTTAGAAGGCAGTAAAGACATGGCCATGGGAACCAGGATTCAGGACTCCAGACTCTGAAAGAGTGGGCAAAGCAGAATCTCAAAGGAACTAGGGAATTGGAAAAATACTTAAGCATGAAGGAAAAAGGCAAGGAACTAACTATTGATCTAACAGAACAGGGGAAGGGCGTGGCTTAAAAAAAAGAAAAGAAAAATAAACAACCAGCAAACAAGTTAAAACAAAACAATTCACCCGGACAAACAGCACACCAACAAAATAGAAGAGACAGCCCGATAATCAGGGCTGCAGTTTACAGGAAGCGCAGGATTATCAGCAGACCAGGTTTGCTGCTGAGTCATTTTACCTCTGGAGAGTTGAGTGGTTGGAGTGGGCAAGTCACTTTGACTTAAGGTCAAGGGTGGCTTCAGAGGCTAGGATAGGGGAGAGGCAAGTGAGCCTAGTTGATAAGGTCAGAAGGATACAGGGGAAACAGCCATTCTAGAATGTTCCAGGTACTCACTTCCAACCTTTGAGTGAAAGTCAACGGAAAATTCATACCGTCAGCTGTTTTTGTTTGAACGTGGAAATTCCAGGGGATATTCATCTAAAGAGCATCAGAAATGAGGAGTTCAGCAGGCAGGAAATCTTAAGCATATCTCCGTGGGTCCCACAAGTGAGTCCCTTGGGCCTAGGTGGGAGACGATTGACACTAAAGAGATAAATAGACTGGAGCTATCCAACGGTTTTAATAGTTTTGGTGGGTCACAGATCACACTCAGGGATTTCGTGGAGGTAAGCTCTGATCTTAGAGAAACTATTTGTCTTCTTATTCTATTCTCTGGCGTTATCTATTCTCTGGTCAGTCCAGAGCACATAGGTTTTAACTTATAGGCAGAGGTAGAGTCAGGCTATACCTGGAACACAGTAGAGCCATTCTTCTATTCTCATGCCTCATGGCCCTTCATTTTGGTGAAAACATTGACCTTATTTGAAACAATGTCAGTAGTCCCCTGCAATGTTTCTCCAGCTCTTCAGTCTTTATGTGACTGCCTCTAGTTCTTGAGTTTCATACACTGAACCATGGTTTATTGACAAGGGCTAGGCCTTCTGGGTCATTCTTACAAGCATCTATTTTGAAAAGTGAGCGTTATCTATCTTTGGGAGTCCCTACTTTTTAATGGAGATCTTGCTAGAGAAATCCGTAAATTTGTCATTTTATTTTGGATAACTACAAGAGGGAGTTAAATGTTCAGTAAGTTTTGGCAAGGGCAACTTGTTTACAAGAAGACACTGTCCTGAGGAAATGTATTATCACCACTTTCTGCGGTTTACTTTGCTAAAATATGTGTTTGCAAGACCATTTTAGAGTATTGATATGATTTGGTCTATACAATTACTTGCATTGTCTCGGTGGTCAATTATTTATGTACAAAAGCAGGGGCTGGCACTTTCCAAGACTCTTTTACAAATGTAGCCAACCAATAGTAAAATGGAGACTCAAATACTTCAGCTCTGTGGATCTTGAACAAGGGTTAATGGAGGTGGATTTCATTGGCTTTAATACCTAGCACATTTTAATATTCTAATGCATCATTTTAAAACATAACAAGAATACCCACCCATTGTAGAAAATTTTAAGGCACATAAAAACACAAGATTTCAAAAATATAAATCATCTCTCATCCCAGCACCCAGAGATAACCAACCACCTTTACAGCTTTTTCATTTTCTTCCATTCTATGTTTTTATTCCACTACCCTCTTGATTTAATTAACCCAAACAAGTGTTTGTTGAGTTCCAGCACTGAACTTGGAATCATAAAATAAGAGACATGGTCCATGTCTTAAATAATGCAAATATTTTCTTGGAAAGGTAAGACATACATTTGAGAAAAATCTAGAGAAAACTCTAAATTAAGTATAATCAAGTGCCAAATTTGCCTGAGATAGGTGCCCACTCAGTCAGCTGGGATCCCCAGCATATAGATCTCAAAATAATTCTCTGTCTACCTTAGGGATCCATTCATTCAACAAATGTGTATTGACACCTATTGTGTGCCTGGCACTGTTAGGACATACCACTACTTGCTAAGGCAGACTTTGAGAATTCTTAGGCTGAAGGCAGTTGCTGCTTCCTTCAGTCTATCCTGTACACTGCCAAACTCTGTCTTCTACCACTCTCCCCTGCTCATTCTCCACCAGCCACAATGGCCTTCTTGCTGTTCTTGCTGCTCCCTCTCTCTGGAACACTCTTCGCCAAATCTCTCACAAGACTTGCTCCCTAATGTCCTTCAGATTTCTGCTCAAATATCACCTTATTAGAAAAGCCATCCCTCAAGAGCCTATCCTAGAATATCGCCCATATCCTCCCTTCATATACATTCTGGTCACTATCCACCGCTTAACTCAATCTTTTTTTTTTTTTTTTTTGACATTTATAATCACCTTATAATTTACATATCTCCAGATAGGTTGCATATGTAAATGGATATTTGTTTATCTGAAGATGAGAGTGGAGGAAAGTTTATCTGAATGAGGTAAAAGGAGAATAAATGTGACGTCACCATTGATATATATCACAGGAAACCCAGACAGACTAGATATGTAGGTGAGGCGTTCTTCAGAAGTCCCCAAGGGGTACAACAATAAGACCAAGTAAGGAGAGAAGTCTTGGCTAGTCAGGTATTTGCTGCATGTCATAATTAGCCAGAAGCAGATGATCTAATCAAGTTGTGATTTATATCGCGGACTGTTTTCCTTTGGATTCTGTGGTACCACTTCTCTTCGGCTTCGCCCTTGCCTCGCCTGATCAGTCTCTGGGATTTTTCTTCTTCTGTCTACTCCCACAAAGAATTCCTCTCTGACTCATTATTTTCTGGTTCCTCACACATATCCTGGGTTTTCTCACCCACTCCTGTGGCATTAACTACTACCTGTATTCTCGTGTTTGCCCAATTGATCTCTGCAGCCCATAGTACTCGGTACTGAGTAGATGCGCAATAAAACCCCCGTAATTTATTCGAAATGAATAAATGGCCTTTTGGGGCCTCCTAGTGTATGTCAGCCATTGTTGTAGGTGCTGGAAATGTTTCCTGCTCCAATAGGGTTTATATTATATATCCAATAGACAATTAAACAAATATATGAAATCAACAAATGAACAAATGAATGCAATAATTTCACGTGATAACAAGTGCTCTGAAGAAATAAACCAGAGTGGAGTACCAGCAGGTCTAAGGCTGGCTTGTGAGTGGTGGTCAGGAAAGTCCTGATTTTAATTGCATTTGAGCTGAAAGGATACAAAGGAGCCAGTTATGCAAAGCATATTCCAGGTAGAGGAAATAGCAAGCAAAGGAACCTGGAGGCAGTATAAACTGGGCAGTTCAAGAAGAGAAGGAAGAGCGGGATAATGGAGCTTGATGAAGGGGAAGGAGTTTGGCGGGAGCAGAGGCTGGACACTTTAGATGGGTCCTCTGCTCTCCAGGTTACCCTGGACCGCATGTCTTCCCAGTATCTTTCCCCTGGCTAACCTCTCTTACTTACCTTACCTGCCTGGCTCTTGTAGGTATTTGAGTTTGTGACCTTTCCTTGATCTTGGTAAACTTCGCTGGCAGTTATCGAAAGGTTCCAGGCTTTTGTTTACTTCTGGGCCTCCACAAAGACTGTTCTCTCTGCCTGCAACACCTTTCCCCTAATCTTTTGTGAACAAAGATTCAGTTCAGCATTTCATTCCATTCTAGGAAAGTCTTCTTTGATCTGGGTTAGACGTTCCTCCTTATGCTCCCAGGCTCCCATGTGACAACCAAGGCACAGAAAAGTTGAGGAACTTCCCCCAAATCACAAGACAGAGGCAGGATTTGAACCCTGGCAGTCCAGCCCATGCTCTTAACCACTGGGTTCTAGTCCCCGCCTCATAAAGCTGTTGGAAGAATTACATGTGATGATGCACGGAAAGTGCTTAACACAAGCCCCAGCCTTTGGAAAATACTTAGTAAACATTCACTCTAATTACAGATACAATCTCTGCCCCGAGAAGCTTATGGTCAAATGAGGGAGCTGAAAGTCTAGTAAATACGTGAAGAAGTTGGAGAAAACAATTTGAATACCTGGAAGGATCTTTACTATAGTTTTAACTGCTTCTCTTATTTGCATCTCTTTCTGTAAGGTACTTGCCACTAAATAACAGTGATGGTGACACTCTTTGAAAAGGAAAATATTAAAAGGAGGAACAGGTCTTGTGGAAAATTGGTAAAATTCACTTTAGACTTGTTGAACTTGTCTTTTGAAGTGCTTCTTGAACACCTAATTAGAGCAGTAGTCTGGACAAATGTCTGCATAACTCACCCTGTTACTTAAACATCATCCTTGATTCTTCCCTTCCCTCACTTCCACATCTAATCCAGCAGCCAACACTTGTTGGTTCTACTTTCAAAATATATCTGTAATCTGCCCCCTTTTACCTCTGCCACCACCCTGATCCAAACCATCACCATCTTCCTGTGCCTAACTTTCTCATCTGTAAAATGGAGATACTAATAGTGTTTACCTTATGGGGTTGTTGTGATCCTTAAATAACATAATTTATGTACAGCACTCAGAATGCTGCCTAGAACGTAGAGGAAGGAGAGACCAAAAAGCAGAGAGAGGACCAAAATTGTGTGGGGGCAAGGAATCCATGGAATGAATGTTTCTAGAAGAAAGGTAATCAGTAGTTAAGAAGATTGGGAACTTCCAAACATGTGATGTCCTGTTCTATTAGGACGTATTTACATAAGAGTGGTAAAATAGAAAGTTGAACGAGGTTGTTCCATGCAATCAGGTAATTAGAATAGTGTATACTACAATTATCTACAGAAAGGTTGAGTCACCTAGGGTCTCTTGGGTAGAAGGAACAAGACTCAGCTAGAATCTAGTTGACTCAAGTCACCTCTGTTGAGTCAAAACTTTTTTTATGTGTCAAAACTTTTTGTGTCAGGTCTCATAGGCTGCTGACCAGTCTGTGGACTGGCTTCCTAAGGGGTCAGCTGCCCACTCCTGTTCAACTAGTGGAGGCAGGAGAGGGGTGTGACCAAACCACCATGGCTGGTCAGGGCTGCCCTATCAGCAGGGGCTCCAGATGGAGCAATTTCCCTTAGTAGTGGCCGTGGGCTCTGGGTATGGCAGGCACTAAGATTGACACCTATGCTTGAGAGAAACAGTTATGTAGAGGAAAAGTATGAAATTTGAAGTCTAATGCCTGATTTTGAGTTTCAGCAATCCAGTTCCACTTTGAACCAACTCTGTGCTTTGAGCAAGTTAGTAAACTTCTCTAATGCCAGCTTCTCCTTTGTTAAGTGGATATGCTCATAATTTCATAGGTTTTTGCACTGGAAAGCTTTATGTAAACTGTAACCACCTTGAATCAACCAGGACTCAAATACCCTTTTTGTTTCATAGGAGAGTTTGTTTTAATTGACTTATTAAGTTAATTGCTGAAAGCTTTGTTAAGATACTGCTTAAAGTAGCACTGCTCTCTGGGAATAAGACAAAGATATAATTCCCAAAAAGATTTTCTCTTCTATCACAGGTATAGGAAGAAGAAATTCCTTAATGCTAATGAGAGATAATATGGCCAGCTCCAGCAAGGGCAGTCTACAAACGCAAAATTTACTGCCATAAATTTATCTCCTAAGAAGTAGGATGAAATGGTAGAAGAGCTAGTCAAGGCTCCTCTTCAGAGAAGCAGGACATCATACCAAGGAACTTTGACAAGAAAGTGGAAAGAGAATGAATAAAATGAGGGCAAGTCCAATGGAACAAGGTTGACCTAGGATTTCAAAGCTGTTCTCAGTGGATGGGTATTACTCCCAGCCAAGGAGCCCAAGTGGGCCAGTCAGGGTGGAGAAGGAACAGGCTGGAAGCCATAGTATGGTGTGAAGACTCTAGGATGACTAACTGGGAACTCTTAAATGCTGATGCACATCGTACGTCAATACACAGTTATTGCTGCCTAGAAAGTGCATTCTGGAATCCAAAGTGAGAATGCCCAAAACTGACAGCAAATGTTTTTGCCATGTCTGCCAACTGCCTTGTGGTGCTTATGTTTTATGTTTTCTTTCCTCTTAATCTAAAGGATTCTTTCCTCTTAATCTAAAAGAAATTGCCCCACTTCTCAAGTTACAATAGCCACAGTAACATGTCCAGTATTTTTTTTAAAAGTAAATACAATGAAATAGTCAGGATCCTGGTCTTAGGCAATAGGATTTATTAAAGAATATTGGTATCTGACATAATCTCTTAAGGGGCTTGAAAATCAGGCTTGGAGGTTATAGAGTTGGGTACCATATCCAACATCATAGCACAGAAATATCCCAGGAAGATATCAATGTCTCTGTTGATAGTTACAGACAGCACAGCTTGTCCTACCTCTAGCCCAATGCTGGCACTAAAAGTGGCTGCTAGAATCACTGTGCCCTGCTGCCTCTGAAAAATGAATGTAGATTCTGTCTCTGCTATTACTGTTACCAAAATGGACTCTATGAGGTTCCTTCCTCTTTGGTCACTAGCTCTTGGTTCAAAATCTGAGGTGAATCCATCAATCAGAGAAGTCTAGGTCATGTGACAGCACATTAGCTGCAAGGGAGGCTGGGTAGGCTAGTACCTGGTATGTTCAGCTTCTAGAGTGGGAGGTGGGCTCTCTGACATAAGGTTTCTCGTGCATAGCAAAAGGTTTAAATGCTGAGAAGCCAAAAACACTAAAAAATGTATAGTACAAGGTTTGTCTTCTAAGGATGCTTCATTTTGGTTAACAAACCCTTGATTTAGTTAATACAAGATATTTTAGCATACAACTCCCAGTCTTCTAGACATTTCCTTTTGGCTCCCAGATCTTATTGGCAGTGCCTGAGAAGTCCCTAAGAAAGTGAAGACAATACTGATTCATTAGGCCCTTTACCTGAGTAATTTTTTTTCCTGTGGGATATTATGTAAATAGTTTTTAGTTCAAAATTTTTAACATTTACTAGCATTAAAAATCAAGATGTGTTTTTTTTTGTTGCACAAACATAATTGTTAACGTGTGGAATAAATGATCACCCATAAAAATAATAAATAGGTTGAAAAAAAACTTACGTATTGTAAGATACTTTTGTGCTTAAGATGTGCCAAGATTAGGTAGCATTACATGGTGACAGAGATAATAAATATGGAAGGAGCAACACACTAAATACTTTATTTATTCTTAGATTTTTTTTTGAGATTTCTGCCCAGACCTTTGACAGTATATACATGCAGAAAGAAGCTTCAATCTCTGTCGCCGGTGGAATATTTTTGTGCCCCAACATCTAGACTGTAAATAACAAGCTCTCTTATCAGAGCTATCTAATAGTCATTTCACAATTGATTAGCAGTGCCAGTTGTGGCCCAGATGTACGCCACATGTGACAATGTCTAAGATCCATGGTCCCTGTACATCCTCCCCCAACTCCTATGTAGCTAATTTCGAAGTTAGGAAATTTGTAAGCCAGATGGGACTCAGACTATCCTCAAAAGCCTGGGAGATTTTTGTCCATATGTTTTTGGTTGTTCCATAGTGAGACCATATTTTCCCAAGTGATGTTAATGAAGGGATGAGTGGCCTTTCGTTGGGTGCTTACTCAGTCTTTGTCTTTCCTGTGAGTCATTATTGTTTTCTAGCTAGATGCTGCGGCCAGCCTCGCTTTCAATGTGTCATTTTCATTCATTTGGAAACTAAAGAGCTGTGCTTTGCACCATGTCCTTAATGTCAGCAAAGCCAGCTCTGTTGGATTAAAATGCAGAGATGTATTTGCAGCTAGTGCAAAGTGCTGCAGGCTGCCTCTCTGAGCCAAGCAGCCACACTGAGCACAGTGAAGGCTGTTCAGAAGCGCTTGAGAGCTGGCTGCCTGGGGCTAGAGACATGTCAAGGCCAACTATGGCAAGAAAGCTGCCTGTATTCTGTGATTGGGAGGTACAGCAGGTGGCATATATGGGAGGTGTGGGCTGGTAGAACACTGTAAAATGGTGACATGATATTTGTCCCTAAGTTCCCAATGACATGGGCACCTTATAAGGGGTAAATGAGTTAACACATATAAAGCACTTATAACAGTGCTTAGTTAAACATTTTACATATGTTATCTCATTTAATCTTTATAGCAACTCTATTCAGATGAGAAAACTAGGTCCAGAGATGTCAGCGAACTTACCCAAAGTCACACAACTAGTTAATGGTTTGGAGCCATAATTCGCAACCAGTTCTGCCCCACGTCCAGAACTCTTAGTCTTTACCAGTGAACTCAAATTCGACATCTGGAATTATGTTCTGTTGGTAATAAGAGGGGGAAAGTGCTATAGTTCACATAGAGAGGAAAAAGCGTGAATTAAAGAGAATTGCCCTACTGTGGTGCTCAGATAAAGGAACAGAGCCCTGCTAAACAGACTGGAAGTTCCAGAATGGAGTCCCTTGAGCTACAACCAGAAGCCATTTAACACTCTGATGAGGGGGACTCTATTGACTTTTATGTTCTTCAGTGTATTTCACTTCCCCCAGATTACTTCACTATATAAATAAACCCACAGGTGGGGGAAAACTGAGTGTGTGATAATTGAAGGAAGAAAAAAATAATTTAAAAAGTCAAGATATGCTAGCCCTTGGAGTAGTGATAGTAATCATGATGCTCCAATAGATGTCCACTAAATGTTTTATTAATGAAAGAACTTAGAGATTGTCTCAGAATATTTTGCATGTAGAGCACAGGTTACATGCAAAAAGAATTAAGGTCTTTCTGACCATAATAAAAATGATTTATGCATGTATAATTTTAACAGATGTTTTGAAAAAACCTGGATCTTTTCAAGAAGAGACATGCGGTTGCACAAAGCAGGAAGATTTATTGCAGTGAATTCCAGGAGGCCTAGGAGGCTCCAGATAATATGGCCCCAGGCATCGTATGTTTTTTACAATGTATTTGCATTCAACTGTATCAACTTCTGAGGTAGCTGAATATCCTTCAAGGAGTAGTAATGCGGCAAGAAAGAGTGTTGTGCAAGACCCTAAGGTACTGTCTCCAGAGTACCCTAGAGTCTGACATTAATAGTAAGAGCTGGGTGCCTCTGGACCAAGGGGGCCTCTGGGCAGCTGGTTGGTCAATTATTAACTTAGTGGGTGAAGAGTACATCTCTCAAAGACCCTGTTCTCCCAAGTTCAGCCAGATTTCATTTCTCTGACTCCAAAAATCGAATACTTGCCTCTCCTTATGTTTTCCCATGGCATTTTGTGTACTCTCCCACTGTGACTCCCACAGGACTTTATTGTGTAAGCTGGTTTACTTGTCTGACTCTTTTCTAGAAGCTTGAGACTGCACACGCTCAGTGAGAAATCTCTGCTGCGTAGCACATTGCTTGGCTCACAGTAGGCACTTGACAGATAATTGTTGAATGACTGCAGTTAAGCCATAAAAGAATAGGAAATTTTAGAGAGGAACTGAGAGGAAGATGATCTCTAATTGAAGTTAGTACAGTATGTTATTTAAAATTCCTTGCATTTGAATTGCCTTGAATTGCAGTGAATTATGACATACATATTTTATACCACTTTTAGGTTCAGTTAAAAACCCACTTATTGTGCATTTGCTGAATGCCGGGCCCTGTGATGAATAACACATGATTCTGGCTCTGGTGGAGCTGCTGGTGTAGTGGAGTCGAGTGAAACTGGAACAATTAACTACAACCCAGTGTGATATGTACAATGGTAAAAATGCTTACTGTGTGTCTGAACCTGTTCTAAGTACTTTCAAAATTCTTTATATTGTTTAATTCTAACAACCCTATGAGATAGACAGTGTTATTGTCCCCTTTTGCAAATCGGGAAACTGAGACCTAGAAAGGTTAAATAAATTGTCCAAGATCACATAGTTGGTAAATGATAGAGCCAAGAGATGAACTCAGATTAATTGGCATTCAGAGACTAAGCTAGAAGCCAATGCACTATACTACTCCAGCATGGAAGAGGGAAGGATTACCTTGGGAAAAGAGAAGAGGAGGAAGGGAGGAGGGAAGCCAGCAGGCAACAGGGAAGAGGTGTTCCTTATGCAGTCACCTGAATGATAAATAGGTATATGTCAGATGGACAAGTTGTCAAAGGAAGGGTAAGAGGGAACATTTCAAAGAACATTTCAAAGAACTGAAAGATATTCTCTTCAGGGAACTGGGGTAGTTTGATGCTGATTAAGCATAATATGCAAGGAAGAGAGGGAGTGGAAGAGGTAGATAAGAATCATATCATGGGAATTAGAACGTCCTCAAAAGTTGGTAGCCTCTGGTAGAATCTGCCCCGTTGTTAAATTGTGTCTTCCTCCAAAGCCATTATAAACTTGGGAGGGTGGGGCAGGATATGTTGTAAATGGAAATTTTCATTACTCTGCTGCCCAAATCCTTGATGGGCATGTGTCTGGCAATATCTGCAGAGACCTCTGACCAGAAAGGCCAATATAGGGGGCTGATAGAGTTGCAAAGAGCCTGGAATTTTGAGAGAGAAATTGTGGGTTTGTAAAAGAGCTAAAGATAACCTAGTGTGAGTTGATTCCTAGCTTAGATTGTAAGCTCCATGATTGTTTCTGTCTTATTCACAGTCTCCAATATTTGGTACATAGTGAGCTGTCTATACATCTTAAAACATTTTGTTGAATGAGTGAATAAAAGAATAAGACTGAGAATTTACCACTAGAAAAGACTTAGCCTAAAGAAAATGGAGGAAAAGCAGGAAGAGATGGAAGTAAACTCAAGAGATGGCAAGTAACAGCTGGAGTGGCTGCCATATTACCTGATAATGGCAAGACAGAACGCTGACTGTAAGCAGGGCTCAGAGGACCTAAAGAAGTGTGCTATTGGGCTGTAATTTTGACTTACCTTATTAGAAAGGAAGAAGCACACACAATTTCTCTCAGAGTAGCCAAGAGTTTCCAAGTACTGTTATATTTTCTTTTTTAAAGAAACGTTACACATGAAACTTTCTGTTAGAGATGGTTCTTAATGATCCCAATGATTTTTTAATAGGAAATTGAATAGCAAATTTAATATGACTATTTCTTGCAGGTTTCATTGATAAACTTCTCATTTGGCAGTTTGATTTGGTTCAACGCTATAGCATAGTACCTAGAAGAGCAGAAGGATTGAACATCACGAAAGGTAGTTTCTAAATAAAACTGCTGTCAGTGAGGTTCTTGATAGGAGCTGGGTCAGAGGTAGAAAATGCTGAGGTTATCTTCTCTTTTCAGGGCCTGATGAGTCAGTGGTCTCTGTGGCTGGTTGAAATCGATATATGCTGTGAAAATAAAAATGATAGAGGTCAGGTTGTCATTCTATTATTAATATATAAGCTCTTTCAGTACACTTGGATAATCATTTCTATCTCTAAGTGGAAATGGATCAGAGAATCATAAGTACAGCATCTACAAGACACAAGAGTGGGAGAGGAACTTGTTCTTCCTCCCCATCCAACTTTTCAGAATTAAGAAAAATAAAAAATTCAATAGAACCATCAAAAGCATACATAATCAGGAATGTAAGTTGTAAAACAGATCTTAGGGTTGTATTTATTCTGATGCCACAAAAAATTTTATTTTTAGGGCCAGCCCTGTGACCTAATGGTTAAGTTCAGTGCACTCTACTTGGGCAGCCCGGGTTCATGGTTTGGATCCTGGGCACAGATTTGGATCCTGAGTGTGGATGACTCATCAGCCATGCTGTGGCAGTGACTCACATACAAAATAGAGGAAGATTGGCACAGATGTTAGCTCAGGGCAAATCTTCCTCAGCAAAAAAATAAAATAAAATAAAATAAATTATTTTCCCCTTTATTAAGATAGAAAACAACAACAACAAAATTATGAACACCTTGGTATAACTCTACTAATAATGATAATTCTATAGTGTCATCTCTTCCTAGCTGATGTCCTGCCTGCCTGTCAGCATGATGTTCCCTCAAAGCATTACTCACACAACCTTATATAACTGAATGCAAATACTCCTTCTCTCCTAACTTGTACAATATTGGTTGGTTATAATTTCTTCCCTGGTACCTCATATATTCAAAAATAGTATCAAAGCAAAAGTTTCTGTTTTCTAATCCGGCAAAACTATCAGCTGCTATTTTTTTAAAATTTCTTTCTTTTCCTTCCTTTCTTTCCCATCACCACTTCTTCTATTTCAGAATTCCTGGAGAACGGGCAGGAATCACCAGGGGCCCAGAGAAACTCTCACAACCCTGGGTCCAGACTATAGAATACATGCTTCTCCTTCTCTTTCACCATACAAAAATTAGCGACATTACCCAACTCTGGTAGAGTTATGCAACCAAAGGTAACATAAAAAATTTCCCCTCAGTGTATTCTGAAACTACTCAACATTCATTAATTCATTTCTTTGCCTGTTCCTTCATGTATCAATTATTATGGGTCAGATGCTATACAAGGAACTAGAGATTCAAAGAATGAGAAAAGACAGTCCTCTCCCTTAGGAGTTTGTGGTTTAGTGGGAAGACAAACATTAAAAATAAATGATCACAGTGATATAAGATAAAGTTAGTAAATAGCACTGTAGGGTTGTTGAGAATGACACGGTGAGCGCTGCTCAGGGAAGTCAAGGCAAGTTTTCTGGAGAAGAAAGTATTTGTATTTAAAGACTAAGTTAGAGTTCACTTGGTAAACAATGCAGGAAAGAGCATTCTGGAAAGGGGGACTATCAGAGGTGTGAAATCATGGTTCATTGGGGCAAATGAAAGTATATCATAATGGTTGAGATGAAAGGTGGTTGTGGAGAAGTTGTGAGTGAGGAGGCTGGAAAGGGTGGTTGGAGTAACATCATGAAGGGCTTTGCCTGCCACGCTTGCCATGGGGCATTTGGATTTTATTTTGAAGGCCATAGGGAGCCATTGAAGAATTTCAAGCAGGAGCAAGACATAAGAATTTCATTTTAGAGAGAGGAATCTGGCTTCAGTTTAGAGAATAGATTAAGAGATAATCCTGGAAACTTTCCAATTTCCCTTGGCAGAGGCGCTAAAGGACTGATGTGGGAGGACTAGAAATATCTCTTACTCAAGTGCTAGGCGGAGAATGCTAGAAGGTGAATGTCAGGATTATGTCTGAGAGAGAGGCTGGGGTTGAGTTGGAGTAGAATGTCTGAAGGAACCATCAAAGCGGAGGTCAGAGACCCAGAAAAGACAAGAGCAAAGAGTATCAGATTGGAATCCATGGAACGGGAGGTGGCATGAGTAAATTCCAAGGACGGAAGCCAGCACCTGTAGTGGGACTGTTATGTGGTGGAACTTTTATATTTCCATGCATTCGTGTGGGCAGAACGGGTTTATTGAATGGCTCGTAGGCAAGACACAACAGACCAGAAGCCTGGAGACTTGTTAGAACTCGGTTGTAGTTGTCCAATCAAGAAACATTAGAGACCAAGTGGGTGGCAGAGTTGGTAAAGAGGAAGAGATGGATTTTAGAGCTTATCAGTTACTTTCCTGGGATATTTTCCAGGATAAATTAACAGCAAAATGTAGCTGGAGATAAAAAAATCAAATTAATTTATGGTAATTGATTATTTTATGTTAGACTTTGGAGTTTAATTTTGGAGACTATCAAAGACAATGCTTTTTGTTTTCACATAATTAATACTGAGCCCCTCTTTCTGGCAGTAGACTAAAGGGTCAATTGCTTATAAATCCATCCCCTGATTTATAGTAAAACTTTATTAATAGCATGTAGGAAGATACTTGTCTTCTTATTATATATGGGAAGGCACACCCTCTAGGTCATCTAAAGAAATTTCAAATTATGAATGTATATGTTAAAAAGAAGGGGGTCCAGAACACATGCTACTGGAGGTTCTCATCTGACTTGTCAGGAGAACACTTGTGCCTACCCTCGTTTTATGTGAATATAAATAACCAAAGCATATATTGAGCTCACACAGGATGGCCCGGAGCCACTTCCTGCCTCCAGAAGGAAAAGGCAATGACAAGGCAGTGAAAGTTGTAAGTGGTAGTAATGGAGGTGCCTGCTCTACTCTCTCCCTGCTGGAGTTGCTCCAGTAAACCATTATCCGGTTCCAAAATCCAGGTGTGAGGGCTTCTCCTTCCCTTCCCTTCCCCAGCTAGATATCCAGTGGCGTACACGGGTCCTGGAGTGAGGCGTGGGGCTGTCTGTGACCGAATGTCTTGGTGTGTGTGGACTCACAGCACCAGTGGGGCGGTGAACCATCTGCTGCAGAGTCTTGGCAGATGCTGGCTGAGATCTAACACTCCTCACTGCAGGGAGCAGCCTGCTGCAGCTTCAGAGGGCAAAGCATGGTGCCTAGCACAGTAGTTCTCCTTGTGTTTGGCTCAGATCGAACCAGGACCCTCTTGAGAATAAGGCTCAGGCATCCTATCCCCAGACACAATTGTTTTGTCTTGTGCCCTTCTCCTAGTCCCCACTGACCTTACGTCTTGGCCTTCTCACCCTCTTTTTCAGACAATGGGGCTCTCCCTTCTCTTCTAAAGGTGGCCACCCTAAGGACCTATGTTCCCCTTGGAAGGACAACTACCCTGAATCCCGAGATCCTCCTTTCAAGGCTGCTTAACATTAATCCCTGCAGTCCTGCCCTGGTCAAGGGTGGCTGCACTAAATCTCTACGTACCTCTTCCTAAGAGGTGTCTTCAAGGAGAACAAGAAAGGAAACGATGCAAATTTATTCTCAAGCATGCATTTAGTCCACAGTCTTCAATTTTTCTTTTCTGAGTTCTGTATGAGATGAGAGTGTAACATAGTCAGTGGTAGATCAGAAACTAAATGACAAAGGATAGTTACCCTAAACTTCAATTTAAGAGGTGTTTCGGAAAAATTTTAAGACCAGTGACCAGTTTCAGTCTGAGGGCGGCTTAGTGTATATGAAACTTGAAGGACTTGAAATATACAAAGTCACTTTAGATGTATAAAGCTGGAAGAAATTAATTAGACATTAACTTTGAACTGTGCTTCCAAATACCTTTTTTTGAAAGCTGTACAGTGGAAAACTCCCAATAAATGCATCTTTGTTATTAGTTATACAAACAATGCATAGGGCCGCCTATCTTGATTTATTACATTTATTTTATGAAATATTTTTTGAAAAATTTAAATACAGTTTATGCCTTGAATGGTCACATGTGTTAGTTTGACTCTTTCAGGTTGCAAAGAAAAGACAGATTCCAGTGACCAAGTTTATTGAAGGAGCCAGCAGCAGCAGCTCTGCGGGAGGGCTTGGCTCACTTGTTTGTCCACTCCTTGCCCCAGCCTCCCCAGTCTTCGGTATTTTTCACCTTTGACCGCCCCAATGAGAGCACTTGGGGCAAATGAGTGGGATGGTTGACCATGGTGCTTCCAGGCCAGCTCACATCCTTGTCTGTTCCCTTTTACCTTGCTAACCAAGCCAGGCTCATTCTCGCTACCTAACGGTCTTCACCAAACACCAGTAGCAAGGGTGAAGCGGTTAACAAACCATCACAGGAGGGAGGCAGTGCAGATGGAACAGGGATTTAGAAGCTCTCCTAGTTACAAAACGATTCCTATACAAATAGGAGCATCCTTCCCATTTCAGTTTAATAAACTCCTATTTTTAATCGTACAATGACGATAGGTTTGGGAACCACCTTTGCATTAAGGTAAGGGCTAAGAAGAGGGAGCCTTTTATCCTTTACAGCATTCATTGGCCTACTTTATTATTTATTTTTTTGTTGCTTTTCACAGTTATATAGCTTCATTTTTATGTAAATGTAAATTGGCCATTTTATAGACAATATAAATTATATAATATAAAATATATTTGTCAATACATATAAACATGTTTATCCATAAGTTAATAAAATATGAAAGACAATATACAAACAGACAATGGCCAGATCATATATAAAAATAGAACTCTGACTCATAACCCACAGCAACCTGCCCAGGAAACCAACTCCCTTATCTACAATAACGAGCCTCGGAAGTGAGCTTGCTATAAGTCAAACGTGCAGGAGACCAGATTGCTATGTCTAGTAACAAGCCAGGAAGCTAAACAATAACTTCTGTAATAATCACTCCAAAATGGCCAGAACTTGATTCATAACTAACAACTTCCCTGACTTTTGTTCCTGCTTCCAACTTAGGACCAACCTGAGAAAGTCAAATGTGTACCTCTAACCAATCACATAAGATGCCCCACTTCCTGTTAACCGGCCCATGGCTTCCCCATGCCAACAGTCTCCAATCAGGGTAGACCTGAAGCCTTCTGCTTCTTCCACTCTAACATTTCCCACTCCTCTGCCTGCTGTTGAGTCTCTGTCAAAACGCAGTGATGGTGGCTGACTCCCTTGTTATAGCAAGCTCTGAATCAATAGGCTTTGCTTTTCTCATTTGGTTGGTCTTTGTTTATTCCCACAGATATAACATATAAATAAATTTATATAGAATATAAGTAGCACATGCTCTTAAAGAATTCAAGCAACAAATAAGTACAAAAAGAAAATTCAAGTTCATCCAAAATTCTATTACCCTGAGATAACTATCATTAATCTTTGTTCATTGTCTTCATGTCTTCTTTTTAGGAGGTATATAAAAATAAAAATACAAGTAAATCTCTATATATGTGTGTTTACATGAACAGCATCATATCATGTATTCTGTTTTTATCATGGACACTTATCATCCTACCCAGTCTAGGCCTTAGCATCCCGCTTCTGATCCTTGACCATTCTAAGTGACCCAAGTTAATACTTGGTGAATGTCTTTTTGGATTTTTATCAACATTTATATAATTCTATGTAGATCTATTATATCTACCTCTTTATGTCTCCACCACTACAGATTTTCTTTGTATTTTTTTAAATAGGAACAAATTACATTATACAAATTTGTGTGTGTGTGTTTCTGGCTTCTCTCCTTCAACAGTACCTTATGGAGGTCCTTCCAGACCATCTGGGACTGCTCTAGTTATTCCTTTAGTGGCTGTGTGGCAGCCTATGGGCATATCACAATTTATTCAGGCATCCTCACTTTTATTAGTTTGATTTATTTATATTTGATTTATTATTATGATTTATTCAGTCCTCACTGATGGACTTCCACTTTGTTTTTACTTTGTGGCTCTTACATGCGTCTTTCTATATTGGCACTTGTATTTCCAAAGGGTAGTTCCTAGAAATGGGATTGATGAGTTGAAGAGTACATATAATTTTAATTTTTATAGATATTGCCAGACTGCATTCCAAAAAGTAGCACTTCAAATTTCACCTGCCGTATATTTCAGTAATTTTCCCTTCTATCTTCCCAAATGAAAGAGAATTGAGAAATAAGTAAAATTTATACTAGACTCGTTATCGGAGATTGTCATTCAGCAATATTTGGTGAAATTTATAGATTCGACAGGGGATTTTTCATTTAGGTTAAAATAACTCAGTAGAGAATTGGCCCAGCCACATGGAAAGAATCCTTTCAGTACAAACCGTCTTCAGGAAAGACGTTGGCAAGCCTGATGCCAATCCTGACTTTGCTGTCTTCAGAGATGATTATCACATCTACTGGAGGCCGGGCACTGGAAAAATCCGTGTGCGTCCTGGCAGGAGAACAAACACTCACACCCATCATGTTCATCTTATTGAACCAGAGTCAGCTGGGGATAAACGGGTGGTTAAGGTATGATCCTGGAAGGTGAGTGACAGTCCCTTTAACAAGGCTTTAAATTATGTAGACTCTCTCTTTTCTCTGTCATGTTCTTCTCTTAGAAAATTAAAAAGGCTTCAGTTCTTGGAAATGAGAGAATTTGTTTTCTAGAATCTGGATTAAGCAATGGCATACTATATTAAAATACACAAAGGCATCTTATCACACTCTAGGATTTCGCTCCTAGATTTCTCTTTGTCACTTGTAGGAATGATCCTGGGGACCTCCTGAGCTTGGAAGGAGACGCCCATGAGCCTCATGAAGCTCAAGGCTGGATGAATCTTTCATTGCTGGCTGAGAATGGGGATCAGAGCTGGCTAGACTTGGCTCATCAGTGCTCAGGTACACAAGGCAGAGCGTGACTGAGCACTTCATTGAGGGGAAGGCTGCAGGGACCAGTGGAAGCTCAGCAGGCACGCAAGAGTCCCTATGTCCCGAGCTGGCCGGCTGAGAAGAATTCGTGGGAACCATGGCAGTAGAGAAGATGGGAGTTACATATTGGTAAAAGAAGGCTCAGGCTCTAAGCCCAAAAAGAAGTTTTGCAAAAATAGGAAATACATTGATAGAACACTAATGGATGGATAGATAGTTCAGAGAGGGAGAGAGAGATTCTCGCTTAAACACATTCTTCAGGCAAAGTAAGTAGAAAAATTGGTGAAATTTCCCTTAGGTTGGCCGAGGCCCTGATAATTTATTCAGTTGTTTTTAGAAACTCAAGTCTAACCAAAATGGCATCCTGCTTTCTTTTAGGGAGCTGAGCAGAAGAGTGTAGGCATCTTGCCTTAGTCCCTCCTTTCGTGGAAGAATGACCCATATTTAGTCAAGGAGTGAGGCAGGTTACACATTCTTCTGGGGCTTTGGGTCTCCCAGCACTCCCAGGCTGCTTAATAAGATTCTAGTCTTCAAATGATCCAGATTCAAAGCAAAAGAGCAGCTGAATCTAGTATATATGTATTTTCATCTACTTACGAAAAAAACCAAACTAAAACAAAACAAAACCCACACCCCGTTCAGGATAATTCCTGACAGAGCTCATTTCTCCTTGAAACTTCAAATACAGGAGGTGGGACACCTACTCAAGAATAGAATGTTTTTATAACAAGTTTGAAAACAGATTAATTATGTTAGTTATTGCAAGCAGAAGGAGTTTATATTTTGAAGGTTTTGTTGGTCTTTCCTGTGGCTCGTTCTTAGGAGAGTTGTGAGAAGGTTGTGACTCTTCTCTGAAAGAAACCTGGTACCTTCCTCTCTCTCCTGTTGGGTAGTGATGCTCCACAGGGTGAGGGGCTGGGGTTCCCACCTACTGATTTGTAGAGACCGTGGATTCTAGAAGGACATTACAGAAGGACATTACAGAGCACAGTGTGACAAAAACATACCATTCCAAATGTGCAAGCATGTGCAGCTAGAATAGGAAATTTATTGTCCATGGAAGGGATTGTGGAAGTTGGATCTCCTTAATTGTCTGGGTTAAAGGGTTTAGCTGGGAGTTTGGGAATGTCAAAGGGAGGTGGGGAGTGGCTGTTAAAACTGGAAAAAATCGGACAGCCACTAGGCAATGCTAAGAGATCAGAAGCCATCCTGCAACTAGTTAAAGAAAACAAAAAAGACAAAACAAATAAAGATAGCTATTATAAAACCAGCGTTTCTCACTTGCTTAGTTCTGGACACGTGTTTTACACTTCAGTATTTAACTCCTAATGCAATGACCTAAATTTAAATGACTTCCGGTAATAAAGAGGTATATGCCTGATTCAAATCTCACTAGAATTTTGAGAATTGACTTATAGTTCTTACTGCTTCGTGGAAATGTGCCAAATCATGTCACTTCATTTGTACATGTTGTTGTACTCAGACGGCTTTACATATGCTGTATGTGTAAAAATATTTTCTGGTCTTTTTTTTTTTTCTGGAACCACATCTATAGCCCAAATTTTAGTATTATGTGTATTGTTTTATGAGTCTTTCAAGGGATTATTTAAGGATACATTCATGCAGGGATAATTCTTTTCTCTTTAAATTTGCAGTATCTGCTGCTCCATCTTTACTCTCGGTTGATGGTCTTACTTTCTATTTCATTGAAAAATTGAGGCAAACGTGAGAGAAATAACAAAGCCTCCACCACCACATTTATGCTCTTAGGTTAACCTATGCCCATAAACTGCCTTCCCCCTGTAACTATTGGTGAACCGTCTGTGTTTTTAGCTTCTACACTTGAGTACCAGAGTCATTCCCCTCTTGCCTACTCAAGGACATTTCTCCAACCATTATGACTTCTTTTCGTTGTAGCATAATTTTTTCTTCTTTCCATTAGAGCATACCCATCAGCATACAAAAGCCCCACAGCTACCACACAATTTTCCTGCCGTCCTTAGCTTAGCAGCCAAAGCAATCCTGTTAAAACCTGAGTCACATATGTTATTCCTTTGTTAGAAACCATCTGATGGGGGCTGGCCCCGTGGCCAAGTAGTTAAGTTTGCATGCTCCGCTTCAGCGGCCCATTTTGCCGGTGCGAATCCTGGGCGCGGACATGGCACCTTTCATCAAGCCACGCTGAGGCAGCATCCCACATGCCACAACTAGAAGGACCCACAACTAAGAATATATAGCTATGTACTGGGGGGCTTTGGGGAGAAAAAGGAAAAATAAGATCTTTAAAAAAAAAAAGAAATCATCTGATGGGTTCCTATCTCAATCAGAGGAAAGGGTGAAATTTTAAAAATGACCAAGGAGGCCCAACATAATTCCCTCTCCTACCTCCTCATCTCTCTTTTTCTCCTCATTGGTTCTGCTTCAGCCATACTGGGCTCCTTGCTGTTTCTTTGACGTGCCGAGAGGGTTCCCAACTCGGCGTCTTTGCATTTGTTTTCTTCTGCATGGAATACTCTTCCTTCAGACATCCTGCTCCCTTCCTTCCTACAGGACTTGGCTTCAATATCGCTTTCTCAGTGAGGTCTACCTTGATGACCTTACTTAAAATTGCATTCCCTATCCATACTCCTTATCCACTTTCCCTGTTTCAGTGTCCTCCCCTTCTTCCCAGGATTTATCACCTTTCAATATGCTACACATAAGTTATTTCTTTATTTCATTATGTCCTGTTTTTCCTCCACTAGAATGTAAGTTTTATGGAGGCAGGAATGTACATCCAGTGTTCAGTGAAGGGCCTGCACACCGCAGCCCCTCATTCATGTTATTTGAATGAATGAAGGGCTAAACTCTGTAAGAGCAGGGACCTTGTTGGCTTGTCCATCACTCTACTCCCAATGACTAGGACACTGATAATTTTTCAATGACTATGTGTTGAATGAATGGATAAATGAATTAGAAACTAAAAACTAAGAAAAACTGTGCTGTACCATCTCATGGCACAGCCACTCAGCCACCCAACAACACCTCTGAGTTGGCTATCCAAGTTCTTTGGTTTTACCTGTATTTGGCTTTGAACTGATCCTAGATGGAAACATAATTTATGGTCTTCAGCCTCAGCTGATATCCCTCAAATGTTTCCAAAGAATGGAGGGAGCCTGGGGAGGGGGGAGGTCGTTGGCTAGGGAGGGCAGTGGGGAAAGGTTAGGATTACAACCGCAAGGCCAGCAATTCTGTCCTGATTTTTATCTATTGGGTTGAGTTTATTTACTCATTCAAGAAATATTCATAACATTTCAGCTATATACTGGACACTAGAGATACAGTTCATTCATTCATCCTTTCACTCCACAATGCTGAGTGTTGCCTCCTGTTCCTGCAGCTCCAAGTTGTCTTTGCAAAGTGATGAGTGTCTGGATGCAGGGAGTGGAGCCTTGGCATCAGAAAATAGTGAGGAAACTAATTACGACCCCTTCTGGAGGTAGGGTGCAACTGGGAGGGGCTCATTCAACCCAAGATTGGGGTCCACTGGGAGTCCCACAGGAAACTTTGAGTCCAAAGGAGCAAGCAAAGCCCCAAATTGTCTGTCCTGTGTTTTAAGCTTTCTTTAAATGGGGGATGTTACTTGACTCTCCTTAGATGATAAAAGAATTAGAGCTCAGATTCATCTGGCAGGAGTTTTTATTCCTAATCCTTGGTTGCCAGTATCTTCTCTGACCTAAAAAACTGGAGGATTGTTTGATATCATTCTCCTGCTTTAGGAATCTTTGTCTTTAGCATTTATTTTGTTTCTGATGATGAGATTTATGTTTACAGCCAGAAATAGATGGTGAAAAGAATCTCCTCTTACACGTCCAGTAGCTAATATCCAACAGAGTGCTTTGTACATAGATATCCAGTAGCTATTTATTTTGCTCATTGAATGTTTTTGCCTACCAGGAAGAAAGTCTGTCCTTTCCTTCTTGTAGGCACTATCTCTTTTCGTTTGCGGGGGTGATGAGGGGGTGAGGAACATTGGCCCTGAGCCAGCATCTGTGCCCATATTCCTCTATTTTGTATATGGGATGCCAGCCACAGCATGGCTTGATGAACAGTGCTAGGTCTGTGCCTGGGATCTGAACCTGTGAACCCCAGGCCGCCAAAGTGGAGCATGCGAACTTAACTGCTATGACACTGGGCCGGCCCCTCTCTATCTTTTTCTTTCTCTTTTTTTTTAAAAGATTTTATTTTTCCTTTTTCTCCCCAAAGTCCCCTGGTACATAGTTGTATATTTTTAGTTGTGGGTCCTTTTAGTTGTGGCATGTGAGACGCCACCTCAGCCTGGCTTGATGATCAGTGACCATGTCTGCGCCCAGGATCTGAACTAGCAAAACCCTGGGCTGCTGAAGCGGAGCGAGCGAACTTAACCACTCGGCCACAGGGCTGGCCCCTCTCTATCTTTTTCTTAATTCAATTTTCCTCTGTTTACTGGAAGCTTATACAAAAAAGTTGGCAAAAGTTGACCACATAGTAGGATATAGATTCTCTGTCTTTACTGGTGTGAATAGGAAGTGAGGGTTGGCGATAGAGGTTATTCTTTTCAAAAGCCTGATTGTGAAAGGAAGACAAGAGGGTGGAAGACAGAGAAGGACATTGAGTTAAGGGAGTATTAGATAGGATGGGAATAAATTCACTATGTATACATGGCCTGAGGGGAGTCAGTTGAGACATTGAGATTCAGAATGCATAGAAGAGAAAGGAAATAATTACATAATGCACAAAGGAATGAATTAGTGTGCTGAGGGGGTGGAGGGTGTTGGCACAGGAAAGCATTGCTGAACTACTGGTGGAGGCCCTCACATGCTCGGGAGCGTGGATAACACTATCACGTTCCAGGGCCTGGAATTGGACACTGTCTTTGTAGAGGCCTTCCTCCGTGCCCAGCACAGGGAGGCACTTAGGGGCCGCAGTACTGTTATGATTATTGAATCAACGGATCACTTTGGGGGGAAATATGGATTAAAAAAATTCTATTCTAAAATAATTTCAGACTTAAAAAAGTTGCAAAACAGTGCAAAAATTCCTGTTTACCCTTCACCCCTATTTACCGGATGTTAACATCAGACCACACTTACTTTATTATTTATTTTATGGTTTTCTCTCTCTGTGTGTGCATATATATTTTTTCTGATAATGTTTTAGAGTAAGTTGAGATACAATGACCCATTCCCTCTAAATACTTCAGTGTGTATTTCCTAAAAACAGGAACATGCTCTTATTTCACTACAGAGCGATTCTTAAAATCAGGAAATTAACATCAATCTAACACTGCTATCTAACCTACAGACCTTATTCAAATTTACTTCAGTAAAATTTTAAAAAGTGAGTTATTATACCTGTCATCTTTGAGTAGACTAGAAGAGATTCTTTTTTTTAACTAAGATTAAATATTCTTGGTACATGAGTGCAAAAATCATAAGAAAAGCATGATTTAATAAAAAAATAAAAGTTTTTAACAACTGTATATTCAGTTAAGAAAAAAGAGAATTGATTTACAATTGTTTGCAGTGGTTACAGGAAAAGGCTTAGTCTATTCAAATAAGATTGCTAATGGGGTTTTCAGTAATGGCAAAAAAAAGGTGCCTAGGTCATTGTTTTTACAGTAATTTGCCGTGAAACTCAGGATTATTTTAGAAAATTACTAATGGAGGTGTTGAAATAGTGACTATCACATTTCTCAGCGCTTCTTGTAAACTGTGGAATCTTTCTTTCTAACATGCAAAAACGTCCAGATGGGTCCAAAGAGGAATGCATTGCTCTGAGGCCACTGTCACACTCAACAGCCAGGGTCTCAGGGTCAGGGAGAAGACAGGAGAACCTCTTTCTCCAAAGCTGAGAAGGTCATAAAACTCCTGGACAAAGAGCAGAAAAGAGCACACGGGGCATGGGCAGCCATTTTAAGTGAAATGACTGAGTGCTGCTCCTCTGCACAGGAATCCTCAGAGAGTCCTGGCGGATGCGGGTCGCTTACCTCAGTCCCAAGAGAATGTATATATTTTCTGTTTTTCTCTTCTTTTCTTATCCATTTATTTAAATCACAAAGGCAATACACAAAAAAGTCTTACTCTATTAAACTGAATCTTACGAAGTTTCCATTTTTGTAGCTCAAAGTGATCAAGTAGCAGCAATTTCAAATAGTTCGATCTAATTAAAGAGATGTAACCTAATAAAAGCTTCAAACAATAGAAAATATACAGAACAAAATGTTCGACGCTGTCTGTCCTCACCTACTCCCACTACCCTTCCCAGAAGTAACCTCTATTAAATTTTTCAATTGTATCCTGCCAGACTTTTTTACAACATTTACACAACATATACATATATATTTAAAATGGGTAAGTGGGCCCATTCCATATGCATTGCTTTGCAAATTGCACCATACATGTGAGATTTTGGCATGTCAGAAAATTTGGTGTGCCTCGTTCTGGGTAGTTGCATAAGTACTCCATGTAATTGTTTCATGATTTATTTAACCATTTGCTTATTAATTCCTTTATTAATACATAACTCTATTTTTAAATGTTTTGGACAGTACTAAATGAAGATCCTAATGCATATTTATTTGTACGCATAGACAAAATTTCTGTAAAATAAATTCCCAGACATAGAATAGCTGAACTGGAAATACATGCATTTAAAATTGTATTAAGTACTGCCAAATGCCCTTCCAGAAAGAGTTTACCAGTTTATCTACTAACAGCGTCTATTTTCCTGCATCCTTGCTTATACTAGATATTATAAATCTTTCAAATTCTAATTAATCTGATGATAGAAATATATCATGTTAATATGTATTTCTTTGATTACTGGTGAAGTCAGACAACTTTTCATAAGATTTTTATTGGCCGTTTATATTTTTTCTGCCAACTTTATTTTTATAACTTTTGATTTGTGTGTAGCTTGAATATGAATTCTCTATTTATTTTATATTCTATTGTTTTCTACCAGTATTGTCTTTTAAGTTTATTTATGGTAAATTTCATCATTAAAAAGTTTTTACTTTTATTTAATTAAATCAATTGATCTTTCTCATTTTGAATTCCGGAGTTTTATAATTTAAGAAGGCCTTTTCAATTTTAAGATCACAAAACTGATTTTTTGGGTTTTATTCTAATATTTAAACTCATTTTTCAACTTTAGCACTCTATTACATTTGCTATTATTTTTTGCGTATAATTTGAAGTGAAGGTCTGGTTTTATTTTACTTTTTCCAGATAGATATTTGTTCTAATACTGTTTGTTCAATGAGCATATCCTTTCCTAACTGATTATAATGCCGCCTTTATAGAATATACTGAATCCTATTGATATATATGTCTGTTTCTGGACTTTTTAACTTAAGTGTTCATTTCCACAAGTTTTGACAATTGCATTGGCCCATTTAACTACTGCCCAAAATGAGATATAGAATATTACCATGACCTCAGAAAATCCCCTCACATCCCCTTCCAGTCCATTCCTCTCCTTCCCAGAGGCAACTGCTTTCTGATTTTGATTCCCATTGAGTAGCTTTGCCTGTTCTCGGGCTTTACTTAAACGGAAACACAGTATGTATTCTGCTGTGTCTCGCTTCTTTTGTTCAACGTAATATCTGTGAGATTCATACCTGTTGTTGCTTGTGTCAGTAGTTGCTACAATTTATTTCTGAGTAATATTCCATTGTATAAAGAAACTACAATTTGTTTGCCCATTCTCTTATTGATAGACATTTGGGATTGTTTCCAGTATTTGGCTATTATAAAAAAGGTTTCCATAAGTATTCCTCTAAAAGTTCTTTTGTTGTTGTTGAACATATGTTTCACTTCTCTTTGGTAAGTACCTAGGAGTGGAATTACTGGTTCATAGGTAAATATCTGTTTACCTTTGTAAGTAACTGCCAAAGAGTTCTCCAAAGTACCATTTTACACATCCACCAACAATGTAGGGGAGTTCTGGTTGTTCCTCATCCTCATCAATATTTGATGTAGCCAGTCTTTGATTAAGCCATTCTTGTGTGGATGAAATGCTGTCTCATTGTGGTTTTAAGTAGCATTTCTCTGATGACACTAGACACTTTTGCATGGGCTTATTGGCCATTCACGTATCTTCTTTCATTAAGTGACTTTAAACCTTTTGCCCCTTTTTTAATTGGTTGTCTTTTTATTGTTGATTTTTAGGGGATATTTTTATATTTTGGCTACAAATATATTATGTAATATATTGATGTTGTGAATATATTTTTTCCCTCATCTGTGGCTTACTTATTTTTTTAGTGGTGTCTTTTGAAAAGTAGAAAGATGAAATCCAATTTATTAATATTTTCTTAACACTTTTTCTGTCCCCTTCACGTAATGTTGGCTTATTCCTAAGGTCACAAAGATATTTTCCTATGTTTTCTTCAAGAAGCTTTATAGTTTTGGTTTTTATAGGTAGGTGTATGATTCATCTCCAATTAATCTTTGTGTATGGAGTGAGATGAGATCAAGATTCACTTTTTCACCATAACAATATACTACTATTCCAGAAGCATTTGTTTAAAAAGCTTCTTTAACTTATCAAATTGACCTGGTGCCTTGGTAAAAAATCAGTTGAGCACATATGTCTATGTTACATATGTTGTGCAACCATCACCACCATTCATCTCCAGAACTTTTTCGTCATACCAAACAGAATCTCTGGACCCATTAAACACTAACTCCTCATTCTACTCCCTACCCAGCCCCTGGCAACCGTCTTTCTACTTTCTTTCTTTATGAATTTGACTACTCTAGTTACTTCATATAAGTGGAATCATACAGTATTTGTCCAACTCTAACAGATATGCTTATATATGTGCAACATACAATATTTGTCAAGTCTCTATTCTGTTCCACTGATTTAATTGTCTATCCTTATACCCATGCTACACTGTCTTGACTTATTGTAGCTTTATAGTCGTTAAATCAGGAAGTAATTTCTCAAGATTGTTTTGACTATTTTACTTCCTTTGCATTTCAATATAAATTTTAGAATGATTTTGTCAATTTCTAAAAAATCCTGGCTGGAATTTGCATAGAGATGGTATTAAATCTATAAATTAAGTTGGAAATAATGGACATCTTAGTAATATTTTCTTTGAATCTATAAACATTTATTTAGAATTCCGTTAATTTTCCTTAGCAGTGTTTTGCAATTTTCAGTTAAAGATTTTCCTTATTTGTTGTTAGATGTATTTCTAGAGATTTGATGCTATTTTAAGTGGTATTTTACAAAGGTTGTATTTTCGAATTGTTGGCCTGTGGCAGATAGGACAACATTGACTTTCTATATGGTCCAATCCTGCTAAGTTTACTTATTAATTCTAGGTTTTTTTTTTTTTTTTTTTTTTTTAGATTCAGTGGGGTTTTCTGTGTACATAACCATGCTGTCTGTAAAAAACAACAGCTCCGCTCTTCCTTCCCAATACTAACGCCTTTTATCTTTTTTTCTTGCTTTATTATGTGGTCTAGGACTTTGCCTCCTTGTACTTTTGATAACTTTGTTTTATATATTTTAATTTGCGTTTGGGAATAATAAAAATTTATGACCGGTGAGTTTTTCATTGTGTCTTCAAGTTGGAGTATACCTCTTTAAAATTGTGGTTAAATACACATAACATAAAATCTACCATGTTAATCATTTTTAAGGGTCCTGTTGTGTGGCATTAAGTGCACTCACACTGTTGTACAATCATCACTGCCATCCATCTCCAGAACTTTTTTATCATCCCAAACAGAATCTCTGGACCCTTTAAACACTAACTCCTCATCCTGCACCTTACTCAGCCCCTGGCAACCGTCATTCTACTTTCTGTCTCTATGGATTTGACTACTCTAGGTGCCTATATAAGTGGAATCAGACAGTATTTGCCCTTTTGTGATCAGCTTATTGCACACAGCATAAATATCCTCAAGCTTCATCCACTTTGTATCATGCCAGAATTTCATTCCTTTTTAAGACTGAATAATACTCGACTGAATGTATATGCCACATTTTGTTTATCCATTCATTTGTCAATGGACACTCGGGTTGCTTCCACCTTTTACCTATTGTAAATAATACTGCTGTGAACAAGGGTGCAAAATATCTCTTAAAATTTCTGTTTTCAATTCTTTTGGGCATACCCTCTGATGTGAAATTACTGGATCATACGGTAACTCTATGTTTAACTTTTTGAGGAACCATCATACTGTTTTCCATTGCAGCTACACCATTTTACATTCACACCAGCAATCCAGCAATGCACAGGTTCCAATATCTCAAAATCCTTGCCAAAACTTGTGATTTTCTGTATGTGTGTGTGTGTTTTAAATACTAGCCATCCTAATTGGTATAAAGTGGTATCTCACTGTGGCTTCGATTTCCACTTCCCTAATGATTAGTATTGTTGAACATCTTCTCATGTGTTTATTGTCATTTGTACAACTTTTTATGAGAAATGTCTATTCAAGTCCTTTGACCATTTTTTAATCAAGTTGTTTGTTTTTGAGTTGTAGGAGTTCTTTATATATTCTAGATATTAATTCTTTTTCAGATATGATTTGCAAATATGTCATGAAGATTTCTCCTTTGTTTTCTTCCAAGAGTTTCATAGTTTGGATTTCACCTTTTACCAGTATGAAATGTCTCCTTATTCTGTTCAGTGCATTTTGCCTTGGATTCTAATTTGTCTTCTTCTTTGCCAGTGCAGAAAGACTGAGTGGGCAAAACATGGTGTGGAAATTGTGACAGCTGAAAACGAGCATGAGGTAGGCAGGCAGGTGATGGACAAACTCTGGCCTGAGTGGAGATGCTGAGAGAGTAAAGGGACAGAGGACAGGCTGAAGTCAGGAGTAATTATCAAGATTTCTTTTTGAAAGTGAATGTGATGTTATCATCTCCCTCAAAGGCTCTGAAATTCTGCATTTTAACTAATGGCTTGGGACTTCCTGTGAATTATGCCGTAGGTTGAACTGTTTGGGGAGCAAAGTCTTTGTTGGTTAAGGTCATGACTTTGTCGTCTATAGCTCAAGGGTCTGTTGAGTTTAACTCGGAGTTAAACTCTTTGCTACACTGTTAGGGCACATGAGGCTCCACACACACCATGACTTACGAACAGAATGATGACGTTATTGACAGTGATGCAGAAATGGGGAAGCAGAATAGGTTTAAGGATGTTTAAGATGTTTAAATTTTCAATAAATATCCAAGGCAAGATGTCCTCTTAGGCAAGAGATTAAGTAGGTTAAGAGGAGTACAACCTCCAAGAGCAAAACTTAATAAGAAAAGAAGCATTGAGTATAAGCTGAGCATTTCAATCACTTTACAAATTAATAAACACATTCCTTCTTTAAATCTTTGAATTAATTTCAAGTATGTCTACTATGTTTTCTTAACAAATATTGATTACATGTCTACTATATTCTACTATGTCTCCTGTTGTCTACTGTGTGAAAATGTGTAAAAATATTCCCTTACTTCTTCTCTGTTTCTGACTTCAGATTCCCAATCATAAGATGAGATTGACATTTGTGTCCTAGAATTACATAGCTTTTGGTAGGGTCCATAAGACATGAGCTGGGTTAGAATCCAAGACAGGGAGCCATTTGGGACCAGAAGGTAAAATCCAGGACAGTTCAGGCCAATACAAGACATTGGTTATCTTATTTTAAACAAATGACATTTTAAAAAGATGGAGGATTTAATTTTGAAGAAAGTGCTATATTCAGCATAACTAATTTCCCTCTCTTTTTCTCTGGATATCTTTAGGAGATAAGTATTCTTGGTAGAATATTGTTTAGTTTATCAGAACTAAAATTTTTACTTGGTAAATAAAAGAGAATACTTCTCTTTTATAATATTCTTCTTCTTTTTTTTTCCTTAGGAAGATTAACCCTGAGCTAACATCTGCTGCCAATCTTCCTCTTTTTGCTGAAGAAGACTGGCCCTGAACTAACATCTGTGCCCATCTTCCTATACTTCATATGTGGGATGCCTACCACAAAATGGCTTGCCAAACCGTGCCATGTGCGCACCCGGGATCCGAACCCGCGAACCCCAGGCTGCAGAAGCAGAACATGCGCACTTAACTGCTGCGCCACCAGGCTGGCCCCAATATTCATTTTTTGAAAGATTTTATTTTTTTAGAGTACTATTAGTTTTACAGCAAAATTGAGCAGAAAGTAGGGAGTTCCCATATACCCACTGACCCCAGACACATACAGCCTCACTCATTATCAACATCTCCCATGAGAGTAATACATTTGTTCCAACTGATGAACCTATATTGACACATCATAAGTCCAAAGTCCATAGCTTACATTAGGGTTCACTCTTGGTCTTGTACATTCTATGGATTAGGGCAAATACATAATGACATGTATCCACCATTATAGTATTACACAGAGTAGTTTCACTGCCCTAAAAGTCACCTATGCTCCACTTATTTATCCCTTCTCCCCCTCATCCCCTCTACTCCTGGCAACCCCTGCTCTTTTTAACTGTCTCCATAGTTTTGTGTTTTCCAGAATGTCATATAGTTGGAATCATACAGTATGTAGCCTTTTCAGATTGGCTTCTTTTACTTAGTAATATGCATTTAAGTTTCCTCCATGTCTTTTCATGGCTTGATAATTCCCTTGTTTGAGTACAAAATAATATTCCATTGTCTGGACATACCACAGTTTATTATCAACTCACCTACTGAAGGACATCTTGATTTCTTCCATGTTTTGGCAATTTTGAATAAAGCTGCTGCATTGTCTTTTTAAAGTAATAAATGTTTGGGGGATTATGTGCATAAATTTGGATCCTTGGATATGGTCCTCTTCTTTCCTCTGTCTATAGCTGTAAGGTCGCGTTTGTCCAGCACTAGCCTATGTGCCCGATAACAACCGTGTGTCCTTCTGACCCCCTTCTGGGCAAGACGCCAACCATCTGGTTTTGTAACTGTTTCTCTCAAAGAACATCACGTCTTGAGGGAACACAGAGCCGTTTCACATGACCTACTGATCCTCGGAGCGCTGGCCATGCAAGGACAGTCTCTCTTGGCAAGCACGTAGCCTTTGTTCTCCTGCCTATATAAGCAACCCTCTCTCTGCTCATGCTAGTGGTAACTCCATCCAGCTGGCCGCCACTGGACATTCTCCATAAGTAAGACCCAATCAACCCTTATGTCTCGTTCACTGTCTCCAGGTCTTTTCTTGGTCTCTCTGCAACCTATCCCGGACTGCTCATGGAAGTGAGCCCTACAGACAGACAATAGTTATACCCTTGGTGACCTCATCTGGTTCCAAGAGTTAAATAACATCTATATGTTGACTGCTCCCAATTTATATCTCACCCCAAACCCTTCTCTCCTAAACTGCAGATTCGTATTTCAAACGCCTACTTGACATCTCCACTTGGATGTCCAAGAGTTGTATCAAACTCAGCACGTTCAAAACTGAACTCCTGATCTTCCCTTCCATTCCCTGCCTCAAATCCACTTTCCTTGTAGCCTTCTCTGTCTCAGCTGAGGTTAACTCCATCTTTCCAGTTCTCAGGCCCAAAACACTGCAATCCTTAAATGCACCTCTCTCTCTCATATTCCTTATCTAATGTAGCAGGAGATCATACAGAATCTTCAATATGCTTTATATCCCGACCTGACCCCTACTCACCCCTCTGAGAGCCACCTTCTGTTTTAAACTGCCATCATCTCTCACCTGGACAGCTGTAATAGCCTTCTAAAGGTCTCAACGCTGCAGCCTTGAGTATTCTTTTACGTTTATTAATGTTGTTTTACTTTGAACCTATCACAAAGTTACAGAAAGGTTGCAAGTTCAGTGTAAGGAACATATTTTTCCTGAGCCGTTTAAGCATCAACTGCTGACCTAATGCCTCATCACTCCCCTCCCCCTGACCACCTTAGCATGTACTTCCTTAAACAAGAACGTTATCCTATGTGACAACAACACGGCCATGAAAATCAGGAAATTAACAATGATACACCTCTATTACTTAATCCTCAGACCACATTCAAGTTTCACCAATTTTGTCCCAATAATGCGTTTTATAGCCAAAGGATTTGGTTTTATATCTGCATCGCACTTAGATGTCATGTCTCTTTAGACATCTTCAATTTGCAACAGTTCCTTAATCTTTCCTTGACTTTCAAGATGTTGATGTTTTTGAAAAACACAGACCAGTTCTTTTGTAAAACAGTTCCCAAGATAAATCTGTCTTATGTTTCCTCATAAAATGGATTAAGATGATGCTGTTTTGGCGGGAATATTACAGAAGTGAGCTGTGTTTTTCTCTTTGTAGCTTATCTGGTGCTGCACAACTTCAACTTGTTCTATTACTGATGAGTATCAATTTGATCACTTGGTGTTGGCTAGTCTTCTCCATTGTAAATTTACTATTTTCCCTTTTGTAATTAAGCATTTTGCATAAAGCTACTTGGAAACTGTATAAATATCCCCATTCCTCATCATACAATTTATCTATGTATTTTTTATATGTGTATGGACTCAGAATTTCCTATTTTATTTAATCTTTAACTTATTTTAATTTTACATAATTTCCTTCATTTTACTATTTTATTCCTACTTTACATATTACTATCATAGTTTATTTTTATTTTATTATTTATTTATTTTGAGGAAGATTAGCCCTGAGCTAACATCTGTGCCCTTCTTCCTCTATTTTATATGTGGTACCCCTGCCACAGCATGGCTTGATTATGGCTTGATAAGCAACGTGTAGGTCCCCTGGCTGCTGAACCCCCCGGGTGCTGAAGCTGAGCATGTGAACTTAACCCCTGCAGCACCAGGTTGGCCCCCGTAATTTATTTTGATGCTCAGATTGTCCTAATTTGGTGAGGGGGAGTACTTTCAGGCTGGTGTCTATATCCTTTTGCCAAGTCCTCATCATTCTTTGAACATTTTTCTTGTTTTTTGGCACAAGATGTTCCAGGCTTATCTTATACTTTCCTTGGAATCAGGCATTTTTACAAGGAATACTGATTCTTGGTGTGTGTGTGGAAACCCCTCCCCGACACAGACATCCTTCTCTCTTGCTTGTGGCTCTGCCTCCCCTCCCCAGGCTGCCCCTGCCTGGAATACCTCTCTCTCCTGCTTGGGCTCTGACATCCTGTGCCAGGTTGCCCCTCCACATGGACACCCTCCTGGCGTGTTCAGGCAGAAGACTTTAAAAACCAAAGTCAGGCCATGTCACTTCTCTGGCTCAAAACCCAAAAATGGCTCCATTTCACTCAGAGTAAAAGCCAGAGTCTACATCATCTGCTAGAAGCTTCTACACCATCAGGATCTGGTCCCCTTTCCCTTTCCCACCTTCTCTGCTGCTACTCCTTCCTTGCTCACTCTGCTCTGTGGACGCATCAGGCCCTGTCCAGATATCTGAACTGCTCTGGCTAAGAAAGTGAGAGGGATTTGCATAGGCAGCTTCCCAGTGAAGGGGCGAGCGCTCCAGGAGCAAGTGCGAGCAGCAGGGATAAGATATGAAGAAGATCCAGAGGGGATCCAGGAACATTGAAGAATGAAGGTGTCTCATACGCATGTGTAAGTTGTTTTTTGGACCTTGCAGCAACACAGCTGTGTTGTTTGGGGGTGCACTTAGCGCTCAACTCAGGCAGATTGAGAATACAGTGGGAACAACCCAGCGAGGCAAATGGTGTCAATGAGAACATACGCACTCCCAGGAAACCATGGGGAGGACACTGGCCTTCTCACAGCATGTGGAATGATGGACAAAGCTGCTGAAACCAGCTGTGAAAGGGAAGGTTGATCCCAGAATTCTGGAGACTTTAGGGACTCCTAGGTGCATGCGATACATAAGGGTGCAAGAATCCACCCAAAGTCCGTCTCCCTGATCTGGTCCAAATGAATCTCTATGATATCCTCAAAGAAAGAGAGCTCATCCTGCAAAGAATTTCATCTGAAACTGCCAGATGTGCTCTGGAAGGAAGAGAATCTGTACTGAAGTGGAGAAGTCTTCTCAAATTGGGGGGATAGGCAGTGTGCTGGGCAGAGCATAGAACCACAGGATCAAATATGATGCACTTTCATATATATCTTGCATTTAAATATTATTGTATATTAAAACTGAGACACTATGGAATAGACTGCAACATTGGCTCTAATTTTTAAATAAATCTAAAACGGGAGTTTTTCACGTAAAGTAACCCACTGCAGCTTGTACCCTCAGAAACTGGGAGTTGTTGATTCCCCTCTGCCACTGGATTACTACATTATAAGAGTTAGAAAAGCACTGAATGAAGGTAAAAACACTGAAGTGTCCTTTCCCCATCACTGTTGACCTTGGGCGAATTACCAGACTCATCAGTTTTCTCACGTATAAAGTAAGGAGGTTGACCAGATGATTTTTAGTTGGGCTGCTTTTGGCTTTTTGGAAGTCTCCTCAGGTTTCGTTTCTCTCAACATCTCTATTTCTGTAGGTCTGTTCTATTCTCCTGTCTCTACCATTTGCCTTCCTCTGCATCCTCTGAGTTCCCATTTTTACGTAACTTTGACCTTTTACCTGGTCCACTATGAATATTGCTCCACTTTTCTCTACTTTCTGACAGTTCTTAATTTTTAGTTTCTGCCTCTGCTGTCAATTGCTTAGTCTGTCAGTTTCCATTCAGTTCCTTCTACCTGAAAGGAATCTGATTGGCCCAGCTCATCTTTTTGAAACAGTTCAGCTAGTCATAGATGGTTGGCCAGACAATAGATGAGGTAGCCTCATCCTGATGTAATCATTATAGTCAGCGAGTGATGATGTTCTATGTTAGGAAACGTGGCTACTCGTCCTTAGCAGGACTGTAGGGAAGTTATATTCCCTTAGAAGTGAATGTAATTGGCAGGAATCATTAAAAAAGTCAGATTTAACCCCAAGCTTCTTCTGACTCATCAATTGTATGATAAGTAAGATACTGTGTCTCACCCAGGTTCACTACTATGATCACTCTGACACTTATGACTTTAATTCCTGTATGTTAATGGGATTTATAATACTTACCAATGAAAAGCAATTCTAGAAAATGAACAGGACATTACTAAAGGTTTTTAAGGTTGTTGAATATTTTAGCCTTGGTAAAGATACAATTGATTCAATTCAACAGACATTTATTGAATGCCAGTTCTGGACCAGGCACGTTCTATACTTACGGGGATACAGCAGGGAACAAAATGAAGGAAATTTCTGCCCACGTAGAGCTCACATTCTAGAAAAATCTAAATAAGTTTTTGTTTGCTTGTTTCCTCTTTTTAAAAAATATTTTAAGCATAGAGAATTTATATGACAAAAACTCACCTATCCCCTATCCTGTTAGTTGGATCTCAACATTTTGCCACACTTAACTTCATTTAAAAAAACATCGTTTTAAGAAAAACACTGTTTACAGAGTCAAAACTCTCCATGGAGCCCCTAGTCCTATTCCCTTTTCATCTCCCCTTCCCAAGGAGCTATGGACTGAATTATATCCCACCAATAGTCATATGTTGAAACACTGACTCCCAATGTGACTGTATTTGGAAATAGGGCCTATAAGGAGGTAATAAGGCTAAATGAGGTCATTAGGGTGGGGGCCTGATCCAATGGGGCTGATATCTTAAAAAAAGAGGAAGAGACATCAGAGCTCTTTCTCTGCCATGTGAGGATGCTGAGGAGGTGACTGTCTGCAAGCCGGGAAGAGGAACTTCACCAGCCAGAACCTCAGCCTTGGACTCCCAGCTCCCAGAGCTGCGAGAAGAAAAATTTGTGTTGTTTAAGCCACCCAGTTTATGGCATTTTGTTATAGCAACCCAAGCAGACTACGACACGGAGGTGAGCACTGTTCTGAATTTGGTGTTTATCAACCCAAAGCAGGATTTATACTTTTACTACATTTATGTGGATCCGTGAACAAGAACTAGGTAAGTTTTTCTTTTTTGCAGTTTTAAAAACGTTACATAGATAGTATCATGGTCTACAGACATTGCATATTCTAAAGAAGTAGTCTATTTTCATTATAGCTGCTTTGAAAATTTGATGAAAATTATGGCCAATTTCCCTACAGAAAAATGTGCAATATTTTGCATAAAATTTCAGACAGTCCATAAACTGTGAAGCTCAATCATGAACCCAGATTAAGAACTTTTGCTCTAGTTATAATTACTCTTAAGAATATTCACCCCACAATATTGTAAGGTCCTAAACATGTAGAAATAGAGTAAATCATGACTACTATTCTGTGCTCACTAAGACTGGAACATGGACTCACATTTTAGAAAGATATTTAATAATAAAAATTGGGAATAAAAATGACTTTTCTTTTGAGTCACCAGAAAATTAAATTATCTACATATTCCATTTTCCAAGTTTTCTAAATAATTGAGGTCCAGCGGCAGAGAATTACACGGTAGTGATATTGACTTGGTAAGGTGTTAATGAAAAATAAGCTTCATTTGACCTGACAGGAAGGGTTTTAGTTATTATAAAAGAATAGAAGTAAAAAAATAATGTTCCTATAATTTAATACCTTGATTACTACAGTTAAATATCAAGTCCCAACTTGATATTTACAAGTTCCCTCATAAAATGCGAGGACACTCATCTACCTCCCTAGGAAACTGGAAAGCAAAGGATTTTTTAAGAACCCGGTGTGAAGCTTCTTGGAAAAGATGCCCAACATAAGGATGTAATCGTTTTCTGGCATGTTGGTGTGTGCCTCTGTACTGCACTGTGCCTTCCTCTGATAGTATCAGAATACTGTGAAAGACATTCAAGGCCAAATGAACATTTACAGATGAATTACCACCTGCCATGAACACAGAAAGAAATATTGATGTTAAATAGAGCCATTTGAGAACTCAAGCAGGGGAAAAGAGTGTGGAATGAATTGAGATCTGATGAGCCTAGCCAAGTTCCTGACGGGCAAGGTTAAATTGTCCCGCAGAAAATAGTGCAGGTCTAGAAGGCAGCAGGATATTATCTGGGAATCACATTCTTGTTCCTGTTGAAATCCAGTGTCGCCTATCTTTATCAAGGCCTGCTGGAAGCTATGAAGGAGACACATTCAGAGATTAGCTCTGGAGCAAATCTTTCCCAGGCAGAAAGGAAAAGGAAAAGGCTTAACTATCGTAAGATGAGAAATAGAAGATAGCATGTATAAAGTCAAAGCGAGACAGAAGTCTGTGGACAGGAACAATGTGTAGGAAAAAAGATCATTTTTAGGCCTCTTGGCCCGTAAAGAGAAATGAAGTGACAGAGAGATAGAAGGGGAGAGGCTGAGGAAACTGAGTTGCTCATACCTACAGGGAGATGGGCATTCTGAACATTATTCTCCTAGGTGACTGCTGGGTGGACAGAGCAGCACTGAGGACCAGCGTGCACCTTTGAGTCTGTACGTATATATGGAGGGAGAGAGAGAGAGATTGCTTGATTGATCTCTGGAGGACATAGGAGAAGAGGCAGTATTAATAAGATTTAGGAGGAAGGAGAGAAAGAATGATGACTAGGATAGCCACACCTTGACTGACTCCCCATATGGCCTATCTTCTCCTGAGAGTGTGGTAGGTTGAAAAATGGACCCTCAAAAGATATGCACTTCCTAATCCTGGGAACCTGTGAATGCTACCTTATATGACCAAAAGCAAAGGTCTTTGTAGGTATGATTAAGTGTCTTGAGATGAGGAAATTATCCTGGATTATCCTGGATTTTCTCTAAGTGAAAACATGTGTATCCTTATAAGAGGGAGGCAGAGGGAGATTTGTTACACATGCAGAAGAGAAAGAGGCAATGTGACCACAGAGGCAGAGATAGGAATGATGCGGACATAAGCCAAGGAATGCTGGCAGCCACAGAAGCTGGAAGAGGCCAGGAATGGATTTTCCCTTACAACCTGGAGTCAGCAGGGCCCTTCTGACCCCCTGAGTTCAACCCATTGAAACTGATTTCAGACTTCTGGACTCCAGAACTGTGAGAAAATAAATTTCTGTTGTTTAAAGTCTCCCAGTTTGTGTTAGTTTGTTACAGTGGCCATAGGAAATTAACGTAGAGACCAAATAGAAAATTAGCAGCAGAGAATCACACAACAGGGATGCCAAAGATTATATAGAAGAGGACTCTTTGAGTGAGAGTTACAGAGTTCAGAATCCCAGTGGGCTTTACTCACTTTAGACTGTTTGACATCTGAGTTATGTAACCAAATGAGTTTCCCAAAGTAAGAAGGTATATGAGAAAAGAATTAAGCATTTATCCTGCCTTTTCAGTAGAATTGTATTCCACAATAGCCGAGTAATCCCATTGACGAGGGAAGGCTCTTATTTTTTTAAATTTTTCCTTTTTCTCCCCAAAACCCCCCGGTACATAGTTGTGCATTTTTAGTTGTGGGTCGTTCTAGTTGTGGCATGTGGGATGCTGCCTCAGCGTGGCCTGATGAGCGGTGCCATGTCCGTGCCCAGGATTCGAACTGGTGAAACCCTGGGCCACCGAAGCTGAGCATGTGAACTTAATCACTCGCCATGGGGCCGGTCCCGGAAAGCTCTTTTTTAATACAGGGAGAAGGAATTATAGAACTAGGAAATCATCAATTTTCAACCACTTATGAAAAAATTGAGGCAAGGATCAGGCAAAGATCATCGGTGGTTGCTAAAGCATTAGATCAGTGGTTCTCAAGGTCAGCTCCTCACTGGAATCACTGAGGGGCTTTGAAAACGATTGATGCCTATAGCCAACCACTAGGGATTCTGATGGAACTGTTCTGGAGTAGGTTCCGGGCATCAAGATATTCAGAAGCTCCCAGGCGATTTCTAATGAGCAGCCTAGGTTACAAACGACTGCTGCCAAAATGTCACTCTACAGATTTAAAAAAATAATTAATTAATTACTTTTTTTAATCACACAAGGAGAAATGTACCTCACAATGGAGAGATCTGACTGTCACTACCTCAACCCAGTGAGCAAATTTAGCGTCACTGTGCTTAGAACTACCAGACATTATGTACCTTTCGATGGGATGTGATGCAGTACATGATCTTATCATGATGAATAAATAGACAAGGTCCTTAGCTATGTAAGAGTCCACAGAAAATTAGAAATTATAACTGCACCAAGTGCTACAAAGGAGAGGTACACACTGACAGAAGAGGGTTTAGGGGGGACAGATCTAGGATGAGGAGTCAGGACCATAGCGTCCTGGGTGACACATGCAATAGTGAAATTCACACCATTCCTCCATTCGCTGCTCCTAGCTGTCTCTCTCAAACCTCATTTCTGCCACATCATCTGTTTGGTTCAAGCTGCGTTCCGGGGGGAGTGGGAAGCTCATTTTATAGACCTCATGTGAGTGCCCCGCAGCCTCCTCCTCCTCCTTCACTGCTTATTGCTGAAGTAACAGCCCAAAAGAAGAGCAGCCTGCTCCTGCCTAAGTGCCCACGGCCCCCTGGGTGGCACTGTGACCAGAATGCCTTCCTTTTCCACTCGGATACTCATGAGCCAGCTCTTGAATCAATATTGGGGCAGTTTCCTCCCTTGGGAAGTGTGGCAGGCTGGGAGGACTGCTAGCTTTGGCATCAAGCAGTTCTGTGTTTGAATTCTTTCTCTGCCAATTAGCAGCTCTGTGACCTTAAGCATTGTATAACCTTTGAACCTTGATCTTTCTGATCTATAAAAAGGGAATAATAATAATACCTATTTACAGTGTACATATGAGGACAAAATAAGATAATGAGTGAAAGTGCTTAGGAAGAGAGCTGGTGCATAGTAGGTGCTCAAAGAATGGAGTCCTTCTGCTTTAGACTCTAATCACCTTCTTGCCAAATTGGTGGAAAGAATGACTTGCCAATGTGGTAGCCTGTCTTGTGCTCTCAGTATGTAGAGAAATGCTAGTGGTATGTGATGAGGATTTTTAGGCTGCTTAATTTTAAAATGGCTTATGATGAGGATTTTTAGGCTGGTTAGTTTTAAAACTACAGATGAGATTCAGGCTCCAAGGAGTGGGATTTGTTTGCCCCTTTGCTGGGAAACATTTACATTTCTAAGGGAAACCTCTATCTGTGAAGATGCCTCCCTCTCCGTGCCAGGAAGAAGGGGGAATGGTCTTATCTCTAGAAGCTCTTAATGTGGAAGGCAAGAACTTAAGTTGGTTGCTGTCTGGCAATCTCATGTAACTGATTTAGGGTGGTGGCTTCTGACCTTTACTTGATCCGATTTGATTCTTGTCTAAAAGTCATGGGATCACCCAACGACCAGACCCCACCTGCACTGATACCATTTTAACTTTTTTTCATGTTCTCTCCTTTGTCTTCGTAAAGAGATGACTCACATACCTATGCCTTAAATTTAGCCCTAACCCTCAACTCGGGGCAGCAGCAGGAGCTCTGCCTGCCCATGGGTCCTGTCCCCATGCCAGCGGGGGCAGCAGCAGGAGCTCTGACTGCCCGTGGGTCCTGTCCCCATGCCAGCGGGGGCAGCAGCAGCGGCTCTGCCTGCCCATGGGCTCCGTCCCCATGCCAACGGGGGCAGCAGAAGTGGCGGCAGCAGAAGCTCTGACTGCCCATGGGTCCTGTCCCCATGCTCTTCCACACTATTCTCTAAATAAAAGAGCGCTACTGCCAGATCTTAAGAGTCTAAGAAATCTTTCTTTCGACTCCTCGGCTCACCGACCCCGCATCAGTATGCACTTTGATTTCATTCCTTCTCTATGAGGGCTTCTCCAGAATCCAAAATCCAAATTGCCTGCTTGAGAAGACAGTGTCAGCGTCCATGCAGAGGATGCGTCTCGTAATCTCTACCTCGTCCCTGAGTTCCGGCCCCATGCCAACCTTGTGAATCCTCATTCAGATTGAATTTCTCCCTCACCCATCTAGGGCCACATTCCACATCAGCTTCCTTCACTGAACAATCATTTACTGAGAACTTGCTAGCATCATTCTAAGCACTGGAGAAACAGTGCAGTGGACAGATCATCTGCATTCAGAGAGCTTACACGCAGTGGAGGTGACAGATAACTCAAAAGCAAGTAAATACATAGTATAATTGCAGATACATCCTGTGAAGAAAATATAACACAGCAATTGGATAGAGAGCGAGGAAGGGTAGGGAGAGTTTTTTTAGCTAGAGCAGTCAGGAAACTTTTTTGTCCAGGAGACATTTCGATTGAACAGACTGAACAGAGAAGGAAGTCCCACAAAGATTAGGGGAAAGAGCTTTCCAGATGGAGGCAACAGCTGGTGCAAAGGCCGAGGCTAGACTTAGTTTAGGAGGTTTAAAGGATTGAAAGACCAGTGTGAATGGTGAGAGATGAGGTCAGAGAAGGAGGCGGGGTCAGATCATTCAGGGCCGTGGTAAGGAGCTGGATTTTATTCCACTGGAATAGAAAGCCATTTTGAGGACTTTTAGCCAGAGAGCAAATGCCCTAATTTTCACCTTAGAAAGATCACTTTGTGATCACTCTGTGTGACAAATGGTCTGTGTGTGGATAATGGCGGAGGCAGGCTGACCTGGGGGAGGTTATCATGCAGTCTAGAAGAGAGGATGGCAGCTTGGATTAGGGTTACAGCAACAGTGATGGTAGGGACTGGTAGGATGTGTGATATGCTTTTGAACTGAACAGCAGAACTTAACTAATTGGATATGGCCTAAGGGAAGGAGAAGAATCAAGAACGACCCCCAGATTCTTGGTCTAATTAACTGGTGACTGGTGGTCCCATTTAATTAGATAGGAAAGAGTTTGAGGGAGAGTGGATCTTGGAAAAGTAAAAGAGAATTCTGTTTTGGTCATGTTAACTTGGAAAAGTTTCTTAGACAACTAATTGTAAATATCAAGTAAATAACACAAGTCTTGAATAGGGAGATCCTGGCTTGAGTCATTGAGAATCATTAGCTTATTAGATTAGATAGTATTAAAGCCGTGGAGAAGAATATAAATGGAGAAGAAAAAAGGTCCAAGGACCAAGACCTGGGGCATCCCAACATGTCATGTGATGTCAGAATTGTGGCCTAGAATCCTCCTGACCTTCTGGGCTCTCTATCTAATGCTCCGCCCTAGGCCCAGCTCAAAGCCTGAGGCTTTCCCTGTTTTTCCTAGTTGACCCTGATTTTGCCTTTTTCAACCCCAGCTGGTCTTACAATCTATTTCCCTGATGTAGTCACACGTGGTCTTGCTTGGTTACTTTATCTCTTTGGTTTGCATTAATCTCCTTGCCCCACCTAAATTGCTGCCTCTTGGAGGGCAGTGAACACATTTAATAAATCCATGTATCTTCAAAATTTAACAGAGAACTATCAAGTGCTCAGAAATCCATGTTGACTGATAGGATAAGGCTGCTTGGGAAAGGCCCAGGAGGTCATGCTGGTGCTGCTGTGTTTGTGACCCCCATGTCTCCTGGCACACTCCCTCCAGGTGGTGCCACCAGGCAGGGATAAACCATTGTCTCCACTGTGGGAGATTAAATAAGCACCAGATAATCCCTCGGGGAGGCAGGCAGGCAAAGCAAAGCACAAAGAAGTGAAATTGCTTTCTTGATAAAGAAACAAACAGAAACAAAACAACACAACATAAACAAAACCCAAACTTAAGTGGAAGGGAAACGGCCTTCAGCACCCACTCTGGGAGCCTGACCACAAGATCTGTTTGTTGAATGAGGTAAGCCAATTTGAACACCAGTTAGTCCCTATTACATTTCTAGAACACTGTCATTACTGAAAATGTTGTGGCTGAGTGTTTTCTCTGTGCTTCTCTTTCCTCCTTGAATGTGACAATTGCCTGCAGCTTACAGAGCTGTTAGATCGTTAGCTGTGGCCAGAATGCCGACTCCTCATGGCCTGCTCAAAGCCTGTGCAGCGTCTGACCAGCAGCACAATGGACAAAGACGCTCACAGATAATGGAGAACTATGAGGGAGGGAGGAAAATGGAAGGGAAGCTGTGCATTGAAGCCGGGGAACACAAAAACTATCACAGCAGATGTAAGTGAGGAAGAACATGAAAATGCTGATGAATGGAAGGGAGTTGAAACTATAGAAACAAAGAAAAGATAAGATTATTGGAAAAGGAACAGAAAAGCACAACATGAAACATGGATCAGAGAAGAGAGAATGAATGTAAAAGTAACTAGAAAAAACAGTTGATGTGTGGATTAGTGTGAAAATTATACACAAAAATGGAAAAAAATAACTCTTTTTAGGGTAAACTTTGTGATACTTTAGGGCCTTTGGAATACTTGACCAGGAATGATGAATAACAGTGACTTTAATGGAATTAGATAATGCATTATTAATTAACTTTAGTGGTATAGTACATGCCTGAATTTATTTGGAAAATCAGAAAAATTAAACAATACATAATTAATATAATTCATGAAAGTCACAAGGAATGAATTGTTTTTAGTTACTATAATTAATACATGCTTACTGACATGTATACCCTTAGAGCAATCAGTGAGTTTTCATTGATATTTCTTCTAGTAATGAGACTGAACTCTGTATCACATGATATACAAAAACTAATGTGAATAACAATGAAGAAAGGAAAGAAATGATTCATTTCTGAAGCCTTCTGTATTGCAGGAAGACAATTTTTTTTTATACTTACCATAGTCACATTCACAAAATTGTAGGGTATAAAGTTGGAAAGCAGCCTATGAACATAGTTTGTCCATTCCCTCTGGCTCTGAATGCAATCCTAAGGCCTAAAATAGTTGGGAAGATTTGACCACGGTCAAAATAGATTTATAAAAACTAAAATGCTTTGCTACTATTACCAATAGCTCAGCCAATTTTTAGTGACAGATGAACAGCTATGTATCCATTCTGCCTAGAGTTATCAATCCAGAAGGCACCAGAGTCCCATGGATCATCCATCCATGGTCCACCCACGGGCCATCTGGGCTGGTGGGAATGGCCAGTCCTTTTGATATTTCCTGAGTGAATCACATCAAGAAGGATGGGGAGAAGATAGGGTCATTGGCCACAAACCAATTAGTTGCTTTGTTTCACTCAAGTATTACTTTCGGTCCTTGCTGGCACAAGTGAAATTAAGAAAGGTGTCATAGAAAATATTAGATTTGAAATAATCTGATTAAAAAATGGGCTAAAGACTTGAATAGACATTTCTCCAAAGAAGACATACAAATGACCACAGGTATATGAAAAATGTTCAAGGTCACTAATTGTCAGGGAAATTCAAGTCAAAACCACAATGAGATATCACCTCATGTCTGTCTGGACAGCTATTAACAAAAAACAAAAGATAACAAGTGTTGGCAAGGTTGTGGAGAAATTAGAAGTTTTGCACACTATTGATAGGAATGCAAAATGGTGCAGCCACTATGGAAAACAGTATGGAAGTTCCTCAAAAAATTATAAATAGAACTACCATATGATCCAGCAATCCCACTTACGGGTATTTATCCAAAAGAATTAAAATCAGGATCTCGAAGAGATATTAGCCCTCCTGTGTTCATTACAGCACTATTCACAATGGCCAAGATGTGAAAACAGCCTAAACGTCCATCAACAAATGAATAGATAAAGAAAATGTGGTACGTATCATGGAATAAGGCTGTGGAATACTATTCAGTCTTAAAAAAGAAGGAAATTCCAAAAAAAAAAGGAAAATCTTGAGGAGATTATGCTAAGTGAAATAAGCCAGTCATAGAAACACAAATACTACATGATCCCAATTATATGAGGTACCTAAAGTAGTCAAAGTCGTAGAATCAAAGAGTGGAATGACAGTTGCCAGAGACTGAGGGGAGGGGGGAAAGGGGAGTTGTTAATAATTGGGCATGAAGTTTCAGTTAAGCAAGATGGGTAAGTTCTAGAGATCTGCTGTACAGCATTGTACCTGTAGTCAACAATACCGTATTGAACAGTTACAAATTTGTTAGGAGGGTAGATCTCATGCTAAGTGTTCTTATCACAGCAAAATATCATAACAAAACAAAGCAAAAGGCCAGGATCAGTGGATTGCTACAAACTCTTTAATTTATGCTACTTTTTTAAAAAATCAAGAGGTCCAAATATATCAGAAATAAAGAAAAAAATCTATTTAGAGACTTCAAAAAAGAATTAGATCTGAGATTTAGGATGGTTGGCTACAAACTATCTGCCCATCCTCTGACGCCAACAAGCTAAGTGGCTTATTCAGTGGCCACTTTTAGACCCCGTGGTACACTGATCTATTCTTTGGTTTTAAGGCCCCTGGGAACTCTTTTTCAGAGCTCATATCAGGTCCAGTGAAGTCAACCTAAAATGTGGAGAAAATTGGTCATGGTTTTGGATTTGTTTAGGAAGCCCCAAAAGTACCTGGGAGGGGAAGTTGGTAACAGGTCTCATGAGTGACTCATAATCTCTGAAACCAACTCCCTCCCTCTGTAGTTCTGGGCCAGGTTTCAGCTGAGAACAATGAAAGACCCCAGAGGGGGACTGCAGCAAATGTGGGGTTCCAGGCACTCAACAATGTTGCCCATTGCCATGGCCATTTGCTGGGGAAATGACTTTGGTAGGAAAGGTTACATTTTTCCCTTCTCAGAATTTGGGGAACAGAGCATCCATGATAGAGAAAATAATATGAATAAATGCAAGACTCCAATAGAAGGCCTGTGTTGCATCCCTCCACCTTTTGGTCAGAGACAAGCACACTACCCTACAAAGAGGTTAAGGGACTTGCTCAAGTTTGCTGCCAATCAGAGATGAAGCATTGCTTTCTTCCTTCCACAAAACTGCATTCTTTGTGTACAACCAGAAATATTTCATGCCCTCACAGGACAAAAGAGATCAATAAGATAATGCCCCTAAACCCCAACCCTTGACCCTTGGCAGGTGGCCACTCTATATTGTACTTTACTTACAGCTTATCTTTTCAGACATGGCCTCTGCTCCTGTTCCCAGAGCAGGAGGCAGTGAATGGGAAGCTCCCTGTAGAGAATGACCCGTGAGGCTTTTCATCAGAGCACAGGGAAGCTGTGTTTGAAATGACTCCACACTTGTCTTAACAGGCACGACCCTTAATCCCAGGACACATTTTTCACTGTCGTGTCTGCCTTGTAGCCTGAATCAAGACAGTGATTCATTTGAGTTTTTCACATTCTCTCTTTCATTATTAGAAGAACCCTTGGGTCATTTATAGTTGGGACCTTGGCCCCACTTATCCTTTATTTATAAAAAAGCATGAACACTGTTCCTGTTCACAGGGAGGCCTACTTTACTTTCACTCCATTTTCTTCTGTTCACAAGGTCAGTATTTTTGTCTTCTTTCCTCACATAGACTATTTTTACATATGTGATGAGAAGGAAGCTCAAAGAAGACCTTTAAGGGCTCTGTCACTCTATGGCTTGTTAAATCCCATGTAGCCTTGTCCTTTGCCTACCCACTTCTCATGTGGCCTAAAGTGTTTTTCTCTGATGAGTACAATTACAGAGAGTGTATTTTGGCTCAGCATAAAGACAAGTGAACAGCAGTTATACATGCCTGAAAAAGAAATGGGCTGTCTCCAGAAGTAGTGATCTTGGCCTTTGAGGTATGTAGTCTATGTATTGGCCAATGGCCACGTATCAGAGATAACGTTGGAGAGGATTTGTGCACCAGATTAGGTGTGGCTCAATAAGAGCAAACATTTGAGTATTTCTTATGCTAGGCATAAGGAAAGTAAAGATAAGTGAGGCAGCCTTGCAGGGTTAGATTAGATGATCCTTCAGGTTCCTTTCAACTTTATACTATATCTGGATGCATATACTGACACTTCTAAGAAAAGTCTTAGTTACAGCTGGTTTCTTAGAGTTATTGACCTGGAATGATCTCTAGAGATCATTTTTGTTGAGCCTATTTTTTCTAATAGAAGAAGAAAATTTGGCTCCAAACGTGAAGTATTATTTCCCAAGATCACACAGCTAGTCAAGTTGTTTATCTAAAACGATAGACAAACTCCATGGATTACAGAGAAGGCAGAACACTTATGGCATGACAGTGTTCCAAATTTCCCTTCTGACTGGGGTTGGAAATTCCTACTTCTCTAGCTGCTATCATAGCTGCAGTTTGGGAAAGGGCCTAATTTTGCCCTCCTGTTTAACACCCTGATTCATAAGGGAAGAAAGTGGTGGTGGTGTCGGTTTCTGTTAAGACCTCAAAATCATCACTCAAAAGGAAGTGTAGCAACAAGAAGGAAGATGGTTGTCCCCCTTATCTGAGGTTTCACTCTCCTTGGTTTCAGTTACTTGTGATCAACCAGGTCTGAAAATAATGCTTTGTCACAATATCTACATCATTCACCTCGCTTCATCTCATGACATATGCATCGTATGATCTCACGTCATCACAAGAAGAAGGGTGAGTACAGTACAATAAGATATTTTGAGAGAAAGAGAGACCACATTCACATAACTTTTATTACAGTATATTGTTATAGTTCTACTTTATTATTAATTGTTGTTAATCTCTTACTGTGCCTAATTTATAAATTAAACTTTATCATAGGTATGTATGTATAGGAAAAACCACAGTATATATAGGGTTCAGTGCTATTCATGGTTTCAGGCATCCACTAGGGGTCTTGGAACGCATCCCCCACCAATAAGGGGAGACTACTGTAGTCGTTTCCAAGGTGTGATTGAAGGGAGTGCCATGGTTACCATTGCATATATCAATGCCAATCATCTTTCCATCAGAATAGTTTCACTGTTCTGGGCCTTGAAGGTATTTGCAGTCTTAAAGAATTCTCCATTTAAAAATCACAGTTAATGTAACTAACTCTATCAGTTAATACTTCAGTTAACCACCAGCATTTTGCATATCTCCTATGTGCCAGGCCCATAATGACCTCATTTAATTTACTAGCTGATAGATACCTGAGAGGAAGGCTCTGCAGGGAATGGGATACTAACTAGGTATCTTGAGGTTGGGTACCAGGATGATTAGGAAGGTGAGCTTTGGACTCGTACAGAACTGGATTCTAACATCAACGCTGCCATTTATGAGTACCGTGACCTTGGAAAAGTTAGCCAGCTAAAGTATGTAAGCCCAAGTTTCTTTGTTTGTAAAATAAGGATATTAATAATACCTCTTAGTGTTCTTCTTCTTCTTCTTCTTATTTTTGAGGAAGATTAGCCCTGAGCTAACATCTGCTGCCAATCCTCCTCTTTTTGCTGAGGAAGACTGGCCCTGAGCTAACGTCCCTGCCCATCTTCCTCTACTTTATATGTGGGACGCCTGCTACAGCATGGCTTGATAAGCAGTGCGTAGGTCGGCACCTGGGATCCGAACCACTGAACCTCTGGCCGCCAAAGCGGAACATGCAAACTTAACTGCTGTGCCACCAGGCCGGCCCCAATCTCTTGGGGTTATCTTTGAGAGTTAGTTAAGTAACATTTGTAAGGTACTTGAGAGAGTGCTGGGCACATACAGAGTATTCCACGAATGTTAATTATTTCTATTATATCAGAACTAAAGAAATGGACTTCAATAGTGGAGGGAGAAAGGCACCAAAGAAAAGCTACACCTACAAAACAGCTTTGCTCAAAGTCAACTTTACCCAGGCAGTCTTATCTCAAGAGGAAAGACTGTATGTCAGAAAGCACAGAAAAAACCCAAAGGAAGCTGCGTATGAGCCACGTTGCAAAGGAACCCTCCCCTCCACATAAGCTCTTGGAGGATAGCAAGTGTGTGTAGTTTGGTTTGCATTGCGTCTTATTTTTCTTCCTTATCCCAAACTTCCTGCACTCAACACTCCAGCTGCTTAGAATTTCTAACTTCCAGATAATTACACCTGTTCCTTTTGCCTGGGAAACATTCTGCTTAACTGGCCTGGTCAATTCTGACTTGAACGTCAGGTCTCAGCCTAGAGATAACTTCCTCTGGGAAGCGCCCTTGTCCCACTAAACTGAGCTGAGTACCCCTCTTGTGTGTTCCCCCACAGCACCCTGCCAGAGAACTTACTGTGTTTATGATAACCACTTGTTCATGACTGCCTTCCCCATCAGGTTATTAAACTCAGTGAGAGCAGGGGCCTCATCTAGTTTATTCATTATACAACCCCAGCTTCCAGCATAACTGGTAATTAGAAGAACTCAATAAATACTTACTAAATAAGTGAGTGAGTGAATGAATGAATTATATGCTGAAGTTTGAGGGAGGGGAAGTTGCCTTGGGTCTATCCTAGCATTCCTACTTTATATGTTAATTTTGATCTGAGAAGATCCTTGCTAGGATAATATCATTAGTGTTTCCCTTTTCCCTTGTAGAGACTGCCCACAGATTATTTAAATGTCAAAACATGGAAAGCTTTTCATAAAGTTAAAAATAATGTATGTAGGGACCAATCTCTGCTTACCAAACCTATTGTTGACCAGGATCTTGGTGCTTTATCAGATGAAGGATATGTATCTGATTCAGTTGTTGGTGGAGATAGCTTCCAAATCATTAAAAAAAAAAAAGAAAAAACACCATAAATCACTGTGAAAGGAAAACAAATTTGACTTTCTTCTCAGTTGGAATCTATTTGTACTATTTTGGACACAAAAGACTCTCAATTACTTTCCCCTATGTTGGGACTTTTCCAATTAAGCATATGACCTCTTCTTAATTGGTGGTTAATGTGGGGTGACCATACATTTATCATTCAAACCAAGGCACTTTTGAGCTCCAGCCTGTGCCCTAGGCCCGCGCACAGTTCCTCTTTGTTCCATGTGTTCAACAAATGAAAGAGGAATCACAAACCTAACTTCCTCTACAACAGAGGGATTGGAAAGGCACACTTAACAAGATGTATTTTAAGATTCATTTGATGTTAAAAACCTTAGTCCAGTTGTTATAAAACAGGACTTTCGAATGGAAGAAAAACAACATGTGGTGGTATGGGTTTTACCTTTCTGTTAAGAAATAATTTATTTTGAAATGATTTCAAATTTGCAAGTCAAGTACAAAGAACTCTGAGATCCCCCTCGCTTAGATTTCCCAACTGTTAGTATTTCACTGCGTTGGCCCCATTTCTCTGTCTCTCTGTGTCTTCCTCTTAATTGTGAGATTTGGAAAAAGGAGAGGAAAGTCCATTCTTCTTATTCAAACCATGGGAGCAGTGTCAGCAGGAGGACTTGGGAAACAACCAAATGAGAAAGGCTAGAAATTGGGGAACAGAAGTATTTTTGGAGGCAACCTCCATACGCTGGGCCCTGTGCTAACTGCTTTGTGAACATTCCCTCTTCAAATCCTCTGAAGTGGGTATTATTCCTGTTGTATAGATGAGAAAACTGGGGCTCAGAATGGATAAGCAACTCGCCCAAGGTCACAAGCTAGGAAATTGGCTGTGCCTGAGTGTACCGTTTTAAAGCTTCTCCTTCCGTCATAACACATCCTGTCATTACAAAAAGAGCATCCAATTGGGAATAAAAAGGCCCAGCTCTGCGCCTAAACCTGTGCAACCTTGGGCAAGCCACTCCACTTCATAGATATTCAGCTTTCTCAACTGTAAAATAAGGAAGACTAGACTCACTTGATCTTAAGATTCCCTCCGGGTCTAAACTCTCTGAATAATTTCATAAATTCTCTATTTGCGCTGGCTCACTAGTAAAAGTACATCACCATAAGAATAGGAGAACTGGGACATGGGACATATGCAATTCAGTAGCAAAATAGTTATTTCCTCCTATGTGTTGGGTTGTCTACTTTGTAGCCTCTTTAAAGGGTCTGTGGGTCTTGGACCTTTCGCTGCTTTTTCCCCTATGCTGGTCACTGTGCTTGGAGCTTCAGGTGTTGGGATAATTCTGAAGGCTAGGAGGTGGAAGTGCCTCTGATGGATGAATTGAAGGAGTGGATTGAAGGGCTGTAGTTTATTTATTTAATTTTTTTTATTGATTTCACAATAGTTTACATCATTGTGAGATTTCAGTTGTACATTATTTCTTGACTGTCACCACATAAGTGCTCCCCTTCACCCCCTGTGCCCATCCCCCACCCCTCTTCCCCTGGTAACCACCGAACTGTTTTCTTTGTCCATGTGTTTGTTCATATTCCACATATGAGTGAAATCATCTGGTGTTTGTCTTTCTCAGTCTGGCTTATTTTGCTTAGCATAATTCCCTCCAGCTCCTTTCCCGTTATTGCAAATGGGATGAATTTGTCTTTTTTATGACTGAGTAGTATTCCATTGTATATATATACCACATTTTCTTTATCCAATCATCAGTCGATGGGCACTTAGATTGTTTCCATGTCTTAGCTATTGTGAATAGTGCTGCAGCGAACGTAGGAGTGCACATGTTATTTTGCATTGTTGATTTCAAATTGTTTGGGTAGATACCCAGTAGCGGGATAGCTGGGTCATATGGTAGTTCTATTTTTAGTTTTTTGAGGAATCTCCATAGTGTTTTCCATAGTGGCTGCACCAGTTTGCATTCCCACCAGCTGTGTGTGAGGGTTCTGAAGGGCTCTACTTTTGTTCATGAGCTTTGAACTCACCCTTGATGGCCCAGAGGTCACCCTGTCTATGTACAAGTTTCCTTAGATAGTCCATTCCATTTTCAGACAGTTCTAAATATTTTTTAAAAACGTCTTCTTTCTAAATATTTGACTGTCCTTCAGAAACTATCGTATGTGTACCCACAGAGTTATGCATGATACTCTAAGAGGCCGCCAAACAAGCCACAAGATACATACAGGACAGTGTTTGAAATTAAGTTGTTGGTAATAAAAAAATATTAGTTTTTAAATTTAAACTCTGATGTTTTATGAAGCAGAATAAAAAGTCCTGTGGGCTTTTAATGGAAAACGTGAGAAGCCCCAACAATCTTACCACTGGCGTGGATTCTTTTTGTCTTACCACCTGGGATCTGAAGGTAAGCATTCTATTCCTTCTGTCATTAAGGATCCTAGGGTTTGAAAGTTTGAGATGTAGTGATATTTAAGGAGTAGAACATAGTGCCTAGTAGATAGTATGTGCTAAAAAACCCCAGTATTTTTGTTACTATTATTATATCAAGCTCAATTCTCTTTTTATATAATTTCCTAACCCCAGCTCTAACTTTTTCCTTGTTCTGTTTCTTTACAATAGGAATTCTTTTAGCATTTGACTTCCGGTGAAGGTTGACCCAATCTCCCCTCGTTTATTCTGAATCCACTGCTTGGTTTTGAACTCCATTGTTTCCAAATCTAATCCTTGGGAAGATAGTGACTCTAAGATCATCAACACATGACAAATATGTGATGGCAGCTAACCTATTCCTCCTGAGACCTTTTTCTCCTGATTAAATATTCCTAATTCCTTCAACAGTTCTTCATATGATTTTTATCATATGGTTTTATCAGGATGGTTCTCTCACCATCTTGGTCCCCTCCTCAAAAGATACTCTGATTTATCTACTTCGCTCTCAAAGAACTGATCCAATACTACGAAGAGTCTTCTCCTTATTTGTGTTGTACGCCTTCCCCTGAAGGCTGATTAGCTTCAAGAGATAGAAGTCATCACAATTTTACTGAATGTGTGCACTAGTACTAATTGAGAAGAGTGACATAAGCTATTAAACAGTTAAAGTTATTTGGCTGTTCAGCTTCCTTGCTTGCTTGCTTGCTTGCTTGCTTCCTTCCTTCCTCCCTCCCTTCCTTCTATCCCTCCCTTTTTCTTTCTTTCTCTCTCTCTTTCTTTCTTTTTTTTAAAAAGAAACATTATTTCCTTTTTAGGAATTATCTCTTCCCCAAAGGATATTATCTGCTGTGATTGTAATCTGGGGTCCTGTTTACTCCTCCTCAAGGACTAGGTAATGACACAGGCTAGGTCGGTCTGCTCTTCTCTGCCTGGAATTTAAATCTTGAACAGAAGGACGATGACGATGAAAGGAGCTGGATTTCCATCCCACCCCAGCAAGGCTCCTTGGTCATACTGTTCTTTGTATGTAGTTCCATTGTTTCAGTTTCTGCTTTCTAGCCTTCCATTCTTTCTGAGAATCTCACATCCTCCTAAGACATCCCTTTGGCTTAAGTTAGCGAGAGTTGCTATCTATTGCTTACAACTGAAGAACCCTAACTAATACTACCGTCGTACGTGGCAGTATGCCTATATACCATATAAGTACTTCTACAACATCTCTTCCCAAAGGATCCTTTATTTATACAATTAAAAAAATTATAAGTAATCTCCTGCCTTTTAATTTTTTACCATAATGTGCTATCTATCTTTATTTCCAGGAGGCTGAATTTGTGGTAGAGAAATCTGAATGTGTTCCCATCTTCCTCTCTTTGCTAAAATATGATTCTATAATTTTTACTAGGAAATTAATCAATAAAGGACCTAATTTGGACTTGACATAAAAGTTTAGTGGCCTTTTGAAATGGCAAAATGTCTGCCTCTTAAGTGGGAAGAAGTCACCTCAGTTGTGGAATTTTGTGAGGCACAAGACATTGGATTCTCTTCCATGTAAAACTGGGGGAGTAGGAAGCATTTGCATCTGCCAAAATGTCAGTATTCTGCAATTAAGTCAGATTTCATTCTCTTACTGGTGTTGAAATGACAAATGGAAAGCTGGTACCTTAGCATAAGATTAAAATCAGTACTTGAGTGAAGATGAAAGCTGTGCCAGTGAAGTGGCAAAGCAACTTGCGGCCAATGCTTTTGCGTTACAGTGAGAGTACAAACAGTTCAACATCCTGCTTGTGCTTGACACACATCTAGCCAGACAATTTTGACATGTTGGGTCTGTGCTCATCACCTTCAGTTCAGTTTGTGTGTGTGTGTACGTGTGAGAAAGATTGTCTCTGAGCTAATATCTGTGCCAATCTTCCTCTACTTCATGTGGGAGGCCACCACAGCATGGCTTGGCAAGCAGTGCTAGGTCCACATCCGGGATCTGAACCCACGAACCAGGGGGTGCTGAAGCAGAATATGCAAACTTAACCAGTACACCACTGGGCTGGCCCCTCCTTCAGTTCAGATTTTTGTTGCTAAAATTTTCATACCCCTTTCCTACTGGTGAGATTTCAGCCAATATTTGACTGGGAATACCAGATCTTTTCTCTGGGAAGTAGATGCTGAGACAGAATTAGTAGTGCAAGAAGTTTATTGCGGGTAATACCTGTGAAAGCAAAAAGGGAGAGGAAGCAAACTTGAGCAGGGAGAGCCACAGGCCACTGTGCAGATCTGACAGTTTCTGCCAACCCAACAGGGAGCGCCAGAGCAAAGACTGCCTATTAGAGGAGTCTTGCTTTAAGCAAAAGCAGCCAGGCCCTAGTATCCTCTTCTCGTGGTCTTTGGTGGAGGACTGCCCAGGAGGAGTGTAGCCTTCGTTCAAAATCTGTGTATTGGGGCTGGCCCCGTGGCCGAGTGGTTAAGTTCTCGCGCTCCGCTGCAGGCGGCCCAGTGTTTTGTCAGTTCGAAACCTGGGCGCGGGCATGGCACCGCTCATCAAGCTACACTGAGGTGGCGTCCCACATGCCACAACTAGAAGGACCCACAACTAAGAATATGCAACTATGTACCTGGGGGCTTTGGGGAGAAAAAGGAAAAAAATAAAATCTTAAAAAGAAAAAAAATCTGTGGGTCCTGAAATAGCTGGAGCCAGCAGTTATTGAACTCCTCGCAACTGAATGGAGATCTGAGCTGCATACTCCCATGGCTGTCATACTGTCTGTCTGAATTGTGTCCTAAACTCATTCTTGGCATAATTACTCAGTGGGTGGACTCCAGAGTGTAGGTTTGAATCCCAGCTCCAACATTTGCTCATATGAGACCTTAGAAAAAACTTTAAACCTCTCTGTGCCTGATACTCCTCATCATTAAAGTGGAGATAAAATCAGTAATAACCTCATAGAATTATTGTAAAGCAACTAGAAAACTGCTTGACACTGTATATATTGTATATAAGTATATAAGCATAAAATGTTGCACAGTGTATATTTGTTATTATTTATTTGTTCATTGAATGTCGACTACTTGCCCATCGCCATTGACCTATTTTATAGAAGCATTCAGGTTACCTTCTCTGAATTAGCTTGGTTGTCCGTGAGGCAACGATTACAATCTACCTTTTATTAAAAGTACATCTGAGGGACTTGGGAGACACTAACTAATGCCCTGATTACCACTCAGTGCTACGATCAAGGACCTAGCTCATGTCTTGTGTGCAGACTTCATCGTTTCTGGTTTTTATTTTATTTTTTTTAAGATATTTTATTTTACTATTTTATTTTTCCTTAAGAGATTAGCTTTGACCCTGGAGGCTAACTGCAATGTGGCAGCCTCTCAGCCTTAGATGTCAAGCTTCTATTTATTTGTATGTCGAGATGGAAAAAGGACCACTCTTTCCAAACCATCACACCAGTGGGAGTAAACAGGACCACAGGCTGCACTTTTAGGAACTATGGAGAAAGAACTTCCTTAAAAGAAGTTCCCTCAGTGCTGTCAGGGAAATCATTTTATTTATTGAACAAACACTGATACAGTAATGAGAGGTCCCAGTTATTTCTCTAAATGCTTTAAAGTATCAACTAATTTAATCCTTATAACTACTCTATGACATAAATGAAGTACTTGATTTAAATACTGTCAATACTCCCACTTCGTAGCCATGGCATTTGAAGCACAAGGAAATTCAATGACATGCCTTAGGGGACAGGCTAATGAGAAATAAAGTTGGATTTGAACACAGGTAGAGTTTGTATTTTCAGTTTTGTGCTTGTAACCCCCAGACATCCTGCCTCCTCAGTAAGTGCTCATCTTAAAATGCATTCTTTGCTTCTATCATCCTATTGTGAGGACCCTGTGGAGTATAAATCTCTGAAAGAAAGGTTCTAAGTTACCCTGGGACTGAGGCTCCAACTATCTTGCTTTTGAAAGGAGCCCTTCAATTGTGCGGTTCTGAGTTTACGTTACTCTGAGACTTTTAATTTGGAAACTTACGTTGAAGCCCACCTGAACTCTTAGTGGTTCCTGGGATGTAATTTGCCAATCACTTGGCAAAATACTTAGGACGAGCTCCCAAGCCTTAAGCCACATCTGAAGGCAATAAAATTGATCCCTAGTTGACAAGGTCAACATATCTCTAAGAATGACAGAAGATTTGGGATATAGAAACATGGCTTTGCCTTAGATTTATTATTACTTTAAATTGCATGTGCAAATCAACTGTTTTTTCCTCCTGGCTGTAATTCCTATTGTTTGTTGTGTGCATGTGTGTATGAGTTTCCTGTTTTCACCTTTCATACACAGATGGAATAATCTGGGAAATTGCAATACGGCAGAGTAAAAGCATTGGATTTTCCTATCAGGCTCTAATGATTTACAGCAGATTAAAGCAAAACTTTATTCTAAAAGGAAGAAAAAGAAAGAAGACATGTAGAAATCCCTAGAAAGAGAGAAGATTCAGGATCAGCTAAAACTCATTCAGTACTACTGAAGTGGGACTTAGACAATCTGAATTCTAATCCCACATCTTCCAAAAATTCACTGTATGACCTTGAGCAAGAAAATATTTCATTTCTCTGGGCCTTAGTTTGTTCCTCAGTGACTTCTATGATAATTTCAAACTCAATAATCTGTAGAATTTTGAGGAAAGGTTAATGGCATAGCATTCTGAGGGGGAAAAAAATAAAGCAGCATTTATTATATTGATCCCTTTTTTAGCTGTATATGTGCTATTGCCTAATCAATGTGAGACAAATTACCCTGTAGCGCCATTTACAATGGGAAATAAAGTAGATGGTAAATCACTGAATGAATTTTATGGAAACAAATAATTGTAATAATGTTATTTCCAATGACATTCTTAATTCATTCCTGGAGATAGATTAGACAGGTGAAGTTGGGGGGCGGTATTATATTGATCTAAGCAGGCTAACTTGTAATCTTTTATAATAGAGATCTGGTAACCGCAATGTGAATGATTTTTTATTCATCAAGCTTATTATCTTTCTTCCCATGTCTTCTCTTCTCCCACTGTGTTTCGTCATTGTCACCAACAGAGTAGATCCATACATAATCCAAGCTTTTTGTTTCTTATTTTAAAAATTAAAAAAACCAAGGGCATAGGGAAAAAGAATAGTATTGTAAATTTTAATTTTATAAATGCCATAGCTGAGTTTTACTTTAATGGCATAATAATTAATTATTAATTTAGTTAATTAAGTAATTCTTTTGGTCAATCAATATTTCTTGGGCCCGGGCACTATAGCCAGGTGCTGAGGGTACAGTAGTGAGTGAAAATACATCTTACAGTTCATGGTGGAGTCAAACAGTAAGAAAATAATTTCACAAGGATATAAAGTGTGGTACATATTATAAAGGAAAAGTACAGCCAGCTCTGAGAACGTGTGCCTGGCGGAGTCTGCCCTGGTCTGGGACAAGAGGTCAGGGAAAGTTTTCCTGAGGAATTGACTTTTGTGCTCAAAGATTAAACAAAAGTACAGTCTATTCTGCTTCTCTGACACGTATTTCTCTGAGTCAAATTGGCTCACACATGATTGGTAAATTGGAGAATAGTGTCCGTATGAAGTGAAAGTTACATTCTTTGATGATGTCGATGTTTCGCAGTGTATTAACTGCAACCAAAAATGCAGCGGAAGGCAAAATCCACTCCCAGAGCTGAGCACAGCAAAGTGTGGGAGAATACAGTAGCGTGCGTGCTGCCCGCTCATCCTGTCATTCCTCCCCCAGTTTGGACATATGCTCTATCTTAGGAGTACTTATTGCGTGGTTTTTTTGATCTTTCAGTATTTGCTCTTGTCTCTCTATTAATTGGAAACCTCAATTCTTCACCTCTTTTATCATAAAAACTTCACCTTTTGGTGAGATTCTCATATTTATAATAGCATTTCTTTGTTTATTAGGAACGTATTATCTTTTTAATGGGACTAATATTTTTTGTTGGGATTATTATTGTTTTTTTTTGTTGCTCAGATTAGACTATTGCACAGATTTTGAGTGGTTTGTCCCAAATTTAATTTTCTTTTAAGATTTTATAAGGAAGGATTTTCAAGTACTTTATAGCAGAAACGCCTTTATTGAAAACAAACTGATGATTAAAAAGTATATACAACTATATGTTTTAAAATAAAATTGATTTTCAAAGAGCTCAGTGTAGGTATGTCAAATCTCAGTTTTTTAGTGCAGTCAAAACTTGGGATGCATATAGCTTTTACTTCACCTTTCTAAATAATTTGGACAGAGAGAAGTTATTTGACTTATTCAGGGTGACAAACTAATTTTTGTTGAACGCTCTTTCCGTGATGCCATATTGCCTTTGACTTGTGAATTACCACTTACTTATCCTCTCAGACATATACTAGTCATATGATGAGGCCAACGTATTTTTAAAATAAATTTTATTACAGTATACTTTGCATACAACACAAGCCACATGTTTTAAGTTTATAGTAGGATGAACTTCGACACAATGGTCAACCACCTCAAAGTGTTCCCTCATGCTCCTTCCCCGTCAATCCTCCCCACCCCAGTCCCAAGCAAGTATTGATCTACTTTCGATCACTAGAGGTTAGATTTGTCTTTTCTAGCGTTGCCTATGTCAAGCAGTTCATAAGCAACAGTGTCTACTGCAGGTGCTGCTCTGGCTGACTGCTCCCCATGGACTTGGCCAGTGAGGAGACATGAACCCAAATGGATTCAGAGTTTATTACTCATAGCACAGCATGAGCTTTGCATTTGCATTGATTCTCCTTGTCCCCCAAGACCTATGGGGGTGATGTGGAGGAGGCCCCAGGTGAATGATTATGCATACAGTGGATCTGTGTCACAGCTGGAAACCTCTAACATCATAAAGGGACTGCTAACAAACCTGTCCATTCTCCCCTGTGGAGAGAGACATTATCCTTATTCTTCTGGTCAGGAAACAAATCTGCCTACTGACTCAGAGGAAGTATTATTTTTATAATGCTTAAATGTCTCTCAGGAGAAGAGAGGACTTTAATTTTATTACCTTAGAATGGAAGCAAATCTAATCTCTGCTATAGAACACCTTTGCAGATGTTGGTTTTCATCCGTTTGATTATGTTGTGCCTTGGTGTTTTCTTTTGTGTGTGTTGATCTTGCTTGCTGTTTATTGGTTGAAATGCTGGTATATATACATTCATAGTTTTCAACAAATTTGGAAAATTTTTGGCCATTATTTCTTCAAATACATATATATATATTAGACTGCTTGATATTTTCCCTTAGGTTTGCTTTTTTCCCCCTCAGTCTTTTTTCTTTGTTTCATTTTGGATAGATTTTTGCTACATCATCAAGTTCACTAATCTTTCCTTCTGCAGTATCTAATTTGATGTTAATTCCATCCCAGGGCTTGCCCCGTGGCCAAGTGGTTAAGTTTGCATGCTCCGCTTCAGCGGCCCAGGGTTTCACTGGTTTGGATCCTGTGTGCAGACATGGCACTGCTCATCAAACTATGCTGAGGTGGTGTCCCACATAGCACAACCAGAGGCACTCACAACTGGAATATACAACTATGTACTGGAGCGGGGGGGGGGGGGGGGGGGGGGGTTTGGAGAGAAGAAAAAGAAGAAGAAGAAGGAAAAAAAAAAGAAGATTGGCAACAGATGTTAGCTCAGGTGCCAATCTTTAAAAAAATAAAAATCCCATCCAGCGGAAATTTCATTTTAGGTATTTTATTTTTCATCCCTAGGAGTTCCATTGGGTTCTTTTTCATATCTTTCATTTGTCTCCTCATACGTTCAAGCTTTCCTTTAGATCCTTAAGCATATTAAAAATATTTATAATAGCTGTTTTAATATTCTGGCCTGCTATTTCCAGCATCTCTATTATTTCTTAGTATATTTCTATTGACTTATTTTCTCCTCATTGTGAATCACATTTTCCTGTATCTTCCTATGTTTATTCTAGTAATTTTTTTGGATGATGAACACAGTGAATTTTACATTGTTGTGTGCTGGATTTTGTGATATTTCTTTAAACAGTGTTGGACTTTGTCCTAGCATGCAATTAAGTTACATGCAAGTTTACATCAAGGCTTGCTTTTAAACTCTTCAATGGTAAAAGTCGAGTGTAGCCTTTTTTTTTATGGTTAATTTTGTCTCACTGCAAGATGTGCTCTCTCTGAGATCTCAACTGAATGTCAAGTGTATTCGTCAGCATCTCTTCACTCTGGCTATTGGGAACTTGAAAGAACCCCAGTCCTTGTAAAACTTGGACTTATCCTGCTTCATAGCTACCTGGTAATTACTCTTTCCCCAGAAGTTAATTTTTCCTGGCTTTGTGGCGTTTCATCCTATGCATGTGGAGATAAGTGTTCAGTCCACAATTCAAGCGGACCCCTAGGCAGATTTCTGTTGCTTTTTCTCTATGTACCTCTCTCTTCTCTAGTGCTCTGCCCTATAAATTCCAGCCATCTCACTCTCCCGAAACTTCAAAGTGTCTCCTCAATTCAACAATATTTCTAGATCCTGCTTGGGTTCCCCCTCCCTGCTCTGTCCTCTAGAAATTCTCTCCAGGCTCAAAGCTGAGGTAAATGTAGGGCTCACCTCATTTGTTTCCCCTCTTTAGGAGAACACAGTGCTGTGCTCTCTGTTGTTCAATATCTGAAACTGTTATTTTTTCGTTCACTTTTCTCATTATGGTCAGAGGGTAATTCCAGAGCCTGTTACTATCTCACGGCCGAAAGTGGAAGTTCCAATCAAAATGTTTTTATTAAGAAAATCTTAACACTTCATTATTTCTTTCATAGTATTCTTACTCTCCCAAGCCAACACATAAATTTAATCATTTCAATTATGATGTTTACAAAATTTTCTGGAAAAAGCCTATTATCATGGGCCCCACAGAGATACCACATATCTGATGTAGAAGAAAACCAACTAGACACAACTCCAGTTGATGAGCACTGCCTATCTTGCGGTCAATCCTCCCGCCATACTTATGGGCTCTGAGTCTTATTTCCAGAGTTCATCTCAGAGGGCAGGTAGGCCAGATCCACTGGTTTGTGACAAATTTTTAGGTTCTAGGGTTATGATTTCATGGTGTACATTGAATCCAGGGTTACTCTCTCTCTTCTTAAGCACAAGATATTGTGTCTTTTATGTTTTGTTTCACTTAGATGCTGTTTCAGTTTGATTTTGCCCCCAGCATAGTGACAATGCTGCGTACCCCTCAGTCTTCCTACTGTAGGAAAGAAAGCTTGGCAGCAACCTGAAGATAGTTTCTAGTTTGGATGCAATCCTTCTGAGAGTGGAAAATTACTCTTTTCCTAATAATAATAGGAATAATAAGAATAACCAGTAAATAGGAATAATAATAATAATAACCAGTAATATAACATAACGGTTACTAGTAACAAGAATAATAAATAGAAGTAATCATGAAGGATGCATGTTGAATTAATGTACTAACCAACGAATCTTATTACTGATATTAAATGGACACTGGAGTATGAAGGATGATAAAATGACTGTTGCCCCAAGATATGCCTATTTCTGTCTCTAAACGTCCCTTCAGCAGTATTGGAGGGTCTTTCTTATTGGATCCACTCCAGTGTCCGACAAGATGTGCTAGTGCTTGGCTTGTTGAGCACTTAAATATGTGCATTTCCAACTTCTGTTAGGAGCATTGCCCCTTCATTTCTAGCTGATAAAAAATTAACGCACGGTAGCTCTTCCCAGACATGATAAGGGATAGTGTAGTTGAATGAACCAATCAATTTTGATTTCTTATTTGTTCATTTGCCTAGGATTTTTTTCCCTTTCTTTTTGTAGTTTTGCACTATGACAGTTTCAGAGGAATTTCCCGTTTGGGGAAAAACATTCCCAGAAGATTAACTTACTCATAAAGCTGAAAGACTATTTTCCTTTAAGCATTATTCAAAAGAAACTAATTATCTTTGGGGGGCTAGGAGAATTTGCAATGACCTCTCAGGCTGAATTTGTAGAGGCTTCATAGGAAGATTTTTGATTGCTAAACTATACTGATCTAATTTTTAATTTTAATAATTTTCTGTAAAATATTAAAACAAGATTCATTTTGAAATATTATTGCAGCTGCTCCTCGGTTAGCTGCAACTGTGGATCCAGAGCTGGATGCTACTTTTAAATCCATCAATAATAAACTGACTCTATTTATTTGGTTTTGCTCCCTGTGAGTGTAGAGTTAAAAAGGAAAAGTTCTACTATTTGGACATATATGAAGACCCTAGTTCATTCTCTGTCATCACAAATGGGAGAAATATCATTGAACATCAGCTGGAAGGGAGACACTGAATTCTTCAAGTTCAAAGAAGACAATTTTAATGAACTTGATTCTTTCTAATAGTTTTAGATGACAGGAGCTAATAGCGAGCTGGGATGGTCCTCTGAGGGACACGTGGTAGATATATTAGAAAAATAGAGGGCACACATGTTCTGGAACAATAAAGGGCCTTCTGATTTTCCGACATGCTTCTCTGGGTGATTATTTGGTTACCAGATTAGAAAAAGACTACTCACTTTTATAAACTGGAAGTGGGGAGGGCAGAGAATAAAATATTTAAGCAATAAATTAATTCAACACTTGGAAAGAAGCTAACATTGGGGCAATGTATTGTGTTATCAGTTTGTTGTGAAGATTGAATGAATTAATACATAAAAAGTGCTTCACATAGTGAATGTTCCATAAGAGTTATTACATGTTATTATATTGCTTGAAACAATCCTTGGCTGCCTCCAAAGTCAGTTACGCATTAGGAAATGAGGAGCTTCTGTATGCACTGAGGCTTGTTCAGGGTAATTTCAGAGCTGTAACTATTCAGACCATGAACTTCATATTATTTCATCACCAACCTGGAGGCTCATGAAGAAGCCTTCTGCAATGATTGACATGATCAATTCCTTCTATGCTAAAAAATTCCTCCTGCAATTTGAATCTCATTTTAGCTGCACATTTTTCTATCTTTTTCTTTTCTTGGCATGTTCCTTCAAAGAGAAGAAAGTCAGCAAGACATTCAAGATGAATAAAAAAGGAAAAATGATGAGACGAGAACGGGCCTGGTAAGGAAGGAAAACAAGCAAGGTTATTGACTTAGTGAGAACAAAATGAGACAAATTGAACAAGTGAGAATTGACTTAGAATTGTATCTAATAAGTTTTCATATATAATATTCCATTATAATTAATATCCAAATACTCTGCAATTGTAGTTTTTATTTTCTCTTTGACCCAAGAGTTACTTAAACAAGTGTTCTTTCTTTTTCCCTCATACTGTCCTTCTCTCTCTCCCTCCCTGACTCCCTCTCTCCCTCCTTTCCTTCCTTCTTTTAAAAATTTCCAATTAATTGAAGATTCTTTTTGTTTTTTTTAATGATTATTTCTAATTTTTTTTGCATTGTTGTCAGATGTGGTCTGTATCGTTTCAACAGTTTGAAATTATTGAGACCTGTGTTGCTACCTAATATATGATTAGATTTTACAAATATTCCATGGCAGCTTGAAAAGGAGGTATACCCTGTAAATCTGATATTAAATTTATAAAGATATTAAAATGATTTTATTCTTTATTATTTTTATCTACCTAATCTTTTAGGAATGCAATAATTATGTTAATTTATTCACATCTATAATAATTTATTTTTAAGCTTTTAAACTATATATATTATGGCGTGTTATTTGACACATTTATGATAGATAATATGCATTGTGAATTTTCACTTCTTAACAGAAGTGACCCTTTATTATATTTAATGCTTTTTTCCTTGATTTCTACTTTGATGTTTGTATTGTAACCCATGTTTTTTTGCAGTGACTATTGGCATACCATGCCTTCATTCCACCTTTTATTTTAATTTTTCTGAGTCACTTTATTTTGAGTATATCTCTTATAGACAACATATAGTGGATTTTGTTTTTTGACCCAATTAAAAGTCTTCCCTTTTAATAGATGAGATTATTCCCTTTATGTTTATTTTTATAACATTTATTACTTCTCTCATCTCATTTTATGTTTTCTGCCTTCTCTCTGTTTCATTTATTCTCTATCTTGTTAGCGTCTGTGGTTTTTCTTCTTAATTTTCTTTCAGTAATTTTGTAGATTAAAGCCAATATTTAGTTTCACTAATGATTTCTTTTAAATTCTTAGGTGCAAACTTTCTCAAGTTATTAATATGAAATAGGATCTAACGATCGCCACATATTAAGATGAAGAATCTGTCAGAGAGAACATTTTTTTTCCATTTCCCAGGTTTTTGTTGGTACACTTGGAGAGTTTTTCCAGATAATTGCTGAATTGTTAAAATATTATTCTTTCAAAATGTATTATCTTTTCTTTCAAGAATTACATTTGTATCTTGTTTTATAAACTTATTTGCCAAGTTTTTTAGATTTGGTTGTGTTTTAATTCATGTATCCAGGCCTTTCATACCACAGCGTCTCCATCTGTGACTTCTTTATTTGCATCTCCTCTTTACCACTGGTACATATCCTCAAGGCATTTTTCTGAGTACATGGGTTGGATAGTTTCTGACGATTTGTATATTTGATAAGATTTTTCTGTTATCTGCACTTTACTGAGTTATAGAACTCATGAGTCATGGCTATTTCCCTTAAAAATTAATGTGATTCCTAGGGCTGGTCTGGTGATATAGTGGTTAGAGTTCACATGCCCTGCTTTGGTGACCCAGGGTTTGCGGGTTTAGTTTGGATCCTGGGCACTGACACTGCTTATCAAGCTATGCTGTGGTGGCATCCCACATACAAAATAGAGGAAGACTGGCACAGATGTTAGCTCAGGGACACTCTTCCTCAAGCAAAAAGAAGAAGATTGGCTACAGATGTTAGCTCAGGGCCAATCTTCATCACACACTCACAAAATTAATGTGATTCCTTTTTCTTCTGGCGTTTAACGTTGCAGACAAAATGTCTGACTTCAGTCTGTTTTTTCAAAAAGAATTTTTCTCATACATAACCCGGAGTGCTGGATGTTGTTGGATAATGTTATCAGTTTGATCATTCAGCAGCCAGGATAGGGCAGGGAGGAAACTGGGGTCACAAGTGGGTCAGGAAGGGAGGGAATCTATATGTTAGTCACGGAAGTTGTGTTTCCTGAAATTATGCTGAAGTATGCTGAAATTATGGCACCAAAGGCCAGAGTTTTTACTGTCAGTTTTTCGTTCAGCCTGGTACTCTATTCCAAGTACACAGGATGGGTATAGCTTTCTCTGGGATCTTCCCAGGGGCTTTTACTGATCGAATTGGGAGAGTGACTTGTCATTGTGGAAGGCTGTTCCTCTATAATGTCCCAAATTATCTCTAATTTGGGAATGCATTTTAATACCTCAGGAGGAAGTGGCCAGGTAGGGAAAATTTGGGATGAGGAAAAATTTGGAGCTGGTAGAGTTTCATTGGTGGCCTCTCTTCAATACACGCTGCAGTTAGCTCCAATAAAAGTGCCTCCGTGAGGAGAGGTCTTCATCTTTCTCGTGGTCTTTCTTGCCCTTTCAGAGTGGTGTTGAGCGTCCTGTCTCCTTCCCTATTTTAGGAAGGAAAGTGCTTTTCCGTGTCAGAATGAATCTGTGCTGAGATTGAGGAACTGAGCAGGCAGCAAGCTGAGTTGCTACAAGGTTTTCTCCTGTGCCCAGGGGTTTCTTTTTTCTGCCTTGCCCCCGTAGCCTCTGAATCTGTGGCTCTGTCCCGTCCGTTGTCCACCCTCACCCCTCACCCTCATCCCTCATTATCAGGGATTGCTGCTGAAATTTCTCAAGATTTGCTTTACTTACTTCTTGCAACGCTGCACCACTTTCAGGGTGGGAAACCTAAGTCGGCTTTTGGTGAAATCTTCAGATCCTGTTTGACCTTTACTTTAGTGATCAGATGACTTTCTGGTCGTTGACAACATGCCTTCCTTTGACCACTGAGGAATTGTTTCCGGTAGTTTAACTTTTAAGATTTTGTCTGTTTCTCAGAGGAGGATTTGAAACTAGTTATTCCACTGTAACCATCCCTTGAATTTAAACAATTATAGAGAATTTTGCATAAATTGCAGTTCGTCTCCTTCTTGAGAATCAGAAAGATGCCTTTGCAAAGTCTTTCTTGGGGGGTCACTCTCAGCATGTGGCTTAGCTCATTAGTTTTTCAATTGATTCATATTAGCTTTCTTTGGACTTGCCCCTCAAATTTGGGGGTGCTCCTTTATTTTTGTGAATAGTAAATATTTTATTGGTAAGTGCATGGTTTCGGTGGCAATAATAAATTCACTTGAACAGGAGACAATAATCAAGTGAAAAGAATAAATGCTCGCTAATCATCAGAAAATCTGTGGCCATTAGGGCTGTCATGTAGAAATCCAGTATCACTCAGAAGCTGAATCTTAAAGAAGATGCCTCCTCTTATTAGTCTGTATACGTCCATAGCACCTGGAATCTGTAGAAATCTGTAGATTACCACCGTCTAACCAAACATGATACCTTAGCTTTTAAAGAAATCTGGTGGACAATTGGTGAGGATTTTTGTCTCCATATAAACTACTCTTTTACAAATATTTGATTCTGGATCACTTGGGCTTTTTGTTATCACAGTGTCACCTCTTTGGATACCATAAAAATGTTGAGTAAGATTTTCTGCAAAGATAATATCTGAATTTTGAATTGTAGAGCCCATTGAATGTCCAGAATACACGACAACACCACCAACATATTCAAAAGCACAAGGAGCTATACAGCAACACTGAACAGGACAGCCAACAGGTGAAAGCTTTTTCCCAGACACCATGAGGCAGAGTTGTATGTGGACTCTGCCACCATTGGCCAAAGGTGTGTTCTACAATACACTCAATTTTTAGGGTAGTTGAAGGGCTTCCGTAAAAAACAAGCAAATATCTAAATCATGTCTCAAGGCATATATGGATGATACATAGTTTCAGGATTCTTCTGGCCCCAAAGAAGCCCAGGACACTCTCACACAGGACTCAGGTGGGCCTTTCTCACCTTTGCCTGGCAGAAGGGGTGCTCCTTTTTTTGAGGCCTGTTATCTGCAGTGCTCCAAGCACAACAGCTCTGGAGAGTGGGGTGTGTGCCTGAGGTAAAGGAGAGTGATTGCAGTAAGTAGGTGTGCTCACAGCCATGCTTATCCTGGGCTCCCTGTAGGGTGGCTGAGGGCCTGCAGAGCCATCAAGTGTTATGATTGGCCTCACTTCTGCTGTCAGTGTTCCAGGCCACACCTCCCACTCACTTGTAGACACAACTTATTTTGTAGATTATCTCTGGGAAAATTTTATCTCGCTGGCTTCCCTGTGCCCTTGAGGGTGCTTTTGGGTATCTTGTGCCATCCACCAGGTAATAAATACCCAAAAAGGCAAACAAGTCTTAAATATAATTGGGAAGATAAATCCACTGCAAATAATAGTATGTTATAATACAAGAGCAAACATAAAAGATTTTTGGATTATCTTTGCTGCTGTAAATTCTTGTTAGCATAGATGATGAGCTGACGCTCACAATGTTGACTTGCGCATTATGTCTATAAGTCCTCGGCCCTTGTTCCTTAAGTAAATCACTTCCTGAAGTGATTTCACAAACCAGCAGTCACATGTCAGCTGCTTTCAGCCTGGGACCTTAGCTATCTTTCTGAGTGTTACCTTTCAACCATTTCTCCCAAATGAGCTTTAGATTTTGAATGTCATATATTTACATGCTCTTTTTAAAGCACTTTTTCCTATAAAAATATATGCATTCTAATTTCTCTTGTCAGGAATTAAGAGGGGTGTCTTAATTTAGAACATTTCCATTTCTTTCTGACATTTAGTAAGCTGTTAGAGAAAACCGATGAGCATAGCTTACTGTCTTCAAGTTACATCAGTTATTTAGTGAATTGAATGAGAATACATTATGCTTATTTTTAGAATGTCCTTCTCATAAATGTATCATGTACGTCATAGAGACTTAGCAGCCCCACTAATGTGGGAAGTAAACTTGTCAGATATCACTCCCTTTGCAGGGTCAGGTCTAATTGAAACTTAGAGAGGGAAGTAGGGGACCACGAAGAAAACTCCGAGTGATTCAAGTCGAAGTATTTATAAACCTCTGAGTCAGGCGTGATTCAGCATTGAGGCACAGTGCTAAGGACGCTGTTTGGTTAAAGAGATAGTGGTGTGAAATTAAAGCTGAGACCACTTGTGCTTCTTATTTGTGGATATTTGGCATTCTGAGTAGGCAAAACATTTGGCACAAGACCCTTTTCACCCCAGATTCATTTGTGTGATTCTTCACAAACTTGAGAAACAAATTTAAACTCTTCTTCCCAGTTTTTTTTCTTTTTAAATAATACAAACAGACAAAAAGCTGTCCTGTGTAAGTCCATTTGCAGTTAAAATTTGAAGCCTAATTAAGATTTTTTTTAAATGGACTGACGTGTCTTTTGCTGTCAGGCAGACCAAGGCTCCCTACACCATACTGTCTCCTGTGATGGAAAGAAGGGAAGTGCCATGTCAAGTGAGCCAAACTTCGAAACTCAACTTGGGTTTAAAGTTAACTCCCTAAAATTTTTAATCACTAAATGATGGAGATAACATCAGAAATCAATCTGAAATTTTGGAGGATGAAAACATGATGTAAACGAAGACCGTATTTTTCTATCTTTGGTTTGATACTGGTAAAATTATAACCTCCAATTTTCATTCTTTTTTCTTTTGAATTTTGAAGACAGATTCAGGGCAACTTTGTCATATTTGTGATGACTGCTTCGTGTGTATCTGAGAATTTTTCTTTTAAAATGACATTGGATTACGATGAGCTTCTCTATTAGAATATGTGGGGGACCACGTATTCAGGCTTATGACATCACTTGACAATGGGGAGACAGACTCTATCCCGGATTTAAAAAGGGCTAGGAATCTTCAGGCTCAGCAACACTTTCAAATGCAGCGCGTTCTTGCGGCCTCCCAGGGCAGGACTATACCACGTAGCCCTCCTCCCTTCAGAGTAAATCTGGCTCCTTGAATGATGGGACCATGTCCACTGCTGGGCAAGGTGCATTTGCAAAGAGTGAGAAGTGAGTGCAGAAACATCATATTATATCCTTTTAGCATGAATCGTCCTTAGAGCTACAGAAAGAAAACCCTAGGAACGGTGGTCGCCACACACTTGAATTCACAGAGTAAGACATCTTTTATGGATACATACATTAATTTATCTGGGAGTCACAGGGTTGTCAACCTTTTATTTTCCAAATAAGGACATTAAAAAAAAAACCAAACTCTGTCATCTACTACCATTTCATAAGAGAAAAGTCACTTTAAAGCTAAAAAGAGGAAGGACACAATATCAGGATAAAGAACAACCTTCTGAATGGAATAGATTTAGCTTCGGTAAAAACTCACTCTATTGTGTTTATCTCTAATTTTTGCCTCAGCCTGACGGAAACTAAGTCACGGATCAGCACTGCCCGTGAACTATTGCCAGACAGTCTCTGAATGTGAAGCCTTTTGGAAGCCAAACTTGCGTCTTAGAACTTTGGCTCACTCACGAGACCTGAGGGAACTCTTGGAAGAAAATGCCCTGAAAAGAGAAGCCCAGAACAGGTCTTGTATATATTTTGCGCTCAAAAAACATTTGTTGTTGAAACTGAAGAGAGATGAATGTTTGCCAAGTTCCAGGACTGAATGCAGGGAGTGGCCTGCAGAGGGGACCGAGAGTCCCTCTAGGTCTCCCCTCAGGACGTCCACACCTCTTTATCCCACTGGTCGAAAGCTTTAGGGGCGGGGCCTGCAGTCTGAGGGTCGAAAGCCCTTTCCTCAGGAACCAGTGGGCTCTACCGGAGGTCCGTGTTGGAAGACCAGCCTGAGGCCCTGCTTTGTCAGCAGTGACTGAAGTTCCCTCAGAGAGGTCCCCAGGTGCCCTCCCGCCACTGTCTGCCTCGGTGGGCTCTGTGATCCTCTTGCTGGGTTCAGCTTGGCCCGAGGAAGTCAGCAGTGTGGTGAGGAGATCACCAACTTTCGAGACGAGCAGACCCGGTTGGAATCTTTATAATTAAACTTAATACCTACAGGTGCCCTTCTCCTAAGATTAACCACTCCTAAGGGTCTATATCAAAATGTAAATATGGCCAATTATGCTGAACATAGGCATAAAGAAAAATATAAAAGTTATATCACAAAAGCAGTTATAATAACCCACTCTAAAATCAAGGTTTATGTCTTATTTTTTAAAAAGATTTCTAATGGTGTTTGTTTCGTATATTTGGTACCTATGGATTTATGACTTACATCCTTTTCATAAATGGTTCCTTTGTGGTTTATAACCTTCCTCTTGTTCTGATTAGTGCTTTTAATCTTAAATGCTCTTTGCTAATTATAATTGTATTGCTGCTTTTCCTCCTTTCCTTTATTTCCTTTTTAAAAAATGTATTTTCCCGATATCTGTTTGCCTCTTTCTTTCTTTTCAACATTTAAAAAATCACATTAAGTGTGTTTTGAAAATAAGATACACCTGCTTTTCAAGTCCAATCTGACAATCTTTGTCTTTGAAAGATGAATCCAGTCCGTTCACAATTAATTGACTATCAGATATGTTTGATTTTCTTTCTTTCATCTTACATCACACATATCATTTATGTTGCTTTGTTTTTTCTTTTTCCTCCTTAATGCTGGTGGGTTGATTAAGGTACTATTAATTCTCTCCATTTTCTTTATTAAATTGAGAGGTTCTATCACATTTTCCCACTCTTCTAGGAATTACTCTCCCATTCCACTCACTTCTATCGAACCACTTCTTTCTCTGCTATTGTTATGAAAACAAGGTGCCAAGTCTATCTGTCCATCAAGATGTTTTATATTCTCACTGTCCTCTTCCACCTTTTAATGCTTTAATTTCCCTGCTCTTATGTCAGATGAAACATTAAGGAAACTTTTATTTCCCTTCTCTGCTCTCTCCTTCCTCCCCTCCCAAGGATTTACGAGATATTTTACTTTTAGACATTTTTAGGTTTTCCCTTTAGGATGTTTCTTCTATTTGTATGATCATTATTTAGCACTTATATTACAAATTCACAGCCATTCTATTATTTCCAATTTAGACTTAAATATATGTATATCTAAGTGGAAAATTACACACTCTCTCTCTCTCACACACACACACACACACACACACACACACACGTGGAGAGGCAGAGACTCATGTCATGCTGTTTCCGCATCTCTGTGTGCCCTACTGGGGATTCTGTTTTGACTCAGGTTTTGTTGTCTTACTGTCCTTCCCAAAATGTTTCCTTAGAATATGTGGGTGACAGAAGCCCTGGGTCCTCGCATATTTGCCCACGCCCTTCTCTCATCTCTACAGGCAGCTCTCTCAGCAGGGGTAGGATTTGGGGCTGGAATCCTCTTCCCGAGCGTTCTGTGGGTGTCATCCTTCTGTCCTTTTCTGTCTAGTCCATCAGTTCAATTCGTGTTGGCTCTTTCCTTTATACGTAACATAGCTTTTATGTCTATTAGCCTGTAAATTTTTTTTATGCTTGAATTTAAGAACTCTGTAGGATGTGCCCAAGTGTTTTGTTTTGTTTTGTTAATTTTCTCCCATCCATTCTGCCTAGAACTCAACAAACACTTTAAATCTGCGAACTTGAATCTTTCTTCAATCAGAGAAAATGTCTTCTATTGTTTCCTTAATGAATGCCTTCCTACATCTGTTCCCTTTCCCTGTCTTGGAATTCTTATTATTCACATGTTAGGTCTCTGCATCTGTCCTTCAAGCCCCTTTTTAACAATTTTTATCAAGACTTTCATCTCTTTGTGTTTTTACTTTCTCTGTCGAGCTATCTTTTGCTTGATCATACAGGCCAAAATTCAATCCTCAACAGAGCATAACAGCTTCTTCAATTCATTTGTGGAAGTGGTAAAGTTAAAAAAAACAAGAGAAAACTCTTTGAATTCCAGGGGCTTTTTTTTTTTTTTCATATTGGGACTGAATTTCTTTGAGTGCTATCGTTATTATTATATTTTTATCTCATTCAAAAAATTAAAGCTGTCATCTTTCTTCTCGAGTGGTTCTAGTTTACAAGGAGCTGCCAGTTTGGGGCATTCTGCTCGTATCCCCCTCCCCCCCGCCCCCCCCCCCCCCCCCCCCCCCCCCCCCGGTTTCTGGGGCCTGCAGGTGCTGTTGTTATTTTCTTTTTGCTGTGCATGGCTCTGTTCACCCTTGGGATATTAGACGAGCAGCTGAGGATGCTCTTGAGTGATGGCAAAGCCAGGTGGAGGCAGTAATCTGTGCTCCTTTGAACTGGTGATGTACCACCTGGTAGGCAGTCAATCCTTGCTCATGGCAAGTTCAGTGCATATGTCGCTGGTCAGGAGGTTCTCCCGAACAGCTCTGTTCCAAGCAGTGACTCAGGGATCCAGGTCCCTTCCATCTACTGAATCTTTAACCCTTTGGGACCTTTTCATGATCTTCTGTGGGATCTAGTAAATATAGTAATACACCTTTTAGAAGGTGATGAGTGCTATTAAAATAGAGCAGGATAAGGAGTATGTAGGTATGTATTTGGATTATGTATGAGGGCACAATTGTGGTTTAAATAGGAATGATAAGACTGGGCTTTGTTAGGAAGGTGACATTTCAGCAAAATATCAGAGTGTTGAGACATGAGGTTATCTTGGGCAAGAGCATCCTAGGCAGAGAGAACAGCCAGTGCAAAGGCACTGAGGCGAGAGCAAGTCTGTAGTATTTGAGGAGCAGCAAGTGGCTGTGTGGCTGGAGTGAATAAGGAGGAGAGTATTAAGAGATCAGGTTAGAGAGGTAACGGAGGGTCTGATCAGTTAAGAGGGTACCGCAGTAACCTGGGCAAGAGGTGGTGGCGGCTGGCTCTGTGATGATAACAGTTAGGGGTGGTATAGTGTAAAGTCATCAAATCTTAGATATGGTTTTAAGTTAAAGCCAAAAGGACTTTCTGACTGATTTAATGGATAGTGTGAGATAAGGGAAGGGATTAAAGATTTTATTTATTTAAGCAACATTTACGTAGCATTTACTACGTGCAAGTATTGTTGTAAGCATTTGACATATACTAACTTGTTTAATCCTCATACCACCCTTAAAGGATATTATTATTATCTCATCTTTAAGATTAGGAAACTGAAGCACAAAGAAGTAAAGAAATTTGCCCAAGGTCACACAGCTAGTCGTATAGATAGGATTTGAACCCATGCAAGCTAGCTCCAGAGTTTATGATCTTAACCATCATCATTCTGCCTTTCATGTGGGAATTCTGCTAGTTGCTGAGAATGTCTATTCCAATTAAACCTTAAGGCACTAGAGAAATAATCACAGACGGGTCTCTGAAACCACTGGACCCATGAAAGGCTTAGGCCAAAAATTACATTTATCACTCGACTTTCATAGGTCCCCATTTGGGCTGGTAGACCACAGTGGCATTTTGGGTTCTCAGGAACGAGTGTCACCTCAGAGCCAGTCTTCAGTAATCCCAGAAGATGTCGGGTATTTCCATTTCCGTAGCGCACAGTCACCCTGGTGAACGACCACATTCCCTCTGGGGAGACTGGGAAGAAGGTTTATGGTACTTGTGGCGTTGGGTCCTTCCTCAAAGGGATTTATGGCATTTTACTAGGGTCCCTCTAAACCTTGGAAAAGAAAAAAACACTCTGACTTTGAGGGAATTAAACACTAATTCTGAGATTTTTGGCTTAACCAAGTGGAAGGGTAGATGCTATTGACTGATATGGGGAAGATTATGGGTGATCCAAATCTGAGGGTGTCATGAGGATCAGGAGTTCAGTTTTGGGTATATTAATTTTAAGATACTTTTTAGACATCCAAGTGGAGTTGCTCAGTAGATGGTTGGATGGGTGAGCCAAGAGGTCCAATGTGGAAGTATAAATCTGGGGGTCGTTAACACATAGATGGTATTTAAAGCTGTGAGATCTCAAGAGAGAGTGTGGAGAAACAGGAGAGATCCAAAAACCAACCGCTGGCCTTAGAGAAGAGGATAAAACAGTAAAGGAAGCAGCCAACGTGTTGCCATGAATTCCAAGTAAAGAAAGTGTTTCCAAGAAGTTGAATGTGATCAATTGTATCAAATATTGCTGATCATCAAGTGGGATGAGAACTGAGCATTGATCATTGGATTCAGCAATGTGGAGATCATTAACGACCTTGGAAAAGCAGTTTTGGGGCGTGCTGGTGGCAAACACCTAATTAGAATGTGGTAATGGAGCATTCGAGGAGGAAATAGTGAGTAGTGAATGGTCAAATCTTTCAAGAAGCTTTGCTGCGAGCGGAACAGAGAAACGGGCAGTAGATGGAGGGGGAAGTGGAGTCCAGAGAGGACATTTTCCTAAGGTGATAAAGATAAAACTATGTTTATATGTGCTAGAAACAATCCAACCAATAGACAAGGAAAAACTGATAGGGTAGGACAGAGAAGGGAACATTCCTGGAGTGATGCATTTGAATAGGTGAAGGCTGTTTAATTACAAATGGGAATCCAACCCAGGAGCTCTAACCCACAGAGATTTATTCTGATTCTAATTCTGATTCTATTGTGATTCACCACTCTTACTTTTTTTTTTTTTTTTTGAGGAAGGTTAGTGCTGAGCTAACTACTGCCAATCCTCCTCTTTTTTCTGAGGAAGACTGGCCCTGAGCTAACATCCATGCCTATCTTCCCCTACTTTATATGTGGGATGCCTACCACAGCATGGCTTTTGCCAGGCGGTGCCATGTTCTAACCGGGATCGGAACCGGCGAACCCCAGGCCACCGAGAAGCGGAACGTGTGCACTTAACGCTGCGCCACTGGCCGGCTGGCCGGCTAGCCTGCTGGCCCCACCCCCCACCCCCAAACACACTCTTGCTTTCTTTTGGGCTGCTTTTATACTTGGTCATCCTGGGCAAGTCCTTCTAAGAGTTATGTGTCCTTATAAACCACCATAGAGAAGAATCTCCACTCTTAGTCTTGTGTTCACATGGATGCAGAACCACTGTGTACTGGGACTTCACAGAATGAACTCTGAGAATGCCACTTACCAGGGCTCCAGACAGGGAGAGGAGGCTAGGAGGGGGGGTCATCATTGAATTTGAAGACCTGGAGAATATTTGGTTCCATTTCTCACAGCACATGGGCAGCGTCGCCCACCTTCGTATGCATTTATCTTGCCCCGATTTGCACATATGCACACGGCGTTTCGTTAGGAGAGACCACGGTCCTGTCTTCCGTGTAAAGCACCACTGCAGAGCCTGCCGCCAGAGCTCCCTGTCTTCACGACAGTCGTTCGCATTTAGTGCCCTTGATGTTTACCCATTTTCTAATTTTTCTGTCAGATTATCCATTAATTTACTTTAACTAATTATTATATTGTTAATTGTTTAATCCTCTTGTTATTACACTTAGAAATCAAGGCCCTGCCAGGTAGCTTTTAGCTTAAGAAAAGTAAAAAGTGGAAACTTTTGAACACTAAGAATTACAGGGTTTAATTCTCTTTTTCCTTTTATCTTTTCCAAAGCGAACAAATTTGTTTCAGTGTTAGCTGTAATATCAAAGGTAGATTCCCAGTCGACATAAATATTCCAGTTGTGGCACAATAGCCCCCACAGTACACTTGTCTGAGGCTTAATGAAAGAGAAAGGATATTTGATTCTGAAAAATCATCTCTTACTCCCTCTTGTCCGCTGTTATTCTGATGACTCAACTTCCTTATGAATCTAACTTTTAATTTAGTAGCTTCTAAGTTCAAACTATGGTGCATTTTGCACATTGTGCCGAAGTAGCTGCTGGAGGTGACACCCTTGTGCCCATTGGGGGATCATTTGCAGGAAGTGAGGACACGGTCATACGCGCTTTACCTTGTACTTGCTGTCTGCTTGCTGTGCACGCCATATTGGCGCTACATGGGGAGCTGTCAATCTCCTCCTCCAGATGATGCCCTTGTTCAGGGAGGCGTCACACCTTCTTCACCTCCTTCTCTCAGTGCCCAGCACAGTGTCCGCCACAGAGAGGCAACCAAGAAATATTTGTCAGATGAATGAATACATGAAGTAATTATAAACCGTGTAACCTGGTCATCAATTTCCGCCTGAAAGTAGCTTGCAGTTTAGAAGATAGAAAGGTAATAACGTTAATTTTCAGCTTCACTGTAAATGAGCTCTATTGATCATCCACTCCAATCCCACCCCCAACACTTTTGCCAGAATTACCTTTTTTGTATGTTTAGTGTTTGGGGGCCTCTTCTTTTCTATGACTGTCCATTTGAGTCAGGTTGCAAAGGTGTAAGGTCTAGTTTAGTGTATCTATCTATAACACGAAAAGCTTTTTGCAGAGATGATAATCATTTTCTACACTCCACCAGGCTCTACTTTATGTGAATGTGTCCTGCTGTGCCTCATTTCAAAACTTTTGTAAAACTGCCACCCCCCACCCCCGCCTGGGATGTCCCTCTTCCAACTGTCCACCTGACAAACTCCTGGGCGTGGAGGCTGAGAGTGTTAGTATAAGAAGCTATTGTTGGAACCAAAAGTTTTGGTTTACCCAGAAATTTTGGTAGGTGGTTTTGATTCCACCTACCTCTTGTGTGACATTAGGTAAAATTCTTAACTTCCTGGATCTCAGTTATTTCCTTTGTAAAATGTGGATAAAACTGATCTTTATGGACCGTCGTAAGGATTTAGTGAGATAATATGTAAACATGGCACAGTTACAGGTCCTTAGCTAGTGCTCAGTAGTGATAGCTGCTACCACCACCACCACCACCATCACATCTTTCAGCCATCAATTCATATACGGTCTCCTCTGTGAGGCCTTTCTAGACTCTGGGCAGCGTTAGATGTTCCTTTGCAGGCATCTCTGCAGCATTTTTTACACCCAGAACTCATAGCATTGTATTGTCTTTGTTGCTTTTCCTGTCAGCACTCTATAGGGCTGAGCCACTTGATGGCAGTAACCTTGTCTGATTAATCACTAGATCTCTAGTATCTAGTGTCTCACACTGGACCTGCCACCTAAGATTGGCTTATTAAATGTATTTTGAATGAATACAGGAATAAAATAAACTTTTACTTAGCGTAAAATTGGCATTCACCATGTATCTGAAAAAGTAACATGAAAATGATAGACCCAAGTCTGGGAGACTGAATACAAGTGTAATGATGGCAAATATGAAGATTCAGAAAGATTATATTTTTATAAGCTCTACATGCAACTATAATAAACTGGGACTGCTTTAAGCATCAATATATGGAGTAAATTAACGCTCATTTATTTCACTTGGAATATTATTTTAAGTAATTGCAAATTTGTTAGTTGTATTTTTGCTTTTTTGACATGTTGTTGAATGTGTCTTCATTTTTCTTTTGAGATGATTGTTTGATCAAGAATGCAAACCCTGATCAAAATATTGTCTGTGTGAGAGACTGCAACTGCTTTAAACTTGTTTTGTTTCATTATAAGGTTTTTAAAGCACTCATTTTTTGGGGAAAAATGGAATCTGCCTGACTTCTGTTATGTTTAGAGGTATCATTCAGTAGTGATCAGCTCTGCGGAACTTGAGGACGAGGAGGCAAATATGACAGATGCCATTTGGATCTCTGTCTCCTTGTGGCCCTCTGTGATCGCCCACAACAATCTCTTCATTTCCTTCTCACCCGTGAAAGGTTAAAAACTAATACCAGAAGTGGAAGGCTGGGGGATGGTCTCTCAGCTGCTGTTTCAGTAATTGCTGTTGACTTTGTGGGAATTATAAAGGTCCTGAAAATTTGGAAATATCTAACTTGTTAGAGGGTTTGACGCTCTCTCCTGCATTCATTATAGAAACCCACATGTCTGGGATGCCTGGGCTCAAATTTGCTTGGATAGCGTTTCAAAATTCAACAGAGGTGCCCTTGGGTTTTGGAGGCCCAGATGACTTGGTGACTTGGGAGGCCATAGTCAACAGAAAGAACACAGCTTTGGAGTCAGGCAGATCTGAAGACTTAAACTCAGTTGTGCCACTGCTAGTGTATTCACTTTTCTAAGCCTTCATTTCTTGATCTTGTATCTAGGTAATTATAGCATTTACCTGTAAGGAGTTCTAGTGATAAATACAGAGGATAATATCCATCGGGCAGCTAGCATAGTTTCTGACCCATTGTTCAAATTCAATTTAAAAGGAAGAGGCTGGGGAAAAAACAAAAGATGAAAAGGGAACTTATAGATTGAAGGAGACTCAGAGGACACGTCAACCAATTGCAACATAATGGAGCTTATTTGGGTCCTCATTCAAACTACCGGAAAATATTTTGAGAAGTTTAAGTGCTGAGCGGACATTGGATGAAATTAAGAAATTATTAATTTTTTAGGTGTGATAATGGTACTGCTATGTTCAAAAAAATGAGTTCCTAGCTTTTAGAAATACATACTGAAATATTTATAAATAAAACAAAAAAATTGCTTGTAAACATTTCCTTGATAAAAAAAGTTGTAGCTATATACTGCTCTTTTAAAAATTCAAGCCTATATATATAGATACACATAAAATTTGACAGCAAATAAAATATTACCACCAGGTAATATTTAATAAAATTAAATGCCAGACAAGGTTTAGGCACATCTGTTCTATTCCTGCTCTCACTGGCATTAATAATCAGGTGGGCAACACAGAGTAACATTGTGCCAGGATATTTCACTGTAGGTGTTTGTGGCGTTTTTTTTAATATGATGAGTCCGTCTTTTCTGACATTATAAAATTAATGCAAGCAACTCTTAGATATTTTAAGTGATTTACATTTAAAATAAAAATTACTTCTATTCTTCTTTTATGTCTCTAGATTTGTTTAAAATCATCCTGAGATTGCCAGGTGAACTGTTAACAAATAAATAAATTTTCAAAACTACTTGTCTATGCAAGTCATGATCTTATTGATCCTGTACAACCAGAACAAAAGAACTATTTGGATGCTGAGTTTGATATGTCTGAATATTTTCAAATGTAAGCTTTTGTATTGATCTGTGAAATGAGACTCATTATTCTCATTAACTGACTAGAATAACACATTATGCATGGGGAAAAAAGTGTCTAGGAGAGGAGAGAGCAAAAACAAGGTTTGGCTCCCCTGTGAAACCATCTCACTGTGCTCCTTCTCGAACATCATGGATAACTGAGATTCCAGTGACTCCTGCCTGCGGTCCTGTTCACAGGGATGCCCTCACCTTATGCTTTCAGGGAAAAGAGAGGTTACTATACTCCCTTGCCTCTGTTTTCTGTGCTGATGTCTACAAACCTACCCTATTGGCATCTGCTTCCTCTCCTTTTCTTCAGCTTCAGAACAAGAGGGTCTCTTTCGTCAATCTCTTGATGTTCTACCTTTGCTGTTCACCTGCATTTAAAAAACTTTTAATGGTGGTAAAATACCCATAACCTAAGACTTACCATCTTCACCATTTTTAGGTGTCCAGCTCAGCAGTGTTAAGCACATTCACATTGTTGAGCAACCAGTCTCCAGAACTCTTTTCGTCTTGCAAAACTGAAATTCTATACTCATTAAACAATAACTCTCCATTTCTGGAAAGAATAGTCCAAACTTAATCTATTCACTTTTTTTTTACCTCATCTTCACACACTGCAACCAGGATTCTCTTAGTTTATATTACTGTACTGTTCTCCGAGGTCTGCTAGTGGACTCTGTTTCTTCATAGCATTTCACGCTGCTTCCCCATAATAACACTCTCCTGGCTCACTCCTGCCTCTCTGAATGTTTCTTCTCCATTTCCATTGCTAAATGTTCCGTTGCGAAACATTCTTTACATGTTGTTATTTTCTGGGTTCTGTCTGCCCTTGGCTTCTATCCCACGCTACAGCAAGCTTGGATCATCTCACTTACCCACTCCATGACTTCAATTTGAAAGTTTCCCATGTCTATATAAACCTCCACCCCAGGCCTATGGCCTGAGCTTTAGGCCCAGCCAGATTTATTTTATTACTACTCTCTACCAGACACTCTGATAGCACTAAGTTTTCAGGAATTAATGAGAGACCTGGACAAGCCAGGTTCCTGTGCAAGAAGCTCTGCCTATAATAACGGTATCTTACTTCTTACTTATAATCATATTCTAAGGCCGTTCATTCTTTTCCTGGCTTCTGTGATGCCACAGTATCTTTTTTTAACCACACAGTAGACCCCCCCTTATCCACAGTTTTGCTTTCTTTGGTTTCAGTTACCCACAGTCAATTATGTTCCAAAAATACTAAATGGAAAATTCCAGAAATAAACAATTCATAAGTTATAATTGTGTGACATTTTGAGTAAGGTGATGAAATCTTGTGCTGTCCCGCTCTATGCTGCTGGGACGTGAATCATCCCTTTGTCCAGTGTGTCCACACTGTATACGCTACCGGCCGTTAGTCACTTAGTAGCCCCCTCAGTTATCAGGTCGACTGTCATGACGTTGCAGTACTCGTGTTCAAGTGATCCCAGAGCACAAGAGTAGTGATGCTTGCAATTCGGATATGCCAAAGAGAAGCTGTGAAAAGTGCTTCCTTTAAGTGAAAAGGTGAAAGTTCTTGACTTAATAAGGAAAGAGAAAAAGTATGCTGAGGTTGCTAAGATCTATCATAAGAACAAATCTTCTATCCACGAAATTGTGAAGAAGGAAAAAGAAATTTCAGCTAGTTTTGCTGTTGCATCTCAAATATGCATATATAGGAAAAAATATAATATATGTATAGGATTTTGTCCTATCCATGGTTTCAGCATCCACTGGGGGTCTTGGAATGTATCCTCTGTGGATAATAGTGGACTACTGTATTGACAGCTCCATCTCAGCACCCAGAGCTGGTTCGTAGGTACCCTCCTCTCCTCCAGTTACACCATGTCCCTGCTGTCCCACCCTGTCCCAGAGCTTTAGAAACACGACATGGGGGTGACTTCCAAATCTTTATTATCTTCAGTTCTGATCTCTCCTTGGAACTCCAGACATGTATACCCATTTGACAATGTGTTATCTCTACCCGGATGCAATAGTTATCTCAAATTCCATGTGGTCCAATAAACACTCCCACCATGCACCCATCGCACATGGCAAACGTTCCACAGGGTTCTTTGATTCCACTTTTTCTCTTGTTCCCGGAATTTGACCCACCACTAAGTCCTTTTCAACTCCACATACAAACATATACCAATTCCATCTGCTTCAGTCTGTCCCCACCGCCATCACCTGAGTCCACCCTGATCTCTCCCACGAGGACAACTACAATAGCTTTCTGACTTCTCTTTACTTCTACTCCTGTCCACTTTCCACAAGGCAGCCAATGATCATTTAAAAATATACACCTGGCGGGGCCAGCCCCATGGCCGAGTGGTTAAGTTTGTGTGCTCTGCTGCGGCAGCCCAGGGTTTGGATCCTGGGCGCGGACATGGCACCACTCGTCAGGCCACGTTGAGGCGGCATCTCATATGCCACAACTAGAAGGACCCACAACTAAGATATACAACTATGTACAGGGGGTTTGGGGAGATAAAGCAGAAAAAAAAAGATTGGCCACAGTTGTTAGCTCAGGTGCCAATCTTTAAGAAAAAAAATAGATATATACACCTGATCATACCACTTGCCTACGTCACCATGAAGTGATGTCCTATGGCCCTTAAAATAAAATCCAAACACATTGTCCCGGGTCACACGGCCTTTGAATTCTCGTCTGGGTCTACCTATTAACCCTAATCACTCACCCTTCAGCCCCTTGCGGCTACTCGCTGGGCACACTGGCCTTCTTTCCGTTTCTTGAACTGTCTAAGCTTTTCCCATTTTAGGGATTTTGCACCAGCTGTTCCCTTTGCCTGGAATGCTCTACTTCCAATCACAGAGTGACTTTTTTCTTGTCGTTCAGATTCTGCTCAGAGAGGTCTTTCTTAGCCACACAATTTAAAGTAGCAATTGGACACTCTCTCTTGTGTCAGTCTATTTCCATTTTTGCACAGTGTTTAACACTACTTTCTATTTTTCTTGTTTATCTGTTCTCTTGGCTGGTTATTGTCTACATGCCTCTGCTAGAATGCTCTGTGAGATCTTGTCTCTTTGGTTCATTGTTGTATTCCTAGAGCTCAGGAGAGTATCTGGCTCTCAGGAGAGTATTTTTAAAGTAAAAGGTACTTAAAAAAATGTTTGAATGAATGAATAAAATGTCTCCAGGCCCAAAACTTTTTAATCCAATCTCTGAACAACTGCCAGAGTGAACTCTCTAAAGTATTTATCTCACCGAGCCACTCCCTACTTAAAGCACCCCAGAGGCTCTACGTTGCCAAGAGAATGTCATCCAAACTGCTCAGCACAGCACACAAGGCCCTCCGCGATCTGGTCTCTGCTTGCTTCTCCAATCTCATTCCTCACTGAGCCCCACTCCGTGCCTAATGACCTGCAAGATGCCCAATGACTAGCATGTCCAAGGCGTCATGGTTGTTTCATGATCCATTTCTTTATCATGTCTGGAGCACCCTTTCTTCCCATTACTCCCCCCACGCCCATCCCCTTACTTACTCAGTTTTTGAGATACAGCTCAAGCCAAGAAGATGTCCTGACCGCCCTATGACCCCAAACTCCAACCTTTTCCTCTATATATTATACTTGTCTCCATCATAGCTGCTGTAACTCTTTATTGCTCCTATTTGCTTTATGTCTGTCTCTCCACTTGGACTATAAATTCCATGAGGGCAGATATAGTGTTATATATTATATCATATTATATATCATGGTGTTATATTATCATTTTATTCCTAGATATGACTTGTGGTTGGCACTCGCACAAGTATTGGTTGACTGACACACTGAGGTATGGATCAATTTGTTTTACTGGTCATAAAAATGCAAGGAACTTGAGAATGCTTGACATGACTTGCCATTCGGGTTGACAGATGCTACTCGTTATACTGTGTTTCCTATGGCTTAGGCCCCACTGCATGATAACTCAGATTAAGGTAGATGAATGTTTTCAAACTCTAAAGAAAAATGTACTCTAGGAGAAAATAGTCAATTTATCACCTAAAACCAATTCTCATACCATCATAAGGGAAATGAATGGGCCTGACAAGAATTTGAAATACTTAAGGAAAAGTTGATTAGAGAAGGCTTCATGAATGATTAATTATAAAATTTAATATCTGTGGGAAAGAGTTTTACTGACATTTAAATAAATGCCGACAAAATAAGCTGCAATTAAGCATTTGCCACAGCACATAAAGCATCATCAAGGCATTCATTCTGAATCACAATTATATAAATATGGTATGTGCAACTCTGAAATAAATGTTCACATTAGGTGTGACTCATTGATCAGAGAGTTGCAGTTTGAACACTTTTGTTTTACCATGATAATTGCAAGTCCAGCTATGCAAAGGTGAGTGTACTCCTCCTCCTTTCCCTGGGCTCCCAGCCCTTCTTTAGTCTGCTGCTTTCTGGTTTCTACTTATCTCTGGGTTTTTTTCTTCTTTTTGTTTGCTGAGGAAGATTTGCCCTGAGCTGACATCTGTGCCAATATTCCCCTATTTTATATGTGGCTTGCCACCACAACACGACCGCTGATGAGTTGTATAGGTCTGCGCCTGGGAACCAAACACAGGCCACTAAAGTGGAGCATGCCAAACTTAACCACTAGGCCACAGGACTGGCCCCTTCTTTGCTTTTACTAATACCTTTTCCCCCCCACTAATTTTGTTGAGATTGTAATGGTTTATAACATTGTGTAGCTTCAGGTGTAATTATTATTTACCAATTTCTGAATAGACTTCATTGTGCTCACCACCAGTAGTCTAACTTTTGTCCACCACCATACATATGTGCCCCTTTACCCCTTTGGCTCACCCCCCAATCCCCTTCCGCTCTGGTAACCACTAGTATGTTCTCTTTATGCATGAATTTTTTATCTTCCACATATGAGTGAAACCATACAGTATTTGCCTTTCTCTGTCTGGCTTATTTCACTTAACATCATACCCTCAAGGTCCATCTATGTTGTTGTAAAAGGGATGATTTTACTGACACCCTTTCATAAAGTCTCCAGTGACTTTCTGGTGAATATATGAGATGGCCTCAGCTTACTTGAGTCTTCGGGGTATTTAATTTATTGAGTGAATTAATATTTATTTGTCATCCACTATGTGTTAGCATTAGATACCAATTTGGTGCATCGTAATAAAAAAAAAGGAAAGGACCCACCCCAATACCAAAAAAACCCCCAAACCCAACAAAAACTCCAAACAAAAACTAATAACAAAGACCAAACCAAACTAAACAACAAAAAAAAGAGACTTTGGTTCCTGACCTCAAATATCCTATCATCTAGTAGGAAAACAGACGTAAAATAAATAAGCACAGAGATAAACATCTAATTAAATTGTGATGAGCGCTATGAAACAAAAGCATGTGGTGTTCTGAGAAGCAGTAATAGGGAACTCAGTTTAAATCCGGCATCAAGGCAGCATCTCTGAGAAGGGGACCTGGAGGAGGACAAGGGAGAAAAGTCCAAATGGAGAAAGAAAAATGAGAGCTGGGAAGATGTGTTTGACTGGACGACGTCTGAAGATTGTGAATGCTGTCTGGCAGATCATTTCTCCAAGTAGCAGGGGAAGAGGAGGAATTGTCAGCTATCACAAAGAAACCAAACACTCGTGCTGATAAACATGATACAGTCCAAGGGAGAGCATTTGTGGAGCCGTATCTCAAGAAGATAAGAGAGAGACTAACTTGCAACCTTTTCCTCATTTTGAGGTGGTTGAGAAAAAAGAGAAAACCAAATGGCTTGAGGAATAAGGAATGTGAAATTTATTGTGTGGCTATGCCACCAGAAGAAAGAGGAAAGAATTTGGCTCCCTGTCAAGACACCGATGTGGATACATTCCATCCAACACACCAGAGAATTTCTGGGAAGCTGGCTTTCCTTCAGGCATATGGCAGACATTCCCTTAATTCTTGATGGTACATAAATGGAGGGTACATCTACGACCTCAGGAATGGGGAAGATGAAATCATTGGTCGAATTGTTTTATGTGTCTGAGATTACAAACAATAAGTATGAAAGAGAAACCGATAGCTTTTGCAGAAATGAAACTTCCCTTGTGTGGTTAGCACATGTGATTAAAACAAGAACTGTAAAGTGTACTCACCACCCTATTTGGGCTTTTCTGGATCTTAGGCACTTTCATTCCTCAAGTAGAAGTAGGGAAAATGTCTTTTTCTTTCTCTGTCTTTAAAAATTAAAAAGAAAATTAATTTCTAAGGCGGTAGTTCTCAACCTTGTCTACACATCGAAGTTACCTGGGGGCACTTTGAAAACTCCATGCGCCTTGGTAGCACATCAGGAGCTCCTTATTCAGTGGGTCTGGGATGGGCTGAGGGATCTGTAGTTTAAAAAGCCTCTCAAGTATTTCTGATCTGCTACCAAGTTTGAGAACTGCTTGGGTATCTTTATTTATCTCCTGTCTTTTTTATTTTTAAAATAATCCTCATTCTGAAAATTCAGTGAACATTGAAAAAACAATAACTCAAACGATCAGATTTCTTAAAAGAAAAGCGGAAGAGCTTCCATCAGAATGTTTATGATCTTGTTGTCCTGCCCTCATCAGCCTGCTTCGTATGTGGTGATGAGTGGCTGGGCAGGGTCCTCAGTAGATGAGCCTGGCTTCAGCTGGAGGACTCAGGAGGGTTTCCCAGATGTTCTCACTCGCCACAACTTCTCCATGACTCTACATGTGTACCACACAGTCCTGTATCTAGTATGTATTCTCTCTCTTTGACAGACTGCATGTTCCGATCAGACCTTCTGAAAATAGGGCCCCTGGCAGCATACCAGTTTCCCTCATTTGTTATTACTTCCCCTCACTTTGCCCTCAGTTTCCTCTAGCAAATGCCAAGATGGGTACACAACGCTTTATCTGAAACCCTTGGGGCCAAATGTGTTTTGGAATTCAGAATGCCTCAGACTTTGGAAAGGTCGATTCTAGATTCCATATACGACATACCTCCCCCAGTGTGGCCGGAAAAGCACCTTGTAGTTAAGCATTTGCATTATTTCTACAGGAAACAAATGGCTACTCCCATGAAGTGGGATGAATAAAGACTGTAAGTAGCCTCACATCTGAGTGGTTCAGGTTTTACCACCAAACGACATTGCTAGAAACTTTATGAATGAAAACCTTTAGGATTTCAGAGCTCTGTGGATTTTGGAATTGTGGAAGGGACTGAGGACCTGGGGTAGCAGCATTATATAAAACATGTTTTGCAAAACTGCCTTTTCACTCACTTTACTAGTTTTTCTCATTGCTTATAACAGAAACACAGTAACATGAAGTTAAGGGATTTCCATGTCAGTTGCTTTCTGAGTATTAATACTTTCCATTTGGTCAGAAATGGAAACCCCAGATAACCCTAGATTTTTTTGGGGGGGGGGTTAGTGAAACTAAAATAGACTCAACAAACATACATTTAGAAGATGTTACGATTGGGCCTGGTGACTCAAGCTCAGAAACCTAAATAGCTGACTTAAAGCTCAGGTGGGCCATTCATTGCCCGTGGTCATCCTAGTAACTCTCCCTTCTTCAGCCTTCAGAGATCTTTCCCCTCTAACTGTAAGTTATGTCGTTCTCATAGTTGTATCAGCCTTCTTCGTATCTGTCAGGACATCAGACCAGGGGCTCCTTGGGGCAGGTGAGCCTATCATAGAGATTGAACTGCTAAATATCGTGTGATCTCATTGTCTTCATAGGGTGCTGAGGCCCAAGAGAAATTTGAGTTATGTGCATTTTTTCCCCCTATTAGATTAGCTACTCTTTCAGAGCGGAGTTTCTTCTTGTGTACTCCTCAGAACGTGGGTATTGTTAGTAGGCGGTAAAAAAAAAATTCCTTTTTTTTAATAGTTGATAGTAGAATTCCTCTTGTGAATAAATGGTTTTAAAAAGAGAAAATACCTTGGAGGATTTGAGTGTGAAAAAATAGGCGCACCATAGGATTCAGAAATCGGGGGCAGAAGAAATGGAAGGTAGAATTACTTTGCATTTAGAAAAATGTCGGTGGTGGTGGGAGGGGGTGGAAAGCAGAGAGAATGAGCAACCTGGGAAATCAGCCAAAAGACTTTATAAACAGGATGATTATTACTCAATTCTAATTGCTTATGGGCCAGCAGTACAAACTGCATCTATTTCTTAATTTCTCTAAACTTTCTGTAGAATCTCTTACACAAAGGCTTTGTGTGGATAACTTTTTGTTGTTGTCTGTGTGTAAAACTAGAGAAGGTAGTTCAAGAACCCAGGTGGCAATAAAGAAAAAGTTGCAAGATGCCAAGTGGAGAACAAGAAGTCAGCTGAAGTAAGAGGTGGTCATGAGAACATAAGCCCCTGAGGAATACGCAGAAATCGTGGAGAAGGAATTGGACTTTCAACATGAGGTGTGTTGGAGGCAGAAGTAGCATTGTCTAGATTTTCAGAGGCAGAATGACCTTGGATGTCATCTAGATTAAGAAGTATATGCTCAACAAAGGTTATGAATGACATTAAAAAATGATACATGCTGGACTTAGAAGAACGTTACAGTCATCTGCATCACGGAAAGAGTCCCGGAGAGGGAATTAGAAGTTCTTGGTTGGAATTCTTTTTTTTTCTTCAACTTCTAGTGTCTTTATTTTTCCTAGAATCTAGATACAATGAACTCAAGCAGGGCAGTCGTCAATGCTGTTTAAGCTTAACGCTTTAGTTACTTAAACCACTTCAGTATTTGTAAATGTGAGAACACATATTACAATAACTGGGAAATTAAAATTTGAAATTGTATCAACAAATTTACTTAATATTGATGTAACTACAAAAAAATTTACATGCAACACATGAACTTTAATATCGCAGAATTTGGCCTCTATGTAAGTAGCTTACCTATTGACAAAGATACTCTGTGTTTGCCTGTCCTAACCTATGAAGTGTTGCAACCAACAGACCCACTCCCATAGCGTTTCACTATGTCCTTAAAAAACATAGATGATTCTACCTCTCAGACAAAGTGAAAAAACTCAAAATTCCCACCCAGAAAAAATGGTTAGCCCAGAATTATCAAATTTTGAAGTTTCAGCAGATGGAACACCAGAAATAGATTGTGGGCAACTCTTACTTAAGTTTTTTACCCAAGTAGTACTATAGGAATTTACAGTGTTGATCAAAAGAAGACACTGTTTTCTCATTAAACTTTGTTTTAATGGATGTCGAAATTCTGTGACAGATTTTTGGTCAAGTTGTTTCCATTACAAAGTACTGATTTTAAAAACGAATAACTTAAAACTGCCACACACAGAAAAAAAACAAGTGGTGCATAAAACTTTTGCCTTTCCTTCTGAAGATTTTATGATGCATTATCATTAATGACTCTTTTACTGTTAAACTTAAATGGCCAATAGAGAAATAGTTCTGAGACTATTCTTCTAATACTGATTAAGACTGGAGGAGCTGGTATTAGGGATAATATCCATTTACCTTCTGAGCTCTCCAGCACACTGGGTGACCTTGCCAGCTCCAGCAACCATTTGTCCACTGCTTTGATGACACCCACAGCAACCGTCTGTCTCATGTCACAAACAGCAAAAAAGACCCAGAGGAGGATAGTTAGAGAAGCTCTCAACACACGTGGGCTTACCAGGAACCATATTAACGATGGCAGCATCACCAGATTTAAGAATTTGGGGTCATCTTCCAGCTTTTTCCTGGAATGACAATAAATCTTCTCCTTCAGCTCAGCAAACTTGTAAACAACATGAGGTGGGAGACAATCCAGCACAGGTGCATAGCCAGCACTGATTTGGCCTGGATGGTTCAGGATAATCACCTGAACTGTGAAGCCAGCTGCTTCCATTGGTGGGTCATTTTTGCTGTCACCAGCCGCGGTGCTAGGATGAACATCTTTGACAGACACGCTCTTGACATTGAAGCCCCCATTGTCCTTAGGGAGAGCTTCACTCAAAGCTTTACAGTGCATTGCAACAGACTTTACTTGAATTGTAACATTTCTAGAGCAAAGGTGACCATTATTCTGGGTTTGAGAACATCAGTCTCTATTGGCAAATTATCAATACTACCAACTTCGTAGCTGACTGGAGGGGGAGATGCAAGGGCTTATCAGGTGGATGAGTTGGTGGCAGGATGCAATCTAGAGCTTCAAGCAGCACGGTTTCACTGGCATTGCCATCTTTCCAGGTGACTTTCCATATCTTGAACCAAAGCATGTTTGCACTTGGCTCCAGTATGTTGTCACCATTCCAACCAGAAATTGATGCAAATGCTACCACATTGGGGTTGTAGCCAATTTACGTAATGTAGATGTGACTACCTTAGCAATTTCTTCATATCTCTTCTGGCTATAGGGTGGCTCAGTGGAATCCATTTTGTTAACATTAACAATTAGTTGTTTCGCACCTATTATGTGAGTCAGAAGAGCATGCTCACAGATCTGCCCATCCTTGGAGACAGCTGCTTCAAATTCACCAAAACCAGCAGCAACAGTCAGGACAGGACAGTCAGCCTGAGATGTGCCCGTAATCATGTTTTTGATAAAGTCACTGTGTCCCAGGGCATCGATGACGGTCACATACTACTTGCTGGTCTTGAATTTCAGGGAGATATCAGTGGTGATACCATGTCTTCTTTCAGCTTTCAGTTTATCCAAAGGCATGCTTTCCCATCTCAGAAGCCTCCCTCTCAATTTTTTCTATGGTTCTTTTGTTGATTCCACCACATTTGCAGATCAGATGGCCAGTGGTGATAGACTTGCCCTAAACTATGTGTCCAGTGATGATGATATTGATATGTGTCTTTTCCTTTCCCATTTTGGCTTAGATTTAGAGGTGTTTTTCATCACACCTGTGTTCTGGTGGCAAATCCATTGCAAAAAAGTGGGTTTGAATTCTGTGGCATTAAATAATTACGTGACTTTGTGAAGACACAACTACTCTGGGCTGCAGTTTTCTTATCTGACAAAGGAGAGAGGAAACAAATTATTGGTTCTCTTATCTGTAAAATGGCTCACATGGTAACTGAGATGCCCTAGGAAGGAGCACAGAATTTGGAATCAGAAATATCCATTAGGTTTGCATCTTGCTTCTGCCATTCACCGACTGTGTGACCTTGAGTTAGCTACTTAAATTCCCAAGCCTCAGTTTCTTCATCTATGAAGTAGCAATAACACCTATGCCTCAGATGGCTTTGAGAGGATTAACTATTTTAGCCTAGGTAGAGATGCTTGATAAATATGAGACCTGTCTCTTTCAGATTTAAGTTCAATTTCTTTGCTCAGTTTCCTTCTTCATGACCTTGAAAGAGAAAAATTCCTGGTTCTGTTTTATAGGTTAGTCCAACTTCATGCTAACTTACCTTTGTCGAGTGAAAAAAGAAATAACATGAAGTAACACTAATTCAGCTTTGCATTTTGCCAATTATATGGAATTTAACAGCAATATTCAAATGCATCTGTTGCTATGGTTACTGATTATAATGTACTAAGTATTAACCAAGAAAGCTCTATTTAAGGAACGGTATCCAGAGAGGTGGTGATAAATTTTGCCTACAAATTCGTTCACTACTATGCAGTTTCTATTTCTAATATAAAGATATTACTTCCCCAGAATCAATTCTAAATCCCAAGTCTGTTTGTTTCAGTAATCCTGGAAAACACAGTGGTAGTGGAACTCTTGCTCACTTTTCTTTTTTTTTTTGCCTTGGAATAATTGGAGGCTGCAGCTGTCATCCACTTGACTCTAATTCCACTAAACCAGGGGTAGCTCCATTTCGGTTTGTAGTAATAGGCAGCCCACAGCAAAGTATGAAATGCTCAATTCTCCTATGCAAATAGGAAGTTCCACTCTTCATCAGGATCGTGTCCCAACATTTCTTCTCTCTAAGTAGCCAGCCGTCGTCAGAATGGCTGGGCAGGACTTCTCCCGACTAAGCACTGCCTCTGCAGTATTGCTGAAGAACAGCTAGAGGGAAGGAACAGGTCTATCTGTCTTCTTTTTGTCCATATTTCTTGGGTGCCTACACCTTCTGTCTCCTGAGGGTCTCAGCATCTTGAGAGGGGAAAGAGGGCTCTTCCTTGTACCTACGAAGTGTTGATGGGCCACTTTTTCTAAACCTTCTATTTCTTGTTGGCCTCATAGTGTTTCTGTTTCAACCAGAGCGTATATCTGAGCCTTACCTACCAAAGAGAGCTAGAGTAAGGGGAGTGTGTCTGAGAATGGGTGGAAAGCATGTGTAATTATACAGGACCATCAAAAAATATTATTCTTAATATTGGTTCACATTTTCATCTGTTACCTTAATGGGATATGTATATACTGTATTAACCCAACCCCTTTATAGTCACCCCTAGATTGAAAAAATAGTTCTTAGCTGATGAACAATTTCCAAATGATTACTGTATTTTAAAAGATGCTCCCCTAAGCACTATCTTAATGTGGGTTGCCTATACTTCTGACATAATATTTCCTTTTATTTGTATGGGCCACAATCTTTGATAAGTATTTATGATGCTGAATTTTCAGTTCCTAAAAGAAATGAGCAGATTATGGAAGATTTTCTATGGTGTTTTTGTTAAGATGGCAATGAAGGGCAAAGAGACCTGGTTCTGATTTAATTCATTTTGCCTTGGAAAGCCACAATGCCCTAAACTATAAATATACCTTAAACTGAGAGCTTCAGTGTTTCAGTGTAGGTATAACATCAACACTATGTCTTAGATTTTGACTGATGAGCAGGAAGAACTTTGTCAGGTCAGCATGACCAAATTATGCTAATGTATCTTGCTCCAACAAAGGGAAGTGACAAAGCCATATCAATTCAACTTCCTGAATACTTATTAAATCTGTGTATTTATTTTTATTTTTATTACCACCACCCCAACAGCTTATCTCACCAGAACTCCTGGAATAACTTTTTCTAACCAATCTGCCCTACATCCACTCTTTCCCATTGAGTCTCCATAATATAACCAAACTGATCTTTTAAAGACTCAATTTTTAGAGAATCATGACTATATTTGAATTGGTCAGTGATTTCCCATTGTCCTTAGAATAAAGCGCCAAATCCTTAATGAGGTCCACAGGCCCTCTACAATCTGGGCTTTCTCCACTTTTCCAACCTTATGTTGGGCAATTCTTCACACCAATCTTAAATTTCTGTTTTCTTTTCTTTTTCTTTTTGCTGAGGAAGATTGGCCCTGAGCTAACATCTGTGCCGATCTTCCTCTACTTTATGTGTGGGTTGCTGCCACAGCGTGGCTGATGAATGGTGTAGGTCCATGCCCAGGATCTGAACCTATAAACCTGGGCCGCCGAAGCAGAGCATACAGAACTTAACCACTATGCCACGAGGCTGGCCCCTCCATTTCTTGAATATATCAACCTTTCCATGTTGATGCCTTCATGCATGATGTTCCCTTTTCCTGAAATGCTCTTCCCAAAAACTCTTTGCCTGACCTGGGGGGCAGTATCCTTACACTGGTAGGTTCTCAGAGGTCCACGATTAAAGCTCAGAATCATACAACACTGGAGAGAGGCCTTTCAGAGGCTGATTAAAATGTAAAACTGGATTTATATGATCTGAAAGTCTTCAGCATATCCTATACACACACACACAGCATTATCTAAAAAAAAAAGTTCATAATGTCTGTTAGTTTGTAAATGTTTGTGGGCTGCCATTAATCCTTAGAGCTAATATTTTATTTCATAATAGTTCAAATTGCAGTTCAAATATGAATCATATCCTAGCAGGGTAAAGAAACTGATCAAAACATTCACACTCCATTCAATGCTATTGTAAGTTGGGGAGATGGCTTTCCCCAACAACAAATGGCTGTGATGAGACGGAGATCTTAACTCATTTGGCTGATTAATTACATTTCGATAAGTAGTTATTAATAAAATAACTAATGTTTAATATAACTCGGATTCTATTCTGAGGTCATTAACTGGTGATCTGCAAGCCAGAATCAGCCTCTAAACATCTTTTGTTTAGAGTATACAGTATTAAAAAACATTTGAGGCAGTATTTAAGAATTGGGAGAATGAAAATAATCGAGACTTTTAGCTTCCTCAAACCTGGGAGATTCTGATGACCTGGGATTCGTATTCTCCTCTTGGCCATAAGCAGCTGGAGTGGAGGGGCAGGTGTTCCTTTTAGGGAGGTCAGTGTTTCTCAAAACTGGGTGTGCTTTAGAACCACCCGGAGGGCTTGTTAAGAGATTGGGGGCCCTGCCCTGGAGTTTCTGATTCAGTAGGCTGGCTCTGAAAATGTGCATTTCTAACGAGCTCCTGGGTGATGCTGATGCTGTAGGTAAAAGGTCCACACTTTGAAGACCACTGAGGTGGGATATGTCTTTTCCAGCAAACCATGGTCTTCTCACTTCTTATTGATTCCCTTAAGCTGGGTATCCACTGCCTGTTATCAGCAAGCTCACCTTGTTCCCCTTGGCCTATTTAGAGAAATATTTTTTCCCTATGCATCTCTTCTGAAAGTAGGAAAATAAAAAAAAAAAAAAAGGAGAAATCTGTATCTTTGTGAAAGTGAAGGCTATTACAACATGCTTACCATGCAAACACTTGGCCCTTTTCACTCATATGCATTTCCGAAGCCTTTTGAGTTTGTGAGCTCAGTTCCACGGCAACTTCACACACGAGCAGAACTTACCAATGCACTTGGACAGTCGGATTCTGGCTTTCAGTCATTCAGACCTGGGTTTGAGCTCCTGGTTCTGCTGTTTACCGGCTTGGTGACCTTGGAAACCTTCTGAATCTCATTAAGCCTCTTTTCCTCATCCACAATATAGGGATTTTAGCGACACCTACTCCATTGTGTTAGTGTAAAATTAAAATATTGAATGTGAGGAGACCGGTACACAATAATTGCTCAATAACTGTTATCTGTCAATGTTATTGTTGACATTTTAATACCGATTTTAAAATGATATAACCATACGATGGAAGAAGAGAAGAGATACGAAGCAGAAATGGAAAGTGTTAGGAACCTGGAAAAGCTGGATCAGGAAGGTTAAAATGTGCAAAGGTTTTCAAAAAGTGCAAAGAACAATAAAAGTAGAGCCTCAGTCATTTTTTAGAGTAGGATAAATAAGGAAGAAATATTTACTGCTTAAGCAACATTGCATAATGGTTTTTTTTAATCACCTTGTTTTATTTTTTATTTATTTGTTTTTTTAAGGAAGATTAGCCCTGAACTAACTGCTGCCAATCCTCCTCTTTTTCCTGAGAAAGACCAGCCCTGAGCTAACATCCGTGCCCATCTTCCTCTACTTTATATGTGGGACGCCTACCACAGCATGGCTTGACAAGTGGTGCATAATGTTAACAGACAAGAGAAAAAACCCAGAACTACTAGTGTTTTAATGTTCTTCTTGGTCAAAGAGTAGTATTTTCAGTCAGAAAGAGAAGAATAGACATTGGAAAGAGGCATCTAAATTCTCAGAGACAGAGAGCTATCCAAAGGATTTCGTATTAGCCATGTCATGGGCTACTGGAAAAGGGGCGGGTAAGACTGCGGAACCACAGACTATGATGAATCACAGAGCGTGAGTAGGTGTCCAGACAGTGACCCAGAGACAGATTTTATCCTGACTTCCCAAAAGGAGAAGAGGAGAAGTGTCCTCATTCTCAGCACTTCATGAAGTGTAACCAATAAGCTTGATGCTTACCCCAAGCGGGCGATTAAATGGATTGTTTGTGAGCATTCAGGAAAAGAAAAGAATGATTGTAAAGAGTTGCTATTGATTCTTAAATGTAAGTTAGTTTGTTTTTTTAAACATGGATTGTGTGGAGGTTTATTTATTTATTTATGTATAATTGACATATAATATCCTATCAGTTTTAAGTGTACATCACAGTGATTTGATCTTTATCTACATTATGAAATGATCACCATGATAAATCTAGTTATCATCCATCAGCATACAAAATTATTACAATATTATTGACTATATTACTTATGCTGTACATTATATCCCCGTGACATTAACTTTATAACTGGAAGTTTGTATCTCTTAATCTCCTTCACCTATTTTGCCCATCCCCAACCCATCCCCCTCTGGTAACCACTAGTTTGTTTCCTGTATCTATGAGTCTGTTTCTGTTTTGTTTTGTTTGTTTGTTTTGTTTTTTAGATTCTACGTACAAGCAAAATTATACAGGATTTGTTTTTCTCTGTCTGACCTATTTCGCTTAGTATAATACCTTCTAGGTCCATTCAGGTTGTTGCAAATGGCAAGATTTCATTTTTTTAATGGCTGAGTAATATTCCATTGTATATATATATATACCACTCTTTCTTTATCCATTTATCTGTCTGTGGATACTTGGGTTGCTTCCATATCTTGGCTATCGTAAATAATGCTGCAATGAACATAGCGGTGCAGATATCTCTTCGAATTAGTGTTTTTGCTTTCTTTGGATAAATACCCAGAAGTAGAATTGCTGAATCGTATGGCAGTTCTATTTTTAATCTTTTGAGGAACCTCCACACTGTTTTCCATAGCAGCTACACCAATTTACCTACCCACCAACAGTGTACGAGGGTTCCTTTTTCTCTACATCTTTGCCAACAATTGTAATTTTTTGCCTTTTTGATAATAGCCATTCTGATAGGTGTGAGGTGATATTTCATTGTGGTTTTGATTTGCATTTCCCTGATCACTAGTGATATTGAGCATCTTTTCGTGTGCCTGTTGGTCATCTGTACTTCTTTTTGGAAAAATATCTATTCAAGTCTTCTGCCTGTTTTTAAATCAGGTTTTTTGTCTTTTTGATGTTAAGTTGTGTAAGTCCTTTATATATTTTGGATATTAACCCCTCATTGAATGTATGGTTTGTAAATATCTTCTCCCATTCAGTGGGTTGCCTTTTAGTTTCATTGATGGTTTCCTTTGCTTTGCAAAAGCTTTTTAGTTTAATATAATCCCATTTGTTTATATTTGCTTTTGTTGCCTTTGCCTGAAGAGACAGAGTCATAAAAATATTGCTAAGACTAATGTCAAAGAGCTGACTGCCTGTGTTTTCTTCTAGGAGTTTTATGGTTTCAGGTCTTAAATGTAAATTTTGTCAGTATATTCATTTTCCTTTCTGGTAAGATTATTAAGCTAGAAGACCATGGAAATGATTCACTCATTCAGCAAATATTTATTGAATACTAACTAGGTGCAGACGTATTGTCTGTCACCTTTTTCTTGGAGAAATAGGCAGTATGTTCATTTATTAATGAACATGGGTTGGAGTCAAACAATCTAGAAAGGAGTGGAACAGAGATCTGACCAGGTATACAAAAAAGGAGGTGGTAGTCTTTACCATAATTGGAAATACAAAGGAGTTGCTGAAGGGGGTAATAGAAAACAAATTTATTTTTGGACTTGTGTTTAAAATATGTAAGTGAGTGCAGATGTCTATTCACATACAGATATGGAGCTCAGAAGGCCCTGGACTGGAGACACAGATCTGGGAATCATTAGCTTGTACAGTTGTTAAAGTTTTCACAGTGGCTGAGATTTCTCAGAGGGATGTATTGAGTGAGAAGAGAGCTAAGGCTAGATCGCAGAGAACACTAATATTTTAGAAAAGAAGAAAAGGAGCTTACAAAGAGGCCTGAGAGACAAAGTTCAGGAAGGTAGGAGGAGAACCAGAAGAGAGGTGTTACTTGGCTGAGGAAAGAGAGAAACTCCTGTGTAGTGCTGAGGACTCAGGTGGATTTGAAAGACATGCGTTGGCTGTGATGCCCATCAGCAGTAGTGTGTGATTTTTGTCCAGCAGTCCTCAGCTGTACAGCCCTCACCTCAGGGTGGATGAGAGGAAAAGGGAGAGGTACTTAATGGTCTAAGAATCAGGGGTTTGCAGAGATGGTAAAATGAAAGAAGAAGGAGGAGGGGAAAGAAGCTCTTGGAGAAATAGATTTGTATGGTGATTAAATTTAAGATAATGTGATACTGAATGGGCAGGAAAATATTGGTTAACATAAGTAAGACTCAAAATTGAGCATAGTTGGAACAGGGGGTCAAATGCAGCAGAGTGAAAAATTTGATAGGGATGTGTGTACTTCCCTTCACTTTCCCAAGGATGCAACAGACAAGGATCAATTCCTGTGGAATGAACCTACACGTATACTCCACCCTCTTTCCTTTTCTCTTTCCCCTAAAGTGATAATAAATCTTTAATTGATATTTTTCTCTTTTTAAGAATGGCTTTTCAAAGAACAGTGAGCTGAATCAACATTTTTCCGTCTGGACATAAGAACCATGTGGAGGTCAATTGACAGTCATACAGGTGGAAAATACCTTTCAGATTTTGTAGTTGACTTTGAGTTCACTAATAACAATAATATTAATAGTGTGGATGACACTTTGATCATTTATGATGAGTCAGGTGGTTATAGAACTTTTATATGTATAGTAGATATATGAGTCTCAGTCCACAGACTCTGTTAACCTAGAAAAACAACTTAAAAATTTCTTCTAACTCAGCTCAATCTATGTTTAATCCTCCTACTGCCAGGCTGAGAGCAACAATTTCAGGTAAATTTTGGTTTCTCCCTCCCTGTGAGGTTGAGACAAAGACCCTGGAGGGATTTACACACATGCCTTGACCACTAAATTGGGGGAGTGGGGGCCTTCTGGCGCTGAGTCATCTGTTCACCTGGAGCTACCCTGAGACAGCATTTGGCCTGCAGCATGGCCTATTAGGATTGGATGCTCACACAGATGATTTGCTGTATCACTTAAGGGCAGGGAAACCATAAGAGGCGGTGGACTATTGTGCCTAGACTCTGCACAAAGCCATTTCCTCTGTGGGCTATTGCTCCCTCCCCAGGGGCAGTGCCTAGAAAGAAAGGAGCTTGGCTCCTGGAGCCCTCAGTCTATCTGTTTTCATTGCCCCCTCTTCCTCACTCTCCCTCCCTCAGCCCACATAGAATTCCATTCTAGGCAAGGAGTAGAGGAAATTACGGCTCTCTGACCCCTGCTTCTTCCGTACATTGTGTCTATACATCATCCTCCAAACTCTAAGATCCCCTTTTTAAAACACAGAGACAAAAAGTGCGCATTGGCTATTTCTACTTTCTGACCAGCTGCCTCCCCTGCCTGGAACAATGAGCTTGGAGTTGCCCATATATTTGGAAAAGGGGGAATATCAGGAGAAGAATGCTCCAAAATCACCATACATCACACTCACAGTAAGTTCTGTATTCTTGCAGCAACAAAATTTGAAAATTCGGTAGAGTCTTAGATATTTGTATTAAAGGGTCCTTCCAAATTTAAGATTCTATAATTCTATGAGTGTTAGGTGAGACCAGTTGGTTTGTGCTGCTGGAAAGGACAGGAAAAGCCCTGGGTAGCTTTCGAACAGATGGCAAAAGTGGGTCAGACGCTGAGAGAAGGGGCTCTGGCCTTGAGATTTGAGAGTGCTTGAAAGATTCTTAAGAAACAATGGTGACCAAAATTGAAAACTCTTATCTGAGGCCTAACTGTTGACTTTCTCTCCTCTCTTGAAACCTCTCACCACTAAATGGAGGTTTTCACTTCTCTGCCAGGCTGGGCCCGGCCATTTCCCAACTCCAGTTTCTCCTCTGACTGTGACTTGACAGGTTGTCTCAGTCCTTGGCGACCCTCACTTTTCTGCCTTGGGGTCAGGACATGGTCGCCTCTGAAATTTTACAGAACCTCATTATCGATGAACATTTATTGATGTGGGTTGTTCAGGGCCCCATGATAAGGTTTCATATAGTGTAAACCTCAAGGGGCTTACAATCACATGGGAGGGATGGGGTATGTGCATAACCCAGCATAGCACGTCCGAAACATCCTCTATGCTATGGCTCCAGGAGTTTGGAGAAGAGGAGCATGAAGCAGAACTCTCAGCTGCTGAATCGAAAAGGCATGTGCTTGTGACACTTGAATCGCAGCTGCTTTCTGGAACCCCACCTAAAAATAGTTTGAGCTCAATCTGCAGAAATTCTGACCTGAGTGGTTATGCTTGAGTTCGAGAAAGATGAGTTATTCTTAGATCTTTATAAGCAACTGAGAAGGAAGTTTCAACCTCAGCAACATCAGCAATTAAGACTAATGATATCTGACTCCCAGACGTATGCTTTGAAGGATAAATGAGACTATGCAGATGAAAGAATCCTGATTGCCACTCAGACATTTACTGGTATTGTTTGTTATTATTATATATTCAAGAGGCACAGCAGGTCCTTTTACATTTTGGTCTGACTACTGAATCCCGACTGAGGCCATTCCCTCCAAACTGATCACTCTGGTGTTTAAATCGGATTCTGAAAGCCTCAGAATTTAAAAATTGCTATTGAAGATGAATGTCCTGCCTTTTATGTTGCATTTTTGAAAGTGATTCAATCAGAGAAGTACTTTGATGTTGTAAATACCTACACATCAGCTCATCTAATTTTAAATTAATCAAAATATTTAGGCATCTTCACAGAAATTTCTCATATTTATAAAACAAGGCAATAGTTATTTACTTGCTGGTATTATAAGACGTTTTGGGAAATCTCTATGTGACTTGCAAAAAGGAATAAAAGCTAGTTTCATGCAACTCCATTGTCAGAATAATGAATGCTCTAAAAACGCATTGATTTAAAGCCTGCCCAAACCTCTCCCTCAGGCTGCAGAGTGTGCCCAGTGAGTCTTAGAAGGAAGGAAAGTTTTCCTTTGTCCCACTTCCTGTACCTCTTTGGAGCTGGGCTACTAGCCAGTGTGAGCAGAGAATGAGTAAACTGTTAAAAGGTGAACAGCCAACGTGATGTTCTCAGCGTCTCTCAAAGGCACTAAGGAAACGTTGCAGGGAGCTGAGTAGCAGGCAGAGAACACCCCGGAGAGCGCACAGAGGCTTCTTACTCCACAGGATTACATTTTCAAGGGGGTTTGAATTCGGGGGGGGGGGGGGGGAACACCGTGGGGATGTCAGGGGAGGTGGGAAAAAAGCTTGTTGGGTAGGAGCAGTGGGGGAAGCTGGTCCAGTATTAAAAATGTGCTATAGATGCTCCCTAAGGTGAAAAAGCCCCACAATCAAGAAAATTCAGACAACCAGAAAGAGCTGTAAATCTTAAAAATGAGGCTGAATTTCCAAGTGACATATGACAATCACTTTTAATCATTAAGAATCCTACGTCATATTCGCAAGGACTTCCTTTTCTTAAATCATTCATAAATGGCTTTTTAAGATTCTCCTACTACAGCTAGGTGAGTTAGCACATACCCAGCCTGCCTTCTAGACTAAAACCACCCAGGAATTATGAGTAAATGTCTGTGACATTTTGGTTCATTGGAGTTGGTGTTGGGGGAACTTTTGAGCATTAGCAGATACAGGCATAACCTTTGATTGTCTTCACCAATGTGGTTTGATGCAAAGTTGCGTTGGAAAGTGGGCAGAGGCAGGGGAATTTGGAAAACATATGAAATTGTTTACTAGCCTTGTATGTTTGTGACCTTTCCATGGCAAAATATGAAAAGAACTTTGTAGAATTGTATGTTTTAATGATAATAGAATATGGGCATATAGGTAACAGAGAATACAATTTATTTAGAACACATTGTAGGGCTGAAAACTCTATCAAGTTTGCCATCCCACCTGGGAATCTGTAAGAGATCCTAACTGACATGTGCTGCTGGCTGTGGGAGGATTGACCGCAGGAGCGGGGAACTGAATCAGGGAATAAAATGGGGCAGAGATTGGAGGTGAGAGATTAGCACCAGCACAGCACCATCCAGAAGGTATGACAAGAGACTGCAGGTGTTGGACCGTGCAATGGGCAGCATCAGGAGAACCCAAAACGAGAGTGTGGACAAAGAGATTTTGAACCACAGAGAATTTCAGAGCAAGCAATATTCGAGGTTTAACCAGTGCTGCCCAATAGAAATAGGTAATTTAAAATTTTCTACTAGCTACATTTAGAAAAATGAAAATGAATTCTAAAATATATTTTATTGAACCCGATCTATCCAAAATATTATCATATCAACATGTGGCACTAACTATACTTCAAATGCTCAGTAGCCACGTGTGGCTACAGACAGCACAGAAATCAGGCAGGCTTTCTGCCCCAGGGAAGTCTACCAGGCCGGAGGAAGACTAACCTCATGATGGCCGATGGAAATTAATATGTTAATGGATAATTCACAGAAGAGAAAATAAAAGTGATTAGAAAATTCACTAGATAATTTTCATCTAACTTGTGGTCAAAGCTATAAAAATTAAAATATCAGTGAGGTACTATTTCTCACCTGTCAAAATAGCCAAAGTTTAAAAAATTTCAGTTGTTTGAAGATGCGCTAAAACTAATATGCTATTAGTAGTGCAAATTGGTATAACTCTTTTGGAAAATAGCTTTACATTTCATGTCAAGAGCTTTGAATTGTTTTTCAACTTCTAAGACTACCACAAAAATACTCCCACAAAAACACAATCATTTATTGAGTGTTTATTATACAATAGATAATATACTTAGCATTTCGTGCATTTTAAGTGTTTTATTCCTCAGAGCTCTATGAAGTAGTTGTTACTAACCAGTTTTAAGCCTATAAAAATAAACGAAAGTACAGAAAAAGTTTATACATTAATGTTATTATAGCATGATTAAACGAAGCAAAAAATAGAAGCCAAGAAAAACTGGGAAAAAACTTGTCTTAAAATCAGGGAATGGTTACTTAAGTAAAACTACTCAATGGAATTGTGTCTTTATTCAAGCGTTCTTAAAGAAGATGTAATGACATGGAAAAATAAATGTCTTAGTTTGCTATTGCCTCAATAAAGCTGCAAAACAAACAAGCACTAAATTTGGGTGGCATACAACAGGAAGCATTTTTTTCTCATGCACATGTTTGCAGGTTAGCTGAGATGTGGCTCTGCTTTTGGCTTCAGCTAAGCTGGCGTTGGTTGCAGGTTCAAGTATGATGCACTATATTTATTTTGGAGCCCTGACTGAAGGGGCATTTGCCTTCAGGGGGAAGCTCTTCTCATGGCAGACTCCCAGAGTGCAAGAAGGCAAGAGGTCAAGAGTAACTGCACAGCATATTTTATGTACCTGCTTGCTTCATATTTGCTAACTTCTCATTGGCTAAAGCAAGTCACATGGCCAACCCTAAAGTTGAAGGTAGGAAGTATTCTCTGCTTGCCTCAAGAATATGGTAGGAACGTGTATCTATAATTCTGTGATCAGGGGAATAAAGAATTGGCACCAATAATCCAATCTATCACAGTCTGGTCTCTGTCATTATCATTCACATCCCTCCCACATGTACCCACCCCCACACCAACATCCCCCCAAATCTCATTCATGATGACATCAGGCTAGGAAAATATTATCTCTGCATCTACGTCAACTCCAGATGGGATTCCTCTTCGTCTAGAGACCTTTGAACTAAAAAGACAAGTTATCTCCCCCTCCCACACCCAACATACAAAAGTGGAACAGGAACAAGGTGACCACAATAAACACCCTTATTCTAATATGGGAAGATTGAGAAGCATATAGTAGTCACGGGTTTATAGCAATTGTGAAATCCTGGTAGGCAAACGTTGTCAGGTTCCCCTACCTTGGGGGAAGGGAATGTTCTTGGATTAGACCCCATTACTGCTCCCTGTAAGTAGCTCCCCAGACCCGAGTCCACTCTTCCCCAGGCTCTTGGCTCCCCTCTTTGGGAGGTCCTTCTTTGCCAAAATCCTTCCTTGGCTATGCCTGAAGACGGCATTGGAGAATATGCCCAGTTTGGAGGCTGCTTCCTGCCTGAAGAAAATTGGGGGAGGAGGAGTCCAGAGGTATTTTTATGTCTCAAAGAGTCATAATCACTTTAGTGCAAGCTGACACAAATTTTCTCGATACAGTTTAACTTTTTATCCCTGCAAATCCTGAGATTTATGGGCTCTGTTCACTCAATTCTGTTTGCAAACCAGCCATGTTTTTCTCCGAACCCATCTCTTACAGTATGTTTTCAAATGCAGTGAGCAAGAACCCACTTACTCTATCAACACTGTGCCTTGAAACTTGCTTGCCCATCATCCTAACTTTATCAGGTGCATTTTCTGTCTTTTGGTTTGCCGCAAGTAACAGTTATAACAAATGTTTCACTACTATATAACATGGATCACATTTTTCTGGGCTCCTATAACAATTTCCTTGTAGCCTGTTCCACCTTCTAAAACCGATGGCATGTATTTTGGGATTTATTATAGCAGGACCTCATTTCTAGTTCTAATTTCTGTCTTATTCTGCTATTGCCATAATAATGCTGTGTAACAAACAATCACAAAATTTCAGAGTCATGCAGCAATAAACATCGGTTTCCCACTTATGTCGTTTGGCTAGGATTTACCTCGGCTTCCAGCTGAGCGCCAGCTGGACTTAGCTCCTGGCCTTGAGATGGTTCGGGTCTACTCTGCTTGTGGTCATTCTGCAGCTGTGGCTGTATGAGCTCTTCCATTATGGACAATCACATTGCAAGGAACAAGCCCAGCCATATCAGCACTTTCCAAGTCTCTACTTACGTCATGTTGTATTAATCATGACTTTTTATCTTGTATTTTTGATGCTTTGACATCATGGGGCCTTGCTGGCCCTGGAGGGAGTGCCCCTCCCAGAGTTAGTTAATTCCTAGAAAGAGCACACAACTAGCCTTGAGAGTGTACCTTTCATATGAAAATCAATACAGAGGCCGTACCCCTACGTACCCCTACGGTGACCTTTACCAAGCTCTTCCACTCTGGGCCAATATCCCCCCTGCCCTAATCGCCCCAGGGCCAGGTAGCACACAACTTAGGACAGCCCCTACACCACAGAGCCCATTGAAATTATTCAAACTGGTGAATCCTGATTTTCCTGCCCCTACCATTCCTTCCCACAGAAACCACAGTAAAGCTCTTCCCCACGTTTTCCCCTCATTCCCCCTGCCTCCTGACTGACCCCAGTGCTTCCCTGTGGTATGGCGAGCCCCTTCTCTTGAGATCTGTGAGTATAACAAACCTTCTTCTCAATGGCCATTATTGCTTGATTTGTTGGCATTGCCATACCTAAATAACAAACCCTACATTTAAAAACACCTGTCCACTAATATCCCTTGACCAACTTAAGTCACTCGACCAAGCCCAAAGTCAAGGTGTGAGGAAATACTCTCTGCCCACCAGTTTGGCAAGAGTGAATGCATATTTCTATTAGAAGGGAGTGAAGGATTGGACTCTGTTCGCCAGAGTGTGGATGTATAATTCTATGAGAGGGGAGTGAAGAATTGGGACCAATAATTCAATCTGCCACACTGTATGTGTGTGTGTGTGTGTGTATATATATATATATATATATATATATATAATGTTAGATAAAAACTGAGATGTGCAATATGATTGAAATATGTAAAACAGAATCTATGCAGAGAAAGAAGTCTTGAAGCAAAGACATTAAAATGTTAATAGGGTATATCTTTGGGTGCTAGGACTGTGGATGATTAAAATTATTCTTTTTTCCTCTATTTTACGAATTGCCTTTCATGAGAATATATTCATTTTAAAATTTAAAATGCACTATATAAAGCAGAAGCTGAGTCTTCTAAGTATTAAACTAAAATTGCTTGAATATCTTCTGCTTAAGATCAGTAATGGTCCTAAAAGCACGGGCCAGGAGGATTTGCTGCTGATTCCACCTGTGAGTACAGAAAGGTTTCCAGAGTAGGGAACCATGCAGCGTCTGAAATGGGTCATCCTCTTTTTCTTTGCTATTTAAACTGTAGCACACAGATCTCCATCATTGGCATCACCTGCAAGCTTGTTAGAAATATAGACTCCCCGTTTTCACCAATAACCTACTAAATCAGCTCTATGTTTTAAGAGGATTCTTCAGGTGGTTTACATGCACATTAAAATTGGAAATGCATTAATCGATTCCATAATAATAAATAATGTTTATTATAACATTATTTAAAGTAAACACATTTTTACTACATGATTCAAAATGCTTGGTAGGAATTATTATTATAGAATGAAAAATAGGCAGATAGTGGGATGGTTGGCAAACCGATTGGCCCAATGACCAAGTGCCAACAATCTCCATACAATAAAAATGAACTTTTCTATCTGTGATATTTATTGATTGCCAGTCTCATGAGGGTTCCTATTCCACTTCGCCCCCAAATGATAACATGGAACTGTAATTCTGGGAAATGTTAGTAGGATGTTAATAGGTGTCTCATTGTATTAGTGTCCTATGGCTGCTGTAATAAATGACCACAAACTTAGTGTCTTAATAAAACACAAATTTATTATCTTACAGTTCTGGTGGTAAAAAGCCTGAAATGCGACATTAGGCTAAAGTCAAGGTGTCAGCAGGGTTGTTTCCTGGGGGCTCTAGGGGATAATCTGTTCCTTCCTTTTTCCAGCTTCTACAATCTGCCCCCATTCCTTTGCCTCCTTCCATCTTCAAAGCCAGCCATGGCCGGTAGTGTTTCTCATGGCACATCACTCTTAAACTGACTCTCTTCTGCCTCTCAATTCCACTTTTAAGGACCTTCGTAATTACATTGGTCTCACCTAGATAATCCGGGATAACCTCTCTATTTTAAGGTCAGCTGATTAGCACCTTTAATTCCATCTGCCACCTTAATTTCCCTTTGCCATGTAAATTTCCAGGGAGTAGAACATGGGCATCTCTGGGAGGCCATTAGTGTGCCTACCACACCCATGAAATAGAGATTGGGTGGTCACATAAATCTGCAAAGAATATTTCCTTTTTGGAGCTTTGCAATGTACATCAGCATAGTGAAGGCTCAGAGAATTCTTGACAAAAAGAAGCCTCTTTGACTTTGCCCAACCCGGGAACTCTTCTTTTACTTGCACATTTCATGCAGCCGAGCCAGAGAAATATGGAGAAATTCAGAAAAAATGAAAGAACTGATTTCTGCCCTAAAGGAATTGAAGAAAGCTTTTTATTTTTTTAATCATCTATTGCAAATTCATCCCAAATTCATTAGTGCTGAGGGAATGCAGGGCAGAAGAGTGAGTGGGAACATTTATAGAAACCAGAAGCCCTAATTACCAGGCTTCTGTTGCATTATAAGGCAAGGTCTTAGCACAGCAGTGGCTGTGAGAGTCCACACCTATTTCCATTTTTACCAGTGGCATATTGTGGCATTATGAATAATTTAAAAAAATCTGTCCAGGTCACTCTCTTAATCTCTATAGCTCTGTTTCTCATATGTAAAATTGAGTTAACGGTATCCCTTTCATCCAATACCCTTGTGAGGTTTTAATTAATGCTGAATTGCTCTTTGGCATCTACGTGCAAAAAGAGTTATTAAATTTCAGTGCCAAACATTACGATGGTAATGAGGACTAGCTCAAAAATATTTCATTATATGTGTACCTTTTTTCATTAATTTACTGCATAAATCATCAATGGCTATATACAGTATTATCCCTATAGCCAGAAAAGTCAGCTTCTTTCATCTTTTTGATATCTCATGCTGAAACCAAGAAATATAAACTAAAGAAAGCTGTGTCTTGTAAAAAAAAATTCCCAGAAGGCATTTGTTTTATGTGGCGAGCATAATGATTGCTTACAATGAAAAAAGCCTTGAAAGGTCTCACTTGTTCTAAGATTATTCACGCAGCAATTATGCTATTGATGACAATCTGTTTTTATGATAATATATTATAAGCTATTCTGAATCCGCTCAACAAAGCATAGTATAATGCTTGCAGTCTTCCTCAGGACCTCTCTTGCTAAGATATCTATTCGGTTCCTTGATGAGAAAAAGCTAAAAAATATAGACATTTAAAAAAAGAGATAAATCAGTGGGAATCTACAGTGAATTGGAACTTGTAATTTTAAAGTGAAGAATTACAAAAGAAAGAAATTGTTGAGTACTCTGACTTACGTTCTAGATGATCTTGTTTATCCTGGTACGAATACTATCCAAGTGAGCCCCCAAATTGTGTGTATGTATGACACAGAAGAAGGGAGCTATCTATTTTACAATTTACCAACAGCAAAAGGGCTTTCCCAACTCTGATCTTAAATTTGGCTTTGGATTGCTATAGGTTTTCAAGTAACCATTCGTATTTCAAGTGAGTATTATTATTTAGGTTCTTAAGGCTCTTACTTGTTTTTGTAGAGTATATAACACATAAATGTATTTTACTTTAAAATAGTTATTGTGGTGGTTTTACCTGGGTGAGTCCACATGAAAAGAAAGTCGAAATACGTATTAAAAGAAAATATGCTCCCCAATCTTAAAAAGGTTAAATCTTACTTTTGTTTCACTCACGTTTTGTTACAACTTTAAATTGAAGTTGTATCGACATGGACAGAGTCCAAATGCCCCACTGAAACATCTATTTGACGTAGTCATCCACGTTTACAGTCAGTCTGCAAAACTTACTAGTTATTACATGAAAGGTGCTTTTTATCTTTAATAGCAGGATTTTAATGCCCTATTTGTTTCCCTTCTGCTTCATTTTACCCTGTAGATATAACTTGGGTAAATAATTTCAAGATAGGTAAATAAAAGGTTGGCTGAAGGTGATGAGAATGAGCAAATTGGTTGCTTAATATCCTGGCCTTCTTCGTAAAGTGGGTCACAAAAATATGTAATTATAAAAAATAAAATTTGGAAATAGGTGTAGAAGTCAGGGTAAAAGAATATGGTTAAAGAAAAGTAAGATGAAACCAAGCATGAGGTCACGCTTAAAATGCGCCCTTGTAGCATATACGAGCACTCATGCATGCTGTTATACATGCTTAGTAGAGGTGGGTCACACACATTTAGTACTTTATTTTTTGGCAGCTAATGAAATGAGGGAACGTAACCTCTGATGAGAATCTCTTAAAGATAAAGTAGTCAGTTGCTCAGCTGGAGTCTAACCATTCTTAACAATGAGGCAAGAGCAGAAAATGAAACTCCCTGTCTCTCTGTCTGTCTCTCTCTGTCTTTCTCTCTCTCTCTCACTCTGGGATTGAGAGTAATGGGCTGAGCGGAATTCTCTGAAGTTGTGTGCCTGTGATATAACTCTATCGTTCTCTGAACTGGGCTGTTCAAAGAACAGAATTTTAAAATCTACTTACCTCTGTTGTTTCAGAAAGGAGGGGAGTGGTGTAGTTGATCATCGAAAATATCAGATGATACAACATAATTTTATTTTTAGCTCTGAATGGCAACCATGGGACTTTAAAACAAAATCCAATATGTTTTGCTAAAAGTTGCTACAACCAGTCACCACCAGCTGGCTTTGCAGAAAACTGAAAGTCACCAACAAAGGTCGTTTTCTATGAGAGCAAAGAGTCAAGGGCAAGTCCTCCTGCGGTCACTGATGGCTGATTGGCTTGTCTCGGTGGTAGAGGAACTGTGTATGTGCTTCTAAATATGAAACAGCAACATCCAGTGAACTCAGTGATTTCCACCATCAATTACTACAGATGAAAGTGGCTCTTGATTTTGAACACTCACATATCAGCGTGCCTTGGAGATCTGGAATCTTGTCCTGGCTCTGTTACTAACTGGCTCCGAGATAATTACTTCCCCATTTCTCAGCCTGTTTCCTCTCAATACAATGTGTATTGGACTAGGCACCCTTCAAAGTCCATTCTATGACCTGAATTTAAGCAGAGTAGTAATCTCTTCCCTAAACCTGTGTGTAAACACATAATTCTTTTTTACCTCTCTATAGCTGAACTCAATGTTCAGAGACCTAGTCCAATGATGGCAGGGAGAGAGAGAAAAAAAACCTGAACAAACCAAGGAAACAAACAACAAGCAGTTTTAATTTTGCCACTTCACTGTGCCTTTTTTCCTTCTGATTTAGAATTTGGTCTTTTGGTATAATTACTCAGAATTTAAATTTAGTGGATTCAAAATTCAAGCTCTCGATTAGGGTTGTCTTGTCCTCTCAAGGATTCTACCCCCATCTTTTACTCCTTGATGTTGTTTTCCTTGATATTTTTCTTTTCCTCCTCCTCCTCTTCTCTCTTCTGCTTCTCGCCTTACCATGGCTTCTGGATGTAAGGTGAAGCTTAGATAGCATCTTGGTGGGAGAGATGGGGTTTCTGGCCTGGATTGGGCTCCATCTGAGTGTCTCATCTGCTGGTCTCTTTTCTTTCTCTGTGTTACTGGTCCCTACTCATCCTTCTGACATGTACCAGCATCTGCTACTGGTGCCCTTGGTTGGAGCCATGCCATCTGATTTTCAGGTCCCTGTACTTTGTGCTCTTCTTATGCTGTCCGCCATCCTTCTCAGCTTTCTATCCCCTCAGCAGCACGCTGGATAGGAGCTGCTCATGAGAAGTCAGGAATTCTAAGGCTCTAAATCTGCTGTGCCTCCTTTCTACTCCCCTGAATCTAATCTATGGCTTAGGGCACACAACAAGATAATTATTTTTTTTTGTATTAAGCAAACTCTTTTGTCCTCAGATCCTCAAACCTGCTTAGGGGTTTCCATTTTGCACCAAGAGTCTGAATTCTGCAAGGGAGGATACTCGCCTATGTCTGACTGTCTCTCTTTTCTGCCTCCCTGCTGTCTGGCAGGAATGCTTTCCCTTCAGTGGGATTTCATATCCATATTATATCACATATCCTTTCGATGTCCCATACTAAATATTCTATACTGAAGTCCTCTAAGCTTTACTGCTTTGAAGTCTGCAAAAGCATTTTTCTCCCACTTAATAAAGTTTGGCTCTTGCAAATTAGAAATAAAAGATCCGGCTTTCTTGTCTTCAAAATGTGCATGATCAACTTAGTTAAGAAGTTAGAAGCTGAAATCTGGCTACTCTCTTCTTTGATTCTAAGCAAGAGATCAGAACACTTCTATGAGCAGAGGACAAATAGGTAGCAAGATTCAACAAAAATAAAAATGGCACAAGTTAATATCTCAAAATATTATTTTCAAGTGACACCGAGTGCTGCTTCTGGAAGATGGAGTAGATAGACTTTTTCCTATTCCTCCCGCTAAGAACAACTCAAACCCCAAGTCATTATATACAAACACAGGAAGACTGAAAGGTGGAGAGAAGAAGGAAGATTGGCTAGGGAACTTGAGACCCAAGCAACAAAACTGCAGTGATTTCCCTGGGGTTTTTCCACCTCGCATATCTAAGATGTGGAGCTGAAGAAGCTGATAATCTGGAAGTGTCAATAAGCGCAGATAAAAAAAAATTTCACAACAAAAGCCTGCTTTCTCTAACCAAGGGACCGGGAAAGCTGCAGCCAAGCAAGACGAAAAACTTTTAAACAATAACTCTACTCTGGCCCAATACAACTGAAAATTCTGTGCTACACCCACACCGGCACCAGCAAAGACCTGATAAGGAGGCTGGATTTTCAACCCTGAAGCCTCCCCCAACCTCATAGTGTCAGTGGAGACTATAGAGGGTCCTGAAGTTCAGCTTCCATGCAGTGGTAATGAAAAGCCTTTCTCTCTCTCTTCAGAGGTGGTGTCAGAAGGTGTCTAGTGGAGAGTTAGGACTTTGACCACTCCAGTAGTGACAAGGCCGTCTCCCATGGTGTCAATGGAGGGCATGTGGAGAGTAGTAATGTGGCATCCTGTCCCTCCCAGACAGAGTGGTATCAGTGGAGGCTTAGCGGGGAGCCAGAACTCTGATGTCCATTTAGCAGCAATCAAGAGCCCTTCTCCATGTAGAGTGTCAACTAAGGCAAAGTGGGGAACCTAGCTTCTATCTCTATCTTGTAGTACAAGGTGACACCCACCTTTCTCCTGCCAGAACAATGTCAGACAAAGCCAAAAGATTTGAATAAGATCCAGAGTCTCATAATATAATACTAAAAATGTCCAAATTTAAATAGAAAATCACTCATTATGTAAAGTACCAAGAAGATCTCAAGATGAACGAGAGAAAAAAAAACCAGTCAATAGATGCCAACACTGAGATGACAGAGATGTTAGAATTAATTATCTGACAAAGATTTTAAAGCAACCATAATAAAAATGCTTCAATGAGTAATTAGGAAGACATATGAAACAAATGAAAAAATAGAAAATATGAGCAAAGGGATAGAAAGTCTCAGTGAAGAAGTAGAAGATATAAACAAGAACAAAATGGAAATTTTAGAACTGAAAAAATTCAATAACTGAAAAAAAAAACCTCAGTGGATAGGCTCAAAAGCAGAATAGATGGTACAGAAAAAGAATCAGTGACCTGGAAGACAGGTACGTAAAAATTATCCAATCTAAACAACAGAGAGAACATAGAGTGAAAAAAATAAACAGAGCATCAGGGACCTGTGAGAGTACAACAAAAGATCTAATATTTGTACTATTAGAGTTCTAGAGGGAGAGAAAAAAGTTATATGGCTGAAAAAGTATTAAAAGAAATAATGGCTGAAAATTTTCCAAGTTTGGCAAAGGACATAAACCTATAGCTTCAAGAAGCTGAAGTGAACTTCAAATAGGATAAAGCCAAAGAAATCTGTACCAAAACACATCATAGTCACACTTCCGAAAACTAAAGAAAAAATCTTGAAGTCAGTTAGAGAGAGACCACATTTTACCTATAGGGGAAAAAACCAATTAGAATGATAGCAGATTTCTCATCAAAAACCAAAGAGGTCAGTCAAAAGTGACACAAGATTTTTCAAGTAAGTCCTGAAAAAAAACACAACTGTCAATCCAGCATTCTGTATCCAGGAAAAATATCCTTCAGGAATGAAGGAGGAATCATAACCTTTTCAGATGAAGAACAAGTAGGCGAGTTTGTCACCACAGACATATGCTAAAAGAAAAGATAAAGGAGATTTTCTAAACAAAAAGGAAATGATAAAAAAAAGGAGTCTTGGAATATCACGAGGGAAGAAATAACAATGGAAGGAGTAAAAATATGGGTAAATACATTTTCCTTCTCTTGAACCTTCTAAATTATGTTTGATGGTTGAAGCAAAAATTATAACACTGTCTGATGTGGAACTATATGTTTGCAGAGGAAATATTTAAGACAATTAAAAGCAAAAGTGGGAAAGCTATGTAAAGACAGGTAAGATTTTCACACTTCACTCAAATTGGAAAATATCAACTTCAGTAGATAGTGACCAGTTATGTATGCATAATGTAATACCTAGAGCAGCCTCTAAAAAAGCTATACAGGTGATAAATTAAAACAGAATTCTAAAGCAGGTTCAAGTAACCCACAGTCAGGAAAGAGAAAGTGGAGAAATAAAAAACAAAACAAACAGAAAACAAAAAATAAAACGGAAGGCTGAAGTCCTGACATATCAATAATTACATTAAATGTAAATGATCTAAGTCTGTCACTAATTAAGACTGAGATTGGCAGAGTGGATTACAAAACATGACCCAAACATATGCTGTCTATAAGAAGTCCACTTCAACTATAATGATATAGGCAGGTTGAAAGTAAAAGGATGGAAAGAGACATACCGTGTAAACCTTAATCAAGAGAAAGCGTGAGTGACTATTGGATAATGTAGACTTCAAAGCAAAGAAAATTACCAGAGTCAGAGAGAGACATTACATAATGATATAAAGGTCAATGTGCCAAGAAGACATAGCAATCCTGGAAGTGTATGCACCAAAAACAGAGCTAAAAATATATGATGGAAAACCTGATAGAACTGAAATGAGAAATAGACAAGTCCACACAATATGGTTAGGCACTTCAACACCCTTCTCTCAGCAATGGACAGAAAAGCATCAAGCATATAGAAGAACTCAACAATACCATAATTCAACAGTATATAATTGACTTTCATGGAACACTACCCAACAATAGTGTATACACCTTCTTTTCACGTGCCTACAGAACAGATACCAAGAGAGACCATATCCTGTATCATACACCAAACCCTAACAAATTTAAAATAATTGAAATTACACAAAATGTGTTCTCTGATCACAATAGAATCAAACTAGAAATCAACGACATGAAAAAATAACAAGTAAATCCCTAACATCTGGAAATTGTGTAATTCACTTCTAAATAATCCGTGGGTCATAGAGGAAGTCTTAAGGAAAAATTTTAAAATAATATAATGAAATGGATGAAAATAAAATATAGCATATGAAAATGTGTGGAACACAGTCAAAGCAATGCTGAGAGTGAAATTTATAGCACCAATGATCATGTTAGAAGAGAAGTCACAGATAAATAATCTAAGCTCTCACCTTAAGAACTTAGTAAGAGAAGAGTGAAATAAAGCCAATCAAGAACAAGGAGAACAAATTTTCAAAAAAATAAATGTTTCTTTGTTTTGAAGTCTACATTAGCCAATATTAACATAGTCATTCATGCTTTCTTTTGATTACGGTTTACATGAATGTCTTTTTCCATCCTTTTACTTCCAACCTGCCTATATCATTATTGTTGACATGAATTTCTTATAAACAGCGTATGTTTGGGTCATGTGTTCCAATCCACTCTGCCAAATAAAGGTAAGAGCAGAAATCAAGGATATTGAAAAACAATAGGAAAAAAAAAATCAATGAAACAAGGATCATGTGAAAAGATCCATAAAATTGGTATCAAGGCAGTACTAGTTTCATAAAATGAATTGAGAAGTTTTCCCTCCTCTTTTCTTTTCTTGAAGAAACCATGTAGAATTGGTTTGAATTATTTTTAAACATCTGGTAGAATTCTCATATGAAACCGTCTAGACCTGGAGACATGTTTTGGGAGTTTTAAAATTATGAAATCAATTTCCGTAATATTTATAGGGCTATTTAAATTATCTAGTTTATATTAGATGAGTAGTGTAGTTTGTGCTATTTGAGGAATTGATCCATTTCATCTAAATTTTCAAATTTCTGTGTGTCGAGTTGTTCATAATGTTTCTTACATTTAAAGAAGGATTAACACCAATTTTACACAATTTCTTCCAGAATATAAAAGAGGAGGAAAAACTTCCCAATTTGTTTTGTGAAGCTAGTATTATCTGGATACCCAAAGTGACAAAGACAGTACAAAAAAGAAAACTATAGACCAGTATCCCTCATGAATATAGATGCAGAAATTCTGGAACAACAAAAGACCCCGAATAGCCAGAGGATTCCTGAGAAAAAAGAACAAAGCTGGACGTATCACACTCCCTGATTTCAAAATACAAAGCCATAGTAACCCAAACAGCATGGTACTGGCACAAAAACAGACACACAGATCAATGGAACAGAATCGAGAGCCCAGAAGTAAACCCACACATTTATGGACAGCTAATATTTGACAAGGGAGCCAAGAGCATACGGTGGAGAAAGGAGAGTCTCTTCAATAAATAGTCTTGGGAAAACTGGACAGCCTCATGCAAAAGAATGAAAGTAGACCATTACCTTACAGCATGCACAAAAATCAGCTCAAAATGGATTAAAGACTTGAATGTAAGACCTGAAACCATGAAACTTCTAGAAGAAAACATAGGCAGTATGCTCTTTGATATTGGTCTTAGCAGCATATTTTCAAGTACCATATCTGACCAGGCAGGGGAAACAAAAGAAAAAATGAACAAATGGGACTACATCAAACTAAAAAGCTTCTGCACAGCAAAGGAAACCATCAACAAAACGAAAAGACAACCTTACAATTGGGAGAAGATATTTGCAAACCATATATCTGATAAGGGGTTAATACCCAAAATGTACAAAGAACTCATTCAGCTCAACAATAAAAAAAAAACAACAATCCAATTAAAAAATGGGCAAAGGATCTGAACAGAGATTTCTCCAAAGAAGATATACAAATGGCCATCAGGCATATGAAAAGATGCTCAACCTCATTAGCTATCAGGGAAATGCAAATCAAAACTACAATAAGGTATCACTTCACTCTTGTCAGAATGGCTATAATTAACAAGACAGGAAACAACAAATGTTGGAGAGGATGTGGAGAGAAGGGAACCCTTGTGCACTGCTGGTGGGAGTGAAAACTGGTGCAGCCACTATGGAAAGCAGTATGGAGTATCCTCAGAAAATTAAGAATAGATCTACCACGTGATTCAGCTATCCCACTGCTGGGTATTTATCCAAAGAACTTGAAAACGCAAAGGCATAAAGATACTCGCACCCCTATGTTTATTGCAGCATTATACACAATAGCCAAGACTTGGAAGCAACCTAGGTGCCCATCAAGGGACGAATGGATAAAGAAGATGTGGTATTTATACACGACAGAATACTACTCAGCCATAAGAAATGATGAAATCCAGCCATTTGTGACAACATAGATGGACCTTGAAGGTATCATCCTGAGTGAAATAAGTCAGAGGGTGAAAGTCAAATACCATATGATCTCACTCATAAGTAGAAGATAAAAACAATGACAAACAAACACACAGCATTGGAGATTGTATTGGTGGTTACCACAGGGGAAGGGGGCAGGGCAAGAGGGGTGGTTAGGCTCGCATGTGAGGGGATGGACTATAATTAGTTTTTGGGTGGTGAACACGATGTAATATACACAGAATTTGAAATATATTATGACATACATCTGAAAAAGAAAAAAAGAAATTCTCTAAATATATTAAAAAATAGAATTCAGCCATATAAAAAAGCATTCTATATTAAGACTAAATGGGGTTTATTCCAGGAGCACAAGGATAGTTCAATATTCAAAAATCAATCAATATAATCATGTTAACAGGCTAAAGAAGAAAAGTCACACAATCATATCAATTGAGGCAGAAAAATCACATGACCAAATCTGACTTATATTCATGATAAAAAAATTCCTAGAGGAATAGGAATAGAGTGGGAAATTTCTCAACTTGATAAAAAATATGTATAAAAAACAGACAGCTAACATTATAATGGTGAAAGACTGAATGTGTTCCCCTTAAGATCAGGAAACAGGCAAGGCTGTCCTCTCTCACCACTCTTATTTAATATTTACTGGAAGCAGCCAGTGTAAGAAGATAAGAAAAGGAAATAAAAGGCATATAGATCAGAATGGACAAATAAAACTGTCCCTATTTCAAAATGACCTGATTGTCTATATAGAAAATCCCAAGGAATCTAAAAAAAAATTTACATTCTGTAGCTAATGAGTGAATTCAGCAAGGTCATACAATATAAACTAAACTTAGGAAATCAATTGTATACTATACACATACTATATGTTTACTCTCAATGAACACATAGACACCAAAATTAAAAGTAAAATACCATTTACAATTGCTCAATGATTGTAAATACATTGAAATACAATGAAATACTTTGGTGTAAATCTAATCAAACATATACAGGAGATACGTGCTGGAAAATGCAAAACATTGATGAAAGAAGTCAAAAATGATTAAGTAAATGGAGAGACATATTATGTTCACGGGTTGGAAGCCTCAACATAGTAAAGATGTTAGTTCTTCTCAATTTGATAGACAGGCTTAATACAGTTCCTGTTAAAATCCTAGCAAGATTTGTTTTTCTAGTTAGGGACATGATTATTCTAAAATTTATATGAAAGAGAAGTAAAACAGTTAAAACAACTTTGAAAGGAAGAACAAAATGGAAGGAATCAGTCTACCAGATTTGAAAACGTATTCTATAGCTACAGTATTCAAAAGTGTATGGAATTTGTGGAGAGAGAGGCTCAGAGATCAACAGAAGAGATTAGAGAACCTACAAATAGACCCACACGAATATGTCCTACTGATTTTCAACAAAAGCGCAACAGCAATTCAATGGAGGAAAGACAGCCTTTCAACAAATGATGCTGAAATGGTTGAACATTCATAGGCAAAAAGAGAAAAAAAAGGATCTCAACCTAAAGCTTATACAGAAATTAACCCAAAATGGATCATGGACTTAAGATAAAATGTAAGACAATAAGACTTTCTGTAAAAAAACCAAACAACAACAACAACAAAAGGTAGAAAATCTTTGGGATCTTGAGCTGGGCCAAGAATTCTTAGACTTGACACTAAAATCAAGATCTATAAAAAAAAAATTGAGGGGGCTGGCCCAGTGACATAGTGATTAAGTTCACTTGCTCCACTTCGGTGGCCTGGCGTTCACAGGGTTGGATCCTGGGTATGGACCTAGCACCACTTGTCAAACCACGCTGTGGTGGCATCCTACCTAAAATAGAAGATTGACACAGATGTTAGCTCAGGGCCAACCTTCCTCACCTCCCCAAAAGAAGAAAAAATATTGATGAATTGGACATCATTAAAATTAAAAACTTTTGCCCTGAGAGACACCCTGTTAAGAGGATGAAAAGACAAGCTATGGGTTGAGAGAAGACATTTGCAAACCACGTATCTGACAAAGTACTCCTATCTAAAATATATAAAGAACTAAAGAACTCTCAAAACTCAACAACTAAGAAATCAAACGACTCAATTAGAAAATGGGTAAAATAAATGAAGCGACATTTCACTGAAGAAGATATACAGCTGGCAAATAAGCACATGAAAAGATGCCCAACATCATTAGCCATCAGGGAAATGCAATATAAAACTACAATGAAATATCACTATGCACCTTTCAGAATGCCTAAAGTAAAAAAAAAAAAAAAATAGTGACAGCACCAAAAATTGTCAAGGACGCAGAGAAACTGGATCACTCCTACATTGCTGGTGGGAATAAAAATGGTACAGCCTCTCTGGAAAACAGTTTGGCATTTTCTTAAAAAACTAAACATGCAACCGCCATACAACTCAGCAATTGCTCTCCTGGACGTTTATTCCAGAGAAATGAAAACGTACGTTCACACAAATCCCACACATGAATGTGCCTAGCAGCTGCATTTGTAATATACAGAAACTGGAAACAATCCAGATGTCCTTCGATGGATAAATGGTACATCCTATGGTACAAACTATGATACATCCATACCCTAGAATATTACTCAGCAATAAAAAGGAGAAAACTATGGATAGACACAACAACTTGGATGAATCTCGAGAGACTTACGCTGAGTGAAAATAGTCTCAAAACCTTGCACACTGTATGATTCCATTTGTATAACAATTTCAAAATTACAAAAATAGAGAACAGACTAGTAGTTGCCAGGGGTTAAGGGGAGTGGGGGGAGAATAGGAGGTGGCAAAGGGAGGTGAGTGTGGCTATAAAAAGGCACCATGAGAGATCCTAGTGGTGATGGAAATATCTTTATCCTGACTGTATCAGTGTCAATACCCTAGTTGTGATATTGTACTATAGTTTTGCAAGACGTTACCACTGGGGGAAACTGGATAAAGCGTCCATAGGATCTCTGTATTCTTTCTTACAACTGGATATGAATCTACAATCATATCCAAAGGAAACATTTAATTAAGAAAACTACAAAGCAAAGCAACAATGATCCTGTATTCAGTACCTGTGTGCCTCATCCACGTTTTATAATACCATGAACAGTTCCTGGCACTTAATTTTGTTGAATGAATGAATAAAACATGAATTTGAAATGAGGGAATGATTGACAAATTATTTGATATTTATTTATGATTCACAAAGCTTAAAACTTCCAGGAGAGATAGACACACTCTCTCTTCCATTATCTACAGATGTTTTAACGTCTCTTTCCCTCTCCCTCATAATGGTTCGTTCTTCTAACTTCGTGGACAGATCTTTGAAGGATTGTTATCACAATAGTCTTGAGACCACAAGCAAATTTCTCACACAAGCCAGTCGGAAATTTTTAATTTTTCCACAGAAATTTTATTCAGTTTGCTCTTCCTTATTCACTGGGGATACCAGTTTCATGAATTTCTTTCTACTTTGTACATACTTGATATCTGGGTCTTAGTCGGCACAGAGCACAAGCAGCCGTTTGACCTCACTGTAAATTTCTGGGCCGATATCCTCCCCAGGTTCCTGTTTTATGTAATCTAGCACTCAGTGAGTTTTCTGAAATGAGTATCTTTAGGGGGAGGCGGGGGATTATACTTTTGACCTTACTGATAGAATTACCTGTAAGGTCTCTCAGTTTACCCCCCACCCTAAGTAGGGAACAGCCTCGGTTACCTAGGAGACGGTCACCAGACAGGCTGCCGAGAGGAAATCAGATTTCTGAGAACTCAATCTGGTGAACAGGTGTGTTTCCATCCTTAGAACTCTGAGGCCAGCAGAGCGTATTTTGAAAGTCATGAAGGAGAGACGATCAGATGAATAATCTATGCATGCTTTGAGGGAACTACTATAAATCAATATTCTGTAGTCACAGCCACAAAAGTGTGGGGCCTGGACTCCATTTATCTTACAACTGGTGGAACAGTTCCCTCTAGCGGTCACAGCCTGTGTTGCCGCATCTCATAACTCAGAAGGAAAGGCCAAAGACAAGACAGCCTTTTCTTAGTTCCGGCCGTAGCTAGCAGCGTCTGACGTCCATGAAGGCATTTTCTAGGTTTATAAAGCAAGACCGCCTCCACAGGCACCACGAGGGGATCTAGGTTATGACTGGTAAACAGTCCACCAGATGCAAACCCGGAAGATGCTCAGTTGCCTTTGATGGCCCAGCCTGGATTTCCGCACTTTATCCTGTGCTGGAAAACCTCTCAGGTCTCCCAGCGCAGCCACTCACGCACGTGTTAAGAATTCAGTGCTACTGCCTTCATCAAGATCTAATAGTAGACTCTTATATTTTTCCGTGAAATTAAGTCAATAGATTCCCTTTCCCAGTGGAAATACGTTCTAAGCCCTATTCTCTAAATGTGGAATTAAAGGCCAGTAAATTTCAAGCATCAGGGAGAAATTAAAATTGATTAGGGCAATTACAGCCCAGCTCCCCCCAACTCAGCTCATGTCTTAGAATCCTTGTTTCTGGATTGTTCTGGGGGTATTGGGGAGGCAGGGACTGTCATGACTTTTAGCACTTGAATGAGGCCCCCAAACTCTTTACCAACTCCTGCAGTCCTGTTTCATAATGTTTCTTTGCCCAGAGGCTTCCCGCCCTCAAATACCTTTGACTCATCTTCAGAACTTCATTCTTTTGCTATTTCTCCTAAATTGGATAGTTTACACAGGTTGTGATGTTATTCAGGGGGCCATGGCTCTGACGTTTTGGAATTCACTTCATCTGGTAAAGGCTCTTTGTTTCCTTCGAGTGGCCTTTCCATGTGGTGGCCCAGGGAGGGGGAGGAAGAGTGGTTCCTTTCACTTCTTTATTATGGTTCGATAAAGTACATTTTAAAATTACCATTGCTTTAATGTGCTTTTTACCACCATCTTTAAAATTTTAAATAACTGTTAAAGGATGTGCAAGAGATTTGTGGTTTTGACAAGAGGACACTACAGAAAAGGAGCGTTGAGACAGTTCTGAGCTGAGAACAGTGCAGCAATGACAATAGCTAATCCACCTTGCGCTTGCCGTGTCAGGTGCTGCGCTACGTGCTTTTTATGCTGACATTTAATCCTCATAACAACAGTGAGGTAGGTTACTATTATAGTCCCTATTTCACAGACGGAGAAATGGAGGCATAGAAATTATAAAAAGTGCCTAAGGTCACTTAGCTAGAAGGCAGTCTGATTCAAATCTTGGACCTGAGTGAAGAGACCTATTATGGTCCTGACTGTGATTTCGGGCAAGTCATTGGAGCACCTTCAAGATTTCCTTATCCATGAAATGGGGATAATAATTCCTGCTCTGTTTACTGCACTAGGTTGCCATAAGACCATTAATTTCACAAATATTTGTTGGGGGCCAACCATATGTCTACTGGCAGCACAACTCTGATGACACATATGTTCTTGCCCTCATGGACTTTATGTTTTAATGAGGGAGACAGAAAACAAGTGAACAAAGACATAAATAAAGTCATTACAAATTGTGCTAAAGGCTCTGAAGCCAATGATGCAGGGGTCGATCTAGGGAACCAAAGCTGGGGCAGTGGAGGGCGTTTAGTGTTGGGACTGCAGCTGCTTTGGGTAGGGAAGTAAGGTCATCAGCAAAAACTCAGAGAAGGCGACCTGTTGATTGGGACCTGGAGATGGACTGAGAGCCGGCCACGGGGAAGCATTGGCGAAGATTTGAGGATAGATTGTTCCAGATGGAATGGTGTGTGCAAACCAGGTAGAGAAAAGGAGCCAGCTATGTTTGCAGAAACTGAGAAAAGACCAATATCACGAGATCCATGAAGTTACTGAAGGTATGGAAAGAGCTATCAAAATTAGCCAGTTAAAGTACGCTGCAGCAAAAACACTGACGCATTTGCTGCACTTAGGCCAGCGGAAACCGAAGATTTCATGAGAAAAAATGTTAAAATTGTCCCATTGCTCCTTTCCTTTCTCCATAGCCATAGATGAATGGGGACGTCTCTGCTCCTGCTTATTTCTTAGTGTAGCAGGATAGTTCATCGAAACATTTGGGTTTATCTTTCCGTATTTTCTTCTTTCCTGTTCTCCTGCATCAACCTACCCTTCCCCCCTTTTTTATTTCATGGATTTTTTGCAGTTTTTTTCAGTGCTTTTGTTAAAACCCTAGACCTCTGAAGGAATAAGGCTGGATACCATTTTCTTCTTCTTTCTGTTGACTCTCTGTACCATTTATTTCTCTTAATTCCTATGTTTTTCTTTTTTATTTACCCAAGCAATATATAATTATTATAAAACATGGGTAAGCAAAATAAAGTAAATTTAAATTACCTAATATCCTACCATACAGAGATAAGTAAGTGTTATCAACATTTTAACGTATACAGAGTCTTTGTAACCTTTTTTCCTTTGTTATTTCCTTGCAATTCATATGCCCTACCCTTAGGTGATGTGGCTTGTCATAATACTGGTTAGGGTGATTAAAGTAGAGGTAAATGCTTTTCTGTATTTTATATTTTTTTAAATGTTATTAAAATAATTAGACTTTAAAAGTAGCAAGCAAAGATCAACTTTTTTAAGAATTAAATAGGCTGTACTTAGTATTTTTTAACTTCAAAACTTAATTATGTAATTGATTACTTAATGTTTTATCACTCATTTAAAGTTTACTTTGGTGTCAAAAAATCTCCAGGAAATCGTAAATGACTTTAAGGACTCCGTCTTGCTGATGGTAAGACTTCTGTGGGCTCTGCTGTTAACTTAAAGAATCGTTTTCTTTTTTTTAAAGATTTTATTTTTCCTTTTTCTCCCCAAAGACCCCTGGTACATAGTTATATACTTTTAGTTGTGGGTCCTTCTAGTTGTGGCATGTGGGATGCCACCTCAGCATGTCTTGATGAGTGGTGCCATGTCCACGCCCAGGATCCAAACCTGTGAAACCCCGGGCCGCTGAAGTAGAGCGTGCAAACTTAACCACTTGGCCGTGGGGCCGGCCCCTCATTTTCTTTTTATTCTCTCTGAAATCCATTTTCATAAGGTCCTCTTACATCAAGAAGAAGACAAAAATAGCTATAGATTAAATTTTAAAAATTCCAACAACCCAGTAGAGTGTCTGGCACATGATAGAGATTCAATAAATACCCATTTCCCTTATTTCCAGTCTCCTTTCTGAACGTAAGAACATAGAAGCTACCATGGTTTATTTTTCCCAAATTAGATGATGATATTTTTCCTTGTTCCTCCCTTCTTCTCTTCCTCCCTCCCTTCTTTCCTGCCTCTGTCTCTCTTGCAAGAATTGCCGCTCTCCTCGACCTTCTCTCTAGCTGGGTATGATTAGAACCTATTTAGATAAACTAGTTATTGCTAATTAACCTTGGGTATTTATGCTTTTAGCAAGCCCTCCATCAAGAAATATTTAGACCTAATACATGCTGGGAAGTATGCTTAGATCTGTTGGCGAAAAGGACGGTAACAAAATATATAAGAGGCTAAGCCTAAGCAGCAACTGGTTTGTTTTACAAATTCTCTCTACGGTTCTTTAAGAATGATATCCATGCCCCGCCCTGCCCCAAACAAGTCCTGCATCTCTGTTACAGAACACTGCATTCCGAACAGAAATTAGAAGGGTTTTAACTGATTTCATCATAATGTCCCAATTGTCTTCTTTCTTTTTTATATATTTGGCCTAAGAGGGCTAAGGCAGGATTATTTATTTTTCACTTTTTCTCCTGCTGTTGGATGAAAAAAAATAAAATCATCCTGACATTTGGACTCCCAACTGTTACATGATAAATACACAAAAAATGCAACTGGAAAGTCTTTGAACAAAAGATTATTTGTTTGGAGCTTCTCATTTCAAAAACCTCCTTGTGTGTTGTTGGGGTGGGGGAAAATCCCCTTTCTACCCTTCTCCTGTTCTTATGGCTGGGCTAAGAAGAAAATTCACACAAGACCAGACTAACAGGAGAAACACCCACTTTAATATGTATGTGTTGGAGATCATAAAGAAATGATGCTCAGAGAGTGAACAAAGCAATCAGTGTATATATATCTTTTGCACAAAGAAACAATCAATTTGTGAGGAATGACAGGACAAAGAAACTTTGTCCTGATTTGAGGTACGTAATTAGTGAGGAATTGAAGCAGAGTTTAGTCTTGAGGTAGTAAGTTAGTAAGGTTTGTTTCTGCAGCTTCTCGGCCCTGAATCCCCAGCTCTGATGACAAGGATGCAGGGAGAGCATGTTTCACGTGGGAGATTTATGTCCTGCTTTCAGGGGGAACAGAGACAGGAGGGTCAGAATGCCCTTCTTGCTTCTCAGGTAACTTTAATTCAAAATAATCAATAAGCTGTTGTGGGATATTTCAGGGTGGTCTACTCTGGGTCCCTACAGTGTCACTAAAAAAAGACAAACATATAGTTTTTGGGAAAAATATTATTTTTAAAATATGCCTTTCAGATATATCTTCTTACCCTTCTGCTTATCTCTTTCTCTCTCTCAAGATATTATTTAATTTCATCCCCTTGCATCTGGGACAAGTTTGGTAGCAAGCTTGGGGACAAACTGGAGAAATGGCCATTTAACCTAGGAAACTAGATTGTAGTTTTCCTCTACCAAGAAATAATTGTATATAGATGAGAAAATATTGAACATACCTGACAGTAATTTAATGTTATCCATTTAAAAGTCATCTGATAGTTTTAAATATGGAAATTTTAGTTTCTCATCCGTATCAACAGATATTAAAATCTCTCCAATTCCTTATGGCTATGTCAGTCTTGGCGCGCATAATGCCTTTTTAAAATAAGACTCAGCAGAAAAATCTCCATAATAATCTAGAGGTTTGGAAGAAAGAAGATTACTTTTTTATGATACAGAATAGCTTCTTCAATCATTAAAGTGTCCCTTCACTTTAGCCATTGGTTCCAGCTGAAGGGTAAATCTGGAATTTAGAAATATTTTCTAGCCTAAATATTGGAAGCATTGCCTGCTAGTTTGAAGCTAGAAGGAGCCTTGGAGCCATCCTCCTTTTCTAGGTCTAGCCTCCATTTCCCAAGGAACTTGCTCAAAGTCCCATAGCCAGTTGGGGTGGAGCTGGTCCTGGAATCCCTGCCTGTGACACTCACCCAATCTTTGTGCTAAATTGTTCCCTCAGTCCTGGAGGGCTCTAGCCTTCCCCAACTTTTCCTTTGAAATCCATTCAATATTGTAAAAGACACATTTCTGTTGAAAGGGGATAGCCTTTGTAGGGGCTTGGAAGTGGCCGCCCCAAAATGTCTCTCTTTGGCATAAGGATTATTTTGGGCTGGTTACTTTTAAAAACTGGAGACATTGGAGACACTCTGAAAAGTAGAAGTTGCCCTTTGTAAGAGACATTTACATTTGTAAGGGAAATCTCCAACTGTAAAGGTATCTCCCTCTCTGTACCAGGAAGAAGGGGGGATGACCTTATCTCTAGAAACTCTTATCAATGTGGAAGGCAAGGACTTAAATCTGCATAATAACCATAGCCTTGTTTACTGTGCTTTGCTGGTAATCTCCCATAACTGACTCCCCCCACCCCCAACATCCTCCTTTCCCTTTAGCTGAAGATGATACTTAAGATGACAACCTCTACCATTTTAGCGAGTTACTCAGTTTTCCTGAGTCTCTCCCATGTATACACGTTATAAAGCTTTGTTTGATTTTCCCCTGTTATTCTGTCTCATGTCAATTTAATTCATAGCCCAGCCAGAAGGACCTAGAGTGGGTAGAGGAAATGTCTTCCTCCCCTACAGCTTCAACATCAGAGCAGGAATAACGAATACTACCTTAAGGTTCTTAGGCACAGAAGTATAACTCTCAAATGTAAATGTAAACAAACCACTAACGTGATAATCTAGTTTTCACTACAGTATATACTGTGCTTTCTATACTAAATTGTACTGTTATTAACAGGACACTTTGAAGCAGCAACCAAGCCAGACAAAAGAATTGTGAGTCTTAAATAAGAAAACAGTAGAAGTTCTTTACTTAGGATATCCTTAATTAAGGCTTTCAATTATTTTCTGTTCACTTAAAATCATTATACAAACAAAGCATCAAACTTCTATAATCTAATCCTGATCGTTACCTGCTCTTGGAAGCCTGACCTACTGTGCTAGAGAGAGAAATTTTGTATAATCATGCCTCCTCCTTCCATTTATTCTTTTTAACAACAGCAATTAGTAATTTTCCTTGGATCTTATTTAGACAATTGAGAATTCACATGTAGTGTTAAACATTTCTCTTCCTGAAATATAAATAACTTGACTTCCTTTGCTAACTTTTTCAATTCTCCAAAAATTGAGGAAACAGTGAGGGATTGGTTTCCTGAAACTTAATTCTAAGCAACAAAAGAGATTTAGGTTGAGACAAATTTCTTAAGTGATAATTAATTGGCTCTATCTACATTTTATGTTTTGATTCAGGAAATAGTCTAAACCAGGGAAATCTGATACTTACTATTCTTTGATAAAAGCATGCCAAGGATCAGTAAAAGGTGCTGTAAAGGCACAGAGCTTGGCTTTCAAAGGAGGGCAGCAATTGAAGATTTGTTTAAAAGCGATAGCATAGAGCCAGGGAATATCACCCTCTCATTCTCTTAGGCCAGAAAGACAGGAAGTTCTGTGGGGGAAAAAGGTAGTCCCAACTTGAAGATATTTCTAGAGGAGACACTTATTTGTTTTCATGCTGTATCTCCACGAGGTTGTAAGATCATGTCTGAGTCATCTCTGCAACCATCTCCAACATAAGGTCTCATTAACTTCTATAGTCATGCCAAAATAGGCAATTAATAAAAATTTGTTGAATGTATTAGTGAAATAATTATTGCCTTCTATGATTATTTGTTGTTTTAAATAAGCTCCCTGCTTGGCAGTAAGCTCCTTAAAGACAAACAGTCATCAAATTTTTAATGAGAAAGGCTTGGTACGTGACCTCATAGAATTTAAAATTTAGGCTTAGAGATAGATATTAAATAATATATCATACGAATGATTGTGACTAGTGCAACAATAAAGAAGCACAAAGTGCCAGGAGGACGAAGAATGGACATTGGGAACAGCATAGTCAAAGGTCCTGAGGTGATAAGAAGCTTGGCTCTGGAGAAACTGAGAGGAGGTTGGTGTCATTGATGTAGGAATAAAAGGAGGAGGCTGGCAAGAGACCAGTTTCAGGAGCTGGGCAGAGACTATGTCATGTAAGGGCTCTTAGGTCACATTAAAATGTCTGGAATTTCTTTTAAAATCAGAAGAAAATCACTCAAGAATATTAAGCAGGACTGCAACATGATCAAATTAATATTTTTAAAAAAGATTATTCTAGCTGCCAGATGAATATTGCACGTGGGGAGATGTTAGTTGGGTGACTGATGATTATAACTTGTACTAATGTGATGCCAACGGTAGCTGGAGAAAAGTGGATGGATTTGAGATACATTTAGGAGCTAGAATCCACAATACTTAGAGATTAATTGGATTTTTGTGTATCCACGAGTGTGAGTGTGTGTGTGTGTGTGTGTGTGTCCGTGCGTGTGTGGTATATTGTGTTGGAGGAGTGATGGAAGCATGAGGAAGAAGAAAATGTCAAAGATGACTCCCAGGTTCTTAACTGAGCAAATCTGTGAATGACAGCATGTTTTTAAATGTTTATGTGGAAAAATTTAAGAAATGGAAGGCTGCCAACCCCAATCTAGCTCATCAATTTTTTGAACCTGAAATTACATTGAGTCTTTCTAGAATATTCAAGTGTCTCCTACAAAAAGGCAAAAGACCCTGATGATGGTGCTGGTAAGTCTCCTTTTAAAACATTTTTGTAGGGTTTGGTGGGACACTAACTTCTAGCAAGGCATGAGCCTTGAATGCCTGGGACTTGTCTGGGGAGGGGCTCGTAGTGCAGGTGGTGAGAAGGGGAAAAGGAGGACTGGAAAAAAGAGAGAAAGAAGGCATGACAGACAGGCCTTTCTTGATGACAAATGTAATAATTGTGCTGAAGAGTGGGGAGGTCCTAAAAGGGATTTATCATGCTGTCCCCAGAGAAACTCGTCAAGTGTGTAGATTCAAATAGATTCAAATCTATCCCTTTGCCCTCAGCTGAGCTCGTCACCATCATAGCAATCTCTCACAATCGTCAAGAGTCTAGCCGAGCTCCACTGTCCCCATTATCTGATTTCCTGCAACTTTTCCTGCAATATAGAGCTCATAAGCCCACAGTACGTTGTCTGTGACTCAGCACTTCTTACTAATTAATGTAATACATTTAAAAAACCGTCGCTGAAAGTTTTAGCTTTCCGCCACCCCCGCCCTCCATTTCCCTCCGTCCCACACTTTGAACTAAATATAAACCAGCTCGTCTGATGAAAACTGATGAATCCCTTCATAAAATGCACTAGATGGCAGTAGAACTTCTTCACTGCCCCTGAGAAAGACTTCCTCACAAAGGGAATGTGTATGAAAACGGTCAAGTTCCAGCTTCCCATTGTTACCTGAATTAAAGGCAGAGAGAATATAAAAGAGGAAAAGTAGCACGGTTACTAAATGCTGCTTCATCAATTCAATCTGCTTCATGTTCATGTCACCGGAGAAAGGTTTTCCAAGTACACTTGTCTCTTGTTTAATGAAGTAAATGCATTTCTGTTTTCTTTTTAAGCTGTAAAATTAATTTCCGTTAAAGAAACTCTATTTTTTCCTCACTGAATTTCATTATTAAATTGGAAGTATAGCCCTTTAGGGAAAAAAAAACTGTTCATGAATGTTATTAAATCATAGGAATGCAGCAAATCTTTTGAAATAGCACATCTGATGGAAAATAATAATCATCTGACAAAAACATTGACAATAATTTTAAAATATTTACAAATTTTCCCAAAATATCAGTAACATTGTGCTAAATTCCAAATAAATGATAAAATAGAAAATATTAAAAAAGAAAAGATAGTAGAATACCAAATTCTTTAGAAGTAAATGATCAACCTTTCATGCTGTTTACTCCTTAAATCTTTAGTAGTTTGGTTCAATTCTTCCACGGCTTTGAACTGCCTTATTCCTTTTTAAACTGTATATTAAACATAATTCATTAAAAAATGTTTTTCTGTATGTGAACTTAGGCTTTTTTCAAGTATTAGCTCATGTTGAATCTTTCATGTCTAAAGCAATGTTGTATTTATTTATCTGATGGAAGATGTTTCATATTAGTTAATGATAATATTACTAGCATTTGCATAATGTATTATAGCTTACATATTTTTTTCACATATTTTATCTCATTCAATCTTTACAACAATATGTTATGTAGGGATTGTTATTATCTCCATTTTACAGATGAGAATAACGGAGGTCATAAAGGCTAAGTAACTTGTCCAAGATCACAGACATTTTAAGTGATAGAACTTTGACATGAACCTAGGTTTTTGTTTTAAAAATTTTATTCTTCCTTTTTCTCCCCAAAGCCCCCTGGTACATAGTTATGTATTTTTAGTTGTGGGTCCTTCTAGTTGTGGCATGTGGGACGCCGCCTCAGCATGGCTTGATGAGCAGTGCCATGTCTGTGCCCAGGATTTGAACTGGTGAAACCCCAGGCTGTCGAAGCAGAGCATACGAACTTAATCACTCTGCCACAGGGCCGGCCCCTGAACCTAGGTGTTTTGATTCTAAATTGCAGGATCTTTCTACTATTACTCACTGACTTCCGAACAATTAGCATGTTTAAAAAATTATGTTCACTTACCAAAACCAAAACCCAAACCAAATCAAACAGAGGCATATAAAGAAGGAAAAATAATGGCCCACTGTGGGGGGGCCATTGAGGATAGTTAGAGGCCAGATTGTGGAGGGCTTTGTAAACTATGGAATAGGGACTTTATCTTAAAGGCAATGGGGAGCCACAGAGGGTTTTAATGCACCATTTGCATTTTATGAAAGACATCTCTGGTTATAGTGCTGGAAGTGGTTTGGATGCAGCAAGAGTGACTGTGGGAGGTTGGTTAGGGGCTGCGTCAGTGGCTCAGGAGAAAAAGGTGGCTTTGGGTAGTGGCAATAGGCATCATGAAAAATGGGCAGATTTGAGAGATATTCAGGAATTAGAATGAACAGGCCTTGATGATTGACTGTAGATTGGAGATAAAGGAAATGGGAGTTTCAAGGAGGCATTTTAGGATGGGCAACTGGGTGGTTAGAAGTGCTATTTACTAAAACAGAAAACGTTGGAAGAACATCTGCTTTTTCCTGAAATATTATTTGGCCACCATCTAATGAATCAATAAAAATTATTGTTAACAGAATTTCTTTTACAATTTTAAATTGCTGTACTCTTTTGCCTGGAGCGCTCTTCCTCCCGTCTTTCCCCATCCTACTCCTCCTCCTGTTCAGTTTTCCCAGCTGGAAATCAGTGCTTCCTCTGTTCTCCCGTGGCACCACGTCTGTACCTCTGGCTTAGCTCTTGTCACATTCTGCCCTTACTTTGGTGTTTATATTTATTGCCTCAACCAGACTATAATTCTCTTGAATTATACTTGAGTAAGTATAGACTGAATAAATACTTGAATTAATAGATTTGTACTCTTACTTTCCTTCCATTTTACAGCAAGTAAGATGGTCTTCCTGTTTAAAAAAGGGAAAATTCAACACCATAAACAAGAAACTTAAGCCAAAGATGGGGATAGGTGGAGATTAAGAGCCACTAAAACTCTAACCTAAAATAATTTAAGTTCTAGTTCCATTACTTTATATACCAGTGAAAAGACTTTAGATGTGATCTCAGAACTGAGTGATAATCTTTTAGAAATCATAGAGAAGGTCAGTAGCCTCAAATGAATGTAAATGGGAGAATGCCACCATTCTAATTAGGAAAGAATGGTAGCTTCCAGAAACAACATCATTAATTTTTATTTAAACCACAGAAATAATAAATTAACTGATTAATTATCCCATTTATTTATTCTATAAAAATATATCAACTACTGAAGATACAAAGATGAGTAAGAAGGAAGCCACAGTCTCTTGAGGGGAGACAGAGGCATGAAAAAGTGTATGTAATAGGATGTGACCTTTATTATGATAGAGGTATGTACATGTTGCTACAGTAATACGAATGAGAGAGAAATTAGTTCTGTCTGAACATGTGGTCAGGGATAGCTGTAGACAAGAAGTGACATTTGAGTTGCTCTTTAAACAACGAATAGGATTTGCCCAGTAATCTAATAGGAAAGAGCATCACAGGCGTGCAAGACCTACCATGCCTATCTGAGTAGGTGGAACAGAGGATGTGTGGGAGGAAATGACATGAGATAAACCCAGAAAGGCAGGCTAGGACTGAGATAGAGAGGGCCTGGCCTAGAAGCCATAATAAGAGACTGGAGCTTGATCGTGCAGAAAATTTTAGAGCTTGTGGTTTACAAATGTGCAGGAAAAAATGCAGTGATGGACAAGAGTGTAGTGATGTGGATGAGACCCCATAGTGTCTGGCAAAGAGAGATGCTCAATAAATATTGAATAAATAAACTTAAGTTCATAAAGAAGCTTTTCAATAAACAAGATTTATATTATGAAATAAATATACAAAAACCAATAGCTTTTCTGTATAACAGAAGAGAACAACTGGAAACTATGATGGAAACAGTGCCATTCACAATAGCAATAATCTACATAATCTACATAGGTACAAACTTATAAAAAATGAATTAGAAACTAGAGGAGTAAAACAACAAAATATTTATAAGAGATGACTTGAATATTTGGAAAAATATGCCATGTCATTGGATGAGAACACTTAACATTTAAAAGATGTCAATTCTTACTATTTATTTAGCATTTTAATGTTAATTTCAATGAAAATCTCAATTGACGTTTTATCCATACAGGAAAAAAAGAGTTTAAACTTCTTCTGGAGTAGTGTTAAGATAAGAATATCCAAAGTCAATTTTGTAAAAAAAAGAAAAACCGAGTAATGAGGGAATGTTCTCTTTCTTGATGTCAAAAGATGTAATAATTGAAATAGTGTGGCACCAGAACAAAATTGGACACAAGATCACTGGAATGTCTTGAAGAACTCAGAAATAAACTTTAATGTATAAACAAGAAGTCATGGGAAATTAATGTGAAAAAATGGTTTATTCCAGAAATAATACTGGCAGATGTTAGCCACAGTAGAAGATCATTTACCCAAGCATCTAAACACCAGAAGAGTTCATATAATAGGCATCCTAATGTGATTATTGATTTAAAAATGATGCCATTGTAATTAGTAAAGAAAGACTTGTTCCATATATAACATACAAATTATGGGGTTGGAAAAAAGTGGTTGGTGATTTTATGAAATGTACAATTTGTGATGGGTCTTGGTAGCTACGCGTTTTAGCAGATGCCATCTTAATTGATTGAAATGCAATTATGTAAGTACTTATATGCAATGTGCCAATTTAAAAACTATGCATCCTTTTGGATAAATACTATTAATCCAGAACAAGCCAGATTCTTGACTTCATGAGTATAACTTGTTCTACATTATTTGAGCAAATTAAATCCACATTGGACTTCATAAAGACACTCTAATGAAAGGCCAGAGAATGTGAGATTGTATAAAAAGGAAGATCCAAATTTATGTTGTCTACAAGAAGCATATTTTAGATATAAAGATAAATATAGTATAAAAGTAAAAAGATTGAGGGACCGGCCCCGTGGCCGAGTGGTTAAATTCGTGTGCTCTGCTTTGGTGGCCCAGGGTTTCGCCGGTTCGAATCCTGGGCGCAGACATGGCACTGCTCATCAAGCCATGCTGAGGTGGCATCCCACATGCCACAACTAGAAGAACCTACAACTAAAAAAATACACAACTATGTACCGGGGGTACTTTGGGGAGAAAAAGGAAAAATAAAATCTTTGAAAAAAAAAAAAAGTAAAAGGATTGAAAAAGATATACTATGCAGATAGTATTAAAAGGAAACAAGGGGAGGCTATGTTAACATCAGGCAAAGCAGACTTCAGAAAAAGAAATATTACCAGAAATAATAAAGATAGATAATATAGAAAGTCAATAAAATTGATAAACTTATTATGTTAAGTGAAATAAGTCAGATAGAGAAAGACAATCTCTGTATGACTCCACTCATATGTGGAAGTTAAACATGTAGACAAAGAGAACAGATTAGTGGTCACCAGGGAAAGGGGGTTAGGGGATGGGCACAAAGGGTGAAGGGGTGCACCTACAACATGACTGACAAACAATAATGTACAACTGAAATTTCACAAGGTTGTAAACTATCATAATCTCAATAAAAAGTTAAAAAAAATGGGTAAACCTGTAGCTAGTCAAGTTGAGAATAAAAAAGGAAAGTCACAAGTTATGAATATAGGAAATAAAAGGGGAGATATCACTGTAGATATTATAGATATTAAAGTAATAAATAATAATATTAATAAATGCTAATAAGTATTATAAGTAAAGTTATGCTAAATTTGACAACTTAGGTAAAATGGATAACTCTTTGAAAGACATAAATTATCAAAAGGGACTTAAGAAAAAGTTAAAAACCTTAATAGCTTTTACATCTATTTTAAAATTGAATTTATACTTAAAAATCTTCATGCAAAAAAAGTCCAGCCAATATGGCTTCACTAGTCAATTCTACCAAATACTTACGGAATGAAATTACCAATCCTACGTGAATTCTTTCAGATGAAAAATATGTAGAGATAGATCATAACTCATTTTTATGCAGCCAGGATAGAGAGATACCATGTTCATGGATTGGAAGGCTCAGTATCATGAAAATATAAATTCTCCCCAAATTAACCTAGAGATATAATTAAATCTCAAGAAAAATTGCAGCTAACTTTTTTTTGGTAGAAATTGCCAAGTTGATTCCAAAATTTATGAGGAAATGCAGTCTAGAGTGTTTAAAATTAACAAAGAAGAGCAAAGTTGGAGGGCTTCCAACTTACTGAGGCTACAGTAATCAAAACAGTGTGGTTTTGTCTAAGTATAGACATAAAGGTCAACGGAACAGAATAGGGAGTTCAGAAATACACTCACACATATATATACAGTCAGCTGATTTTCTATAAAAGTGCCATGGTAATTCCATGGGGGAAAGCATAGCTTTATAAAAAATATCACCAGAACAGTTATTTATCTTCATAAAAAAAATGAAGCTTGACTCTTATCTCATGCCATTCACATAAATTAACTGAAAATGAATCACAGAGCTAAATGTAAAAACTAAAACTGTAGAACCTCCAAAAGAAAATAAGAGAAAGTCTTTAAAATCTTGGAACAAATGTAGATTTCTTAGAGAGGACACAATATGCATAAACCATGAAAGAAAAACATGAAAAATTGAGCTTTATAAAAATGAAAATTTTCTGCTATTTGAAAGACAACTTTAAGAAAACAAAAAGTAAGCCAAAGACTGGAAGAAAATGTTTTCAGTATATCTGATAAAGGACTTGTATACAGATGTATAAAGAAGAGTTTTGTTTTAACAATAGTAATAAAAATGTCAATACAAGTAGGACAAATATTTGAACAGATACTTCATAAAAGAGTATATACAAATGGTTATTAAGCATATGAAAATTTGCCATTATTAGTCAACAGGGTTATGTGAACTAAAACAGCAATCTGATAGCACACATGACTAAAATGGCCTGGTGGCATCCTGGTTAAGTTCGATGAGCTCTGCTTTGGCAGCCCAGGTTCACAGGTTTGGATCCCAGGCAAGGACCTACATCACTTGTCAGCCATGCTGTGGTGGTGACCCATGTATAAAGTGGCGGAAGATTGGCACAAATGTTGGCTCAGGGCCAATCCTCCCCAAGCAAAAAAAAAAAAAAGAAGATTGGCAACAGATGTTAGCTCAGGACTAATCTTTCTCAGAAAAAAAAAAAAAGACTAACAATAGCAAATGTGAATGAAAATGTGGAATAACTGGAACTTTCATACTTTGCTAGTGAGAATATTAAATGATACAATCAGTTTGGAAACCAGTTTGGCAGTTTCTTATAAAGTTACATACATGCTTACTGTGTGACTCACCTTTTGCATTTCAGGTATTTATGCAATAGAAATGAAAACATGTTAACAGAGAGGCTTGTATACAAACTTTCATAACAGCTCTATTCAGAATGCCCCCAAACTAAAACAACCCTAATATCATCAAACAGGCAAATGGATAAATTTTGGTGTATTTGAGTGATGTGTTACTACTAGGCAATAAAAACATGAGGGATAGGTACATGCAACAACATGGATGAATCTCAAGACTATTATCCTGAGTACCAAAAGCCAGACATGAATTGTACATATTGTAAAATTCCATATAATTGATAATAACAGAAAGCAGATGGAAGTTTTTCCTGGGGATGAGGATGAAGGGGGATTTTGCAGCAAAGAGATGTGAGAGACTTTTTGGGTGATGCAAATATTCTATCTTTACTGATTACACTGGTATGTATATCTTTCAAAACTCATCAAATTCAAACTCAGTACATTTTACTATATGAAAATTGTACCTTAATAAAGTTTATTTATGTAAAGGCACTTATATGAATAGGAATCATCTTTGGTACAACTTTAAGAGACAAGGATTATTCTGACTTTATATATAAAACCATAAAAATAAATAAGGAAAACTTTAAGACTCAATAAATGAATGGTGAAAGGTCATGTAGAAGAAAGGAATTCACAGAACATGAAATACAAATGAGGAGTAAAGTTATAAAAATATTCAAGTTGTTTAGTAATCAAATGCAAATTAAAATGATTAAAAATGTTTTTGCCTTTTAATAGCAAAAGATTGAAAAATATTGTAATAGTGCTAGAAAGAGTTTGCTGTTGGTTCACTGTTGGCAGAAGCATGAATCAGTATAACTGTGTGGAAGGCAAACTGTAAATATATATACCAAGAACCTTAAGATTTCCATACTTTGCTCCATTAATTCAAATTTTAAGCCTCTGTGTTAAGGAAATTCTAGAAATGTAGATAAAGCTTTAAATAAAATAAATTGACTCCAGCATTATTTTTATTATTAAAAACCTAAAAATAGCCTAAATGTGAAGAAATACAGAAATGTTAAATTATTGATTTACAAACTTTTGAGAAAATCTAATGGCATTCTTTTTAATGAAACAAAGTCTTACTTAGAACCTCAATAATTAAGACACATAATCGTAGATGTGTTCTAGTGGTTCTATAGGTGGATCTGGACTATGTCCACCTACCCTGCCTCTTTTTTTTTTTTTTTTTGAGGAAGATCAGCCCTGAGCTAATGAGCTAACATCTGCTGCCAATCTTCTTTTTTTTTGCTGAGGAAGACTGGCCCTGAGTGAACATCTGTGCCCATCTTCCTCTACTTTATATGTGGGACACCTACCACAGTATGGCTTGCCAAGCGGTGCATGTCTGCACCCGGGATCTGAACCAGTGAACCCCGGGCCACTGAAGCAGACATGTGCACTCAACCGCTGTGCCACCGGGCCGGCCCCACCCTGCCTCTTTTTGACTCTTTGCAGAGGCACCTTGAAAATACCCTATGGCTTTGAGAGCACAATTTGAAAATCATTCCATTAAATCACTGTAATCTATTCATTGGTATATTATATTTGCAAAGAATATTCAGAGATCTTTATGACAAATCTTTATGAGAAAAATTTAAACAAAATACAAAATGCAAAGTTGTAAATATAATTTTATGATCTTATCTAAAAAAATGGAAAAAATAATAAATGAATGTTTTCATAAAAAATGAAAACAGCTATGATATCTGGGCAGTAAGATTGTGACTAACTTTAGTTTTACTGTTATACTTTTTTCAATTTCTCAAGATTTTAAGAGGAATAGTGTATTGTTTTTATAGCGAGAAAAAGTGTGTGTGCATATTTAAAATCTCTCATTTTGTTTTTTTATAAGTTGGTAGGTTAGTGGAAATGCTGTCGTCCTACCAATCTTATTTCAGCTCAGTGTTGATAAAATTTCTCATGATATTTTATTAAGAAAAACAACGGGCTGTGGGCTGGGTGAAATACAGTTAGGTAGAGTCGCAGTTGGTTGAGCAATTCAGTCAGTTATAAACGTTTATGGAGCACCCATGATTCTCTGTGCCCTCTGCTGGGCCCTGAGGATGTAAAGTGAATAAGATAGGGTTGCTGCCTTCAGAGACACTTAGCTCCGGGAACAACAAGCATGAGCGCAAATCATTACAGTCCCACGGTGCTATCCATCCACTGCAGGTATGCCAGGAACATTGAGGAGTGACTATCCTTGGGACCACATCACAGTGGGGGGAACTTTACGTTCACTTACTTTATGGGCAGCACCGTTCTAAATGCTTTATTTTGTTGTATCAGTTAGGAGTCAAGGTTGCAAGCAACAGAGGCCAATTATGGCTGATTATGCAGAAAAGGAGTTTTACTAAAAAGATGCCGTATAGTCATCGGTCTGGAGAACCAGGCCGAGACAGTTTCTAGGAACAGTATCTAAAACCTTGCTGCGGAACTGGCTCCAGTGAGAAGTAGAGCGACCGCCATGGCTGACCCTGCTGCTTCAGGCTGTAACCTTGCTATCACTTAGCCCCTGAAACCCTGTGTCTCTGCAACCAGCACAATCAGCAAAACAATTGCCATGCAAGGCCTCCTTCTTCAAGCTAGTGTCTTTGGGACTGAAGCCGTGGGTGGGTGAGGAAAGGTGGTTGGTGGAGCCCAGGTCACATGCCCTTGCCCTCGTTGTAATGAAGCTGGAGAGTTCTAAGTTTTTGCCTTGACTAGACAGGACTTGTAAGACTGGATGCTCTCCATAGCATGGGTGTTCAAAACATTCCGGGCAACCAAAAAACCTGACAATTATCCATCACGCATATGTTATGTCATTTAATCCTTATGACAGACTCATGAGGTTACATTTTCTCCATTTTTAAGATGAGGAAACTAATTATTTAAGAGGTCCAAAAATTTGCCCAAGTTTTCAAAATTAGGATGTGATAGAGCAAGGAGCTGAAGTCTGTCTGGCTCCAAAACTCATGCACTGTCAGCTAACTACACACCATGCTGTGACTCACAAAGGAGATGACCCCCGACAAAATTCTGAAAGGATAATTTTCAAGGTCAGTGCGGTTGGAACAAGCATTTATTGTGAAGGGTCAGGAAGAGCTGATACTGGAAAGGTAGTAGGTTCCAGACCGTGAAAAGAAGAGAAGCTATACAAATGACCAGGCTCGGCAGATTTAGGGCCTAATTGTATTTATGTCAGAAAGAATCCAGTGTAAAGATTTTTAATTAGTGCCTTTCCTGGCATCCCCTTCTCCTGAATTTTTTTTTACCAGGGCCCCAACCCTGGTGAAATAAAAATAAAACTTTTATTTCATAAGTCCTTGGTTCTTAACCTGTTGAAAGCTATGATTTTCTTCCCACACGACATTCTGCACATATATCTTCAAGGTGTTCACAGACCTCCTGGAGCCCATCCTTAGAACTTTCTTGGATTCAGGTGATGAGGAGAAAAAGGAGAATTTAACTGATACAATGACATAATGAGACTTGTTCTTTAAAAAGAGGTCACTTTGACAGTATTGTGGAGCACAAGTTAGGAGAGGATTAAAACGGAAGAAGAGAAAATAATTAGGAGGTTGTTGTACACCTCCAAGCAAGAAATAATACAGCCTTAGTTATATAAAAATTGTTAATTGTTCTGTGGAAACTTAGATGGACATCTCCGCAGACAGCCATACTTAAATTTAGCTGTATTTAAATTCAGCTGTACAATTACAGGATAAGTGAGGTTTGCCTGACCTGAAACAGTTCATATTTGGGACCCAGGTGGTCTGTTAACCTATGCTAATGTATACTAACAAATGAAGTAGCTGCCTCAACTCCAAAAGTCCTTTTAGGCTGAGTGCATAGAAGTACAGTGTTTCCTCAGGGACATGTAGCTGCACTCTGCTCTTCTCTGGTTAAGCCATAAGTAAAATACTGCTTGAAACCTTAGGTGCCATGTTTAAAAAACATATATCTAAGGTTAAAGGGCATTTAGGAGAAGGGTGATGGGACAGGAAAATGCTGGAGAATTATTTCACATATCCATAAGTAGAAGGATCAGAGCATGGGCCTGCTTGGGGTGAATTAACAGAAGACAGAATTAAGGTTTTCAAATGTTCGAAGGGCTAGCATGTGAAAGAGTAGTTACATTTATTCTCTCACACTCTAGATGTCAGAAAGAAGACCACTGGGGAGTATCAGACTGGGGATCAGCTCAGAAAAAATAAGTAACAATTAGAGCTGTCTAAAGAGGACTAGCCCGCCCCTTAAGGCAGAGGGACATTCAGACAAAAGCTGGGCAACCATCTGCCAGAAGTTCTGTAGATGGAAATTCTACATGGAAGCCAGGGGGCTGGAACTGGGAGCCATGTTAGATGAGAGGGAGATGGAGGAGGAAGGAGCCATTTGAACTCTAAGTTACCATACATTCTAATAGTGTGCAGTACCACATAATTAGATATCACCAAGTCTTAGTTATTAAATAAATGAAATAAAATTATTGAAAAAAAGGAATGGTTAAAAAGGACTCTTGAGGCCTCAGCAACTTCTGCTAGATTGGAGGAGAAAAGAGGGAGAAGGCAGTCTCCTTTGAAAATAACTTTCAGACACTCATCTCCTTTGACATCTGAGTTTTCTTTCTCTGAGCAAGTGACATTTCATGGAGGAAACATGCATTTTTAATGATTGAAGAGCAAAGAGCAATGAAGAGCATGCAATGTTTGATAAGTCACTGGAAGAGAAAGAAAGAGAGAAAAGGGATAAAAATTCTTTTCCAGGAAGAGCAGTTAGTTGTGAAGACAAAAATCATAATAAAGCTACTAATATTATTTGATAATTACTGAACATTTATTGTGTGCCAGATTTTGTGCAAAAAGTTTTGCAGACATTCTTTCAGTTAACCCTCACAAAAACCCTAGGAGGTAGTATCAATGTCAGCCCTCATTCTATACCTGAGAAAATGGAGTCTTTGAAGGGTTAAGTAGCTTGCTAGTAAGTGGCGTTGGAATTACGAAACAGGCCACGTAAATATCTTATCCGAGGATCTTCAGTCTCCAAGGTGCAGGCACAGGAGTTTACAACCCAAGGTTTATATAATTGAGAGTTATCATTTTAATATTAATTAGGTTCTAAAGCTCAAACAGCTTTCTCTCCCAATAACACTCTCCCTCAATTTCCTTCTCTCTTTCGCTCTGTCTCTCTTGGATAAAGCAGGGTTGTAGCTGTATAGGCACGTGGATGCAGCGTGGATTGACATGCTGTTGTGTGCATCTACCCATATGCTTTGTTATCCATGCAACCAGGATATAGAACAGCTTTTGCATGTTTATACTCTTTTTCTTCCTGCCATGCAGACATGGGGAAATTACATGGTCATTTAGAAGTCTGATTGTCCATTTAGGAACATCTCGTAACACCCAACAGAAAAAAATTACAGACAGAGATCATTTTTCTTCTTATTTTTCAGAGATTATGTTCATGCTGTAGTTAACCATATGGGTATAATCCAGACTGACTAAGACTCCTTCTTATAGAAGCTTACTTCAGCTTGTAAATCAGTTCTCCAAATGATTTGGCTCAGCAAAATTCTAGTGGGTTCACAAATTCACATTGTTTATGCCCACCTCTTATTTTTCTGTTCTTAATGACCCTGTTGCCTTCTATTTAGTCCTGGTGTTGATAAGTCAAGGGAAGAGGAAGCATCTGTTCATAGCAAGTACTCTTGGAGTTTTAATAGAAAAAGACTACTCTGAAAATTAAGATAAAACATACATTGATACTATAGCAAAGGGAGTGTAAATATTACTTCTTTTCTATACCCTATAATTGACACATTTTACTAAGAACATCATTTCCACAGTCATCCAAGTCCAGGGACAACATTAAAGAATACGGATGTCTCTTCATGAACCTTCTAATCTCCTAACCCCATTGTGAGATCTATAAACTCCCTTCTACTACACAGGCAGCATTGCCAGGGTTGGTCACTGGTAACTTTCACACATGCCAATCACACTGTGTGTGGCCCTATGGTAAATTATTTAACCTAAATTTACCTGGGCCTGAATAGGAGCAACCCCGAGGCTGGAGAATAGACTGCTTGATGTCTAGAAAGGCAGGACCTTGACCACAGACATCAGATCTTGCTACACCTCTTGCTTTGTGCTCCTGCTTTTCCTTCTATTTTCTTTTTTTTTTTTTTGAGGAAGATTAGCCCTGAGCTAACATCCACTGCCAATCCTCTTCTTTTTGCTGAGGAAGACTGGCCCTGAGCTAACATCTATGCCCACCTCCCTCTATTTTTATATGTGGGACGCCTGCCACAGCATGGTTTGATAAGCAGTGCATAGGTCCACCCCTGGGATCAGAACCAGCGAACCCTGGTCCGCTGAAGTGGAGCGCGTGAATTAACTGCTGTGCCACCGGGCTGGCCCTCCTCTGTCTGCTCTCAAGTGGAAGAAATTAATAGCCTCTATGATCTGAACTGAGATGTAATTAATTCACAGGTTCAAGAAATGTTAGTACTAGAAGAAACATTGCCTCATCAGATTAGAGCAATATTTTTCAAACTACAGGTTGTGACCCATTAGTGAGTGGTAAAATCAATCTAATAATTGTGGTTGATTAAATACAGTCACAAATTCTCTGACTCTGCCATCATTAAGAAAAGGTGGCTGTATCTCATCCTCTATCTGAGTTGCCTTAATAACTTGTCTTGCTTGATCAATAGAAATCATCAGAAGTGTCATTTTGGGACTTTGAAGGCTAGGTCAGAAACGACTTTGAAGCTTCTACTCAGGTCTCTTGGGATGTTCACTCTTGGGACAGTTTCTCTGGGAACCCGAATGCCAAGCTGTGAGAACCCAGGCCACATGGAGAAGCCAAGTGTAGCTGCTTTGTTGACAATCAGAGCAGAGCTCCCAGCTGATGGCCAGCATCAACTGCCAGCCCTATGAGCGTGGCCTTTAGGATTTCCAGCACAGCTGAGCTGTCAGAAGTCTGCAGCCTCAGCCCACATCTGACTGCCACTGCATAAAAAACCCCAAGCGAGAACCACCCAGCAGAGCCCATTCAACACACAGAAACTCTTGAAATAATAATGTGTTTTTAAGCCCTAAGTTTTGGTGTTTTTTGTTGTGCAGCAATAGATAACCAGAACATAGATCAAGATAATTTTTTGGTAAAATAGAATAGAAAACAATAGAGGAATATAAAGGGTAAGTGTTGTTTTGTAAAAATGTGTATACTGTGTGTGCATGTGTTAGAGAAAGAGAGAGAGAAAGAGAGATAGAGAGAGACACGGGGAGAGGGAGAATGGCTGGGTTGTAATGTAAAATGTTGTTCTTTTTTTTAAAAAAAACAGATTTATAGAGATATTACCCACATGCCATACAATTCACTCATTTAGAGTGTACAGTTCAGTATCTTCTAGAATATTTCCCAAATTGTGCAACCATCACCCTAAGCAGTTTTAGAACATTTTCATCACCTCCCCCCGAAAAACCTTTACCCCTTAGGAGTTATTTCCCATTCCTGGCCCCTGCCCAGTCCCAGGCAACTACTAAACTACTTTCTGTTTCCATAGATAAACCTATTCTGAATATTGCATATAAATGGGATCATATAATACGTGGTCTGTGATGACTCACTTCTTTTACTGAGCATGTTTTCTTTTATTGCAGTAACATTGGTTTATAATATTATATAAATTTCAGGTGTACATCATTATATTTCAATTTCTGTGCACATTACGTCATGTTCACCACCCAAAGACTAATTACTTAGCATATTTTTAAAATTTATCCATGTTACAGCATGTGTCAATATTTCATTCCTTTTCATTGACAAATAATGCTCCATTGATGGATATACCATATTTCATTTACGCATTCATCAGTAGATGAGACAGAGGGTTGTTTCCACCTTTTGACTATTATGAATAACACTGCTATGAACATTCATGTACAAGTTTTTATATGGACATATGTTTTCATTTTTCTTGGTTATGGTATGTTTACGTTTAACATTTTGAGGAACTGCCAGACTATTTTCCAAAGAAGCTGCACAATTTTACATTCTCACCAGCACTGTATGACATCCTCACAGTTATTGTCTATCTTTTGATTACAGTCATTCTAACGGGTGTGAGGTGATACCTCATTATGGTTTTGATTTGCATTTCCATTTTGGTGAATGATTTTGAGCATCCTCTTTAGAAAAATATCTATTCTGATCCTTTGCCCATTTTAGAAATTGGGTTATTTGTCTTTTTATTATTTAGTTATAGTGTTCTTTATATATTCTGAGTACTAGTCCCTCACCAGTATATGATTTGTGAATATTTTTTTCTTATTCTATGGGTTATCATTTCACTTTTTTGAATATTTTTTTGCAGCACAAAAAATTTTGATTTATTTAAAAGTCTAATTATTTATTTTTTTGTTTATTGCTGTGCTTTTGGTGGTGAATCTAAGGAGGCTTTGCCTACCTCAAGGTCATAAATATTTATTCCTACGTTTTATAGTTTAATCTCTTACATTTAGGTCTGTGATCAGTTTTGAGTTAATTTTTGTGTATGATGTGAGGAAGGAGTCCAACTTCATTCTCTTGCATGTAGGATAGCTGGTTGTCCCAATAAGATTTATCAAAAATACTGTTCTTTCTCCGTTGAACTGTCTTGGCACCCTTGTGGGAAATCAACTGGTCTGGTCCATTTTACAACACTAAAGTTAGGAAAAGTTGTGTATACATTAATGTATTTTTTTTTCCTTAAGGGGAAATGTAGATTATCTAGTTCATCCCTAAAGGAAATCCGATCATAGGAAAGATTCTCTTGCCACGTGCTCCTGTAGCACCCTACACTCCTACTTTCATGCTTGATGAATTGCCATTTCTTCTTGACTGTATGCCTTCTTTTTTTTTTTCTTTTTAAAGATTGGCACCTGAGCTAACATCTGTTGCCAATCTTTTTTTTCTTTCTTCTTCTTCTCCCCAGAGCACCCCCATACATATTTGTATATTCTAGTTGTAGGTCCTTCTAGTTGTGCTATGTGGGACACTGCCTTAGCACAGCTTGATGAACAGTGCTATGTCCACGCCCAGGATCTGAACCAGTGAAACCCCAGGCCACCAAAGTGGAGCTTGCAAACTTAACCACTCAGCCATGGGGCTGACCCCCATTGTATACCTTCTTAATTAGACTTAAAGCTCTAAGGGCAAGGATTGTGTCTACTTCATTTTTCTAGCTCAGTGCTTGACATAGAGTGAATGTTTAGTAAATATTTGCTGTATTCTTGAATTAAGGGTGAGTGAGACCCTAAAATGTACAAATGTGAATTTACCTGTTCAGGATCATGGGTCTATAATATATTCAGGAGAGTTCTATTCTACCTTTCATGTCATTGGTCCTAATCCTGTGCCATGTAGATATTAATAAATGAGAAGTTTTAGAATAAAGGTCTTGTTGGAATGCCAGTTTAAAAATATAGTGACTTACTTGGGAATGAGTTGATAGTCATTTAGGTTTTAATAGAGAAAATAAAAGAAAAAATTAGGATTTCCAGTTTCCAGTCTGGCATATAAGGAGCTTAGAAGTTGTCACTTCATCCTGACAAGTAAAAAGCTGAACAAGCTGAAAAATCAACAATTCTTCTTATATCTGTCAAAGAAGTGAGGTCACAAGGCAAACCACTACCCCCCAAATCAGAGAGACAGACAAGAGAATACAGAGAGCCACAATTTACCAGTGCAGAAGTCCATGAGCAAAACCTCCCTGGGAACCAGTATCAGGGTAGGAAAACCTGAACTGCAATTGAAAATTGCTGGAAGGCTTAGAGTGTAAGAGTCTAAGAGTTAAAAGCTCCAGGGGAACACAGCCATAGGGGAGTCTCCACACTTCTGTGATTTTTACCACCAGAAACTGGACCAAGTTCTCACAGTAGGAGAAAAATCCCCTCATGCTTCTGGCAGGAGAAGAGAAAAAGGAATCATTTTGAAATATGCTAGAACAGTTTGTTCATAACAAGGCCTGCCTCTAGAGAAATGATTTTACCAGAGACTAAACAACTGGGGTTTTATCAGAGCCCAACCAACTCAGGGAAGAGAAATATCCTACTCCAGCTTGCTCTAGACTTCTACATGGGAGATGGGAAATATCCAGCTGTAACCCTCTCTGTCCTCCATGTGTGGGAAGGGAAATAAACTCTAGTCCACTCTAGCCATCCTTTCCCACCTAAGGGAGGGGAAGAAACTGCAAAACACTTGTGATGTTCGTAGTTTGGAGGCACAGGATCACTAAAAGACTGAAACCTATTCATAAGACTATAAAACATTTCCCCTCCCCAACACCATACCACCACATTACTAAAGGCTTATTTACCACAGTTCCTTTTATCCAGTGCATCATGTCTGGCCAGCAAGAAAAAATTATAATGCATACTAAAGGGCAAAAAACACAATTTGAAGAGATAGAGCAGACATCAGAATCAGACACAGATATGGCAGGGATCTTTGAATTATCAGACCAAGAATTTAAAACAACTATGATTAATTAATTAAGGACTCTAATGAAGCATGCAAGAATAGATGGGCCACTGATGTGTAAGCAGAAGTATGGAAATCCCAAGAAAGAATCAAGCAAACATGCAGATATCAAAAACATAATAACAAATGAAGAATGCCTTTGATGGGCTTATTAGTAGACTAGACACAGCTGAGGAAAGAAATTCTGAGTTTGAGGTTATGGAAAGGGAAACTTCTAAAACAGAAAATCAAAGTGAAAAAAGATGGGAAAAAATGGAACAGAATATGCAAGAATTGTAGGACAACTACAAAAGGTGTGACATATGCATAATGGGAATACAAGAAGGAAAAGAAAGAGAGAAAAGGACAGAAGATATATTTGAAGCAATAATGACTAAAATTTCCCCGAATTAATGTCAGACACCCAACCACAGATCTAGGAAGCTCAGAGAACATCAAGCAGGATAAATGTGAACACACAAGAAAAAACAAGTAGGTATATTGTATTCAAACTGTGGAAAAGAAGAGATAAAGAAAAAAATCTTGAAAGAAACCAGAAGAAGAAAACGATTTACCTATGGAAGAGCAAACATAAGAATTACACCCAACTTAGTCTCAGAAATCATGCAAGCAAGAAGAGAATGGAGTGAAATATTTAAAGTGTTGAGAGAAAAAACATCACCAATCTAGAATTCCGCACCCTGCGAAGTTATCCTTAAAAAGTGAAGGCAAAAATAAAGATTTTCTCAGACAAACAAAAATTGAAGAAATTTATTGCCAGTAGACTCAGCTTACAAAATATGTTAAAAGAAGTTCTTTAGAGAGAAAAAGAATGATATAGGTCAGAAACTCTGATCTACATAAAGAAAGGAAAAGCATCAGAGAAGAAATAAGTGAAGGTGAAATAAAAACTTCTATTTTTCTTGTTCTTAATTGATCTAACAGACAATAGTTTGTTCAAACTAATAGCAGCAACAATGTATGCAATAAATAAATAGACACACATACTTATGTATACTTATATATAATTGAAATGAATGACAGCAATGATACAAGAGATGGGAGGGAGCAGTTAGAATTATTTTTATAAGGTACTTACACTACCCCTGAAACAGTTCTGTATTATTTGAAAGTAGACTTGGATTAGTTGTAAATGTATATTGCAAACTCTAAGGTAACCAGTATGACTGATACACTAAGAAAAGAGAGAAAATGGAATCATATAAAATGCTCAATTAAAGCTACAAAAGGCAGAAAAAGAGTGGAAGACAAAAATAGGAACAAAGAACAAAGACAAGGAATATAAAACACCAACAAATATGGTAGATATTAACCCAACAATAATCACTTTGAATGTCAGTGGTCTAAACACATCAATTAAAAGACAGATTGTCTGAGTGGATCAAAAACCCCAGCTATATATTTTGTACAAGAAACCCACTTTAAATTTAAAGACACATATAGATTAAAAGTAAAGGGGTAAAGAAAGATATATCATGATAATACTAATCAAAAGAAAGCTGGAGTACATCAATTTCAGACAGACAAGACTTCAGAGTAAGGAAAGTTATCAGGGATAAAGAGGACCATTACAAAAACGCTAAGAGGGTCAATCCTAGAAGAATATATAACAATATAGAATGTTTATGCATCTAAAAACAAAGCATCACAATATGCGAGGCAAAAATTGATGGGATGACAAGGAGACTAGATGAATCCACAATTAGAGTTGGAGATTTCAACACTCAACTATCAGAAATGGACAGATCTAGCAGGCAGAAAATCAGTAAGGACATAGTTGAACTCACCAGCACCATAAACAACTGGATATAATTGACACAATCTACTACTTCATTTAACAACAGGAGAATATACATTCTTCTCTAGTTTCCATGGAACATTCACCAAGATAGACTACGTTCTGGGCCATAAAACACACCATAACAAATTTAAAAGAATATAAATCATATAATGTCTGCTCTCAGACCACAATGAAATTAAACTAGAAATCAATAACAGAAAGATGGCTAGAAAATTCTTGAATACTTAGAGATTATGCAACACTCTTCTAAGTAACACATAATTAAAGAATAAATATCAAGAGAAATTAAAAAGTACTTTGAATTAAATGAGAATGAAAATGAAAATTTTTAAAATTTGTGGAATACAGCAAAAGCAGTGCTTAGAGGGAATTTATAGCCCTGAATGCATATATTAGAAAAGAACATAGATCTAAAATCAATCTTCTAAGTTTCCACTTTAGGAAATTAGAAAAAGAAGAGCAAGTTAAATTCAAAGTAAGCAGAAGAAAAGATATAATAAAAATCAGAGCAGAGATCAATGAAATTGAAAACAGGAAGTCAATAGGGAAAATCAACAACTGTAAACAAAAGCTGATTCAAGACCACTGATAAGCCTTTACCCAGGCTAACTAAGAAAAAAAGAGAGAGAAGACACAAATTACTGATATCAGAAATTAAAGAAAGGACATCACTATGGATTCCAGACATTAAAAGGGTAATAAAGGAACATTATGAACAACTATATGCCCACAAATTTGACAACCTAGATGAAATGGACCAATTCCTTGAAAGACACAATCTGCCAAAACTCACGGAAGAAGAAATAGACCATATGAATAGGTTTATACTACAGACTGCATGTTTATGTCCCTCCCCAAAATTCATATTTTGTAGAGGTAGAAATTCTATCCCCCAATGACATTAATGACATTAGGAAGTAGGGCCTCTGGGAGGAGAATAGGTCCTGGAGGAAGAGCCCGTATGAATGAGATTACTGCCTTTATAAAGAGACTCCAAGAATTCCCTTACCCCTTCTGCCATGTGAGGTTACAGTGAAAAAATGTTGTCTAGAACCAAGAAGTGGGTTCTTACTGAATCTGCTGTCACCTTGATCTTGGACTTCTGAGCCTCAGAAACTGTGAGAAATAAATTTCTGTTGTTTATAAGTCATCCATTCTATGGTATTTTTTAGTTTTTTTATTTTACTGTGGAAGATTCACCCTGAGCTAACGTCTGCTGCCAATCTTCCTCTTATCGTGTGTGAGCTGCTGCCACAGCATGGCCACTGACAGAAAAGTAGTCTGGGTCCACCTCCAGGAGCCGAACCAGGCCACTGAAGCAGAGCATGCCAAACTTAACCACTCAGCCACCGGGGTTGGCCCTATGGTATTTTTGTTATAGCAACCTGAATGGAGTAAGATAGCTTATATCTATTAAAGAAATTGAATAAATAATTAACTTTCCAAAACAGTACCATTCCCAGATGGGTTCACTAGTGAATGCTACCAAAAGTTTAAGGAAGAAACACCAATTTTCTAAAATCTCATCCAGAAGATAAAAGCATGGAGAATACTTCCTAACTTATTCTATGAGGCTGTCATTACCCTAATACCAAAACCAGACAAAGACATTACAAGAAAACTACAGAAAAATCTCTCTCATAAACACAGATGTAAAAATTCTCAACAAAATACTAGCAAATCAAATCCAACAATGTATAAGAAGAATTATATGCCATAACCAAGTGGTATTTATCCCAGGTATGCCAGGCTGGTTCAACATTCACTGCCCCCCAGCACTCCCACCCCCTACTGTGGCCAAGTGGTTAAGTTTGCGTGCTCCGCTGCGGCGGCCCAGGGTTTTGCCAGTTCGAATCCTGGGTGTGGACATGGCACTACTCATCAAGCCACGCTGAGGTGGCATCCTACATGCCACAACTAGAAAGACCCATAGATAAAAATACACAACTATGTACCAAGGGGCTTTGGGGAGAAAAAGGAAAAATAAAATCTTAAAAAAGCCAAAATTCAAAAATCAATTAATGTAACCCATAACATCAACAGGCTAAGGAAAAAAATTCTTGTGATTATATAAATACATGTAGAAAAAGCACTTGACAAAATGCAATACTGATTTATGATCAAAACTCTCAGAAAATTGAGAATAGAGGGGAATTTCCTCAACTTGGTAAACAACATCTGCAAAAACCTACAGCTAATGTAATACTTAATAGTGAGAAACTAGAAGCTTTCCCAATAAAATCAGGAACAACACAAGGATGTCCTCTCTCACCACTCCTTTCCAACATTGTATTGGAAGTTCCAGCTAATGTGCTAAGACAAGAACAACAGAAAAGGAATACTGATTTGGAAGGAAAAGCAAAACTGTCTTTGCTCACAGATGACATGATTTTTCTATGTAGAAAATCTAAAATAATCAACCAAAACCCTCTGGAACTAATAAGCAATTATAGCAAGGTTGCAGGATATAAGGTTAATATATAAAATTCAATCACTTTCCTATATACCAGCAATGAACAAGAGGAATTTGAAATTCAAAACACATCATTTACAGTAGCACCCAAAAGAATAGAACAGTTACGAATCTAAGAAAATGTGTACAAGATCTATATGAGGAAAACTATAAAACTCTGATGAAAGAAATCAAAGAAGAACTAAATAACTGGAGAGATATTCCATGTTCATGCATAGAAAGATTCAATATTGGTAAGAGGTCAGTTCTCTCGACTTGATCTACAGATTCAATGAAATTCTAACCAAAATTCTAGCAAGTCGTTTTGTAGATGAGAGAGGACAGTGGCTTTGTGTGCTCTGCTTATTTCTCCATTTTTAATTCCTAGAACAGTGACTGGCACAGAGTAGGGGCTCAATAAAATTTTTCTTGTGTGAATTGAGGTAATTAAGAGTATGGGACAGTTTGATTTCTCTCCCAGCGTTAAAGACTGGGTTGTTAAGTTCAGTTTCTTTTGGGTAACTATTTGGTCAGTATTTTGCTCTACGTGATGGAACGTCTGTATTGGGATCCTATAAGGTATCTTTATTTCTAATTATACTAATACCACATGTATGGCATTTGTTGAATGCTGTATTTTCTTTAAGGTAACTTTATTTTTATTATTTTATTTAGCCCTCATAACATAGTATGGAAGGTATTATCATTATCTCCATTTCTTTTTAAGTTAGGAAATCTGATTCTTTACCAAGAAATGAAGCGTCAATACTTTAAAGATAAGGAAATAGTAATCATACAGAGAACAGGGATTCAACAAAGACCCTGATTTTACCTGGAAAAAGGAAAGACTTGGGGAGATAATATAAAGTCTTTTGATATTTTAAGGGCAGTCTATATGGAAGGGTAGACAATTTCAACAAATAGAGTGAGGAATATGTTTCTAACAATCAGATCCATCCTAAAATGGAACAAGCCATCTTAGGAGTGACTCATGCCTAGAAATGGTGCAGCAAAGGCTGGGCTATTGGCCTCTAGCCAAACTTGTCACAGAGGGGATGCCATAGAGGAAATGCTAGGTATTCTTTAAATGCAATGATCTATAAGTCCATAAAATGCATCGTATTTCCTGCTCCAAAGAATATTTCAAATCCTTAAGTGATGAAAAAAGAGCCATTATTGTTATTGGCTTTTAATTAATACTGGCCCTGATATTCATTCCCCTACATTAAACCCAGCATATATGGAGTTAAAATAAAAAACACTCATCCTCTTTCCCAGCTTCTCTGGTTATAGTCATATGTAAATACCTGTTTCTTTAACCTTTGTATCCCTGAGCTTCATAATGCAAATAGAAGTTACAAATTGTTAAAGACTGGGTGGCCTCATGCTGGTCTACCTTACCGGGTGGTTCACAATAAAGGTTTGACTAATTATGTGTCCTTGAAGTTTATTATAGGGAAATGGATGTCCAGAGAATATCAAGAAGATGGAGCTTCCCAGGCCCCAACTCCTTGGCTTCCTGACATGGGAATCCACCATCTATCATGGAGGCTGACAGCCAAGGATACCCATGTGTGGATTCCCTTATCTCCCTCCTGCCTGCAAGCAGCCTCACAAGACCAAATGCAGGCCAAGGGGAAAGTGCCAAACCAGCAAGGTCACAGACCTCCCCCTCCCTATGAGCAGCCTCATGCCTCTCAAATCTTTAAAATCCCTTACCCACTACTTAATGGGGAGCCAACAGTTCCTAAGGCTCTACCAGCTGTGAGCTCCCTTTACCTGGTAAAGAAAATAGAAGCTGATTTTCCTTTTCACACAAAACTCTGTTCTTGTTATTTGGATTGGCACTGAGTTCAGAGACACACTTTTGGTAACTCCATGAATAAAGGTGAAGTAAGTCACTGAATGTTCCATAGCTCCCTTCTGTATCTTAGGTAGACTATAAGAAGAAACCCTGCTACAAATTATAAGTAAAGAGCTTGAGGGCTTAACAATGAAACTAAAGAAAGAACATCAGCCCAGGTAATACCAGCTGCTATGGCAGCAGGAGAACAAGTACTACAAATTTCCTTTCAACACTTGATGCAAATAGTCCCAGTTCTGTGCTTAACCTCTGCACCAGCTGCTCAGAGTGAGGGAGCAGCGTCAAAACTAGTAGACTGTGTTGTTAACAATGTAGGAAATTGGTGATGGAAGGTCAGATGCTGTTTCACAGCCTGGGGATTGAGCTATTGTTTCTAAGTAGTTTTGACAGAAACAGTTATTCCTCTCCTGGCTGACCTGCAGCTAAGTGTGTGGGCCAGAAATTCTAAACAGGTAAACAAGGATCCCACCCCAAGGCACTCTCCAGGAAGCCTACTCACTCAGCCACTGTCTTTCACCTGCAAGGTTTAAGATAAATAAATACTGAAGTATTGCTGACCCTGAACTCATTTTAAGTCATATTCGAAACCAAGATCTGGGGTAAGGGAGAAGGATTGAAATGGAACACTGAACCAAATGGCACATGACAAGATAAACTTTTCATCTTGTTGAGTTTCTAGTACAATTTTAAATTAAAAAACCCACATGATATTATGTTAATTATGTAAAAGAAATCATGAAAGCAGTTGTCAGGAGTACGCAAAGGGAAAACTTGATCTTCTTTGACGGTCTTCTATGAGGGAGCCTCAGAGTCACTAAATTCCTATGGGTATTAGTTAAGGAACAGACCTGAACAAGAAATTAAAAGAATTTAAACTTTGGCTTCAAGAGTATTTTCGTTGTCAAAATAACTCTTAATTTCTTTTTCAAAGATCTCCCCACCTCTGTCTGATTATGTCACACCCTTGCTTAAAGGCCTCTGCTGGCTCCCACTTGTCTTTTGAAAAAAGCTCAGACTCTTGTGTGGTCTAGAAAGCCCTTCACACCCAGCTCCACCCTCGGCATCAGCATCTTCCCATTCTACATGCCCCACAGCAGAAGTCTCACTGTCTTCTCAACCCAAGTTAGCCTGGCTCCAGTTGTTTGACTTGGCTCATTTTCATTCTGCCTGAAATGCTCTCTTTCACCTTCTCCATCCAGCAAGCTCCTCTTCATCTTCAAACCTGGGGGGTGGGGGTGGGGATTTAACCCTTCCTGAAGTCTTGTCCAAATCACCAGATGGAATTATTTTTCTCTGTATACCAAAGAGATTTTTCATATTTACCATGTTATACTGTTACAGTCTTGATGAACATAGTTGTGACTCATGTTAGATTATTAATTAAAATGAATAATATCTTGTCCATCTTTACACTCTTACCAATGATGAAATTTAGTGTGGTGGTTTTGGAGCCAGGCTGCCTGTACATTTCTACAAGCTGTGCCACCTACTGGTGTGTAAACTTGGACGACTTACCTAGACTTCACGGAAAATGTTTGGAATAAGCCCTGGTCCATGTAGTTGATTTATTTTAGCTATTATTTTTATCTTTATATGTTCAGAGTCTGGGGATTTCCTGATACCTAATAATCATAGCAATGAAAGGTAGCAGAATATGCTGCCCCAAAATATGCCTCTTTGACATAAGGATTACTCTGAGAAACAGCAGACGTAGCAGAACCTCTGAAAACAGAGTAGAAGTTACCCTTTTGTAAGGGAAATTTACATTTACAAAGAAAATGTCCATTTGTATGGTGTCTCCCTCTCTATACTAGAAAGACAAGGATGACTCTAAATCATAAGAAGATCAATGGAGAAGGCACCAGCTGTAATCTGTGTAATAAACCTCCCCCTTGTTACTGCGCTTTTCCTGGTAACCTCCTCTTAACTGGCCTCCCCATGCCTTTCTTTCTTTTGTCTTTAGCTGAAGATGAGATCTAAGCCAGTGGCTTAGGCCGCGTCAGAGAGTTACTCCTTTTTCCCTGGGTATCTCTCATATATACATTAGGTATATATGTTAATAAACTTCTATGTGTTTTTCACTGGTTAATCTTTTATTACATAGGTCTCAGTCAAGAACTTAGAAGGGTAGATGTAAAGTTATTTTTCCTCTCCCTCAACAGCAAACACTTAGTAAGCACCTGGTATGTACTAGTGCTAAGTGCCTTTCATATAAGAGTTGATATATTGTATTTTCATTTTCATTTATCTCCAGGTGTTTGATTTCTTCTCCTTTGATTTCTTCATTGATCCAATGGTTGTTCAGTAGCATGTTGTTTAGTCTCCACGTATGTGTGATTTTCCCAGCTTTTATCTTGTAGTTGATTTCTAGTTTCATACCATTGTGACTGCAGAAGATGCTTGATATGATTCCGATCTTTGAAAATTTATTGAGGCTTGCTTTGTTTCCCCACATATGGTCTATCTTTGAGAATGTTCCATATGCACTTGAGAATAATGTTTATTCTGCTATTTTGGATGGAATGTTTTATGTATATATCTATTAAGTCCATCTGATCTAGGGTTTCATTTAAGTCCACTGTTTCCTTGTTGATTTTCTGTCTGGATGATCATCCATCCATTGACGTAGTGGAGTGTTAAGGTCCCCTATTATTTTTGTGTTGCTGTCAATTTCTCCCTTTAGGTCTGCTAATAGTTGCTTTATATACTTTGGTGCTCCTGTATTGGGTGCATATATATTAATAAGTGTTATGTCTTGGAGTACCATCTTCTATCCCTTTACTCTTAAGCCTATGTTTGTCTTCAGAGCTGAGATGTGTTTCCTGGAGGCAGTATATTGTTGAGTCTTGTTTTTTAATACATCCAGCCACTCAGTGTCTTTTGATTGGTGAATTCAATCCATTTACATATAGAGTGATTATTGATACATGAGGGCTTAATATTGCCATTTTATCTTTTGTTTTCTGGTTGTTCTATATTTCCATTGTTTCTTTTTCCTTGTATTTCCGTCTGCCATTTATAGTTGGTGGTTTTCTGCAATTTTTTCCTCTATTTTCTCTTTATTTATGGTTTGTGACTCTACTCTCGGTTTTCTTAGGTTTGTGTAAAATATCTCATACATGGGATAGTCTTTTTTCTGATAGCTTCTTATCTCTATTAGCCTACGTAGGTTCTGTCCCTTTCCTCTTCCCCTTCTGTGTTTTAATTGTCATAAATTCTTCTTTTTTGTATTGTGAGTTTGTGAACTAATTGTATTAGTTATAATTATTTTTGATGCTTTATTTCCTTTTATCTTTTATGTTATAATTGTTTACTAACCTATTCTGATATAAAGTTGCAATTTTCTGATTCTGCCTGTCTGTTTACCTCCTTGCTTGAAGTTTTGTAAACCTTTGTTTTTTAGTTTCAGGTAGGAGGGCTCCTTTCAACATTTCTTTAGGGCAGGACTAGTGGTGATGAACTCCCTCAGCTTTTATTTGTCTGGGAAAGCTTTTATTTCTCCATCATATCTGAAGGATAATTTCACTGGATAGAGTATTCTTGGCTGATCAGTTTCTTGGCTGATTCAGTATTTTGAATATATCATTCCACTCTCTCCTAGCCTGCAGGGTTTCTGCTGAGAAATCTGCTGAAAGTCTGATGGGGATTTATTTGTAGGTTATTTTCTTCTGTCTTACTGCCCTTAATATTTTTTCGTTCTCATTGACTTTTGACATTTTTAATATTATATGCCTTGGAGAAGGTCTTTTTGCATTGAGATAATTAGGAGTTCTATTAACTTCATGTATTTTCATGTCCAGTTATTTCCTCAGGTTTGGGATGTTCTCAGCTATTATTTTTTTGAAAAAGCTCTCCACTCCTTTATCTTTCTCTTCTCCTTATGGGATACCTATAATCCTTATGATAGTTTTCCTAATTGAGTCAGATATTTCTTGAAGAATTTTTTCATTTTAAAAAAATCTTAGTTCCCTCTCCTCCTCCACCTGACTCATTTCTAGGTTTCCATATTTGAGCTCACTAGTTCTCTCCTTCAAATGGTCTGCTCTATTTCTATGTTTTATACATTGTTTTCCATCGCATTTATTGTGTTATTCTTCATCTGCAGAATTTCTGTTTGGTTTTTTTTTTTTTTTAGAGTTTTAATCTCTTCGGTAAGTGCTCCTTCTGTTCATTAATTTTATTCCTGAGCTCCTTGAACTGTCTTTCTGTGTTTTCTTGTAACCCACTGAGTCTCTTTATGACAGCTATTTTGAATTATCTGTCAGTGAGATTGTAATCTTCTGTGACTTCAACTTGGTTTCTGCCAGTTACTTTTCTAAAAGAAGTTACTTGATGATGTTATCCAGAACATTGAAAAATAAATACAAAAAAAATCATCAAATGTGGGAACATTGTTGTTAAAAAGAGCAAAAGGAAAAATAATAAATATTAAAACTATTTGTCTATAGGTGAAAAATTGTTGGAAATAATGTTACAAATCATCTGAAGGAACTGATTTGTATTGTAATACAAACGGACTAGCAGGCAATGGAAAGGTGATTATCGGAGAAGAAACCAAAGTATTATATTCCTCATCTTCCATATATTGGGCCTAAAAATAATTTTGGTTGTGGACTTTAGCCATTAGATCAAAATTACTTTAAGAGAAGCATTAAGATACACAAAAGAAATTAAAAACAAACTATTTACCTTCCAAATAATTGCATTTAAATGATATATAAAAGCTGAAAAACTACCAAATTCATTTTGTGAAGCTGGTATAATCCTAAGTTTTGCAACCCCCTGCCAAAAGTCCTAGAGAAAAATCTCACTTGTGAATATAGATACACAAAATTTACATAACAGGAAGAATTATTCAGCAGTGTGTCACAAACACTACACCATGAACTGTATGTATTAGTTAAAGAATACAGAAGTGAATGAAATTTTTAAAATCTATTTCAAGATAAAATAGATTTTAAAATGTCTATCAATAGCATAATAGCACAATAGAAAACGACATGTAAGAATCTCAATATATAACATACTGTCAATGTAAATAATCAATAACCATTCTGTAGATAAGACAGATAAGGTGAATTTTATTTGAGTCAAGCTGAGGATTATAACCCAGGAAGGCAGTATCCACAAAAGAAGAAAGCGTTCCGGAGAAGCACGATTTTCAGTACAGTTTTATACATTTTTGAACAAAGATCACACGTTACACACACTCAAGATTCATATTCACCAAAATGTCAAAGAGATTCAGTTGCAAATTAGTAGGTCAACATGACCCTGATGTCCAGGATCTTCGGGAGTACTGACATGGGCCTTACTGATATTGGCAGGTGTTACCTATACTGGAGTTGTAGGAGAGGAAGTATGCATTCTTATCTTCAAAGAGTGCATTCTTTTACTTTAATGATTAAGGCAGATGTACAATGTATGTTTGATAGGCCATAAGTCAGATTTCATTATTTCAAGCTGAATCAGTTTTAAAACAGAATAGCTACCCTATATACCTCAGTATGTGAAAATTTCTTGTCAATAGCATTTATCTTTCACTTCTTTTAAAATCTTATTAAAATATCTATCTCCACTAATAGCTAATATTATATTGAATAGTAAAATACTGGACAAAAGAAATTTGTACTAAAACAAATGTGCCTGCTGTCATCATTATTATTTAATATTGTTTTAGAATTATGGCCAAAAGAACAAAGCATTGAATTAGAATAAGATAAAAATTTTGGAAAGTGTAGTTAAAATAATTGTTATTGTGATTTATAAGAAATATATATATTTGGTCATTCAGATAACTGAAATATATTTCTCAGATATATTTGGTCTTCATCCACAGTTCCTGACTCATAGCTCCCAAAACTCTTGGAATTTCCTGAGTGATAAGAGCAATGGGAACATCTTTTGTTATAACATTTGGTCTCTTGTCTTCAGTTCCTGAAAATGTTTCGGGGCCCTAGAAGTGAAATGGGTGTCTTGTTTTTGTTAATGACTTTTGGACCCTATCCAAGGACAGGGGCTTGTTGCTAGGATAACCAGCCATGTGATCAGAGGATTGGAACTTTCAGTCTCACCCCCAATTTCCAGGAAGGGGAGTGGGCTTGAGGTTGAATCAATTGCCGATGGCCGATGACTTAGTCGATCATGACTATATAATGAAGCCTCCATAAAACCCCAAAAGGCTACCTATTGCCCTCTTTTTTGGAGAACTTGTACGTTGGGGAACCAGAACCCTTCTAAGTGCCACTGTGCCAAGTCCCAAGCTCCACAGGCGGACAGAAACACGTTTATTCTGGACCTTGCCCTATGCATCTCTCCATTGGCTGTTTATTTGTATCCTTTAATAACCTTTGTAATAAATTGGTAATCTAATGAGTAAATGAGTTTTTTTTGAGTTCTGTGACCTGTACTAGCAAGTTAATCAAACCCCTGGAAGGGGTCATGAGAACCTCTGACTTATAGGCAGTCAGTCAGAAGTACAGGTACCAACCTGGGCTTGTGACTGTTGTCTGAAGAGGACGGTGGTCTTGTGGGACTGAGCCCTTTACCTGTGGGATCTGGTTCTATCTCCCAGGTAGACAGTGTCAGAATTGAGTTGAATTCTTGGATACCCTGCTGGTGTTGGAGAACTGCTCGTTGGTGTAGGGAAGCCTCCACACACACACGTTGAAATTGGGTCCAGAAACCCTTTGCAGTGAAGCTTATTTAGAAAACTCCAAATCAATTGAAACAGACTGAAATGAATAAGAAAGTACAATATAGTTTGTAAAAGATCATTATACAAAAGTAGATAATTATATATGTCTCTCAAATATAATGCATGATAACTGACTGGGAAAAAAATGTCAAGGTCTCTCTAATAGAAAATTTGGCCCAAACAAATATATAATGAAATAAATATAAGTGGTTAACAAACATGGAAAATGCTCAATTTTACTAAAAAATCAATGCAGTTTTAAATCTCAAGAGGACACTATTTTCACCCATCAAATACACACAGATTTGAAATATAATACTAACAGCCGCAGGAAATTGATGCTTTGATACATTGCTGATGAGAATGCAGCTAACTTAAAAATATGCATTAATATTTATTGTCTTTGACGCAATAGTTTTCCTCCGAGGAGTAATTCTAATACACAATTCTAAACATGGAAAAAAACTGTGTGCACAGATATTTATATGAAATAGTGAAAATTTGTAAATTAAGGGGTAAACAAATGCCTAAACCACTTCATGAAAATATTACGCAATATTATAAATTATATTTACAGATAGAATAAAACAACATGACAATCTAAGGTATAAATTTCAATACAAAAAGCAGATATATATTGAAATTACAATAATATAAATTTAAAAAACCCCTATGGATAGAAAATATTCCTGAATTTTCACTAAAATGTTAACTGTGATTGTCTTTGGGGTAGGTCATTAGGTAACAGTGAACACTCTGATGCGAAGGATAAAACAGACAGGGATTCAATCACAGCCCTCAGCACATCTGCAGCCTAGCAGAGAAGAGAAGCCACATCTCTACAGACATGTCCTGGCAGTGAAGACTCTGCCTCAGGTGTGATCAGTGAAGTATGTCTACACTATGATTTTAGGTCATTGACTTTTCCTGATTATTCATTTTGGTAGTACAATTATATGTAGGCTTCACTTTCCATAGGAGGTATACTTTATAATGTCTTTAGATGGCAACCTCTAGGGATAAACTGCAAGCTTTCTTTCTTTCCTTTGTTAACCTTAAACAAATAGACAGATAGTTCTCCAGCAAAAACGGATTTAATTAGGATCAGCACAGAATTGCAACTTGGTGTCTGCAACCATGGCAAGCTATGTGCAAGTCCCCCAGCAGCAAGGGAGGAGGAACTCTATCAGAGAGGGGAAGAGGAAGTTGGGAGGCTATTGTAAACAAAGAGCCCATTGGAGGAATTGAGAGATCAATGTGTAGTGGCTTTTCATTGGATGAATTGTGACGTCTTTCATTGGCTGAGCTTCTTGTTGGTCAGGAAGAGGAAATCTTCCTGTTGGGCTCTGCTATGGACATAAGGCATGACAGCTCCCCCTTTTGGCCGAATTTAATGAGTTACTGTTTATTAGCTTGACACTTTCTCTCTCTTTTTTTGTTTCACTTATTTTATACTTTTCCGTAGAAATCAACTTTATGTTCAATGCATTTAATTAAAGAATATTGCATAGCTTATGTGCAAATAGTCTCTTGTCCCACCCTTTTCACTTCCCAGAGGAAACCACTTTCAATACTTTAAACTATTTTTTGGTATACTTTCATATTTTTTCATCAAATACTGGTACTGTTATTTGTCATTATTTTTTAGCTATTATGGGATCATCAGATATGTTAAGGCCTATCTGATTGATTAAAGGGTCCATTAGATCTGCTAATTGTCCATATATTTTATATCCAACACATTTGTGTCCTTGTGCTCCCACTCAGGATTCTCTGCTTCCATCTGGACTGGTTGCTTCCTAGGCCAGCTGCATGGATGTCATGTTGAGAATTCTGTTCATTTTTAAAAAATTGTTTGTTAATGTTCTTAGATCTCGTGCCTTCTTCTTTCATTATTTGGTGGAGGACATCCTTTAGAACAGCAGTTCTCAATCTATTTGGTTTCAGGACTCTTCTACACTTTTGAAAATTATTGAGGCCCCCAAAGAGGTTTCATTCAAATGAGTGATATTTTGTGCCAGCCCCGTGGTGTAGTGGTTAAAGTTCAGTGTGGTCCACTTCAGTGGCCCAGGTTCATGGGTTTGGATCCTGGGCATGGACCTACACCACTCATCAACAGTGCTGTGGTAGCATCGCACATACAAAATAGAGGAAGATTGGCACAGATATTAGCTTGGGGCTAATCTTCCTCAAGCAAGAAGAAAAAAAAAGAAGAAGATTGGCAACAGATGTTAGCCCAGAGTGAATCTTCCTTAGAAAAAGTAAAAATAAAAAATAATAGACAAGTGATATCTATGAATTTTTATGTATTAGAAATTAAAAATGAGCAATTAAAAATATTAGCTAATATGTTTAAAATGATCATGAACACATTAGATATTCACATAAATACAGTATATGAATAACTAGTGAGAAGAGTGTCGTTTTACATTTTGACCAATCTCTTTAATGTCTGTTTGAATCACAGACAGCTGGATTCTCATATCTGCCTCTGTGTTCAGTCTGCTGCAATATCAGTCATGGAGCCTCAGGAAATCTGACTCTACCTTCCTGAGAGAATGAGAGTGAAAAAGACAAGTCTTTTAATGAAAATGTTTTGCTCTTGTGGCCCTCTTGCTAGGGTCTTAGCCATCCTCAGGTGTCTCTGAATCACACTTTGCGAACGAATGCTCTAAGTAACTTCTTGAAAAAAGGTAAAAGGGAAGCGAAATTTTTGGAAACTTGCAAGTCTAATGAGTTGTTTTCTACCTGCATACTTGATTAAGTGTCTAGATGAACGTAAAATTCTAAATTGGAAAAAATCCCTTATTTTAAGGCATTTCTCCTTTGCTTTTCACCTCCAGGGTTACTAGTGTGATGTTTGTTGACATTCTGATTCCCACTTCTTTTTATGTGGCTCACGTTTTTTTGTCACTTGAAGCTTTTAGGATTATCCCTTTATTTCTAGTTTCATTGCATTGGGTACTTGTGGCTTCTTTCAGTCTTCAAAGTTGTGTCTTTTCTTTCTGTGCGATTTTCTTATATTAACAATTTGATCATTTCTTCCCTTCCATTTCCTTTCTTTTCTTTCTGGAACTCTCGTTATTCAGAAATGTGATTTTCCTTTTTACATTTTCTCTCTCTTTGTTTTTCATTCTACTTTCTGTGAGATTTCCTCAATATTATATTCCAGTTCCTCTGTTTCCATTTTAGTTATCTTAGTCTTTAATTTCTGGGAGTGATATCTTTGAGGATTTTAGTTGTATATTTTTAAATTGAATTTTTTTCCTGTTCTCTTTCCTAAATCTTTCTCTAAGTTGATTTTTTTTTAAAAACTATTGTTTTCAGAGACTTTCCTCAAATGCCTGGTGGTCCTTGACTGGCTCCTTTGAGAGTGACACATTAAAAAACTGAATGGCAAGGCATGAGGAGCGGTAGGGGCTCACAGGGGTGATGGAGCAGAGACCCAGGTATTTCACTGGGAAACCTGTACCTGTCAGTATCTGGATCTCTTTTCTCTTGGCCGGTTGGGAGGAATCCTCCTGTCTCTTCCCCAGAGGGTACAATCTGTCTCCCAGCATTCTGAGAGCAGAGTAGGGGATGTAAACTTCCCCCTAAATCTTTGTTTTTACCTCCACCTTCAACCATGTCTGGGTCTCTGGTACAGAACCTCTTTTTTTCTCCCAAGAGTCAATAGCCTGCCTTCGGCTGGAGTTGGGGAGGGGACGTCCTTTGACTAAGTGAACTGGGGCTGGAGATCTGAGGAGCGAACTTCTTCCCCCGACTTGTAATCATTCTTCCTATTTCCAGACCATATTTCTGCTTTCTCGGGGTCCTTCAGTAGTTTGCCTTACCCTCTACCAGCGGTTAGGTTTCAGCTTTCTCTGCTTTGCTGTCAGTGACCTTTCATTCTGTGATTCCAGTCTTCCAAAATGTTGACATGCCTGAGATCTCCTCTTTCTTCATGTATTTGAGTGTAAACGTAAAAAATTCCTTTTTCAGAAGAAAAACAAAGATAGTTATGTGTTTCATCTACTGCATATATCCGGCAGTCAGCTGCAAGTCCATCATGCTTTAAAAAACATACGTAAAAAACCAGTTCATAAATTTCACAGGTTTTTCCATGGAGCTTTATCTTCGTGCTTGAAGTCAGAATCCTTATTTAGTGTACCTCAGACTCCAGCATCTATTCCGGGTTATAATCTGTTTGCAAAATTTTGAATTACTCTATAAGAAAAATCAAGGTCACTAGTTATATCTTTTATAGAGCATGAAAGAGTTAATAAATTTGTCTCTTATTATGTGGAATTTTTATTTTCAACAGTAAGATGTAAGGTGGATTTTCTAGAAAGTTTAATAATCTCTGAGGACATAGAAGAAGAGATTTAAAGTACAAGTCTTTCTACTGGGAGTCAAATGAATGGTTAAGACATTAAGTGTTACAGTAACGAGGGTTTGTGGAAAAGCAGAGAGGTATACCACTTTATAGATAAAAAACCAGAAGGGGGCCAGCCCTGTGGCCTAATGGTTGAGTTCGGCATGCTCCACTTTGGTGGCTTGAGTTCATGGGTTTGGATCCCTGGCACACACCTACACCATTCATCAGCCATGCTGTGGGGGCGACACGCATACAAAATAGAGGAAGATGGGCACAGGTGTTAGCTCAGGGCTAATCTTCCTCAAGCCAGAAAAGAGGAAGATTGGCAACAGATGTTAACTCAGGGTGAATCTTCCTCAGCAAACAAAACAAAACAAAACCAGAAGGAAGGAAAGGTCAAATGACTTAACAAAAAAATCATGCTTTCATGTTTATGGGAGTTGGATGTAAAACTTTTGTTTTCAGATTTCTAGTTTAGTGCCTTTTCTTCTTGCCTCAGATAACTGTTCTGCTCACACACTTATTTAAGGAGCCCTAGTTGGAAGGCTCAGCAGGTTTCAGCAGAATTTACTTCGCATACCTGGCTAAAATAGAAACATTCCCTGCCTTTAACTAAGAGTTGCTTGCCTTTCTTAAACAGCTCCTGTAGGTCATCTCTAAAGAAGTCATTTTTCACCATAGGCACACTATTTCTACTGTAAAATGGATTACCATTTTCTTGAATGCTTTTTTTTTTTAATGAACTGACCAATTAGTACATAAATGCATATAGCTCTAAAATCTATTTTTATAGGAATGAATAGAGCACTCTATCTCAGAAGGTTAGCCTGGAATATAATTTGAGCTAATCTTCTTGAGACCAGGTATGTGCAGAAAACCATTATGTATGTTTTTCATCCTTCTGCCAAAATTCTGCCTCTTAAAGAGCTAATACAAAGAATTTGAGCTGCTGACGCCATGGCCAAGTGGTTAAGTTTGTGTGCTCCACTTCACCGGTCCAGGGTTTCACTGGTTTGGATCCTGGGCGCAGACATGGCACCCCTCGTCGGGCCATGCTGAGACGGTGTCCCACATAGCACGACCAGAAGGACCTACAACTAAAATGTACAACTATGTACTGGGGACTTTGGGGAGAAGAAGAAGAGAAGATTGGCAACAGATGTTAATTCAGGTGCCAATCTTAAACAAAAAAGAATTTGAAGATGATTTAGGTACTATAAAATGCAGTGTTGCTCTCAGTCCTAGAGGAAATTGAAGTTGAATCCTTTTGATTGTGCTACCTTGGATTTTTCAGATTTCATGCTTTTTGTGTCTAGATTACCTTGATTCTTAGATCTTCTTCTACTGATTTCATATCTTCTGCCCCTCTTAAAGAAATTAGTTAAAATCTGTTTTACTTAATCTTCTTTCTGAAGTTTTTGTGCTTTCTCTCAATCTACGTTTCACATTTAGAAAATAAAGCTCACTCGTACCTTCTTCCCATACTGCTCAGATAGCTCCCAAACTCCAGTTCCTCCAAGAATCCATCTTCATCTACCATCTCAGATATAGAGCTTATCCTCTCCTTGCATGAAAAGTAAAATTTGTCTTTACTTATTTTCCTAGCATATGACTAATAATTTTTTCCTAGAGCAGTACAGCTATGACTGTCATTTTTCGTTTTTTACAATAAAGTCTTAGAAGGCATAGCATACATTCCTTTCTATCTCCATTTCTACCTCTCCTTTCTTTTGTGAGCTGTGTGCCTTTTTAAGGCTTCTGGTAGGATCTGAACAAACAGTTTGCAGGTCCAGCCTATTTTCTAGTTCCTTTCCAGAGGTAGGGACATTGAATTCCAACCTGCAGGCTCTGTCTTGAGCATAATGTGGTACTCAGCATAGGGTCACCAACCCACCAGTCTGACCCTAATGGGACATTTCAGTGCTCATGGTTGGGTTCCTTTATCTTTCCCAAGCCCCAATTCCTCCTTGATGTGCTTGAATTCTGGTAAATGGATTTCTACTTGTCCTTAAAATTCTCTGTTTCAAGGGCTCTGAAACATACTCCTGGCATTCCCCCTTGATCCTTGTCCATAAGATAGTAGTTTCTATCCAGCATCCAAATGTCCACCTGGACTGAGAGGCTGCTTTGTTTTCTGCCAGGTCACCTCCTGGGAATTGGAGCTCATTCTGATGCCTAGCCCTCCCTTGTGATGAATGCTGTCACTCATTCCAGACATCTGATTCCTATACTGCAACCACTTGCTGTGAACTCTATCACTCTATTGAGAATTTCTTTCTCTGGATTGCAATAAAAAAATTGCTGTATCTCTTGAATTGTGCACGCAGCTCACAAAAGAAAGGAGAGGTAGAAATGGAGATAGAAAGGAAGGACTTTAACATTTATTACATGGCTTTGATGTGCCCTGACAGGAGCTAGGCACTGTCACATAACATTAATGAACTCTTTTCTTCTCACAAGAATTCTGTGGAATAACTATTGCTTACATTTCACAGACAAAGAAAGTCTAAAATGAGCAACTTGACCCAGCCATGAATAACAGCCTGAATTGGGAATCAAACACAGGTCTTTTGCTCCAGAATCACTGTGGTTTTCTTAGCATACTAGGCTGTAAACTGCCAGTTTGACCAATTTAGGGTTTATGTTTTGTGTCATCTTGCTTCTAGGTTTTAGGCTATTTGATATTCATTGTTAAATTAAAGAGAATGAAAACAATTTAGAAAATGTGATTGCAAGTGGCAAAATGGAAAGTCAGTCTCATTATTTCATAGTCACAATGCATGCTGAAAGTTTTGATGATGATGATGAAGCATAAACTCTTATACATTAGGCTTTCCACAACACAACGATAGGGAAAGGAACATCAGTTAACTAATATGGTTAGAAGGTAGGGAGACAGGTTTTAGAGATGCTCAGCATGAATACTCAAGAGAGTATTTTAATTATGGTACGGGTTTCTAAATGATTTCCCTTGGACCATTAAGAAAGATGTAAATCATTAAATATGATTAATGGAACCCACAAGATTTTCAAAGAAGAGCAACAAGTCTGTGACTGACATTTGCTTTAAATAAAAGGAAGTGTTTGTAATTGCAAACCCAAAATTAAAATGCCATCAGTAGCATTAATAATCATCAGTCCTGTCCTTCATTTTCACTAATGCTAGTGTTTATTTATTCATTAACTTATGATTATCTTAGAGAAATTAATTGAGGGTTATCTAAATGAGAAACTGGAAAGTCTCATGGAATCTCCTCTAGCAAAGACAATGCCCTTTCAACCTGTGCTGACTAAAACAGAGTGGTCAGTCTTGCTTTCTTATCCCTGGCATCTGCTGTGGGTCTTTCCAGAGTGGAAAAAGGGTAAGGTATTATCAAGCGATTTTTCTCACATTACATCAAAATCACTGGCAATTCATCCAAGTTTTAATCAGAAAACTATAGCTAGTTCAGTGAGAGAAAAATGGAAAAAATTTCTTTTGCTGTACCTGTTATGTGTGGGGGCATTGGTTAGATGAAACCAATTATTTGGTTGGTTAAAGTTTTTGTTTAGTGGTTTCTTTTTCTTTTTTTTTTTTTTTTTATAAAACAGACACATCTGGGACCATACAAAAAGTCTAAGAACTCCTAAAAGGTGGGTATGGAATATGCAATGACTTTTGCATCTTAGCACATAGTAGGGCAGGCATCTAAATATTTTTTGAACAAATGGAAACAATATAGGTCAGAGGACATTCTTAATAACTGCATTAGCATTGTAATTAAGCTTTATTTTCATGTCAGTTTAGCTCTGGAGTAGATTCAGAATCTAACCTGAATCTGAACTGATCTCAGGGTCGGCTCTGGTTGATGTTGGGTGTGTCCTGGTCTTTTCCAGATCATTTGGCCAAAGGGTTAGATACAGCCCTCTTGGAGTAACTTCTGTCTGCTGTCAATTCCAGTGATAAACATGAACAAGGGCAGTGGAAATGAAAGCATGGAGGGAGAGTTATGATGGTCTTTTCATAGGGGCATTCTGGTAAATGTTAGAATTTCTTTAAGGGGCTGAGATGGAGTAGGGAAAGCTAGCAACAGTGCACTAAGGGACAATGTAAAAACAAGTTCTTTTCCTTTCTTGGCAAAATAAAAGAGGTAATTTATATAAACGCCACTAACATGGAGCCTGGCACATGGAGCGGATATTTAATAAATATTAGTTCCTTTTCTCTCCCTTCTTGACAAGACAAAGTATTCTTAGAATATCTTTTTTGGTAGCATCTTGGAGGTGTGTGTGTGTGTTTGGAGGAGGATTCTGGGTAAGGAGAGCATGAGATAATTTTATTCTCAAAATATGTATATGTGACAGGATAATATATTGAGTATTCATTACTGTGTTCTTTGGTGCCACCCTCACAATCCCTTCTAACTCCTCTTGCTGACTAGCTGGGAAAGCTACACATACCCCATTACAACAAAAACTCAGAGGGGAAGATATGATTCACTACTCAGTCTTTGAGTCTCAAAGTAGACATTTGAAACCCCTGGCAGAGATAATAGCTTTGGAAAAAAAGACAGCAGAGTGTTGAATTGGCAGAGCCTGGATCTTCTAAATGTCTAGGGTAGGATATTGACCTAAATATCCTAACTATCCAGTAACATTATAGACCTGATGATGAGCCAGGTTGAGTAAATAAAGATTTCCCAACCTGGGGTACTGAGGAGCAGATTAGACAAAAATCAAGAGAAGGAAATGCTGGTGGGTGCCTCTCAGCAAAGGACAGCCCCAAGAGTGGAGAGGGGATGGGTGATGGATGATGAGAGCCCCATAAATGCAGAGATATGAAAACAGGCCTGAAACTCTGCAAAGTGGGATGTTACCTGAGTCCTGTGTCATAAAGGCATGGAAGCAATGGAGCACCCAAATTCTCCAATGACAATGTGTCATGAAGAAGGTACAAATATTAGTGAGTGTGGTGAGCTGGTTGATCTGAAGGGGTCTCACAGCTGGGAGGAGGATGTGGGCTGAACTTATACTCTAGTGAGCCACATGGGACTACCCTTCATCAGCACATGCTTTCCAAGGCTGATGACCATGACCAGAGCTCAAACCCATCTCTTTCCCAACACTCTCTACAATCCATGATGCTTTACCATCTTCCAGCATTTCAAATTAACTTCAAGGAAAAGAGGGTTAAGGGAGAAAATCCTTACCTGACAAAGTTTACCACCAGGTGGAATGGGACCATGAAATAGAAACAACATTCAGTTACGGAAAAAAAGGAAAATATGTTTCTTACACATCTGAGTGTACATAGTTTAAAAAAATATACAAAGACGTGCATATGCATAGGAGCTGAATATACAACTAAATATGGTCTAGGTAGCAAAATGGCAGTGAGCTAGATGGCTAGGGGGGTGCATTTGAGACTGGAGGAGAAAATTAGACAATTTTTTCTCTTTCACTACCTGAAGATGGGTCAAGACAGCCAAATGTAAGACAGTAGGAGAAGGTGGGCACTGGGCTACTATGGAGGGCTCCTGCCCCATCTAAAGATGAAAACCTTTTTAAAACATTGTGTGGGTTAAATTACAAAGGTCTGCAGGCCAGAAATAGTCCACTGGTTACCATACCAGTCGTGCAGACAGATTTTTATCATAATGCTTTTTGGTTCTCTTACAATTTAAAGTACACCTTACTCTGACTTTTTAAGGTACTGCAGTCAAGAAAAATGCCCAGTCTCCATTAATCTCCCACCATCCCTTTAATCACACGTTGAAAGTTCTCTAGATTTTTTCTCCCTTATTCCTCACATCCAATTAGTCACAGTCTGGTTGTTTTTGTCTGTTGAATGTCTTTAAAGTTGGATCTTTCTCTCATGAATTTCTCCCATTCATTCCCAAGAATTGTGTGTTAATCTAAACCCAGGACCTCTTCAATAGCCCATTAACTAGTCACTCTTACTCTAGTCTTGCTTCTTTGGCCTTCAATCCAGGCTCCTCCTCATTGATTTTATTGTTCCCTTGCCTACAATTTTTCAGTGATTTTTTTACTGACTGCAGGGTCAAACGGCCAAAGCAGAGCGGACACCATCTCTCCCTGAGTGCCTATACCTTTGCTCTAATGCCTAATCGTAAGTGCAGCATGGAAGTCTGTTGAATGAATGAATGAAAAAATGAACAATTATGAGACCTTTGATCATAGATCCTAATTAACTCTTCAGAGACTGCTCTGATTGCATTTGTAGAACCTAGAAAACCTTTTTATTTATTCATATAGTTCTCAGTGAACACTTGTTGGTGGATTTATTTATTTAGTACTATGTATCAGGAACTATGCTAGATACACGTAGATAAAAATGAATAAAATATGGTCTCTACCTTAGAGGATCTCAAAGTAGAGTAGGAGGTGTGCATAAACCAACCATTAAAACACAATGAGATAAGTGCTAAAAAAAATAGTAGTTTAACATTTATTGGGGACATAAGTTCCATATACTTTGCTAATCACTTTTCATGCATTATGTAATGTTATTCTCAAAAAAAACTATGAGGTAGATGCCCTTCATATTTTACAGATGAAGAAATGACGTTTTAGAGAGCTTACGTAGTTTGCTCAAGGTCATATAACTAATAAGTGGTGGAACCTGGATTCAAACTTGAGTCTGTGTGCTAAATGTCTGAATGCTAAGATGAAGTGGGCACAAAGTGCTATAGAATACTAAGTGGAGAACCCTAACAAAGTCTCGAGTGATCACAGAAAGTTTACAGAGATGGAGATGCTATGAAAGTAGACATGGGAATTGTATGAAAGAATTATTCTAGAATTACTCCATCCACCCACAATGGCTTCACCATTTATTTATTCTTCCTTCTCTCTTACCCAGCAGTTCTAAACATTCCCAAACCTCTGTGTTCTGTTTCCAGTACTTCCATTCCCATTACTACCACGTTATTATAGGCCAGTTACTTCTTCAAAGAGGCTTCTAGTAGCTTCTAAACTCTTCTAACATTGGCAGGAGCAGGGGCTTCTATACTCTTCTATATTGGAGGGTATGGAGAGTTGGAGTTCTGATACTCAAACACCAAGCCTCCTAGTCTGTTCGATGGCATCCAGAGAATAGGGATTTACAACAGCTTAAGCTAGAAATGATAAAGGAAACAATCCTTCTCTCAGATCATCTAGACATTGTGAAATCTTTCTAAATCCATTTCAAACCATACTACCAATTCTAATTAGCTCAAAGAGGAATGGCTTTACATTATAGTAGAATTGATTCAACTGTACGGTCATGTGTTGCTTAACACCAGGGATTTGTTCTAAGAAATGCATTGTCAGGCGATTTTGTCATTGTGTGAACATCATAGAGTGTCCTTATACAAACCTAGATGGTATAGCCTACCACACACCTTGACTATACGGTGCTAATCTTATGGGACGGCTGTCCTATCATATGATGATATGGACCTATATGCGGTCCATCATTGATGGAAACGTCATCATGTGGTGCATAACTAATTATTAATCCATCAAAATACGTGTTAAAGTTATCGATTAAAAGATGAAACACACTAAACGAACTTGGCTAGAATAGCACAACCAAGTCTACATAAACCCACTGTTTACTACTGCTGAGTTGTGTTCTTACTTTTGTTTCTGAAAAATCTAGAGTTCTTTTCCCCTTCTCCTTTTCCTATCTCTTTCTGCCTCTTTTTTTCTTCTTCCTCTGTGTGTTCTGTTTATAGCCTTTGCTTCTCTAGAAGCAAAACATGGCCATTTTAAAAAAAAGGAGAGTAGTTTTACGATCTCAGAGGCTATGCTCTAACATATTTTGGATAGCTCTGTTCACCATTTCTCATAAAGACAAAATAGGCCTGAGTGCTGTAAAATTCCTCTGCTGACTCCAATATGCCTTCTCCTATTAAACCTGAAAATATGTTTCTTATCCTTTGTATTAGAAACAGTTTCCCTTATGGTTTCCCAGCTGGTTTTTATTATTAGGTTGAAACTGCTGGTGTTTCAGGCAGGAAGCCCACCCTGGGTGGGGTCTCAGGGCAGAGAAGGTCCTATAGGAGACTTCTGGCAACAAGAATGTTTCACTTGATAATCTCCCTCCCTTGACCGCAAACTAAGATGAAGGGAAACCACAGTAGAAGGTTAGCATCTTTCAAAGGGCATGGGATTTCCTCAAGTTAATTTTTCAGTATTTTCTTTCCTGTGCATTGATTTCTTCATTTTCATGTCAGTATAAATTTCTTTCTTGCCCTTTATGTAACAACTTGAGCAAAAATAAATCACTCTCAACTTGTCAGATGATTTCTTCAGAGGTGATAGTTTTTGGTGGGACCAGCCCTGAAATAAGAGAGGATCAAAGTTCTGCATTCTGTGCCACTACTTATGAGAGTTTTGGGGCAAATTCCCGTGTATTTGTCTGCTCGGGCTGCATAACAAACTACTATAGACTGGGCGGCTTAAACAACAGAAATGTATTCTCTCATAATTCTGAAGGCCAGGAAGTCTGAGATCAGAATGCCAGAGTGGTTGGGTTCTGGTCAGGCCTCTCTTCTTGGCTAATAGAGGCCACCTTCTTCCTGTGTGCTCACATGGCTGAGAAAGACTTTTCTCTCTTTTCCTCTTATAAGCTCACTGATCCTGTTAGATTAGGGATCCACATTTATGACCTCATTTAACCATAATTACCTCCTAAAAGCCCCATTCCAAAGACTTTCACATTGGAGCTAAGGCTTCAACACACAAATTTTAAGAGGGACATAATTCAGTTCATAGCAGCTTGTATCCTAGTTTCTTAATCTAAAATACTCTTAATAATATCTAACTTACCTAGCTCAAAGGATAAATATCAAATGAGATATTCAATGTATATAAAAGTTCCTTGAAAGAATACACAATAATTAGAAGGGCCAATATATTTCTGACTTCTGAGTTGTGTATAGATATTTGAAAAATCCCTTAGCTGTCTACCTCAGTCTAGGCAAATAGGGACAGCAGTGTCCTAAAATAGACTATATAAATGAATGTGTGATCATTGTAACAGATAATGAAATCTTTGTTCTTGTCTAAGCAATTAGCTTCAGGATACCTAATAATTACATCCTACACTCCGTCCAAATTGCATTTCACATGTGAACATTTAATTACTAAACTAATAACATGTAAATATCACTAATAACCCTAGTCAACACACTTGAAAATATTCCACAGCAGACCCCCACTTGCATTAAGTGTCTGATTTATGTAAATAACACCAAAAAATTAAAAGCTTTGTCATTTTAATCTCTTTAATTACTATTTATTATTTTTGAGTATTGGCAATATAACTAGTGCTATGTGAAATAAGAGAAAAATATTATACCAGTATGAAGCCTTACAGGTTACTCAGAAGATCAAACAATTCAAATACAAGAACATAGGTTTGGAAGACGGTTGCTCGACTGTCTAGCCTTGCTTCTTTGGGATGTTAGTTATTTTAGAGCTATTTCGCCACAGTGTCTTCAGTAACTATTATTAATGATCACACAAGACAGATGCTGCTTTTGCAAAGCTGTACTCACATTGACTGACTTCTTGTTTCTGTGTTAGTCAGTATGGTAATAGGGGACAGACATTATTCTCAAAGGAAAGGCTTCCCCTCAACTGGAACCCAAGGGAATAATTCCCCTCTAGGCTTGGGGCATTTTTGATCTCTAATTATGTAGAGACAACTGACCATATTCACAATAATAATAATAATAACATACACAATCAAAAACAATAGTTTTTAAGCTGAAGTTTATGAATGGCTTCATGTCATCTGTAAAGTGCATGTAAGGCAATAGCTTTCAATGGACTGTCAAAGGGTCTGTGACCTAAAAAGGTTTAAAGCCACCAAAACAAATATCAGTTAGTGTTTGCTTCTTTCTCATAGGACTTTCTTTAATGCTTTACATTGTTAATAGTAATAATCTTTTTAAAAAACTATAGCATTCTCTTGTTATATGTAAGGCACTATGCTTAATGCCATGGAGAATACAAATAGGAACAAAACACATGGCCTCTATACACTCCAGGGTCATATAATCTTAGAGCAAAGTTAAGAAATTTATAGAAGAGCAAAACAAGGTAGCTGTGTAAAGACCATAGAGCAGGCATAAAGAAATTCTTAAAGAAACTGTCAAAGAGATTAAGACTCCACAGTGGAAGTAGAATTGAATTGGGCTTTGAAAAATAAATGAGATTTCACCAGGTGTAGTTCAGGGAAGAACACTCTGAACAGAAGGAGCAGCATAAATAAATGTGGAGGTGGGAAAGCTTGAGCCATATTTAGACTACAGATTTGGGGAGCAGTGGGAAATAGCATGGTAAATTATTGGGTATTTTGGATCATGGAGTATCATAAAATGCCACTTAGAAGGGAGAAAGTAAATAAAAAATTTGTAGCAATAGTCCAGATCAAATAGGACTACAGCTCAAAGTCAGACATTATCCTTGGGGAAGGAAATCAGTATAAAGATGCGTGTTATATGCAGGTTCCAGCATTAAATATGTTAGAGAACTGTGAGGCAGGGAAGGAGACCAGGAAAATGTGATGGCTTAACGTACGTGAAACATATTAGAGGATATTGCATAGTCAGTATAGTTTTTACAGAGGGAATTGAATTTGATCCCATAGGTATAAAGTAATCAGTTTTTTGATAGTTAACTACTGTCCATAACCACAATAGACTGATGTTAATTAATTTTTTTACTATGGGTGTAATGGAGGTTCTCTGGTGTCTATAAAGTAAGAAAACGCTGGTTTTAATTTTCTCTTACAGGACTTCAGAAGCTACGTACTCAAACATAATGTGAAGCGTTATTCTTCCTCCAAGTCAGTAATCGTCACCAACATCGGTGGGGCAGGAGAAGAGGAAGGTACAGGTGACAGCAATGCTTAAAGTCAGTGGTCAGTGGTGGCCCAGCCAAGCACCAAGGCAGGTCTGCTAGGATCTCAAAGAAGGGAGAGTTTAAGATTCAGAATCTTATGAAATTGCTGAGGGAGAATGAGAGAGGGAAGAGAAGAGAGGAAGGTACTTTGGGGGTATATACCTTATAGACAAGGGAGGAAGATTAGGGGCAATAATAGAGGACAGAGAAGATATCAGAGAGGGTGGAGCAAGAACCAGGAGAGAACACCACTGAAGCAAAGGTGTAAGAAAGAAATGGTGGTCAACAGTGAGTGCAATATCAAGAGGGACTAAGAAGCATGTAGTTCAAGAAGAGGCCATTGCATTTGAGATTAGTACTTTGCACAAGACCTCAAAGAAAGCAGTTTTAATAGAGTGGTGGGATGGATGCTACATTGGAAGGGACTGAGGAGGTACCCCAGCTGAGAATATGGAGAAGGGAGTGTTGTCCATACACAGAGGAAGTTTAGTGGCGATTTCTCGCTCGAGAGGGTTGAAGGGAAGTACGTAGGGAAAGAGCAGGAGAGAGGAAAATATTGAAGATGAGAGAGAGAGAGAGAGAGAGAGAGGGAGGGAGAGAGGGAAAGAGAAGAATATTGGGAGAGAGAAGGAGTTGAAGAAATAAAGTCAAAAAGTAAATGGGAGAGTAGGAAAAGAATAAAGATGCAAAGAAATTCTTAGAGATAAAGGTTAATAATATGATAAATTATATTTATCTTCCCTGTAAAATTTGTTCTTTTATAAAGAGAGTAATCTGGTCTAGCATGGGAAACTTAAAGGAATGGAAAGAATCAGAATAGCCACTAAATATTCCATAGTAAAAAGAGTCAAATAATTGCCAAGTGGCAGTGGGGATTAGCTGAGCTGAAAGTATGGATTGACAGTGTCCCAAACTACCCCAGTTTCTTGACTTCCTCTGGCACTAGAGGAAAAGCAGAAACACAGAGTGACCCTGGGTTGGGGATTAACATAGGAGGCTTGGCAGAAGGTCAAGCAGAAAGAGATCCATTGGGTCCAATCCGAATAGAAAGGAACGTGAAGCCAGAGTGTGCATTAATTATTTCATGTTAGCAAGTCCTGTGTCCTGAGCTTGACTGTCAACTTGTGAGATGGTTCAGCACTGAGGTTAATGGCACAGGTTTTGGGGTTAGGAACCTGGTTGAGAAACGCAGTTCTGAGCGAGACTTGTGAACAGGGGGCCTTCAGAATGCAGCAACCCTAACCCTAGAAGTGGGATTTCTGGATACCCGTGATTAAGAACTAACGATCAAGACACATTTGCTCCTTCTCTGCTGCCATGAGCAACTTAGTCTGATAATATTCAAAATGAAATAAATGCAATGGTAATAAGACATCCATTGATACTCCTGTGAAACATATGTTATAAAACTAAGGTAGCAAAGAAATTGTTTCCTTAATTAAAAACATGTAATCTTTACTGTTGACAGTCTAAATAAATATAAATACTTATTTGTCTATAAATAATGAACATTCAATTCACAGAAATTTAAAATATTTTCATGTGTTTTGATCGGTGCTATAATAGACCTGCTGTGTCTTCAGAATATAGTAAGGGGGAAAAATCACAACATTCTTGCAAGCCCTGTTGCAGTCTGAATGACTCTATCATACGTATTTTTGATTGGAAAATATATAGTTTTTCTTTGTTCAAAGAACTGTACTCATAATCTACTTTTTGCTATTTTTCTACCCTAAAGGTAAAAGTTAATAGGAAAAAAATGAAGGCAAAAGGGTTAATGTCTAGTTTATTGAGGGCATGACATTCCTTCCAGAAGAATAATTTACATCAAAGGACGCTAATTTGAACATTACACATTGAAGAAATAAAACAGTTAGTTAAAAACAAAAACAAATCTTCTCTCCTCTAAACTCAAATTCAACCACCTGTGGTAAATCTGAAAGCGAACAAACGCCCACCAATATCTAATTTCAGAAAGGATAAAATCCTGAATTCTTTTGCTTTTAAGAAGTTCTTCATTTTTAAAAATTTTTGCTTTTTTCTTTTTAAAAATGATGTTATTATGATCTATTTACATACAATGTAATGCAACCATTTTAAGTAGATAGGTTAAGTTTTGACAAATGTCTATACCTGAGTACCCTACCACAATCTAGATAGAGAACATTTCCATCACACTAAAATGTAACTAGTCTGTTTGTAGCTAATTCCTCCCCCCTTTCCTGCCCAAAGCAACCTCTCTTCTACTTTCTGACTGTCTATATAGGTTTTGCCTGCTCTAGAATTTCATATAAAGGGCATCATACAGGAGATACTCTTTTTTTCTGTTTTCTCTTACTAAGCACAATGTAATTGCATTTATCAGTAATTTGTTCCCTTTCTTTTTATGTCTAAGTAGTGTTCCATTGTATGGTTATACCAAAATTTGTTCATCCATTCACCCGTTTGGTGGACATTTGAGCTATTTCCAGTTTGAGACTATTATGAATAGAGCTGCAATGAACATTCGAGTCCAAGTCTTTTGGTGCACACACGTTTTCTTTTCTCTTGGGTAGATTCCTGAGAGAGGAATTGCCTGGCTATGTGGTCAGTGTATGTCTGACTTTATAAGAAAGGAGCAAGCAGTTCTCCAAAGTACGTACCATTGTTAGCCTCCAGCCAGCAATGCGTGAAAGCTCTGCTTCTACATTTTTGCCCATGTCACTAATGATGCTTTTTTTTCTTGTGTTTTGTGATTTTTTTTCCTTGGAGTTCAATTTCCTGGAATCTTGTCTGTTGGGATCCTTTGAGATGTCTTTTGAGGAAGGGATTCTTCAGAGAGGATTTGTATTCTTTTTTTCTGGTTGAACGAGAATGAAAATCAGAGATCCTTGCATCAGAAATCTCTAGATGCTCCAGTTTGTGTTCTTCTGAGGCCTTGCTGTTCATAATTTTCTGAATTTTTGAGTTCTTACGGGAGTTCTTCTCTGGGACCAATGGCCCTGTCTCATTCCTACTCCCAATTACTTGAAGTAATGAGTGAGTCCTTACTTCTTACACATAAGAGAACCTCAGAAAACCTTCTGAATTATAAGCAGCTGTGCATACAGCAGCTACTATGCCAGAAAAGAAATCTAGAGGTTCTCTTCCTTAATTTGTTGCATGATCTTGGGACCTCCATTTCCACCTTTATTTTGAAGAAACAAGTCCACCTTCCAGTGCACTCACAAGGGTATTGCAGAATTACTCTGTTGCAAACCCAACAAACTCTGGCATGCACTTCACAGCTTGGTGCTATGTTCCAAATGGCCGATTCCAGAGCCACTCAGACAGTAAGTTAGAGACAGAGGAAACAGATACGGGACACCCATATCATACTCCACATGCAGAATTAGTTATGGAAATGCAGCAATATCCAACTTGAAATGCCAATTTCTGGTTATATGAAATTTGGGGAGATTTCTTCCTCTGTTAAGCAAATGTAGTACTGTCTTCTGTAAATACGGCTCTTGCTTTTAGTCAATGCCAAGAATGGTGTTTGAGTACTTGGAGATCCTTCCAGCTATTGCCTCTTGGCTGTATCTCAGGTTCACAAGGTGCAAGTAGTGACAACATTTTCCAGTTTCTAGAGTTTATTCATCTACCTAGTAATATAGTGCTGTTTGGGGTTAGTTGGCTTATTGATTGATCATTACCTTAAGCAACTAATTTTTTTTTTCTAGTTGGGGGAGTAGTTCAGAGGCCTTTCACATTTGAAAAGCTGTGTCTGCAGAGTAACTAACCAAAGGTTAGTGGTTTACAAATGTGTTTGATACTTGTAGGTTCATTGGCCCAGAGTTTAGAATTACAAATTTCGTCACAAACACACTTTCTATGCTCTGGCTATCCCTGGGGAACACTGGGTGGCGTTTGCATACACAGGTGCACATTTGCAATGCACTTATGCGTATAGAAGGAAGATGAGTTAGAAAGAAAGATTGAATTATAGGCAACATTTTCCTTCACTACTGTGTTCTAAACATCTACATGCAGTCATACGATGTGATTACTTATTTAGAGAGAACTGGGGATTTTTTTAACAGACTATTTTTAGAGCAGTTTTATGTTCACAGCAAAATTGAGCGGAAGGTACAGAGATTTCTTATATACTCCCTGTCCCCAGATGTGCACAACCTCCCCCACTGTCAACATCCCGAACCAGAGTCCTACATTTGCTATAATCCATGAACCTACACTGACACATCCTTATCATCCAAAATCCACAGTTCACGTTAGGGTTCACTCTGGGTCTTGTACATTCTATGAATTTGGACAAGTGTATAATGACATGTATCTATCATTATGATATCACACAGAGTAGTTACACTGCCCTAAAAATCCTCTATGGTCTGCCTATTCATCCCTCCCTCTTCCCTAACCCCTGGCAACCACTGGTCCTTTTACTGTCTGCATAGTTTTGCCTTTTCCAGAATATCGTATAGTTGGAATCACACAGTATGTAGTCTTTCCAGATTGGCTTTTTTCACTTAGTAATATGCATTTTATGTTTCTCCAAGTTTTTTCATGTTTCATTCCTTTTTAGGACTGAATAATATTCCACTGTCTGGATAGACCACAGTTTAACTGGGGATATTTTTTTTGCATCATTGCATTGTAGTACAAAGTAGGCAAGCAATAAATGTTTGTTGAACTGAACATAAAGAGGGCTGTTCCCTGGAATAAGACTTGAGTGCAGGGAGTAAAAGAAATGTGGACCACAATTAATATATCCCTTATTACGTCATCTGTCAGAAGATGGTTGACTCTGGTGACTCAGTGTTCTCATGACTGAATCTTAGATTATTAAATGGGCCGGCCAGTGTTTTTGGGGAACCCTTGGCAGGAGGTCAGAGAAAAGTTGTTTCTCCTTGCCTAGTCTTTAATTAAATAATTATTCTTATAAAGCAGTGAGTGAAAAATTCAGATTCTAAGAGGCACTCAAGTCAAAAGCCTTTCCACAAAATTCCACTTATTTTCTCCTCAAGAGAATCCTGAGCAATAATCTCATATATCTGTACCTATCTCTCAGCTCTCTGCTGGTGAAGTTTTCCTTCTCGAATTGTTTCAAAAGTCCAAATAGTGCCTTACATGGGGTAGACAGAGAGAGTTTCTTTCAAGGTCACGCTCTGAGGATGAGCTGACCACTGCTTCTGGGCTCTGCTTACCTAGAAGAGAGATCACCTGCTCCATTGAGATGACTGGAGGTGATGACGTCCAACTAGAAGTTTTCATTTTTTATTTGGGGCTTGAGGATTGGGCTTTTTCTGGTTTCAAAAAGAGATATCACAAAGTAAGTAGTAAGCATGCTCAATTTTCTGTGACATCAAGCAACTTCTCTCCCCCTATTGTTGTAATTTAGATGAATGATTTCTTGGGATTTTAGTGATCCAGACATAGCATTTTTATTCATCAAATAATTAATTCACTAATTCAAGCAGAACGTACTGAGCACCTATGATGTGTCAGATACCGTTCCAGGTGCTGAGGATACAACAGTGAACTAGATAGAGCAGAGTTGTTTTCTTCTGGCACTTATCCTCTAGCGGGGGAAAGAAACTATGAGAAAGTAGACAAATTAGATAGCTTTTCGGGTAGTAAGAGTTATAAGGGAAAGACTACAGGTTAATGAACTAGAGAGTCACTGGATGTGGGGACTATTTTACATAAGGTGATCAGAGAAGGACTGCACAGCTCTAGATAGCAAAAGGATCAATTTCTTTTAACAATTGAATGAAATTTCTAGGGAGAAACAGGGTACCACTGTGGATATATATACTCATTTGTCATTCTGGCTTTTGGAGATCTCCACTCACTTCCCCTAAAGTGAATCTTGCCAACCAATAAGCCCACCCAAGCACACAGTGACCCTATTGCTTCGTTTTATAATAAGAGTAGACCATCAAGAGTCTAGAGATATATAGGAAATATAGAAACATAAAATAAAGATCTCTGCCTACCCTCCAAAGAAGAAAAACAAAACCAGAAACAAATAACTCTAGAGTAATTAGAGCTAAATGTAAGAACAGGCAAAACGTTCAAACAAACAAATGGTGGGTCTAACTGTTGAGCTTGGTGAAAGGCATTTTTGCAGCAGGCCGAGCAAACAACTGGTTCATGTGGGAGCAGAAATATGGAGGGCTCTGCAAGGTGGGTCTTTGGAATAAAGAGTGTATGATGGAATAGATAAATGACTGAAATCTTGAGAAACTCAGGGAAATGATTAAGGCACAGAATGCAAGAAGGAAAGGTATGGCTGTCAGAAAGTCCAGTGAAGAACAACCAACCAATCAACAAATCTACACAAGACAGTTGTAGTCCAAAACTGTAGTAAACTAAATGTGACATCACTATTAGCAATTGGTGAGTATAAAGCAGGAGAATTCCTTGGAATTTAGTGTTAGGATTATCCTCCAAGTGTCCTAGGGGGTAGTGACATTAGAATCTTGGAGGTGGAAGAATGCTTATTACACACCAGTGCCTCTGCAGACAACAATATTTACATGATTACAATAACCATTTACTGGTGTTCGACCTTTGAAATCAACCCGTAAAGAAATCGTGAAAGACTTTATCACCATAACTGCTATCAGCTTTGACCACATAAAAGTAAGTCTAGAGCTGACAGATGTGAGGATGTAAAAGGGGAATGGAAGGCGAAGCAAACAGGGAATCCACTAATATCCCCAGCTTCAAAACAGGAAGGCAAGAGAAATTATCCATCTGAATGAGACATGGAGGTTCAAGTCTGAAGTTGCAGACATGAACCGAAAACAGTGATATAACTCTATTCGGAGGCAGAGGGTAGAGGGGGTAGGAGATAGTACAAATGAGTTATCCTTCATCCATTACAACAGGAAGTTACAAATGATCATTAAAGATGATACACCACGAAATAGCGAGTTAAGCATACTATTTAGAGATTTATAGGTAACCACCAGAAGAATCATTTGAAAGTGATTCTCTCTAAGAAGAGATATTTCAGATGGAGACAGGGGGACCAAATAACTGGCATTTTCCATTATAAGCCTGTGATGCTAAATAATTTGTATATATGAAATTTGTATCCTGAGGAAATTTCTGAATCATCTTTCCTTCCGGCCCATTAGGAGGGCCATAAATGCCTCCATCATCTCATGATATGAGGATAGGAACCTTTTCTGTACAATGATACAAATTTTTCACTAATTTAGTTTTTGGGAGCAGGAGAGAAAGCCTGTTTGTTGAAGTGGAGGGGAAAATCTCACCTTAATATCTTCAGACTATCTTTTAATGATTTTTTTGTTGCAGTAAATATATATAACATAAAATTTGCCACTTCAACAATTTTTAAGTGCAAAATTCAGTGGCATTAATTACATTCACTATGTTGTGCAGTCATCACCATTATTTCCAAAATTTAGCATCATCTCGAACAAACATTCTACACCCATTAAGCAATAACTCCCCATTCTCCCTCACCTGAGACCCTGGTACCTTCTATTCTGCTTTCTGTCTCTATGAATTTGCCCATTCTAGTTACCCCATATAAGTGGAGTTGTACAATTTTTGCCCTTTTGTGTATGGCTTATTTCACTTATCTTCAGGCTATCTTTTCCACTTATCTGAAGCCTTTTTAGGCCAATGGCAGGATCTGAAATTTATGGAAAATGGGAATTGAAAGCACTTTACTCCATATAAAATTTGGTGGTAACAAAAAAATGTATTTTTATAAAGAACAAAGGCTGCTGAATTTTCCAGAATCCGGGAGTGGTGACTGTGCTTACTGGGTCATTACAGCAGGGAAGCACCTTTTGTTAGAGCAAGGAAGAAAGTCCTGTGAAATTTGATGCCTTCCAAACATCACTGATACATGACTGCCGCGCTGAAGCAGTGCTGGAACCAAGCTTCAAAACTCAGCCTGACTCCCGGTGCTCCTTCTTTCACCAGCTGAGAAAGACATGGTTGCTACATGGACAATTTAATAAGATCAATCACCCAAATCTTACTGTACCACACAGCTGTGACTGGCACATACGCCTTCGAGGGGCATTTTGTTTTTGCCAGTGGAATTACTGTCCTTTTTCTGCTCACTGAGGTTGTTTTGTTCACGCCCTGCATTTCTTTCCGGAACTTCGGACATCGAGTATGTTTGCAGGGGAATGAAGATGTGTGCAGTGACGTGAGTTACAACATACCTACAGAGATTAAACCATCTCTTGTTATTTGTATCGATTTTCCATTGCCAACTAAAATTAGTTTCAAGGGTATGGCAATTTGTAGGAAAACTCAAGACAGGATTGATAACTGGTGGATTATTTCTCATGCTTTCTTGAATAGCTGTCACTCTTGACAAATACCCTAGAACACAGTTATGCAAGGAGATGCTAAACTGTCAGCATTTCGTTAAAAATAAACTGCTGGAGATAACAGGGTGACTACTTAGCATACCCCAAAGCACAGAGAACACCAATATATTTGCAAAAATGTCCCCAGAGAGCTCAAGAGCAAAGCATCTTCATGGATTGATTCACCTTTTCAGCATCTGCAAACACATAATGGGAAGAACCTTAAATTTCTCAGAGGTGACGGCTCCTATGAGGGAATTGTAGCTAAAATGTAGCTGTCAAAATGAATTGGTAGGTGGGAGTTCAGATTTCACAAGCTAACAGACAGATGTTATAGAATATTTGAAGTGTGTGTGTGTGTGTTTGTTAGAGTAACGGAAAGAGAATTTTTAAGAGAGCTGCTATATTCTGAAAACTGGTGGGGTGTTACCTGCAGTGGTATAAAGAGTTATGCTGTTGGGCTGTTTCTTATGCCTGGGACTAGGACCTGGTCTTGCTCTGATAAATGCCTTCCTGATTTAGACTCTGTCTGAGATCCTTGTCTTAAGAGCTTACCTTGCCCCTGGCCCTTAATGACTTGGGTTTGTTTTGCTCTTGTCATTGTTGCTCTTCTACCTCACCCAGGAGTGCAGTCTCTTCTTGTAAAGTGGGGGCTACCACTTCCTACCAGTGCTCTCTGGGGCTGACTGCTGGCCTGCCTGCCAAAGTCACTTTATATAATCTGTCCGTAGGGTTCCTCTCGTCTTCCATTACAGTTATTAGGTACTATACTTCCTTGATGCCTGTGAGAAATAGCCTGTTGTCTGTCACTATGCTTTCCAGGTACTGTCCTCTAGCACTGTGATTCCATCATCACTTGTCTAATTAACAAGTCCAGTTTGGAAGACAACGTATGGTCACATTTTCTTTTCATGTTCAAATTAAGTGATTGAATCTACATCCTATCTATGGTGAAAATACATTTCTTTTACCTCTTAGGTACTTCATTTCATGATAAAAAGAATCTCAAGGTCTTACTCAATCCAAAGACTCACATCAGGGAAAGAAGATCAGAAATCTGCTTAATCCATTAGAGAGTCCTGGGTTGTTGTCACTGCCACATGGTGTCACTGTTGAAACATAGGCAGCCTGAATGCTGGTGTAGCCCTTGTCTGCTGGCAGGAGAGCTACAATTACCTCGTGCTGAGTAGGTGGTGTGCTACCGCTGATAACTGGAAATTCAGGAGCCTGAGCCAATTCCATTGTCCACTGAGCACAGATGTTTCAGTGACTAGGGGCTGTGGCTGCCAGCTTTGGGGAAGGGCTGGAAGAGGAAGTCCTGATCTCCAAGTGCTACAGTGAGCTGTCTCCCTACCATGCCAGTGTGGGCTTGGGCTCCCAGTGCTCCTTGGATGGCTGGCTCATTAGTTCACGGACATGCACATGTATGCATCCACGCACATTTCCCCCAGGCCTGTCGAAGGGGTGAGTTCCTAAAGGTTTTCAACAGCCTTCAGTGCTGCCTGGGACCAGGCTCTGCCCTAGCCCAGAGTTCTGGCCCTAAGAATATAAGAAATCTTTTATTTTCTTTGACCCAAATCCTACCTCATTGTGTATCTCAGGAAGAGTGACATTTCTTTTAGAGAAAATCTCATCTTATTATACATGTAGTTAGACCTACATTCCAGGTGGTTGCCTTACCCAATTGGATATGCGTGTTTTTTTAGATTGCCCAATACTTCCTGATCTGACTGTTATATTTACCTCTTTTGTTCCCGCCTATGTCATAGGAGATGACAGACTTTAACTTTGATGGAAAAGGAAACCAAAGGGAGCACTTTAGCTATCAGGACAATACCATAGCGGTGTGGGGGCCTGGAATTGGCCACCCCAAGATATGTCTCTTTGGCATGAGGATTGTTTGGGGCTGGTTACTTTTAATAAACTGCAGACAGGAAAGCAACTCTGAAAAGCAGAATTTACTTACCCTTTGTTAAGAAACATTTACGTTGTAAAGGAAGTCTCCATCTGTAAAGATGTCTCCCTCTCTGTACCAGGAAGAAGGGGGTATGACATTATCTCTAGAAACTCTTTATCAATGCAGAAGGGAAGGACTTAAATCTGCAGCTTGTTTACTGTACTTGTGTGGTAATCTCCCATGATTGACTCCCCCTCTACCTCCAATATCCTCCTTTGTCTTTAGCTGAGGATGATATTTAAGGTGGTGGCTTCAGCCATTTTGGTGAGTTTCTCAGTTTGCCTGAACCTCTCCCATGTATACATGTTTTAAAGCTGTGTTTAATTTTCTCCTGTTATTCTGTCTCATGTGAATTTAATTTGTTCTCTTTGGCCAGAAGAACCCAGAGTGGGTAGAGGAAATGTCTTCCTCCCCTACAAGGGCAACAAAGAAAGAGCAAGGAAATCTGAAGCAATCACTCATTTATTCATTAGCAATAAGAATAATCATGTTACCATCCAACAGGCAACTAATATGTGCCTGCACTTCTAAGTATATTATCTCATTAAACCTTTATTAACAACCCTGAAAGGCAAATATTATTAAGAGGAATGTAGAGATGAGAAATCTGAGATGCAGAGAATTAAAGTAACTCAAAGCATAAAGCTAGAGATAAGGCAGCAGATCCAGCATCTAAACTTAAATCTTTCAGACTCTAGAGCTTGGAATCTTTCCAGTGTATTACACTTACTCCTTGGTAGTTGAGTAATTGCTGAGTGTCTGGGGCCCGTGACGATTGAACAATACATACATTATTGGTTATTTCCTGGCTGGCTGCTATGGAAACCATTCTCCTACCATACAAAATTGTCTCACCCTTTTGGTTCTGGGAGTGTGTACGTTAATGTCTTCTTTACGTTTTGGAACATTCTTATTACAACTTACTCTTTTAGAGCAGAATGATAATTTTCTGATCTACACCTTCATATCTCAGATGAAGGAAAAGAAAGAGAAACCAGCCACCTGGACTCATGGAGAGGGAAGACCCTCTGGATGCCTTGGAACATGGAATTGTCTTATCGGAAGACCATTCCTGTGCCTCTAATAAAGGTGAGCTGTGCTTGGTGAGGGATGTTTTCTTTTGAAGTGTGATGGAAGCTCTGGGCCGAGGGACTACTTAGCCAGGCATCATTCTTTTTTTTCTCTTCAGAGTCTAAATGAGCCCTGTGGTTGATAGGCATTGTAGTCACACAATAAACATCTGAAACGGAGAAGATAAATGGCCACTATCATGGCAAACAGTAAGAATTTCTCTCGCTGGTGTTGCCTTCATCTCACACTTGATATTTCTGTGAGGTTCTGATAGTCACCCTACAATAGTTTCCTTATGACTCAGAAAAAGCCCCCAGGCTCTTGCTACCCAACCTGAGGTCATTAAAATGCTTGAGTGAACTTCCAAGTTCCTCTCTGTAGAAGAGAAACTTAGGTAAGGGGTGTGTCTGAGTCAGGCATCAAAATGCCTCAGGAATTATCTCAAAGAGAAACATCACCATCTTGTAGTGCCTCCATAGGAGCATATTCAAGGATTCCAAATTCTCTTGAATTTTGGTATGTTTTTCTTGATCCACCTTGGACAATTCTTCATAGGAATTACCTGATTATATATTTGTGTTTCTGATGTCTCACAGCACATGCCAGGGAGGTGGGCACATCTCCAAATAAGCAAAACTAAACAAAATTTCCTAACTTTTAAGCTGGAATACTTAATGTGCAAAGATTTATTTTTTGTTTCATTTTCTTAAATGGATGAAGGAAAAGAAAGGATGGAGAGCCTGAAGTTCTTAATCCTGAAAGCTTCTACCTACACTAGGGGTTTCTTTTCCCAATGATCTCACTTTTGTAGAACCCTAAAGGCATTAAATCTTTAATTGACATGGGAGGAGGTCAACTCATCTTATGGCAATGACTCTAATAGTCTCCATACTTAGTTATGTGATTCTTATTCCTCTTCCTGACTCTACCAGTTCACACATTTTGGTTTACCTCTATTTGAGGATAATGGTGTAGAACTAAAACATTTTTCATTTACTAAATGGATCTTGTTTGAAATAAGCACTCCATTAATTTTCCCAATAACGCATAGGTCATACCATTAATTACTGATTGTCACAGGTTGTCTTGCTTTGGTGAAAAAATAGGCACATCAGGTACTTATTGCTCATTTCTAAGGAGTTATTCTTCAACCCCTTCAATAAGTCACTGCAAACTTTCCTTCGTGATTATGCTAGAAGGCAGAGCAGAAATTTGTGGATTTGGTATTAAGAATTAGACTTTAGAGTCCAGAGATTCTGAAATGTACTTTTTTTTGCAGTATGCCCAAAGTAAAATTGATGGAACAAGGTAGCTTGCTAATACAAATGAGGACAGTCAGCATTCCAGTTTCTGGTTAAAATTCAAAGAACTAAAATATTTCAAAAAGGCAATTGTGTCTATTCCAAAGTAATAAAAATAAATCCTTCTCTAAAGAATAAGAACATTAAGTACCTGTGATACTTACTGGAACTCTGGATTTGAGTCTATAAGACTATACCAGGGATCATAAACTATAAATGTCTCCAGGGCCAGGCCAATAACATGAATTTTGGCTTGTGAGAACTGAGATGAACTGCAGAGTACTCATTTTCATCTAGAAGGAACAGCTGGTCCTCAGCTCTTGTCAGTTGATATTATTTGGAAATGTGGACCTGGCCTTGTCAGAGCTTTCATCTCTTCAAGAGAAGACGTAAGTCCAGATTTGTATGGGAAGGTTCCTGTACCCTTGACTTAGACTTTCAGAGGCTGTTTTATTTCATCTTAGATATTATCTCTGCATCTCAAACACCTATCACTCGGGGAACAATTGTGCCTGACATTTGGCCACAATAATCCAAACTCTCCCTAAGAGTAGCCAAGGGAGAGGGAATAACACATTATTCAATTGATTATACTTGCTGTTTTGAACAAGACAATCTCTTTTAAAAACAATCTAATACAAGTTATGAATGAATGCAATTATGTAACTAAATAATATTTTTTTAAAAGCTAACCTTTTTATTAACCAACCTAATTGATAACCTTTCATTAATATGTTTTACGGATTATATAATGTGGGACAAAATCTGATGATCTGCCTACACTTCCTTCTTAAATGTACACTGCTGTCAGTCATTAACTTTAGTTTTCTTTGTGAGGGCAACAGAGACCTTGAACTCATGAGGGACACAGATGACACAGAGTCAAATGTCAGTTCTTGATTTTGGTACTTTTGGACTCAAAATCTCTTTAGTTGCAAAGGTCTTACTTCTCTTTTCCTTTGACCTCTCTAGTGGATAGATTTGTTTACAAAATATCCTCATCAATGTGAAGACTCTTATAAACTCAAGTAAATACATTTGCTTGTATTGTTTTGTGTGTGTGTGAGGAAGATTCACCCTGAGCTAATATCCATTGCCAATCTTCCTCTTTTTTCGCTTCAGGAAAATTAGCCCTGAGCTAACATCTGTGCCAATCTTCCTCTACTTTGTATGTGGGATGCCTCCACAGCATGGCTGATGAGTGGAGCAAGTCTGCACCCTGGATCCGAACCAGCGAACCTGGGCCACCAAAGCAGAGAGTGCAGAACTTTAACCGCTCGACCCTGGATGGACCCCCTATGCATTTGCTTGTATTTTTGATGAACCTCATCTACACGCTCCAAATTCCTAATTTGCAAAACCTGGAATGAGTCAGATAAGCTTTTCACGCCTGAGCACTAACATGAGGTTGCTGGTCTGAAACATTTCCAAGGTTCCCTCCAACATTCTGGCCAATGCACTATGTTCTCTGATTTTCAGGCCCATGCTTTGATTTGGATATAATTCTCTCATTTCTATACTTTGACAACTCTAGACAAGTCTGAGATGTCTTCCTGACCCACTGTGGTCTATTCCTCTTCTTCCTTCTCCATATTCCCAGTGAATAGCTCCTCCGTATCCAAGATGATAGATGTCTGAGAACCTACCATCCTGTGCAGATGACTGTGTGTGTCTAGTCTTGGAACTCTTCAAAAATAAGGACAGCACATTTTATCTTATATTCCTGCACATAGTATAGTTCTTGGCACATAACAGACGTGCAATGAGTAAACACTGACACTCTCTTATACACATTTCATGGCCAGTACTGTGTGGGTTCTTGTTTGAGAACAGTTACGTAAGTACAGAATAGGTTCAGGATATGACAGATTGTGGTTATTTTGGATAAAATTTAAAATGACCCAATTTTAAGCACAGTTAAGAGGTTCTTGGACATATGAAGAATGCTCATGTTTGCCTCAGGGATATTAACTAAGGAAAGAAAAACATCTTTAGTACAAACATCATTGAAATTACATTTAAAGACGTCTTGCCAATTCATCATACACAGATAAATCTCCTAATCTCCTAAAAGAAACATTTCTGTTGTAGCTTTTATGTTATTCAGCTTTATGGACTTAAATATATATAAAGAAGGATATTCAAGATTCCAAGAGCAGAACTTCAATTTATATAACTTTACTCTGTTAAGAAAAAAGAGTTTCATTTAACTTAAAACGTTTACCTTGTGATCATAATGAGGAACCAATTAGATTGTAAGTCTCTTCCCAACAAATCCTAGATCTAGAATCTAGAACCCTGAATTGCTCTTGCCTCATTCTACTAACCTGAAGGCCTATGATTATCACATTAAACAGAATTACAAAGCCCTGGATCCACAATTCAAATCTTCAGGATTTGTGTCTTTGTCAGGAAATGGATTATTCTAATTCGCTGGTCAGAAGCGATAACCAAGAAACAGCTAGAAACACTATTTTATTGTTTTGGAGACGATCACATATGGCCAAAGGAAACTTTGACTTTAATCAGCACTAATAATGTATATGGGTCACTTGTCCTCTAGATAGGGGACAGTCTTTTATGTGTCGGCACAGAAACAGATGATTGTCTGACAATACTAAACCACTGGCCTTGTTGAGAAGTGATTGATCAGCTTGCATATCCTCAAAATCACCTCCAACTTGTGTCCATCCTAATCACTGTTTCTCAACAAGAGTGGAAGATCCCACCCAGGCAGCTTTTTGGCATCTATGGATCAGACTTTTTCAAGATGCAGAACTTCTGGAGATTCAGAGTTTTTTTTGGTGCAGTCATTGCAGGGCAATGAGATGAAAGATGGGGAAAAGCACAATCCGAGTCTGGGGCTCACCACTCCCTTCTGAGTTCTCATGAAGAGCAAGGCTCCTTCTGAGCCCTGATGCCCAATAGCCCCTGGAGGGAGCCTGCCTTATTTCTCAGGATCGTGGATGAGAAGACTGGCCTTGGCTTCCCTCTCTAGTGTATTCAGAGACCAGATGAAAGATCATTCTTTCTAAGACTCATACATAAATGGTTAACAACTGCTCCTACAAAAAGTAGAAATCTATAAATGTTTCCATTTAAATAAATATATCTCCTGGACTCTATAATAAATTGTATTCAGGTAATTCAATTTAATTAAAATTCAAAATATTCAAAGGTCATTCCTTTCTCTCAAAGGCCTTCTGTCTATAAAGATGAGCTCATACACCCAAAGAGCCTTTTATTTAAACATATTTTCAGAGTGGCTCTTAGTAACTTCCCTGAACTTTTACCCTAGTGTCTTGTTAATAGGTCCTGTCAAGCAGTCTGGCCTTCATGGAGACTGTTAGGGCCTTGGCTATCACCATTACTGATTCTGTAGCGAGGCAGATTCAATTTTGATTTAGAATTAAGCCGTTTCTTTTGATAAGGTGAATGAATTCTTCCTGGATCCGCCCTCACCACTCCCCCCCCCCACCGCCCCTCCGGATATTAATTATCTGGCAAGAGATAGTCACAGAAGTTACAAGTGAATTATTAGAAAAAATAAGGTCAAAAAGAGGAATATTACAACCTAAACTCGTGGGGATAAAGAGAATGTGACAGTGAAATTCTTTTTTACACAAAACAAACAAACGTCTCATCTCTAGGCTATCATACCTATCTCCATTTACTTGAAATCTTACTTTCCATTCCTCTCCTCTTCACCTGGTCTCCTCTCCACCTGTACTCCACCTGCACTCCTGAATTTGCTCTGCTTATTTCAGACCTAATCTTTGCTATTCATTTAACAAATCAGTACCAAACTCGTGTTCCTCCCTTTATCTAGAGAGTTCCTCTTTTGGTTGAGGGCAAGATTTTGAAATCAGATAGAACTGGGTTCAAATCCCAACTTCACCTCTTACCAACCTTGTGACATTCTACAGGTTTTTAAACACTCTAAGCTTCAGTTTTCCCATCTGCAAAATGGAGCTAATAACCCCTCTCAAAGAATTGTTATAAAGATGAAATGGGATGACGTATGTTAAGTGTTTAAGACAGAATGTGGCAGGTAAGTCCTCAATAACGTATTATTTGAATAATATTATGCTTTTTTCCCGATCTTCCACTTCATTCATGAAATTTCTCCTGTTGCTCTCCCAACATTGCTGTAACCATCCTCTCCTCTGCCTCAGGAATTACTCTCAGTACTCATTTACACCAACGCCACACAGGTGGCCACGGTACAGTGCAAAGGCCACTGGATCAGGAGTCTGACGATCTGGGTTGGATTCCTGGCTCTGCCATGTGCTAGCTAGACTTTGAGTGAGTCCCTTAACCTTTTTGAGCCCTGATTTCTTGCATAAGATAAGAAATATGCAATACTTACCTCACTGGATTGTTGATTAAATAAGGTAATTTTTACCGAAGCTTGAATCTGTGCTAGGTCCTGTCCTAGATTCTTTACATGGATTAACTTCATTTAAACCTCAAAACAACCCCCTGAGGAAGTTACTGTTACTACCTCTCTTGTGTTAATGAGGGAACTGAGGCTCAGAGAGGTTGGGGCACTTGCAAGGGTGAAGGTGGGTGTGGCTGACACCAAAGCAGGTGCCTGTCAACACCTCAGCACGTAGCTCCCTAAGGGCTTTCTATTCTTTCAAGTGTGGCACCAGTGAAAGTCTCAAATATTGGCACTATTGAACTGCTTCATGTGGTACTTCATCTCCCCAGTGAGTGTGTAAACTTCTTCACAGCATATGTCATGTTTTTGTTTTTGGTTTGTTCTCTTCTCCCAGCACCCAGCAGAGCATTGCTTTATAACAGGCATTTAATCATTTCCTGTTGATTTAAATGCATATTCTGAGCCTTCTCCCTCCTGAGGCCTTTCTTGAAGCCTTTCACGTTAGTTCTAGGCAGTAGTGTCTGAATTTACTTGTCAACAATAAGAACAACACAATAATGGTAATAACATAATAGCTAAGAGTGTCTGAGCCCTTCATTTGTACCAGACAGTTTACAGTGGATTATCTCATTTAGCCCCTCAACAATCCTACAAATTACATAATTAACCCATTTTACAGATCAGGAAACTGAGTCTTGGATCAATTACGTAATCTGCCTAATGTCACGGAACTAAGAAGAGGTGGAGGTTAGAAGCCCCGATTTCAAATGGGTAGTCTGATCCTGGGCCTGAGCCCTTGACTTAAAAATTGGCACAGATTGCCTGATCACCTTCTAATTTCTTGTTTTACAACCGTTTGCTACCAATATTCTTTCCGTAAATTTTTCTTTTTATTGTAGTAAAATATACATGACATAAAATTTACCACTTTAACCATATTTAACTGTACGGCTCTGCAGTGTCAAGAACATTCGCTTTGTTATGCAACCATCACCATCATCCATCTCCGGAACTTTTTCATCATCTCAGACTAAAACTCTGTGCCCATTAAACACTAACTCCTCATACCCCGCCTCTCCCGTGCCAGTCTGTACGTATGTTTTCTTCCAAGATATGTCCTTGATTATTTCTTGAGGACTTGTCTGAGAGCTGCTATTAGAAAGGCTTGGGCAAATTCCACGCCTGTGACTCTCTTACTCAGCGTGGCCCTGAGCCTTGTAACCTTATCTGATATCAGCAGGCCTAGCTCAGAAAGGTCCTTGGTGACAGAAGGCTTGTCCTGTCTGAATCAGCCTGTTTGCAGGTTTTCCCCTCTACAGGGATTATTCATTTTTCTTTTATCGCCGCCACATCCCATCACTTGGGTCCAGAATTCTGAGTCACCAGCTTCACTTGCGTCAAAGGAACTTAAAATGATGAGGGGAAATTGCCGTCATTATGATTTGCCATAGACTGTGTGCTGACTTGCTGGGTGAGGGAGAATCCTTGTATTTTGGGCAGAGAATTTCAGCGTCATCCTTAGGTCAGGAAGGGATAGAGTTGAAATGAAAGAGTCTGGTTAGCAGTACTAGAAATGATCCATCTCTATATATAATGAGAATATGGAGGGTAAGTGACAGACTTTAGGGCTTCGGTTCCTATTGTCCTTTCTCAGACGTTCTTCTTCAGGTTATGGATGGCATGACAATTTTCATCTTGACAAGCCCAGTTTATGAAACAAAAGCAAATGCAGAACCACAAGACCACAGCTATTTAATGCTGTATTCTACCCACTGTTCTTGTGATAGTCACTTAAAATCACCATATTTTTAAAATAGAGCTGATGTTGACAGCAACTATGGCATCTGCATAAAACAGGCCTATTTTCTATAATGTCTATATGATGAGGATTATTTTGGGCTGGTTACTTTTAAAAACTGCAGACAGGAAAGAAACTCTGAAAAGTAGAATTTAGTTACCTTTTGTTAAGAGACATTTACATTTGTAAGGGAAATCTCCATCTGTAAAGGTGTCCTCCTCTCTGTACCAGGAAGAAGGGGGCATGACCTTATCTCTAGAAACTCTTTAATCAAGGCAGAAGGCAAGGACTTAAATTTGCATAATAACCTTACTCTTGTTTACTGTACTTGTCTGGTAACCTCATGTAACTGACTCCCCCCCCACCAACATCCTCCTTTGTCTTTAGCTGAAGATGATATTTAAGGTGGTGGCTTCAGCAATTTTGGCGAGTTGCTCAGGTTACCTGAGCCTCTCCCATGTATGCATCTTATAAAACTTTGTTTAATTTTCTCCTGTTATTCCGTCTCATGTGAATTTAATTTGTTCTCTGGCCAGAAGAACCCAGAGCGGGTAGAGGAAATGTCTTCCTCCCCTACAGTTTGGCGACTTGGATGGGATAAAATTTCACTGGCTGTGATGAGGATCAAGGCTGCCCCCAGGAGAGAAGCCCAAGGTGGCCTGCCTTACATACCACCTATATCATCCTCTGGAAGCATAGGACATCCTGACTTAATCCGATCTGATTCTTGTCTAAAGCTATAGGACCATCCAATAACCAGACCCTGCCTGAACTGATACCATTTTAATGACTTTTTAAAATATAATCTTTCCTTTGTCTTGTAAAGACATAACTCACGTACCTATGCCTTAAATTTAGCCTTACTCTCCACCCATGTTTGCAGCTCTTTACTGCCCATGGGTCCTGTCCCCATGCTATTCCATACTATTTTCTGAATAAAAGAGCACTACTGCCAGACCTTGAGAGTCCAAGAAACCTTTCTTTTGACTCCTGGACTCCCTGAGCCTGCATCCTATATAGATACAGATATGATTATAGATAATTTTAGTTCTTCCCTTCAGTTTCCAAGTTGATACAGACTATATTTTTGATTCCTCTCTTCTCAATGCATATATTCCTCAAAATTCACTTTTTCTCCATTTTCCCAACTTTCTGGTGTTTATTTATGTATGTCTTCTCTTACATGTATTATAAATCCTATGCCTTTTGTACCTAGTTTTACTAAGCAAGATTCTTTTGTTTTTCAATATGTTTTAAAACAATTCCATCATTTCATGAAGGCTTCCTTGACAAACCTAAAAGAAAGTTGATAATATTTTTTCATTTAACTCTCATAATTTACCTTTACTGACATAAGACTCAAATTTATGTCATTTAAAATACCTTTTATTGAATGATAATACTTGGAAAAATGCACATTTCATAATGCTACAGCTCACTAAATCTTCTCATCTGAACATACCCACAGAACCAGAGCAAAGATGAAGAAACAAAATATTACAGTAATTTTTGGAGCATAGATTAGTTCTGTCTATTTTTGAACTTTATATAAATGGAATCACACTATTTATACTCTTTTGTGGAAAATATTTTTTCCCTACAATTTGAAATTGGGATCCAAATAAGATTGCAACTGGTTGTTATATCATTTGTCTTCCGTGTGTATCCTCTCCATCTCTTTTATTTTTTTAAAAGAGAAATTGAGATGTTAATTTCAAGAGTCTCCTGAAGTCTGATGTTGCCAATGGCATCCCTTAATGTTTCTTTAAACATGTGCCTGTCTCTAGTATATACTACAGATTGGTGGTCTGACATGAAAGCTTGATTAGATTCAGGAAGCATATAAAGTCTGACTTCTCCTTTTGTGGTGTCACCAGCCGCTGGTAACCACTGCCTGTCTCCTGGATGAAGATGTTGAAGCATGCAGAGGGTAAGGATTTGACCAAGTGTTCAAGGCAGGACCGAGGTCTCTTAAAATCTAATCCAGTGCACTTTAGACTACAGTTCAGTGTTGAAAACGGAACTGTAATTTCTGGGTGTAATTCAACTATATTTTTACTTACTATTGATTTAAGAATCTGCCTCTTGCTTTTGCGCGTCCTCTGGAAGGCACGGGCCGTGCTTCTTGTGTTGCTTCTGTAGTGCACAAGGTTATTTATGATGACAGTGGTTTTGTGTGAAAACAAGTAGACAGGAAAGGTCTACCTTTCATGGCATTTTAATTTTAGAAGGATAGTGCCAATTAGATTCAGCTAAATATGTATTGAATAAGCATTTACTATGTGCTCAGCAAAGTAAAAATATAAATAAAAAGAAAGATAAGATAACATCCTCGTCATTGAGGTGATTCCAATCTTTTCTCATGGAATCATACGTCTGAGAGGAACTGCTCACATATATATGGTTAGTGGAAAAAAGAACTAGCCCCTGAGGCTGAAGACAGGGACTAAAATTACACCTTGTCGTTTTCTGGCTCTGTGACAACGGGCAGACAGTTTAATGACTATGGGTCTTAGTTTCCTCATCTATAAAAAAGTGAGCCTGTCACACAGTGTGGTTATGAGGTTTAGATGAAATAATGATGGAGAGGAGCATTATAGAAATGATCGTATGACATCATCTCTGCTTGGGTATTTCAAGAAAGGGAGAATCCATTACTTTAAAAGCAGGTGGTTTGGGCTGGCCCCATGACCTAGGGGTTAAGTTTGGCGTGTACTGCTTTGGTGGCACGGGTTCAGATCCCGGGCATGGACATATACCACTCATCTGCGGCCATGCTGTGACGGCAACCCACATACAAAATAGAGGAAGATAGGCACAGATGTTAGCTCAGGGCAAAACTTCCTCACAGGGGAAAGAAAGGCAAGTGGTTTGTCTTTGAAAAATTATAATTGTTATAACATTTTCCTTTGAATGAACCCAAATCTCCCTTCCTGTGACTTCCAACCATTGATTCTGGTCATTCTCTTCCAGTATAATTATCAATCTCTCTTTTTCATGGTATGAATGTAGACCTTTCTTTCTCATCTCAGTCCTTCAGATATTTGAAGACAGTTAACATCATGTTTATATTTTCCAGGAAAACCATCTGCAACTCATTCAATCATTCTCTCTGTGACAAGATTTTAAACTAGTGATTTTTAATGTAGAATACACGTCAGAATCACCTGAGTTTTTTTTTTTAAAAACGAGTGCATTTTGAAAAACCTCTCCAGTTGATTAAATTCTTAAGTATTAAATATCTTAAATTGTCTCTAAAACTTTTCAAACTCACCAATATCCATATTTAAAATATGACTCACTAATCCAAACAAATACTACGGATGTATGTGGACCAATTGAATTAGTTAGGGCTTGCCAGCTGTTGCAAGAGACAAATCAAAGATGCGGATGGCTCAAACACAACAGAAGTTTATTTCTTGCTTATATGAGTTTAAAGTGGACTTTCCTGATTGGTGGGGTGGCTATTTCTTGAGCATTGATTTAGGGCACCAGGCTTACTGCCTCCTCCAGTTCTGCTATCTTTAAAACATGACCTCCAGGATCGTTATATTCATCTGCATCAAGTTGGGAAAAAAAAGAGCATATGGGCATGTTTATAAACCTAGTCTGAAGTAGTGTCATCACTTCAGTCATATATGGCCACTCCTAGCTGCAAAGAAGTGTACCTAGGGACAAGAGAAATTGAGTTTGAGAGACAGCTAGCCAGTCTGTACTGCTATAGCGTATAAAATGTTATGACCCTCTCTTCTGACCTTATGAATACCACCTATTAATGAGATCATAAAGATTTAAATTGTCTGGGTGACAGAAGACTACTTAAACAAAGTTAAAAGACAAGTGCAAACTGGAAGACAATATTTATAACATCTCAATGTTTGGGGTAGCTATGTAATATTATTAACTGACTGAAGCAGTAGTCAACTAAATGTTTTTGAAAGACATGCTAAGTCAAATTTACCCCCATTCTATTATCATTCAATTGCTTTTTACAACCTAATATTTCATATTTATATCATGTTAGTTCAGGCCCATCATTGTGAATTGTTCAAGCCATTATCTAATATATCACGAAGCTTTGTACCAGTCATACATTTAGTAATAATTTCTTCTTTCTCTTTAGCAGACATTGTACACAGAGAAAAGGGGCAATCTTTGTCATATAATGAAATTTGTATTATGTAATACTAATTCCTGTGTACTTCGTGTTTATATTTTTCTGGGCACTCTGTTAAATTTTTCACCTGTATTTAGTTTTTAAATTTTTGCAAGAACCCCATTAAGTAGATATCATTATTTTCCCTTAAAGATGAGGAAATTGAGGCTTATCGAGGTTAAATAATTTGCCTGAAGTCACATGACTGGTAACTGTCGGAATTAGGATTCGACTGTCAGTGTGTCTTACTTCAAGATGAGCTTTTCATCGTTCTCCTATGTCATCTCCTACATAGGTAATATCTTTTATAAAATGTCATGATAGAGAGAGAGCAAATGTGGTGAATGCCATCAGGGAAGATTTTATTGGAAGTAAGATTTATTATGGCCCTAAGTAAAGGGTAGGATTTAGATAGGTAGAAAGGAGGATAAAGGGCAAGAATTTATTTACATATTTTATTTTTTCTACGGAGACCCAACCATTCTATAAGCAACCATCTTTTGAGCCTCGACTGACAAGGATGAAAAAATGAAGACCCTAAGCTACAGAAAATTTAGGTCTTGTGTTGAGGTTCCACAGTGGCCTGAGCCTCTTTAAGACACATGTGTTGGAAATGTTTATCTCTGTACGGACGTATGTTTTCACTGCTCTGCTGGAGGGGACTTACATATCCATAACTGAATACAGGCATTACACGTTTGGGCAAACACCAAAAAGAGTACGCATTAGCATGACTTCTCTGGACAACTTGCTGCTTTCTAGAGCTACGTCTCCTCCTGGTGGAAGGGAATGGAATTACAGCAAATTCACAAGGCTGCTTGGGTAGAACACTATCAGCCAGCTAATTACGGGAAACAAGAAAGAACTCCAAAAAACTTAACAACAACAGCATAAAAATATGCCGTTTCCTGAATTTATCTTTTCTTATTGCAATGAATAATTTAGGATATATTGATTTCTTCCCCTTGCAGAGCTATACTGTTTTCCTGTATGCACTATTAGGAACATGGATTGGAAAGCATCAATGCTATTCCATTTAAGGGCTGTTGCACTTCTCAAAAAGTATTGCTTTATTTGCTGGTATGTATTTAATGAAAGGCTAAACTTCATCTAAAGTGTTATTAACATCAAGTCAATGGGGAGGGAGTTGTGGTGGGAGGAATAAATCAGAAATAAATTTTAGGACTTTTCCATGGATTCAGATCATTCACACACAGGATTCATATAACTGAAAACTATAACAGTATTGATTACAGTTTAATTAATTTTGGTGGCAGTTAGTATTATCTCAGCCTTTGTAGCTTTTATGAATCATTTCCTTCTAATCCCTGGTAAAAGCAAAAATTAACATATTATCTGCCTCTTGGTTTAGAAATAGAGATGAGGATTTATGTGTCTCAGAATCACCCATGGCCTCTCGGGGGATAAAACCCAGAGTTAGAAATAGCCTGCGATATTTTTATTATATTAGTTACATATGGTAACACCGAAAACAAACTTAGACCTGTTTTAAAAGGGCCCCTTACCCTGTGTGTGGGAAGGGAGAACGAAGAATGAGGTCACAACAGGTTTAAAAAACTAATTAATTTATTGGAGAGCTATGGGAAAGGAATTAACAATTAGTAAATATCCTAAGAGTTCTAAATATGCTTAGGTGCTTTAAATACATGAAAAAGTAGATGTTATTGTCTAATTTACAGGGGTGGAAAAAGATATTTAAGTAACTTGCCTAGGTTCACATTGCTATGAAGATGTGGACCTGGTAGAACTGGTCCTAAATGCTCATCTTTCTGATCTGGATCAAGGCTGCCCCAGGGAGTGGAGCCCAAGGCGTCCTGGCCTACATGCCGATCTATATGACCTGATTCATATTTAAAGTTATACGACCACACAATAACCAGACCCCACCTGCATTGATACCATTTAATGACTTTTTACATCATCTTTCCTTTGTCTAGTAAAAATAAGTCACGTACCCATGACTTATAGATTTAGCCCTAACCCTCAACACAGTACAGCCCTTCACTGCCCATGGGTCCTGTCCCCATGCTATTCTCTGAATGAAGGAGCACTACTTCCAGACCTTGAGCGTCCAAGAAATCTTTCTTTCAACTCCTCAGCTTGCCGAGCCTGCATCATTTCCACTGCCTCATTTTTCTCACATCCTTCATTTTAGTGACAAAGCCCTTGTGAGGCCAGCACTCAAAAGTAGCAAGAATAGGTAAGGAGGTGATTCAGAGCCAAGTCAATGAACATGCTTAATAAAAATGAAAACGTGAATATCTTACATCAGTATGTAAGGTCTTCTATTTGTAATACCCATCAGTTTACAAATGCTTTTATAAATATTATTTCATTTGCTTCTCACAGTAATCTCAAGAAGAATATAGAACTAATGGTGATTTTCTTTGTTTTTTTTTTTTTTTTTTGAGGAAGATTAGCCCTGAGCTAATATCTGCTGCCAATCCTCCTCTTTTTGCTGAGGAAGACTGGCCCTGAGCTAACATCTGTGGCCATCTTCCTCTACTTTATTATGTAGGACGCCTACCACAGCATGGTGTGCCAAGTGGTGCCACGTCTGCACCCGGGATCCGAGCCAGTGAACCCCGGGCCTCTGAAGTGGGACATGCGAACTTAACCGCTGGGCCTCCGGGCTGGCCCATGATTTTCTATTCTTGTAGGTCAGGAGACTGAGGCTTGGAGAGATTTTTTTTCTTGCCCAAGACCTTTGAGCTCCTTTTGATGTGTGATTTCTGTATGCCCCAAAGGAGAAAGTAATTGTCACACCAGTTTCCTCTCCAATTTCCATCCCTCAAACCTCATCAGTGCTAGGCACGAAGCAGGATGACAATGCAAATGGAATCACAGTGGATTTTAGCCGTTGGCATCCTTCTCATTCTCAGGTCCAGACCCTCAAAGGTTTAACACAGACAGACATAATACGTATTAACTCAATACTTGCTGTACCTTAACTAGCCACTTAAAAAAAAATAATGGCGTCCAACAAGGTGTAAATTCCAAGTGAAAAATGAAAATAATAATTTTAAGTTGCTATAAGTTAATCGGTTCAAATTATCATCAGCTACATTTTTGAGCTCTCATTCTACTGTAAGATACATGTTTGCAATGAGCATTGGTCCAATTAATTAGTTAATGACTCCACGGTGCTAAGTGAAGGGGCATGATGTGAAGGGGGATCAAATTTGTCCCTTGCTATCTGTGAGACCCTCTGCAGGGTAGTCTTTCCCAATCTTTTCCTCATTTGAAACATGGACCTAGTAATGCCTGTTTCATGGGGCTCCAGTGAGGGTTAAACAATAGTTCACGCGAAAGACTTTGTGAAATGCATTGTGCATAGTAGAAACTCAATTACCATGAATATTTATAAAGCATATCTTCTGAGTTGTCTCAAAGAATTAAACTTTAAAAGGGGAATTAAAAAACTCCATTAAAGATATTAATGGTGGAGATATTTAAACATATCCCCATTGCAGCGATATACAGGCATAATCCAATGGCATATTTTAGTTCTCAAAGAAAATATGACATTTAATTTTTCCTTCCATAATGGAAAGAAAATTAAGTTAGGAGTCGAAAGGAGTCCTGGCTTTATTATTTAGCATCTCTGTGACGTTGAGGAAACCACTTAGATTCTTTGAAATTGTGTCCTCATCAATGAAATGGGATTATCTACTTTCATTAGCTCCTATCTACGTTGTTATGAAGACAAATTGATCTCTGAATGTGAAAGGTGTTTCTTTTTTCTGTACTGTATTATTATACAAATCTATACACAGCTTTGCTTCCTGGATACTCATGTGAGGGAATATTATCCACTACTTTTTTTCTTTATTTCTTGGTGAGGAAGATTGTCCCTGAGCTAGCATCCTTGCCAGTCTTCCTTTAATCTGCACGTGGGACACTGCCACAGCATGGCTTGATGAGCAGTGTGCAGATCTGCTCTGGGAATCTGAGCCACGAATCCGGGGCCCCTGAAGCAGAGCATGTGAACTTAACCACGATGCTACTGGCCGGCCCCTGATCTCGACTACTTTTTGAGTCTCAAATCTAGGAGAACAGGGACTTTGGTAGATAATTTATGTTAAGAGAGAAGCGATAGGTTATTTTGAATACACTGCTTCCATTGCTTTTTCTTTGGAAGCCTCTGTGGTGTGACATTCATTCCCATCAAATATGCTGTATCAAAAGCTGCTTCTGGGGGAGAATCAGAAGGGCCTTGACGGTTTGACATCAGTGTGTTTCTTGAGCTGGTGCTGATGCTATAATTCTCTGAGAGAGCTTGTGTTCCCAACACGTCCAGAGCCATCCTTCAGTCCCAGGAGTGACAGTCTAGATTGGATTAGCTTTGGTTCCTCCATCACTAATTAGACGGCACAGCAGGCCTGCCTCAGGGCACAAAAGCATCACTTCAGTTCCTGTAATCAGCCTAATGAAGTACCTTCGCCATGTTTCAGGGTGCCAATTCTCTAAAAATTGCCTTGAAATGTATGTCAGAGCTACCCAATCAATTTACAGGCACAACAGAAAACAAGAAAAACTTACATAGATATTTTAAAGGATATGCTTACATTTTCTCCAGCTCTAGGTTTGAAGGTGACCTTGAGCAAGCAACTAATTTATCCCTCAGATTCCACGGTGCCTTATGACGGAAGCGTGCTAGGAGTCAGAATTTACTCTAAATGCTGGAAGCGCTACAATTGCTTTGTAACACATCCAACTATCTAGCAACCTTTGCTATCCTCATTAGTATGAAATATGACTCTCATTCATAATTGAATATCACCCACTTGCAAAATATTGTCTTGATCCAAGAAAATTCCATGTTGGGTTGACAACCAGATATGTAGAAATGAAAGAAAATTAATGGGGTAATATAAAATTCTCAATATAAACTCTTATTTTATATAGTGCTATATATTTTGCAGAGCATTTTCACATGAAGTTTCTCATAAGAGAGAATCTGCAGTGAAGTTCATGGGCCTGGAACAATAGGCTGAGGGAAAACCGTTAAGGAGGAGACAGTAAAGAGAGATAAGACGCGGATTCACAGTATGTGAATGTTGAGGGGAATCTTAAATTTCATCAAGTCTGTTCTCTCATCCACATAGGAATTCTCTTTGTAAGCCTAGCTGGTGACCGACCAGGTCCTGCTTAGGCATCTCGAATGCAGGGACGCATCGAGGTTATGAGGCAGCGCTGTGCATCATTGAGTGGCTCCATCTGCTAGAATATACTTTGTTATATTTAGCGAAAATCTGCCCTCTGTAACTCCTTCCACTTTTGCATTTGCCTTTGGTGACAAGAAAGCACAAGTCTGCTCTTTACTCATAGGAAAGTTATTCAAAACGTAAAGACTAGGAATATGTTTCACCATGCAAATCTCCATGCCAAATAATCCAGTTCGTTCAACAATTATCATGGCCTGATTTTCAGGTTCCTAAGTCCTCCACGTGTGGGCTCTTCTCTGGAAAGACACTAGTTCCTAGCTATTTAAAAAGTGCTTGGTGTCCCGGCAGCTGTAGCATCACTTGGGAGCTTGTTATAAACGCAGACTCTTAGACTCCATGCCAGACCTACTAACAAGATGAGCATTAAAATTTGAGAAGCACTGTTCTAATTTGTTGGACTATCACTTAAAATATAGCAACTGGAATTATGTAAATCCTTCAGCTGTGATCTGAGGGCCAGAAGTTACAGTGAGATTATTTACCTCGTTCTGCATTTTATGTGTGTATTAAGTGTTCTATCATTGCTTTATTTTTATTTTTTCAGTAAATACCTTACATGGTTAATACCTCCTAAGTTTATGGCCAAGGATAAGATGCAGATCTTTTTCACATAAACTATTGTTAATCAAGTTTGTTTCTTCTCACAATGGTGTAATTGATATTTTGTACCTATATATGAAAATATGCACATATCGTTATTAAATTTTATCTTCTCAGTAGAAGCCCATCTTTCTACTCTGTTGGGATAATTTTGAAGCTTTATCCCTTCAACTGTCATGTTATTTCTCTCTCCCAGCTTGTATTCTTTTAAAAATGGATGAGCATGTCTCCTTTATTTAAGACACTGATAAAAATAGCGAATAAAACAGGTCTAAGGGCAGAATGCAGTAATATGCTTCTAGAAACTTCCTTTATAGAAACACCTTAAGTTCTACAGACATTTGCTGGGAACATACCACGTGTTGAAAACTACCCCGAGTTAGACAACTGGAATACACAGAGAACGAAATGATCTTCCTGTCCTTGAAAAGCCCACTGTCTAATGTGAATTCTGGATCTGGAGATCGTGTAAGGACATCTCTTGCCAAGGCCACCATCCCTTCATTAGGCTAATTATGGGAACAGAGTCCATGTCTGTGTGCCCTGAGGCAGGTCTGCTTTGCCACCTAATTAGTGATGAAAGAACCGAAGCTAATTCAATCTAGTCTGTCACTCTCTAGACTGAGGAATTATCCCCGACATCATGAGAACACAAGCTTTCTCTTGAAATTATGAGAAAGGACAGCCAAAGCCACAAGATTTTTATTTCTCCTGAGAAGTTATTTGAGTCAAAGAGCAAATGTGACCTTCTAAAATGTGTACCTTGGAGGGAGATAAAAGAAACTCATCTTGTACAATGCCCATAGCAAAACCTTAGACTGATGGCATAGGAGAGTATTAAGAAAGACCCTGATCTAACCAGTTTTGTGTTAGTGGGCTGGTATCTTAGAATTGACCCATCATCAGTTAAATAAGTCAATCTCAAGATCTATAGCAAATTCAGATGAACATAAAAAATTCAGCTCTGTGTGGGGAACATCTGAATAAAAATTTTAGAACTGACCAATACCTTGACTGTTTGAGTCCATGCTAGCTGAATTCAGTTTTCAAAGTAACTTTCATTTACCTTGGAACTGAAAATTCTTTGTCCCACAGGCTCTATCAACCTGCTATGTTTCCCATTTCACTGCATCTTCCTGCCTGTCTCCTGGGTCCTAGCATTCTTCATTTAACAACCATTCAAGAACTCTTTATTAGATGCCTTTTATGAAACAGGCCTTCATTAAACTTACATTCTAGGGGGGAGAAACAGAAATAAATGAGATAATTTTAATTATTGAGAAGTGCTGCGAAGAAAATAGCACATGGTAGGTTGTGAGTGACATGGGGTTGGGCTCCTTCATTTGACCAGTGAGGAGAAGCCCATGTATCCAATGCTGAGGGAAGAACGTTCCTGGCAGAGGAATGGTGAGTTTCATTCTCTCCTACCCAAATCTCCCTGAGACTGAGTCCTTGGCCCCTGTTATTAGATGCCCCCAAGTTCTCCTTACCCTCTTGGCTCTCAGCCAGGTGCCTGCCCTACCTCATTTTCAGTGGGCACATTAGATCTTGTAGTTGGTTTGGACGTTTTATTGATGGCGTTCGCTAGTTCTTTCTTACCCAGGCCTTGTGGATTGAGCTTCTGTCTTAAGGTCTCCTTTAACACTCAGATCTCCAAGTCCTCTTTAGAGAAACACACCCCTGGCATGCTCCTCTGACTAGAACTCAGGAGCTTGTACTCTGTGTCCCCGTAGTGCCCACTGCTTTCCTTTGTCATAGAACTTGTCATGCTTTATTGTTGTCACTTACATGAGCATTGTCCCCACCAGACAATGAGTTCTTTGAAGGCGGGGACTAAATCTTCAGTTGACAGCCCGTCACCTAGCACAATATCTGACACATGCTAGGCCCTTAAACATTTGAGATGGGTGGATAAGGAGTTATTGAGTGGTTTTAGATTCGGATTTTTGACTTTGCCTCATTTGGCCCACTCACACTGTCATGTATTTTTAACATATTTTTTTCTGATGACATTAACTACCAAGCGTCATTTCATGTGGTTAAATTTTCACTTTGTTAGAAGTATGGTACATTTTGCAATTTAAATTTAATTCTACTCTACTTAAGATGATTTTAGGAAACCAGTCTTAATGGACAACATAAAATGCAGTGGGGCTCTGTGGCACGAGATCTATATATTTCTAATTCACCTCTCGTGTATATTTTACTCAGCTTTGAATAACATGTGGCAATAAATCTTTGCTTTTTCACTTTTGAAAACCAAAGTATCTATTTAATTTTTTTCTCTATTATTTATGTGCATTTATTCTCCAAGAAATCTCTTGGGATTTTTTTCAACCATTCTCCTTTGGCGCAAGAAAAAAATCACAATTTTCCAGAAAAAAAGTCTGTGAAAACAAGCAATTTTAAGCCTTGTTTAAAACTCAGAAACAGGGACACTCTTACAAGTATAAGTGGTAAAATAAATAATGTGATTCTGGGAAGGAAGGAACGTCTTCATGCCTCTCCCTAAATTCTCTTCTAGATTATGAGCCTTTTTCTGAAATTTCACATTTAAAAAATTTTCTCGTTAAAATGCAAATTCTCTTAAGAGGGATTAGACATTGAGCCTTGTTCACACTCAAATTTAACTGGCTGATATCAGGTTTTTTTTCCTGGAGAAAAGTTAATAGCTATAAACTCCCTAGCCCTGGAGCAAGGAGGAAGGGCATAAGAGACCAGGATGTATCAGAAAAGCGGCTGGGACCCCCTACATCAAACTTTGTCAACTCTGCAGTTCTGCAGGGGTGATCTTGCCGGCTGGACAGGGACCCAAGGTTAAGCCTGAGAGAATGTGCCGCTCTCTCCCTATCCTTTACAAGTAGTTTTCAGATTCAATATTGCTAAATCCTTTAATAATTTCCTGATGGCACACCATGAAATGTGAGGAAATAAATCCCTTGTCTCTTTAATTCAGAATGAAATATCCTCAGTTTATTGATTTTGAGTATGCAATTGATTCCGGCCAGACATTCATTAGCAATGGGCAAAATGACTTTAAATATTCAATAACTGTGCTATGCCCATCTTGTGTATTTACATATGTCTTCATAAGAATCACCAAGGGTAATTTCACATTCATCTGTTCAAACTCTGGCCAGTGTTGAATTGAGCAATAAATTACTCACAAGCACTTTTTATTTTAAAGCCGGATTAGAATTCCAAATTGTATGTGTTTGTCAAATACTAAATAATTCAGATGGCTTTTAACCAGTTCTCACTGCAAATGCAGAGGGTGGGGAATAGGACTTAAAAGGGGAGGTGTCATAGAGCCCAGCAGAAATGAGAGCAAGACGTGAATTAACCACTGCAAGTGGTTAGTAAGAAAGTAAATGGTGAATTAGATAGTTAATTACACCAATTTGGATGGAAACGTTCATCTGGGCTGATGGGTGGAGCAAGGCTGGGGGAGAATAAAAGCAGCTAACACTATTAAGTGCCATGTTCTTGCAACTGTGTTAAGCCTTTTACATGCATTATTTCACTGAATCTTTGCAGGAGCCCCAGGAAATAGGTACCGCTACAATCCTGATTGTATAAATAAGGAAATTGCTGTTGAGAGATTTCAGGTAATGTGTCTATTCACAGAGCTAGAGAGTGACAGGTTGTCTAACCTGTCAGATGATGGCTATCTAACTGGTCAGTGGCCATATGAATTAAGAGCTCAAACTTGCATTCTGCAGAGGGATCAAGATAAAGGCAAGAGGGAAGAAAATGCAAAATAGATGAGGCTCTTGGGATATGGATTGTTGAGATCAGGGGTACATGCACCGCAGCTCCATCTTCTCTGTGAGGTGTGCTCAATACCTACAGTCAGAGTCAACCTTTTTTTTTTTTTTGAGGAAGATTATCCCTGAGCTAATATCTGCTGCCAATCTCCTCTTTTTGCTGAGGAAGACTGGCCCTGAGCTAATATCCAACCCATCTTCCTCTACTTTATATGTGAGACACCTACCACAGCATGGCATGCCAAGCGGTGTCATGTCTGCACCTGGGATCCAAACCGGTGAACCCCAGGCCGCCGAAGTAGAATGTGCGCACTTAACCACTGCGCCACCGGGCCGGCCCCCAGAGTCAACCTTTTATCCTCTGGGATCCCATAGACTTTACATATAACTCTATTATAATGTTTTCATGAGCTGATTTGTTCTTCATTATATACTGACATGTCAAAAATTGATTTTTAACTTTATTGAGGTATAACGAGGTATAATTGACTTAGAATAAACTTCTCATGTTTAAAATGTACAATTTGATAAGTTTGACATATGTATATGCCCATGCAACCATTACCACAGTCTAGATAGTGAACATAGTCATCATCTCCAAAAGTTTGCTGATGTCCCTTTATAATCCCTCCCTTTATCTCTTGTATAAGTCAAGGTTCTCCAGAGAAACAGAACTAATAGGATATATATTATAAGAAATTGGCTTTTGCAATTATGGAGACTGAGAAGTCCCAAGATATGTAGCTGGCAAGCCAAAGACCCAGGAGATTCGATGGTGTGGTTCTAGTCTGAGTCCAAAGTCCTGGCAACCAGGAAACCAATGGTGTAAGTTCTAGGCCAAAGGCTGACAGGCTCCAGCTCAACAAGAGTTGATTGTTCAGTTCCAGTCCAAAGGCGGGAAAAGATTGATGTCCCAGCTCAAGCAGTCGGGTAGGAGAAGTTCCCCATTACTCAGCCTTTTTGCTCTATTTAAATCTTCAATTGACTGGATGAGACTCACTCATATTATGGAGGTCGGTCTCCTTTACTCAGTCTATCAATTCAAATGTTAACATTATCCAGAAATACCCTCAAGACACACTCAGAATAAAGTTTAACCAAATGTCCAGGCACCCTGTGGCCCAGTCAACTTGACATAAAATTAACCATCACGCCTCTCCTTCTTGCTCCTGTTCCCAGGCAACTAGTGATCTACTTTCTGTCATCATACGTTGGTTCACATTTTTTAGAGTTTTATACAAATGAAATCACACAGTATGTACTGTATTCTTTTTTGTCTGACTTGTTTTCATTCAACATAATTATTTAGACCATGCTGTTGTACTTATCAATAGTTTATTCCTTCTTATCGTTGAATAGCATTTTATTATATACATGTACTACAGTTTATCTATTCATCTATTGATAGACATATGGACTATCTATAGGAGGAAGATGGTCCCTGAGCTAACATCCATGCCAATCTGCCTCTACTTTGTATATAGGATGCTGCCACAGCATGGCTTGATGAGCAGTATGCATGTCCATGCCCAGGAACCAAACCTTTGAACCCTGGGCCACCGAAGCAGAGTGTGTGAACTTAACCACTATGCCACCAGGCCAGCCCCGCTACAGTTTTTAACTATTACAAATAAAGCTGCTATGAACATTCATGTACAAGCCTTTGTGTGGGCATACACTTTTTTCTCTGGGTAAAGTCCTAAAAGTGGAATGGATGGATCATATTGTAGGAATATGTTTAACTTTTTCAAAAATGGCCACATTCTTTTCCAAAGTGGGTATATCATTTTACATTCCTAACAGCATGTTCATGTGTTCCAGAAGCTTGCCTATACTTAGTATGGCCAGTCTTTAATTGTATCCATTCTAGTAGGTGTGTAGTAGTATCTCGTTTTGGTTTCAAGTTGCATTTTCCTAATGACTAGTTGATATCGAGCATCTTTTCATGTGCTTATTTATCATCCACTTATCATTTTTGGTGAAAGTGTATATTTAAGTATTTTGGCCACATTTATTGGACTGTTTATTTTATTATTGAATTTTTCTTTTTAAGGAACATTTGCTCTGAGCTAACATCCACTGCCAATCCTCCTTTTTTTTGCTGAGGAAGATTGGCCCTGAGCTAATGTCTGTGCCCATCTTTCTCTACTTTATGTGCAGGATGCCCACCATAGTATAGTTTGATAAGCAGTGTGTAGGTCTGTGCCTGGGATCTGAACTGGCATACCCCGGGCCGCTGAAGCAGAGTGTGTGGACTTAACCATTACGCCACTGGACCAGCCCTTTATTACTGATTTTTGAGAGTCCTTTACATATCCTGGTGTAAGTATTTTATCAGATATATCACTTGAAAATATTTTCTCACAGCCTATGGTTTGTCTGCTCCTTCTCTTCACAGTATCTTTTCAAAAGGAGAAGTTTTTGATTTGATGAAGGTCAATTTATCAACTTGTTCTGTTATGGATTATGCTTTTGTTGTTGTTTCAAAGAAATATTTGTCTAACCCAAAATTGCAAAAGTTTTTATGTTTCTTTCCCTAAGATGTGTAGATTTAGATTCTGTGATACATTTTTGAGTTAATATTTGTTCATGGTGCAAGTTATGATTGAAGTTATTTTTTCTTTTATTTTTTGCATAAGAAAATCTCATTGTTCCAGCACCTTTTGTTGAAAAGACTATTCTTTCTGCATTGAATTACCTCTGTCCCTTCATTGAAAGTCAGTTGTCTATGTATGTGGGAGTTTATTTCTGGATTCTCTACTCTGTTACATTGGCCTATTTTTCTACCTTCACACCAATACCACACTGTTTAGATTACTGTTGCTTTCTGATAAACAGTAGTGTTAGTCCTGAGACTTTGCTTTTCCTTTTCAAAGTATTTTGGCTAATCTAGGTTCTTTGCATTTCAATATGAATTTTTGAATGTTTGTAATTTTTACAAAAAAGCCTGCTGGAATTTTTATTACTATTACAATAAATCAATTTGGGGAGAACTGGCATTTGACAATTGCATCTTCCAACCCATGAACCTAATGTATCTCTTCACGTATTTAGGATTTCTGTAATTTCTCTCAGCAGTCTTGTATTTTTCAGTGTATAGCTATGTCACATCTTTTGTTAGATTTATTCCTAAGAATTTCCTATTTTTGATGCTATTATAAGTGGTAGGTTTAAAAAATATCAGTTTCTAATCATTTACTATTACTGTAGAAATGCAACTGATTTTTGTACATTGTCCTTTTATCTTGAAGCCTTACTACTCTCAATTATAAGTTCTAGGAGCATCTTTGTAGATTGTATTGGATTTTCTACATAGATTATCATGTTGTCTGTGAATAAAGACAGTTTTAATTCTTCCTTTCCAATTTATTTTTTTATTTTTTTTAATTTTTTTAAAAGATTTTATTTTTTCCTTTTTCTCCCCAAAGCCCCCCGGTACATAGTTGTGTATTCTTCGTTGTGGGTTCCTCTAGCTGTGGCATGTGGGACGCTGCCTCAGCGTGGTCTGATGAGCAGTGCCATGTCCGCGCCCAGGATTTCGAACCGACGAAACACTGGGCCGCCTGCAGCGGTGCGCGCGAACTTAACCACTCGGCCACGGGGCCAGCCCCTCTTCCTTTCCAATTTTGATATCCTTCCTTCCTTCTTTCTTTCCATACCCCTCCTCCTTTCTTTCTTTCTATTAGAACCCCCAGTATAATGTGGAATGGAAATGGCAAGAGCACGTTTCTTCTAATTCTTCAGGTGGTTCTTCCCCTATCCATGACTAGTTTCTTCACACATGCACGTGCCAATCAGTATTCAGTGGACGACCCATGGGGGGTTCTTCTCTAGATATCCAGGATTCTCTCATCTTCTGTACTTTGCTTTGAGAACTCCAGCTTTGGTCTCCTCTGATTCTCAAGTTTGTCTCCTCACCTCAAGGATTCTGTTGGATTCTGATTGGTCCTTCCTTTCTTCACTGCTATTTATAAACTCTTTCAAGGCAGTAGGCTTGGGCAATTTTAGGGTTCACCTCATTTGTTTCCCATCTCTCAGAGATTATTGTCCTTTCGTGCCTAATGCACAGTGTTTTGTAATCTATTGTTTCATATATTTTGTCTTTTTTTTAATTGTTTCAAGCAAGAGGGTAAATCTGGTCCCTGACAGTTCTTAATCAACAAGTTATGGGTACGTTAGTCAGATAGTACTACAATATTTACAATGAAAAAATAACAATTGCTATCTTCCACATCCCCAAACTTTGTCCCCTAGAATCAATCACTCTAAATGTTTTGAGCTGTTTCTTCTGGACCTTAGCTTTGTATTTCTACTTGCATACTTATATTGCTTTTGGGATTTTTCAGTTTATATTTTGGCTTTCTATTCTCCATCCTGCCTATGCCATTCCCACACCCACATACTTCTCCTCCCTACCCCCACCTTCTAATTTAGGTATGTCATAATTTTGGTTAAATAGAAAATAAATTTTCTGTTAGTATAACCCCATAAATACTGTTTACAGGTAAGCCACAGAGTGTAACAAAATTAAAATTTCCTTTTAAAATAATATTTCTTTTTCTTGGAGTTTAAAATCAAATCTGCCTGCGATCACCTAGAAAGTTTTATAAGAATATGCTGTATATTCCTGGCCTCTAATTTGCTGGATCTGCTGAATTTGGATCTCTAGGCTGGAACCTTGGAGAAAGTATTTTTAAAACACTCGGTGGGTCACTGATTCAGCTGGTCTTCTGCAGTTTGGGAATAACCGCCTTCAGCTCGTCTCATCTAAGAAGAAGTGCATGGTTGTTGTAACTATGATAGCATTTTCATCCGTATTGAACTGTCAGATGGCGATGAACTTTTGCTGTCCCAGATTTCTCCCTGACGCTACACATCAGTCCCAATGTGCTATAATCTCATCTGTCAACCGGCACCAAGCCACTGGCCTGAGCTTTGCTGACAATGACTGGCTTATAATTGGACCTGAACTTGTGGACCTCAGGCGTGATATTCATATTGCTGGGTTCGCTGAACTGAAATGAGTTAACAGTCTCTTTTGAGAAGTCAATTACGTGGGATTGACTCAATTGCTTATGTGCACCTATATTTTAGCAGTATTAGTTTGCAAAATTTTCGGGTTTGGTTAGAGGTAGTCCTCTAACAGTGTGCTGTGCAAATTGTCAGTTAGCACCACCTGTCTCTCCATTAGCTTCTGTAGCCTAATTAGATTTCTACCATATCAGGAAATTTTCAAAGTGTGCAAATGGCGAGGCTTCACCCTGTTTAGCCACCCAGTGGGAACCAGAGTATAACAAAGTGAATTAACTCTCTGCCCTTGAAAAGCTAGAAACTGCTTTTAAGCAGTAAATATTGTTAGAAATGTTAGAAATGTCCTCCTGAGACATAAACTCCAGGTCCTTCCTGGAAGATGTTGCAACCTTTTCCAATAATCATCGCGAGTGCTCACGCCAGATGCATTATTAACAAAGCATATGCATATGCAGGCAACCTTCGAACAGTAAAGTTTGGCTTACTGACCGGGCAGACTCCAATATGTAAGCGACACAGTCTCTGAACAGCTGTGCCGCATAATTCACCTTCATCTTACGGTTTTGAAAGTTGATACCCTTGCCTCGTAATCTGTTGCAGACATGAAGTAATTCCGACAGTTTCAAAGCCCAAGTCTTCCATGTAGTCCCTTCCTTGAGGAGTATTCTGCACTTCATTAGCAAAAACTGGTCTAAAAATTGTGATTTGTGGAAATACTATAAAATCTCACATACTCCATCAACCACACTTTTCCTGGACATTTGGAAACTGAACTTGATAACATCAACCTCTGCTCCTGCGGGAGGCTGTTTTGCCTTTCACAGAGCATATTAGGTGCTTTAGGAAATGATAAAATCCTGAGTTCTCCAGAACAAAGCAAACTGGCCATTAATTTATTAATCCATGCATGCATTCATTTACTCATTCATTCATTCAAGAAATATTTATTGAGTCCCTTCCACATGTCAGGCACTGGGGTACTGAGAATTACTATGAAAAAAAGAGCACAGTAACAGGAAAGAGGGTAACAGGAGGCTTGGGCAAGGTGTGTGTTATTTTAAATAGAGAAGGACCTTTGGTGAGACATCATTCTAGCAGAGACCTGAATGAAGTGAGGAAGTAAGTCATAGGAATATGTAGGAAATATGTTTCAGATAGAGGAAAGAGCAGGGGCAAATGTCCTGAGGTGGAGCCTGTTGGAATATTTGAGAAATAGCAAAGAGGACAGAAGAATGAAAAGAGTAAGAGAGGGGATCAGAGGGTGGAAGGGGGCCAGGCCATGCTGGAGTATGAAATGTAATTTGAACATGATTTTAAATGTGAAAAGAAGCTGTTGGCAGGTCATAGGCAGGAGAGTGTCATGGTCTGACTTAGGTTTTTCAGAGTCCCTGTGACTGCTGAGTGGAATATTAATTGGTGGGGACAGGGGCGGGGAACCTCAGGGGAGGAGTAGAGGCAGGGATCTGTAGGTCCCGGCACCCTTATGCCAGGGTTGGAAATATACCAATAAAGCAAAAATAGTAGATCTTCAAAGACAGGTTATATATTATTGACTTATTGCTATAGCCGTGATATCCTGGGGAAACCCTGCATTGCTGTAATTCAGTGTGCAAGTAAGCACTGAAATAAAATGTACCATGTGTTAAAAACTAGGTCCCCCTGCCCTCCTCTGAGAAAGAGAGAGGCAGTAAAATAAATAAATCCTCCTCTTTTACTGCACACTGGGCATAAATGGTTACTTACCCAGAGTGTGTAGGAAGGTGTTTGTTTGTAAGCCAGAGTTGTTAAGTGTCAATTGTGTTGGTTCTCCAAGAGTTGGTTTAGTAAGAGATCTTCAAGGAAAAAATTTGGAAGAAAGGAAATAATCCTGAGTTTTTTGTTGAAAACACAAAAATCATTAAGCAGATAAATTTTTTCTAATATCAAATTGTGTGAAAATACAAACTCTTTTATAATGCAGATTCCTAAATTCAATCTCCGGAGGTCTGAAATCATAAATTTGAGTTGAAGTCCAAGAATCTATATTTTTAACCCGATTTACAGAAGTGAATAGTCTGCACATATTTTCAGCAATTGTCTATGAATAGTTTTTCTCAAAACTAAACTTTTGCTGAAAGTGTGATATCATATGTTTAATTAAGATCATGAACTTCAGAAGGTTATATTTGTGGCATCAAATGGGATCTACTCAGACTCTGCACTTTTCAGGAAATTGCTTTTTTCTCCTCCTTCAATCATTGGTTATTGAGGGATACCCGTTTCCCACAGTATGACCTTATTTCTGCTCTTTCCTCTCATCTCTATCTATAGTTGATTGGTTCGGAAGTGCTGTCCTGACCTAAGTCAGGCTAATCAGAGCTGTGCCTCAGGACTAGAGATTTAAGCGTCCTGGTTGAAGCCATAAGATGGAAAATGTGAGAATGCTTTACACTACATTGGAGAGAGCTGATCACCCGTAGATGAGAATTAAGCCCACATAGAAAGGAAGGGAGAGACAATGTGAAAGTACTCCCAACTGTATTTGTGTTCTGGTTCCAATTATTCCTAAAATCCAGTTACATTCCTCCACTGTACCTCAGTACTTGCATTAGTTAGCACATACTGTGTAACAAATTGTTCCAGTGCTTAATAATTTAAAACAGGAATATTTATTTGTTATCTCTGATGAGATATATAGGGCAGGAATTCAGACATGGCAGTGGGAATGGGTTGTCTCTGCTCCATGACATTTGGTGTCTAAGCTGGAAGTCTCAAAGATTGGGGTCTGGAATTGTCTAAATCTCATTTACTCACATGTCTGGTGGTTGATGTTAGCTGCTGGGTGAGCTCTTAGCTAGGACAATTGGTTGGAACACCTCACATGACCTCTCTATGTGACTTGAGCTTTCTCATAACACGGTAGTGTAGGGTGACAAGCCATCATGGTTTGCCTGGGACTGATGGGTTTCCCAGGCCACGGGACATTCAATGCTAAAACTAAGGAATGCCCTGCTAAACCAGGATGAGTTATTCACCCTACATGATGGCTGGGTTCCAATGGCAGTTCCTGAGTGATAAACGGTATGTAGCTGAGGTTAAGAAATGTTAAGTGACTTTGTCCAAGATCACAAAAATAGTAAGTGTTAATTTTCCATTAGACCACAGCCCTGTGGCCAAAGCTTCTGAGTAGCTCTTGGATAACACGTATTCACACACATACACACACACACACACACACACACACACAGTGGCCGTTTTTACAAGTGGGCATCTGGCTATCACGTCTCATGAGGATCTTCATTTTAATTATACAAAGAGCATCAAATTCCAATTAATTCTCAGAAATTATCCAGGGACGTGCGGCTCTAGCCAGCTACTTTCAGACTCAAGACATGAGAAGACTGTAGTAGATGACTCTTCGGGTGCTGGTAGAAATGACAAAGCATTCCACTTTGGAGTTCTAAATGAATGAGTTAAACACACCAAGGCCCTTTGTATAGCATCAGAGGCTGCAGAGATGCTATTATTGTGTCAATAGGATTAGAAAGAAAATTGGTTTTGGTTGAACCAGAACCAAAAATGAAGTCTATTTTCTCACAGTCGAGTGGAGATGGTTGGTCCTGCCTTTCCTCTGTTGCAGAGTGGCTGTGAGAATCAAATGAACTCGTAGTTTGGAAGACAGCACGCAAGTTAGGAGGGTGTTGGCTCTGAAGTCAGAAAGATGTGAGATTGGCTTTGCTATTTACTGGCTACATGATGGCAATTTACCTAACTTTCTCAGTCAAAGATTATTCCTATTTCCAAATAGGGACAATACAATATTGCTTATTTCACAGGTTTCTTGTGAGGATCAAAGGTTAATGGATATAAAATACTTAGTTGGCATTCAATCCACAGAAGAACACAAATGAAGTAGTATTTGGAGGACATTCTGCAGAAAGAAGAAGAGGGAATGTTTGTTTCAAGTATCAGTGCTTTCCCAGCCTGCCTCCGGGGGTACACAGGGCACCATGTAACCTCAGGGAACCCGTGGGAGATGGGTGGGATGAGCTGAGGAGAACATTATAACAAGGTGGGAGCTTTGCTTTCTGCTTGTTTCATTTACCAATCTCTTGTAAATACTCAGTGAGTTCCATGGAGGAATTGGTGGTGTCTTATACATCATCTGATCCCCTGGGGTGTCTCACACGGAGCTTGGCCCTAAGCAGGTCCTTAATAAGTACTTGTTTGAATAATTACTAAGGCAGTTATGAATCTTTGGCTTACATATGATGCTCTTGAGGGACATTCAAGATTTTGGTCGTCTAGTTCTAGTCCTCCCTCTGCCGTCTCTTTCGCAGTGTACATTGGGAAAATCACGGCCTCTTTAGCTGTTGGGTATTGAAAGCAGAGAAATTGGCCAAATATTTTTGTGATCTCCCCTACACCTCTGAAATTAATAATGCCCCAGACAGGAAAAACATTGCGCGGATTAGAGACGGGCCCATATTTCTCCTCTCTTCTGCATTTCCCCACCAGCTTTGGTGTCAGAATCCTAGCAAGAGAAATGTGTGTCATCTTTACTTCAACTTAATTTCACAGCTGAGCCAGTGGGCCTTGAATACCCAGTTATAGCCAATGTGACTTTGCCTATGGGGCAAGAAAGCTCTGCTCAGTGCAACAGAGTACACGGTCCACTTACTTGTAGGATATTGTGTCTGTCAGTCAGGCCTTTGACAGGAGCTGGAGAGCAGTCAATTCAAGGTTAAAGTCTCTGGCAAGGATGGTATCCTGGGATTCCATTTGGCTGCCTTGAATAAAATTCTCATGCTTTGGCTATTTTCATTTTATTTTGAGTAGCTCTGGGAAGACAAAACATATTGTCTGCATAAAGAAGGACATTTTTTCTTGTTTGCCAAGGCAAAACAGCATGCATCTAGTTAATCCAAGAAATGCATGAAGCTATTTAGATATTTGGAGGTGAGGAAAATAATATCCTATGACAATCAAGTTAACAATATTCGTACACAATAGATAGGATTACCCATCTGAAGGAGAAATCCTCTATAAAGGTGTAGAGTCTAGAGTTATAATTTAATAAGTAGAAGCCTAGTACATAACATTTTATCTTACTTAGAGAAAGACCTTGAAAAGATACACATATGCATACACACACATAGTTGGTCAATGGATCCATTCTCAGTGAACTACAAAATCTGGCTTCACCAAACTCTATCAATAAATGGTATCTTATGAGATCTTTGGCAACAGGCAACTGGCTTTGTCTTCCTAATCATCTGTATCACATGCCATAACAGTTGAAATTTCAATAAAACTAAAAAAAAAACCCACCAGACTAAATGATGGCTCTGATTCACAGCAATCAAGATTGGAATATGATAAATTAGGAGATTCCGAACGCTCACTTTGATTCTTTTGAGTTAATTGAATCAAATGCTGATGATAGATTGTTAATGACCCCAAATCCTATTAATTTTTAGACATTTTCTCAGCAAGGGGAAAAAGAATATAACAATACTTGCATGTTGCTGATGTAGGATACTTTAAGGAGAGAATAGGAACTGCAATTTATTAAGAAAATAACAGCGTCTATTTTTGATGGAGTATCTGGCAGACTAAGGAGGTTATAGATACCTTCATCCATATAGGAGAAGCTGTACTTGAGAATCAATTCGAATATATAGTTTCCCAAAGAATGAAGCCCATCTTCCAGAACAAAAGTAGAAAAATACTTTGTCCTGGAATCTTTCACGTCTCATGTAGTAGAAAGTTTAATACTCTCTGGAAGAACAGTGGAAACGAAAAAATTCAGATGAATCATCCTGAGTCATGAGCAATAACTGTTACACATCAATGGAAATCTATATTCTACATCTTTTAAAAGAAATATGTGGGGCCGGCTCCCTGGCCGAGTAGTTAAGTTCGCGCACTCCGCTGCAGCGGCCCAGGGTTCGGATCCTGGGCGCGGACATGGCACCGCTCATCAGGCCAAGTTGAGGCGGCGTCCCACATCCCACAACTAGAAGGACCTGCAACTAGGATATGCAACTGTGTGCAGGCGGGGGTTGGGGAGATAAAGCAGAAAAAAAAGAGAAATATGCTTACATTTATTGAAAATAGTACTATCAAACTTGAAGCTGTCCACTAAGATCTGTCATACTCTGAATTTTTCTCAAGGAATACAAAACTTAAGAAATAATACTAATTTCATAAATTTCAGTGTGGTTTCTTCTACACCTTGCTTGGGATACACACACACACAAACGTGTAGTGATTTTTCCATTTGGAGCCGATCTATCGATTTATTCTCTCTTACATGAATATATATTCATGGCACAAACAAGCCTGCCTTGTAGAGCTTATAGCAAATTTTTGAAGACAAGATTTGTTTAATTTTTAGATCAAACACAACTGATGGACTAAGCAAACATCACACGAATCTCAAGGACAAAAGATTACAGACATATTGAGTAATTACTTCTTCTATTACTTGCTTAAGCAGCAAATTGGAGGTTTGTGTATTCCCAGGTAAATTGGGATCTAGTCTAACAGTCAATATCGATATTGATAATCAACCTTCACTTGACTGTTTATTCGGAAAACTGCCAATACTGTCTCGTTTGGTTTTGCTCTGCTGGCGTGGAAACTGCCCATAATCACTTAACACATGCCATTGTCATCTCCCACAAGGGTCTATCCTAGGGATAGTAAATTCCTGTCGCATGACATTTCTGTGCTCATGGCATCTGTCACTATTCCGTCAGAGCTTTCTTTCCTATTGAACCTAGATGTGACCTCAGAATCTTCTTCAACACAACACTCGAATCTGCCACTGTCGATTGATTGGTGTTTGGAAATAAGTTGAAACTTATTTGCCCTCTCTGGCAAAGCACAAAATATTCTTGCATTTTTATTTAAGCTAAGATTCCTTGAACATTTAATTATTTATGATATAATTGAGAGAGATGGCAGCCTACAAATTATCCACTTATTCTGTGTGAGAGGAAGTAATATCTTGCTTGCAAATCGCTCCTCATGGGATGTGTTATGATCAATGCCTAGACACTTCCCATGTTTCAATTTTATGAATGACCTTGCAGAATGCCAATGTAGCGCTGTGTGTGTTATGGGACGTCAAATCAATTAAAACAAGTCAAAAAGATTTGTGAACAGACACTAATTTGTTGACATCTTAGTGACTTTTGAAAAATTGACTTAAATTTAACAGCAAAGTCACTAACGCAAAAGGCCTTTTTTTTTTCTGTTGAGAGGAAAAAATCTGAGTATTGCATCAGAAACAAACTCCAGGAGGTCCAGAATTCTGGAGAGCTTTCCCAGAGGTCTTTTGAAAAATGAGATGTGTGGCTGGGTATACATATTTAATTATGTCTGCATCATTTTTCTTCCAAACTTTAAAATACTTGGAAAACCACTGGGTTAGGTTAAAGGTCAAACTTAGGTAGAATCTGGGGTTTAATTCCTGCTCAGTTTCTAGACTAGAGAAATCACCTCCAGGATAATATGGTGAGGTTCATTCTACACCCAGGTGATTTGTGTCTATTTATTGTCCCTCATTGGAGCAAGTGAATTAATAAAATCATTACTAGTGGGGCTGGCCTGGTGGTACAGCAGTTTAGTTCGCACGTTCCCTTCGGAGGCCTGGGGTTCGTGGGCTCAGACCCCGGTTGGGGACATGGCACCACTTGGCACACCATGCTGTGGTAGGCGTCCCACATATAAAGTGGAGGAAGATGGGCACGGATGTTAGCTTAGGGCCAGTCTTCCTCAGCAAAAAGAGGAGGATTGGCAGCAGATGTTAGCTCAGGGCTAATCTTCCTCAAGAAAAAACAATCATTACTAGACAAAGTAGTACATAGACATCAGTAATGGAGAATAGGCACAGGCATCTTCCAGGAAGTGGAGACCATATCACTAAATGCCATAATTGGAGCTGATTTTATTAAAATAGAAAGAGAAAGTGCTGATCATGTTCAATTTTTTGCTCACTTTCAATATTTGATAATTAAAAAATGTAGGGCTTTGTTCTGAATGATGACTACCTCAGTGCAATTATTCTGGTTCCAATGGCTAAACAGATTTTGCTCTAGAAATACAGACAGTAGAGAATGAAAACAACCAATCTGTAAGCCACAGATTAATGCAGTCAATATTTATAATATCATTTAGATCTGGACCCCAAATCTAGGATCACTACAATCTTACTGAGTTTTTACTTAACTCTAGACAAAACTTTGTTGTTGGTACAATGCAGTATGAAATTTCCCTTCCTTTCAGGAGAATTTTAACTTGCCAGGGTGATGTCTGTTCTGTAGATTAATCATCCCAATTTTTTATGTCTCTGAGAAAAGTCACATTAAGTAAATGCCAAAGACTTTAAAGAGCACCATTTAATTCAATAACTGGTCTCAAAGTATATTTCAGAGTTTATATTGCCTTCTAAAAACCTTTCTGGAGCCCGTAAAGAAAAAAAAATCCCAAGAAGCCATGTTTAATTTTTTTAGTCTTTTTGGACAACTTTTAAACACTATCCCTTAACTCTCTGACTTGGAGACTCTTCATCTTTCTTATGCCCCCAAATCTAAATCCCTCCCCATTAGTCCATGCGAAATGCTCTACGTGTTAACTGTTTGTTGTACACTGCTGACTTGTCTCTGTGTCAACACTGGCTTCCCATCTTTCTATCTCTACCTCTACTTCCATCCCTGGCTTCAACTCCAGCAGCAGCAGCGGCTGCCTTTGTGTGGATGATGTGTACAGAACACTCTCCAAGAGATGGTTGTGAGGGGAATAATACATCAAGAATAAAGCCAGATTTCTTGACTTCAAGAAATGACTACCTCCTTGATGGGACAAAATATAAAGGAGTCTCCTTACTACCTGCAAAACCACATATATATGTATACAGTAAAAACTGAAAACCTAAATGAGTCTATATAGATAAGCATGAAGGTGAACAGCAATCTCTGTTTTCAGATGCCAGAACAAAATTCGATGGTATTACACATGCGTACACACACACCTGTACCTGATGGTGTCTCTCTCTTTACAAAAATTACAAGGAATAAACCGCCAGCTGTCTCAGTGAGAGCTTTCACTATACTCATTTCATTAATTTTACATGATGTACAACAGTAAGTTTATCTGGGCACTGTTAAGTATTTTTGCAATTAAAACTCCATCACACTTGTCAGAATAAATGAACAGAGCTCATTCTCCCTTATGTAAGATACTTTGTTTTTAATTTTGTATTTTGTTTTTGCATTTTCGTTAAACATAACTTTGCAACCTAGCGTGAAGACAACCTAGCTTAGCTTGTGGCCCTGAATTCACACTCAATAAAAGTTTGTTGAATGAAAATACACTTGATAAACAAAATAAAACAAAAATCAATATCCGGGTGCTTTACCAATGGTCCTGGATGAGATGGGTACTGTATTCTACATTCTCTACTTCCTAGTGGAGGTCTCCTGATCTTAAGTAGAAGTTGGAGGTAGAAGCTGGGAGAGGTAGGCACCAAGCTAATAAAGGTCTCATAAGTGGGAAGGGATGACTAGAAAAAATAACGCAAAACAATGAGGTTTCCAGCTGCCTAGGGGACTGACATGTTAGAAAATTGTCAGGCAAAAGAGGCCTGAGTGTCGCTGTAAACTTACTCTTGGCTCAGCTCACCTCAATCACTAACCATGCAAGTGCGGGAATAAAAATGCCAGTGTTAAACTATAGTGACCCCCGGCATGTATTGCATCTCTTCCTTTAATTAGATTTGTATTTCACAGGACGTTCTCTGAAAAACTATTTGTGTTTGAAATCTAATTGTCACAAAACCATTACTGCTTCTTTCTCTTTGCCTTTTTGGTGAACGCTGGGTTGAAAAAGCAGTATCAAATGGCATTTGAAAAAAGTTACTGTTGGCAGGAAAAAAAGTACAGGCCTGAGTTTTAGTCCCTTTACTGCCATTAACTAGCTGGAAATCTTGGGTGAGTCTCTTCTCTTTAGCCTACTGTTTTTCATATCCTCTCTCACTTTATCAAGAATTTTTCCACTTTGGTTATCTCTTCTCTTGAAGATAATCAATCTTTATATCTCCATGGTGTCAATTCCACGTATTCTGGCATTTCTCATCTTAATTAAAAAAAATAAAAAGAAACGTTTCTATGTTCTCATGTCCCTCTCGCTAACATTCCTTCAATCCAAACATCCAGACAAGGTTATCTATACAATTGATGTCCCTTTCTCTTTTCTAATCTAGCTTCTGTCTTCATCATTCTACCAAAACTACTTTCATAAACATTACAGCAACCTTTATGTTGCCAAATGTAAAGGATACTTTTCTAAACTCGTAAATCACTTTACCTTGGAACATTTTCCTATCTTGGCTACCCAAACTTCACATTCTTCTGGTTTCCCCGTACCCATAGGCTACACCTTGTCAATTTCCTTTATTGGCCCCTCTCTTCACCTGAACTCTCCCTAAATAATCCTATCCTATTTCCGTGGCCATGTGAACATTGTGGGCACCGGTTCCTGCTCTCCCAAGAGACTCTTTCATAATTTTCTGCAATGTCAACAGAATCTTTTTATGAAGAAGCCAAACTGCAAGTCATAACACAACTTCCAGCCCATCAGCAATCAAGTGCATTGAGCTTTTAACTGTGCCTCAAGGTAGCAAAGTTGGGTAGTGAAGTTTGCAGGCTCTGGATCCAGATTGCCCAGATTCACATCACATCTCTGCTGCTTATGTAATCTTTAGTTTCTTCACTTGAATGCAGAGGCTACAACAATAACAGTACCTATATAATAGCACTGTTGTGAGGGTGAGTTTACAAGTATGAAGTGCTTAGATAAGTGTCTAGCCTGTAGTAAAGACTATTTGTAAGGGACTGTGAAGGGTCTGGGACTGAGCTTACTTACCAGCTGACAAATTAGTCTGTTACAGTTTCATGGATACTGTCAGGAGACATAAGACTCCTGGGTCAGAGGCAAAGAACTTTAATATTCATGGCAGAGCAAAGACCATGAGTATCGTGTTTGGATCACCTCCTTTTTCCCCCACCCAAGTCCAAGGGGTGATGCGGAGGGGCCCAGGTAGATGTTACCCAGCTCTTACATCACAGCTGAAGAACCAGAAGCTTAGAGAATATGCCTCTTTTATAGTGGCTTTGAGCATACCCTCTCTTTGCCTCCAAGGGAGACATTATCTTTACTACACCAGGAAGTAAGAAAATCTGCCTTTTGCCCAGGAGGGAGACGCTAGCTCTATCTTCTGAGGGTGTTGCTATACAAACATCCTTGAAAAGATAGTCCGGAACAAAAGGGCCTTACTCCCAAGATGTGCAGAAACACGAGAGACTCGTGGGGGGAACTCTCTCCCAACACTATTATTGTCAGAAAATATTGTGCCATCTCCTCTGTTGGCTATTCCCTATTCCCCCAAGAGAATTCATTGATTCCTTTTCTGTGTCCCACAAAACTATATATATTGTAAATATATTGTATTTAATATGTGTAAAGGTGGTTATCATCTGTTTCTCCTGCAATATTGTGAAATCCTTGAGAGCAGGGATCATAGCTTATTCATCTTTTATGTTCTTACACAAACTCCTTACATTCCATCACCAAGAAAAGTGTCTAAAATAGTTGGTGCTTAACATGTGTTGAATTATTTGTAATGAAAAACTTATTGAGTGTCATGGTGGGAATACTTTTTCCCTTGAGTCTGTGATGAAGAACATTGTTATCATTTAAAAGAAACATGTGGAATTCAGGACAGTAGAGAGACATATTTCTCATTAAGCAAATGAACAATTGATTTTTTTAATATAAAAAATAGAATTAGAGAGGCTATTAGCACAGTCCTACTTTTCAAAGAGAAGCATTTTTTAGACTCAAGAATGTAATGGTAAATGCTACATTTAACCCCCACAGCATTAGACATTCTGTATAGAGTTATAGTATTTTCTAGCTTCAAATTTATTCTGCTTTAAATGGGTATATGGCACAATGGCTATTCTGATTTAAATGGATATATTCTGTTTTCTTCATTCTTCTTTAGAACTGTCAGACAATTCTTCAAGACTCTGAGAAACTGTCCCCAGGGGGGTGAAGAGACATCTATATATAGATGCATACTGGTCCATGGTGGTAATTTGCTTTGGTAACCATGGGGATGACAGGTGCTAAAGAAATTCGAGCTGCTATTATGACACGAAGCTGAACTATATGATTTAACATTAAGCGTTTGGCATCAAGAGAATTTGATCTGATCTGAAGTGTGGATAAGTTTGGTAAAAGAGTGTTGTATGCTTATTCTGAGTTTAAGGTGGTGTCAAATGTGCCTTAGGATAAGAAGAATTTAAGGAGTTCTGTCCTGATGAAAATAATTGAATATTTCATGGTTTCTGTTACAGTACTAGTTAGGAGCATGGTCGGATTTATTGATGAGGGTGGAGGAGAATTATCTTCAACAATGAGGCTCCGGATGGGAATAGAAAAGACAAGACCAGAGATGGTATATTTACAGCAACTAAAGGGCAGAGCCTGGGGGAAGAATCGTTCAGGGTTTAAATTCTACCTTGGCCATTTCCCAGCTATATAATCTTGGGGAAGTTCCTAAAATTGTCGAAACCCCAGTTTCATTGTAAGATATCTACATTTCAGACTTCCATGCAGATTGAAAGAGATAATGCATGTGTACTGCTTAGCCCAGTCCTGATACAGCAAGTATGCAATAGTTTGCAACTTGCAAATGTATTTATTCAAAAAAGAATTGGCCCAAAGAAAAAAGTGTCTATTCGTCTCATGGTTTACTTTTAGCTGCTAAAGGTGCTTTTCTGTAATTCGTGGCTGAGACTCCTTCATCCTATTTCTCCCAGGATTCTCTAGAATTCTAATTTTTGTTGTTGTTGTTGTTGTTGAGGAAGATTCACCCTGAGCTAACATTTGTGTCAATCTTCCTCTATTTTGTATGTGGGTTGCCACCACAGCATGGCCACCAATGAGTGGTGTAGGCCAGAACCCTGACTGCTGAAGCAGAGTGTGCCCAACTTAACCACTAGGCCACAGGACCTGGCCCTAGAATTCTAATTTTTAATGCTCATGGTTTTTCTCTGATAGGCAGGCCATCCTTCCTATATTTAAATTAGATAATGTATGAAATACATTTAGGAAAATGCATAGCCTGAGGTAAGCTTACCGTATTGGCAGAAATATTATTAATTATTGTTACCATCCATTTTACAGTGTTTTGCTTCCTTTTTGGAGCAGCCTTATGCACCTGATTCTTCCCAACCACTCCTCTGCAAATGACAGGACTCGTACAGCTTCTCTAATTCTCTCACAGCTTCGCGCAGACTGCTCCTCAGAATCCCAGTCAGACCCTGCGGAGGTGCCGGAGTCTTCAACATTCACGTGAGTCACCTCTCCTGCTGCCTGCTCCTCTCTCTCATCACAAACCAGTGTTCTAGTTTCCCTTTGCTGTCCCACTTTGGCATAACAATTGGCTGTCTTTGTGTGAATGTCTTTTATAGCTCTTTGTCTTGAACCTTAGTGAATTCCTGCCCTGGCACCTAGTTCCCAGATTTCCCCTATGACTTTTCTATCTGTTCCCAGGAATTGTAGCTTTGCCAGCAGTGCAGTGAATCAAATCAACTCCCAAACCGTGAAGTAAAGGGTACGGTTTCAGACATCCATATACTGGTTTCAGTGTCTTCTTTCTGGCACAAGAACTCAAATGCTCCCTGAGAGAAAAACCTCCAACACAGAATTATAATTATTGTCACAAGCCGGGTATCAGTAAGTATATATACATAAAAACCGGCTACTCTTTAGATCCTTATTTTGTTTCTTCAGTGAGAGCTATTCTTGGAAAGTTTACTTAAGGCTCACATTCATACAAGTGACTGTTAAAATCCGACATGGCAGTTGAAGAGAACAGTAAGTGAACTCATCTGTTCTGACAACCTCATCACATTCACCTCGATAAGATCAGAAATGTGGGATGTACAAAAGGTGGGATATATGACACCAGAAAATATTAAGGAGAAGACATGATGGAAAAATCTTAGTAGTTGGGAGGGTTGAGGTCAAGGGAGGTGATGGAAAGGCTAGATATGAGGAGGAAGGGAGAGAGAGAGAGGTAGAGAGAGAGAGAGAGAGAGAGAGAGAGTGAGAGCGCACACACATATCCTGCTGAAAGGGAAGGAGAAAAACATCGACAGGAGCTGAAGTCTTTAAATGTTTCATTAAAGATTCACCATCCAAAAGTATTTTGTGTATGCGTATTTTTTTGGCCCATGGGTTTCAAATATAAAAAGTAAAGTAGATTTAACATTCTAATTTAATGAGAGAGGAGAGGTACGGCATAAAGGAAAGGTTACCAGTGGCTGTAGGAGTTAGTGAGTTTAATTTGCGCTTCATGATTATGCATGTTGTTATTTCTAGTCTTTTCAGAAAACATATGCAATGAAATCCCATACAGTGCTTTTGCAGACTGTGGCTTTTTTCCCTGTCTGCTTCTCTCCCTCCTCCTTACTTTTTAATTGTATTTACACAAAGTAGGCTCTAATTTCCGCCTAGAGCGACACAATTCTCTGCCTCAGCTATATTTTGCAAAATATAAGCTTGAGAGGGGGTGGAGGGATGTGAAGCTAACCTTGAAAGCCTGTCAACATATTCCTTCCTTAACTCACTGGCCGCCTGCCTAATGGGAAAACGAACAGGGAAGAGGAATTGAGTGACATATTTACTCAGGAGATGCTATAATTTTCCTTTCCAGAGGAGTGTGAAATTTTGGATGAGAGGCCAAAGTGCCACCTTAAGAAGGCAAAATTGCAAGTTTCACACATTTCTCCATATCAACTGTTTGTTCTAAATAATCAAATTTTTGCAAATGAAGGAATGATGTAAAGGAAATTTACGTCTCATAAGAGCATTCATAATGGTGTGCCATGCCCTGGGATGGTTTTTATTCCCTCACACACTCATTTAATCCTCACAATAATGTTGCAAGGTTTACAGATGAGAAAAATTGAGACTCAGAGAGGCTAGGTAACTTATTCAAATCTCGTAAGGAATTTCCAATCCAATTTGGCCTCAGTCCCTCTACCTTCTCCTTCCAAACTTTCTTGGTTCAAAAAGGACCTCAAAATATAGGGAGGATATCAGAAACGGCAGGGTCTATAGATCACTGTTGCTTTCTTACCCCATAAATTTAATCAGAATGAAAGAGAAAAAGGAAAGGTGTCTGCTCAAAACATTTGCAATTTATCATTTTGAGGAAATCTTCAAGTACGATGTCCGAGTTTGAAAAAATAATATTTGTTTTTCTTGCACTACTTACACATTAGGATTTATCCAGAATAGAAATTTTGGAAAATGTAGAAAACTATGAAGAAGAGAATAAAAATCATTAGTAAACCCACTGCATTAGTTATAGTTTATGCTAGTTGCTATAATAAAGTCATCCTAAAATTGAGTCAATTACGGATTATTATAACTAATTTCCCTCTCGTATGAGAATTCTGAGGAGAACATTGCATGTAGGGTAGTAGTTTTGTCATCTTCAATGTGGCTTCTAAGTTTACTCTAGCCATCATCACTCCAGCCATCAAGAAGAGAGGAAAGAATCTTTGTGCAAGAATTTATGGACAAACATTACTTCTACTCATATTCTATTTTCAAGATTTAAGTCACATGGCCCCTCCTAGACACAGGCGAGTGTAGACCTGGATAATCTATTTTTCCTCTAGTGCTAAGGAGGAAGGGTAGAATGGATTTCAGAGGAAAGCTGTCTCCACCCAAAATAACTATTACGATGTTTTATTTTATATCTCTACAGAATCTTAATATCAATACCTATACCTACATGATTTAAAAACAAAACTAGGATCATATTATACCTACTGTTTTGTAAGATGCTTTTTTCATTAACCAACAGTGTTGGATATATTGTCTTATGTCATTAATATTCTGCTATAATATCACTGTCATATAGCACAGATATTCCATCATCTGGATGTGTCATACTTTATTCATCCAATTGCCTGTAGTTGTTTCCAGTATTTCACTAGTGTAAAAGCGAGATGGATGACTTTATGCAAAAATTTTTCTATGCTTTCAAGAAATTGCTAGTGTATATTATAGAAAGATTGTCTTAACTCACTGTCCTATCAGCAATGTATGAGAGTAAAGACATCTGGGACTTAATGACACAAGAATCACCTTCCCTTCACCTTCTTAGCCTAATTGTCTGCATCGCTCTTGAAATGCACCAGACTAGGGCTCTGTCTGTGGATATTTCATTGTCATTCAAAAATATTTACTTCCTCCTCTGCCTCTTCTGTGGGAAGAGTACACTTTGCCTCCCTTTGAGTTTGGGCTTGGCCGTGTGATCTGCTTTAGCCAATAAGATGTCAGCAAATTTCAGACACATTTCATACTTGAAATGTTCTTGCCTGGTCATGTGGGCCCTTTTGTTCCTCTGCCATTGCCATGAAGAAAGCTTCCCTTGGGTAGCCTTTAGTGCAAGGAGGGTGAGACAGCAGAGCTTAGAGCCGCCCAGCTAAGCCAAGCCTACACACACGTGAGGGAAACCAACACCTTAATGTCGTATGCTGCTGAAATTTAGTGGCAGTTTATTATGCAACAATAGCTGACTGATATGGTGCCAACGGACAACACCTGTGACAAAGGGAAACCTACCAGTTGTGGAACATACAGTGTGTCTGGGGCAGGCCTGCTCCGTCCCTGACTCTTTGCACCATTCTTCTTATCTCTCTGGGTAAGTGATTGTCCCTCAATTTCTAGATGCCAGCAGGTGAATGAGCTAAAGTTATCATCCTAGTTGTGCCATTTCAGTCTTAGATGTTTTTCCATTTTTACTTTCTCTTTGTTCTAAACCTCAGTCCCAGTCCAGTATGAGAGGCTAATAGAGTGTGGAACAGCATTTGGCTTTCAAAATGTCAAGCAATAATGAGAGGAGAAAAACAATTATCAGCAGAACCATTCACAGACACCCATGGGGTGCTTCCTTTTGTCCTACATCTTCTAAATGCAGTGCAGTGAGATCATCGGCAAGGCCTAAAACCTAGGAAATATGACTCCAATGGAAAAGCTATGGCATTGTGTCTCAAATGCTTGATAAAAACACAGCTTTACTAAAAGACAAAACAAAACAACAAGAACCACACATACCTTAATAAACGCTTATGCATAAATTCCAAACATTTTATTCTAGAGACTGCTCAAGATGCTGACCCTAATTTATAGACAAATTTTTGGTATTTTCAACATCAAATTAACTAGTAGAAGATCTGCAAGAGTGTTTCATGCATAATGCCCTCAAGGCTGCAGCTATTTCACTCATTCATTCAACATGTATTGAGAGCTATGTGCCAGGAATCCTGTTAAAGACTAGGGAGCCAAAGATGAATACACACATTCCCTGAGCTCAGCAAGTTCCCAACCTGGGAGAGGAAGAGGGACATGAAACATAACTCAAATTTAGAAGGGCCATAACAGAACTATGGACAAGGTACTATGAAGAGAGAGGAATGAGACACAGCCAGGCCTTGACCTGCTTCTGCTCTACCGAAGCACACCACATTCTACATACCTTGTCAGTAGCATCATTGGTTTTTCCTGGCATCTTTCTACTGGATCATATTTTATCGTCTCAATTTTCCCACTCCCTCATAACCCACCTCAACTTTAATAAATTATTTCTATCTTCTGTGGCCCTGCTGGTAGAAACTCCCCACTGGTCTCCTTACTGTACTTTTTTTATTTTTGGTGAGGAAGATGAGCCCTGAGCTAACACCTGCTGCCAATCTTCCTCTTTTTGATTGAGGAATATTATCCCTGAGCTAACATCTGTGCCCATCTTCCTCTATTTTGTATGTGGGACACCACCATAGCGTGGCTTGATGAGTGATGCATAGGTTCACACCTGGGATCCAACTGGTGAACTCTGGGCTACTGAAGTGGAGCATGTGAACTTAACCACTACACCACTGGGCTGGCCTCTACCTTTTTTTTTTTCCTTTGTGAAGAAGATTCGCCCTGAGATAACATCCATTGCCAGTCCTCCTCTCTTCTCACTTGAGAAAGATTAGCCCTGAGCTAACATCTGTGCCAATCTTCCTCTATTTTTTGTATGTGGGATGCCTCCACAGCGTGGCTGATGAGTGGAGTAGGTCCACAGACAAGATCCAAACCTGGGCTGCTGAAGCAGAGCATGTGGAACTTCAACCACCGAGCCACAGGACCGGCCCCTTCTTTCTTTACTTTATAGCCCCAGACCCGACTCCTCTTTCCAGTAGATTTACAGAGATTGAGATCCCTTACTAAAGTTTGCAGATTGTTTGGAAGATTGCAATGGAGTTTCGTCCTATGTGGGGATGATTTAAAGCAAAAGTCATTCAGAAGTAGCCAAAGGACCCTGTTATTTTATTACCTGTCTGAGACAAGAGTGGATTACTTTTATTATATTAATCTAAATCTCAGACATGCCTTCAGTTTGGGACACACACTGGCAAATTCAACAGGGAAGAAAGCAATGCATCAGCTCTACTCCTTCCTCACCGAGGAGCTCTTGTTCTGCAACAAAATTAGAGACTATTAATTATTAGTCTCTTGTTTTTCTGATCGTGATACCAAGACCTTCTGACTGAAGACTGAGGAAACTGATTGATGACTTTCTTGTTAGTTATTCAATAGTCAAGGGCAAGTGTTTGCTAGTTGGTTGTACAAAACTTATTTTTTGGTAAATAGAAAACAATGGTTTGTGAACTATTTAATACGATCAGGATCATCTGGGGGAAGCTTTTGTAAATAAGGGTTTGAAGGCCCCTCATTTGGAACTTCTAATGGTTATAGAGTGGATCCAGAAACTCCATATTGCTGGTAAGTCCCTCAGGTGATTTTGATCATCCCCCTGACTAGGGAATCACTACTTTAGAGAAGTTGCTGGGGAATACTATAATTCTTGAGACATTTAACTCTCACATCCTTTAAATTATCTCCTTCTTTAACTTCTAGTCAGGACAGTGACTATGATTCTTGTTTCTTAGACCACACGGATAGTGGAAAACCAAGGCTTACAGACTCTCAAGCTCCAGGACTCAGCAGGATTCCAGGTTCTTGGATCTAGTGAATCTCACAGTCAGTGACAGAATTTGATTTTTGTCTTCCATACATGTGTGTATAATCAGGAGGGAGGTAACTTCATGGTCCCATCCCTTCTCAGGAAGTCCTGGGGAGGGTTTCCGTGGTGGACAATTCCAAGGGCACCACTCATGTGTCACTCAGAGTGCTGTCTCTTGAGAAGGTTGAAGAATCTCTTCTTTGATGTAGTGAATGATGCTTGCTGCTCCTGCTCCCCACCCCTAGGCTGCTAAGTACTACAACAATTTTTGCCCTCTGGAGGTGGATTCCCCTTCTTGTAGATGTCTAGGTTTTAACACAAGGACGTAGTTCTAAGCTAGCCTAGCACATCACTTGTAAGTATACTTATAAGAACAGTGTCCTTATTTACCAAGACCCCTGGCAACCTACACTGAAGTTCTATAGTTACTAGGGTGCCTGTATAGAGCCTTGTGCGTCCTATGGAGAATCACATACACATGTGCGCACACACAGATAAAGAGGTGAAGGGTTGGGGTTGGGGAACAAGGAGGAAATAAGTAACATAAAAGTAGATACAAGTATTACCTGGTCTGTCCAATATGGAATCTATGATCACTAGGCAACGTGAGCCTGTGAACAGGTGCTGTTTCAATCACGGAAGAAATATGTTCTCAAGAAGTTTACCAGATTTGGCAAGATTAACACATCCGAAATAATATCAAACCATATAAGAGAGAATATAATTGTTAAAGCATGTGGAAAAGACTATAATAGAGTGTTTTAGGTTTCTATCACATTGTTTCCCCTCTATTTCCCTATATCATCAAAAAGTAAACCAAACAAACCACCACCACAGAAAACGAAGAAAACTTGCTTGCTTGGATTATGTCACTTTGCTGAAATGCCGTCCCTCACTCTGCTAGGGCTATTTTTTTTTTTTTTAACTCTCTCCTCTCTTTTCTTTTTTGTTTTAAGCTAGCAGCTAAGCATAACAAATGTAGAAAAACTAAATAGGAAAGTGGGAAAGCTGCCGCCTTTATTTTAGATCTTGACAAGATGTGTTAGCTTTTACATTTTGAGCTCCGTAGGATGTCAGGCACTTCAGAGCAGGGGTGGCATCTATCTTTATGGTGCGACTTGCATAGGCATCCTATGTGGATGAACTCATCCTTTGTTTCATTTATTATTTTTAAATAGAATTTGTCAAGGTCCCAAAAGTTCCTTCTAAAGAGGCAATACGTCCTCTAGTTTCATTTGCAGATCTGGGCTCCCCACCACAGAGCAGTGTGCTGTTGACTGTAGGTGGCCTCCTGTGTGAGCTTGTCGGCTCGTTTGGGCTTCAGAATGGGCCATCCAGCAGCTGGAAGCTGATCATTACCTTTTTCTGGGGGCCCTCCAGGGACACAGCAGTGGGAGTGCACATTTCTTGTGGTCCCATGCCACTTGTCATCTCCATCAGATGCTCTGAAATGTCCATTTTTTGTGAGGCAGTGGCTGCCTTCACTGCCCAGGGGAATCACCTGGGAAAGCTTTAAAAAAAAATCAAAGCCTGGGACCCACCCCTGAGATTCTGATTTAATGGATCGCAGTGTAGTGCAGCTGGGCATTGATCTTTAAAGGCTCCCTGGGCAAGCCTACTATACAGCCAAGATTGAGCAGCATAGGGAGCTGTAAGGATGAGACTGTCTGTATTGTGGGACTTAAAATGTAGGTGAGGCTGAAGCAGGAGAAGTGAAAAAAAATCATGTGCCAGAATGTGCACATTCAAATCAGTATCTCTCTCTTGGAATTGTCTCTAGGGCCTACTTCACATTCTCTTAAACCTCTATTTTGGGGACCAAACTTTGTGCTTTGAAGTTAATGATGAGCCTTGGTGACAGCCAAGTGATTAGATGGAGGTTCCACTGGGTTATTTTTAAATCCAATGATAGGAATGATTATGAAGTGATGAGACTGGTTTATTTCACTCCATTTTCCATCCACCCACAAGAATCATTTTAAAAAAATGTAAGTCAGATGACATCATTCCTTTCCTTAAGACCCTACAGTGGCTTCCCAAAGTTCTTGTCAAGATCTGCACAGCAATGTGTCTCCTTCCCACCGCACTTACCTGGTCTCCTAGTGCTCTTCCCTTCATTACACATCAGCCGCGTGGTCCTCCTTTCTGTTCCCTGAACTCACCAATATATTCCCACCTCAGGTCTTTGAACTTGCTGTTCCCTTTGTGTGGAAAGCCCATTACCTCGGCTTTCCAAGTGAGTTCTTTCTTGTTATTCAAGTGTGAATCTCAAATCTTCAGAGCAGCTCTCCCTCCCACCTCATCTACTCAAGTCACCCTCTACCATGTGATCTGTTTTGTTGTTTTCATAGCACCTACTGCTCTCTGAAATTAACTTGTTTGTTGGTACATTTGTTTGTTGTCTATCTCCCCCTATTGCAGAACATAAGTTTCTTGAGAGTGGGGTCTGATTTGTGTTGTTCACTCTCATATCCCCAATACCTAGAATAGTGAGTGCCCGGTACATATTAGGCACACAGTAATTACTGTTGGAAGGAAGGAAGAAGAAAGACGAGAAGGAAGGAAGGAGGGGAGGAAGGGGAACTTCTAGGAAGGTAATAAGTAGTTGATAGTCTCTTCCTGTTGCCAGTTTTCCAAATATGTGCTCAGCCACCTGCATGTGCAGTTTACCCTGCTCCTCCCCAGAACCAATGGAATCAGAATGAGATGTGCGCTGATATCTCTGCAGTTTTAGTTGCTCCTTTCTTAGAGCTGGTGCTCAACTGTTTCAGTGTCTTTTCCAGCAGCAACCTCCATGGGTGGAAGCCAGGATCTCTATGATGATTGGAAGGAGTAACCATCAGCAAGCTTTGGTCAAGTTCAAACATCAGACGTTTAGTGCTGAAACATCTCAATAGTCCACGTAGGTTATTGAGAATCTATATGCCCTACATGTATGCAAGGTTTCTGAAATAAGAGTTTAGGGAAAAAGAAAATTCTGTATGTGGAATACAGGATGACAGTTATCATCTATCAAGTACATACTACGTGCCAGCATTGAGTCAGCTTCCTAACATACACTCTCAGGCTTAGAGGAGGAGGGGAGGACTTGGAGAAAGAAGAGGCCACACAATTTTTATCTCACTTAGGCAGTGGTTTGAAATTACATGCACAAGGAGAACCAACGGTTGAGAAACTGTTCTCAATAAAAGAGGCCCATAGACGAAACAGTCCAAAGGTTGCATGTTCCAGGTGCTGATTGTAAATTCAGTCCTCCCTCTCTCATGCTAGATAGTCTTGAAGAACATGACAGACCTGCAAGAAAGATTATGGGCCCCCATTTGAATGGGAGAGCAAGCCATCTCCTGGGACTCCTCATGTGAGGTTCTCTTCCCATGTTTTCAGAATAAGACACTGAACAAACTTTCTGATGCAATAGCCATAACACCTGGTGCAATCTGGAGTCTGCTTTTCAGTCTACCAGAAGTTCCTGGTACTTCTGAATATTTAGAGTTTTTTCATATCAGTGTAGCTCTACCTGAGAATCTTGAGTGCCCCACATATCCAGATGGTTCGGTAGGTCCTGCTGGTGATAATATTTAAAAAAATCTTATTGCTTTGCATGAAAAACAGCATGGCATTTTATATACCAGGTGGGAACAATGGAACACCAGGCTCCCTATGTCTGAAGAATCATCTTCTGCCTGAAAGTGTCTTCCCACCTCCTCAGTTTCCCCTCAGGTTCCTTCCTCCTGCTGGATGAGGGGGTGGAGTGGGGATTGTAGCAATATTTTCTATTCTATTTGCTACTTTCTGTTCTTGTCTGCTTTTCCATATGCCTTTATCAAGGACTGGAGATGCGCATGGGAGAATGAAATGATGTGACTTTAGGTGTCCTGGGAAGGACAGTCTGCCCAGCACAGATTGCTACTAGCTGGTTTACCTTGGGTGCCTGTATCACACCATTGGTTAGTGTTTCTTTGGGGTTTGCTTGTGGTTTAACTTATCAGATAAGCTAAAATCTGTGCATGGGGGAAATAGGAGTGTTGAGGTGGAGAAGAGAGTGAGGAGAGATGGTTGATAAATGTTGCCCTTGGAAGAGGCATAATAGAAAAACCCAAGAAGACTGAGAGTCTAAGACAGACAGGCATCCAGGAAGGGAGAAGTAGGGGAGGCTGAGCGTCAGCTCCCAGGAGTAGAGTAAATCCTTCCACAGGCACTGTTCTTTCTCCTTGGGGAAGCTTCTCTTCCTCAACCCACCACTGACTGTTGTTTTTCAGTGCTCTGTCCTTGATCCTCTTCTTACCTCCCTCTAAATATTCTCCCAAGGTGAGCTCATCCACACCTGTGGCTTCCATTACTACTCATGTGTTGATGACTCTCAAAACTAAACCCTCAGTTCAGAACACATTCCTGAGCATCTCTTCCTGGATGTCCCAGAGACATCTCAAATTCAACAACGCAATGCAGACTCATTTCTCTCCCTTGCTCTTGTCCTCTACCCTGTACCTCCCAGACAAACCTGTTTCTTCTGCCTTATTTGCCACCTCTATGAAGAACACCAGTATATAACCAGGCTTACGCCTAAGTAGATATCCCCCTCATCAAGTCCTAGAGACTGTACTCTTTCATGTCCTCCCCCTGTCACCAATCTTACTGCCACTACCTAAGATAAGCCCTTATCATTTCTTACCTGGAATCCTGGTAATCTCACCTCTAGTTCCACCTCTCCAATTCATGCTAACACTGTCTCATGACCTCATGCCTTTACATGTGTTCTCACTAACTGAAATAAGCACCATTATACCAACTATCGTTTATTGAATTTTTACTATTTTCCATAAATTGTCTGCAATTCTCACAATAATCCTGCAAAGTACCTATCATTCAGACAGTAAACAATATATCTTACATTTGGATCCAGGGCCTACTGATTCCAAAGCTTGGCTCTTTTCACCATTCTTCTTCCAGTTTTTTCTCCACATCCTCACCCATTCTGCCTCCTATTTCTCTGCTTGCGCATTACCAGTTCCTATGCAGTTTCAGTATCGAAGCTGGGAGTCAGCTTCTCCAAGACACCCTTTTCGAATACACATTCAGCATGCCACAATTTATTTTATGTGCCTCTTCTAGGTTTTCCTGACATCCCCCGTTACCTTCCAAGACTGTGACTACCATAGGGATAGAAACAGTCCATATATATCATTTTCCTCTCCTCTATCTGTCCATCCCTGCTGCCTTCTAAAAGGGATTTAAGGCTATGAGGGTAAATATTGGGTCTTCCATCCTTTATTTCTACTATTTAGAATAGTTCCTGATACATAAAATGTGTCAGGTAAAGTTTTACGAATGAATGAATGATAATCAATAAAACTGTGAAAGTAACAGCCAGGATTATTAAAATCGCCGTTTTCGAGAAGAGGAAAGTGAAACTCAGGCAGGGTGGATGGGCCTGCTCAAGGACGCTAACAACTTAGTAACAAAGTCAGGACGTGAATATTTGTCTCCTAGTTCAGTGAGATAAAGCAGCACACAACTTTTATGCTTTTTGTTGCTTTTATATCTTGCTTCATTTCCCTTCACTGCTCCTCTTCCTTTTCCTTCCTCTTCCTTTTCTATCAAGACACTCTCTCTGAAAAGAGACCTGGGGTTACTCTTATGCTTGATCCACATCTTAATGCACACAAACATCCATAAATTTCTTTTTTCCTCCATCCCTGTGTTATTTGGCAGTTTGCCCAACCCCTCACCTCCATCTGGAAATGGGGTTCCCCTCCAGTAAGGCAATAATATAAATCCAGTTTTTCAATTTTTCCAACTAAACGTTGTCTTTGCCCGTTTAAGTACCTTGCGTCTTGCCTCCGGACTATAGAGCACATGGATTTCCATTCAATCAACAGTGACACTATTGGCGCCTTAAGAACTGCTGGTGGTCTCAATTATTAGTTGACTGATATTCAGCTCCTGTCAAAAGCCTGAAGGAGGCAGCCAATAGTTGACAATGCCCAAGAGATTGATTAACTATTAGCTCTTCATTAGTTTCCAGAATTCATCCTTTTATCCAATCAGACCAAGAGCAAGTTACCTAAACCCTCTCAGACTCAGTTTCCTCTTCTCTTAATGAGGATGGTTATAATAATACCTACCTCAAATAGTATTCTGAAGGTTAAATGAACTGCTCCACATCAAATGCTTGCGACGCCTGGAGTAGATTTGCATTTATGGGGCTGCTGTTCTCCACGCTCTAGTCCTTCATAAAGGGTTGAAAGCTGCATTTGAAAAATATGAATTTTTGTAAAACAGAAACTGCCATCAAAGACATTGTTATTTAAATTGCCTTTTGTGAAAAAAAATAGAGAAAAATCTTTTAGACCTCAAGACTAGAAAAGAGTCTCTTTCCTATGAAGTCCCACGTTTCCTTTCCTTCTCTAGGAAATAAGATACGTATGAACAAGAACTCATGTTATTTCCATCTCTGTTTTAGAAGCAAAGAAGCGTAGAGCGGAGTTTTATGTTCAAAGACAAAACTTTCCGGATATCATCTTTCTCCCTTTAGTTACATGCCTCTTAACTTTTCCTTTCTCAAAGATACTAATCTAATTATAATCTGTGTCAAATACCTTTTTGAAGTCCTAGAGAATAAACTCCTAAATAAACAAATGAATGAATGTATTAGGCACAAAAATATCTTAGTCTTTAGCCACATATCAATGTTTACATTAACAATGATGGAGCCTGCATTTAGGGAAAGGGGAACTGTGGTAGGAGAATTCTAAGACAGTCCCTAAGATTCCACATGCCCTACAAAATTTCCTCCCCTTGAGTAAGTGGAATCTGTGAAAGTGATGGAATCTCACCCTCATGATCAGGTTTGTAATCTGTTGACTTTTAGTTAATCAAAAGTCGGGTTAAGCTGGGTGGGCCTGACTTAATCAGGTGAACCCTTTAAAATAATGTGAAGTGTCAGAGTGTCCTGCTAGTCTCAAGGAAGAAAGCAAATAGCCATATTGCAAACTGCTTATCACGAAGGCCATGTGGCTAGGAGTTGAAAACAGCCTCAGCTGACAGTCATCGAGAAAATGAGACCTTAATCCTAAAACTAGCAAATTTTTTGCTTACTGCTTCTGGAAGACAACTCTTAATCACTTTGTTGATGAGATGGGGTCAGTTTGAACTGGTCCTAGTGGGCCTGTGGTTACACTACAGATAAATATTCCAGAATTTAAATTGTAGAGTAGGGGGAAAAGCATAAAGTTTTTGATGTGTATGTATTAATTCATCAAACATTTAATGAATGTCCACTATGTGCCAGACATTCTTCTAGACAATTGATAAATACTATGATCAAAACAGAAAATAATTCCTGCCTTGATGGAGTTTACATTCTGGTGAGGGAGAAAGTAGACACATTAACGTAATATATAGTAAATGAAATAGTATGTTAGAAGGTAATAAGCGCTATGGAGAAAAGAAATAGAGCATGGTAAGTGCAAAGAGGAGAGCCTGTGGGAGGGAGGGAGGGCAGTTGCAATTTTAAATGGATGAGAAGTCGGCTCCCATGCTTATGTTTGTTCCTCTTTACATAACAGCTCTTTTTTGGCTTCATTTAAGATTTTCTCTTTACTATTGGTTTACAGTAATTTGATTATGACGTGTCGATGAAGTTTTCTTCAGTGTCTTGTGCTTGGGTTTTGTTCAGATTTTTGCATCTGTGTATTTATGATCTTTAAATCAAATCTGGAAAGTCTTCAGCCATTATTTCATCAAATGCTTATTCCCTTCCCTCTCCTTCCCCTCCCTCAGAGATTCCAATTGCGCTTTACTAAGCTACATGAAGTTGTCCGACAGCTCACTGAGTGTTTTCTGCTTTTTTTCTGGTCTTTTTCCTCTCTGTATTTCTTATTGTGTGGTTTATATTGCTACATCTTTAAGTTTCCCAATGTTTTCCTCTGTAGCATAAAATCTAGTGTTAATCCAACTTAGTGTATTTTCATTTCAGACATTATAATTTTGATTTCTGGAAGTTCAATTTGGGTCTTTATTTGGTCTCCCATATCTCAAATTAACGTGCTCACTCTTTCTTCTTGTTTCTTGAACATATGTTACAGTTTTAAGAAGTGTTTTAATATCCTTTTACACTAATTACATTATCTTTGTAATTTCTTGTTTAGTATCAATTTACTGATATTTCTTCTCATTTTGAGGTGTATTTTTCTGCCTCTTTTCGTGGCTAGGTAATTTTTGATTTGATGACTGACATTAGGAATTTTAACTTGTTAGATGTTGAATATTTTTTGTTCCTATAAATATTCTTGTTGTAGTTCTGTGATGCAGTTAATTTTCTTTGAAACAATTCGATCCTTTCTGGCAATGATTTTAGACTTTGTTAGGTGGGGCAGAGCACATTTAAGCTAAGGCTAGTTCTCTTCTACTACTGATGCAAAATCTTTTTTGCTTATTCTTTCTGCAATGTTTAATTTTATGTGTCAACTTGACCAGGCTAAGGGATGCCCAGATAGCTGGGAAAATATTATTTCTGGTCTGTCTGTGAAGGTGTTTCTGAAAGAGATTAGCATTTGAATTGGTAGACTGAGTCAAGAAGACCAGCCTCACCAATGTAAATGGGCACCATCCACTCCTTTGAGGGCCTAAATAGAACAAAAAGACAGAGGAAAGGCCACTTTGCTCCTTTTGCTTGAGCTGGGGTATACACCTTCTCCTGCCCTGCAATGTCAGCACTCCTGGTTCTTGGGCCTTCAGACTTGGACTGGGGTTCACACCATTGGTCACTGATTCTCCAGCCTTTGGACTTGAACTGAATTACACCACTGACTATCTTGGTTCTACAGCTTGCAGATCGCAGATCATGGGACTTCGTGATCTCCATAATTGTGTGAGCCAATTCCTATAGTAAATCATCTGGGGTGTTTATTACCTAGCCTTGGGTAGTCTCTTCTCACATGGGTTAATCAGTACACAACTGAAGACTCGAGGAAGATCCTCTGTAGATCTCTGGAGTTCTCTCTGTGCAGCTCTTTTCTCTCCAGCACTCTGCTTTGTGAAGTCTAGCCTCCTTTGTTTTCCATTGTCCCAGCTCTGTCCTTTCAACTTTGAGGGCTTGCTGGTATCCTCTTAGTTTCCCTCTCCCTGTGCTACTGCATTTGAATTCCCTCCAAGCAATAAATTGGTATAATCCTAATGCTCATTTCTTTGGTTTCCTGACTCTCAGAGACCACTATCCTTTGCTTCTTGATGTCCAATATCTTGAAAATGGTCTTCTCATAAATTTTGTCCAGTTTTTAAATTATTTCTTGTAGTAGGGTAAATCTAGTCCCTGTGTCTCCATCTTGGATGATGATGGGAGTCTTGCCAGAAAATTTTATTTTATGAATATTTACAAACATTGTCTTTTCAAATTCCATGTCATTATAGGTAAGTGATTCTTTCTTCCTACATTCTAATAATTATAATTAGCATACAAATGTATTTAGCAATTAATCTTATAGAGGGCTCCTCCCAAGACACTTAAAATCTGCTTTCACTTTGTCTAATTGAGTCCCAACAAAGAGTAAATGCTCTTCAATGAGCAGTTCTCTCCAGGAAATCTGCTTCTCAAGGATTCATAGGATCATAGAATTTTATTAATGGAAGGTTCACTTGAGTTTATTTTTGGCCACTCTTATTTTATGATAAGGATACTGAGCCTGAGATTGCAAAGATTCTTTGATACAAAGCATCAGTGGCAGATATTTGACCAAAGTAAATGATAGATATACATGTACCAGTAGGGTCCCAGCTTATGATTGGGTTATATTTGATATGTTAATTTTTAATTTAGGTGGTTGTGCTGCAGAATATATTTTCCTTAGAAATGATTCAGTGAATTTGAGTCAATATTGTTGACATTGTATTATGAACACATTCAGGTACATTTTAGATTAAACAGGTTTTTGTAAACTAATATTTGAAACAGTCATTGGTGCTCTAGGGGAAAATGTATTTGGGTTCTGAATCAGAATGGAAAGAAACAGCTGCCCTTCCTGGTTTCTGGAGGTTTCTGTCAGTGGTTTTAGTTGAGAGGAGCTCCATGCAAGAATTTTTTCCCTACCAGGGAATTGTTAACTCGCTCTATTTCTTCATCAACTTTAAAACCTCTCTATTGAGTGAAAAACAAAGTATATTTTCCTGGGAAGATACAGGGTGTTTACATTTAGGCTGAGTAGATTCTTCTTAGGGAAATTTAACTACATTGCTGGTTGGCATTCAGAGTTTGTGTGTTGGAGACTTTCTTTGTCTGTCAGACTGAATTTACCCCTAGGCTCTCTAGCTTATATTTTCTTTGCACTTTAGTTCTATATCAAGCATTATGGGAACTAGAAATGAAGAAAAAAAAATAATCCCCTCAAACAATTATAATTCTAGGAATTTATTCTAATGAGATTACATGAAAAGGCATTTGTTCAAAGTTGTTTGTCTCAGTATTGTTTATAATAACAAAATTTAGAAGCAACTTAAATGCCCATCAATGGGAGATTAGCTAAATAAATCATTGCATATCCATACAATTTTAAACTGTGCAGCCATTATAAATAAGGATATAATTCTCTATTTATCAATATGAGAGAGATTAATAAAGAATTATTAAATGAAAAGAAGATTAAAACAGCTTGTAATATGTAAACCAATTTATTCAAAATCTTATGTAGATGAGTGCGTGCACATGTGTGTGTAGAGTGAATTGTCTACAAGCTTATCTTCTCTGGTTGATGGGCTTTGTATGAATTTACCTCCTTCTTCATATTTTATCCTATTTATATTTTGCTACAAATTGTGCATTAAGACTTTTCATGTTGAAAAAATATTAAGAGAATCTATGCCTGTGAGAATTCAGAGTTTAGAGAGTCAAAAACAATCAGTGATGAATATAAGAATGTAAAGTATATAAATAAATACCAAAATATATTTTTCGAGACATAGGGACAGTATGAGAAAAGAGGAAAATATATGTGAGTTTTATATAGGAGATAGGACGGACCTGGGCTGTGGGAGAAAACATAGACATTGACAGGGAGAGAGAAAGGAGAGCATTTCAGGCAGAGAGGGCAATATGAGTAAGAAAGAAATGTTTGATTTGGTGGGCTGGCAGTGTTTAGGGGTGGAAAATGAAACTGTAGAAAATTCACAACCAAAGTATTTTCTAAAATCTGCAGCAACCACAGCAGGTGTATTTGATCATCTCATTCTGTTTTTTAAAGAAGAATTTCAATGCTATTCTTGGGCTTTTCTTGTTAGCAAGACCCTCATCATTCCCATTCTTATTTCCCTTATCTTAGTTCTGGTGCCGTAACAGAAAACAATAGACGAGGTAGCTTATAAACAGCAAGAATTTATTTTTCACAGTTCTAGAGGCTGAAAAGTCCAAGATCAAGGGGCCAGCAGCAGATTCAGTGTCTAATGAGGGTCCGATTCCTGGTTCATAGATCCCTGTCTTCTCGCTGTGTCCTCACATTGAGGAAAGGGTGACAGAGCTCTCTGGGATCTCTTCTATAAAAAAACTAATCCCATTTATGAGGGCTTAATCCTCATGATCTAATCACCTCCAAAGGCCCCGTCTCCTAATACTACCACATTGGGGATTAGGGTTCAACATATGAATTTTGGGGGTGCACAAACATTTGGTTTGTAACATCCCTCAATCTCTTTAGTCCTATGTTAGGGGGTCCTGTGCCTCCCCCATCTCTCACTCTGCCTTTTGTCTTCTGCCCTAATTTTTTTCATATCAGACTGTAGCCTTTAAGAGCATGTATTTTGAATCAGATCTGACTGAATCTCAGTTTTGCCCTTACTATCTGTTAATATTGGATAAGTCCCATAATTCCTCCAAGCCTTCATTTCCTCGTCTATAAAAATGGACATAATAATAGCTAAGGCAACTTTGGAGACAAGAGAGAAACAGATATAGCATGTCAGCATGTTTCTTCCTCTTCTTCTCTTCCTCCTTCTCCTCCTTTTTACTACAGTTTTCCACCTCTAGCCATTCAACGAGGAAATATCGCAGAACTTCTAAAATCTGAGTTGTAAGCTTCACTGAATTCATGAGACCATCACTTTTAAGTTAAGTATTGTGGTAACTAATCCCTTTGGTGCACAATTTAATGAGGGCCTTCAGGAAACACATTGCTTTAAGGCTGAAAAGTGCCTTAAAAGGTGAGAATGTTAGGCCAGAGCGAGAGAAAGGTCTGTAAGAACACTTAACACTGTAACACACGTGCCTCACGTGTATGTGCAGCATAGGTTAAAACTTTCACATATGCTGATTGATTCGATTAGCCTATCCACCACCCGGAATGGGTTCAATGGAAGAGATTAGTCTCATTTTAGAGTTTGTAATCTAAGGCCCAAAGAGGATAGTGACTTAAATAAGATGATAAAAAAAATTATAAGAGCTGCAATTGTTGATCATCTATTATGTATTAAGTACTATACATACATGTACCTTGAATACACAATCCACATTTTATGGATAAGGCTGAGACTCAGAAATTTTAAGTAACTCATGCAAGGTAAGGCAATCAGTGTTGAAGCCAGGCCTCACACCATCTCTCTCTTATACTAACTACATTGCCTCTAGACTGATTTATTCAGGAAATATTACCTATTAGCACTTTATATATTAGTGAACAAAAAATAAACTTAACTTTTAGTGCATAATATTAATAGCTACTGCTTAAGACAGTGCTTCCAACATGCTGGGAACCATTCTAAGAGTTACCATGTATTTGCTCATTTAATTATCCCAACAACTCGCCGAGGTAGATATTATTATTACCACCATTTTACATGTAAGGAAACAAAGAAGCTAAAAATCTTGGCCAAGTCACAAAGCTAGTAAGTATCAGAGTTAGGTTCAGAGTACTAGTCTCAAATCCTTAGCTGGTTCATTATGCATTCTTCCATATCATGTGCTTCTGTATTTAGCAAAAGTGATGATACATGGGCCAAAGAGTGGGAATCCAGGCATCACAAATTATTTTCTGGGATTTCATATGGATATGCCATCCTATACCTACTTATTCTGTAGGTGCCTGAGCCTGCTAGTCCTTCCTGGGGGCTCAGAACTCTCAAACCTCTTCCATTTAATATCCGCTAGGAAATTGAATTGGAATGAACTTAGTTCAACGGTGCTCAAATTTAGGCTCATATTGATATCATCTGAGGAGTTTTAAAAAACACTGATTTTGGGCCCCACTCCTAGAGATTTTGATTTAATTAGTCAAAGGTGTGGCCTGGGCATCAGGGTTTTAAAAATCTTCTCAGATGACTCTAATGAGCAGCCAAGTTTGAAAACCATTGACCTGAAAGAACAATTCTCAAAGTGTTGTCCATGGACCCCAGGAAGGTCTTTACAGAAGGTCTATGAAATGAAACTATTTTCAAAATAATATAGAAACATTAGGGGTTTTTTTTCACTGTGTTGACATTTGTACTGATGGTACAAAATGAATGGTGGGCAAAAACACTGGTGCTTTAGCATGAATCAAGGCAGTGGAACCAAATTTTATAGAGACGTAATTTTCACGGCCACACACACACACACAAAAACACTTGTACTGAAAAATGCCCTCAATGAAGCAATTTAAAATATTAATTATATTAAATCTTAAACCTTGAGTATGTATTGCTTTAATATTCTAGGTGATGAAATGGGACATATGCATAAAGCACATTCGCCATATAGAGGAGCAAAATGCTTATCTTGAGAAAAAGCACTGGTGCAATTGTTTGAGTTGCGAGCTAAACTTGACTCTTTTTTTTCCTGCAACAGCATTTTCTTCTTGGAAGTATGACTGCCAGGCAAACTATGGTTATTTAGACATTGGTATTTGGCAGACATTTTCTCAAAAATGAACATACTAAGTCTTTCCCTTCAAGGAAAACAGCTGACAATTTTGTTTGTTGCCAATGACGAAGTTTCAGCTTTTATGTGAAAATTAAAATTGTAGAAAACTTGTATCTGCCACTATGAGCTTGGCTGCTCCTTTATACTTAAGGACTTTTGAAAGGATGAAGGGAGATGTTAAAAAAGTAATCTTTTTGATAGTGGATTATGAAATTTAGTCAACATTTGGAAGATCTACATAACTCAGTGAACCAACATTTTCCAAATGACAAATACCTGAAGTTACAAAATCATGCATGTGCAAAAGACTCATTCAATGTGCAAGATAAACCAATAGATTTTAATGGCACAGAGTATGATAAGTTCAATGATATGTTTTCAGAATCCACACTGCAATTAACCTGTAAGAAACCACTACTTGTTGAGTTTTGGTGTAGTATCAAAGAAGGCTATCCACAGTTCTCTGAAAAGACTATTAAAACATTATTCCATTTTCCAACTACACATCTGTGTAAGACAGATTTTCTTCATATCTTTCAACTAAATATATCCTAAGAAATTGAATGTAGAAGTAGATATGAGAATGCAAATATCTTCTTTTAATCCAGACGTTAAAAAGATTTGCAAAAATATAAAATAACATCACTTTTCTCAATAATTTTTTGATTGGGATAATATAGCTATTTTTCATAAAAATAACATATAATAGCTTTAATTATTATTAGTTTAAGTGAAGAGAGAGATAGATATTTTTAAATGATCAATTTTAGTTACTAACATAGTAAACATCAATAGATGTAACCCACATAAACAAATTTTCTTTGGAGTGCTGCTTGATAATTTTTAAGACTGCAAAGCATCCTGGGACTTCAAAGTTTATAAACTCCTGACCTAGATCATTCTTGCTTCTTGACCCTTAATTTTCCCTGTGATCTCTGACTCGCATCCAGGGTTGATTCTGTGTTGCCTACTGGATCGTCTCTAGGCATCCATTTGCTGGCCTTGACCCAGTGACAGCCTCGAATATTTTCTTTCTCACACATGGGAAACTACTTCTTTTCCTCATGTCCTGTGGGAATTGTTCTTGGGTGGGATGTCCCAGTGTAGTTGCTTGATCAACCAGGGACAGAGTTCCTTCAGCTCTCTCCACTCCAGGGTGTGCACGGATATTCCCTAGAAGGGTGAATCAAAGTATGTTCAAAGAACAGCCTTACACTGCTTCTAGAAACACTTGCCTTTCTCTCACCTATGATTGCTGACTAGCATTCCTCTTCCTGGCTCCCTCACATATGAGGATTTAGAATTCTGAGGTGTGTTGTTCTTTCCTGAACATTGCATTATTTTAGTTACTTCTCCAAATCCATTAAATACGTGTATATATGCCTAAGATTTTATTATGGGCAAGGCTTGAACTGTTTTTACCAGTGGGGTTTCTGTGTCCCAGGCAAATCAGAGAACAAGGATATGCACTAATGGAGTGAGGGTCGCCAGTAGCATGCACTGACATAACTGAGCCTCAGCTGTGACCTACCTGGATACTTGCTACCATATTGAGTACTTTCACATCTAGAGTATTACTAAACAGAGGTGTTGACTAGAACTTGCTTTAGGTGTGTCTCTGCTCTGATCTGAGATCAAAGCTTCGTTTTGCATTATGTCTCTGCTTATTCTATTATATACCTGAAAAGAGAAAACTTACTCTTATGCTGTGGGCTCCTTTGTCTCTGACCTACTGCTCCCTGCATTGTGTTCTGGAGTAAAGAATCCTGGAAGAATCACTTATTTCCTAACTTCCCTCTTTGGAAGCTCCTGCTAGATTACTGCCTTGAATGGGACTGCACATTTCTTTTTTTGCTTTGTTAGCTTTATCCCCAAGGACCACTGGAGACAGGCACTGGGAAAGACAGCATGCAATCTTTCTTTTTTTTTTTTCCGAGGAACATTAGCCCTGAGCTAACATCTGCTACCAATCCGCCTCTTTTTGCTAAGGAAGACTGGCCCTGAACTAACATCCGTTCCCATCTTCCTCTACTTTATATGTGGGACGCCTATCACAGCATGGCTTGCCAAGCAGTACCATGTCCGCATCCGGGATCCGAACCAGTGAACCCTGGGCCGCCGAAGCAGAATCTGCGAACTTAACCTCTGCGCCACTGAGCCGGCCCCATCACACAATCTTCTTGCGGGCATCATAGCACCCAGTCACACTTTATTTTCTATTTTTAAATCCAACCACTCTTTTTTCTGATTCTGCTTTACTTAAATGCTTTGTCATTTTAAGCTAAAAACATAAACACTTTCAGAATAAAAATGCTTATTATATCTGGCTCACAAGTAAATGATAACCATGTTACCTGTTGGCAGAAGCTTTGGGGTCAATAAATACAGTGGCCTTGCTCCCTAGCTTCGGGGTCAACCATAATATTCTGTAAGAAGTATTGCAGCATGCTTTGATGTCTTATAGTTGTGTGAAATTCAGTGTTCACCAATTCTTTTGTGTTCCAAAATTCCCTGTGGCCTGACTTGAGGCAGTTTATCTGAGTCAGTAAGCATCTTATACATAAGCTGAAACTCTGTATAAGTAAGTTAGAATCTCAGTCATAAAAGTATAGTTGGAAAGAACCTTGAGAGGCTGTTTTTATGGTAGCATTAATGATTATACAACTCATTTTTAGAGACTAACCTCTTTGGTGGGGTTGCCATCACCTTCTTTCTTGCTGTAATTCAGAAACTAATTATTAGCATTTTCCCTAAGTCCTAATCCTAAATTCTTCATATTAATTTTTATTTGGCCCCATCTTTATTGCACATTGTCTATCACACCACAAATGTATTAGACTGCCCCTTACTGCAGTTCAAAATTCAACCTTCATGTCCATCCTTGTGTTTATTGATTTCCAGTGCTCTCATTCTAATTCTAGGCAATGTTTAGAAACATAGCAGTGTTTCTTGGTTTTGTCTTCATTAGTGGTACTCATTCTTTGAGTCTACCTTCTATTTTTCCAAGTTAGGACAGGGACCAAATCCCTATATGTATTGTTTAGAGAAGTGCTAGCTACTGTAACAATAAACTCCAAAATTACAGTAACTTATAATAAAGTTATATTTGTCACTCTCATAAGTCCTATGGAATTCTCTACCATATGATGATTCAAGGATCCGGACTCCTCCCATCTGTAGCACCTCTCTCTTCCCGGGTCTCAGCATTTTCTCCCTATAGCTAGCAAATGGTGAAAGACAGGGCAAAGAAGATACATCTGCTTATTAACTACCTTGGTCAAGAAACAATATACATTACTTCCACACGTATTTCATTGGTGAGAGCTATTTATATGGCCCACCAGGATGCAAGGAAATATGGGAAATGTAGTTACTGGCTGGACACTCATTCTCTGGTAGTAATTCTACAGTATAGAGGGGGAACACAACTTTTTTATTGTGTTAAAATTTATATAACATAAAAGTTACCATATTAGCCAATTTTAAGTGTACAGTTCAGTGGCATTAAGTGTATTTACATAGTGGTGCAACCATCACCACCATCCATCTTCAAAGCTTTTCTGATCTTCCTAAACTGAAACTCTGTACCAATTAAACAATAATTCCCCATTCCCCCTCTTCCCAGGCCATGGAAACTGCCATTATACTTTCTATTTCTATGAATTTGAATACTCAAGTTACCTTATACAAGTGGAATCATACACTATTTGTCCTTTTGTGTCTGACTTATTTCACTTAGCATAATGTCTTTCAGGTTTATGCATGTTGTAGCAAGTGTCAGAATTTCTTTTCTTTTTAAGATGGAACAATATATATACATTCCATCATACATATATACCACATTTTGTTTAACTGTTCATATGTCAATGAATACTTGGATTGCTTTCATCTTTTTGCTCTTGTGAATGAGTATATTATAAATGTGGATGTACGAATATCTGGAAATTCTCCTGTGGACTTGCCCCAGCCAACACCCCTCCAAAGTGGCCCTCATTGCACCCTACCTGTCAGGAGGCCCTGGCTGGCAATGGAGGCCCTCCAAAGTTGCTCCAACCCCAAGGGAGCAACCCCACACACCAGTGCACATACAGCAATCATGGCCAAGGCACAACAGGAGGGTGCATACAGCCTACACAGGGGGCATACCTGGAGCACCTGGCTCTGGTGACCAGGGAAAACTTTGCTACTAGGCTCCACAGGACACCTTATACATAAGGCCAACTCTTCAAGACTGGGAGACATAGCTCATCTACCTAATACACAGAAACAAACACAGATAATTAGGCAAAATGAAGACACTAAGGACTATGTTCCAAAATAAGGAAGACAAAACCTGAGAAAAAGAACTAAGCAAAAAGAAGATAAGCAACCTACCAGATAAAGAGTTGAAAGTAATGGTCATAAATGAATGAACACACTGAGAACTTCAACAAAGAGATAGAAAATATAAAAAAACAATTAGAGCTGAAGAATACAATAACTTAAATGAAAAATACATTAGCAGAATCAAAAGCAGATTAGATTATGCAGAAGCATGGATTAGCAATCTGGAAGACACAGTAGTGGAAATTACCCAATGGGAAAAGCAAAAATAAAAATAAAAAAAAAAAAAGGAAAAGGAATATTAAAGAAACCCAAGAATAGCATCAGGGATCTTTGGCATACTAACATTTGCATTATAGGGATCCAAGAAGGAGAAGAGAGAGAGAAAGGAGCAAAAAACCTATTCGAAGAAATAATGGCTGAACACATTCCCAACTTGGTGAAGGAAACACACATCCAAGTCCAGAAAGCACAGAGAGTTCCAAATAGTCTCTCAAGGAGACTCACACAAGACACACTATAATTAAGATGTCAAAAGTTAAAGAGTGAATTTTAAAAGCAGCAAGAGAAAAATAGCTAGTTACATACAAGGGAACCCTTGTAAGATTATCAGCTGATTTTTCAGTGGAAACTTTATAGGCTAGCAGGGAGTGGCCTGATATAGTCAAAGTAATGCAAGGGAAAAAGCTAACAACCAAGAATATTCTACCCAGAAAGGTTATTATTCAGAATTGAAGGAGAGATAGAGTGTTTCCCAGACAAGCAAAAGAAAAGGAGTTCATCACCATTAAATCAGCTTTATAAGAAATGTCAAAGGGATTTCTTTAAATGGAAAAGAAAAGACCATAACTGGAAATAAGAAAATTATGCAAGAAAAAAATCTCACTGGTAATGGCAAACATGTAGTAAATGTAGTGGACCAATCATCTATAAGGTAGTTTGAAAGTTAAAAGAGAAAAGTGGTAAATCGTCTATATCTACAATAATTACTTAAGGGATACACAAAATAAAAAAGATGTAAAATATGACATCAAAAAGATAAAACATGGAGGAGAGGGTAAAAATGTAGTGTTTTTAGAACACACTCAAACTTAAGTGACCATCAACTTAAAATAGACTACTACAGACATAGGTTGTTATATGTAAACCTCATGGTAACCACAAACCAAAAACCTATAATAGATACACAAAAAGTAATGAGAAAAGAATACAAGCAGAACACTAAAGTAAGTCACAAGGGAAGAGAACAAGAGAAGAAGAAAGGAACAGAGAATAACTACAAAAACAATCAGAAAATGATTAACAAAATGGCAGTTGGTACATACTTATCAATAATTACTCTAAATGTAAATGAACTGAATTCTCCAATCAAAAGACGTAGAGTGGTTGAATGGATACAAAAACAAGACCCATATATATGCTGCCTACAAGAGACTCACTTCAAATCTAAAGATACACACAGACTGAAATTGAAGGGATGGAAAAATATTCTATGCAAATGGACACAAAAAGAAAACTGGGGTAGTAATACTTATATCAGACAAAATAGACATTAAAACAAAGACTATAGCAAATGATAAAGAAGGGCATCATGTAATGATAAAGGGATCAATCCAACAAGAGAATCTAAATATCTATGAACTCAACATAGGAGCACTTAAGTATATATATAAAAAATTAAAGAAGAAATTGATAGTAGTACAATAATAGTGGGGACATAAACATCCCAGTTGCATCAGTACATAGATCATCTAGACAGAAAATCAACAAGGAAACATTGGCCTTAAATGATACATTAGACCAGATGGACTTAATAGATAAATACTGAACATTCCATCTAAAAGAGCAAGAATACATATTCTTTTCAAGAGTACATGGGACATTCTCCAGGATGAATCACATGTTAGACCATGAAACAAGTCTCAATAAATTTAAAAAGACTGAAATCTTATGATGCATTTTTTCCAACTACAGTGGTATGAATTTAGATATCAATTACAAAAAGAAAACTGGAAAACACAAATGCATGAAGGCTAAACAACATTCTACTAAACAACAAATGATTCTTCTTCAATAAAGAAATCAAAGAGAAAATTAAAAAAATACCTTGAGACCAATGAAAATGGAAATACAATGCTCCAAAATCTATGGGCTGCAGCAAAAGCAATTCAAAGAGGGAAGTTCACAGTGACACAGAACTATCTAGGAAACAAGAAAAGTTTCAAATAAGTGATCTAATCTTACACCTAAAGAAACTAAAAAAAGTAGAACATATATAACCCAAAGTTAGAAGAAGAAAGGAAATAATAAAGATCAGAGTGGAAATAAATGAAATAGAGACTATAAAAACAATAGAAAAAAATCAATGAAACAAAGAGCTGGTTCTAGGAAAAGATAAACAAAATTGATAAACCTTTAGCCAGACTCACCAAGAAACAAAGAGAGAGGGCCCAAATAAATAAAATCAGAAATGAAAGAGATGTTACAACTGACATATAGAAATACAAAGGATCTTAAGAAATTGCTACAAACAATTATATGCCAACAGATTGGACAACCTAGAAGAAATGAATAAGTTCCTAGAGACATTTTCCCAGAAATTTTCCAAGACTGAATCAGGAAGAAATAGAAAATCTGAACAGACCTATTATTAGTAATAAAATTGAATCAGTAATCAAAAAACTCCCAAGAAACAAAAATCCAGAACCAGACAACTTCACAGGTGAATTCTACCAAACATTTAAAGGAGAGTTAATACCTATCCTTCTCAAACTATTTTAAAAAATTGAAGAGGAAGGAATGCTTCCAAACTCATTCTACAAGGCCAGCATTACCTTGATACCAAAATCAGACAAAGATACTATAAAAAAAGAGAAAATCACAGGCTGATATCCCTGATGATAGCTAGCCCTGGTGGTCTAGTGGTTAAGATTTCGCATTCTCATTGCCATGGCCTCAGTTTGTTTCTGATCAGGGAACTACACCCATTGGTTGGTTCTCCAGTGTCATGCCTGCATGTTACTGTGATGCTGAAAGCTATGTCACTGGTACTTCAAATATCAGCAGGGCGACCTATGGTGATCAGGTTTCAGTGGAGCTTCCAGACTAGACAGACTAGGAAGAAGGAACTGGCCACTCACTTCTGAAAAAATTGGCCATGAAAATCCTATGAATAGTAGGGGGTCACTATCTGATATAGTGCTGGAAGATGAGAAGATGGCACAAAGAGACTGGGCAGGGTTCTGCTTTGCTGTACACAAGGCTCCCAAGAGCCAGAATCAACGCAACAGCACTAAAAAATTTCTGATGAACATAGATGCAAAAATCCTTAACAAAATACAAGCAAACTGAATTCAATAATACATTAAAAGGATCATACAGCATGATCAAGTGAGATTTATTCCAAGGATGAAAGGACGATTCAATATCCGCAAATCAATCAATATGATACACCACATTAACAAAATGAAGGATAAAAATCATATGATCAATCAATAGATGCAAAAAAAAGCATTTGACAAAATTCAACATCCATTTATGATAAAAACTCTCAACAAAGTCAGTATAGAGGGAAAATATCTCAACATAATAAAGACCATATATGACAAACCCCCCACAGCTAACATCATACTCAGCGGTAAAAAGCTTGAAAGCATTTTTTCCTAAGATTAGGAACAAGACAAGGATGTCCACTCTCGCTACTTTTATTCAACATAGTATTGGAAATGCTAGCTACAGCAACCACACAACAAAAAGAAGTAAAAGGCATCCAAATTGGAAAGGAAGAAGTACAACTGTCACTATTTGCAGATGACATGATACTATATATGGAAAACTCTAAAGACTCCACCAAAAAAATATTAGAACTAATAAATGAATTCAGTAAAGTTGCAGGATACAAAATCAATATACAGAATATACAGAAATCTGTCGCATTTCTATACACTAATAACAAACAATCATAAAAAAGAAATTAATAAAACAATCCTATTTATAATTTTATAAAAAAAATAAAATACCTAAGAATAAATTTAACCAAGGAGGAGAAAGAGGTGTACCTAAAAATTACATGGCATTGATGAAAGAAATTGAAGATGGCACAAATAAATGGAAAGACATACTGTGCTCATAGCTTGGAAGAACTGATATTGTTAAAATGTCCATAATTCCCAAAGTAATCTACAGATTCAATGCAATCCCTATCAAAATACCAATGGCATTTTTCACAGAACTAGAAAAAATAATCCTAAAATTTGTGTGGAACCAAAAAGACCCTGAATAGCCAGACAGTCTTGAGAAAGAAGAACAAAGAAGAACAAATTCTCCCTGATTTCAGACTATACCACAAAGCTATGGTATTCATAACTGTATGGCACTGGCACAAAAACAGACACATAGATCAATGCAATAGAATAGAGAGCCCAGAAATAAACCTGCAGTTACGTGGTCAATTAATCTACTATAAAGGAAGTAAGAATATGCAATGGGGAAAAGACACTCTCTCTGATAAATGGTGTTGGGGAACCTGGACAAAAGAATGAAACTAGACCTCTTTCTTACACCATATTCAAAAATAAACTCAAAATGGATTAAAGACTTGAAAGTAAGACCTGAAACCATAAAACTTCTAGAACAAAATATAGGCAGTCAGCTCTTTGACATTGGTCTTAGCAATATTTTTTTGGATCTGTCTCCTCAGGCAAAGGCAACAAAATCAAAAATAAACAAATGGGACTACATCAGACTAAAAAGTTTTTGCACAGTGAAGGAAACTATCAACAAAACAAAAAGGCAACCCACTGAATGGGAGAAGACATTTGCAAATGATATATTCTATAAGGGGTTATATGCAAAATATATAAAGAACTCACACAACTCAATATCAAAAAAACAGTCCAGTTAAAAATGAGCAGAGGGCATCAATAGACATTTTTCCAAGGAAGATATACAGATGGCCAACAGACACATGAAAAGATGCTCAACATCACTAAATCAGGGAAATTCTAATCAAAAGCACAATGACATATCACCTCCCACCTGTCAGAATGGCTATTATCAAAAGACAACAACAGCCAGCCCTGCTGGTCTAGTGGTTAAAGTTTGGCATGCTCACTGCTTTGGCAGCCCTGGTTCGTTTCCCAGTTGTGGAAACACACTACCCATTTGTCAGTTGCCATGCTGTGGCAGTGGCTCATATAGAAGAACTAGAAGGACTTAAAACTAGGATACACAACCATGCACTGGGGCTTTGAGGAGAAAAAAAAAAGAAGATTGGCAACAGATGTTAGCTTAGGACAAATCCTTCCCTGCAAAAAAAAAAAAAAAAAAAAAAAAAAAATCCTCAACTTCCATTTGCCTTAAAAAAAAAAGCCAAATAAAAGTGTTGGTGAAGATGCGAAGAAAAGGGAACTCTTGTACACTGTTGGTGAGAATAAAAAGTGGTGAATGCTATGGAAAATAGTATGAAGTTTCCTCAGAAAACTAGAAATAGAACTACCCTATGATCCAGTAATTCTACTTCTGGCTGTTTATCTGAAGAAAACAAAAAACACTAATTCGAAAAGATATATGCACTCTTATGCTCATTGCAGCATTATTTACAATAGCCAAGGTATGGAAGCAACCTAAATGTCCATTGATAGATGACTGAATAAAGGACATGTGTTACATATAATGCAATACTACTCAGCCATAAAAAAGTATGAACTCTTATCATTTGCAACAACATGGATGGACCTAGAGGGTACTATGGTAAGTGAAATAAATATGAGAAAGACAGAGAGAGACAAATACAGTCTGATTTCACTCATCTGTGGAATCTAAAAAACAACCAAACGAACAAACAAAACAAACAGAAATAAGCTCATAGCTACAAAGAACAAACTGGTGGTTGCCAGAGGAAACGGGGGGTGGGGTATGGGAGAAATAGATGAAGGGTATTAAGAGGTACAAATTTCCAGTTATAAAATAAACAATCAACTGGGATGTGAAGCACAGCATAGGGAATATAGTCAATAATATTGTAATAACATTGTCTGGTGACAGATGGTTACTACACTTGCTGTGGTGATCATTTCACAATGTTTATGTGTCGAATCACTATGTCGGATATCCGAAACTAACATAATATTGTATGCCAACTACACTTCAATTTAAAACAAATATTTATTGGAGTACCTGCTTTTGGTTCTCTTGGGTGTGTATGCAGAAGTGGAATTACTGGATCACATGGTAATTCCAATGTTTAATTTTTTGAGAAACTACCATACTGTTTTCCACAGTGACTATAATTTTTTACGTTGGGGGAGCACAGTTTTTGATGAACAGTTGACTCTCTCTGCAACTTTGATGTTTAATAGCTCTTTGAGCTTGTACAAATTAATAAACCTCCATGAATCTCATTTTCCTTAATTAAAAAATAAAACTAATACCTATTCCACAGGGTTATTGTGGGGATTAAATAAGATGGTGTATATGAAACCTTTAGCATGATCGCTGACACACAAAATGTGATTAATGTGTAATTTTTTTCTTTCTCCTCATCTTCTCATACACCCAACATCATTGTATCTTACTTTTCTTTCATCTAATTCCCTCAGAAATTTAATTGGTGAAAGTTAGTTACTCACAGGTTAAAGGATTATCCAGTCCGACCACGCCAAATCTGGGACAAGAGCTCTTAGGAGTTGGGTCTCGAGCGCTCAGAGCATGAGGGTTTCCACTGCGGGCCTGGGGAGAAGAGATTCTTAAACAGAGAGGCCTTCAGCTCCACTCCTTAGACTGTACTAGGAGATGCCGTCCCTTCTTATTTACGGCTGAGTCTCTATGGAATAACAAGTCAACTCAATGACTAAATCCTTCTTCTTAAGCATCCCCACTTTTAAGCTTTAATTAGTGTTGCTTCTCCTGCTTGAATAGCTTTCAAATTCACATCTCACTTTATTTCTTTTTATTTCAGACTGGCCATGCTGACTTAGACAATAAACTAAGAGTAACACTTGATACCCATCTGAAATGCCACTCACTAGTCCAGGGGAATGTTGGAGTCAGACTAAATGATGGCGCATTCAGACAAAATCAATCCCGACCCTCTTTACTCTGCTCTGACTCTCACTTTCACATTCGCCCGGGGGGCATTCAAAGTTCCTTTGTCTGCTGAAACAGCTAGAGGTAAGACCACCTTTGTCTTCTGGTCATCAACTGGTGTCAGAATTTTAATTCTGGCCTGATGCCACCCACCATTAACTACGGAGGTGATCAGGGACGCGCGCTTCCTGTCCAGGCATCAGCTTTTTCACTTGCAAATTGAAAGGGGTAATTTAGACTGGAAATTGAATTACATTATCTTGCAGTCTTCTTCAAACACCAAAGAAGTCTATGAGCCTCTGCTTTCCTTGGCAACTTGAGATGCCGTGTGATGTCTTCCACACCTTTTATCAAAGCTAAGGAGACATTTACCAGCAGGAAGACATTTTTCCTCACACATAGATCTCCGTGTGATCAAAATGTTTGAGGATTATTGTGTTCTTACGTGGCAATGCACAATCAAACACCAGATGCTCAGCATTCAAAACTAAAAAGACAGCTGAACAATTTGATCTCTTCCATCTGATAAATTCTGATAGCTAAAAGGCTGACAAAGATACCTTGACGGTGGCTCAGCCTGGGCTCCTCTCAGACAGGCGGCCTTGGAAGCATGCACAAAGCTGTCTCTGAAGCTGGCAACAACAGCAGCAGATTCTGAGGCAGGGAAGTCTGAGTGATGGGGACAGGAGTGACATGAGCTCTACTAAGCTATGAGACTGCAGGCACTGAAGTACTAACAACAAAAGCCCAAAGAACAAGAATAAATGGAAATGGATGATTCCAGAGATGCCTATGAGACACTATCAGATGTTTTCTCCAATACTTTTAGGTGGAATTATACAAGAGGGGTTGGCTCTGTTTTATAGAAGGCAAAAAATGAGAATTTTGCAACCATGCCACTGTATGTTTACAAAGAAAAGGAAGGTCATCAAATCATTTCCATCTATATGGAAAAAGGATGTATTTCTTCTGTTACAAAATGACATAGGAAAGCGCATTTTATTATTAGTGTAATAGATTGCTTGTAAACACAACCATGTTTCTTGACATTTTTAGCACATGAATATCTTATTTTTGTATATGAGTATCTGCACTATTTATAACTACCCTCATCTTTTGGATTCTGTCAAGGAGTTAGAAAAATGGATGTGCTCTGAAGTGGTCTAAACTGCTCATGTGAAAAATTGCCCACTTCTGTTTTCCTCTCCCTCACTTCTTTCAGGTCCTCTCCTCTCCAGGGTGCCTAGTGCTTCCCAGGGGTGCTTGAGTCCTCTGTCAACCAGCACAACCACTTCCCACATTCATTCGCACTGGTTCATGCTTTCCATCTCCAGGAGATCGTCAGGATGCTGTTTGTGGGGACAGTGCCTAGACTAAAGAAACAGGTCTCAAATCATGGAATTTCAGGTATAATGGCCCCTGGTTTGTGTAGAGAGATGTTTAAGGGCAGAAGACTCCTGTAGTCACAGCACTTGGGTGACTACTTATTCCACTTACCATTCAGGCGTCTCGCACTGTACACATAGCATTATCTTTTCTATTAACTTTATTACTCCTGTGAGCTGGATTTGAGACTAAATTAGGCTGATATTATAAATCTCAGCTGGTGGTTGACCATAATGCACACTCTGCAGATTCATCCCCTAATTCATCTGGTATGATTTGTCTGGAAATATGACTTCGTGAACTTCCTCCATTGGCTTCCATTTTCCTGCTCATCAGCTGCGGCAGATGATTGACAGTCTGTTTTAATCACTTTAGGTAAGTTCTCAGCACTGAGCAACATGCTGCCATCAAAACCTCAGCCTAACAGCTACAGGATACCATGGCCCACAGAGAGACAAGTAAGGGAAGTCTGAGTCAGTTTTTTTGAAAAATAACTTTTCTGATACACAAAATTGCTGTAATTCTACTCACACCAGGAGGCAGTGGCAAAAATTAATGAAAAGTCACCTATTAGCTTTTATTTCTATTTGCATATGCCTGAACATTTGGAGTCACCTGACAGTTGTTTTGAACTGAAAAGAGCAGGGGAACATGAGGATGCCCTGTACTTCTCAAGGGGGTAAGAAAATCTGATTTGGGATGGGCCTGTCCAAGGGCTTTTTCCAAATGAATTACTTCTGGGGCTGGTGGTTGGTGGGGGTACATGAGGGGATAAATGAAGGCAGGAGATTTGAAACTGCCTCGGGGGGACAGCTTTCCCTCTGAGCTGGTCCCCTCAGCAAAATGGTCACCCCCAGCCATGTGAAAGAGATTCAGATCCCTAGGCTCTCTGTGCCTCAGTTCTAATCTTAAAAAGGGCCTTTATCTTAAGATTAATAAAGTTAAAAGATAAGAATGCTATGAGTGCGAAGAGTCAGCAAACTGGACGCGAGAGCCAAGAAGATGTCAACCATGATTGCTATCTTTGCCTACAAGTCTCCTTCGTTCTTTCCCACTTTCTGTCCTTTTCAGTCAAATTTAGATCCTGAGTTGTCTTTAAACTGAAATTAACATAGCTCAGTATTCTTTGACGTTCTCACTAAACAATAGACACTCTGGAGCATCTCTTGACGTTTAACAGATGTCAAATAATGGTAATATGCTGTTATTAAAAATGTTAGTTTCCTGAAGTGACTCAGAATTGACTTGCTTTTCTCTCTGTACAGAGAAATCTATTTGGCTGTACAATGGCACCCCAGAAAGATGTGGAGTGGTGAATAATTTAATAGTTGCACAAAACCATTTTGCACTTCAACAAAGCATGTAAAAATGGAATAACCTTTTAGTTTACAATGAACTTTATCTTATAGTCAATTTTTCCCATTTTTCTTACACTTTCAAAGGTCGGAAAGAAAAGTGAAATTCTTTCGATCAATGTGTAAAAACCAGAGTTTTATTAAAAACAGTCCTAATTAATTGTATGTATCTGACCAGTTTACTCCACAGAACAAAAGCTGAGGCTTTACCTAGAGTTGATGCGCTCTGCATTTTACAAATGGCTATTATTATAAGCTGCCATTATCAGGCATTAACATTAGAGTGACACCTGATAAAGAGTTGCTGCAGTTGGTTATCTGAACCAATTCAAGTTACCTCTGCAAGGCAGGGTATCTTCAGCTTAAACCTGAAGCATATATATATATATATATATATATAAGTTAAACCTACAGCCAATTCTTAGGTTTCCTTGCTGATGACAGGGTGAAAAATAATTAGAAAGACTGGGAAATAGACACTCTGTCAGTGGATTCTCAGACCAAGAATGAAGTTCTCTAATTTGCTGCAGTTTCCAGTTAATTAAGAGCCGAACAGAAATCTTTGTTATTTTTTGGTCGACAATCAAAAATGAATCGCCATACTCTCTTTGCTTGGTAACTGGAGTCTTAAGAACATAAACAGAGTCATTAAGAATGCTGGCTCTGGGGGCCGGCCTGGTGGTGCAGTGGTTAAATTCGCACGTTCCAGTTTGGCAGCTTGGGGTTCACTGGTTCGGATCCCAGGTGCAGACATGGCTTCACTTTGCAAAAGCCATGCTGTGGTAGGCGTCCCACATATAAAGTAGAGGAAGATGGGCATGGATGTCAGCTCAGGGCCAGTCTTCCTCAGAAAAAAAGAGGAGTATTTGCAGCAGATGTTAGCTCAGGGCTAATCTTCCTCAAAAAAGAAAAAGTGCTGGCTCTTGAATCAGAGAGCTCTGTGTTCAAATCCCAGCTCCACTTACCAGTTGCGTACACTTGAAAAGTTACTTCCCCAAGCTCCAACTTCCTTATCTATAAAAGTTACACCTAACTGTAAAAAAAGGATAACTTCCCACTCCCAAAGTTATTAAGAAGATTAACTGAATGAGAGAGAGAGAGAGCGTGTGTGTATGTGTGTGTATACATGGCGTATAAGGTATGTTAAGTACTTAACACAATGCCTGTTGTTTGGCAAGCAGTCCTTGAATAATAACAATTATTAAAATTATTTTGTCTTTGAGGACTCAAGATTTAAGGAGACACAAATCATTATTCTGAACGTCAGTTTTGATTGCAAAGGGCAGCTGATCCAGCTGCTGAGTAGATTGGGCTGAATCTAAGAATATCTTAGGCGTATTTGTATTGGATTGTTTGTTTTATTAATTTTTTAACTACATTCCTGGTTAACAGTTTTTCTTTGTGTTGTTTTCATAAGAAGATGGGGCAGAAAGAAAATTCTGCCTAATTAAGCGTTTGAATTACTTGACTTCCAGAAAGTTATATTTTATTACCTTTGCCCTTAAAATACTCCCTTTTTTTCCGACAACTTCACTTTAATTATAGTCGTTACATTCATGGAAGGCTTGTAATGCTTCAGACACTGTTCTAAGTTATTTTCATAAATTAATTTATTCTTTGGTATGGGCCTGCTGACACCTAGAGCAGCATAAACCACAGAGAACAGCAAATGCTAAGTGGGGCTATTGCTTTAGAGAAACTGTAGGAGGACCCATTTTACAGATGAGGACACTGAGGCACAGAAATGTTAACTAACCTGCCCAAGCATGTAAGTGGTAAGACCAAGGTATGAATATGAGCAGCCTGGCTCTGAAGCCTGTGGCCCTAGCACCTGTGGCACATGCCTCCATAAAACCCACTAATTCTGTATGTTTTTATGGACATTGGGCATATTGAAATCAAGACTTTTCCCAGTGAGGTAACAACCCAGGTGCAGTGACAGGTGAGCCCCACTGGACCTGTGACAAACCAAAACTTGTCATCAGTGCAGCAGGAAGACAGCTGGGTTGGAAGTTAGGGGTGTAAGCTCTGGCTTAGGGCCTGATGCCAGTTTGCTGAGAGACCTAAATAAATGAGTCTCTAATTCTCAGTTTCCTCATCCATAAAAAGAGGGATCACACCAGATGGTCTCAAGGGACTCTCCTAGTTCTAGAAGTCAGTGGTATTTAAATCTGGGACACGTAAAGTAGGCAAAATTCCCTTTATGAGAACTACTGCTGGTTAAGGTGATTATTTTACTGATAAAACACTGATAAAACAGCTTACCTAGGGAGGAGAGGGAGCCCCAGGGACTGTTTTGTTTTTTTCCCCTTAAGAGCCTGGCTCAGATCAACCTACCGAATTAGTCAGCTCTTCCCTTAAAAAGCAAAGAGCTGGGTCCTGGGAGGATGAGGCATAGAGCAGGCAAGTTTTGATGGTGCTGCAATGAAGGCGGGAGAGTACAGAAATTTGGGAGCTTACAATGCTGCCTGGGAGAGGTTGTGGAGGATGACAGGCGGCCACCTGTGAGAAACAAGTGCCCAGGGGTTGGTGGTGAGAAAAGTGTGGTGACTTTCTACTCTTCATTTCTTCTGGGAAGAACGCTCTCTTTTGTGGAGCTTTTCCTTCTCCAATGACCAACTGTCTGGGAGTTGACATGTCACTCCAGTTGACCAATCAGAATACTTCCTTGGGATTTTTCTTTTTTAATTCTGACTAAGGGAGAAGGGGCCACTCCACTCTGGTGGTAAGACGTGGGGCACAGGACCTGTCAGCAAGCTTATTCTCCAATTTGTGGAGGAAGCGAGCTCGAGAGACTAGAACTGATCTGCAGAGAGAAGCATATTCTGGTAATATTGGAGTCTCTGATTCCATTTGTTCCACAAGCCAAGCTCATATGTCTATTTTTTAAAAAAACAGAACCATTTCTTGGATTCTCCAAGCTAAAAAGAAAAATCTTCTTTTGTCTAAGCTAGCTTGAGTTGGATTTCTATAACTTGAAAAGGGAAATAACAAGAACAATTTAATTCACTAATAATTGAATTCAAATCAATTAGACTCTAAACCCAGAATCCATGAACCACCTAAAGAAAGATGTAAAATTTTATTGGTTGTTGGTGCTTTTCTGTTGTAAAGATGCATGGCTTTCATCAGCTTCTCCAAGGGGGGTGTGAACCAAAAACGGATAAGAACAATTGCACCAGGGAGCTTGCGGGCACGGGTGAGATCATTTCTGCAGGAGCTCAATAAACAGCCATTGAATGAATTCAGCACAGATCAAGTAAGCACCCACTGAGCTTCAGATATGGCACTAGGTTCATGAAGGACGCAAGACGAATGGCGTGGCCTCAAGCAGAGCGCATCTTGTGGGTGAGAGGCACAGCTAAAGTGAAACAGAGTGGAGTAATTTTTGTAACAGAGGCACACAATGTGGGCCCCTGTGGGAAGCAAGAATGGATGGCTAGTTCTTGCTAGGCTATCAGGAAGGCTGAACAAAGTAGTTTGCAGGCGCGTGAGGCTCCAAAGGCAGGGCGCGGCCTTGTTCGCCTGTGTAGCCTAGTGGTTGGGAACTCAGACTCTGGCATCAGCTAATTGGGTTCATATCCTCCACAGTCGGCTGACTAGCTGTGAGATCTTGGACCTGGCATTGCTCAGCTTCAATTTCCCGATTTAAGAACTGAAATCATAATAGTATCTACCTCACAGGGTGGAAGCTGGTCATAACAACTGCTACAGAGTAAAGGCTCAATAAATGGCGGCCCTTGTGGAGGTGGTTGTTCAATAAGGAGAGATGATGGAGCAGAGTCCAGGCTGGGAGGGCAATGAGGACAAAGGCAGTGAGGCAGAGGATTGTGTATTATGACTGAGAGCAGCAAATGTGGTTTGCAAGGAACCCAGTGTCCATCAGAGGATTTTGGGGAGGCAAATTGGAATGCCTTGGAGGCGAGGGTTAGGAGTTTGGGAGGCAGTGGATGGACATTAAGATATCCTATACAGTGAGTTAGTACAAAAACTGGCTGCAGTGGAGAGGAAGCACAGCCCAGGGGACATATGATGGTAGACACATTGGAGTAAGGACAGGGAGGCCCAATGGTTAAGAGCTCAGGCTGTAAGTCTAAGAATTGGATAGACTGGTTTCAATTCTTGCCTCTGTCCCTTACTATTTATATCACTTTGGAAGATTTACTCAAACTTTCCAAGGCATATTCTTTAAACTGATGGTGGGAATGGTACTTACCTCATGGAATCGTTGTGAAGAATAAACGAGATAATGCATATTAAAGACTTTATTATTTTTTACCAGGCACATGGCAAAACACTCAATTTTTAGTTATTATTATAATCTTGGAGAACAATGAAGAGTTATTTCTCCCATGGCTGGATCTTTCCTGATTCCCAGCCCACTTTCATCTCAGATGCAGTAGAAAGGGCTTGTCCAGTAAACGTTGCCCAGACAAAAGCATCCAGCACACATAGGGTCTAGAAATAAGGCCCTGGCAGCTCTACCTCCCTTTCTGCCAGCATCTCTCCCCGCTTAGTAGTACCCCCACTTAGTATTTGTCATTCTTTGTGGTTTATATTACTGTGGGTATCAACAGGGCCACAGCAAATGGAAGCCCACACTTGGCTATAAATATGGCTCAGAAGTGGCCGTCATCACCTCAGTGCCTGTTTCCTGGTGAGCACATGATCTGAGTAACAATCAGTCCTCTCCAGGAACAGGGGCTAAATACCTGGGCTTGTTGCTTTAAATGAGCAAAATCTCTGTGATATTTTTAATGTAATTCCAAGACAGAGAAAAAAGCATTTCAAATGGAAAGTGGATTGTAAGCTAAAAAATGAGAACTCATTTCTTCCTTTTTGGAATCTGGGCTCATAATGGCTGATTCTCATTTGAAAATAAGAAGAATTGAGAAGAAAAAAAATTTTTAAGGCTTATTTCAGAGCATGGGCAGGTATATATGGTCAGGTTGTTCATCCCATCATTTGTTAACGTTATTTTATGGATCTGAGGAAAGCTTTACTTCAATTGTACTTTTCTTTCAATTTCATCTTTGAAATTAATAAAAAGCCCCTCTCCCCACACCATCTACCCTTCTCAAATACTTTGGATGTGAAAAAGACACAAGATAACCTCCCAAGAAGATATTTTTTGACATATGACATATGACAGTTATCTACTGGTTACTAATTTCTTTGCAATTCTTGTTGGTGATGAGGATTATGATAAACAGTTATATGGTACTCACTATATTCCAGGCATTGTTCTCAGAATTTTGTTTTATTAGCTCATTTGATCTTTATAACCCTATGGATGAGATAATATTGTTACCCTACTTGGCAGATGAGGAAACTGAGGCACAGGGAGGTTAAACAATTCGGCCAAGGTCACATAGCTAGGAAGATATGGAGTTAGAATTCAAACTCACACAGTCTGCCAATCATACATCTTTAACCACAGACGATAATCAAACGCGTTTGTATTCTTGTGGTTTTATGTTGCTAGCGTGTTAGCTTATCACCTAAATTAAGATTTATGATCACCTCTATAATAGTTTTATTAAAATTTCACAAGATATGAAGACAAACTGGCATGTCATATAAACACTGCACAATATTTCCAGTATCTAAAATTACCTTAGCCTATGTTGTAGAGAGACTGAGGCCCTTTATTAGAATGATGGATGCCATCTTCGTATTCCTGGCCTTTTAATTTCCTTTAACTTTTTGGTGACTTCTTCCTTTCCTTAAATTTCCTTTTTTTTGGCATTTTCTCACCTATTTCTTCTTTTGTTCTGCCAGTCAACTTGTCTTCCTATTGCTATTGTGCTGTAGCACAAATTGACTTTCTTCCTACAAAAGAAGCAATAAATTTACATCTTTAGGAATGATTCTTCTATATTTGGCAGTGTATGTCAAAGGTGTCAATAATATTTAAACCAATTCTGACACCAGTTCCAATGTGTGGGTTCTTTCTCCGTACAAGGCAATTCTCCGACACCACGCAGGGTCTCCTACAATTCAACTCAATTCTGACATTTTCTACCTGGAGATAGTATCAGATTCCACAAGTTAAGGGCTCCGTCCCACAAGACTGTCCCCACTTCAGATGCTAATTGCAAGTCCAGGTTGTTACCTGTGCTTCTGACTCACTGGTTGTAAATCAGAGGTTCCCACAGTCCCTTCCTTTGATTTACTTGATTTGCTTAATTTTCTAGAGCAGCTTGTAGAACTCAGGAAACCAGTTTACTTGGTAGATTATTGCTTTACTACATAGGACACTAAAAGATATGAATCAACAGCCAGATGAAGAGATACATAGGGCAAGGTCTCAAACACAGGAGCTTCTGTCCCTGTGGAGTTTTAGAGTTTGGGGCCCTGCGTGGAAACACCTTGATGTGTTCTGGTTCACCAACCTGGAAGCTCTCTGAATTTATTCTTTTGAATTTTTATGAAACCTCCATTACATAGACAAGATTGATTAAATCATTGACCATTGGCGATTAAACTCCATCTGCAGCCCTTCTCCTCTCCCCAGAGGTTGGAGTGGGGCTGAAAGCTCCAACCCCATAATCACAAGTTGGTTCCCCTGGCAACCAGCCCACATCTTTTGGTTACCTAGAGGCTTTCCAAAATTCTAAGGGTTCCAGGAACTGAGAAGAAGACCAATTATATATTTATTATAAATTGCAATATCACACGTCTATTAGTTTTTGCTATAGTGTAGACATACAAACTAGTGAACCTATTAGCAAAAATTTTCTGAAAATGAAAAAAGAGTAGGAAGGGCTTTCCCCATGGCAGAGTGTTTAAGTTCGGGTGCTCAGCTTTGCAGACTGGGGTTCTCTGGTTTGGATCCTGGGTGCGGACCTATGCACTGCTTATCAAGCCATGCTGTGGCAGCATCCCACATAGAAGAACTAGAATGACTTATGACTAGGATATACAACTATCTACTGTGACTTTGGGGGGAAAAAAAAGAGAGAAAGATTGGCAACAGATGTTAGCTCAGGGTCAATCTTCCTCACACACACACACACACAAAAGACCAACCTAGAGTATCAGACGGTCTCTGAGTTGAATCTCAAATCCACCTTTAAAAAAAAAAAGAAAAAAGAGGGGTAGTTTTTTGTGTTGTCGATCTCTTATTAATTCTTCTCTTATTAAAAAGAATTAGCCACCTGTTTTTATTTTCTAGGGCTGCCATAGCGAAGTACTACAGAATGACCGGTTTAAACAACAGAAATTTATTTCCTCACACTTCTGGAGGCTGGAAGTCCGAGATTCTGGTGTCACCAGGGTCGGCTTCTTCTGAGGGCCATGAGGAAGGATCTGCTCCAGGCCTCTCTCCTTGACTTGGAGATGGTCATCTTCTCCCTGTCTTCACACCACCTTCCTTCTGCGTGTGCCCCGGTCCAAATTTCCTCTTCTTCCAAGGACATCAGTCAGATTGGATTAGGGCCCATCCTAATAACCTTGTTTTGACTTAATTACCTCTGTAAAGACCCTGTCTCCAAATATGGTCACATTCTGGGATCCTGGGGGTTCGGACTTCAACATTTGAACATTTTTGGGGGGGACATAATTCAGTCCATAACACCATACAAACTAAAGATTGTCCAGTTGATTTACTTCTATCCTGAAAACAAGCATTCTTGTGGGGAGATTTTTCTTTCACTGGCACTGGCGGAGTATACAAAAGAAATGATTACAAGTGCAGACCATGCTGTGTTTCTGGAAATCATCACAATTTCACCAGAGTGTCTTAGGGTGGATCTTTTTTTCCCATAAAGACAGTGCTCCGATTGAGGATTGCATTTCTGACAGTGTATTTTCAGTTCTAAGTCTTTCCTCCATTTTCTCCATCTGGTATAAGGTCCTGCTTGGATTTTTACCTTTTCTATGTCTTCTCTGAACCCTTTCTTTTGTGTTTTCTGATTTTTTGGATACACTGACATCTGAGTGCTTTTTATTGAACCTCCTTTCTCTCATTTGCAAAATAGTAATGATAATGACCTTCTTAAAGGGTTGTAGAGGGTTACAGAATATTAACTGTGAGAAAGATTCTTTTTCATGATTGTATGTATAGATTTGCTCCCTGTTTAAGTTGTGAACTCCTAGGAAACAGGAAATGTGTTCAATTCCCAATAGATAAATGTAGGCAGTATAATAAATGTTTATTTGATAAAGAAATCAATTCTATGATAAAGTATACTGTACTTTACTATAAATTATAAAATCATCTAGTTTCAGCAAGATGCAAGATCCAAGGAGGAATATAAATCTGGGAGCAGCCTGAAGATATGACTTTAGAAATGAAGGGTTGTAATGACAGGATTATCAGATAGAGAACTGGGTCATTCAGGAAAATGTTTCCCCAGTAGATCTAGGAAAGAGCAGGTATTATGGGTTAAATTATATCCCGTCAAAACTCATATGTTGAAGTTCTAACCCCCAGAAACTCAGAATATGACTATCTGGAAATGGGAGCACTGCAGATGTAATCAGTTAATATGAGGTCATACTGGAGTAGAGTAGGCCCTCAATACAATATGACTGGAGTCCTTATAACAAGGGGAAATTTGGACACAAAGACCAGCATACTGAGAGAAGGTGATGTGCACGTGAAGGCAGAGATCAGGGCAATATTTTTACAAGCCAAGGAATGCCAAAGATTGGCAGCAAGTTAGCAGAAGCTAGGAGAACAGATTCTCCCTTACAGTCCTTAGAAGGAAACAACTCTACCAGCACCTTGATCATGGACTTTTGGCCTCCAGAACTGAGACAATGAATTTCTTTCATTTAAGCAACCCAGTCTGTGGTACTTTGTTATGGCAGCCTTAGTAAATTCATACAATAGGGCTGGCAGCAGTGAAGGCCAACTGGATAGGGTATAAGTTGAGGCTCTCCCATGGTAAGTATCAGTGTTTTGGCATAAGGAATGGAGACACCAAGATATCTGAAAAGAATGTGAGAATGGGAGTCTGGTGGGTCAATATATGAGACAGCTCTTGAGGACTTTAACCCTTCAGGATGGGGGACTCAAGACTATTTGACAGGGATAAGAACCAATTATAAACTTTTTGGTAGGATCCTGTTGAGTTTTGGAGAGCTGGGGTAAGAATGGATAACAGGGTTGAATTAAGATGGTTGCTTGCCCATTATGAACAATGGAGGTTGGGATGGAAACTGAAGAGATATATCAATGAGGAGAGATTAAACTTTATGTTATGTTGTGACAACAAAGAGCCCCCAAATCTTAGTGTTTTGTAACAACACAAACACTGCGTTGTGTTTTGGCCATATGTCCAACATGGCTTGGAAGGAATCTCTGCTCATCAGGGTAACAGGATGATGAGCTGTCCATTTCAAAAGATGCTTTCATAGTCACCACAGCAGGAAAGCATGATACACAGCAAATAACATCCCAGCTCTTAAGGCGTCTACCTGGAAGTGGCACATGTCACTTCTCTCACATTGCGTTACCAAAGGAAAACTTCAAAAGGATGCAATCCTACCAGATCCCTAGAAAGCAGAGAGCCAGGATCATTTGGTGAACAGCACTAACAGCTGCCACAGGATCTTAAGAACCACACAGCTCAGGCATTAGTTTCACTGATTAGGGAAGTGAAATCCAGAGATGAAAATTTTGCCGACAAAGCCACTATTAAGTGACAGATCCAGAAAACCTGATGCTGTGCTCTTTCTGCTGTGTCCTGCCTCCTTCTCAAGAGCGCCATCAAATCTAGTATAGTTGTGTGGAACACATTGATTACACGAAAGGCCTCATTCTTCCATGAAACGTACATGACACACATAAAACAATTCTTAGTTGTAAAACAATGAGATTTACTTATGTTAAACGTGTTAATATATTCTATAAATTAATAGCCATGCAATAATAATTCTCTAGTGCCCCCTGCCCCTTCCAATTTAGAAGGGCTATTCAGGGATGTTTTAAAATTTCCAGATCTACCACATTTTTATCATCTTTATATCTGCAGCTTCTAGAACTGCTATACTACATTCTTGAATAAATGAAGATAATTGGCTTAAAGCTAGCTAGAGGAGTTTGTTGACAGAAATAGTCTATAATCAATCTATAAGTCAAAACTGGGTTGAATTTATTATGGGCCAGATCTGAGGACTAGCCAGGGGCCTTCCTTCCTCAAGCAAGGAAGGGCACCAAAGAAGCAGGATGTACAGAGTGGTTATATACCGTCTTGAAACAAAGAGCATACATCACATATTACAGGAATGTCCCTTTTACAATTGTCACAAGATGCTTAGCTGACACAGCAGGTCGGTGGTCAGCCGGTCAGTGGTCACAAGGTGAGCACAGCAGGTCTGTAATCAATCTTTAGTTTCCAGGAAGAGATGGTTATCCTTAAAGAAAAGCTGATATGGGGGGAAGCCACATGACTATCTTTAGGGACATCATTCTTGTCTTTGGGACATAGTAAATTGTTCAAGCAGATGTATAATGCATGCTCAACAGGCCACGTCAGACTCTGTAAGAAAAACAAGGTCAGGCAGAATTAGTTTTCAACCAAATGGCTTCCTCATATACTCCAATGTACCCTATTGATTTTCATTTATTTATCAAGTGTAAACCAATATTAAAAAATATTTTTTCTTGTTCAATAAATTTCTGTACAGTAGAGTTGACTCAGCAGGCTAGAAGAATTAAGTACTATAGATGACTTTACTGGTGGAAGGAACCTAGAACTCATCCTGGTTTCTTCTGGGTTCCTCCCTATGTGCCTTTTGCCTTTTCTAACTTTAATCTGCATCGTTTCACTGTAATAAACCATAAACATGAGTATAACAGCTTTTTTGAGTTCTGTGAGTCCTTCTGGCAAATCGCTGAACTTGAGGGTGTTCTTGGAGACCGCCACAAAGCTTCCAAGGAATAAGAAGAGATATTCAAAATAATTCCACAGATGAATCTTCTGAAACTAGCCATCAGGAAAGCAGAAAGATGCTGGAGAGATTCCGTGAGTGGGTACCAATCTGAAATAACTTGTAGATGGCCAGACCATGGTGTTCTGGGATTTGACAGAGGACATTTAGATGTACGTTAAGGTAGACACAGATAAGCAATCAGTATATTTGGTTTTCTAATGATGTAGCTGAAGGTTATTTGGAGGTTAATGTCCACTATAGGAAAGAATAATAGCACATCTCCAAATTGGGCCTAAAAGAGTACTTTTAACCAAAGGTGATTATTTACTTATGTGTTAAACCACTGCCTTTTCTAACTATTCTGTTTAAAAAAATGTTAATGGAGACTTGCTCCAGATTACAAAACAGAAGACTTGTGAAATGCAAACATGCCACATATGCAAAATTGCAAATGTATTTGCAGTTAACAATCAGCAGTAATTAAGGTTGCTATTTTCTCAAAAAATTGATTACTTTTGGAAAAGAGAAGTAGAGATATCAAGTTTAATGAATTTGCCAACTGTTCTGATTGAATATTTGAATTCATATGTTTCTATATAGTTAATCAATGAGTAAAAATAAACTTTGAGTTGAAAAAGAAGCCCACTAACTACTTTTTTTAGATTAAAAAAAATAAGCTTTATTGTCAGTACAAATATTTCCTTTCTTGGTTGGAGAATGTCTCAAGTGCAGTTTGTACCTGGACTGGTTGTCTTGCGGAGAGTCATTTTGCTATTTGAACCTTGAACTCTTCGTTCATATTAAATGAGGTAATAAGTTAAATTGCTTTGCCAACTGTAAAGTGTTACCAAAAGTAAGCATTATAGTCATTCTTATGGGCAGTGGCCCACAGTAATCTGGGTCTAGCATCTTATGCATCATGCTTTTTCCATCTCAAGCACACCTTTTTGGGAAATGGGAAGGTCATATCTTTGCATTTGACTTCATGTGGTCTGATTGACAAGAGCAGGCTGGGGCAGAAGGAAGGGCTGAGGCTTGGAAAAAGATCTGCCCATGAGGGTGGGGAAGCTGCAGAGGAGAGGGGAATAACAAGTCAAGAAAACACTTTGGCAGATAGAACACACAGTGCGTGGGTATAGCTGAGCGATGGACTATCTGGAAATATGTAGACTATGGGGACTGGCAGTATAGGATCAAGCAGCATAGTAAAGAGGTTATGAGCATGGCTGTGAGGTCACAAAGATGTAAATTTGCATTTTGGCTTTACCAATCAAAGGCTGTATGATTTGGAGGGTTGGGCAGGGGAAAATCCTCTTTTACCGTTCTTGTGCTCTTAAGGCTGGTCTAATAATAAAATTGACATAAGGCCAGATTAACAGCAGAAAAACCCAGTTTAATACATACATACTGGAGATCATAGAGAAATGATGCTCAGAGAGTGAACAAAGCAAGCAGTATGTATATCTTTTACATAAAGAAGCAATAAATTTATGAGGAATGACAAGACAAAGAAACTTAGATTTGAGGTATGTAGTTAGTGAGGAATTTAAGCAGTGTTTAGGCTTGAGGTAGTAAATTAGCAAGGTTTGTTTCTGCAGCTTCTCAGCCCTGAATCCCCAGCCCTAATGACAAGGATGCAGGGAGAACATCTTTCACATGGGAGATTTATGTCCTGCTTTCAGGGGGACAGAGACATGAGGATCAGAACGCCCTTTTTGCTTCTCAAGTAACTTTAATTCAATATAATCAATATGCTGCTCTGGGATATTTTGGGGTGGCCTGCCCTGGGTCCCAACAGTTTTAAATGAAAGTCGCTAAGCCTGAATTTTCTCAAATATATAATGGGACAAAGCAACCTCCTAAAGGAGTTATTGTTAAGATAAACATAGACAATATATGTAAGGCATTAACATAGTGCCAGGCAAACAGTGCTGATGAACAGTTAGCCTGTATATATTTAGGACTGCTATTTTCAAGTCAGAATCAATCGCTTTCAGTTGTGTAGAGAGGGTCACTTCTGCTGCTTAGCACCAGGCAAATCCTCATAGAGAGAAGGAGAGATAGCTTGGTCAGACCTGCAGACCACTTGTTATCATGTGAAGTGGATGCACAGAGCCTGGGAGAGGAGACACATTTGCTATTTGTCTTGCTGCTGTGGGAGGTGTCTTATTTCAATGGCCGCTGCACCTCACCTTTGCCTATGGCTGAGTCAGCAGAAGGTGCTTCAAGGCTTTGCTGAGCATCTTCCAAGCACCAGTCTCTTTCTCATCAGGTTAGTGTACTTTCATGACACCTGGATCACAGTGTGTGTGTGTGTGTGTGTGTGTGTGTGTGTGTGTAGGGGGTTCTTGACCCAGAGAGGTAGAGGTGGTGTGGAAGGAAAAGCCCCAACATGGGCATTTCAGTGGAACTGAACGGAGTGGCAACATAGCCTATTACACAGTCAGAGGTAACGAGACATTTACAGTGCTGGAGGTCCTCTGACAATGTGTTTCAACACTTCATTTGACTTAGAATGATCTTAATTATTCTTCACACTTGAGCAAAACAGATCCAGCCATTTGCAGAGGATACATGGGCCATAAAATGCATTAAATGAGCCCAAGGAAAGTGCCTCCAGGAAACACAAAGCATTTGCATTAGCTCCTCATTCTCAGATCTGGGTAAGAAAAGCTCCTCTAACTAATGAAGGAGTTGAAGCTGAGTGAGAGTGTCACTCAGGCAGCTAAGTGGGCAGCTCCAAGGCCACAGTTCATCGTTACCATGGGTGCACTTTACCATGGTAACAATGAACAACAGAGATGGTGCCTCCTGCTGAGGAAGAACTTGGGGAGGTGGAACAGATGGCCTGTTGTCTGTTTCTACTTTGGGCATGACAGATGAGCAATGCATCCAATTATATCACCGGAAGAGGAGAGCCAGCAAAGACATTTGTGATCTACGGGGCTGGCTGTGGAGCCACAGAGCAGTACCAGGTGCATTCATCCAGTACCTGCTCAGGAGTAGCCATGGTAACTACAGACATGCTCCAAGAAGTCATACCCTGGACCACACATCACTTGGGAAAGGAAGTGTGAGGATGGGAGGGGCTACCACCAAGCCCAGCAGATGGTTCCTGTAGTCTGTGCAGATAATGTGATATGGACATTTTACCTTCATCACAAAAGACTGAATTGAGCAAAAAAGACTGACATTTTTTATCTCTTTGTCGAAGAAAGATTAAGTGCTCACTTGTTGGTATTAGTTCAGTGATGCTTCAAATGTTTCCCATGAATGCTGAGAAAAGAGATGATTATTTCACATTTAAGTAAATGATGAGTGTATGTCCTAAAAGAGCTTTCTCTAAAGTTGGTTTTGTAGTACATTATAAGCGTAACTCAATAAAAGGTTCCTTGTCAAATAAATTTGGGCAGTCCAAAATTAAACAAGTCTCTTCACTAAAGGACTTCACAGTCTTTAATTTACAACATGAATTATGGATATCCAAGTGCAGTATGTAAAATATGGTATTCCCAAAGCTTATTTGACTACAGAGCACTTTCTATCTGGAGTATTTGGCTGAAGAGAGAGCAAGGGTAGATTTTAGACCAGTGCTTTGCAAAGATCCCTTTGGAAAAAGCTACTCTGGAGCCTTTTGGGAATAATTAGGATAGAGAGCTGGTGACGAAAATGACACAATTTAATGTTGTAAAGACGGTTGGGATTTAACTGCTCTATCAAAGTCCATTAAGAGTTCTTTACTTGTACCTTCCCCACGTGCAAAATGAGAATAACACCCCAGTTTGGAATTTTTTCATCAAAACCTCCATGCATGTGGCCAATATTGTCCTTGCTTCCCTCCTGTTTCTATTCAGTCCTTCCAGTTATGAGAAGGAAATAGAAGCTGATTCATAGAAGTTTTCCAAATAGGAGGTACTAAATGAAAATAAAAGTTATCTAATGATTGACATATTATATACTGCATTGTATTCCAGAACACTTAAATTCCAAGAGCCTTGACATTCTCAAAACTTTGTTGAAAAACACCATAACCTAAGAAATAGTGTATATGCTCTGTTCAATTAAATAGCTAATGTATTCATCCCCCAGAAATCTGAAGTCATACAATAGCACGTTCTCAATCAGAGATGTGATAAAGAAGTTCTGCCTCGGAAAGCATATCCTGAATAATGCAGGATTAATGCTTATATAATTCCCCCCAGGTATGCTAGGTAAATATTCTCAAATACATATGTTTTCAGACCACTAATAATCAAATCAACCTAGAAATTCTTTGGCTTTGTTTGAATTCTTGTGACACCAAATTGATAGCAGACCTCTAGCTCAATATTTAATGAATGTTCTCAGGAAATCTTCACCAATAATGAAAAGGACAATGGAGCCTGCAGTGCAGCAAGCTCACAACCAGAAGTATTGCAATCGGGCTGGCTGAGCGGGATGTAGCGAGGAACGTGCTCACTTTGAGGCTGCCAGAATGGAATGGGTTCTGCAGGTGGGCAGAGAGCTTCTGAATCCGCCAGTCCCACACTAGTCTCAGACCTTAGATTGTTGCCCCTGTCGCACTGGGCAGAGCTGTGCTGGCTCAGTTAGGAGATGGATGAGCCTGATCAGGCTGGGGGAGGGGATGGTGCACAGAGGCGCCATCTAGTCTGAGGGTAAGGAACAGAGATCCAGGCTCTGCTCCAAGCTCTGTGGCCTCCTGTCACTCCCTCAGGGAGTGTCTGGGTTCAGAGCTGCAGTGCTTGCCTTCCACACTGCACCTTGTAAATCACAGCTCAGGGCCACTAGGTCTGCTAACGCACTCTCACATATTGCACTGAGAGCTGCCCACTCAGATGGCCTCCACAAATCTTGTTACTTGGAGGTGAGTGTGCTGGACAAATAAGTGTTGTATCTGGGAAGACAAATTAATCATCCAAATTAAGTGGGAAGATTCTGGTCTGATGCAGTAAAAGCTTTATGGAAGGGGAAGGGAGAAGTGATGGAGGAGTGTGGGGAAGAATATTCACATATAGGTCTGACTCTATGGTTATAAGTAGCAACTCAAGCTTGATATTTCTTTTTGTTCAGTACTGTGAATAATAGAGCCTTGAAGCAGTAGTATTATAAGAATTAAAATTATAACAATAACAACCATTTATGGTGTGCTTATGATGTTCCAAGCACTGTGCTCCAGCCACGTGGGTCTTATGGGCTTTATTTCCTTTACTTTTCACTATAAATAGGCACTATTATAACCCCCATTTTATTTTTTAGGAAACTGAGGCTTGGACAGGTTGAATAAATCACTCAAGGTCACACAGCTAGTTGACAGTAGAGCTTGGTCTTCTGACTCTCATGACGAGAGCTCTTAATCACAAAGTCACACAGATAAGTCATACTATTTGGGTCAAGGGGGTAAAATAGATTTTAATAAACAAAAAATGCATTTCTGGTTGTTATGGGGCTTATGCTCAGGAAGGGAAGATAGACAAAGTATTTCAAATAGTCAGTTAGACGTTTACAGCGGTGTAGGGGACTGGGAATGAGAAGTGCAGGGTGCTGTCAGGACATCTCACAGGAGCCCCTGATCAAACCTAGATTCTGTCCCCTATATCACTCGGCCCCTGCCCACAGCTTTAGGGACCAGCCTGTACATATGTGCTCAAATATAACTGGTTAGGAAATTCAGGTTGATCCCTCTCATCCCAAATCTTCTTTTAGAATTAACACTGATTCTCTGTTCCAGAAGAAGAAAATATAGTATCACTGTGCGTAGTATCATCTTCTGTGGCCTTAATTGCCTACAGGATAAAAAGTAAATCTTTTTAACTAATTTATCTCCTTGACCTCTACATCATTTTGAGGTTCTTAGATGTGGCAAGAGGACAGAGGCACATCCAAAAATCTGATTCCCAGTCTTTTTGGCCTGACTGATTGTGCTTATTCCTTTGAGAAGAGTCGGAGGTGGAGTGTGGGAGTGTGGGTCTGGGTGCCGTTGCTCATTTGGTTTCTAGGAGGTGGAGTCTCAGTGGCCAGATTTGACCCTGGAAACCGAGAAGTCACTTGGTGGGTTCCTTTCTCCTGGGACTTTTTAGGGATTCTTCCAAAGGGAATTATCCAGGACATTTATCCTCTCAGCTGAAGTGTGTCATTCTGCTCTTATCTGTCCTGGCACTGGGAGGGAAATAGGTCAGCTTCAGAAACAGGCCCTGGGACAAAGTGACCTTTGGGAGACACCTACGGACGGAAGGCAAACAGGATCTAGAAGGGGCGAGAGCCCAGCAAGGATGTGGTCTCAGCCTGATCCCTGAGGGTTCTGGAGTCTAAATCACTCACAGAGCTGTCCCATCTGGAGGCGAGGGGGCCAGGCTCTTATAGCCCCATATCAGTCCCCTTACCCTGCGGGGAACTAACCTCTTCGGGGTCTCTGGAAGCCAAAGAGCTAGGGGTGGGTACCACAGCAGCAAGGAAATCTGAAGGGGGCATCTGCTCCAGATTCACAGCAGGGAACACTGCAACCACCCCAAGTCCCAGTCCTTCAGTGGGGTTGTGGAGGGTTATAGCATGTAACATAACACCATGTAACATATTTTTACCTTTCTTATAACAGCCCACCAGGTGGAGAATGGGGGACTCAGGTGCTGACAGCAGAGGGCTCTCCAGATCCTGCGTTTCATTCTTCCAAATGGGGAAAATGTGGTCCTGCCAGTGGGAGCTCCTCCAGGTGATGGACTATGCCTGAAATGCAAAGCTGTTTTAAAGGCTCCACCCTTCAGGGCAGACATCCTCTTGTATGGGGTCTATAAGGTGTTCAATCACACTCTATCCCGTAGGGATAAATCTACCTGGGCTACAGAAAAGGGCAACCAGTTTTACACATTTTAAACTTTTACTCGCACAACTAATAGAATTAAGATTCTTCTTGCCTCTGTATATTTCAAACTGCAAATGTTGCAATACAGGACATTCTTATAACTCATTAACTTTTCTGTACTTGAATATTTAATTTCTGTCAATATACAATTTAAATAATTGCCCCAGGATGATTTGTTTATGAATATCAGCCCTTCCAGAATGATTTCGTAAAGCAATTGCCTGGTGAAACCTTGCAAAGTCTTTTCTCCAGAGTAAATCATCCCTTTAAAGGATATTTCTCCACCAAGGCTTGGGGGGTGTGGACAAAAAAAGGGTCAAGGTAGCTGCCTTGTAAGTCCTTGCAGCCTATTTTGTGTATTTGCCAGAAAATGTATGCTAGGTTCTCTTCTGAAAGGTTGCTGCTATTTTTCCCTTGGCTTATGTATCTACCAGAATCCTGGATGTGATGGTTCCACGGTTAATGCGTAGAATAACTATTAAGAATGCCATGCTTCGCTGAAGAATCTTCTCTCCTCCCATTTTTCATGGAGCAATGCCCAATTAATTTCACATTGTATTTTTGATGGCTATAACCAATGGTTGTTTCAACTCAGTTTTTATCTAGAGGGAAATAATTTTGGTGAGTAACTGAGACTATATAACCAAACAGAGAATTGATTTAGCCTTCTTATGCATGTGGACAGTTCTAATTTTTACGTACCCTATTTAAGTCAATCACAGATTTTTTTCACAAAGATGTGCATCCAGAGCCCTGATTTATAGATTTATTGGATATTTTACCATCTTGGAAAACTTACCTGATTTGTCCTAAGCCATGATATTTAGAATTTATATTATATATGTCGTTTGCTGCTGTTCTCCAATTGCAATGATTTTCTGAACTACACATTTTTTGAGGAGATGAAGACAATTTATGTAAAGAAGTAAATGCCCACAAAGAGGAAGGACTATGCATCTGTGTATGGGCCTCCCTGAGCCTTCCCATGTGCCCACGCCAGCCCAGTGCTTTCCTCCAGCAGAGGAGCACCCTCCCTGATGGGATGCATTCCCTTATAATGTCCAGGAGCCGTGGGAGGAGAGATCCATCGTTCTTAATTTCAACTCCCAATGAAAGCAGATGTCAGTGATTGGTAAGACAACTCTTAAAATACAGTGACCAAAGGAAAGGAATTTGATTCAAGGGAAGTAGAAATCAATATTGACTTCAAGAAACTATAAATCTTGATGTTTCATACAACAAGTATATATGTTTATTATTAGTCATTTGAACAGATGAGCCAGAATTACAGTTAATGTCTCCTGGAAAGCAGCCAGATTTCTACTAGCCTGTAGCAAATGATGATTTATGCCAGGTAACTGGCAGAAAAAAAGCTGATTTAATTAATTTTGTCACCAAGGTTTCTCTGCTGAGGCAGGGTAAATTGAGAAAAAGACTAGTAGGATATTTTCTGATGTTTATTTATAAGAATAATTAAAAATAACCTATCATATTTTACTTATGATTGAGGTTGGTTACCTGTCTTCAAATTGTACAACCGCCTGGTCTACCCTGACCATCATTAAATCAGGTCAGTGAACTCATTATCTGACTTCTCCAACTGAATAGCCATGGATCACTTCTACATGGGTTTGACAATTGTTCATTAATTTATTAAACGAATAGTTATTTGATGTTCATTATGTGACAGGTTATTCTAGGTGCCGGGGATATGACGTTGAACCAAATGGACAAAGTCGCTGCTCTCATAGAACTTACTCTCTAGTCCTTGCAATAAACAAGAAGCAAGGAAACATACAGTCATATATTTCCAGGTCAGGATAAGTGCTATGGAGCAGAGTAAGGAGGAGGAGCGTGATGGAAGGGTGTGCTATTTTTAAAGGCCTGCCAAGGAATGCTTCTCTGAGGAGGTGACCTTTGAGTAGAAACTTTAAAGGACATAAACTCTATGATTACATAAAATATGTAAATCTACATGAATTTGAAAAGGCATAATCTACATGACTATTTGGGGGCATAGAGAATACAAATGTAAAGCCCTGAAGTGGACATGGACTTGTCTTGGGGTGCTGCGTCTAGTTTCATCAGCGTGAGCTCAGAGGAACTAGCTAAATTGTTATCCATGTTGGGGGTAAGGGAAGCGAAATGGGAAGTAAGGTATGATTTTAGTGCTAGAACCAACAAGGAGATTCCAGAAGCAGAGTCCTGATGGGGCCAAAGTCTGAGCTACTTAGGCAGTCCCAAAACTGGCTGTCAAATGTAACAGACCTAATGGCAAAGGGAGAGCCAGTGTAAGGAGCCAGATCTAGAGGGAAGCCCATGGATGGAGTGTCCATATAGACTAAGAGGGTATGAATAAGGGAGTGGGTGAACAGGGAACAGTCCCTGAGCCAAATCTGATATCCATGGTTACTTTTCTTAAAGCTTATGTGTCTGTTTCACAGGTGTGCCAGGTTTGTCGCAAAGGTTGGAAGGGAGGTCACGAAGGATGACATAAAACAACCAGCTGAATCCCAGAAGGATCAACTCTAGGTTGGAGCTCTCCTTGCATCCTACAAAATGCTGAAGTGTAGGGATAATGGGATAGTGTCAGGAATGAAGAAGTACAGTTTCTAGGCTCATCAGGGACCAGCTACTCAGAGTGGAAATGGCCACTTTTTTCCCTGAAGCACAGCACATAGATAGGTCAATCGTCCAACAAAATTGACTGTAGGATGCAAGCATTTTTTTGCAAATACAGTGTTTTCTTGATTTGGCCCAGATCTTTATAGACCTTCTAAACATTGCCTACTCCTTCTCCTTAGACACACACACACACACACACACACACACACACACACAGTCCATAGGCCCTGGACCTCAGGGCTGTCTTTCCATTCATTCATTCACTTGTTCATTCATTCAAACCAGTATTGAATAGCTATTTTGCGGCAGGTGTGAAGATGCAAAAATAAATAACAATTGGTCCCTGACTTTAAAGGAACTCCCATCTTCTAACTCCTGGCTGAGCTACTTTCTTTGACTCCCCTTTGATTATCCAAGGAACATATTCTTTCCTGCTGGACTTCATGCCTCCCCTTAGGCTTTTGAATCCACATTGCTGCTCTTGCAGCCCTTTTGCTCGTTCTTTGGGCTCTGCCTCAGGAATGCAATGTTCTCTCTGTCTATACTCAGAGCCGGGCTCCTAGACCTTATTAGAAGTCTGTTCTTCAAGATTTGCTACTCTCTAGCCCTGTCTTTTCCTATTAAATTTGACAATCTCACACTCACCCCATCCTTCCTAACGCAGCAACATATAGTCACCTAACGCAGCAACAAGCATCCCACTCAGAGATTCCCCAAATTCTTGGAACTTCTAGCCCTTCTCCCTGTTGCCCCTTTAATTCTCAATCTCATTTTACCTCACAGGCATTAGGAAGGACTAGGAGAAGGGAAGAGATGTCCATTCGCACCTGTTCTTCATCGGCAGTAACACCACCTTCCTCGTCTGGTGATTTTGAAATTTAGTGGAGCAGTTGCTGGGAAAATAATGGCTTGAGTCATAATTAATTAACCTCATTTAGATTTTCTTATTGCCATTCCTATGCTTGATTCAACCTCTTTAAACAAGCACATGAAATAGGTCAGAGATAGAAAGTTGAAATAGAAATATAAGATTTTGAGCTCAAAGAAAATAGGAATGTTCTTTTTTCTTTTTCCTGTGACACCTAGGAGACAGAGGAAAATGAAGAGAAATAACACTTCTTAAGCACCTCCTGTGTGCCGGATGTTTTACATAAGCTTCCCACGTTAATTAAAAAAGGAGAAAGCGTGTTCAAGATGGTCAAGTAATTTACTGAATATTATACAACTAATAAGTGGTAAGTTGGGATTTGAACCAAGTCCTTTGTGATGCTGGAACTGGTCCTTTATCATTTTTGATGCTTTGACCTGGATCTGGGATTAGCTAGCTGCATGACGTTGGCCTTGCTAGCCTCAGCTTCAACACTTGGGAAATGACCCAGGCTCCTGAGAACACTTCCAGTGAAACCTCAGTGGCTTGGCCATTGTCACCCCTATCTTATCCACAGCTAATATCTGGATGTTGTTCCTTAGGATTTTTTTGAACCCAGTTACATTTAAATAAGAAATGTTTGTCTACACTTCAACCAGATTCCTGCTGCTTTGTTCTCAATTTTTGACAATATAAAACTTCCTAGTCTGATTGTTTTGGGCAGACTTTTTTCAGGATGGCACTTGTATGCTTTTGAAGGTGACTTTCTCATCATTCTACCCCTCTGGCTATATAGGAGACTCTCCTAGCACCTCTGAAAATAGACGTGCATCCAGGCAGATTCAGAAGGAGAAACAGGTGACCACTTGAATAGCAGTATGAAATAAAATTGACAGATACTTAATTGTGAAATACCTCCACTCTACCTAGTGATTTTCTAAAATAAATCAACAGTTCAGATGATCAACAGATTAAGGAATCAATGGAAAATTAGAAGGGTAATGTCTGTCTCAAAAAAGATGACTTGACATAATGTTCTAATAACTTAGAGCAACCAAAGCACTTTAGAAATTAATGCGAAATCCATCATTGATCATTTTAGATTTTTATGGCCGAGGAACTGCGTTTGTATGACTCGATTGCTCAATTGCATAGCAACGTTAGGTTTCAGACCAAGAGAAGAGGAATGAGATGAAATGAGCCTGACCTTTGGTACTGAGGAAAATGAGAATCAGCATCTCTGGGCTCTTCTTGTTTCACATTGTTCTTAATTGGACAATATTATAGAAACGACAAGAAACAGGACTAGATATTGATGAAAATTGCTTTAACAGATGGGAGTATTTTGACACAGTAATTCCAAGGTTTTCTAATTTGAAGGTGGCTAAATTGTATTTTCTTAAAACTACATAGTATTTTTATAAACTAATCTCTAGAGGAGACACTCCGACAAATGTCTAAAATTGATCTATAAAATTTCACTGTCCCAGGGATCCAATTACATGAAAATTCAGGGCATCTAACTATCCATATGGAAAAGACAATTGGTCAGGAGTCTAACAGCTTCAGACAGAAATACCAGACAAATCAGCATTATACAGAAGCCACAAATTGGGCTGTCAAAATCCAGTCCCCTTCAATAATTATCCTGTATATACCAAAACACACCAGGATCTACAGGGAACAGAAAGGCCTGGAAAAAATCCTAACAGGGTCAGGCAAGAGCTCCAGGTAAGTTGCACTGGCATGAACAGGTGCTGCCAAGGGATTTTAGAATTAAGGTCAGTCAAAAACTGGACCAGACAATCCTGCAAGAAATTGGCCAGAGAAGAGAATGTCACACTTTATGGCAAATCTAGTGTTCAAGGTCCTGCTAATCCCCTTCTGTGAGTCTCAAAGCTCCTACTTTGCTCCCTAATCCATTACATACTATACTGCCCTCCACACACTCGTAGAACACTCCCTCCCCTCAACAAACACACACACAAAGAAAATAACCAGCCTATCCCAGGAAAATGGTCACATTAGCAAGCTCATTGTTTATTTGGCCTCCCTTTCTGACTCTTTTTATCTTCATGAGTGTTCTCTTCCACTCTTGGGTCCCAAGACCTCATTGTTTATGGAGGCTCATTCCAAGTAAAGCAAGCATTGGTCTACATCATTATTATCCTTTGACAGAAATTCATTCACTGGCATAAGAAGAGATGTGAACCATGCCCTTCTCCATATTCAACCTAACTTTCCTTGTGAAGGATGCTTTATCCCATGGGATGGTTTTCTAGAGACCATCAGAGCAACCTAGGAGAGCCAAGACCTGGGCAAATGGATCTTCCCTCTGGGGAGGGCAGGCATAGGAAAAATGGGTGCAGTGCAAATGAAATAGTCTGCCAGGTGGGGCATGGAAGCCAACAGGCATAGAGAGGAGTAGGGAGGTTGAGTAGGTGGGTAGAGGATAGTGATAGGGAACCCAAGGTTAGGCAGTGTAGACTAATGTGGGTTGAATACTAGCTCCAATACTTGCTAGAATCATGAAATATGAGAAATATTGTGCTTGTCCTTAAATTCATCCTGTACCTAGAGATGCCCTAAGAATAAATATTTTAGTTATTTTAGCCTATCTAAAGGGATAATCTACCTATTGTCACTGAGCACTGACCTCAAACATTAACCATGACCTCTCTCTCAGTGCATTCTCTCCCCTTATCTAAGTCTGCACCGCGCTATATTTTTCCCTCTGATTGATCACTGCCATCACTGCTACCACCACCACCACCTCCACCACCTCCACCTCCAAATCATGGTGATTGCTGGACAGCCAACCCATAGACTTATTGCCCCAAATTTCTGCTATTGCAAACCACCTGGTGGCCAGGACACCCAGCAGAGTTAGGGAGCAGGGTGTAGTTGCTTTAGAACCCACATGGTATGAGGATTCTGGAGAGGACTGGTGATATGACAGTAAGTGAAAGAGCAAAATGCCCTCAGACTTGGGGCTCAAAGGAATAGTTCAGAAGCAGGGTGATAATACAATGTCTTATTTTTCAAATATTTGCTGCTCTCCTTGGGAAAGCATTATCTTCCCTGCCATACTACCTCACCATGAAACTTCCATTGGCCAATGAAATTAGTGGAAGTGGTTGGTGTCACTTCTGAGAAGAAACACTAGGGGCTACTATTTGGCAATCCATGTTCTCTCTCTGTTCCATCTTCCACAATGACCAGTAATGATTCAGAATAGAGACTACTTCATCCACCTGGGTCCCAGAGCAAAGACAACAGGTGGTAGAAACACACAGCAGATCTATCTATCTATCTATGAATAAATTTCTCTTATTGTTAGCAGCTATGATTTTGGGGTTGTTATCTTACCTCAACCTATTACAGTCATGCACCACTTAATGACATTTTGGCCAATGATGGACTACATATATGATGGTGGTCCTATAAGATCAGTACCATACAGCCTAGGTGTGCAGTAGGCTACGCCATCTAGGTTTGTGTAAGTACTTTAGAGGAGGAGGAAATTTTCCTCTACCCTTCTAGGTTTTTCTGGCTGGTCTAAGAATTAAATTGACATGAGATAGATTAACAGGAGAAAAACAAACAAAAGTTTAACAACTTGTGTACATGGGAGAAACCCAGGAAAACCGAGTAACTTGCCAAAATGACTGAAAGCCTCACATTAAACACCATCCTCAGCTAAAGATGAAAGAAAATGTTGGGGTTGGGGAGTCAGGGACTTCAAAGGGAAGGGAGGCAATTCACAGGTAGGTGAAATGGAACAAATGTTTGGAAAACAAGTGTTTGGCCACACAGAATGAGAAGAACACAGAGGGGAGTCCGACACACAGGCTTTTCTAGGTGTTTCGTTGTCTACCACCTAGTTCATGTGATGCTAAGGTGATAGCTTGCTTCCTGAAACAGGTTTTTCTATCTGAATTCTTTTAGGCAGTTAATGGGGAGGTAACAAGAAAAACTTTCTGAGTCTTTTGTTTTTAAAAAGTAATCATCCTAAAATAATCTTCATGTTAAAGAGACACATTTTAGGGTGGCAAATTTTGTTCCCCATCAGTGCAGTGTATGATGTCTGCACAATGACAAAATTGACTACCAACACATTTCTCAGAATGTATCCCATTGTTAAATGACACCTGACTGTACACTGTCATAAGACAATGCCAGGAACAAGGTAATTCTAGCCATTGATGAATATTATTTAGGGTATGTATGTGTGTGTGTGTACACATGTGTGAGGTAGAACAATGCACAGGAAAAAAAGGTCAACAGCAATAAAGATGACAAGTAGTGAAGAAATAATCAAGTAAAAGAGAAAAATTAAAAATTTAATTTGGTCTGGCTGTAACAGTAATACTGATTATAGACATTTTGTGAACTGCTTACCATTTGAAACTAATTTGTATGCAGTATAATAGAGGTTATGCATAGCATTAAAATATACACCTGATTAACTCTGTTGCAGACCCTGTTTGATTACAATAACCTCTCTACGTGTGTATTCCATCTTTGTAATTTGTTGTTCATGTAACAATTTAAAATAATCTGTGAAAACATTCCCATTAGAAGGGTCATATTAGGAAGCATGCTGTGGGTGAGTGTACAGAACAAAGGGAAGATGTGCAACTAAGAAGAGAAAAATAGGAATCTGAGTAAGTGAGCAGGATCAGTCTGACCCTGGCCCAAACCACGTAAACGTTAATTTATTGCATTGCATTTCCTCTAAGCTCAGTAATAGGCCCCTTATCACTGTAGTCAATCTTATCTATACTCATGACTTTGACTACCAGACATTGATCAATATCTTCAAAAATTACATCTCCTGCTCGTATAACTTCTATGAACTCTATACATATATAGCCAACATCCCATGCATCATTTCCACTTGGGTGTCTCCAAGGCACCCCAACCTCAACATGTTCAAGATCACATTCATGGTCTTCCTCATAGCTGGTTCTCTTTTCTCTCTCTCACTTTCCCACTCCCAATTCATTTCCAACTACTGTTGATTTTACCCTCTAGATATTTTTATTCTACCTCCTTATTTGTAGCTATGTTTTTGCCACCCTAGTCCAACCTATCATCATCTCCAGTCTGAAAGGGCCTAGCTAGTCTCCTTACATCTACAATCTCCCTTCCGATTTATTGACCACATTGCAGCTAAGGTGATTTCTATCAAAGTACAAATCTGATTATTTGACTTCATTGTTTAAAATCCCTAAGTTGTTTCCCATTGCTCTTATGGTAAAGACCAAAGTGTTTAACATGCTGTAACTCTACCTGCGGCAGACATCTGTTACATCCCTTCCCTCTCTCCTTCTCCTCTCCCTCTTCACTTTCAGAAATGCTTCTCTCCAATCTGGTGAGTTCTCTATCACTTAGTTCCATCTTCCCTACTCTGGAGGAGCATGTGACTCAACCTGGCACATCAGTGTACTCCAGTGATTGGTCCAGAATTGGGCATTATATCCAAAGCATTGGTTGGCGAGAGCCTTATTTTGGCAATTAATATAAGTCCTAGGAGAAGGAGGACTTCTCATCTTCTGAGATAAGAGGTCTTAGGTCTGCCTCTAGGGTCAGTCTTTTCTACCATGTGGAGAAAGCCTGCCTGAGAATTGAGCTAATGCAAGGGAAAAGTGAGTCAAGGGATGAAGAAAAGAGACAGATGACTGGTGACATTTGTTTGGGCTGGTGCTGGAAGCCAATGCCAGATATTGGACTTCCATTCACATGAGTCGATATACTCCTTTTTGATTTAGGCTAATTTAAATTGAGTTAATATCAGAACTAAAACATTTCTTCTTATTATTTGTTCTCCAGCCATATTACCTCTCTCACCTCACACCAAATTAATTCCTTCAGAGCCTGGCTTAAATATACTTCTTTAGGAAAGTGCTTCTTAGTTCTCCAAATAAGATAAGGTATCTCTGCTATGTTTTCCCAGACAATTTGTTTCCGTTTGTAATTATATATTCACTTATACATTTATGTCTAAGATTACATAATTCTCTTCTGTCTCCCCCATGCAACTCTAAGCTCCATTAGGTCACGTTGTGTTGCTGACAGTAAGTATTTGTTGAATAAATGAATGAATGAACAGAGAATAATTTAGTGTCAGGTGCTGTGCTAAGCACTTTTACATTCATCATCACACTTGAACTTCACAACAATCTGGTGGCAAATGCTCTGTGATCCATTTACATATGTGGAAACTAAGGCATGGATGTGTTAATAAACACTATCAAATAGATATAAAGAGAGAGATCCAGGACATGAAATGAGATTTTCCTCCAAATGCAGAGTTCCTTTCCTCATGCCACATTCTGGGGTCTCTTAAATGTCTATTTGCACTCTCTCCTTTCCCTACAAAATACTTATCTAGACTCCAATTCCTACAGTATTTTAGGCTCTTCTATCTTTTATTGAAATTGTTAGGTTTAACGTTCCAGGAATATTTTTATATTCCCCTTCACCTCAAAAAAGCTTTCAAGATCCGGAAGAAAGAACATCTTTGAGAGCAATGGCCCTGGTTTGGGGTTGTAGGGGAAGGGACTGTCTTGAGATTCCCCATGTTTTTCTGTGTTGGTTAGTGACTCTCCTGTCTACTCCAAAGATCATCCATGAGTAGAAGGGAAAAGATGTGAGGGAATGAGAGAGATTAGAACAGAAGAGGAGAAGGCAGAACTCAGCTACACCATTGGACTGGAATCTCTCAGGACTTAAATGCTTCAAAGCACTTCCCCACTCACAGCGCCTCCAGCGGCCTGATATTTTGGTAATCTGCACATTGTAATGATCTGACAACAATGTGCATTAACGGCAGAAGAAGTTCAAACCTAGTAAATTGATGCTGGACAGTCCAGTGGACATTGATAATCTACTTGGTACACAGTACTCAGAATTCAGCACCATATGTTTAGATTAAATGTCCAGGCTCAAATGAAAGAACAGAAAAGGAAGAATTCCAGAGATTTTTTGGACATTGAAAAGAGGCCTACAGTAGAGCTACTCAAAGAAATCAGCCTCCAAACTCTTTGCTATAGATGGATGACAAGATGAGGAGCTTTCACCAGACAGTGGATCAATGTACTGCTTCTCTCACTGAGGCAGTCTTGCTACAAAGAAAATGTCAGGCGAACTGAAGTGTGTGCAATGACATATTTGAGGCTGGCATAAGCTTTTTGTCTTGTCTCAAAAGGTAACAAAGTCCATGGACTAGCACTGGTCTCTAATCGCACTTTGAGTAACCATAGCCTTGAAAAGTGATTAGCAAGACTGGCTTATTTTAGAAGCACCCAGGAAGCTTTTTAATATACCAGTGCCCAGGTGACTTACCCAGAGATTCTGATTCAATGAATTTGAGGTGACATTCAGTATGTTTCAGCATTAGTCCAGGGGATTCTAGTGGGCAGTCAGGATCAAGAACAACTGGCTTCAATCGTAGCAGGACTGGACGACATGTGAATTCCTAATGCTGACCTTTGGCCAAGACTGAGAGGTAAGCACTGCTGCCATAGGTGGAGGAGCTCGTCTTGCAAAAGACTTCTTGCTTCTTGGATCTTTTGTTAGCCATTTAGGGGAAGGAAATAGAATTGAACAAAGTTACTAAGCGTTGGGTGACATGCGTAGGGGGAAGGAACACCTACAGGCTGTTTGGAACCTTAGGCTTTAAGAAATCAGAATTTAACAAGAGAATTGGGGAATGGGATGCTACTCCATTGCACAGGCAGAATGACACAAAGGAGGCAGTTAAAGGACAGAAAAAAATATCATAATGGCATTATTTTTTTCCTTCCTCCTCCAGGGTAGTTTTCTGGGGAGGATGGTGCTATCTCTGACACCAAAAGAGGGAAAAGTGAGGATTTGAGAGGCAAAGATTATAAATATGGCAGTATGGAGCACAAGGGGGAACCTGTCATCTATTTAAAATGCCTAAGCTCAGAGTTGAGCCTGGAAAATATGTAGTTCAGAGTTAAGGAATGGATGGAGCAGACCTCCAATTGTTTAGGCCATCCATCACTCTGGCCACACAAGCTCCCAAAGCACCAACCATTATTCAACTCACCAGTAAATGAGGAGGGAATTCAAAGATAAACCTTATAAACACTTGTAGTGCAATTGGGGCCTCTGCTTAATATTGATGGCCCCTCAGACCCTGCATGCCAGAAAATCTTATTTTGGAGGCCAACTGATCCACTTTGCAGTACTGTGTTGCCCACAGTCGCTGCCAGGCTTTCTTCCCAGCAAACATCCCAAAATGAAATGTCGTAGCATTTTTGTCCTTGGCATACTCATCTACTGGCATATGAAGAGTACTTTTAGATACTGAGCATATAAAACAGCATAATGGCATATGTATAATCTTTAGACGCTGGCCCTTTAACTTGCAAATGGAACCTTGGGTAAGTTAATTAACTTCTTTGAACCTTGGTTTCCTTGTTCGTAAAGGGTATAATAATCTCTTTCTCTTTCGGATAGTTGTAAAGATTAATGTGAGCTAAAGTCAGCAGGGGAGCAAGCTGAATTTGGTAGGATGGAAATAGGAAGCAACCGTATTTTTTGTCAACATTGCCTTTTAAATCTGATCTACTGAAACTCCCTTCCGCACTCCTCAGTAATAGTTCAGGCAAAGCTTATAGCTATTCTTGTCATTTCCTGGCATTTAAAAACAGCCTCATCAAGGAAGTCCAGTCCAGTGTTACATCAAAACTTCCATTTCTCACACAGTTTGAAGCATTTGCCTCCTCTCCATGAGGCCTGACTAATCTTTAGAAATCTGTCCTGCCCCCTCCCCCGGTGCTCTATGGTTTCTGAATTCTTCCGGATTGTGATGGGGGAAGATGGAAAAGGAGAAAAGGTTTTACTTAGTTACCTGGCTTTGGGGCTTTCTGTGTGACAGACGCTCAAGTGCTGGTGCCGTCTTTTGTGGGTAACTTTGTGGACTCTTCAGGGGACCAAAGAAAGCACAACAAAACAAGGAAATGAATGGTACATGCAAATTCTAAAAGACTGGCGCATGGATTTAAACAAAGCGTGCAATGACGGGTTTCTGTAGACCCAGGAAGAACATCTGTGCGCTCTTTACAGAAAAAGTTCTTATGAAATATTATAGACAAATGCTCATTTGCTTTCTCTTTATTTGCCAGTCTCCTTCACCATAACGTAAATATTGGTTTCCTTGTCTCTCTCTTTTTTTGATGTGGTAAATGGCAATCACCACCACCATCCACTTCAAGATCTTTTTCATTTTCCCAAACTGAAATTCTATAGTCGTTAAACATTAACTCCTCATTCTTGCCTCTCTCTTAGCCCCGGGAAAGCACAATTCTATTTTCTGTCTCTACGAATTTGACTGCTCTAAGTATCTCATATAAAAGAAATCACACAGTATTCATCCTTTTGTGTCTGGCTTATTTCACTTAGCATAATATTTGCAATGTTCATCCGTGTTGTAACATATATCAGAATTTCCTTCATTTTTAAGTTTGAATAATATTCCATTGTATGTATATACTGTATTTTGTTGATGCATTCATGTATTGATGGACACTTGGGTCATTTCCACCTTCCTTGTCTCTTAAATGCCATTTCAGATGAAAAGTCCGTGCTGTAAGTAATCATCAGTTCCTGGAGACACTTTGTCAATGAAGGATTCCTCTGTCTCTATTCTATGTGGTGGACAAGGATTGGGCAGTGGTTTGATCCCTGTTCTGTGGGAACTGCTTACCCTCAGAGAAGGTCCCTGGTAACCCATGCTTCTTCTCAGCACACTTGCTCCCAACACCCACTCCCCAATCAAATCAATGCTTGACCTGACTTTGGCCAGTTGGAACGGAAATACACAGACGTTGGGCATTGAGAGCTGGGCCTTGTCCAGTGGGAAGGTCCATAAACACCTGCTGCAGTGCTCCCCATCCTGAGGTGTGGTGACCCTAGAGTGGCAACTCGTTGGTCTGTGCTCAGCTCCCCCGAGTAATTTTTACACTTTTCTTGGTTTTGTCTAGTTCAAAGAGGTTTTTTGACTTAACAACCAGATCACTGGACTAAGGTCGTCTGTCTCCTTTTTCTCACTTTCCCATTCACCTGCGAGTTTTCTTCTCAGATTTATCCTCCACTGGCAAAGGCATCCACCAGTTTTGCTCAGAACTATTTTAGCCGACACCCCTTAAGGCTATGGGATTATAAACTCCAAGCTAGACCTTTTAAATTCAGCTGACTGCTGTTCTCCAGCTTGGCTCCCATCTACGCCCTGGGTAATTTAAGCTGACTCTCTGGCCTCCAAAGCCAGGAGACATAGTACATCCACTCAGGCACTTATGGTGAAAAATACTCATGGTTCACAGACAGTGGTATATAAAATCCTGGAACAAGCTCAACAGACTAGATGCATGATAAGCTTTCAGGAGTCATAATTTTATCTCACGTTTTCAGCAAGTTATGCTTCTGAAGCTCATACTTTACCTAGAAAAGCAGAACACGTGCAACATAATTCATGCCTAGTGACTGGACGTGTTTGACCCCAAAAGGGGTCTAGAGGTTTCATTTTCTTTTCTGTTGGTTGGATTTCATACTTCAAATGCTTCTTTAGTTTCCATTTTTTCCAGTTTATGTGGGATTCATCTTTCCCTGCAGTTCCCCCTTAATGGTTTAGTAGTTTAAGGCTTTTGTTCTTAGTTTCTTTAATTTTTTTTTAATCCCTAGGAAGGATACATCAAAACAAAGACCGACCCTCCAATTTGGCACTTTGGGAACTGAAAATCTGGTGGGTCACTGGGCTGTGATCTTCCCTCAGCATTTTCTGTAAGGGATGCAGTGAGCTCAACAGTCAGCTTCTTTGTCCATTCATTTCATTGATCTTTTGCAGGAAATGCATCAAACAGTCAATCTTTAAATCTCCCGTTTCTACCAGCCTGTAGTGGTCTCCTTCATTAGGATGTTGTGCAGTCTGGCTTCTGTATACATGAGTTCTGCATCTGAGAGTTCAACCAATCCCAGATCGAAAGGCCTACGATGGTTGCATTTGTGCTGAACACACACAGACTTTTTTTCTTGTCAATATTCCCTAAGCAGCACAGTATAACAACTATTGACATAGAATTAACATGGTATTATGAGTAATCTAGAGACGGTTTAAAGTATATGGGAGGATGTGCATAGGTTATATGCAAATACTATGCCACTTTATACAAGTGGCTTGAACATCTGGGGATTTTGATATCCACAGGGGCTCCTGGAACCAATCCCCTGCAGATACCGAGGGACGACTGTATTTGCTAAGACTGGAGGATGAAGTCTGCTTGTTAATAATCATGGTAATCCTTTCATTTATTGAGCATCTGCTTGTGCCAGATATTTTACATGCTGGAGATGTAAGCCCTACCTGCAAGATGGGATTTTCTTATCCTTTTTTATAGATGAGGAACTCAGAACTTCTAACTCTAACCTAAAAAATACAGATATGGCATGAGGTGTAAGTGACAAGGACTGGCCCTTTTAAAAACTATCTTAGAACTCCCACACCAAAAGGCCCAAGGAGGGGGTATGTTCACTCTCCATCCTGTGGGTGTGTCCTGGGACTTGGCTGCGCTCTCTGTCCTGCACTATTCACCCAAAGGCTGCCCTAGAGCTGTGTCTTCGGGGTCTATGAGCTGAGATAATAACATCACGGCTGTGCTGCTCACACACCGGTGGTGGTCAGCCCACTGCTCTCTCTGATTGCATGCAGGCCCCCAGCTGACTCTGCCGCTGTTTTGTAAGCCTTATTCCTATAGTTGATCCAAATGGAAATTTAGACATCTCCCTGTCGTAAAATAATTGATCACAGAAAAGAACTGAATTCAGTGAGTGACTTTGAGCTCTCACAATAGCAAGGTTAGAAAAAAATTCCCACTCTGTTTGGAAACAAACTCCAGTTTCTGTCAAAGTTACAAATGACTTAATTTGGGAGTCACGTGAGCTGATTCTCAAGAAGAAAATGTGATTCGTCTTATGTGAGTGTGGAATTTGCCACGAAGATGCCCTTCATGCAAACCTGCCACGATCGTCAAGCGAAGGAACAGAAAACTACTTAGGCAACTGTTTTAGCCTACTTTGACCTGGGCTTTCCAGGTCTCTAACTAATCTTCCTAATCGATATCCAATGGCACATATCTCTTTCTGAACTCCCAGATCTTTCTGGTGACCAACGCGTCCTCCCCAAAACTCTCTCTTCCAGTTGGTTTCTGTGACACTGCAGTACTCTGAGATCTTCATTGCCTCTGCATTATGACTCCTTTGTTCTTACACCCTCTAAATGATAGCATTCCCCAAGGTTCTGTCCCAGGATTCCTGGGCTTCTCTGGACGCACTCCACCCTTTGGCTAGAACATGGACTCCCACAGCCTAGGCCTCCCTGCCTGTGGTTACTGTAGGCCTCTTCCCTGAGGGTCAGACCCCTGCTTCCCAGCCCCTGCTCCCGACTTTCCCAATGTCTGAACTTCTTCTGCTCCGGAATTCGTTTGTTCTGCTTTCCCTCTTTCTTGCTGGATACTTGTTATTCTGCTGGCCCTTCCTGGTCTCAGGTCTGACCTGGCCAGCATCAGTAGTCCAATGCCTTCTTTAGAGTACCATCTTCTTTTTGCTGCACTGGGCTTCATTCCAGCGCCTGCATCTGGGTCTCTCCCACTGTGTGCATTTGTCTAGTTCCAGGTCATAGGTGCTCCAGGTCCCCCTCCCAGCCATGCTTGAGAGGTGATATTCTCTATTAGATGCTAAACTCTTGCTCAACATTGCAGTCTCTGTAATACCTAGCACGCTGTATCGCACATCGTAGATTCTCCACAAATAGTTCAATTTAATCAAACAAATACTCAAGAAATTGAATCGAAGGTGGCATTCACTGCATCAGGATAACACTAGGTAGAGGACATAGAAGATTCCAGAAAGAAAGAGAAAAGCATGGGAAATTTACATTTACTATATCGATAAGAAACTGTCACTTAAATGTCTATGGAGCTTAATTCGTTCATATGGGGTGGAGAACTTTTTGAATCTGTGTTTACCATGTGAGGCTGTGAAGAATAAGAGAGATGAAATATGTCACACTCTTGAATTGGTGGTTTTTATTCCCTCATTCATAAAATTTGTCTTTAAACCTAAATTAACTACGAATACAAGATTAAATTATTAACTGCGTAAAAAGCATCTTTCAATAACAGTGTTCCTTTTTCCTCTGCAGGAGGCTTCTGGGCAAGTCGGGGATTGACATTTTATATCACACAGTTTAGCAAGTACAATCTAGCATTTTTTCTTGTCATCATTTTCCTGGATGAGTTTGGTTTCTCATTGTTATCTGCGTGATCACCGAAGACTAGACTTGCTTTTTCCTTCTTTTGTGCAACTCCAAACAGACCTGGACAAAGATGCAGATCCAGACAGTCTAATAATTTGGCATCCTTTCAAACTGATATTCTCTAAACATTTAATGGAGGTCAGGATAAACCGATTTTCTGTTAGCATATATTTTATCCTGAAACAAATTCACTTAGTAAATCATTTCCCCTGGCAGAGACAGAGTCAACGTTGTGAAAACAATTCTATGAAAAACGCTTTTCTATAGTTCTGTTCTCTTTTCAGCTCTCATTTATGATTTCCCAAAGCAGATGTGTCTTCCTTGGGGGACATATTAAAGGATTTGAAATGTGTATAAAAATAAACCATTTGTTTTTCCTAAATGGTTCTATGTCATACATGATACAGTTTTCAAATGTTACTAATTCTGAGGGTTGATCTCAGGCAATGGTCAGTGGGCTGGTTTGGGGTTGTAGCTTTTCTACACAACGTGCAAAAATGCTCAACAGAGATATGTATGCCCCAGTGAGGATATTATTATTTATTTTATTACTATTTTTTTTTAGGAAGATTGGCCCTGAGCTAACCGCTGCCAATCCTCCTCTTTTTGCTGAGGAAGACTGGCCCTGAACTAACATCCGTGCCCATCTTCCTCTACTTTATATGTGGGACACCTACCACAGCATAGCTTTTGCCAAGCGGTGCCATGTCCACACCTGGGATCCGAACTGGTGAACCCTGGGCTGCCAAGCGGAATGTGAGCACTTAACCGCTGTACCACCGGGCTGGCCCCAAGGATATTATTTTTTAAACTTCATTTAAGGACACTGCCTAGATCAACAGCAATGGAACAAAGTTATATTTCCCTGGTTATGTAGGAGGTCATGTGCGGAAACCTGAATTAACTGGTCCCATATTTCCAATATATTTCAATGATGCTTTAGTGTCAATGGAAGGTCGGCACCCTCTGCAGCTGGCCCACCTCTTAAATCCAGCTCTAACGTCTTCCTGGGGCTTACTTTTGCATTCCTTCCTCCTTCTGGCCTGACGTTCTTTTTCTTTCTACTTGTACTTTGGATTTTCCTTTTCATAATTCATAATGCCTGCCTTAACCTCCTAGATATTTTAGCAATTCTGTCTTAAGGCCTCATAGAAATTCTCTTCTGTGGTAAACTTGTTTAAGGTCTCTGTCTAGTCCCACTTTTGAAGTTGCCCTGAGCCGCTTCTGAGGCCACAAGACCCCTGTTTCTGGCCAGGACTCATTGAACTGAGTGAAGATCATGAGCACCTAATTCAGGGGGAACCACAGCTAGGTTGGATGAACTGGTGTGATTCTCTCTCGGAGGAATTTGGAATGGCCACACAGAGACTGGACCAGCTGGATGACGGCAGACGCTCATGAAAGACGGATAAAGGCAGGACTGCTATCCCCAAGCAGGGTGATGTGAAGCAGATGAAGCCAGACTAGGAGAGAAGAAAGAGAACTGGAGAGAACAAGAGAGAGGAGAAGACCTGTGACGCCTGAGAACATGGTGATTTCTCTAATTTTTGAAATTCAGTCTGCCCTTGTCTAATCCAGATACACTTCATTTTTTCTTTAAATGTGACTAAGAAATATTACTTTTAAAAGAACTTCCCCTTTTAATTAAATTATCTTGAAATAATTTTTGTTTCTTATGACAAAATAGACTTTAACCAAAGCCCTTCCCTTTCTGCCACCCTGGCTGACCGTCTGAGTGTCTTCCGGGGCTCAGACTTTCTTCTCCTCATCACCCGCTCGTGACAGGCAGTGGCTCGGCTCCCTAGGAACAATGTTGGTGACCGAGAGTCACTAGCCCACGATATTAATTAAAGTGCCTAATGATAACTGCCCTAACAGACAATCCCCCAAAACTTAGTAGCTTACTTCACTAAAAGTATATTTCTTTTTCACATAAAATCTGATGTGGGTTGGGAGGCCATCTGCCATTTGGTACAAGGGAACTCTATGGTTGCCGAGGTAAGGAAAGAAAGGGATGGAGAAGGCAGAAAGCCTTGGGTTGGGATTGACATATGCTACTGTCGCTTGTACTCACAGTCCACTGTCCAGAACTCACCTTAACTGCATGGACATCTGGGAAGTATAAAGGGACACTGAGTGAGTACCAGCGTGCTCATGTTTGTCTGTTGTATCCAATGGCTTGGATAGATGCTGTGACAATTGGCTGTGGGGAAGTGTGGAGGGTGAGTCCCTGTTCTGGGTTACTGCAGTGTCCTATAGACAGGTTAGCTGTTCAAGGAGACAGCAGGGGAGGCTGCGAGACCTAGGAGGTAAAAGCATGGACTCTCAAGGTGCCTGGCCAGAGGCTGGCTTGATCAGACACTTCTTCACCAGACCTGGGAAGCTGGACCGCCAGACTTCCAGACATACTCTCCCAGGTCACCCAGCACTTGTCTATCTCCCAGTCGCACTTTCCTCACAAACCTTGTGCAGGTCGTGCGGTAAAGGAATTGCTATTAAGAGGCATGACTTTTAAAAAGAAGTTTAACAGAACTTAACTTTGAAATGGCTGCTGATCAGAGAACAGCGTAACAAATGGTTGAGAACGTGGGCTCTTGTATCAGAATCCCTGGGTCGAAGTCCCAGCTCTGCTATCTGCTAGCTGTGTGAGCTTAGGCAAGTTATTTGATCTCTCTGTGTCTCAGTTTTCTTGTTTGTAAAATGAGAATAATAACAACGCTTACCTCCTAGATTTGTTGTAAGGATTAAATAGGCTAATATGTGCAAAATGTGTAGAGTAATACCTGACACATGGCACGTATTATGCGTAACTGTTATTATTTAAAGCAGGCGTGATGGGAGGCTGTACAATTATTCCATTTCTGCTACCTTGGCATGAAGCACATTGGGAAATTCCTCCAAGCAGTTCTTTAAAATCCAAGTCATGATCATATAAGATCAGTGTCTCAACTCTGTTTGAACTGATTAGCTGAAGGTGTCATTCATCCATTCAACCACTGTCCTCCTTACACTCCCAGCTCCAGCCTAACCAAATTATGTCCCATTCCTTCACTGCACTGACTTCTGCTCTTCCCATGTCTGTGCCTGTGTATGCTGCCTTTTCTCTGGTTACTATAGAAGAATGAGCCTTGCTCCCATCCAGGGTCAGCCCTAGATCCCATCCCTTCTCATCTTCTCAAAGACTTTACTTCTTCAACTCTTCCCTCTTTCTTGGAACATCAATGTCCCTTGACTACTTATTCTTTTCTATTAGCAATGAAATATTTTGCGATATTGCCTGTCTTAACATCTTTTCTGGACCAAACATTCTCCTCTACCTATTACTTCATTTCTCTGCTCTTTGTTGCAAAAATTCTCACCAAATTGTCTATATACACTGTGTCCACTTTCTTTTCTCTCATTTTTCCAATGTACTCAAGCTTATGCCCCACTCCCCACCTCACCACAATTGCAAAGATCACTAAAGACCTCCATGTTGCAAATCCAGTGGTCGATTCTCAATCCCACTTTAGGGACTTGTGACGCAATTGATAAATTCCCTCCTGTCAGAAACACTTTCTTCACTTGGTTTCTGGGTCATTCTTTTTTGGTTTTTCACTCCTTTTCAAGTGCTTTTGTTGAAACTCTCTCTTCTTCCCAGCCTCTACATGTGTTTGGGGTGGGCTAGGGCTCAGTCCTTAAGTCTCTCTTTCTCTGCTCTTCCTTCCTAAATTATAACACTACTACTTTGATGGCTTTCAAGTGTGTACTCCTAATCTTGACTTTTCTTCTGAATTTTAAATTTGTGTATCCTAAAAAGTAGCCAAACTTCGAACATCCAGTCAGCATCTCCAACTTCGCTTACCTAAAACTGAACTCCCAGCCCTCCTCCCCACTGCTCCCAATCCTGTTTCTCCTTCCATGTTTATCTCAGTAAAATGATAGCACCATTCACTCGATTGGTTAGGTTACAAACCTTGACCCTGTCATCACCATCTTTTCTCTCCAACCTCATTTTCAGTTCATCAGCACATCCTGTCATTTGCACCTTCAAAATATATCCAGACTCGGACCTCCCTGCTACAACCTTAATCCAAGCCACTGCCATCTCTGTTGCGTGATGCTGCAATCACTTCCAAGCCTGTCTTCTCATTTTATTATATGTCCCCCACACCACATTCTTTGCCTCATACAGCAGCCAGAGCTATCTTTTAAAAAAGTGTTTACGAATGTCTGTGGGACCCTATGTGATCCAGATCCAGGCTGCCTTTCCCACCTCCATCCCAGGCACACTGATCATGCTATTCCTCCAACCCACCAAGCATGCTACCGCCTCAGAACAGTACTTTCGGTTCCCTCATCCTGGAACATTCTTCACCCAGAATATTGTAATGCAGTATTCCGTGCATTTTATTTTCCTTAATTCCTAAGCCAGTTCACATGTCTTACCCCCACACTTTGTTCAAATGTTTTTTTTTAAATGTCACCTCCTCAGAGCTGTGATTTTATTACCTAAAATGTCAATCCCCATCTTTTCTTTCTCCCTACTGTGCTTTATTTTTTGTCATAGCATGTATCAAAAAGAAATATATATACAGATATTTCTTATATATGACATATATTTCTTAAAGATAAGTTTTTTATACATACACACATATATATATGTGTGTGTGTGTATATATACATGACTTCTCTCTCCCACAAGCTCTTAACTAGTATCCAGATGGGTAGAGAGTCTGTCTGCTTTATCCACCACTCTATGAGTGATTTTCACAAAGGTTCATCTCTCCCTGGGTCTTCCCTTTCTCCAATTTTTCTTCTGGCTAACTCTTTCTCATTTGTAATATCGCAATTTATTTTTTACTTTCCCCCTTTGGGAAACTTTCTGTAAAACAGGGCTAGGTACTGTTTCCTTGGGTTCAAAGAACACACTTTATAGTCCTTATCATGGTGCTTACAACATTGTACAGCAGTTTTCTGTTTCTCCAGCTTGCAGCCCACAAGCCAGGCCTTCTGATGCTTGGGTGTACTTGCCTCTGAGTCATTCCCCCAGGGAAGAGCTCCATCTCTGCTACTGGGAGGAGACATTGTCTTCCCCTTCCCATGAGAAAGGAAGAGCTGCCTCCTTAGTCTCCTTCTGTTGCTGACGAGTGCCTTTACAGGGCCTCCCTGATGGGGCTCAGCTTCCAACCCCCAGAAAAGCTGTCCTTTGTCTACCATGCTGCAGCGACTGTCACGGGAGAGCGTGTGAGATCTCGGGGAACAGTAAACACCACTGAGCTGTGAAGGGAGTGAAGAGCTGCCTGGATAACAACCCCGCAGCTCCCATAATGACTTTGATTAGAGCAGAAGGAAACTCCAGTCGTTTTTTAGTCTGTCAGTTTTTCTATTATCCTTAAGACTGAGCATGAAACTTTCATTATAACACGTCCTTATTGATTCAACTGATGAAAATATATTGGTATTAATAAGATGAAACTCTAAGGCACTGGGGATAATAAAACAGTTGATTGCAAGCATAACGTATCTCAGAATATTTTTATGTTGTAGTTCCATGCATTTTATTTCCATTAATTACGAAGCCTGCAAATAGGTGATTTGGGCATTGCATCATCAAGCTATATGACCATTTTTATTTGGTACTTATGTGATTTTACAGAGGAAACAGTTTGATTGGTTGTTACCAACAGAGTTTAATTTGAGACAAAATGAAAAAATCTGTTTGAAATGACTAACTCATTGATGAAAGGCACGGAGCTGGGGCTTCAAATGGCTTAAATATGGTCATTAAAAATAATGTCCTTTGGAGTATTTTTAATATTGTGTCCTCTTAGGAAGTTTCAAAAGCAGAGCCTCCTTCCTTTTTATCTGGGGTCTAACTTCGGTCCTTGTCTTTCAATATTCAGATTATTACGATAAGGCATAGGAAAAGAGAACATATTATATGGATTATACTCTGTGGCTACACTTTAGTGTTCAGAAACATTTTTTCCTTGATATTTCCTCCTTTCGTATTACTCAATAAGAGGTTGTTGTCTGCTTCTAGCAAGATTATCTCACCAAGATGTGTGATGTCAAAATATACCATTTTTAAATGCATGGCACAAAATAATTATAAAAATTATGGAAGTTTAAAAAAAATCTAAATTCCATTGACCTCCAATCAACAGCTCTCATTTTGTCATATTGTCTTCTGGTTTTAATTTCTGTGCCTACATATTTAGTATGTCATGTATGTTTAGAATACATATTTAGAATGGCATTCACAAAATTTTGTTTCATTCTCTTGTCATTTTATCACCAACATTTTCCTGTTTTTATACTAATTTTATAATGTCTGCATAATATTTCACACAGTTCTATAGTCATGGCTTCCACTTTCATCTTGTAAATAATGCTGCAAGGGAAATATTCATGCCTACGTGTTCTGCAAATACTTCATTCTTTCCTTAATATACTCCTATGGAGTAATTTTACTGGGTCAAATTGTACACACTTTTTAAAAATCTCGTAAAATACATTTCCAAATTACTTTTAAGAGGGTTGAACAAATTTAAATTGTCCCCATCGATGTATCAGCTACTAGTTTAAAAATATTTTGATCAGGACTATGGATTCACGCTTAAAATACTTGTTAATGTAGCGTATGAAAACCAGTACCTCATTTCTGTTTGTGCTTTTAATAGTTTCAGAGACTGTTTTCCTAAACCTTTGTTTAGCAATTGTGTTTCCTCTTATGTGAATTGTCTTTTCACATCCTTTGTTTATTTACCATTGGCGTCCAGATACTTTTCTTGTCAATTTCTATGAACTTTCATGTTTGCTGCAAATATTTTCTTAGTCTTTTGTTTTCCTTCTTATTTTAGTTACGTTACTCTTTATTGTAGTGGGGCTTTAAATATTTATGCAATTGAATCTATTGATTATTTCTTGTTTTCTATTATTATTCCTCTAAAGATGACTGTAATTTTCTCAATCCTGTGGTCTGTTGGTTTTCTTTGATTAGAATTCTATATTCACCTCTTTAATCATGTAGAATTTATTGTCAAAGGAGTGAGATGATTATTTTACATTATGTACTTTTATTCTTACATCAATTATTAAAAAGCACAAGATCATTAAAAATGCCCTGTTGGCAGTATTATAATTTTGAAGCTTGTTTGATAATATGCATTGTTGAATCAAGTAGTATTCTAGGCATAAGGAAATGAAAATGGCACCATTTTAGTCACTAAGGATCTCAGAGTTTAGGCAAGGAAAGAGGGCAGGAAACAGTCTATAAATACCAACATTCTGGTATTTCACACTGACCATTGAGTCACTATGCTGGGAAACTGATGTCTTTTTGTTTCCATTCTTCTCTTTTTGTCACATTCCTTTGCTTTTGCCTGTTTGTCCTCTTGCTCTATGGCTTACTTTCTCTTCTTCTCTCTCTTTTTCCTTCCTTCCCAGTTTTCCATCTTCCCCTTCACTCTTCTCCCTTCAGTCTCCTTTAGTGCTTCTTCTTTCTCCCTCTAACCTTCCTCTCTCCATCTCTCCTTCACCCACGCCCCTTTCAGAAGAAAAGAAATTTTCTCTCTTTCTGGGGAGACATGCATCTCTAAATCAATTGCAGGGCATTAGTCAAAGCATAGGCTTAGGAACTAAGCAGACTTGAATTCAAATCTTGGCCTTGTCACCACCAGTTGTATCAACATAAACAATTGCAGGAAGTCCTTGCTTTGCACAATTCTGATACGCATGAATTTAAGTTACCACAGTTTAGTTAAGTGATACTAGTCCTTCAACAGCATGGTTCATATTTGAGGTACCTCAGTATATTGACTGTGAATAATTGCATAACTTACAAACTTCACCACTAACTTCTCAGTCCACATATTACAGCGTAAATAACAGATAGACACCATGATCAGTGACCAATCATGTCACTTCTTTCAAAGCCTCTGGGTGACTGGTCACTACCCATCTCTTATTTAACTTACACACAGACAGCAAAATGTATAGTTATGTTGCCTTCTTGTATCCCAGTGATAAACTAACATGAGTTTTACAAAAATGAATAATAGAAAGAAGAAATTGACCAACAAAGATGAAAGTGTGACCAAGAAACAAAAGCGATATTCCTGGAAATGAAATTCAAAATGGCAATAAAGGGAATTAGAGAAGAGATAGCTGACCTTGGGAATACTGACACTGCCACTATTCGAGAGACCCCACGTATGCAGCCTGAGCAACTTAGTGAAGGTGAACTTATGGACAGAAGTGAGGAAAGTGTTGTGATGCAAAGGATTAAGATGTCCCAGAGGAATTGATGTCAGCAATAAACCTCACAATAAGGGAACTCTTTAAGACATTTCACCACATTAAAAGAGCAAAGGATGAAATGTTAGAAGTTCATCAAAACATAGACAAGAGTATGACAATTTACAAGGCCTAGAAAAGATGCTCACTCTGTATCATAAGTTACATGACAAGAAGAAAGCAAACACTGTTCAAACTACTCTTGATACTTTTTTTGGAAAAAATAAAACATTTTAATTCTCTTAAATTATGGTGTACTAAATAAATATTAGTTTTACTATTTTTCATTTCCCTATACAATTATAGAGTTCTTAATGTTTTTAAAAAATTTTTAAAGCTCGTAGAACAATAGTAATGTTTCCCATTGACTGTTAAGATTATTTTGCAAGGTTTCTTGTATAGTCATTTTTATCACCCCGAACTAGTGTGAAAAGTGGAAACTGACTCTTCTTAACTTCTCTAAACTTTATTTCTCTGCCTGTGAAATGAAAGAGGATGGCTGTGAAGGTTAAGTGAGATAATGTTTATAAAGTGCTTTGAGAAGCTGGAACTTGGTAAACTTTCAGTAAAAAATAGCTATTAATAATGTCAGTATCATTACTATCAACCAGAAATCAAAGTAACATGGTATAATTCTACCAAGTTGGTTTAATGAAACTTTTATTGTTTAAGCCAGATTGCTTGTGCAAAATATCAGAATTAAATAAGAAAAAATAACAGCTAATTAGTGAAAAAGTAAATATTTTTCTAGCCATCAGGTAACTACTCCCCACCTCCAAATTGCCTCACTCCAAAACCATCACATTGTTGGTCTTGATAATAAAGTGCTCCAATTCACTTTCTTAGACTTGCCTGCAGTACTAATTTCAGGAAGTTCAAATCTTTTTTGTTCAAACTCTAGTATTTCCTTTCTGTTTTCTTTTTGTATCAAGAAACAGCAGGATGGAGGAGCCCAGAATTCATTATTAGAAGACTGGGGAGTTGTGGTGGGTGGCAATTGAATCAAATATCTTTCTACAGTATTTCTACAGAGGCTCATAATTATTCTCTTGTTGAATTGTGCCCACCTATTTATAAAAACAGGGATTAATAAACACAAGGCAGAGGGAATTTCACTAAAATCCACATTACTTTAGCCATTGTCGTTAGACATTTTTTCCTTACTTTTTTCATAGCAAAGTAAGTATGATTGATTTAATTTTTAATGCTTTCTCTACTTTAGTCTAAAACCATTACTTAGAAATACAAAAGCAACGTAGCTTTCACAAAGCAGGAAAAAATACAGAGCATTCATAAAGCCTCAATCTGAATTAAAACCAAGCGGTTTCCCATTGCCTATGACCACGTCTTGATGACTGAGTATGGCACTAAGGCCTCTCTGTTTTGAACCGCCTTGCTCAACCAACCTCATCTGGTAGACATAGGCTGAAACCTATGTTTCAGCCACATTCATGTCCTTCTCCTCCTCCAAACAAACAGTGTTTGTTCCCACCTCAGTCTCTTAACTGTTCCTTTCTCCTTGCCTCAAATGACCTTCTCTTTCTTCTTTGTCCAAATGATGCCGGCTCTTCAGTGGGCAGTGAGGTCTTCCTCACTGCTCTATTCTCTATCAACCTGGACTTTCTCTGACCTTCTCTATCACCTATGGTCCACACCAGTGCCCTTGACATCAAGTCTTTCAAGGACTGATCATATTGCTCAATCCTAGTTTGAATTCCTGGAGGCCTGGCAGCCTACTGTATATTTCCATTTAGCTCACAGCTAGTTATGCACACAGTTTGCTAGCGTAGGTCTTTGAAGGCAGAGGCACTGTCTTATCCATCTCTGTATCTTATAGTACCTAGCATATTAGGAACTCAATAAATAATTATTAAATAAATGAAGAAACAAACAGACATAATATAATGTTTACAGAATACTGTTCAACCTGATTCTTTCCCTTCACGTGGGGAAACATGTCTGCCCTAATAATTCTAAAAAATCTGTTCTTTATCTCTTTTCAGTCTTTCTTGGAGACAACTTTCTCAGAGGGCTATGTTGACAACCTGGGGAACTCTTACAAGGCATATCACCCGCCCCTTTGTGTAGGTCCATGGGGGACTGGTGTTCTTAGCTGGTTTACTGAGCCACAACATAGCTAACTTTTATTTTAAATTACTTTAAGATATTGCACAATCAATTGAAATGTGAAAAATTTAATCAAACATAATTTTGTTCTACACAATAAAAATAACTAAGTGAAATATATGTATATATATTTCTGAATTGATTGGCTGTTTTCATATCATATAGACATAGCATAAGCACTCTCCAATCAGCTAATTTGAGATGACATTATCATTCTAAAATTACAGTGGTAAAATGAACAAAATCAGTAAGCTGTAACATCTTTTAAAGATAAACGTGTTTTTCTGTAAGTGCATATGCATGTACTATATATATACATACACATATACATATATACTATATATATGTTCTGTATATATACATGTGCCTATTAACACAATCTGCTACACAATTTCTCTTGAAAATACTATGTACATTGATACAACTAAAAACAAACCATATGAAAGAAAATTTAAACCTAAGATGTTTGATGTTCAGAAAAGAGTGGCAGATAGACTAAGATTTAAAAGTTCAAAAATGGGTCCCTGAGGGATCCATGCGTGTGGTCATTTGAACATTCAGAGGAGAACAGGTAGGGGATTTCTAGGGTGAAAGAGTCGGTCAAGTCCAATTTTTTAATCTTTCTCACTGTAATAGGTTTAAATTGACATTAATAAGGAGAGGAGAGAAGCTCTTCAAAGTTTTCCTGAGTTAAATATGTCTGCATTAGTGGCATTGCATTTGATGGACCAATAAAGTGAAACCACAATCAGATGGTAATCTTGTCATAAATTCTACTTTGTCCTATAAGGTTTTCAACTTGCCAATCAGTCAGATGTATTTCAATGATGGCTCGCAGCCATTTTGCATACATGTCAACTGTAGCGGACTCCTCCAGCTGTGGCCCAGCCTCATGCCTGCTGGCATGATTGCACCAAGTGCCTTTCTGGATCTTTGTCAAGGGTGCTGCCTGACTGGCTTGAATACCCACCACAAGCAGGCCACAGGGCTAAGCTTGCAGGGGTAACTGAAGAAGATATTGTTTTCTTTTCTTAATCATCACAGAATGGAGGAGACACATCACATCTAAATAGAAAGCCCATTTTGATCAGAAAAAAAAGGAAAGAAATAAAACAACCCTGTCTTCTTTTTCGTGTGTTGGTAGTTTGTGCATATGACTGTATAGGTTTCAAAAAGACACTGCTACTATCCTAAAACACTTGAGGGACAGCCTTACACAAATATACTCATAACGTCTTTTCCTTTCTTTTCTCTTTTGCTGGGAGCTATTGGAAACAAGCATCTCTGATTTATGAGGCCATTTCAGGTCCACAGACCACAAAGTCACAAGGTCTAACACTGTTAGATTGTCTCCCGAGCATGTTTCATGAGACAGTGCTAAGCTGCTTCGCAGGTCAAACTATTAATCATTCGGCTACGACCACGCCCAGGTAGGAGCAAACTGGAATTCTGAAACATTCCCAGCAATTCTTGAGCTGCCATTTGGAGTGAATCCCTATTTATCCAAAGGAAACCCATCAGAGCTTCAACTCATTCATATTCACTTGCTGCATTGCAGTTCTCAAGCGAGGCAACAGCTGCGGGGAACGGCACATAACGCTCTTTTTGAAAACTGATTATAATTCAGGGATGGCAGTGAATATTCTTATGGAGCATGAGAAATAACAGCAACAACCTTTCTAATTACAGGGAAGACTAATGCGTTTACTAAGGAAATCACTGGAAAGAATGGCTGAGTTGTTCCTTGTGGCTGTAGCTGTTCAGTAAGAGTAGTTGTAGGGCCCAAGTCTCTGCTGGTGGGATGGAAATCTTAGGGAGCTTGAGGGAAGGAGCGGCCAGCTGAATGAAATTCTCAGTCCAGTGAAGCAGTGTTGGAATGGAAATATGCACCTAGAGTTTGAAGGCTGGAAATCTGCCAGGACTAAGTGGAGCCAGATGCCAATTCTAAGGTGGAAAACCAGGTAGAGGGGAGCCATAGTTCTCAACTGGTTCTCTGAGGAAGAGAGGTATCTTGTTCCTTCAAAATTGTGTGACCGAATTTTAGTTAATGCATACATTTACTTTTGCTGCAACCAAATATACGTACAGTTTGGATATGTACAGAATACCCATATACCCATATATACACTGAGTTTAGGATGGTTGTAAAGTAAGCATAGAGGGGGGATGAAATTGTCTGCCATGTTCCAGTAATGGGAAATCTTTCTTTGTTGCTTGCTACTCTCTTCTTTTGCTCACTCTTCGCAATTTATTATTCACTCAGGAATGCTCGCCCCCTTCTCTCATCTCACACACTATCCTTGGGCAATCTTTTCTATGCCGGTGGCTTCATTTAGCACCTGGGAACTGATGACTCTTCAGCAGGTCTTGAATCATGATTCTGCCACTTACTACCTCAATGATGAAAGAAAAGCTGCCTGATCTATAAAGTGGGAATTGTAATAGCTGCCTCACAGAGTCGATGTGAGAATAAGATTGAGTGGGTGAAGTGCCTGCATATAGACACATCCAAATAAATATTAGCATTATTACATTAGTAAACATGCCTCTACCCCAGTTGTCTCTCCTGAGCCTCAGATTCACCTATCTAACTGTCTGCTGGACATCTCTACTGGACATTTTATCCACACACCACTAAGCATGCCCAGTATTTAACTCGTTGTCTCCCTAAAACTTCTCTGCATAAATTCTCTGTCATTCACTAACTACTATCATGATCTTCCAGCCATCTGAGGAGCATTCTTGATTTCCTTCTCTTTTATTTGCCACACCCAATTAATTGTTAACTTATCTTTGACTCTGAACCCTCTTTTCCATCCCTTACAATGACCACTTTGGCTCAGGATCGTTGCAACTCTCAGATTACTTACTCCAAATTGGTCAGCCTGTTTCAAGCCTTGTTTCCTTCAAATGCCTTCTTGACTCTGCTGCCAGATTAATACAAGTTAAAGACAAACCTACCCATGCATCACCCTGCTCAAAACCTTCAGAGGATCCACATCTCCTACAAGATAAAGTCTAAACAAAGCACAGAGTATGAGGTCCTCTTCCTACTTCTCCGGATTTGTCTTCTCTCATTCTCTGCTGTACATGAAACCTGCATCATTCCTCTCTTCATTCTCTTACAAGGAAGGCATTTCTTTTCTCATGTCCAGGGCTGATCCCTCACACTCTCTTCTGAAACCTGTCCTCCTCTGAATCCTTGCCCATCAACTAGTCCCTGTCTGTCCTGTATTTGTAACTTCTCTCTCTTATCGTTTACTCTCCTCAGAACATTTCAACGTTCTCATGTATCTAACCTTCACTTATAGTCTTCTGTTTTCTCCTGTTCAAAACTGTATTTTCTGGGAGAGATGTCTACATGTACAGTTTCCTCCAACTCACTTTCCAGCCATCTCTCCTCCCTTACCCACTGAGTGAGCCCACTATTTCCTGATGCTACATTCAATGGAGGCCTCCTAGTTCTTGCCTTCTTGGAAGCACTTGATGCTATTGGCTATTTCCCCTCTTTTAAAACTCCCTCTTCACTGGGCCTCCATGGTACCCTCTGTACCTGACTTTGCATCTACTTCTCTGGCTTTATCTTCCTTTGTTTCCCTAGGAGATTCTCTTCCTCCACATAGTGGCGTCCCTCAAGGTTCTATCTTCACATTCTCTCCCTGGGGGATCTTTTTCCCCTACCACCTCAACAGCCATTTATGTGCTGCTGCTCCTGTTCTCTGTCTACAACCCAGATCTCTCTTCTAACTTTAACCACATAACCAATTGCCATCTGAGTATTTCCACTTGGAAATTCAGCAGACACCTTTAAGTCAATATGTCCCAAACTGAATTCATTTATGATCTGTTTACCATCTTGAATGCAAGCTTAATGATGGTGAGGTCTTTGAAACGCTCATTGCTGTTTCATCTTCATTAGAACAGTGGTGGGAATTTAGTAGGCACTTGTTAACTATGTGTTGAATGAATGAAGCATATATTATCTCCATGAATGACACTGCATAGTTGCCTAAGCAGAAAGTTCAGTTTCAATTTTGACTCCTTCATCCCCCTTACTTTCAAAACACATCAAATCAGTTATTGGTTCCCTGATTTTACTTTCTAAAGAATTCACAAAAATATTTTCAGCCTGCTCCGCTTGCTTGTTAGGTGATTTGTCAAATCCAACCATCAGGAAAGTGGGAACCCAGTTACAATGCAGGTCCCTCTTGCCATTTGCAGTGTCTCTGTCTCCAGGCAAATAAATTCAGTTTGTTCCTGAAGAAAACTCTAGAAGATCATGTGGTACTTGATTCCAGCAGATTCTGACCCGTGAAATTTCATTTCATTTTTAAAATTTGTTGTAGAAAGTAGTGACTGTGTTGTTTTAAACATGTAAAAATCATCAATGTCAAGAGGTTCTTCCTTTGCATCTAATCTGAGGTGTTCTTGCTATACCTTATACTCATGTTCTTTGCCTGTAATAGAAAGAAAAGATGGCCCAAGTGATCTTTTGTATTGTAATGCCAAACTCAGGGTTTCTCTTAGGATCCTCGGAGGCCAAGATCAAGGAGGGTACCAAAGAAAGCTTGAATTTATGATAACGATGGTTAGCATATATTAAGCTTTTATCACGAATCAGGAACTGAACTAACTCATCATATGTTAACTCAAATAATTCTTGGAACAACCACATAAGTAGAAATGTCTCCATCTCAGAAAGCTGGGGCAGAGAATGGTTACATAACCTACTAATGTACAAGTCACTAGGAAGTGGCAGACTGGGATCGGAATCAGTCTGGAGCAGTCTGGAGCAGCCTGGCTCCAGACTCTCTGCCTTAGGCACTGCTATAAAGCTTTTATGTAAGACAAATTTATTCCAAACCATGTTGTTACTTCATTTAATACCCATAACTTGTTCTTTTAAACACAGAGCTAGAATATATATCCAAGAGAAGGCAGGTAAGAGACAGATTTTGGAAGGGATAAGAATGGTTATTAAAGTATTCTTTTCAGAATCTGCCAAACAAATCATGTTCAGTATTAACGCATAATAAGTACTTTGGTGCCAGATGCTACGTGAGGGTTAAAGATGAAACCAATGGTAGAACAGTTTCCTGCATTAAGAAATTCTATGCCCACCACATTCTTAAGAGGTTTATATCCTAGGAAAACACTTGAATGAGGTTTTTGCTAAGTATTATAAATGTTTAAGAGCCTAAAAGAATGTTGAGAGGAGTATCAAGGAGCAAAAATATTACTTATAAATGTCAATATTCTTTTTGGAATCCCAGAGTTGTCACTGGTGAAGGAAAAACGCCCATTCCAATTGGGTCTCAACCCCCTTACCATAGACAGATGGTCAATATGACTCCAAATACCAAATACTCATAAATGCCAACCAAATCCAGTGCAATTATCTAAATAAGATTGTATCATATCACTTTTCTGCTCAAAAATGTTGCTATGGCATCAATGACCTGAAGGATAAAGTCCAACATCTTGCTATGTTGCTGGTATATAAGGTCATTTGTAATCTGGTCCCAGACAACATTTCCAGCTCCATCACCTCCCACATCCCACTATTCCTGTCAAAATCCAGTACCTCGTCCCCTTAAACACCTGCTACTATGTGACAATAAGCCACGCTTTCTGATTTCTGTGCTTTTGCAAATACCATTTCTTTTATCTAAAGCTACACTGTCCAGTAAGGTAGCCACTAGTGATGTAAATTTAATTACAAACTAATTAAGATTAATAAAACTAAACATGCAGTTCCTTGGTCACACTATTCACATTTTCAAGTGCTTCACAGCCACATGTATTGGATAGTACAGATATAGAACATTTTCATCATCATGGAAAGTTCTATTGGACAGCCTTGCCCTAAAATACTTTGATTTCCTCCCATCCCTTAACTTCTAGGCTCTTCAGATTCTTACTTATTTTTAGGTTTCCACTCAAAAGTCACTCCATTTGTGAAGCTTCCTTTGATGCCTCCCTGTAAGTTACCTCCCATTGCATTTTTCTTACACCTCTGTTACAGTACATATAAATTCTGTTAGTTGTGTATGTGGGTATTTCCCCCACTTGGATGTTAGAAACATGAGAGAAGCGGCTTCATGTTCTCATCTTTACACCTTCATCACTGTTCTTGAATTATAGCAATGGTTTTTGGATGAATGAATGGTTTGGGATTGAAGACAAAGACTTCAATTTTATTTTTCTTCTTCCTTCCTCTAGAGGAAGAAAGAGAATGTTGTACAACATTTTCATGGTGTTCCATGGGAGGCTGAGAAAAAGCAAGAGCCCATATTTCTGACTCCTCTGTGAATCTGAGTTCATTAGGTGTGCTGGGCCCAGGGGATCTGGATTCATTGCTGCCTGTAACTCTTCCCTGATCTCTGACAGGTGAACGAGGAGGTGGAACTGATGATGCTCTCTAATTATACCTTCAACTCACATCCTTATATCAATGCGTCTTAACTTCTGCCTCTTCCAAAACTCTGCAGCCCAACTTAAATAGATTTGCTGGGCAAAGGCATACATACATAATAGCAATTAACCTCTGCAAATGCCTCATTTCCTAGAAATTTTGAAAAAGAAAAGGTTTAATTGTGTGCTTAATATGGAACAATTCTTGCAGCAGCCATAATCTCTTAGACTATAAAATTATGTTTGTGTGCTTTGAGAGAGCATAATCTTTGGCTATTTTTATTCTAATAAAATCATCAATAGAAACAAAACAATAGATTCATAAGGCAACATAATATGTTTTAAAATTTATGAAAATAATAATTTTCTTACCTCATGGAAGTTCAATACAAGGAGACTACAGAAAGCTATGAAGTTTTCATAACTCTTTCTAAACAGGACAAATCTATCTGGCATGCTTTCAGGGAGGTCTGTTGTACAGACTAGGAAAAGGGAGACAGCCTGGAGTAGCAGAAAGAAAACAAACTAAAGGGACAGGAGGAGCAATGTTCAAATCTCAACCCAGTCAGTCTACAGACCTTCTTGAACCAATTTTGTTGGGAAAAATATGATCTGACAGGTAGAGAAATAAGTCTGGTAACATTAAATTTCTCTGTTTAATTAATAAAACAAGGAGAATGATACATTTCCAGAGACATACTAGGACAAAAATTTGAGCCAGATCAAACTCTAGCTTATGGACCATTCACATCAGAATTACTGAGAGAGGGGTGATTGTGTGAGCTTCCTAGAGCTGCTATAACAGAGTACCACTAGCTGAGCGTCTCAAAACAATGGAAATGTATTTTCCCCTAGTCTGGAAGCTAGAAGTCAGACATCAAGGCATCAATGGGGCCATGCTCTCTCTTCTAGCTTCTGGTAGTTTCCAGGAGTCATTGGCATCCTTGGTTTGCAGATGCAGAATTGGAATCTTTGCCTCCATCATCACATGGCCTTCATCCTTGTACGTCTGTGGTGTTCTCCTCTGTGTGTGCATTTAGGTCTGTGTCTCTTCCCTTCTTCTTGTAAGGATACCCAGTCATATTGGATTAACTCTACTTCACTGTGACCTTGTCTTAATTACATCTGCAAAGACCCTGTTTCCAAGTAAGATCACATTCACAGGTGGCAGGGGTTAAGACTTCAACAGAATCTTCTGGAGGACACAATTCAACTTACAGAAATGATTAAAAATTCAGATCCCTAAGGCCTACCTCAGACCTTCTGAATGACCCTCTGATATTTCTGAAGCAGTCTTCCTTGTGACTTCACTGAACCATAAATTTGAGCATGGTGATCTAGGAAAATGATGAAGGGCTGGAATGATGGGTAGTAGGCAGGGCCAGGATGAGGATGAGGCAAGCGAGACACTTTCCTCAGGCACAAGATTTAAAGGGTTGCCAAAAAAGTCAGTAATCAAGGTACATAATATTTTAAAGCAACATTTTAAAAAATCAAAATTGAGGCAAAAAAGTCCACGATGAATTAAATATCAAAATTTTAAATAAAGGTGGCGTCAGTATTACTGATCTTTTTTCCTTTTACCTCAGGCTCCAATATGGCTGGGCACTGCACTGGTGGTAGGTGTGGACCACTAGGAAAGGCTGACCCCTGGATAGTTCAGAACATTATATTGCCTAATAAATTTAAAGATGCTGTCTTGTAACTCCCTCGATTTTCCCCAATGTCCAGTATAATTCTGCTGTGCACATCTGCCTTGTTATGGTGGTATTTAGGGAAATCACAGAAAAGGAGTTTGTTCTACATTTGGTCACAGTAGACAAACAAGAAAAGACCCTCATAGGAGTGAGATGTGAGTGAAATGAAGAATTAAAAGGAAACAAGAAATCAGTCCAAGAGGTGACTAATCAAAATCCAGGCACTTAAAAAATTCTCTGTTGATATAGGGCAAGCGATGGGGTAGACACTAGGTCTTCCCTTCTATGTTAGAAGGGAGATTTAGCCATTTACATTTTACTATTAAAAGTAAAAGTAACTCTAAAAGCCTAGAAATTCTTAGCAACTCTAGGTGACTTGAACTTTGTATGGTATCAGGTTCATTGGAAGTTATATTGATATATACTGAGGGATAAAGCCATGACCTTTGAAGGCAGACATTTTAGTGTGAGTCAGCTGAGAAGAGGAACCTCTTAGGGAGTGAGTGGATTCCAACTAGTGAGAGCTGGAGGTCTGGAATCTTGGTGAGTTCTTTATGTGTACACTGAAGTTAACAGCAATGGCCGCGGACACTCAAATATTATGCACTGAATAATCAATGTGAGGTTCCCAGGGGGATCCAGGAAGGGCCCGACTCTGAGAGCTAGTCCTGATTTCGTTTCCTGCCCACCATCTGCCATCTAATCACAGATCTTGCAGATCTTGGAGCTGGTTTGGTTTCTCAGTTACCACCACTCTACCTCTTATCTTCCCACCGGTCTCCTTCACTCATAAATGAAATATAATGAGGGATGTCTTTGAAGTCTTTCTCTTTTGGGGAGTTACCTTTATTTTCTGATAATCATGTTTCATAGTCCACTAAGTCAAGTTACAGACTTTTTGGATTTTTCTTTGTAACAGCCAGGTTACCTGAGTTTTATAAATCAGGGAAGTCTGAGCTCTTATCAGAATGTTATAGATAAAAAAGATCCCAAGGCAATGGACGAGGTATTCTAAATCAAGAAGTTGGGGGAGGGTGTAGGCAGGGGAAGTAGGCCATAAAAAGAAGTTCCTTATGCAGACCTATCTTTAAGCAGAGTTTTCAGTTTGTATTGTAAGGAAGAAACAGATGTGACTCTTTGGGACCAAAGTGCTTCTCCCCAGATAGTGAGGGTGGCAGCAGGATGAGGTGTCTGGACAAGCCAGAGATCTGGATGCAGAGTTGAAAAGACAAGGGATCGTGGCCCCATGGAAGGGAGTAGAAGGAGGTGGCATTTCTCTTCCCAAGGGAAGAAATCAGAGGAACTGGGTTTATCCAAACTCTCCCAGTCCCTAAAAACTTAGGTAAATCTCTTACTGCTTCCAAGCAATTTGGGTACAATATGTAAATTGCTTATCTTACAGGGTAATTGTGATGGTCTAAATAAATAATGCATATGACCATAAGGTTTGACATATAAATCTGTATTAGTTAATTTACATTTTGGCAGCTAAAACCAAAAGCCCTCAGATCAAAGTGAATTAAACAAGATAGAAGTCAGTCTTCAATAGATGTTTGTTAAGTGGATAATTGGCTCAAGATATTATCTCTGCCCACATGGCTAGATATTTTCTATAGACTTTCTCTATCTCCTTCAACTTAAAAATTAATTCTACATTCAATTCAATTCTACAAACATTTGGTGAATGTCTACAATGCTAAATCATGGGGATACAGAAATAAATATAAGCTCCATCCCTTAGGAAGCTAACCATCCTGAAGATACATAATTATATATATTACATGATATCCCACATATTATAACTAAAACCACATCATTCCAAAGAATAGAGGACTGTTCCATTGCAAACCACTAAAGTACTGGAAAGACTTTTCTGAAAGTAAGTTAGACATGTATTTCAAGGAACTTGTACTATATAAATTTTAGCTGTCAGAAAACTATGAGGAGATCATAAAGTGAATGGACTGTGCTGCCATCAAGGGCAAAATCCTATTGAACATGAGCTGTCCTTTGGGATCCACCAACTGCAATCACACAGTAAATGCAAATTGATAATCCATCATTGGTGTCTCCATTTGCCAACAACATCACACTCTGCTTACACAGCCACTTGTGACTGGAATCTTATAGCATCTTTCTTACTCAGTCAAATGCTCCTACTATCTCACTGGGTTGACTGAATTTTTTTTTGTCTGTGACCCAGGGGGAATGATTGACACAGAGCAACATCAACCTGGAAGCCAACGAGAGGAGTTCAAATCAGGTTAGCTTGGTGTTGCTAAGACACTCTCGCGCAATGTAGAATTACAGAGCAGGAAGCAGTCAGACTATTAGTTAAACACTGTCACATTCAAACCTTGCAGAAATGTGGCTGCTTAAGAGCTGGAACAAAGGTAATTTTGTCGATTTCATTTTTCTTATGTAGTATCTAACACAGCACTATGTACAACTGGGTACTTGATAAAGACCCGTAGCTTTATTGGGTGAATGAAGTCTGGCTTACTGCATTCCATAAACAAAGATATGACTTAGATCACACAAATTGACCAATATACAATCAGATTATCCAGCTGGTGGGTAAGCTATGTTTAGCTGGTTTACAGTTGCTCCTCCACATTTTCTATGTCACTATTTCATTTCTCCTCACTCCTCCACAGAGGGTGGGTTGAGAGCAAGCTTCCCTAAGAGCACTACTCTTTAAGGTTTTGCTTGTTCCAAGAGTAAGGACAGGAAACGTCCCCTCAGGGTTTCATGCAGTTCTTACCTGTGGGTCATCACCTCTGGGGATGTTGCTGCCGTGGTCCAAAGGCACAACGTCCTTCCCCTTTCTTTGACTTTCAGGTCCCACCAGATCCCTAGTTCTCAACCCTATCAGACTTACTGCCTGACATATATCAAAACACATATTTTGTAATATTTTCTACCCTGAAATGGAATTTCACTCATCATTTTAGAAAAATCAATAATATGCTCCAGTTAAAAGAAAACTAAGAGGAGAAATAAAAGTAAATACAATCAAGTAAATTTATTATAAAATAATATATATTTCAATACGTAAATGTGGGGGAATGACAACACTAGAAAACAAACTGAGGTAGTCAGATGCATTCACATGAAGAATTGCTGTGAGTGCAACAGCTACAAGTGTACTTTGATACAAGTTTGTTGCACTGGTTGTTCAAATACTGTGAGTGGCATTGTGATCAGTGACACAATTTTCTCAAAGGATGAAAAACTGTCAGTACCGTTCCAAGTGAAAGAAAGTGTAGGCTTCTTTCAAGTTACATGATGGTCACATTTCTGGAAATTCAGTATATATTCACATGAAACTGTGCAAAAAATGCTTTGAATTCATACATAATATAGAGTTAAATTCTAAGCTTAGAAAATGATCAGCTTTTTCTTTTCTTTCTTTCTTTTTTTTTTTTACTTATATGAATATCCAACAGAATATTCAAAAGTCATGTGGGAAATGGGACAATTCCTCGTTATATGGGACTGTTTTATGCCTTCCAGACTACCTCATACCCTTGGCCTCAGCCCACTAAATGCGTTTAGGACTCTTTAATAACTGTGATAACCAAAACATCTTCACAAATTTCCAAAATATGACCCCTTTGAGAACCACAGATTTAGAGAAGCCAAAATATTAAATTAGTCAAAAAACAACAAACAGAGAAGAATCCTGGGAAGATGGCAGTAGAAGTAGCATCACTTTTGAATTTCTCCAAATTCACTCATAAAAGTACACAGAGTCACTGGGAGAGACAATGTCAGTAAAGAAGAACTACCAAAGATGGGACAGGGGATAAGGATGGGCGGGCATATGAGAAGTAGAATAAAGTTGCTGATTGCTCCATAGTTGTCAATTAAGAGTAAAGGGATATTACTTCAAATCAGATGCTGGGAAAGAAGGAGGGGAAGGAAAAAAGGGGTTGTAACCCAATTTCAACATATTTATGGTGGGGAATCATGAGACAATGACAAAAAAAATGAGGGCTCAAGATGATGAATAAAAATATTAGTTTAAAAATAACAATTGAAACAAAAATGTAAACTTTCCTAAATACCAGAAATATAGTTAAGAGAGAGTAAAAAATGCAGCATCTAATAAAAATATTGACACAATTAGTTATACAAATATATTAAAAAAGATAAACTTAGATCTATCTCTCACACCATTAAAAGGGAAAAATTCCAAAAGACCTGAAATTTAGATAAAAAATTAGAATCCATACAAGTACTAGCAGTAAACAAGAATGAAAATCTTTATAACCCAGAAACAGGGAAAAAATTTCTACCATAATTCAAAATCAGCAATAAGAGAAGAGAGAGAGAAATTTAATTACATTTAAAAATTTGGCATAGCAAAAACAAAAAATACTGTGAACAAAGGAAAAAAAACAAATGACAAATTGGAGGACATATTCACAACTTTATATCACAAAAAAGGGTTAAACTATTTAATATAAAAAAGGGCTTTCTAAAAATAGAGAAAAAAAGGCCAACAACTCTATAGAAATATATAGGCTAGAGAAAGGAACAGAGTTCAAAGGGAATGCAAATTTCTCTTAACTAGATGAAAGGTGATCAACCTCACCCATCATAAGATACACACAAATGAAAACTGCACCTAGATACCATTTATCACCATTGAGATTGGTTAGCATTTAAAAGCTGGAAAATGCAATATTTGGCAAAGCTGTGAGAAAATAGAGACTCTCATATATTGTAGTGGGAACAGAAGATGGCACAAACCCTATTTGTCAATACCAAGCAAAATAACTAATGCACTTACCATTTAGCCCAGCAACCAAACTTCTAGAATTTCATTCCAAAGATATATTGGAAAAATACAAAAAGATGTATGATCAAAGCTGGGGATGGCAGAGTGATTTGTAATAGCAAAAGACTGGAAACAGCATAAAGGTCCATCAAGAGGGGACTGGACAAGTAAACTCTGGCACATCCACCAAGTGGAGTTCTATGTAGCTGGAAAGGAATTAGAAAAACCCATATAGCCTTGAAAAGTGTTCTCCAGAATGTGGTTGTGTGAAAAAAAAAGATCAGGAAGTACTTCTATAGAATGCTTAATCTGATCAAAGAGGGAATATGAATTTTTTTTTTAAGAAAAGGATAAACTATAAAAAGGAGGTTATCATCTTTAGAAGGAAAGGGAATAGAGTGGAAGGGATGGGGTAAAAACTAGACTTATTTGAATGCTTTGTATTATAAATTTGACCTTGGAACCATTAGTATATTTTTCATAATTGTGAAACAAAATTAATTTAAAAAATCAATCTCTAAAAAGTTAAAGTAAATATGCACTTAGTTGGTCATATAACCATACAGAGAAGAACTATTCCAAGTGACCTTGAAGTACAGTTATGTGCATGTGTTTCCTAGGGGGCTACAACCTAAGGACAAAAATTACTTAAAAAATGACTGAGGGGTTTGCAGTAATTGTATTTCTGGTGGTAGTGTTGGTATTGCTATTCATGTATTGTAGGATAAAACAAATGAATACTTATGTGCTATTCTACTTTTCTCATTCCCAGTGTTTTTAAGAGTTGGGATTCTTCATGTGGAAGAAGGAGCTATAGATGTAAGATTTAAGAAATTAACTAAAATCTCTGTGATCCTCAATTTAATCAGAAGTATGAACTCATGATTTATTTTAACTTGCATCTATATAATTTTTGTTCTGTAGCTCTGTTTACTGAAAAAGCCCAGAAAAAATGACTACTCAGTAGTGATAATATTCCTAACTTTCAGGTTTTGATATTAAAATACCATATCTCACCAAAAGAAACCAGGGCTTCTTGGAGAACTGGTTGATTCCATGTTTGGGGCAGAAAATGTACAAGGTGAGCTTGGAAGATCTTATCATTACCAGAAAGCAAGAAAACTATCAAAATCTATAAAGTCACGTCAAAGGGTTGAGGGGGAAATTTAAATAGGCTCCTACGACTAAACATAGGAAAATTTGAGCATAAATAAGGTAAGAACTACAAATTATTGAAACATAGTTATGGTTAAATCCATGAGTTCATAAAGATATATTTTTTTAAATTCCCATTAATCACTGTTGGGAAATTTTAGTGAGTCAAATCATTATTTTGAAACCTGGCAAATTAGGTAAAGAATAAAATATTTATCCTACCATTTCCATTAGAATTAAGCCACCACATGAGTGAAAAGTTGATGAAACAGTTTCTCTTTATAGAAGTTTTCAGCTCATAAAAGAGAAGGGTTCATGGAATTATAATATTACCATTTGCAACTCCTACTGAATTAACAGATATAGACACTGACCACTAATGGTTGCTAACAAGCTTAAAATAGAGACCATCGAACACTATATGTTTCCTAGTGGGAGAATAAAACACAACCCATGAAATAGCCTTCCCGAAAAAACCCTGCATCTAAATTTGGTCACATCTCTATGTCCAACCATCAACTGGAGAAGTACAAAGGAGAGAGAAGCATGTTAAACAACATGGGAGGAATGTAATGAGCAAAATCCAAAATGTAGGGAATTCTACAGGGCAAATGAGTGGTTTCTTCAACACTAAATTGGAAGGAAAATAAAGAGCTAGAAGGAGACTCTATAGATTAAAAGAGACTTAAAAGACAGATCATCAGACAGCTATGGGTCTCATGTGGATACATATGCAAGAAGCAATAGCCACAATTTAAAAAGCTATTTATGAGGTGATTGGAAATTGAGCACTGATGTTTTAGTATTGTTAGGAATTAGTGTTATATTTTAGATATGACAATGGTATTATGGTTACATCATTTTAAATACATTATGTCTTAGAAATTCACAGTGAAATATTTGAAACGGAATGATGTCTAGAGTTTCCAGAAAATAATGCAGGAGTGGGGTAGTAAGTAAGGACAGAGATGAACCCAGATTGAACTGTATCTTGGTAATTAGTGAAGCTGGATTATGGCTCCATGAATTTCATTATATTATTCTTTTATGTACAGTTAAAGTGTTCTACAGTATCACAATATAAAAAATATTTCAAAGTATGTTTTTGAAAAACACAAATGTTCAGAAAGGTAGCAGATGAAATTGTCATCACTCTGGTTAGACGGGCTTGGGAACATACACACCCCCAAAGTTCCTGAGTTTCTTTCCCTTACCTGGATCCTGTTCTGCATCCATTTCCTTCCCTGGGTCTCTTTCTCCTTTTTTCCTTTTCAACAATATTCTTTTGTTCTCTGTTATGTCTACTTTGTTTTTCCCCTACTTCATCTCTCTCCCTTTCTCTCTCTTCCACATTGTTTTCTCTTTTCCTTTCTCTACTATACCCTCTTTTTTCCAGATCCCTTTAACCATGGGGCATGACATTGAACTGAAAAATTGTTTTTCTTTTTATGTTGGTGCAAACAATGAATTAAAGTTTCCTGGTTTTGATCTTGTTTGAAAAGGAGGTGAATTGAATGCTTTCCTCAAAGAAGTTGCAGCTTCTCTGCCCAAACCTATTGTGGAAAATTTGACATTAAAACCAAAACACTATTCCAGCTCCCTCTCTGACTCCACTAGCTGAGATGAGGGGCATTTACACTTAGGGGGTCTACTGATAAACAGGAAAGACTAAGGGGTAGTGAATCTTCCCACCCTGTAACCCACGCAACTGAGACTTCACAGCACTGTCCTGGATGTACAGAACTCTGCCCTGAGCGTCCACCAGGCAATGGAGTTTCTCTGTGAGCTGGCGTGGGGTGTGTTTCTGATGCCACCAGGTCAGCAACCTGGTTGATCACTGCCCACAAACAGGCAAACCATCGAGAAGATTCCTTCTTTTCTTCTTTATGTCTCCTCATGTGAAGTCAGTTGAAAGCTGCCCTTGATCAAAGGCTGCTGGCAGAGGACTACAGGACTCTTATTATTTATTATTTAGAGAGCATCATAAATGTTACACAGCAGTTTGCAAAACATAACACACCAGAGAGAAGATTCATGCTGTGAGGAGGTGACGATATAAATGCAATGTAAACATCACCATGGAGAACAGTAAAACCCTTGAGAGGTAGAAATGTGGGCGCTCCTTTAGCCTGGGGAGTCTGGGCAGAAGTAGATTCTAAGGGGAAACCACCTACAGAAAACCAATGGCAGAATATCAATAAACACGTATTCCAGAAATAATATATAGTTAAATGTTCAGCTGGCCTATAAAATCAATTCAAATGAGAACAAAGTACTTCTCATTAAATTATCAGAGGTTTAAAAGCTGATACTATATAATTCTTTTGAAGGTGCTGAAATGGTTTCATCATCATTCACTTCTGGAGGTGTTGTAAATTGGTAGAACACTTTAGGAAACCAATTTAGTATTATGTATCTGTTAGGATTCTTATGTAAGACTTTAATCCTTTTGCAGTATTTATAACTCTAACATATTGCAGAAGACACTTCAGTACAATTCAGCCTTTACGTACAACTCGGCAGTGAACATCCTGCATTCCTATTATCAAGTGCATTTCTTCTATTATATTGTGCTTTTAGACAATTTATCCTAGTCTCCATGAGCTTTTATTCACCCCATGTTTTTGTGGCACTCAAGATCCTTCAATAATATCAAGAGGCATACAAGTGTTTTTGCCTTTTAAACATGTATTTCAGTTTCTAGGATCAGACTCTAAAGATGTAAAACCAAAATAATCTGGATAGATAACGATATTCCTAACACTATTTGTAGTATAAAAAATAGAAATAACCTAATTGGTATCAAGTGGAAGACTTAGTAGTAATTATTACACATTCACTAGGTCTAGTATTTTTATAGTCCTTAAATAATGACTTTGATGATTATATAGCAATGTGAAAAAGACTATAATATTAACACATAAAAGCAAAATACAAAATTAACTATCTAATGTTGCTATAATCAAACTGAAAAACATAGGTGAGAGAAAAAAGACAGAAGGCACTACACTGACCTGCCAACACTGGTCACAGCAGGAAGTTGGGGTTACAAATGATTTATTTTTGTTTATCCATTGTCTAATATTTTTTTGAGGAAGATTAACCCTGAGCTAACATCTACAACTAATCCTCCTCTTTTTGCTGAGGAAGATTGGCCCTGAGCTAACATTTGTGGCAATCTTCCTCTAGTTCATATGTGTGATGCCTGCCACAGCATGGCTTGATAAGAGATGTGTTGGTCGGCGCCCGGGATCAGAACTGGTGAACCCCAGGCTGCTGAAGCGGAGCATGTGAATCTAACCACTGCACCACCAGGCCAGACTGCATTGTCTAATATTTTTAACAAGCTAATAAATGTGGTTTTTGCTAGCACACTTTTGAAAGAAAGAAAGTAAAAGAAAGATAAGTGACAGGATAGAAGTTGTGTGTCATTTTTTATGTAAATCTGTATATATAGTGCACTTTAGTCTAAAAGGAAGCTAATAAATCTTTAAAACTGGCCAGAAGAACTATTCCAAGACTTTCTGGATAACTAGACAGTTTTCAGAACCCTAGGAGTAAGACTTCTTTAGGGAAGGAATTGGATTTTTCCTATATTGTATTTACTCTCACATTTGTACCAGAAATGAAAAAGTTGTTCAAGCCATAATAGTTGTGTTAGGATTTTCCATGTGGTAATTGTATAATTGAAATTCTATGTACCTAAAAGTCCCTATTTAAAGAGATTTTGTGTTTAATGATACAATAGATGAAAAATAATAACAAGAAGAAAGTAGTTTAATAAAACTTTATACTCAATGGTGAAAAACTGGAAGCTACCCCTCTAAGAATAGGAACAAGACAAGGACACCCACTTTCAACACTCTTATTCAACATAGTATTGGAAGTCCTATTCAGAGCAATTAGGCAAGAAAAAGAAATAGCTATTCAAATTGGAAAGGAAGAAGTAAAACTTTCACTATTTGTGGATGACACGATTTTATGTATAGAAAACTCTAAAGAATTCACCCAAAAGCTTTTAGAAATAATAAATGAATACAGTAAAGTTGCCAGGTACAAAATGAACATACAAAAATCAGTTGCATTTCTATACACTAACAACAAACTAGTAGACAGAGAAATCAAGAATGTAATTTCATTTACAATTTCAACAAAAAGAATAAAATACCTAAGAATAAATTTAACCAAGGAGGTGAAAGACCTGTGTACTGAAAACTGTAAGACATTATAGAAAGAGTCAGAGAAGACACAAAGAAATGGAAAGGTGTTCCATGCTCATGGATTGGAAGAATTAGCGTAGTTAAAATGTCCATGTTACCTAAAGCAATCTGAAGATTCAATGCAATCCCTATCAAAATCACAATGACATTTTTCACGGAAATAGAACAAAGAATACTAAAATTTATATGGAACAACAAAAGATCCTGAATATCCAAAGCAATTCTGAGAAAAAAGAACAAAGCTGGAAGTATCACATTTCCTGATTTCAAAGTATGCTGCAAAGCTATGGTAACCAAAACAGCATGGTAGTGGCAGAAAAACAGAAACACAGATCAATGAACTAAATTTAGTGCCCACACATTTATGGACAGCTTACTTTTGATAAAGGAGCCAAGAACATACAATGGAGAAAGGAAAGTGTCTTCAATAAATTGTTTTGGGAAAACAGGACAGCCGTTTGCAAAAGAATGAAAGCAGACCATGATCTTCCACCATACACAAAAATTAACTCAAAATGGATTAAAGACTTGAATGTTAGACCTGAAACCATAAAACTCCTAGAAGAAAACATAGGCAGTACGCTCTTTGACATCAGTTTTAGCAATATCTTTTTGGATATGTGTCCTCAGACAAGGGAAAACAAACAAACAGGACTACATTAAACTAAAAAGCTTTTGCACAACAAAGGAAACCATCAACACAATGAAAAGACAACCTACCAATTGGGAGAAGATATTTGCAAATCAGGTACCCAATAAGGGGTTACTATCCAAAATATATAAAGAACTCACTCAACTCAACAACAAGAAAACCAAAAACCTTGATTAAAAAATGGGCAGAGGGGTGCCAGCCTGGTGGTGCAGCAGTTAAGTTTGCACGTTCTGCTTCAGCGGCCCAGGGTTCACCGGTTTGGATCCCAGGTGCGGACCTATGCACCACTTGTCAAGCCATGCTATGGCAGGTGTCCAACATATAAAGTAGAGGAAGATGGGCACAGATGTTAGCTCAGGGCCAGTCTTTCTCAGCAAAAAGAAGAGGATTAGCAGTAGATGTTAGCTCAGGGCTAATCTTCTTCCTCAAAAAATAAAATGGGCAGAGGATCTGAATAGACAGTTTTCCAAAGAAGATATGCAGATGGCCAACAGACATATGAAAAGATGTTCAATATCACTAATTATTAAGGAAATTCAAATCAAAACCACAATGAGATATCGCCTCATGCCCATCAGAATGGCTATTATTAAAAAGACAAGAAATAACAAGTCTTGGAGAAGATGTGGAGGAAAGGGAACCCTCGTACACTGTTGGTGGGAATGTAAACTGGTGCAGTCACTATGAAAAACAGTATGGAGAGTCACAAAAAAATTAAACATAGAACTACCCTATGATCCAACTATTCCACTTCTGGGTATTTACCCAAAGAACATGAAAATATTAATTTGAAGATATATGCAGCCCTATGTTCATTGCAGCACTATTTGCAGTAGCCAAGACTTGGGAACAATCTAAGTGCCCATCAATGGACAACTGTATAAAGAAGATGTGGTGTATATATATACAATGGAATACTACTCAGCCATAAAAAAGATTAAATTTTGCCATTTGCAACAACGTGGATGAACCTTGATGGTATTACGCTAAGTGAAATGAGTCAGACAGAGAAAGACAAATACTATACGATTTCACTCACATGTGGAAGATAAAAAAAAATAGCAAACACATAGATACTGAGAACAGATTGGTGGTTACCAGAGGGGAAGCAGGGGGAGGGGGAGGGGAGAGGGATAAAGAGGGATATTTGTATGTTGACAGATGGGAACTAGACTTCTGGTGGTTGACACAATGTAGTCTACACAGAAGTCAAAATATAATGATGTACACCTGAAATTTATATAATTTTATAAATCAATGTTACCTCAATAAAAAAAAAGAAGAAAATAGTCAATAAAGAATCAAAATGAGATATGTACGTAGTGAAGCTTAGTCCAGACTTACTCCTACTTGGCTTCCAGTGGTTTGAAGAGATAGTGGTCAGACTCTGAGTGGCTAATCAATACTGGTCAATAGTGATTCTCTTTTGGTGAGAACAGTATTGTATATTTCTGTTTACTCTTCTGACATTTAATAGCAGCCAGGCCTATTTTGAACTCCCGTGTCCTGGGTAGAATGTGGATTTTGGAGGCAGATAGGTCTCAGTTCAAATTCCAGCATTACTACCACATACTGGCCATGTGACCTTGGGCACGTCATGACATTTACATGGCACAGTGACTCGCAAGAAGTAACAACAGCCTCCAGTCGCTGCGGGAATCAGGGACCACAACATTTTTTTGTTTTTCCTAATCATGGTGAATACCCTGCAACCAGCTAGGGAGCTCCCCTGGCCTCTCACATTTTCCCCTTAGAAGTGGCGAGAACTGCCTCTTGGTGGGAACAAACGTGGTGATATTTAATTGCAAGGGATTCTCCCTGGTCTCTGAACAAGACCATCTCTATCGCCCTGCTCTGGACTCCCATATCACCTCCACCTGACTCCATACACACACTTCACTCTATTCGCAGCACCATCTGAGGCTGCACCCTTCTTTAAATCTTCAATCAGTCTCCTTGGCCAGGATGTCCCTACATTTTCGTATCTAAACCGACAGCAATTCTTTGGAACAGACTTGTTTCACTGTTGGTTCTCACTGAGATTCAATCTTCCAGTTGACCTATTTCCACCTATGCATTCCCCCTTCTTCCTTAGCAGACTCCCACTTATCACCCCCCTGTGCTGCCACACTCCTCTTGCAAATTACAGCCCTCCCAGAAGCCCAGCCAACTCCTTAGCTGACTCTTGACAGCAAAGCCCACAAATATGTGCCAGGAGCATTCATCTCCCTCTCTCTGGGGAGAGAAAAGCAATGATCAGGCCAAAAGGATGCTGATGCTGGTAACTGTGTAGTAATTATCAGTTGACAAATGAGTTCCCCCTCCCCTTCCACATCACCCACAGTCAACTCCTTGTCAGCATGAGGCAGTCTGGCAAAGTGGATACGAAGTAGAGGTTCTGGCATCTCACTGCCTGGGTGAACCATGGTAACAAACATAAAATGTTTAGTGCCTGGAACTTGGTCAGCCCTCAGCAAGTGTGAGCTCTTGTAACGTCTCTACATCCTCTGCAAGGAAGCAGGGGTCAGCTGTTGTTTGACTTCTTTGTGGAGGTCACCCAATGCTGCTTCTAGGACCCTCCATATTACACAGTTCTTACCCTTCTCCTCCCCTCTTTTCTGAATTTCCCAGGTTAACTGGCCAGAAGCTATTTTCCATTGTGCGATTCTAAACCTCTCTGAGAACATGAAGAAAGCTATGGACTCATAATTTTGCATGTAACCTCTGGAGTTCACACAACTTCTAAATACCATCTCTGGATCTCAAGTTAAGAGACCCAGGTTTGTGGATTAATTTGTCAAGTGGAGGTTTTTTGGTGTTTCTTTTTTTAGTATTGCAAATCACCATCATCTAGTTTATTAATTTCTCTGTTTTGGTATACACATATTTTTATATAAAGTAAGGAGTTTCCTGAAAAGGGGTTAATCAAGCGATGTAAGCCGATTATTTCAATCTTTATGAGCTGAATTGGATCACCTTGTGGAAGGAGTGTGGCTAGCAATCAAGGACATGGGCTCTGCGGAGGGGCCACCCACATTCCAGCCGCAGTGCTGCCTCTCACTGAGTTATCTAACTAGCACCTAACTTCTCTGGTTTCTGTTTTTCATGTACAGAATAAAGGTAATAATAATTCTAACTGTATGGGGTTGCTTAAATGGTTAATGATTAAACAAGATAACGCATATGAAGCCCTTAGCACAGCGCCTGGCATATAGAATGTTTTCGGTAAGTGTTAGCTACCATTAAATGGCAATTCTATCTCCTCTTCCCATTTAAAATTATTTGCATGATTTGACAGTGCTGCAGATCTCATGGAATTGTGACAGCAAATAACGATTTATCCAAAGCTTTCTAGAAGAACAGGCACAAATCTGAGAACAATATCCTAAGCAGTGAAGTAAATCTCCTTCCATCCTCTCTGACTCCACAGAAGAAATCTATGGGCAAGGATAAATGTAACATTTGCTATATTTAGGGAAACTGACTTTGGGGACATTTTCTTTTAAGCCTTAAACATTTTAATACCTAGGTACTTATAAATAAGCTGCTGCCGTCCTGTGTTTATTTAATGGCATGCATAGATTTTAGCTTTCTATTAACAAGTCCTGTTGTGGGAAAACTGCTTTGAGCAGCAGGAAGGACCACAGGGCCCTGTCATGACATTCATTTACAATTACCCGGCTCTGGCCTATAGTGACAACTAATTTTTATAATAAGATTCAGCCACTTTGCCATCTAGAAATAAAATGTCATGTTTAGTAGCTCATTTCTTCTTCTTTTTTTTCTTTTTGTCTTTTTTTCCTTTTGAAGTTTTTTTTTTAATTTTTATTTTTTTCGGATGTACATCATATTTCGAATTCTGTATACATTACATCATGTTCACCACCTGAACACTAATTATAGTGCATCCCCTCACATGTGATCCTAACAACCCCTTTTGCCCTCCCCCCTTCCCCCTTCCCCAATGGTAACCACCAGTCCAATCTCCAATGCTATGTGTTTTTTTTTTTTTTTGTCGTCTTTATCTTCTACTTATGAGTGAGATCATATGGTATTTGACTTTCTCCCTCTGACTTATTTCACTCAGCATAATACCCTCAAGGTCTTCTTCTTTAATTTACAATAATCACTGTTTTTAAACAAAACACATGACCTACAGTGTACCAGAGGCCCAGGATCTTTGACCGTTCTGTCTTGGGACAAGACAAGGCAGTTACTAGGTGTAAGGCATGCCCATTTTCTGAGTGAGCCCATATTTCATAGAGGCTGCCCGTGATTTATAAGTAAATTAATCTATATATGGAGGATCTCCTTTCAATGAATTGCATCTGCTTTCTAGCTTGAAATTCCTTAAAATTTGAATGGAGAAAGCCTTATTCAGGGCTTTCATTTTATTTGCAAGACCCAGAAGGAGCCAAAATAAATCTTCCATGATTAGGAAGCAAACTTTTATTTCAGGAGAAATTACTTTACATCTAAATTAGCTTGCATCTCCAGAAATCTTGTCTCAGGTGTGATAAGCCCTAAATAATTACCAATTTCATGTTGGTGAAATTAAAACTCATGAAAAGCTATTGGAAGCAATTTACAACCTGACAGAGAAAAGAGATTCTTTTTAAAAGATAGTAAATCTTTCCTGCACTGAATTCAGACTAAGGCTCAGAGAGGAGGAGGATAGGAAGAAAACAAAATAAAATTTGGTCCTTTCTTCCCTGGAACTTTGATATTCAGGTTGAGTATATATATGCTTTTTTCTTCCCCCAAGTGAAAAAGCAGCTCCCACATCTTTTTAAGCATTTTCTTTTCTTTTGAAGTGTTTGATGTTTTCAGCAACTTTGGGAGGTCATTTTCTTTGGATTTCTGTTTCCTAATCTTCCTCATTTGGGTTTGTGCTTTGACGTGGGTGCTGAACTACAGTAACTTTGGAGAAAAGCAGCTCGAGGCTCATTGCAGGTTCTAGTCACATAGTAAATGTTCCTTTCTGGAGCCTGCAAACTGTTATCTCGGCTGAAATGCTAAGCTTCTGTTGTGAGCCATCCATTCACATGGATGCCGGACCCGGCTGGACAGTGTCTCACGATGAGCAACGTGCATTGTATATTTGCCCCAAAGGAGACATTTATTTATCAATGGTCTCTTCTGCCCATGCTCGGTTACAGGCCAGGTTCCTGAAATCTGCTGAAGCTCTCACCAGAAAGGCAAGCAACCTGCTTAACCCAGTAATCAGTCTTTTACTCCAATCTGCTCTTGCTGTTGGCATTTCTTCAATTCTTAATTACCACAGTTGTCACCTAGACCCTGGTAAGATGAATGGCACAACCCATACTATGCTACAGAACCACTTTCTCAGCCAATCCCCTTTGCAGACATCGCAAGTACAAAGAACACCAAGGGGGACCATCAGCCAAGGGCAGGAGAGGGAAAGAGCATCTTGAGATGAGTGAGGTAGGCCTTGCCAGCTTTTTCCTTGGGTCATTGAATCTTCCTGGGGGACTTAGATCCATGAACCTTTAAATTTACTCCAGCAGCTTCGGTCTCTGCATCTGCCTGACTAATGCATGAAAGTGTCCCATGTGACTCATCTGGGGATCTTGATCTGGTCCTTCAGTGAGTTGATCATACTTATTTTGCTGTTAAGTTTGCTAAGTGGCTCAAGATGGCACTGCAGCCAAAGTTGGCCAAAGGAAAACACAAGGTCCAAGTTTTAGGTGTCCACAGGCTATTTTATTCCATTTATTATTCTCTATTTTTATTTTTGCTGATCCTTGCTTATCTTCGATCTGTTCTAACTCCATGTTCCTCCCTATTTTCTTCATCTCAAGTAACTATTGTCCCTGTACGAGTGTTATCAAAGGACAAAAGCCCCCAACACACACCCTAGCAGAGCAGCTGGCTTTACTGACCTGACACCTCATTTTTAAAAGAAGACTTCATTTTTTTGGAGCATTTTTAGGTTCACAGAAAAATTAAGAGGAGGGTACAGAGATTTCCCATGTACCCCCTGCACCCACAAATACATAGCCTCCCCCATTATCAACATTCTCCCCTAGAATGGCACATTTGTTACAATTGATAAATTAAATGTGTAAGATAGTTCACTCTTGGTGTTGTAAATTCTATGGATTTGGGCAAATGTATAATGATATGTCTTCACTATTGTGGTGTCATACGGAGTATTTTCACCACCCTAAACATCCTCCGTGTTCTGCCTCTTCACCCCTGGCAACCACTGTGACACCTCATTTTTCATAGATTTTCAACTCCAGTTATTGTGAATAAGAAGAAGAATGTATTTCTTTTTTTATTATCCTCCTCAACCCCTCCTTTTTAAAAAATAATACAGCTGTTTGTGTTTATTTACTACCTCATTCCTATTTTCTACGACTGCAGGTCTTGCATCTTATTTTGTCTTTCTGGGTAGAATTTATATGATCCTGTCATTTCACTTCACTGTTTTTCTTGACGGTGATTGGGGAATGAGCTGATATACAGCTAGAGGCATATCATTATGAAAATAGGACAAATTAATGGTGATTAACTAAGATCATGTGGTTGAAAATTATATTTGATGGTAAGTATTGATGATTCTATGAAGAGAATTTTGTAGTTAAAGCATGAAATATTGAATTAGCCATTAGTGATATTCAACCACCATGAATCTGGAAAGTGCCAAGTTCATTCTGTAATTTCACATAGACATAATTTCTTTTAATAAGAAAAATTAAAATTATTAAGAAATATAGTACTAAATCATTACATCTCTATAATACTTTAATATCTCATGACATACATATTTTTATTCTCAACATAGTTAAACCATTCTAATATTTAAAAAACAGGTGATATATTTATTTAACAATATAATTTTTAAAGAGGTGAGGCAACTAACTTCTGTTAAACTCTGATTATTACCAGGCATTTTACATTATATAATTTAATCCCACATTAGCCCTGAAAATATAGTTTCATTATTCTCATTTTCCAGATGGTGAAATTTAAGGCTTAGAGAAGTTAAGTAATTTTCACAGCTAGAGGGTAGTAGGGCTAGGATCAAAATTAAGATCCAGCTAGTTCTTAAACCAGTGTCTGAAAACTCATGCCCCTTGCCTACGCTATTAATCAGGATTAATGGTTTATGAGAGTAATTAGAAACAAATTCATTAGGATTAACTTGTAAATACTGGGTTTCGTGGTTTATCATGTTTGAATGTGGGGTCTACGGTCTAGATTTGTTACAGTCACGCGGTTGGGTAATTTACCTCTCCTGGCAGCCTGGAGGGATTAAGTAGTCGTATCTGAGGGAAGAACCTCTAGTTTGTCTAACAGGCAGCTCAGACACTGAGCAGGGAAGAGTAATTCAGAGGTTTGTGGTTTCAGGGAGATGAAAGAAGAGACAGACTGATTTGGAGAAAAGGCGGAACAAGTAGATTGAAGCCTCTGTGTTGTCAACTGGTAATTTAGAAGAAACAACAAGGTAGTTTCTCTGGGTATTTAAATATTGAGACTTGTTCTACATGATTGAGAATAAGCTTAGAGAGAACCAAAACTGAATAATTAAAATTGACTTAAGAAGATATAAAGAGGCAAAGAAATAGGACTAAAAGAAAATAGTACTTCAAAATATCATCAGTAGTTATGTCTGGGAGTAGGAGTACAAGTTATTTTTATTTTTCTCTTTGTATCTTTTTGTTGTTGGTGGTGAGGAATATTGGCCCTGAGCTAACATCTGTGCCCATCTGCCTCTGTTTTATATGTGGGACACCTACCACAGCATGGCTTGATAAGCAGTGCTGGGTCTGTGCCTGGGATCTGAACCAGTGAACCCTGGCCCACTGAAGCAGAGCATGCGAACTTAACCACTACGCCACGGGGCTGGCGCCTCAATCCTCCTCTTTTTGCTTGAGGAAGATTGTCCCTAAGGAATCATCTGTGCCAGTCTTCCTCCATTTTGTATGTGGGATGCTACCACAGCATGGCTTGATGAGTGGTATGCAGGTCCATGCCCAGGATCCGAACCAGTGAACCCCAGGCTGCCAAAGCAGAGCATGTGAACTTAACCACTACACTACTGGGCTGGCCCCTCTTTTTTACCTTACAGATTCTCTCTACTTAATATATACTATAAACACAGTTTAGAATAAAGTTCATTCTTGTTATTTGGAGGCAAGGCCTGACTGAGTTTTAAAACTAGTTTCACAGCTTATCATCTTTGGGGTACTGGGCAAGTTATACATCCTCTCTGAGCATCAGTATTTTTGTTTATTAAATTATTCAACAAATGGTTATTGTTATTATAATTAATATTATTATTATTCCCAGTATCTAGAAAGTGTTGTGCTTTGTTATCAATGGAATTATTTGTTTAGTTTTCTGCTTTTTATGTGAATTAACTGCTTTACTTTATTTTAAATAATTAAAAAATAATTAAAAGTACTATATTTCCTAAAGATCTTTTCCCTTAAAGGTGCCCATGCCTCAAATACAATGTTCATGTCAATACCCAACCCACAGCATCACAACCCAGCTAATGTCAGTGCATAGACAGAACAGAAAGTCTAGAGGAGAAAGTGTGCATGCTCAGCTACAGTATTTCAGACCTTTGGACAGTGACTATAATGCTGGGCAACCTGCAGGAGCTGAATATCTGTACTATAAGATCACCTGTGATGGCCTCAAAAGTTCCATTTGTGTCTTGCCTTCTGAAACTTAGTACACATTCAAAACATATTCAAATGTATGACTCTATGTGTAACCCAAATATATTCTTGGGCCCCATGTGGCCTCATATTTGTCACTGCATCACAGGAGAACACATACAGTGCTGCAACTAAAAGAAATAAAAGTAATTCCGATCTTTACTTACATCTCTCAAAGAACATTGCTATTGTCAATCCGCAATACTGACATAGCACTCAAAAAGCTAATTTTTTTCTCAAGAAGAATTTCTCAAGTTTATTTTTTCTTAAAATTCCTGCATTATTTGTCTTACTCTCCCCCTCTCACACCCCGGGGATTCCTCTAAGACTCTCTCCCACCCACAAATTTTACACTCTCTGTCAAAGCTGCCTTTCGCCTCATACTACGTAGGCTCTTCTTTGCTTTCTCCCAGCCCAACTTTCTTATTCTTATTTTTCCTTTGGAGTAAATCATTGGCCTTTTTGAAATATTCTAGATCTCTCCTCTTCCATCCCCCTTAACAATATACTCACCTGCTGAATGTGGCCAAAGGGCCTGGAGTGGGAATAGAGAATAAAATAATTTTTATTTCAGATACGCATGACAAATATATCTCATTTAAAATAAGCACGTGGGTGATCTCACTAATTTCCAAAGGGATTTTATCCTCCTAAACTAGATAGGCAGAAAATTACCTTAATCCCATCTTGCTGTTCCATTATGAATAGTACTCATAGGTACAATTAATTGAACACCTACTATGTGCTGGGCACTGTATAGGATACTTATGACATGTTGTCTTATTTAGTCTTCATAGCAACATTCTGAGAGGTTAACTAACTTGCCTAAGGTGATGTAGTAAGTGGTAGAATTAAGATTTAGTCAGGTTCTCAGGTCTGCATAACTCTAAGGTCAGTGAACTTCACCACCATACTATTTCTATGTAATTAGAGAAGGATAGCTGCTGGTTCAAGAACATGATCAGTCATGGTCCGAGACAGGGTTTAGTTTCTAAGCTTAATAGCAGCTAGATGACTCTATGTTCTAGTTCCCTGTATAGGATGGCATTAATCTGATGATTTTATGAGCACATAAACAAATACAAGAACAGAAGTTGATTTGACGGGATTGCGTTACAGCTATTATATCTGATCTCTTCTCTAAGGGTTTATGACTTTGATAAATTTCTGAGCAGAGCAGGATAAAGAACAAAAATGACAACACTCTTTTGTTGAGGGCTTAGCTTTTCTATTTTTTAATTTTACTTTTAAGTGAATAAAGCCTTCCCCAGTCATACATCCTAGAATATTTGAGCTCCTAGGTTTAGAATCAAGTATCTTTGAGCCCCCATTGCACAAACTGGTTCTTGCTTTTGACACATTTTGGATATTTCTTTATGGGGCAAGTATGTTGGACACAGACTTGTAAAACTCAATCATTCTGAGTCCAAATAAATGTGTGGAGGGGACCAACTAGACGTTTCTGGACATGGTCGTGTTTGTTACTACAAATCATTACATGAAATGTATCAGCATTTTTTTGTTCACACTTGTATACAACTTCTTTCGGCCAGGTACCACTAAAAGTTAACTTTTCTTTCGACTTCTGGCTGATGTGAGTGTGTGTAAAATATTTAGTATGCACATCTATAGCCTTTCTATCTATATAAAATGTATCATCCTGGAAATCTGATAGGGATGAATTTTTCCCGCTGGATTAAGTTATTTTTCTCTTTAATCTTGGCTGGAAGCATTGTAAAAATGGCTTCTTCGCCAATTCAAACTTTCTCCTGGGACCAGACATAGCATAGAGTGGAAAGTGCATGGGGTATAAATTGCTGAAGTAAAATGATTGAAATGGTTTCAGGCCCCAAGGAAAAGCTGGCTTCTTTAGTTGGATACGGGTCAGAAGGCATCTCTCTGTTACCAAGGCATTTCTTTCATCCCTGGTGAGTAACTATAAAGACCACAAGAGGTTCAGCGTTGACCCATGGATTTCACCCAGATGGTTCCAGCATCTCCAGAGAGATGATGTAAGATTAACTTGGGTGTTTTAGACAGAGTCCTAGAGTTCTTAGCATGTTTCCACCTACATTTAGTGTGTTACAGCATTATTTCTGAGCTAAATCCAAGTTGACATACTGAACAGTAGTGATTTAGCCTGGCAGCAAAGAGCTTTCACAGGCTCTGTCTTTCCCTCAGCTCATACCAGACAGGTTACTCTTCTCTTTTTTTTTAGCTTTAAACTGTGTAACGTCTCTTCAAATATTCTTACATCATCATGCTTCCTCTCACTCTGGTCATAGCTACTCAGAGCTTTCACTGCAGCCTTTTCAGATTCTCTTCTGTTTCTCTGCTCCAGATTGGAGCCACAGGTCTTGCTTGTATTTGTTTAATGCAGCCATTAACCCTGGATTGTCTCAAAGATACGCTATTCCTCCAAAGTACTTTCCGGCCTATAAGCTTTTTATATGGTACCGTCTCATTCTGTTGCTTCCTATGGATCAGGTCTGGTGAGGTGAGGATAAATAAGCAGCATTAAGTAGGATGGGCCAGAGCTGATGACAGACAGGCAAAGCCCCTCTCTGTTATTTTTTTCCCGCAACTTTGTCTTTGGACAGGGAGACAAAAACGTTAAATCTGAATTGCACTGTATATTTGAAAAAAATTTTTTTGAGAGGATGTATATATTTTAACAGCGGGAGGACTAATCCTGAGTATTAAGTCAGAAGGACTCAAGTTCTGGTTTCCTATCATATGAGGACTTACTGGAAATCTAGGATTAACCTTCCTGTTGGGTCCAAATTTGTCAATGTTTCAGGTATGTGTGTGTTACAGGGACAATGACAGGCTGAAGAGTAATAATTAGAACAGAGTGACACAGAAAGAAGAAAGCCAAGACCAATTCACATGTGGGATGTTTGATGCAACTGAGAAGAGAAAACTAAGGTGTGGACAATGAACCCAAGGACATCTGCGTGATGTATAGGCCCATTTTTAACATGTGACCAGTTTAAAATAAAAGTTAAGAATGTATTTCTTGTAATTTCTTTTACAGCAAAATTGAAGAGAATTATTTTCATAGAAGAAAAGCTGTTATACTTTCACAGCTTAATCCAATTATTTTTATTCGTGTATATTCCCTCCTAGTTTTCATTTCTATATGCAGATTTCACATAATAGTCAACAGAAGCAATGTTATTCTCTGTTCAATAAACATCATACCAAATGTGTTCCTTGTTCCTTATAGTTACCAAAATAATTTTCATTTTCAATAACTATAAATTAAGTATTGGATATTTTTAGTTTGTTTTGATTTATCAATATTATAACTAAAACTGCAGTGAACATATTCTTAAACATAACTTTTATTCCTTTTCATTCTTTCCTTAAGATAAATCCACAGAAGCTAGTGTTTGGGTTAAAAACATGATTTTTTTTTTTTTATGGCTCTAGAAATTACTTGCCAAATCACTTTCCAAAAGAAAAAAGGTAATGCCAATATATAAGTATATATGTTGAATATAGTGTATATATTATACGTATATATAAGTATATATGTCCATTAGTATATACATTAGACTTTTTATCTTTCAATTCTGGGAAACTATCTCTATTATTTCTTTAATATTTTTCTCATCTCCATTTTCTTAGTCCTTTCTGCCTGGACCTCCTGGGTTTGGTCTCCTGGGTTGATTTCCTATTTATATTTTTTTCTCATATTCTGTCTTTGACTGTTTCTGCTTGCTGGAAGATCTCCTTGATTTTAGTTCTTAACCCTCTAAGGGATGCTAGTCTATAACCTAGAACCCCCAGTCAGGACTGAGACATTCATTTGCCAGCTACAGAATCCCCTGAGATCTCTTTTGCAACTGCATCCACTGGACAGTTCAACTTCTCTCTCTGCCTACTCCTGCTTTCTTCACCCGTCAAAGGCGTTCTTCTCAAAAGTACTCCCCATCAACATCCTGCTCCCAAATTTCAGACTCTCTTTCTGTTGCATCAGGAAGCTGACCTATGACAAAACCCTTCTTTTGAATTTTCCAATTTCTTAGTTTTCTCTTTTTTAGGTATTGGATATCTTGGATTGGTTTCCTATGACTCTCACATCTGTTTTCACACAGTCAGTTTGCCGTTTTGTTCTTGTTTTTGGGCGATTTCCTCAGTTTTGGTTTTCTAGTTCTTTTATTAACTTTTGCAATATTTATTATTTCCAAGAGCTCCTGTTTGCTCTGAGTTTTTCTTTTTTTTAAATAGTATTTTGCCTTTTTTTATAGATTAGAGAATTTTGTTTTGTATTGTATTAGTTCTCTTCTGTTATCTCCATCATGGCATTTTAATTCTTATGTCTCTCATGCTGGAGATGTTTCTGGAATGTTTCTTGACCCTTAGTTTTTGGAAGACAGTGTACGCATTTGTGGGTTTTGTTCCTTAGCAGTTTTACTTGATAAGGAAGAAGAGATGGCCACTATTATTGGGCACTCTCAAATGCCAGGAGTTTATTTTTCTCTGATGTTGTTTAATTTCCAAAGAAGAATCCTCTATCTTCAGCCTAATGAAGATGATCTGTGCTCAAGCATTCAATAAAGGGATGTCTTTGCATTTATTTAGATCTTCTTGAATTTTATTTAATCATGTTTTATACTTTTCAGTGTACAAGTCTTACACTTTTGCTATTTTTCCTAAATATTTTGTTCTTTTAGATGGTATTTTAAATGGAACTGCTTTTTTTATTTCATTTTTGGATTATTTATTGCTAATGTGTAGAAACAACTGATTTATGCATATTAATCTGGTATCCTGCAACCTTGCTGAATTCACTTATTAGCTCTAATAGTTTTTTGGCGGGCTTTTTAGGATTTTCTATATACAAGATCATGTCATCTCAAATAGAGATAGGACCTCCAGTACAATGCTGAATAGATGTGGTAAGAGTAGACATCCTTGTCTTATTCCTGATCTTAGGTGGAAGGTTTTCAGTTTTTCTACCATTAAGTGTAACAATAGCTGTGCGTTTTTCATAGATTCCATTTATCAGGTTAAGGAAGTTCCCTTCTGTTTCTAGTTTGATAAGCATTTTCATTGCTGCATCTCATTCTTGCCCTCTCTAAGACCTGGTGATACCAAATTCTATTAATGTCTAGGGTTCTATGGGGAGAATGGAGTTCCTCAATTGTATACTCTTCCTCATTCACTTTAGGCCGTGGAATTCTCTGCCCTGCCTCCTGCTGTAGTCATCATTAGTATAAGGTAGTGTTTCTGTGGAAACATGGGATTTCAAAGAAAATCACAATTATTTACCAGTAAACACACATATCACACACTAACAACAGGCCCTCTATTGTTCTTCCCCTTTTCTATACTGTATGACTTGAAATGTCATAGTTTACCTAAATTGCTGCTTTTCAAAACTTAGTCATGATTCTCTTTTTAATTTGCTGTTTGATTCTTTCAACTGTTTATTCATGATCTTATACTTTTTCTTTCTTACAGACCCATTTTCTTTAACTTGCTTTTTTTTCTCAACATGTTTCGGTTCAGTGGTTTCCATTAAACCTAACATTAAACAGAACCCTATGAAAATCCTCATCCTCGGTCCTTCATGCACATCATTGCATTCTAAGCTTAAAAGTCAAGCCCTTTCTGGACTAGAAATCAGAAAGTGTAGTGTTACAACATGGCTCTGGCACTTAAGTTTGTGACCATGAGTGAGTCAAGATTGTCTGAACTTGGCCTCATTATCTACTTCATATAGCAGTTGTAATAATTGAATGAGTTTTCATATACAAAGTTTCTATTACATTGCCTTGCATGATCAAGTGCTCCATTAAATTTTCACTTGCTTCCCTTTCTGAGCTCCCAGTATACAATATGAGTTGTGTGGTTCTTCTACGCCTCTCTCTTGACTGAGTCATAATGACAGAATTTAGATTTATTAATTTACTGACTTACTGTTAATTTTCTTTGGCTTTTCTCTAGGAAAGTTTATAAGGTACTGTATAGCTAGTTAACTCATGTAGGGAGGTGGCAATAACCTTGACAGCTGGGGACAAATCACCATTTGGTGCATTTTTCCTGAGTCTTTAACAACTATGACTAACTCTAAGATCATTGTGTCCAGGGTTTGTGGCATGACTTAGAAACTCGTGGTGAATGTTTACCTTTTCATGTGTTCCTTTGTTAAGGCCTATTCATCTCCAGTTTAACCTTTGAATTGAGCTGAGGATCAGCACATGGTTGAATCTCCGTCTCTCCTGCTTACTCTCCTGGGAGCTCTGGTTAAGACATGACTTTCATAAGAGTAGTAGCTTAGTAACTATGAGTAAGACCAGTGATGGTATGCTTTCCCAGGTTTACAACATGTGTTAGTCTTTTCTGTTCCACTGAAAGTCCCTTTAGCCCTCTTATTAAAAATTAAAAACACCGTTACTATTTTTTATTAAAAATGCTCTAGTTGTTTACAGTAGAAAAACTGAAAACAAGTAAGTAAAATGGAGTATGAATTTTTAAAAATCCACTCGTTGTCCTACTATCTAGCACAAAATCTTTCCAGATATTTTCCCATAGTTTTATACTTGATTCAGGTCAGGGAGTGGAAGCCTCGTGTGTCGGTGTAGACACCACCTAAATATGACATGAGTTATCAAATTCTCTGCCAAATATTCAGAAATTTGGTGGAAGGGAGTTGAATCCTTGTTTTTCACACACTTTTACTTTTTGGTGAGGAAGAGTGGCCCTAAACTAACATCTGTTGCCAATCTTCCTCTTTTTTTCTTGAGGAAGATTGTCATTGAGTTAACATCTGTGCCTATCTTCCTCTATTTTGTACGTGGGATGCTGCCACAACATGGCTTGATGAGCGGTGTGTAGATCTACGCCTGGGATCTGAAGCCATGAGCCCCAAAGCTGAGCCACCGAAGCAGAGTGCGTGAACTTAACCACTACACCACAGGCCAGCCCCCCACATACTTTCAGTACAAACGCAAACTAAGAACTCTCTACTGTATGGTGTGAATCAGGTTAGCTGTTTAAAATTCTTTCTCTTCTAATAATAATGTGTTGTTTAACACATTTAATGATTTCTCTTCAATGTTCCCATAAAACTCCCATAAATAATAAATATTGTACTTGAGAATGTTTATAGCTAAGTTCTCAGATTGAGCTTAAATTTCACAAATGTGGAGGAGATCAGAACTGTGGGCTAGGACATTTGCTGTCATTTTGGGCATTTGGTTTTGCAAAGTCAGGATATAAAAGACTATTTCTTTCTTCCAGAACACTATCATACCAGCAGATGGATAGTAGGCTCTGGCCTCCTAACACACTGAAAAAACCCTTTTGCAGGTTTAATGAAATGAGTCAGTCTGATTTCATTGAATTATTACATTTTCTATTAAAATACTTTATTAGTCTTCAAAGCAAAGCCAACAATGGATATTCTTACCTGTAATTTTATATACTATGTATATGCATACTATTTTGAATGTAATTTTAAGAAATATAAACACTCAGGAACATTGAGCTTTCATCTTCACTAAGTAACAATTTTTTTTTATCACTTCCTGATTCCCTTGGCTATTTCTCGGAGTTAGGTAGAAAACTGCTTTCTTATCTGCTTTGAACATTTAGAGTAGTGAGTGTCAACCTTGGCTGCACAATGGAATCACAGAGCTTTTTAAAATCCCAATGCCCAGGATGTATCCCCAAATAATTAAATCAGAATTTCTGGAGGTGAGACACAGGTGGATTAATTTCCTAGGGCTGCCATTACAAATCACCACAAGCTTGTTGACTGAAACAATGGAAATTCTCTGAGAGGAGGCTGAAATCAAAGGTCAGCAGAGCCCCGCTCTCTCTCAAGGCTCTTGGGGAGGATGCCTCCTTGCTTCTCCCCAGCTCCTGGTGGTTGCCAGCAATGCCTGGCATTCCCTCCCTCCAACCCCTGCCTCTATTGTCACATGGCCTTCTCCCCTGGGTACGCTCTGGGTCTCTGCATCCAAATCTCACTCTCCTTTCCACTGTAAGGCACCAGTTGGATTCAGGGCCCACGCTAATCCAATATGACCTCATTTTAACTGGATTACACCTGCAAACGCCCTATTTCAAATTAGGTCACATTCACAGGTACTAGAGGTTAGGACTTCAGCATATCTTTTTGGGGGGACACAATTCAGCCCACCACACCAGGCGTCAGTGGTTTTGATTCCCTAAGTAAATCTATGGCACAGTCGCTAATGCAGAGAGCCTCTTCTTCCAGAACAGTTCTTCTCAATCATTAATAAGCATATGAAACACTTGAGGTTCTTGTTAAGATGTGGATTCCGATACACTAGTTCTGAAGCCAGGCAGGAGAGCCTGCATTTCTCACAAGCTCTTGAGAGGTGCTGCTGTTGTGGGCCACACCACGAGGAACAGAGTAAAGGCTTTGTAAGCTTTTTCTATCTCCACCTCTGGTTCCCCTTCTAGGCTCAGCAGCACCTTGGTATTAAAAGCCTTTGCGAGAAATTTCCATTAGGTCAACCATTTGGTTCTAGCTGAGGAAGGCATTAATTTCTTCTAAATGACATGTTCTAGCACCTGCTTCTGCTCTCCTCTTTGTGGCAAAGCTGAAAAAAAAGGAAAGGTGTGAATACAAAATGTGCATTCAGGGCACATTCTTTTTAAATGAGAGAGAATTTTCCGGAAACCACTTTTAAATCACTCCAACTTGACCCTCCTTCCCTTACCCATTCCCGTAATAAAAATCAAGAAGTTCCAAATGAGTGGGTATACATTAAAAATAACAGCTTTATCAGTCTTTCAACTTACCATCTAATTCTTAAAGGGACTTTTATCCTCAAGCTAAAAATTTTAAAACATTTAAACAGAACAAAATGTAGCTTGTCTAGAGATGTAAATTAATAAGGACAAACCCTGCTGGGGTCTATTTCACTTGTCCTTCTAAAATAAGTTTAAACTTCTCTAACTGGGATTAGAAATAACTAAGTGACATAACTTGCTGGGCACAACAAAGACAAGAAATAAACGCACATTTTAATAGAGGATTTTTTTCCCTTTGCATCCCGGATGCCATTTTCCTTTTATGTGACTCTTCTTTGTACTTTAACCAGAAACAATCTTGAGGTTTATTAAAATAACTCTGGCCAATTAAGGAGACATCACAAAATCTACTTAAGAGATTCGTGAAGGGTGCTGGTGCATAGTATTTTTAAGTTGAACTGAAATATAAGATTTATCAACATGAAGAGTTAAGGTTTTGTTTCCTAACTTTTTTATTTTGAAAAATGTCAACTCTACAGACAATTTAAAGAATAGTACATTGAACACCAGTATACACTTCAGCTAAATTCCTCTGTTGTTAATATTTTGCCACATTTACTTTTTTCTCTCTTTCCATTTTTATTTTTGCTGGGCCATTTGAATATTCCAGACATCATAACACTTCCTAACTAAATACTTCAACCCATTTCACCTAAAAACAGAGACATTCTCCTAAATAATCACAGTGCTATTACCACACTCAGGAAATTTAACGTAGAGAGTAGTATTATCCAAAATGCAGTCCATAGGAAAAAATTCCTAGTTTTCTCTTAAATTTTATTTATAGTTGTGTTTTCCTTTTCTTTCTCTCTTTTTTCTTTTTATTATTTTTAAAATTGACGATCCAACCAAAGATTGTGCATTGCATCAAGTTGCTAGGTTTCTTTATTGCTCTTTATTCTGGAACCTCTACTCCTTCACTCCCTCCCCAGGTCTTTTATGACATTAACATTTTTTAAGAGTCTAAATTCAGGGCCTGACCCCATGGCCTAGTGGTTCAGTTCAGCGTGCTCTGCTTCGGTGGCCCGAATTCAGTTCCCAGGCACCATCTACACCACTCATCAGCAGCTGTGCTGTGGAGGCAACCCACGTGCAAAATAGAGGAAGATTGGCACAGATGTTAGCTCAGGGCAAATCTTCCTCAATCAAAAAGAGGAAGATTGGCAGTAGATGTTAGCTCAGGGTGACTCTTCCTCAGCAAAAAAAAAAAAAAAAAAAGAAGAGAGAATCTAAATTAATTGTCTTGCCTCAAATCTTATTTGTCTGATGATTGCCTCATGAATAGATTCAGGATAACATTTTTGTTCTTTTGGTAAAAATACTACAGATGTAATGTGTCCTTCCTACCGCATCACTTCGAGAGGCATGCTACGTCTGTTTCATTATCAGTCATTTGGTCATTTGGCCATCTGATATCCCTCAGATCTCTCCATTGTAAAGGTGCTTCCTCCTCTTTGTAATAAATAAATAACTGCAGGAGATACTTTGAGACCAAGTAGAGTCCCCAAAAGACTGTCACCAAGTGGTTTTAGCATCCATTAATGTTCCTCGTTTGACTCAGTCCTTATACTGGTAATTGCAGAATGTAGATTTTCTCATTATATCAGTTCTTCTACATGTGTGACCTGGTGTTCTTCAGTAAAGAAAATCATTTTTTTTACCCCTTCTACTCCTTTTTGTAGTGTCAGTATTAACTCATAAATTCTTCTTTCACTCAGTGTTATAGTCCATTATGGTTATTATTCATTTTGCTGCTTGACTTATCCAAAATTTAGCCTGTGGGAGCCCCTTCAGGCCAGCTCCTGTTCTTTTCATACATCCCTTTAATTCTTTGAGCACTTCCTTGCTTTTTGGCATAACACAGGGCTGTATTTTTCCGCTCCATATCTGGAATCCACCTCTTATTTCTCCAAGGAGCTCTGGAGTAGAGAATGGTATTGAGAAATCAAGATCTGACTGCCAGGCATTCTAATTGCATCCAAGGTTTCATAGCCTCTAAGTCCTATAAATGGACAGAGCTGAAGAAATGAGTTATAAACAAACATTGATATTTATAGTTCATACCTTGATGTCATACGTTTTTTCTCATCTTAACACATTGCATGTTTCTATTTTTCTTCTCCTACTGTCAGAGCCCTCGTTCCCCAAACAGTGCATTTAAATTATTTCTTCTCTCTTTCAATATACACAAAATAGTTTCAGAATTACTATATTAAGACCATGACCAACAACAAATCAACTAAATATAGATCCAGATGTCTTTACTACTCTTTCCGTCTTTAGATTATATCCTCCTAAGAAAGTACAATCAGAGAACCACATTTAAAATTGTTTGACTCAATACTTTTTGCTTTGTGGTTACGTTGTCAATTTAATATAAAGCTGGATCCACTTAGTTTTGTTTGTATTCAATGTTTCAGCTTGTTTAAAAATATTTTTGACTTTAAATTAGGTTTTTTGACTATAGATAACATACATATGGTTGCAAAGCTAAAATTATGTGGAAGAGTATCCTCAGAGAAGTCTCATTCCCACCCTGAAACTTTCAGTCCTTCTCTACCCATCTCTTGTAGGCAACCATTTTTATGAGTTTCTGGTTGTTTTTGCCCATGTTTCTTTTTGAAAAAATAAGCAAACACTTAGGATTTATAACCTTTTTTTCTTATTTTCCCTTCTTTCTTATGCAAAATATTCATGGACTGCATCTGAATTGTTTTTATCTTTTCCACAACTTTTCTACCCTATCCCTGTCCATCTCTGTTCTTAGAAAATCATATTTCTTCAATATACATTTTCCAAAGGAAAATAATGAGGGTATTTAGAAGTTTGCTAAAGAACAGAAATAGTTAATTTATAAAATACCTTTACTAACACATCACAGAATCTTAGGAAAGAATGATTCCCACCACTCTGTTGGTATCAGTCATGAGGAGAAGTCCAGGACTCTCGGGTCACTCCTCAACTCTCACTCTCCTCCTCATCAAACTATTCACATCCCCCTTTCTAACCTTATCTCATCCCTCCCAGCTACTGAAATCAATGAACTGCACCTTTTGAAACTCAAGGTCAGTTGTCAGCAAACATTTCCTGATCTTCAGAACCTGTTCTGAATGCTCCCTCCATCTTCTTATTCTAACTGAAGTTTGGTTCTGATTTCCACAGCCCTCATGCTGCTGGGTCTAGGGGGCAGGGTAGGCATCTTCCATGCTTTTCACTTCCAGACCTACTCTCCTTCCTTCCTGAAATCTACCAACTTGGAGACTCACGCCATCAACCACCTCTCCTTGTTGTAGTCATCTTCCGACCCCAAAGTCAGTCCTCCTCTTTCCTTGAATATTTTAGTTCCTAACATCATTTTTTCCCTCATGCTTTTCAAATGCTTTTCTAATGGAGTAAATTCAGGGCTGGGTCTGTATTCAGCATATATCATATGTTTGGAAATGGACTTAATGCCAATTATTTGTCAATCACTCAGGAGACTGTGTATTTCATTATTTTAAAAGCTTAAGTAACTAGGATCACTGTCAAATTAATTTGGACATTTAAACAGTGGTATTGGATCTTTCATATTACAATTCAGAAAATTGTTTTGTATTTGAATATTGAATAGTAGCAGCAAAAAATAGTGGATGGAGATAAATAGAATAAATGGAATATAAAAAATTGGCTGCAGGCGAGTGCCTATATTTTTATTTCTTACTGACAGAGAACAATGGGAGAAATTGATGAAGACCCAGAGGTAAATATGGATAGGTAAATGTAAATAGAATTCAGATGTCAATTATTCTTAAAAATATGTGTGTGTCTATACATATTTTGTATGTATGTATCACACTACAGGTTAATATTCCACAACCTACTGTCAAGGAGTTCAGCTGGTATTCAAAGATTAGTTTACATTTTCTAAATTCAGGAAAGTTCCAGGTCTGAGAATCCATATTGATTTAGTAAAAACGATTTTAATTTCTTCTCTGAAGAATTGAATCCAGTAAAATCTATACCAGTGAGATTTCTGTAACATAAATTAGCTTGAATGTTTCTTCTTGATCAAGTATTACAAGGATATGGGCTTTCTGTTGGCTAACATATAGCTGGCTTACCAAACAAATTTAAAGGAATTTCTCCTTATTTGGAGACTTTTGGAGAGGAATGATGTACTGGACTCTATATTTTATATATTTATTCCCAAGGGATGAAAATTTTACTGTAACAGGATATAATGCCTTATATAATTATCTTAAAGGCTCATTTAGCACAATAATGTAAGAAGTGTTAAATTTTCTCCTTCCACTCCTTACTGTATGTGCTACAATATATGCACAGACCAGAGTTCCTGCTCCCCAGCCCGGTGCCAGGAATCTTCTTTATGGTTAATAAATTGTCTGCAAAAATTTCCTAATCTTCAGAACCTGTTTTGAATGTTCCTCTCCCTTTCTGTTATCTGTGTATAAATCTGTAAAGTGTTTACACCAGATTGGTGTGTAAATCTTTAGAATGTTTACACCGTAGAGGAAAACATGAACAACTTTCTCTCTTCAATATAGTAAGACACATGGTCAACATAAATGCATCGCTTCACTTACTAGACTGGATAAACAGAACTGAAAACCACCCAACCTAATATACACTACCTTGTATTTCACATTCTGTCTAAAAGAAGGCATTGGAATCTGCATTGTTCCAGAATTTCTGCTAGATTTATCTCTGAGTGGTTGAAGGCAGTTTTAAGCTCTTCTAGCCCTACATTTTTGGCCAGGACCTTTAAGACTCCTGAAGGTAAATATTACTGTTCTGAAAGCCAGCTTTTCCTTGGTATTTGGGTAGGAAGAGAAATTGATGATGTGACGTCAGTGGTAAAATCCACAGCTCATGAGGGACCTGCATTTTAAATCCTTCTTGTAATTTTGGTAAGCATATGTTGGTTGCAGGTAGCAGAACCCAGCTCAAATTCATTTAATAAATACAGGAATTATTGTTTTATGCACCCGCCAAATACAGTGATGCATCTGACTTCAAGAATGATTGGATCCGGAGGCTCAAATGTTGACACGAAAATTCTACCTATCCATCTCTAGGCTGGCTTTCCTTTCTATATATTGGCTTCATTCTGAAGTAAATTCTCCCTTTTGTGGTAGCCACCAGCAGCTTCAGTCTTATAACCTTAGCAACCCCGGTGAAAAGGCATCACCTCATTATCAATAACTATATCAAAAACTCTCAGGCATAATCCTCATTGGCCCAGCCTGGGTCAGGTACCCATAACTGAACTAACCACTATGGTCAAGAAGATGGTGTCCTCATCATCTAGGGCTGGATCATCTCATTCACTAAGTGTGGGAGGAGAGGAGTTCCCCAAAGAAAGCATGGTCAGCGAAAAGCATAATTTAAATTTATCTTTAATACATTGCAGCATAAAATGAGTTAGAGCTGCTCTAATACAGGGATTCTCCAATCTGGTCTAAAGGCAAATCACACAGTCTTTTTTGCAAAAGAGTAGCTTCTGATTTGATTATTATAATGTATAACCATCTTTAATATTCAGAGTCACTATCGTTTGATGCTTATCCCTCCGGTTGAGTCACAGAACCAGACTTCTGGCTTTATATAGAAGTCAAAATGGTAAGGCCTATAACTACAATAATATCAACATAAATGTATAAACATACAAATAAATAGATGGATACACCCATTTACATATATATGGATGTATACATATATATGTATATATAAAATAAATATTTGTGTAAAGCTCTATAGTTTATAAAGACTGTTTATATATTATCCCTTGGAAACTCTTTGACCATGTGATTCTCTTTAAATATCCCAGAAATAAACCCTATAAAGACACTCAGACCTTTTTTGATTTCTATATCCTGCTCCTTATGCTTTCTACATCATCAGGATGATTTCATCTATGCCATTAGTTCTTCTGAGTGTACTAAAGAACATTTAGTGTCTAGCATTATCCATGCTTTATACTTTACAAAGCATACTCATATGTATTACTTCATTAGTTCCTCTCATATTATAATAAAAATCATGTGCTTGATACATATTGACAAGTCTTCTAAAACAATCATTAAACAAAGATCTCTACCAATTCTGAATTACATTCAGTTTTACATAACTATAAAATAAAATTATCTTGTTCTCCTATCTTGCTGCTACTTTCTGCAAAGCTTTGTCAGTGAAGTTCCTAAGCCTCTGCATTATAGGCTTTCTCATAGTCAGTTATACCCAACAAAGCCTGTGTAGATTGACAGTCCACCGTGGCTTCCTTAGAAATCTTCCTTTTCCTTTGCTGCCTTTCTTTCTATTATTTATACTGGTCCCAAGGTCTATCTATTATGTTCTGGCTCCTTCCATTGTTGGTCTTTTTGGTTTTAGTATGGTTCTCTAAGCCAGCACAAGCTTATACAATCACCAAGATAACTGCACTGAGCCAGGAGGAGACAAGGACAAAAAACTCTTTGGGGAAAGAAGGATCACCTTGTGCAAAGGTGAAAGATGCTGTTCTTGTTATTACCTGAGATGGAGTTGGGAGCTATTGAGATGGAATTTGACCAACAACCCAACAATGTACAAGTCATGTTTCAAGCCAGGGATAATCCTTTTAAAAAGATCCCAAGGGGAGCTGACCTGGTGGCACAGTGTTTAGGTTCCTGCTCTCTGCTTTGGTGGCCCAGGGTTCGTGGGCTCAGATCCAGGGTACAGATCTATACACTGCTCATCAAGCCATGCTGTGGCAGTGTCCCACATACAAAATAAAGGAAAATTGGCACAGATGTTAGCTCAGGGCCAATATTCTTGACCAAAAAAAAAAAAAAAAGAATACAAGGGAAACATATGAATAGGATCATGAAGAATTAGGTGATTATGTGGTTGTGGTAGAATGTTTTTTTAACAGCTTTATTGAGGTATAGCTGATATACTATAAACTGTATGGCTTACAGCGTACAATTTGATAAGTTTTGACATGTATACCCATAAAACCACCACCACAATCAAGCTGATAAACATATGTATTGTCCCAAAAGTTTCCTTATAGCTCCCATTAGTAAGAATCTCTCTAAGGAACAGACACTCGTCTAACATTTTGTCATATGTTCTTGTCCAAAGATAACCCCGCACAGTGAAAAGTGAAAGAGCAGTTGATTATATATGTTTCTTTGACCACTTAAATTGTCAAGGCTGAGTGAGGCTCTGTGCTAAGTCAGTTTATCATATCCTCTTTTATCCCCGAATGACCTTACCTTGATTTACATAGATAAACACTGATTTTTCTCCAACCACTTTTTAAACTTCTACAGGTTTATTTCGTTGTGTTATAATCTCTCTTTTCTTCTGGGCTCTTTTCCAGACATTGTCTGTGGAGTTGGCTTCCAAATTTTAATTAGGAGCACTTTTCGTTTGGGCCATAAATTAAAATATTCTGAATTTCTTTTTCCAGTGTCAGGTTTGAGGAAGTCAGCCAAATGTGAAGCACTAGGAAGGAGGCAGATTCCCTGAGCTCTATCAACACCTCGCCTCACCCTCTAGTCATTGGGGTAGAACATAGATTCAGAAGGTGTAAGAGCTAGAAGGCATCTTCAAGAGATAGTTGATAAGACAACGAGAAAGTCATTACGACACCCAAAAACACAAGGTTAGTTGCCCAGGATCACACAACTAGTTAGTAGCAGAGTACTCATTAAAACCTGGTTGTTTTGACTTTTAGCCTCATGAACTTTCCACTGTGATTTCTCTTGCCTGCCATTTTTCAGGATTATTCTTTAAGATAAGACAGTAGGAAGTAGATATGGATCTTTAAAAAAGTCTTTATTTAATTTTTTTAAAAGGCTGCACAGAATGTTGGAGATAGGACCTCACTTGATTGGAAATTCTTTGGTGCTCAAAATATACTATTATTATCAATAATAATAATTGACACTTAGGGAATGTGTACTATGTGCCAAGAAATATTTTGAACACTTTGCATGTATTGACTCATTTAATCATCACAAAAGCCTGTTGTTAAAACTTGGGCACAAATTGATCAGATAACTTGCCCAGGATCGTGAAGCTAGTATCAAAGCATCAGCATGGCTTTTAGAAGTGTATTTTTGTTATCACAGTTGAAGTGTATCCAAGCACTTTATATGTATATAGATTCCTCTCACTTGTAAAAGGGAGGTTTGGAGGAGATGTTCTTAACCTGGGGTCAAGGGATCAGATTTATAAGATCTCAGAGCTCTCTGAAATGATAGGCATCTGTTTCACAGACCAGAAGGGTGCAAATATGGAAAAAAACAAACAATCCAATTTAAAAAATGGGCAGAGGATCCGAATAGACATTTTCCAAAGAAGACAAACAGATGGCCAACAGGTACATGAAAAAGTGCTCAACATCAGTAGCCATCAGGGAAATGCAAATCCAAAGCACTGTGAGATATCACTTCACACCTGTTAGAATGTTTATTATCAAAAAGACAAGAAATAACAAGTGTCGGCAAGGATGTGGAGAAAAGGCCACCCTTGTGTACTGTTGGTGGGAATATAAATTGGTGCAGTCACTATGGAAAACAGTATGAGGGGTACTCAAAAAGCTAAAAATAGGACTACCATATGATCCAGCAATTCCACTTCTGGGTATTTATCTGAAGAAAATGAAACACTAACTCAAAAAGACATTTGCAGCTCCACGTTCATTGCAGCATTATTTACAATAACCAAGACACGGAAACAACCTAATTGTCCACTGATGGGTGAATGGATAAAGAAGATGAGGTATATATATACAATGGAGTATTATTCAACCATAAAAAGAAAGAAATCATGCCATTTGTGACAACATGGATGATCCTTGAGGGCATTACGCTAAGTGAAATAAGTCAGACAGAGAAGGACAAATATGGTATGATCTCACATATATGTGGAATCTGAAAAAAAAAGAAACCAAGTTCATCAATACAAAGAACAGATTAGCGGTTGCCAGGGGTAGGGGGTGAGAGGGGAGGGTAAAATAGGTGAGGGGGGTCAAGAGGTAGAAACTACCAGTTATAAAATGAATACGTCCTAGGATGTAATGTACAGCATGGTGACTATAATACTGTAATACTGTATTAACATTTGTATTAATAATACTGTATTGTATATTTGCAAATTGTTAAGAGAGTAGATCTTAAAATTTCTCCTCATAAGAAAAAAATTATTTAACTATATGAGGCGAGGGATGTTAACTAGACTTATTGTGGTGATCCTTTTGCAATATATACAAACATTGAATCATTATGTTGTACACCTGAAACTAAAACAATGTTGTAAGTAAACTTTACCTCAATAAAAATAAAAGAAGAAGAGTGCAAATAGATGGAGGAGGACAGGAGCAGAGTAAGGTTGGTGGCATCAAACCAGCTCTGAGCCACGCATTGCCCCAAAGGCTTTTCATGTTCTTGCAGGCCTCACAGCAACCAGCAAGATATGTATCATTAGCCTTATTTATTTACTTTTCCAGATGAAGAGTCTGAAGTTCAGAGAGATTAGATAATGTGTTTAAATCACCCGACTAGGAGAGACATAGCTGGAATTCGAACCTGTCTACTTCTAATTCTCTGCTCCCTCCACACTATTCCATTATTTTAGGGACCAGAAGGAAAGAAGGAAGGAAGCGGAAGAGAAGAAAAATGAAGAGGTAGCTACAAGACAACCAGGCACTTGGGGCATTCTGCAGACAATATTTTAATTTCTAGTGCCAGGACGTGATGGGCAAGAGAGGACCAGGAATGGCTCCTATAAACCAAAAAGACCTTATACAAATTGAGAAGTGAAAGAGTCAGGTGAAAGGAGAGTGCTCAGGTGTAAGAACTGGCCTGCCTGATGAAAGAAGGTATAGAAGCTAGGACTGAGGTAGAGTTTGTTTGTAGCTATAGAGCTTTGTGTAAAATGCATTTATTTCAAAAAATGCCTGCATATTCTTGCTACAATGGTAATTTTCATTTAAATAGAAAGAAATATTTTAAATATTTAGGAAGAATTCATAACCCTTTCCTCACTTGATAATCTTCAATCCCTATGTATGGTGTAGGCATGTAGCGTTCCTCCCCAAACCTCCCCCCACCTCTCCTACCCCTACAAACACAGAATCACAGGCCGAGATGGGGCAGGTGTTAGAACTCACATCTCTAAAGGTCGGCTCCTACTCAGGGGTAAGCAGCTGCCTTTTGTCTGCAGGCTTCCTACCTGGAGCTCCACCGTTGCTTACCTATATTTGGTTTCTGTAATCAAAACATGGGCCAGGTTCAAGGAGGTGCCAAATCCCAGACGACTTTGCATTCAGCACTTAACTGCAATCAGCTAGGGAGCCGGAGCCTTCCAGCTGAGCCACTGCTGACTGGCTGAGGGAGAAATGGCTTCATCAACACAGCAGACGGTGCTCGTTGCCTGTTGGGGCAGTGCCCTGCAGGTGGGATGCTGTATGCGGTTTTAGGCAGCAAAACTAGAATCAAAAATACCCTTTCTTACATATGCTGCACTTTCCCCAGCAGACACTTAGGAGGAAGATAATTTAGAAGGTAGGTTTTCACACACAAAACCAAATGTATTCTGTTCCCAGAATTTATGTAATGCACACTTCTTTAGGAATTTCCTTAAGCCCAGACTTGGATGCTGGCTTTGGTGGGGTAATAGCCTCTGTCACTTTGGCTCTGGAGCAAAGTCAACAGCAAAGAGGGAGAGAGTAGCTGTGAAGAATGGCACCTAGCCACCCTCTGATGTTCACTCCAGAGGGCAGGTTTGGGGTTTGAATCCTTATATGCCCACCTACTAGCATGCACCTAGCAAGAGGTGGTGGTTTCTCAATAAACATTTATTGAATATGGATGTCTAGAAACCAGGCTTATGCTTTCTCTCCTTTGTTCCCTGCTAAAAAGCTTACCAGTCAACAACACCCTGGTAAGAACAAGGTTATCAGATCCTTCCTCAAGAACTGTTTTGGACAGGGAGAGAGTGAACGCCCATGTGCACCTTGTGATGAGAGTGCCTACAGGCACCTAGAGCTCTGAAGATGAAATTTGCTGACTTCAAGCATTTGCCTGGGCTGGCTCATCGTGGGTCATTTGCTAACAGCAGAACAAAAGAAGAAAACAAATGTGATATCTCAAACCTAGGGTTAACTCTGTATTATGAAAGAAGGAACAAGGGTGACTACCATCATTATAACCACCTCTGTGTAGAAAAATACATTAAGGAAAGTACCTCAAGGCGATCTGGATGGGACAGGTCGAGACCCAGGCTAAGCAAAATGGCTCTGGTAATAAAGTGACAACCCTCTCTGCCAACATGCAGAGAAATAAATAAGAGTGTGGATTCTAGTGACATGGCAATTGGCTTAATTTAAGGAGAGAAACAACAAGTAAGAGAGTCCCTGAGGCAGGAGGTGGCCAATGGACTTAGGAACAGTGGTGTCCAGATTTATTCTCAGTTCTCCTCCATAATTACCTTCTGTTATGCCTGTTGTGAACTGACCTTAGATCATTTCACCATGCACAACTCTTGGGTTCTTTTGGATGGAAACAGTAGGCTCAAAAGAAGTTTGCAGCAGGTGAGGGTTAGCTACGGCCCCACAATCTTACTACAATGAGGTTAAAACTTACTAGTACACAAGTCTCCGACCATATTCTACCATTCGGGTAGACATGAATTGAACAAACATGCGTCAGTAACCAAGCACAATATGGTTGATTAAGCATGTCCTTTAAGCTCAATGAAGTCACAGCTCTCTGTCATTGCAGGTGCTCTGTGTGCCACTTCATATGAAAGGTCACTTGAAATATTCAGGACAAGATTCCAGAGGCAGGACTCTGTTACTTTACGGTTGGCATCAGCCAACCAGAAATCCTTCTGTGAAGTGGCAGATGTAGGACAAAGGGTAGAACCTACTAGGCTTGCTAGAGTCTCAGAGTCTCTTCAAGCAAGGACAGGAAATATTTCTAAAACAGCTAACCCAATGCGCATATATTGAATACCTGTAAAATTATTAATGAAAATCTGTTTCTAACACTTGTCAAAGTAATTAACAAGCCACTATTTTCACCAATAATCAAGACACGTATGTCACTTAGGTCGATTAGCGAGGCCGTCGGTGTTGAGGGAGACCTGGATCAAGTTGCAGTGCAGTTGTCTCAGCTGTCCCTGAGTGTGGGCTTTCTGATACACCGCCAGCTGACCCCCTGCAGTGTGCATTCTCAATGAAATCAACTGTGTTCCTAGAGTTGAAGCTTAAGCTGCCTATTGCATACATGATAATGTGCTTGTCTATAGATGCCAAAGTATTTTAAGATAAACTACAGACACATAATGATTTCCAAACTTTCATAAAAAAAGTGTTGCAGACATTAGTTGTATGTCCTTGGGGCTGGGTAGTGGAATAGATTGGCGCTAAGAAGAGAATGGGCAAGAATTGTACCAGGAGCAGGTTTTCAGCAGGAGAGGATTCCAGCAACTATCTAGAGAATATAAGAATATTGTAAACGTATCCACTTACCACTACTCCTGTTTACTCACCCTCTGAATGCCGCCAGTTTCCTTATCTATGAAATGCAGATGATAGCACATACCTTATAAGGTGTTATGGCAATTAAATGAAATAATATTTCTAAAGCACTTAGAATGGTGCCTGACTATATAAATAAATCACAAATGATGAAAACAATACTTGAAAAACAGTCCTATGCAATTGCTCCTGGCTTTAGAAAAGTAAGGTATTTTGTTTTGTTTTGCTTTCACTGAAATGAGAGGAAAGGGAGCTTGTTAATGAACTAGATACTAAGGATATTTAAATTTCATGGATCAACAAGTTGAAAATGTGGTGCCTGTCAGTGATGCAGCTTATTCAATGTTAAATTCAGTAGGGACCCCTCTGACAACTTTGGACCCCAGGGAAGGAGACAGGATAACGGGAGCTATAAATATCACTTTTCTCCAATGTCTGGGGACTTGGCAATAACAGACAGAGGTTGTAAGGAATGGCTGAGTCTGCCATCTTGAGCAGAAACCTACATTTTCTTCTTTTTGTGTGTTTTCCAGAGTTTTCATAATGAGCGTGCATTTCATAAGAACATGCTAAGAAGAAAATATGTTTTATTTACAAGTTAATCTTTTAATAACCCAATTCCTATTGTCTAATATTTTCTTGGAGGGATAAAGATAACCCATTGCTTGTCTAGATAGCATTTTTTTAATAGAATAACACATTAAATCAACTTATTCTTATTTAAAGCTTGGTTTTAAAACTCTGTTTAAAATCACCTTTAAAAGTTTGTGTTAGTCAAAGCAGTTGTGTGTCTGACCTAAGGGCGCAAAAGTTTGCAAAGCTGCTATTCCACTCTGGGAAGTCGCTGGGCTGTCTCCATGGAAACAATTATTTCAAATGATTAATAATATAAGTTTGAGCTCTGAGGGGAAAGAGCTAAGGTTGGGAGAGAGATGTATCTCTTTTCTAAAAGAAAAGGGTATTTTCTTAAAATCAAATTTTATTCTCACTGTTTGGTTTTGCTTTGTTTTGTTTTGTTTGCTTCAGAGACCATGGGTATATCTATCACTCAACTCATTCATGCAAGACTTGGAAGTCTCAAAGGGCCGAACCCATAAAACTCACTGCTCTTCCCCTCTCACTCAAAGGATCTGCAGGTTCAATAAGGAATAAATATATGCAAAAATTATCAGGGATAATTCTAGGAAATCATTTCTCTCTTCATTCATTCGTTCATTATTTATTGAGCCCTGTTATGTAAAAGTCACTGAGCTAGGCACAGAAGAAAATGTACAGCTCTCGTACTCAAGGAGGTCACCAGCAAGCAAGGCAGACAGAATTAAACAGAAGTTATCATCCAGGCCGAATGGGCTTGCACATGGGGGCATCAGAACCCAGCACTAACATACCATATTTCATGTAAACTCCATGAGGGCAGGAGTTTGTTCATCGCTATATAAGCAGAAATTGGCTCCTATTTGGAATATTAGTAAACATTCAGTAATTATTTGGGAAATGAATGAACAGATAAATGGAATGAAACCATCTGAAATTGTGAAAGATGTCAGCTCACAACGTATGCCCCAGTTGTGTTACCATAGGATGTTTCCCGTTTGCAGAGCCCCCAGGAGACAGTGGAAAGCATACACAGGACCATCCAGCCCAGGCATCATTCATTCTTCATGCATCTGGTCAGTATTTAGTGAGCTTCTGCTGTGGGAGGCCTGCGACATAAAGACAAGAAGTGATCTCTGCCCTCATAGAGTTCATAATCACTGAAGGAGGAGAAAGACACTAACAGCTATAATTTAAGGTGGTATAGTACGAGTCTGTAGAATGAAAAATTGTTTGAGGTAGGAACCATAATAGCTAATGTTTCCTGAGTGCTATGCCATGTACACTGTACTAAGCATGTTACACCTATTTTCTCACTCAGTTCTCACAACACTAGATGGGTGGTGTCAGTGTTATCCTCGTTGTAAACGTGAGGAAACCAAGGTTTAGTAACCTACACTGGGTCATACAATTACTACATGGCACAGCCAGGACTCGAATCTATCTTAATGTTTACATTTTATCGATAAATAGAGGTTGAGTAAATCCTGAGTGGTTTGCATTGGGCCAAAGGACTCATTTAAAAAAAATGGTGCAAAGCTCTTTTTTTTTCCCAAAGTTCCTTAAACCCTTCATCCCCTTTCCATGATTACAGCAACTCTGAGGTCACCCTGATGCCATAGTTCATTCTGCCTCTCTGCAAAAGCAGGTTAGAACGTGACAATCCCAAGGAATCCAAGGATATGGAATTAGGGATCTGCTTCCAACACATTGCCCTTCCAGCATGGAGAGGGTTCTGGGCAGAGACCTACTAAACTCTGTCTTCCAAGAACTCCACTTCCTCTGAGAACTGATTCCATACCCATTTATATGGTTACCATGGGAGACACTGTGTTAATCTGACATGATTCTGCCCTCATGGTCATGGTGGTTGATCCAGGCCTGGGCACCTGCCCCGAGCTGTGTCCGTTACAGACATGGTTGTAGTCGAGGAGTGGCTCCCTTACCCGAACTGGACAATTTCTGTCTGTCCTAGATTGTTTGTAACTGGATCTGACAAAGATAAGTTAGTCTCTGTCTGGGTACCTAGACTGTAAAATGTAAATCCAAGAGCATCTTCTGCTACTTGGATTCCACAGTTCCATGGTTCCACAGCTATGACCTCAGCAAACCAGACAATAGAACAAACTTAGAAGAAAAGGTTAGCACAAGGTCCAGACAGGAGTAGCAACTCCCTTTGGCTTTCCATAAGCTTAGCTCTGTGCTGCCTCAGGGAAGGGAAAGAGAATCCTACTCAACAAAACAAGCAATTAGGCCCCTGCCTTCTGATTCCAGTTGCTCCTGAGGCCCAACTGAGTTTCTCTCCTTGAGTTTCCCTGAGATAGTCTAAGATCTTTAAAATAAATTGCCCCTTCTATTTGTTCGAGTTCAAAGTTTTTGTGTTTTTTTGCCATGATTATTTGTATTGCCAAAGAGGTTGATGGCCTGGAGTAACAGCCTCTCTGCTTCTGGGGCCTTCCTCCTCCCTTGGGAGGAAAGTTACAAGGGGCTTGAGAAGAGACATACTTTTCCTAGCCAGTGGCTATGACATCACCACCACCACCACCACCACCACCAATAACCTATTGAGTGCTCACTATGTGCTGGGTGTGGCGACAAACACTTTAAAAACATTTCCTTTAATCTTCTCAAGTGCCCTCGAAGATGAGGTGGTATTATAACATTCATTTTGTTCCTGAGCAAAACTAACTCGCTTTAGGTGACAAAGGTAGTGAACGAATAAGAAGTGACTGAGCTTGGATATGAACACAGGTCAGTGTAATCCCAGCCTCTGGAGCTGTTCTCCATTCATATGCCAGAGGACTGATCAGAGTACTCCTTCCCCAATCATCCCACAGCCTCCCTTTTCTCTGGCCTCAAGTTTCAATTTTCCCTGGAGAACAAAGGATGTTGCCAACAGCAGTGGTTTGAGTCCACCCCTTACTGACCTTTTCTTCCTCTCCTTCCCTATGGCTTCCCCGTTCAAGTGGTGAGCATGGCTTTTTACTGCACACAGTGCTGCTCTTCTGATTCAACCATTTGCCAAACAGACCCGGCTCCTGTTCTAGGTTGTTCCTCAAGGAAATGAACAGCCTTATCAAGTTTCCAGGAATCTCTGAGATGTTGGTGACACCAATCAATTCCGTTTAAATCTGACTTAGTAGGGCAGCAACTCCCTTTGGCTTCTCACTGACTTAACTCTGTGCTGCTTCTTGAAAGAGAGAGAGAAAAAAATCAGATTCACTAAGACAAAGAAATTGGGCCCGACTTCCATTCTGAATGGGTTTTCACTAAAGTCTAAAACATTGTCATCTAAAACCACAGAGTGATATGGCCTCTCTGAGTCAGGGGCAACAATTATTTAAACTCTGCAGCTGCCCACCATGTAGTTGTGACCCGGGTCTTAAACCCCATATGCTGTGAGGTAGAAATGCAGCTGATTCATAACAAGGGTGGGATGCAACTGCTTGACAGGGGCTTTCTCTCTGGCTCATTGGGTCTGCATATTAGAGTGCGCCTGTTTGAAACCACCCGTCATTGATACTGGATGACTTCCCAGCTCACAGAATGAGCCCTTCTGGAATCTGCCAGCCCACCATGAAGGGTGGGGTGTCTCAGTTGCTCTGCTCCATCCAGCTGGATCCTTGCCCAATCACACAAGGTACTAATTCACCTTCCACTTCCTGGGAACGTGCTGATGCATCTAATTAGCCAAAAACATTCTCTGTTTGGTTAGAATGTCCATGCCAAGAAGAAACATATTATTAAGAATAAGTCCTGTACACCCTTAGACTGTGTCCCCCACCCCCATCTGGGCTCTTGGCATGAAATTACACAAACATTATGCAGCTAATGCTCAATTACACAGGCATTAGGAATCTAGACCTCAATTTTCTCTTTTCTTTTACTTCCCGCAATCTTTTCCACTTGGCTTTGTCAGCTTGGTCGTCTCTCTGCTGAGAGATGGGAGTAGAAATAAAATTTGAATCTATCCATTGTATTGCTATGAAGGCAGCGCTAGTTAAAGATTTGGACAGAACAGGATCAAATGACTAAAAGGAGGAGCAGGGATTTCTGTTATTGCTCTTTCTCTATTCCTGTCCCCACGTTTTCATAAACAATTGTACAGCGCATTTTATTTCATTCTGTCTTTACTCCCAAAATTGAGCTTTCAGACATCGGGTTTGTCTATGCCACTTCAGACCTGGGAAATGTGTTACCTTGAAGAGGGCAGAGCTAGTTATTAAACAAGGCCAAGAGGAGGTAATCCTGCTGATTTGGGGCCTGCCTGTGCTAAAGGCGAAAAGCTCGCGGCCTCACGCTGCAAGCAGGCTTCCTAGGACAGAACACCTCAATGGGCTCCTGTGGAGAGCCCCCCACGCCTCAGGGAGAGGGTCATCTGAGGTCCCAGGAAAGGGAGAAAGGCAGAAAGAGTAAACAGCTCCAAATAAGGAGTTGTTTTTCCTGAACCATCACTGAACACTTAAACAACTCAAGGTAAGGAGTTGTTCCACTCTGTGTCTGAGGCCACCTCCCTTTTGACAGATTTAAGGCTCTCCGTTAGGTGGGAGAGCTTGTCCGTTTAGTGCAGGGTGAACTGAGATGACCCTGGGGAGCGAGTCAGCCTCAAGTCTTTCTGGCCACACTGGATGATTGGACGAGAGTCTCTGCTTAAACTTTAGACTTACGTGTGAAGTCCATATTTTAATATTCAAGAAACTGCTTTGGTTCACATATGATTTATAGGCTGAAACAAAGAATGTAAAAGGGGCAAAGACAAAATATGTCTGTTAGCGTTTAAGGTCCTTTTATTTTTATGTACCATTTATATTAAAAATAAAGTATTTAAAACAAAGGATTTAGAGAATGATGACCTAATTTTGCAGAGGTATTAGGTATTAAAGAATGAAATAATTTATTCAACTGTATTTTCAACTTTTTAAGGCTCTAGATACAATGGGAATCTTTTGATTGCACAAAGAATCCAGGGGTCAGACAGTTCCCACCAGCATTGTCTTATTGATGTCCTGATGTCCTATTTTCAAGCCTGGGTTTTCACTGATATTCAAGGATTTGGGCAATTGGCTCATCTATGCTTAGAAAAAGAAGGGGAAAAAATTCAGTGAATTCATTGCACAATTTTTCAACCCTTGGTAAGTTCATTGTATTGTACCATTCTCTCTCACCACACACTCAGGAATAATCATGCCTCTGCTGTCCTGTGTTAGGTCTTGTAGTGTCTGGAATCATGGTGTAGTGGCATCCTCTATTACCAGAAAAAAACAGTCAGTCTTAGGAGTAGCCACTGATGAATCCACTGGGAATACTGAGATGGGTGCAAAATTTTTCTTTGCAATTGCCACTGCCCAACTTTCAGCCTTAGATTTGCCCTCCAATGGAGTGGCTGGGTCCTGTTCCCCTTGCATCCCTTCCTCCTTCCTCCACTCCTCTTCCTTTGGGTGCTGTGTTCCAAACTTCTTTTTCTCTCTTCCCTTTTGGTCAAGGCTAGTGTGACTCTTCCTCTTGTGTTGCAGGTTGATACTGGATGTATCTCAGCGCTTACAGGACAAAACCCCTGTCTTACACCAGTATGGATCACTTCTCCATTGCTGACTGTGATGTGCTTTCCTACTACAAGGTACCCCCCTCACCAGGGATAAGGATGGGAAACAAAACAGGTAAAAACTACAGAATCAGGTGTTGCGATACCTTTAAACTTATAAACCAACAGAACTAATAAAAAGGTTTTTTAAAAAATACTAATGTGGTCTTTCAGATCCTTCAAACATTTTCAAACTCTTAGCAAATATCTTACCCCTCTTCAAAATTTGGACTTTAAATTTATAATATAAACATGGGCATACATTTCAAAACTAAATACATCTTGACAGTTTGCTTTGAATGATGTTGAGGTTGGCAGCTAGAGACTCACTTGTTGTCTTCGTAAGTAAGGCTTTAGGTACCCTGGGGGTTTGAGAGATTGAGTCATGGGAGGAAAAGCCATTGCCAAGAGCTGTAGCCTCAAATTTTCATGATATAGAATCACTTTGGGCTGAATTCATCTTTCTAGCTATATTTTTGTTCATGGAGTCATTGCTATAAGCATTTTCTTCAAAGAAAAGGAGCTAAACTCATTTTATTAAAACAAAATGGGTAAAATTGAAATTGATAATTTCCTGTCATTTTCTATTTATGAGAAAGCCATTTGATGTAATGGAAACAGCACAGGATTTCTGATTAAAGGACCTGGATTTAAGTGTGGCCCCCAGGCAATCATTTAACATCTGAATCTCAGTTTGCTTACCTTGAAAATGGGATGATAATAATAAGCATGACATTGTCCTAATGACCAGAAAAAGTGGGAACCTGACTTGCAAACCATTAAAGTGCTATAAAAATGCAAGGAATTTTTATTAAATTTATTAAGAGAATAAGACAAGAAAAGGAAAGAGACTGTAAGAGGCTCTATACTTCTGTAGGGGAATAAATTTTAAAAGCCAAAGGGAAAACAAACACATGCCACAAAGTAGAGGAAGGAGATGCATAATCCCTTTTGAAATAGAAATTCTAGTAAATTTTCCCTAAACATTATATCTGGGGCCACAATGGGTACGACAAGGGCCAGGTATGTTCAAAGTGCTTAACATAAACTATCTCATGCTAATTGTGTTATCATTGTCCCTCTTTTAAAGATGGGGAAACTGAGGTATAGAGGACAAAATTAATTTTGTCACGATTTAATTTTATCAGTAAATGGCAGAGCCAAGATATAAACTGAGATAATCTAGCTCTAGAATCTGTCTTCTTGTCTATCATGCTGTTTCCAATCGTGTAAACAAAGAAGACTAAAATTTTCTCTAGGGTATAGATAGAAGTTCCTGGTCATTGAGTAAAGTTTTCTAAGTTATATACAAATGACATTTATGGAAGTGATTGAGTAATACTCTACATAGTGCCAAACAAACACTAAAGTGCCTTGTTGAACTTTGTGAATTCCATTTCATGTAAAATAGTAAAGTTCACCAAGCCACTAGGAGGATTTTGCAAATACTTTAGTAGTTCATCTCATACCTGGAACCCCAGATCCCCCTTTTCAGGAACATTGAATTGAACTAGCTCCTTAGATTCCAATTTGCTTTGCAAAAATAAGAGCAAAGAAATAAGAGCATGATAATGGTGTATATATATAATTTAAAAATGGATTCTGTTTTCATTACCCTGGTGTGGCTATTGTATAATCAATAAGTTGCCATCATTTGGACACTAGATATAATCATAATCATACTTTAGTTCAACAAATAGAAGAGGGGGTAGCCCCTACAGGTTGTTGTCTATAACCATTGTTCATACATTTAATTAGGGATTTGAGACTAGATAATGTTTATAGTCTTTTCCTAACTTAACAGCTTTTGTGTCTGTGCTTTAAAGGAGATTGTAGTTGTCGATATTACTAGTTCTGCCATTTTCTTCACATTTCTTTCAGGCAGTGTCCATGGTTAGATGGCGCTTAGCACATAGCAAGGGCTCAATAAATATTTGTTGAATAAATAAATGAATGTAAATAAATCCACCATCATATCATGGTGATTATGATACGCACCAGATATTAGCATTTATGAACCAAATTCTCTTGGTCTGCATTTGTCATGAACTGTTGTCTGAAAATATTGAGCTTTTTGAGACAGGCTACGGTTATTTCAAGAGATAGTATCAGGATGTTTGTTTCTTTTAATGTAGGAAAACCCTCCTCTGAAGCACGTTAGCTGCCTTTGAAATTCTGGTCTGGATCCACGCAGTGAGGGTAGCTCCTTGAAAGTATAACCGTTTTCTCATTGTTGTGTGTCTCATGGAACCATGCTTAAGCTTTTGACTTGACCTGACTTTTACCTTAAGATTAGCTTGGTAGACAGCTTTTACTCTGCTTCCTCCTCGAAACCTCATCAAAAAGAAAGTAAAAGATTTCATTAATTGCAAAATCCTACAAAAAAGGGGAAGAAATACAGTGAAACAAAAAACAGCAACAACAACATAAAAGCAGAAGGATGAGTAATAATTGACTCAGCAGTGGAGAAAAACAGGAAGCAAACCAAATTCATGAAACCTTTAGGAGTGGGAGCAACAGGCTCTTTGGGAATTGATGGTTTGGATAAGACTAAAAAGAAAAAGATTAATTGAAACAATTATGTCTCCAGGTCCACCCTCCCACACACCCATTCCATACAGCCAGGCAATTACGCTTCTCCCACTTCAACAGAAGACTGGACGTTTGTCCTCTAGAAAAGGTATAGTAGAGAGACCTTTGACTGGGAATCACCTCAGGATGGTTAAGGGTGGGAACCATACCAAAAATGAAGAGATCAAGTGAATATTTATACCAAATGTATAGCGTACTTTCCTCAGTTTAGTTGCCAGGGCATTGGCCAGTAGGCAGGAGATGGGTGCATCTGAGCAGCCCAGTGTTAAAGCCCTGAAGAAAGTGCTATCAGAGTTCTAGTGAAAGTGTCTTGCCAGAAGATCATCCAGTCACACTACAGGAAGTAAGCCCTTCTCTGAACACCTGGACTTTCCAATTAGCATTTGTTCTTACTTTTTGTTCTGAAATCACTATAAACTCATAAGAAGTTGCAAAGTACAGTGTAGAAAATTTCCATGTACCTATCACCCAGCTTCACCAATGCTAACATCTTAAATAACCACAGTGTGTTATCAAAACCAGGAACCTGACATTGTCACGATACATCCAATTAGCTTTTTAAACAATTTCATTCTTAAGTATGAACAGATGTGTAAAGATGGTCAGACATCTCAGGAAATATTTTTTAAAAATTAAAAAGAATAGGGGCCTTCTTGGTGGCACAGTGGTCAAGTTCACACGTTCTGCTTTGGTGGCCTGGGGTTCACCAGTTCAGATCCCAGGTGCAGACCTACACACTACTTGTCAAGTCATGCTGTGGCAGACGTCCCACATATAAAGTAGAGGAAGATGAGCACGGATGTTAGCTCAGGGCCAGTCTTCCTCAGCCAAAGGAGGAGGATTAGCAGCAGATGTTAGCTCAGGGGTAACCTTCCTCAAAGAACAAAAATTAGAACGAATATCTTGGAGAAACTAATGCTGTGAGTGGCAGTGAAAACTTCAAAATATAAAAGAAAAAAATGAATATCTAAGAAATAGGAACAGGATTAATAAAAAGAACTTTAGTAAATAACAAAGAGCTCATAGAAATTAAAAATAATCATAACAGAAAGTACAACAAATAATAAGAAATGAGCAAACAACAAAAATACTTCAGTGTAACGGTTGAAAGAAAACATTACTGTACAGCATGGTGACTATAGGTGAGAACACAGTATTGTATAATTGAAATTTTCTAAGAGAGTAGAACTTAAATGTTCTTACTGAAAACAGAAAAAGGTAACTATGCGAGGTGATGGATTGTTAACTCAGGTGTGGGAATCCCTTGACAATATATATGTACATCAAATCATCGCGTTCTGCACTTTAAATATCTTACAATTTTATTTGTCAATTATACCTCAATAAAGTGGAAAAAAAAAGAAAAATTAAGATAATCTCACAGAAAGTAGAGCAAAAAAGAAATATATGGAAAATAGATAAAAGAAGAAAGTTAAAGAATCAATTTAGGAGGTTCCACATCCAAATAACAGAAGTTACAGAAAGAGAGAATAGACCAAATAGAAAGGGGAAATAAGCAAAGAAATAATTCAAGAAAATTTCAAGGCTGTGAATTTTTAGGTTAAAGGATCTCACTGAGTATTCAGTACAATGGATGAGAAAAGATCCACATTTGGATGTGTTACTGTGAAATTTAAGAACACTAGGGATACAAAAAGATACTAAAGACTGCCCGAGATTAAAGGCAGGTCATTCCTAGAGGAGTGTGATTCAGAATGGCTTTGCACTTCTCAACAGCAACACTGGGAACCAGAATGGATCCATGCCTTCATAATTCTGGAATCAATTAATTTTCACTATAAAAGTCTAAATCCAGGAAATTTATTGATTATGTGTGAGGGTAGACTATAGACTTTTATATATGCAAGATCTTAAAAAGTCTACCCTCCCCCACCTTCAGGCATCCTTTATGAGAAAGCTGCTGGAGAATGTGCTCCACAAAAACAAAAGATTAGTTGGGGCCAGCCTGGTGGTATAGCAGTTAAGCTTGCTTCAGAGGCCCAGGGTTTGTAGGCTCAGATCCTGGGTGTGAACCTACACACCACTCATCAAGCCATGCTGTGATGGTGTCCCATACGTGAAATAGAGGAAGACTGGCACAAATACTAGCTCAGGGACAATCTTCCTCACCAAAACAAAACAAAACAAGGGACTAGACCAAGAAAAAGGAAAAGACAGGATCTGAGGTTCAGATCACTCAAGAGAAAGGCAAAGAAATCCCCAGGTTCATGATGAAGGGTGACCTCAAGAGGACAGCTGTGAAACATAGAGACCATATTTCATATTGGAATAGGACAGAAAACCGTGAGAAAGATGATTCCAAGGAGAGGAAATTGATAAGATGTCTGATGTATCTGCGCATATTGGAAGAAGATTTTAGATAACTGGGAGGGAGCTTGTAGATGAGTGAGTTAATAGTGCATAGAAAACTAAGTAAACAGAATACAGTTTTTAGCTCCAGGAAAATAAAACAAACGCAAAAAAGTAAAAATAATTTTAGTATAATGCAAGGCTGACTTGTGAATAATGTTCACATTGCCATACTAAGGTGAGGACTGAATGCTGGGCTTATCATAATGATGATACAATTATTTCAGAAAAATGGGGCACAAATAGTGTGGAGATGCTCATGAAAGAGAACTAGATCCTCCTCTTCTATAGAATTATAATTGTTAATACCAAAACCTCCTCAGATCAAAAGTGGTGCAACAATCACGTTACTTAGAGATATGGAGGTAAACACTAAAATATTCAAGAAAACAAACTTAAAGTCATTGACTCTAGGGAACAGGATGGGGCAAAGGAAATTGGGCAAACGACAGCTGTTTTGTTTAATTTTGTTTTAAATAATGATCATCGTGGAAATTTTGATTTTTAAAACCAGGTGAATGTATAGGTCTGATAAAAATAAAAGTCAAGTTAAAAAAAAGATTAGAAAAAAATAAGGATTAGCCCAGAAGAGATAAGATTCCAGCAAACAGCATTATGATAATCTGGATTTAAGAGAGACTGACAGTATTTGGGGGCAGTTTGAGAGGACCTTCCCCCGTTCGAGGAGTGGAGAGTAGTTACTGTCAGAGTTCTCAGACACGGTTAGGTGCTAAGTATTAAAGCAACAACAGAGAGGCTAGACTTGCACTTGTGTTCTTATTTCCTCAGGGGCCAGAGTCATTCTGACAGGAGGATCTATCAGTCATTCTGATAGGAGGGTCTAACATAGCATGCCTTCCTCTGTTTTTCTTCCTCCCTTCCCCCATCCTCATCAACTAAGAGCACATCGAAGAGGCAGGGTCAGGAACATCTGTGGTATTGACCCTGACTGTGAATACATCCAGCATAAGTGGAGACTTCTCCACCTACCAAGAACAGGACTCTCTCACCTACGCTATTTATAGAGTCTTTGTCATTAGCCATAGGGATCAAGCAAAGTCTAAGGTGTTGTCAAGTTTAGAAATTCTGTCACTGAGTATTTATTTGGAAAACAAACAGTCTGGATCCTATATTGCTAGAATGCTAGCTCTGTAAGCTTTTTAGGGACATACATGGAAAGGGGAATAAGGAACATACACCATATTAGAAGGATTTCATTAACGTATTGATTCATTAAGCAAGAGGTAAAATTTGTCCCTCACCTAAGGTGCTAATTAAGATTAGGTCAGGTGACTAACTAGAGGGGAAATGTACTCCATGCACGGCAAATATTCTTCTAAGTCTCTTGGATGGGTCAGCAAACTCCAAGAGCCTGTGAATGCAGATATCTGTAAGGGATACAAGGGATGTGTTTATAGGAGGGATGCACCTAGAGGAAGCTCAAGGTAGGAGTGAGGGCCGAAAAGGATAATATCATTATCCAGATTTTAAAGATACTTTCAAAGGTATTTTATTGTATAAATTGTGATGCAACCAGGTCAAAACTAGTTACAATGAATTCCAATACATGGTCAAAATCATCTGATAGTGAAATATTTCAGTTCTTCAGATAAATGATAAGTAGATATGGGTTGGGATTTGAAGGTAGTTTTGTAATATAGCAAAGGGGGATACAATGGTATCAATTTTACTAGACCTAACCTGTGTTATTTTAAATACTACTAATCGTCTTTAAACTTTTAATAATCATGTTGGTGGTTGCTAGCCCAGGAGCCAGGTAACTATTCCTCCTGGGAGAAGTCTCATTCTCTAATGCCAATCTCTGGTTTTCAAACAGTTTTAGGTACTTCAATCAATATCTAAGGTTTGGCCATTATTTTTAAACTGTACACATTCCGGTATTGCATGGAAGTGTTTTCCTAGCTGCCAGCCCTTCTCGGCATCTTTATCATTTTGAAAATGATGCACAAGACAAATTCACAAAGGGACCAGGCTGTTATTTAATTTATTGAAATTTGTTATTCACTTCATATCAGATATCTTTCAATATATATTAAAAACACTTATTATAGAACAATTTTTCCAAAATCACAGATCAAAAGTAAATTTAATTGCTTCTAGATCTTTCCGTATACTATATGACATTTCACTGAAGAGATAAGAGACAGGGCAAGGAAATTTTTTTTTTTTTTGAGGAAGATTAGCCCTGAGCCAACGTCTGCCACCAATCCTCCCCCTTTTGCTGAGGAAGATTGGCCCTGAGCTAACATCTGTGCCCATCTTCCTCCATTTTATATGTGGGACTCCTGCCACGGCATGGCTTGATAAGCAGTGGTAGGTCTCCGCTGGGATCCAAACTGGCAAACCTCAGGCCGCCCAAGTGGAGCATGGGAACTTAACCATTACACCACCAGGCAGGCCCCAGGAATTTTTTTTTAAATGTTAGTGGTAAACTGAGTGGTTCTGCTGAGGGGAAGAAGAGAAGACAACGGCATAGCCTACGAATTTCTTCTCTTGCCAAAAAAATATCCAGGAAGATGGTTGTCCTGGTATGAAGATGCAACTTTTCTTGAACTGAATCCCACTTGGAGAAAACATTCAAAGACCCTCCCTCCACGGCAGCATCTTCCCTCCGCAGTTCATCTTGGGCTCCCATGAATCACGGAAACTGCACCCACCCCACAACTTGCTGTATCCACAAGTTCTGACCTGCCAACAAAAGTCAGGCCCCAGTGTTATCAGAATTTAGTTCTCAGGAGGAAGGAGGATTCAAGAAGGAATTATAACATAGGATTGGTAGGTGTCCTATATTTTAGCTGGATCCAAGGAATCATTCTCTTGTGTTAAGAAAATCATTTGACAGTGGATTTTCAGAATTGGAAGGGAATATGTAATACTTTCAGTTCCATTCCCCCTTGGCCATATTGTCTTCCACCAACCCCAACATCTTCCTTTTTATCTCCTTATCAGATGCTTGAAATGGGAGGTGTTCCCTCAGCAGGTAGCCTGTTTACCCAAATGTGTGTTTAGAAGTCAGCAAAAGAAAATTTTTCTATTGTACTCTCCAAATATCTGGACTAGGAGGTAGGCTACCTTTACAGTTTTCACTCCTGAGGAAATAAGATAGGAATTGCAATTCACTCAAAATGGAAGAAGAATAAGATAAGTAGAAAATATATATATATATATATATATATATATTTAATTTTTATTACCCCCAAACCATTCCTTAAGGGAACTAACCCTCTCTTCTTCTCCTTATGGTTCTGTGGAACTGTTGATCAAGGAGTCTTACCATTCCTACCACAATGGGAGATATGTGACCTAGGCTAGCCTATCAGAATATCCCTTCTAAGTTGGGATAAGATTGGCCAAGGGTAGGCACATACCTCAGAACCAGTCAGCATCCTTTTGGGGGATTGATATAGATATTGGGAATGAATAGGTCTCCTGTAAAAGCCTGGAGCTGTCAAGGTCCACCTTTGCCACCCCTTAGGGAAAATCTGCCAGAAACAGACACTGATCAGAGAAAAAACAGAGCCAAGAGAAGGAGAAATAAAGCCCTGTGTGACTGCTTGGATCTGGCTGTGCTTTTCATTAAATAAGCCAATATTTTATCTCATTTTAAGTCACTATACATTTTCCCCCTAAGGGTTTCATTTCCTCTCTTTGGAACGTTCTGCAGTCTAGATTGCCTTGTAACTCCCAAAATGAAATACATCTTCAAAGAATGATGAGAGGCAAGTACCACTGAAAATAAATATTATGCTAAAATATCTGGTGAAAACTATTATATTTCTGAGTGGGGTCTCAAAGAGAAAAATCAGACAGACAAATTCTTACAAGACTTCAACACAAGACCAGACAGATCACTGGAAAGAAAAGCTACAGGGAACCCTAGTCTCAGCAGGGGGACATGGGATCAACGAACAAATCTCTTCAATCTCTGCTTTCTATAATTCTATAACAATTTTCTGAAGCTGTTCTTAATTATATTCAATTATGGGATTAGTCTGAATTATATTATGAAGCATTGATTTACAGAATACAACCACTGAAGGCCTAGGTGCTGGATGTAGTAAATGCATTACAATCCTGTGTAATGAAATTGCCGTAGGGAGCAGAGGGGAATATTGATCTATTTATAATGAATTTACGTCCAAATTACTTTTCATTTCCAGTTAATAAATGTAACGTGGGTAGGGAAGAATTTATTTGGAAGTGGCCTCCATTCATCAAGGAGCAACACAGAAGTGTGCTGGTTTGTTTGACTTCAGGAGAAATTCACTTGCAAGGGCCTCTGAGTTTGCAGGTTTCTGAAAAGGTTGGTTTAGGGGAGAGGCCTGGGGAAGGTATAGTATTTACTACTTCCTGCATGAATTTGGTATAAAAACTCCTATAATCTTGCTTTGAGGAGCTTCTCAAACTGACATATGTGGTGATGTTCTAGGAGGCATAAATACGGCATTATCTGGAAAGCTAATCAGATTTGCTTCTAAAGCCATGGGTAAATCCTAGGGTGTATGTCTAATTTTGGCTAAACTCAGGGAGGTATTATGAGGGTATATATTTCAACCTAATCCCAGAAATAATAATATTAACAATAGTTAACATTTGTCAGATGGTTACTACATGCCAAGCTCTCAGCTAAGCCATGTACTCCTCTGAATAATATCATTATTAGCCACATATTGTAGATGAAAAGATCGATAAAATAAATATGGCTCATCTTCTGGGGCATCAATTTTATATCTAGCTTAGGGAAAAATGAGTAATTTGCCTATGTCATTTAAAGGATGTTTATATTCATGGTGGATTGCATTAATAGCTCCAATTCTTCACCATACCTGCAGCCATGACCTTTACCAGTGACTTTGCAGTGACTTGTTTTGGCCAAAGAAATACTAGCAGACAGGACACTAGCAAAGGCTTAAAAACTGCTTACCCGATGGGACTTAATTTCTTGGATCCAAGTTATTGTTGCTTCCTCACTCGTTCCAAGAGGAAGATGAGAAACATGTGGAGTCTAGCTGAGCTGCTCCCCAAGTCAAGCCCAGATCATATCTGCAAATTCCTACCTGCTCCAGATGTGTAAGGGAGGCCAGTTGAAATCAGCAGATCCACTCATCTGTGCCCAGCTGACTCACAGATATAGGAGTTAAATAAATATTTATTGCTGTATGCCACTGAGATTTTGTGATTGTTTGTAATACAGTACTAGCTAAGTGATATTCAAACATAACAGGCATATTTTGGATTAAATGCAAACTTTGCTTGACTTCCTAAGACAAGATATAGGAAGTAAAAGGATTTTTCACTTTTGGTGGGTCAATTGCCGCTACACAGGGAGATATGTTCTACTATGCTATTTAGGGATTTTTTTTTTTTTTTTTTTTTTGGAAAAGGTAGACTTTTAACAACTGCTTTTATCACCAGGTTAAGTCATACAGTTACAAAGTAGTTAGAAATTTCTGAAAGGATATTATTGTTAAAAGAAAAAAAGCTCATTCTTACATAAATAATATCTAGTACTTCATTGGGACACTACTATGGAAAAGGCCCTGGCCAAATAACTCCCAAACAAAACACTCACCCCAAGGGTGTTTTCAGCCCACTGTCAAGGAAGCGGTGTGCAGAATGCGAGGCCTTTGAAAGCGGACGCAGAGTCAGGCCAAGTCGGGGCCACTGGCAACGCTCAGAGCTGCCAGCCAGACTCCAAACATGGAGCCCAAGGGTTTTTTTTCTGGGACATTCTACTTGAATTTTTGTTTAATTAGTCAACACAGCAGATTTTCCAAAGAGAAGAACAATGAACTAACATGATAAGGAGGTTGCTGCATTCTTTGGACTAGATGTCATAATTGTGGCTAGTAAATTCCGACAGTCGTAACAAAAATAGCCCCCATCACTTGCAGCTATGAAGATAACTTAATTCTCCATCGGGCTTTTTATTTTTGCTGGACAACAATACACGACTGATAAGCTATAAAGGATACTGTTTTATGCTATAAAAATACTAGCTTTTCTCATTTATTATGTTTATAGGCATTCACTGCTTGAGTCAGGGTTAGGCTTGTTAAGTGATCAAAGGCAATTTTATTACAGCAGCATGTACTTATTTTATTCTAAAAGAATAAAATGCATAAAGAGAAAGAGCTTCTGTTTTGTTTGTAACCTGTAAAACTGAGTTATTTTGCTGATGTAAAATACCAATAACTCACTTGAGGACCATGCCACCTTCATGAAGGTGCCAGACACCTGCTTCTTAAATGTGTCAAAGTCAGGGCACGTCTCAGACCTGTCCAGAGCTGAAGCAGCAAGCAGCTGATGGCTTCTGGACAACAGGTGCTTCCCTGGGGCCACAGCCCTGCCGGGGCTGGCAAGCAGCCACGCAGCAAGGCGGCAAGGCCAGAAGGCAGAGACTTTCTACGGAAAGGCCAAACACCCAAATGGCTCTCTGGCCCAGGTAATTTCTACTCTCACACTCATTAGCTTGTACATGATCCCCTAACCTTAATTTCTTTCCTCTTAAGGGGCTGATTTGCATTGACTTTCTAAGGATGGTGTCCATTATCCACTAAGTCATGAGGAGATAGACTTCCGTGGTTACATGTAAACTCGCGATAGGTCTGCAAATGAAGAGGTGGAGAGGGTGGTGCGGAGGTCAGCTACAATCCGTCTATGTGAAGGTCACACCAGCTTCATTGTACACCTTGAAGACTTTCTCGATGGCGTTGACGTAGGCGGCCGTCCTCAGGTCCAACCTCAGGTTGTACTTCATGGCCGGACACATGATTTGCTGGGCAGAGCGCTCCATGGTGTAAGCTAAGCAGGAGTGCACGATGTCCTTCTCAGATGCACCCGATATCCTGTCTTGGAACTCTGCCGTGGGCACAATGGGGATCGTCCCATCGTGCTTTCCAAATTTTCCTTCCAAACTCTCTTGAACAGACATCAGCAAGTGGTAGTTGGAATCCCTTTCGTATTTGATGGTCAGGCGGCCGTAGCTGACGTGATTGAGATTCTTCAGCCACTCAAAGTAGGACACCACCCCTCCGGTGTTCAGGTAGAGATCGGGAATAACCATAATGTTTCTCTCCAGGGAAATCTTATCGGCTTCCGGAGTTGTCGGTCCATTGGCACCTTCAGCAATGATCTTGGCTTTGACTCTCGGTGCATTGGACTTGGTCAGCTGCTTCTCCCTGGCAGCAGGAATCAGGATGTCACAGTCGGCCTCCAAGATGCTCCCTTCATAGGGCTTTGCCTTGGGGAAGCCCAGGATGGATCCATGTTGCAATTTGAAGTCTTCCAGTTCTTTTGGGTCAATACCATCTGGATTCCATATGCTCCCATCGGATTCACCAACAGCAATACATTTAGCACCGAAACGATGTAAGTATCTCATAGAGTGCAGGCCCACGTTACCAAACCCCTGAACGACAAACGTCTTATCTCCAAACCCTGGCGTCATTCCTAGAATGCTCATGTAAGAAGCTTCATTGACGAAGTTCTCGATCCCATGGAAAAGACCCCGGCCAGTGGCAGAGATCCGCCCATAGATTCCACCCTGACTGATGGGCTTCCCAGTGACACAGGCGTGGGCATTAATATCATAGTGCCCTATGGTGCTAGCATAGGTGTCAGCAATCCAGGACATCTCCCGCTCGCCCGTGCTCATGTCTGGGCAGGCACATCAATGCCAGGACCAATAAAGCCCTTCTTTGCCAGCTCCATGGTAAACCTCCTCGTGATCTTTTCCAATTCATTATCGGTATAGTTTTTGGGATTGATCTTAACACCAGCTTTGGCACCCCCAAATGGCACATCAACCACTGCACACTTATAAGTCATCAGAGAAGCCAAAGCCTTCACTTCGTCTACACTCACATCAGTGCTGTAACGGATACCTCCCTTGCAGGGCGTGCGGTGCTGGCTATGCTGGGCCCGGTAGCCCTCGATGACTTCCTAGGAGCCATCATCGCGCCGGATGGGGAAGGACAGGCTCAGCACATGGTTGCAAGGCTTGATGATCCGCAGGATGCCCTATTTAGGGATTTTTTAGTAGAAAAATCTGAGAAGGATTGATGCAGGGTTTGGAGGAAAGGGGATAATCATGGATAACTCTGATTTTTCTAGTTTAGATGAGTAAGTGACCAATAATGTTACAACAGAGATAAAGAATATGTGATAAGTTTGAATTGACTATTAAATATCTAAATAGTATTGTCCAGAACGTACCTAAATATATTTTTAACTAAAATTTCAAAGAGATCAGAGCACATATATACTTTTGGGAATACTATAAAGAATACATTGAGTTTGAGGTAACCGCTATACAAGTGAAAGGCCACATAGGCAGTCAGAAATACAAATCGGAAGCTCATAGGTATGATCTATATAAATGCATATTGGACTATAATTATCTTATGTATAAAACCCATCATTAAGAATGATGTTACCATCACGGCAGAGTGAATTGCTCCCTTTGTCTCTACCCTCTAAATTACAACCAGCAGAGCATACATAGACCAACGAAGGTTTCTCTGCACCGCACACCAGCATGCTTGAGATATTCATACATCTATATATCTGAAGGTGAGTGAACTGAACCTGGTGGAGGTGGTAGAACCAGGGGAGCAGCAGTGGCAGCTCCTGGGACCAGGGGCTCCAGGAACTGTGGGCGCACCTGATACCAGAGGTCCCAGGAATTGCATTACTGCCCATGAATGGAGGCTGCAGGAACCCAGGCAGCCCAAACTCCAGAGGTGCCAGGAACCACTGTGGTGCCCACAGCTGGAGGTTCTGGGAACTGCGATGGTGTCTATGACCCAGACCCTCCCCCTGCCCCAGCAGTGATGGGAGATACATCAGAGGCCCTGGTACCCCTAGAATCAGTGGTGGTACCTGTGACCTGAGGCTCCAGGAACTGCAACGGTGCCAGAGACCCAGCCCACACCACCTCCCCCTGTGGTGGCACCTCCAACACCAGCCCTTCTAGAAGCAAGGGCTGCATCCAAGACCCTGGGCCTCTGGCAGCACTAGCACTTGAGTCCAGAGGCTCTAGGAGCCTCAGTGGCACCTGCGACCCAGGTACCCTTACCCTCATGGAAGTGGTGGTGTCACCTGTAACCCTGGCCCACCCAGCAGCAGCAGTGACAACTGCAAGCCCAGCATTCTTGGCAGCTGCAGTGCCAACACTCCTGGAAAACCTGGAGCAACAGCACAGATGGTGCATGTGGCAACAGTGCCTGAGACTGCAGGGAACTTGGTAACAGTGACAGTAGAGCCCATGACTCTGGTCCCCTGTAGCTGTAGCAGCACCCACAACTTTGCCCCCCGCCCCCGATGGCAGCAGCACCTGCAGTCCCAGCAAGCCAGGATATGGTGGAAGTGCCCATGACCCCAGCTCCTACCCCACTCTCCCCCTCCCCCTGTTGCAGTAAGGAAACCCATGACCCAGGTGACCCTGGAAGTAGCAGAGGTGCTCACCAGCCCAGTGACCCCAGTGGTGATGCCTGTGACTGCAGTGACACTGTAAGCAACAAAGCACCAGCAACCTCAGAGGCACAAGCAGTATAACAAGAGCACTAATGACACCTCTGGCAGAGGCAGTGGAGGGTGGAAAGCATAGGCTCTCAAATACAACCAGTAGCAGCTCAGAATCCCAGTAAACAAAGCCTTAGCCAAATAAGAAAGGTGTGAGGCTGGCCCAATGGTTGTAAGTAGTTGTTAAGTTTGCATGCTCTGCTTCAGCGGCTGGGCTTCGCAGGTTCAGGTCCTAGGTGTGGACCTAGCACTGCTCATCAAACCATGCTGTGGTGGCATCCCACACACAACAGAGGAAGACTGGCACAGATGTTAACTTAGCAACAATCTTCCTCAAGCAAAAAGAAGAAGATTGGCAACAGATGTTAGCTCAGGGCCAATCTTCCTCACAAAGAAAGAAAAAAGAAAGGTGTTTGCTACCACAAATATGCTGGCAGAGGAACACCTCATCAAGCACCATAAAAAACTACAGTTACATGGTAACACAAAAAGAAAATGACAACCCTCCTGACACCAAACTTGAAGTCAGGGAAGATTGTGATCTAATTGACAGAATTCAAAATAGTTGTCATGAAGAAACTCAACAAGCTACAAGAAAACTCAAGATAGTTCAATGAGCTCAGGAATAAAATTAATGCACAGGAGGACTACTGCACCAAAGAGACTGAAACTCTAAAAAAAGAACCAAACAGAAACTCCGGAGCTGAAGAACTCAATAAGTGAGATGAGGATTATAGTAGAAAGCATTGGAAATAGAGTAGGCCATATGGAAGAGAAAATTAGTGAACACAAAGATAGAAATCTAGAAATGATTCAGGTGGAAGAGGAGAGAGAATTGAGGTTTTTAAAAAGTGGAGACATTCTAAGAGAAATATCTGACTCAATTAGGAAAAGCAACATAATGATAATGGGTATCCAAGAAGGAGAAGAGAGGGAGAAGAGAAAAGAGAGCTTAATTAGAGAAATAATAACTGAGAACTTCCCAAACCTGGGGAAGGAACTGGATATACAAGTACATGAAGCTAATAGAAAACCTAATATCTCAACACAAAAAGACCTTCTCCAAAATATCTTATATTAAAACTGTCAAAAATCAATGACAAAAATATTAAGGGCAGCCAGAGAGAAAAAACCAATAACTATGAAGGAACTCCTATTAGGCTATCTGCATATTTCTCAGCAGAAACTCTAAACGCCAAGAGAGAGTAAAATGACAAATTCAAAATACTGAAAGATAAAAATTGTCAGCCAAGAATATTCTATCCAGTAAAGTTATCTTTAAAATATGAAGGAGAAATAAAGGTTTTCCCAGACAAACAAAAGCTGAGGATATTCATCCCCACTAGACCTGCACTACAAGAAATATTGAAAAGAGCTCTCCTGCCTGAAACAAAAAGGCAAAGAGAAACAAAGCTTTCAGCAAGGTGATAAATAGACAGATAGAATCAGAAAATTGCAACTCCATATCAGAATAGGTTAGTAAACACCCAATTATAACATAAAGGCTAAAGGGAAAGAAAACACTAAAAACAACTATAATCACTTCAATTTGGTAATGAACTCACAATACAAAAAGGGATAATTTGTGACAACAAAAACATAGAAGGGGAAGAGGAGGAGGACAGAACTTGCATAAGCAAATGGATATAAGATGCTATCAAGAGAAAGGACTATCTTATCAATGAGATCTTTTTCTCTCTTTTTTTTTTTTGGTGATGAAAATAGGTCCTGAGCTAACATCCATTGCCAATCTTCCTCTTTTTGCTTGAGGAAGATTGTTGCCTAGACAAAATCTGTGCCAATCTTCCTCTATTTCATATGTGGGATGCCGTGGTGTGTAGGTGTGTGCCTGGAATCTGAACCTGTGAACTGCAGACCACCGAAGCAGAGTGGAAACCCAATCACTACACCACTGGGCTGGCCCCTCATCTTTGACATCTTTTGTACAAACCTCTTGGTAACCACAAAACAAAAATTCATAGCAGGGTCATAAAACATGAAAAAAGAGAAAACTGAGAAACACATCACATAAAACCACCAAACTGAAATGGCAGACAGAAATACAAGGCAAAGAAAACACTGGAAATGCAGAACAACTAGAAAACAAAAGACGAAATAGCAGTATTAAGCCCTCATATATCAATAATCACCCTAAATTAAATGGATTAAATTCACCAATCAAAAGACGGAGTGGCTGGATGGATTAAAAAACAAGATCCAACAATATGCTCCCCCCAGGAAACCCATCTCAGCTCTAAAGACAAACATAAGTTAAAAGTGAAGGGATGAAAGATGATACTACAAGAAAATGGCAATCAAAAGGAAGCAGGTGCAGCTGTACTTATATCAGACAAAATAGATTATAATTAAAAAAATAATGACACAAAAATGAGCATTATATAATGATAAAGGGGACAATCCACCAAGAAGACATAACATTTATTAAAGTATATGCACCTAACATAAGAGCACTAAAGTATATAAAGCAAATATTAACAAACCTAAAGGGAGAAATTGACAGCAACATAATAATAGTAGGGAATTTTAATACTCCGCTTATGTCAATGGATAGATCATCTGGATGGAAGTCAACAAACATTGGCCTTACATGAAACACTAAACCAGATGGACCTAATAGATATATATAGAACCGTCCTTCCAAAAACAGAAGGATACACATTCTTCTCAAGTGCATGTGGAATATTCTCAAATATAGATGGTATGTTGGGAAACAAAACAAGCCTCAATAAATTTAAGAAGATTGCAATCATATCAAGCATCTTTTCTGATCATAATGGCATAAAACTAGAAGTCATCTACAAGAAAAAAATTGAAAAAGTTACAAATATGTGGAGACTAAACAACATGCTACTGAACAAATACTGGCCCCAAGAAAAAACAAAGGAGAAATCAAAAAAATACCTGGAGAAAAGTGAAAATGAAAACACAACATACCAAATCTATGCGATGCAGCAAAAGTGGTACTAAGAGAGAATTTTATAGTTCAATATAAGCATATCTCAAGAACAAGAAAAATTTCAAGTAAATAATCTAACACTATACTTTAAAAAACTAGAAAAAGAAGAACAAATGAAGCCTAAAGTCAGTGGAAGGAAGGAAATAATAAAAATTAGAGTGGAAATAAATAAAATAGCAATTAAAAAGACAAAAGAAAACATCAATGAAACTAAGGACTGGTTCTTTGAAAAGATAAGCAAAATTGACAAACCCTTAGCTAGACTCATTAAAAAAAAAATAGATAGGCAATAATAAATAAAATCAGAAATGAAAGAGGAGAAATTACAATGGATAGAACAGAAATGCAAAGGATTATGAGAGAATACTGTGAAAAGCTATATGCCAACAAATTGGATAGCCTAGAAGCAACAGATAAATTCTCAGAATCATACAACCTTCCAAAACTGAATCAAGAAAAAATAGACACTCTGAAAAGACCAATCACAAGTAAAGACATTGAAACAGTAATCAAAAACTCCCCCAAAAACAGTAATCTGGGACCAGACAGCTTCTCCAGTGACTTCTACCAAACATGCAAAGAAGATTTAATACCTATCCTTCTCAAACTTAGGAAAAATTGAAGAGGATAGGATACTTCCTAACTCATTTTATGAGGCCAACATTACCCTGATACCAAAACAAGACAAAGACAAGACAAAAAAGGAAAATTACAGACCAATTTCACTGATGAACATAGATGCAAAAATCCTCAACAAAATATTAGCAAATCAAATACAACAATGCACTAAAAATATCATACACCATAATCAAGTGGGATTTATTCCAGGGATGCAGGGATGGTTCAACATCCACAAATCAATCAATGTGATACATCAAATTAACAAAATGGAGAGTAAACATCACATGATCATCTCCATAGATGCAGAGAAAGCATTTGACAAGATTCAACATTCATTTATGATAAAAGCTCTAAATAAAATGGATGTAGAAGGAAAGTACCACAAATAATAAAGACCATATATGACAAACCCAGAGCTAACAGCATACCAACAGTGAAATACTGAAAGCTATCCCTCTAAGAACAGGAACAAGACAAGGATGCCAACTCTTACCATTCTTATTCAACATAGTATTGAAAGTCTTAGCCAGAGCAATTAGGTAAGAAAAAGAAATAAAATTTATCCAAATTAGAAAGGAAGGTGTGAAACTGTTACTATTTGTGAATGACATGATTTTATTATAGAAAACCCTAAAGAATCCACCAAAAGACTCTTAGAAATAATTAACGGATACAGTAAAGTTGCAAGGTACAAAATCAACATACAAAAATCAGTTGCATTTCTTTATACTAAGAATGAACTGTCAGAAAGAGAAATCAAGAATACAATCCCATTTACAATCACAATCAAAAGAATGAAATACCTACAAATAAATTTAACCAAGGTGGTGAAACACTGGACATTAAAAACTATAAAACATTCTTGAAAGTAGTTGAAGAAGACATAAAGAAATGGAAAGATATTCTGTATTCATGGATTGGAGGAATTAACAGAGTTAAAGTGTCCATATTACCTAAAGCAATCTACAGATTCAATGCAATCCCAATGAGAATCCCAATGATTTTTTTCACAAAAATAAAACACAGAATCCTAAAATTTACATAGAATGACAAGAGTCTGGATAGCCAAAGCAATCTTGAGAACAAAGAGCAAAGCTGGAAATATCACATTCTCTGATTTCAAAATAAACTACAAAGCTGTAGTAACCAAAACAGCATGGTACTGGCAGAGAAACAGACACACAGGTCAATGGAACAGAATTGAGAGCTCAGAAATAAAACCACACATTTATGGACAGCTAATTTTTGACAAAGGAGACAAGAACACACAATGGAGAAAGGAATGTCTCTTCAATAAATGGCACTGGACTGCCACATGAAAAAAAATGAAAGTAGACCGTGATCTTACACTATATCCCAAAACTGACTCAAAATGGATTAAAAACCTAAAACCATGAAAATCCTAGAAGAAAACAGACAGTACATTCTCTGACATCAGTCTTAGCAATATCATTTTGGCTATGTCTCCTCAGGCAATGGAAACAGAAGAAAAAATAAACACATAGGACTACATCAAACTAAAAATTTTCTGCACAGCAAAGGAAACCATCAACAAAATGAAAAGACAATCTAACAACTGGGAGAAGTTATTTCCAAATCATATAGCCAATATGGGGTTAATACCCAGAATATATAAAGAACACATACAACTCAACAAGAAAAAAACAAACCAACAGATCAAAAAACAGGCAGAGGATCGGAATGAACACTTTTCCAAAGAAGATATACAGATGGCCAAGAAGCACATGGAAAGATGTTCAACATCACTAATTATTAGGGAAATGCAAATCAAAACTACAATGAGGTATGACCCCCTGCCTGATAGAATGGCTATTGTTAAAAAGAAAAGATGCAGCAAACATTGGAGAGGTTTTGGAGAAAAGGAACCCTTCACACACTGCTGTTGCGAATGTATATTGGTGCAGCTACAATGGAAAATAGTAGGGAAAATCTTCAAAAAATTAACAATAGAACTATCATATGATCCAGCAATTCCACTTCTGGGTCTTTATCCAAAGAACATGAAAATACTAATTTGGAAAGATATATGCACCTCTATGTTCACTGCAGCATTATTCATAGTAGCCAAGACTTGGAAGCAACCTAAGTGCCCACCAATGGATGAATGGATAAAGAAGATGTGGTATACATACACAATGTAATACTACTCAGCCATAAAAAAAGTTGAAATCTTGCCATTTGCAACACTCTGGATGGACCTTTAGGATATTATACTAAGAGAAATAAGTCAGATGGAGAAAGACAATTACTGTATAATTTTTCACTCATATGTGAAACTAAACAAACAAACATGCAGATACGGAGAACAGACTGATGATTATGAGAGAGGAAGTGGATGGAAAGAGAGCAAAAGGGCAAAGGGGCATATGTGTATGATGATGGATGGTAACTAGACTTTTGATGGTGAACATGATGTAGTCTATACAGATGTCAAAATGTAATGATGCACACTTGAAATTTATATAATGTTTTAAACCAACAGTTATCTTGATTAAAAAAGGAAAGCCAAAATTAACAGTCAAAAAACCTCCCATCATTTATGGGATATGATGCAACCCTTAACAAGGTACAAATTCCCTTTTGTGATCTGACTCTTGCTATCCACCATAGCTTATCCCTTGCTATTCTCTTACTTGGTCTTTAGTAATCACAAACTATGTGAAACTCTTCAAATACACCAGCTGTTTCTCACCTCCATGCTTTTGTTCATGCTGCCCTTTGCTGGAATGCTTTCTCATCTTCCTTTACCCCCCTCGCACCTCCCCCCATGCATGACACTTCAAGAGATAAGTGGCCATCTCTCTGGAAAGCTCCTTCATTATAATTCCTGACTTCTTAGACTGACTTAAGGATCCCTCCTTGGTGTACATTTTCACGTCTTTATCAAGGTATTCTCTGTATTTTATGATTGTTTGCCTGTGAGTACGTCTCCTTTCTCAGACTCCAAATTCCTTTAGCACATAGACTCAAGCAGAGCTTTGTGTGTTTTTTGCTGCTTGATATTTTTATCGAGTGAATAAATTAATTAATGAATGAATGGAAGAAAAGTGGTCAAGTTAGAGTTATAGGATTGAAAGTCATGTGGTAGGAAGTAATTGAAGTTGTTCCAACAAATAAAGCAACCACAAAATGGCATGTGTGTATTCAAGGATACATACAAACAACACTTGAAAGGGGAGCGGAGGAGGAGGGTCAACAAAGGAAATTGAGGAAGAGAAGGAGAACACGAGGAAAAAGAGATAAAACTATCCTGAGAGAGAAGGAGAAGGGCAGAACCTCTAGAGTAGTCAAGAAGAAAGGCTCCAACTGGATTTGATGATGGAACGGTCATGGTTTCTTCAGTGAGAGCAGTTTTGGTGGCTTGACAGTCTTGGAAGCAAGTGTGAGGTGGATTGTGGAATGAATGGGAATTAAAAAAGTGTTGCCATGGAGGAGTGTAGACTGACCTTTTTTTTTCACTGAGGAAGATTAGCCCTGAGCTAATATCTGTGCCAGTTTTATTCCACTTTATATGTGGGTTGCCACCACAGCATGGTTGACAAGTAGTGTAGGTCTGTGCCCAGGATCTGAACCCACAAACCCTGGCCACTGAAGCAGAGCACCTCAAACTTAACCACTACACTATGGGGCCAGCCCCTATACTGATCTTTTCTAAAAAGTCTGGTCAAGAAAGAGAAAAAAAGGAAGAGTACAGTAACTAAAGTCAGGATAGAATGAAGGAAAAATTGTTTTTACGGAAAGAGAGATAGGATTGAAATAATAGGATTTGTAGAGAGGAAAAGTACTGTAGTGAAAGTTGCTGATCAATGGTTCAAGGTCTCAAAGGAGTTGGAAAAGAATGGTATTGAATCAAGGCTTCCTGGTGTACAGTTCAGCGGCTTCTCAAGATTTATTATCATTCTAATGTAAGGAGGAAAAAGGAGAAGATGTGAAATGAGATTTTACCCATGAGTCCATTATAGAAACAGATGTCTCAGCTGATAAATATGAAGGTTGGAGCTGGCATTTTAGATTGTATGGAGAGGAAAGCCTAAGAAGGAGTTTGTACTAGTCAGGGTCCTCCAGAGAAACAGAACTGGTTGAGCGAGAGAGAAAATGAGAGAGAGATTTGTTATGGGACTTGCCTCACACAGTTATGAAGGCTGAGAAGTCCCACAATCTGCCATCTGCAAACTGGAGACTCAGGGCAGCTGATGATGTAAGTACCAGTCCAAGTGCAAAGACCTGAGAATAAGGAGCGCTGATGCCTGAGCACAGGAGAAGATGGATATCCCAGCTCAAGCAGACAGCAAATTCATCCTTCCTTCACCTTTTTGTTCCACTCACACCCTCAATGGATTGGATGATGCCCACCCACATTGATGAAGATAATCTTCCTTACTCACTCTACTAATTCAAATGCTAATCTCTTCTGGAAACACCCTCACAAACACACCAAGAAATAATCTTTTACCAGCTATCTGGGCATCCCTTAGCCCAGTCAAGCTGACACATAAAATTAACTATTGTGGGGTTAGAGTACAAAATTTGGTGTCAGACTTGGATTCAATTCTTGTCTCTACCACTTTTTCAACTGTGGAAACTTCTGCAAGTTACCTGAAGCAAGTTTCCCCATCTGAGAAAAAAAGGCTACACCTACCTCATGGTGTGGGAAGGAATAAATGAGTCACATGTGTGAATTGCTTAGCCAGAGACTGACACACAGTAACTATTTGATGAATGATAGCTATTGTCATCATCCTCATTGTTTCTGGAATGAGCATAAAATCTATACTATGCAGTCCCATCATCAACTTTTCACACCTGTTGAGATGTTTAGCATATATTAAGTTAGCCATAGCCCTTATTAGGACGAGGATTTGTTTTTCTAGAATATACACTTTAACGGAACAGACTCTAATATTTTTATTTTCCCATCCCGTGTACATGGAGGACATTATATCATCATTCTTGAGTATTGCTTTCACGGAAAGGGAGAAATTAGAAGAGAACTTTGCTAAGGCCTTTTTTTTTAACTGGCAAAGCAGCCAAGAGGGAGCAACTGCTTCCTACTCTCCAAATCCATGTCTCTTTTTAGACAATTTCTCTAAGAAATGAACTAAGGCCCTTTATCTCACCTCTATCATACCTTTTAACTAAGGCTTGCAAAATAATATTTCCAATGCCCTTGGAAGATATGATCTTCCCTCTTATATGCCAAGCACATCTATTAAATACAGAGAAACCTGATTCCTTTCCCAGAGTTGGCTCAGCAAGAGTACTCAGAACTCAGTTAAGGCCCCAGGAAGGCAAGTGTTGGGATTTAATGCTTTGCCCTTGGGAAGAAAGCTCCTCCTGCCTACATTACTAGAAAATAATTCCTAGCTGGAAAAGCAATATAAGGACCCCAGGAGCTCAATCCTCCTCCATCTTGAGAGAAAAGGTTGGAATGGAATCAACGCTAATGCTACAAATAAAAGCTGTTATTCAATAGAAGAAAAATTGGAGGTTTGAATAACGAGTATTACAGCAGCTGCTTATTCCTAAGAGCATGTTCATACAGAGCAGATACTGATTACAGCAACATGCTGTATTTCTGTTATCCAACAGAAATAAGTTGTCATTGACAAAGGAAAGAGAACAGGTCTCAGAAAACAAGCACCAGTGACATGTTACAACTTTTCTTTTTTTCTCTTGGTTTACATATTTGTAAGCTGCCATTCTTTGTAATAATTGACAAAACAGTGCAGGCCTTTTGCTTTCTGGAAAGTTAAATGTCATATGTCATGACTAAGATCCATCAGCAATCATTTAAATTGGGCTATTGGACCTGTGGTGGCACATCTGTTCTCAGCTTAATGACTTGTTTACTTAACTGTTCTTGTTAGAGACAAGAAAAGGAGATGTTGGTTTTAAAAATTAATCTTGAGAAGAAAAGAGTAAATACAACAAATACAGCATTTCTTGATCAATTCAATTCAGTTCTCAATCAACGCCATTTTGAAGCGCTAACTATAATGAAGACAACAGACACTAATTAAATAAACAAGATACACACTATAATGAAAAGACCAATTTAATAGAGCCAACCTATCAATTTTCTGATGGTTATATATAGAACAACAGCAAAAAAATGTCCTTTTCCATCCTTTGTAACTTTGCACAAGCTCTCAGTACTAGATGTTATAAAATAGCCATGTCTTGTAAACATGCCAATCAATCACAGATATATTCACAAGATGATTAACTCTCAGCTCTTCATAAGGTCTATGGAAGCCTCCAGAAATTAGCCTTCCCCTCTGCTTTCCCACAAGACATTGTTTAAAATAATCTCACCCACTAATAGTGAATGTTTCTTGACCCTTCCATGTCTAAAGTGTCAACTTCAATGCTGGTTTCATCACTCATTGTTTCACTCTGATTTCTCTATCTGCCCATGTGTGTGCATTCAATCTTACTTTAATTTGTGCACTTACTCACTGCTTATGCTTGGGTCAGAATGTGCCTTGCCACTCTCCACATCAATCTTGTCTTTTGGTGGTTGGAAGATTACAGCGGATGGAAAGGATTGTCATTATCTTGTGAGCCCTTTACACAGTAGACAGTTACTAACCGTGTAACATAAGCTATTTTGCTGTCATTTAATTCTTATAGAACTGTTAGGTAGGTGTTATTACTTTCATTTTTAAAATGAGGAAATGGAGGTTTAAAATGGCAAGGTAACTTGCCCCAAGTCATAAAGGGGCAATTGGTAGGGCTCAGACTAGAGTTAAGGTCTCCACATCATGAAAACTTACTCTTCTCGCTATGTTAGACTGTTTGCAGAGCTCAGGAGCTAGGTACACTAACTAACTCAGTGCCTAAGATAACACTAAGTACTTAATAAATATTATTTTTGATGATTGTTATAATAATAATATATAAATAGAAGCTACTAGATATTAATACTTATTTGTGCTAGGCTTATAGAAGTTTTAAAAATATCAAAATCACACTGCCAATAAGTGGCAGAATTTAAACTTGGATCCTTGACTGTCTAATTCTGAAACCCATACTTAAATTTCTATGTCACAGTACTCCTCTAAAGCATTAAAAATATAAATTAATGTCCCCAGAAGAAAAACTAGTGGGAAGGTCAACATGCTTCACAAATGAGCTTTATTTTTCTAAATATTAATAACTTTTGCCTCTAGTATCCGTATATTTCATAATGGTGCAGGATCTGCACTCCTCATGACTTTGACTGATTGCACTGATTGTAAAGACTGCTGGTCCTTGTTCTTATCATGCTGTTTTTTCATGATTACACATTCCATTGAGGTTGATTTCTCAACACTCAGCATCCTATGGCTGCTCTATCAGAACTACCAATTGACCTTATAAACACAGGACTTCTGCTGGTTTGTGACTTTCTCTATTCACAGCCATATCTCGGTCACATTCTCCAATAGTCACTTACTCCTCAGCCTCTGCCTACATAATTCCTCCTCCTTATACGTAGGACGCTGCAATTTTCTTCTTTTTTTAAAGATTGGCACCTGAGCTAACAACTGTTGCCAATCTTTTTTCTTTTTTTCCTCCTTCTTCCCCGCAAAGCCCTACAGTGAGTAGTTGTATATTCCAGTTGTGAGTGCCTCTGGTTGTGCTATGTGGGATGCCTCCACAGCATGGCTTGATGAGTGGTGCCATGTCCGTGCCCAGAATCCCAACCTGCGAAACCCTGGGCCCTGGAAGCAGAGTGCGCGAATTTAACCACTGGGCCATGGGCTTGGCCCCCACAATTTCCTTCTTTTTCTCTCTGGTCATCTTTTATGTTGGTCAGCCCATCAAGGTCACACACAGGCTGTCACTGGTATTTGGGACCTTTCGCATCAGAAGAGCTATTCATGAGAAGTAAAATTAGAAGTTAAAATCACGTTCCACTTTCAGTAAAGAAAAAGAAAATAGTCTAAAAAGACATTTATGAAGTGAGCTAACCTTTTAAAAATATCTGTGTATTTTGGAGTAGGATGGTATGAATATGCATTCATAAGCAATTGTAAAATAAACTTGAACTATGAAATCTGACCTCTTCTCTTACCTGATCACGAACAAAGATGTGAGAAAGAAGAATACAGAGATTTGAATTTCTTTTTTGCTTCTTCTACATCTCACACTTTGGGAGAATTGCTAATAGGGAGTGAAAGGTCCAAAGAGGTTGCCTCAGGAAGGCAGAGAAACAGAGTCTGTATGATCCACACAGTGAATAATTCTCTCTCGAAGAATCAGATCTGTGAGGTGCTGCCTAATTATAGGAAATTGCAAATTGAGATAAACAACATAGTCATGAAAAATCACCAGAAGATATCCAACAATGTCCTGGAAATCTGTTTCCATTCCAAATGTTGCTGATTCTTAACATGGGGAAAATGGGAGAAGGAAATCAAGCTTTGAGTCTCCTTGTAAGTCATGAAAATCAAACCTAATGGACAAAAGGCTGCTCTCACCCGGGTTATGACACCAGCTGTCTGAAGGGACCATTTAATTACCGCTAGAGCTATTTGTTCCAAGCTTATTTTGTGCTTACTCATGACCATATATGGATATGTTCCCTTGAGCACTACAGTTAATGCGCTTCCTTTCCCCAGGTACACAGCCAATATTAAGAAAGTATGTTGTGTTCCCTGCTAGAATTAAAAGGCTAAGAGGGCACTGAGTAAAGTGAAAGAAATTTTAAATGACCTAACGGAGTGTTTTGGAGTCTGAGGCACAAAGGTCTTGGATTAAGAGGTGAATTGAAAGCGCACCTTGCACAATTACTACCTGTAAGAATGGTCAGGACTTCCATAAAATGGGGGTCAGGGCAGTAGTCTAGCCTGTGAGAGCCCCAATATCCAAAGATTAAAGGTAGTTCTGAGGTTATGGATCAACTTTGTTTACACATTAGAATGTTCTAGGGAATTTTTTAAAGCACCTGTGCTTAAACTTCACCCAAGATCAATTATATCATAATTCTTGAAGTGGTACCCATATATTTTAAAGCTATCGAATGTTCTGTCAAAGTCAAGGACTACTGGATGAAGGTCTGCAACATACAGTTGAGTAGAATGCGATGATTCTTAACCCTGTCTGAGATTCTGACGAAAGTCTCAGATCCTTTATCTCACCAGACCAATTAATGTAGGTGGACAGATAGAGAGGTGATAGTGATAGGTAGATAGATAGATAGACAGACAGACAGATGGATGGGTAGACAGAACCAGGATTCATGAATACTATGAAAGATCACTCATAGACTTGGTGGGAGCTGAAGAACCTCAGAATAATAACCACTGGTCAGAATTCTAGCAAAGCTAGAGGTTCAAGCAGCATAACTAATCCGTCAGCCAATGTGCTTATTGTTTGTTTCCCTTGTTAAAGACATTGGCCTAGAAACCATTGGAATAGGGTTGCAAAAGCATATTTAGTGGGTCCTTTAAGAGTTCACAATCTACTATGGACCACAGGAGATGCACACAAAAGCTTCACTACAAGGGAGTGAAAAGTGTCCAGATGGTTAGCACAGATTATATCTGCTCCAGTAGCTTACAAGAGCAAGTAATTCCTTCCAGCTGGGGAAATGAGGGAGCACTCCATCTCAGAAGGGAAACGTCAAATGCACTAGGGTTGGTATAGACTCTCCTCACTGTAAAGACTCTCCTCCAGGGAGGCCCGCTGACTCAAGATGGGAAAGAGTTCTGGCACAGTTAACACCACATGCCTTTGCAAACAAATCTAGTTTTGCATGATTTTTTTCTTTTGCACATCCTTCTCCACCTTACTCCACCCCCAAATAAACAAAAATGCGTAATCATATCTCCAAGGGTTATGGGAAATAAGATGATAAGCAGTACTGATGGAAAAAACTTTCCTTATTCCTCAATCCTAGATGTGCAGCTCTTCAAGCAGAGCCTGAATTTGAGAGCTCACCACAGTATGCCCTATCCGTATCAGATATAATTATTGCCCCCTCTCTTTTACAGTCTAACACAGTAGTTATGAAGGCTTGACAATACTTCTAAATGTGGTTAATATTTTTCACGAGTGTTCCTTAGAAAACGAAATAGTACTGCCATTCTGTGCGTTTAAATGCATTTGCGTTTTATTCAAGGGAAATGAGTTTTCTTTTTTAATTTCATCTCAGTTCCATTTAATTAAAGTCTAGCTCATTTTGTCATTGAACACTTTCTTAAGTGCTGAAGTTTTGCTAAATCACTCAATGTGAGTTTGAAATTTGGACAAGATTTTTCCAGCTATGAATAAATTTGCATCTGCTGATGATTCTCAAATCTATAGATTCCCTCCTTCATCGTTAAGTTCATATAATACTTTGTATTTCTTAAAGTACACTTTCATACATTATTTCACATGACTTTTGTAATAACTACAAGGCAAGTGAATCAAGTCTCATTTTCTGTATTTTACAAACAGAAAACTGAGTCTCAGACAGATCGTGACCTACCTGATACCACACAACCAGTTAGCTGCTGTATTAGACTTAGAACGAGATCTTCTGTTTATTAGTCCAGTACATTTTAAATGTACTATCTTTCCTTCTCTTGCATCCATTCGTCAAGGGAAATATACAATTTTACTCTTTTTCAACGTTGACAAAAAATCTTATAATTTTGTTAGCATATATATTAGAAGATTGAAACTGAATTCTAATGATTCTAATGCTTATTATATAACAGGCACTGGGGGATGTGCTTACCAACATTATTCTGGTCTTCATCTTAACACTCTATTTTACAGAAGAGAAGATGAGGCTCAGAGATGTTAAGTAATTTACCAAAGTCACATATCTGCTAAATTTCTGCCCTCCTTGGCTGTCCCTCAGGCTATGGCTGCCTTGGTACACCCATCTAGTCTCACCTGTACTCCAGAACCCATGGCTAGAAGTCTTATCAAATCCCCCAAAATCTCTTCTAACAACATTATTATTGCTGTCATTTGTCAAGATAAGTACTTATTTACTATTTATACCTAGAAAAAACTGTGTTAGACACTAAAAACAGAAATATAAGCATAGCATCTGCCCTCCAGAAGTTTACCATCCAATACAGGGATATGTTGCATACCTAAAAGCACAAAAATCAAGCAATAGAACAACAGAGGGTTGCATTCCCCAAGCGTGAAATAAGTGTTTCATACTTCAGGCTGTAAATACCATCAGAATAGGAAGGGGGGTTAATGTGGTCTTGGATAATAGAATCTCTCAGAAGGAGACAAAATTTAATGAAAGGTAGAATTCAGATAAGTGGAGAGGAATGAGAGGGAATTAAATGTAGGAGCAATTCTAAAAAGATTTATGAAGTTAGAAATGCTCATGGTGTATCTGGAGGTAATCCTGTCTTCTTATTTGTCATTATTTGTTATAAAACTTGAAGTATGGTATGTTCAGTGGATTCTAAGATGATTTTTTTTTTGGTTGATTTATCAGTTAGGATTGGATATGGCTGCAAGTAACAGAAACCTCAATTTATAGTGGCTTAGCAAACAAGGGTTTGTTTTTCTTATATAACAAGATATATAACCATTAGAAGGTTGCTGTGCTGTTTCAGCTGCTCGATGATGCTGTCATTTAGTAAGTTAGCTTTCATTGCTGATGTTTGCTGCATCACGGTCAAGCAAAAGCTGCTGCCATGTGACATATCAGTTCTTATTTGAGGCCAGAAGAGGGTGGAGAGAGGGACCATACCAGCAGCATCTCTCCTTTTCCTCTGGGAGAGGCTGTGAAACAGGGAACCAGACTGTCATGCTTGATTTGGATCATATAAACACATTACTGTCTTGTCTAAAATCAGGGTTTCAATAATAAGGAAAAACAGGGAATGAATATTGAGTAGGTAAGTAACAGTGTCTGTAGCAGTTATTTTCTCTTATGTTGTCAATAATAGAAATGCACTCAATTCCCTCTGTTAGTGGAGATTTATTACACAAAATCACAAAGAAATAGAAAGCCTGGGCAACAGTCTCAATACAGCCTACTTAGATTTCATAAGGAATTCGGATGTTATTAGTGGTACCATAGCATCCTCTTCATTTGGTAGCAGCTCTAGTGGTTGGGTCATTTTTTTAATTCCTCCAGCAGTAGGTGACTACGTATTGATTTCTACTCATGAATTCCATCCATTTTCTCATCTCTATCTCTTCTCCTACCACTTCTATTTTTTTCTCTATTACCATGAAACTTTCTGTCTTGAGCTCCAACCTGACGACGGTTGCCAGAAGAAATGCAGGATACCCAGTTAAATTTGAATTTCTGATAAACAGAACTACATTTTAGTATAAATATGACCAATGTAATATTTGTGGCATGCTTCCACTAAAAAACACTGTATCTATCTGAAATTCAAATTTAACTGGGTGTCCTGTATTTTCATTTGCTAAATCTGGCAATCCTGAAGCTGGTCTATTTGGCAAATCACCAGCAAAGAATGTCCCTGTTGATAGACCTCTAATACCATTCCACCTGATAAACCTGTGGACAGCACATAGATACCAGCCTCTGGCTTAGAAATCCATCCTTAGCCCAATCATCCCAGATCACTATGGTAGGCTCAAGTGAGAAATGCATGGAAACATACCCTTAAGGAATTTCCTAGTTCTCCAGCCCAGGCAAGGGCGTCTGTGGGAATGGCATTCATATGGTTCAACTAAAGGCTATGTTTCTAACCTATGCAGTTTCTTTCAGACAGCAGATATGCTGGTTTACCTCCATCTCTTTCACATTTCTTTGTATCAGTCAAAGATTCCATACTATCCACTTTTCTAGGCACAAAATCAGCTCACAATCCTGCAGGCATTTGTTGACCTCCACAATGAGTAGGGTGTGCATAGCATAAAATATTTCCTTTAACATAGTGAACATAATTTCCTCTCATTTTCCTCCATTTATCTGAATTCTGTCTTTTGTTAATTTTTTTCTCCTTTCTGAGAAATCCAACAAATAGATAATATCTTCTATACGCAAAGAATAGGTAGGCAGTGGATGCTGGACTAGACGTGTAGAAGGATAAGACATGAACACTAAGCTCAGGGAACCCTAAAATCTACCCTGACTGTGTTCAGTTTTATAAAGTACTTGTCTGATCTGGCCATTCTCCCTTCTGTTTCCTTATTTTCCCCTTGGATCTAGAAGTATGGATTTCTAAACTGTTGATTCTTAGTTTTCAAGAAACCTAATGTAAGAAAGCAGCATCTTTAGAAATCTCGTTTCTTTTTTTTTTTTTTTAATTTTTTTTAAAGATTTTATTTTTTCCTTTTTTTCCCCAAAGCCCCCCGGTACATAGTTGTGTATTCTTCGTTGTGGGTTCTTCTAGTTGTGGCATGTGGGACGCCGCCTCAGCGTGGTCTGACGAGCAGTGCCATGTCCGCGCCCAGGATTCGAGCCAACGAAACACTGGGCCGCCTGCAGCGGAGCGCGTGAACTTAACCACTCGGCCATGGGGCCAGCCCCTAGAAATCTCGTTTCTGACTTGCCCTCCTCTTGACTAAATCATTCTTTTACTCATGTTATTTTTGCTATTCATTTCTCTGGATCATCTCCCTTTTTGCTCTAGGATTGCTGATACCAATAATACTTCTGCACCAGAATCAAAAGTCATGCACTACTCCTAGCTTGTACAGGATTATAATCATAGAATCAAAGAATAATGGTGGGAGCTACAATAAAGGTCATCTCATCCTATCCCCTACCCAATACAGAAGTTCCTTTTCAGCCTCTTGGATACAGGATTGTTAAGCCTCTGTGTCAACAACATATAATATAGCCTATTCAGTTTTGGAAATACTACCAAATTACAACGAATCATTTCCTGTGGTAGACTGACATGTCCCTCTTTCTAACAGCTATCAATTGATCCTCAGAATGTGGGTGGTCCTTCTGTTCTTCCATTGAAGATGCTCATCAATATCCTTGATCAAATCTCCTCCACCTCCTCCCTTTCTTTGACTTTTCTTGTCTCATAATGTCCAGATTCCTGCCCATCCTGGTCACCCTTCTTCAAAATGACCTCCAGCTTGTCCTTTCCCATTGTAGAATATGCGGACCCAAATGTACACTAAGAGTATGAATATCCCCACATTCTCTGCCAAAGGAGTGCCACCTTCCATCTCTTACAATAGGTTATAATAAGGAAATTAGTGAGTCTAGTTTTCCCTATCTACAAGCATGATATAGAGGAGGGAAAATGGATTCTGGAACTAGTCTGACCTGTGTTGATGTTTCAGCTCTGCTGTTTATTATCTTGAGACCCTGCACAAATTTCTTCACCACTTATAAGTTCAATTTCCTCTTCTGTAAAATGGAAGTAATAAGACCTATCTCCTATGAGGATGAAGAAAAGTATGTTAAGTGTCTTGGAACACGCTAAATTGGGGCTCTGTAAGTAATTCTTGCTTCCTCCATTTTCCCTCAGTTGGGGGAGCACAGATTAAAATAGTACACCCATACGACATCAAGAAAAATATCCTAGCTTCCCCTGTATTTCTGATCCTGATAGAAAAGTTCATGGTTAATGATTTTCTGCTCATCCAGCTGCTTTTCAGAGCCTTAAAAGGGGTCTACTGGTCACCTATAATTGTCCCCACTTCCTATTTATGACCACTAATGCAAAGTGCCCTATTTGGCCTTGGATGCAGATTTTCTCCAGTCCTGCAGAAAATCACAGGAAAAATTATTTTCCATAGCTCAATTATTTACTTCCTCAAAAGACATGAGTCTCAACAGCCATTAGCCACGAGGAAGAAGGATGATTGTCATTTCCCCTCTCACTTGAAGAAACAATGTATGAAGCTGCCATGAGAATTGATCATTACAGTTAGTAGAAGCAGTGTACTAATAACAAGACAATGATGGGAAGACAGTTTCAGTTTTTCAAAAGACTGTGAGATCTTATCCTGGTTATTTTCTTAAAGGTGATGAGATGTAAATATTCTATCACTTGATTTGCATATCTGTGCTAAATTCAATCCATTTTTAAACTAAATCCATTTCTTACTGTATTTTTTTAGTGGATTGAAGTCTCGTTTTTCCCAGAGATAACATAGCTTTAAACAGTTGTGATTATGCAAAAGAAGACCCTATTATTCTATGCATACCTTACCCATTGCAGAGTATGGTGAAATCATTCCAGAGTCTGTGTTAAATAAACAGTGTCTGAAATACTCCTAAATTCCCTAGTGATGAAATTTGTGAGCTGTATTTTGATAATATCCATGAAATTATTTGCTCTCTACCATCTCTTCTTCTGGGGAACAATGCTGAGCTCCTTTTTCCAGTTCAGAATAGATCCTGCTTTCACTCTGCCAGAATGGAAAGAGTTTGAGGGCTCTGATGGCCACATGGTGGCTCTGGGATTGGTGCCAAAGCTGTGCCTGACATGGGGCTTTGTCAAAAACTGTGTTCATTTGGGATTCAGGAAATAGGAGCAAGAAGACGCATTTACCCCCAGGCTGTTCCTAAGTGACAACAGAACAGCTAGTCTATCGAGTCAAAACTGTGGCCCTGCTGCTTCCTTGGCAACAGGTCGTCCAAGCCCCTGTCACAGGACAGCTGGAATTGGAAGACACTCAAAACTCACATATGAGCTATTGGGCACCCGAGACTATTTTCTGGTTGAATATATTGACCTAGTGACTTGAGTGCCTCACAATGATCAATTTAAAATTTTGTGCAGACTACTAAACACTGCATGTGTATCTTCTCTTACCTGTTTTACCTTCTAGGTGTGAGGCAGCATGAGTTATGAACAGAATTATGTCTGAATCCTGACTCTAGTTTTGCCACTAAGGGTCTGCATGCAACTTGCTTAATCTATCTGAGCATCAATTTTCTCAACCTGTGACATGGACATAGTAATATCTTTATGATACCTTTCTCATAGGTTTTTGTAGGATAGTATATATTGTATGTATATACGTATAGAATAGAATAGAATAATGAGTAATAGAGACTAATATACACAAAGGATAATAATACATAATATATACGGTAAAATATATGTAGGAAAAAATATATAATACATATATAATGTGTATATATATGTCTGTGTGTTTGTTTATATATATACATTCAAAGTAGGCCTAACAATGTGCCTAACATGTTTAAGGTACTAAATAAACTTTAATTCACTTCCAAATTCCCTTCTCAGATATATACAAATGAATTATAGTGGACTCACGTCATACATGTAGTTTATTTTACTGAACTCAGCTATAGACACTCACAAAGAAAAATAGACTGAGGAAGAAAGAAAGAGAGAGACTGTCATTTGCCAGTTTTCGTTTACTTCTTTCAGTGCAGGGCACCTATATGTCCCACTAAAAATACTTGATTTTGCACCCTCTAGCCCCAATGAAATGGCCATGTTCTGGCCAATAGGATGTCTGTAAAAGTCCCTAGGAAGGGCATCCTGCACAGCTTCCTTGGAAGAAGGGACTTTTCCTCCAAGCTTTCTTGCCCTCTCCCCCTTTACTGCCTAAGATGTAAATGTGAGGCTAGTTCTATTCTTAATTTTTGAGGAATCTCCATACTGTTTTCTACAGTGGCTGCATGAGTTTGCACTCCCACCAGCAGTGTATAAGAGCTCCCTTTTCTCCACATCCTCTCCAATACTTGTTATTTCCTGTCTTGCCAATCATAGCCATTCTGACAGGAGTAATGTGATATCTCATTGTAGTTTTGATTTGCATTTGCCTGATAGTGATGTTGAACATCTTTTCCTGTGCCTGTTGGCCATCTGTATATCTTCTTTGGAGAGATGTCTGTTCAGATCTTTTGCCCGTTTTTTAATTGGGTTGTTACTGTTTTTGTTGTTGAAATGTATGAGTTCTTTATATATTTTGGATATTAACCCCTTATCTGATATATGATTTGCAAATATCTTCTCCCAATTTGTTAGGTTGTCTTTTTGCTTTGTTGGTGGTTTCCTTTGCTGTGAAGAAGATTTTTAGTTTTATGTAGTACCATTTGCTTATTTTCTCTATTGTTTCTCTTGCCTGGTCAGACGTGGTACTTGAAAATATGCTGCTAAGACCAATATTGAAGAGTATACTACCTGTGTTTTCTTCTAGAAGTTTCATGGTTTCAGGTATTACATTCAAATCTTTAATCCATTTTGAGTTAGTTTTTGTGTATGGTATAAGATCATGGTCTACTTTCATTCTTTTTCATGTGGATGTCCTGTTTTCCCAACACCATTTATTGAAGGCTTTCCTTTCTCCATTGCATGTTCTTGGCTCCCTTGTCAAAAATTGGCTGTCCATAAATGTGTGGGTTTATTTCTGGGCTCTTGATTCTGTTCTGTTGATCTGTAGATCTGTCTACCATACAATCCAGCTATTTCACTGCCGGATACTTATCCAAAGAAGATGAAAACATGAATGTGTAAAGATACATGCACCCCTATGTTCATTGCAGCATTATTCACCATAGCTAAGACTTAAGCAACCTAAGTGCCTATCAAGGGATGAATGGATAAAGAAGATGTGGTATATATACACAATGGAATACTACTCAGCCATAAAGAAATCTGGCTAATTGTGGCAACATGGATGGACCTTGAGGGTATTACACAAATCGAAATAAGTCGAGGGAGAAAGTCAAATACCATATGATCTCACTCATAAATAGAAGATAAAAACAATAACAAACAATCACATAGAGACAGAGATTGGACTGGTGGTTACCAGAGATGAAGCAGGGAGGGAGGAGGGCAAAAGGGGTGTTTAGGCACATGTGTATGGTGATGGATTGTAACTAGTGTTTGGGTGGTGAACATGATGTAATCAACACAGAAATCAAAATATAATGATGTACACCTGAAATTAATATAATGTTATAAACCAATGTTACCACAATAAAATTGTTTTTAATTAAAAAATAAATGTGAGGCCAAGCAGTCATCTTGAGCCCATGACTATGAGAATGAGAACAAAGGCCAGTGGGTTAAGGACAACGGATGAAGAGTTAAAGACCACGTTTCTGATTGTGTGGCTGGGCCACAGAACCAGTCCTAGCCTGCCTATGTATGCTCATCTTATTGCTTGGAGCAAATCAATTCCTATTTGTTTAATCCTTTGAAGGATTTTTGTTTTGTGGTGGTGGTGTTATAGACAAACAGAAACAGTAGACGGTTCCACCTGTCAGTCCTTTAAGTAACATATACTCTGGAGTGAGATGGGAGGTGTCACTCCGCATTTCATAGTATATGCGTCTCACTGTGCAACTGTGAGTCTAGTTTTTAAGGTTTCATATTTTTCATACAGCTTGACCCCCCAACACAAGCCAGTGGCTTCCTGGGGTGCTCATCTGAGAACTGAGATCTGTTCTGATAGTGGAGGAAACTCTGCCTGTGTTGGAATTGCTGAGATATGCAAGCTGTCTTCCGAAGGGAATTTTCATGGGTAGTTTTCTCCATGTGTGGTTCTGGCATCGTGCTCTGACCCTAGACCTAACTCTTGGGTAGAAAGTAAAAAACAGTGCATCAAACTGGGGAGCTCAGTTGGCAGGAGCTGGAGGCAGAGAACAAAGCTGCGGGGTGTGTGTATGGGTGCACTTATCTGAATCCATCCAACCCTAGATTTGTATAATCCTCAAATACTAAATCAAGGTGAATTTTTCTTACAAGAAAAAAAAATGAAGTAGAAGATACACGTTAATAAGCTAAAAAAATAAGCCAGTCATGTTCTTTTATGTATTAAAAAGAATTAAACAGGTTTTTCTTGGGGTAGGGGAAGTGTGATTATATAAAGATGGATGCTGAAATAAACAAAACATGTTACCAAAAATTCCCAGTGGTGTCGTAGAAAGCATTAGCATATAATTTTTCACTGTGTTTTTCTCCATCTCTCTATTATAAGAATCTCTGGTTAGGTTTCATGTATATCCTCATATTCAAAGTATTAGAAATCATTCACTCTTCTAAACCTGAAATTTGTTTAAATTCTTTAAAAATCTCTTATTGAAGATGATGCCCCATAAGTTGTGAATACTTTTTTAGAAGTATCCTGTTTTATCTTCTTCCTGTTTCTCAGATAGCAAGTTGTACGCCATTATTAGTCATGAAATCAATTCAGATGGTCGTGATTCTCATTTAAGAATTAAATAGAATACAAAATCACGTGTATTAAGGGTACTATTTTGAGATGTTTGTTTTGGCTTTATATATGCATGTATATGTTTAATTGGTCACAGTGTAAAATATCTTTCTTCTTATAGATTTCCCTCAAAAAAGTTTGAAAGCCTCTGTTCCAGAGGGATCGGCATGCACCCAGTTATGAAGTGCCCTCTAGAGGTGGTGCGGAGCTGAGTAAGAGAGTAATTTGGAGCTGTCCAACTGCTGATCCAAAGAGGATGTTTGAGGCGGCAAGATGCCTTGAGGATACCAACAGAGCATCGAGCAGCTGATCCTACACAGAACGGTTGGGATTGCCACATTCTGGGGGTGACTACTCACGTGAACAGCTATATCTAGAATAGCAGACTGAAAGCCTCCTTATTCTTTGGCCTCATCCTTATTATTCACCACAGAATAAGTTATCAGTGAGGGAGAGCGATCAGGTCCTCTGTCTATTATCTGGGAAACCGTTATTTTCTGTCCAACTACACATCACAAAGAGAGGATCACTAATTGCACAGGGGATTATTTTTAACACCCAATATTTTTAATAATACATCATAGTATATTTCTCTAAAAATCTAAGTTAAATTTCTAAAATAATTAAAAAGATAAAATAAAATAATTGGAGCAAACTTAAACAAGAATTATAGCTCTATTAGACAACAAAATGGACTCCTAACATCAAGCCGTGGTATCTAGGCTTCATTATTTGGTCCAAAATTCTACTTCTATAATTCTTTTAAAGTAAGCTTTTTATGAAATCATAATATTGTTGCTTATAATGCCTACTTAAAATTAAGTGGGTGGGTAAGGTAAGCCAATTAAGTGACCCTAAGCAATGACTTAGTCTTCAAATTTCCATCCAGAAAATAATCCAGGACAGTGCTGTCACATACAAGGCACTCAATAAGTATTGAATTAACAATAGTACATAAAGCCTAGACACCAACTCTTGATGTTAGGATTCATTTTGTTATCTAATTGAGCTATGAATCTTGTTCAAATTTACCTTCAATAATGTATTTTATATTTTTAAGGATTTTATAAATCTAGTCTGAATCTGTTAAGTCATTTTGGGTAAGTTTGCTAATAAAGAGTATTAAATGTATTGGGATTAGGATCAGAATGTCTTTTTTTCTCTAAGCACTGCCTCTTTCTTCCTTCGTGACTTTGGGGAGCACACTTCTCTGGGGTTTGGTTTCTTCATCTGCAAAATAATGGTAGTGGGATCCTTGATATCTAAGGTTTTTACTTTTTGGCTCAAAAAACTCATTAACTTAAGAGATAAATTTCATTTTATCCTATTAATGATGAATTGAGACAAAGAGATTTCACAGCCAACTGAAGATCATAAATTCTTTTTTGATTAAGGTGAACTGCTAAGATTTTAAACATTTAACTTGATGAGTTTTGTGAGGGTTTATGATAGTATAACCAACTTTAATCAAGATACAGCGTATTCTCATAATTCCCAGAAATTTTCCTCCTGGCCACTTCCGATCAACTCCCACGTTCCACAGGCAACCATAGTTCTGATTGCTACTACTGTTAATTAGTCTTGTATGTCCTTCAAATTTATATAAATGAAAGAGTTGAGAATATAATATTTTGCATCTGAATTCTTTCACATAAAATAATATTTTGATGTTAGCCTACGTTATTGCATGTGTCAGCAGTTCATATTGTCATTGTTGAGTACTACTCCGTTATATGAGTATACTAAAATTGTTTATGTATTATTCTTTACATGGAAATTAGATTATTTCTTGTTGTGATCTATTATAAATAAAGCTGCTGTAATTTTACCTCTACAGGTCATTTTGAGGACATATGCTTCCATTTCTCTTAGATAATTATCTAGGAGTGAAATTGCAGGGTCATTGGGTAGGAGAAATTTTAAATTTATAAGAAACTTCCAAACAGTTTTCCAAACTAATTTTGATGGTTTATACAGCTTCAAAAGATATTTGAGAGTTCCAATTGATTTACACACTTGCCAAAATTTGTTACTGTCCTCTTAATTTTAGCCGTTATACTGTGTAGAGTGATATCTCATTGCAGTTTTAATTTGAATTTCTCTGATGACTCATGAGGCGAAATACCTTTTCGTTGCTTATTTGCCATTGATACGTCTTCTTTACTGACCTACTTGTTCAAACCTTTTACTCATTTTTATTCAATTGTTTATCTTTTATTACTAATATCTAGAAATTCTTTATACATTCTGGATACAAATGTATATATGTATTTTTTTTCCTTTAAACTGGTGCTTGCTCTACATTTTTAAATGATGTCCCTTACTAGCAGAGTTTTACAATTTGATGACATACAACTAATCAATTTTTTTCCTTTATGATTATTGTTTTTTCTATTTTCTCTAAGAAATCTTTGTTCCTAAGCTTTCTCCTATAAGCTCTATAGTTTTAGCTTTTATGTTTAGGTATTAATTTTTGCTTATGGTGTGAAATTAATTGAAAAAATTTACCTTCTTGTTGAAATTCCTTGGTATCTTTGTTGAAAATCAATTGACCAGATATTTGGGGTCTATTTCTGGACTCTTCATTCTGTTCCATTGATCTGTTTGTCTATCCTTATGACAGATTAGCATAAGGACATGCCAGTCTTGATCACAGTAGCTTTATATTGTTTTAAAATCAGTTATTGTAAATCCTCCTATCCTTTTCTTTTTCAGGATTATTTTGACTATTCCACAGCCTTTGTTTTTCCATACTAATTTTAGAATTAGCCTGTAAATTTCTAGAGAAAACATCTTCTGGGATTTTTATTGTAATTGTATCAAAACTATATAGATCAATACAGCGAGAAGTGACATCGTTAACAGTACTGTGTCTTTCAATCAATGAATATGATACATCTCACCACTTATTTAAACTTCTTTAAATTTTCTCAGTAATGCTTCATAATTTTCACTGTAGAGATCCTGCGTATCTTTTGTTAAATTAATTCTTAAGTATTTTAAGTTTGATCATATTGCGAGTGGAATGGCTTCTTCCTTAAATTTCATTTTCTAATTATAACCTGTTTGTACTATAAATACAATTGATTTTGGTGTATCAATCTTATATATTGTGACCTTACTTACTATTTCTTGTAGCTTTCTTGTATATTCCTTGGGATATTCTACATAAGCAAGCATGTGGCCCATAAATAAAGACAGCTTTACTTGTACCTTTTACAATTTGATTACATTTTTTTCCTTGCATTATTGTACCTGGCTAGGGCTTTCATTATGATGTTGAATAGAAGTAGTAAACGTGGACATCTTTGTGTCGACCTTGATCTTAGGAGAAAAGTGTTTATATTTCATCATTAGGTATGAGGTTAGCTGTAGGTTTTCCACAGATGACCTTTATCACATTGAAAATTTTCCTTCTCTCCCTAGTTTGTTGAGCATTTTATCATGAAGGCTGACAAATTTTGTCAAATGTTTTTTTGCATCTATTGATAATCATAGGTTTTTATCCTTTATTCTATTAATGGGCTAAGTTTCATTTATTACTTCATAAATATTAAACTAATTCGCATTAGAGTTAAACTCTCATATGAGCATGATGCTTCCTCCTTTTTGTATGTTGCTGAGTTTGATTTCTTTATGTTTTGTTAGTATCTTTTGCAATTATGTTAACGGAGGATATTGATTTGTAATTATCTTTACCTATAATATCTTCTTTAGGTTTTGGTAATATGGTTATGCTGACATCACAAAATATGTTGGTTGTGTTCCCTCTTCTGCTTGGGATCCACAACTCTACCTCCTGTCACGAAGTACCTATAGGCGGAAAGGTGGGGCAGACATGGGAACCATCTCACATATTTTCTTTTCTTGAATATCATGTCCCTGCACTATGTGTTGTTCAGTGATTGAAAGTATCCATCTCTATCTATCTATCTATCTACCTATCTATCTATTATCTATTTATTTATCTATCTATAGATATCTAGTTTTTTCCAGTTTTGCAGTTGTTTATGGCAGAAGAGTGAGTCCAGTGCCAGTTACTTTATGATGTCTAAAAGCAAAAGACATTCCATGAATTCTTAAAAGACAAAATTTCAGAATTGCTAGGTATAGTCAGTTTAATTTGTAATTCTCTGAAGTAATGCAATTACATTTTTTACAGTGTAGGAAAGAATGTTCTGAAATATAGTTGTGGCAGAAAGAACTGTACTTAAGAAAAACTGGGGTGAAAATAATAGATGCCAGAAAATAATGAATGTTAGGAAATAGAGTGAACTAGGGGTAGAATTCCCCACTGGGGTTGGTCATTTGACTCAAGAAATACTCACTGAGTATGTATTTGTAAGACAATATCTCAGTCTCTTTGGTTTGGTTTGTAAAAGAAGTGCTGTGGAGAGAAGGAAATTAGGAAGATATGAAAAGATAATAAGACTTGAGCATATGTTAGTATCCCATGTGTTTCCATTTATTAAGTGCTAGGAGATTGATTCATTGCTTTATCTACTCATTTAGTAAATACACTCAGCCCTCTGTATCTGCAGATTTCGCATTGACGGATACGACCAACAGAGGATGGAAAGGCCTACGATGGTTGCATGTGTACCGAACACATACAGACTTTGTTTTCCTTATCCTTATTCCCTAAACAATATAGCATGACAACTATTTATATAGCTTTTAAATTGTATTGAGTATTATAAGTAATCTAGAAATGATTTAAAGCTTACGGGAGGATATACCTAGGTTATATGCAAATACTACATCATCTTGTATAAGAGACTTGAGCATCCATGGATTTTGGTATCTGTGGGGGGTCTTGGAACCAACCTCCCAGATACCGAGGAATGACTGTACTTTTTGAACATTGACTTTGCATCATGCACTCTGCTAAACGTTGGAGATATAAAAATGGGTACTGATGAATGAGACATTACATATGTATTCAGTAACTCAGAAACAAGTGGAAACCAGAAAATATTGAATGTTTCGCATCTCATACACATTTGATCTACTTATTATTTCTTTTCTTTCTTATTGTCAAATGGCTTCCATACCACAAAACCCAGTAACAGATTTTCTGTTCAAGCTTCTTGACTAAAGATCCAAAAAAAAGAGAATTTAGACTAATATTACTTATACTTTCATCTTATATTTCACATAACTTTTAATCCTGACCAATGGATATAAAATAGGTGGATGAGACTTCCATATAGGATGTGGTAGAGAAGAGAAGACCAATGCTCTAATTCCACAACTGGAAAAGTCCAGCTGATTTACAAAGTCATATTACTAAAGATCCCAGAGAACTGTGAGGCAATGGGGAGTAGATGAACTAAAATTACAGAGAAGTGAGAGCTGTTCTAAGTCTTTTAGGATTGAAGAGACAAAGGCTCTGCCAGATTCTCAACAAAATTCCAGGATGACCATGCCCAAAAAACAGGAATGAATCAGAAATGTACTGAGTCTTCTTACTAAAACCTCAATCCACTCTTATGTCATATCAATTCTTGATTCGATTGAGGTTCTCAGACTCTACTGAAAGAAAGAGAAAATCATTTCTACTAGAGGACAAGATCATATACAGCATCTATGCTTCTTTAATTCATAATGTCTTCACTTCAATAAAAATTAGTAAACATCCAAGAGCCAGGACTATGTGATTGATAATCAAAATAAAAATATACATCAAAAGCAGTGATACATATTATCCAGATGGGACAAATAGGGTCAAGTAAATAGTGGAAAAGAGAAAGACAACAAATGAATAGATAAATAATTAAAGCGAGGCTTGGAATCTTGAAAAAATAATTAAATAGGCATTCTACAATTTAAAATTACAAAGTATTAAATTAAAACTCATTGGCTAGGTTAAAAACCAGACTGGACATTGCTGAAGTCAGGGTTAATGAATTTGCAGATGGACATAGAGAAATCCAAACTGTAGTTCAGAGAAAAGAAGAATGGAACGAATAAAAGAGAGCACAAGAGACATGTGGGACATAGTCAAAAAGTCTAAGATACGCGTAGTTGGAGTCCCAGAAGAAAAGAGAAGAGAAAATGGGGATGAAGACATATTTAAAGAGATAATGGATAAAATTTTTCAATAAGCAATGAAAAATATTATAGCTGTCTTTTTAACAGAAATGATGGAGGCCAAAATTCATAGAAAGATATAGTTAAAGTGTCAAGTAGAACAAAACTGCCTAGCTAGAATTCTATAAACAGCAAAAAATCCTTTTAGAATAAAGGGAAAGTAAAAGCATTTTTAGAAAAAGAAAGCTGGAGTATTTTATCACCAGAATACCTATTATTCAGACTTAAGAAAAATGATTACAGGTGGAACTCCAAAACTACTGGAAGTAATAAAGATTACTTGAATAATTAAATATCTGAGTTGATATAAAATAATGCTGACTATTTACAAGAAAAAAGTAATGTCTTCTTGTTTTATAACATGTAGAAACTATGACAATAATATTATAAACTCTAGAGGCAAGGAAATGGAGTTAATATTTCTTTAATTGTTTGAGAAATGAAATATGTAATAAAAAAGTAGACTGAAGTAAATCAAAGATGCATTTCATAGTGTCTAGGGTAACCATTAAAAGAATTGTACAGGCATGTAAAGCTGAAGTTAGTAGAGGAGAAATGCTGTGTAAGACATGATTAATCCAAAAGAGAAAGAGATGAACACAGAAAAAAGAGAAAATTTAAGAAAAAAATTAGCAAGATGGCACATGAGTCCAAATGTATCAGTATTTACATTGACGTTTAATTACATGTATCAATTAATTATTTAGTGGAAAAAGAAATGCATAAGGTCTACAACTATAGACAAAGATTGATAATTCTGACTACACACATTATATGCAGTATTAAGGATTGTACTTAACCTCTAGCCATAAACACATAGAAAACAACTATGAAACAGCTTTCAGAAATTGATCAGGTAGTGTAGGACTGTGAATGGGAGAAAAGAAATAAACAAAATGAATCTTATAATTTCTCTGAATTTCTGCCTTAAGGGAATTTCTGGACCACGGCACAGGGAGGGGGAACATAGGTGGAGACAGATTTTATTTGTTTTCCTTGTATGGTTAATATTGGTTTTTGAATGTTAAACCAACTCTGCATTCCTGGGATAAACCTCACTTGGTCATGATGCATTTACATATATATATGTGTGTGTGTATATTTATATTTCTTCTTAAAGAGCCGGCTTTTGGTTTTATTGTTTTTTTCTATTGTTTTTTGTTTCTTTCTTTGTGTATGTAGTGTGTGTTTCTTTTGTATTTCATTGATTTCCTCTTAATCTTTACTATTTTTTATTTACTTTTAATTGGCTTTTATTTTTCCAGTTTCTTAGGAATTATAGCATGAATCTTTAACCTATCCAAGCATAATCAAGTGATAATATACCACATTCGTTATAGTATAAAAGCCTTTTAGTACTTATACTTCTAATTTTTTCCTCTCAGTCTATGTGCTATTTATGTGACCCATTTCATTTCTATACATATTATAAGTCCTACACTATGTTCATTTTTATTTTTTTGTTTAAAGAGTCAATTAACTTTTAAAAAGGTATAAACAAAAGTACAACATGCTATATATTTATCCTAATAGCTATGATTTCCAGTGTTTTTGATTTATTTGTATAGGTTTATATTTCCATTTGATATAATTTTCCTTCTGTCTGAAGGACTTCTTTTAACATTTCTTGTAGTTTAGTTCTGTGAGTGATGTATTATTTCTGCTTTTTTATGTCTGGAAAAGTCCTTATTTCACTCTCACTTCTGAATGATATTTCTACTGGTTATAGAATTCTTTTTTGTCTTTCAGTCTTGTTCAGTTCATTTTTTTCTCTCTCTCTCGGTACTTTAAAGATGTTGCTCTGCCATCTTCTTTCTTGTATTGTTTACCATGATAAATGTGCTGTCATCCTAGTCTTTGCTCCTTGGTAGATAATGTTTTTTCCTATCACTGCTTTTAAGATTTTTTTATATCACTAGTTTTTAGCAATTTGATTGTGAAGTGCATTGGTGTACGTCTTTTTCCTGTTTCTTGTGCTTGGAATTGTTGAGCATTTTGGATCTGTGGATTTACAGTTTTCAATAAGTTTGGGAAAATTTTAGCTGTTATTTTTCAAATATTTTTTCCATTTCTCACCTTTCTCCTCTGTTTTGGGACTCCAATTACCCATAAGTAAGTTCAACTGGAGTTGTTCTACAGGCTGCCAATGCACTGTTTGACTAAAAAAAAATTTTCTCTCTGTTTTATTTTGTATAGTTTTTGTTGCTATGTATTCAGGTTCACTAACATTTTCTTCTACAATGTCTAATCTGTGGTTAATCCTATCCAGTGCATTTTTTTTTATCTTCCACATTGTAATTTTCATCTACAAAAGTTTACTCAGGTTTTATAATTTTTCTTTACTTAACTTTTCAAATATATGCAATACTGTTATTCCATATGTTTTAATGTCCTTCTCTGCTAATTCTAAACTCTGTCACTGGTGGGTCAGTTTCACTTGACTGATTATTCTCATTGAGAGTCTTATTTTCCTGCTTCTTTTTGTATCTGTCAATTTTTTATTGGGTGCAGAGCATTGTGAATTTTACCTTGTTGCATACTAGATATTTCTGTATTCCTATAAATATTCTTGAGCTTTGTTTTGTAATGCAGTTAAGTTACTTAAAACAATTTGATTCTTTCAGGTCTTCTTTTAAGATTTATTAGACGGGACCAGAGCATTCTCAAACCAGGACTAATGGTTTACCACTCTAGAGGCAAGGCCTTCTGTGTATTCTATACCATGCCCCATGAGTCATAAGGATTTCCAGTCTGGCTGTGGTAATAGGCACTAGTCATATGTGAGCCGTATGTGAGTACTGGAGAGTTGTTCCTATTCCTTTCTGGTGGTTATTTCCTCAGTCACAGATTTTTTCTTCACACATATGCACAAATAAGAACTCTGCTGAAAACTCAAAGGGGATCCTCTGTAGATCTCCAGCGTTCTCTGATCTCTGCTACATTGTCCTATGAATTCTAACCACCTTGGCCTTTCCGGACTTTAAGCTTCATTTTCAAAACTCAGGGAGTCTTGCAGGTTCCTCCTGACTTCCCCATCCCTGTGCTGAACCCTGGAAACTCTTTCAAGGCATTAAGATGAGGCAATTGTAGGTGTCACCCTACTTGTTTCCCATCTTACAGGAATCGCTATCCTTTATTGTCTGATTTCCAGTGTCTTCAAACCATTGTTTGATTAGCATTGTTTATATTTTGAGTTTACTCAGGTGGGTATGGTCCTTCTCTCTTGGCTGGGAATGGAAGTCCTCTCTTCATTACATTTTCTAGTCTCACAGTGAATGCCTAGTGCAGCACTCATTACATGTTAAATGAGAGTTTATGATGAAAGTATCATCTTTGTATTTCCAATATCAACAATATGAGATATTTCACTAAATAGGGACTATTGGAAACTATTGGAAGAATAGTATTCATTTGCAGAATAAGACCTAAGAGCTATGAAATGTTTCTACTAGTTGGTGCAATATTCATATCTCATTGGTCAGGGGAACTTCATAGAAACTTGCTAAGAATATTTCTGCATGCTAGATGAAGAGAAAGCCTTTTACTTCTCTGAGGAAAATTTTTATGGGAAAATGAGATGTGTTAGTTTTGCTTTTCCTCCCTGTTTCATGTTAATATCAGTTGTACATCTTGAACAAAAAGGAAGCAGAACTGCATGGATTTTCCCAGGATCTAGCACATAAAAAATACAAGAGATAGCAAAATGGGAGTAGACTTTATTCAATTTCTTCACAATATTCTTCAGATACATGAAAGTCAGCCTATAATAAATACTAGTTCTCTTTCATTCTCTCTCTTCGTTCAGCCCCAGCAGCCTTTTCTAGCTCTATGTAAAGAGAGTCACTTCCAAACTGTTAAAATATAAAAGGTATGTGAGAGTTTATGCAAGCTATTTAAACTGAATGAAAATGACGGTCTAATCTTCTAATAAATCTTTCTGGTCATAAGGGTCTTAGGTCAGTAGATGTGTTAATTCTGATGAAACTCAACCTTACATAGTGAAACTTCAGCAGGCCCAAGTATGAGGTGGCAAGCAGATCTGGAACCACATACTGCATTTTAGTAAGAATAAGTATAGTGTTCATTTAGCTAGACCCTATGGGGATTTTGACCTCATATTGCCAGAGACATAATTAATGCTAATATTTGCAAAAAGATTCCAAGTTTTACTTTTATTTCTTTCTTGGCTATATCTGGCCTCATACTTTGAGGCGGAAAGATATTTCATTGCAACTCTAGCTATGAGCAGAGAATAGAAAAGGCTGTTTTAGAGTGTGTTGGAAGAGTGGCCTGTTACCTGCCAATGGCAGGGGAGGACAGCTATTACCTACTTTTTAAAGTTAAAATTCTGTAAGCCACTCAGCTTCAAAAGGTCTTGGGGTTTGACGTCTCTGGAAGGCTTACAGTACCACAGCATGACTGTCTCAGGGATTGTAGTTAGTCCAGTCATAACTCTCTCAAATTGTCAGTTATCTTTTTGAGTTTGCCATTATAGACTCAGTGGGAAGCAACTTGCTGGTTTGACTGAACTATCAGACTTTAAGAAGTTCATTTCTTATACCTTCCATAGGTCATCACAGGAAATCCAAAATCGTTATTCAGAGAAACTAGTTAGTTGGCAAAATAAAAATGATCACTCTTCATTTGGGTCCATTAAAGGAAGATCCCACGCTCTGACCTCAGAATCTTGTGAGGATTTGTCGTAACAATGCTCAAGGGGGTGGTCTTTGAGAGTAGTGGGGGGGGGGGGGTGATTATTGCATGAAGAAAAATTATTTCACTTTTGAGGTTACAGCTACCACTGTAAAACCTTCCCCAACTCATTAATTGTGTAAGTATTTTTTGAGTACTTTTTATGTGGCAGACACTTTACTTGGTGATGGTGATCATGGCAACAACACAGTCTTCTGGGTACTATGGGGTAAACGGAGGTACAAAAAGATCTGCCCTTGCTCCAGAGGAGTGTAAAATGTATTGGTGGCAGGGAATGGGGTGGGTGTATGTGTGTGTTGGGGGGTTGACTGGGAAGAAAACCACACATACAATACCAGTAAAAACCCATATGAAATGAGTGCTTGCTCAGGTCTGTACTGGTCATGCTGATGAGAGGAAAAATTCACTCTCATTTACTCACTGACTTGCACAAACAAGGCTGTGTATGTAAGACTCTCAATCTAAGATTTAGTGAACAATAAAATCTGTTTCTGAAACAAAGAAGGCATAGATGTGTATCAGTCAAGTTCTAAGAAATCTGTGGGCCAGTGCTACTTGCTATTCAGTAGACTAGAATCAATTCTGTCAAACTTTTGTAATGCTGATCCAATATCTCAAACCTCACTTGTGCTTTTCCAGAGTCAGACAGATGGTGCAGAGAAACTCTTCCATTAGATGCTCAGATACAGTGGTCAAATATCTGAGCATAACGATTTTCAAATATTTCCCCTGTAGCTTCAAAACCTGTGGATGTTGATACATGACTATTTTCCTGTGAGGTAAGTCCAGTCCAAGGCATTATGAAATTCGTAATCCTACCTGGGCTACTTAATTCCCTTAATACCTATGTTATTCCAAAATTTCTTTTTCTCTCTCTCATGATCTCTGTTAAGCCATTCTAATGTAAGCGGAGCTGACAGCCAGAGAAATCGGGAGAATCCTCACAGGTCTGGTAGAAATCAAACAAAAGAAAGGAAGAAATGACTGAATGAGCTTGCTTGTCAGGTATGGACAGAACTGGGGCAGAAGTGCATTTGAAGGTGAGAAGGAGACCAAGGGGAATAGTGCTGGCAAGGGGTCTATAGGGAGGAGATATCTCTGAGTTTGACATGAGGTGTCCAGTTCCTTGACAGCCTGAGTCTCTGTGCACTGGAGCAGATTTAAAACAAGGGTAGGAGAAAAACTCTGACCCTGCAGGTGGGATATTCCTTCAACTCACCACAGGGCTCAGGTGGGTTCACCTTCTATTCACGTCTTGCCTTTGTTATGCTTCTCATCTTGCACCTAGTAACTGTCGCCTCACTGCTGGCTGGATTGTCTGGCCTGTGTGGCTGTCCTCAGCTTGCAACACCAACCAGCTGCTCTCTAGAAGCTTGCCCTACATCCTTTCTGGGTCACAGGAATCACTATCTCTCCCACTTGAGCAGAGACTGGCCTCTACACAATGACCTCCTTCTTCCCTTTGCACTTGGCCCCTTCTTGACCTTAATACTGAAACTCCAGATCCGCCTTCAGTGTCTCCTCATGACATGGCACCTGCATCCTCTCTTCTCTGTTCACTGGCCATTACATGCCTATTGCCCTGGGTATAACCACTTGCATTCCCCCACATTACCTCATGGGAACATGGCAAGAGAGAAGGGGACCGAAGGAAAAAGGATTCCTGTCTCCAATAGAGGTGGAGATGAACTACGTAAGCAAAGAAAAGTAAAGAAGCGTTTTGCATCCTCTCTCAACTCCACATATACTCTTGATCAGATACTATCATAAATCCTTCTAGTAAGGGGTGGTATCTGCACACTCTTCCATTGTTGAGGGCATAAACTAGGTGTTATCTACCAACCAGATGCCTCTAACCTCCTAGCTGGACTGTCTGTCTCTAGTCTTCTCTTGTTCCAATCCTTTCCCACAACGCTTCTAGAATGACCTGTACACAACAGAAATCTCATGTTATTTACCTAGTTCAGACACTTGAATGGATTTCGATTGCCCTCAGAATAAATTCCAGAGCACTAAATGGAGCTACAAGGTCTTTCATAACCATGGCCTGAGAATTAAGGCAGGAGTATCAATGAGATATTGCCCTTGAAAAACCAAACTATTTCTTTCCAGAGACCCTTTATACCTCTTCAGACAGGCACGAGACCCCTAATATTCCACTGTCACTTGCACCATGTTCTCACATGGTCTGTTCAGAACCCTGGGAATTTTCAGCACCTTCTCCTACTAGCTTCATCTAAGGCTTTCATAGCACCTGGGAAAAGAACTTCTATCGTTTATAGCATGGAGCTAAGGAAGAAGAATTCTATGAAATGCTTCTTCTCTTTTTCTCTTTACTATATGATGGAAGACTCTGAATTACATACCATATGTCAAGAATCCTGAAACGAAGCTCAGGGCTATGGATTCTGGAATAGATATCATTCTCTCTGTCCTTTTCTGTTAGCTGTGTTCCAATTCTTACCTATAATGGGTGACCCGGAATGGAAGGCCCCTGTAAATGGTCTGGAGTGGTGTCAAGGTTTCTGTGCCCCGTAGATCAGCCCACATAAACTTAACTCTCCTCAGTGCTTCCTCCATGGTATACTGACTGTAATTCACACTATTCCTGAGAAAAACAAACTCAGTGACATGACAGCTACTCGACATTGCCCAGTATTGAGTCCCTGAATTGTGACACACTCGTGATAAACAGACTTACCTAAAACCCTGGATGCCAAAGTCAATTCTGGAGTAATCCCTTTAACAAGCTAGTCTTTTCTTTAAAGCATCTTTTTGGATTCTCTATGGCCTTTCTAGAAACTTACTGAATGAATATCTTATGGGAAGATACAAATCCACAGTGAAATAACAGCCTATAGGCAAACTCTTCAGCAGTAAAAGCAGTGTTTCCTGAAGGAAGAGAGTATGAGGAGACAGAGTGAGAGAGGATCCTCTCAGACACACAGATCCTGCCAATCTCATTCTGGAAAGTTTGGGCCTTCACCTCCTTCATGGCTCCAGGCCCTGATGTTCCAAGCTAGCCTCAGGTGGTCATGTTAGCTGTAGTTCAGATGGGGAACGGACCCACAGCTCAGGATGGGCTCTGATTTAATCCCTGAGATTCATCCTCACTTGAGCATGTGACCAGGAAAAGAAACTAGTTCTACATTGGCTGCCCCTATGCGCAGCTGAGATTTATCCTGTTTACTCATGGAGCCCTGCACACTTCTTGAGTGGTCCATAAGGAAGACAAATTCTCCACAGGCAATTGGTGGCTGAGCTTCTGGGATATTTGGGTAGAGAGTCACCATCGCAGATGAGTCTCCCATCAGACTATCTTTTCAGAAAGGATAAGGACCACTGTAAGACAAAAAAGAACTCAGGTATGCTCAAGACCCCAAGAATCAACTGTAGTAAGCATAAGGAGCTGAGAAATCCCAAATATAAAACACTGTTTGATCTTTACACTCTATCTGCTGACAAGGAGTTTGAGGTGAGTTAGAAACATATAAAAGATATAGAAGAGGAATACATATGAAAGAGAAGAAAGAGGGTAGAGGTTACCAGGCAGAAGCAATAATTAAAATGCCATAACTGAATGCTAGTTTCTTAGCATAGCACCTAGGCAAGTGAGTGAAATACATTAAGTTAAAATGTTCCAGCATTTTCCAGAGGAGTGAAACCATTTTATTTCTCTTCAAAACAAATCAATGGGGGAATTTATCACATGGGTCCTTGTTTAAGTCTTTAATTACAGCTTTGAAAAAATGATGCTCATGTGGACAATTCTTATGTTGACAATTTAGAAGAGTTGAGAGTGTAGTAAGTGTTGTACACACCAAGGAAAGTCCATCTGCTTTGGGTATGAAGCACTTCCTGATACTCTTCAGAATGAAGAAAAGGAAGCACTGGGTTGTGTGTTGGACTTTAATAGCATTATCCAAACAATAGTAAGGAGGAGACTACAGGAGCCTGGCCTATGTTACCAAGTTGTCAAAGCCATAGTTGTGATTTTATTTTGAGGAGCAAGTGAAAACTGATGCAGGAATTGTAATTTTAGTATTGAGATACTAATTTTAGTATTGAGATAGACATGAAATGAGAATAACTAGTTTATATCAACCCTCATTTTACAATTCAGAGAATATAAGAGGACATAGAATTAAATTCCAACATCTTATTTTTATAAAGTGATTCCACAATTATGGCTTTAAATTCTTGATAGCCCAGGAATTCAGAATGATTATAGGACCTGGTTCCACTTAATCTTTCACCCATGGGATGCCAATGGGATACCCATGGTTAAGTTGGCTTCCAAATAAAATGGGTGTGGCTCAGCAAGTATTTGGTAGAACATTGGTTCAAAAATAACTTTTACACAATCCAGATCTCTGTATTGTGGACAGTGGAATAAGAGTAACTTTTTTTAATGGACAAGGTGGATTTCTCTCCATCCTGAAAGACAGCTGGTTGTAGTGGGACCAGTACTGTACTGAGAAGCCAGAAAGTTTGCCATGAGAATGAAATGAGTTAATATATCTAAACTGTTTAGAGCAATGTCAGATACATACTAAGCACTATATATGTATTATCTACTGTAACTACTACTTCAACCTTAACTATCGTCAATGACCATGCAATCTCTGTTTCTTCTCTGTGCCTCTATACACACAAGTCTATGTTATGTACTTCTTGTATCAGAGCCTTTATCAAGCTCAGTTATAATGGACTATTTGGTTGTCTTAGTACTAGATATAGTAAGTTCCTTGAAGACAGGGACTGTCCTAAATTCTTGTTCACAATTGCAGGCCAGCGCTAGCGACAGCACTTCACACGTAGGAGGTTTTCAATACAGTGTTGCTAAATAGATGGATGACTTGACCACTGTGAAATCAAACTTTACTTGGAGATTAAATATGGTTTAATACTTAATACACATTGGGGATGTGTCTAGGTGTTGAATTAGCAAGGGATGGACTTGTGACTAGGCTAAGGGATGCCCACACAGCTGATAAAACATTATTTCTGGGTATGTCTGTGAGAATGTTTCTAGAAGAGATTAGCATTTGATTCAGTAGACTGAGTAAAAAGATCCGCTCTTTGTATGCAGGCATCATCCAATCCATTGGGGGCCTGAATGGAATAAAAAGGCAAAGAGAGGGCGAATTCTCTCTCTTCTTGAGCTGGGATATCTATGTTCTCTTGTTCTCGGACGAGCTCCTGGTTCTTGGATCAGCCTTGGCCTGAAAGCTATGCCATCAGCTGCCCTGGTTCTCAGGCCTTGGGATTCGGACTGAATTACATCACTGGCTTTCCTGGGTTTCCAGCTTGCAGATTGTGGGATTTTTTGGCCTCCATAACTGTGTGAGCCAATTCCTGTAATAAATCTCTTCTTCTATCTCCCCTAGTAAGGGGAGAACTCTGACTAATACACCAACAATCTGCCACAGCCAAGGAAGTCAGACCCAAAAGAGACAGATTCCAAAGAAAACTAAGGACTCAAGCCCAGGTGTATCTTACAGCAAAGCCTTTAATCTCAACCACCTCAGCCCAATGTGTGAGAAGAGAGACAGGAGATTGCACCTAACTACCTGTGTGTATGTGTTCCTTGGTCTTAGTGATTTGGGAAATGCCTGTTCCTCTCTGTTCCTCCAGTGTAGTCTTCCAAAGCTGATCCTACTCCAGTACAAACACATCATGAGTTCAGCATTCTTATCAGGAAGAGTGACAAAAAGAAGCCACTGTAAGAGATAGGATAGAACCAAAGTCAAAATACTGGTGGCTTACATAAGAGAGTTTATGCCTTTCTCACACAATAATCTGAGCAAAGGCAGGCCAGGACTGACGAGGAAGCTCCATAATATCAGGGACTCTGTCAGCAATTTGCTATCTTCAACATGTGGCTTCCAGCTTTGGTCCAAGATGACTTCTCTAGTTCCCACTTTCGAGTCTTCACCTCAGCTAGTGGAAAAGAGGAAAGAAAGTGGAAGAAACAACTGGTAGTTACAAAATTCACTTCTCTTCATAATGCACCAGTCATAACTTAGTCATGTGGCCACACTTAGCTGAAAAGGAAGCTGGAAAATGCATATGCCCAGTGGAAACTTCAGGGTTCTATTACTAAAAGGGGATCACTAGCTGTCTCTGCCACAGCCAATGAAAAGAATGAATATTAAATTTGGCCTAACACAGATGTCTCCTGGAGGTTCTGAAGAGGGTGAGCACTGGTACATCAAGGACAGTAAATTTAACTATTCATTTTTCACACAGGCTAAGATTGCTCACCATTCGAACCACACTATTTCACCTCAGAATTTGAATCTTCCACGTTCCTTTGCATATTTACTTTGTATATTCAAAAATTTTTTAAGTTTATATTTAAAAATATCAATTTTATATTTTATAAATGCTGTGATTACAATTTAGTCCTTATTGGGGTCATCAGTAATGATTTATTATTTTTTAAATGAGAAAAATTGTCATTTTCTGCTTATATAAGTCAATTATATATACATTTCAGTTGAAAGAATTGTTAGATGTTCTTAAGATAACAGTTTTTGGCAGACACCTACCAGATATATGGTAACATACAATCAAATAGATATTTTCTCCCATTTCACAATACTTCAACTGAAGAGGCAAAAATTTTCAAAAAGTGTATTGTGTGGATGTGCTCTCATTCTCAAGAATTTAGCCCATATGACTCTGGTTATAGACACTTAAGAACCTCTCTACTAGGAATAGAGAAAAAAAGGTGAAAACCTAATCAGAGTGGGCTTCTGAATCTATAGCTGTGCAACCTGGCGTTTAAAAATAACATTTTCTTAATTAGGGCAGATATGAAATAATCACAGCATGCAAAAGTTCTTGATGTGCTATGCATTTTTTAATTCAGAGATGACATCACTCACCTAACACTACACTAAAGGCACCAGGACCTCATCCAGGCCCATGTCAGGCATTAGCAATCAACCACTGCACTATTTCTAGTCAGCCACTTTCAGCTGAGGAGAATTAATATGGAAAATGAGATCTATTTGTCATCTATATTTTCACGCAAGCCCTTAGTCTAGACTCATTCAACAGATTTAACAGTAGATATTGGAGTTACAGATAAATAGCTATTCCCCTCAGGAGAAAACCAAGAATATGGGCAAATCTGATGTAGTTTGATAAGACCTTAGAGATGAATGTGGGATACTCTGGGAATCCAGAGGCGAGCAGAGTGGAGGGTGGAAGAGACACAGGGAAGATTTCATGGAGGAAGAAGCCATTAAGCTCATATATTCAGAATAAACAACTTCTAACAGAGAAATACAAGTCATGGGTGTGGTTGTTTTCTCTGACCCATGCTACACGGTGAGGGTTATGCGTCATTGCCCGCCTGACACACCTTCTCTTGCAGCTTTGAATGAATCATTCTATATGAGGAGAAACTTCACTATTCACGCTGTCCTCCAGCACTATTGAGGGCAGAGAATTTCCACAGGAGCACATGATAATGACGCCATTTTGAAAGCTCATCAATATAATCATCATTTGAAACAGAACTCAGTGTGGCAGGGTTGGATACTTCCTGAGCCAAGGAAACCCACTGTGGTGAATTCTTCCCTTTCCTTACCATATAAAGTAGCACATGGCCTGTGGGTTCATAGATTCAACGACGAAGCTCTGGTCAGGCACCAGAGGGCGAGAAGAAAGCTGGCTACCTGTGACTATGGTGGCTGCAGTGATCAGAAACCCCACTCTGGCTCCAGAGCTTCCTGGGAAGCTACTGAAGCATTTAGATGGGGGAAGGGAGTGGAATATCGAGGGAGCAGAAACCTGCATGATAAATTAGAGTAATGTTTAAAATAATATTAAATCCTTTTAATAACATAAACTGCAATTTCTTAAGGATGCTCTACCAAACAGCAAAAAAGAAAAACTTTTCCACGGGATAGTTTATTACCCTCATTCTCCCTAAAATCATCACCTTTCAATTCCCATTGTGGCCCTAGTAGAATACATTGGGGTCTGGCTCCTAACTTTGGTCAGGTTGGCCAAACTTGCATGAAGGAGTCATGTACTGGAGCCAAAGCAATTAGAGTCTGTTAAAATGCAAAAGCCCCTGTCCTGGGATCCACTACTCATTAGGCTCTATAACCACATGTAGATAAATAAACTTCTTAGACATCTTTGTCAGGAAAGCAGAGACCAGAAGGAAAGGGATGAGCACAGATGAACTAAGATGGTGGAGTTGGAGAAAAACAAGGACCCAGAGGAAAGGTCTTTTGGAGGGAGGGCAGACAGATCAGAATGTGGCGTTCAAATACAAGCTCTTTCCCAGGGGGCATCAGGAGGGCTCTGCTCTCTGAGGTAGGCGAGACCCTGGTAGTCAAGGAGGCTGACCACGGCAAAGCTGAGAGTTTGCCAAATGCAGACTTAACTAGATACAAGCCTGGCCTCAGCCACTTGGATTTGGTACCCCAGGCATAAGGAGACAGGCCAGGGAGTGTGAAAGAACGATGAAATCAGAGGTGGAGGCATGAGTTCTCATCCCATCTCCCCAGTTACTAGCCAAATGGGCAGGAATGGCTGAGCTTCAATTTCCTCACCTGATCAGGAATTTCCTCATCAAGCTCTATCTACCTTCTAGAATTATCACAAGTGTTCAGCGGCAGGGCACAAGAAAGCTTTTTTGTAAACTATAAAATGAGGTATGGAGGAAGGCATTAATTAACACTAATATCATTCTCCACTATTGCTACTGAAAAGACACCTCAAATGCAAGATGGTGGGTCAACGTATTAATCTTCCCATACTCCATTCAAAAGCAAAATCTGGCACTTAATTTGAGAGACATTTTTCTTTCCTTAATGGAAAGAGAAAGGGAAAAAATGAGGAGGATGGTTCTCTTGCAAGATTTGCCTGTACTCAACTGATTTTAAACCCCAGCTTCAAAAGCAGCAAGCTGTTTCATTTAATCAGCGAGAAAGCATATCCCGCAAAAGGCAGCTGCCTGAAGGGGAAGCTGCTCAGACACCGTTTCCATGGCTGCCTGCTGTAACAATATTTTTTACTGAACTAAGCATTGCTAATTTTAGCCACGGATTATCTGGAAAGCAAGGGAGAAATAGATGAAAGGCAATTTTTACCTGAGCCGCATTGAGCCCCTGAGAACCTTTACCAAGAAAGAGATGCTGCTGGAAAAAGCAACTGCGTAACGCCAATGCCTTGGGAACATTTGACAACTGCTCTCCATCAGCACCTGGATGAAGGGGGGAGGTACCATTCTCCTGATTTAGGAAGAAATTGAAACTCAGTGGTGAAATGATTTGATTCAGATCATTACAGCCTGTATAAGAAAGCTGAGCATCACACTGGAACCTTAATTCCCAGGCTGGCCTCTGGTCCCAGACCATTCCATTAAGGGTACAATATTTGCTTTGAGGGCTCTGCTATTTTGGATGCTGGTTTCAGTAAGCTGCCAACAGAAGGGACTTGAAATAAGGATCTGCAAAAGAAGGACAGGAAGTAATATCTGTAAACAAAGTTACTTTCATTTTGAACAAGACATTAAGGTAAAAACCAGCAATAGACAAACTCTGTCCTGTTCATAAAGAGGCAGATACTGCTTAAATAAGTGATCTTAAATTACCTACAAAGGAGTCAGAGAGAGGCAGATACATTCCTTATGATCTTAGCCTCTGTACCCTGCACAAGCAACGAATCCTCCAGGCAATAATGGATGGTTCAAACTGCATTTGAAAGTGTCCAGAGCCCGGTGTGGGGCGCAGAGGTAATTGTCATGTGATCTCTGAAGGAGGAGGCCATGGGACCTCGGCAATAGCGGCTAGATAGCCAAGTCCACCTCCAGTGGGTACTGTCTAACTGCTTTGGCAGAAAGTAAAGGCAAATGTGTAGGGATTACACTTGTGGCCTGGTAGAAATCCTGGTGGGTTTCCAGGTGCAGGTCCCCCTAGGCTCACACCCTGGGGTCGGTGGCTGCAACTCTGAGGGTGGGATAGTAGGGGATGGCCGTTAGCAAATTTCAGAATGCTCTGCTGTTTTCCCTTTCTTTCTGAATGCTTGTTTCAGATCCTCATTCTTACTAAGGTACAGAAAACCAATAAAAGCAGTATGAGCCCACAGGGAATTTGCTTTTCTCACTAACCTAAGCCAGAAGCTAAAGACGGTTATTGGCAATCAAAGCAGCAGGTGAAGTAAACCTTTTAGAAAAGTCTTCTAAGACGTAGACTGACTTCTGTACCAGGAAATGTGGCAGGCTGTTGGAGGAGATGGACAAAGAGGGACAGTCACAAGCTGTCCCACTCCAGGGATCTCTCATGATCCAGGGAAATTCTGATCTGATTCCTACAAGATTCCACAAGATTCCTTGAGAGTGGAATTAGATTCCACAGAGCATGGGGAATACCTAAATGTAACATCTAGGCAGGCCTTGTCCCAGAAGGGATTTATTCCTAACATGGGAGTCCCAAAGCTCCTTTCTTGTCACAGAGTGCCACATGATGACACAAGTGGGGCTCACAGATTCAGTTCAGAATGTGGTGGAGTCCAAGAAAAAATTTGTTCTGAAGGAAATAATTTCTGACAAGGGTCTTAAAGAATTAACAGTTTAATCTTCGGAAGAGGAAAGAGAAAGTATTCCAGGGAAGAGAACCATCAAAAACCAGGGTATGGGAGAATACTATACAGCTGTATAAAAGAATGAAATCTTGCCATTTACAGTAACATGGATGAACCATGAGGGCATTATGCTAAGGGAAATTAGTCAGACAGAGAAAGACAAATATCATATGATCTCACTTATAAGTGGAATTAAAAAAAAACAGGCTCATAGATACAGAGAACAGATTGGTGAAATGGGGAAAAGGTTACAAACTTTTAGTTATAAAATAAATAAGTCACGGCATGTCATGTGCAGCATGGTGACTATAGTTAACAATACTGTATTGCATATTTGGAAGTTGCCAAGAGAGTAGATCTTGAAAGTTCTCATCACAAGAAAAAGAATCTTTTGTAACTGTATATGGTATGAATGTTAACTAGACTTATACCAGTGACCATTTTGCAACGTATGCAAATATCAAATCTGTAGGGACCCTTAAATTTTTCTCCCAGATGACTGGAAGATCTCCAGGTATGAGATAGCTGGATCATACAGCGCATGGTGTGCCTTGCAGAGGAACTTGGATAATAACCTATGGGTAACGGGAGCCAATGGGAGTTGTCAGCAAAGGGCTAGCATGGTTGTTTTTCATATTAGAGAGAAAACTCTAGCTGGTGTGAAGGCTGGATTTTATGGAGCAAAACTGGGAGCAAGTCACCATTGCAGACATCTTTTCAAGTCTCATTGTTTCCTTTACTGTTTTTTTTATCGATTTAGCTTTTGTTATATTAACACTTACATAAAATTTTTAGATTAAATGGGAAAATGATTACTATAATATGCCAGCAAATTAAAAAGCATGATAAAAAGCTGCAAATACAGGTTGGTCTCAACAATGTAAATATGCAAAGAAAAGTTACTGGAAGGAAATGTATCAAACTTTAATTGGGGGCTAAGAATTTATCTTAAGAAAAAGTCAGAGCTGGATAAAGTGGGATATGTTTAAGAATGTTCACTTTTATTTTATTTACAAATGAGAAAATAGAAGCTAATTAACTATTTATTAATAAATGAAGGTCAAGAAAATTATAGTAAATCTAAAATATACCTACAAATATTTTACTGTCGATTAATAATGTGAAAATATACAATAAATATAGATAAATGCAAAAGGAAGCTTCTAAAGAATTGTAGAGCATGATCCCAAATTTGTATATTGATATACATGTGTGTGTGAGTGTGTATGTGTGTGTTGCAGTGGGGAGTAATTACATATTATTGTAATTAAGAACATAAGCTTAAGAGTCACATACAGTAGCTATGTATCATTGGGCAAGTTTCTTAACCCTTCTGTACCTCAGTTTCTTCATTCATAAACTGAGGATAATAACAGTATCTTCTTCAAAGGGTTATTGTAAGAATTAAATAATATGTATAAAGTAGATAAGCAATACTTAGCATATGTATTATGTTAGCGATTACTGTTATTAGTTATGCAACAAAAATATTAGAAAAAAATGCATTCTAAAATATCTTCAACATTCAGTCTCCAGGCTATTGGTTTTGAGTGATTTGTATGCATTTTGTTTTGTCTTATAAATATTCCATAAGAGTACGTGTTAATTAAATATTCAGGGAAGAAAAAAAATAAAGTGGTCCAAAGGGTTAATGCTCCTAATCCTGAGCTCAGATCTTTTAATAAAAAAGACTCCTAAACTAGAAATCCAGATGCTGGTTGGAAGTCCCACCTTTAAGACGTTCCATGAGCGTGAACTTTGGCTGCCCATAGAACCTCTCTGAGTCTGAGCTTTTGTACCCATTGAATGTGAATACCTATATCTCTTCTAACTATCTTACAGAATTGCTGGCAGATACAAGATAATGAATGTGAGAGTTCACTGTGAGCTATAAAACCCAGTACTCATGCAAGAATTTCTTAATAAAGCAATTCCCTCACTGACTCTATTTCTTATTTCTCCATCTGCAAATTGCAAATCTACTCAATGCAGGGGATTGAGCTTATTGATTAGGTAATTACTGTAGAGTTTGCAGCCTTTGAAAGCTGTTTAGGACGCACAATAATTTTGCAAATTTTGCTCTTGATTACCCAGGGAAAGTCTGTGTCGTTTGAGGTTATCCATGCCATTTGCTTCTCTTCCCTGTTGTCTGCCTCTGCTCATTTTATTTCTTATTAGCAACTGGCTGTGAGGTAAGGAGGATCATATAAAAGGGGATGAAACACAAGCCATAAAATAACACAACTTTTTAGTAAAAATAGCATCAGTGAGGGAAGATGCTGGAACTTGCTGTGTTTTTAGAAGGAGATCCAGTTTACTTGTGACTTTTATCACTTCCTTGATATAATACCTGAGCAAAGTGTATGTACCCTTCCCACACACTGAGAGATGAGGTCTTGCTGCTTAAGGCTCAAGAAACTCATTAGTGTTAAGAAAGGGGCCTGTATTTTCAAATTTGGTTATACTTCTCATTGCTATGCTTTGGGTTGAAAAAGTCTTCTCCCAGAAGAGTGAAAATACCCTGAATGCATTCCAGCACTCATTTCTATATCATACCTGTGATCTTATAAGCCTAGTCTGAGTCACATAACCAGCCTTCCATGACAGAAGGCTCTTCCCATATCTGACTCTAGGCTTTACCTCTGAAGGTAGATTGACATTTCCCATCTCAAGATGGAGATAGAAAAGACCCGTTCTCTATGGTGATCCCTTCTGGGGCTCATGCTGCATGGAGGTACTTCTCAAGGTGGTCTCAACCACTCAGAAATTTGTGAGATTTGGGGCACGAAACCCCAAACTAAATCCAATCCAGCTAATGACCTTTAGAGAGAGAGAGCTTTGCATCCAGAAATATAAGAATGTGATGTCACAGTAGAACAGCATGATGATAGTCCAGGCTATATTAATCAGGTCTCTAGATCCAAGTAACAAAAAGCCAACTCATATTCGCTTAAGGAAAATATGAGCTCATTGAAGGAACAGCAGAGGATGACTTGTACATCCTCAGGGCCTTCTCCCTTTTTCACATCTCCTTTATTGACTCCATTCTCTTAGACTGGCTGTCCTTACAATCCACGGCAACACACATCACCAGACTCATCTTTCAAGCCTCATACCCAGAGGAGAGATCTCTTGCCTCTCTGAAGGGGTAGTTCCTTTTGAGGGGGGGTGCATCTGTGGGTCAGGGTGGCTGTTGGCCTTCAAAGAAGTATGACTTTAAGATGTGACTTATTTTTCTCAGGATTTTCCTAATGGCTATGTAACACAGGTGTGTGATACACAGGTAAATAGGCACATATAAATGATTAAATAACAAAAATTTAGCAAGGCAGCAAGAGAAGAGACTTGAGCCTCACTTGCTGCCCATGAGGGACTGGGAAAAATTTTGATAGTGAGACGCAGAACTCTATCTGCCTCTCCAATTTCCTAGTGATAGAGGAACAGCAAATAACTCCAGAAACATACTAAAGTTCTATCTGATGAGTATCTCTGCTTGTTTCATATGTGTATTTTAAATTTTAAATTAACCATTTTAGAAAAATTCTTCCATTCTTCACTAATTCTGATGTTGAATGTATAAAGGTGTAATTTAAATAAACTCCTTCAGGAAAGGTACCTCTACCAGGTGAATATAGCTAATATTTAAATTTCTGCACTCATAGAATACAGTGTGAATGGCACCTGGAGATGTACAACATGGCAACCACGTGTGTGTGTGAGTGTGTGTGTGTGTGTGTGCAGGTGTGGTAGAAACTGTAAGTTACCTGCCAATATCCATTCTACCTTTCTTCCTTACTAATAGAATGCTGCTTTTTATTCTGGGTTATAGAATGCCCAGCAAAAGTGTTGTTTCCCTGGGGGCTTGGTGTCAAAGGGCTATAAGCAGAAGTTGTTGGTGGAGCATTTAAGAAAATTCCTTTACCCTCCCTCCCTTCTTCTTTCCTGCTGCCTATAGTATAGACATAATAGCTGGAGCTCCAGTAGGCAATCTGGATGGCTAAGAGACATGGGAAAGATGGCAGAGAAGACAGAAAGAATTTGGGTCTTGAAGATGAGGGAATGGAATGACCATACCCGCCCTAGACCATCTACCTCCAAGACTTTATTTATTTATTAGTGAAATATGCTTTTTTATGCAAAGCAACTGATAGTCTGGATTTTCTCATTTATGTAGCCAGTTAAACAGCATACCTTCTAGAACAGATATTGGGTAGGACCTATTACATTTGGATGGACAGTCAATACAGGTCAGGAAGGTATAGATAAGTGCTAAATTCTTTGGGATTTCTAGAAGATTTATGTGACAAGCCTTCCAGACATGAATGATATCCTAGCTTTCTCCAAATTTAGGCATAGATAGAAGGCAAAAATAGAACTCAGGTATTCTGGCCACTGCCTTCTCTCCTATCTCCACACCCAGGTATAAAAACAGGTTGTCCTATAAGATCAGAAAAGTGTCTGCTGGAGCTTCCCAACACAGTATTAGCCCAGGAACTATAGGGTCTGTGTTAAGTATGGGACAGTAGGAATAAAAACGTGTGTGCTTGAAGCCAAGTATACCTGAGTTCAAACTTTCATTCTTCCACTCACCAACTGTATGGCTTTGGACAAGTTATTCAATTCTCTGGGACATTTTCCACATCTGAACATGGAAATAATAAAATCTTTTGTTGGGGTTTGAAGTTGCTAAAAATCCTAGACTTTACGAACATTTGGGGTGAGACGTTGGACTGCTGTGCAGACGCTAACTGAGCCAGTAGCACGGAGAACCATGACAAGCCCTCCGTTATTGAGTACACTGAGTCCCCAGAGCCAGTCAGAGAGAAGTTAGAAGCCAAAGGTTCTGAGGCTACTTTTGTACTAAACTCTAAACATGTAAACTCAATACAATGGAAAAACCCAGACCAATAGACATCAGGCTCTAGTCTGACCACAAATTGGTCAGAACACTCTTCTCCCATGGAGAGAAATCAGTGAGAGATAGAAGGAAGGACTTACACTGCTTTCCCAACCTTCTGAGAATTCTGAGAGGTCAAAAGTTCGTATTTTATGGGCTGAGGCAGAAAAGCAAGAAGAGCTAAAAGTTTGCCATACATCTGGCTTTCGGGGTTGGAATGAGGATTAGATTATATAACAAGTATATTTTCTAAAAATCCATGCATTCTTATAACACAGAAATCCTGAAAAGCAATTTAACTGTAGGAAACACAGAACAATACATCATTGTCTTCTGGGTTCTGCCCTCATTTGACTCACTTTCATCCGGGAAATACCACCTGCCCTCCTGCTATCCTCATTTCACCTTCAAAGCTGAATGGAGGTAAAAGAAATATAGAGAAAGGCAGGGGAGGTGAGAAGAATGGGAAGGCTGCAGGCCGGCTTCCTTCCAGTTCATTCCTTAATCTCCTGTGCGGATGCTCATGGTTGGGAAGCAAAAAAAGCAGTGAAGGCCACTGCTCTACTTCAATCTCCAATCTTATATTAGAAAAGCTTTCAGAGGGAAAAAAGAAAGACTTAAATAAAATCCCTTGCCCAGAAGAGTTGCATTGAAGCTTGAAAATGGAACTGGTGGCTAGTGATATATTTGGGGTTATAGCAAAAGTCCTGAGATACAAACTCATTCATTTCATCTTCCAGTTTCTCACATTCATTTAAATGGCTCAGGGCGAATATCTGCAAATTCTCATGGAAAAAAGTTATATTCTAAAGTACACGCGGGTCAAGGTTATCAAACTAACATTCTTTTTCAAGGGAGGATGATGAAGCATTCCAGTTTTAAAGTGAAAATGAGATCAAAATATTTGGAGAACAAAGTATAATTACATTCCTGAATAACCAAATAGGCCGTTAAAAATATTTGAGACTAACAAATATCCTAAATCCAAGCTGATCTGAGGAACTAATCAACATAAGACAATACAGGGAGCTTTGGTTGAGAACATCAACAACTAATAGGATTTGAAATGTAAATACCAGAGATTTTTGAATATTGCTTGATTTGTTTGTTTTGTAGTAAGAACAAAAAGTACAGCTTCTAATTTATCTAGTACTCCTAATTTGTTTGGTGCCTACCACAGATCAGGCACTATAGTAAGTACTGAGGACCACATCTAGCCTCTTTATCTTCATCTGCAGCTAGAGAGGGAAAGCAAGATGTGGGATTCTGAAGAGGTACAAGCATGAAGTGGCCAGATTATCCATGCAGGTCTTACACACAACCCCTGAGAGAGGGCACCCGCCCAGGAAGTGTAGGCAGTGGCCTTCAGACAATAACAAAAGTAACAACAACAAAACGTGGGGCTGGGGGAACACTGTGCATTCAAGAGCCTGAGATAGCAGGAGTGGGGAAACTATGGCCTCTGGAGTTGATCTTGGCCTCAAAATAATTTTAATTCTTATGTAGAACAATTAAAAATATGGAATTTGTAAATGAAAAGAGAAATGATTATTTTTGAAGTGGTATATACATACAATGGAATATTATTCAGCCTTAAAAAGGAAGGAGATCCTTCCATTTACAACAAGTGGATCAACTTAGAGGACATCATGCTAGGTGAAATAAGACAGTCACAGAAGGACAAATACTGCACAGTTCCACTTACATGAGGTATCTAAAATGCTCAGACTCATAGACGTGGAGAACCGAGTGCTGGCTGCCAGAACTGGAGGGAGGGAGAAATGGTGACTTATTCAATAGGTATTAACGTTTCAGTTATGCAAGATGAATAAGTTCTAGAAAACTACTGTGCACCATAATGTCTATGGTTAACAATATGGCACTGTGTACATTAAAATACATTAAGAGGGCTAGATCTCATGAGAAGTGTTCTTAACACACACACTCAAAAGAACACAAGAAAATTTTTGGAGTTGATGGATACCTTTAGTACCTTGATGGTGGTGATGGTATCATGGGTGGATGCATATATCCAAATTCATCAAGATGTATACATTAAATGTGTGCAAATTTTTGTATATCAATTATATCTCAATAAAGCTTTTAAAAACACTGGAAAAAATTATTTTTGTCCCTGAAAAGGGACAATTTCCAAGTAGTGGAGAGTTCATTGGTGTACTGAAGGGTGGTTACAGGAGATGCTCACCTGCTCTAATGCTTTCAGGCCAGGTGAAGAGGAAAGTCTATCAAAGGCCTCCAGGCTGTTGTCTCTCTCTGTAGGTTTCCAGATTTCTGCTTCTCTTCTTTACTGTGGACTTGCCTCTGTAGATCTCCCTTTGCGTCCTTCTGTCTGTATTCTCTTTCCCCAAGTATCTGTCTATATTTGTTATACACAAGTAGAGACGTAAATACACACATGCATGTATATATATATTCATTTTTTTCTCTGCTTTATTCCCTTTCTTTTTCTTCTTTAATTTTCTGTGATATAGAATAGAAAAATATGTATGTATACAAGAAATTTTGTATTTCTTGAATAGCATTGTTTCTTGAATATCCTGTATTTCATATTTCTTGAATCATTTTTTAAAAATTTAAAGAAGATAAATGAAATTGTTTAAATTTCTCTGTAATTAAAAACAACAACAAAAAACCCCCAGAGTTGTCACCTATTTAGCATCTGGTTGATTGCATGTGTGCATGCACTTGCACGTGCACCTGTATGTATATACGTGTGATGGGGCAGATAAGGATTAAAGTTAGGGCAAAGGCCTAGGGCAGAAAACACAATCCCCATTTCCATTTAAGAAGAAAGAAGCAGTCCATCTCTCACCCATCCCTTCCAGCCCCAAAGAAAGAATAGAAAAGTCAAGAAAGAAGATGATAGTTACAAGACTACAGACTGCAGCATCTTATTGATACATTATATTAACTCTTTCTTACTTAGAGTCAGCTCTAATGTTTTGCTTGCTTTCTCTCCAGAAGGAGAAAAAAAAAAAATCCCCCTGTCAGCTTTATAAACTAGGAATTAACAGGTTTTTTTGAAATATTTATTCAGAATTAATTAGTGGATATTGCACATTTAAAGAAGATGTGATTGGATTCTGGCGAGTTCACTTGCTCTCTCTTTCAACATTTAAAAATAAACATAAGAATAACTAGAAGGGTGTGGACATAGATTATCAGCAATAGTCTTTTTTTCTCTAGATATTGGAAATACTTATTACAAAGTTTTAGTGAAATATAACCTAAGCTGCATTTTAATTAAAACTTCAATGTTTTCTTTCTTAGGATAGCATCTGGAGAACAATCTGGCTTCATTTCCCACAATAAAATGCCTGTTATGGATTGACCAAAATACACCTCACAATCATTAGAAAGAATAGCGAAGTTATCAGCACCCAAAGTTGCCTGCGGTCATCAAATGAAGGAGTTATTTTTAGTGGAATCATCCACATCAACTATTGAAATGAGACTATATCTACATGACATAAATGAAGCTTTTCTGGTCCATTTTGACAAAACCTTCAATGGTAATTGATATAACTGCCTGTCAGAATCCTGATTTTGGTTGTAAACAGAATGGACCAGATCAGGGGGCCCAGGACTAAGAGTCTGCACTGCCACACGGCATGCCACTTCCCTATCTAAAATTGTTCGAGACTTTTCCATTGCTATTAGGGTAGAGATCAGACTTCTTACCTGTATGATCTGGGCCCCAACCAGCTTGTTCTCTCACCACTCAGCTTCTCAAGATTGTTTCAACTTCTCAAATTTGCCATGTTCTCTTTCTCTCATCCCCTGGTCTTCAACTAATCTAGTTTTTCTGCCTGATATAATCTCCTTACCCTTTCTTTCCCCGTTGTCTGGCTTAACTTTCTTGTGTCGGTTTAAATGTCACTTCCTCCAGGATGTCTCCTCTTATCTCCACAGTTCGTGTCAGTCTTTCCCCAAATGCTTCCACAGCACCCAACATTCCCCTACTACAGCATTTCCACATTGTTGTAATTGACCCTCTCCTTATCTGCATACCTCACTAGATGAGAAGCACTGTGAAGATGATGTCCTCTGTCTTGCACACCATTGTGTCCAAAGTGCCTACCATAGGTGCCCAATGAGTATTTTTTGAATGAACAAATTTCAGATCATGTGAGGTGGTACCAGTATTAGAGAAGCAGAAAAAAAATGGACAGGTGGAGTGTTTAGGAAGACTGAGCAAAGGGTTCTAGTCCAAAGCAGAGCATATATTAGGTAGAGTTATCAGTAATGCCAGCTAAGGGCTGCAGGTAGGCATCCCCAAGACTAGCGAAGGCTGCATGCAGGGGTCTAGCTTTGGGTTTCAGCTACCAAGTATGGGGATTAGCACTCAGAACCCTGAGCCTTATGTTTAGGAAGATTTTCCAACGCAAGGGAGAAGCCCAGTCCCAAAGGAACCTGGATGGGTCAAGATACAAAGTAGAGATCCAATTACTGGAATCAGTGTATAATACAAAAAGTTTGGGCATCAAGAACAAGGTGAGAACACATCCATTAGGCCTGCAACAAAGGTCAGAGATGGGGCCAGACCAAATGAAAGATGTAGAACCTAGGAATTCTTGGATTTCCTAAAACTCAGGAAAATAATTGGTTCCAGAGCCTAGAGAAAAGCTCTGCCCGCAGATGAAGGCTAAAGGGCTCCTGATATGGTAATCTGAGAGATCTGAGCACAAGGACCAAAGAAGTCATTACATTTGTCAGGCACTGTAATCATTAGAAGGCCAAACTGATTGGCTGACTAGGCTGCATCTAGTGGTTACTTTGCATAGACTATGCATTGGGCAATCCATTTGGAAGCTGGAGAAGGAGGCAAGGCAAGAGCAGACTCCCAAGTCAGAAGTGCGCATCGCTTTTATTTATTGTTCCCCTGGAGGGTTGTCTACTTACCCTAAGAGCAAGTTGTTGGCAAAGAACTTTTGTCCTTCTTAGGCCTATATGTTGGTGCTGTTCTCAAATAACATTCTTTAAGTACATGCCATGTCTGACTCTGTCTGAGTCACCACACTGTTAGGGGAGGTACTGGTCTGAGAGTGTCAGTGGAGTAGAACTCATTCATGATATTTCGCTAGATGCCATTCTGGTGTTTACCACTTCTGTCAAGCCTCCAAGTCATAGCCCCTGTGACAAAGCTCCATGGATAAGGGAGAAAGGAATCATTTTAACTCAGACCAATGAGAAACGATCTCAACCTTAAGACAAAATAGGCCATACAACCAAAAATGCAGTCAAACGTAATAGAATTAGGGAATTTATCATGATAACCTTATGGAGAATTTTGTCTAGAAATTAATACTTCCGAACATTGGAATTAGATCCCGTTCAAACTTCACAAATTTTTCCTTAAAGTTGACATATTTTCCTTTCAACATAAAAATGGGGAGGGGGCTCACTAGGAGCGAATGCCAGTGCATTCTGAGAGACTGGGGCAGGAAAAGAGTTACTCGCTTTAAGAACTCCAAAAGGATTTTCTGCTAGATGTTCCACAATTTGACTGTAAGCCACAGCTTTTTATGTTGAATGTTGATGTTCTGCCTCTACCAGCAGCTGGGAGACGAGGCAGATGTTTTTTAAAAAGGAAGCCGAAAAAGGCTATATAGAGAAAGAGGTCAGTGATTTTTTTGTTTTGTTTTGTTTTGTTTTGCTTGGTAACAGTCTTCTTCATTCTATTGAAATATCTCCCTATTTCAATAAACCCTGAGCCTGCTCAGAATACAGTCTGCATTTTACTCATCTCCTTATGTCATTATTGTAGCCCAGAGAGCAGGTATCCAATAAATATTTTTGGAACAATTGAATGAATGAATGAATGAATCAGTGTGTAAATGACAATTCCCCTTGAAGCACTGTGTCAGGAAGCGATTCTTCCCTTTCCTAAACCAGAAGGAAAAGATAAATGAGCCGAGCCAGCATGCTGAAAGCAGAGCAACTCAGAAACAGGTCAACCGAGAGGAGCATGAGGCTGAGCAGACTAGAGAGAGGCTAACGGGCCGTGATGGAAGAGTGTTCTCCACAATGCCTTCCCAAATGCCCTCAGTCTCCTCTTTACACTCCCTCTGAACCCTCCTCTGCACTTATGATAGCCCTATCTCAATGGGAGTAGACGTATCGGTCCTTTGGAGACGGGGAAGTGAGAACGGAGATCTATGCCGCTTCCTGAGACTGAGGCTGTACCTATGCCCAGCACACTGCTGTGTGTATATTATCTCTTCGAATCTTCAAACTATCATAAGAAATAGATATTAGCACTCTGACCTTTGGGCAGGTGGAGGAAGCTAAGGTATAGAGCGGTTAGGTGACATCCGCAAAGTTACACCACTAACCAGTGGGCATTCTGATTCCAGAGTCCCCACCTTTAGCCACAGAGAAACACAGCTGTCTTCACAGTTTTGCCTCATCTCAGAATCATGACCTCATCACTTTGTTGCCAGAAAGGAGAAACATATCTTTTGAATGGATGGCCCTTTAGAAAACTAATTCCAATTGTTCCACCGAACTCTCCTGCTATTCTGAAAGCATGTAAGTTCAAGTGCACGGGGCAGAGGTAGGGCAATGAGAATCTGGTTGAGATCTCGAAGAATTTTCAAGCCAGCCAGAGCTGAACTAACAGGCTTGTCAAAGCGAGGGAAAGCTGAGCTGGGGGAAGGCAGGGAGCCTGCCAGCCACTGAGGGCCTTTGCTCTTTCGCCTTCCTCATCTTTTCACTGTCACAAACCTTCTTGCAGGCAGTCATTTCTAACTCCAGTGTCCTCCCATTTGTCACAAGGTCTCCATCCGCCTGACAATAATGAGCAATTTGCTCTAATCTGTGAATAGAAATTGGAATTTAATTCATTTTAGTGGCATTTCAAGGAGAGAGATGCTTAAACAAGCTATTTGTGTCCTCTACATTGCTATTGAAGGTTAATCGCTACCTAATATGCATACTTGAGCTCCAAACTACGTTCTTGAGAAAATGGAATAATTAAACCACAAGTGGCAATTACTTGTATTTTAGCAGGCTTCTTGCTGTAGCAATATTATTAAGTAATATCTTTTCTAAGTTAGCATCCAGCTCTCAAATTTCGATTTTCAAGTGTGTGTGCTATCTATTAATTTCTGTTAATTTTCTTCAGTGTTGAAAATGGAAAGAGGTTGTCATCTGACTGAAATCTGAAGCTGGTGTTTATTACTATGGCTTATTCTCCCAATAAGCCTCTTGCTTCAGAAATTTGTCTGCACTTGAACACATTCCAAACAGATAAACACTGCCTTATTAGAAATATTTCTCAATTTATTTTGGAAATACGTCTCTGATTCCTCCATGGAGAGTGAATGCTTTACAGTCACTTAAAATTCTGTTTTTAAAGAATATTTGTTGACATGGGGAAATGTTCATAATATATTACAGGTGGAAAAATATGTTAAATTTTAGGTACAGTATAAGCATCATTTAAAAAAATAATTCTATATGTGCACAGATATACACATAGGAAAAATGATTAGAAAGAAATATGCCAGATATCTCTGGATGGTGGCTTTTGAGTAGTTTTAATTTCTTTCTTTTTAACTTTTTTTGTATTTTCTGTTTTTTTGGATTAGATACATATTACATTGAAACTTTCTTATGTTTATTAATATTTTATAGAATACAAGAAGTGTCTTATTTACAACTCAAACTCTATGGATAGAGCTGAATTACCCTTAAGATGTCTTACCATTTCAGTCTACTCCCCAGAGATCAACATTATTACATTATTTTGATAGTAGCTTGATTTCGTAACAGGGGCACTATGGACATTTTGGGCAGTATAACTCTTTTTGGGGGTGGGGAGGTATGCTGTTCTTTATACTGTAGGATATTTCATAGCATCCTTGGCCTCTATCCTCTAGATGCCAGTAGCACCCACAACCAAACATGTCTCCATACTTTGTCAAATGTCCTCTGGGGAACAAAATCACCCCCGAGTTGAGAACCATTAGTATATATCTTCCTAGGCCTTTTTTCTCCACATTGGCTCACAAATACAGTCATATAGAAATATACAACTAAAATATAAATGACATTATTCTATGCATATGTACAATTTGCTTTTTTAAAATTCAGTGTTATGTCTTAGTGGCCTTTATAAGTTAATCCATATAAATCTCACATATATTAATCAGAAAACAAAAGAAATGTAATAAAAGCAAAGAAGAAATGCATGCAATCATAATCCAGACAAAGTCCTTTGGAAAACCATCACTCTACATAAACATGGTACAGAAGGTGACTCAGGCATGTTCCACCCTCTGATGAAAGGAAGACCCCCTTGAAAACCTCTGTGGCTGAGAACCAAATTAAAAGAAAAGACTGAAATTATAGGATGCCCTATCTAGGTAGAATTGGGGGGAGGGGAGGAAGGATGTGACCCTTGGATTCCAGGCTCAGCAGTGTGCCAGAACCTAGAACAAAGCCAGTCAAAGGATCCCCCGCATGTATGTCTTCTCACTGGTTGCTGTAATCCAACATCACCCAATTCCTTTGTCCACTTTTCTCTAGCTAAACCGACCAGTACAAACCTCCTTTGTTGATGAATATAGATTCTAGGACCCGCATTAAAGAAGGATTTAAACTTTGAGTTCAGAATCAAAATTTAAAAACAAAATAAACAAAGCATCGACAGCTATCTAGAAGCTCCCAACACTCGGGTGCTTCTCCCTCGTCCTAACTCCAATCTTTCTCCCAGAGGCAATGACTATCTTGACTTTTTTGATAATTATATTCCTTCTTTTCTTTATGATTTTCTACCATGTATGCATTCCTAAACAATATGGCAGCTTTGCCTATTTTGAACCTTACTTAAATAGAATCACATTATGTATTCTTTCATGTCTTGCTTCTTTCACTCATCATTGTGTTGGTGAGAGCCATCTATATTGTTGACCACAGCTATGATTTGGCTATGTTCATTACTGTAGGTATACTGTTTTGTGAATATACAAATGTTATTTATACATTCTACTTTTTCTGGATATTTGGATTTTTCGCATCTTAATTATGACAATTCTGCAATACATATATTCCTGTTCATGAGTCCTGGGCACATGTGCCTAAGTTTCTCTAGGGCGTGTACCTAGGAGTGGATTAACCATGTCAGAGGGTCTGTATGTGATTTAAACTCCCAAGAGCACTGAAGAAAAGTTTCCATAACTCCACATCCTTGCCAACTCCACATCCTCGCCAATTAGAATATTGCTGTGACTCTTAGCTTTTAACACTGTACAATAGAATATAAATTCCCATGAATAAGGTAGATGGCATAAAGTCCTGTCTTAATTTGAGCTGCTACAACAAAATATCATGGACTGGGTGGCTTCTAAACAATAGAAATTTATTTCTCACAGTTCTGGAGGCTGGGAACTCCAAGATAAAGATGTCAGCAGATTCAATGTCTGGTGAGGACCCGCTTTGTGATTCATAGATGGGCATCTTCTTGCTGTGTCCTCACATGGTGGAAAGGGTGAAGGAGCTCTCTAGGGTCTCTTTGAGAAGGCCACTACTCCCATTCATGAGGGCTCCACCTTCATGACTTAATCACCTCCCAAAGGCCCCACTTCCTAATACCATCACATTGGGGGTTAGGATTTCAACATGTGAACTTTGAGGGTACACAAACATTTAGTCCATAATAGCCTCTGAACTGAATGAACACTAGAAGTTATCTGAATGGTCTCCTCCTCTTCTCTGTGTGAGATGACGCCAGTGCCTTACAAATCTCTCCATCTTCCCCTTGACAGAAACTTGTGGGAAGAAATGAGCTTAGGGCAACCAAAGGCAGAGTCTGGAGAGTGTCAGGGTCCAAGCCAGAGAACACTTCAAATGCCCATCACCTGATCCAAGAGGTTAACTAAAAAGCATATACCAAATACTTAAATAAAATCATTATCAAATCCAACGGATAAAAACAAACAGAAAATAAGCACCTAGTTAAAAGTTCAAACATTGGGCCAAAATGGAATTCATCTAACTTCCTCCCTGCCACATCTGCTCCTTCAACAATATTCCCCATCTTAGTAAATGACATCACCATCCACTCTGTGGTCTAAATCAGAGAAAGAATCTTTTTATGGAATTCTCCCCTTCTTTCACCACCCACACTGAACAACACTTTCTCAAATACATCCACTTCTTTCTATCCCCATCTCCGATACCTTAATACCTCAGTCCGTGTAGGGGAGGAAGACAAATCCTCTACCCACTCTAGGTCTTTCTGGCTGAGCTATGAATTAAATTGACGTGAGACAGAATAACAGGAGAAAATCAAACAAAGCTTTATAACATGTATACATGGGAGAGACTCAGGAAAACTGAGGAACTCACCAAAATGGCTGAGGCTGTTACCTTAAATACCATCTTCAGCTAAAGACAAAGCAGGATGTTGGGAGAGGGGGAGTCCTTATGGGAGATTACCAGAAAAGCACAGTAAACAAGAGTAAGGTTATTATGCAGATTTACGTCCTTGCCTTCCACATTGATGAGAGTCTGTAGAAATAAGATCATTCCCTCTTCTTCTGGGTACAGAGAGGGAGATATCTTTACAAATAGAGATTTTCCTTACAAATGTAAATGTCTCTTACAAAGGGTAACTTCTAGTTTTCAGAACTTCTTCTCCATCTTCAATTTCTTAAAAGTAACCAGCCCAAAATAATCCTCATGCCAAAGAGACACACTTTGGGGTGGCCAATTCTGATCTCCCACATCCAGGACACTGTCATTGCTTGCCTGGATACTGCAATAGTCTTCTAACTACTCTGCCTGCATCCACTGTATTTCAAGCTCCAAAGTCAGGGATCTGATCTGTTTTCGTTTCTTCATCAACCCAACACAGTGCTTTACAAGTAGTATTGTAAATTAATTAATGCATTTATTCTTGTTTCCTTCCAGACTATTCACCAGAGTGATCCTCTCAAATGCTGACCTCATTGCATAGCTGCAAATGCTTAAATCTTCCAATGGTTCCTCATGGCTTTTAGGATAAAATTCCAAGTTATTTAATATAGCTTACAAGACTCAGAGGGATCTTCCCCTGCCTTACCTCTCAAGCTTTATCTTTCACACTTCTTCTCTTGAACCCCATGCTCTAGTTATTCAGATCTCCTATCAGAGCCTAGAGCAGTCTTTGCTATGTCTTGTCTCTGAGACTTTGCACATGCCATTCTCTTTCCCTGGAACACTTCCCTAATGGCTGTTTCCTTCATAGCAGTCATAAGAGATTTTTGGCCAACATTCTGGCACTTTCTCCATCCAGGCAGAGCAAGGTTGCATTTGCTTGCCCTCTTATAATTAGGGGTAGCCATGTCAATCTTTTTGACTAATGATATTTGAGCAGAAGTGATTTGCACCACTTCTGGGCTGATGATTAAAAGCCAGTATACAAATTATTGTATCCTCTTTCTTCTGTCTCAGTGAACATGGAAGCAGAGTCAGAGTTTCCCTTCAATTGGGCCTCTGGGTCTGATCCACAATAAACAAGTACAATGGGTGGGAAAGAAATCTTTGCTATTTTCAAGCCACTGAGCGTTTGGGATGTTTGTTACTGCAGCAGCACCTGACCTATTCTGACTGATAACTCCACACTTCAAAACCACCTCTCCCCAACACACATGCACACAGACATGGTCTTTCAGATTTCAGCTTCAACAGTCCTCCTTGACCCATCAAATCCAGGTTAAGTGCTTCTATATCCAACACATTTTATTGCTCCAATAATGGTAAAGACAACCCTGCATTCTACTTACTTATCTTGTGTTGATTTCAGTGCTTACCAAACTTTCATGTGCGTTTGAATCACTCAGAAAGCTCATTAAAATGCAGACTCTGATTCAGTAGCCTGAGATGGCATCTGAGATTCTCTATTTCTAACATGCCAGGTGATATTGATGCTACTAGCTGTTACGACTACAGTTTGAGTAGCAAGGATCTATCTTCTCCCTTGAGCTAAAAGGCATGGAGAACACTTATTTTTTGTTTGTGGTATCTTTGGTACCTATGAGAGATAAGTTACTAGTTGGGAAAATCAGTGTATGAAATCCCCTAGGAAGGCAAAAGGGAGCAAGCGGGAACAATTTCTGAATCTGAAGGTAAAGAGCTGCAGCAGCTTTTCCTCTGTTCTGGTGAAGGGGGCAGGTAATAGACCGTGCCATGAGCAGGTCCATACACAATAAAACAGGAATGTTTGAGTGATGCAGTGAGGTAATCAGTGAAGAGGTGGTTATGGAGTTACAGATTTAAAGGGTAGAGACAGGAAGAAATAATCAATCATCTTCCTAATATAGAGGAGATGGGATTTCAAGGATGTTTACTTGGTAAAAAGGAGACATTTTGGCTTTTACTATTTGAAAGACAAAAGGTGAGGTATTTTGAGGGTTCTAGATTCAAGTTTCTAGAAGATGTTGTAGTGTTTCTTACGGTAATTTTGCTTGTTAGCACAAAAGACCCTCCCATCTTCATCCAAATGTCAATTTACAAAGATTCAAAATATTACACAGAAAAGAACTGAGCAAACTGGGTACTTGTGGGGCGGGAGGAGGCAATCCAGAGATGCCTTAGGAAGATTCAGCAATGGGGGCAGGACACTCACATGTTCTTGACACTGGTAGGCATTAAAAGCTTGGGGAGAAGAACACATTGGGCCACAGATCTGAAATGGATGGTGATTTTAAAAAGAACTGGCCTGATTGAGAAACCAGGGTTTTTTGCTGTTTATGCCAGCCAATAAACATTAACCTTGGACAACTCATTTCTGATTCAAACTAATTCCCTCAACCTTAAATTGGAGTTTCCAGACTTTTCTCCATGAATTCTTCAAGTCTACGTCTGTTGGGTGAGGAGTGCTTACATGGTTGTTTGCTCTCTCTCTCGCTCGCTCTCTCTTTCTCTCTCTCCCTCTCTCGCTCTTTCTCTCTCTTTACTTTTCTCTTTCTCTCTCTCTCTCTCCTCTAGGGGAGCCCAGGATCCAACGTCTTTGCCCATAAGTGTGTCTGGCCATCACGAATACTCTCTAATAAATACAAGAGATGACTTTCTTCTTAGTACCTCTAATTCTGCTTCTGAAGACAAGTGTCCATCATACATTTGCCTTGTTTGCAAATAGAAAATAATCATTGACACTTAAATTTTCTCTCTAAAATAAGCTTCTATTCCAGAAATAACACACCTAGAGTCTATCACCTTGATTTTCTGGGCAGTACACTACTCTGCAGGTAACCAGTTTCTGAGCTGGCCCAGGGCTGTCTTGGCAGGTATCACAAAGGGTGGCCTTTTGGAGGCTTATTTCATGTGTGGGATAGAATAGCCTCTGAAAACAACCATTAGGCAGGATAGGAAGGGATTTCAACTACGATTATCCTTTTGGCCAGTCTCTCCCTCTCCCCTTCTCCTGGTATCTCTATTTCCCCTGCCTCTCTCTCTCTCCTCTCCCACCCTCTCTCTCATATGCATTCTCACCCTCTTCTCTTCTATTGCTACCTTCTATTTTTGGTATCAAAAAATGACTTAGGAGTGTTTACTTTGCTGCAAGTGGAAAAGAGATCCAGTATCATTATCATCTCCTCCTCTTCTTCCTTTTTGGTTTGTTTCAAATATTGTAAGACAAAACAGAGCAGGCTTGAAACCATGAGAATTTTTACAGAGAAAGAATCTCTTTAGTTTCCACATGGTTTGGGAGAAAAGAGAGGTTCTTTGCTCTCTTCTTTGCAGTTATGGGAGCTTTAAAGAGACTGGTTTGGGGCTAGCAATTAGAGAAAGACTCCACCATGTATTCCCTTTCACTGCTCTCTTTACCTTTTTTTCACTCCTGGAAGTCTTAGTTTTTCCCCAGCCACAGGGCTTTTTGATAAAGATCAAAATTACTGAGAGCTCTTTAGAATTATTTGGTGTGAACAATATACGTTGATCAGAACATCTTAGGAAATACTCCCAATGACAGAGTTGAAACACTATTCATGCATGATGATTGGGGGTATTTAGGAGAACTGGGAACACTTTTCAACATATCATTAAAAGGAAGAAAAGGTGCTTAAATTGTTTCCCTCATTTTACTCAACCTGCTAACTCAAAGCCAATAAAGAGTACACAGTTATGAAACTAGATTTGATAGAATTGGCACCATTTTAAGGTTGCTTCTTCATGGAGCTATTATTTTGTAGCCTATCCCTTTTCAAAGAAAACTCAAGGGTTGCCTCTGTATATTAAAGTATTTCCAACATGGAAAGCCAAAGCACGTATTTGCTTCAAGTCTGTGAGCAAAAAGAATCTTAGTATCTGAATTTTGAACTTTAATTTTTTCCACAACATTGCTTTCGTTTGAGCCCTTCAGATATAGTTTCTTAATGACCTAGACAAAGCAACAAGGATTAGATAGTCTTAAGAAAGCAGGATAATAAGGCAGCAATTTGTTATTGTACACAGTTCACTACTCTCCAGGATGATTTTTAAATCCTATTCAGGAGTTTATCATAACAGCAGAAACCATTTCATCCTAATGCATGAGACATTTTCAGAATATAATTCATTTTTTCCATACTAAGAATTAATGCTTCGAAGGAAATACAAACAGTTGTGTCAGTGTCAGTTGCACCTATGTTATGATGAATATGCAAAAATTAGCAAATTAAAACAAAGTAATGTTGCCATTTCTGTTACTTCCATTATAAAATTAAACTATTCACAGCTAACATTTATTGAAAGGTTACCCTATGTCAAGTCTCATGCTAAGGGTTTAGAAATGAAGATTCACAAAATTGAAGTAGCATCGTCAATGCCACTCAGCCTTTATATGGCAGGGCCAATGCTTGAACCCATATCTGTCCAACTCCAAGCTCGTGCCTGCTCTCAGCATAAAGATTAAGCTCAAGAATTCTGGAATCAGAGTGTCTAGGTTTCAATTCCAGCTCCACATTTTCTAGCTCAAGGTCTAATTGAGGACATTCCTTGATCTCTCTGTGCCACCATTGCCTCTGTTTAAAGGACAAGATCTATAATCATTCTTACCTTGTGAAGTTGTTATAATGATTAAATAACATAAATATATAAATCACTTACCAAACTAAATGACACTTAGTAAGTGTTCAATCAATGCTAGTTATTACCCTTTATTATGCTTATTTTCCCTGCTGCCCATCCCTCTCAGATAAAACCCTGAAGTCTTTTATTTGTTTTGTTTTATGTCTTACTTTTCTTCTTCAATAGAGCACAATGATGCTAATTTTAAAATATGTTTTAGTTGGTCTGGGGGTGAGGGGCAATAAATAAAAGCCTAACAATAGCAGATGGACTACCAGTAGGTTTCCCCAACAAAATTTTGATATTCAACCTTCCCTACAATGAAGACAGCCACTGGTAAAGTTAACCTGATTCCAATAGACGCAGGGTCACCTCTCATCTTCGTGCTGTGCTATGAATGAGTTACCCAGCCACGCCCATCAGAAGTCCTTCCTGTGGGAGAGCTTTGACGGAGTGTTGTCAGTGCCCTGAGGAGAGGATAAAGGGAGAGGGGCTGAGAGAGGCTGAAGAAAAAGGGAACAGATAGGGAGCTAAGGTTGGTTGAGAAATTATTTGATCCTACAGATAACATCCATCTTCCTCCCTCTCTCTATTCCCTCCCTCTCCTCTCAGCTCTTTCCTGCCTCTCTTTTTCTCTCTCCTTCCCTCTCTCCCTTCCATCCTTGCTTCATGTATATCGTTTGAGCCGCTACTTTTTTTAGGCCCATTTTGCTATTGAGGAAACTGAGTCTAAAAAGGTCACTAACTTGCTCAAGGTCATATGCTATGTTTGTGATGGAGATTCGAAGCAAGTTCTCTTTGGTTTGTAAACCCTTGCTCTTTCTGCTCTACTCCTCTACCTAAAAGAGGATGGGGCATATAGGAGAAGGGGGCGGCATCTATCTAGAAAGGTGGGGTAGGAGAAGAAGTGCCTCCAAAATCTGCCTGAGGGGCCATGCAGTGTCTTTTGGGTCATAGTTACACTGGCTTATTCTAGAAATTTGCTTGTTCCTGCCTTCCACTTTAAGAAAATATGGGTTGACTATCTCCTGGGCTACTGCCTACCTTTTCTTCTTGTCTGCCAGACAAGAAAAACCTCAGCCATATCTTTTCCAAGGCTGTGACATTTGAATTTTCAGACCGTAATAAACTATGTTGCCTCTTTGAGGGTTTGGATTTTTCCCTCATTGTGAAACTGCACAGTTTGCTACACTTTGCTGGATTTGCAAATTGTGAAGATGGGAGCAACCTCCTTGGGGACTGATTATATTTTTCAAAAATCTGCATTTTTGTATCATTAACTCTCAAAGAGGCAAAAGAGAAAAGAAGACTTCCTTTAGCTAACTGATTACTGCTCTGGGCTTGGTAGGTCAAATTAGGCTGCTAGAATAATAAAGTCCTTTAGGCATTTCCATTACATCTTTTGGACAGGCAGGTATACCAGTTTGAGTAAAAATGTATAAAGTACAAGGTTCTGTCTTACACAAGGGAGGGTTTCTAAATACCCCGTGCGTGTCTTGTCTTCCTTTACAACACACTCACTTGTCATTTTTCTTGAGGACAACAATAGTCCTTGTCAAACGCCAGCAAGTCTACCATGCCTCAGTGCTGCTTACTTCACTAGCAATAGTGGCAACCATTTTACACAGATGGTGTTTATGTGTTTGTTTAAAATACTAAATATTTTTATAATTTGATAAATAAAACATTAGCAAACAGCTTATGGATACATCTGCAAGAAGACTGAATGAGATAATTAAAGATGATCAATCAATGATGGATGTACAAAGTGAGATTTTAAGAACATGTGATGATGTATCAAATACATATTTAGAGGCAATGGCAGGAACCCTTGGGACAGAATGCTAGCTTTCCTCTTAGTATTCAAAGGTCTTAATAGCCCCCCTAAACACCAAAGGAGGAAGCACATCTTAGTTACGGCCAAGAAAAGGAACATTTACAAAGCAATTTCTCCTGATTGATGACTTGAAGCAGTGACGTGTGTTTGATTGTTAAAAAAAAGAAATCCAACCAATTTGTCAGTACAGCGATGGAAGGAACAAAGTTTCTCATTTGATTTCATTGACTTAACACATCCTGGGAATAGCAAGAACCCTTCTATTCCCCAAACCTGGAGAAGGCAGATGCATGCAGAATCGCTGCTCAGTAGAAGCACTGTCATTTGTTAAAAGAAACGTCTGCTCACATTTCCTTGGGCTCTTTAGAAGTGGGAATAAAGCAAGCATAACACCATTTGTTTCTGTAGTACAGCTACAATGCCATAAACAACAAAGGTAGAAGTAAATATTTTTCTGCTTTTCAACAGGAACACGTTCCTGTTTAGCTCCCTGTTTACAAATGTACTGTTCCTGGGTTGGGTTTCTTAGGGACATCTTTGCCTTTTTCTTTTAATCAGAATAAAGAAAGGAAGGGGCCAATAACAATTCCAGCAAACCTAAGCTCTGGGGCAGCGACCCTGCTGGAGAAGCAGCTGATTGCTTGACTTATGTATACTAAGTGGTCATGAATATTCATCTCATTCTGTTTTTTTCCAGTGTTTGAATAAGTGCTTCACTTTACTAAAGCTATTTCTGATATCTTTTGTGATTCCAGAGTAATCTATAAAAGAAGCAAAGTTTAGGTTGGCTGTGACAGAGAGATAGGTAAGTTTGAGGGACGGTTTTTCAAAGGGTTAGCATTTCTCAACCCTAGAAGCAGCTTGAAATCTTCAGGGGAGATTTTAAAACATACATCATGTGAATTAAATCAGAATCTTTGGAGGTGACGTTATGACATCGTAATTTTTTGCAACACCCTAGATGTGTTTAATGTGCAACCAGGATGAGAGCCACTCACTGTTCTGCATCTTCAAGCTCCTAAGTAGGATTTTTACAATCTGTAAGAGGTGGATTTCACTGAGAACAGGGCCTGAAGAAGCAGTTCACTAAAGAAGACATACAAACAACCTATAAATATTTTAAAAATATATTAAACCTCAATAGTAATCAAAGAAATGCAAAGTAAAAAAGCAATGGAATACCGTTTTTGCCTACCAGGTTGGTAAAGTTTTGAAACTGACAATACTGTACAGGATGTAATGACTTGTGGTGGCTCATTACATACCTTTGCTGTTGTGAGCAACAATATGGCAAAGGTGGGCCTGACCCTCACTCTGCTCCTAGGGTGCTCCCTGAGTGGTAGTTACATCACAGTCACGGGCCCCCCAGCCCTAGTGCTTGGTGATCTAGCCTAACCTGGCCAATCGGAATGGCTTTTATCAACAGCTGTGGGACTGAATCCTCTTTCTCCTCTAGATATAAAAAAAGAAGCACTTGGCTGCCAGCCATCTTGTAACGGCAAGGAAATCAGACTCAGGCGAGAAATGCAACTACGTAGAGAGGAAGCAGTGAAGCCGTGTCCTTCCGGTTACATGAGCCCATAAATCTCCCTTCTGTTTCAGTCTGAATTAGCTGTTATTATTATTTATAAATGAAAGCATAGCGACTACTTCATCTAATAAAGCTGCAATAGGTACTAACAAATTCAGCAGTTGGAGTTGCAAATCGGAAGCAATCTTTCCAGAGGGCAAATCAGCACTATATATATCAGAAATTTTAAAAATAATCAGAACTTTCATTCTGTATTCCCACTTCTAGGAGTTTAGCCTGGGGAGATAATCACAGATGGTCAAAGATTTATGTTAGAGAATATTCATAACAGAGTTATTTTTAATAGCTGGAAATTAGAAATAGGCGAAATGGTCAACTTAATAATCTTACGTAAGTAAGACTGAGCACATTCATATGGAGCAATCATTAAAATCATATTTTTAACAATATTTACTAATGATTGTGAATGATGTTCAGTGAAAAAAAAATGCGTATACCTGAAAGAAAATATAATCCAATATAAATAATTATTCTGCCTAGTGGGATTACAGGCAACTTTTATTTCTCTCTGTGGACCTTTTTCCTATGTTTTCCAAATTCTCTGTAATGAGCATGTATTAGTTTTATAACCAAGGCAATAAATAATTCTTAGCACACATGATAACTAAGTCTTCTCTCAACCCTGTATCCTTTTTTTATCTTTCCCAGAGGAGATTCCTTCCCCAAGAAGCACGCTTTAATCATTCCATCCCTGTGAAGCTGTGAGAGGCAACAGTCAAATTACCCAGACTCCCCCCTTCCAGAGGTTTCTAGCCTTCTCCATCTGAGCCATCTGAGCACTATTCTCAGCAGCCCCAGGAGCCAACCGGCATTCTCCCAGGCCGTCACGGGGCCTGCACTCACAGCTCAAAGTCTTTTCTGTGGCCTTCTACTCAGGCCTGAGATGGGAGGAGGAGAGATGAAGTGGGGGTCTGGGGAGCTCTCCTGCTCTGCCGCACCTCTAAATCACAGAATTTTTTAAAGACTTAAAAATGATCTATTATAATCGGTCGACAGCACCAAGGACAACTTGACCTCCTATTTTCACCAAGCATTATATTAAAGAATTACTTGAAGTCTCTGCTTTGTCAAAGGCCCAGTGCCCCTCTATCACTACCCTAAAGGACTGAATTCCCCTTCTCTGGATCTCTTTGCTCTTAAGAATAAGACAGAAATTTTTTTTTTTCTGCTTTATCTCCCCAAACCCCCCCTGTACATAGTTGTATATCTTAGTTGCAGGTTCTTCTAGTTGTGGGATGTGGGACGCCGCCTCAACGTGGCCTGATGAGCGGTGCCATGTCCACGCCCAGGATCTGAACCCTGGGCCGCCGCAGCAAGCGTGCGAACTTAACCACTCGGCCACGGAACCAGCCCCCAGAAATTTTTTTTAAGCAATAAATTGAAAGGGGCTTCTCTGGGTGCACAGCAGCTGATGTCTTCAGCCTGTCTCCCCACAGAGGCAGACAGTTGTCATCCAGGCAGCTGTGCTGTATTCAAGTCCAAAGTGGAGAGGAAAAAAGAAGAGTGTAAGGCTCAGGTTTAGCAAATGAAGAAAACATCCCTCATCCTTTGAGCTGCAAAGGCGGGCCTGACCTGTATAGCGGTGGGCCCAACAGTGCCTTCTATTTGGGGCCGGGCAAAGGACTGCCCCCGAAACCTAAAGGATTTCCTGGTTCCTAAATGCTCTGACAAATCAGTGAAAAAGTCGCTATTGAATGAAGCTGGGAAGGGAGAGGAAGGTGAAAAGCTCCATGACAGAGATTGCTCACAGGGATCAAACGTTGTGGTTAATGCAGAAAGGCGATTAACACGCTGAAATAGCAATTCAGATAATCTGCATCCACTATGGTTCACACCCCAGATCAGTGTTTCTCAAACTTTCGTGTGCTTAGAAACCACCTAGGAAGCTTTTTTAAATGCCAGTTCTTAATCAGTGGGTCCAGGGTGAGATTCTGCATTGCTAACAAGCTCCCAAGTGATGCTACTGGTCCAAGTGCAGCACTTTGAAGAGCAGAGTCCTAGATCTGTGTCGTGGGTGAGGCTTGTATCTCAGCTGTGGGGATGCAGTTTCCCCATGGAACCCAGGAAGATGAGGCTTTACAGGGAGCTGGAACTTCTAGGTTGCTTTGTGAGCATGGCGAGAGGGGACAGGGACAGTGAAAGCAGCACAGGAAACACTACAGCACAGCACATTTTGTAAGGGGTTAAAGCACTATTTTTGGAGTTGGAATCCCTTTGTCTTTCAATAGAATCCTACCTTAGGCAGGTTACTGAACATCTCTTAGTTTCCTTATTTGTAAGATAGGATAATGACTCAGAGTTTTCTGAGATAATGTGTGAAATACTTGATATGGTAAATATAGAACCAGTGGTGAAAATGTAGGGGTTATTAATAAGGTGATTATCTTCAAGATTATGGCCATGCTTGGTGGCATGAGAATATATAAGTTAATATAACTGCATAAAAAAGAGGCTTCTGTGGTTAAAAGGTGATACAACTAGACTCATGTCCCCATGTTTTCCTTGGCCCATGATGCCAGCAGGCACTTTTAGATCCAAAGTGCCTCTTTGTCTTGGGACCCTTTGTTGTCTTGCAAGTTGTAACCAACCATACCTTCTATTGGAAGAGTGTGATTTCCCATCTCCAATCTGTGCATAAGAAAGTGGGAAATACCTGCCCTGAAGAGAGGAGCCAGTAGTATTTCTGAAGGTCCCCACAAGGTGTTGGTCTTACTCTAAGAAGGTGACTGTCCTTGTAATGAGAGTTGAGTGAAGGGCATGGGGTAGGGGGAGGATTGAGGGGTTATCTTTTACTGAAATTCTACTGCATTTGCATACAGTACATACTTGCATACCTTACCTCATTTAATCCTTAGGGCAACTCTATGGGGTAAGTAGAAATGAGACAATTAAAGATGCAGGTGCATGGGGCCAGCCCAGTGGCATAGTGGTTGGGTCCACACGCTCGGCTTTGGTAGCCTGGGTTTCACAGATTCTGATCCCAGACACAGACTTACACACAGCTCATCAAGCCATGCTGTGGTGGTATCCCACATACAAAACAGAGGAAGACTGGCACAGATGTTAGCTCAGCAACAATCTTCAGGAAAAAAAAAAAAATGCAGGAGCAGAGATACCAAGCAAGTTTCTCTAAGTTCTCACAACTGAAAGTAACCGAGCAGGGAATCAAATCCAAATCTTTCTGATGTACGTGAAGACCCTTTGGACCTCAAATGCCTCCTGCCTAGCACCTGGCATTCTCAACGTTTGAGTCACTGGTTAAAGACCTTTCGAAAACAAGTACTCTTTGTTCACTGTGAAGGGTTCCAGCTTGCTAGATGGTATCATTCGGATCATAGCTGAATAAATGAGAGGAGATAATCACTAGGAAGGTACAAATAGCAATGGAGTTACTGGAAATGAGTCCAGAGAAAGGACCACTGCTGACAGAGAAAAGATGGGGATTAGAGGAGGAAGCTTTGGGGCATTCTGAGGGCAGTAGATGCCCCCAAATGGGGTGATGACATCCAGAAGGAAACAAGGAAGGAAGCCAAGAATACTTGCAGACCCCTCAATTTTTCCTAGGATTCTTCCTAACCACATCATGCCAATACCTTGGAGACCAGCCCTCAGAGCTTCTCTGTTCCCAGGAGTTCTGGGACTCAGAATTTCAGGGATCCTGAAGGCCAGGCTATACCATCAGCTCCAAAGGGAATTAAGCAGGCCTCAAACTCCAAGAAATTTAATCAACACACAAAAGACTCCAGAATTTGGCTCCTTGCCTTTGGTCTAAGGTAGCTGTATTGAGCCCATGTGGAATTGGCAAGAGAAAGCTGGTCTCCAGGGGGAGAAAAATGAAGCAAATATGCAGAGAGAAGCAAAAATAAGAGACCATGTGAGTCTAAGGACTGATGTGGAGACAAGTTGACAAGCTGCCCGGGCTCCCATCTGCTCTCCAGTCTCTGGTTCCCACCTCCTGTGAGGCTGGTTACACTCTCTGCTCTGAAAGGCATTCTGTTTCCTTAGCATAGAACCTCATTAATATGAAAGTAACTTTAAGTGGGTTTCTGTTACTTGTGACCAAGTAATACCTGACCAACATAACCTCAATCTCATTTGCCCAAATTTAGCCCATGACGGTTATTTCTGCTTCTCTATTCTGCTTTTCACACATAGAGAGCAGCTCCTCAGCCAAAACCACACAGTTGACTCTAGTCAGCTACTGCTCACTAGTATATAAACCCCAGCAAAGGGGTTTCTCATTAGAATGTTCCATTGTTCTGAAGGGCAGTCACACTTAGCTGGTCAATTTTAATCAAATCCTTTGCCCACAAAGTCAGAAAGGTGGGGGCTTAGCTTTGTCCCACAAAAATGGCTCTCAGCTGATAGAAGAGGTTTTATTTAAATTAACAATGCATGTTTAGTGCAAATCTATTTCAATTACAAGAAGCCAAGGGAACTCTGTCAAATCCTTCTGCAGTAACTTCAACCCATTAAATCAAAACAATTTACCTTTCATCCACTGCAATCATGAACGCAATAATGAGGTAGGAAACAATAAAGACGATGAATAATTTAATTTAAAAGAAAAAGTGAGCCACAATTCTAATTAAATCTTCTTACATTTCTAGTATAATAATTTACCTTCGATCTTCTATATTATAGATTTTAAAGGAAATTTCTGTGTAAAGTGAGCGAACAAATTAGAATTCCATGGAAGATCTCAATATGCTGAGAATATTTCTACCAATGACTTCCATCTTATTAGTTCCAAGGAACATCTGTTGCTTAGCTGGCACATTGGAAATTCCAAGTTTTTCAGGAGCCAGGAGCACAAAATCAAGTACAGTGGTCCTCTGTTCCAGGCTCAACACACTGATAGTTGCATAAGTGTATTTTCATTAAGAATGGCCCACATTTTTCATTTTCAGTGTAGTCTTAATGACCAACTCACAGCATCCCCAAAATACTATCACATTTCCCAAAGCCTATACTCTAATGTCTACTATTAGATCTGACACTGGGTAATAGCTGGGAATTTGGCTTTAGTCTGAGGCACCCCAAGATTCTTTGTTTACTCCAAGGGCTGTAGAACACCTGAGAGTCAGGGATTCTTTGAAGTGGCCCAAGAGATAGAACCGGATCTTGTGATTCTAGGTTACCCAGTACTAAAGACTCTCAAAAAGGGCTGGCCTGGTGGTGCAGCAGTTAAGTGTGCACGTTCCACTTCTCGGTGGCCCGGGGTTCACCGGTTTGGATCCCGGGCGCGGACATGGCACTGCTTGGCAAAAGCCATGCTGTGGTAGGCATCCCACGTATAAAGTAGAGGAAGATGGACATGGGTGTTAGCTCAGGGCCAGCCTTCCTCAGCAAAAAGAGAAGGATTGGCAGTAGTTAACTCAGGGCTAATCTTCCTCAAAAAAAAAAAAAGACTCTCAAAAAGCCCAAGCAAAGTGACTAAAAACTCCTAGATAACCCTGGTGTGTTCAAACTACCTTATATTGCATTCAGAAATGTAAGACTACTTATAAGAATGATGATAACTAAGGTTTGTATTGACATTCAAGAGTTTTTAAAGCATTTTCATGTGTATTATCTCATTTGTTCTCAAGAACTACGGGAAGTAGTGCTCATCATTGTTTTCATTTTAAAGACGAAGAAACCAGGACTCACACAGTCCTACTCAAGTGACTTGCCTCTAGTCCCAGAGGTAGTAAGTGGCAGAGTTAGGACCAAAATTTAGGTATTCTGGGTCCTAGATGTATCGTTTCCACCACTATCCATTTGATATCCATTTATTTCAATTCGTTGTTCCTCAAGTTATTAAAATTCAAATTTTCCAAAGATACAGCAAGTTCATTGGTCACCAAATTCTAGGCATTGGGTTAAAATTCATCACCAGCTTCTAAAAGAACTGCCCATGTAGTTCTGTGGCATCATGGGAATTAGTTTGGTTTCTTAGGTTAGAGGAACCCAACTCCGAGTAGCTAACTATAGGGCCTTCTCATGTCCTCTTCCCCTCCCCCACTCACCCAGTCATGAGAGGACAGCATAGCAACCCTTCTTTGAGCTACTAGGTCAAGAAACATGCAAGATCCTCTAATGTTCTATGAGAATTTTCTCCTCACCTTTTCTTTTTAGTCCCTCAAAAATGTAGTTTCCCAGATGAGAGTCCCTTACCCCTACCTTGTAAACAGAATATCAGGCTCCAATTCCCTGCTGGGTATGCATGAAATGCATGGAAAAAACATGACCCCTACATTCAGTAAGGTCTGTCCTATATAGCTTTTATTTTTTGAGGAAGATTCGCCCTGAGCTAACATCTGTGCCAATCTTCCTCTATTTTGTATGTGGGATGCCTCCACAGCATGGCTGATAAGTGGAGCAGGTCCACGCCCATGATCTGAACCCACGAACCCAGGCCGCCACAGCAGAGCCGGCAGAAATTTAACCACTTGGCCAGGGGGCCAGCCGCTAGCTCTGACTTTTTGAGCAACTTAATGCACCTTGCTTAACCTCAGTTTCTTTATCTGTAAAAGGGGAATGACCATCCCTACTCCACATAGCTGTGGTGAGATTTAAGAAGAGATCATACATGAAGGTGCCTGGCCCAGATGTTTTCAGTCTCCTTTTTCCCTCTCCTCTCTACAAATGACGTAATCCTTGGAGAAGCACAGAATTCATCATATTCCTCTTATATGCCTCTATGATGCTTGGCACACAGAAGATGGTCTCTAAGTACGTACTAAATGAAACTGAGAGCTGTTGGGCATTAATTCCTTATTTCAGCTGCAGATTGAACGGGAAAGCAATAAACAGTGTTGACTTCAGCATTGACCAGCTAACTTAATGGCTTTTTCTTGTAATGTTTGTTCTTCATGGAAAATTGCCATATAAACGGATACATATGCCACTTTTCTTAGGAATTGGCAGGATATTTTCCCAAGTTGAAAGGAGCTGAGGTATACTACAATGGGCACTTACTGGGTATCAAGAAGTGGATTCTAGTCCTGGCCCTGTATAACTGGCTGTGTGATCTCAGTTATGTCATTTTAACCTTTGAAGTTCAACTTACCAGTTGATCAAACGTGCACATTAAATTAAATCCTCTTCAAAGTTGTTTTCAACCCTATATTTTGTGATTCTTCCAGGCATAATCCTTAAATTAAATGTGAAGTCTTAGGTGATCAAAATTTCATAGTTTGGCCACCAAATTGTTGTATTAATGTTATCATTAAGCTGGCGATGTTCTAAGAGCGAAATCAACCAGGAATATCACTGTCGAATCTGGACTTTGGTTGCCAATGTTCAGGCTTATGATTGCACAGTTTAGCTTATTTCAAGTCAAACTATTCTGATTGTTATCTTGGTTAAATTAAGAAAAATAATCTTCTGAAAAAACCCAATCTCTTACAGCACTTAATCTCTTACAGAGAAGCACAATGATATAGGTACCCACATTTTAGTCTGCTCCTGCTCTGGGCATATAGTTTTAATTCTTCCAATAAAGGTCATGGGGTTATACAGATTATAGGGATATAATATTTTTATCTCCTTACAAATAAAAAAACCAATAACACCAATACTGTACTCTTTAACTTGAGCTCCATTCTCTGATCTCTTTAAGGAAAACTCATTAACAGAGTCATCTATACTGGCTGTATCCAATTGCTCTGCCCTCATCCTCTCCTAAACTCAACCTAGTCAGACCTTCTTCCCCTTCACTCCACTGAAACTGTTCCTATCAGGTCACCAGTGATTGCCATGTTGCAAAGTGCAATGACTGATTCTCAGCATTCATTCATCTTCATCTGTTGCAGTATTGGGTACAGTTGATCACTTCTTCTGGAACTTCTTTTGCTTGGCTTCCAGCACACCACACATTCCTGGTTTTCCTTCTACCTCGCTAGCTACTTTTTCTTAGACTCCCTTGCTGATTCCTTCTCCCATTCACAGCCTCTAAACCTGGGGGCACCCCAGGACTCTCTTCTCTAATTAAACCTGTTCCATCGGTGATTTCATCCAGTCTCATGACTTTAGCTACCATCTCCATGCTGACGACTCAAAAATTTATGTTTACAGCATGGATTTCTCCCCTAAACTCTAGTCTCATATATCCAATTATGACTTAACATTTACACTTGAATGTCCAATAAATATGTCAAATATAACATGTCCAAAACTGGACCTTTCCTCAGAACTTGCTTCTCCCATAGTCTTCTCCATCTCAATAAATGGCAAACAGATAAGGTCAAAACCATGGTGACACCTTTTACTTTTCTCTTTCTCTCCTACCATATATGTCATCCATCAACAGATCCTGTTGACTTTATCTTCAACCAATATTCTGATTCTGATCTTTTCACATTACTTTCTCCACTGCTATCATCCTGGACCAAGTCAAGTAATTTCTTACCCAGATTACTGAAAAACATACTCCTAACTGTTCTCTCTAATTCTACCCTTGCTCCTCCCAAGAAAACACTCAATACAGCAGCCTGAGTTATCCCACCGAAACAAAAGACAGATCATGCTTTAAGGATCCCACAGTTGCCCATGTCACTTAGAGTTAAAGCCAACATACTCACAAAAATGTAAAAGCTATACACAATCTGTCCCCTAATTACCTCACTAACCTCATATTCCTCCCCTCATTTACTCCACTCTAGCCACATTGGCCTCCATGATGTTCCAGAACTAGGCCAAGCATATTCCCACCTCAGGGCATTTGCACATGCTGTTTACTCAGCCTGGAGTTCCTTCTCACACATATTTACATTGCTTGAAACTTCAACCTCTTTCACATTTTGACTTGATTGCCCCCTTCCGAGTGAGACCTTTTCTAGCCAGCCTATTTAAAATTGCAGCTTGCTTACCCTCCACCCAATACTCCCTACCTCCCTTCTCTGCTTTATTTTCCTCCATAGTGCTTTCTCTTTCTAATGTACTAGATAATTTACTTATTTATTTTCCTATTGTCAGGTTCCTCCCACTAGAATGTAAGCTTCAGGAAGGCAATGATTTGTGTCTGCTTTGTTCACTGCTATAGCCTCAGCTACTATAATGGTACCTGGCACAGAGTAGGTGCTCAATAAATGTGTTGAATGATATATTAGTTATTTAGGGATTTGGCCTACTAGTGTACCATGAGACATATCCTACACACCATTTTTCTAGAAGTCAAAATGCAGAGCAAGTCTGCTCTGAAAGAGCAGGCCACAGTGATCTCAACACAATTCTAGGTCATTTCACAGTAACTTCTCCAAATAACAGGCAATTTGTTTCTTTAAATTAGATCGTGTCATTACCTCCTACTCCAATCACTGGAGGTCAAAATCCCCAGTTCTGTTTCAGCTCCAGGCACTTTAAACTAGTGGTCTGGTCATGCCTTGAAACATATTTGCTGCCAACAGCAGAAAAAGGCAGACGTAAGTAGGTTTGTTCCACTTACTCATCTTTTAAAACTTGGCTCAAACTCCACCTCTTCTCTGGTTTTTCTTGAACCCACCTCTCCCCTCATAAATAACTTAGAAACATTTCCTTCATTTTTCCCATCCTAATAATACTCCTATTGTAGCGCTTGAAATAGGTCATTGAATGTATTAGCTTTTAAGTCTGTCTCTTCTGTTGGAACGTAAGTCCCTGAGTTCAGACCTTCTTTATCTTCATAACCCTAGTAACTAGATAGGGCCTAGCATATAGTAGACTCTCAGAAAATATTGGTACAATGAATGAATACAAGTGAATAGGTGAACGATCAGTGACCAAATGAGTGTTGCTGTCCAGGGTCACAGCCATGGAGAGAACACCAATGAGGATAATTGGAGAGATTATAGTAGGTATTACTATCATTATCACCACCAACAGCATCAAACACGTATGTCCCTGTTTGAGGCAGGTACTGTGCTAGGCTATGGTCCCTCTGAATAAGGACATTAATGGTCAAATTGAAGAGACAAGCATAAGCATAAAAATGTAAATTAACAATAAAAGGGAGTATAGCATAAAAATGCCTAAGGAGTTGGATAGGCAAAAGAACAGTAGAGGTCCAGACTAGGGTGATCAAGGAGGCCTTTATGGAAGACAGGAGCATTGAGGGGTGTCTGGAAAGACAGAATGACAGAGCTGCCTGTCCAGAAGAGGGAGTGTATCTCAGGCAGCTTTGACCAAAACAGTTCCTGAGAGACACAGACGATATATTTCCTCTCTTTGGTGAGGCATATTAAAAATGAAGTCACTGGAAAATGGGAATGTTTCTGGTAGACTCAAGTTCTTCATTTTCAAAGGACGTGAATTCTTGATTTAGACTAAATAAATGAGATATGATGGGAAACGTGGAATCAGAAGAACTAGAGTTCCAGTTTAAGCTCTTTCAAATTTGAGATTTTGATCTTGAGAACATTCCTCTGTTTCTTTGAGAACAATTTCTCTGTGAAATGGAGAGGTAAGCATGCCTTTGCTGACCATAGAAATGCTTCTGATCAGTAAAGCAGATCATGAGGAAGGGAATGCTCTAAAAATGATAAGTGCCATATATCTGCAGAGGGTGTTTCTGAAGATTAGGTAAGATTACACGGTCAAGATATTTGTTAGCAATGATGAGCTGCCTGCCTTCCTACAAACTCCATCCACTTGTTAGTGTCATATGACTCATGATGTAGCCAAAATGGGTACTTCTACAATGCTGCTGGGATAATAGAACTGTAGCTAAGATTCACAGGTGCTCATTGCATGCTAGGTGTATTTCTAAGCACTTTAAATGGTCACTGCATTTAATCCTCACCAACTTGCTATTATTATCCCTCAAGTGGTGAAAGCCTGGCATACTGTCCCCCAACTCATCCTCTTACCCACCATGCTTAATTGCTCTGAAAAGACCCTAAACAAGTAAATTAAATTCATGACTCCTAACAAAAGCAATAGTGTCTTTACGTTGATATCAACAAAACTGGCAAAGAAAAAGTAACTCTTCTGCTGGTTTAAAATCACACAACAAATACAATAACAAAAACAAAAAGTTCTTTTTGAACAGCAGATAGAGCTTTCGTAGTTAAAATAAATCTAAAATCAAACCTAAAGAGGTTGCATGTCACAGAGCCCCCTACTTTGCCATTTAAAATATGTGTGAGAAAGTATGATTAGATTTTCATGTTCTGCCTGTACAGGAAATAGGGACAGAGGACGTGTCAGGATGGAATAATTCCAGAAATTTTACTTTAGTGAAATAAATTACCTGACATTATCAGTAGGGAATGCATAGTTCGTTCACGAGTAAAGATTGTTAACAACTCAAAAGAAGTTGCTACAGCTTGTTCTTTGGTTTCAAGTGTGCTAGTGGGCTTGCAGTTTAAATTGTTCAAAGATTCCTTAAAATCGTGAAGAAATGATATGTCATGGATGTCTTCCACCTGGCCACAAAATGGGAAAAGAATCTTTAAAGATGATAAAGATTAATCTCTTTCCTTAGGGCAAGGCATTCTTGATAGTCAATTATGTTCATGTCTTCCTAACAGAGCATGAGCCCCTCCTTGAAAGAAGGTGGGATTCAGCTCATTTGTGTTTGTAATCTCAGTATCCAGCACCTTGCCTGACACTTAGCCAAGGTTCAATGGAAGTTTGTGAGAGTTTGGTAAGTATAAGAAAGAAAGAGAGAAAAAGAGAGAGAGGGAGAGAAATTTAGTTTTGACAGTGAAGACAGCCTCTATCTCCTAGCCTGATAATGTCTCATCAAAATTGAAGGTCAGACAGCTCACTCCCATTTGGTCTCTAAATTTAGGGGGAGCCCTTTTAAACGTAACTTCGTCATTTCCTAATTGACCGTAGGAGCTGGAGTTTTCCTGTAACTCATAGGCTCCAAGCAAATCAATTAAAACTATCACATAATAAAATTTGAGGCTGCAGAGCTGTGTTCAAAACATTTCTGGAGTTTACTAGATGAGAAAAGAGTTTTTGTCTTTGTTTTTAAATGCAACAAACCTTTGTATCAGTCAGGGTTCCACCGGGGGGGGAGGGGGTGTATATTATATATATTAAGAGATTTATTGCACACAATATATATATGAAGATAAGAGCTTTATTGCATGGAATTGCCTTCTGCAGTTGTAGGAGCTGGCAAGGCAAATTCAAAATCTGTAGGGCAGGCCATCAGGAAGGGCAGTCTGGAACTCTGGGGCATGAGCTGAGACTGCAGTCAATGGGTAGAATTTCTCCTTCTTCAGGGAACCCTCAGGACTGCTCTTAAGCCCTTCCAGCTGCTTGAATCAGGCCCACCCAGATTATTTAAAATAATCTCTTTGTTTAGAGTCAACTGGTTACAAATGTTAATCTTTCTACAAAATGCCTGCGCAGCAACACCTAGAGATTAGAGTTTCATTGAATAAGTGCGGATTGTAGCCTTTCCAGCTGCCGTTTAAAACTGCCCATTAAATTCCCTTTTCCAAAGTCAGACGATCCTCCCTGGAGTTTTGAACCTTTCCCATGAGCTAAACTCTAGCAAAACACACCCTTACACTGGGGGATCCCTTTGACTTGGCTGTCCTCATCTTCCCAGATGGCTCCTGCTCAGTAAATAGGCAATCTCATTGGCATTTCCTTTCAGGCTGGGTTATTTCTACGGATAATTTAAGTGCCACGGTTATATCTCAGAGTGTTCTAGTACTTCCACTGAGGTTTAATTGGCGAATACCTCCAGAGGCCAATTTCAGAGGTTGTATTTTTTAATCAAACTTATTATTTTAGGTTAAGTGTAGATTTGCATGCAATTGTAAGAAATAATGCAGAGAATCTCATGTACCCTTTACCTAGTCTCTCCCAGTGGTATCATCTTGCAAAACTATAGTGCAATATCACAACCAAGATATTGATGTTGATGCAGTCAAGATACAGAATATTTCCATCACCACAACAATCCTACTTGTTGCCCTTTCATAGTGATACCCACTTCCCTCCCACACCTTCCTTCCCCATTTTTAATCTTTGCCAATCACTAATCTATTCTGATTTCTATAATTTCATCATTGCAATAATGTTATATAAATGGAATTATACAGTACGAAAGCTTTGGGGATTGGCTTTTTTTTTCACTAGGCATAATTCTCTGGCATTTCATCCACGGGGATGATTATATCAATACTTTATCCCATTTTATTGCTACTAGTATTCTATGGTACGAATGTATCACAGTGAATGGATTAACCATTCTCCCACCAAAAAACATGTGTTGTTTCCAGTTTTGGCTGTTAGAACAAAGCTGTTATGAGCACTCATGTATAGTTTTTTTGTGAATATAAGTTTTCATTTCTCTGGGATAAATGACCAAGAGCGCAATTGCTGAGTCATATGGTAGTTGCATATGTAGAGAGGTTTTTTTGAAATATAATTCATATATCAAAAAATTCATCCTTATAAAGTGTACAATTCAATTTTTCTTAGTATATTCATGAGGTGGTACAACGATTACCACTACAGAATTTACTGCTAAATTCCGGAACATTTTTGTCCTCTGTATAAGAAACCCCAAACCCATTAGCACTCACTCTCCACTTTTCCCTCCCCCCACCCCCTGACAACCATTGTTCGATTTTCTGTCTCTATGGTTTTTCCTATTCTGGATATTTCACACAGTTTGCGACCTTTGTACCTAACTTTTTTCATTTAGCTTTATGTTTTCAAACAATCCATGTTATAGCATGTTATCTGCACTTCATTCCTTTTCATAGCTGAATAATATTTCATTTTATGGATATACTACATTTTGTTTATCCATCATCAGTTGATGAACATCTGGGTCATTCCTACCTCTTGGCTATTAGGAACAATGCTGCTATTAACCTTCACGTACGAGTTTTTGTGTGAACACGTTTTGATTTTTTCGGATAGAATCCTGGGAGTGTGATTAGCTTTTTGAGAAACTATTCTCCAAAAGTGAAGTAGCATTTCATCTTTGATCCCTCCTACCCTTTCCATGAGTCATTTTTCTAGAAGTTTTAAGTTTTATATTTTATGTTTAAGTCCATGACTCATTTTGAGTTAATTTCTTGTATAAAGTGTGAGACTTAGTTCAAGGTTCATTTCTTTGCCTATGGATGTTCAATTTCTCCAGCACCATTTCTTTAAGAGGCTATCTTTCCTCCATTAAAGTGTTTTTGTGCCTTTGTTGAAATCAGTTGGGCATATTTATATGGGTTTATTTCTCAGTTCTTGATTCTGTTCCATTGATCTATGTGTCATCCCTCTGCCAATGCTACACAGTCTTGGTTATTGTAACTATGCAAGTCTTGAAATTACATAATGTCTTGAAATTCCTCACATTTTATTTTTCTTTTTAAAAATTGTTTTAACTGTTCTACTTCCTTTGCCTCTCCATATAAATTTTAAAATAATCTTCTACATCTACAAAAAAATCTTGCTAGGATTTTGATGCGGATTATATCAAATTTGTAAATAAATTTGGGGATAATTGATATACTATGTTGGGTCTTTAAATCTGTGAACACAGTATGTCTCTTTCATTTGCTTAAATTTTATTTAATTTCTTTTATCATCATTTTGTTTTTTCAACATATACATCCTATGCCTGTTTTGTTAGATTTACACTTCAGAATTTTGGCCTTTTTTTCTCTCCTTTTTTTTAAATTGTAAGTGACATTGCATTTTAATTTTGGTATCCACATGTTCATTGCTAGTACATAGAAATACAACTATCGTTTGTATATTTACCTTGCATTTTGTGACCTTGCTGATTTCACTTATTAGTTCTAGGGGTTGTTTCATAGGTTCTTTGGGATTTTCTACATAGACAATCAAGTTATCCGAAAACAGAGGCAGTGTTTTTTCTTCCTTATTTGTATGCCTTTTATTTCCTTTTAATGCTGTATTTTACTGACTAGAACTTCCAGCACTATGTTGAATAAAAGTGGTGAGAACAGACATCCTTGTCTTGTTTCTGATCTTAGGGAAAAAGCATTAAGTCTTTCACCATTAACTATAATGTTAACTATATGTTTTTGGCAGATGCTCTTCATTAAGTTGAGGAAGTTCTCTATTCATAATTTTCTGAAAGTTTTTTTTATCATGAATTGATGTTTAATTTTGTTAAATGCTTTTTCTGTATCAACTGATATGATTTTTCTTCTTTAGCCTCTTAATGTGGGGGATTACATTAATTGATTTTTGAATACTGAACCAACCTTACATCTCTGGAATAAATTCCACTGACTATAGTATGTAATTCTTTTTCTATATTGCTGAATTCTATTTCTTAATATTTTACATTTGTTAAGGAGTTTTACATTTGTATTCATGAGGGCTATTGGTCTGTAGTTTTCTTTTCTTTCCTGTTTTTTGTACTGTCTTTTAGTATTGGGAGCTCACAGTCTAACACAAATCAGAAATGTGAAACATAACTTGAAGTACAATATGGTGAGTATTTTATTAGTACAGAGGCCAATACAAATGTCTATGGAAATTTAGAGGAAGGAATCATTGAGGGGATGTATGAATAGCATCACTGAAGATGGAAGGTATTTGCCAAGGGCAGAAGGGAGAGAAGAGCATTAAGATAGAGAACAGCAAGCACAAAGACCCACAGGCATGGATGAGCACTGTATTTAGAAATCCGTGAATAATTTGGTGTGTTCAGACATGACAGGAGACCTTTGGTTAGATTCCCCTCCATGTGCCCAAAATGGCTGATCCCCTGAGTTGCATCACATTTTAACAATTTTTTTCCTTTTCATGGAAAAAGAATGAAATGTACAGCCTGTTACTAGTAAGCATATTGCACCAAGATCTGTATATCCATTTCCCAAAAAAACTAAACACTAAAAATCACATGTACCCAACAAATTGATGTTGTAAACTTGCATTGTTCCTATGATAGTTTCTGTTTCCAAAATTATCCCAGCTTGTTGCTTCCTTTTACTGTGAAAGAATAGGAGTGATGTGCCCACTGAGACACTTCCTATGAAGAATCAAGTTATGATCGGACCTTCCAATAGTCAATCGTGTCTTTCTCAGAAGATGCTAAATAAGGGGTCATAACAGTTCCCCTCACTGAAGCACACATCTGGTTTGGGGCAAAACCTCTTGTGGATTGGAGAGAAGGATGGTCCAGTAAGCTCCCACATTTGACAAATTAAAGATAAAGGAATAAGTCTCACAAGCAAAAAGCTGAAACCTAACGTTATCCGAGTAGGTACTGTGCAAAATTGTTTGAGATAGTGACTAAACGTAAAATGAAACATTTGACTGATTTCTAAGTACCTCTGGGCTCCTGAAATCTCTTTCTTGTGGTTTGTTTAGGTCTGCTCCAGAGAAGGTGATCAACCTTGATTTTTGGCAAATGCCTGAAACTCCGTGGCACTGGGTATGTGAGAAGGATGGTGTGAATTGGGGCCATCATTTAAGTGAGGATCAGATTATTAAGGATCTTGTATGCTATTTGAAAATTTAGAGCTTTATCTTTTAATCAGGAAAAACTAGAGGATTGTATTTTATTAGGCAAATAGGGCAGTGTGTGGATGGATTGTAGTAGAAAAGGCCAAAGGTGAGAAGACTAATTAGATTATTAAAATAATTCAGGCAAGAGAGAAGAGTGTCACTTTGTGGTCCATAGAGCAGATTTAATTTAAGAGGAGGCTCTCTTCTACTACCTCCTGTCCAGATGGCCATAAGCTACACCCTGGCCTTTGTCCTCCACACCATGAGGTTTGACTTTCTCTTCACGAGTGTGCTGAAAGCAAAGGTGGCAATCCCAATCCTCATCACTTAAACAAGAGGATGTTTCTGACTTTGAACTGAAAGGACAAGCAGTTAGACAGCAACACCAACTGAGGATGGGATATGAGCATCACTTTGGTGGATTCTCAAGGTTCCTCTGAGCATTCCAGTTTCTTTCCATGCTGGGTAGACTTTTTGAATTCTACATTGGACCTCAGGATTAGGAAGAACATCAGAGTCTGGAGCCCTGTGAGTGAAATGACATGACACTGTTAACTCTAAGATTATTCTTTCTTAGGGTCAGTTTTATGGTTTCAGTAGAACTGGAAGGCTATCCCTCAAAATGGCTCCCAGCCACACATTCACTAGTCAGTGTAAGCACACAGTATAGTTGCTGCTCAAACCATTAGAGAGTGAGGAGGAATAGAAGTAAACTATTGGTTGGTCTTTAAGGTACAGGAAGAGTGAAGGATTAGCGGCCACCATTGCAACATTGGTTAGTCACAGGTGGCATATGAAATAACAGGAAGTTGAGATTACTAACACTGCCCAGAGAATAGAAAAGTCCAAAGAATTCAATATTTTTTAATAGTTTTGAAAAATCTCATTCTTTTCAAGTTCAATACCAGGGTTATCTCCCCGCATGTAGAGATGGGTGTGTTATAGCATTTAAATAGCAAATATGCACGTGTGTAAATGTGCATATGTGTTTCAAGTGATTAGATAATGTATTACAAGTCATTAATAATCAAAGCTGGGAGGAAAGTGGTCATTAGCAGTAAAAGGATAAATCAGGTTTGAAAGACATTTTGGGAACAGAAACAATTGACTGTCAGTGTGAGGAAAAGAAAAAAATCAAATATAACTCTGAGATTTTGCCATTGGGTAAATGTTTAGATGATGATTCTATATAATGAAATGGGGAATATAGGAAGAGCAGATATTTGGGGGATTAGGTGATTAGTTTGGTTTGGGATATGTTAAGGACAAAAATTAAAAAGAGATATTTAATAGGGGATTTAAATCAGAGGGTCTTTAGCTGTGCTGTCAAATACAGTGTCACTAGCCACATGTGGCTATTGAAATTGAAATTGAGAGCCAGCCCTTATGGCCTAGTGGTTAAAGTTCAGCATCTCCACTTTGGTGACCTGGGTTTGGTTCCCAGGTGTGGGACCACACCACTAGTCCATCAGTATCCATGCTGTGGTGGTGGCTCACATAGAAGAACCAGAAGGACTTACAACTAGAATATACAATTATGTACTGGGCCTTTGGGAGGGGGAGGAGGGGCGTACGGAAGATTGGCAACAGATGCTAGCTCAGGGGAAATCTTTCCAAGCAAAAAAAAAAAAAAGAAAGAAAAAAGAAATTGAAATTTGCTAAGCTTAAACAGAACTAAAATTCAATTCATCACACTAGCTACATTTCAAGTGCTCAATAGCCGTGTGTGGCTAGTGGCTACTGTGTCACACAGTGCAGAAAAACATTTTCACTGCAGACAGTACTATTGGATACCGCTAGTCGAGAGCTCAGGAGAGAGGGAAATATTAAAGATACAAATCTGGGAGTTATTTGAGCATTTGGAAGATAGGCAATTTCATTAATGAGGTTGAAGGATTCCAGGAAGAATTTGTGAAATAAGAAAGAAAAGAAACCCTAGAACAGAAATCTGAGAAACCTCAGCACTAAGGAATAGACAGAAAAATAGGATTTCATAAAAATGATTCAGAAGCAAGTGGTCAGAGAGGGAGAAGAACCAGAAAACATTTGATCCCCAGGACATAATGTAAGAGAGTATTTGGAAAAGGACAGAAGACTTGAGAGGCCAAGTAGGAGAAGAGTAAGAGGTCAATGAATTTGGCAGTTGGATGATGATTAATGACCTTTCCAGAATATTTTCAACAGCAAGGTAAGGCCTAGACCAAGTGGATGAAGGAGAGAAAATGGTTGAGGAAATAGTACATAGAGGTTGGTGTTCTCTTTCAAAAAGTCTTACAGTAAAAGGGGAGTGATGTCATAGGGTGCAATAACTTGAGAGAAAAGCCAGATCAAGCGAGAATTTTTTCTTAGGAGAGGAGCAGCTTAAATATATTTGTAGATTGTAAGAGAAGAAGCAGTGGAAGAGAAGTTAAAAATATTGACGAGATGGGATAAATGATGGATGAATGCTTGGAGAAGGTGATAGGAGTTAGGATCAAAGCGCAGATGGGAAGGACGAGGAACTATTCTCTTTGAGGTTAGAGACATGAAAGTTTGAAGGTGGAAAGGAAGAAGTTCCTGATTGAGATGGCTTGAATTTCTGCCGCGCTTACTGAATATCCAAGCCTGATGACTGAAATGTATGCAGGGCTGAAAAATGCCTTTGGTTGTCCGTCTAGAAAAGGTCTAACAGTTCATCAGGGAGCCACCAGTCCTGCAACAATGGGCATAAATTTTGAGGACATCTCATTAACACCTGAAAGCCATTGATCTCTCTGTCCACCAGCAAAGACACGACCTCATTAACATTCCACAACTTCTGCTATCAGGTTTCAAGGAGCACAGACCAGAGCAAAAGCTATGTCTCTGCACTTTCAAAGAAGAAAAAGAATTTACGTGAAACTGAACGCTCAATTGGAGACACTGTGTAAGCGTGTGGATTGTGGTTATCAAGAGATCCTCCATCTGCAGCAGCTGCTTGATTACAAATGATGAGCGTAACTAGCTCTTCTGAATGTGTAGAGAAGTTAAATAAGGAAACAGAATCACAAAATTGCCCGTGAGAAATTAGTCAGGCAGGAAGTGTTAACCTCCTCAGCCAGTAATACAAAGTCCGTTCTGGAAAGCCGAGTCATTATCTTCTTCACTGCAGGAAATTTGGTTTCCACCCCTGTCGCTCAACTGACACTACAGTTCCAAAGGTCACCAGTGACCTGCTAATGGTCAAATTCAATAGTCTTTTCTCATTTCTCATTTTTCTCCTTCTTTTTCAACTCTACACCCAGTAAATGCCTGCTTTTGTTTGAAATCTGTCTGTTGGCTTCTGTTAGACTCTGCAACTCTGTTTTCTGATAGTCCTGTTTTTCTTCTTTATAAAAATTGTGGACTTCTCAAAGGCCACAGCTATCTATCTGTCTTTTCCTCAAACTCATGTCCAAGGCAAAGTATGGGGTGGGGCAGGGAGTGGACAGGGCTGGCTTAATGATGATGGTCATAGAACAAAGGTGGACCTGAACCAAAATAGAATTCAGGAGGAATAGCAACATGGGACCCAGGTCAATAAATTGACAAAACATATTATGATTAGCTTTTTATGGTAAAGCAACAGATAGTAAATATTTTAGGTCTTTGAAGACTACTCTCTGTGGCAACTATTCAATCTTGCCGTTGTAGCAAAAAAGCAGTCATAGATATACATTAAAAAATGAACATAGCTGTATTTCAATAAACTTTATTTATAAAAACAGGCAGCTGTCTGTGTACTGAACTTTGCTGAGCCCAATTCCAATGGAGGCTAATGAGGAGGAAGAATTAATTCCAAGGCCCAAAGCCTGCACCAGGGGCCATAAATGGATCAAGTGGGTCCTGATCCAGATGGTGTATAGTGGGAGAAATTTCTAGAGAATCTGTCAGTTTGCTAGGACTGGAACACCTTTTATAAGTGGGAAAAGAGCTGAAAGACATAACAAGTTGTTTAAGAAAATCTTTCTTGTAGAAATGCATTTGTCCCAATATGTCAGCCTTAGGTGACCCAGAGCCCACACTGCATATGGACTCAGGTGGCGGTCCATAGCTCACAACCTGTGACCATGTAGAAGTTAATTCACTCTTCTAAGCTTTAGTTACCTAATATGTAACCAAGACTTCCTGAAAGGAGCTTTTAAGGAGGTTAGATGAGCCAGAAGGAGCAAAAGTTCTAGCATGGTGTCAAGCATACAGTGAGTACTCCGTAAATGCTGCTTGTCTTTCCATTTTGTAAGGTTCCTAGGTGGATAAAATAAAAATAAATAAAACAGTTTAAGAAATCACATTGGAAACTGAAAAGCAGCATACAGACAGCAGTTACCATTCTTGTCTGTGTGCTAAGCCTGACCTGCCCGCTCTCCTAAGCTCCAGGACCTTATCTCAACAAGTCATGGAAGCCTCCAGCTTCCCACCACTCCAATCCAGCCTTTAGAATCACTTGCATGATGCCTTGTCCCCATGATATATTCTCAATTAATGACTGTTGAATAGAACAGAGTTTTAAAAAAAATTGTAAATGTGTGTGTTGATAGACGTTAACTAAACTTATTGTGGTAGTCATTTTGCATTATATTCATATATCAAATCATTATGTTGTATACCTAAAACTAATTCATTGTTGTATGTCAATTATATCACAATTTAAAAAATGGATATCACATTCCGTCATTTAATTTTGAAATTCTTTTTTTTAAAGATTGACGCCTGAGCTAACAACTGTTGCCAATCTTCTTTTTTTTTTTTTCTGCTTTTTTCCCCAAATCCCCCCAGTACATAGTTGTATATTTTAGTTGTGGGTCCTTCCAGTTGTGTCACATGGGATGGTGCCTCAGTGTGCCCTGACGAGCGATGCCATGTCTGCACCCAGCATCCGAACCAGTGAAACCCTGGGTCACTGAAGCAGAGCGGGCAAACTTAACAACTTGGCCACGGGGCTGGCCCCTAATTTTGAAATTCTTAATGAGAAAGATTAACTATTTTTTTCACTGGCTTTCTGGTCACACATGTTCTTTTGTAAATTGGCTGTTCTTGTACTTTTTTCATTTTTCTATTGATTTTTTATTCTTATTGATTTGGAAGAACTTTATATATGTTAAAGACATTGACCCTTTTACTATAACATGCATTCCAAATTAAACATATTTTCCTTATTAAAAAAAGAACACAGTTGACTACTACTCTCCAGTTAAAAACCTTCAAAGACCTTCAAATTCTGTAGTCATCATTCAGGCCCTCAAACGTTGGGAGCTTGTTCTAGATGAAAATAGCAGTTTGAAGTTGAGGCTGGTATTTCCAAGCCACCCTACTGCCCTGTTAATTCAGAGATCCTCTTTCCTCCATTCCAAGATCAGTCCTGAGTCTTTATCACTTCTCTCAATGGGTTAGGCTAGGACTATGGTTTTCTCAAAATGACACAGCACATGTCACCACAAACCTCCCCTCCCTTCGCTAGGAGTTGCCTTGAGTCTCATGTTATGAGCTCAGCTCTGCAGGGAGTTAACTGATGTTGAATCTGCGCTCTGCCACCTACTACAGGCCTTGGCATGAGCATTTGCCTTAACCTTTCTAGGCCTTGATTCCCTCATCTGGTGAATAAATATAAATAATAGCAGAATTTTTATGAAGATGAAATAAGATAACATAAAAAAATGCTTAGAGGTGTTCCTAACCCATAACAAGTACCTAAATGTACGCTATTAGTCAAACTGTCTTTTGTTTTCTGATTTCGTCTATTACAGCAGAAATATGAGAAAAGTTAAGATGAAATCCTATAGGAATTTAAAGTGAAATACAGAAAAGCACATATAAAAAATGAAAATTATCCATAATACTGTCAGCCAAAAACTTAAAAGAACACATATTATTAATGTTTTGTTGTATTTGTTTCTAGGCTTTCTCTATGCATTTGCATATACGTACTTTTTGAGCGTATATATTTAAGGCTTGCTCCTGTTTGAGAATCTGCTTCTTCTTACCCTTTTCTCAATTGAAAATATCTTGCAAAATGTGATTTTTAAATGTCTCATAATATTCCTTTGAATCAAGGGACCATAATGTATGTAGAAGAACACACAACTTACCTAAATATCTAACTCTTTACCATTGCTATTATTTTTAAACCTTGCGGTCAGAGCTGTGAAGACAATGAAAGCCAAAATGCCTTTGTCTGTGCCATTCTCTCTTTCACTGTTTCCTGACACTCTTAAGTTGCAGCCTTCCTCTCCCTTCTGACAGGCATTATGCAAGCTAAGTTAAGCTCTGAGTCCAGAGCTGTGAGTGGAACAAGCTCTGTAAAGAAAAATTTCAAATATCTCTGTGGCATGTCTTTGTTATCAACCGAGCTGTGCAAAATCCATGTAGAATGGCTTCCTCGTAAAACTGAGTTAACTGCAAATATTCTTTGTCATGGCTTCAAGACAGCACAAACCTTCAGTTTTAACACTTGCTAATGACTTAGAGAGCATACACTGGGTATGCTTTGCCAATCTCACTTGCCCTGCTCTCCAAAATGTGTTTTGAGGTTCTGGGAAAAGGCAAGTCTATTTTATTAGCAAAACCCATTAGCTTTCATTTCATTGCATCTTAATAAATATCATTGAGCCTCCTACTTGCGAGGCACTCATTGGGTGCTGTGAGGAGGAAGGAGAAAATACAAAGATAAAAGAGACAAGTCTCCCTGCCCTTTAAGAGTTTAAAATCTACTAGAAAGCAATAAGATGTGTGAACATTGTGCTGAGCGATTGCAAAGGAAAATGTATAACGAAGGAGAGGTCATATTTGAGGTAAGTCTTGAAGGATGTCTAGGATTTTGATAAGGGGAAAAGAAAAAGACAGCAAAACCATTAATGAGATCCTGCCAGGCATTTTAACTTCTGAATGAAGGATTGACTAAGGGCTTCTGTGAACACTGATTTATTTAATCCTAAAAAACAATACTTTGACTAGGCATTATTGTCCTTTTTGTATGGATGAGGAATCCAAGTAATCTAGTTACGGTCACGCCTACAAATAATAGAATCAGGCCTTGACCTAAGACTGATTGCAAATCTGCCTCAAGACTTTCTAGACTGAGAGAACAGCACAGGAATGAGCATGGAAGGATTCACATGCATGGTGGGTTCCGAAAATTGCTCACGATATGTGCTACATAGTAGACAAACTGCGTCTTAAAAAAAGAATCCTTAGGTAGGTACAACATTTCTTACCTAAGAGAGGAGAAAGGGTTTATACATATCGGGCTAATAACAAATAAACTCCCAAATTTCAGAAACATAATATAGAAAGGTTCCATTCTTGCTCATGAAAATCCACAGCAGGGCCAGGGCAGTCCCCTCCGAAGCAGTGACACAGGGGTCTGTGCTGCTGCTGGCATCTGGCAGCTACACTATCTAGAGCTTCCACAGCATTTAAACCATCTCCACCAGCCAGGGAGCCACAGAAGGAAAGAAAGAATGCAGAGAACTCACACTTTTTTGCTCTTCGGTGATTTGGCCTCAGTGACACACCTCACATCTCTTTATAGCCCCTTGGCCAGATGTAGTCACAAGACCCACCCTAAAATGATGTTGTCTTCCTATGTGCCCAGGAAGAGGAAAATGAAAGGGGGTTTGGCAAACACAAAGCATGACTTCTGGCACATGAGGCAATGGAAATTTAGAATGTATATAAATTTATGAATTTAATATATAATATGCAAATTTACAGTGTATTATACATGTAATTATATCTTATATGTTATATAAGATATTACAATATACATTATATATAAAATAGCATATATATGATATTATATATAATAATGTAATATATAATATGTATAATATGCGTGTTTATGTAAACTATATGACATATAATAAATAATATATAAACAAAATAAATATATAAATGAATGGCAGCAGGAAGCTGAGAGAGTTCAAGTCTTATAACTTCTGTTTTCTCCTTGGCTCTCAAGAAAATATTCCTCATAATTTCATAGTTAGAATCATAGCATTTTAAATTAACAAAAGCAATTGTCTGTAATTTCGAAAAAGCTATTCACTGAAATAGACAAGGGGACTGTCCAAGGATACATACCATTAACTGTAAAAGACATTGAGAGTGTAATTTAAGAATATATACAGCATGAATTCCCACTTCTGTATGGCTTTTCTCCACCTTCGCTCAACAGATGGGAGAGGAAAGGTGTTTTGAGTGTTAGACAGAGTAACTGAAATGATTGGCTGAGGACTCCAGGCAGAGGTGGGGGAAGAGGAAGCAGGTGCAGATACACGGCTCCCTGATAGACTAGGAGGAAACTGGTGAGTCAAGGCACTTGTGGGCATTGAAGTAAAGAAAAACCACCACAACAAAAAATCACCAGATATGGTGAGTGTGTGCGATGCAAGATCAGGGGATCAGGGGAATGAGGAACCACGGTTTGGGATCTCAAAGAAGGGATGCACAAGTTGGTGATGAGGCCCAAAGGAGCCATGGTAGTGGGATGGTGTCAGTAAATGTAAACATCTGTTTATCTCAAGAAAAGGAGAACAAAAGTCCAGAAATGGTGTAGGGAACTAAAAAAAAATTTTTTTTAAAGATTGGCACTTGAGCTAACATCTTTTGCCAATCTTCTTTTTTTTTCTTCTCCCCAGAGCCCCCCAGTACATAGTTGTATATTCTACTTGTGAGTTCCTCTGATTGTGCTGTGTGGGATGCCACCTCAGCATGGCCTGACAAGTGGTGCCGTGTCCATGCCAGGTTCCAAACCAGCCAAACCCTGGGTCACAGAAGTGGAGCACGCAAACTTAACAACTAGGCCACAGGGTCAGCCCCCTAAAAAACTTCTTAACCTCTCTATTTCTGATTGCAAGATAAGGGGTGTAGATGAAGACAACCCTCCTCAATTTTAAGGGCCACAAGGACAATAGCATCCCTGAGAAGCAGTGTAGGAAGATGGAGGGCCAGAGATTGATCAAACGGGAGAATACTGTTTTAGAAAGCTTTGGTGGAAGGATACCCACAGGGGGAAAGTGGACCAAGAAGAGCTGAGCTGGTTGAGAACACTAGATGACAGACGACCGGGGGGGATTCCATTTGGCAATGGCCCAAGAAGGATAGAAGTATAGGATATGGAAGCCATTAACTCACTTAGTGTTCAAGAGCTTTTGAGCCTCAGCAGCCTAAGGCCCTGGATCCCAATAAGATTTACATCTGATCAGGGCTCATCCTTAAGATTTCTCTTTCTAAAACCGGGTACCTACTGTCCTGGATGAAGTGGGCAGACCCAGGCACTGGACTGACATAATGCGGAGAGCTAGGCAGTAACACCTCAGTGGGAGGGGAAAGCAGGGGAGAAGGTAGAACAGATGATCAAAAATAAGCAGAAATCAAAAGCAAAATACCATAAAGGAATCCAGGTCCTCAGCTCTTTCCACTACAGTAAACTGTCACTTGTGATGACAAGCCCTGCGAATGGTTGATAGTATGTCACACGGCAGAATAAAGGTTAGCAGCCTTCTTACCCATGTGGGCTCCTGGCTGGGCTGAGCACTGCCCATAGGCTGCCACTGGCAGGCCCAAGGCATTAGAAACAGGAACAAGGAAGAGAATGGGAGAAAGGAAGAAAGGAATGGAGCACAAAGAGAGAGGGAGAAGAAAAATAATAACAGAAAATAAAATAAAGTTTGGAGTAAAAAATTGTTACAAACTACCTCCAGTACCCAGGGCCCAAGGCCTGTCCTAAAGCCCAGTAGAACTATAGCTAACCACATGAACATTCTACAGTTTTGTCAGCTCAAAAGTGTTACATTGATAGACTAAACCTGATAAAGGAAGTTTCTAGAAAAACAAGGTTAGGGGAAGAGGTGGAGGGCAGTACAAAGGAAAATAAGGGAGGCCCACTCACGGGGCTGCTGGTACAGTTAAGTAGTGTGTTCACTGAACAAAAGCACTGTACTAGGTCAGCCTCCCTAGAAGCAGAGCCTGAGACAGGGATTCTGGTGTACCTGATTTACTGAGGGTGTGCTCTTTGGGGAAAACTGGCGAATGAGTGACGGAAGCATGAAGGGGTAGGGGAAGGAGCCAAAGAATTGGCCTTGGGTAAAGTCTAGCTTAGGTCTGATTCATGGTGGGAGACTCTGGAGCATAAATGGCACCACAGATCATCTCCATCTGGAGGTAAGAGGGCAGGCAGGCTTTCTGTAACCCCACAGCAGTCAAGCATTGGCTGTGGGCTGCTCCTGAGATGGGGGCATATCCCCAAGCCAGGCAGCTCCCATCATCTGACAGCAATTCTCTGGAGAAGGGGCAGCAGTGACTCTTTAACAGTTGTGATAGCTTTACGCATGAACTTGGCTAAGCTGTGGTCCCTGGTTACCCAATCAAACACTGGGAGTTGCCGTGAAGGTATTTGTAGATGTGTTTAAAGGCTGTAATCAGTTTGCACTAAGTAAGGAAGATTATCCTAGATAATCTGGGGGGGCTGATTCAAGCAATTGAAAGCCTTTAAGAGCAGAACTGAGAATTCCTGAAAAAGAAGAAATTCTGCCTGTGGACAGCAGTTTCAGGAAAATTCAGCCAGAGAATTCCAGCCTGCCCTTCCTGAAGGCCTGCCCTGTGGATTTCAGACTTCCCAGCCAGCCTGCACAATCTTGGGAGCCAATCCTTGCAGTAAACCTCTAACTAACTATCTATCTATCTATCTATCTATCTATCCATCCGTCTGTCTGTCTGTCTATCCATCTACCTAGCTATCTACCTACCTATCTATCTACTTACCTACATACCTATCTATCTATCTATCTGAATCCATCTCTCTCTCTCTCTCTCTCTCTCTCCTCCTATCTATCTATCTATGTCCTACTGGGTCTGTTTCTCTGGTGGATCCCCGAGGGATACAGCAACCAATGTTGAAAGCAGCTGGCCACCAGTGTGATGCCTGGTAAAGGGAATCAATTGACACCATCTACTAAAGTCATCCAGCCAAAGGGGCAAGTGGGAGCTGAAGTGCACCAACCCAGCATTTGTTAAGTCCTCTTGGCAGGAGGAATGATTGCCAGGAGCAAGGAGGGACTTTTTCTTTTCACCGTCTGCTCACTTTTGAGCCATGTGCTCAAAAGGGAGGAAATGTCCAAAAGGAGAGAAGGAGGAGCTTTCTTTTTTATTTGTCTGCCTGAAGATAGGCAATTAGTGTGAAGACACCTAACCATTTAAACTTTAACCTAAAGCGTTGCTCATGTGTCAGCAGCTTACCTTATGGTACACACTATGTATGGTTACAAATGCGAGTAACTACCCAGAATTGTTACAACCTTAGATGACTTGTGGTTCCTAATCTATTTCCTTTGTTTTTCTACACCTGTTAATGTATTTGTACAGACACCACCACAAATAATGCAAAATGATGTGACTTTTTTTTCTGCTAAAGATCTAGTATGCATGGTTTGAAGTTGAAAAGTTCAATGTGTCACTGGAGAAAAAAGTAGTTTCTGGTGGCATCATTGTCAAACCAGAAAACACAGCTGGATATTGTGTAATGTTAAATGAGGTGCAAAGCAGATTCAATAATACATCTCTGCCCTCTGATCTCCCAATAATGCTAACCAACAACTCAGGCACAGCTAAGCCAAAGGACACACAGGCAAGCTGACAGGAAGGAGCAGAAGAAATAAAGAACAAGAGAGAGGTGGAAGAAAAGAAAGGAAAAAGAGAGGGGAAGTCTTCATATTGCATGGCAAGATAAGGCAAAACTAGAGAGAAATTACATTATTGCTTCTAATTGGCAAGGGAAATACCTTAAAAGTTGGAATTTCATTGAAAGGAAGGGGAAAATCATGGTAAGCTTCAACATCTGAGGGTTGGAGAAAAGCAGAGTACTGAAGGAAGAGAGAGCAGCAAGGTAAAAAGAATGAAAAGCAGAATCCAGGAAATTCAAACTTTCAAGAACTCGTGTTTAATATGGAACCAAAGGAATTTGGTAGCTCAACTTCTCGAACATCATTTGTCAAGTTTAAAAGGAAACTCAATGGCAGCGTTTACCATGTGTGCTGCTCTGGATGAGGACAAGAGTTGAGTCTATTGACCAGAGGACACAGAGGCTAGACTCTGACCTAGGCCTGATCAGAGGTCAACAGCGTTCTCTAAAAAGTTGCCATCATTGGCTATGTGTATAACACAGCTTATTGCTTAGCCTGATAAAAACCACACAACTTAGTTGGCCAGCCAGCAACACGTTGAAGGCACCCAGTCTGCTCTGTGGGTAATTACAAAACAGAGAGCAGAGCCCATTCTCTCACAGAGATAGTCAAGTCGGAAAAGAGAAAGAAATTGATACATGGGGGCATGCCATCTGCAGGGAAGAATAATTAGGGGAACCTTTATTACGTTTTATTGACTTTCCTATCAGTTATTTGTGCTTTTACAGCAGCCTCTTTGGCTTTCATTTCTGCACCCTTAGAAGTTAAGTATGTAAGATATATTTAACTCCTTCACTGGCTTGGATATCTCAGGATGGACAGCTAAGGTCAGTTATCATTTTGGGTGGGAACACCTCCAATAAAAGCCTCAGCTAAAACTTGGTCGACCCCAAAATGCAACAGAGCCAGCGCTAGAGAAGTGCTTGGTCTCTTGGGCATGATTTGCCCCATGGGATCAGTCCTTCTCTGTTTATTCTTACTTCCCCTTTCCCACTGTATGACATGGACCATTCTAGCCCATCTGCACCAATCGCCCATCCCCACTGCTACAATTCTGCTATCCAATTCCAATGTGTGGGGGGGTTTTCCACACCACCAAGCAATTCTCTGACACCAGCTAAGTGCCCTAAAATCCAACTCAATTCTGACGCTATCTACCTGGGGACAGCATCAGATCCCATATGTTAAGGGCTCAGTCCTACGAGACTGCCCCTCACTTCAGATGCCAATTGCAGGTCCGGTTGTCACCTGGAGGTTCCAACAACTCCTTCCTTAGGTTCAATTAATTTGTTAGAACAGCTCACAGAACTCAGAGAAACATTTTACTTACTAGATTACTGGTTTACTATAACACAGGAACAACCAGATAAAAGTGATGGTTAGAGCAAGGGATGTGGGAAAGGATGTGGAGCTTCTGTGCTTTCTGAGCGCTCCACTCTCCCTGCGTTAAACATGTGTTCACTAACCTGGAAGCTCTCTGAACCTCAAACCTGTTGGGTTTTTATGAAGGCTTCATGACATAGTCATGATTGATTAAATCATTGGTCACTGATGATTGAACTCAGTCTTTAGCCCCTCTCCCCTCCCCAGAGGTAGAGGGGTGGAACTGAAAGTTCCCACCCTCTAAGAACATGCTTGTTTCCCCTGGCAACCAGCCTCCATCCTTAGGTGCTTTCCAAAAGTCACGTTTTTGGCATCACTTAGGAAACTCCAAAGTCTTTAGGAGCTATGTGTCCAAAACAGTGGATGTAGACCAAATATATGTTTCTTATTATAAATCACAATATCACACCACCTAAAACATGCCTTTGTAAAACTTATTTTAACTGACGGAGGACCTGCTATTGACAGACTCAATTTGCAAATACCCTCAGAAATAAGAATGTATAACGGAGAAAAGGTAATCAATGAGAAGGGCAGTGAGGGCCACCCTGAGAGACTGAATATACAATCAGACGATGGCCAGACCATGTATAAAAATAGAACTCTGACTCACAACCTGGCCAGGAAACAGTCCCCTTATCTACAATAAACAACCCAGGAAGCCAGCCTGCTGTAAGTTAGACTTGCAGAAAGCCAGATTACTATCTCTACTAACAATCCAGGACGCCAAACAATAAGTTCTGTAATAATCAGCCCAAAATGACCAGGACTTGATTGATAACTGACAGCTTCTCTTATTCTTGTCCCTGCTTCCCATTTAGGACCAACCAGAGAAAGCAAAATGTGTAATCTCAAACAATCGTTCAGGATGCCCCACTAACAGGTTTCTAGTTAGCCCGTCTACAGCTTCCCCACACCAACACCAATCAGGGCATCCCTGAAGGCTTCCTTTTTTCTGCTATAAAGCTTTCCCACTCCTTTGCTTGCCTTTGAGTCTCTTCTCAAACACAAGTGATGGTGGCTGACTCCCTTGCTATTGCAAGCTCTGAATAGGTAGGCTTTTCTTGTTCTTGTCTAGTTGGTTTTCATTTACTTCCACACAGATATAGTTGCACAGGCTATGTACTGAAGGGCTAAGGAGAGACCATCCAAATCATAGTCTATGGAAAAGGTGTGCACCAGAGTCGTGCAGTGTACAACCCTCACAGTCATAGGTGGCATTTCTGGGCAGGCTCAGCGTTGGTTCATGAAAGCAGAGCAGTGGAGTATACAAAGGGCCAGACGGGGTATGGCAAATTAGCCCTCTTACAGATGAGGCGGCTATCTGGCCACACCTCCCCAAAGGCAAGTGGGGAGATACAAGGCCAATTCAAATCACTGGACGCTTGCTCAGGTTACCAGCCCTATGAACACAGTCCAGAAGGCTGCCTCTCAAACCAGCTGTTTCCTTATGATCCAACACTATAATCCAAGCAATGCCTCATCCCTGCTTTAGCATTTGTTTATCAATCATTGCAAATGCCAAGTTCTCCAGGAAAAGACTTGGGCTACATCCTATAGATGTTGTAGATATTGGCACAATGCTTCTGTGTCTGCTCTTCCTGTCCCATTTATCAAGTTTTCCTGATTGGATCAGTTCTTTTCAACTTAAGGCCTTAACCACACAGTGCCTAATGAGATACCATTGAGCTTATGTCATTTTCCCAGGTCCCAGGCCTTAATTCTCAGTAAAACTATTCCTTATGTCAAAGGTCGCAAAAACAAACAAAATCTCTCTGTGAATGAGCAGATCATCGAAATAAGTGACACCGATGTGATAGGCAACATGAAGAACTAGAGAGATTGTGCCTTGTCTAAAGGGAGAAAGAAGTAATGAAACCAAGAACTAAGGAGTTAAAAAAGTTCCGTAGAGCAAAAACGTTGAGATAAGCTTTCCTAACTAATCTGTGCTTAGTCAACAGTAATTAACTGTTGTTTAAAACTAACCAGGCCTTTCTGTCCCTCCTTAGTCTGTGAGTGAGCTTTCTCAGAAATTCAAGGTCCTGACATCAAGATTCAGTCTTCAAGGCCAAACACAGGCTGATGGGAAGGTGCCAACCAGCAAAGCCACGTGCTCCCCTTCCCCTACCTAAAACCCCAGCCCATGCTCCCCCTCCCCTACCTAAAACCCCAGCCCATGCTCCCCCTCCCCTACCTGAAACCCCAGCCCATGCTCCCCCTCCCCTACCTGAAACCCCAGCCCATGCTCCCCTCCCCTACCTAAAACCCCAGCCCATGCTCCCCCTCCCCTACCTAAAACCCCAGCCCATGCTCCCCCTCCCCTACCTGAAACCCCAGCCCATGCTCCCCCTCCCCTACCTAAAACCCCAGCACATCTTTCCCCTCCCCTACCTAAAACCCCAGCCCATGCTCCCCTCCCCTACCTGAAACCCCAGCCCATGCTCCCCCTCCCCTACCTGAAACCCCAGCCCATGCTCCCCCTCCCCTACCTAAAACCCCAGCACATCTTTCCCCTCCCCTACCTAAAACCCCAGCCCATGCTCCCCCTCCCCTACCTGAAACCCCAGCCCATGCTCCCCCTCCCCTACCTAAAACCCCAGCACATCTTTCCCCTCCCCTACCTAAAACCCCAGCCCATGCTCCCCCTCCCCTACCTAAAACCCCAGCACATCTTTCCCCTCCCCTACCTAAAACCCCAGCCCATGCTCCCCCTCCCCTACCTAAAACCCCAGCCCATGCTCCCCCTCCCCTACCTGAAACCCCAGCCCATGCTCCCCCTCCCCTACCTAAAACCCCAGATAAAAACCCCTACCTTTTTCCCTTCAACGAGGTGGATCTGAGTTCTAACTCCCATCTCCTTGTCTGGCTGCCTTTTGATAATAGTAAGCCTCTTTCCTTGCCAAGCCTGGTGTTTCAGGTTTTTTCTTTATTGGTCCTACTCTGCGATGGGTAAATGAATCTGTGTTTATGTTCAGTAGCAGTAACTTCAGCCAGTTTTGTTGAGGAGTAATATAGACAGTGGTGAGCTGGCTCATACTGGTTTGCAAGGACAGATTGTGTTCATCTCTTCCCCACCTCTCTTCAGTGACCTCACACTGGTAGCTTGAAATCAGCCAAGGTGGGAGTATTTACATCACAGAAATCAGCAGATGCTACAAATCAAGACTCTTGTTTCAGAGGAAAAACTGGCTGTTAAACACCTACTACTAGCACACCACTGAACATAGATCAAGTGTCCCCAGATCCTCCAGTATTTCAAGAGAAGCAGAAAATCAGATATTTTTACAAATACTCTCAATTTTTAAATGTTGGCAAATTAAATAATGTTAAAATCTCATGTTGGCAAAATAAAACATTACCGTGGGCCACCTGCTCTCCACCTCTGCATTATGCCGACGCATCATAGTCTTGCTTATGGCTTCAGGTCTCTGATTTACACCTATAAAAATCAAGCAACAGAGTCTTGAAGGATCCTGAGTACATTTGTTAACTCCCAGTGATTAACATTTATCACAGATGGTTTCTTCAACATCCTTGAATGTGCACAAACATTTATTATCATATGCTAAGAAATCATTGTAGATATGAAAAAGCCGATTTTAAGGCTGAATAAAAGAAGAATCATTCCATCTGTTAAACCAAAGTGAGTCATAGATATTAATGACATATCCCTCTCTTGAATAATAACATACCTTGTAAAGTAGTTGAAAGACATGAAATTTACTGTAATATATATGTGTGTATATCATATGTGTGTATGTATATATGCACATATGGATATACACACATCAAACATACGTACATACACACACAAACACATACATACAAATAAAGAAATAAAATAAATAATACCTAGAAAATGGAATGGCTCATTTATGAACAGTAAGGGAAGGCAAAAAGTGAAACATTATAATCAATATTACCTGAAACAGAAGAAATTACTAACTGCTGACCTTATGTTAACACAAGGACATTGTTGGACCCAGCTGATGTCAGAGAATTTGACATCAGAGGAGATAAACATTCTATCCTCTAAAAGGCCCTTGATGTCCCTATCAGAAACATTTGGTTTAATCTTCCTCCCCATCTTCTGGGCACATGCCAAAATCTCTGGCTCCATCCATTACAATAATAATACGTGGTCACTAAAATTTCAGACAGTTCATTTTGCAATTCCAATTTGAACTTTCCGCCCTCAACCATGATGATAATTCATCTTACTTAGGCTTAAGGATTGTTATCAGGGTTTTGTATCATAGCATAAGCAGGTTTGAAAGGTAAGAAAATCACTGTCAAACTGAAATACTAGGATGACCCTTAGTTCAGAACCTATAGTGTAATTGAGAGCTATAATTCCTTGGTTGCTGCTCTGCAGTGACGTGTCCTCCAAATGAGACATGAGTTTTATAAAGTTTAATAAAAAATACAAAATGAAGAGTGAGAAACCATATACAGAAATGTCTAAAATGCAGTGGCATTTTAAAGACTGAAATTTAATTGTGCCAGCTGCCCACTCCACAGTCTCTTTTCATGTATAGTTCTTTGAAATGCAGAGTAAATGTTTCTCATCCTTCTTTGTTTACGGCACAGATGAAAAATTCAACAGCTAGGTCTCACCATAATCTGCCTTGCATACCCTTATAAATTTTCTACCTTTATTGCCAGCAGAACAGTGTCCTCATCAACTTTGAAATGGAAAGCAGTCCAGGATAGAAATTCTTATCCTTTTACATTAGTTATCCTGTTAAAATGATCTGAAAATCACCTTGACTCTGTATTTCTTTTATTAGTGGCCCAAGCACCAAAATAAAGATGACACTGAATTTCTGAATTTTAACATGTCATTGTAATTTAATAGTATGCTGGTCCTCATTAATATTCTGAATGCATAACTGCTCTAATAAGCAATTTAAAGTACTGCTGAGGCAGATAGGAGAAGGAAAAAAGATCTCAGTATATTGGGTACTTTGAGATGAGCAGTTTATCAAGCAAGTCCATAAATGCACTTTTTTACATAATGCACATATAGGCTATTTGGAAAATATTCACCCTCAGGATTCATTCATGGAAACCAAATACTGCTGGAACACTAATGATACTGTGTACTTAGGTTAAAAAAGAATTCACCTGGGCCAGCGTGTGGCATAGTGGTTAAGTTCAGAACACTTTGCTTTGGCAGCCTGGGGTTCATGGGTTCAGATCCCAGGCGTGGACCTACACCACTCATCAAGCCATGCTGTGGCAGCAACCCACATACAAAACAGAGGAAGATTGGTACAGATGTTAGCTCAGGGCCAATCTCCCTTATAAAAAAAAAAAAAAAGAATTCACCTTACTCCAAATAAGGTGCAAGTTCTTACTATAATAGAAACTAACACGGTAGCCAAGATGATGAAAATGCTGATGGTGGAGATAACAATGATGGTAATAAACATTGAGGAGATAACATACAGAAGCTAATGGGAGTTTCATTAGCTTATCTAACACTCTGAATTCTAAGCTTCTTAAAGTGGCAAGATTCTAGTCACAAACTTCACAGCTTTGCTTAGGAAAAAGCCAAAATCAGTTTCTGCTACTTAGCCTTAAGTCTCACCTTAAAAGTAATTTCATCTGGGAAGCCTTTTCCCATGTTAGATGTCTCTGTTGTATTCTTGTAGAGTACCCTTCAGCTCCCTATCATATTTTGTTGTAATTGCTTGTTTAATTGACTCCTTTGACAGCCCCATGAGGGCAGAGATCTTTTCTGTCTTGCTCATCATTGTATTCACAGACCTAAGAATAAGACAGGGCACATTGGGGGTATTAAATACATATATATAGAACACATACAAAAATGAAGATACCTGTCCTGGACCTCACTGCTCCAAACTATCTGAAGTATATCAATCTCTGCTTTTATTTTGGTCAAATTTATATATACTTACAAAAGATGTGAATTTTAATTATGGCCCTCCACTATTTGTCTGATTATGGCAAGTCACTTGCTTTTTTAGACTTAAGTTTTATCCTTTGCAAAATATGTTTGTACTCAATGATCCTTTTCCATCTTGCACAAAGTTAAATTCAACAACTATTCATTGAGACTCAAATATATGTAAGGAATTAGAGTCTGTTGAAGTATATTCATTCATTCAGCAAATATTTATTGAGCACCTACCACTTGCCAGACAGTGTCTAGGCACTGGGGCTACAATAGTGAACAAAACAAAGATCCTTGTCCTTGTTCAACTTATATGCTGGTGAGGAGAGATGGTCCACAAACAAATATGCAAAAAATATATAGTGTCAGAATATCATAAAAGCTATGGAGAAAATAAAGCAGGAAATAGAGATAACAGTGCAAGAGGGTGGCAAGGGACCAGGGGTAGGCTATAATTCTAGTAAGGTGTCAGAGAATTTCCTCCTTGAGAAAATAACTTTTGAGTAAAGGCCTAAAGGTGGTAGGGAAGCTCCCTTTGCACTTGTCTGGAGGGTGAGCACAACAAGCAGAAGAAATAGCAATTGCTAAGTCCTAAGGAGTGAAGCTGAAGCATGGCCCCTGGGTTTTTTGCCTGAAGGACTGGATGAATGGAATTGTCATTTAGTGAGTGGACAAGACTGTGGGAAGTCTTCTTTGTGTGGGCAGGGATACAGTGGGGGTAAGACCAGGAGCTGGGTTTTAGACAAGGAATTTTGGAATGGCTAATATATATCCAAATGGACAAGTTGGCAGTTGAACAAATGATTGGGGAACTCAGGGGTAAGGACTGAGCTCCAGGAAAAAAATTAGAAAGTTGTCAGAAGATGAGACTAGCCAAAGACCGAGTCTTGGGGCATTCCAAAGTTTGGGAATCAGGACAATGAGAAAGAGCCAGCAAAAATGTCAAAACAAAATCAACAAAACAACTAAGAAGGAACAGCCAGTGAGGCAAGCCAAAAACAAAGACAGTCTGAAGCTCTAGAGGCCAAGAAAGAACAGTGTTTAAGAAGAAGTCTATGTAAAAGGCAGCTGATAGATGCAGTAAGACATGGACTACAATGTAACCATTGGACACAGCTTCAAGAAGGTGAATGCTAACTCTGACGAGAGTAGTTTCAATGGATAAGTGAGAGGTGAGAGCCTAAATGAAGTGGATTCAAGAGAAAATGGGAGATGAGGAATTAGACATAGAAAATGGGGGCAAATATTTGGCTATGTTTACTATGAAGGGGTGCAGAGAAATGGGCAGTAGCTAGAAGAGAGATTAGGGTCAAAAAATGCTCTGTTTCAGATAAGAGAAAGAATAATCTGTTTATAAACTGATATTACGATCAAATAGAGATGGTAAAACTGATGATTCATGAGAGAAGAGGGAATTACCATAAACATGTCCTGGACTAAGTGAGAGGGAATGAAACATAGCGTACGAATGGAAGGGTTGGTCTTAAGTAGAAGAAGGGTCAGTGCATCCATAATAACAGCAGGAAAGCATAATAAATGGGCACAAATGCAAGGCTGTCGTTAGTTGTGGTGGTGAGCACCTTTGGAATTTTTTTCTTCTTGTTTCTACTTTCTCAGAGAAATAGCAGCAAGGTCACCAGCTGAGATTTAGGAGACTGAAAATTTAGGAGAGTAAAGATGTTGGAGGCTTAAGAAGAGAGCATACAGTTGTCATCTAGAAGAGCAGAAGAAGGAAGAACCGGGAAAATACAATAGGATTACAGGGCCACACAAAGGACTTATTTGAGATTAGTAGTTATGAAATTAAATTTCAACATATGAATTTGGGAAGACACAGACATTCAGTCTATAACAATCATGTTTATGAGTTTTCCCAGCCATGTTCAGTTATTGGGCTACAGATACAAAATAGGTGGAAGATTGGATTTAATCAAGGCTAGGATTTTGCTAGGCAAGTAAGATAAATACAGAGAGGTGCCAGAGACTTGAGAAGGTATGCAAGAGACAGATTACGATGATGAACTGTGGAATTTAAACTGAGTAAGGGGGATAGTGAGATTATGAAGGGGTTAAGGACAGTGAAAAAGTTGTAAAATCAATGGATTGTAGGTCCTGGAAATTAAATACAGAAGGATGTGGAGTACTTTAGAGGGTGAACTGGAATTAACAGGTGCTTGAAATTGAGTCAATAGAGAGGTTGAAGTTAATGGTAATGACAAGTTAGTATAATTATGGGAGTGAGTGATCAGGATATGGAGGGTATGAGATTATTGCAGGTGAGGTGATCCAGTAACTAACATTCCAGGATCTTGGGAGAGTTATCTTAATGGAAATTGACATCCCCAGGAACTACGATGTAGTATTGGAAAGAGTCTGTAATCAGGGAGCTAAAATTTAAGGAGTGAGTGGAGTGTTCTAGGGGGAGATAATGACTGAGATAGTGTGATAATATGCCATTCATAGGTGTTAATTCCAGTTTGGAAGTTTTATGTGGTACCATACCGTGTGGTATGTGGAATGTGAGAGAGAAAATGCTACCACTAAAGAGGGCTACAGGGAAAGCAGAAACCCCAGGGAAAGCGAAGTTGAGCAAGAAAAGAATATTTCAAGAGGAAGTTGAAGAAACAGGAAATGTTGCTGGAGACTGACTACGAATCCTGGAGGACACAGTCGGAATGTTTCAGGAGTTGCTGAGTGAAAAGAGTTAATACCTGAGGTTGATGGGGATGAAGGGGATGTCATGAGCCATAAGGAGAGGAGATTTCACAGGATGAAAGGAAGAATGACCTAGGGACTCTGAACTTCCAGAGGTTAGTGAGTCAGTCAAAAGGATAAATAGCATAATGAGATTTCAGTGCAGTCATGAATGCTGTTGGAAGGAAAGGAAAGTGAGGAATATGCAGAGTTCTAAATCCACTCTAGAGTCCAGCCAATTGAAATAGGGAGGTGAAGGAGCTGCAGTCTTTTACAGAATGCCCCAAGTTTGAGGCCTCCCCTTCATTCTAGGAATATCGGCAACTCTAGGGTTCATTTTTCACTTCCTATTGAAATGCTCTCTGCTATTGGCTTTTGTGATACACTCACCTCGTTTTTCTTCTACCTTACTATTTTCTTGCCAGTCTCTCTTTCTGGCACCACTTTTTCAGATTTATCTCTAAATGTTGGAGGGCTCTTTCTTTATCTCTCTTCTATTTTTCATCTACCCTATGTCCCCAGGGAAACAAATCCAGCTCCATTGTTTTCAATATCATGTACAGACTTATGACTCCTAATGTTTTATCTCCAACTTAGACTTCTTTCCTGAGATACATTTTTATGTCCATTTACTTGCTTGATACTTTCACTTGGATGTCTAATCAGCATCTGAAATTTAAAGTATCTAAAGCAGGACTTTTGATTCATCCTCTTTCTCCCTACCCCTATTCTTCCTAATTTCACCTAGTGATTTAGATCAACAACCTAAGAGTCATCCTTAATTCCTCTCTTTATTTCAGTCCCCAGATCGAAACCTCCAGAAAATTCCATTGGTTCTACCTTCAAATTATATCGAGAATCCAACCACTTGTCAGCACCTCTCCACTAACCTCACAGTCAGGATTCAGTCAGAGATGATCCACTAGGAAGTAAGTGTGAGTGTGTGTGTGCGTCTGCGTGTGTGTGGTCTATTGCAGGAATTAGACCTTACTCAATTGAGGTAGCCAATTAAACAGCCTCTCTAAAGCTGCTGTCTTTGCATCTGATTCAAGAACTTGAAATCGACAGTTTAGGCAGTAGGCAGGAAGGTAACATAGATATAAAATGTGTGAACATGAAGGAATCCACAAGGATGAAAAGGAATCCATCTCTTCCCACTGCCTCCAACCTGGATGATATGGGATTATCCTGCAGGAGATCCTGGTGCCTTAGTCACGGAACAAAATACATACCTCTGCCCACAGGTCAGAGAAGTGGAAGGAAAATCCAGGGGAAGGTCGAGCAGTTGCGGGCCTGGTTGCTGCCCCACACAACTGGGTGGTCTAGCAAATAAGCAACAAATGTATGTAAGCTGCAAAATCACCTTCTCAAACCACTGAGTGCAAAAGCCAGAATGGTTGCAACTTTACTTCCGCACTCCAAATGTCACACTAGAAACATGACTCTGCAGCTCACTTTAACCAGAAACATATGAGGAAGAGCATTCTAGGGAACTTACCTCAGCCTAGGCAAGTTGACATATTACAAAGCCACCACAGTACATGCCTTGCCAAGTTGGCACCCATAAACACCTCTTTAAAACATGGCTATACTAATTTCCAAACAAAGATGATAACAAAATCACACTTCACCTAACATGAGACAGCCATCCCACATACAAATGAAAACATGATAACCTTTTCCCCAAAAACGGCTGCAAAGCCCCTTTTTGTGTGTCTGGGTGATGTTCATTCTTCTAGCTATTCACATTTCTGTTACTTAACTCTTGAATATAAAGTTAATTAATACACCTTATGTATGGTAGTGAAATGGGAGAGAGAAAGAAAAAATAAAAATATTTGGTTAATATATACATAAAATATCAAATTCAGGAAGAAACACTCATGACTATTACAATCTCCCTTTCCTTATTTGGTCACATTGTTGTAACTGGTATTTAGAACTACCTTCCTCTATTGTATTCCATTTGCCCTCACGAAGCACCTAAGCTGGTTCTGGTTCCTTGCCTGTATGGGTTATCTATTGCAACACGAAAAAATACCCTAAAACTCTGATAAACATTTATTACCTCACAGTTTTTGTGGGTCAGAAATCCGGGAGTGGCCTTGTCTGGTGATTCTGGCCCAGGGTCTCAGGCAGTTGCTGTCAAGATTTCAGCCAGGGTTGCCCTAATCTGAAGGCTTGACTGGGGCTGGAGCACTTGTTTCCAAATGGCTTATTCACACAGCTTTTAGCAGAAGCCTCAGTCCCTTGCTTGATGTTGGACAGAGGAAGCCTCAGGGCCTCCCTAGATGGAATTCCTTTTAGGGCTTGTGTGTCCTTGTAACATGTCATCTGGTTTCCCCCAGAGATTGGGAAAGGAGGAAGACACAATGTCTTTTATGAACAAATCTTGGAAATCATACTGTCACTTCTACCATATTGTGTTCGTTAAACACAAATCACTAAGTCTGCACTCAAAGGAAGGGAAATTAAGCTCTACCTTTTGAAGGGAGAAGTATGAAAGAATTTGAAGAAATCTTTTAAAAGCATCATGGTCATCATGATTAGCTCAGATGGATTATTTTAATAGGCTTCTTGTTCTTTCTTATCCCTGTGGCATCAACTATAGTTCATCTTACACCCAACAGCTAAGGTCATTATGTAAAATACAAATCAGATAATTTGCCTTCCCTGATTGAAACTTCCCAATGGCTTCCCATTACACATGGAATGAAATCCAGTGATTATCAATGTCAGCAGGAGCTGACCTCTGCCAACTTCTGTGACTTCAATTACTATCAATTTCACTTTCATCCTCTAACCCAGAGATCCTCAACCTCAACACTACTGACATATTGGGCCCGAGAATTCTTTGCCCTGGGAGTCTGTCCTGTGCATTTTAGGATGTATAGCAGCATCCCAGGCCTCTACCCACTAGATAACCAGTAGCACATCTCCATTGTGACAACCAAGCATGTCTCTACACATTGCTAAATGTCCCTTAGGAGACAAAATCACCCCTTCTTGAGAACAACTACTCTGGTCATATAGGCCATGTCTTTGTTCCTAGAATACAACAACTTTCTTCATCATATTTTTTACTAAGTTAACTTGACTACACATTTATTTAAGTTTATCGTCTACCTCCTCTTTCCTGAACACAAATACTAAGAGAATAGGGCTTTATCTCTCTTCTTCATTCCGGTATCCCCAGTGCCCAGAACAGTGCCTGTCATATACTAACAACTCAAAAAATCTGTATTAAATAATGAATGAACACTCTCCTCTATCTGGAATTTATTAATCTCCTTGCCTTCTCTTTATCTATTCAACTATTTTACCTGAGAAATCCAGCTCAAATATAACCCCTCCCAGGAATCCTTACTTCACCCTAAGAAAGCAGTGTTTATATTGCTTTTCAATGCCTGTTTCATTTTACCCCATTTGCACAGCTACCTTCTTTTCTGGCCTATAAGCAACTTGGATCTCAAGCACACTACCTGATATCCTGCTTCTTTTTTAAAAAGACTGAAAAGATTTACACTAATACACGTACACACATGTAATTTATGGTTAATAAAATATTACAATTTGAAAATCAAAGCTAAAAATGAAGAGAAGGTAAATATATTACCCATAAAATTAGTATACTTCCATCATGGGCAGCAAATTAAACTATCAGCTTCTTGGAATTCAGGACAAAAAATGGAACCATAACAACTTATATAAAATATCTAAAACCTCTTTTTCCAATAAAAAATTCAAAATTTCATACCTCATATATAGAAATATATATTGGGACACAATGTCCTCAAATTAGAGTTTACAACAAATAGAGAAACAGTTTCTATAGGGCTCTGTAGTAGGCTAAGTAACGGGCCAAAAGATATTCACTCCCTAATCCTGGAAACTGTGATTTTTGCCCTGTATGGCAAAAGAGTGAATATTAGCTTATATAGTGAAAGTTGTGGTTAAATTAAGGATCTTGATTTGGGGAGATTATCCTGGATTACCTGATTGGGCCTAAATGTAATCACAAGCATCCTTGTAAGAGGTAGGCAGAGGGAGTTACGGCTACCCAGGAGCAGGCGATGTAACCAAGGCAGAGAGAGAAACTTGAAGATTCTATGCTGCTGAGTTTTTTGGTGAAGGAAGTGGCCGTAAACTAAGAAATGAAGGAAGATAGCTCTAGAAGCTGGAAAAAGATTTCCTCCTAGAGCCACCCGAGGGAGCGCAGCCCCACTCTGTCGTTACCTTTTCAGCCCAATGATGCGATTTCTGAATTCTGACTTCTAGACCCATAACAGAATAAATTTGTGTGGGTTTAAGCCTCTAAGTTTGTGGTAATTTGTTACATCAGCCATGGGACACTAATATAGGTTCTTTATTATAATGACCTATAATGAAAGCTGATATCAAAGTGCAAAGTTGTGTATAAGTAATTTTGAAGTGAAGATCATTTTGGAGAAGGATAGATAATACACCAAATTGCTAACAATGCAAATATAGGATTTCTAACCCGTCTCCTGTAGAGTACCTCTTCATCAGATAGATTTTGGGTAGAAGAAACTAGTGAAGAAGAGAAAATATAATAAGGGAACTTGACCACTGTGAATTAAATGAACAATATGATACTCTAACTAACTGTAACTATACTTAAACTACCTTAAGAGAAAAAAAAAGACTTTATCAGAAAGATAAGGAGTTACTTTAAGCATGACTAGATCCAGGGGTTTACATAATTTCATTGGGAATCTTTTTTCATCTTTGAATTCTGCTTTCCTGGAGAAATAGCTATCATAAAATGCAGAACACCAAAGTCCTGATAACAGAGCTACAAAATTGTGACCATCAGACCAGTTACTCTGCCATTTGTTGAGGCTAATAAAACAGTTCTGCTTATTGATCTTGCTGTTCCATTAAGCAGAAATGCCCCCAAGGACAGTTGCAGAGCAAAGAGGAACCAAACCAAGCATGGAAACAAATGAGGGACATGTAAATAAAACTTGTCATCCCAGCATCTGGACTCAATAATTAAACATCTTGAGACTTGGGAATTCATTCTTTACTGGCATCAGTTCAGCAAAGGTATCTCTTTATGCCTATCACATAACTCAGAGATATTTCTTTTTGATATGAAGAAAGAAAGATGGATTTTGACAACATATTATTATATTGAAATAGAAGGTGCTGAGAATGAAAATCTAATAATGGCAAATGAAATACTGGACACAGGAGGAGGTACCCTGCAATGTTTGACAACAAGGATTTTGGATCCAGAAGGATTTGCATTTGAGTCCAAGACCTAGCACTTGCTGTCTGTGCTACCTTATGCGAGTCATTGGACCTCCCTTGGCATCAGTTTTTTAATACATAATATGTGGCTAGCAATAATAAGGGTACCTCTTCGTAGCTTTGTTTGGAGGATTAAATGAGAAAGCAAATGTAAACTGCGTAGCACAGTTCCTGGCACATAACAATTATACAGTAAGTGCAATTAGCAGTATAAACCATTAATGGTTAACATCAATAGATAAAGTTTTCTTTTTAATTTTTTTATATTCCAACTTTATTTATTTATTTGACAATAACATTGGATTATAACATTATATAACTTTCAGGTGTACATCATAATATATTTTGAATTCTGTGTAGATTACATCATGTTCACCACCCAAAGACTAATTACAATCCATCACCACACATTTGTACCTAATCATCCTTTTTGCCCTCCTCCCTCCACCCTTCCCCTCTGGTAACTACCAATCCAATCTCTGTTGCTATGTGTTTGTCACTGTTTTTATCTTCTACTTATGAGTGAGATCATAGGGTATTTGACTTTCTCCCTCTGGCTTATTTCACTTAGCATAATACCCTCAAGGTCCATCCATGTTATCACAAATGACTGGATTTCACCATTTCTTATGGCTGAGTAGTACTCCATTGTGTACATACCACATCTTCTTTATCCATTCGTCCCTTGATGGGCACTTGGGTTGCTTCCAAGTCTTGGCTATTGTGAATAAGGCTGCAATGAACATAGGGGTACATGTATCTTTACGCATTTGTGTTTTAGATTAAGTTTTCTTATCTCTAAAAAATTAGAAATTGGACTGTATGATATCAAAAGCTCCCTCAAGCACTAACATTTTGTATTTCTGCAACTTTAATAGTTTCCGGGTTCTACATTCCCAAGCAGTTAGGAGCTGGAAAAGACTGGAACTAGGTATGGCTGCATTAGAAGATAGCACATGCTGAACACACTCAGATGGTGGAGAATCAGTAGGAGATGGGAGAGGGCAGTGTGTGAGTCCCCACTGCTCAGGCTCTACGCCTAGTGACTGACTCCAGCAGACATACTCTGCTTAATAAACATTAAGGTTTTTTCTCCTTTCAGGTACAAGGAAGTCTGAATTTCATGACCCTTTTGTGACTAGATGGTGGTATATGACTATTTCTGGTTAGTGAGTTGGGAGCAGAAGAGACATGTGTCCATTTGGGATTAGAATATCTAATTGCTTGTGTGAGACTTCCCAGGGCATATTTTCACTCTGCAATGACAAATTTCAAGATGATGGCTTCTCCATCAGCATGTCATTAGAACAAGATGACACCCAGAAAAGCTCCCAGCAAAACTGTGATGGATATATAAGCACGATTAAGAAATAAACCTTTGCTATTTTAAGCCACTGGGATTTTCAAATTTGCTCGTTATCACAGCATAATTTAGACTATCTTGACTGATGCAAGTGTATACCCAGAAGTGGAGTGACACCAAAAAAAATAACCTAAAGTATCTACCATTAACTTAGGGATCAGGTAGGGAGTAGAAAGGAAACTATTCTGAAGAGTTAGAAGGGTAGCTTTCCAAATTATACACTGGCAACACATTTGGCAGAACTGATGTCCACAATAACTTGAAAGGCCAATTATGCACTTAATGAACTTTTAGCAACAAGGAAGAGGTTGAAAAACAGAATGTTATTAGTATGTTTTGGTTGCTAGTAGCTGTGTTTAGCAAGGTATCAGAGAAAAAAAAAAAAAAAGAATAGAGCAGAAAAAAGAATTGGCCAGATTTCAAGAAAGAAAATAAGAAGGGCCTGCAAATTCAGAAACTTGTGGCTGTAGCGGAGGCAATTGCTTCTCACCGTCAATAATGAAAGATAAAATTGAAAAATGCTTCCAGTTACAAACGTTTAAAACTCAAACTCGCAGCAAGGATCAAATCAAGGGTGTGACTATTACACTGACTGTTTAAAAACCTCGGAATGGATTAAGGGAGCCCCAGTAAATCCTTTCAGTTGGATAAAATGACTCAGAGGGGACAAAAGACTAACAGTGTGGCTTGCCCACCAAAGCCTCATAGGCTCAAAACACCTTCAACTATTGGAGAGGCAAAGGCATGGAGTCAGCAGAAAAAGAAATAAACCAAACGTGAGAATCAGTCTTGAAATAAATTTTGAGCGTGGTTATTGACAAATAGAACAGAGTGGAATCAAATATTTATAAGATACCTAAGTTTTTGAGAGAGTTCTTTGCCAAAGAATTATTGGTCTGGACTAAAGAAGACTGTGCTTGCTCAAGACTTAAAATAACCTGTGGGCTGTCCACCTTCTATGGGAAAGAAGTAGGCTAAGAAATCTACTCAGCCCCCAAGAAGAGCATAGTGTCAACTCCCACTTTAAATCTGACCAACACAGATAATGGCAAATGAAGGATAATCCAGAATGTAGAGACATGGTTCAAGCAGGAAAGAGACAAAGGAACTCTTCTTGGGAGCAGAATCAGAGTTTAACCAAGGAATATTATCTCCTCCCACCCCTTAAAGGCCCTTAGATTGTCTGCCCCGTAGGATATCAGAATTGCTACAGATTAGAATCTGCTTTGTATTTCCAGTGTCCCCATTTCCAAATTGGAATGTTTATTGCAAATAGCTTATTCTTGTTCCACCACTGCCTACTGGATGCTTGGGGAAGAAGCAGTTGGATAACCTAATGCTGTGACTGGAGGGGACTTTTGGGTGGTTTTCCTCAAGGAGAGGGTGAGTGTATTTTGCAAGTGAAAAAGAGAGTTATCCAAACATTTGGTGACCCGAAGGGCACATTGTGGTAAACTGTGCTGCTCATTTATATCCAGTTCTCCTCTTTTTTTTTTTCAGGCACATGCAAACCTGCATTTCCTAGCTTTCTTGCTTTTGAGACGGGTCGTGTGACTCTTTCCAGCCAATGAGCTGTAAGAAGTGAGATGTGTTGTTTCCAGTCAGGAGATTTAATTGTTTGTGTCTTGTCCTCCAGAGTTCTGTTTTCTTGCATCACAAAGATTGCCAACTTTCAATCAGCCTCGTCCTAGAGTGAGGAAGACACTGAACAGATTATCGTGCTAACTTGTGATTTATATACAGTATTAGTGAGAAAAATCATGTTTTGTTGCTTTAAGCCACTGAGATTTAGAGGTTGTATATTGCCTTGGCATTTTCAGTTCTTAAGGATGCTGACAGCTTTCTACTAGAAGCGCCTGCATCTTTATGCCTGAGGTTTTTTTCTCATATTGATAGGCCCATGCGAGGCAGACCAGAATATCAGTCAGTTGATTCCCCAAGGAGAACTCAGTCTATGATAGATGAGAGTTGAATGACAACACCCAGCTTCCTCCCTCCTTCCACACTCCTATGAAGTGCATTCTACACAATCTCCCCAAGTTCTCAGCAAGACTTGAGCCCCAGTTGCCCACAGTGGTAACCTGCTCATTAATGTACCTAGACTGGCTTCGTTCTCTTCCCTGTCTTACTTCCTTATTCCCACTTTTTGGTATATTTGCTATGTAAACTGTTTGCAGTCAAATCTGCAGCTTAGGATCTGCTTCTGCAGAAACTCAAACTATGACACAGTGGACCCGTTAGGGTCTTAGCTCTCAGAGAGTAATTTCATATACAGATAAAAGAACAAAGGAGGATGGTGAAGATGTCATTCTGTCTGTATGTTAGACAGTATATTATTTTGCCCTAGAAGTTTCCTTTAAACTATAAAAATAAAAGAGGTAAAGATATAGTGGTATAATATTGAATCTCCCTTATCTGATTTATTTTACCAATGGGTGCTCTTTCTAAATATTACCTAAGATTTTCCTTGCCACATTTTTTCGGTTCCCTATGCCCCCACTACCCTCCAAACCATAATTCGATTTCATTAACTGTCCTAGGAGGAGAGAAGACATCATCTAAAAGAAATGTCAATTCCATCTGTGGAATAGAATATCAAAATCATGGTAAAGACAGTCATGTCTTGAAAGAGAAGTGATTTTCTTGAATACCATGAGTTTGGCTTTGAATAGCAATCAGAAAAAAACCCGGAAGCAAGAGGACACAATTTTTATATATAAATAACACATTGGAAAGACAGAAGTTTAAGAGACATACAACTCAAACATGAGGCTAGATGAGAATTTACATAGCTGGTGGTGAGGAGGAGAATTAACGGGGACATAAACGTGAAGGAAGATGTTACACTAGGATGTACTTCATGGAGCAGAGAGGAATCAGCAACAAGAGAACGCAAAATCTGCCCACGTGGGCTTCATTAATCGAAAGTTGGAACCAAGTCAATATACAACATGTCTTCTGTTGCTGTTCAAATGAACAATGTGAATTTCCTACAGGATGAAGTCCTGTTAACCTCCTATACCCATCCTGTGAGGGCTTCCCAGCAATACCTGATTCCCTATGGCACATTGATGATTGAGCAGGAATGCCACTTGTCTGGGTTAACATTTTGCTCAGCTTTTTCCAAGTTATAGTGACGTAGAACACTGATAAGCTTCCTGTAATAATGTTTTATCACCTAGATGTGCAAAACAGTTGGGGACAATAAGGGAAAGCCTCCACCTCATATCTGTACTTCAACAGGAATTAAAAGGAATGAGATCAAGATTTCCCTCTGCCCCAGGCCAGGAGAATGATGAAACCCACCACAGTATTACATAGAGGTTGTCTGGGAGTGGGGAAAACACATTGGCATAAATATAATAAAATGAAGAGTTAAAGTTTAATGATCCTCAATATTTGTTAGCACAAAATAAGAATGATAAATTTAGCATATTTTAGTAGATAAATCAAGTGTGTCAGCTCAGGCACGGCATATTAAATTTTTCCTAACAAATTAGGCAGCCCCTATGGTAACAAATTCACTCAGTTACCAAATATTTATGTAGTATTTCTGTGTGGATGGTAGGAAGTTTCTGGATCTAAATATTGTATTATTCTATGGTACTTTTGTTGGTCTTCTTATTTCTTTATCTACACTCTCATCAAGTTTAGGGCTTTAAATTTAATACATACACTGATTAATCTATAATCCATATCCCCAGCCTAGATCTTTCCTCTGAGATCCAGCCTTATCTATCTAACTGCTTACTTGTTATGCCCATTTGGATGTCTTATAGCCATCTAGAATGATATCCAAGAGAAATCTCTTCACCACTCCCCACTCCAACTGGCTCCTCCACAAGTCTTCCTAAACTACTAAAATGCCAAAATCCATCCTAATGCTGAGTATAAAACTGTTGATATCCTTCTTGGTTTTTCTTTCCTTCACATTGCAGATCCAAACCCTCAGGATGATCCCTTGGATCCACTGCCAAAACATAGTATCAGTCTCTCTACTTTGGCCCACCTCCACTGCTAACCCCTCGTCTAAGCCACGTGCATCTTCTACCTTGATTCCTACACTAGACCCTTCATTGGCCTCCGTCTGTTTTCTTGGTCCACTCCTGTGCATTTTCTGCACAGGAATCAAAGCGATCTTATAAAAAGATAAACAAGTTCATATCACTCCCAGAACAAAGGCCTCCAGTGATTTCTAAGTATACTCAGAATAAAGGTCAAATCCTTCTCCAGGCCTGGAAGTCCTACCTAACTGAACCTCTCAGAACTCACATCTTACTAGTTTCCCTCAAACTGCCTGTACTCAAACCGCATTTGTCTTCTTTCATTTCCATCTCAATGTCTCAACTATTGCATTTCTCTCTTGTCTAGAAGGCGCTTCTCTCATCCTCTCTTGTTTTAGATCTCAGCTCAAACAGTACCTCCTCAATGTTATCTTCCTGGGCTATATTAGCTGCCTTTGTCCATCTCCTCACCCCAACTCAGTCTCTAGTCCTTACCTTAAATTCTCCATAAAACATACCACTATCGGAAATTATACTTACTATAGTTTGTTTATTTTGTGTTTATTGTCTGTCTCTTTTCACTAAAATGTAAATTCCACAAGGGCAATTGTTCTGTTTTCTGCCGTATCTCTAAGATAGAGAACAACGCTTGGCACATAGAAGACCCTCAATAAATGTTTTCAAGTGAGTGAAAAGATGATTTCTTGAGCTGTCTCAAAATTTGATTGATTCATTGTGGTATATGCATATCACCAGAGAGCTGGTTATCATATAAACACTTGCAAAAGCAGAAACTTAGTGAGTAGCAAATAATCATTCCCTTTCTCTAACTACTCTCACCTTCCTTATCTCAAGGAAGCTAGAAGCTCATTTCTACTAGGTTTAACCACAGAATGTATTTGCTTCTCCCCATTACAGGAAGTAGAATAGACTCACAAAACAAATGTAGGAGCTTTGGTGAAGTTTTGTAAAGGTGAGAATAATTTCCTTTTCCTTCTCACTAGCTCCCATTACATGGAAATTTGCACTTCTCTTTGCAAATTAAAGATCTGTATATGACCTTTTAAAACCTTTCTCATGCCAAGATTCTAATGAGAAGAATAATCATTTATATTTGTATATGGATCTTTATAATACGTAAAGTAATAACATATCGTGTTTAATTTCTTTAGCAATTGTATTAGGTGGTATTATAGGAATTACTATCCTGGTTCAACAAATAATGTGACTGAGTTATGGGAGGCTAAGTGATTTGTCCCAGGTTGAACTTTGACAAGTGATGCTGCCAGGATTACAACCTAATTCTTCTCATTCTGAATCTTTTTTGCATTACAACTAGGATCATCGGCCCAAAGAAGATTGGCCCAGAAAATGTCAGTCGTTAAAAAGATGTGAAATTCTATGAAATAGAGCCCAACATCAATAAAATGTTCTTTGGAGTCTTTCAGTAAACCCAATGATGTCCTTTACATTTTCAATGAAGAAAATGATCATGTAGATAACTCTATTAACAAGTGACTTTTTCTCATTCCAGCTTTCGGAATAGTTAAAGCTAAGACCGATATCCTAATGAGCGCCATTAATGGGTTATGCGAAATTGCAAACCACTGCGTCTGAATAATCAGGACAGCATGATGCCTACATGAGATGTGTTAAATCCAAATAATAAGAGCTGAGAGAGCTTAGGGATTGTGTGGGCTCTCATATCCACCACTAATTGTACATTCTCAGGCAATTATATCTTTTTCATAACTTTCTATGACTCAATTTTATCATGTACAAAATACGGGTAATAAAACATATTAGTCAGTTCCCCCTAGATTATACTATGCAACAAATAATCTCCAAATCTTGGTGACTTCAGACAACGCAGATTTATATCTTGCTCATGTTACATGTTAGGTGTTCTTCACATGTATCTATGCATGACGTGGATTATTCTTTCTGAGATTCAGGTTAAAGGAGCAGCTCTTATCCGGAAAATGTTACATTCATAGCATTGGAGAAAGTCAATGCCCACGCTTTGTTGCCAGCGTGTGTTCTCTTTTAGAAAGAACAGAAAATAATTGGAAGCAATAAATCAGTGTAATCTACCACACAAGGGAACATACTTTATGAGATAATTTCAAGGATTGAATAAATAAATTCTTGCAAAATGGTTAACCCAGCTTAGCAAGTCTTTGGTTATTGTGCAGACATGAAGACAGAGATTAACTTTAGTTAAGCGTCTCTCTCCTGGTTCTGCATCCCATGTAGAGCTATAAAAGTTGGTGGTAGAAAACTGACATTGGGAATGTTCTGGATAGCAATGTGTGGTGTATCATGCAGAGACCTGACATCTTTGAGAGATGAGTAATTGTGTTAAACTAGAACTTTTAGATTAACATTGCAAATCTTTTTTTGCACAGATAAAAATACTGGATAAAGTGTGACATACTGTTTTGCACAGATAAAGATACCAGATAAAGTGTGACTGATATCATAGTCATAAAAGTATATCGCATTTTTGATTTCTTGTGTGTATGTCTTAGAGTCTCTTAGACTAATAAAATATTCTTCCCAGAGAAACAACCTGATTTTATTCGGGGCTTGTGGATTTTGCTGATTTTTTTTTCTTATCTCAATTATGACCTGCTCTAGTTTCTTTACTCCCTTTCACCAGTCATCTCATTACTCCTACTTATATTCCCTTATGTCAAATTTAATATTTCCCGTATTCTTTTTAAGATTCACCCTCTTCAGATATTTGTTAACACTATGCCCTACTTAGTTTATACATAAGTAGGTCTTCTCCCAAGACCTGATTAGTCAAAATTGTAATTATGTAAGTGTTTCTCCTATTACCTAACTGCTAATTGTAGACAAAATTCTAGGAAGGCAGGAGATTGAATTACAGATTTAGTGAGCATATACCAGAGGAGAAGGAAAAATGTTTTCTTTCAGGTCAATTGAATCTGGTTGTACAGATTTTTGTTCACAAAAGACCACAGTTTCCTTTTCTATGTCAAATACACTGACATTGCCACTCTGTTGAAGTTCATTATGCTGAATAGTACTCCTTCATTCCACATCTGCTAGTGTCGCTGATGCTGTAGCTTTGGAGTGCCAGGTATAAAATCAGCCTGAGCCCCTTTCCTATGCCAACATACTCTAAGCCACTGCCTTATCTCCGATCCAGCCATCCTCTCCTACTCTACGTATTCTGTACCTGCTCCAGCCTTCTCTGGCTGAGAGACCTTCCTCTATCTCTCCTGTTATGGATTAAACATTTGTGTCTCTCCAGAATTCATATGTTGAGACCCTAAGCCCCAGTGTGATGGTATTTGGAAATGGGACCTTTGGGAGATAATTAGGTTATGAAAGTATGGCCCTTATGATGGGATTAGTGCCTTTATAGTAAGAGACAGCAGTGAGTTTTCTCTATCTATCTCTCAGGCTTGTGAGGACACAGTGTGAAGGTGGCTATACCCAAGCTAGGACAGGGGTCCTCACTGGGAACCAAATTGGCTGGTATCTTGATCTTGGACTTCCTAGCCTCCAGAACTGTGAGAAAATAAATTTATGTCATTAAGCCATCCAGTCTGTGGTGTGTATGGTAGCCCAAGCAAATTAATATACCTCCTTTCTACAATCAATCAGAAAGTATGAGTTTTCTGAGAATAGAAGAATTTTGAGAGCAGACACCAGGAAAATGTCAACATTTAAGGAGCAAGTAAAGACAGAAAACATAAGGAATAAATCTAAAAAGGTGCAGTTCTATAAAAATTTTTGTATAAGAGAATTTCAAGAATTAGAGAGTTGAGGAACTTTTGGCTATAACTAGGTGAGCCCTTCCCACAAAATAAGCCCTATAGAGCTGTATAAAATTGTTGAGAACAAGAAATTTTAGGGCTCTGGAAATCAGCAAAAGGCAGACAACAAATTGAGAAGTATTTATTCTTGGGTAAACTGTTACAGCTTCAAATAAAGATCAGGGAGAATTTGTGTCCTTCTTGGCTGGGCCCTTCCTGTATTCCCACTCCCACTTTCCAGCACAGTCAACAAGGGCAGTAGTTTTTACATTGTGTGTGGGAAATCCAGCAGCTGTGCTGAGAAATTGAGCATATTTGATTTGAGGGACAGGGTAGAATGGATGGATACCAGATTTATTAGCTAAAAGTGGTGAGCTTGATAAAAAAATATATAGAAAAATCTTTATCTTTGCTAGTCTAAGTTTGTGGTCCCGGCTGGAGAAAAAGGCAGACCAGCTAGATGTTTAACACGGAAACTCTGTAAATGAGACAGTCACAGAAGGTCTGGACAAGCATTCTTTGCATCCATCACTGACTGAGAAACTGCGTGCATATGCAGGAGATACTGGAAAGAGGTCATAAGACGGGAGAAGGCAAGGGAGACTTGAAAACAGGCCAAAATTTGAATGCTCTCACAAAACCATACAAATTCAATGAAGAGAGGGTATTGAAGTCTTATGGGCTTGACACATTTGAGCACAATTTCTGCCTAAATCACTGACTCACCACTATGCAGATACAGAGGGTCCCCAGAGACATCAACAGCTACATACAGCAGTGAAGTTAGATTTTGCGATTTAAGTTCAGGGTAGTTACTTTTTTCTTAAGTATCAGAAAAATAAATAAAAATTCAGAGTCGATACAATGTATTATTGAAAATGTACCACTTTAAGCAAAAAAAAGAAATTATGAGATATGCAAAAGTACAACAAAGTATGACCCATACTTGGAGGGAAAAAAGGCAGTTAATAGTTAATTAATAAGAGATGCTGAGTGAGATGTTGAATTGGCTTGTTAGACAAAGAATTCAAAATGCTATTACAGGCTCAAAAAGTTAAACTATGCTCAAAGATTTAAGGGAAATATGATGATAATGATTCAACAGAGAATCTCAATAGAGAAATAAAAACTATTAATAGAAAGAAATTCCAGGGGCCTGCACAGTGGCACAGTGGTTAAGTTTGCACACTTCGGCTTCGAGGGCTGGGGTTCGCTGGTTCGGATCCCAGGTGCGGACCTACGCACCGCTTATCAAACCATGCTTTGTCAGGTGTACCACATATAAAGTAGAGGAAGATGGGCATGGATATTAGCTCAGGGCCAATCTTCCTCAGCAAAAAGAGGAGGATTGGCAGTAGATGTTAGCTCAGGGCTAATCTTCCTCAAAAAAAAAGGAAAAGAAAAGAAATTCCAAAGCTGATATGTGCAATAAGTGAAACAAAAGTACATTAAATGGGCTCAACAGAATATCTGAGTTGGCAGAAGAAAAAAATTAGTACACAGGAAGTAAGATAAATAGAAATTATTCTCCAGAAGAAGAAGGAGGAGAGAAAGAAGGTGACAGAAAAAAAAATTGAAAAAATAGTGGTCAGAAACTTTCCAAATTTGATAAGAAATATTGATTTACTAATCTAAGAAGCTCAGCAAACACCGAGTATGATAAATATAATGATAATCACAATTAGAAACATCATAGTCAAATTCTTGAAAGTCAAAGATGAGAAAAATCTTGAAAGCAGGAGGAGGAAAATGGCTCATCTCATAGGAATACAATGATACAATTAACAAGAGACTTCTCATCAGAAACAATAAAAGCAAGAAGGCAGTGGAATGACATATTCAAAGTGCTAATAGGAGGGAAAAAAAGATCACCTAAGAATTATATACTAGTAAAACTATTCCACAAAAATAGAAGTTAAAGACATTCACATATTCTTTTAAAAAACTGAAAGAATTTGTTGCTAGCAGATCTGCCACCCAAGAAATGAAGGATATCCTTCAGGCTGAAAGGAAAGGAGACGAGAATTCCAGTCTATGGGAAGAAATAAAGATCATCAGACATTGTAAGTATCTGATATATAAATCAGAATCTAGAGTAGACATAATGTTTCATGTAAAATATTCACTTTTCAACAAAAAAATTATGACATACAAAGAAACAGGAGAGTGTGATCGCTACTCAGGGAAAAAAATCTTTTCTTCTTTTCCTTAAATGAATATGATTGTCTAAAACAATAATTATAACACTTTATTGTTGGGTTATAACATTTATAGGTGTCGTGTATAGGCACAAAGAAGGGGAGGAAATGGAGCTGTATCGTAGCAAGTTGCCATATTTTACTGAAATTGTCAGTGTTTGCCTAAAGTAGATTGCACTAGGTTAAATATGCATATTGTAATCTCTGGAACAACTTAAAAAAAAAACCTTTAAAAATATAGCTAAAACAAACAGAAGCTGGTATGTTAACAAATGTTTTTACACACAAAAGAAGGCAGTAAAGAAGGAAAGAAAAGTGACATGGAATATACAGAAAACGGATTGCAAGATAGCAGATGAAAACCCAATTATATAAAAAATTACATTAAATATGAATAGATTAATCACTCATCAAAAGGCAGAAATTTTCAGACTTGATACAAAAGCAAGAAACAACTATATTTCTCTATAAGACATACACTTTAGATTCAAAGACACAAATAGGCTGAAAATACAAGGATAGCAAAAGATAGATCAAACAAACAGTAATCATAAGAAAGCTGGAGTAGCTGTATGAATGTCAGACAAAACAGACATTAAGACAAAAAATATCCCTAGAGACAGGTAGGATGTTTTGTAATGATAAAATGGTCAATATATCAGGAAGATAGAACAATTATGCATGTATATTCACCTAAGGAAAAAATCTCAAAATACATGATGCAAAAAGTTAGATCTGAAAGAAGAAATAGACAATTCAAGTTATAGTTTTGTGTTTGAAAACTCCTAGACATAAATCAACAAGGATATAGGATTGAATGGCACTATAAACTAGCACGGCCTGCCATGTAGAACATTCTACAGAATAGAAGAATACACATGCTTTCCAAGTACAAATGGAAAATTTTTCAGAGTTGTACAATATTCTAAGACATAAAACAAGTCTCCATAAATTGAAAAGAATTGAACTCAGGCACTCTCCAGTCACAACTGAATCAAATTAGAAATTAAGAGCATAATGAAATTTAGTAAATTCTCAAATATTGTGGGGGAGTTTAAACAACACTCTTCTAAATAACCCACAATTTGAAGAAAAATCACAAAAGAAATTAGAAATCTTTAATTAAATTAAAATGGAAACATGACATAAAAACGTTTGTGATGCAGCTAACTCAGTGTTTAGAAGGAAATTTAAATTTTTAAATGCAATTATTAGAATGAAAGAAAAAACTAAAATCAATAATTAAGCTTCCACCTTAAGAAGCTGCAAAAAGAAGGGCAAATAGAACCCAAAGTAAGTAGTAGGATGAAATAAGGACTATCAGAGCTGAAATCAATAAAACAGAAAAGAGAAAAATAAAGAAAATCAAATTTGGTTCTTTGAAAAGACTAAAAGCTTTGATAAACCTTCTTTGCTAGCTGGCAAAGCAACCAGACACAATAGAGATCAAGCTACATGATTCTATTTACATAAAGTTTAAAAATAGGTAAAACTAATCTACAATGATAGAAGTAAGGATAATGATTGCCTTTGTGGATGAGAGGATAGTGATTTGAAAGAGGCATGAAGGAAAACTTCCAGGAGTCTGTAACTGTTAATTCCTTGTAGTGGTTGTTGTGGGTTGTGGTTCAATTGGTGTGTTCATGCTTTTAAAATTCATGGAGCTTTACACTTATGAATTGTACACTTTCCTGCATGTGTGTTACACTTTAATAAATATTTTTTTAATTACAAAACACAGTGGATAGTTTTAAAGAGGAATAAACACAATTGAAGAGAGAAGTAAGAGCTAGAAGAGAAATTTGAATAAAAAAGTCAGACAACATGCAACAAGAAAGACAGAAGTGGAAATGTGAAAGAGAGATTAAAAGACAAGGCTATAAAACTCATAAAAAATTTATCAAAGTGACTAAAACACCCTTACATAATCCTATAACTGTTACAAATATTTAATGGGAAGTTGTTAATCTACCGATAAACACCAAGACTAAACAACTTTATAGATATTTTCCGTCTATCTTAAGAAGCAGAAAATCTTAGTCTTTTACAACTCGTCCACAACATCGAAGAAAAGGACATTTCACACATAAATGGAAACATGATATGTGACATACTGGCCAGTGGAAAATAGGAGAGAAAGACTGGATTCATCAATAAAAGAACTGGGACAGTTGGGAGTCAAACTTATGAAGCAACAGAATTAAGCAGACAAGGCAAAACAATCTCAAAACTAAAACACAACGTTGTTTCATGGTTTTTTCCAAATGCAAGTATTCTTATTGTTATTGTCCCAATTTTGGCTACACTTCTGTACCGCAGACAGATTTGTGACACTTAGATATAAATCCAATAGTGAGAGTAAGAAAACCACTCTTGTAATCATTGCTGGAGTACCACTCAATGTAATTGTCATTGTTGGAACATTCTTTTCACTCCAGGTGAATATTCAATAAAAAATCCTTCTGGACTTGCTTTAATTGTAATTCCTACTGGGATATTGTATCTGTAATGCTGTGTGTCTAAGGCAGCTTCGCCATTGCTATTGTAATTCCTCAGTTCTTTAGTAATCCTCCTGCCGTGGTTGGACTAGTCTCTGTATGACAGAGCCCTTTTGTGATCAAAGGTTAGGATATCTTAGCTCTAGGAGAAACACTTGAATTAGCTTACATGAAATTTGCAGGTTCCAGGCAGAATTACACAGTTGTGTAAGAAAATTACTCCTCTCAATACGTTTAAATAAACAGAAGCCATAAGTAATGAATGACTGAAGGAAAGATATAGTCTCTGATTTCGAGACTAGTGAGACATGAAAGGATTATATTTGTGTTCAGACTCCACGACCTCACTATCTGTAGAGAAGAAAACAAAAAAATTAACTGGCTTTCATCTATGGAGAATAAAGTCAACCCTTGCATGATTGTTACAGTTAGATTTTTATTCAAAACAGCCATAATTTAGTTATTTAAAGAATTATTATGTGTGTTACTTGCAAAACAAACAGATGAAAACCCCAGAACTGCTTGTCAGTTATTGCTCATGGTATTTTAATTAAATTAGGTTACATTTCAGTCCATTTATCAAAGGATATACCATTTACATTTTAGGAGAGATGAGCCAATATTAAACCTAATCTAAAAGAAGTCCATTACAAAACCCTGATGGCCTCTGTCAGCTCCCTTTGGATGGAAGAACCACTGTAGATCCTCAGAGGATATGCTTGGATGTATCAGGTGAGGCTAGAACTTGATCAACGCAACCTTGGAGAAACCACAGAGGAACTGCTCTTTTTGAGCCTGGCAGTGAAGCAGACAATCATTCTACTTCATGAAAGGGATGTGACAGAATTGATCGAGGACATTCTGAAGTTTATGGAGCCACGGTGTTTGCACAAAGGGCAAACACCTGGGCTCTGTTATAAATGAAACATCATTTGGGCTTTGGAGAACTGATGGGCAAATATCCTAGAACAGGAAGGCCCAGAGCAGATTTAGGCCTTAAGGCAGGCACCTGCCCTTCTAGTGTAAAAGAAGCAAGACCAAATTTGTCTCAACTGGTGGGCCAACAAGTTGCCAAACCCTTTTAATTTCACAGTGCTTCTTGCATCCTATTTTCTTCTTCATTTCTCTGCCACCAGCCTAGCTCAGGCCCTCCTTACCTTTTCTTTGGAATATGGTAATAGCTTCATTTCTGAGATTGCTGCCCTCTGCACAACTGCTGAATTACCTTGCCCAAGTTCATTTACTCATTCTGATGGTGTTATATCTGTCCCCTCAAACTTTCCATGGTTCCCTGATGCCTTTTTTTATTCTTCCATGCCATATCCTCATAATCTAATCTCTCACTAACCTATATTTTTCCCCAAATTGGATTATTTGCAGCTTGAATGTGACTAAAATGTCACTTTCCTTTTCAAATCAAAAATCTCTTCATCCTTTAAGACTCACTTCATTTGCCTTCTTTTGTCTATTTTGTTCCCTGACAGGCTCAAAAGCCCACCCTACCTCACCTCTCCATCTGTAAAGCTGATCATGTTGTGTTCTAGTTATTTTTGTGTATGTCTGTTTCTGCCTCTGAAAGTAAGCATCTTGAATTCATGCGCTGCCTCATTCATTGGAATCCCCAGTACTTAGCACAATTCCTGGCAAATAGAGTGTTTACTACATGTTTATTCAATTAAATTGAAAACAATACTGACTGGAAACATCTTTTTTTTTCTTTTCTTTTATTGCTGGTACCTGAAAACACTTCCTATGCTGGGTTAACTTCCCACCCTCAGAATCTATATGGGTAAGAGAGTCTATCTCCCTTTGTTGAAGTTGAAATTAACTTGCTTTCCTAGTTTACTTTGGCATGAACATATGGACTATGACTCAGGAGCCACCGATCTGACATCCACTCTGGATTTCAAAGGAAGAGAACTCTCTCTGAAAGCCATGCATTACGCAAGATCTGGTTCTGTGGGTAGCTGTGGCAATGGTGGCTGCTGTGGCAAACAGTCTGCCATGCCAAATGCATTGAGACTGTTTGGCAGTGTGATTTGGGGCATTGCTTTAGGTTGCCTCTCAGTCTGATCCTGAGCCTTCCCAGTGGTGCACAAGCCACTTTCAACATACCACTGAAATATTGCTGTTCCGGATATTATACAAGGCACCATGGGGATGGGATATAGAGTAGGTGTTCAGAAAATTTTCACTAATTTAAACACAGTCTGATGGTTTGGCACATACTGAAGTGGAGCTTATCATTTCTGGGTCCTGCCAGGACATTTTCAAAGATAACTACAAGATCCGAATTTGCTGTAGGTTCTGTGACCTGAGGAGTGGATCAGGTGCTCACATCATTAACTTCCTGAGGCATAATACTGCTTTGGAGGTTACAGGGTTGGGGGAAGAGTTTTCCCTGTAGGTTACCTCGAAACCAACACAACCACAGGTTTCCCACAAATAAGAGTAGCATCCTGGCCTTGTATCTTTGAATGACTCGTGATGGTCACGTGTTCCTTGAATATTCTTTGGATTTTTGGGGTACCATTTTTGGATTATCACTGGAGTCTAAAATACCATAGGCCCCAAGTATTTGAATTGAGAAAGTTCAAAGGACAATATATAATGGTTAAATTTTTGCAACCAGATAGATCTATGTAAAAATCCCATTTTACCCTCACAAATTTTTTGTAATCTTAGGTAAGTTATTAACCTAAGTGACTTTCCTTACTTACTAAATGGGAACTAAATTATTGACTATTGTAAGAAATCAATAAAAATCAACTAAATGAGAGTTCTGCAGGCCAAGGGATTCAGCTGTTTGATGGACCGAGATGTACAAGGATACTGCAGTGCCCCTCCGTCTTCATCTCCCCCTGCGCACACCAAACACTATTTTTATTTTAGAAGAAAACATTATATTTCTAACTCCCAATGACCTCTCCTCTTCGTCACCTCCCACAGACCTTTAATATCTGGATAATACATTTTTCATTTAATTAAATGTGATTGTGCCTCGTCCTTTAACTGCTTAATATTTATATATCTTACTTTCCCACTTCCTCATCCTCCTCACTACTTCATGTCATGTGTCCACCTAGGCTAGACTGTAACCTTCTAAGGACTGAGATCTAAACACGAAAATGCTTAAGGACTTTCACCAACTTATAGTGTCTGATAAAGGTTTAGACACCCAGGCATGGATAAGTCTCTGTAGAAACTGATTCCCTAATCCTGTGGCAAATATAAAAGTACTCCTAAACAAATCCTTTAGGTTTTGCAGGTTGCAGTAATGACTCTTGGAGACTATCTGGCTTCATTTCCAAGGAAGCTGGATTTCATTCACACCTTGAGGTGATCTTCGATAAGAGGTTGTCTTACTTGCTTCATTACCCAACAAATTAGCAATTATAGCACAATGGATAACCCCAACTCCAAATCTTTTTTATGTGGTGACTAAACCACATCGCCATAGAGGCAATGACCTGACACAGATTTTTCAAGAAAGATAAATGAATGCTTTTCTCACCTTTTCCTTTTTTCCCATGATCTTCCTTAAATAATCTAAAAAATATCAAGAAGAATTTAAAATAACAATCAGCACTTGATTGACACATATAAAAGGGATAGTGTTATATGAAAGGAAAGACTTTCTGATGATTTTTCACATTAATTAAAAAAAAATCAAAGCTGAATATGATGAGCCTGCTGGTAAAAATAAAATTTACGTGCAGTTCACTTGAAACAAGTAACAATCTACGGTGCCAACAGTTCAAACTATGTTTCTGAAAATCTTCAAAAACTTAAATGTCAGTCACATTCTCTGCTACTAAAATTTGTGTACAAATTTGCAAAACTAATTTTATTTATTTTTCATTTCTTTTCCTTTTTTTATTGTGATATAATATATATGCAATATATCCTAATTTCTCAGTTTAATAAGCTTTAACAATCATATACACCCATGTAATCACCAACCAAGAGAAGATTTAGGACGTTTCAATCACTCCAGAAAGTTTTCTAACAATCTTTTGCAGCCAAATCTCTCCCAAAGGAATTATTTTCTGACTAACAATATAGGTTTGTTTTACCTGTTCTAGATTCCTATATATTTGGGATCATACAGTCTGTACTCTTGTCTCTGACTTTTTTTTACTCAGAACAATGTCTATGTGATTTAACCATATTTTTTGTGTATCAGTAGTTTATTCTTTTTTTTTTTATGCTGAGGAAGACTCACCCTGAGCTACCATCCACTGACAATCTTCCCCCATTTTTTTGTTGTTCTTTTTTTTGTGGTTGAGAAAGATTAGCCCCTGAGCTAGCATGTGGGCCAATCTTCCTGTATTTTGTATGTAGGTCACCGCCACAGCATAGATGATGAATGGTGTAGGTCTATGACTGGGATCCGAACCCACAAACCTGGGCTGCTGAAGTGGAGCACACCAAACTTAAGCACTAAGCCATGGGCCTGGCCCTCATAGTTTATTCTTTTAGTTGCTGAGTAGTATTACATTGACAAGCACAGAAGTTTGTTTACCTATTCTCCTCTTGGTGGACATTTAAACTGTTTCCAGGTTTTGACTATTATGAATAAAGCTGCTGAAAACATGCATACTGAGGAGATAAGCTTTCCTTTCTCTTGGATATACTTATGGGAGTAGAATTGCTTAATTGTAGGATAGATATATCTTTAATGTTGTAATGAACAAAAACATTCACCAAAGTGGTTGTACCTTTCCACATTCCCACCAACAATGGATGGAAGTTTCAGTAGCCCCACAACCCTGCCAACAGTCAGTGGTGTCAGACTTTTTGATTTTAGCTTCCTAGAGTGCATGAACTGATTTCAAATTATAGTTTTACTTTGCATTTATCTGATGACTAATAATGTTGAAGATCTTTTCACGTGCTTAGTGGTCATTCTTATATCTCCTTTGGTGAAATGTCTGCTCAAAATTTTTGGTCACTAAAAATTTTTTATTGTGGTAAAATATATATACTGTAAAATTTGCCATTTTAATCTTTTGTGTGTATGTGAAGAAGATGAGCCAGGAGCTAACATCTGTTGCCAATCTTCCTCTTTGTTTTTTTTCTTTTTTGCCTAAGGAAGATTACCCCTGATCTAACATCTATGTACGCCAATCTCCCTCCACTTTGCACTTGGGATGCCTCCACAGCATGGCTGATGAGCGGAGTAGGTCTGCACCTGGGATCCAAACCTGCAAACCTGGGCCACCAAACAGGAGCAGGCAGAACTTTAACAACTCAGCCACAGGGCTGGCCCCATTTTAATCATTTGTAAGTGTACAATTCAGTGGTATTGATTTTATTTACAATGTTGTGCAACTGTCACCATTATCTATGTCCAAAACTTATCATCAACCCAAACAGAAGCTCTTGTAACCATTAAGAAATATCTCATGTTCCCTCTCCTTCAGTCCCTGGTAATGCCTAATATACTTTTTGTCTCTATGAATTTGCCTATTCTAGACATTTCATCTAAGGGGAACCATATAATATTTTTCCTTTTGCGTGTGGCTTACTTCACTTAGCATAATGTTTTCAAGACTTATCCATGTTATAGTATGTATCAGAACTTCATTCCTTTTTATGGCTGAAAAATATTCCACTGTATGTATAGTATGTCTTGTGTGTGTGTGTGTGTGTGGGTGTGTGAGGAAGATTGGTCATGAACTAACATCTGCTGCCAATCTTCCTCTTTTTGCTTGAGGAGGATTGTCGCTGAGCTAACATCTGTGCCAATCTTCCTCTATTTTTTGTGGGATGCCGCCACAGCATGGCTTGACAAGTGGTGCTAGGTCCACATCCAGGATCTGAACCTGTGAGCTCCAGGCTGCCAAAGGAGAGCATGCAGACTTAACCACTACACCACCGGGCTGGCCCCTAGTATATCATATTTTATTTATCCATTCATCCACTGATAGACACTTGGCTTGTTTCCACCTTTTTGCTATTGTGAATAATGCTGCAGTGAACATTTATGTGCAGATATCTGCGTTCCTGTTTTCAACTTTATTGGGTATATAACCAGGAATTCCTGAGTCATATGGTAATTCTATGTTTAGATTTGTGAGGAACCACCAAACTCTTCTCCACAGCAGCTGCACCATTGTACATTTCCACCAGCAACGTAGGAGGGTTCCAGTTTCTCCACATCCTCACCAACGCTCATTATTTTCTGCTTTCTTTTTTTTTCTTTTTTTTAAGATTGGCACCTGGGCTAACAACTGTTGCCAATCCTTTTTTTTTCTTTTTTCTGCTTTATCTCCCCAACCGCCCCCACCCCCGTACACAGTTGTATATCTTAGTTGCAGGTCCTACTAGTTGTGGGATGTGGGACGCCACCTCAATGTGGCCTGACGAGCAGTGCCATGTCCGTGCCCAGGATCCGAACCCTGGGCCGCCGCAGCAGAGCAAGCGAACTTAACCACTCGGCCACGGAGCTGGCCCCTCTTCTTTCTTTTTTAGATTATTATTATTATAGCCATCCTGGTAATTGTGAAGTGCTATCTCATTGTGGTTTTGATTTGCATTCCCATAATGACTAATGATGTTGAACATTTTTTCATGTTCCTATTGGCTATTTGTATATCTTCTTTGAAGAAACATCTGCTCAATTCCTCTATCAATTTTTTAATTTGTTTTGTCTTTTAAGTTGTAGAAGTTCCTTATGTATTCTAGATATTAAGTCTTTATCGGATAAGTAATTTGTAAATATTTTCTCCCGTTATGTAGGTTGTCTTTTCATTTGCTTGATAATATCCTTTGATACACAAAATCTTTTAATTTTGATGAAGCCTAATTTATCATTTTTCTTTTCTTGCTTGTGTTTTGGTGTCATGTCTAAGAATCCATTGCCAAATCCAGTCATTAATATTTTCCCCTATGTTTTCTTCTAATATTTTTGTGGTTTTAGCTCTAATATTTAGGTCATTGGCCCAATTTGAGTTAATTTTTGTATATGATGTGAAGTAGTGGTCCAAATTCATTCTTTTGCATGTGGAAATCCAGCTGACCCAGAACCATTTGTTGAAGAGACTTTTCTTCCCACATTGAAAGGACTTGGCACCCTTGTCAAAAAGCAAGTGACCATAGATGTAGAGGTTTGTTTCTGGACTCTAAATTATATTCCATTGGTCAACATGTTTATCTCTATGCCAGTGCCACACTGTTTTGATTACTCTAGTTTTGTGGGAACTTTTGAAATTGGGAAGTGTGCGTCCAACAAATGTGTTCTTTTGCAGGATTGTTTTGTCTGTTTGGGGTCCATTGCAATTACATACAACTTTAAGGACTGGCTTTTACATTTCTTCAAAAAGGTTTTTGAAATTTTCATAAAAATTGCAGTGACTCTGTAGGTAGCTTTGGATAATATAGACATCTTAACAAGATTAAATCTTTCTACCCATGAATACAGAATGTGTTTCCGTTTGTTTAGGACTACTTTAATTTCTTTCAGCAATATTTTGTAGTTTCAGTGTATCAATCTTTTACCTCCTTGGTCAAATTTATTCCTAGCAGTTTATTCTTTTACATACTATTATAAATGGAATTGTTTTCTTAATTTTCTTTTCAAATTGTTCTTTGCAGGTGTATAGAAACACAACTGATTTTTGTATGTTAGTCTTGCACCCTGCAATTTTGCTGAATTCATTTATTATCTCTGGTAGCTTTGTTGTTGATTATTTGGGATTTCTATGTATAGGACCATATCAGCTGAGAATAGAGATAGTTTTACATCTCACTTTCCAATTTGGATTCCCTTTATTTCTTGTTTTGTCTAATTGCTCTGGCTAGAACCTCCAGTACAGTGTTGAATGGCATTGGTGAAAGTGGGCATCCTTGTCTTGTTCCTGATCTTAGGGTCAGAGTTTTCAGTCTTTCACCATTGAGTATGATCTTATTTGTGAGTTTTCCATAAATGCCCTTTATCATGTTGAAGAAGTCCCTTCAATTCCTAGTTTTCTGAATCTTTTTATTATGAAATGTGTGGGATTTTGTCAAATGCTTTTTATTTTTTGTCAATTAAGCTAATCACATATTTTCTCCTTTATTCTATCAATCTAATGTATTAAGTTGATTGCCTTCGCTATGTTGAACCATTCTTGCATTCCTGGGGTAAATCCCACTTGGTCATAGTGCATAATCCTTTAAAAACGCCGTTGGATTTGGTGTGCTAGTATTCTGTTGAGGATTTTTATCTATTTTCATAAGAGGTATTCATCTATTATTTCATTTTCTTCTGATACCTTTATCTGGCTTTGATACCAGGGTAATGCTTGCCTCAGAGAATGAGTTGGAAGTATTGCCTCCTTTTAAATTTTTGGAAGAATTTGAGAAATATTGGTGTTAATTCTTCTTTAAATGTTTGGTAAAATTCACCAGTGAAGTCATCTGGTCCTGCACTTTTCTATGTTAGGAGGTTTTTAGTTACTGATTTTATTTATTAAAGATCTGTTGAGGTTTTCTAATTTTTAAGTCAATTTAGGTAATATGTGAATTTTTAGGAATTTTTCTATTTCATCTAAGTTATCTAATTTGTGTATAATTGTTCATAGTATTCTCTTTCAATTCTTTTCATTTGTATAAGGTAGGTAGCAATGTCTCCACTTTTATTTCTGATTTTAATTATTTTGTCTTCTCTTCTTAGTTGTCATTCTAGCTAAAAGATGGCAGTTTTGTTGATATTTTCAAAGAAACAACTCTTATTTTCATTGATTTTTCTCATTTTTTTCTCTTTGTCTTGTTTTCTATTTTATTTATCTCTGCTCTAATCTTTATTATTTCCTTCTTTTTACTAGTTTTGAGTTTAGTTTGTTTTTTTCCTAGTTCCTTAAGGTGTAAACTTAGATTGCTGATTTGAGATCTTTTTTCTTTTCCAGTGTAAATGTTTACAGCTGAATAATTTAATGTAAGCGTAATATATAAGTGTAATATATAAATATATATTACAGCCATATAAATAACTTTCTATATAACTATATTTGTATGTGTACACATAACCATATATACACAACTATATATATATATAAACTATGTATATACATAACTAAACATGTCTCTCTCTATACATATATACACATGTTTTAGCATTGCTTTTACTGCATTCCCATAAATTTTGGTATGTGTGTTAGGTAGAATTTTATTTTCATTTAGTTTGAAATGTTTTTAATTTCCCTTGAGATTTCCTATTTGGCCCGATAGTTATTTGGAAGTGTGTTGTTTAATTTTCTTGTGTTTGGGGATTGTCCAACTCTCTTTCCGTTGTTGATTTCTAGTTTAATTCCATTGTGGTCTGAGAACATACTTTGTATGATTTTTATTCTTTTAAATTTAAGTTGTGTTTTATGGCTATGAATGTGTTCTGCCTTGGTTAACCTTCCATGTGAGCTTGAGATAAAAGTGTATTCTGTTTTGGGGAAGAGTATTCTATAAATGTCAATGAGATCAAGTTGATTGATAGTGCTGATCGGGTCAACTACATTCTTAATGATTTTCTGTCTGCTTGATCTATCAATTACTTAAGAAAGTTGATGTCTCCAACTATGATAGTAAATTTGTCTATTTCTCCTTTCAGTTCCATCAACTTTTGCCTCCTGCATTTTGACTATGCTGTTAGGTGCATACACATTTAAGATTGTCATTGGAGAATTGACCTTTTATCATTATGTGATGCCTTCCTTATTACTGATAATTTTCCTTGTTCTGAAGTCTGCTTTGTTTGAATTAATGTAGCTATTTCAGCTTTCTTTTGATCAGTGGTAACGTGCTACATCTTTCTCCATCCCTTTACTATTAACCTGTCTACATCTTTATAATTAAACTGGATTTCTTGTATACAAATCAGAGTTTTGTCTTATTTTATCTACTTTGACATTCTTTCCGTTAATTGCTGTATTGAGACCATTCATATTTACGTTGTTGGATGATATCTACCATATTTTTACCATTTTCTATTTGTGGCTTTTATTTATTATATCTTCCCCTCACTTTTTCTCTTTTTTCTGATTTTAATCAAGCAGTTTAGGATTTCATTTTACCTTCAGTCTTAGCATATCTATTATACTTCTTTTAAAAAAATTTTCGTGGTTTCTCTAGAGTTTTCAATATACGTTTTTTGTGTGTGAGGAAGATTGGCCCTGGGCTAACATCTGTTGCCAATCTTCATCTATTTTATGTGGGACGCTGCTACAACATGGCTTGACGAGTGGTGGTAGGTCTGTGCCCAGGATCCGAATCTGAGAACCCTGGGCCACCAAAGCAGAGCATGCAAACTTAACCACTTTGCCACCAGGCTGGCCCCTCAATACACATTTTTAATTAATCTCAGTCTGTACTTAAAAAACACTATACCACTTCATGTGTAATATGGTACCTTATAACAGAGTATTTCCAAATCCTCCCATTCCTCATGACATTGCTGAAATTCATCTCACTTATCAACATGTTATGATGAACCCATACATTATCACTATTAATACTTTAAATAAACTGCTGTCTTTTAGATCCACTAAGAACAAGAAAAATAAAAGATTTTATTTATTTCTTCTCTAGCATTATATCCACTGTGATATAGACACAGGTTTCTGATCAATATAATTTTCCATGTCTCTGAAGAATTCTTTTAGCATTTCCTGCAGGGAAGATTTGATGGTGATAAATGCCTTCAGTTTTTGTTTGTCTGACAAAAATCTTAATTTCTCCCTCACTTTTGAAGGATGATTTTTCTGAACATAACATTCTAGGTTGCTGGGGTCTTTTTCTTTTAATACCTTAAATATCTTACTACATCATCTTTTTGCTTGCATAGCTTCTGATGGAAACACTGCTTTTTTTAATCTTTCTTTTCCTGTATAGGCAATGTCCTCCTTTCCTCCACTTTTGGCTTTTCTCAATCTTTTCTCCGTGTCTTTGGTTTTATGCAGATTGAATATGAATTCCTGGATATAGTTTTTTGGGAGTGTGTATCATTTTTGCTATTCTCTGAGCTTTCTGAATCTGTAATGTTGTCTGTCATTAATTTTGGAAAATTTGGCTATTATTACTCCTTTTCTTTTTCTGCTCTTTTCTCTTTCTCCTCCTCTAGCATTCCATTTTACATATGTAATATCTTTTGAAACTTTCCCACAGTTTTTAGATGTTCTGTCCTTTTTTTTCTTCTTTTTCTTTTTTCTTGTTGCATTTCAGTTTGGGCAACTTCTGTTGCTCTACCTTCAAGCTTATTGATTCTTTCCTCACCTGTGTTGAGTCTATTGATGATCCAGTTAAATGCCTTCTTCATTTCTGTTAGTGTTTTTTATTTTTGGTGTTTCCTTTTTGATACTTTCTTAGAGTTCTATCTCTCTGCTTACATTATTCATCTATTCTTGGATGATATCTACTTTTTCTATAAGAACTCTTAGCAAATTAATTGTGGCTATTTAAAATTGTCTGGTATCACCAACAACTATGTCATATCTGATTCTGGTTTTGATGTTTGCTTTTTCTTTCAATACTGTGTTTTTTCTTGCCTTTAACATGCTTTCTAATTTTTTTCTGAAAGCCAGACATGTTGTATTGGATAATAGGAACTGGAGTCAATACACCTCTTGTGTAAAGATTTATGTTAATCTTGCCAGGAGTTGGGTTGTGTATTTAATATTATCAAGGCCAGAGCCTTGAAATTCCTCTAGCATCCTTGTTGTTGTCTTCTCTCTTGATTTGGGGCCTTCCTAAGTACTCTTCCTCAGAGAGAATCTGTATCTTGCAGTTCTGTCAGCTTTAGTCCCATAATTGCACAGGAATCCTGGTAGTATGATGATTAAAGGTGGGGATGGGGTATGTCATTTAGTCTCAATGTTTTAAGGCATCTCTGTCTCTGAGCTGTGACCTTCACAAATGTTTCTCCAATGGTATAGTTCTACCATCCCACCAAGGCAAGACAAGAAGGCTATAGAGGCCTGGAGTTGGGTAAACACCCTTACCTCAGTTAAGATAACAGTCTGGTAAAATCTTTCTCCCTGGAAAGTCAGCCTTGTTTTGAAGAAATTCTCTGAAGTATGTCACAATGTTAACTCTATCCCTCCTCCTATCAGTGCCACAGGGAAATCTTTCTTGGATCTTCACTCTGAGAACCTGGTGATTTTCCTGGAGGTAACGTCTTCAAAATTCAGGGCATGGACCTCTCCACAGGGTGCCTTAATTGTCCTTTTGTTATGGTGTCTGGCTTCTCCCAGAGGATGCAATTAAAGGATTAAAGTTCCAGTCTCCACAGCACTCAAACACTCCCATGAATGTCTTGGAATCATGACTCCCTGTATGTCATGATGATCTCGCTATTTAGACATGTGGTATTAATTTCCAAATATTTGGGGATTTCAAAGATATCATATTGTTACTAATTTCTAATTTAATTCCACAGTGTCATAGCATACACACTGCATGCTTTAATCTTTTGGCATTTATTGAGACATATTTCATAGATCAGCATGTGATTCATACTTGCAAACAATGAATGTGTATTCTGAAGTTGTTGGGTGTAGTGTTCTATAAATGTCAACTTGGCTAAGTTGTTCGACTCTTCTATATCTTTACTGATTTTTCTGTCTATCTTTTGTGTCAATTACAGAAACTACTTAATAAAATTTCTGAAAATGAATGCAGATTTTTCTCTTTTTCCCCTAAAGTTCTGTCCCTTTTTCTACATAAATTTTTCAGCTCTATTATTAGCTGTATACACATTTAGGATAATTTCGTCTTGCAGATGAGTTGATCCTTGTATCATCATGAAATAACCCTCTTTATTTCTAATAATATACTTTGTCTCAAAATCTACTTGTCTGATATTGGTGTGGCCATACTGGCTCCTCTGTTGTTAGCATTTGCATGATGTAACTTTTTTCACCTTTTTACTTTCAACCTGTTTCTTTACATTTAAAATATTTTTCTTGATGAAATCTGGCCATTTGTGACAACATGGATGGACCTTCAGGGTATTATGCTAAGTGAAATAAATCAGAGGGACAAAGTCAAATACCATATGATCTCAGTCATAAGTAGAAGACACAAACAGCAACAAACAAACATGTAGCAACAGAGACTGGATTAGTGGTTACCAGAGGGGAGTCGGGGAGGGAGGGGTGACTAAGCATATTCATGTAGCGATGGATTGTAATTAATCTTTGGGTGGTGAACATGATGCAATCTACACAGAATTCAAAATATATTATGATGTACACCCAAAATTTGTATAATGTTATAAACCAATGTTACTGCAATAAAAAAATAAAATAAAATATTTTTCTGATAAATCACAAATATTGTTTTTTATTCAGCCTGATAATCTTTTCCTTTTAACTTAAGAGTTTATACATTTACACTTAATGTAAATATTGATATGACCAGGTTTAAGTCTCCCATCCTATTTAGTTGTCATTTGATGTATTTGTGCTCTGTTCCTGTTTTCCTTTTCCTACTTTCTTTTTAGTATATATTTAATTTTTTTCCTATCTTATCTCTTTTATTTACATTTTAATTTTTAATGGTTGCTAAGAGATTTTATTATGTATCTTTCAGTTATCACAGTCTACCTTCAAATAATACTTTACTACTTTATGAAGAGAGTAAAAAAACTACTTTTACTTTGATTTACCCTTTCATTCCATTCATGTCCTTGCTGTCTTCTATGTATGCTGTAAACCCATAATACATTGCTGTTGTTTTAAATAGTCAATGGGCTTTTAAAGTATACATTAAGAAATAATTTTATATTTACTCTTTCTGGTGCCGTTAATTCCCTCTGACAGATCCTCAGTTTCATGTGCTATCATTTCCCTTCAGACTTAAGCACATTTTGCTTTTTAGCATTTCTTGTAATGCAGGTTTGCTGAAGATGAATTTTCTCAGTTTTTGTGTGTCTGCAAACATTTTTGTTTTATCTTCATTTTCGTTTGCATTTTTGTACTTTGAAATAAACATAGACTTACAGAAAAGATGCAAAAATAGTGCAGAGTTCACATATACATTTCACCAGCTTCCTCTAATATTAACACTTACATTACGAGAAACCAAGAAACTACCATTCATACAATACTATTAACTAAACTATACTATACTACAAACTAAATTCTAGATCTTTTTCAAATTTTGTCAGTTTCCCCACTAATGGCAGTTTTTTTGTCCAGGATCCAATCGAATACCTCACATTGCATTCAATTTGTGAGGAGCCTTAGTCTCCTCCAGTAAGTGACGGTTTCTCATTCTTTCTTTGACTTTCATGACCTTGAAAGTTTTTACGAGTACTGGTTGGTTCTTTTGTAGGACATCTTATGACTTTCGTTTGAGTAAATTGTCGTTACACGTTTTTGTCAAGAATACCATAGACTTGATATTGTGTCCCTGTCTCAGGGCTTCTACGATCACTTAGTAGTTTAGCAATTACTCATGGGGCTCAACATAAAGTCAGACTCACGGTTAAAATCATTGCAGCAGAGGATACTGTGCCGGAACAGCAGGAAGAAGAGATACAGAGGTGTATGCTGAAAAGGTCAAACTCAGGCTTTGTCATCCTTTGGCAGGACAAAGTTGCACAGACACATCTTTCTTTCCAGCTGTGAACTGGAGGAGTATGTGTGAGATGGTCCTCGCCCAGGAAAGCCAGCTTGAGTCTTGTAGTCCAAAGTTCTTAAAGGTTGCTGGTCACATAGGGGCATCTCTGCCATATGACCAGAACCCAAACCAGGTACTAGGTAAATACCATCAATCTTCATAGTTACTGTAAACATGCCAACAACCTGATTCATCTTGACTCACTGCTTTAGGCATATAGAATAACATCATTACCCAGTAACTGTGATCATTCCAGTAGTTCTCAGAATTTGACAAAAGGTCATCACTATGGATCCAGAGATAAGCAAGAACTGAGCAAAACAGATCTGCTGCATTAACTCTACTCACTGTGTTTCTAACTGCATTATATTAGGGGAGTGCAAAATGTTAATTTGTCTTACTACTAGTTTTATTAATTGACCCTTTAGTTAGGGTGGTGTCTGCTGGGCATTTATCTTAGAGATATGTTCACACAAATATGTTTATGTTCACACAAAAAACTGTCCATGAATGTTCATAGCAGCTTTATTCGTAATAGCATTTCCTTTTTAACTGACAAATACCTTGGGAGAGATACTTTGAGGCTATATTAGTAGCCTGTTTCTCCTCAAATTTTTGCCCATAGATTTTAGAATAATTGTGGATGTTACCTACAATACTTATTTTTGAGTTATTTGCCTAATGATTATTTTATATTTCTCTAATTTCTTCTGCATTTGTACTTGGGATTCCTCTGTATAGAATTGTCTCTTCTCTTCCATTTATATATTTATTCACTAATTTGTATCAGTTTCACCTCATGGATATTTACTTTATTTTATAGATTACAATCTAATACTCAAGATATTCATTTTGTTGTTCAGATTGTTCCAGCATCGGCCATTGGGAGCCCCTTCTGTTGGCATTTGTGCTCTTTTTTCATTTCACCATCCTTTTTCTTTAATTAAAGCTTTTGTTTAGAGATAATTGTAGATTTACATGCAGTTGTAAGAAATAATACAGGGAGATCCTTTGTACCTTTCACTCAGCTCTCCCCAGTGGGAGAGCTTGCAAAACTAAAGTACAATATCACAGTCAGGATACTGACGCCGATATGAATCTTATTTGTATTTCTCATTTCACTTGTACTTGTTTGTGTGTGTGTGTTTGCATATTTAGTTCTATGCAGTTTTATCACGTTTACATTTATGTATTCACCACTATTCCATTTTATAAACCCCATCTCCTTCTCACCACACTCCCCATCATGGTCCCTAACTCTTAGCAACCACTAATTCATTTTTCGTTTCTAAAATTTGTCATCTCAAAAATGTTATACAAACGGACTCACAGTATATAACCTTTTAGGAATGGATTTTTTTCACTCAGTATAATTTCCTGGAGATTAATCTAAGTTTTTGTGTGTATCAATAATTCATTCTTTTTTATTACTGAGTAATATGCCATGGTATAGATGTACAATAGGTTTTTTGACCATTCACCCATTGAAGGACATCTGGGTTGTTTCCACTTTGGGGCTATTATGAATAAAGTTGCTATGAACATTCATGTACAGATTTTTGTGTGAACATAAGTTTTCATTTCTTTTGAATAAATGCCCAGAGTGAAATTTCTAGGTCTTAAGATAATTGCATGTTTAATTTTATATAAGAAACCGTTAAACTGTTTTCCAGAGTGGCTGTACAATTTTACATTCCTACCAGCAGTGTATGAGTGATCCAATTTTTCTCCATACATTTTTAAGTACTTTATATTCTGACATCACAAGACATTTTAGGCTCACCTTGTACTTCCCATGTTTCTGTCCTAGAACCAACTTCTTCTCCAAGGATCTCTTTTGTTCTTCTATTGCAAAATGATATTTCTCAATATCTGGGCTCCAGCTATTCTCATTGCTCCTAGGTCCTCTCAGCAAAAAGAGCTATGAAATATATGTAAATATGTTAAGTATCCTAAACTGCACACACACACACGTGTATATGTGTGTGTGTATACTTACAGTGTGAAGTATTTCTATATCTATCTATCTGTATATACATTAGTCCCCCCTTATCTGCAGTTTCGCTTTCCATGATTTCAGTTACCCACAGTCAACTGCAGTTCACAAATGTTAAATGTAAAATTCCAGAAATAAGCAAATCATAATTTTTAAATTGCACACCTTTCTGAATAGTGTGATGTCCTGCTTCATCTCACCTGGGACATGACTCATCTCTTTGTCCAGCATACCACACTGTATACACTACCCACCTGTTAGTCATTTAGTCTCTTTCTCAGTTATCAGATGGAGTGTCCCAGTATCCCAGTGTTTGTGTTCAAGTAACCCTTATTTTACTTGATAATGATCCCAAAGCACAAGAGTAGTGATGCTGGTAAATCGAATATGCCAAAGAGAAGCCATAAATGCTTCCTTTAAGTGAAAAGTTGAAAGTTCTAGACTCAATAAAGAAAAAAAAGAACCATATGCTGAGGTTACTAGGATCTGTGGTAACTTTTATTAGAATATATTGCTATAATTGTTCTATTTTATTATTAGTTATTGTTGCTAATCTCTTACTGTGTCTAGTTTATAAATTAAGCTTTATCATTGGTGTATATGTATAGAAAGAAACATAGTATACATAGGGTTCAGTACTATCCACAGTTTTGGGCATCCACTGGGGGTATTGGAACCCATCCCCCATGGGTAAGGGGGGACTACTATGTATTTTTAATATGAGCAGCACATACTGATATCTTTCACTGCAAGCCAATACTACAAGTTTTACTCTAGTTTTTCCTGATTCCTTATTTGTAAATTCTTTCTCTAACAGTGAGAAATCTTGCTCTCCTTATCTATAATATATTCACTTATATGTTTAATCACAGTATAGACATAAAGTAATTAGAGTTGGTAACCCATATGCCTCTGAATAACAGAATTACTAGCTAGACTACAGTATTTTAGTGCAGATCTTTTTGTCTTTAACCTTACAGTATCCAGTCAAAATACGGCTTTCAAAAATTACTTAGGTTAGTTCTTTTCTTCCTTATCCCTTTCAATGAGGTTATATTATTTATTCATATACTGCGTTTGTAATAAAGTTGGGTTAATTGGATATTGCTTGGATTCCATTTTGAGTTTTCCCTGCAGCCTGGTTAATTTTAATTTATTTTCTGGAGCATATGAAATCTTACTACGGTTCTGAAAGCCAAAATTATACAAAAAGTTATGCTTCAAGAAGTATCACTCTCGAGTCGGCCCCTTGGCTGAGTGGTTAAGTTTGCGCCCTCCACTCGGCAGCCTGGTGTTTCGCAGGTTCGAATCCTGGGCAGAGACATTGCACCGCTCATCAGGCCACGCTGAGGCAGCATCCCACATGGCACAACCAGAGGCACATCACAACTGGAATATACAACTATGTACTGGGGGACTTTCAGGAGAAGAATTAAAAAAAAAAGAAAGATTGGCAACAGTCGTTAGCTCAGGTGCCAATCTCAAAAAAAAAAAAGAGAGAGAGAGAAGTATCACTCTATCCTCATCTCTACTAATCTGCTCCCGTTCCCCACTCCTTTTCACCCCTTTCCCACCCTCCTATATGTCATATATGTATCCAATCTCTTTAGTATCTGGTGTAGCCTTCACATATTTCTTTTGCACAAATGACTGCAAGCATGTGTATATTATTATATCCCCTTCTTTCTTCTTGAAAGGTAGCACAACAGCTACTCTTACACTTTGCTTTTTTTCACTCAATTATATATCCTAGAAATCATTCCAAATCTGTTCATAGAGATCTACCTTATACTTTTTGACAATTACTTAATACTTCCTTGTGTGGATATACTATTTATTCAACCACCACTTTCCTATGCGTAGACATTTAGATTATTTTCAATATTTTGCTATTACAAACAATGCTGCCATGAATAAGCTTGCACATATGTATGTTTGTATTGTTCGAGGTGTATCTTCAGGTTTTTTTTCCTAGGAGTGGGACTTATGGGTCAGAGGTAAGTGCATATGTAGTTTTAGTAGGTATTGCCAAATTTTCTTTTAGAAAGGATAAAACAATTTGCATTTCCACAACAGCACTGTATCAGTGACTATTTCTCCACAACATTGCCAGGAGAATTTTAATTTTGTCAGTCTAATAAGTCATTAATGGTTCCTCAGTGTTGTTTTATTTGCATTTTCTAATTACGAGTGACTTGGGGAGCCATTTTTTATAGCTTTGTTTGCAAATTATCTCTCCATATCCCTTTGTTATTTTTTATTGAATTTTTAGTCTTTTGTCCCTCAATTTTTTATGTAGTCAAACATCAATCTTTTATTTTATTGTCTCAGAATTTTGAATTATTTTTAGATAGCATTTCCCTACACTAAGGGTAGGTAATAATTTATCTCTACTTTCTTATAGTATTTATAATTTAGTCTTGTATGTGGTGTAAGATATGGATCTAATTTTAACTTCTTGCAAACTGCTATCCAGTTGTCTCAGAATCATTTCTTTAAAAGTCTATCTTTAACCATGATCAAGTGAGATTTATTCCCGGGATGCAAGGATGGTTTAACATCCACAAATCAATCATGCTATACCATATTAACAAAACGAAGGATAAAAATCATATTATCACCTCAATAGACGAGAAAAAAGCATTTGACAAAATTCAATATCCATTTATGATAAACCCTCTGAACAAAGTAGGTATAGAGGGAATGTACCTCAACATAATACAGGTCATATATGACAAGACCACAGCAAACACCATTCTCAATGGTGAAAAGCTGAAAGCTTTTCCTCTAAGATTAGGAACAAGACAAGGATGCACACTCTCACCACTTTTATTCAACATAGTATTGGAAGTCCCAGCCAGAGCAATTAGGCAAAAAAAGGAAAGAAATAAAATTCATACAAATTGGAAGAGAAGAAGTAAAATTTTCACTATTTTCCGATGAGATATTACATATAGAAAACTCTAAAGACTTCATCAAAAAACTGTTAGAACTAATAAACAAATTCAGTAAGGTTGCAGGATACAAAATTAGTATACAAAAGTCTGTTGTGTTTCTATACACTAATAACAAACTGTCAGAAAGTGAAATTAAGCAAACAGTCCCATTTAGAATTGCATCAAAAAGAATAAAATACTCAGGATAAATTTAACCAAGGATGTGAAAAGTACGAAATCCGAAAAGTTGTTTTTGTTGTTTTTATTAGTGTCATCAAGTCAATTCTGACTCCTAGCAACCTTGTGTACAGCGGAGCTGAATCCTGACTGGTCTTTTCTGCACCATCCTCTCACCTTCTAGAGCTATATCAGACAATGCTCTCGTGCTGTTCATAGGGTTTCTATGGTTAATTTTTTCAGAGGTGAGAGACCATGTTCTTCTTCCTAGTCTTTATTAGTCCGGGAGCTCCACTTAAACCTGTCAACCATGGGTGACCCTGCTGGTATTTGAAGTACTGCTGGCATAGCTTTCAGTATCATAGCAACATGCAGTTGGCACAGTATGACAACTGACAGACAGGTACTGTGGTTCCCTGATGGGGAAACAAACCTGGGCCACAGCAGTGACAGCACTGAATCTTAACCACTAAACCACCAGGGCTGGCTACTCTGAAAACTATAAGAAATTAATAAAGGAAATTGAAGAAGATACAAATAAATGGAAAAATATTCTGTGCTTATAGATTAGTAACGTTAAAATGTCCATATTACCCAAAGCAATCTGTAGATTCATTGCAATTCTTATCAAAATTCCAATGGCATTTTTCACATAAAGAAAACAAACAGTCCTAAAATTTGTATGGAACCACAAAAGACCCTGAATAGCCAAAGCAATCCGCAGAAAGAAGAACAAAACTGGAGGCATCATGCTCCCTGATTTCAAACTGTATTAAAAGCTATAGTAATCAAAACAGTATGGTATTGGCATCAAAACAGACACAGAGATCAATGCAACAGAAAAGAGAGCCCAGAAATAAACCCACAATATGTATGTGGGTTTATATACATCAAAGACAGTCTCTTTAATAAACAGTGTTGGAGAAGACTGGACAGTCACCTGCAAAAGAATGAAACTAGACTACTATCTTACACCACACACAAAACTTAGTTCAAAATGGATTAAATATTTAAATGTAAGACCTGAAAACACAAAACTCCTAGAAGAAAACATAGAAGGTAAGCTCCTTGACATCAGTCTTAGAGATGACTTTTTGGATCTGACTCCAAAAGCAAAGACAACAAAAGCAAATATAAACAAGGGAGACTATTTCAAACTAAAAAGTTTCTGTGCAGCAAAAGAAATCATCAACAAAATGAAAAGTTAATCTACTGAATGTGAGAAAATATTTGCAGATTATATATCTGATAAGGGGTTAATATACAAAATATATAAAGAATTCATACAACTCAATAGGAAAAAACAAACAATCTGATTAAAAAGTGGTTAGAGGATCTGAGTAAACCTTTTTCCAAAAGATGGCCACCAGGCACATGAAAAGATGCTCAGCATCACTAATCATCAGGGAAATACAAGTCAAAACTATGATGAGATATCGCCTAACACATATTAGAATGGTTATTATCAAAAAGACAAGAAATAACAAATGTTGGGGAGCATGTGGAGAAAAGGGAACTCTTGTGCATTGTTGGTAGGAATGTAAATTGTGCAGCCACTATGGAGTTTCCTCAAAAAATTAAAAATAGAACTACCATATGGTGCAGCAATTTCACTTTTGGGTATTTATCCAAATAAAACAAAAGATATATGCCTACCCATGTTCACTGCAGCATTATTTACAATAGCCAACATACGGAAACAACCTAAGTGTCCATCAATGAATTGGTGGATAAAGAAAATTTTGACCCCCTCACCTCTTCCCCAACCCCCACCTTCCACCTCTGGCAATGACGAATCTGTTCCCTTATCTAGGAGCTTGGTTTTTTGATGTTGTTGCTGTTTTACATTCCACATATAAATGAGATCATACAGCATTGGTTTTTGTCTGACTTATGTCACTTAGCATAATGCCTTCAAGGTCTATCTATGTTGTCACAAATGGCAATATTTTGTTCTGTTTTATGGCTTGATAGTTCTTCATTTGTTGTATCTAGTCTGTCCATCTATTGAACTCTTAGTTCTGTTGTTTTGTTTTTCAGTTCTAGCATTCCCATTTGATTCTTTTTTCAGTTTCCATGTCTCTGCCAAAGTTTCCCATCAGCTCACACATTTTGTCTCCCTTTCCATAGATCCTTTAGCACTTTTTTAAAAATCACATTTATGTTAACTTTTCTGTTTGATAATACCAATGTTTACATCATCTCTGGGTCTGCTTCAGTTGACTATTTCTTCTGTTGTCCATGGGTCCTATTTTCTTTGGGCTTCATATGTATTGTAATGGTTTTATGAAAGATATTTTATATTAAAGAAAAAGTAGACACAAGTAAATAATATTCACCTCCAGAAAAAGGGCACATTCCTTGTTGTGTCAGGCTTCTAGATTAGCTGCTTAGTTTTACTTAGTTCTCCTTTAGCTTCAAATGTTTTAATGGTAGAATCAGGGCTTTTCCTTCTGTATGACTTAAGGTCTGAGCACTGGTGAGTTTCCAGAGTTCTCATTATGATTTAAAGTTGAACTACCAGCTTTCTTAACCATAAAAGATCTCTCTTTCTGCATTACAGCTAGCTGCCAGCTTATTAAGTAACTGCAGAGTTGTTAATGCTCTCTGGCACCATCATCAGTTTTCTGTACCTTGGGAATTTCTCTCATCCCTGCTTCTCTGTCCCCAATCTTTTGAGTAGAGGTACCTTACATTTGATGAAGGTCTTCAATGCCTCAGAGGGCTCTCTCTCAGTTCTCTTGCCCATCCCCCAAGCCTTTGGTGGATGAATTCTCAAAGGGCCTCAGATGGATTTCTCTCAGCAATCACGCCCTTTCCCTCTCTTACCGAGAGTGGCTGATTTTCATTTAGCGTAAACACTGTGCTTCAGGGGGTGTGTGTCTCAGTTCTCCTGTCCCATCTCCAGGCTTTAGTTTACTATCTCTGAGCCCCTGGTGAATCCCTGAAAGAAACAGTTGGAGGATGGTTCAGATTCACTCTGTGACTGGGTCATCTTGGAATTCTTGGAACTCTAATCTATCATGACTCCCTTTCTGCTGTTAAGTTACTTAACATTTTGGCTGGTTTCTCCTTTTACTTTTCTATGGCAGATTCCACCTCCCACCACTCTATTTGAGATGAGAGTAGCCATGAGTCTCCTTTCTTCTATGAAATATTTGTCATTTTCTGGAGGCTAGTTAATTTAAGTTTCTTTATATCATATTCTCATCTCTTTGATGAGTTAAAAAGACAATATGATTTTCTAGCTTATCCAGATTATTTTGGTTGTAAGGATAAGAGTTATGGTCAATTGTGTTTTCCACTTGCCAGGTCAATCTTGGAACCAAAGATAGACCTCCCTGGAGAGATCCATGACCCACTCATACCGTCATTTTTTCTCACATTGAAACATCAGGTATCATATCATAATAAGGAATGGAAATTACTCTTGACATTACTCATAAATACCATGAAATTCTCATTTCCCTTTAAATATATATTATAGATACTTTATTTATATGACTTTTTTTCTTGACATATTTATATCTGTAAAGTTTACTTTCTGTGGAGGTTAATGTGTACTGTATGCTCACTATGCAATATGTGAAGCATCACTTCTTTTTGAAAAATAATTCCCAATCTTATAATTAGTTGTGACTTTGTTACAATTAGTTGTTCACAACTCTAGCCAATGCTTACTCCGGCATGTAATGATGTCTTCATACTCTCCTTAGAGATATATTTTTAGTTCTGTACTTCTAGAGCCATGAAATTCTAACTAATTAAAATATTATCAGAGTATTTATAAGTAATGGGATCACTCATATTTTCACAGATGACTCCCCTCCATTTTCAGATGTCTATGTTTGTTGCTGGGTTATATAAACCCTGTGGCTGCCTCCACACAATGTCATGCTGCTGTGAGGATAGATATGTTTGTTTGATTTCCTGTTGTTTTAGAGATATCTATAGAACTATGTGCATGCCTCAATTAGAACATTTAATGCTTCTCTGTCTTGCGGTAGAGCCACTCAGATGTTTGACTGTGTGTGTCTCCCCCAACCAAGATGGGAGTGCTTAAGGTCAGGGACTGATTTCCCTCAACTTTCTATTCTGGATTCCCAAAACAGTCAGGGCTCCTACATAAGGCTAGGCAGCTTGTTCACCACACAAATGTGCCTGATCAACATGGCAAGCCTGTGTTGAAAATGATCACTAGCTCTACTAGCCAAGCTTTACGCCCTGGTTGAGGGCTTAAAGAAAGGTGTAAATTACCATTTTGTCAGACAAAAGCTTTATCTCATAATTTATCCTCCTGGAGGTGATGTGTTTTTTTTTTGTTTTTAGCTTTACAAAAGCATAGTAGCCTTGAGTACAGTCCATTGCACATAGTAGGTGCTCAGGATACCTTTTTCTGTCAGATTGAATCCCGTGAAAATCTTTAAATTATAGCCCTACCTCCTTGTTAGTGTTCTTGGAGTGCAGAAATGCTATCAGGAGTCCCTTAATTTGATTTTCTAAAGAATCCTTTCCATGAACGTGGGCATCTTTGTTGTATTCCTGCCCCATCAGAGGATCTTCTGCCCTCTAGACATGCCAGCAAGTGCTGGAGACATAATACACACGTGCTCATAGAGAAAATCCTCATAATTCATTCTGTACATATTTCTGAGTTTCTTGAGATCAACTGCAAAACAACAAAGAAGGCTCCCTCCTACTGACCCTTTCTCTAGAATCTATAATGTAATAAAAGAACATAAAAGGACATTTCCTTTATTTGTGGTACTTGTAAACAGTTGTGCCTCAAGAAAAGCTAGGACCATGACTAACTCGAAAGGCTATTAAACCCCAAATGATTCATAGTCTTAAACACACATTTACTCTCACGCTGGATCCGTATGAGATACCGACCCGTTACTGAGTTGCGAGAAACAAACCACATTTATTGATTATCTACTAAGCTTCATTTACCATACCAGATATGAGTATATAAAAAAAGAAGAAGACATTAGGGCCCGCCCACAAGAATCCTATAGTTTGGTTACAATGGCAGTGGAAGAGATAGTGTTCAACTCCTTTGCAGTAAGAAGTGTATGATGATAAGCTTCTTACCTCATTATCTGTATTTGTAGATAGATAGCTGACAAATAAGTCTCAGAATTCCATGGAAAAGAAGATCCTCCTCCCGTGATGGTCTAATTCCTACCTCAGCTCTAGATTTAATTCCCTTCTGACTCCTTAGGACCTCACTCCAGCAAATATCTCCTCTCTCACTCTTCTCTACAACCTCTCCTCCTCTTCTTGATATATGCTTCGAAAATATCCCTTTATTCAGCCCATACATCTCTTTCAGGCCCTCACCACATGGAAGGATGCCACAACCTTCTAAGTCATCTCCCTGAATATAGGCATGACATCCTGTGCAGCCAGTGCCATACTTTCAAAATCTAAATCTAACCACATTACCCTCCTACTCAAAACGTTCACATTTTTTTATAGAATGAAATCTCAACTCTTGCATAACATACAGGGTTCTTTATGATTTGACTCCATTTATCTCTCTAGTCCCATTTCCCACCATTTCTCTTTTTTAAAAAACAGCTTCATGGAAGTATAAGTGATGCATGAAGAACTATACATATTTAATGCGTACAATTTGATGAATTTGGCCATAGGTAAACATCCATGATAGCCTCACCACAATGAAGGTAACAGGCATATCCAACACCTCCCAGAGTTTCCTTGTATCCTTTGTTTTTTGTTTTTTTGTTTTTTTTTTTTTATGGTAAGAACATTTAACATGAGATATACCCTTTTAAAACATTTTGAAGTGTACAACACTGTGTTGTTAACTACAGGCACTGTGCTATGCAGTACATCTCTAGAACTTATTCATGATGCGGAACTGAAACTTGATACCCACTGAATAAAATCTCCCCGTTTCCCCCACCCTTCCAGCCCCTTGCAGCCACTATTTTATTCTCTGCTTCTAAGAGTTTGACTGTTTTAGATACTTTTATAAGTGAAATCATGCAGTATTTGTCCTTCTGCGACTGGGTTATTTCACTTAGAATAACGTCCTCTAGGTTTACAATGTTGTTGTAAATAGCAAGAGTTCCTTCTTTTTTTAAGGCTAAATAACATTCCATTGTATATATACACCACGTTTTCTTTACCCATTCATCTGTTGATCGGGCACATTATCTGTTTCCGTATCTTAGCTGTTGTGAATAGCACTGCATTGAACATTTCCCACCATCTTTTTTTAATCTCCTTTCCTTATCCTTGGCTTGTATGCTACACTGCTAATTTTTCGTTACCAGTACACCTCATGATCTCTTGCCTCCCAACATTGCAAGAAACATCTTTCTTCTCCATTAGTACACAGATAACCTAATTCTTACTTGTCTTATAATATTCAGCCAAGGCATTACTTTCTCTTTGAAATATTCCCTGAAAACTGGTTCTACCTTATCCCATACACTCTGGGTTCTTTCTTCCATGGTTCCATAGCGCTTTACACATACCTTAATAATAATGCCTACACCACGTTGTAATTGTATGTTTCAGCATCTGTCTTGCTCAAAGATTGTAAACACCTTCAGGATAAAGACTGTGTCTTTTCATCTTCCTATTTCCAAGACTTTTTACAGAGCCTGGCACAAAATAGACTCTTAATAGATATTTGATGAATAAGTAATTTAATTATTTTCTACATTTTATCTGAATCTTATTCTATTCTTCAAAAATCTTACCCTGTTGTATGGAAAATATACAATAGGGGGAGAAAGAGTAGAAGCCTTATTTAGTCGTCTGTAAAATAAAAATGATCGCCTATTTTATAACCCAATTGGATGGTTAGCAATTACTCAAATCCATTACTTAGGCAAGCAACTGTGTATGGAGCATCAGTTAGTTACCACTACTGAGAAAACGACTCTAAGGCTGAGGTGGGTATGGAGATGTCAGTTAGCATCAGTAGCTTCAGATACACACACACATGTGCACACGCAAATTCATTTGACACTGTATTGAACATCTATTTTGCCCCATGCTCTTCCTTCTTTTAACAAACATTTATTGATGGTCTACAGAGTACTGGTGGATGCTCAGTGCTGGGATAGAAAGATGAGCAGACATAGACTCTACCATCATGAAACTTTAGTGCTCTTAGAATGCCTTCCATCCATACACTATGCTCCCACCTCTTTGGAAATTCAGAACAATGCTTTCTTCCCTGAAATCCTTGCCTGACTCCCAAAGATGGGTGCCTCTGGGCCTGAATTCCTCTACCTGGAATTGTAATTTCATCTCATTTCTCTACCCCACTTGACTAGCAGCTGCAAAAGAAGAGGAGAAGTGTCTTTCTTTTTTGTTTTGTTTCCCCAGTGCTCAAACAGTTCCCAGTGAAAAGGAAGCACTAAATAAATGTTTTCTTAATAACTAAGGGAGCAGATAATCACCTGGCATGAAACAAGGCACTCACTGCACTAAAAAGCACATATTTCACCACGAACAGCAAAAGTCTATGATAGAGTGCCCTGCCACTTTACAGATCATTTCAAAAGGGAAAACAATGCCATTTTAACTCTTTGAAGCTGCAGCTTTAACATGTTGTTTTTTATTTTTTCCCCGGAATAAGAAGCAGACATAAGATTTCATGGCTGTCCTGCTGTTAACTTCCATATTAGGTGGTCGTCAAGCTACTAGAGCCTGACATCCCATTACTATCCCATTGATAACTACGCCATTGATTTATACATCACTCTAATGTGCCCTCTTCATGGTAAGTTAACATCCCTCAGGAAAGAACTAAAAATAATGAATGTTTGTCGAACACGTAACAGGATCCATTTCTATAAGAGGCCTATCATGAGAAGGTAATAGGAGCAAACCATTCACCCCAGAAATTTAAATGCTAAGTCCTTGGGGAAAAAAGCTTAAACTCTATAGTAGAATGTTGACTTTTCTGCATTTAGATAGGCTAGATAACAATGTTAGGCAAACTGGATACCAATTTTCCATATACAATTATTTGCAAGGCTAGGAAAATAGGAAGAGCTAGGTAGAATTATTGGGAAACTGATTTCAAAATGTTAAACAAATTGTGTTTGAAAAAGGTATTGTGTGTTATTTTATTAATATCTTCTAATAGAATTTGAGTGCTTGTAGCAGTGATCTCTAGGGATCAGAGAAACCCTTACCAATAAGATGTCTTGAAACTGAGTCCACTTAGGGATATCTAAATTTTTCATAAGCCTGTTTAGCCTAACAGACCTGAAGAAGAACAAGATCTACAATTGTGTTAGAAAATACAGTTAGAATTTCATTTAACCTTCGTGGGTTAAGCATATATATTTATCTTTGCTCTCTTCCCAAGACCTCACTAAAATGACTATAAAGGAATTTTTTTAAGTAAAAACCCAAGATATTAAACAGAAAAAGATGGTAGGTGAGAGAGGACACCTTATCAGAGAGACGTTCCTGACCGCTCTGTATGAAATAGCACCCCAACCCCAATTCCCAGCTTGACCACCCTGCTTGTTTCACTTTATAGTACTTAACACATCATAAGTTGTATTATATATTTATGGCTTTATTATCTGTCTCCTTCCACTATAATTTAAGCTTCAGGAGGGCAGGGGCTTTCTTTCTGCTATATTCTTAACACCTAAAATATTTCCTGATATAGTCACGTAATAAATATTTGTTGAACAAAACAGCAACGTATATTTGGAAGAAGGAAAGCAGATAGAATAATGGAAGCTAATTCACCAGAATGGAGAAGCTAAAACCTAGGAGCTCAAAGAGAGACATTCTGATAAAATGCAAGTAGATTCTTAGTGAAGAATACCAGAAAAACTCAGAAAATCAAGACAGGGGTTCTTTGGAGTACAGAGATGAGGGAAGGGCAAAAGTTAGAAAAAATGACTGAAAATTGGAATAAGGAGAAATTAGACACCTAGATCCTTTTTCTGGCCCCTATTATACCAATAATCACATTAGATGTTAATGGCATAAGTACCGCAATTAAAAGGAGGAGTTTGACAGACTGAATTAAAATAAGCAAGATTTGACTATATGCTGTATACAGGAGATATACTTTGAATGTAAAGACATAGTTTGAAAGTAAGTGGATGCAGAACATGTACCATGCAAACCATAAGTATAAGAAGACTAACACAGTTAGATGAATATCAAACAAAATAGATTTCAAGAGACAGAGTATTACCAAGGATAAAGAGAGACATTTTATGATGAAACATGTAACAGTCATAGATATGTATATGCCTAATAAAAGAGGATCAATGTGCAAAAAGCAAAGATTGAGAAAATCACGTGCAGAAATAAGCAACTTAAGATTTTTCTCTTCATCTTCATTTTTCAGAAATTTTATTTGGATGTACTTAAGTTTACTTTTGTTTTTCTTGCTTAAGATTAACTGAGCATCTTGAATCTGTAAATTTGTTTCCTCCCTGTAGGTATTTTCAACCATTACTATTTAAAACATTTTTCTACTCCATTGTCTCTCTCCTTTTCTTCTGAGATTCTAATTATGTATATGTTTGTTTTCTCTTTATTTTCCAAAGGCCCCTTGACCCTGTTACGTGTTTGTTTGTTTGTTGGATAATCATTTTTTTCCTCTCTCTTTCAGACTGGATAATTTTTATTGATCTATTTTCAAGGTCACTGATTCCCTCTTCTGTCACCTCCACTCTGCTTGCTTTTGGGCCTAGCCCGTAAATTTTTATTTCAGATATTTTTCCTTTTAGTTCGATAATTTCTATTTAGCTCTCTTTTATAGTTTCTCCCTACTTATGAGCACGTTTTACTCTACCTCATTGAGCACAGTTATAAGAGCTGCTTTGAAGTCTCCATCTGCTATTTCCAACATCTAAGTCTTCTAGGGTATATTCTGTGTTGATTGTATTTTCCCTCAGAAATGAGTCAACTTTCTTAGTCCTTCAAATGTTAAGTAATTTTGGATTGTCTCCTGGCTGTTGTGAATGGTATGTTGCAAAGATTCTGGATTCTATTATATTCCTCTCAAAAGTGTTGCAACTTTGTTTAAGAAGTCAATTAACTTGGTTGGACTCAAATTGAAAATTCTGTCCCTTGGGGTGGCAGTTCAAGCCCTTTGGTCCTTAGCTGGGTTCTCTGAGTGTGCTTTGTGCATGAGTGGTTCAGAGGTCAATCTGAGATTTGAAGAGAGTTTACATAAAGAATTCAAGGATTTACCTCTCTCCTACTTTTCTTTCCAGAACTCTTCTCTCACTTTTTCAGCAGCCATAATTGCCCTGACCTTTGCTGTTTGGTTTTTCAGGTCAGAAAAATTGCAGGTTTTCTATCAGGGTTTTGTTGCTTAAGCAGTCTGGATATACCCTTCGCACATGCTAAAAGATGTCAAAACAGGAAACTCAACTGTGATGCCCTCTTTTTCCTCTTCTGCCTGCAGTGCAAAATTTGCCTGCTTTGTTCACTCTCCAGAGCCTTTAGGCAGTTGCTTTTGTCTTTTGTCCAGAGTTTATAGTTGTAAACTAAAGATCAGTCTGTTAGGAAGTTACTAAGCCATGCTAGAAGCAGAACTCTTCTTACATCTTTTTAAACTGTCAAATCATGTTGAGTGCTAAAAGCAAGACATAATATTTGGAGAGTAAGAGAACAGTAAGTTATAATGAAAGCAAGGTGTTTGTACTGAGTGTCTAAAAAAGGTAATAAGGGAATCAGAAAATACAGCAATGACAAATCTCTAACCAGGTCACCCTTAGAAATCCAGGCAGTATCTGGATGTCTCTCAGCAGGAAGGATGACTCCAGACTGGAATCAAGACAAACTTCAGTCTTTAGTGAAGCAACTGGAGATGGCAGGACTGGCAAGTTAGGGCCCCACTGATTAAGACTAAGACTCAGGTGCGGGGAAACAAGGCAGAAGGCCAGGTAGTCTCAGAAAGAGGACCAAAGCACAGGACCAGACAAAGAGCAGGTGTGTTGATGCTGAGTCACTGTGCGCTGGTGAGAGATCTAGTCTTGGGTAAGAGTGGGAACCCAGAGCCTGGGTAGAGGACCTTCAGAAGGACATCAAATATCCTCAATTTTAGAAGCACTGAGACTAGAGTTAGGGCCTGGCCCCTTCCGTTGTTATAAAACTAGCCCTTAACAAAAAATTTTTAAAGTGCTGAAAGAAATAAAGAAAAAAATAGTTACTAGAATACTAAACAAAGTTGCATGTGAAACCTCCCTTATTTGCAAGTGTGTTATACTTATATCTTTGGTACTCATCACACTACATTAAAATGATCAATCTATTTTTCTGCTTCTTCCACTATAAATTGAACTTCTTAAAGTAAAGCTCTCTCTCTTTTATTTACTTTTTTTTTTAAAGATTGGCAACTGAGCTAACATGTTGCCAATCTTCATTTTTGTTTTCCTTCTTCTTCTTCTTCTCTCCAAAGCCTCCCCAGCACATAGCTGCATATTCTAGTTGTAGGTCTTTCTATTTGTGGCATGTGTGACACCACCTCAGCATGGCCTGATGAATGGTGCCACGTTGGTGCCCAGGATCTGAACCTGTGAAATCCCAGGCCGCCGAAGCAGGGTGTGTGAACTTAACCACTCGGCCATGAGGCTGGCCCCAAAATAAAGCTCTCTTTGTGGAAAAAACACCAAAACTGGTTCACGTATTTGTGAAGTTCCCTATAACTCTATTGCCTCATTCCTTAACGAAGAGACCTCGTCTTATATACGTTTTCTTTAAAGTAGTGCTTATTAACCATAATGTGCAACTACCTAGGATATTTTAAAATGAAAATTCTGATTCAGTACCTTTGGAATGGGCTTAAAATTCTGCATGGCCAGCAAGCATCCAGGTGATACCAACGCTGCTGATCTGTGGACCACATGTTGAGCGGCAAGGTTTTATGCAACCTTAGTTATAGAAGTAAACTCATTTATTTGATCTTTTTGCTTGCCTTCAAAACCAGATAGTATCCTCCATGCTCTAATATGCCACCCTTCTAGGGTTCCAAAAGAGCCCCTGTGTGGCAGAACACCGGCATAACAATCTAGTGTGTCATGACTGGCTAGTCACATCTGCAGTCTTCTTTCTGCGTGGTCCTCTTCTCTCCTCACCATCCTTGTATATTCCTCCCATGCTTTATCTTCCCAGCTCCATTTCCTAGTTTGTGTTTCTTTCAAAATGGGGATTGTCTTCACCTAGGTCAAGGCCCTTTTTACACAGAATGTGGTCAATAAACGTTTGAGTTACAAATTAATGCAATAGGTTCAATAATCTATATCCAAACAAAGTGAACTGAAGACTTTCAATAATTTCACAAATAGTCTCAAATATCAGATCTTGAGGAAAACTTTTGGCAGCCTCCCCCCACACACACAGTACTATTCAGTACCTTCAATGCACCAACATCCATAGCTCCTATCAATGACTGCAAAGTGTCCTGTGAATATTTCAGATATGATGTATGTAATTCGTACATATGTCAGACATGATGGTACTGAAGGGTTCTCGGTACAGCTCTGAAAGAAAAGTTAACTTTTGTATTAAAAATAATAAACTGAATAAATATTTTGATGTTAAATTATCCATTTTAAAGGATTTTGAAATTACCTTCCCTAGTGTAGCAGCATAATTCTATTTCTCTGGAAAGCTAATCTTGGATAAAAGTTGGGTAACTTTTAACCAGGGAAGGAGGACTTCAGCTGACTGGACTCTGTAGCAAGGCATCTCATTGAATCTTTCCATTGGCCTCTCCCTAGTAAATCACTTGCGGAGCCTGAGAAAATCTCTTTCTTTGTAACCCCAGAGGAATTATTTGGATGTCAGAGATAAGGGAAAATGGATCACTAAAGACAATGCTCGGGGGAAAGTGGAGTCATTGCCATAGCTTTCATAGGGATTCTCATAGACAATTATTTTGGGTTATATCACACATTAACCAAAGTCATAAGGCTAGAGACAGTCAAAGGTAAATATACTAATAATTGCAATAGCAATGACATTAATAACTTACCTTGGGACAGTGTTTTATAAAGCCCCTTAGTATATGCTTTCTCACTTGATCACCCAATGACCCTGTGAAGGACTCAGGGCAGGTCTTTTAAACCAGTCTTATAAAGAAGGAAAAGGAGGCCCAAGAGAAAAGTGATTGCTCAGGCTCATGCAACTAGGAAGTGGTAAAACCAGGATTCACACTCAGGCCTCTTAATTCCTAATCCAGTGTTCTCCCTCCCACTACCCGACTTTGCTCACCAACTCTGTTAGCCACCAGTAAACACAGTAGCTATGGGCATGAAGGGAAAGATTAATAGAAAATGACTTTTCAGAATTAGGATGTGTTGTGTTCAAGATTTTAGTCCCTGGACCCAAATCAAGTTGCTGTGCAATATAGACAGTCTGTCTGAAAACAGGCTGGTGGATTTCTCATAAACCCACTGGATGGTGAAATTGCCTTCCCATCCCAAGAATTTTCTGGATGCAGAGATGCTGCCCAAATGAGATCTGAGAGCAAAATCAGAATCCCCAAGAACAGCAAGAAGTTTTAGGAGGAAGCAGAGGGAGCAGTGCTTATACAAGTCTTCCCTGGTAATAGCCTATGGCTACTATGTCCAGCAAGAAGTCACATTCTTGGGGACTGGGGAGGGAGGAAACAGACTACTGATGTACTTTGTGTTACTAATTGATCAAGAAGCAGGATAAGCACTAGCAGATCTTTTTTTCTAATTACTATAGCAGAAAAGACAGTAGAACTCTGCTATTCACATATGATATACATTTTATGGGAATAGAGGAGTTCAGAAGCGGCTGTTGAGGTCCCACTTAAATCATCTTTATCAAGCAGTGCACCCAGCCCTCAGCTACTGGGCATGTTGGCTGCTAACCGTTCACAGCTGCACCCTTCTGCTGAGAATTGTCCTCAGCAAATGAAAGTCACCTCCCCTGGAAACACTTAGGAGGTTGTGCCTTTCCCCTGGAGGTGTACCACACAGGGACTAACTGCCATGGGGTAAAAAGGGCTGCCCTGTCGCCTCAGTGTGGAATAACTCTATAGAGCCATTCACACTCCAAAGCTCCCCAGGGTTAGGGAATAGGCTGAGTCTAGATTCAGCTAAATCTACATCTTTGTTTAGCTACTTTCTGGGCCCTCTCCTGCCTTCCTCACTCCCTTACAAGTTTTAGCTGAGAGCTCTCCCACAGTGAATCACTTGTACAAGAATGCCCATATCAGGCTCTGCTTCTAAGGAACAAGTCCTAATACCAGGAGCCATACGTTAATCCAAAGAAATCATATTTTTCCCCCAAATTTCCACTTACTATGTAGCAGGAAACGGAATCTACAGATTTCTTTGTTTATCCACACATGCCCTATTTTATGCCTTGGGACATACTATGGCATATCAGTGATAGCAAATCCTTATTTGGATGCGTGTAATGTGTTAGGCTCTGTGAAAAGAGCTTTAGTGTTATGGTATTTAACTCTCACAACTCTCTGAGGTAGATTCTATTATTATCATTCCCGTTTTATAGATAAGGGAACTATGAGCTAGAGAGATTAGGTACCTGCTCCAAAGTCACATAGATGGCATGAGTCAGAACTGGGGTTTGAAGCCAGTTTTATGTGACTCCAGAGCCCAGGCTCTTAACCATCATGTTGTACCCCCTCACTATACCAAACTATGTTCATACAAAATGATTGCTCAAATAATCAAGTAATTTGGGAAAGTTCTTCACAAACTGTCTATTTGGTTTATTCACTTGCATAAATCATGAAATTTTGCGGCAATTTGTTTGTAATGCCTCAAGCTCCTCCTGCATAGAGGCATACTGTCTCAGGAGACAGATATAAGTTCATGTACTAGAGGAAGCTCATGTCTAAAACTGGGATGTTATTACAGGTTGGGTATCCTGAGAGGCAGACCCTGAAACAAGTATTTAAGTAGGATTAGTTTATTTGGGAGGTGATTCCAGGAATCACCAGTAGAGGAGGGGAAAAATGAGTCAAGGAGAGTCTCTAGGAGACTGTACAGAATATATCTCAGAATCAGTCCATCCCAGGGGCAAGGAAGCTGGGGAATTTACCCGCCAGCTCCCATCTGTCATTGGCGGCAGTCTTCTCCTGGGGGCATTAATTCCCTGGAACTTCTGACTACCATGGAAGGAGGCTCAGCATGTTCCTGCAGCCTGAAAACGCACTCAGGCAGAGAGTTGTGTTTGCAGTAAGAAGCCATTCACATGTAAGGGAATCCACATGACATTCACTGATGTCAAGGGAGTATGGGGGAGGCACTGACAGCATCTGCCACAGATAACAAGGCTGAAACTGGGTCAGATCCAAGGGTCAGAAGGAAAGCAGGAGCCATAGTATGCAACCAATGTGGAGCACACTGTAATAACAAGAAAGAGCAAAGACAAAAGTAGCAGAGCAAGTAAGTGGGGGTGGCCTGAAGTAATCTTGGAGCGATTGCTGGTGGCTGCTCAGAAACACTCACCCAGCTTGCATTGGTGTATTGGACCCATTTAATGGGGACAGATGTGGTAGGCTGTTAGGATAGCGAGTGGTGCTTCATATTTCTCAGTATATCCCCCATTCCTAAGACTGTCTCTGTCAAGTGGCAAAAATACCTACCTACCTCCAGAGTGGGAGGATGAATAACCATAATCGTTTTAGAAGAAAAGCCTCATTTCTGCACAAAAGTTTTTCTAACTGGAAAAGCAAAAGTCTCACACAGTGTGAGATATGTCAGATATGTGCAAATGTGTGTGCTGTGCATGTCAATTTCATTTTGGTTTTAAGTCTAAGGAGAATGTCCTGAAGCCCCCTAGGGAGGGAATATTGCCTGTGCTATGGGTTACTGTTTTATTTGCTTATTACATTCCTAAGCTGGGGTAGGGAAGTCCGTTTACATAGGGGAATTCCCTGGTTAACTGAGCCACTCTTCTCAAACTGTAAAACCAACACTTCACTGAATGTCTGGGTGCATTAGGTTCCAAATTTGGAGGCCATTACCCTTGTTTGGATTTACTAATTGAAGAAGGAAAAATAGAAGTCAAGAAGGTGCTAATACACCCAGTGAGGTATTGGAAAGTATGTGAAGGCCTCATTAAAAAAAAACCAAAAGAGAGTGAAAATATCACTGACGACCATGTACTGGCATTTTAATCGGAGGCCTCAGATTAAGCCAGTATGATACCTCCAAACCAGCTGCGGAACAGTAAACTCAGCCTTTCTTTTCCGGAGCAGGTTATTTCAGAACTACAGAATAAGAAGACCTGAAGCTCAGCCCCTCAAATGCATCTTCCTTCTGGAGATAAGCTGCATTCAACAGGATCAATCAGGTCTGCTGCCCGGCTCTGCTCTGCTCACCCCCAGCTGCCTTGACGTTTACTAAAGTTCTGGGCTGAGTTTATGGATCGTTAATAGTGTAGTCCGTATATTTGCTCTAAGAATGGGTGGTCTTCAATGCCATATGGTTGCCTTTGGAGGCCTGAAGGAATTGGAATGAAACAGAGAGATGGAGAGGAGAAAGAGGTATGAAAGTAGGTGGGGAAGTGCACAATTTAGACTCAGATAAAACCAGGATCAAATCATGGCTCCCACGGGTCCTAGCCATGTGACTTTGGGCAAGTTATTTAATCTTGCCAACTATAAATTTTCTCATCTATAGAAAAAAAGTTAATAGAACTTATCTCATAGAACCTTGTGGAGACAACGTGAAATAAGGCATCTTAAGTACCTAACTCCACGCCTGTGCATTTGGCAAGAACACGATAAATGATAGCTCTGCTGCTGACGGAGAACCACCATCTATGTTCCAGTTCTGCGTTAGATGCAGCAAATGAATTCTTTTACTGTGACATCAAACTTATTTTATAAGTAGGTATTGTTATCCCCATTTTAAGGTTGAAGAAATAAAGGCACAGAGTGTCTGAGTAAACTGTCCGAGGTCCCATGGCTGGTAAGTGATGGGGCAGTAATTCAATGCAGCCTTAACTAATTCCAAAGTCCATGCTCTTTGCACCATCAGATGCTTTCTTCTACGTCCTGCAGAGGTGCTCACCCAAATGCTCATACCCACGGGACATTTAACAAGGTTTAGGCATTGACGAGGGATGCTCTCCCTCCCTGGTTTGGGGTTGCCATGGGCACAGCCTGAAATCCATCTGTGAATGGCTGGATATGCTGCTGCCCCGCTCCCACATTTTCCATGGCATGAAGGGGGATTTTCACACTCTCAGAGGAAGATGATATAGCTCAAGTCTCACACTTCTCAAAGTGTAACCTGTGGCCTATGGTGGGCTATATGAGTTCTCTTTAAGGTCAGAGAACTATTCCAAAAATGCAAGTGCTTTTTCAGTTCTCATATTGCATCAATTTTACTTTTGTGCATGATCACATAAGACACTAAGGCCTTTAGTCTAAGGGTTACAAAAATTTGGTATTCGTAAATTGAGGTTAACATATTACCAGAATTTGCTAACAAGTCTGGCTTTAACAGCTGGCAAAGCTGCAGTGGCCACAAACATAGAATAGATGGTTAGAAAATGCACAATGTCAAGAAGGGACCTCGAGAGTGTCATCTTAAGTTGGTCCTTTTAGTTGTTGCTTATTAACCAACACTTAGGCTATTCTTACTATGTGCCAGGCATTTTCTAAGCACTTTAGAAATGTTAACTTGTTTTTGATCCTCATAATATTCCCATGAAGTAAATACTCTTATTATTACCATTTTTCAGATGGGAAAATTGAGGCATGAAACACTTGAGTAAGTCACCCCAGATCACACACCTACTGAGTGACAAGCCAAGATTTGAAGACAAGTGGTCTAGTTGAAAAAGCACAGTCTTAGTCACTGGGTCTCTCCTTGTTTTGTCTCTGAAAGTTACTTTTGGTTTCACTTGTGGTGTGAATTGTTTGGGTAATGTTATATATCAACATACAGATGGCCTCACAGTTTCTAATTACTATTCTTTAACAACAACACTGCAACAACATCTATTGAGCATCTACTTTGTGCTAGTCACAGCTCTAAGCACATATGAATTCATGTGTACTAACTCATTTAATCCTCCCTGCAACCCTTTCACCCTTTCATCCTCATATCAGTTTTGCAAATTGGAAGACTGAGGAGTAGAGAAGTTAGGTAACCTGCACAAAATCACCTTCACACAGCTAGTGAGTCATGGGGGCAGGGTTCAAACCCAGGCTCTTAACCATATCCTGTCACAGCTCAAAAATGAGTCATCTGCACCCAGTGAGCTCTTTCTCCACCAGAAAGTAGGGACAGGCAAGGTAAATAAACTGGGAGGGATTTAGAACCCCTTGCTATAGGCCATTTTCAAAACAGTAGCAAGAGGAGTTGGTTAGAGTCAGCATTCATGGAATAGCCAACCACAGAGGAACAATTCTCATTCTGGACCAGGCACAGCCTGATGTTAGCAAAGAACCTGCAGGAGGTGCAGAGACAATACGGGAATAGGGCGAGTCTGCCAGAATAGAGGGGCACCAGGCTCAGGAGCCAGATAGGCTCTGCCACTCACCATGTGGCCACAGGCAAGTCACTCACCTTCTCTAAGCCCTGGTTTCCTCATCAGTAAAATATGGCGGAGGACAATACCCACTCCATGGAGTTTTGTGAAGAATGAATAAGATAATAAAAGTAAAACTCTTAGTATCATTTAGGCAACTCATTATTATTGAATAAAAGATCTCGAAACATTTCCAACCATTCCATTTACATCGTTTTTTAAAAACGAGCAAGCTCAAATCTCCACTTCCAACACATAATCGCTATGTCTCTACCTTCCTTATAGAAGCCCCTTTCCTCATTCTTCCCTCCATCTGGGCCCAATTTGAATTTTTGTCCTCTTTTTCTGGCTCCTTGGGAAGGAATGATATTATTAGTACTTCTAATACAGCTTATGACCTTCTTCAGTGCTAAAGGAGTAACTGATTATTTTCGCCAGTGATACAGATCCCAACAGTAGTATTGGCAGCATTTTACTTTACTGCATCGCAGCTTGTGTACTGCTTCTGGGCCACAGGTCTATTTTATGCAATTTGGTAGGTGGATGTGGCTTTTGGGTTTGTTTCAGAGGGAATGACTTCGCCAACCCAATCTGCATAATTCTAGTTACTTATCTTTAGAAGGCAAGAGCTTACCAGGTCTATTGACTCTTACAGTCGTGAGGGTCTGTAGGGCCGTGAGGTTCTTTTGTCTCTTTATATGCCAACAAAAAGGAACAGGGCTCCAAAAGCTGGGTCATTCCATTCGATTTCAAAGCTACATCTTAGGACACAGAGAAATAGCATCTCTGTTCCACCAGTACAATAAATAGTTAATGAGCATGTGCCCTCCATAGACTCCTGAAAAATAACCCATTTCCTACCCAAATTTTGATAAAATGTACAGAAATTAGATTTCCCTCAAGATCCTCATCAGACATCCTTTCAGAATGGGGATTTTAGCTTGCAATTAGAATCACTTGGGGGCTAAAGACACAAATTGCTAAGACTTACCTCCAAAGATTCAGATCGAATAAGCATTGGGTTGGGCCCAGGTTACCTATAGATTTAATAGGCTTGACAATCCTCTATCCTCCACACACATCCCTCAGATCCTGATAAATGGGTCGCCGCACTACATTTTGAGAAGGAGCACTCTAACAGGCTACATACATTTTTGTTTTATGTCCCTGTGTTATTGAGGTGAGTTTCACAGGGCTCTTAGTCTCAGAGAAATAATTTAATTATTTGAAATTGATAAGAAAAGTTACAGAAATGGCATTTTGGCCTAGTGGCATGGAAAAGAAAGATGGAGTTAGGCAAACCTTAATTCAAATCCAAACTCGATCATTTACTACCTGGTTGAGCTAGGGGAAATTAATCTCTCTGAGCCTCAGTTTTTCATCTATAAAATGGAAATAATAACCTCTGAAAGTTTACCCTGAAGATTAACTGAGACATCTTCAACAAATACAAAACAGGTGCAAACAAAGGCACCCACTTTGAGTCTGGATAGGGTAGATCATAAGTGGTGCTAAAGTGTCCTTTCCTTTAAATGATGTTGATACATGTCTACCAGGAAAAAGAACAAAGGTCAATGATGCTGTTGGGTTGAAACAAGGTTTTCCTGAAGATTTCAACCCTTGCTTTTTTTTTTTCTTCTGCATTCCAGGAAAGGGAATGAAGGCTGGGCAGATTCCACTGCAGGCCCACAGGTAGAGTGACCCAGAGGAAACCTAAGTCAGAGACAACTGATGGCCCTGGACTAGCTCCCTAGGAAGTTCTGGCATCCAAAGAGGCAAACAGCCTCTTTGGTCCTAGGCTGCAGGGGTGAGCAAGCTCTTATGTTCCACCTAGCCAAGGTGACCCTCAAACCTGAGGCAGAGTGTAGAAATCAGCGTCAACCAGGCCTGACAAGACCCTGTGGTCCCAGTGTTTCCTCCCTACACAGGAGAAACTATGTCAATGTGAAGCCAAAGGTGTTCCTTCCTGGGGGATGGAGCACAGCAGTTTTCGAGGGTTGGTTGATGAACTTTCCACAGAGGGCCCCTCAGTCACTATCTGAGATGTTAGCCCTTGTAGAGGTCATACTAGGCTGCCGAGTTACTCTGTTAGGGCTGCTTGGTACTGGCTAGATTTTCCATCAGGCAGACTAAGCATGAAAAAAATAAAAACTGTTGTTTTAACAAAGTATTAAAACAGTTGTCATGGGAAAAAACAGAACTTTATTAATGGACTTCCTTATATATTTTATGGTTTTATGTTATTTTTATATTAAATCACATGATGGAGATAGATTGGGAAGCCACACTTTTGTCAAGACCTGAGGCCTCTCTAGGTCTTAGTGTGTCCTGGGTCTTGACACTGAGGGCAGAGTTGGGTAGGTGGTTACTCCCTTGACAGGATCAGAAGGGTTTCGAGATCAACTCTCCTGCACCCAAAGCTCTGCTCTGAAATATGCCCCAACCTAAGGCATTGGAGGCTTCTGCGAAAATGAGAATGTCATCTTAAATCATCAATAATCATGATTGATTAGTACCAAATACATAGGCTCAATATTGCAAAGAGTATGGTTCTAAGAAGGAAAGGAGCAGGCTCCAGATATTATGAGAGGGATACACTTTCATTTTGAATTTTCAAGAGACGATGTTCCTAAATAGAAAGTGTGACTTTGGTAGGTGAGATATTCTGATTTCTAAGAAAAATATATATATTTGGTCATTCAGATGACCAAAATATATTTCTCATATATATTTGGTCTTGTCTGTGGTTCCTGGCTCCCAGTTGAAACCCTTGGAATTTCCTAAGTGTTGAATGATAAAGCTGTCTTTTGTTATGTTAATGAGTTAACTTCTGGAAAGTGCCTAAGGATGGAGGCTGGGTCAGAGAAATCAACCACTTGATGAGAGGGTTGGAACTTTCAGTTCTACCTCAGACCTCTAGGGAGCAGGAGGGGCTGGAGATGAAGCTCAATCACCAATGGCCAATGATTTAATCAATAACGCCTATAGAATAAAGCCTCTATAAAACCCAAAAAAGATGGGGCTCAGCAACCTTCTGGGTTGGAGAACAAACGGAGATTCAGGGAGAATGGCACATCTGGAGACGGCCTTTTCCCCATACCTTGCTCCATACATCTCTTCCATCTGGCTGTTCCTGAGTTATATCCTTTTATAATAAACTAGTGATGTAAATAAAATGTTTCTCTGAGTTCTGTGAGCACTTTAGCAAATTAATTGAACCTGAGGAGGAGGTCATGAGACCCTCTGATTTATAGCCAGTGGGTCAGAAGCATGAGAACAACTTGAGCTTGTGACTGGCATCTGCAGTAGGGTGGGGGCAGTCTTGTGGGACTGAGCTTTTTACCTATGGAATCTGATACTATCTTTGGGTAGATAGTGTCAGAATTGAGTTGAATTGTAAGACACCCAGCTGGTATCCAAGAACTGCTTGTTTGTGGTGTGGGAAACACCCTCCTTCACACGTTGGAATCGGGTCAAGCAATTGAAAAAGAGGAGGACAGACTTCAGGTGGCAGTAGGGTACAGAGTGGGACACTGCGTGGTTTGGAGAAAATAAAAGCATCCCGTAGTAGTTGGAAGTATTAAAAAAGAATGATAGCTTGTGGCAATGCTGCCAAGCACCAGTAGTTTTCATAAACACTGAGGGACAGCAACATGGTTTCTAGTCCAAATGGACAGAGCCTCAGCCTCTCTTTGCCTCACCTCCAAATCTTGCTGTGAGACCCAGATTTCTCTGTCTACATGTAAGTGGAATCCTATGGCTCCCTTTCTGAACATGAAAGTGAAAGAGAACTATACAATTAATGATTAGTTTGTGCTCATTCAACTGGGCTTATTATTCCTTCATAATTGCCACTTGAACTTGCTTTTGCTTACATTATTTCATTCTAGAAGTCTTGCCTCCTTAACTGAGTCATATCTCTTTGAGTGGATTGGGTCCTACCTTCTTCTTTAGCATCTCCCCCAGTGCAGAAGGCTTGATGGACGCTGAGAAAATGACAGGTGACTGATTACTTACCTGATCCTTTTCCTTCAACAAATGTTCATTTGACCTCAGCTCCTATGGTTGACTCACTGCATTGTACCAGCCATGAGAACTATTAAGGTTCTATTCAGACAAGCATGGAGCAGGGATAGTGTGTGGTGGAAGACCACTGTATCTGTAAAACATTTCTTTGAAGATATAGATCCTTGAAAAATGCCAAAGATTCCAAGGATGCCACTCTTATTGCCATCCAGAAGTCAAGTGAAATTGGCACTGTCACAAATATCCTGTGGATTTTTGCTTTCCTGTTGCTGGTATGATTCTGGCTAGACTGCTACAATAGCATCAGAGTACTTCATCAGGCATGTGTCTATAGAATTTCAATTCATTTGTTTACTCAACAACATTTTTATTGAATAACCATTGTGTGCCAGTCACTTTGCTAGAGACTGGAATGTGACTTCAGAGCACAAAGAACAGGAGCTTGCTAATAATGACCTACCAGAAAATCACCTCCTCCCTTTGCCACCCAATCTCCATAAAGGAAGCAAACATAGGAACTACCATCCATTCATTGCCCACTCTTGGTAGACCCTTGCATATATTTTCTCATTTGATCCACACAGCAAATCATCATAAAACTGAAGCATGAAAAGTTTAGGACCGTGTCCAAGGTCTCATGGCTACCAAGCGGCAAAGCCAGATTTAAACTCAGGCTTTTCCTCCATAATCCTGGTTGCACTGGTTTTTCAAAAATTCACTAGTACCCTGGGATTCCTTCTCAGCAGTATATTGATTCTTATTGCTGTCAATGATGTCTTATCTGATCATTTCTCTATTCCAAGAGAGCTACGCAGGGTTTATAGTAGACCCTGCAAAACTTCACAATTCTCTGCAGACATGTCAGAATTGCAACAAATGGCCTAGAAGCTAACGTCAGAACATACACTCTTCCAGACATATGGAGAACTCCTTCAACTTGACAGACGATGAGTAGTCATCCAGGAATTACATGATAGTGATAGTGCTATTTCTTGAAGCTCATATGCCAAATTGCAGGCTGCTCTATAGAGCTGGGCTTCACCACAGTCTGAGCACGGCCTGGAGACAAACCCATTCAGGCTGTGCCAGCAAAGCCCAGACCTCCATTTGAACTCCCTGTTATTAATGATTAACTTTGTTCCCAAGTCATGACAGCTAAGCAACACCCAGGCCAAGGTTGCCCTCATTCACAAAATAGAAAGCATAAATCTACCCTCCGCCTTTTCCTCCTCTTTTTGCTGCCTCTTTCTCACACCATGCATCTATTAATCACCAACTCCATCAATTTCATAACTTAACATGTTCTTGAATATATCCTTGTTCTTCATCTCCATCTCTATTGGTTCACACCTTCATCATTCGTTGCAGGATTACTGCAGTTGCTTTCCATCTGGTGTCTCTAAATCCAGTTCTGCCACCACTGTTGCATCTATTCCATACACTGATGCTGCCAGGGTAATCTTTGAAAAATCCAAATCCGTAACTCTGCTCTGTATCCAAAATTCCTCTCTGACTCCCCACTGACAACAGAAAAGCATATTCTCAAAAGTTACTCTTAAAGGGCCCTCAAAGATATGGCTTACTTCTACTTTTCAGACTTCTTATATGTTACTCCCAGTGTGAAATATCACAACATTCCTCAAATATGCTCAACATTCTTACCTTTGTGCCTTTGGCCCTTCTTTTCTTTCTGCCTAAAATGCTTTTCCTTCTCTTGATGAACTCCTATTCATCCCTCAAAACCCAATTAAAGCATTGCCTCCTCTGGTAAACCTTTCCTAACCCTCCCTTACAGACTCAGTTGTTAACTTACTTTGTGTCCTGAAGTACTTCTACATATACTTATTACCACAATTGAATGGAATTGAAATTTACTGGTTAATTAGGCTATAAGCTTCAGGAGTTTACAGGCAGATTTTACCCCTCTTCCATACTTGGGGAGTGTCCGTGCTTGACACATTGTTCAGTAAGCATCAGTCTCTTGCCTTCTTCCTACCAAAATCTCTATTTGCTCATTTACAAAATTACGGGCTTGGGTGAAATGGTTTTACAAATCCTTCTAGCCAAACAACCTTTAATCAATTAGCTCATATATTTGTATGGCTTCTTCAAGTCCTTGCTCAGATATCATTTTCTCAGTGAGTCCTTTCCTGGCCACCCTATTTAAAATCCAGCACTCTCTCCTGGCACATTCCTTACCCCCCTTCCCTGCTCTATTGTCTTTATAGTTCTTTTCTCCCTATAACATACCCCATAATTAACTTATATGTTTTATTTATTGTCTCTCCACTCTAATGAAACCCCCAGAAGGGCAGAACATTTTGCCTATATTGTTCATTGCTGTATTTCTGTCATCAAAAATTATGTCTGGTGTTTAGTTGGCTCGCAACAAATATCTGTTGACAGAATGAACTCCCAAATATTAGAGTTCAAGATTCAAAAGGATCATCTCATCAACCAGATAAAAAAAATCAGTCAATGACGCCTAGTCAGTGGCCAAACCAGGGTTGGATATAGGAATGTAGCCAAGCACTGGGGACTGTAGGCTGACTGACAACTGTCAGACAGGGCAGTATAACTGGAGCAAAGGAATGAAGCTACCTATGAGCCTAAGAACAGGACTAACTCAGGTAGACCCTGCAAATAATCCTGCCCCAGCATGGCCACATTCTCATACATAGGGCATAATCACCATCCTTTGTGCATCGCCCCACAGGACACACTGTGACAGAGGGAGGGGGTCCAGCCCACAAGGGCAAAGCTAAAGAAGTGTATCTTTCAGCCTCTCCTTTCTTTGTTCTTTCCTGATGATGTCTGTCCCTTTAGAACTTAGGGACCTACACTTCCTCCTCTCCTTCTATCACAGGTTCACTAGAAAAAGCTGATCCATGTCTCAAGTGTGCTTGACAGGAGCCTACAACATAAACCACTGGAACCAAGCTCTTAAGTTAGTTAAGAGCCTAACAGGGACTTCACACACTGGCAAGAAGAGTGGGGAGATGGTGTCTCTCTGACATCACTGAATTCCTGCCATTCAACTTGAAATAACCACCTATGCGTAAACAAGTATAACTAATAAAATATTTCTGAAGCACTTCCCAGTGCAGGCCTGTTTGTCAGTAGGTCAATCACTCTTCCACACCCTATCCTCCACCCTAAGACCTAACTCTGAAATTGGAGTCCGGGTATAGGATATGGCATTTAGAAAGCAAAAAACCCAAAATCTACCCATTCCTGTCTGGCTGTACCAGAGGCAGTCCTTAAGGAACTATATAGAAAAGTCTATCCTTTCCAGTCCTAGGTAATTCAGGGGGAAATAAAGGAATCAAATACTGATTGAAGAGGGCAGATTCCAAGATTCTTTCTCTCCAAAACCCTTGATTCAGGGACAAACAGCAATAGAGAGGGTCCTTTGATAAGCATTCTGATGGGATCAGAGAGCCTGAGGACTTTGAGGCTGGTTGGGGCTTTGGAAAATCTCTCTTGCTATACCGGAGGGAGCCTTTGCCAGGGAGAGTACCTGTACTCTCTCCTACAGGAAGGCAGTAGGACTGGGTTGGCAATGGGGACAATAGGCAACTAGAAGTCTTCCTGTTTCCCATTGTCTGAATAGGATGTACTAAGGGACCCAGAAATTCCCATTTGCCCCAGTTGAGGGGGCTGAGAGATGCTTAGAACACAGTAAAATAGCAAAATCCTGTGCTTGGAACAAAAAAGCCACTGTAGACTCAGAATTTGAGACTACATAAAACTGTCCAGGATCACAGGCTTCACTGGTGGGTGCTAGCAGGAACTCGCTTCCCAGGAGACAGACAGGACTGGCCACTCTTTAGCCCTAACCAGCAAGAATCCCTTTAACACTGCACAGGTCTGAGGACACTTCCTCTTCTGCCATCACGAGGATAAATAAGTCATATCTAGACATCACCTTGGAAAGGAACAGAGGAAAGAGAGAAAACTTGAGAGTTTGAAAATTTTCTTCAAAGACCTACCCTGCAAGTGAGTCCCAGTGAGAAAGATAAAATTATAGAAAATAGGAGGCTGGCCCTGTGGCTGGGTGGTTGAGTTCACGTGCTCCACTGCAGGCGGCCCAGGGTTTCGTTGGTTCAAATCCTGGGCGCGGACATGGCACTGCTCATCAGGCCACGCTGAGGCAGCGTCCCACATACCAAAACTGGAAGGACCCACAACGAAGAATATACAACCATGTACTGGGGGGCTTTTGGGAGAAAAAGGAAAAAATAAAAAATAAAAATTATAGGAAAATAGAGTAGCCACATTTGCTTTGCATATCTGTTTGTGAAAAGTGAGTATTTTTGCCACCTCGGTGCCTTTGAGGGTGTTTCCCAAGAATTTTGAGAACCTGTGTGCAGCAAATTTTCATACCATGGAGCGATTATAAACCTCTAGGCTACAATTAAAAATTTTGAATCAAGACCATGACCCAGAGAGAGAGAGGATTTGCAGATATAAATAGAGGATGTTCAGCATAAGGTAGAAAAGCGGGGTTAAGAAAAGTTATTACCAGAGCCTCTTCTTAGTCTGTAAAGCTTTGAAAAGTAGAGCCAGCTTTTCAGAAAGGGAAGCCTAGTACTATCAGCATCAGTTTAAGACTGGGACATATTTGAAGATGGTATTTTTGGATGAAGAGATTGGACTTCAACAATTAATCAGAAAGAGAACACCCAGCTAGTATTTCATCCATTAAGTCCACCCAGGGAGAGCCAAGGAGTCAGTGAGTAGATTCATTGTCAGTCTTGTGAGAGCTAACTAAGTGAATACCCATCCCTCTCTTGAGCCAAACAGCTGAGGTTAAAGAATATTTATCTCCTGAGAGTAAAGAAGAACATGGTTAGAGATTGGGATGTGGCTAATTCATATTTCCTGCTGCCTTTAGGTAGAGATAGCTACTCATCTCCATGCCAGTATTCAGCATCCACTAGAAATTTATCCCCTAGTTCAAGGGGAACATTTGTAACATTTGTAATCTGCAGCTTCTAAGGGGTGAGGGTAGGGTGATGTAATGGGCCAGTATTCGGAAGAGACTATCCCTTCTTGGAGACCAAATAGTGATATAAGATAAAAGACTCAATCAGTACCCAGGTTTTCTAGCCAGATTTGTAAGGATTGGGTAGAAGTTATAGAGAAATAAATGTAGGATAATAATCAAGCTCTCATCTTCTTGGAAAAAGGGAGGGTAAGACCTTAATCATGAGTAAATGTCCTTTGCAAGAATACAAAAGTTTACTATGGTAGCATTGTATGTTTCAAATATCTCCCAGTTAAGATTCCTTATCAAGAAACTTATCTCTCTGTCTCCTACAGCTTGCCCAACTGCCATTAAGAGTTAGTCATAAGCGTAAAGTCAAGAAGAGGAGACAAAGTCCATTGCAGAAGTGGGATGTTAACTATAGTAGGAGTCGTCTCAGGTAGAGAAAGGGGTGCCTTAAGAGGAAAATCTTCTTCTTGCAGTCTGGGGCAATTTTGAGAAAAAATGAGACAGAAAAGAAAAGTGAGGCAGACAGTTGTTAAGGCTTTCATGCTTCCCTTCTCCACACACAGTTAGGAATCAAAAAGAAGGAGGTGGTGTTTCATACACATCTAAATAGCTTTGGAGAAGCCCAAGGATTAGGGTGAAATGGCAACTTCTCCGTCTGGAATGTATTAGAGTGGAGTTATAAGACTTCAGAAGAAATCCTTTTTCCTGGCATCATCTGACGTGGAGGAAGACTAGTAGAGCTGGGGTGGCAGTGAGGTGGATAGATGAATGATGCTGAGCTAGAACCCATGCCTTTCTACAGTAGGTCTGTGGCATGCAGGACATCCAGAAGATCCTATATCTGCAAGAAGGGGACAAGGTGTAAGAGCACTTCTGTACCTAGGGATGGTAGAGGGCAAGATGTATAGATTCCTGGGAATGATGACTTTGAGACTGGGGACAAAGATCCAGGGTCTAGGACTGTAGTGGTGAACATCAGCACAAAAGCTGGATAAGACAATAGCTCCTCAGACTACACAGCCATTCCAATCAGCTGCTTTTCAGCAAGGTTCAGCTAGGATCCAGAGGAATTTGTATGATTCTGAGGCTCCCCTTTCTCCCAACAGCCACAAAATCATGCCAAGCATCTCCTTTCCCTGTACACCTGGTTATATTAGTGAAGTATAGGCAGGGAAAGACGATATCAGAGAGACGAAGCATATGACCTAGAGCCCGAGTATCTGCCTAAAGGGATTACTAGATATTGTACTGGACTCAGCTTGTTGAGTTATACCCAAATTTATCCACTTCTCATTTCTCAGATGCAGTTGGTTTGTGAGAAAGATCTGATGAATGATATAATTTTTTAAAAAAAACTAATTTCTTTGAGCATCTGAGAGTAATAGAATGAGCAATTTTGTAATCCTAATTATACATTAATAAGGAAATAGTGTCCAAAAAAGCAATTAGCAAGAAAACTCTTTTATTGATAGAAAAGCAAAACGAATTTTCCATGAATTCTAATATCTATTTTATTCTGTCTGTTGGATATACTCAAGTTCAAAAATCAGTTTTTTGTTGTTCTTGTTGTTGTCATCGTTGTTTTTGTGGTTAATCTCTCCATAGAAATAACCCGATGAGATCACAAGCGTCCCTGCCTCAAACCAGTAGGACCACCTTGACAAGCCATTGTCCCCAATTAAAGTTAATTAAATTCCTATTCTTAGCTAAGCATTCCTACATGGCACCAATTGTATTACTAGGTTGGTGACATTAATAACTATTGATGTCAAGCCATCCAAGCTATTTCTCAAATGTTATCAAATAAATCAAAAACCAAATCAGAATCAGATTTATGTTCAATCCAATGATTAAATGCCCCTCTATAGATAATTTAATTCATTCTCCTGTGAACTAAGACACCTATGAGCCACAATCACCAAAAATCCAAAAACGGATAGCTCAGATAAGTGGCTCTCCAGATTCAGATTCAGAGTCCAGATTCACATGGGAATGGACCCGAGGAGCCTGACCAGATTAGACTAAACTTTTTGGTTCTAATTTAGCCTATAACTTTCACATAATATCAGCTAGCAGTTGCTCAACTGTTACCCACAGAAAAGCATTTAAAGCATATATGTCTGCACAATGGAAAAAAAATGGAATTTTAACCATTATCTAATTAATTGAATTGATATAAATATAAATGGTGGAAAAGGCAGATGTCAAAGGTTTTTAAAGCTAATTTATCCATATTTTCCAAAAACTACTTATCAAACTAAACAGGTAATGGTCATTTTTTCACTTTACCTTTAGCTATGCAGATATAAGTTGTGTCTCCACATGACATATAGGTTGAAAATAAAAAATCAAGCCACAATGCAGGTTTGTGGTCTAAATGGCCCTAAACCTGTTCTAGATATTTTTGCTTTCCATCTAGATATTTAGACCACATAGATATGGTCATAAGTTCATTATCACTGCTACATTTGAGTTACTAAATAGGAAAGGAAGCTTATCTAATTACCAATTCCCCGAGCCAACCAGGACTCTCCCCTTTCATTAAATAAAGAGAAAGTCATTCAGATTTGACCCCAGAGAAATAAGTACATGCATATACCTGACTTCTTAGTATCCTCTCTGGATAAGAGGATGGAACAACTATTTGGTTTCCATCTCATTCTTGTAATGACAGAAAAGAGAATACAAAAAGTCCATTGTAAATTTGTACAAAATGTATGCATATATAAATACACATCTATGGGTGTATATAAATTCTAAATAAGATTATATCCATCTACATCTTTAAGATTCAGAGTCCCATACAGATGACATAATGGTATTCTCTCTCCAATTGTCTCATTTTTAAAAACAATAAGAATCAAGCATGCCACCTTATTAATACTGAATAGCAAGTGCAGAAGTTGAGATGTAGCTATAGGGATTTGAAGCAATTAGTTTGACGGGACATCAGTGAATAAAATCCTTAAAATAAATTTAGCTATTTCCAAATTGCCTTTTGTTTCATATAAATGAAATCCAAAATGCCCTGTTGGTAGCATCCCAAACTCCTGAGACTGTCAATAGAGCTCTATAAAAAGCAATGCTTTAAACAGGGTCTGTGCAAATTGCTTGGAAATGTGCTTATTGCAATAATTTGGGGTGGGGACTGGCATTACTAGAATTTTATGTAATTCGCTATCTCATAAAAAATCTCAAGTAACACCAACAGAAGCGTAGGGTTCTGAGTATATTAAACTCAGCATGAAATTTGACTCACAAACCATATCATCTTTACACAGAGTACTATTAAAAGTATTAAACCATAGTCAATTAATGGAGAAAGGTATACATATTTAAAGGTGCACAATCAGAGCATATTATGGATGTGTGCCCATGTTTAGAGGTATCAAGATCTTTTTTTAAAACAATATTCATAATGCTTTCTGTTTCTCCTGTTTCCTCTGTTCCTTTGGGGAGAAATTATATAGGACAATTTCATAATTACCCCCTACGGTGTACAGGCTGCTCCTTGGAAGGGGATTATTATTGCATGCCTTGAATGCACTATGATTCATAAGGCAAGAATGTATGAGTAGCTTCAGCACCAAGGAAATGGAATCATCATCCAGCACGGCTCACAACAGAACATCTTATTGCTTTAATAAAATTGGAAATTATTCACTGTAAAAAGTGCACCAAATAAGAAGGGGAAAGTAATATCCATGTACTTAGTGGAGCTCATTGGAAATGAGGAAGCTCCCTTCTGAGTCCCTGATTCTATTCAAATTTCAAGTCCAAAAGTCATTCCGTAATAAGGTATTAAAGAGCTACAGCTGGATGAGGGTGAGCTACAAAAATTAATGGATTTTCTTCTTCACAGTGCCTTAGTCATTCTGATGTACAATGTAGAGCTCTGATGCACTAAAGGATTCCCTAGTGGCCTGAGGGAGTTAATGCACTCTTTTACCTATTACTAGGAAGTGACTAAGGCACTGGAGAGAATCTGGTTCATTGTTTAATATATTGTACCCAAAGATTTTACCTGGTCTTCCTAATATTACAACATGGCATGCTTAAATGGTGATCCCCTGTGCTTCAGGAAAGGACTTGAGTGAAGATCTCATGAGTGATTAAAATTAAGCTTATTAAGTTATTTTTATAAAAGATGCAGACCGAGCTTGGGGATTTTAATAGATGACCTAAAACCTCAGAGGTAATATTTACCCTAGATACAAGCACATATTCCTGGAACCAAGAGAGAGAATACAGAACTACTGGTTACTTGGGAGAGGGATGCACTTAGGGGCACTGTTGCCTTACACCCTGCAGGTTAGTAAGAACTCTTTTGGTTGAGCTTTTTTGAGAACATTCTCATTCATACATTTTCCAAATGTTTGAACAGCAGTCAAAGAATTGGTTCCCAAGAAAGGATGCCACTGCATATAATTAAGATTATAATATGCTTCTGGCCCCTTCTATCATCAATTCAAGGGAAACAAAGTGGTAAATAACCATAGGTGGACTCCATTTCTAACATAGATGGCCTTGTCTGGCCTTAGCAGAGAGAAGAAAATTATTGATCTTCTTCTCTCACTTTCTTTTTTTCTCAATCTTTCCTCACATAATCAGTGAAGTTAGGCACACCAGACTCAGAAGGAGACAGAGAGCCCTTCCTTTGCTGCATCTCTGATGCAGGCACAGATTTCTAACTAAACAAGCTGCAAACATTTTTATGCTACGTGTAGTCACCGGATTTAACTTCTCTTGAAATTTGCATGTCCTGTCATCCAAATTGCCCAACATCCCCACCAGTCTCACCCCCAAACGCATACAGTACAAGCAAGCACACGCACCACTGCCTCCAGGTGGTAATTGCATGCAGGGAGGACTACAGGCACTGTTTAAATATTAACCAAGTTTTAATAGATGGCATTCCTGCACATCCATTATTTGTTTGTTTTCTCTTGTGGTTGTTTCTGATATTCGCAAAAGAAAAAAGAAAACATGTGTCATATTTTTATAACAGTCTACTACAGAGTAAGGTACAAAAGAACACTTCTGGAAACAGCAGAAGCCAGGCCTGCACCACTGAATTCTTCATCCAGTGGTAACCTTTATATCAACAGCTGGAAATTAAGAACAAGAATATACAGTTTGGAGGACGTAGTACAGAACTATAGTTTGCTTCTGCATTTGGTACCAATATAATAAATATATAACAAAGGTGCATTTGTTCTAAAAGTTAAACAGAAACATTCTGGTTGGTTAGATACTGCACTTTCAGGACTGCACATCACCTAATACTTCGTTGGTTTGGTTTTTTTACAAAAAAGGTAACTTACTCAATGTTTAATAATAAGAAAACCAATAGTACACGCAAACCCGATTGTAGAAAAAGAAGAAAGAAACCAACAAAAAGCTAGAGTAGTCACTTTCCAAAACAGCCCCTCCTCCACCTGCACAACCACAGTAAGTAACCAGTTGGGTGAGGCAATTTCAGCACCACACCTGGCTGGACAGTTCCTGGGTCCCTTGTGAATCCTGAAAATGCCACAAGTCAAAGGTGTACAGGAGGGGGCGGGGCAGGAAGCCAAAGAAGTAGGTTCTTTAAAAAAAAAAAAAAATCACTTAAAGATTTCTAATGTACTTATGCTCGGCCAGCGAGGGACATTTCTAAAAGTAAATTAAAATGCCTGGTCCTGAAAAAGGGAATGGTTAAGGAAGGGGTGAGAAGAGGGCTGACTGGAGAGCAGTACCTGTCATAAACGTTTTTCTGGGACTGTCTCTGTGGCCTCTTGTACTCCTGGTGCTTAACGTAGACATTTTCTTTATAATATACTATTGCCTGAGCCCGGCTGAGGGTGGGAATGGGGAAGGGAGGGAAGCTGAAGGAAAAGTAAAAGCTTGGAGGGCGGAGGGAAAGGAAGGTAACTGAACCTTAACTTGACAGCTATGTACAACACACTGGGCCCCCTCCACTCCCTTCGCCCCGGGGGTCAATGCCTTTTATATATTTGGTAGCTTGTGCAGTTTCTCCTCCTTGTTGTAGGGGGCACAGGGTGGAGAGGGAAGATACATCCTTCATTGACAATGAAAAATTATGTGATTTGTCATGCGCTTGGATTGTGTTATTAGTATTATAATTACTATAAATGTTAATAATAAAGTATTATTATCAGCGTTATTTCTTCTTCCGAGACTTTCCTCGCCCAATATTTACAAATACCGCACAGTGCCTCGGCGGAGGAAAAACAGAGTAAGGAGAGGGCAGATACGGAAAGAAGGAAGAGGAAAGAGAGGCCAGAGGAAAGTGGAAGAGGAAGGACGGAGGAAAAAAAGCGAGGACGGCAAAGATGCTGGAAACAAGGAAGGGGAGAGGTGAGGGGCTAGACAATCAGGACAGTACCACCGTTTGCAAAAGGCCCTCGCCAGCTGTGTCCAAACAGGAGGAGGCTTCGTGTGCTCCTCGCGGACTGGGGGCCGGTGGTGGAGGCGGAGGAGCACAGGGACCCTGGCACGGGATGCCAGGGGACGAAGAGAAGGAGGAGGTGTTGGAGGGAGCGCAGAAGGCTGAGTCCCGGGGCTGCCTCTCCAGCCGGGTTTCTTTTGCTTGGGTTGGGGCCTGGCGGCCCGCCTGGGGCAGCCCCCTGCCGCCACGGTTGCCGCTGCAATGATCCCGCTCGTATTCCTCCTGAGCCCTCTGCATCTTCCGCTTCTTCATCCGACGCTTGTGGATGTGGAAGGTGGAGAGGGACAGCACGATGAGGCAGAAGATGAGGGTGACCAGGACAATCAGCACCAGCGTGGAGGAGAAGGACTGGAAGAGCTGCTGTCCCACCTGCGTGATGCAGGTGCCGCCACCGCCTGCGCCCGGGCCACGGGCACTCGCGTTGCCGCTGCCGCTGGCGTTGGGGGAAGCAAAGGTCCGGTTGAGGAGACACGGCGGCAACGCCAGCCTCAGCTCCTTGGGCGCCCTGGCACTCATCGGCGCTGGGCTGGGAGGGGCCGGGCCCACCAGACTTCCTCTTTTGGGCACACCGTTCCTACCAGCCAAGAAGAGGACTGAGCCCACGCCACCCAAAACTACTCCCTGGTGTGGGAGGGGATGCGCGCGAGCGAAGGACTGAGGGAGCAACTGCGGGCAAGCAAGCCGGCCAGGGAGCGAGCGGTGCCCAGGAGATCCTCTCCGGCCCCGCCTCGAACGCGTGTCGGCGCGCCCTTTTCCTTTGCCAAGGCACCAGGCTGCAAAGAGAACAGGCTTAGTTAGGATCCCGGCCGCTGCCCAGGGGAGTGCAGAGGACTGGAAGGATCAGCCGCCACTGCAAAGCGGCCCTCTGGGCACCCTGCCTCAGCTGGGCGCTGCCGGTCTTCTCCGCAGCCCGCGGACCCCAGCCCGCCCGCCCCTGGCCGCGCACCAGTTTCGGGCTCGCGCCCCCGCAGGGAAGGGGTCTGCGCCGGCACCGCGGAGACGTGGATTACTCAGCAGATAAAGCAGCCTCCCTGCGCCCTCCACAACTTTCTAATTGCAACAGCCACGCAGCCGCCTCAAAACGCGGTCTCTGCTACCCAGAGCACGGACTCTCTTTCCTGCGCCCTCTCAATGGACGTCTTCGCCTGGATGCTATCCTACCCAGCCCACACCCTGCCCCCGAGCGGGCTCGCAATCCTCGCTTCCCGTCCCTTCCCCTCCCGACTCTCCCTTCCCGGACGGCGTCAGCTCCCTTAGGTCCCATTCCCGTGAGGGTGCCGCTGGCACCATACCGCACTCCGCCTCTGCCCGCCGCCGCGGCTGACGCGCAGGATCGCGCTCCATCCTTTCGCCAGCCTTCTTCCCTGGTACTTCCCCTCCACCAAAAAAAGGAACTGAAGCACCTTTCTCAGCTAAAGCACATCCCCGGAAATGCTCCCTTTTCCCCATCTCCCTGTGCCCCCCACTTGACAGTATCCTGCTTCTTTCTAGGGGAGCTGGAAATGGAAAGGGGAGGGTTCCTGCCTGCCAAGTTAGGGGAACGGACCTTCTCTCCGGCCTTCCCAGACCCAGCCCGAGGGCCCCGAGGCTCTTCCCGGAGATGAGAGGCAAGTAGACCCGCAGCGCGCAGCAGAGCCCCCTGGCCGCTCTCAAGAAGCAGCTGCAAACTGTTGCACTGCGGAGCAGCGAGGCGGCGCGCAAGCCCGGGCCGGGGCAGGGGCGGGGGCCGAAGCTACGGCCAGGGGTGCCTGCGCAGGCCGCCGGAGCTGTCCTACCCACTCGCGCCCGGCCACCCGGCCGCCCAAAGCCTTTAGCCGCATGGCGTCCCTTACCTGGGGCCGCCAGCTGGCTGCAGGGAGGGAGCCCCCGCCGCGTGGCTGCAGAGGCGGCTGCAGAACGCGCGGAGTGAAGGGGCCAGAGACCAAGCCGCGCTGCCGCCGCCGCCGCCGCCGCCGCCGCTGCCGCTTTGGGGAGCTCAGCTCGCAGCCTATTGCCAGAGAGGCCGGTGACGTCAGACAGGCACCGCCAGGGCTCCAAGCCACCCCTCAGGCCCCCACCTCACCCTCATACCCCAGCACCTCGTCCTGACAGAGCGAGCCTCCGCCTCACACGTTCCCAGTTCCCTGCCCAGGGGCTATGAAGAGCAGCCCCCACCGCCAGCCTGTGACCAAGCCACCTACCTTCTGCACTCCGACGCCTGGAAGGAGGGCTGAAGCCTCAGTTCTTTGGCTGCCCAGTTCCTCACCCTCAACCCTTTCCCACGTGGTCCCAGGTACACCTTTTTACAATCTAGAGATCCATCTCCCGTCAGGGCACACGCTAGATTTTTCTCCCTCCGTTGATGAGGATCACCCCGCTCCCCAGTCCTGTCTATGCTGGCCTGGTTCTGAACAGAAATTGCGTGCTTAGGAGAGATGAGAGGGGCATTTCTGAACGCAGGAGTGGAAGAACCTGAAGTACAAACCTGGACATGTATTTAACATCCAACAATCCAAATTAACCGTTTTCCTTTCCATTGGAGTCTCCAACTTGCCCTTCAGTCCACCTGACTCATGATCCTCCTCTCTTCGCTCACACGCTCATCTCCAGGCGCAAGACCCGCTCAATGTACTAAACTCTCCTATTCTGACTACCTGGAGGCTCATGAACACGCAAAGCACACACGCGGTTTACAAGGCAGGAAGACGAAAGTCACCCAGAGGAGCACAGAAATGAACCGCCCTACAAAAATTCTGAGCATTGTGCCTCTTACAACGTACGCCTTCATCGGCCCCAGTGCTTTATAAGTGCTTGGTCGTTTGCTGTAGTATTAACAATAGGCTTTCAGCAAATGGATAGAACTTCCTAAAAGATTCTCCTCAACCTGTCTAAATCTGGGCAGAGACTAATCAACTATTGGTTTAGAACCCTTGGGAAGATATTAGTAGTGCATTTGGTGACAGTAGCCAGCTTCAAAATGAGGTATTCTCATTTTTCTACTGGATAAGCTAGTTTGGAATAGCACCTAAAAACAGTGTATGGTCTTCGAAGACACTCAGGTGTCTGAATAAACGTGCATTTGCTTTTTCCCTCCCTGTCTTGTTTCCTTCCCCTCTTTGAGTCTAACACAGTGCCTGTACGATATTTACTTGCTAAACTGAGTGGCGCGGTATGCGTTGCTGATTTTTCCTGCGATGCATCAGAATTGAGAGAGAGCAGGAATGACTGACACCCTCCTATCTGCTTGTATTTGCAAGCAGAGGGTTGTGTGAGAAAGGTTTGACATGGACAGTAAAAATTGTTTGTCTGTAATTGGAGGGTCCCTCTTTCTTACCCTTGGCTTCCTATTTAGTCCTACTCCAACATCTTTTCTTATGCTTGCCCTTGGCTTATATATGGAGGAAGAAATACATCATTTTTCCCCAAAATTCTGTTTTCATTTATTTGAATAAAAGTCATCAGCTTTTTCTTCATAATTGTCTCAAAAAAGAAAAAGGGATCCGTATTTAAGCGAATAGTTCAGTATGTGCTGAATAAAGCGTGATTACTTCAGAGCACAGATTGATGCCCTTGGATACCAGAGTCACACAATTAACGATGGCCAATGACCCTAATGCTGGCTTAGCCTTGAACGAGGGCACCAATGTCCTGTAAAAGCCACCCACCACATTTGGACATCCTGACTTTGATGGGCTCAGGACACGAAGTGGTGAGCCTTGTTTTCACTGTAATCACTAAGTGAGACCACCTGACATGCAGTGCCCCATTTTTGCGCACTCTCTTTGCTCCTGAAAAGTTGAATCTAATCAACATTTTGGAAAGCAAATCCAATTTTGAATACTCTAAAAAGGGATCTAGCTATATAAAGAGACTCTTAAGAAAAACTGTCTTGTAAAGCAAAGAATCTTTACATAATTAGAATTAACTCTCACTGGTCTATCTGTTTTCTAGATTTGGAGGAATGACTTATCAGGTTTTCCCAGTGAGGGCCATACATATCTTTACCATATGTTATCATGGGATTACAATATGAATAAAATGGGATTCCTTTTGCACACCAAGCTTCTAGGACATGTGATGAGGCTGCCATTGTTCTTACTCTTTTATTGTAAACGATAACCATCCGTTATACCAGGAGTGCTAAAAGTGTCTGCACCATTTTATACAACCTCTGAAAAGACAAGGTGTTGCCCTCGAAAACTTACAATCTTCAGCAGATAAATGTGATCCATAAGTCAATGGTATTTAACTGGAAATGATTTAGGTAGATTAAAGACATCAATTTTCAGGTCAAAAGCCCAGCACACTTTTTTTTTCCTTTCTCTTTCAAAAAGAATAGGCTGTGGGTGCACAATTTGTTCTTACCCAGAGAATGAATGTGCTAAATGCATACAGTTGGATGTCTCCGGGTAGTGTGATTCAAGCCCCGGGAATACCAGTGAGAGCAAACATGCACACTTCTTGGGTGGCAGAAATTGATCTTACTGAGTTGCTATATGATTTTGGCACATCTGGCACAATGGCAAGCCTTCTCCCAGACAACCACACTTCTAAGAGTGGAAGACCAAAAGATGTCTGAGATTCCCAGAATCTTCCCTTGTGACAGGAAAGCCCCTCTGGACTCAGGCACTTTCCAAATATTCAGCAACATATAATACTTGCTTTCAAGTTTGATGAGGGATGTCCATCTAGCTTAGATGCCACATGAGCACCTGATATGTCAAACCAAAAATGCACTGAATCAATAGTAACAATAATAAAAATAATAACAAAAATAATAAATGCTATTGTTATTATTATTTGCAAAGTACCTACTATGTGTCAGTCTGTACTACACTCTCCCTATAGTATAGAAGGAAAGTACCTCAACACAACAAAGGCCATATATGGTAAACCCACAGTTAGCATCATACTCAATGGTGAAAAACTGAAAGCTATCCCTCTAAGAACAGGAACAAGACAAGGATCCTTACTGTCACCACTCTTATATAATATGATATTGGAAGTCCTAGCCAGAGCAATCAGGCAAGAAAAAGAAATAAAAGGCATCCAAATTGGAAAGGAAGAAGTAAAACTGTCACTATTTG